>NC_087548.1:22347306-24933806 GCF_963921805.1 Phalacrocorax carbo | reverse complement strand
TCACTAGATAGATAATCTCACTTCTTTAGTATTCCTGTTTGGAACGAATTCATCGGATCACAGCTTGAGATAGAAAAGGAAGTGTTTTGGAAGCTAGAGGGAAAGGCTCAGCCAGAGTGTGCTCCAGGCTTCAGTTGCTATGACCACCCAGAGGGATCAGATTTGGCGTGACTGATAAGGGATAAGCCATAGCTTTTGGAAGCTGGATTTCTCAATGCTAAGCACATCAAAATCAGTGTGTTTGTTTACTCTTCTCCCCACCCCACCTTGACATCAAAGTCTTCATAACTCTACACACTCTTGCAATGTTTATAACATAACAAAATTATCATTCATATTGTTTGAAAACCCATCTGGCAATATGATTTATCTTTTGCAAAGAAGATCTGTCTTCTGTGTAGGATTCAAGACCTCTCTCCCCTTGGAAGCAGGTTGGTACTGAGTAACTGTGTGCAAGTAAGCTGAGGCAACCATTCTACACATGTGGGAACACCTTCCCATTACATCTTTATGGAAAGACACAGACCCCCATGTTAACTGGAATTTCAGGAGACAGACTGAAGTTGAGAGTGCCTTTTAAGTTGTTAATTGCCACATTTCTTCTGAGGTCAGCTATGCTTTATAAAGCAAATAATATTACAGAAGTACAGTGCACTTAATAGGGTCACTGCCTTCTAACATCTTTGAATACTGATCAGAGACAGGGTCAGGGCCTTGCACACACACGACAACCTGTGTTTGAAAAGTTTGCAGTCAGTTTCCAGGACACTCTCTTTCATTACTCAGAATCCATACACTGGGACAGAACTCCTCTTCCCTCCATCATCTCCACCCTGGTAACTGCTTCTCCTCTTCCTCACTGCTTTCACACGTCTGTGGATCTCATATTCAGTTACAGTACTGCTGTCTTTGATATTTTAATGTGAAAGTTAATAGTTTTCACATCTGTAACTTAATGCTGTTGTATGTTAAACATGCTAATTTTTGGCTGGTTTTGTGAATTATTTATTGAAGTATAAAAATGAATATAAAATCTAAGAATTTAGAGAAACAAATGTTAGACATGCATTAGAATTTTTTTTTTTCAAACGAGCTACCAGGTAAAGATAATTTTCCACATTTCTTCTACCACAATAATTAAAGACCCCATCAAGATGCTTTTTCCTGTTATGAAAAACCCTGAGTTAGGAGCAAATATAAACAGGGGGAACTGAGTGTCTCTTCTGGTCTCTCAGATTATCTTTCATGTTTAGCCTTTGCTATTGAAACGCACTATCAAAACAAGACCTTCTGCAGCAAAAAGGAATCTCAAACATCTCATTTGGCCTTTCTGGCTCTAAGTTTCCTTAGAAGTTTATTTACCCAAGATAAGGTTACATTGTTGAAACCATCCTGTCAATTAGCAGGTAACATTTGACTTCAAATGTATTATTCTTTACAAGCATTTTGTCAAGGATAGGGCTGGTAACTGAGTTTCTAGGGAGGAGGGGAGGTATGATGGCTATAATTACTCATAAGAATTAACTGTATCTTGCTCAGAGTCCTTGTGAAGTAAGAGTGCAGCACAACCTATTTAAATCAAAAGGGAAAATAATTTAAGTAGCATTTTGCACCTGCCATAAAGGGAAAATACAAGGGAAGAATATTCCATCTTGGGATTTTCAGTGGGGTTTAACAAGTTGTCTCAGCTTTGGTTGCAATCCTTGGTAAAATGCTTGTAAAGCTAAAGGAAGATGGCCTGAATTCTATTGACATGAATTATTTTTTTTAAGTCTCTTATCCTAATCAGCCTAAGAAAGGTCTCAAGCATAAGACAAACATCCTTCTGTAAAGTATTCCCCCAGATCTGTGAAGTTGCTATGCCTTTTTTGCCACTTCTTGCAGTTGTGGTGAGCACAAATGTTAATGAAGGAAAAACTACTGAGAACTATGGGTTTGAGGCCTTGGTTTCATGGCTCTGGATGTGCCCTCTCACTCCCTTCCTCCTCTAGATGGAAAACTGTGCCATGTGGCTCTTTTTCCCCCAGTATGTGCAAAACCCGTTTCTGACATAAGAGACTTGCTGACTGCTCCTCAGCACTCCAAGGCTGTGGGCAGACACTTGGTAAAATGGGTGGATGTAGCTTCAGACATTGCAGGTGCCTGTGGTGGCTTGAACAGCACTGCATCAAGTAGCTTTCCATGGGATGTAGTCTTCGTGTCACCAGGCATGCATGGCAGTGACAAGCTGCACTCAAGTAACACACTTTTTCCAGGGCATCTTCCAGACTTGTCCAGCAGCATACTCTTAACCTTCCTGCCTATGGCATGGACTGTCCCTCACCCCCTTTTGGGGAGCCCAGCTGTGGCCTGTGGCAGCTCAGATCTGCAGTTAGGATGGGGTGCTGGTGTGTGCAAGCCTGTCATGGGGCTTGGCTGGGGCTGGGGGTTGCCCTGCTTGCTTGCATGTGGTGTGGAGAGCTGCTGAGTTCCAAGCTATGACGAGTTTCCTCTGCTGGCAGCTGGCACCCAAGGGGATGCTGAGAGCTGGGCATTGGTTGTCTTCATACTGGGAAGCCCTGGGTCTGGGGAGTGCCCTGGGCAAGGAGCACCCATGTCCCAGCCCCTGGCTCAAGCCAGCTGCCTCCTCGCCTGGGGAAGTGAAGGAGACAACGCAGTGAGCAGCCACACAGCTCCAAAGGGAGAAGTCCCCGCATGTGAGCATGGGGGCTCGAGCTGAAGTGAAAGGCTGACAGTGGGGCTTGGGGAACCACAGTGGGGCCACAGCTCTGGGGCATGCACATCAGTGGAGCTGGTCAGTGAGGAAGGGGCACCGCTGGGCTGGGAAAGCTGCAGAGGGACCAGGGGGAGCTGGGAGGGTGTGAGTGGCTGAGGAAATCTCAGGCAGAGAGGAAATCCCAGGGCAAAGGTTGGATGACTTGGTGGAGACCACAGGTCCCAGCCAGAGGTGCCCCTACAGTGGAGAGAGGATGGCTCATGTAGGTAGAGGGATCATGCAAGAAACTTGTAGCAAAGCCTTGAGCTCAGAGAGACCAAGGGGACTTCCCTTGCAGAAGCTCAGTCCTCAGGATGGAGAGTGGAGGGCCCATGTAGGGACCGCAGAGACAGACCCTTGGTCAGTTTCATCCCTTCAGTGAACTCCTGAAATGTTATACACACACTATTAAAACAAAGAAGCTGTGACTGTCTCAGTGACTTGCAGCAGTGAGCTGAACTCTGTATCTCTTTGGATGGCCTGTTTTAATTGGTTATGCTGTGTTTAGCAGATAAGAGACTGCAAATGATCATGAAAAGTAGCAGTTGCAAAAATTATATCCATAAATCTGCCTGCTGCAAAGACAGCAGAGTTCTTGAATGCCAGATGCTCGCTGAGTCCCATGTAATTTTGCTGAGCTGATGAACAAACGCTTACAGCATGTGTTGATTCTCAGCTGGTCATCAGGATAGTGAAGAGCTGCCAAGAGGTATGTTGCTTGTTAACAGTCTGAGACTTGAAGCCTTCAAAACAATAAACCTTGAATATCCTTTAAAAATAAAAGGGTAAGAAGGCAGTAAATGTTTTGGTAAACTTTGGACTGAAATTTTGATCATTCCTCTGTGGCTTGAGCAACTTGATTACAAAAGCAGTCACCTTGCATAAAGTGTCCGGAGTTGTGCAATGGAGTGCTGTGGTTACGTGTAAAATGTCAGCTTGGTTTGATTGTGTTTTCCTTATTACACTATGTGTCTGATTCAACAGTATGTGTTTAACTTTATTTTGATCAAGTTCATGCTGTTCTTGGAGGTTGATTTTTAATCACCCATACTTACCTGGACTTAGCCTATGGAAGTTTGGAGAGGATGCACAGTCAGCCCTACTGCTCAAAACTTTTGACCCAGGATTTGAAAAAAATCACAAAACTGTCTTCAGAAAAAAAAAAAAAATCAAATCAAACCCAAACTTCTCAGTTGCTATTCTCTTATTAACCATTTTAAGCCTTATGATTTACTAGTTTTGTATTTTTGCTCCGTTATATACTGATGAAAACTAGAACATTACTTTTTTAAGGGTGAGAGAAAAGGTAGGGAACTCTACAGCTGGATTCAAGTCATTGCAGTAGTCTTTCAGTAGAAAACACAAATACTTTCAGACATTATAAAATTACAAGGGCTAGCAGAGTAGATGTCCCATTCTGATTAGGAGTGGAACGCTCACTACACTTTTTAGAAAGTGTCAGTTACACTTATCTTTCTCAGCGAAGGCAACTGTTTTATGAAATTTTAAGCTTTGAGTCCCATTTTATAAAAAATCGCGACCTGACTTAGTGAAATGCTGCTTCCTTCTGGGTCATTTCAAGGGATCGTCTTCCAGCTGGAAACTGCCAGAGCCCACAGGTATTCTGCCCACATTCTCTTTGTCTCTAACATCTATGATCTGCTAAGAAAGAGAAGGATGCAATACCAGCTCTATACTAATAAATAAACCCTCAACAACAATCTAGCAGCATCCTGTCTTTCTTACTTCTTTCATGAGGGTGCCCAGCGAACCTGAACTTGTGGTCTGCTGAAGGACTCCTAGGAGGGTATGAAGGTCATGTTGTATTCATCTACACCAGTCTTGTTCTGCTAGAGAATGTGAATCTGGCGTAAAGTCAGAAACTTAATCATTCATAACCAGCTTTGAGTGCACATACACAAAACCATCACCTTTGGCTTCTTGATGTTGCCTCTCTATTCATAGCAGCCAAAGCTGCTTGGACAGTCAGTTGTATGAATTCCCATTTGGGTTGTCTTTTTTTCTTGTCCAGATACTTACTTTCTGAAATGAAGGATGCAGAAGGTGGCTGCCTTTGTCTTGGTAGCACAGTACCAGAAAATAGTATATCACAATACAATAATCCTCCTCACAGACTCAGTCAACAGCTCAGTTAATTACATTGTAGAAATTTGTGCAGCTGAGACTGTAGACTGTAGATACATCTGCTATAAATACTTGCAGAGCAGCATGAAGCTGACATAGCATTGTTCCCAATGAATTTTTAATCTGAAAAATGTACTTTTTATTAAAAGATTGAGAAACAGTGAATTCTTGGACATCAGTAAATGTAATGAGTAAAGTATGTATAACTAATTATAGTAGAGTATTTATTACATTGCAACTGCTAAAAATCTTGAGAAAATTTTTAAAAAATCACAAAGGCACAATTTAAAATCATTTCTAGTAAATAAGCATGGAAAAAAACCCCTCAAACTAAAACATCTTTTGCTGTTTAGAGGCAGATAATCCACTCTTAGTCCAGTGTACCAATTTGATTTACAGTGCATTTCAAAATATTTATCTTCTTTTTAGGGTTTCCATCACTGTCTAAGCCAATAACCTGCTGTGTTTTAAAATGCCTGGGCAGTAATTGTCATTGTTTGCAAAGCTATTTTGGAAAATAGTGAGCTTCATGGCATTTTGTAGGTTTAAGGAATGCAATTACCAACATTGTATACATAATCTAAGTGACCTTATGGCTTCAGAAGCTCAAACCCACAGAAAAAATGTTTAACAACAGCAAAATGTTTGCTTAGTTTTTATTCTGTAGTTGGTCAGCTGTAGGTGGATTATGTTATAGCCAGTTTGGCAAAAATATTAGTTTCACAATTCCATATAAGTACATAACAATGTTGAAGTAAAGATCCAAGGAAGAATATGATTCTTCTGGGTGGATGGTCTGGCCCATTTTCATATGTATTTGATGAAGGACTATGCTGATATGGTGGTAGCTGGGTGCTTCTGTGATTCATCCAAAATGATTAACAAATAATTGGAAGGCTTATTTACTTTTACAATTTTCTGAAAACTTAACAAAAAGGAATACATTGAACTCTTTATCTTATGTGTGAACGTGTTAGATAAAGAACCTAGTTTTCTTCAGTGTTGTTATTTACAAACTGACAAAGATCTTTCCCAAATCCAGTATTTTGTCTCCTTTGTCTTCTCCTTAACATTCTTTAGCAGCCTATCATGGCTACAGACTCAATATACTTTTCTGATAGGCAGCTGTTGAAGAAGAGATGATGGTAAGGGAATTTGAAGATTGTCTATAGGCAACCTTTGGGAATTTCCAGCTATACCTTATGCTGCCTTATCACAGGTATATATATCACAGGTTAAAGAAGAATTTTTTGAAAAGCAACTTGGGAATATTTTTGTGCCAGAAGTTACCCGTCACCCTGTTTTTGAAAACTGGCCACCAGCAATCATATTCAATCCTTAAAGGTTATAAGCATTTTACTCCATTTGTACCTGGAACAAAGACCTAAGTTATATATGTTGCATGTTATGAAATTTATTTTAACATTCTCCTATCTTCAGACTAGTTACAGGTTTCCAGGTGATTAGCAAGAACCAATATGGTGTCACAAGGTGCATTTACACTGCTTTCTGGATTATGTGAATTTTTTTTTTTTTTTTAACAAATATTTTTTAACAGAACTACTTTGTCACAGAATGAGCTCATTTTCAAATAGATCTTTACCTATTCTGGGCATTGTGCCACATGAGGTATCTCAAGGTACTGAAATCAATGAGTTCAGACTGGGTCACACACTTGGCGGCTTGTTCCTTTGTCTGGACCGTTTTTTTCCTCTCTGCTTTCAGGTTCAACTCTGCATCATCCCTTCTCCCTAAAAAGAAACAAATCTCACTCCTGATGCAGTGTTAAAAGGTCTCCATCAATACTGACCTCACCTTCCTGTTCTGTGTAACCCACGGCAACCTGTTACCTTTATGAAGAACCTTGCTCTAGGCAAGGCGTAACCCCCACAGTTGTGCCACGTTCCTTATGTGTAGAAGTTGGCAGTCAGACACAGGCAGTGATGCCACAGAAAGGAGGGAATGCACTTGCTGAATTGGCTTGCAGTGGAGGGGTTTCAGCACAAAACTGCTTTTTCTGTTTCTTGAAGCTCTGAGGTAGTAATTTGGTACGACTAACACAAAAGGCATATGGGAAGTGAATTGGTAATGCATGTGTGATGCAGTACCGTGTTTGCTTAATTTGCAAACACTTAAGATGTTGCACTGACATAGTCTCTTTGATGTATTACTCTGCCTGGTTTGGTGCTGTCATCACAGCTGTGAGAAATGCCATATTGAGATAGATTTTGGACTGTATACAAAGTCAAGTACTTGTAAATTTGGAAATGAGAGACCCCAGAATACTTGTGCAACAGAAGAAGAGTTAGAATGTCTTGCCCTTGTGGTCCTGTAGGTGCTTCCTCGTCTACTTCAGGTGTAGTAGGGAACTGACTTCATCATCATCCTCCAGCTGGGTTTGGAAATGCAGAATGGTTTCGAAGAGTTTGGAAATTGTCTGTGAACTGTTTGTTGAGAGGTTTGAGAAATCATTAGTCCTACGTACCCCCAGGCAGTTTCCAAAACTAATAGAAGCAGCTGTGAGGCTGTGAAGTGGGTTGATATATGGCTCTTACAGCTCCTCTCAAAACTGCCTTTAGGTGGCTATCCCCATTGGGAGGCTTCTGAAGAAAAGGCTAAGGAGGGTTGTCGATAGGGTCCTGGGTGCTTTCTTTGTGGTTTGAAAGGGTATTTCTGGAGTTGCTGCTGGAGAAATTCTGTCTGAAGGAAAGCTAAACCTCTTGACGGTGTTCCTGTGACGAGGGGCTGGAGTATGCAATTCTAGTGAATAGGAAGTTACTCCCAAATCTTTTTTGGGAAGTCTTTGTGCTGCTCTCATAAGTTGATTTCTTGAAGTGCTAAAGTGGTCCATAGGGTTGCTTAGATTTCCCGGGGGATGCCTGATATCTGGAGCTGTGGAGAGCAGCAAATCCATTGAGCTCATGGGGATTTGTGTGGAGCAAGTGACCATGTTTACTCAATCCTAGGCATTCTGTATTACTCAATGAAGTTGCATGAGGGCAAATACAAAGGTACAAAAGCAGATCCAAGGCTGGCCGTGGTGTCACAGTGTCTTATAACCTATTGAGATATATAGGAATTTAACAACCTCTTATCCTGTGAGGCATTCGATAAAGGGTTAAGATATAGGGGATGGTTGCTGCTTGTAATTGCTTTCAAAGGTTGAAAGAAAAAGTTCTTTATCACTGATGTAAAGTAATGGTTTTTCCCTAGCAAGTTAATTGTTTCTTAGATCTCTGCTTAGAACAAAGAGGTACTAAAACAGGCCTGGTCTGATAATCCCCTAGTACTGGGAACTCATTACTAAGCCTGCCAGCAGTCAGAAAACCTTCAGTGCTGATGGTGCCAAAGCAGTCAGAGCCAACAACTGCTTTAACACTACAGTGATTAGAGCTGAGATACTCTAGGTTTTCAGGTAGTTAGTGCAGTTTTACTAATGTTGCTTTGCAGGGTGGCAAGGGAGGATCACTCCACTGCTGTGAGAGGCAGTAATTTGGTGAAAATGTACTTTTCAGAGGTTGTAGCTCACGCAGGCACCATCAGGGTAAGAATAAGTAAAGATACAGTCTCTTGACCTGGCTTGCTGGGTCTGGTGATACATGCCTGCTTTCAGAAGATACAGTGTCAGTCTGACTGAGTCTTTGGTTTGAAATCAAGCAGTCCTCAGGCATGGGTCATCACTGAGCTTTGTAACAGTCTAGACGAGTTAGATCCTGCATTTGTCTGATTACTAATTTGAGCCCTGTTAGCAGGGATAGAGAGACAGAAACTCTATTAATACTCTGCTTTTGTATACTTTTTTTTTTTAAATAGCTGATACTAAATTGAAACAGCAGCAGTTTGAACATTTCTGAGTTTAATCTCAGTTATTGGATTCTTGGTGGTCAAAGAATTACAGATGCTGCAAGCCCAGGTGGTAAAAAGAAATGGAGAAGTATTTAGAGCTGCTTTCTTGCTGAGTAGCTAATCACTTAAGAAGCAGGGTGTTATAAAAGAGAAAATCTAGTAATCTTAATAACAAACATTGCTATTAGTCAAGCTTATGCTGTGTTGATTAGAAAAAAGCAATTATGGTTTCTCTTTTCCCTATCTCAGGGAATCTTAGGCCAAAGTCAGTAAAGTGAGATTCCCATCCTTGCCTGTTTATGATCTGTTCATTGGTCCCCCTATTAACATGGAGCCAAAAATCTTTTGATATTGTATTTACTGAATTTATACTGTGTTACTGAACTTTGTCTTATTCTAAAAGCAGTAGAAGAAGCTGAGGTGCCTGCTGTTTGTGCCAGAACTTGTAAGCTCTAGAAAAAAATTAAACACTTGGCTCTAATCAGGCTCTCTGTGTCCAAGTGTGGTTTCACAATGGCAGTATTTGAAACCCACAGTCAGAATGTGTATTTATCCCATCTAATGCTAGTACTTATCACCATGTATCTGTCACTTGCTATGTGGTGTTGAAACAGGCAGAAGTTTAATGAAAAGATGAAGCTAAGCATAAGATAAGCTCAGGAGAAATATAGCTCAGAGTGTGTTCAAAATATTAGTCTTCTAAGATCTGCCAAGCACGGCAGAGCTATGATGAGACAAAAATAAAAAAAAAAAAAAAAGAAAGAAAGAAAGGTGCAAAACCAGATGCAGCTTCATTTTTAAGTACATCTTTATCTCCACTTCCTTTGGTTCCACCAATGCTTTTGTAACCGTCAGTCATTAGAGCTTGAGACTGTACGGAGATGGAAAATAGAAAGCTTAAATTATAAATAGCCATTTTCTAGATGTCTTATCACTCTGAAAAAAAATGCTTAAAAATGAAAATATTTTCCAAAATTATTTGCCTGTATCTTTATTTTAAATCTAAGTGGTATGTTATGTGATAAAACACCCACAAAGGAGTTCAGAGAGACAATGGCAGGAGGAGGAAGCCAAATAATATCCTGCCAAGCCCATCACAGGAGCCAGCAGCTCATTAAAGGCCCATCTGCACAAGCCCAGAGGAGCTCAGGGATGCACAAAGGCAGGCAGGAACCCAAATCAAAGACTCCTGAGGAATGACCACCTTGTCCAGTCCCCACCCAAAAAATGGAAAAAATTAAGTGGAAGGGGAGGACCAGAACTATGTAAGGAGTAGCCTCGCAGTGTGGTTTGGCTTGATAAAACTTTCCATGTTCAGACATGGCAGACAGAAAAACAGGACTTTTCTGGATTATTCAGAATGAAGTGGAAATCTGCACTTCTAATAAACTTCTGCTAAACTGAAATGCTCTTGTATTAGATTAAACTGGAGGGAGATTTTTTTTTATTTCAGAGCTCTGAAAATTAGACAAAGGTGTGTTTTCAGCAGTTGCCTCATAAAAAGGTGGCTCTCTTGCAAGATGAGATCTGTTTGAATGTGATTCTTGGGTGCAGATTCATCTGGCCTCTACCTAAATGCCTACATGCCTACCTAGTGTTCTACCTAAGCATTCCCCCTAGGTGCTTGTACCTGGTGCTTCTCCAGCCTTTGATCAACTGCTGTGGCCTCGGTAATCACCTAGCCAGTAAGAAATATATCACAAAAATGTAGGTGGGATTTAATCTCTGTAAATATGGGTATAGCATTGTCTCTTGATCTTTGGCTTCTAGTTCAGGGAGAAACAAGCTCTGGAGGTATGTCCAGGCTAAGGATGATGAAGTAGCTATATTATTACTTCATTTCTAAATGAGAGTCGAAAACCTGATCAAAATTATTTTTATTTTATTTCTCTTTACCTTATGATTCTTATATGGAGATATTCTTAATTAGAGCAAATATTGTACCTATTTTGTACTTCTTGTTTACCTTGGACCAGGATGAATATTTCTATAACATACTACACTGTGTTATAAATCAAGACATATTTTGGGACTGAACATCTGTAAATGATCTTTCTACCATATATTTTAGAACTGTTCCCCATAAGTTAAAGCAGTAGTGTTGCTGATGTTGCCAACATGGAGAAAGCTTCCATTTAAGGAGCATTTATTGAAATACAGCTTTCTACATTCAGAACTAGCCACCTGGATTTTTATGTATTTGTCTACTGTGTTTCCTTCCTGTGCCTTGAGGAAGGGAGGCAGCCCACTGTCAAACACAGATATGTAGGTTTTGAGGAATGGGAGGGAACAAAAAAGGAGTCCAGTACAACCCTATTAGCCAGATGTTTACCTCCATGCTATGAAGTGACATCTGCAGATAAAACACAGTCCTGTGATTAAAACCAATTACCAAAGCACGCAAAATTGAGAGATAAAGAGCCATGTCTTAGTCAGGGATGCTTTGTACAAGTTTCTTATACCACCAAACTTGAAGAACTAAACCGTACTTCAACCCAGAGCCTTAAGGCACCCAAGAAAAACATCACGGTTTTTATATTTGCCTCTTGATGTAAAGGTGAAGTTTTAAATATACCAATACCAAATGACTTTTAGGCTCTGTGTAGAATAGAAAGCAACCTGATGGCTTTTAGTTGTGAAGTGTAATCAAGCACATTACATTTATGTAGTTCTTTACTGAAACTATTCAGTACTCCAGCTAACCAACCTCAATCATCTTCTTAGAGGAAAAACAATGTCAGCATCTAAAATGACCAAGAACACTCCTTCCTCAAATTACCTTAAAGGTCTCCTATATATCCTACGTAGTCTGAGCAAACAACACTATAGAGATTTCTCTATTCCTCTTTAAACAGTTTTGACCTATCTCTTACCTTTCTTTGCTGTGGCTGCAGCATCCCAGACTAAGCTAATGGATAGAAAAACACTAGTACAATTAAGTTCCATTGTTATTCAAAACAAGGGCTTTAAAACAGAGAATCCTTTTTTCAGTATCTCAATAAAGTCTAGACTGCAAGGTGTGTTTCATCCTCCATCCTAGCCTGGCAGAAGTGAAATATGTTCTTTGATAATACTGATATATTTTTGATCATATATAAACATTCTATCAATTGACCATGTGACAATAGAGAAAGTAATGCTCTATAACTGTCAAGGATATTATAATGAGTCAGGCAGGGTCTTTGTAATGAAACAGCTTATAAACAGTCATATAAAAATACTATTTTTGGAAGTACCTGCATTAAGCTTGCATCAGGTTGCACAAGCTCTTTCAATGGTTATATGAAATTTGGACTGTAAACAGATTAAGGAAGAATGAACTTATAACTTGATTTAATATTTTTGTTCAAAGTCTGGGCCCAGACTGTATTCAGTCCTTTGAGGCTTGGCAATCTTCACTTTTTGAGTAAGTCTACCATCCTGTTCTTAGATTTGCACAGGATGTCATAGTTGTGTGGTTAAACTTTCACATTTTAAATAAATTATTTAATTTATTGTATATTTTGTTTAAATAAAACCTGAATTTCAGGTCTAATTTGGACAGTCAATGACTTTGCTATTTTTAAAAATGAGAAAAAATCTTGGATCCATATTAGTTTATTGATCTATCAACTTGACTCTTACTGTCATCTCTGAGATCATTAGATAGTCATGTGTCTTTAGCAAGAGGATTTAGGTAATACTTAAGCTAAGATGGAAGAAAAAAAATAGGAACAAACTTTTTTAATTATTACCTTCAGGGAGCTTGACGGTACAGACAAAAATGTTTAACTCCTCATTTGCTAGATGCTGTCCTGTGTAAGCCACTGGAGATAACTGGATGTATGACAAACTTCTCCTATTCGATTTCTTTTATAAATCAAGAAAATAAAGTAGGAAAAGAAGCAGGAGTGGGAGTGGAAATAGTTGTACAACAGTAACAGATGATTGCCTGCACTTCCTCCTCCATTTGGTGGGCCTGTCTGTTCCACTTAATTGCATCTTGTGGTCTGTACCAAATCTTTGATAAGCAGAGTCTCAAGGGCAGGAAGTTAGAAAAACATTGACTTTTGCTGTGGGATGTTAAGAAATCTCACTGTGTTCCATCATGTGGAAAGAGCCTCCTCAGATCCCTTGAAGACCTGGAAGATCTTGGTTACAACTGATCCTTAATGAAAGTCTCCCCCCATTTTGGCTGGAGAGGCCCAACATCTCTAAGATTGTGAACAAACATCTGTAAGAAGGACCTTGCTATTCCTCAAGCACCATGATAAGCCTTTATGGTTTTTTACTCCTGTAATTCTGTTTTTTTGTTGGGACAAAAGGTATTTGCGTTATCCAAGTTGTGGGACTAGACAACTATGGATACTTAACAAACACCTAGGAAACACGTTGGATAAATGGTCACATGTCAACTTCTGAAGAAAGGGATGTGAAAAAAGGAAAAAGCAAGAATAGGAACACTTATGGTCTAGCTTAATGAATGAATATAATTTTGTATCACAATGTATTACGAAGTATTTACAGACCTTCTTTCCTTAGTCAGGATTTGGCTCTGCTACTTAAGAGATAGAATCAGAGAATTGAAGAATAATTTTGGTTGGAAGGGACCATTAAAGGTCCGCCAGTCCAAATCCCTGCAATGAACAGGGACATCTTCAGCTAGATCAGGTTGCTCAGAGCCCCGTCCAGCCTGACCTTGAATGTTTCCAGGGATGGGGCATCTACCTCATCTCCAGGCAACCTGTGCCAGTGTTTCACCACCCTTATCATCATAGAAAATTTCATCCTTCTACCCAGTCTAAATCTACCCTCCTTTAGTTTAAAACCATCACCCCTTGTCCTGTCACAACAGGCCTTGCTAAAGAGGTTGCCCCCATCTTTCCTGTAGTCGCCCTCTAGTACTGGAAGGCCACATTAAGGTCTCCCCGCAGCCTTCTCTTCTCCAGGCTGAACAACCCCAACTCTCTCAGCCTGTCCTCATAGCAGAGGTGCTCCAGCCCTCGGATCATTTTTGTGGCCTCCTCTGGACCCGCTCCAACAGGTCCATGTCTTTCCTGTGCTGGGGACTCCAGAGCTGGACGCAGCACTGCAGGTGGGGTCTCACCAGAGCGGAGTAGAGGGGCAGAATCACCTTCCTCAATATGCTGGCCACGCTGTTTTTGATGCAGCCCAGGTTACAGTTGCCTTTCTGGGCTGCGAGCACATATTGCCAGCACATCTCCAGCTTTTCAACCACCAGCACCCCCAAATCCTTTTCAGAAGGGCTGCTCTCAATCTCTTCATCCCTTCATCCCCCAGCTGGTGTTGATCCAAGTGGTTGCCCCGACCCAGGTGCAGGACCCTGCACTTGGCCTTGTTGAACCTCCCCTGAGGTTCTCACAGGCCCACCTCTCCAGCTCGTTTAGGTCTCTCTGGATGACATCCCATCCTTCAGGCATGTCAACTGTACCACTGAGCTTGGTGTCATCTGCAAGAGACATTGTAATCTGTAGCTCTTCTAATCTTGCCTCACAAAGTGAAATCCTTTCAGGCTGTTTTTGTTTTGATATTTTGTTTAATTTCTCACTCTCTTTTTTTAAAAGGGATCAGTACCAATAACCAGGGCAATATTCTGATTAAGTTATTAATAATTGCTTTTTCTTTCCATTTTCAACAGCCACAAAAGAACATGTGTGTGATCACCTGCTAGATAATGACAGACTCTGCTCAACAACTTACTTCAGCAAAAAATAAGGGATTAAATAATACTTTGTTGAAATTGTTAATATCCTTTTAGTGTGCAAACTTAGCCTATATCATTGTTCATACTGTGAGGAACTACCTGACTTCAAATTACTCTACATATTGTAGTGAAATACCCTAACACTGTAAACTTGATGCCCAGAAGGATGCTTATTTCTTTTTCCTTTCAGAAACTTCTGCTGCTTTCTTTGACAGTCATAATGGTGATTACTTCAACCAATAGATGACAACAGGGCATTTGCTTCCTTTCTGTTAATCTCTCACAGAATTGCAGCCTCAGGGTATGGCCATCAAAACATGCCACACAAGTTACATTCTGGAATTCCTGACTATACTTGCTACACAATGAATGGAAAGAGGTTTGAAGAAGTTGAGAATATATTTTTATGTAATGGTAGGACTCATCTCCTGACAACACATTTGGACAAAAACTAAAAAGATTATACAAAGTTTTAAACGTGACAGGATGGTTTTTTTCTTAATATTAATTTGCTTGAATTTTAATGGAATCTTTCCAACAGTTAAACTATTCCATTACAGTTAATTTTGAGCACCTGCTAAATATTTCCATGCTGTGGTTAAAATGTCTCCTTTTGCTGGCATGAAACAGGATTAAAGATCTGTGCATAGTTTATCAGTACAAACACAATGGATTTTCTTTTTCAAAGCAAATTTATATGTAACAAGGAATTTGTAATGGATTTTTCTGAAAGTAAAAAAAAAAGTTTGGGGTGCATTGCCATTTGCCTAGAAAGTCAAACCTAACCTCAGATCTTCAGAAGAAGGTGACAAATAAGATACTTTCAAATACGAAATATGGAAATATGGCAGTTGAATACTGTCATGCTAAATATCATATTCCAGTGTATGCTCAAAGGCTTCTGAGTGTATGGTAATAACTTCTGAGCAATGAAGAAACAGCTTAAATAGTAAATAATCTTACAAGCCTTGGAACAAGTTTGCCATTATGTGCAGTTTAAAATAACTTTTTTCTCTCAATCTAAGCTGTAACAATGATATTCACCCAGAAAAAGTAATTTATGTACTTTATATGTATCAAATTGTTCTTCTTGACCATGGGTATTGGGGCTTGATTTTTTTACTGCCAGTACAATTATGGTAATTAGGATGCACTTTAGGCTAGGCTAAACAAGAAGCTTCACAGAATCTTAAGCATTACCACCAGCAGGCATAGTAACAAAACCAAGCAAGATACACTTCCCTTTCTCTCAACTGTTAGGGAGTATTCTGAGTTACGGGCAGCCTGGAGTTTAGTGTTTGAGAGGAAACTTTCTTTGTCCCAGATCTAATCTGAAAAAAAAGTCAAGGAATGTATGAAGTGTCAAGTAAACATAACATTGCAGGAGAAGAAACAAATCCATGGAGGAAAACCACAATTTGTCTGTGAAGAGGTGAAAAATCACAAATTAAATGTTCAGTATTTTGCAATGATTTTGGAATATATTTAGCCTGAAGTCCTGTGATCAAACCAATATCAGTTGAAGCCAGTTTATAACAAAGAAAAAGGGGGGGGGAATTTTTTTGACCTTGAAGTTACTTGTCCATTTTTATAATAGAGTTTTCTGGCCTGAATTTTGCAGGCCACAAAGAAGGAATGCACCTTCTGTCCTGAGAAATAAGCTTTACTGCAAACTGCTGAGCTCCTTCTATTTAATGTTACTTTTCTAAAAAGTTTTACATTTTAGAAATGTTTAAAGACTTTTTCAGTGAATCCTTGGGAAAGAAACAGGCCTCTAAGTAGTATTTCTTTAGTGTGAGTGACTTTATTAATGAAGTTCTAGACCAAGATGTAAAAATGCAAATGTAGTTTTCTGTGTTTAAGATAAAGATCAGCTTAGATGCTTTAGAGTTTCCGAAGCTTTGCACATAATAAGAGAAAGTGGGCTCTTTCTCACCTTCCTCTAACACTTTGTTTGTTAGTGATGGTATGAAAAATAAGACCTTCCTCCCAGATCTGCTGTTGTTTTTCTATTTTTGAAATGTAATCATGCCTAACAGGGTGACTGTGGCAACAGCAAAACTGTTCAGACTTCTGAACTCTTCTTAACAAAACTCAACATTTTCAAACAGGTTCTTCACGCAATGTGTAGCAGTTTTGCATGTAGGGCCAAACATATTATGCTACCTTTATCTGCTGTGCTATTTCTGTATACCATAACTGATGATGAAATAACAAGCAATTCAATGTCTAAATCTGACCATCTTTACTGTATTTCTTAAAATTATGCTAAGTGAACAGATTTATTAACTTTCTGATGGTTTCTTATGTGGAAGCTGCCACAAAAGTATATAAGAATCCTCAAATATTAGTCAGGTATGACTAATATTTTCAGAACACTTTTAGCAGTTTAAAAGGGCCCATACAATTTAATAGATTAGAATTAAATCCTGCAATTCAGTGCTATAATCCACTTCAGGTGTCCAGCTTCAGAAGCCCTGGAGTGATTTTTTTTCTGGTTTGGTTTTTTTTCTTTTGGTCCCACCCACACCCCCACACCCCACCCTCACCCCCAATTGGCATTGTATAGCACTAATGAAAATTAAAAGTGTTATGCAGGGACAGGTCCAGAGAAAAGTCCTCCAGATTATTGCCTATCAGCCTTGACTATGAAACCAGACTCTTCCTTCTGCAGTTCTGGCTTCATTCAAATTCTTCTTCAAGCTTTTTTGCCAAACTGAGTACTTGCAGAAGACAGCCTTTTGTACCGCATGTGTAGCCTTGATTCACCCTCCAAGTCTGGAATATACAGAATGGGGCAGAGGTCATTCAAGAAAAATTATTTTGTGATCATTAAAGTATGTAACATAACATCATGGACAGATGAGGGGAGTGAGGGAGTGTTGCAGACTCATAGGGAGTGTCCTGAGTTTCAGGCTCTCCCTGCTGAAATGCTGTACTTCCCTCAGTTTTAGGAACTGCCACGTCCACAGGAAAGGAATGCAGTGGTATTTGGTCTCTTAGACTGGAATCAACATTTACACAAGAAAATGTTAGGCAAGTAAGTAAATAGCTATTTACCCAACCTCAGTATTAACTCAATATTAACTCCATAGTTGGAAGGTTAACTTAGATGAACTCCTAAAGGATTTTTTCCTCTTTCATCTTGTGAGGACTTTCATACTCCACATCAAAATTAAGATTCAATCCTCTTGCAAAATCTGTCTTGCATATAAAATGACACATGTAATGCTGAGATTTTTTTTCAGATTCAGCTCCCTTTTTTACTAATAAAAGCACATTCAGAATTTAATGTTAGTCTTCACACTTCTGCATGTGGATTGTTCACAACCCTACCTGCCTTAAACTAGAAGGACCCTTGGGCTAGGCCAGATGCCCAGCAGTAAGCAGAAATTTTTAATGACTGCCCTGCTGCTGAAATATATACAAACTGTTAACCTGTGCGAGGGGAATGTTGGACTGTGGTTTGGGATTTGGCTCTAAGTGCATGTATAATTGCTTTACATGCTGAAACCTATTTTTCATATAGGCAAACTGAAAATTCCAAACGCATGCACAAACCATTGCTACTTCCCAACTGAAAAATCAGGCAGGATGGTTGTAAGTAACTTTGTGGATGGTAATCATTTTGCAGTGAATATTACTAGCCTTGGCTTCAAGAAGTGTCTTTGTAAAAGGCTGGTGTCCTTTCGGCTCTGTTCCCAGTTAGATCTGACCTGAGCATATGTAAACAGGTAGTTGAATTAATGTTTCATAAGCAGGTCCTGGTAACATTTCTTTGTTACTCTTGAGTGTTTGATTTTAAAAATCATACAACTTTCTTTAATAGGCTTTTTTGGTTCTAAATGGACTGAAATCTTTGGTCTGTCATACAGAAGTGAATCCTTTGAAGTAAACAAGTAATTGGCAGCATTAGTGGGTTGCTGTCTTCTGTGTGAATCTTGGATGTTTTAGCAGTGGCTTTCATAGATCTTATTGTTAGCAAGGGAACAGGGAAGTCAAAGATGATAAATATTTTCATTAAGACTGTGATTTTTTTTAAGCTTTACATTTTTTCTAACCTTCTCAGAAACAGCTAGATCATTTTGATTGGCACATTAACTATGGCCTGCTTGCCTGCAGAGCTGCTCGTCTCATTTCTCAGATTGCATTACTGTCTTGCATAAAGCTGTAAAACAAATTGGCAAGGTGTGTGTCTTTTCCCCCACAGGTAGGGCCACAAAATGAAAGCCAGTCTTTTATTACTACCATTAGCTCAAGTCCTAGGGAAGTGCTACAGAGGAAAATTCCTAATCTTGCTACTTAATATATTGCAAGCAGGCATTTTTGGTTTTAATATAGTTAAACAGTGAAAAGTTAAGAAATGCCAGGATTTAAAGTTGCTTACTGCTGAGTGGGTTTATCATTTGGGGCTCAATGATGTGCTAAATGCAACAGTGCGGCTTTTCATTCAGAGCTGGCATGTGTCCTGCTGGCTCAGCTTGGGTGGAATTTTCATGTGCCTGCCTGCAAAATGCCATGTAAACAAATGTTATGGGGGAATTCCAAGAGTGCGTAATGGCTAGATGCACAAGAGGATGTTGTGTCAGTGTAATGGGATATCTCTTTAGTGGCATATGTCTTCACCCGTTGCTTAAGGTATCCCATAGCTTGGTGTTTGGGGAAAAAAGAAAAAAACACATAGGTGAGGTATGGATTCTAATCCCCAAGGCAGATAAGGGCACTGAACCCTGGTTTCCCACATCCTGGATGACAGTCTTAATCACAGGGTGGGACATAATGATTATATTTCCTTTGTGTCTTGTTTGGACATTTATGTGGTCTAAGCGCGTAAGTGAGAAAGAGTCAATATCTCTATTCTGCAAATAAGAACTAACTTAGCCTTCCTCTGCTTAATGCATCTAAAGTAGTATGTATTTAGGTATACACCTAAACCAAGGTGTAGTTTCTTAGTAACTTGCTAACTAGTTACTTGCAGGCTTAGGTGGGGGATTCAGGAACTAGGTTTTGATGGGTGTCTAAATGGATGCAAGTCTTGAGCTTCCTCATGAGCTTAATATATTGACTTCCCCTGCCCTAATAGTAGCCATAAAATACTTCTGTTTGTTTGCCTGAAAGTCAGCCTTATGGCATTTTCCTGCACTTATGTTAATTAAATTAGATTATGAATGAGGGAAAAAAAATCTGTTTTAGTGTATTGGAGACCTGAACAATCTTGGGAAACTTATGCTGCATTCAAATAATGCCAGAAACTATTTTAACAGGGATCAATCCTGAGGATAAGCATTGTTTAGTATAGTTTTTGACTAGCCAGAATATAGTAGCTGGGGGTTTTTCTTTTTTTTTCTTTTTTACTTTTTTTTTTTGTTATGATCTTCCAATTCTCTCTCAGACTTTCCCCTCCAGGGTATGCTATGCACTTTGGCAGCTTGGAAAGGAACAATAAGATTTGATGCATGTTTATACAAAACAATTCATTTAATAGCTGTAGGGGACAGTTCTGTAAAAGTAGCGTGATTTATAAAGCACAGGGTCAGCTTTGGAGTTTTTGAAGCCTTAAGCGATGGATGATTACAGTGCACCAAATGGGATCAGAGATAGCAGAATTTGCACCTGTGGTTGCTTTTTCAACCTTTGTACTCTATGTCATTTATTGCTCAGAGGCCCCTAAGGCTGTCCAAGATGATATGGTCTGACCTGGTAAAATGAAAAGTCAAAATATCAGGTAAAAACAAAAGAGCAAAGAAAAATTGTCTGGACAGAAGGTGTGTCAGAAGTCAAATTAGCAGCTAACTGTTCTGCATTGAGTCAAAAAACATCACAGCTGATATTTGGTTTTGATTGTATTGTATATAACCAGCAAGTGTGCTCCTGACTGTTGTGTGGCACTTTTAATGCCAGCTGTGTTAATTTCTTTGTCCAATTGATGCTTTGAAAGGCAGTGAGAAAATGGCTTGAATAAAGAGTGGAGAGCCAGTCCTTAGATTCTTAGCTTCTAGTAAGGTTAACTGTGTAGTTGTGAACACACAGCTATTAAATGACTGTTACACACACAGACAATGACTATTCAGAATGGAGCTACAAAAAGCTGTCCTTATAAAATATTGGAGATACTAATATGGCTATTTTTTATTCCTCTTCTCACAGTCTTTACATTTAAAGTTTAGTAGTTTTGAACTTCCAGCATTCCTCTTACCCATGTGTCTTGACTTTCCTAATTTGGTGCACTTAATCCTTTTTACAGTACTGCTTTTGCTATCGTATATTTCAGGCATTCTTTTTGGCAAATATAGTTCTGCCGATTTTCTGTGCTAATTGATGTGTGACCTTATTATGAAATCTCTTGCTGTGATCTTGGTGGGTGGATTTAGTCACATATACTTTACGCACTTTTCAGAAGACAAACTATGATGTCTGACTCCAGTGTGGTACCAGGTTCTAATTCGCTGGCGCTCGTATGAGCATTCTGAGCTGCATGGTAAGTCTTTCTTTGGTTTTGAGTTTTCTTTTCCTCAGTAAACTCAGCCCTTTTTCATACCTGTGTTTTCTCTGGGGATGGTGTATTTGTTGTAAGCTTATTTAGTTTTCTGATTATCAGAAATGTTGGCTGTAAGAAGAGGTAGACATAGTGATTAGGACAGCTAGAAGTGCCACTTAATGAACTAAACATCTCACTGAAACTAAAAATAGTAGTATTTCTTTAAGTTGTTTCACACCGATGAAGTGCGCCAGTCTTTTAACAGCACTTCCCACAGAAACTCCCCACTTAGGAAAGATAAATCGTGTGACAAACTCTGGACAAGAGTGTGCAGAGGCTTGCTGATAGGAAGGGTGAAGGTCTTTGAAGACTGTACATTTATTTAAGTATAAAGACTGTCTTGTGGTTCTGCCTCTTCCCATAATTGCAGTTGTGCTTTTTAAGCTTCATTTTGTCAGAACTGTTCTTACTTCTGGTTTTGAAAAATATCCTCAGTGTATTGATTGTATAGTACTCTTCTCAACTTATAATGTGAAGTGGTATGTGAGAAGATCTTTAAAGGAGTTAGTGGGCTAATTGACTACCTGACTCTCAGCTTCATGTGCCAAATCACAGTATGGCAAGAAAATTAGTGTTTGGAGTATTTTTAAATTTGGCAGCTCTAATTTTGCCCTCAATAATCTAAGTGGACAAACGGGAAGTCGTAAGTAGGCATTTTTGACCTTCTGATCCTGGAGATTCTGCTTTTTCTGAAGCTAGTAATTCTTTACAAATAGAAAGTACAAATTAAAAATACAAATTAAAGCCCAGAATAGATTAACAGCATAATTTAGAGGGATGAATTTGGCAAGTGTTTTGTGGGAGAAACGGAAGGGATCACACACATCCATTTACTGCTTTTTGATTTTTGACCTTAAATCAAATTACTCTCTTTAATGTTTTCCCCTTATATCTTGCCTTGACTATGCAAATAATTTCAAATTGTGGTGTCTGCACTTATAAAAGCACTTACTTATTAAGGGCACTTCTGAAAGTGTCCCTTCAGTGTTGAGTTGTGACTCATATGTTTTTCAGTGGTGTTCTGCTGCTGTTCTGTAGTCGCTGAAGGTTTATTTGCATGTCTTCATGCCTTGTGGCACTTCTGAAATTGCTCTTAAGTGGTCAGATGTGTCTGCCAGGTTATTCAATTAACTTCTGCTTCTGCAAAGTTGGAGCCTGCTGCGGGAATGAACATGTTTATGCTTCACTGACTTATGATCCAGCCTGTGCTGCATCCTTTATCAGGAAGAACTGCTCTCTTTGACTAGCGACCATCAATGCAGATCTGGGCAGACTGTCTCTGGCTGCACATTACATTCTTGCCTCAAACCCAGATAAATGGCCGTTACTACATATGCCCTTTCCTAGTGTTAGGTGATCAATACTGAAGGTGAACAGATATGCAAAGAAACCAAAAATAATGAATTTTGCAAATGTGTGTTCCTTGTCCTCCCTTTCTCTTTATTATTTCCATATCTTCTCTCAGCCTCATACAAATTTTTTATCTTTCCTAGTGAGTGTTTCCTATATCTGTGCCTACAGCTGAACACATTTGTTCCCTGGCTCCTTCTTTCCTCTATTAAATGTGGTAACTGCATCAATTCTTTCTCCAGCCCTTTAGTAATACCCTGTTCTCAGTAAGCTGTCATAAATCTTTTCTATAAGGTTTCCAGTTCCCCTTTCTTCCGCTTTCATAATTTGGGGATTTAAGTCATCTGGGTCTAGTGCTTTGTTGGCATTCAGTAGTTCTAATTGCCTTCCTATCTGTTTTATGATGAGGGTAAAGCCTTTCAACGATTCACTCCCCCAAGCCTAGGAAAACACGTCTCAGTCCCTAGGACGTTATCTTCTTTCCTTTTGTGTGTACTGTTGTGAAAAAATAGTTTAGACCTGAAGCATATTAACCATCTATCACTAGCTTTCTTCTTTGATCTTCTAGTACTCCTCCTGTGCCTTTTCTTTTTGTTTTGCTAGCATGCTTTTTTGTTTTTTTCCCCCTATCTTTTCATTGTTGTTTTTCCATTTAGGCACTGTCTATATTGTGCCGTATCTCTTTATTCATTTGCTTCTCTGGGAAATATGAATTTCTGACAACCTGCTTCCCTTCTCCCTTGCTCATCCTGCAGATTCTGCTTTTTTCCAGGATTTTATGTTTCACTGCTGCATGTTTTTTTTCAAAAAAACCACACATAAAGGCAACTTCTTCTTGTGCAACTAAATGGGGATCTATAAAATTTCACCTGCAGCTATTTACTTGCCAAATGAATATTGTTGCTGTTTTAAAATCTCTCTTCACTAATTGCCTAGAACTGTAAGGCCTAGCAAAAAATCCTAGTGCTTCTATCACTATCCAAACAAAAAACCAATCACACTGCTTGCAATTTTAAAAGCTCTCACTACATATTTTAAAGTTGGTGCGTGTTGTCCTTTTTCGGTGTTTTTTGAGTTGCTTTTTTAATTTTACAATGGCATTGATGCCTGTTTTGTGTGTGTGGGGGGTAGCATGTTACTCAGTCTGAGAGGGGAAATGGAATGAAAATTGAGTGCAGATGAATCCCACAGGAGACTGGGAAATGCAAAATCAATCCAAATGATCAGATCCAATTTAGGGGTATGAAAATGAACTATAGGTAAAAGCATGAACTGTAAAAGATTTAGTTATACTTGCTCTTTCCCTCTGAGATCTATCAAATGATGAATAGTAATCTGTCACTTGCCGATTAAACAAAATGATTTGATTTCCAGACACTTTCAGTAACATATCCTCTTTCATAAGTGCTTAACATCTACATATATTCTGCACCCTTTCAGAGCTTGCTTTTCCAGCCTCTATAGTGATTTTTTGGTAATCGTACTCCTCTTTGGACTGACATCCTAAAATCCCTCTAATCTTCCTTAAGAGAGACCTAAGTTTGACCATGGGTGAGCTGTCCTGTAAGGCCACTGACATGACCTCCCAGAGGTTTAAGCTTCCTGTCTGTTTAGTCTGTCCCAACCTTAAGACACTGCGAGAGCACCTGCGTGCTTGGATGGAGCAAGGATGAAGCCTTGTCAACTAGGCTGGTCTTACCTAGTCTATGTAGCCACATGCAGTTTGTACACCCTTCACTGGAGACCTCCCCATATTCACCATGTACACCACATGTGGTGTTGGCTGCACTAGGACCCTCTCAAGGTGTGTTGCCAGTGCTTCATAACATGCCTTTTCAAAGTCAGTGGCACAGACATAACGCAAAGGCCTCTTTGATTAATATGGTACTGAAGTGCCCATTCTGTTGTGTTCATGCACTTGCTGCTTGGTGAGAAGAAAAGGGAGGCACAGCATGCCCTCATACATGGCAAGTATAGAATTACAGGAAGGCATGTAGACCACTGTCTGGAGCGCCCAGCTGGAATTTGAGACCACTTTGTTGGAAAAGAAGTCTAAAATGAACTGCTGAAGAACACTCTCTCCAATTTAGAGAATAATAACATCTTACTGCCCTTCTCCTAAACTTGAGATGGCATCAGGAGAGCTGGAGGAAGAAAATCACTGCTTGCCCAGTGACTCTGAAAAACACCACCCTTTTGTGGTGAGAAAAATCATGTTCCCTGCTGGGGAGGGGAGGAAAAGCAGTTCAAAGCAAACATCCATGCCTTCATCCTCATGCTGCCTCCAGCACAGATGATGGCGAGACTTGCTGTTGCCTCTTAGCCAGGCTGGTGATCTGGTTTTGTGTTACGATTACTCTGTGGAGGTGGTAGGTTGGCCTCTCTTCCAGTTAGTGCATTTGGTATAGGTTACCATCCACCAGTTACTAGAAAAACTCACAGATCCCTCCCTTAAGGCTGTCTGGCAGCAGGTGTTACCTGCTCTTTGAGCACCCAGACTCCCACTGGATTTACCAGGTGTCTGCAATGGGGTGTTTGGTGAATTTCAGTGTGGAGTTTAAGTATTCTGCTATAGCCCAGACAGGGGAGATGATGTTTTGAGGTTAGGCCTGAAATTGAGCTTTACAATGACCTGCAGCATCCACTGGGCTCTAGGGTAGGGACAAAGTATAGGACAGGTTCACCACCATTGGAACTGCTGACCATCTATACATTTCAGCAAACTACCTTTCCCAGCAACTGCGTATATGTGTGGGAAGGCCCTTTGGCCACAAGGGCAAAATCAGCCAGTCAGACTTCTCCCATGTTTTCTTCAGACAGTCATCTTGCAGGCTGCTCCAAGGAGCTTGTGTCAGCTGGGCTGTCGTGGTTGATCTCTCTCTGAGGGAGAAAACTTGTGCTAAGCATTACATCCAGAAACTCTGCAGCTTCTACAAAGATTGTGGGAGATGTAAGAACTACCCAGTGTCAAATGCAAACATTCTTCTTTGGGAGAGCTGTCCCACCCTCCCATTTTTGGGTTCATGCTCCTATGAGCAGCTGAAAGGGTCAGTTGTCCTACCAGCATTGGCACTTGGAAACCCGGTCAGGCCACCTGAGAAGGCATCTACTGCATCCATTATGTTAGTCCTGGAGAGACTGGGTGAAGTCACTGGACTGGTACCTGCAGATGGTGGGAGCAAGTAGCTGTTTGTTGTAGGAACCTGCAGAAGCACTAAGGGACAGGAGGTTATGTCTCCTTTTTTTGTTGCTTTCTATTGTTCAAAAGTTCTCCCCTCCCCAAAGGTGGAATACCTTGTTTATATCACTCTGGAGACTGTGATAATGAACAGGTTTCATTGAGGTCCTGGGCAGACAGCCTATTCCTAGTTAAAAAGCAAAAAGGGCTTTTGGCCGACTGGTTTATTGTACTTCTGTAGTACATTTGGTGTTTAAGGGGCATCTTTTATTTCTCAGGTATGTCTAATGGTCCCTGTTTACGTTCTGAGTCCTTTCTGAGTCATCTCCCACTGCCCAAATCCATTAGGGGGGGCTGTAGAGGTCTTTTCTGGATGGATAATGAAGGATAGATGTAGATGTTCTCATAAAAAGGGACCTTTGTTTTAGTGTTTGTCACTGGACTGTACTTAATCTGAGCTAGTCCTTATAAGCCAGAGTGGTCCTCCTAGGAATGATGACTAGCAGTGAATTCTTTCCATTTTGAAATGGCTTAACTAGAAAGAAACTGGCCTGTCCTTATGAATTTTGATGCTACTCTGACCAGTGTGAACTAGTCTCACTGAGAAGGTTGGGCTGTAAATAATAGAAAATCTCCCAATTTGTCTGTTTTACAAACCAAATTTATAGAATTATATCTGCCTTGACAGCAGCTGCTCTGTGTGAGGCCTTCACCGTCAGCTTGCACTAAAAAATTTGGAAAATGGCAGATACTGAAGTGCAAATGTGCGTCTGATTTCTTGTCTTAATTCTCTTAAATGAAGGCTGGATATGCTTGTACCCTGACATGTATATCATCCAACTTGTCTTCTCTCAAAATTGGCAGCAGGCCTGGAGCCTCCCACAGAAAAGAAGCCATCTGAGGCTGTATGCTAAGGGGGCAGGGGAAAGGTGAATGCCCTGAGATCTTTACTCGACTTTTTCAGTAGTGTGTGGTGTATTGGCTGGCTTGTCCTTAAGAAACACCCCCTGGCCAGGAGCTACAGTGGTCATGTAACTAAGGGAGAAGGTCTGAGAGATGGTGAGATGGGATATGAGAATACAGTTATGATTAGCAAAGGGTCTTTGCTTGCTCCAGCAGTGTCCTTGTACTTTTTTACTTTTTTTTTTTTTTTAAGGTGAGGAAGAAAGAGGCCTTTTACCTTTGTAGCCAGATGTAAATGACTTTTAGCAAAGAGGCAGAGAGGAAGGGACAGTGGAGTCACAGAAGTCAGGTGGAGTCAGGCTGCTACATTTAACTGCAGCAAGAGAAGACAAGCATGTGGCTTTGCAAAGAGAAAGGATAGAATCATAGAATCATAGATGCATGGAATCTTTTATTTTGGAAAAGACCTTTAAGATCATGAATTCCAACTGTTAACCTGATGCTACTAAGTCCACTACTATAACATGTCGCTGAGCACCACATTTACAAATCTTTCAAATACTTCCAAGGATGGTGACTCAACCACTTCCCTGGGCAGCCTGGTGCAATGCTTGACAACCCTTTTGGTGACAGATTTTTTCCTAATATGCAGTATAAACCTCCGCTGGCACATCTTGAGGCTGCTTCATCTCATCCTATCACTTGTTACTGGGGAGAAAAGATGAACCCCCACCTTGCTACAACCTCCTTTCAGGTAGTTGTAGAGAGCAATAAGGTCTCCCCTCAGGCTCCTCTTCTCCATGCTAGACAACCCCAGTGCCCTCAGCTGCTCCTTATAAGACTTGTTTTCTGACCCTTCACCAGCTTTGCTGCCTTCCTCTGGACACGCTCCAGCACCTCAATATCTTTCTTGTACTGAGAGCCCTAAAACTGAACACAGTATTCAAGGTGCTCCCTCACCAGTGCTGAGTACAGGGGCATGATCACTCCCCTACTCGTTCTGGCCAAACTATTCCTGATACAAGCCAGGATGCCATTGACCTTCTTAGCCACCTGGGCACACTGCTGGCTCATATTTACCAGCTATCAACCAACACCCCCAGGTCCTTTTCCACTGGAATCTTCCCAGCCACTCCTCCCCAAGCCTGTAGTATTGCATAGGGTTGTTGTGACCCAAGAGCAGGACCCAGCATCCAGCCTTGTTGAACCTCTTACAATTGGCCTAGGCTCATCAATCCAACCTGTCCAGATCCCTCTGCAGAGCCTTTGTACTCTCAAGCAGATCGACACTTCCACCCAGCTTGGTGTTGTCTACAAACTGACTGAGGGTGCACTCAATCCCCTCATCCAGATATTGATGAAGATATTAGACAGAGCTGGTCCCAGTACTGAGCCCTGGGGAGCACCACTTGTGACTGGCTGCCAGCTGGATTTGACTCCATTCACCACAATATTTTGGACCCAGCCGCCTAGCCATTTTTTTACCTTGCAAAGCGTATGCCCATTCAAACCATGAGCTGCCAGATTCTGCAGGAAAATGCTGTGGGAAATGGTGTCAAAGGCTTTACTAAAGTCCAGGTAAAAAACAAGCACAGGCTTTCCCTCATCCACTAAGTGGGTCACCTTGTCATAGGAGATCAGGTTAGTCAAGCACGACATGCCTTTCCTAAACCAATGCTGTCTGGGCCAGATCACTTGGTTATCCTGTACCTGCTGTGTGATGGCACTCAGGATGTTCCGCTCCACAAGCTTCCCCTGCACTGAGGTCATGCTGACTGGCCTGTAGTTCCTTGGATACTCCTTCTGGCCCTTCTGGTAGATGGGTGTCACATTTGTTAACCTCCAGTCATCTGGGACCTCCCTGCTTAGCCAGTATTGCTGATAAATGATTGGAAGTAGCTGAAAGAAGAACTAGAGAAACCTATTTGTAATAAGGAAGACTGAGGGAAAGGGGGTTTTAAAGAAACTCTAGAACATGGAAGGAGAGAGAGAAAATGAGGGAGAAACTGAGCTGTGTAATCTATATGGGGCTTTTTTCCTCATATCGGTTCCTTTTCTTGCCTCTGAGTGCTATATATAACACTAAATAGACCTTTTATACCATAAAGAAATCCATTAATGACTCCTGAATTGAGAGTATGATGAAAATTATTTTGAAATAATAACTAAGGCTTATTTCATATGGCAATTTTTTTTTTATTTCATGCAGTAATTATATTTAAAGGCAAGGAATGAAGTTTTTTCCCCAGTGACCCTTTGGAGGGGAGCTGACTTTCCATTCAATATTTCCAATAAGATAGAGGGAGAGAACAACTCTTTTCTACGGAAGCAATATATTTTTTAGCACAAATATAGCTAGAAGGCTGATTTACATGAGGACACGTTGTGTGAGCCCTTAATGGGAATTTTCTGTACCATTAACTTTTATTTTATGAAACACGTGTTTATTTCACTTCAGAGAGAAAACTTTCCTATGCCTTACAGTTCAAAATTAATTTTTGTGCAATATTCAGTACTAACTCTGTCATCTTGCTTTAATATATTGATTTGGGGGAGGAGGAAAAAGCTTTCTGTGATCTGCCCAGAGACAGTTTCTTCATCAGTCTCCAAGCTTGCTGTTTGATGATACTTTTCAGATAGTTTGTGAACAAAGCAAATCCATCTTAATCTATTTTAATGGTATTTGTATTCAATCCATGTTATGTATCAAATAGACTTGCTCCATAAAAATCTTCCCAGAACTCTGTTGAACGGGAATTCAGAAAATACCCTGTAAACACCATGATAATGCACAATTATATTTTTCTTTAGGCTTAAGAAGTGTAGTTTAATGATTACAGTTTTCAGGACTGTCAGTTTTGAAACTTCCAAGTACTTCATAATGGCTCTTATGTCTCTAACTGGTCTAAAACTAAAGTCCTGAGCTTGACAGCTGGTCTCCTTGAAATACCAGGTCAGTACTCAATACCTGAGATTTCCCATAGTTCTACCTGGATCTAAAAAGCAGCCAGAGTCCAAGTAGTGAGCAGGGATATGTTCTCTTTGGATTCCAGAGAAATTAAGTGCTGCCTTCAAGCACTTAATTTAATTTTTGTTTGTAAGCATGGTCCAATGTCACAAAAGACTACAGCTGCATTATTTTGGAGGTGAGTTGAACTGCATTCAAATAGCATTGTCCCTGTCTGTCTTCTGCCTCCCTACAGCCTAAGAGTGAGTTTGGCATGGGAGCTATGGAAAAACACTTGTAAAGAGAAAAATGTCACATTAGTAAAATGCATGCAGTAAGATGGAAAGTTTAAAATACGCTTTTCTGTTTGGTCGTTCTCCAAGACAATTTTTGGCCAAAAAAGAAACCCATAACAAACGTAGCTACTTGGTAACAATAACTTCTAATGTCAAGTAAGTTAAAATAATATCATATTAGGTAAAAGAGAAGCAACTGTTTTGGTGCAACGACTGTATAAAGAAGTAGTACTCTATTTCTGACACCTCGTGCTTTGCTATAACAAGAAAACAATTTGGTTTTTTTAATGCACAGCATCGAAGTAGAAATGAGGTGCAAGCAGACGTGGGGGGTAAGCTAGCACTGTGTTTGAAGCAGCATGTGAGTGTTTCCAGCTAAGACAGACTGAGCTTCTGTAATGCGCTTCTCAGAAGCGCAGCCCAGACTGCAATGCTTAGTTGTAGCCATGTTTTGCCCAACAGGTTCTAAGTTCTGTTTGAGATGGGAGAGGCTGGTGGTACAGTCTGATTCCAATTCAACCCTGATGCAAGGCTGCTTTCATTCAGTTTAGAAAAGATGAACATTTAATCTTTCTCTTTAGACCTGAAGAAAGGTTCTTTTCTGTGGATCCTACTGTGGAGTGTTTCAGCCTTGCCTGTCATCCTAAAAATCTTCTCATTTCAGAAAAATGAGTCTAGTGTGTGCCTTTTCTAGGGGATGCGTCCCTGGCCGTTGTTTGACCAGCTGTTTCTTATTGTCCTGGGAACAAAAATTTGGAGACCTAAGGCACAAACTACTCTCATAATAGCCACATCTGTTCTGATTAGGTAATGCCCACTGAAAAAAAAGAGTTGTTGAAGAAATGCAGAAGTTTTCATTTAGTCAGATGATACTGTATTTGGGTCTGAGGAAAGCAGTGGCTCTGTTGAAGAACTGTCTGATTTAAGAACAGTCAAAATTTTGAGCATGGCATCAGTTAGCCATACAGAATTCATCAACAGCAGAGCATTAAGGACTGTGTTGATAACAATAAGTAACCACATTCTAGTACCTATATTTCCCAGGAAACAACTGTCACTTTTTTTTACTCATACCTTGTAATGGATCACTTTACTAATTCCCAGGGTTAGAGCAGTATATGGAAACACTACTCCCCTAAACTGTACTGGTGTGCCAGCACGAACAAGAAAAAGCAATTGCTTCCCAGCGCAACAGACTTTTCAAGACAATATGTATTGTTTTTCTTGGATTCACAAAAATAAGTTCTTTGATCTTAAGAAGATAACCAAATCAAGCTATCTAAAGTGTCACTGACGTGCAGAGAAAAACCAAGGTGCCAGAATCAAGGGCTAAATTGTAGCAGACTGCACTGTAGAGGACAGATATATTTGGACCTGCTTAGTTACAACAATTCAAATAGGAGAGGCATACTGATTAAATGTCCAATATTTCAGAAGATAAAGACAAGAGATTTACCTTTAGCCTGACCACTGACAGATCCTGTTTTCACATGCTGGCTGGAGTCTTCTTAGAGAACAGCCTATTATCTCACCCTAAGTCCAGTTGGCTTTCACAAATGTGAAATGCTGTTTTGCATTCACAGTCACCACTAAGTATTCCACACAATTAGCATCTCCCTTATCTTCCTTCTCTGTAGCATGTGGACTTCCTCTCAATGGCAGTACACTTGACTAAAGTGTAAAGAACCTTGTAGAAATCTGTCTGAAAACAATTGCTGGAGGTGTCTCACTTCTTCTGTGCAGACATGGCAGATCAGTTATAAAATGACAGATGAGAACAGTAGTTCTGACACTTTAATTCTTTGCCTTTTCACTTTTTTCTCGGTAAGAGGAATTATAACCATTTATATGAGGAGAGATAGGGAATAAAATTGTTTTAGTTACTGCATCTAGATGACACGGTTTGCCGTGTCAACACAAGGAAGAAGCCTCTACAGATTCCCTTTATTTTCCAAAGGAGCTCTGTACCCCTGCTGACATTAAAAGATTGAGAAAGCTTGGTATTTCTTACCTCCATCATATCATCTGGTCAGACCCAGAGCTAGCTTTTGATTCATTTTCATACATTCATCCAGCCAGTTTAAAGGAGCTGAAGGTTGGAGTATGTGTATTCTTGCAATTTGCATCCAGAGTTTGTATTGCTATTGCTCGTGACACACATGGGGAAAAGAAATGCCAGTGACTGAATGGCTTTAAGCTTCAACTCTGTGTTGACTTTGTTCATGCTGCTGGATTTAGTGAACTATGAAAAGTATTCTTTATCTTACAAAGGTTATATCATATTGAGGATAAATTGCATTTCACAAATATTTTCCTTCCGAGGAGTAGAGTTTTTCCACTTCATATTATTCTTCAGAACATGATGAAATTGCACTTAGCTTTGATAGCATGACTTTACTTTTATTACCTATTTTCCTTCTTGTGTACGGTAGCAGTTCTTGCAGATATCAGAGAAGTAATGTAAGATCAATTTTTTGATAGCTTGACCCGTCTTATATGGCATGCTGATAAGCAATCTAGGAAGTATTGCTTAGGCAAAACTACAGCTAGAAGGGCCTGCAAACATGCTGGCTGTGGTCTAAGACTAGAATTCATAGCGATTACAACTAATCGAAAAAACATCCTCCCAAAACAGGGTGCAATTCAATACAGATGAATACAAAATACCGCTCTTGGGTATAAACAATTGCTAAAATAAAAAATAACTGCTAACTTAGGTTAGGTTACTAGAAAAGGATTTGAGAATTATAATGGTTAAAGGTTAATATAATTTTTAAAAATATGTCAGTGGAGAAGGGGGAAGCAAAGCCCATGCTTGGAGGAAGAGAGAAGGGTGCTGTAAGTTCAGATTCATTCCTCTCTTCTTAGCACTAGTAAGGTTTTAGCTAGACTCTCTGTCCAGTCTTCTTCAGGTACCACAGGTAAAGAAGAATGCAGGACAGCTGGGAGAAAAGACAGAGAAGATCAGAAGGGATGATTTAGAGATATACAAAATATGACTGTTAAGGAAAGAACTAAAAATTTGGGATTGTTTTTTCTAGAGAAGAAAAGGTGGAGAGGAGACATGATAAATCTTCCAATATGAAAAATATTGCTGCAGAGGGGAAAGGTTATTCATTTAGAATGGTACAAGAAGTTATAGGCTTAACTACAGCAAGGGAGATTTCAGTAAGATTTTAGGAAAACATTTCTGAAGACAGGAATGGTCATGCATGGGAAAAGAATTTGTTGGGGAAGTGCAGAGTATTGAGTAAAAGAGGTTAGACAAACCTCTCAAATTATGTAGGTACATTTGAGTATGTCTTGTCTGTTCTAACCTGAAATCATGCTTAGTAGCTATGTAATTGTTATTTGGAAAACTCAGTAAAAAAAGAGTGCTCTATGTAAGCACAGAGCCAAGGAAGCATGAAAAAAGAAGCTTCAGGAATATTTGCGTCATACAAAGCCCCACTTGCTGTTGGTGTAACTCTGGTACTAAAGATTCTTTGTTAATTCACTACCGTTAAAAGAGTCTGGACTTAACTTTTGCTCAGTCAGGTTTAACCTTTGAAAAATATCATCCTTTTTTCCATTATTAGCTTTGCACCCTTCTTAATATTGCCTCTATTTCTGAGGGGTATAGTGTGTATTTATTCACTAGTCTGTGCATAAATACATCTGAGCCTCCAAGCTCTTTTTTTTAGACGTATTCATACCATTCAGAAAATGTGTACTTTAGGTATGCAAGGTAGAAATCAATAGATAACTTGAGGCACTGAGTCTCTGTGCAAGACGTCTTTGGACTTGCCCCTCAGCCAAGTAGTTTAACATATTTTTCTTCTAAAGCTACGTTCCACACAGGGTGACCAGGAGACACATGCTGTCTGTCCAAAGCTGTGTGATATTGTACTGGCTTGGTCAAATGGATCTGAATGCTTGTGGTTTTCTGTGGTCACAGGGGGCCACCACTCAAAAAGCCACTTGGTATTGTTGTGGAAACAGCAAATAGTTTGTCACTATCCAGGCTCTTTCCTTGCCTCTCCCCATCCTGTTTGGAACCTGAACTAAACCTGTGATCTAACAACTGAAAGGCAACTGGTATTTGTGAAATATAGATCAGACCTAAACACTAGAATGGCCAGATGTAGGAAAGCAACACCGCGCTGTCTGCTGCCAGTATCAGTAATGTAGCTGCTTTGACCTAAAGATCACAAAAGTATTCCCAAAATGATTGCTTATCCTTTTGTAGTTTTCCTCATGTGGTAAAAAGCCCCAAATTTCTGCATGTTTTGGTGCTGTCAAAAAGTACGGATTTAAATGGCACCATAACAGAGGAAGAATGGCAGCTATTCCACAGTTCTGTAGGGTAAATAAACATTAATTGTCTCTATTGAGGGCAGAACTATCATAGATTATGTAGCAGATACATTAGGTATTGTGAAGCCTCTTGTGCCATGCACTTTTGCTCAGAGTGCCTGGCTGGGTTTTCCCATGCCTATGAACCATGGCTGCCCGGCTCAGATCCTTACATGCTTGTGGAATTTTTCCAGCTCCTTCCTCAACCTGTGGTGTCTCCTCTTGTGCTTCCATTCCTCCAAATCTTACTTACACTATCCTAATGAGTCCAATGTATTGGGATTGTCTGGTTGCCAGCTGGTTTTCAGGTGTTGTAATATTCTGGTGCATACAGCACTCCTCCTCTGGTGTGGATTTTGTAATCTCAGTTACTCACAGCATGGGAATCAGGATCCTTCTTGGTGCACTGAAGAGATTCTGACAGTGGGAGAGTGGCTTTCTTTAAGGAATAATGCCAGCATCCTTGATAAGAACGACAAAGTCACGGGAACAAACACCTTTTCCAGCTTTTAAGTGTTGAGCTTTGTGAATATTCAGTGAGTATTCCTGCAATTGCAATAAAACACCATACTTCCTGAAAAAATTATCCTTCTAAACAACACAGGTTACTAGAATCAGTATTAATATCTAGACAGATTTCACACCATAAAAATATATCACATTCTCACCATAATTTTAGTCAGTAAAAATGCTGAATTTGAAGTGCAGGTTTCAGTCCCTGAAGAATAGTTTACCAGAAAAACTGCTACAAATTGACTAGAAATAAAGTCCATGAGCAAAACTTGTCTTCTAAGAACAGGGTTTGCAAAGAAAGAAGTGTGCTTGTTTTACTTTACCTTTTAATCACTTTCTGAAACACTTGGTCTGGTACTAATTACTTTGGCTATGAAGAGTGTATTGTCTTCACCTCAGTGTTTCTAAAAAGCTCTTTATTTGAGTTCTGCCATTCCTCTCCCATCTATTCCCTGTTCTAAGACTGTATCTGAGAATATGTATTACAAACTCGTTTTTGAAAAATATCTTTTGCATTTTGAATATCCAGGTACCTACTGAATTTAGATGTATTTCTCACTTGTGCATTCATATATCTGGTTAAGCTCAGGAATTCCAAAAATAATATCAGAGAGGAAAACTCAAAAGCTCATTGCTTTTGTGGCTTTTTTCACTGAGGCCAGTTTTAGGCCATATTGCCAATGATCAGTCTGTACTCTTTAGTTCTATATTATATACATAAGCTGTGTGTGCAACAAATGATGTTTTCTTAGCCTCTCCATATAGCCTATTAAACAGTAGTTGGAATACTTCCATCCCTAAAGTGAAACCTTTGGCATAAATAATATTGTCATTTGGATAGGCTAGACATACTTTTGCAAAGTGACCTTGTAAAAATATTGTCTGAGGTATGACTGAGCCTAAATTATATGACAGTGAGGTAGTATATTATGGTGTCTCTGGTATATGAGGTCTCATCTTGTAGCAGTGAAACCACCTGAAATTAAACAAAAAACAGTACTATGCGTCAGATTTTGAGGTTGAAGTAAGCTGATTTTGGTGTTTGTTTTTGGTATTGGTTTTTTTTTTTAGTTGCAGACATTTATGTAAATTTTTTGTTTGGCAAAGGCAAATATTGTTTACTGAGGTTACTCTGTCTAATGATTTTTGTCTTCATAAAATAAGATTATATGAAACACTGGAAGGAGACTCTTCTGCCTACATTATAAATATAAGTAAGTCTGGAATAACTGGGTCAGAATTATTTTTCCTCTCTCTTTTATAGCTCTCTCAATTTTATTTTTTTTTTTGTCATTCAGGGATAACTTGATTGTTTGGGTGCCCTAGTTGACAACATCTTGCTTTCTATTAAAACATGCATATTTCTCTTTCCATTCAAGGGTCAATCATCTTAAAAACTCTCTTCCTAGTCTGTAGGGGTGGGACAGATACTGCAGTTGGCTATCCCATTTACGAGCTCATCCCCCTGAATCGTTATTCAGATGTTCATGCTTAATGTACTGTGTTGCCAAGTCTATTCCAGTTCATAAGAACAAATGGGACTAACCCATGCGCTGTAACTTGAAATAATTCTTGTGCTTTATGTATAATCTTTTTGGTTTGTATATTCTGTAAATGTAAGGGAGAGTGTAGTGTAGCTGTAATGGAAACCTTGTTTAAAATTACTATACATATAGTGATGGTTATTCTCTGCCATTTCAGTGAAATAACTTTAGAAGTGGAAGGGTGCAGTACCTGATAATACAGGTCAGATCACACAGGCCATTCACACAGTGAAGCTGCAAAAAAGAAATGGGAAAAATACAAGGTCACTTGTGAATCAGTGCCTCTCGCTGCTTGCCAAGAACGTAGAGAGGCACTCAGTCCAAGCAGGTGAAAGAAGTATCCTTTGAGTGCAATGTTGTATTAAAGTCTGCTTGACTCAGATGTTACTTCTGAAGAAGAGCATACATGATTTTGGAGCCAAGTTTTCAAGAGCTGCTGCAAAAACATGATCGTCCAGACTGTGTTCAATATAAAGAGCTTCAGCCTTTAATGCTTTATTGCTGCCAAATTGAAGCTGCCAAAACTAAAGGCTAGGGCTATTCTGTAACTGTGCCCTTTTCGTGCTACACAAAAATCATAAAGGGGAGCAAGTGTACAGCTTAAATACCCTTATAAATATTGGACTGGACTTTCAAGCTCATGACTCCCGTTTACTGAGGAATATGACTGTTGTGTTGTGCTTTGTTCCACAGCCAGTGCATTTCATAAATTAAAAATAGGAACCATAGTAGCAGCTCTTTATACCAGAAGTTGTTTTCTCTTTCATGTGATCTTCTAAGACAAGAACAGTAGATTTTTCCCTCTACTTCCCCATACTGCAAAATGCCTTCATTCAGATTTGGGGGGTTTATTCATAAAAATACAACTTTTTCCTGATTCACTGAGGATTAAGAACAGATATTTGTTTTGTTTTGAGAAGGTGTTGTCTTGTTTGTAGTCTCCTTTCATGTCTGTAAATTTAAGAGTTTTTAAGGAAGGGTCCTTGTGCATTTTTTAAACAGTGCTTTAGGAGTAGAATGTTACTAGCAGCCAACTTGTATTTTTAAAAAAAAAGGGAAAAGGAAGGCTTTGAATTTTTTTCCCAAAAATTAGCTTTCAGACTTTCATACTGCTTTGGAGGAGTACCGGATACCAATAGAGGGTTACAATTAGAAGATCCTCATTCTGTGGTCAGATTTTTCTGAGTAGTAGACACTTCTTACTTAGTCAAATAATGTCAGTTTAGTGTAACAGTCTGGCATATTAGGTATTTCTAGCAGCTTCCAGCTTTCATCCTTTATGTATGACTTAAAGGTAGGATCAAGAGTGAACAGAGAAAGCATTGTTGGTACAATGCTATTTTGTTATGTGTTTCAGGAATTAAAAAAAGGGATATACAGAGAAAGTGTTTTAATCATAATAAAGTTAAAATATCCATTATAAGCCTACTCACTGAAGCTTTGACTTCAGGTTTTTTGCATTTGTAGTACATACAGAAACTACACGTGCACATAATAAAACAAAATGCAGCTTCAGCTTAAGTGTGGCTTGTCTAAGGCTGTACAGATTGTCCAGCTCTGCATTGGGAAGCCAAACACACAGAGACATATAGTTTGAGAGGACAGTGGGGCAGAGCCTAGCTATAAATGTAGTAGCCATTCATTTTGAAAGTGGAGGAGGAGGAGGAGGATATAAAACCGTCCTCTGGCCCTTCAGTAGCAGTGGCTGACAGGGAAGGCATGATGATGAGCGTGGCAGTGAAGTCTGGGGAGGTAAGAAGCAATTCTTACACAATTCTTACAATTCCTCTGTGTGAAATGCACAAAAAAGACCGGCACAAGAATGCAGTAGCTTTTTAAACACTCTTCCAATCTGTGTCTTCATTAATGAAACGTGTACCACGTGAGAGAGTTCTAAAAAAATAGGTGTAAAATCAAATGGAACACCCCATCTGTAACGGATACTGAAGTGGAAGAGAAATCCTGTCAAGAAGAACAAGTATTTGTTTCGCTGTACTGTGAAAAAGAACGTGAATTCAGAAAGCTATTGTTAGAGCAGCTGAGGTGCACAGGCCGTTGGTCACTGATAGGCTGGGTGCCACCTGCCCTGGGTGCCTTGCAGATTTTGTGGCCAGAGGGTATCAATCAGAGCAACCCACCATGGGCACAGGGTTTCTGTCTTGCCGCATGAGGCATTTACAACCAGCAAGCTGGAATGTGGCATGTCTGACCAGGATAGCTGAAGGGGAATCACTTTACAGCATTAGCCTGGGATATGACAAGCTTATGGTACCAGCAGGGCAGGAGTGTGTTATTAAAGGATGATCACCTACATTAAAAAATGGTTGATGGACATGAGCATGCACTTACCAGAGGACTTTTGGACTCAGATACTCCCTGAGAAGGAAGGTAAACTAGCTGTGGAGCTGAGCCCTCATTATGTACTTGCTGGAAGAGGAGGCTACAGGAGCAGCAACAGCACTGCGGTAAGGCAGTTACAGCCTGAATGACTTCACATATATGTTGAGTAGAGGGAGAAGCAGGGAGCTCGAGGCTGTACTTGAGGGTAGTGATGGATATTTGTCACCAGTGCTTCCAGTCCTCCTCAAGGAGCTTCAGTGTCATCTTTTTCCAGCGTACATCTTGGCTATATAATGCACTCAGCCTCTTGTGTTTAATTGGCAACGTTTAGTAGGTATTCCTGGTTGTTCTAACTCTCTACACCAGGATAAGAAACATCAGGAGACGCTGTCTCACTTTTCAGTTTACATCCTCTGTGCTGTATATACTTCAGCAGGAACCTTGTAAGTGTAGCCACTCTATGATCAGCTCATGTTTTGTTGCAGTAAAAGATGTAAGCAAATATCTACATCTTTTACTGAGACTACACATGTAGAGGTCCCCTCATCATCTAACGGCCCAAGACTGTCATCATTTAAGTGACGATAGACACACATGTCTCTGCCAGAATGAGGCAGAGTCTGGAGCTATCCATTCTGTCTGAGGCTAGTTTTTATGTTGCCAAAACATAACTGTGTCTCCAGCAAACTTGAAGTCCTCTAGACAAAAGCAGACAACATTGGTGTGCAGTTATTTTAACCATTAGAGTTCAGACACCCTTCTACTGGGAAAGGGAGACAGTATGGGAACAATGTCTTCCCAAGCCTGCTTACGCTGCAAGCCAGCAGCTCAGGGAAAGCTATGTAAGGTAGCATTGCAGACTACACCCCTAGCAGCCTAGGCGTAGTGGCTCTTTGGCAGAAATAAACCAGCTTCAGTTGTACTTCAGGGTTTTTTTAGCTCCAAAGCAGAAAAGGAACATTGTACTAGCTGTTGGCGTCACTGATGGGATTCATGAGGCAAGCCTTTAAGCTGTTCTTGAGGATCTTGCTATTACCAGATGTGGCCTAGAAGGACCTGATCTACTAGAAACCTAGCTGGTCCAGAAACAAAAATGCCAACTTTACCAGCAGAATGCTCTGTGCAGGGACACAAGGCTTTTCCCCCACCCTTTTTTTTCATTTAGCAAAGTTAAATTCCCACTAACGAAATTAAAGGCCCCATTACATGGAAGGCAGGCATAACTAGAAGAACTCTGTCTCACAGACTGTTTACCAACACCGGCCCACTGTGTCAGCAGCAAAGCTAATGTATTGAAATTGCAATTTAGGTGCCACTAAAAATAGGTAGCCCTGACCTTTGTGTTCTAACTCAAGATTCAGTCATAGTTCGGACTTACTACAATTTTTGCCTTATTGAAATGAGTAATCAATTCAAAATTCAAAAGCAGGAGGTGGTGGGAAGCTGAGTATACCCTGCAATATTAAACTGTGACTTTTTCACAGAAATTACTTACATACCAGCATTGTGGTGTGCATCTTCAAGCTGGGTGATCTGTGCACATAATTAGCATCTTTTAGGAAGGAAAACTTCACAAGTTTTGTATTAGTAGTGCATGGACAAATGTTCCCAACTATACGTTACCGCTATGTAAATTACGCTCACATGTTTACACAGATAGGTGAGGTGCTAGCCACCAGGATGGAACATGGGAGTTGCTCAATAAAAAGGCTGAAGAAAATATATTCAGTAAAAAAATCTCACTACCATAGAACAAATTCTTTCTATACCCACAAACCCGATTGTTCCTTCAGTTTTCAGCCACTAACCTAGCACAAGACTTCTGCTTCAGAGAGGGACAGCTGCCCACACTGCATTTCACCCTTGTTTTTCAGCATTGACAAATAAAAGGTGTAATGCTTAGCATACCCATGTTGTAGTCTATTAAAAATACTGCAACCCTGCAGCATTCAACATTTCATGTAACTATGGCAACATCAGGTGATGAATGAAATAAATTTGAATTAAATGATGCTTCCGCTAGCGTAGCAGTATGGGAAACAGTTGGGATTATTACTGGCAGTATGTAGGCTAGCTGTGATACTACAAAATAGTTTTTTCAGAGAACTGTCATCATTTCAACCTCTTTCTTAAAATTTCTTACTCATTGGTGTTGGGTTTAAAGACAGTTACTTGAGAGTGTGCTTCTGACATCAGCTTTTCATAGCTTTGCTCCAGACATCTCCTAAACGGAATGCAGAACTAATTCTGCCTTAGTCAAATGAATAAAATTTAGACACCTTAGCACATTTCTAAGTGATTCTTGGTTAATTAGCTGAGATGATCTGTCTGATAATTTTATCACATTTCTAATGTTCTTGTAGTGTATGTCCATCCTTTGTGTTAGGAAAGTTTTGTCACTGGGTTGAATGAAGACAAAGTAAGAACAGGAATGCCTATTAGAATGGCCTTCCTTAAAAACGGAAGCTAACTTGACTGCATAGGAGTGATTTCTTTCCTACCAGCATGGTTTTGTTCTTTCCCTAGCCAAGAAATAAAAGCAGATCCTTTTCTTTTCTCAAATAAATATTGATTGGCATTAATACAGGTGAACTAAGAACTCTGAGAGAAGCTTATTCAATGAATGCTGTGAAATGATGATGCTGTGAAATACAGGCCTGATGAGCCTTAAAGACTAGTTTTACTTGCAACAATCACTTGTAATAATTAAAACCTGTTTAGACACTCTGTGTTTCTGGGAAATAAGTATTATAAAGTATTTTTATCACATAAAATTGATAACCAAAAAATGCTTGAATGCATTTATTTGTAGCATTTCTTACTGAAGCTCCCTCATGGCAAGTTCTGTTTGCACAAGACTCTGTGCCAAGCCCCTGTGGCATAGGATTGATTTTAGACACAAGTAATCCAAATATCTTCACAAAGCATCCAGAGCCTGGCATTTCCAGCTGTCCCCATCAAGGTAAAGTGGATTTTCCATTCACAATCACATTAAAAATGAAGGATTTTAATCCAAATATCCATAACCTTCGGTATGAGTTTGATACAGAGCAAAATGCAAACTGCCAGGGAAGTTGGTCCCACCTCTCATTTTAAAAACACCCTGAAAACAAACCTCATTTTCTTTCCAAAAGGTTTTCCTCCTTTGTACCCAGATAGCCAGCCTTAGTGCAGAGGCCATGCCAGCTTACTACTGGGAACGTGGGCTTAATGCAGTAAAGGTCCACTTCACCTGAAGTGATATTCATTAGATATAGGAAAGACAGCTGCTTGGCGTAAGCATCCTTCCACTGGGGCCAGCCCTTGCGCTCTCCTAGCACAAAGCATAACAGTCTAGTGCTTAGAGTTAGCTTAAACAGGCAACACACTTGGTTTCAACTGTAGCATTAATTACATAAGATATATTATCTATGGAAAAAATGTTTACTGATTTTCAATACACACTTTGCTTATCAAGAAAATGTCTGTATAGTTGCTCTCTTGTTCTTGTGACGTTATCAGTCCTGTGTATGCAAGGTCCAGCCTTTCAGACCTCTTCCTACTGAGCAGAGCCCTAAACCCCAAGTTAAGCTTTTATCCTTGTGCTTTCCTAGCGCTTAAAAATGGGAATCATCTAATCCAGCACACCCAGAGCTGCTGCAGGTAGTTGGCAAAAAGATTAATCTAAAAGGGGTGTTAGTCAACTTGCCCATTCATTGACTCATGCATCCTACTTTAGCTTACAGGAAAAGTATGTAATTAGAACATTCTTCTATTACAGGGGCCGTAGCTGTCTCCTGGAATTGATGTTCAAGTTTCTTTCTAGATCTAGCCCTCACTTTCCCCCTGCTGACGTCCTCTGCCAACACGCACACACACCTCACTCTCTTTTCCTCCCTCCTGTCCCCATCAGAACGGGGGCTTGATATGCTCATTTCCTGTAAAAAATTTTCTCCACAAACAAAGCAATGGATAGAGATAACAGCATGTGACATTACATGTTCTTAATTTTGCCAATAGCAGCCCAACAGAAAATGACTTAATGATTAAAAAGCTTTGACTCACTGGTTTGTGAATGGACATGTTTAAGAATGTAACCCCTCTTAACTTCTTTACACCATGGTACAGTATAATTCACTCAGCCTAAGAGGAGGATAATGACAGCTCTTTACAGGATCTCACATCACACCTCCGAGTTTTCTTCTTATCTCAAAGGTTGCACCGCGCATTCAAGCAATAGTCTGTATTAATCTAACCTCTGACATTTGGGCCATATTAACCCACCAATGCAGGTTTATGTATCTCACACCTCAGACCCTATCAAGAAATTTGGCAGTGGCAGCCTGATAAGGACATCATACCTTACTGAACTTGTTCTAAAAACAACATCAGAAAAACACTTCTCTGGTTGCACTTTTTAATGACCTTGCTCATTTGTGCTCACTCTTATTTAGCTATGGCCCATATGGGTTGTCCATGCTTCTGTGGCATCAGAAATGCTGTAAGGAAGAAGCACTGAAAATTCCCATTTCTTCTGCAAAAATATTATCATCGGGGGGCGGGGGGGGAATGCCTGTGGAAAGTCTATAAACTGGAAACTTGACCTGTTCATTTTTAGATGGTAAAATAATTGTTAAAACCCGGGTTATGTTTTTATGGGACTGATAACTTTTTTTTTTCCCATTTCTGTACTGGACTAATTAACAAATCAACCTTCATTACCAGTTACTTCACAGCAAAAATTCCACCACAGGGGTGTTTCTGGTATTGCAACAGTTTAAGCAACCATTACAGTACATTCAAGTTCTTTTTGTTTATGTGGTACAGACAATGCAATAACCCTCCCCAAACTGTGTATTCTCCCAGCTTCCCAAGCTGGGATCTGTATTGGAATATGTGTTTCAAAAGAAGGAGAAAATAACCAAATTCTCAAATTAAACTTAGTTTCAAGAAAGCTGGCACCATTCTAAGGAGTTCTGCAAGTGCATCATCTTAATTTTGCAACGGACTTGCTCAGGCAGGCAGCATTTAATGCTGTACTGTTTATATGCCTTTTCAAAAAATAATAAAAATAACTACAGTTATACTTTCAGAAAATCTTCAAAGCCTGCAGATGGGGTTTCTGTCTTCTAATTTCACCCTTAGACAAATTATCATTCACAGTGTCGAAACCTTTTTGAATACCATATTTTGATTAAACAGTGATCGTGAGTATCGTAATTAAATTACAGACAAAAGTCAAGTCAGGTGCTTTATTAAATGCATAATTCCAAAAACCTTTAGAGAGATTGGGTAATGAATGCACTGAGAGCACTTCACTGCACAACTTAAGAAACAAATGATAACTCTGCTTCAAAACTGCATGACAGGTTCTTGAGAGATTCCTTTTCACACTTGTCCAGTGATATTTTTAGGAACTACAGCTTACAAGAGAGCCAGTGCTTTACTGCAGTCACTTTTACAAGGCAGCTCTGGCTAGCTTTGCATTCTTTTATCTCCTTTCCTTTTTTTCTCTCATTATCTTCTTGCTTTCTTCTCTTCTCCTCTTAGTTACAGGATTCCGTGGATCATAGATCTCAAAAGTGTCTTCATCCTGCATGCTTGCATCTTTCACCTTTCTGCTTCTATCTTCAAACTGAAGTACATGTGACATCCTACAAAAATAAAACACAGCTCAAACTCAGTGAGAGAATGGAAAATTATCAGTTGTAGTTATGATATACTGGCAAGATTTTAGCACCCCGAATTATTTTTATGCATAGCAAAAAAGACCCAAGTTTTGCTGGTTTTTTTTGTTATTGTTTTTTTTTCCTTAGTAGGCCTTAATATTATAGCGTAAGCATTTTTGCGAATACCCACTTTGAAAAAGACAGCTAGCTTGGCAGATTTTATTTCATGTACTGAACTCTCTTGTCTTGTTATTTTCTATTTAGCATATCTTCCCAAATATACTGAATAATTTTCCCAGGAACAGGGAGCATTTCTCAAGTTTTCCTATTAGTCACTTTGGACTTCCTTCTACTGTTAGGGTTTTATAAAAGCAGGGAAGAGCTTCCATGGAAAATGATTGAAGTAGGTAGACAGAAGTTGAAAAGGGAATGCTTCATGCCTTGCTGCTCCAGCTTAACTTGGTTCAGATCACACTTTTTAAATCTTTGAATATCAGACTAAAGTAATGCTTTGCTCGGTCCAATATTTTTTCTACTGTTGATTAGAAATTCCACCCCCCCCCCCCCCCATTATATATATCCCCATTTAAAAAAATTCCCAGTAATTTGAAAATATCACTGTTATGACCTGTAGAAGCGGGTCCATGAGAACCTCAGGGGAGGTTCAACAAGGCCAAGTGCAGGGTCCTGCACCTGGGTCGGGGCAACCACTTGGATCAACACCAGCTGGGGGATGAAGGGATGAAGAGATTGAGAGCAGCCCTTCTGAAAAGGATTTGGGGGTGCTGGTGGTTGAAAAGCAGGAGATGTGCTGGCAATATGTGCTCGCAGCCCAGAAAGGCAACTGTAACCTGGGCTGCATCAAAAACAGCGTGGCCAGCATATTGAGGAAGGTGATTCTGCCCCTCTACTCCGCTCTGGTGAGACCCCACCTGCAGTGCTGCGTCCAGCTCTGGAGTCCCCAGCACAGGAAAGACATGGACCTGTTGGAGCGGGTCCAGAGGAGGCCACAAAAATGATCCGAGGGCTGGAGCACCTCTGCTATGAGGACAGGCTGAGAGAGTTGGGGTTGTTCAGCCTGGAGAAGAGAAGGCTGCGGGGAGACCTTAATGTGGCCTTCCAGTACTAGAGGGCGACTACAGGAAAGATGGGGGCAACCTCTTTAGCAAGGCCTGTTGTGACAGGACAAGGGGTGATGGTTTTAAACTAAAGGAGGGTAGATTTAGACTGGGTAGAAGGATGAAATTTTCTATGATGATAAGGGTGGTGAAACGCTGGAACAGGTTGCCCGGAGGGGTGGTAGATGCCCCATCCCTGGAAACATTCAAGGTCGGGCTGGACGGGGCTCTGAGCAACCTGATCTAGCTGAAGATGTCCCTGTTCATTGCAGGGATTTGGACTGGCGGACCTTTAACAGTCCCTTCCAAACCAAACCATTCTATGATTCTATGATAACCTGGGGTCAAAAGTGGCTTGTTAGCTGTAGTCAGTGGCAGGAAAGCCTGGAGCTTATCAACTATGGACTTATTAGCAGGTGTCACTGAGGTAAGAATTAATAGAGAAGCTGTCAGAAAACCATGGACAAGATCTTAAACAAAAAGATAAATTATTTACTTAATGAAAAATAGAGGTGGGAGGAATGGAGAAGAAAACTAAACCAAAGATGCTTACAAGTTGACTGATTGTAAACCTATTGAAGTTTTGAATACACAGTCATAATAAAGCTGCTGCTTATGAACTAGGAGAACAAATATAAAGTTAATATGTTCAACTGAAAAAAAAAAACCAAAATGGAAATAAAAGATTTTTCAATGCAAACAAACATGCCTAGGCAAAAACCCCATGTATGTTTGGATTCTGTACTAATCAACTGCAAAAATATCTTTGATTTGATGGGATAACTTAAAATAATAACAAGTATACTGTACTGAGTCTATGCATATCAATCTTTACAGCATTAGATGTCTCTGTGTACAATCTTTGTGACAGAAAATCTAGGATAAACAAGTCAGTATCAGAATGAAAGTTCTGTGGCCAATGAAATACTGCTTTACCAGGAGGGAGGGAGAACGAGCTCAGTTACTGTAGATTACAATATAGTACTACTAACAAAACCAGACAAAATTAAAAGCTATAGACTATATGGGATCTGTTTGAATGCTTTAGAGAAATCTTAAAAACAAAACTTGAGACTTTTCATTATAATTGATTCTTGATGTGTGAGCTTCATAAATCTTATTGCACAGCATTGTCAGCATGCCTGCGTATTACTCTGTCCTATGGAAATACTTAAGAATCGTTTCCAGTGTATAAAACTTCAGTAGTTTATAACCCTGTACACACTACTAACACCAAAACTTATTTTTTTTACCCGTATCTACAATTCAGAAAAACATAATGTACCATCAGAGTGACTCATGATTGCATATTTGTAGTTTAATTATAAAAACATTGTCTCACAGTGGAGGGACTGAAGTAATTTATTTTAGTTAACATGCTTTCTGCATTCGTCATATTCTTCTCAATTTATTAAAGATGAGCATGTGAGTATTTTTTTTAAGACCATATACCAAATCATACTATCCTCGTCTGAATTAAAATATAGGCCTAAAGAGATGGAGGCATTCCTTGTGAGTGGTTTTAGAGTGTGTTATATGAGCATATGTAGAAGTGTAGTCACACATAGTGCTTTCATCAACTTGGGTTTTCAAAAAATGCCACAGCACATTTGCAGGATACAACTACAAGAAATTAAAAATAAATACATCCCTAATTCTTGGGTCAGGCCATACTGTGTCCCAGGTAATTTGCAAATTAGATGCAGTAGATTCAGACTAAGCAATGTTTACTTCTCTCCAAGAGCTGAAAGAAGTCATAGTCTCTGACTCCTATTCATAACTTTCCACTGAGGTGTTCCCAGCTGTGATTAAAAATAAGCTGATATTAAGAAACTTTTTGATATTCCCAGAATCAATTTCAGACGCAGTATCTCATAGGTGAAGCAAAATAAATGGACTGTGGTGGAGATTTTAAAAAATATTTTCCTAATGTGAACTTAAGCTTGTTTTTTGCAAGTCACAGATCTTCACAGGTAGACCTGTTTTGCATCACTGTAAATGGTAAAAATCACACTTAGTACTACATTCCAAAAACAATTAAAGTTCATTTCATTTTTAAGGAACGTGGGAAGTATTTAATAATTATCTCTATACGAATTATTTGAATTTACAGTAATCCTACCCAAGCTCCTCCAGCAAAAGTTTGCACTTGCATAATTTTCCAAGGGTGGAGTTAAGGCTGGAATTCCACATATACAAGTTGCATGAGACTTTTACTTGCTCAGTTTATAGCTCTCTTCCCTTCTGCATGCTTCTGGGTTCAGTGGGGAGCTGGTTCTCCAGTCATGCTTCTGCAGCCACTGTGCTGAAAGCTCTAACTTCCATCTCTTCATCTCTGGTCTTTGGGAATCTACTAACTTGTGCACATCACCGCTTGGTGACAGTTCATTTTAAACAAGTGAGACATACAACTTTAAAACACACTTTTTCTTCAAAATTTAAAGGATGAAACTCAGAAGAAGAAAAGTTTTGTGGCATTTTTTTTTCTTAAAACTAGTTTCAATAAACTAGCTTACAAAAGCTGACGATTGTGGGTTTAAAGTATTGAGTTTCTTTAGAAGTAACCATAAAGTTATTTTCTTAACGTCTATTAAGATAGTCCTGCAAATCAGAACCAGCTATCTTAGAACATATTTATTGTTGGAAAGGGTTGATTTTTACCCCAGCCAGATGACAGCATCCTACAGTTTAACCGCTGTCCTATCCCATGTAAGGAGGAAGCACCTGTTCTGCTGTACTGCACTTCTTCCCTTCAGTGTTACTCAAGGAAATTCAGTATTTGGCTCTCTTCTGTACCCCAGAAATGAAATAGCTTGAAATGTTAGACTGAAATACCTGAATTCATTTAAGATGGTTTCAGAGACAGTACAGGGTTTCAAATGTATGTGGATACTTTCCTGGCCTAGTGATATTCTCAGATAATTATCTTTGCAACAGTCAGCAAACAAGACTTCACAGTTACTAGCAGAGTAGCTCCTATATGTCCTTAAGCTGTGGTAACTAACACATTACCTTGGTGATCAGTTTGATTACTTTCTAGGAGGTAACAAGTGGGAGAATGTTGGCTGCAACTGAAGCTACAGAAGAAACTTCAACACAGCAGAAAACATTCAAGAACAATTCAACAGCACGATTAAGCTGTGTGTCCAACAGACTAGCACAGGCAACGCCGTATTTGCCAACTGTGCATCAAAGAACAAACCCCACCTATACAGTGCTCTCTAGGCAGACTTAACCAGTTTATTGAGGGGATATATCATGTTCTTTTGAGCTACTCTAGTGAGATGGTACTTGTAAAAAAAGGTATGATATACAGTAATCCCTCTGATTTTGAGATGTGTGAGCCATGCACTGGATCTGAACCATATGCCAGCTGCTGACAAGTGGCAGTCATGTTAAGTGTAGCATAAACAGAAGTCTGGTATCACAACAGCTCTGGCCTTTCCAGAACTGCCCTTTGGGAGAACCTAAAGTGGCAGTCAGTGAACTGAATCATTTTGAATCCCAGCAAAAGCAAGGAAGGGCTATGCTTTCACACTAGCGATGGAGCTCAGATCTCCAGGTACGAATGCACTGCGTGCATCTGTGATTTTTATACCAACTGAATGAAAGTGCAAAGCTGCATTGCTTAATTCCACACTTACTTATCAAACTGACGTAGCTGTTGGCTGCCACCAGCTCACCTGCTGCCCATTCAACCTTCCTTGCACAAGTGACTCAACACAGCATGCCCTCTGGTACCTCCACCACTTCAGTGGAGAGCCTGGGACATTATCTTGCACTGACCTAAGTCAGCATTTTAAACAGCTGAGCTTTGCAGTAAATCATAAACAGGTGTGGACAAAAGTTATGTTCTGTTTTAAGGGCAGTAGGTTTTGGCAGAAAGGGAGCAACTTTTTATGCAGTTTTAGCCAGGTTTCATTTGGAGGAGCCTGCATGGCAGCTGGTGATATATCCTTTGTTTCTGCAACCAATAAGCACCAAGAAAAAGTAACACCCAGCTTTTCACTTTCCAGATGCAGAACAGTATGTTACTAAAACTGCATTACTTATAGACAGTACATCTAAACAGGTGCCCAGTATATCACCAAAATGACATAGCACTTTTAAATGCAGATTAAATGAATTAAGCAACTAATCACATTGCTATAAAATTTACAATAACAGAATTTTGCAAATTATTGCTGCATTTTATGGAAGTTATTGGTTCCCTCCATCAGGATGTTTAAAATGAACAAAGCAGGAGTATCTGTGTCAAGAAATTCAGTGCCGCGTCTTGCATTTTACAGGCTGTCTAAAAAAAGCAAGAGACACCTATATGGACCGTAACTACTAGTACTACCATTCCCTTCTGTGTCCAACATTGCTTGCAAGTAACATGGTACCTACTTTTCTCAATTCCCACCAATGCACCATATATTTAAAAGAAAAATGAGAGCTACTCAAGCACTACTGCTTTCCTTAAATTATATTCTATTTGCTACCAACATTTTCCTTCAAATATTGTAAATGTTAAACCACAAGGATTAATGTAGGAAACATGATAACACTTTCCTCCCATCACCCTCATGATACGTAGGCAATGGATAGAAATGTAGCTCATGTGAACAGATGAGAAAACAGATGAGTGAATCCACAGATCAAAGCAAATAAGCTCTCTCTCCCAAGGGAAAAAAATATTTTTTGGCTGTTCTGGAAGAATGAACTCACTGGCAGGCATTCTTTTCACTTCCAGCAGAGTAGCGGGTGGCACAGGAAGATGAGAGACAGTTGAGAGAACAAAAAGAAAAATAAATTGAGGAAGGTAAAGACTGAAAAAAAGGATAGGAATGAGAAACAAAAACAGAGAAAGAAAGATTGACCAAAATGTAAATAAAATGAAGAGAAATGTCTGACAATCGAAAACAAGCACAAATTTTGAATCAAGGCAAGAACATGAGAGTATGAACAAGACAAAAAGAATGTCAAACTCCTAAAACAATGGGAATTTTGAAGGAGGAAATACATTAATAACATCTAATCTTGTCTTCACCTTTTTTCAGAATCGAGATGCTAAACCAAGACACGCCTCTTGGCTCAGGCTGCTGTCACCACTCCTTGCATAGGTGTCCAAGGGCTTTGCAAACAATTTTGTAAACACAGTGCAGCAGGAGAGAGGAACTATGTTTATGTCTCTAATGAAACCTGCAACCACCACTAAGTGCTCTCTGCAACATAGATCTTGCAGGCAACTTCCTTAATTTCAGTCTGCCCTATCTCACCATGCAGCTTTCTTTTTCTTTTTGTGTAAGAGATAATCCATCATCCCTTTTTTTCATGCAAAGGAGTCCTGTAATCCAAGTTTCTCTCTCACAGATCATGAAAGAAAATTTTTTCCCAAGTACTTGAAGTAGGTTCTGATTTTTATAGCAATGAGGGCTGACAGCATAAGTACTGGTGTAGACACAGTCTCAAACCTGGATGAATCTCTTTAATTTTGTTTCGCACAGCCAGTGCTATCACAGAAAAGATGTGTGCAGGAAACAAGCTTCCTTGCCTATATTTGTCTCATTAGCTCATAGTATCAGAGCTGTGCTAAATTACCTATGAAAGCCCATGCTCTTCTGTAGCACTTGGTATTTAAACCTTCTACTGTATCACACGCTGTTTTTTTTGAGCCTGGTTTGCCACATCAGGTTCAATGAAGGTTATAATGCCTCCTAGTAATCATCTGTGGTCACAGGCTTCTGCTGTGATTGTTACCACTAAGAGATTTCACTCTTGTTTCACTGCTTGTTTCCACCATTCCACATTCCTTTGTTCCTCTTTCCCCATCTCCCTTCCTAATGATCAGACCACTTGCCCCTCCAATTTTTTGTGCTTTCATAAAAGCTTATATTTTTCAGATTTTTAACTTGCTATTTAAAAAGAGAAATAAGGTTTGCTATTCAGGTCTAGTCAAATTCAAATCATTAGTTATTCTACAGAAGTTTCCAGAACAAAAAAAATGCTTAGCAGAGTATTGAGAACATTGTTATAAATACAGATAATTTGCCATATTGCAGTCAATTCACAGGTTAAGTATTCAGTTCTACATCAAAATAATACTGTTTTGATCCATATTAGTGAATATGGTATAGAGGACAGATTTTAGACTGAAATTTAAGATTTCATTATTGTTATAAATACCTCAAGCACTCTCTTGAGGTTAACTTCACTTCTGCAAGACACGAAAGCAGTATTTTCCAGCTTTCAGATTAATGGAGTACTATTAACCTACAGTATTTCAGCATTCAGATGTTACCAATGGAGGTAACGTATTATTGCCACTCTTGCACAGGGCAAATATCTCCCCAATTCTAACTAAGCAAAACTGATAAAAATATGCTTTAAAAAATACTATACAAAGTCAGACTGTACACTTCTGTTAACTTTGACTACCCCTTGGAAATTGTATTACAAGTACTGGAGAATGAAAAAATTGGTTTAACCTCTTCAGAATAACCAGCAAATTGTGGGTCCTCCGTAGCCCAAAGAATGAGTTGTTTGTATTTTCTCTTCGTTTAGGCCTACAGCATAAAATGATCAGAACAGAACTTCTGCAGATATTTCTAACATAATACTTTTTTGAGATACTTTATTTCAATGCTATAGGCTCAGTTTTACCCCCAAATATTAACTGCAAAAATGATAAGAAACTAGTAGTTTCACTAAGTATGGAATATCCAGGTTAAAAAAACCCAAATGACACTTCAGTTTTTGCAAAGCTAACAACAAAGTAAACTATTCTTGGTGAAGAATAATGTAATACAGTACCCTTCCATTGTTCAAGGTAGCACTAAGCACTTTTTTTTCTCTTGAAAGAAGATTTAGTTCTAAGTAACCTTCTCAGAGAAAGGGAAAATCAACTTAACTATGAAAAAGCTCATCCAATGCAAAAGATAATCAAAGCATTGGGGGAAAATGTGCTTAGTTCTCATAGTATCAGAATCAGAAATACGCAAAACCATGAAGACTTATAATTTTAAGCAATAAATATTTTTCTATAAAAATAGTTAAATTCAATTTTTTATATTGCATCTGATCTGTAACAATTAATATATAGTATATTTATACTATATCCATGTTCCCTTCACAAAAATGTTAAGTAGTTTGATGAAAGAAGCTGGGTGCTTTAAATAGACAACTCCTCCTGGTAGAGAAGATTGGTATGGAAGACTATAATGCAAGTTCCAGATGTTGTTCCAGACAGTGTACCAGTGTAGAAAAACTTTACACAGCATTTACTATAAGGACATGGGAACCGCCATACCGGAATAGACCAATGATCCATCCAGTCTAGCATCCTGTCTCTGGCAACAGCTTGTACAATATCTGATACTCTAAAAGTCAGCCAATCGCCTCCCCAGGTTAACACAAACAGTCAGGCAGTATTGTATCACCAGAGCATGGAGTTGGAGTGGGGGGAAGGAGAGGAGAGCATTTTTAGCACAAAAATACTCAAATTTTCACAACATTCTCTGGAGACCCTCCCTCCTCTTTTGTCCCTTCCTCTCCCCATTTGAACATGTCAAAATCCTTACTGTTTAGCATGTCATTGAATGAGATGAAGTTGCAGTGCTTGAAAAGGTGTGTAAATATGCAGGAAGCTTAAGCTAGGCTATTAAAGATTTAGAAGATTATTTCTTCATTCTTCACTAGGTTTGCTGGCAATAAATAAAATGTAAGATTTCCAGACAGTAAATGTAATACTAGATATCCCTTGAGTAAAGCACGGATCATCTCTGAATTTAAGTCAAACAGTAGTTGATTCCAGGCCCAGATGCCTAGTCCAAATAAACTTAGACATGGAGGAATTAACAAAAAATAAACAAACAAAAAATCCACCCCAAACGCTCTGAGTTTCTCAGGCATACTGAACAGCTAGCAGCAATAAATACACAACTTCAGCAGAAGAACAATTCATTAATATAAAATTACTGAAGCAGTGGGCTAGCAGCTAGCACTTACATATCAAGGTTTGCCCACATTCTATCAGTAGAGGGGTGAAGGTGGAGAGAAAAGTGGAGGGGAAAAAAAAAATTACAGCAGAGGTTTCTTTTTTTTCTTTCCTTCCTCCTTTAAATGTTAGTGGCAATACTAAAACCCAAACAAACACTTATTTTTTTTGCCAAACAGAAAAGAAATCCCTCTTTCCAATGTGTTTCTAATACAGACCTCTGGTATTCATTTATCCTTTGTAACAATCAAGTAAGTATTTTGTCAACTTTTTAAAAATGTAGTTGAGTAAATCAATGGCCTTAGCAGGAGACACCTAATATAAAGCCAGTTTTTCCAGACTAGTGGAGGAACATTGGCTCAAGTCTGGATGGGAGGAGGGGAACAAACATGGCTTTAATCCATCTTTGTGCCTCCCTGGCATAAATTACAGCAGTACTTTTTCTTTCATTCCCCAAGCTAGCATCGGCATGTGAAAGAGACTGCTGCTTAGTTTTCAGGAGCTTAGTGTGTTTGTCACAGTTAAGCTTCTGCAACTGAATCTGCAGAGACCAGTGCTAATCTTGAGGAAGCCATATATCATAACCCTCAGTCTGAGGGTTATAGCAAAGAAAAAGACTGCATTTTAGAAAATGTGTAAAAAGGTAGGTTTATGAAAGAAATATAGCCAATATTTTTAGGTGTTTATCCAGAAGAATTTCACTACGCAAAGTTTAATAGTAGATGCTGTATTAAATAGGGAAAACCTAGAAATAAAATGTGGAAGACATTATCAAATTTATGTGAAGTAGATACTAAGAGTGTGCACCATGATTTAGTTCTTAATATAAACGAAATATTGCAATATAAAAAGTCTGGCTAACTTCAACACTTACCTGATTCTGAAATTGCTGTTTCAAAAAACGCCCCCCTGAACTCGAATCAATTCTAGCCTATTCTCTACAACACACATCGGAAAGGTGTTGATACTTTTTTTAAGACCCAACTCTCTTTCTCCCAGCCACAAAGCCTTTTACTGGGAAAATACAAAATAAATGAAATACTGTGTGTTCCCACTCCTAACTGCACCAGATTTCTCACTAAAACCAATGCTAAATATTCTGAGAGAAGGTTTCCTTCTATTATCAACAGAAACATGTTTTAAAAAAGATAGAGAACATAAGTATTGATGCTGGATAAAGAAAACCTTCACTGACTATGCAAATTTATTTTTTGTTTGTTCTGGAGTAAAATATAACTATCTGTACAAACCGGGTAAAAATTATACAGTCAAACTGCAATGAATGTCCTAGCAGGAAGGGCTTAGAATTAACACCCAATGTTGTAAAAATATTTAACTGGCAAAATTCAGAACTGAGAACAGATTACAGAATTTTACATATATAAACCAGGCTGCACTTGGTTAACACTGGTTAGCACTTGATTAGCACTGAACTTCAGTGAGGTTTTTGTCCACAGAAGCAATAAATTAATAAAACCAGACCCATTCCCTCTATGTTTTCTATAATCAGATGATCAGCTCTATGCAAAGCGTCACCGTGCAAATCAAAATTATATTTTGTGACCAAGAAGAAGATATCTTTAAAAGCCTTCTAAGAGCCACAAGATTTTAAAGTCTATTTAAGTGACCAGTGCCGTTAAATTCCCACTTCAACTGTTTTTAATCCTTGCTATCTTAAATGAGGTTTGTCACAGGTAACTAAGATGACAATAGTCATGCCAACATTAGTAATTACACAACATGCACATGAAAATTTAATTAGCAAGATCTGAAATGCCTTTTTGTTGGAGATGGAAGACCTTTATTCTCACATAATTTTCACTATAACCTTTTGACTCTAATTTGAAAGGTATGTTCAGGCACTGACTTATTCACTTTGATTTAAAAATTGTCTATTTCTCCTATCCATCAAATTAACTAGCATTTAGAACAGCTCAAACTCAACAAAGGTAACTAACCATAGGAATTTTAAACTGAAAAACCATGCAGAAAACAATCACCTCATTCCAAATTCCCATTTTACTAATTCTTTCTTCTCCCACAGCCTATCTGAAAGCTGAATGGATTTATGTTATTTCATATCAAAAGAAAGAGTAAGTTTCAAAGTCTAGACATCCTCCCCAAAAATACTTAAGTGACTGTCTCATTTACATTTGTTGCTTAGTTACAGCTATGACAGTGTTCCATGGGGAAGGAAAAAGTTGATCTCTTAAAGATTAAGAAGCTTTGTAGTTCACATCTGACACCTTACATTTCACCCAGGAAACACTGGGTTCAGTTATGAAGCACTGGCATAACATGATATTAATTAAATTAACTATGTAACATGCTGGCTATAGAGTGCATTACTGAGAGCAGATAGAGGCCACTGATGAGATCTGAATCCAGAAAAAGAAATCCTGAACCTTTAGCTGGGTACAAAATGAAGAAAAAATTACTGGGCTCCACTGTAACATGAACTCTAAAATTAATTGGAGGTCTACCTGCAGCCCTGACTTGTGAACTGATGGAATTAATCATCGACCAAACCCCTCTACTGAGGATGATACAAACTTGGCTTCTTCCCTAGTGGCAACAATAGCTTAAATGCACTTCACATAATCATGTTCATCTGGTAAGGAACAGTTTTCACATGTTAATATTCCAGTTTCTAAACTGAATATTGAAGTTCCATCAGGATGAATTGGGCACCTTCCATCAAATCCAAACTGAAGAAGTAACAGTGATGTAAAACCATATTTATTAGGGCTCAGATTACCATCATGGAAACAGTTTTCAAGCAAGAACAGGGTATTGCCTCAAAGAAATGTTCACATACCAGTATCTTCTGGTGCTCTTTTAGTATTTTCTGCCTATTAGCTATTTCATACTTCAAATAAGAACTCAGTTTATTTAGAAGTGAAGGGATAGGGATATCTTTTTAATTGATCCATGAAAAAGAATCACCATGATTTGCCAGCCTAAATGTCATCCAAGTTTTATAAGGTACTGTAAACTTGATTGGTTTAGTATGCAATGTATTTTGTTTTTTAGTGGTATAGAATGCTGCTGCTTTTGAGTTTGGGGTTATTTGATCATGACAATTAAGCTTTAAATTCAAGAATGGTACCAGAGTCAGTTCATAAACCTTCTTGTGTATTTCACCTGTGAGAACACACAAACAATGGGGACCCTTCACAGAAATATAGTAAGTTGACTTGGCAGGAAGGAAAATGGTGGGTTCTTTTCTGCAGAAAATACCATCAGGTCAAAAATTTTCAGGATTGTAAAATTTCTAATAGGACTAGAAATACTAAAAATTTCTAGTATTGACATACTAGAAGATATGTCAATAAACCTAGCCATTTCAGCAAGCCTCTGCTTGTTTTCAAAGATCAGAGAAAGAAGAATAGAAGATAATCCAGAATTTTATTTAAGGATATGACAGGTGGATTTTCATAGCAGAGAACCTGTTCCTTCCACAAACATTAGTATTCCATCAGGAAAAGTCCACATATATATTTTCTACATTTCATAAGGATGGAAGGCTGGTAAAACTTCAGCTGGAGAGCCCTATTTTTGAGAGTAGATAGCCATAGTTTAATGTCAAAATGAAAAGATTAATGTGGTAGGGTTGGTTTGTTCACTTTCGCTTATGACTTTACTGGAGAACAATATAATTACAGAACATAAGTATAATAGGAAGTTTTGTGAAGAAATGGTTTGGAAGTTTATTGGAGAATTTAAAATTTATGTGATTTTGGCAAACCAGAGTAGTAGTAGTATGAAAAATAGGGTACAATTTAGAAACTGCAATGGCTGAATTTCAATAAAAGCAATCAACAGCATGGATACAGGACAGAGCTAGGTTAGGCAATTATTCAGTAGGAAAAGATTTTTGGCTTTGAAGGGATTGGAAACCAGGCATGAAAGAAACAATGAGAAATAAAGTAATCCTTCCACTCAATGCTGACAAAGACATAGCTGAGTGTTGTATCTGGTCTTGGATTTCACACTTTGAAAGAGAGATGAACCACTCAGAACTCTAAGAATTACTTGAAGGGAGGTGTTTCAGAGTACTGAGTATCACACTTATCCTATTTGAAGAGGAATATTTTGCACAGATTAACTAAAGCGATACATGTTTGAACATACTTGATTGCATCTGCATTTTTTTCTCCCATAGCTGGATTCTCTCTATGGAAAATATTTTATATTGTGTTCACAGAATGTGCATCATCAGTTTCCTTATCTGCAGTTGCCATAACACTTTCTGGATTGGAATTCGGGGTTTACTATAGCTGTAACTATTTGATATTATAGTCAGAGCCTTGAAGTGGCAGTACAACCTGACTGGGTGTCACACGCATGCAACTATATGTACACAGCAGTCCCAGTCCTAAAGAAGGTGAAGATCAGTGGTGTTCTGTGTAAGGTGTAGCCTGTGCAGTGTTTTCACTTTCAAATTTAGGCCTATCCAGTAATCCGATGGGAAGTACCAAGTAGATTAATTATTCCAGCTGGGTCTTCTGCTGTGACATATTTGGTTTTCATACTATTAGTCTCTAAGCAGATGACACCTCACTTCTGCTGTGATTGACCTCATCTATACTTAGGGGAAAAGTCTTCTGGGTAAGATTTTAAGCCCAGCATGAGCAACTGAGTTCTGCCAGATCATCTCCACCTACCTCTCCTGCACACTGTACAAGCTTTGTGAAAGAGAAGAACGAAGTCATGCACTTGTTTCTTGTTTGGACTGTATGCAAATAAAGAACAACTAATGATCAAATAGCACTGAAGGCATCTGACAAATCATTACAAGAAAAGCATAAATACTAGTTGTCAGTATAGAACCATGAGGACAATAATGCTTGTGCCTGGAAGAACTAGAATCAAGCATGCCCTACTGAGGTATGTAGATGCTGTAAAAAGGTGTCTGTCTACTTGTTTGCAGACATTGTTACGAGTACCCCTTCTGGTAGTCGAGCCATGTTTATTTTGATACATTTGAATTCTGTAGGGGAAATTGGATTTTAATTGCTGCAGACACACATATATTATCGTTGTCACATAGCAGTAGAGTTTGCAACAGAATGTCTCAGCAAAGATTCTGGTATTACATGTCAAAATTTAGTATTATGCATTTCTCTTCAGCTCTCTTCACAACGCTTCCTCAGATGCCTTCCTAGACAGTAAAATCTGGTAATAATTATCAAACACCATACACACTGTTTACAATAGAGTCATATTTCTTCTTTTTTTCCTGCATAAAAAGTAGAATGCTGCTGAAAAGTGCCCAAACGTCTGCTATGTTCCATGCCAATACAGCAGCTCAGCCAAATATGCAGAAAGAAGTTTGCCAAATAAAAGAAAACATAACAAATTGGTAATGGTTTCTATCTTGACAGAAAACGAAAATTATACCTCAATGTGTGGCCACTCATGTGGACACATAAAAATGTCTTAGAGGCAATCATTTTACCTCAGATAACACACCCTGACAGTAGAGCAAAGCATACTGGCAGGCTTTCACTTCCCATAAAAATGGCAACCATGACTTACAAAATGGCCTTGAGGAATCACATAATTTGTGTATATCATATATGCATATGCCATACACTAATTATATTTAATAAAAATCAAATGAAGTAGAATTATTGTCTTTTGAGGAATACACTGGAATTGAGAAAGAATCTTAAAATGTAAAGTCACTACAATTATCTCAAATATTCCCGTAAAAGGACACTGAAAATGTAAACTATTACCCTAAAATATGAAATTTAACTAATTTTGATAATGTTGTATGTGTTTATAGCCAATTTGTATAATTGTGGTGGTGTAATATGTACATTTTACAATTTATTTAGCCTCAAAGTAAATTCTTTCAAAATACTGTCTTATCTGTCTGTAAAGTTAACATGTACATTTACTGCACAGCAAAATTAATATGTTAACTATTAGTCTATTATGTAGTTTCATATTATTCTAAGTCTTTATTTAGTGCAATTCTGAATGCAATATGATTTCCTGAACAAAACTACAACTTCATAATCTGAAATTGCAACACTCCATTCAGTATTCAGTATGAATTATTTACAGAGAAAAGAATCAGATGTCAGCAGTTACTCATAAAGCAATAAGGAAGATAGTGATTGGACTCTATAAAAGTCTTTAAAAGGCTGGCTATATTTCTGTGACAAGAAAATATCAGACATGAAGACTAGTCCTTCAGGTTCATGGAAAGGCTGCATAAGGGAGATTTAGACTGGATATGGGAGGTTTAAACTGGACATTAGGAAGCATTTCTTTACTGAGAGGGTGGTCAAATATTAGAATAGGCCTCCTAAGAGGTGGTTGACACCCCAAGCCTGTCAGTGTTTAAGAGGCAGTTGGATAATGCCCTTGACAACATGCTTGAACTTGGTCAGCCCTAAATTGGTCAGGCAGTTGGACTAGATGATCACTGTAGGTTCTTTCCAGCTGAAATAGTCTATTTTATAATTCTTGGAGAACTTAGAAGCACATTGGTAGCCCAGAAGGATCTCAAAGTATCAGTGAAACCCAAGGACCTCAAAATTTATGCTGTATTTCACCCCTCACCCTCAAAGAGCCTAAGATAGGAAAAAACATAATGACAGAAGACTATGTGGTTTGAAGAAGCAACCAAATAGATGGTGACAAGAGAAAAGTTAAAATAATAGCAAGTTAGTACTAAGAGTTATCCTGAAAGGGGCAAGATTTGGGAGAAATTATTTTCTCTATTGTTTCAAAAACATTAATCCAAAGCCAAGATGTTTGTGTTTTGATTTATCTGTTAAAACAGCCAAAGAATATAAGCAAAGAAAGCAAGGCTGTATTTCCAGATAGCGTATTTAACATTGAAAATAGAAAGAAAACCTACATTTCAGAAACAACCTGCATTTATACAACAGAGAGAGAGAGAGAGAGACAGAGGGTTTGGTTAGATTCTAAAGCTATGAGAAATACTCAGTTCTTCCTTGAAAAAAATAAAAATAAAAAATATCAATAAAATAAAAAGCAGAATGTTTTAATTGCTGTCATTTTGAAAGAACCACAAGATTTTTAATAGCCTACTTAGTAACACTTAAGCACATTTTCAGTGATGAAAATGCCAAGATATCTATTAAGGTGAAAGCAGACTACAATAACGCCCACAAAGAAACAGAAAAAAATAAATGCACTCATTACACACTACTTATGTGAAAATGTTGTTTTATAAACTGCAAGAATTCTATGCTAAAATGCTATACTACTAGTGTTTGTCTTTCTGCCAGTACTTGTGTCTGAAGTTTTCTGCAAGTCCTAGAATTTCCCTTGTGAGATCTCAGCTTGATTCAGTGAAAAGCAAGAAGGTGTGAAAGTAAAGTTGAAGAATCTGTGTAGCTTTATCTTATTACATTAAAATATATGCAATGATTCATTACGTATGACACAAACAAGAAAGGAAAAGCTATCTAAGAGTGACCTAAAATTTTAATCTCATCAACACAACTGGTCTCAGAATTTGCAGTTCAGCTTACCTTTCATGACCTATGATTTTTTTATTTTTTTAATTTTCATGGAATATATCTTCAGGTAAGATAGTATGATTCAATATATTAAAAAATAAACATTTTTATAATATAGCTTCCTTTAACTTTATGTGTAAGTTACAGATAATTGAAGAATTCTATTTATCAACACATGGAAAAAAAATTTATCAACATGTGAGTTAAGATGTAAAAAATTTTTTTTCCTTCCATATATTATCTTTCCTTATAGTCTTTTTTATGGTGTCTTTTCTCACTGCAGTATGCACATTTTTTTCATTTGTGGAATGACAGAAAAATTACTAAGTTATTTAGACTGTCTGCATTTCCTACCAAACCTGTCTTCCCATCTTAGAAAAAAAGCTTCATGAACATGGTTATCTTACAGATTTTTTGGGTCTTCTCAAAACAGAGGCAGGATGCTTTAATCGCATTTAGTTACATAATTTATTTTCCATTTAAAAGGGGTGTTTAATGTACATGTTTGCACATTTTAGTTTTTCTCCTTATTGTAATTCAGTATTTTTCAGGTCTAGTTACTGGTGTGAGTTTGGAGATTTTGGGGCAGGTAGGTGTCCTGTTGGTTCCCCTCTCACAAGAAGGGTACACCTGACATTTTCACTTAATAATTTTAAGTTATCTGAGATACAGAAATAGTTGTTGTCTTAAAACACTTGCCAAGAACTTTGTTAAATTTTCTATTTTAGTGGTAGTTTTGCTGCAGCTGTGATGGCTTATGCATAGAACTAAGGAAGAAGTTGTACACAGAGACAGCCTATTTTATTAGACTGCCTTATAAAAAAAGATGACCTGTCCTTACAAAAAATTTTTGCTATGTTTTTGCCTTTTTTCTAGTAATTTTATGCAGATATTTTTATTATCATCTAACAGCTTGCAGTCTAGGACTTCAGGATTACACTTCAAATCATATTGTTTTTTATCCTCTTCCCTACCTAAGGTGGGTTCTTTGGATGGAAGATGAACATGAAACCACACAGTACAAGTTGCTTCATTGACTGGGACGTGCTGAGGTCATAACTTCTGCAGTCCTTCATCAATTCCAGCAGTACTCTGCTTCCCTTGGGGTCACCCTACACATCAGATGAGTCTATCAGTCTATCTTGATCTCATCCATCAGCCTTTAAAATACTCACCACCCCCAACAGAGAGTTTTAGTAGGATTTACGTCTACACAAACCAAGATGTCTTCTACTCTCCCACCTTATTTTCCAGAGTGCTAAACAAGTACATTTTAGCTGACTCCTCTGCAGCAGCTGTCTTCATATTTGGTGTTTCTGCTACTCCTTAAATATATGCTTAACAGTGAGACTATGTTAGTGCAGTAGGACTTCCAGCAGTAAATACAGAAATTAAAATCCAAAAAACTCACCATCCTTCGTCGTTATCTACTTCGGGTTCAGAAACCTCATTTTCAGGAGTTTCTTCAATTGCCTGGGTTAGCTTTGATTTAAATCGGTCCAACAGTGCCAGTGTCTGAAATTAAGTACATGGTTTTAGAAAAGTTATATATATTTATAGACAAGAACAGGTATATACAACCTCTTTAAGCTACTATTAGTTTGAGAAACAGTACAATGAGATGGAAGAGAGATCTTTCATATGAATTTCAAAGAAACTGTGGAGAGAACAAGCGAGAGCAAGCTAGCAATGTTGAGGCAGCAAGAACAAGCAGGGAGGGCACCCTGCAGGTGTGAGAGAGCACTTGTCTGGCCATCTAGTGAAATCAAAATGCATATTTAAGGAACAAAGACTTGTGGCTACTTACAGAATAAAAGAGCTGATTAAACAACACTGACTGCTAACAACAAACTTTACTGTTTGAACCTGCTAATTTCTTCTCATAAAGCAATCTATTCAAGCTTTGAAGACCCAGTTTCCTTGAAATTAATATACTTCACCTTGCTGCTCTTTTAAATTATGCACTGACATTGAAAAAAATTCAAAGCTTTTGTCTCAAATACAATGAGCCACCTTAACTAATTTTACAGATACAGGTTCGTATGCTGCCTACATTAAGCTCACACTGATTTATATTTGGTATTTTATTCTCCAGCTGACATTGCCCAGTCTTTCAGCTACAACAAAGTCACCAAATCTCAGGTGACACCTGAAGATTGTACTGGAGGTCTTGTTTCTGATCACCTGAAATGAGATTTTGATTATACAAGAATTGTATGCCTGAGCCTTGTGATGGGAGAGGGAGCTCCTCAAAAAAAGGGTAGACCATAGGAATAATTTCCACAGCCCACAGCTTATTTCTTGCTGATATTTGAGACTTTCCTGGAAAGGAAAGCATCAGGGAATAAGTGCTTGACTGAATTTACGTGGCAGGCTACATTTGATCTGTAGGTGATAGGTTGGCCACCTATGTTGTAAAACACCTCTGTATGGCTGTTTAGTATTGTTTGGTCAAGTTTTTCAAATTTAAAACAATAAAAACTAAACAAGAATAGAAAACAGAAATAGGAAATACCAGAAGTGTTCACTGGAATCAAATTTCCTTTTGGGAGCAATCTTAACTTTAGGAGTTTCCTGGCTTTTGAATGCTTTCAAAAACATATTTTAGCACTGCCAAAGGCAGGTTTTGGAGGGGTTTTTATTTTCTGTTTAAGATGGGAGAGAGGAAAATTTCAAAGATATTTGGGTCTGCAAATCATTCACGTTCTATAGCTTTCCATACTATTGCAAACAAACCCCATACTTGCAACATCTGAAACAGCAAATCTCTGCCTAGACCATCAGAAGACAACAAACTAACCCCTTTTACATGAATATGCGACCAAAGAAAGTCACATTCCTTGCGTCTTCCCTAACTGTCTCTAGTGCCATTTTCTCTATTCTCCTGTGAATAGACCTGGTGATAAGAGATAATTTTGAAACATCTTAGGTAGGCATTTTTGCAGTAAGTGACTAGATGCCATACTGTGGATCAAATAACTTTATAAATTGACCCTTGTAGAATTATGTGGTTAGGACTTCCAATATCTAGTATTTTAAGGAGACATACCTTTCCCCCTCTTCTTCACTCTTGTACAGAGGATGGAAAATGGTATTGTGCTGTAGGACCAGGTAGGAGGGATGCAAGGCTAGAAGAGGATCTCCACAAGTGAAATGGATTACAAAGAACTTGATTAATTATTGTTGAATAGTTCCTAGCAGGCTTACATAAATAAAAATTAAGATCTACTAAAATATACACCTTGTTTTCCTATGATGTCCAGGACAGGGTTGATATAATTTCATTGGAAGTGGTTTTAAGTCCCTTGATCCACATACCCAACAGAGCTTTAGTACTCTCTGATTCAAAGTCAATGGGCTTTTGAATGTACAGTTTCCATAAATTTCTTAGTTTAAAACTAAATCAGCTTGCCGCATGTATAAACGTTTACCAACCACTGCTTTGAAATTACTACGCCTCAAGTTTCCAGTCTCTTCTAGCTTCAACACCTGAATATGAACACCTTCGTAGCTGAACTGACATGCACTTATAAACCAATGCGTTTGATGTACTATACACATTTTAAGTGAATAGTATTTTCCAGTTCACAGGCAGTTTCATATATTTAACAGTTTCAAACTTTCTTATTTTAGAAAAAACAAATATATATGTCAAACTTAACTTTGCTCATATTTGCATACTAAAGTCTACATACCTCCTAACTAATTTTGAAAAATAATTTTCATTATATTTAGAAGAGGTTTTCTTTTTACCTCTCAGCTAAAAACCTATTTCTGTTCATTTTACAGCACCAACATGTATAGATGGATTTAATCTCTTTAAAACATAAATTAAAATGTTTAAAAAAACACATCTTGGACTGATGCCAAGTATGCAAACTTCTGTCCCAATGTTACCTTATGGCAAGCTGCAGAGCCAAGGAAAGCACCGTATAGGAATGCAAACTCTTGTAAGTGTAAACAGGCACACCTCTGCATCAATAGCATTTCCTTTTGGAATATTTTAGTGACTAAACTGATAGCATTTCACATATCAAATACACATTGAAACCTCACTTACCTGTCTACCTGGGTAATCAAAATAGGGGACTGAAGAGTACATATTTATTTTTACAAATAAGAAGATTCTTTTAATGGAAAATGAAACATAACAAATTTTTAAACTTTATTTTTACACAAACAAAGAGAGAAGTGTTTCAATTTTTCTGGAATATTTTTCCCCACGTTGCCAAACTATTACCTGATCTTCACGAGAAACCCCCTTCTTTGGCTGCTGCTTCCGCTTGTCTTCATATTTCTTCTTCTCCTGAAGGTATTCTTCAACAACTCTGTTTGGAGCAGGTTCCTCCTCTGAATAAGGAAATTAATTTGGTTAAACAAGCGAAATTAGGTTTTATGATTCAGGATCATTTTGGAGATCATTTGTGACTTCTGAAATATGAAGCAAAATACTTCCATAAAATGTTTCAGTCGTATTGCTTTCTCAGAAAGTAGAATAATTTGCTACTTGCTGAAATGAAAAACATAACACTGTGCTGGGCAGACAATGAGTCCAAAAATTTTTCTTTCCATTTTATTTTATGATGGAGCCAGGGAAAGCAGGGTAACAGAAATAAAAACTCTGATGGTAAGATGAGAAATGAGAACTGTTGAAATTCCTTTAACAAGTTTACCTTAAGTTCTAATGATCTTTCTCGGAGCAGACAAACCATTATGTGTATTAATATTCTGTGACTATTTGTTACAGAGTAGACAAATACAGTCAAATATTACCTATAGACAAATTCAGTTTTCCTGTTTCGTATGCTGAAGTAGCCACAAATCAGATACTTGATCTTGCAATAGGGAAAAAGCCCATAATATTTTTACTTTAAATGAAGTCCATGTTGTCAATCAGGAAAAAAACACAGTAGTAACAAAGTAATAATCTGGTCTAGTCAACGGCTACTATCCTTTATCTTTTTTTAACATTTTCTTCTCTGCAGGATATCCAGTGCCACGACAAATTAAAAAGGACAAAAACTAAATTCAAAAATTGATAAATACCATCCTTTCAAACTTTTTTCTTCTTGAATAGCATTAAGACATTTCACACATTGATTTAGTATACTTGAAATTTATTTACATGTATTTACAGGACTGTTATTCCTGATAAGCAACAAAAGAATAAAAACTCCAGATGTCCATTGCAAATGATGAACAGAAAATCTTTATGGAGGAAATAGTTTCAAAAAATTTCAGGATATACAGCCTGATGAACTGTAAATCTAAATCAAACCTTGTATCAGTTTTTTTAGATGACCTCTGAGAGCTACACAGAGAAAATTTCTGATTCCAGACTAAATTCCTCTCTCACCTAAGGTTTTCTATAGTTTATAAACATAACATTTCATATAAGAGGAAATAAATTTGAATGGTGCACCTACATATAAAATATTTGTTTATACACTTCTACAAATAACATACCTTATTTCCTTCTTATCCTAATTTATATGTTGCATGTATGTACTTATAGGATATCAGGAAAAACAATCAAATATACACAATACCATTCAGAGCTGTTTTTTTCCTGTATTTCAGTTGACATCTTGGATATAATGAAGAACACAAGATTACAGGTATCAGCAAGATAAAAAAAGAATAAGCCATCTTCTAGAATGACCAAAAAATATAAATGCATATACACAGACATTTAGGGCAGATTAAACAGCTGAATGAATGAAATAAAATCTGCTATAAAACTTCATTCAGCATTATATCAGGTGAACTGAAAAGAATAACAAAGTACAGTACAAAACTACAAATCATAATGGCTCAGCTCCATCCTTCCCCTTATTATCTCAGTCTCTTCTACTAATTAAAAAACCCATTCTTAATTCAAGACTGACCCTTTGTGAAGACAAAACACTAGTTTTTGTATAAATGCATGTATCCAGTCAAACTGGTAAATATGTGGAAACAACTTATGGCCTTGTTTTACTAACATTTAGCTGCCAGATAAATAACTTCAACTACAAAAACACCTGCTTTCTTATAGAAAACAACCTGTCAGGTGACATTTACCTAAAGGTGTGCTTTGAAATTAATCCCATCTACCCAGCAATAAGTATAACTGCCCACCTATGAAAAGCAAAAGAACTGAGAAGGGTGTTCCTGAAAATTCATTAAAATACCAGTCTCAAGCTGGCTATAAACATTTAAACCTGTGATCCAAACTTTGATATATATACACTGAATTTAAAATGTGATGCTTAGTCATACATGTCTTTTGACTAAGATTTTAGTTTAATCTAATGCAGCTCAAATATAATTCCCATACAAATAGGTTAAATTCCCCTGCAGTTGTGTGTTTGTGTATTTTTATCACACTCATATTGTTGTCACCTACTGTTAACACAAATAATTTAAATTTCAGTTTAAACCTTCCCTTTAGATTACTGTTGTCTTGGGTCTTTGCCTGCCAGTGTTTTTCTAATCCTCAACTTCATTCTCTGCCTCCTAGGAAAGTCAAACAGAAGATTATCAGATCTACCTGAACTAACTTCAGAGTGACACAACCAGAACAGTTATGCACTTGTATGCATCACATTTCTGCACCTTTCATTAAAATGACTTAAGGACATGCTGGTATTTCTCCATCAGGTCTTACAACCTATTACTCCACACTCAAAACAAGTAATACAACAGGAAGGATTTTCAAGAACCCCTAAGTCAATGGGTTTCTAACACATTTCAAAACTTTTGAAAACCCCAATCATTTCAAAGCCACTGTGTCTATTTTTAAATATAAATAAAATATTCAGTTTTGATAAGTAATTTTGTATTTTGGGCCCGCATGAATAAACTCAAGCAAAAGAAAATATCTGGAGGAGAGATTTATTGGTGGAAAGAACCCTTTTAAAATTTAAAAGCCCTTTTAAAATGTAAACATAGATTGCTGGCTACTACTTGATGTCTCCCCGTCACCATCCCAGAGCCCCTCCAAATCTTCTACAACAGGGCTGGAAAAATGAGGCACTGTGTGATGGACTGGACCTTCACATCAAGCTTGACAAACTTAGGTCCAGCTTGCTGATGCAGCAAAAAGTATAAGGATCATTACATCGGTATTAAAATATTTAAGCTCCAAACTCCTTAACCTAAGAGGATTTATTCAGACAAAAATAAAGGAAACATGACATGGATGCACAGCAGTGAAATAACAATTAAAAGCCTTTTTAAAGTATTGCAGGATGCAGAAAATGATAGTTTACACACTTGTGCCCTAGAGGCATCTCATCACAAAATGTAAATAGCAACATGCAAAGACAGATTTTTTCCCTTAGTTTCAACAAGTTACTCTGTACATTCTGCTGGTAAGGAAAGTGAGGGGGGAAAAAAAGACAACCTTCATCCTACTTTTAAAATAATTTTTAAGTACACTGCTACTTACCTCAGCTAGCTTGAGTTACTGCCAAGAGGTCCTTCATCTCACTGTGACAAAAACTTTTAGCATTTAAGTAATTTATTTTCTTTCAGATAGATTCTTCTATCCTGAAATATTCCTTTAAGGCATAACAGATGCCAACCTGATACTGTAATCTAACCTAAAACTTTGTTTTTGGGATGTGGTTTTCAATGATAGCCTGAAACTAAGGAGTAGATTCAGAAGTCTTTAAACCAGAAAGGAAGAGATTGATTTAAATAAAATAGAGAAGGGTTTATTTTGCTCCTGCTTAAATTAGGAACAGTTCAAGTTTTAAACTACAAAATTGCAGAAGTGTAACAAAGACATGGGAACTTGATCCAAGGGTGTTGAACTGAAGTGAATGGCAGTTTGGATGGTTTTGGATCAATCCCTAAATAGGAAGCAGGCAGAAGAGAAAGCTGAATAAAGTAGTTTTAAGCTTAATGCCTAAAGCACCTACTAAATTTAATAGCATAATAAACAATCAACAAAAGATGCCTCAGACATGCACTATTTCAGAAACTGCAACTGAATTTTATCCTCCACTTTATGAAAACCAAGAAGTATGAGTTCTAGGCCTACTGACTGTGGTAGGTCAGAAAAGTATGACCGTTGCTTATGCTGACATTCATATTGGCCTTAATGACTGGGCTTCATTTCCAGCATTGCAGGTGGTGTAACTTTGGCTGAGCATGTACACCAATTGTGGCACAGATAAGGTACAATTTGAGACAATTCTGTTTCTGAGAGTATGCAAACATACAATTTTCCACAGTATGAACTTTGTTATTTTATAATTTTATCTGTATCACTGTTGACAAACCTTGTAATAATGACTGTCCTTGTAATGAAGGAGGTAGAATCTGTATCAAATCTAGAGGTTTTGTTTCCTTTTTAAGAAAGAGATAATGAAGCTGCCCATAAAAACATCTGTTGGAAAAAGAAGCCGTTTGGTTTGCTGAAAGTATTACCAGAAACGTACTAATCTTCGGAAGTGTAGAAGCATGCTGTTTCTGAAGGTTTAATGCCACCATAAAAAAGAAAGAGCCTACAGTGCTGAAAAAGATCAATGAAAGAATTTTGGTTTATGCTTTTTGTTTAATGAGGTACAATTAGCATAATGATTTTTTATACATATAGACTTAACTATCTTACATTACAAAACAGTCCTGATATGCTGAACTTCACAAAAGTAATTCAATTAACTCCTGTAATGCCCTTTGTATGTATAATCATGAGTTCATGTAGAACCAAAGTAAGATAACAAGGAGAATGTACAAAGAAATCCAGATTAAAAGGCACCCTAGTTTATTTAGCAGGGTTTGTATATGTTTTAAACGTGGTGGACCCATTAACTTTTGTCAGTATCTCAAATACATTCTTTAGCAACTCAGATGACACATTTCACATGATAGAAGACCTACCGAGCAGAAATTCAAGAAATGCATAGTATAGCTAGACTAAATACCAAAGGGGAATATTTTTGTGCATTAAAATAAAGAGGCCTAAAACACATTCTTGTACTTGTGCAGTATATTCCACTTTCAGCTGTTCATCGGTATTCAGTTTATATAGCATTCTTCTGGTATTATACAGATATGCAGTACTGATTTAAAAGACCCTAATGAGATTAAAATCTTAAAAAGAAAAACTATTTTTGTATGAAAACAAACAAAACCCTTAGGAATTACAAACGAAATTCTGATACACTTTAATATTTTATTAATTAAAATGGAATCTGTATTCGTGACAGATGGAGAACATAAAGCCACTTTCTGTAACTAAGGTCTAAGACAGGTAACACAATTCTTCCAGAATCCAGAAAAGTTTTCTTCCAGCATTAAATACTATATCTGTGAAAATAAAAACTATTAATTTACTGTAAAGTAGAACAAAAATGAATATATGAGAAAATACAATAGGAAATAATGTTATGCTTGAAAGAATTTATAACACATTCTCCAGTATATTTTTGTTTGGGACTAATTCTACTTGTGGTTTTCTTTGTACATTTAACTACTATTCAGTTATTGTTACTATAGCTCTGGCTTGCCTAAGCTCCTGAACAGCCACTGTTTGCTTACAAGGTAGGTAGGAGTCAGAAGATATTTACTAACTGTGAATAACTGAATAGATTTGCTTACAGAATGAGCTTCCAGGTTTCAACTGATTACTGGATTTTCAGTTTGCTACAGTGAAAAAAGCAACATTTCTAGAACAAACTTACTAGTTCATTTAGCCAACAAGAATAATAATCTTAGAAGTAATTCCTAGAGCTTCAAAAAATGTATTTGAAAGACCAGAGTCCACTCATTTGTAAAACAGTGTAAACTTTAATATACAACAGTGGAAGTTCCTAGTGAATCTCTTCTGAACTTTGGTAGCTTTCAGGCACACAGTCCCAGTCTAAAATGTGGTTAATTTCCTATAGTCAGTTGATTTTGAGCACATGCTTAAAATTACTACTAAAATCAAAGTTGGCTTACAGTGAGGTTTTTGTCCTCTTCGATTTGCAAACAGAGAGACGAGGACAAAACATTCATTTTAGCAGGGAAGTGACTGAATAGGGATGCTGGGTATTATTTTATGATATTGAATGAGAAAATAATGTAAACAGTTGAAGAAAACATAAAGGTTTGCAAAAGTAACACATTAAAGATGGATACTTTGATACAATGCAGCCACAGTGTATATATTGCAAAATCTTCAGACTTAACATATTTATGCTGCCTAATTCCCAAACCACCAAAATTTGCATTTTGTTGTTTTCATTATGTTGTCAAGGGTGCATAATTCTGTTAAAAGTCTCAGACTTCAAGAAAGCATCTTTCCATGTAAGACAGGACTTAAAGATTTAAGTGTCACTTACATTACCCAAACACAATAATAAAACAGAAATAAAACATAATCTTAAATTGGCATCCTTGCTAGATTTTGAGAGTTTTCTAAGCACTTCAATCATTTTATTCCCATATCACAACTAAAAACAAAGCAGAAAATACTTCATGCCTCAGTAGAATTCTTACACTTGAATGTTGGGTTTTATATTAGTTGTTACGTTTCTCTGCTCAGTATTTTGTAGCTTTTCTGTTTTCTCATGTGTGACAATTAAATTTCATCATCCACAGATTATCAGACAGTTTACAAAAATGTTCTAACAAAAAAACCTAAAATGCTATTTAAATACTACTATTATTTAAAACCAACATATAGTTAAACAGTTGGGCAGATGGTATTTGTCTAAAGCAAATTTCATTGAAGTATATTCGCAGGTTTACACTATAGAAATTTAAAAAGTGTATTTTTTTCAAATATTTGATTAAGTACTTCAAAATGGTGAAGTAATTCAGGACTCAAATTATAGTGTTTGATGTAATTTCTGGCATCACTACAGCAAATGTCACATAAAAGAAAAACATTTTATTTAAAGTAAGGTTTTGACAGCAGTCTGGCATAGTCAACAATCTTATTCACAAATTAGAAGGCTGGTTATAATCAAACATGTACAGAGGGAATTACTTTTTTTCTTCTGTCCTCTTGAAACAATGTAAACACTTAAAATTTCACCCCCAATCTTCCTTAATTACCCTAATCTCTGAATACAGAAAAAAATTAGGTAGGCATAATATGTAACATGAACAACTTGAAGTAGTGATACTAAACGTGATACTACTACTAATAAACATCTGCCAAAGGACATGAAATAGATGTGTCGTCCTGCCACATGTTCATTAGTGTCCTCTCAGAATTATCCCTGATCCTGCAAAATGTCCAGTATGACCTAAGCCTTATTCTCACAGTTCTGTGATCTTCAGTGATTTTCTCCTGCTATGGTTGCAAGCTTTGGCGGAGATGCAGTGTTTATTAATCAAGCACAGAATCATATTAATGTGGTTACATAGCCTCTGAAATAGCATTTTTTCCTAATGCAGCCAGCTCAGAGCATAGGCAGACACTGTGCAAGTGTCTGCACCATCTGCATTGACATACCTGATACAGCATGACACAACTCACTCTCCACCCCACATTTCCCAAGAGGATAGTTAAGGGAACAACGGAAAAATCTCCTGCTACATACATATTCATTTCCTTACAGTAGTCCATTTTAAACACATGCAATTTCTTATTTGTAAACTAATGTGAAATAGATAAACTGTTACACATTTAGCAGGCTGTCTCGCATGTTGACAGCTCTATTGCATTGGTAAAAATTCAGGCCAATAAACAAAAAATGACTAAGCGAACTAAATGAGATATAATAAATGCTTTTAACTTTGGGGCAATATCACCTGCTCATGTACAACACTGTTAGATTTCATTATATTCAAACCAAAGCGTTTCTAAATTATTTTCTGTTATTCTTCAGTTGCAAATGGCTGTTTCACAGTAAAGGTATCCTTCATTCCTTTCACTCACCATCTTTAAATACTTAAGATTCCACCCTTCCATCCCACTCCCTACCTAAATTAGATATATATTCAAGTATCTCCTAATAAATTAGTTGACCTAGTCTTCTGCTAATTTGGGGTTTTTTTGGTCCATTTGTATCCAATGGTACAATACTTGGAACTGAGTGCAACAGGCTCTTTCGTAAGGACAGGCAAGGTAGAAGAGGTGGAGGAGTTGCACTCTACATCAAGGAACACCTTGAATGTATCGAAGTAAACTCTGGTGATTGAGACTGCACTATCGAATGCCTCTGGGTTAAAGTCAGAGAGGTCATCTCCAAGCAGGACCTCACAGTGGGCATCTGCTACCGACCTCCTAACCACGATGACGAAGCTGACAAAGCGATATTTGGGACACTAAAGCAAGCTTCTGGCCAACACAACCTGGTCCTGATGGGTGACTTCAACTACCCAGACATCTGCTGGAAGAACAATACGGCAGCTCGCATGTCATCCACCAAGTTCCTGGAATGTATCGAGGACTGTTTCCTGATAAAAATGTTAGATGTGCCAACCAGGAATGAAGCACTGCTGGACTTGCTATTCACAAACCGAGAAAGCCTGCTTTGTAATATCTCGGTTAGTGGTAGCCTTGGCTGCAGTGATCACAATATTGTGGAGTCTGGGATCCTGCTGAGTGTGCCGAAGGTCAGCTCTAAGACAAGGGTTCTAGATTTTAGAAGAGCAAACTTCAGCTCACTCAGACCTCAGTTGGGAGGGATTTGGTGGGATGCTTCCATGGAAGACAAAGGAGCTGGTGAGTGCTGGGAGTTCTTCAAGAATGCTCTCTTGGAAGCACAAAGCCAGTTTATCCCCTGTAAAGGAAAGGGAAGTAAGCAGAGCAAGAGGCCCCCCTGGATCAACCATGAGCTCTTGGGTCTACTCAAATCCAAAAGAGAAGCATACCAGAGATGGAGAAGTGGAGGATTATCCGCTGAGAACTACAAGGGCATTGCCAGAGCGTGCAGAGATGCAGTCAGAAAAGCAAAAGCCCAGCTCGAATTACAACTGGCAGTAGATGTCAAAAATAACAAGAAAGGTTTCTTCAGATATGTCAACCATAAGCAGAAAAAGAAGGAAAACATAGACCCACTGTTAAACAGAAAAGGAGAGTCAATCACCAATGATGCTGAAAAGGCAGAGGTCCTCAGCACCTTCCTCACCTCTGTCTTTACCAGCACTGTAGCGTCCCAGGATTTGGGAACAAAATTGCCAATTGAACCAAACACTGACCCACCATCGGTGAAGGAAGAGTTAGTACATGAATTACTACAGGAGCTTGACCCAACAAATGGATGGGCCCTGACGCCATCCACCCGAGGGTGTTGAGAGAGCTGGCTGACATCATCGCAACGCCACTCTCCATCATCTTTGAGAAGTCATGGAGAACAAGGGATGTCCCAGAGGACTGGAGGAAGGCAAATGTTACCCCTATCTACAAGAAGGGCCTGAGGGAGGATCCGAGTAACTATAGGCCCATCAGCCTTACTTCAATCCCTGGGAAAGTTATGGAACGAATCCTCCTGGGGGCCATCACAAGTCAAATGAAGCATGTGATGGGGAAAAGCCAACATGGCTTCACTAAGGGCAGATCGTACTTGACAAACCTGGTGGCCTTCTGTGACAAAGTGACTTGCCTGGTTGACATGGGGCGGGCAGTAGACATCGTCTACCTGGACTTCTCCAAGGCCTTTGATATGGTCCCCCACAGTCTCCTCCTGGAGAAATTGATGTGTTATGGCCTAGACAAGTGGTCTGTGTGGTGGGTGGGGAACTGGCTGACAGGCCGCACCCAAAAGGTGGTGGTAAATAGCTCTTTTTCCAAGTGGCAACCTGTCACAAGTGGGGTCCCCCAGGGATCAATATTGGGCCCAATGTTATTCAACATCTTTATAAGTGATCTGGATAACGGCATCAAGTGTAGCCTGATGAAGTTTGCTGATGACACCAAATTGAGTGGGGAAGTAGACACTCCAGAAGGGAGAGCTGCTCTGCAGGAAGATCTGGATAGGCTGGAAGAGTGGGCCATCAAGAACCTTATGAAGCTCAACAAGGAGAAGGGTAAGGTCTTGCACCTGGGAAAACATAATTTGGGAGTGCAGCACAGACTGGGATCCACCTGGTTGGAGAGCAGCTCTGTCAAAAGGGACCTGGGGGTCCTGGTGGACAGAAAGCTCAACAGGAGTGACCGGTGTGCTGCTGCGGCCAAGAAGGCCAACAGGATGCTGGGTTGCATCAAAAAGGGCATCGCCAGCAGAGAGAAGGAAGTCATCATCCCACTATGCTCAGTGCTTGTCAGGCCACACCTGGACTACTGTGTACAGTTCTGGTCCCCGCTATACAAAAAGGATGTGGACACGCTGGAAGGGGTCCGGAGAATGACCACCAAGATGACCAAAGGATTGGAAAGCCTGCCATACGAGGATAGGCTGGGAGAACTGGGTTTGTTCAGCCTGGAGAAAAGGAGGCTTAGAAGGGATCTCATCACCATGTACCAGTACTTAAGGGGTAGCTACAAAGAAGATGGAGACTCCCTTTTTACAAGGAGTCCCATGGAGAGGACAAGGGGGAATGGACACAAGTTGCTCTTCGGGAGATTCCGACTGGACACAAGAGGGAAATTTTTCACCGTGAGGACAGTCACTGTTGGAATAATCTCCCCAGGGAAGTGGTTGACTCGGACATGTTGGACACCTTCAAGAGTTGTCTGGACAGGGTGCTGGGCCACCTTGTTTAGGCTCTGCTCTTCCTGGAAAGGTTGGACTAGATGATCCTGAGGTCCCTTCCAACCTGTGATTCTGCGATTCTGTAATACAACTGTGCCTTTACAGTTAATGCCTTTGTAGCCATGACCGCACAATCACAGCCACATCACAATTTAAATTCTTGCTCAGTTTGTTTTCTAGTACAAACCTGAAATACCTTTCACTACTGTGGCCTTCCCAATTTGTGTATTTTATGAGTTTGTGTGTGAGATTTTTCTTCCTCAGTACTACGGAAATAACTTCTTAACACCCCAACAAAACTCTCATTTTTTTCAATGACATTTTCCACACCTTTTCTTCCCTCCCCCTCTAGTACTTCCTGTACTAGAATCTAGTATTTAGTGACATTTATTTTTGGTTCTTGATGATTAATAAATTCATTGTTTCCTAACAATATTTTTCCAATAGTCATAAGATCCAGTGTAAATCTCAGTCCTGTTTCAATTTTGATAATGCAGGAACCATAAAGTACAATATGGTGAGGTGGCATTACACAGACCAAAATGAAGTTTAAGACATAACGCACTAATTTTATAAAAACTTAGAAATATTTACAACACTAAGTGTTTGCACAATTAATACTATTAAGAAAGTTTAGAGGCCTTTGCTCAATTATATTATGCTTCTTAAATTACTATTCCAACATTGCTACAAGATAGCAGTATTATTAGGTTAGCAGTCAGAAGCTGCTACTTAATCTCTCTAACATATATTCTAAGTTTTAATTTGTACCTTCTTCAAAGCTGATGCTTCAAAACTGAAATGTACCGACCAATTTCAGACAAAAAATATGAGTATCTGTCTATCATGAAGAGGGAAACTTCAGAAAACTGCTTTTAGCTCCCTACGAACCATGATGAAAACAGAAGCTTTGTCGTAAGTGCAAACAAACTCAAACATTTTAAGAATTTAGGCAGTTAGCTCTGAATCATATTTTTGTCTTTGGGTCACCTCTAGTTATAAGGCTGAAATTCATAAAACACAGGAAAACTTTGGCTACTTCAATGTTATCCAACAACACTAAGAAACAGGAGCAAAAAAAAAAAGCTCACTATATATTTTGGGGTCTGTTCTATTTTAGACACTCAGTTGGAGCTCATCAGGTGTGCTCCTGGAATGCATCTTCCAGCATGGCTTCATCTAACAGTGCACATCTGGTCTGTGGCAAAACAGTAATGTAAGTGTAACCTTTTGCTTAAAATTCCTATTAAAATTTCAACTTTCCCCAGGTACTCTTGAAGTCTGCAAGTTCTTTCATCCTTTACCAGAAATGTACCTGTCACACAACTGTACTCCTTATTTCCATACAGATGAGAAATTTTGAACAATTCAAATTACACCAAATTGATAGGCTTGTTAAAAACATTGGCAGAATGATTTCTAAAATGTGGTGGGTAGAATCCAGAAGTGAAAACTGACTATTTTAAACTTCATACTAACAAACTTAATATAAATCACAGTAACTAATCAGAAAGACAGCATTATAGGAAGTGATATTTAGCAGGTGCCAGTTCATAATGCCAGCATTTTGATACTTTCTGACATCAGCTGAAGTTGAGACGAAGGCAGCCAACGGGAAAATGTTAAGAGTTTCATCAACTAATTATTTTTGTATTATGAATAATTTAAGTATGTTATTTAATCAGCAGGTGTTAATGTTTGAGAACATTAGGTGGATTCTAGTGTAGCTGGTACTTTAACACATTTTATTTACTTTTAAATAAGAAAACCAAAACACTTTCCTTTTCCCTGAAAAATCAAAAATGTATTTCTAAAATCTTAGTTTTTCCTATATGTCACAAATGTGGACCCAGCATCCCAAGGCACAGAATATGCTATTGTTATTCTTGAATTCATAAAGACAGAAAGCTTTCTTCTAAACAAATTTAGACAGTAAGTTTATTTACTAAATAAATCTACTTCCTTACTAATTAATCTACTTACTAAACACAGTACATGAAAATTCAAATGACACCCCTAATGTGACTGTAAAATGCAGCAAAAGACACTTACCCCACATTTTAAAATCTCTCCTGAATTTAAAAGCTTAGTTCCTCCCTTTTATTCTGAATTTTTGGCAATACTGACAAGCGAGCTGTTGTCCTGATAAATTAGCAAGGACAATCTGTCTCCTGATTAAAAAAAACTACCTAAACTTGAATCTCTACGTTGTTGTGTTTTGATTGCTGTTGGGTCTGAAAAAATATCCCAGCTGAGAGCTGGAAAAGCATTTAGATGTAGAAGAAATATTAAAGCATGGCTGAAGAAAACAAAATAAGTAAGTTTTGATTATTTACCTAGCCAATAATATATAGATTTTATTAGACACCACAGAAATCCTTTAGAAGCAGGAATGGGAGATTACAAATTTTATTTATTTATAAACAAAACATTTCCTCAAAGACTGTTTGTGGTCATCCTACAGGGCTACCCCTTTTGGCAGAACTGGCTATTCAGAGAAGAGAATATGATCACAACTACATATTTTGTTTACATGCTTTCTCTCAATGATTAGCATTTTTACATTTGTTATATTGGTTTTGCTAAATTCTGGTGTCAAAATACACAGTATGTATGGCAACTTTATGTTTACTTTATGCTACCAGTGTCAATATGAATCCACTGCTAGACAGACAAGTATCGATGTATTTTTTCAATTATATGTCTAATGAAAAGACCATGTGGTAATGATCAGTAAATTCTGATATTTGACAATGGTGTTTTGATCACTTTTAAATGTCTGGTCTGATAAACTCATCTCTTAATTAAAGCTGTGCTTATATTTAATCCAGAATCCTTTATAATCCAAACTATATGCCAGTTACACAGTAAATCTTCCACCTGCCTTTCAGTCACCACCTTTAAGCACTACATGTTCATTCTAGCTAAATGTAGGAACAGTTTCCTCTCCTTCAAGACCATATCAATTATGTTTAATGAGTTTTTTACATTTATTCTTTGAGTGTGGATTTTGTAATGGGAGATTCCCTATAACCAGAAATTTTTTGCTACCTTTGATCATACAGTGAATTACACTTCTTTGTGTAAGACTTCCTCAAAAAAGAAATAACCAGAAAAAGTTATTTGAAGAGAAAGCAAAGTGTAAGGAGAGTATTGCCTTACTGAATTATTTTGGCAGACCTACAACCAAGCTTTTATTTTAACTGCTTGATACGAAGACTCACAGTGATGTTAAATACAATGCTTTTGGTACTGCTTCTACCTAACTACTATCACCATTAACAAGATGCTTAGTTTCTCCTCCCCATCAAAACCTGCTTCCAGGTCACATCTTACTTCTATTTTGATTAAGTTGTGCTTCACAGAATCTTGAAAAACAACATCTAAGCCCATTCCTCCCAAAAGGCAGGATCAACCTTTTCTACATCAGTAATAAGAAGGTATGCCTAATCCACCATACAAAGGTTCCACTTTGTAGGTCAACTATTTCAATACTTTAGGAAGTTTTCCCTAACATTTAACTTAAACGTCTTTAGCTGCAATTGAAGCTTATTATCTCCTGTCCTCTCCACAGGGATTACACAGAATGATTTCCTCTCCCTGGAAATTACAGAGAATGATTTCCTCTCCATGGTTAGCCTTTAACATTCTTGGTGATCATTAATATGTCTTCTCTTACAGAGACATCTTTCCTCCAAACTAAACAGCCACAATTCTTACAGTCTTCAAATATTATGCTTTCCAGACCTTTGTTGCTCTCCTCTGTGGTCCCTTAAGATGCCCCATATCTTTTTTTCAAGTGCAATTGCCAAAACTGGGCAAAGGATTCAGTCTGAAGACCTGCTCAGACTGAATAGAAAATGAGTCTGTCTTGTGTACTACAGTCAGTCCACTTTAGATGTTTTACAGTACACTTAGTCTTTTTCAATACGTCACTATCAACTTGCTCTCAGCTTTCTACTTACTATGTCTCATAGATTTTAAGCTGCCTAAGTGCTACCCAACGTCTTGTGGTTATGCAACTCATAATTTGTGAGAGATACAAACCACTTACTATAATAATCTTCTTTCCCCAAGACCTCCCAAGGTAAACATATTTTGTTTATCCTGACCTGACTTTAAATTTTATGAACTGACTCAATCTGCCAACCCAGCACAACACCATCCTACCAAATAAAAAAAGGAACACTCTTCTTCCAAGTTAAACTGAATCAGATCAGTAAAAGCTCCAATGTGGACTAGTGCAAGGGAAGACAGTGAGCCACTTGGCCCTTGCATGTGAAAATGCAACCTTAGCACATAAGTTGGCATTTTTCTTTATTGTTTTTCTTTCAACTTCCCCTTCCCTGTCCAGCATGTCCAGAGAAGGGCAACGAAGCTGGTGAAGGGTCTGGAGAACAAGTCTTATGAGGAGAGGTGGAGCGAGCTGGGGTTGTTTAGTCTGGAGAAGAGGAGACATTATTGCTCTCTACAGCTACCTGAAAGGAGGCTGTAGCGAGGTGGGGGTTGGACTCTTCTCCTAAGTAACAAGCAATAGGACGAGAGGAAATACCCTCTAGTTGAGTCAGGGGAGGTTGGATATTAGGAAAAATTTCTTTACTGAAAGAGTGGTCAGGCACTGGAACCGGCTGCCCAGAGAGGTGGTGGAATCACCATCCCTGGAGGCATTCAAGAAATCTGAAGATGTGGCACTTAGGAACATGGTTTAGGAGACATGGTGGTGTTGGGTTGATGGTTGGACTTGATGATCTTAGAGGTAGGTCTTTTCCAACCTAAATGATTCTATGATTCTATATACTTTTTTAGTCTGCAAATTTAATAAAGGTAATGTTGATTTCTCCAGATCACTAGTAAGCAGACTTTCAAGAATCCTGCTTTCCAGTCTGCTTACAAACAGTTCTCTTAAAACATTTTGTTACTGTCTCTGGGACTGCTTTAAACAAATCCCTAATATGCTTCAGTGAATGCCATCAAGTTCAAATGATTTTAATGCACCTAATTTATTGAAGCAGTCTCTAGTTGCTTGTTTTATACCTGAACACTTCCTTCTATCTCACCGATCATATGTAACCATATGATAAAAGTTAACTGCTATGCTAAAGACAGAGTGAAAACAAGAACTCAAGCTTATTTCCTCTTTGCTTAGCCAAAGACAACCATCTCTCTTCTTGCTCATTCGTCTCTTGTTCCTGTATTCTCACTAATCATTTCGCTCTTCACTATTTGCATGTCATTTAATGCCTTTCTAATTTTGTCTTCTATTTTTAGAATTTTCAGTTAGATACTCCAAGACTTGTTGAATGAGTTCCTTCCTGCCATACGTATTTTCCAACACGTACTGGAACAGACCCCTTCTTGTGCTCTGACACTAATCTCAAAAAGGAAAAGGAAAGGAAAATCTCAAAAAGAAAAAGGAAAGGAAAAGAGGATTATTGAAGGTTATTTTCACCATTAGCTGTTACTTACAGATTTTTGACAGGTTTATCTCATACCTGCTATTTGTTTCAAAGAAAGCAAGAAAAAAAAACCAAACCCAACAACCCTGGTATATAAGCTCCCTTTTCTGGAATAAAAGGTATCCTTCAAAACTGTACCACAGTAATAACTATGAGTATTGCCCGAGTATTACTTTAGCCTGTAACTGTAAAGGTGGATTTACTTAGATTACCGTGCAATTAGTTCTTTGACTTAACTGGCACCAGAACAGGGACAATGTTTAAGCGATAGTATTACAACTACCATACATGGAGTTATTCAATATAATTTATCATATATGTACATAAGGACTACTCTTTACCATTTCTACACTTCTACATGCAGTTCTTTTCTTACATGGCCAGTGACAGCATTCATTATCTTGCCAATGAAAGCTAATATTCATTCAGTCATTGAGCATAACTCCTAGAACTTTTTCAGAGCCACTACTTTTCAAAACTTGGTGCCAGATTTCATTTACAAGTTCAAGATACTGTACTTGTTACTTTGCCAAACTGGTTGCTGATCAAGTTCACCTGTTATCAACGGAGTCCATGAGTTTTTCTAAAAATGATGTTATACTTTCTATCACTCATCTGAATTGTGTGTCATCTGGAAATTTTTCTGAATAATTTTGTATTTTCTTCCAGATTTATTATGGTATTCAGAACTGGACCAAGAATCCACTCCAGAAATGTGTCTAGCAATTCAAGATGGCTTAAAAGCCAGTCCTCCTTTTTTTCCTTCAGCTAGTAAATGGAGTTACATCCACCTGCACTAAACCACACAAGTTATATAGTATTATAAACTTAGCAACTTATGCACATTTAAAAAGAAATAGAATACAACATTTGTCTGACGAAGAAGTGGGCATCTGAAGATCACATTTTCTTAAGGTTTATGGAAAATAGACATGGAACTGACTTTATGAATTTGAATTCCACTGGCGTCATAAGATGTATAAAAGTTTGTAGCCAGTAGTTTTGAGTTCAAAGTTAACCATCTGTATTTAAGTACCTTTCCAAGTTGGAATGACAAGAAGACATTCCAAGTCAGAGGTCAGAACAGGTAGGTCCCCACCAAAGAATTAAATCATGTGCCATGATATTTCAAATCCAGAAGCTTACCCAACTACACAGATGTAACTAAAGAACATTTGGAAGGATAAATACTACCTTGTTTGAATGAACGAATGCTACCTGTACAATGTATTTAGATACTGGCATCCTTACATTACTACCATTCTTAAGGAAAACTAATTTTCTTGGAAGAAAAAAGAACAACCCTACATTTCAATAACATAGTGTCCACATTTATCCACATGACACAAAATTACTAAAAGCCTTTTAAACTGGAATGTTAACTGGAGATCTACACAACACCTGCTATTATATACTCTTACCTTCCTTTTCATTGGGTTTCGAAGTTCTTTCTTCTTTTTTCTGCTTTGCTTCCAGCAGTTCGCGTTTCAGCTGTCGTGCTTCTTTCCGTAGCTCCTCACTGCAAAGAGAAAAGTATTTACAAGAATTTTATCTTCTGGGAATGTAAAGCCACTCAGGAGAAACTGAATCAAAGTTAATGGGCTGTAAATCTCTGATATAAACAAAGGGAATACACTTACTTACTGATGCTAAGAACTTGGCTTAAAAATCAGTTAGAACCTAAGAAAGTTCATATTTTCATTAGCAGAGACAACAAAAGAACATAACAGATGAATTATTTTAAGATCCCATTAGAAATACATCAAGGACGTGAATAATAGAAGAAAGAACCCTCATCTGTATTTTTAATTTAATATTGTAATATATAATCATAAGAACTACTCAAAGAGAATTTGAAACAGAGGCAGTGCCAAATAAATATTACATGTATTATAGAATTCCGTTTACTGAAGGAATAAATCTAGCATCCTGGATTTCTTAGATGGACTAGCATTGTAGTTGTGAAGTGACAAAAATGTAATATAAACTATTACATATGAAAATTAATTTCATTTTACAAAAAAATAATCAGGTTATAACACTAGAAAGAAGAAACTTAAATTTGCAAGCCATTGTGCCAATATTGAATGGAATATCTGTCTTCATAGCATCATGGATTGGAAGGGACCTCTGAAGATCAGCCAATCCAGCTCCTCTGCTCAAAGCATGGCCAAAGAGAGTAGGCTGCTGAGATCACTGTCCAGTTTGGTTTTGAATATCCAAAGATGGAGACTCCACAACATCTCCAGGCAACCACTGCTGAACTTCCTCAGTGCAGAAAAGCTCTTTTGTATATTTAAATGGGATTTCTTGAATTTCAGCTCATGCCTATTTGTGCCAGTCTAATGGTTACCAGTGGAAAAACTGTTTGGCTTCTTATAGACTCCACACTTCCTTCATTTTTTTATTCCTAGGCTCACTTTACCCAGTTAGGCTGATGAGAAAGGTAATTTGAAAAGCCTGTATGCTAAAGATGAAGCCACAAGAACTGATGGATAGGAAAGCCAGGCTATACTCACAATCCAAATTTACTGGACAGAACTAGAAATAACTGACTTTTTGTAACCAGGGAAATGTAACATCGGTGATGTAGAGCAGGATCAAAATAAGGGACAAAATCAGTCTGTACCTGTCCCCTACACCTTTGAAGCATAAGTCTTTGCATGCAGTAAATTTACACTCAAATTTCACATAACTTAGCTGTTGGTTTGTAGCCAGTTATGCAGTTGCCACCTGTCCCTGGAAAGTTTCTGTCACTACAGAGGCATAGCTCTGTCTGTTCCATGCTTGTCTCACTGCTCTCTTGGGCCTGCTGCTATGCTGCAGGCTCTCCTCTTCTCTTGCGTTCTGCTTCTTCCTCCTCTTGCCACTTCCTACAGCCTGGAAGCTGTCCTCCCTCCCTCAACACAGAGAGGCACTTCCAGATCAGGTGTAATCTCCTCCCCTGTCTACTTACCACCATTTTGCAGGGTCAAAATTCACAAATGGAAAACAAACAAGTAACACGCAGCTGCTTTTTCTCTTCCTGAAATGGCACTGCCAGTGTTGCATACAAAACCAAAAAGTATTTCATTCCTGAATTTCATATTTTGAAAACAGAATATGAGTGCTAAGCTCCACAGTTTGTGAAGACCATTTCAGTGAAATTGCCTAAGTACCAAGCTGGATTCCACCTGGCAGAAATTCCTTCTAAACTAGACAACATGGACTGAATTTCCTACTACCAGTCATTTTATCTCTTTATAGCTTTTGAAAGTAAGCTACATTTTATAGTAAATGAAAGCCATAACTTTTCAAATAATGGTTAGCACTAGCTTACACACAAACAACAGCTTTTAACCTTTTATCTGAAGTAGTTTAGCCTAATTATTTTTCTATAATTACTACAATCTTTTAACTACATAACCCTCAGTATCTTTTTCTGACTGAAGTTGGAACATCCTGAAAGATAACAGCTGTTAAACAACTTTACCAACAGGCTTATATATTCTAGGGCCAAGCACAACGGTGATAACTGTCTCAACCATCTGTTCTGTATTCAACCTCAAGCAAAGAAGTAACTCTGTGTATGTGTGTGTGTATACGCATGCATGCATAGAATAAATTACATCTTGAATGTTTCCGAAGACAAGAATTATAGATCATATTCTTTTTCTATAAGTAACATTGCCAAAACTCTCTAGGAGACTTAGCTCCAAGAAGCACTATGAGAAAAAAGAAAACCCCAAACTTGCCCATTGAAGTCTAAAAGTAGAATGAAATAGAAATATCGAAAGAATTATTCATTTTTCCTACTTACACCAGAGTTGAGTGAAATCAGACTATTCATTCTACAGAAAATTGAAAAAAGTCTAGCCAAACAGTTTCAGAGCAAAATGTGTAAATCCAGAATTTTCAGATTACTTCCTCAGAATAAAACAAATTGTTTTATCTAGAAAATTTCTAGTGATATCAAGTCTAGGAATCCCTTTGAATTTCTCATTCAACTGTGACTTGGTTTCATAAGACTTGCATCAGTTTGGTACAACTGATGGGAACTCCAGGATCTAGGTGCTACAACAATTTGGGTAACTTCAGACCAAAATCTAGTTACACCCTGAAGACACCGTTCATAGTGAAGGCATCAGCTTTCAGTAAAATATTTGAATGCATGATCAACAAGCACCTTTACATTGTTATCTTGGTCACACTCAGGCTCCTCTGTAGCAGACTAAGTAATTTATACTTTTTAAAGAGTTCTTTTTAAAGGAAAGGATGTTCTCCTAGCTTTAATCATTTCTGTCTAATACAGAACTCTCTGCAGGATTTCCACAATCCTTTTGAACGTGGACTTCACAATCAGACATACTGATGGGTTCCAGCATTCCTGTAGGGTTCTGCTGACAGTGTACTTGGCACCTTAGTTTCAACTCACCAAGGAACAGGTGGTCATCATTGCACTAAGCACTCACATTATTTTCCACAACACTAAAACCACCTCTTAGTCACTTCTTTCCGTCATTCAGCAGTTGCACTATCCTGCAGCTACAACCTGCATTTCTTATTTCCAATTGTATAACCTGGTATTTAGTTGTAATACACGTTTTTTTTAATTGCATTGTGGCCACTTTGGTTATTCAATTCAAATTATTTATAATGGTCTGTACCTTATCCTTGTCTTATAAAGACTTCTAAACGAATGTGTGATACAATTTTACCTGTACTATAAACACTGTACCAACTCAAGTTATTTTAGAAATCAAAAAAGTCAACCCTTTTTAAACCTGTATGATCCCCTCCCTCTAGTTTCCCCAAAAGGCAACATAGTTATCTTCTACCTTCAAATTCACATCAACCAGCATTAGTTACAACTTTAGTCTATTTTTTTCTGGAGTGAAGCAAGGCTAATCTGTCTTCATTTCTCTACATTGCACCTTTTGCCATGATTAGACTCTGACATAGTAGTTCTATTTTTTGGAATTCTCATAGTTTTCCAATTGTTATTAAAAATGAACAGTAGTAGTCCAGAAAGCATTGCAGTTTCACAAAAGCTCTTACACTTAAGTTAGTTAGGGCTGTTATCTAAAAATGCTTAATCTTAAAAGATGCTGCCCAACTTCCTACCTTTTAATCGATGTGAACTTTTTATTCCACTCTTCCACACACAGAATATAAATATCTGTGGAATAATTTTTTATTTTCTATATAATGATTTTACCATCTTAAGATAGCAGATGACTTAATATATAACCTACCTCAGGGCTTCTTTCCCCTTCCTTTCCCCCCTCCTTTTTAATCTAAACTGTTCAAGAAATGCTTCCTTGCTTACCTTAAGCATCATGGTAATGTCATCAATATTTCATTGACATTTTTGGCCTTTTTTGTTGGTATCTGTATTTTGATTTGACACTTTCTTAGCCATATCCGTTTTCTTTTTCACATTTTCTTTTTAATATTTCTTTTAAACCAGAATGTTTCCTTCCCAGTGTGACTTTATTCCACATCCAATTTGGATATCCCTGAACAATTCTTATATTTTGTTAACACTCCATTCTGTCATTAATTTTCCAATTCAGTTATACAAATTAAATGAAATGTTGCACAGAGAGTAGTGGTCAACGGCTCAATGACTAGATGGAGATCTGTGACAAGTGGTGCCCCCCAGGGGTTCATATTGGGACCAGTGCTGTTTGATATCTTCATCAATGACATAGAGAGTGGGATCGAGTGCACCCTCAGCAAGCCTGCAGATGACACCAAGCTCAGCGGTGCAGCTGATGCACCTGAGGAATGGGATGCCATCCAGAAGGGCCTGGACAAGCTCCAGAAGTGGGCACACGTGAACCTCAGGAGGTTCAACACAGCCAAGTGCAAGGTCTTGCACCTGGGCTGGGGCAACCATCAGGATCGACACCAGCTGGGGGATGGAGGGATAGAGAGCAGCCCTGTGGAAATGGACTTGGGGATACTGGTGGATGAAAAGCTGGAGATGTACCAGCAATATGCACTTGCAGCCCAGAAAGGCAAACATATCCTGGGCTGCATCAAAAGCAGCATGGCCAGCAGGTCGAGGGAGGTGATTCTGCCCCTCTACTCCACTCTGGTGAAACCCCACCTGCAGTGCTGCGTCCAGCTCTGGAGTCCCCAGCACAGGAAAGACATGGCCCTGTTGGAGCGGGTCCAGAGGAGGCCACAAAAATGATCTGAGGGCTGGAGCACCTCTGCTATGAGGACAGGCTGAGAGAGTTGGGGTTGTTCAGCCTGGAGAAGAGAAGGCTCTGGGGAGACCTTATTGTGGCCTTTCAATATTTAAAGGTGGACTGTAGGAAAGGCGGGGACAGACTTTCTGGCCTGTTGTGACAGGACAAGAGGTAATGGCTTTAAACTAAAAGAGAGTAGATTCAGATCATATATAAGGAAGAAACTTTTTACGATGATGAGGGTGGTGAAACACTGGCACAGGTTGCCCAGAGAGGAGGTAGATGCCCCATCCCTGGAAACATTCAAGGTCAGGATGGATGGGGCTCTGAGCAACCTGATCTAGCTGAAGATGTCCCTGCTCATTCCAGAGGAGTGGACTAGATGGCCTTTAATGGCCATTCCAATCCTAACCATTCTATAAATCTATGATTCAATCATGAATACTATTCGACTACTAATATCTAAGCCAGCAACAAAGTGAATCAACGCATCTCAAACAATTCAGCTTGCACCTAATGACTGAGAAGCACCTTTTCTTAAATTAAATGTAGCAGAAGTACCTTCATGATTTATTTTCAGTTTTATGTACTTCATGGTAAAGCAGGCCTCAGACATGCAGAAGTATTGGTCTGGAAAATCTTCCTCTATTTTTTATGATTCCAAGTTTAAAAGATTTTCATTGATTGTTTCAACACATAAGCTGCAAAAATTCCTTGACTCCAAGTCTAAGGCTGTTTCAGAGATTAATGTCACAAGTCATATAAAGTTAGAATACCCTAGGGGCCTAGAGACATCCATACAGCTGGACAGGCTCCACAGACAATCTGACCTTAATCCTCCTACTGAATCTGAAAGAAAGCAGACTTTAGCAAATCAAGATTCCATCCCTATGAAATGCAATGGGAAGCAATGGCTTGAACACAAGACTAAAGGTTAATAACATAACTCTTATTTTGGTTCTGTCACTAGGGATCTAACCCACAAGTGACCAAGCACACATTTGCTTCACTGTACCCTTAGCTGATATGCTGTGAGCAAGCAGAGATCCAAAAACTTATAACATTATTGCTATGGTACGGAGTTTCAGTACCATAGACATTTTACTGATTCAAGCTCGGTTGGTTTTTTGCTTGGTTAAAGTGCCTGCAAAACCAACTTGTAGTGCTTGTTTACTACAGGAGATCTTTCATCTCTTAGCTTTTAGCTGTACCAGTATTAAACCTTTATATTTCAATATACTTTAATCCTAATAGTAGGGTTTTCTGCATTTACCTTTATAACATTGTATATTCCATGCTTCAGCTTTCTAATAAATCTGTTTTATTTTTCTTCTGTATTTTAAATCAGGAATTAACACCTAGTTAATAAGGAATAAAATAAATTGGAAATTTAGACAAATATTCTACATTAAATTAATAAACTTCTCTAAGTGCTATGTGCTGAAGGTGTCTTGCTGCAAGTAATAACTGCATACTTCTAAGTGTCTTCTGAATTTACAAAGTAACTTCTTAATTCAGAAAGAAGTTCTACATTCAACTTCACTTTGGTAGAAGAAAAGAGAACTGATTGCAGAAATAAACACTAATTGTGACTTTGGTGTAAGTGACTATATGATTATACTTGCTATGCACAAACAAAACACCACCCCTTTCCCTCCATATACATATATCTCTGTACTTGTATGCTCATGCACACATGTATATAAACCATAACTGGCTGTATTTAAGCATATAAAACCTGTTACCAATAAAATATATATGATACACAGACACAAATAAGACCTAGAGAGGCACAGTAACTTAGTCAACTGTGATTAAGGGAAAAGGTGGCTTTGTGTATTCAAAACTGTATTTTAGATATTCCCCGTCCAGTGATGACAAAGCTCAGTAGATGCTAAAAATAATATGATGCCTATATTTTGATCACAAAATGCCCGAAAACTTTGCCTTCTATGCATTTCCAAATTTATCCCAACTCTAGTCTAAACTTCATTACAATTCAGAGTACTCACCACTCCCCATCTAAACTCCACCTAAGTCCCTGCAAGGATCCAAACTGCTTAAGGTTACCGTACCACACAGTCATTCACTGATCCTGGTACAAATAACATTAAACAAGGCCACATTCTTTCAAATTTAAAGTACATAGGTGGTGCCAAAACTATACAGGTAGCCTCACAGTCAGAGGATTCACTCAGATAAATGTGAATTTATAATGGAGGAACTATTCAGTGACTGAACAACTGGTGTATTCTGCACCACTGGACCTGGTGTTTTTCTAAAAGGTATGCTGTAGTTGAGACGAGAATTAATCCAGGGAGGTGCTGTTCTCTGTAATAATGAGTATTACATTAATGGCTATGATGGCATGGTATGTTATTTCCATTCCTCTTTTTATGGTATTACAGTAATATTGTTTTTATTTTTTAAAAAAAGTCATTATCATTGCTTTTGCTGTCTTCTCATTCAGCAGCATCAGAGGAAAATTACTAACTCGCTATCCTTAAATGGTAACAATACTTAGTAAGTGTTGTTCAAAGTAAATACATCAGAACAAGAGGAAAAAAAAGATATACTCTCATTCATTTTACAAAGTAATTTCAAAATGTTATAAATAGAAGCATGTCAAGATTGTTACATAAGCTTAATTTTTCTATGAGCAGCATCCTTCAACATCTTAATAAAATAAAATGAATACTGAAGTACTTTAACACTGCTTATGTTAATTTCATAGAGAATAGAAGATTCTAATTTAGTTTAGATACACTAAATGAAAATCAAGCTGTAGTACAGTAGTATCCCTTCATAATGTAAGCCAATAGCCTCGAAAAAAGTCATGGATTCAATCCCTTCCTATTACAGGTAGTCACATTTCTTTTCACAAATATATTAATTCCGTAAAAAGCACATTCCATATTCTTTCTTAAATTTATTAATGATAATTTTCAATGTCTATTATCATTAGTATTACCATTATCATTAGCACCTATGATTTATACAGAAAGATCATTCTAGAACTGACAAGTGGACACCTTAATAATATCAGGGACAATGAGGAAGAATCCCTATTCAGGTGATAGTTTTTGGTTTCTGCTAGATACTCTTGAGAAATGCATAATATTCGGTCTGAGAATTCCAATTCTAAGTTAAAATATGAATAGTATTTCCAAATAGAGGACTCTAATGATAAAACAAAACAATATAATAGTCATGTTTGTACAACTAACTGATTTGCAGAATGTGTGAAAGAATCAAGGGAAATGTCTGCTCTGCAATTCAGTTTTGAAGCCTTTTCTGATATTCCCCCTTCTGTCCCTGGGCTACCTGCAGAACATACAATTTTTGGAATGGATAGCAAATTCCCCCATTTGGCATATAGATCTAAGACTCTTCTAGGGTTCAAGAGTCTTATCTGTGTCTGCATTACATTACTGTTCATCTCTGGCACTGCAAGAACTTTACAACTGTAAAAATGAGAACAAAAATCATGGGTTTGGAATATGCACTGAGTCTTTTTCGCAGTCTGGTTTTGCTGTAGGAGTCAGACATACGTCTGTCTATCTTCTGCAAATGGTACAACACAGTGGTATCTCAAATAAAATTATGATATAAAAATGGTGGAAGACATATTCAGCAGGTCTTGACATTAGAAACTTGTAAATTAAATATTTTAATATAGTTCCTGGGCCCTGTATGGACAGCTGTGCTAATGCTAATGCTAACAGTTAATGCTGTTTTTGACTTTGACAGTACTTGGTATATTACAGTTATATTACTAGTACTGTAACTCCTTGTTTAAGAAACCTCTGCACTGAAAGACTTTATGGTTGAATTGCCAGTATTTATATATTTTATCTAGGACTACTGAATGATTTCGATGCTGAAATCAAATAAGACTGGCATGTTTATTAAAGACTACGTGGACAACCATTACTGTCATTCCATTTCCATAAACTCGAGTGTAAGTAAGCAGATCACATAATTAAAGCATCAGATAATTGGCACTCTATTTTGATGTAATTATGCATACTGGACTATACTGTATGTCAGCAGTCTCAGTACTACGCAATGAATTTTCAAAGGCTGAGACTGATGGAAGAATGTTACCATTTTACTCTGCTGGAAGAAGCTTAGCAAAACAGCAGGGCCCACAGACTGAGCATGAAGTATAAACTCGTGCAACAAGAAGAAAGATATAAAGGGAGAAGCAATATATTTCATTATGGCAACTAAGACGGAGAGTGAAAAAAACCCCACAGATTTCAGGGCACATGAGCTCTTCTTCAGCTAGTTTATTTTTCTTCCACAGTTTGCTTAATAAAAGGTATTAGCTTTCCTTACAAACCTGCTTCGCTTACATTGTTCAGCCACCAGTTACACTGCCAGAAACTGCAGATGTATGCATTAGGGCATATATAGAAGCATATATCACAGCTTTAGCTTACGGCTGATTTTATGCACTATCTGTACTTCTATGTTCACAGCAGATTCTGGAACAGTTAGGAGAACCTAAATTTTCCCAATGTAAGAGAAGAACCTAACTTTGGCTGATGTAAGATAGGCAACACTGTTAAACTAAAACAAATAAACAAAAAATGGAGGAGACTGCCAGCTTCTCTCATCCAGATCAATGGTATATCTATCTGGACTGCAAATGCCTAGCTTAACACTTGACAGAAATGCATTTGCCTTTTTTCTTTTTTTGTAATAGCATATCACGTTGGTCATTCCCAGCTGTTGTAATTAAGAGGTTTTCTTCCTCCTGTGTCACTTCTGCATGATGGCTTGCAGTATGAATTCTTGTTTTAGTTCCTTACTCCATGATCCTATGACTGTTAAGTTTCACCCTATTTCTATCATTCAAGCTTTTGAGATCATACAATTTTCTGTTAGGATATTCCTACCTAAGTTATTCCTATCACATTAACATGACTTTCCAACTCTGTACTATCTACAAGCTCTTTTTAACAAACCTCGGGAGTTTTTATCGTATTTAAATATTACTGAAAACCTGAAATAAGAACTATCCTAATAAATTTGACCCAAAGCAGCTGCTCTTTCAACATAATTTATGTTCTCAATTAACCAACTTCCTACCTCTTTTACAGTTCTTGTTCTATATTTCCCTCTCTCTCATTTTAACCATTTCCTCCAAATTAATCCAGACTAAGTTTTGTCATATACATTTAGCCTAGAAAAAAGGTTACTTTTGCTCAGAAAAGACATAAAGACAGGTTAGTTTAGCAGAATCTCTTTTAGCAAACCAATTCAACATATTTTTCTATTAACCCTTAATTGTCGCCTTTATTTATTCTTACTTTCAAATCTAGAACATTGATTTATATTGTTCTACCATCCTGGAGGAAGTAAAAAAAAATCCATAAGTCATTTTGAAAATTCAGAAAAGTGGTTTCACCATATGAGCCTGACAAGTTCTAATGCCTTAGACAAAAGTACTAACTGCTTTAGAAGTAACATGGATGCTTTCTGTAGAACAAAAAAAAAAAGAATCAGATGCAATGCAAATATCACAAAAAAAGGGACTAGAAAGGCAAGGAATTAAACAGTGTGACTAATCAACAAGGTCTGAGAGGTTATTCAAACCAAATAATTTTGTATCTGTAAACCTAAAGGTAGGGCTGTCAGAATAAACTGTAAAAGGTCGTGTTGAAAGATGTATAGAAAGGGCTATGATGAGTTTTAAAGAGGAAACAGGTGAAGGTATTAATGCTAAAATGACTGAACTAACTAAAACAAGAAAACCTAAAAGAAAGGAGAGGTCTCTAGGTCACATGGGATTAAAGGAAATAATAAAGTAAAACAAAACCATTGTGATAAGATAAATGATTGATTTGTATCAGCTTTCTCAAAAGAAGATGCTAGGGAGATAAGTTTCTAAGAACCTGATCTGATTTGGACATGTCCAGAGACAGAGGTGTCAACCAATTAAGTTGGTTCACTTAAAACTCTGGAATATATCCTCTGAAAGGAACTCAGGACTGGCTGTTCCTCTAACTCACGTTAAGAAACAATATTGTATCAGATGGCCAGATAGTAACAAACACCGTACCTTTAGAACAAAAGGGATGACCAAGCAAAGCACAGTAAACCTCACTGCAGCTTCTGGTGAGTAGCTTTAACTGATAAATAAACACTATCTTGAAGAGTGAGTCTCTGTGTTGTCTCATTACAAATCTAGTAGGTTCATTCCAATATGTTGGTGAAGGTGTAGATGAAGAGAGTAGTGGACAAAATGAACAGCTTTAGATATTCAAAAAAGCCTTCACAACGAGCATTTTAAAAAATGAGAAAGCAAATGGTGAGAAATGGATCCAAAACAAAGCACACAGTGAAAAGGATTAGCCAAACAGAGACAAGAATAAGCAATTACCTTTCAGTATGGCCAATTTAATACTCCAAGTTAAATACTCTGAAAAAACTGATTCAGGTACATGATGGTAACATTTCTGGAAGATCCAAAATCAGGAGCTCAGCTAAGCCCAGACAAAATATGGTGATTTCTCATAGTTTTAACTCAAGAATGGAGAACGGAACAAATGGCCACAGTCAGGTTCTCAGAAATTCTGATTAAGTTCTCTTAAAAAATTTAAGGAGATTCTGCAGAGGAAAGCCCTGGTATGCCTTACACAGCTCTGAAGTAACAGAACGAATTAATGAAAAGACTCCAAACTTTACTAATGACAGCTCAATGAAGACCTCTACTTCTATGTAGTTGTGGAAAACAGTAATATAAAATGTACATTTATTAAGGAGAATAATACAAAAAGTATTACAGTGGCACTAAAAGAGACAGACAATATTGCTCAATTTAGAATACTGTAAGCAAAACTGGATATGCCATGTCAAAATGGACAACACAGTAATACAGAACTCCAGAAAGGATGACAAAGATTATACCCACCATGAAAAATCTACATGAAAACCAGGAACATGTATTTAGAACACTTAATGCTAAAAATGAATTTCAGAAGAAATAGAAGACTTCATTCCTTTGAACCACCTAATTTTAAATATCCTTATGTGTATGGCTGATGCATTCCTCTCCCACTTCACTGAGGCAAATGGTACTGGCCACTGGCCAGCCAATTCCACTTGCAGACTCCTACATCATCAATGGAGGCAAAACCACTTAGGACAGCAGTATATGCCTAATGAAGATTTTCCTCTCCAAGTCTCACTCTGACTCTCCATTTTATGAAAAATGTCATCAGTGCTCATGATTACTAAACACCAAAGTATTTTTATCAGCATCACAGCCTTCAAAAGAAAATAATCTAACAATGGAAATAGCTTTCCATATATTCTATTAATATTGGTATACCATAGAACATTTTAAATATCTAAATGGACAGATTAAACTAAGAGACTAAGTGATATGCCAATTGTATGTCACTGTTTCTTGGAAATTGGATAAAACACTTGCTCTGAGTTTTGCCTGCTGCTTCCCAACATCTGATAAAAATTTATAACAGATGGAAATGATTGCAAAGTGAACAGCACTCCCTTCATGTTCTCCATTCTGCTGATTTAATCACAAACACACTGAATCTGATAGTAATGAACAATAGACTTGTTGTTGATGAGATCACCAAATGGCTTCCATAAAAACCTATCAGACACTGTAAAATATAGTCACCACAGACGTACAGTATCCTTTTCTGACCTGCCATATCACCTGTCTATACCAAATAGTAAATTCTATCATAGAAGCAGCCTTAAATAAAACTAGTCAACTTTTCCTTATTTGTAATTACATTGAAAAGCCAGATTCAAAAACAGACAATCTTGCCAAAAATATTTCATAAAGTTAGCTGGCCTAGACATTTTTAGATTTTAGCATCCTTCCCTATTACAAAATGGCAACATTATTCCCAACTGAGTCTGCTCTGCAGTCTATATAATGCACATTTTAAACAAACAAATTGTATTCAAATGCTCTGCTACTGCAAACTACAGCTCAGAACTCTGAGTACAGTGTTTAGTAGTTCTAACAACGTAAAAAAAGGCTTGAAGTTAAGCGTGTGGTTAGGTGTTTGCGGGATCAATGCCAAATTGTCTGAAAGACCAGTTGAACATTCTACTCAATCTACATATTCTATTTATCTTTTTTCCAAAGACTCAAAATGATCAGATCTCCAAAGAGAAACAAAACAACTTAATTCTTCTAAAACCTCAACATTACATATAATTGCTTTTCTATACATAAAAATGTCATCAACTTAACATCACTTTAAAGACTGATTTGCAGAATGTTTCAAGTCTAGAAGCAATCACTAAGCCTCACTCAAAGCTAACAAAACCCTCCTCTTTCCAATAGTACTATTTGAGCCTCAAAGGATCCAGCAAGGTGATTCATCCAGCCTGAGGATCCTTCCTGGCTGCCCCTTCTTCTAGGGGCTCCTCTGATCCAGACAAGAGAGAGCAGGCTGCAAAGAATTTTTCTGGCAGCAAGAAAAAAACCTAGCTGGAGCACTGCCTTTCCCAAGCCCTCTTTTGTCACATGAAGGGACCACATGTATATGATGCGACAGGGGAGGGATGTAGGACACTCTGGGAAAGTCAAAAGCCAGGTTTCCACTGTCAAAACAATTTCTCTGGCTTACATCACATTTCTTGTCCAGGTATGAGGGGCTCCTGAAGACAGAGAGTGCTAGGTAGGGGCTGGATGACATGCTCTGGTAGCAGCATCCTGCTCCTTGTTCCCCTTTTCCTGTTTAAGGCAGAAAACACAGGCATACACAGTAAATACAGCACTTCAGGGAATCGATCTTCAGAGATGCACTGTACAATGCATTCACAGTAAGCCAAGTAATATTTTGGGCATTCTCTATCTCTGGAAAAACAGTGTAGCTCACTCACCAGTCAAGCACCACAGCTCAGTCTACAACTGCTTCTGTATCAGAACACAGGAGTGGTTAAGAGGTGGTTAAGAATTGCTTCCCTTATTTTTATGATACCCTCTATCTAAATACGATGACAAAAGGAGCAGACCACTTTCAAGTGGGCTTTCAGTGAGAATGGGCCATCAACTCCCTCTGGCTGTCCAGTGAAAGAACAGATCCCTCATGTCTCACCACTTCCAAAGTTTGTTCATGATTCACAATGCAGACATTAGAGGCAGGATGCGATTAGAGATGCTGGATATGGACATTTCATATGGAAGGTGAAGTTGAACATAAATAGAGAACAGAATAAGCCTGCAAATTATATCCGAACAAAATGTCTTCAACAGAATGTAAGCTCAGATGTTACCCACTATTTTTTCGTAAGGCAAGGACTTGCAGGTATAAAATGAAACTGCAACACAGCAGATTTAAAATAAGTAATTAAATTGAGGAATGTATTGCCACAGACATCATACAGATCAAAAGCATGAACAGGTTCAAAGCAGCTAGATCTATTCACAGAAGAAAAATACACCAAAGAGCATTAAACACAACAGGCCAAATGAACTTTCTGACTAAATAAGCCTTAAACTTGAGATGGTTGGAAGCAGGACAAGTTCCCCAGCAGTATCTCAGAACTACCCTGCTTCTGACCACTGTCAGAGACAGAATATTTGGCTAAATGGATCTTTGATCTAAACCAGCATAGTCTGTACTTAAATCAATCGTGACTTCTAAAAAACCTGACATTTATTACTTTGACTTTGCAGCACATAAGTGTGGAGTGATATTTTCCATACTGGAGAGGTCCATGTCTAAAGTTGCACAAATATATGTTTTTTTGCTTGATTTTTAGATGAAGTATCTCTTATGAAAAATATTCCTCAGAGGAAGTGATCTGTCATTTTCTGGTTTTGAACAGAGGGCAGGCAAGCTTTTTCACAGCTCTAATAAAGATCATCCCTTTTTATGTAACTGGAAAACTTGTTACCACTTTGAAAGCAACAACTGTGAGATATGTAAAGATAAAACAAAAAGAAAGTTTCTGGGTTTTGTGTAGTGCATGAATGGTTAAATAAGGAAGGAGTTTAATAATCATTAGATGGGTTTTGAAATGTAAACAAAGCCCAACTCAGTATTTAGGACCTGTGTGAACTTCTTCCATATTGAACAGGTAACACATGACCGTCACACCACAGTTGATGTAGTTATCCAGCAAATGCCTGAAGACTACAGAATTAATTATACTGATGAATGCACAGTCAGAAAAACTCCCCCAGCTTCCCCACAGAGAGATCAAGGATGGATTTCAGTGTGTCTAGTATATTCTGTGCATCTCACTTTTTTATTTCAACCATAAAATTACTCACAAAAATCGTCAACATATTAGCTTCACAGTAAGAGTACTAAAAAAGCATTCAGCACATTAAAGCGATAGTTCCTACAGCAACTATTAATACCAGTGAAGTCTGAAGAAAAAAAAGTAAGATCCATTGATTCAGAATTATAGACGCACAATCTGAGCTCAAGGTTACTTTACAGCAGAATATTTGAGCTGATCTGCTCCTTACCCCAGATGGATTTCACATTCTTATGAAGTAGCTCCATCTGTAATCTCTTCCCTTTACCCATTCCCTTCTTATATGAAGAAAGAATGGCTCCAAAATGCCTCTTAAATTATTATCCCACATCTGTACATCAATTAAGCATGGACTGTATGTGAGCCAGAAAAAACACTTTGAGACCTCTTTAGCCTGAATAAAAAATATTTTTAAATTGAGCTAAAGTGAGTCTCAGAAATTAAAATCAAACAGCAAAGATATTTTATTTTTGCAATAGATCTCAAACTGGACCTGAATCATATGATGTAATAGAAGTCCACTTCAGATTATCATCTCACCTCCAGATGTAATTGAAAATATTTATTCTGGTTTAAAAAGCAAAGCAGCTAGTTGACTAAAAATTAGTATTATTTGTATCAGATCTATTTCATGATGCTCAACATTATTTTTTATTCTAGTAGCCATAAGACAGAGCTAACAGATTGGCATAATTAATGACGTTAATTATTTCTAAGTACAGTCTCCAAGCCTGCACTTTTGTACTTTGCTTTACATGTAAGTAATTCCACTGTGATATTCAAAGTACAGTTTAATTTATTATAGCTGTATCTCAAAATGAAATAAAATGCTAAAAAAAATTGGCAAGACTATTAATTTTGTATTACATAAACTTAAAATGTTGAGGCCAAAACAATTCCAAACAATTAACTGTAAGCATGCAAGCAAAGTAAGCTTATATTTCATCATTTGTAAGACAGGTGCAAGTTGACATGCACTTTTATCCCACGTACAACTGCTTCAGTCAACACAGTCCTGCAATTTTAATCTTTTTAGGTTTTAGTCAATTAAATTTTTGTCCTTACTAGTCCAATTTATTACAAAACAGTTCCTATATTTTATAGTTAAGCTGACATATGTAATATTTTAACATTTAGTATCACAAGAACAGTTCTTGTAGCAATGCCACCAGTAACATGCTATAGAGGGCACTTATGTGTCAAACATTAACATTTTATTATGTAAGTACAGTAATACTTTATAATTTGTACACATAGTACTTGATTAAGAAAGATCATCTGAATAATGCAACTGCTTTACTATTGCTTAAATATACTGCATAACATACATCATACACCACCAACATCCTACATAACACTCTACCAACATTTTAATATGTTTTATACTCTATAAAGTAATGCAAATTATTCTTAGTACAGACAAGTTCCATTAAACAGAGAAGAAAACCAGTTTAGCTGTAACACTAATGAAATATTTCTATGACCTGCTGAAGACAGTGCTCATTTGGGTTAAGAAACAAAAAGTTAGTAACTGGACTAGTGCATCCCTACCTGAGGAACACAATAGGCACATGACATCATAAACAATGCTTTCAACTGTGTTTTTAATTAAATATGTAACGTTAAGCGTGAACTTCATTTTGTGAGAAATTCTCAGAGTTGATGGGTGTCTTTTTGTCCAAAAAGCTCTCAGCATCAAACTATACGCTATCTCTAAGTTGCTTTGAATTTGCATCTATTTAATCAAATAAAAATATTAAAGTCTACCAGTAAACCAATAAAATTCAGTGCTTAAGAAGTCACACAGTTGAAATAATGATGATATCTGCACTCGGAAAACAAAGGATGCCTTTTCCTTTTTAGAAGTTTCATTTTCTTACCAAAATTCCTGGCAAAGAAAATCTATTGCCATCCAAGATCAATGAAGAAAAAGAATACTATAAAGAAAAACATAAAGAGATCACAGCAAGAAGTAGTCTTACTGGAACAATATAAAATTAAAAAAATTTGCCAATCTTCTTTTTACTAGGGTGCATCTTTGTTTTAGTTTTTACATTGCACCTGTTTTTCACTGCTAACAAAGGGCCCTGTAACACAGAGAATGGGTCCCATAGTCTTCAACACTACTTTTCCCTTATATTAAAAAAAAAGAGCAAGAATCGTTAATAGGATTTCTTCTTTCTATCACAAAATGCATGCATAATAAAATAAAAAATAATACATGTACAGTAATTTAGAGGTTTTTTACTTAAAAATTCATAGCTACTAACGGGTATTAGTTACTTCTATCACTAGCAGCATTTTGGCATGTGGTTTTCACTTGTTGATTAGTCAGTAAAATCTTATTCCTGTTTTCACTGAACTACTAATGATTACCACTAAATATTCTCAAATAAGGAATGCCAGCTGAAATGTTTTATATAAAACTCTCTCATGGCTCTTAAGTTACCATAAATCAAATTCTCACAACAGTTGTGAGCGTTCATCTGATTTTGACTTTTTAAAACTAAAAATACTTTGATGTTTTAAAACTAAAATCAAATGCCACTCCTCATTCAAGCTACCTGTACCAAAATTTCACCTAAAGCTATTTTATATCTGTAATATCCTTGCATTTTGTTAAAAACACTTAATCTCATTGTTCTTAAAAAATATGTCAGATATAAATGGAAAGATACAGCTGTATGCTCAAAAGTTCACATTCTGAAGAGTTAAATGCAGACAAAGAAAGTGGTTAAGACTAAATTAAGGGATGTCAGTTATTTGACTTGAGGAAAACAAATTCATGGATTTAAGAAATACTTCAGAGTTAATAGACTATTGAGGAGAACGGAAGTTTATTCTTGAAGTTAACAAGTAAGTATGAAATGATATTAAAAGAGCTTGTTGTTGATATTTTTTTTTTCTAAAAAGAAAAACTTAAAACATATGTGGCAGGCGGCCCCAGTTAGGAGGCTGCAAAAGGAGAGCAGGGGATTCAGCACATATTTTATTAACTCAATTTTCTTTTCAGCTTTGCAGTTCACCTTTAAAATAAAGCTTAGATTCTGCTGAAAACAGCAAAATTTGTGGAAAATCCATAGGGAGGCTCCAAATCCTTGGGATTTGTGGATTTTCTGTTTGAACAGATTTTTATTGTTCCTGTTGATTGCCCTAACACTCACTTTCAGGCACCAGGCAGCTTGAATTATGTTATCTGTGGGCATTTAAACAGTACCAGCAGGTAGCTTAACTTTCCAAACTCATTTTTCCTGGAAGGTAGAATGCCAAATAACTGTTTGGAGAGACATGAAAATGTAAAAAGAATGATCTTATCAGTTTTGTTAATTTAACTTGGTTTAATAATTGCCACTGACTTGTTAGATATATTAAGTTATAAAAATATTTTTATATGGACTGACACCTCTATTTTCATTCTTTTTGTTATTGCCTGGTCACATACTATAGGAAAAATGGCTCTGTCTGGGCTAAATGCCCAGAACATTTGAAGCATCTCACACTGAAACAATAGTGGTCTTTGTTGGACACCATCTGCTAGCAGGATTTTTTTTTTTTGTTAAAATCATTGTGTGTCTTCTAATACAGATGCGTTGCACTTCAACAAACTGAATTACATTTATGCTCAGACTAAATACTATTCATGTAGAAAGTGTTTCATTTCACATTATGACTGAGCCGGAGTTATATTGATGCAACACACGAGATAAGCTTGTTCCATGCGGCCACATTACTTCAGATATATTTGATTTTGCTCTTTCAGTTTTTGCACAGTTTCCCATGCTTTTACTATCACAAATCTTACCTTTCAGTGATCATCTGTGTTTTGAATTTGCTGAGATTGCTCATCACTCTGTGTTTCTTTACTAACTGTTAGAGATGGGTGAACTGACTTGGCTAAATTATGAATCAGACAGTAAACAGCACATTAATAAATTCTGCAGACACTAAATAATTGTCATCTCCAGTAAGAAAACAGAAATGCATTAACAGACATAAAAAATTAAAAATTAAAAAATGGGTAGAAATGAACTGTCTTGAAAAGTGCAAGAAAAAACATCTGGGAAAAATAGGTAAAAGTACAGATAGTCAATGGGAAGAACTAAGTAGTAACATGAAACCCACAGACAATGCAAACACACCTAATTAAAGCCAGTGTTGTGGCTATATTCACAGTTCCGTTAAAACAATTTTGTGGAATTAACATTTTGGTCATAACAGCCCTGGATGAAATTTCACTGCAAAGAACGACATGACAAATGTTAAACTGATTTTTGGAACAGCTAAAAAGAGGTTCTTAAAATTTGTAGCAAACAATTTTTAAAACTGGAGGAAGAAAATGCAGGATCTACTAGGTTACTTAGTTCATCTGCTTCCTCATGTCTACAAGACACATATCACTTTTTGGTACTCTTAGTTTAAATATCTGAAATAATAATTTCCTTATGTTTCATAATTTGGAAAATATTTCTGATATCCAGTTCAAATATTCTGATTCCCCTGTCCTTTCAGCATCCTGAATCTTTTCTGTTCTTGTTCTTTTAAAACTTCTGCAAGTAACATGCTATTTTATATCCTCAGTGACCTTGTGTCCCCTGACCAGTTATAACTGTATATACACACAGGCAATCACAGATACAAAATAAAGCATAATAGCTTAAATTTAAATTAAAATGTCAATTACAGCTACTCAAGCTAAGTATTCTTGTAGTTGCATCATATCAGTTCAATTCTTAACATTTTTAGTACACCAAGACATACAGAATGCGCTTGGTTAAGACTATATTCAACTGTACTTCTAAACTAAATGAAATCCAAGAGGTACCAAAAGATGCACATGCACTTTCCAAACAGACTTTTAGACAGACTAGTACTCAGAATGTGTTAAAAAATTCCAATGGATAGCTGGCTCCTTTTGAAATTTCCTTATCCCTTAGTAGGTACAGTACTTTGCAAAAAAGAAAAAATAAATAATGCACTTTTAAAAGAAAAGCTAGACAGCTATTTTCATAAGGTTATAAAGCAATTAATACTTCCAGTGAATAAAAGAGAAGTTTCACAATTTACAATTTTGGGTTGTTATTCCACTGGAAGATGAAACAAGTAACAAAACAGTAATACATATCTGTAGGTCTAGTACTCTGCAAGTAGCTGATTAATAGTCTATATAAATGCTTCCAAAACATACTCTTAAATGAGTTACTATTTACTCCATCACCTCCATCACATCCTTAAAATTATAACTTCCCAGACAAGGCTGATGTTCACATCTCTTACAATTTTGGTGAGGAAAACAGTTAGTGTTCATGGTATTCTGAAGTAATACATTAATAAATAGACTTCAGGCCTATAATTGTTTCACTAGTAAAATATTATACATATTTTTAAGAGCCCTGTATAAAAGAATAATCTCACTTGCCTATCTGTTCTCAGAAATGACCAAAGAGTAATGAACCATAGTACATTTTGTTTAAAATTAGTCTTACAAGAACAAAACATAAAAAGGAAAAATAAATAATGATTTATATTACTGACATTTATATTGGAGGAAATTTCGTAATTGGTAAAACCAAACTCTGTTAAACAAAATTTTAACAACAAAGCAAGCAATACATGCAGAAGCTTTCTTGTAATTCATTACTTTCCAAAGAATTGCCCTACTTCAGAATCTTGCTCAACAAGGAAAACAGCCAATACTGTTTCAAGTGATACAGTAAAGCAATTACTATAATAGAAAGCACTAATAGGAAATCTCCAGGTTAAAAGCTGGAAAGTACTTTTTTTTTTAAAACTGTGTATAATACAAGCCCTTAAAAACCAACAATAATTTAATGGATTTTGGTATGCAAACATGATCAAAGTATTCCCCAAACCATAATAACATAGAACTATGCTCTTCAGAGCATTTTTAAGGTACGCTCCACGTAAAAAGTGTATATAGAAAATAAAGAAAAACTAAACTGCACATTTCAATGGAAGCTGCTGTGCTGATGTGTCTGTATCCCACAGCTGCACATATCCATCTTTTATGTAGGTGGCCTCCACCTGCTCTTAGGTTTTTGGTTTGTGTGTTTTGGGTTTTTTTTAATTTTGTTTTTAAAGTTTGTTCACAAGTTATTTTACAGGATTTCATTCCTCAAAAATTTATTTTTCCTGATAATGAATCCTGCACTAGGCTGGCTGCTAGCTAGCTGTTTTCATGCACTCTTTCTGTAGGTACTTAACATCAGTTTTGTGTAGCTTGGATGCAGAAAAAGAACTTTCCTGTTTTCCTCACAAGAGTGTCATTGATTGTCTTGTCTTTAGCGGTCAGTTGTCTGCGTCAGTGCAACTCTAAGAATCTGCCTGAGTCTTCTGTCTCACTGTTACTAGATAAGAAAAACATCAACCAGACCATTTTTGACATAAATATTTAAAAGCCTAAACAAGCCATGAAAAAATGAGTCAATCTTGTTCTAGCGTTTATTTTAGGCACAAAAGTGCTCGATACTTACTTGGTTATTCATCACCGTCAAGCATTAACGCGTTTGACACCAGTTTTGGCTTGTGGCTCATTAGTTTTCCAGGAGGTACTCTTGCAACAGTTTTTTCTACCTTTCTATTAGTTATTTTTCTTTTCAGACTGTTCTACTATCTACTTTTTTCCTTTTAACAATTCACCCTTATGCAAACTATTGCCAAATACTGTCTTTGGTAAATTTACCTTATCTTTCTTGTAAGAAGATTAAGCACTTATTACAAAGAATGGTGGAATCTTAAATCTATAGCTTATTGCATAATTTATGGTGTGATACAAAATATAAGAGAAAAAAGAGAGAATGCATTCATTTAACATTTGTGATTCATATATGAGAAACTGAAGAGCCATATTGTTTATAATTTTATCAATGCCTTTATTAAAACTAATTTAAAGTTTAAAAAGAAGGGTTAATTCATGAAGAACAATTTTTTCCACACTAGGTTAAGGTATGCAGAAGAATAAAAACAGCAGGATCAGTAGTGAGTCCTACAGAAGTACAGCCATGCCTTTCTCTTGCCAGGCTTCACATCTGCCCTTCCTACCCACCCCTGACACTAAGCAGATACACCAGAACCCCATGACAAATGAAAGTAATTTCTTTAACATACTGGAGAAAGCAGTAAAACTGTTTAAGAAGCGAAGGCAAAATTAATAAATACTTTTTATAAAGGGACATTTAAATATAATTTCTTAGCTACATTTTATAAAGTATAAAATTAGAAGAAGAAGCACTCTTCTGATTACTTCTCTATTTTCCTGCGGTTTACAATATTTGGCATTTTCTAGATAAAGAACTCGTACTAACAGAGAAACCTGCCTTAAAAATTTAGGTGTTAAGCTTCTCTAGCATGCAAAGGAAGGTAGCAAGGGCTAAACCAGGAACAGATAAATCATATAACATATAAATCCCACCAAAATAAAGTATATGACCTATCAAAAAAAAACCCAAACAAACTAGGGAATGAACACATTTGGAAAGAAGCATAAGTACTAACTGCATCTCACAGCTCTGATAGTACACAGTAAGCTGTTACCTTCAGGTTCGGTAGACTATTTATAATCTACTGCAGAAATAGGGCCTAGGTTTATAGCTCTCCAGAAACACATTCTAGAGCATATAGAAAAGCAAAGTGAGTGGGTATATTCAAATCTGGATATATTATTTTAACACCTAAGTTTCAGAGATGCCTCCTTAAAACATAAAACTGATTACAATTGAATTTTTAAAGGAATGGAATCTACTGCTTCTGGAGAGGACTTATCCCTTGAAGTTACACGGGTGTACATAAACATTATATTAGATTTGAGAGAAGTAAAAGAATTGCAAAATGTTTACACCAAGTGATGATTAAAACCTTGTCTTCATTTGTGTTAAAAAGGACAACATACGAAGTGAGAAAATAATGTCAGTTCTTACTGCTTTTCTTCCCAGAGTTGTGCTAACTGGTATTACAGAAACATACAGAGACTGCCTTGGGTATAGTTAATACAAACTACCAGCTCAAAACGTTGCCCTGGCAGTATTTCAGTCCTCATAAATTGAATATGGCAACAGCACATGTTCACTGTTGATTACATTTGTACAACAGGAGATCAATCCTACATAACTGCTGTGCTTTTACTCCAATCGGGCTATATGAGCACCAGGAATATGAAAATCTGGGTTTACTACAGACAAGTAAGAAGACTTCAGGCAACTGCCTTTCATGTATTTACTATGGCATAAAATGATACAGTTAACCCCTTTCTCACAGCGTTACCGTAATAGCTGTATCTAGCTATGTACATAATTACTCATCAGCTTCTCCCCTAAATATTGTTTTTCTTTCTTTTTTACTGTCTCTTTTGTCTGGGTTGAAATTCCATTATAAAATCCAGACAGAGACTAACTCTTCTTCCTCAAAAGCCTCCTGTGTTACTCATCCTCTGCCAAAATATCCAGAAAACCCCAACTGATAACATGGGCAAAGAGATGTCAGCCTACAGCAGCTACCTTATGTCCTCTTTTCCCCACTGCCTTTCTCTGCTTCCACTTACCAAAACAGTAAACAAGAAGAGAGGAACTACATTAATTTCTAAGGACAATCGTATCATTTGGTGCTCAGTATTCATATGTTGCATCTATACCCCATAATCTCCACTCTTCTCTTTGTCCATAGATGGGAAGTACACTAGTGAAGATCATATCCTTTCAATGCAAACACAGTATCCAGGCTGAAATGATCTAAATCCAGTTACATGTGGTGGCATCAGTACCCTCACTGTCAATAATCATCAAGACTATCAAATGTAATGGAGAATAATCACTTTTTTTAATCAGCAAAAATATTTAAACATTATTTTAAAAATCATTATCACGTGACCATCCACCAAATGGGCAACACTATACAGTAGCAACAAAGAACAGCAATTACAGTTTTATTGTTAAAAATAAGCATGATCTACGACCACATTGGATTTTTATCTGTAAATATACACATATAAAAAGTAATTTTTTTTTCCTTTCCAGTATTTAATTGCCAGGTGCCTTCATGTATGAATAAAAATAAGAGGACTTCTTTCTACAGACTGGACTATGTAAACGGAAAAAAACCCCAACCTGTAGTTCAAATACGCATCACAAAAGTAAGAATATCACAGGGACCAAATTGAGTGCAGTGTCAAGCTCATACTTAACAAAACTTTATGTTGGAACATTAACTGAATACAGCTCATGGTGTTAGTCTGCATGAAACTACTTACGGGATAACTGGCAATCCTGTTTTCCATGCCAGTGCAAACCAAACTGGTTTATGCAGGCAAGGAGTGATTTTAGGAGTCCTATAAAATTATTCTAGTTGAGAAAAAAAAAAGTAATGGTAAAAAACCATGCATAGCAGATTGTTATACTGCTTGTTTTTAAGAATGAAGCCACCACACTTTTGAGAGTGTCTCACATTTTACTAAGACAGAATGTCTAAGGCACAGTATGCAGGGCCTCTGAATGTTCTTCACCTGAACCACAAGAACCAGGTTTCAACCATGGCAATTTTGGATGCAATCACAACCAGTAATTAAACAGCAAAACCTGTAAACACTGATTATTGGTTTGAAACTGTGAATGCTATCATATATGTCATCTCAACTCTTATTTGTCCCCTCCCCCTCTACTCCTCGGACTCTTTCCAGCCTTGGAGAGCTACTCCATCCATGTGCACCCTGCCTTGCCTAAACCCCAGCCAAACCAAATTGACAATACTCTTTCTTTAGTTATTCCCTCTTATTCTGCTGTATACATCCGGATCTGGTCAGATCTATGACACTGCCAGGGATCTGGAGCCGGGAAACATCCTCAGGGGAAAGTGCAGTAAGGGTGGAGATGGTGCACAATTGTAGCACCCTTGCTAAAAGATACACCCCCTTTAACCTTAAAATACCTACTGATTTCCTTCAGAATATTTTTCTGAGCCCCTAAGAGAATCAGGGGTGGAGACACACTTGCTATGTTGAGAAATTCAGTAATAATCTTGTTTGCGAAACCATCAGTTGCAAGGGTGGTTAGTTAACAGCTTGACGTCCAATCAGGCAGGCTAGTAGCCAGAAGAACAAGAGGGGATGGTATATACCCTCCCTTGTACATATTTAATATGTAAACATTTGCAAGTGTTATGTCATGGGCAGAGAGATATTACAGAGAAAAGGGAGTAATTCGTTAAACAGTACTTCCTAACTGAATAGTCTGAGTTTTAAAAAAGCATGGAGAACAGATTCCATAAAATACTTTGGGAATATTGCTGCACATGCATTTTGACTCATGTTTCAGGCCTTTGTTTGCATGGGTTTTGGTTTGGTTTGATTTTGGGTGGTTTTTTTTTTTTATATTTGGTAGCAGTACTATTACAGGTATTACGTGTTTGTTCATGAATAATTCACAGTCCATGACACCACTTGCAGGGGATTTTTACTGCTCAGTATCTTCTCTGTTCCTGAACTCAGAAACTGAAACTTAAACCGAATTAAACTGCTATTACATATTTAATATTTTTAAGCATAGAAACAATAAAAAAAATTGCTGGTCCGTTGTTTGCTATATTTTGAAGTCCCCAGAAGTTACATTGGGAACATATAAGAAGTGATTAGTTGTTAGCTGTGAAGCTGCACCACTACTGTACAGATTAGTAGCGTGTGAAGGCTGGGATCAAAGGAAGAGTCATCTGCTGATGAGTTACCCCCACTCAACTCTCCCCCCAAAAAAACTCCCAACAAACTCCACACCCAGAAAACCCCAACCCAAACTCTAAAAAAGTAAAATCTCAAACTCAGAAGTATCTGTGGTATTGCACTGAAATAGTAATTAGTGCTGCTCTGACATTTTTCACATTGCATGAATGGGCTAGGGATGTTAAATTATTTACAACTGAACAAACTCTTAGGATAACAAGTTTTGCAGGAAGTTTGGGGGTTTTAGTATTTTTTCCTGCTTCATGCTTGAAGGATATGCATATTCCTCCATATTTTTAAAATATCTGGAAAGAAAAAACAGAAGAAAAGAACAATGTAAAAAATGCCTATGCCCTGCTCTATACCCTAAAAATGCAGAATTTCCTGAAGCTACCATTGCTTTTAAGAAGGATGAGAAGGAAGAAGGCTAAATAAAAGGCTGATCTCAATAACATTTTAATGTTTTACTTGCGAATTCTTTTATTCCTCCATAGAAAAAAAATATGTTCTACAGTTGAAATAGTTGATCTAATGACAAGAAGTTTATTATATTTATACCTCTGTAAATGTTGTGAGTTTTTTTTTCTTCTTAGAACGTTAATAGGCTTATGAGAACACTGCAATTTAGCCAACTAAACTTAATGCAGGTACTTCAAGACCTTTTATATTGAACATATGGCTGTCCTCGTATTTCATACAAAAGTAGCTTACCTTTTGTATGTTAAATATGTATGCTAAATTAAAAAAATAGGTAATATATACTGTATGAACACAGAATTAAAAGCCATAACATTCAGCTGTCATTGTACTGTCCCACAGAATAATATATGTAAAACGCTGTTACATTAGAGACATATAGCTCATTGTGCTCAACAACCCATCCGCAATTCTGAAATATATTTTCTTGGTCATAGATATGCGTTTGCCTCTCTTGGTGAGCAATCTACTTGTAATTGGTAGCTTCTGGGTTGTACATGTTCCTTTTTATATCAGGCTTAGATTAACTCAATATCACATACTTTTAAAAATAGTATCTTTCAATAGTGATAAGCAAGAAATATATACAGAGAACTTCAAGTCAATAAAATATCGCAAAACTAAAAATCTGATTTTTTTTTTTAAAATAAAAAGGGAAAATACAAAAAACATTATGTTCACTGTTTAAGTAAGCTGTATAAAAAATGGTCTGGAAATGTGTGCAGAAACTTGTTACAGAACAGTGAATGTTAACTGTCTCAAAGCATTGCTCACTCAGACTCCCTCCCTTCAGACAGCCTTAGCAGCCTTTTTCTGACCACACCTGTCCCACAGGAGTCTCCAGTGGAGTAGTGATGTTATGTTTTGGTCTCAATTCATGAAAGAAAAACGCACCCTTTCATCTGCTTGGGGGGTATATAAAAGACATTTCCAGCACACATAGAGAGTTTTCATTAAAATGCATCCTTTCCCTATAACTTCATTTCCTTGAGATACCTCCGAACTCCTTCTCCCACCTCCACATATTTCGTAAGAAGTTCTAAGACTTGGACACGGTTTTGTCTGTCTCCTGTTTCACAGTCTTAATAAGCCTCTCCTCTTACCCCATAACCCAGAGCCTAGCCTCTTGAATTCAATGAGTCAGCAGCTTTTACCTTCCAGCGAAATGTCTGCAGAGCATTCTAGGTCTCCACCAAAAGGCGAAGTGTATACACTACATGTAGAAACAACTATTAAAATAATAATAATTTTAAAATGCAAATAAGAGTCATTATCTACTTCCATTTAAGCTCACTGAATGTTTAAATCAATTTTGTGAACCTTCTCATTTTTAGAACTCAGATTACTACAGCTGTGCTGTTGCAATATTTTACCTAGGCCAGGGTATAAGCGAGTAATGAACCATGCACAGAGACTGCCAACTTTAAGTAAATTCAATGCCTAGCACCAAAGGAGAGAAACAGATAATGACTATGTAAGTTCTCATTACAAGGTACCAAGGATTTGCACTGAACCAGTCATGATTAATTCGCATTTTTTAACAATAGAAATTGTAATTGTTCAGGTATTTTAAATATATAAAACCAATCTGGATCAGCAACTCAATGAAGAAATCATTATTTGACTGCAGGGAAAAGGGAGAGGAAAAACATTCCAAAGACGGGTATATGAAACAACTTTTATCCACACATATATAGGGAGTAAAAAAATAAGTCTTCAAGAAAACCCACACCACATTAAAACCCCAACTCTTTAATGAAATAGTATTTCTGATAGGTACACGACCTTCTTCCTCTCCAGGAGTGTGATTACATAGTGATATAAAAAGTCAGTACACTAAGAATTAAAGATTAGCAGCGAGAGACGCAATGAAAATTAGTACAGTTTGACATTCTAGTGGAAAATGTAGTGGCTAAGACACATGAACTCACTTATGGAAGTGCTTTTCTAAAACTAGAAAAAGATATCAGAATTGCACAAAAGATTCCTGTTTAGAAGAGTCCAAATAAGGTGGACTTTAGTAAAGGGCACACCAATCTAAAAGAATAGGGCACAAAAATAACAAATACACAACAATATTGGTGAAGCAGTTCTGCTTTACCAAGACAAATACCTTAAAGTTCAGCTACTTAATAATCTAATAGGAAAGACAAGAAAGGAATTTTGCTGCTGGAAAACATATTTGCCTGTGGAATAATTAAGAGAAGTGATGGAAGTACCATTACTCTGAACATTCTGCCCTCAACGCAATTTTAGGAAAGTATTAAAGAGTATAATCCCCCACTGATGACATGACAGAGTAGATGACCTAATATATCACTCTGTCTTTGGATTACATGAATTTACTATAATGCCCTTATTTCTAGTAGGAATGATCCCACATTCCAAGTAGTTAGTGAGATGACACGAATTGGTATAATTGGCTAACTGATATAATTGACATTACTGAAACCTACTGGGTCAATACACATGGTTGGAGTGTTGAAAACTGTGGGTAGAAATTAGCAACCAGAATTCTAGATAAGCAAGATAGTGCAGAGAAGATTAGGAAAGTGAAATTAGTTTAAAATCCTTTTGGAGCTGAAGAAATCTTCAGGCCTGCAGACCAGACTGATAGCTAATGAAAAATGAACATCCTGAAAAAGTGTATCTGTAGATGGTGTCTAAAAAACAAAACCAAAAACTAAAACAAAAACCCAGACAAGACCACCCACAATACTTGCAAATTTTCTGTTAATAAGACATTGAGAGAAAACCCAAAAATTTTATGGGACTTCCAATGCAAGCGAAGTGTAAGGAGTACCGTATGACCTTTAAACATCACTGACATTGCATCCAACACTTAAGTTTGCTGGACTTCACTATGAAGGTTAGTCTGTTACTGAATTGCAAGCAACTGCTTAGAGACCACCGATTACAAACTAAAATAAAAGAGTAAATAAGAGCAAATTGGCTCACAACCATATGAAAACAGCATGACATTTGAGCTAGTTTTCCAATACTGATAAATATTAGAGAAGGATTGTAGAACTATTACAAAACTGAGAATATTAAAATGCAGAGAAATTGTGATTGCAGTTGAAAGTCCTTAAAGGCACCAATATAGTTGGCCCAAAATCACAATTATGCAACAGAGAAAAAGGGCAATGATGGTAGAAGACACAGCCAGGTTCACAAAGTGAAGGCAGCAACTATAATTGAAAAACACTATGGGTAACAATGAGAGAGATGAACACATTAATAAATATTTCTCTCTGTCACAACCCAAGATCACCTTACATTCCACACAAAAACACTACAGTATTGTTCAGGCCATCAGTTGTGAAGGAAGTTGTTAGACCTCATCTAATGGAAGAATAAATACATTTTAATCTGTCAACTTCTATTTAAATTTCTAAAATCCTCAGTTGAGAGGCACTCTTGTCTCTTCATTTATCAATTTATCATTAACAAGTATTAGAAGACTGAGAATATCATGCCAAATCTTGCAAAGTGAATTTAGGATTATCCACAGATTAATTGGCCAATTAGCCTGGTATCAACAAACTACTAAACACAAGATAAAAACTAGAGGGGAAAAAAAAGGTATTTTGTAAATAGTAACTGGTAAAGTTTCAATTATTAAACAAGTTTATGGAAACAGGTCTTATCTAACAACTGCAATTTCATAGGCAGCACAGAAGTGAGACAAAAAAACTGGAGAGAATACCTTGTATAAAGAGTGCAAAACTGCCTATTCTGTGTTTCAAAGAAAAAAAATTGAGAAGACAGACAGTATAAGTCTACAAATGAAATCAGAGGAAATAATACTGAGAATCAAGAAGGACCTCACCTTAGCAGAGAAAAGCAAAAAGATGGATCTGTTGGTCCAGAACTGGGCACTAATGTTTCACAGGAGGTATACCCAATCACTAGAAGAAACTACAAAAAAGAAGGAGTACATTCTCCACACTTTCCTTCTTATCACATCAAGATAGCCACTACTCCAAAATATATTCTGCAACTGAACAGAAATTCTACCTTCAAAAAACACAGATTACTGGGAGTACAGTAAGGGTAAGTGGGACAAACAATGGTATACAGGTCAGACTAGATCTAATAGCTCCAAAATTCCATGCTACTTTTTTTCTATTTCTAGTTTACATGATGGGAAAAGGAAAGTTTCACATGTTTCCACACTGTCAGCCAAAATAAACATACCTCCTTGCCAAGCATTCAAAAATCTATAGTGGCCAAAGTTAACTAAGATTCATAGACCAGAACACACACCTTTGTATAAAAATGAAATGTGCAAATCGTAGTCTTCTGACCAAAGCCTCCATCATGTACTATTCTCTTTGAACAATCATTAGCATGAAGGTGTCAGAATCAGGCACCATTTACTCACTTATACATGGAGACAGCATGGTCTACTCTAACATTGCAAGTTTGGATAGTTACCTACAAAGAACTGGAAAGAAGATATGGTGAAAATCCTTTACACCTGCTGTACTTTCCAAAGCCGTTTTAGAATACTTGAGCTCAATCATGCAGACCAACAAGGAAATACTCTTTTCCCAGTCTGTTGCAGGCACTGTGTAATCTATGGAAGATATGTGAAAAATTTTGGGCTTTATAATGATGACTGCAAGTAAATTTCATTTTTGTAGATTAAATGGTTAGATCTTACTCCTGATCTACACATTTTATGAATGCATGGTAGACTTTTAAAATGACATACATCTTTTTAATAAACAGATAAAACTCTTTCCATCCTCTTTTGCCCAAATCTGGCATATTTGATGGCAGAAATATTTCTGTCTAATCACAACTCTGAGAGAAAGAGGACTGCTGGACTTCATGAAAACAAAACAGTCAGTGTATTTGTAAAACAAAAAAAATGAAGACAATCTCCAACATGTAAGCAGCAAATTAAGAGTTTGTTTTTATTTTTCTTTGTTTTGTTATATCTCTAGTCTAGTTCACAGATGTCAGTCTATAAATGAAGGATATAATGACAAGAATGGAATAAAACCCCAGCTTATTTTTTCAGATATCCTGAAGAAAACTGTAGAATTCTAGGCAGCATCATAGTAAAGGGTGCATTTAGAAAAGGATGGATAGCAAAGAAGTGAAAAGAGAAGCAGCAGAATAAAAGACAGCTTTGTAAGCACATTAGGGAAAGGGAATGTAGCCAGCTGTCACGTTTCTAGATTAAAAATGCTGAAAAAGCCTAATTATAAAAAAATAACCACGTTCTAAGAGTTGTCTAACATTTTCCAGAAAATCTTGTCCAGGTAAAACTCTGACATGACAAAAATAAAAATAAAAAAATATAACAGTGAAAATGTATGTACATGGTAGTACCTATCTAAATTAAGGAAAAAACCAGCACACTTTTTCTTAAAATAAATCTCAATAAATTAATGAAAGGCATTCTATAATTTGGTACTTGCAATAGCAGGGGCCCATTCTGAGTGCTCTTGAAGGTCCCTTTTATACCTCTCTTCCTAGATTCCTCAATACTCCTCTGCAAGCAGAATAGAGTAGGTCTTTGTTTACCCAAGAATTTCCTGGCAGTAAGCATGTATTTATTAAAATCACTTCCCACATGACAAAAAAATAAGCACTAACTTTGCTTGCTATCTTAAGAATATAACATTTGCCTCCAACTTATTTTTATTACTCATTAACAAACTTATGAGGAAAGGCTGAGACCTGGGTTTGTTCAGCCTGGAGAAGACTATGGGGGGATCTTATCAATACTTATAAATATCTAAATAGTGGGTGTCAAGAGGATGGGGTCAGACCCTTCAGTGGTGCCTACCAACATGATGAGGGGCAATGGGCACAAGTGGGAACACAGGAAGCTCCACCTAAACATGAGAAAAACCTTCTTTCCTGTGAGGGTGCCAGAGCAGTGGAACAGGCTGCCTGGAGAGTCTGTGGAGTCTCCTTCCCTGGACACATTCAAAACCCACCTGGATGTGTTCCTGTGCCCCCTGCTCTAGGTGTCCCTGCTTAAGCAGGGGGTTTGGTAGAGCTCCACAGGTCCCTTCCAACCCCTACCATTCTGTGATTCTGTAAAACAAATGGCCCCACTTTCCCTGCATATACTTCACAGTCGTTGGTGAAAAGCATAAGGTTTTTCCAGTTTTTCTAAAATGGTTATGACATTAACAATTCTGAATTAAGACAGTAATGATAATCTACTACACAAACAAGGACAAGATCTTTATCCCACTTTTATACAATTTGTTGGAATTATTTTCCTTCCTTTACAGAACCAGCAACTGAAAAAGAACGGGGATAAAGTATCAGAGGGGCTACATTACTCTTCTCAGGCAGTTTAAAAAAAATCCTGTAAAATATTGAGATAAAGACTCAAAATGTCTAACTGGGTATCTTAAGGAACTCCCTCCATAGCCATTTGATAGAAAATTGGAAAAATCCCATGAATTTAATACATTGAACAGAAAAATATGGACTTCCAAAATTAAAATTTGAAAACCTGAGTCTTCTCTGAATAGGTGTGGTGCCTCAATCATATTGGGTCTATTCATCAAGTAGAAGCTTGCCTAGTCTAAGCTCCCTGTACTCTGCTGTGCAACACAGCTGCAACTCAGTTTACCTAGACAGGCAGACAAAACACCAAAATGGACCCCTCATTACGACAAAGCATACATGTGTTAAAATACTTTCTGATTAAGCATAACTGGTTTTGCACCTCTTCTCAATCATAAGGTTAGATCATTTGAGACAGATTACAAAGTGCCACAGGTTATCAAGACCAAACAGCATTTAACATAAGCATTTCATGCATGAATGTAAATACCTCTCTTCAAGACCAGCCTGAAACACACAGTTTTGTTGCATACTATTTTTGTGTGCTTGTGAAAGCCAACCTGTCATCCAAAAATCTGTTAGGTATCAAATTATGAGGCACTGGCTTATGTATACAGACAAGTGGGAAAGACTGAGGCATTTAAGGTAAAAACAGATTAAATTTCTAAACCATTATTTAATCCAATGCAGTTTTAATTTATGTCCTTGAAGTTATTTGCAAACGTTAGTTCCAGCCAAATTCAGGAACCACAAATCCCATAAACTGAATGTTTTTGCTATTTTAATTTATCATACTTTCAAAGAAAATCAGAAAACAGCATTTATTGAAATTGATCCAACTGTTTATAATCAACAACCACGTGTAAGATCTCTTCCTTAGATATTTTTTAAAAACTAAGAGTGTGAGCAAGTAAAAGGTTAAAAATTACAGAAATGCAGTGCAAAGTCTCATAAACCATGGTTTCTTATACCAAGAAGCTCAAGTACTTGAGTCAACCAAAAAAGGCAAAAACCCCTTAAAAACCAGAGTGGAGTTTACTCTGAGAACCACAGCATGACCTCAAACAGGAATCACCATACAGTTATTGACCTTTCTAACAGCATAAAAAACGAAACAAAAAAAAAAACCAGCACCCTCCTGAAGAAGTGGAAGCGTAACTACCTCTGGAAGAATTAGAAGTTCTCACTGAGAGTTTGCATGCCTAATCCTGTGTGTCACTGCAGAACTGCTGCTGAGCTCCTGTTCTCCACTTGCTTCCCATGGAGCTCAAAGCTTAACTTGGCAGCTCTGAAAGTTCTCACTGAAAATGGTTCAAACTCTTTACCATCACATCCTCCCACACACATGCAAAAAACCACAATGTCAAAAGTCATAGACATTTTTTAAAAAACATGAAATTCATGGAATCCATAACTCTCATGACAGCCATGACAAAAATGCGGTTTTATTGATGGGTCGGCAAAGTTTATGTAACCCTAGACTCTTCTGTGGAGGGTGAGTTGGAGGGCATAATATGGTTCATTTCGCACTATGGAAATTTTTTCCTGTTTTATTAGGAGCACTGAAAGCCTGAAAAGAGCATCAGGTACACATGAATTCAATTTTGGTATATTTTTTTCAAGAAATCAGGTATGAAATAAATCAGGTTTTAAAATGTCCTTCTATAAAAAATACAAAGCTTTAAAATTAAAATAATGAAAATATTTAAAATTTGTGGTAGTATACATTTAAAATCTTAGATCAGTCTAGGCAGTGCATGATGAAACATCACCAACTGGAGGGAAGCAGGAGGAAACAGAAGACAGACAGACAGACAGATAAACAGAAACAAAGAAAGAACGAACCAACCTAATTTGTGACAATGCTCTACATGAGTTCAAAGTAAATTAGACAGAATAATTCAATAGGAAAGAGAAAAAATGGAGTGGGAAATTAACTAAGCAGATATGAAAAAACAGGATAACAAGATCTCACAGTGGCAGATTGCTTCAGCACTAGTTATGCCACAGAAAAGAAAACATTACTTTGAAGTAATCAGTAATTTTGTTACCTTTCTGTTAAAAAACTTTCAGGGAAAGAGGGAAATCAGATTTTAAAAATTTCCTCTTTTTCAATTCATTGAAAACACATTTGAAGGAGAGAAAGTGACGATATATTTAAATTCAGCATGTCAGATTCATCAAGTAAATTAAGTTCCTGTTCTGCATCAGGCTGTCCTCCACACTAATGGAAGAAGTGACAAAACATTGACCATATAAGCTTCACTGAGGTACTCTTTCATTCATATTGAAGCATAAAACTTTGCTGTCATCAACATGCTACAAGAGAATATAAGGCCTCTCAGGTTCTTACAAGTATGTCCCTCAATTTCTAATGGCAATAAGGAAATAATTTTTAAAAGAACTGGAAGATATTATTCCCACACACAATTTGTTTCTATTGAGAAACTGAAGTCTCTTGTCTTTCCCAGGACATACTACTACATCCTATTACTGCCCAGACTGGCAGACACAGCAGGGAAAGAAAACTATACATCTGATCTTAAATTAGAGTTTTCCATACCAAAGTAACTTGTCTGACATTCCTCTCCTTTTCCAAAGTGAGTGTTCCAATAGTACCAATTCTACAGAAATCACTGTATTTCGTATTTTTTCAAAAAATATTTTCTACCATAACATCACAACATTCTGCATTTCTTATTCACTGTTAAGTAACAAGTCTACCAATAACTATAACAGATAATGGAAAGGTAAAGTTCAAAGAACAGGAAAATACTGAACATGCTTTAATACAATTTGACAGCTGGAAACTAACGTAATGAAATACTACAGAAACTGTCTGAGATTTACCAGTATGCATGGGTGAAAGTCTCATGAACAGCTCAGCTGATTTAACAGTCTGCTGACACTGAAAACAGAAGGTATTGCAATACTGTTCCCTCCTAATTTGCTCCTCCTTCCTCTACCACAACATCTATCTTAGGCAGCCTTAATCCCTTTCCAAAAGCATACTTTTTATGGCTTTTGCTCAGTTAATTTTCTTACAGGAAAGTGAAATAAGTCAGTAGGATTCTGATGAGGGCTGGAACAGGTGCATACAGTAAGCAGTAAAAATGTGCAAGCATGAGGTGGGGGTATAGGGGAAAGAGAGTCACTAAAAAGGGATGGGTAAATTAATCCTGTAAACAAAAACTAAGACCTGCTCATTATTTGGAATTGCCAAATAAATATTCATTTTCACTAAGTAATCTGGTCAGTCCTCTACCATTTAGGTTTTTAGGTCATTATTTAAATACTCATCATCAGTAACCTGGTTTATGGCATTTGCCAGATTTACCATCTGTTCTGCTCTGTGTACCCACATTGAGGGAACTATACCCTTTAGCATATCACACAAGACTCAGATATACGCATGGTTAACACTTAATGTAATGACTTTATGCTATTGGGAAGTTAATGTAATTGCATATATTTTCCACCTTTATTTTAATCATGAAAAGTAAGTTTTGGAAAAAAAACCTGTCTTCTTTTTCAATAAACATAAATGTCCTCTCATGTCAATGGAAAACTGATTTCCTTTAATTTTAGATCCATAAGAAAGCAAGAATAAGAATTTTTTGCTCTTTACGTCAATGCTGGCACAAAATATATTTCTTGGCTGATTTATGAGGAGAAAAAGGAACGTTTGTAGGAATAGACCTTAAGATATGAACTACATTGTTATGCTGTAAACTTTTACTTCTGTTGAGAGCTCCTGAACACACACTTCCAACAACAGTCCTCCATAACTCCATTTAAATACCCATTTTGAACATGAGTTTTTCTTTCCTTGGCAACTATAAGGCTTCAAACAGTAAACTAATATAAGCATGACTGAAATTAAGCATGAAAGGAAAGTGCAAGAGAGCATACTTACAAAAGGGAGAAAAGGGCTTAGAAATATAAGTACCGAATCTCTTGTCTGGTATCAGAATGACCAATTAAAGGTCTCACGGTATGACACCAGATCTTTTGTCCTAGAGGGGAATGGAGTCTGTGTATGGCAAAAATTTTGATTGGTTTGGACAGTATGTACTGCTGAGCTTCCAAAGCTTAAGATAATTGACCCTGCCCTTGCAGGGGATGCTTCATACAATGAATCTCAGCTGGTATGCAAAGGTCTTCACAACTCTAAGTCTTGTCCTCTGGCAATGTAAGAACCTACAGATTTGAGGAAAACAGGTCAGAGTTCCCATAACTGCAGTTTTTGGAGATTCTCTTGGCAGATCACAGAATCATAAAATCATTTTGGTTGGAAAGGACCTTTAAGATCATCAAGTCCAACTGTTAACCTAACGCCATCATGCTCACCGCTAAGCCATGGCCATAAGCAACTGCATCTGTATGTCTTTTAAATACCTCCAGAAAGGGTGACTCAACCACTTTCCTGGGCAGCCTGGTCCAACACTTGACAACCCTTTTGGTGAAGAAATTTTTCCTAATATCCAATCTAAACCTCCCCTGACACAGCTTGAAGCCATTTCCTCTCATTTTATCACTAGTACCTTGGGAGAAGAGACCCACGCCCACCTCACTCTTTTCAGGTAATTGTAGAGAGCAATAAGGTCTCCCCTCAGCCTCCTCTTCTCCAGACTAAACAACCCCAGTTCCCTCAGCTGCTCCTTGTAAGACTTGTGCTTAGACCCTTCACCAGTGGATCGTATGCACCCTCAGTAATTCTGCAGATAACACCAAGCTGGGCAGGAGGTGATCTTGAGAGTAGGAAGGCTCTGCATAGGTATCTGGACAGGCTGGATCGTTGGGCTGAGGCCAACTGTAACAGATTCAACAAGGCTGGATGCTGGGTACTGCACTTGGGTCAGAACAACCCCATGCAACACTACAGGCTTGGGGAAGAGTGGCTGGAAAGCTGCGCAGGGGAAAAGGACTTGGGGGTGTTGGTCAACAACTGACTGAATATGAGCCAGCAGTGTGCCCAGGTGGCCAAGAAGGCCAACAGCATCCTGGCTTGTATCAGGAATAGTGTGGCCAGCAGGGGTAGGGAAGTCATCATGCCCCTGTACTTGGCAGTGGTGAGGCCACACCTCAAATACTGTGTTCAGTTTTGGGCCATGGAACAGACTTCCTCCACTCTTTGGGCAAAGAAGGAATAGGTGATGTCATTTTGGCCGCATAAATGAGGGAACAGCAGAAAGTATTTTACTCAGTACTGCATTCAGATTAGTCTGAAAAGTCTGAAAAGTCAAAGAAAGACTGTATTCTAATACAGTCTCCTTTCTGCATAGCTAGAAAAGGGGCATCAAAAGATTATGCACAAAACAGGGGCTTACTCTACCACTGACTGCTACTAATACAACAATGTATATTCCCTATGTGGATGCACTCATTTTTTGGAAAATAAAGTTTTGTCATGGCAAGGCTCAAACGGGTTTCAAGGAACTTAAGCCAGAAAAAATAGTTTTCCTATAGTGGGAGTAACCACACAGGAATTATAGATGCCTTTATATTTATACTCTGTTTTACATTTATCTGTTTACCCAGACCTTCAAGCAGGAGACTTAAGAAATACTTGAACCTTCAGATACAAGTCTGAACAATTTTCAGTATTTAATAAAATAAAGGTATGCAATGTACACACTTTAAGCCTGAGTCCTGAGATTCCAGTCAGACGTTATCCAGGAAATTAGCATATTTGCAACAATGGAAGCTCTAAAGTACATTCACCTGCAAGTATTCCAAAAAGTAATTTTCATTCCACTCATTTAGATTACAATAGGCATCATTTGGACCTCAAAATAAGGGACAGCCTCACAAACTTGATGGAGTTTTACAAATGTAACCAAATACACGGCTATGAAACTGACTGTACAACCACAGCAGGGATTTAAAATGTTAGAGATTAAGTCTATTTATCATTCCACGTGACAATAATTTCATGCTTGAAAAACTGTCCAGCCCCAAAAGGAACATCTGTACTTCACCAATTTCAGTACAATATATACTTAAAGTTTATGATGATAGAAATGAATGAACAATAATTACAATGTGATGATTTTACATAAGAAACATCGCTCAACACAGAAAAAAAGGGAAATAAAAGGATATTTACTGTATTTTCTTCTTCAAATTCACATGAATCCTAGAAATATATCTTTAAATATTACATCAAAATCTTCGTTCCTATGAGTTTGGATTTTTACATCGTGCTGGTTATGCATAATTGTATTTATGGACAAGACATGTAGGTGTGGCACTTAGGGACATGGTTTAGTGGTGGACTTGGCAGCTTTAGGCTTAGTGTTGGCCTCAATGATCTTAAAGGTCTTTCCCAACCTAAATGATTCTATGATTTTAAGCTAACAGTTTCAACATTTGTTATAAATTTTCTAAAAGGATACTATTACTTCTAAAAGTAAGTTCAAGTATCAGTCTTCAAGAATTCCAATCTTCTGCACATACTAAAACTTTTCACGAACAAGAGAACATTTTAATTCCAGAGGTATTTAGAAGCATGCATTTTTATAACACCATATTAATCACAAATAACAGTCGTCATAAAAGATTTGGAGGTATGACAGAACTTATTATTTAGTCTTCTGGCATACAGGTTTGAGTACTGGAAATACACTTACTTAATAATTATTACCTAATTCCATGCCCTGTAAGGATTAGATGATCATAGAATCATAGAATGGTTTGGGTTGGAAGGGACCTTAAACATCACCTAGTCCAACTGCCCTGCCATGGGCAGGGACACATACCACTAGACCAGGTTGCCCAATGCCCCATCCAACCTGGCCTTGAACACTTCCAGGGATGAGGCATGATGCCTTAAACGTTCTGGCATCAAAAAAAGTAACAGGAAAGCAGAGAGGCAGAAACAGAACCTCATGATTTGTAATTGTTTCAAGAATTATTTTATAAACCATAACAGTAAAAATAAGCAAGGTTTATTGTGCAAGATGTACTTAGAAGTCATACTTCCTAATAGGTACTAATGAATGAATTAGCTTGTAAATAAGAATTCTGCTGAGCAATAGGTGAAGTTTAATACGGCTTTTTCCACCCACAGCCCTTAGGGCTTTTTGTACTGTCATAGTTTCTCAGCAAGTATTCCCATGAACAGGAGACAACATTGTCACTTTATCTTAGCAGGCATTCTTGCTGATCCTCTAGCCAGAGGGCTCTAACATTAATAGAACAATAGCCACCATTCAGAACTGGTCTTTTCTGCCAATAGGCTGCAACTACCATTTCAGCTGTCAGTGAAAAAAACCAACAACACAGTGAACCTAAAGGTTACTGGGCAGTGAATTTGTGGAGGAAGTGCTTGAATGAAAACGCAGACATCCATGAATGCATTTTTCCCCAACCAATATTCTACAATCTTATTGATTACACAGATATGAAAACAGCTGCTTAATCCTTTAAACTTCCCATCAGAAAATGACTACAACTGCAAGTCTAAACCTTTGCTATAACCTTATATTAGCGTATCTGCACTGGACAGACTACAGATAAAATTTTGCAGATGCAAAATAGAACTATTTTGTATGCCTTTGAACAAGTTAAACTATTTATGTAACAATAACAGTTCCCCTTTTGTCTGGCCACTTGAAATTTTAAAGAAGGACCTTCTAAAGATGCAAATTATGGACAGGATTTGAGGGACAGCCCATAAAACTGACCTGGAGAGCAATATATATTGTGTTACTAAAAAAATATCTATGATTAAGGATCATTGCATTATTTTTATCATCCTTGTTGAAGACTTGCCAAACAAAAATAAGATTATTATAACAGTTTTAATAGTAATAAACAATCCTTTAGAAGTATCATCGGATTTTGATTCATACACAAAACAGTATAGATACTGTTTTCTTGGTAGGCATAAGTCTTTTCTTCAGAGAGGTTTGAATTCAGTTATACAGGAAGGATATAGCACGGTGTCTCAATGTTGCTCTAAAATCCTGATAAAATTCCACCAACTATAACTCTTTTTTTCTGGGCAGGGGTGGTATTAAAAAACCCAACAGCTTCAATTAAAAATATTTATTTCACTGGATCATGCACTTGTTTTTTAAAATAATAATTTCCTTTTAAGTAAACTTCTACATTTTTGCACCAATTGAGGATTATTCCCACATCTAATTCAACGACATTTTCCCTTAAAAATATTTATCATAAAGCTACTATTCTCAGCATGAAATACAAGAGAGGCAATGACGTAAAAAATACAGCAATTTTAAGTAGCCAAAAATTTCTTTTTTATTTAAGCAGTTACTATTGCAAACTAGAAAAACATACTTTGTTGATGAAAAGTTACTTTAACTTCAGACATATTACAACCCTGATATACAAATTCACATTTTAGAGGGCTGAAGTGATTTTTTTAAATTTTACAATCTGTTTTTCTTTGGGCAATTTAACAAAATGGCTAGTTTCACATAACATATATTGTAATCAAAACAGCTAGCAACCTGAATATATCTAAGAAATAGCTTGGTAACTATTTGTGTTAGGCTACTGTGAATGAACAGTAAATTGCTCTATGCTGAATTATAAGGAAAAAAAATTAGTACATAAAGGATCTATGAAATAATCTCAAACCTGGATCACATCTTTGTTATAAAATAAACCATCAGAACACTCCAAAGTATATTGTAATTAGTATACCTAAGTCAGTCCTGAAGAAGCTGTCAGTTTGAGTGTTTTACAGATAATATGCATTAAAATGAAAAAAAGAATAAAACAAAATAAAAAAAGCAATTGCAGTTCAGGGTAAGCAGAACATATTAAGTCTATCCACTTTTCCTGAAGGTGATTATGCAACTGCTGACCTAAATTCACAACAAAAGGATTTTTTTTCCATTTTGCGTTCTAGTAGCTGAAACAACTGCACAACTTCTTTGAGAATGCTGTCTTAAAAAGGGCAAACATATCCATAAGTTAACATGGATCCTATCTTCTACCACAATAAAAGCAGCAATAAATGACTGATTCACTATCATCTATTCCAGGTACAGTGAATTACAGTACACACATACTTTTAAAGAGAATATTACCATAATGCCATTTCTGTAACAATGACATGCTATATTTAAAGTCACTTCTATTTCTTGACGAATTTTTTCAGAAATAATGAATCACAAACCCTGGCACTGGGATAGTATTTAACGTACATGCATTCACTAATATTCTCCATTCCATATAAAACCAACCACTTCCAAGTTAGATGTTATGATCTCATAAGTAATATTCAAATGTTAATTCCATCATAAAAGTCCTACCAACTTATATGCTTCTATGCTTCTCTGAAGATAAATGATTCCTGTGTCCCATGGGGCCATGAGACTCATCTCAGACCTACGCATGTGAGAAAGAGAATGAGAATAAAGTCATCCTGCCTTCAGTCAGTTTCTCCATTATCTATCCATTCTCACTCTACACTGCCAGTCACTTGAATTTCCTTTCTCATTCTCCCACAAGCCCCTGCCCAACAGAATCTAATCCTGCCATTCTCATGTGCTCCTCACTGACCTGATCCTCATACTCTTTTCACATCTTCAATCTTCCTGGTTTTGTCTACCATATATCTCTGACTCTTCCCTTCCCTGCCTATTTCTGTTGATATCCCTCATCCCTTGTCATTCCCACCCTTCCTCCTCTCCTGTTTTCTGAGAAGATGAAGTCATTTCAACTTCACAGGGAAGACAGAGAGGTGACATTTTTGCTTGAAGCATCTTCATTTGGACCATCTACATATATTAAAGAAAAGTGGGGACATTTTGGTCAGACCAGGCTATAGTTTTAATATTATTTACAGTGTGGCAGCTAATCTTATTCCATAAAGCTTCACAAATTTGAACAAACCCCACTTAAATTCCTACTGAAAAGGTTAAGGAAAAATTTCAGATTCTGCAAACAACCTAGAGAAAGGACAAACCATGTCCTGTCCTCTCAAACAAAATTACAGTTTTACCTGTTCATGCAGGCAGGACTCTAATTAGTGGCCTAATAGCACTGTATTAAATTTTAAGGGAGGTGGCCTTGGCACAGTATTTCAAGACCACTCTGATTCAACTTCTATACATTTAAATAATGTATAATATAATATATAATAATATAATAATAATCTACTGTAGGCCATCTATATTAAAGTGTTGTCACATAATGTAGTTTCAAAACTTTCTGTGAATTCCGAACCACACCAACTGAAGCTATTAATACAATATATTCAAAAACCTAGGAAAAAAGGGAATGAGAATCTAAACAGGAGTCAGCAGATTTACTGTCTGGAGTGAGCTAGACATAACATCCCATACCTATTAATGCATATTACACTATTATGTTGTAGGCAGTCCAGAGGGTTCTGGAGTGCATTGAGGATAACTTCTTAAGGCAGCTAACAGACAGCCCTAAGAGAAGGTATGTGATACTGGACCTGTTGGTCACCAAAGCAAGTGAGCTAGTTGGTGACGACAAGATTGGAGGCAGCCAGGGCTGCAGTCATCATGCACTGATAGAGTTTGCAGTCCTGAAGAGTAAAGTCAGGACCTTGAATTTAATGAAAGCAAAATTCCAGCTGTCCAAGGAATTAGTCAATAGGACCCCAGTGAAACTGCCCTCAGGGGCAAGGGAGGAGAACAAAGCTGGCTGATCTTTAAGGACACTTTCCACAGAGTGCAAGAGCTCCCAATCCCCAGGTGTAACAAATCAGGAAAGGAAGGCAAGAGACCAGCATGGATGAGTCAAGACCTGCTGGTCAAACTAAAGGGCAAGCAGGAAATGCACAGGCAGTAGAAGAGTGTAGGGAAATTGACCGGGTGTGTAGGGATGGGGACAGGAAGACAAAGGCACAGCTGGAGCTGAACTTGGCAAGGGATGCAAAGAACGATAAGGGTCTCTACAGGTATGTCAGCAGAACAAGGAAGGTCAAAGAAAACTAACCCCATGATGAACATGACTGGCAAACTGGTAAAAATGGACGAGAAGAAGGCTGAGGTACTCAACAACATTTTTGCCTCAGTCTTCATTGGCAGCATTGGCATCTCTTCCTACACCTCTCAAGTGGATGGACCACAAGACAGGGGCTGGGGGAACAAAGTCCCTCCCACTGTAAGAGAAAATCAGGTTTGACAACACCTGAGGAACCGGAACATACAGACATCTATGGGACCTCAAGAGATGCATCCCAGAGTCCTGAGGGAATGGGCTGATGTCATTGCCAAGTCACTCTCCATCGTATTTGAAAAGTCATGGCAGTTAGGTGAAGTCCCTGGGGACTGGAAGAAAGGGGAAACATTGCACCCATTTTTAAAAGGGGTAGAAAGGAGGACCCGGGGAACTACCGACCTGTCAGCCTCACATCTGTGCCTGGGAAGGTCATGGAACAGATCCTCCTAGAAGCTATGCTAAGGCACATGGAGGACAGGGAGGTGACTGAGACAGCCAGCATGGCTTCACCAAGGGCAAGTCCTTCCTGACCAACGTAATGGCCTTCTGAGATGGAGTGACTACATGAGTGGACAAGGGAAGAGCTATGGATGTCATCTATCTGGACTGCTGTAAGGCCTTTGACATGGTCCCCCATAACATTCTTCTCTCTAAATTGGGGAGATATGGATTTGATAGGTAAAATGTTTGGTGGATAAGGCATTGTCTGGATGTTGCATCCAGAGAGCAGTGGTCAACAGAGGGATGGAGCGCCCCTCCTCTGAGGACAGGCTGAGAGAGTTGGGGTTGTTCAGCCTGGAGGAGAGAAGGCTCTGGGGAGAACTTATTGCAGCCTTTCAATAATTAAAGGAGGCTTATGAGAAAAATGGGGACAGAAGCATGTCCTGTAGCAATAAGACAAGGGGTAATGGTTTTAAACTAAAAGAGGGCAGATTCAGACTACATATAAGGAAGCAGTTTTTTACGACGATGAGGGTGGTGAAACGCTGGAACAGGTTGCCCAGAGGGGTGGTAGATGCCCCATCCCTGGAAACATTCAAGGTCAGGTTGGACAGGGCTCTGAGCAAACTGATCTAGTTGAAGATGTCCCTGCTCATTGCAGGGGAGTTGGACTAGATGGCCTTTAATAGTCCCTTCCAACAAAACCATTTAATGATTCTAAACTTGGAGCATTTTAAAATTTCTAAGTTCCATGTAATGCTATGAGAATTGCTTCTCTGAAGCACAGAATAATGCACGAGTATTCTGCACTTCCATGCAGAATAAGCGAATTAGCTTATTCAAACTGTCTAGCAAGTTTAGCAACTTGTTCATTACAAAATGTAGAAAAATTGCAAAGCATACAGGTTATCTCAAACTCTAGTGTCGAAGCTACTCATATGTGTTTTCAAAATTCATATATAATCGAACATATGTAGAAAGCAAGTATTTTCAATATGTATTGAAGAACTCAAACTAATTAGCTGAAGTGCACACTGGAATTAAAAGACAGTTTAACTATATAAATAGCAGAAAACACCAACATAATTACTCATATACAATAACTATACTGAAAATTCAATCCCCCAAATAGGATTACATGATAAAGAGCAACACAATGACAAGCACCTGAGACAGCTGAGCACTCAAACTTTGTGACATGGAAGGGACACCTAAATATTACCAAATACGTATGCGTGTGTGTATGTATAGATAGCTAGATATATTTTTCTGGCTACATTTGAATTTTATATTCATGTTTTTAATTACACTCCAACTGCAAGAAGAACAAAGTTGTAAAGAATTTTTCATTACAAAAGACAAACCCACAAAATAACACATTCTGTAAAAAGTGTTAATTAAGCATTGCCTTGAAGGAGAAGAACCACCTACTTTACTTTCAAGTTATCTGCAACATTCTCATTTTGAGAAGCTCATGTCATGAGCTGAAAAGTGACAATTTGAATTTAACAAGCACAACAGGTTGCCAAACTAAGATTACATCTAACAATGTTTCTCAGTGCACCAGGCTCTTTCCTGCTCCTGCTGACCTTTCAACACGTGGTTCAGAGACTACTGGATTAGAGCTGTTAACAAGTGACAGGTGCAGCCAATTAACCAAGCAATGACGTAACTGTGACTTCCAGTCTTAAGCATGAGGCTTGTTCAGCAAATGATGCTTTTCCATCAATGAGCTCAGTATGGCTGCTTATCGGCCAAACTTAAGAAGAACTTCAAAAGCTCTGTACTGCTGATATACTTCTCATTAAAAAATTATTTTGCTGTGAAATTATCCAACTGTGACTATGGTATGCTTTGCTGTTCACTAACTTGGGAAGCTGTCAACCAATGTACATTAACCCTTCTACTGAGAGGATCACAAATTTTCAAGTACACAATGAGTCAAAATAAGAACTAATGAAAACAGCGGTAAGAATTGCATGTCAGTTTGAATCTCGCAAAAAAAGGATACAAGAAACCAAGCAGTTGCAATAAAGCCAATCAATGAGTATGAAAAAATATTTTGATATCACAATTCGGAATATAGTGTTTGCTCAATTTCAGTTCTTCATGATGATCCAAACCATTTTTAGAAATAGTTCAAAACTAAATCAATCTTCAATCTTATCAATAGTCCTTTCCTAATGGTAGTTACCATGTAATCTAAAGTGTTTAAAATTTTCCTGGGTTTGTCTTTTCTGTTACAATTTGAGGTAGAATGTATAGGAAAGGATTAAAGGTCTGCTTACCTGAAGATGTATTCCAGTCTCCAATTGGCCTATCCAGATCATTACTGTTTCATGTTGTAACCTCCATCTTACATCTTTTTACTGGATAAGTATATATTAAACGGTAATTTCTTTGACATTGAAACTTAGTTTATTTATCCATTATTTTTCACAGAAAAAGTATACTGCCATATAAAAAATCCCAGATTTTCTAGACCATGAACAACAACTCAGGTTAACTGTAGACTACAAATAAATCACCACTATACATCTAACTGAATATACTAAAAAAAGGATGTAGTTCCAAAAACATAACAATAAGACCTTGTAGCAGTCAATGGATGATAACTGGGAACAGCTCAGTTATAATGGAGAGTGGTACAATCAGTTCAACAAAGAGGGACAGATGGTATTTTGGGATCTCCCTCAAAGTCACAATAGCAGTAAGTCGCAGGTACGCACTCTCTGTGTTCAGGCTTAGTAAAAGACATGCCACAAAATCCACCCCTACCTATCACACAGATGTTACAGGTGGCCATATAGACACTCAACAACGCATGAGCTATCAGTCTGACTCAGCATTAGATACATTGGACCAAGGATAGCCCTGAACAAGGTACTTGCATACATCAGTAATATATTACCCAGCATTCAGGGAGGACTTCTCATGGTGGCTTTTGTTTGTTTGGGTTGTTTTTTGTTTTGGTTTTTTGTTTTGTTTTGGTTTTGGTTTTGGGTTTTTTTTATTCCACCCCTCACCTCCAGGTAAATACATAAATCCCACTTTGGCTCAGTACATTCCAATAAAGCCTTGACGTTCTGGTGGATTATTAGCACTATGCAGAAACATCCAGTAATTTTCTAGAAGTCAGGTTGGGTGCAGCCTAGATGTTGCAGAAACAGACTCAATAAGCCATGCTGACCTCCCACACCACTATATGATCCAAAATGGTCAACTCCATTGCTCTAAGAACATGTGCAAGAACAGGCAAGCTGTCTGCACCTGTCACCTGATAGGCCGGGCAGGACTTACTAAATTTGATTCCACACTGCAGTAACATGGTGTATAAAATTTTAAAAACTAAGTTCTTTTTGCAGACAGTTAAGCCACATTTCTGTAGCACTGCACAAAATCCACTAAAACTCAGACTGCCTTCTCACCTACTCTTGCATAAATACTTTTTTTTTTTCTTAATGTGTGTGATGTCCCTTAGCTAGAATTGGGCAGATAAGAATAATGCCGCATGGCAGCATGCTCTACATTCCTCTCCTCTGCCCACTTTCGTAACCCCTCTCTCTCTGATGCCTTAAAGCAATTCCCCTAATTTATTGGAAAGGGAAGAGGCAGTGTCACTACTTGTCTGATCTCTGGGACCTGAGAGAACTAGAAAACATACCATAGGGAAAGAAACTAATGGTAAGAGACAAATGAAAACTCACAGGCTATAGCATTCTCCTTGAAATTGTGTATTTTGTACTGCTGTCCCCACTGCACTTAATAGTACTAACTGTTTTATCATAGTTCTTCCCTCATATGAGATGCTCTAATATCCTAATACCCCTGAGAGTAACAAGCTGACTGGATAGCCATCCTACAGCATTAGTCCAGCCCTTTAACACCTTCTTGATAATAAAGGCAGTCTCTAAAAAATGCCATCTTTTGAAGAAGACAGCAATACCTGGTCTAGTTATGTGTAAAGGTAGCTTGGTACAAAGACCATTTTATCATCGTATTCTCCAGCAAAACAAGAAGAAACTATATGAAATCACCAAATCAGTTTTCTGTCAGGTGTTCATTCATAGAGTGTCCTATTTTCAACTTTTAACCTATTAGAATACAAAAGAAACATTACTTTCTAATAACAATTTTATTTTAAAAGATGCCCTAAATATATGATATTTGGCCTTGTTACTTTGATTTTACCAGCATCTTTAATTTTATATTCAAGGTCCAGGGAAATACAAAGAATGAACAGGTGTACAGAGAAAAGGGCGAAGCTGGTTATTTGTAATTTGCTGCCAAATGCCTGAATAAAAAATGGTACCAAACAGGGAAATTTTTTTTACCTGGGCCTCAAATGTTATCTTAACAGGGTAAAAATACTTTTGAATAGGAAAGTGATCATTAAATAACCATTGTCCATTTATTTATGACAATAGACACAACTAAACCTACATTTCTATATTTTCTTTTTATGTTAGGGATTAAAGCCTAAAAATATGGATTCCATAGCTCTTTCTGTTCCCTGAGAAAGCCAGATATGACATCTGAAGAGGATATATTTTTCTGCCTTCTTCAGTTACCCCGAAGTAGAAAAGGACAGCTACTAAAAATTAAGCAGTACAAAAAAAAGCAACAGGGCCATGCAATTTGCATCGAAGTGTTTCTTAAAACACTTAAAGAGATTGCTGAGCCCTGAGAAATGCTGGTTGTGAACAACACAGGAGGGAAATTCTAGAGAAGAAGGGGGAGAAGGAAGGGGGGGAAATTGTAATGTTATATCACTATTTATAAAGACTCAGAAAATTATAAGCCTGATATTGATAACCTTCTTGAGCAAAAATAACAGAAAGGTTAACTTAGAACCACGAAAAAATTACTTTATTTCTACTGCTTGCAGATATAACAAAACAAGACTGTTAAACTACCTAGTGTGAAGGAAGAAAACACAGCATAATTTCTGATCAGGTTTACACATGACAAAGACTGGGGAAACAGTAAAATGCCACAAAAGGAAGGTTAATGCTCAATCTACTTAATTTCTCAGACAAAGTTCAAGGGTGATTTGGTCACAGTTTGCAAATGAAGATGAATGTGCTAACAGATGAGTGTAAAAAGAGTATAATGGCTCCAAGATGAGGCAAAAGGCACACTGAAAAGATCCGGCATTTTTATTTATTTAACAAGGAAGTCACAGAAGAAAATTTGAGTGGGGTATCTTTCAGCATAAATGTCTACATTAAAATGGGATTTTTTTTCCACCAAAAAATAAGAGTGAAATAAAAGAATTTAAGAGAGTCTTGTGTGCTCTATTAGGTAAAACACTGGATTAAATGATCATTGCAGTCTTTTCTGCCTTATCCTCTCACAGTCCAGGCTTTTTGGATGTTTTCCATTTTCATTAGATAAACAGCTTCTTCTCATTAGAAGCAGATATGCCCTTATAAGGACTCAAGTTGGGTTTTCTTTACTCCTGCTGACACAAATTCTATTCAGAATCTTGATTAATACATCTTGAATCCTTTTGCAGAAATAATCAATGCAAGGCCTTGTGATGATAATTTTCATGAAACACATTTCTGATAAAAACTCTAAAACAGTTTTTCATGCGTATAATTATTAGAAAATTCTACTGAAGTTCTCCATGCTTTAACTACTTCAAAGCCAAATGATCACATGAAAAAGAAATCAGTTTGTATACACTTTTTATAGAACACATGCACTGAAATGCATTAAAGTTACAGCTGCTGAACAAAACAGTGTTTTATCTCAAAAACAATTTGTTTTATTTACATAGCTTTGCCTTAATTACGTGCAAAGAATTCAGATCAAAAGGGGAGTATTTCAGTGTGTACATATTCTTGACTCTTGACCAATAAAATGTCTGCCCAGCAATGAACCTCAAAAGTTCATTCCTCAAAATGTAATTCCTACAATTTACTGTAATACTCATTACTGTGTTTAGTCAGTTTTGCTGAATTCAGACTCAGTGAACTAGTAAGACTATTAATTACAGGAATCATGACACTTGCAGCAAAAGGTTGGAGGATCTGGCTTTTACGTACCGTGTTTTACTCTCTTGTTCTCAAATAAACTCCTGTATCCTCAAAGAGACAAAAATCTGAGCTGCAAGAAAGTATCCATCTTACCACTCATTTCAAGCACATAATTTTATAGAAAGAAAATGGAGGGGGAAAGAAAACAAATCCAAAATTCCATACTAAAATGTAGCAGTAAAGATACATTCACACATGCACATTCACAAAAAATCTTAACATTGTTGATACTTTATTATGAAAATATTTGCATAAATATCTATGACTAATATAGACTACACTCACAAGCACACAGAGCACTGAAGTGCATCAGCATGTAATGCACTTTACATAAATGTAAAAATATCACTTTACAAGACTATAGCAGAATATTAGTCATACTTACTATCCTATCAATATTCTAAGTAACACTGCCTTTCCATACAATACGGATATGTTTTCAAAAGGAGGTAATAATTTTTGTTGTTTCTATGACCATAAACTCAATGTACAGTGCTGTAGGTTGAGATCTACTACTACTTACACTAGCGTAATTCAATATAAAATTCAAGAGATCAGCACAAAGATGCAGAAACCAATACACATCACCACTGGCAGCATGTCTATGTTAAAATCGCAGCTGATCAACTAATAAAAAACTAAATTAAGTTACACATGCTTTGCAAGTAAAATGCTTCACTGCTTAAGTGAAGTATGTGTAACCTTAACTAGGACAGTTATGATTAAGTATGTGTCATCTGAACTAGGACAGTATGCAACCAGAGAGTTGTCACTTACATCCAAAATAAATCTGCAACTGTGAAGTTTAACAAATAATGGTAATAATTGAACAAATAATTGAATCTGAAGGGTATTATTAATAGTATTACTATTTCTTAGCCACCTATATAAAGGTTTAAATTGTTTATGTGGAAAGCAAAACACTATGTCATATAATCACATTCACCCTTTATAAAAAACCCAAAATAAATTGCATAACTTGTATTTCTTTAGGAGAGATTTTGCAGTAGCAGCACAAACATTTAACAATAAGTTTGTGAAAATCCATCAACCAGTAATGAAATATCAACAAAACACAGACTGAAATTGCAACTACTACCATTTACAACAAAAAGTAGGTCATTTATGGGAGACACAGAACACACACATTGCTTTAATTTGCATAGAATCAGCTATATAATTTCAACTTAAAACACAACTACAGCCTTCTCATTGTGGAAATTCACAGCTGTGTGGAAACAGTACTATTATCATACAAGAAAATCAGAAAGAACAACTGAAAGACTTTTGCAAGCCTGGATTTGTAAGATTCACTGCAGAAATTAGTCCAGGAATGCTAACCTATAAATATGGTCCACAACGATCCATTCAGGAATACCTGACAGTGTTAAAGATTAAGACCAAAAGAACAGTGCCATAGAGTAATAACAGCTCAGGGGTTGGTTGGTTGTTCAGGGTTTTTTGGGTTTTTGTTTGTCTGTTTTGGTTTTTTAAATATTAACCATAAGGAATAGATTTCTAAGAGTAAAAATGCATATTTTACAAAGCATCTGCTTGGAAAAGCAAGGATGAATGTAGTATATTCTGGTCTTCAGTTCTAGAAAATACCATTGCTTTTTTGCTTTTAAATATAAAGTTGTCTATTAAGGTAGAAGACTAAATACCTTCAAAAAAATTCTGAATTTGATTGCTAGAAACATTGAAGAAAAGATTTATGAAGAACTACTTAATCTGAAATAGCATTCCTGAAGTCACATCTGTAAGATTCATACAATGTCCACCAGATGTACGCAGGCAACAATGCAGCTAACAATTTAGAATAAATATAAATGTATGTGAGAAAACCCTTGAAAACAATCCCTTAAAGTACAGGAAGCAGATAAAATACAATCACCATCCTAACTACTGATGTTCCTCTCAAATTATTTCCTTTACCATTTTCAAATAAATCAGATTTAAACATGAGCATACTGGGGAAAAAAAATCTTCAAAATTTCTTCAAATGTTCTATGTCCACATTCAGAAGACATATGAGAAAAAAAATTATAGAACTAGGAAGTTATCTAGATACAAATGATTTCACAAAAATGAAATATATTTTTCTACAGAAAATCCAATTATTGTTGTACTTAAGGACAGACACCATTTAACTTAAAATTTCAAGTGATTTTAAAAAGTTGATGCATTACAAATGAAATAATCACGATTTTACCATGCAAAAATCTTTTAATCAGAGTAAATATTCTGCAGTGGAATTCAACTCTAATTTAATAACAGACAGACAGGATCAATCACCGCCTCTGCCTCCCCTGCCCCTCCCCCCCAATGTAAACTACTGCGAGGAATAGCTAGGAAAGAAAACTGAAACTGAAATATTTACAAAGGAAATGGGAATGTAAGTGATCTTCAATAGGCCCAACTCTTAAAGCAAAGTGACAGTGGAATGAAAACAGAGTAAAAGCCCAACAATAGGGAAAGGACTAAAAAATTCTGTCGATTAAGATTCAGCTAGTGGCAAAGAATCAGAAGATTATATTGCTGTACATATACAGCACTAAAGGAAATGTCCTCCTGGAAAAGGTCCTGTACAGTGGTTTGCTTTGGAAAGGTTGCTTATATACCCCTGGAATGACAACACAGGAAAGGGGAAGAGTGCTTTCAGGAAAAACAAAACAACTCAACCAAAAAAAAAAAAAACCCAAAAAGAAAATAAACCCCAAACCACAACTAAAGCAACAAAGATAAAAGATGCAAAAGAAAATACTAATTATCCTACACTGCACAGCTCTCAGAAAAAGGGAGCTGAGCTCCCCTGTTGAGCAAATTAGAAGAAAGAAGAAACCCTGAATAACACTGTCGATTTATATAGGAACTTAATCAAGCTCATCACGAAGATAAAATGCTGATGATGCTTTGTTTAGAAACTGAGTATTTCAGGCTGAAGAGGAAAAGGTCTTAGAAGGGCAACAGCTTGTTAAGATTCTTCCCCCAAAACATTACAGAAAACAGAATCACAGAATGGCAGGGGTTGGAAGGGACCTGTGGAGATCATCTTGTCCAACCCCCCTGCTTGAGCAGGCACACCTAGAGCAGGGGGACAAGACCGTCTCCAGGCGGGGTTTGGGTTTGAATGTCTCCAGGGAAGGAGACTCCCAGCCTCCCTGGGCAGCCTATTCCACTGCTCTGGCACCCTCACAGGAAAGAAGCTTTTTCTCACGTTTAGGTGGAGCTTCCTGTGTTCCAACTTGTGCCCAAAACATATTATCCCACTTGACAGCAAAGATGATAGGCGGACTTGCAGACAACTCAGTGAAGAGCTGTACTCAAAAAATTACCAGCATGTTACAGAACAGGGTGGAGAATAATATGAAGTGCGGCTTTTTTCTAAGATAGCATAGTAGCTACAATCTTGGAAGTTAAAAAAAAAAAAAAAAGTAGTAATCCATTTAGTAGCAATTTTCTTTACCATCTGAAAGATTTCCAAATCAAGTCTGCTCAGCTCACAAAGTTTCTAATTTTGTTTTGTTATTACCAAACTACCAACTACTACTACTATTAACTATTGTCAAAAATTTAACACAAAAAATTTTTTAGGCAAGAATTGAATTTCACTTCTTGTTATTAATGGAACACTATTAAGTATAAAGATTCCACAATCAGAATCTGATAACCAACATGGCTTGTTCTATACTGTAATAAAGACACCTATTACTGATTTGGCTCTGTAGTAAGGCATGTAAAATAATGAAAACATTGAATTTTACCATGAGTTGGCTGTCTAGAGACACACAGCAGATGTGATGAATAAAGAAAATGTCTGAACTGTAGTCATCCTTCACTGCAGTACCACTTTAAGATGTACTGCTCATATTTACAAAAAATGTATTCTATAACAGAAACAAAAACCTCAAAATGTCTCTTCCCATGCTACTCAACTCTGTTGAAACAGAGAAAGGAAATGGAGCATGAACATTTAGCAATTAAAAAGTACATGGCTATACCACTGTTAAATCCGTCCTGTTATGTTACAGAAAAAAAAAAAAAAAATCACATGTGCAGCTAAACAACTGAGAACACTCCAGCCCTTTGAAATGATATCTCACCCACAATATAGTGCTAACAATTCACTGTATAATAAGGATTACACATTCTCACCTTCCATCATGCTAACTGCATTTTCACGGGTCATCTACGCATCCTTTTTTCCAGGTGACTAGACAAATGCACACACAAACTTCACCTAAAAACATACTGACTCTTGCCAAGTAGCAGCAGGATGAAATGTACCACAGTAACAATCCTCTCTTTGTCCCAGGCTAACACTACACCTATTAACACGCTTTGATGCTTAGCCAAGAAAAATCTCAGTGCTGGGATTCTGGATTTTGTGCCCAAACAATCTGGGTTTGTGTTTAATATAGTATAGTCTGCTTTTAAGTTACTGCCAATCATTAACTCTACATAGAGTATGTCTGGGATTATTTTTTCTTTACAATGAATGTTATTAAGGTAAAAAATACAGAAAAATGTATATTATTTTGAAAAGAATAAATGAATCATGCAATACCTAGCACTAAGTAAATGGTATTATTCAGAAAATTAAAGTATTTCTAAACTCAGTTCTGAAGTAATCTTTCTTTCCTGTATGTCAGTTAATAAAGTTTAATATTGAATTTCTTGAAAAAAGTATAAAAATGCAGATGAAAAGGAACACACTAGCTTTTTTAACTTATGGATTAATTAATGACTCTTTTTTACCAAAGGAAAAGAACAACATCCTTTTCATTTTCAGAGATAATTTAAAAGAGAACCTCACCAGTCAAAAAGTAGCTGATCAACAGTTTTAAAGAAGAACGGATAAAATTTAAAACATGACACTTAGCTAAATCAAATATTATTGCTTTCCTTAAAGAAAATTAGTCAGTCTAAAATGATCCCTCATGCACAGAGGAAAAGAAGTATGTAAAGCAAAAGCAAATATCAATTAAGTGTACTTTAAAATCATCAGTAGTACAATATTACTTGAGAAGATGAGAAAAATCCTAGCAAGAATTGATAAAGCATATAAGGATTAAAACAAAAGTATCATTCAAGGTTCTAGTCCCAGAAAGATGCAGTCCCCATTTCTCTTTCAGAGTGATGTCTGTATCTCTTATGCAGTGTGCAGAAGGTCATGCACACTTTCTACAGCACTGAAACTTGCTTAAAAGCCTCGTCTTTGACAGCTTGCTTCTGGCACTGGCTTTGTAGCTGACTTTTTGTATTTGATTTACTGGGATTGTATAAGGGATTTATTTCACAAGGAACTCCATAAGCAACTGTAACACTCTAACTGAGGAAGAAATGGCAAGAAAAAGTGGCCAAGGGAACAGGAAAGGAAGGTGATCATCACTTGATACAGCCTTATAGGGGAAAAAGAAGTTACTTAATCCCATGGGTAAGGACTTTTTCTGTCATTTTAACCAAAATATTTCTTCCTCTACTTATCCTTCATACCATACAATGATTGTCAAATTCCAGTCCAAACGAATTTCAGTGGTTCTCAGGCTTATTTCTACGTAAGTAGAACAACTTAGAACAGTCCTAAGAACGTTTAGCGTAACAAAAGCCACTAAAGGTTAGGATTTAAGAGAAACATTTTGATACTCTGCATTGAAACAGGACTAGTAGGAAAGATTTGCTGCTTCAACGTTCCCTTGAAATTCAGTATTATATGAGCTTTTGCACGTTTCTGGAAATATTGGTTAGAATTTTATGGATTATGAAATAGGTGCTGCATCCTACTTGAAAAAAGCTGCAAGGCAGTTTGGAAGAGCAAGATAGCTTCCTTGGGAAGTTTATAGGCTCTGTTTTCCAGACAATAATTTTGGACCTTTCTGTCAGCATATTATGAGACAAACTATATAAAAGGAGATGAGATTACAGAAGGTAACACATAACTTCATTGATGTCTAATTGCAAAAATTTCTGTGTATAGGATCCTCCCATAACACTTTTCAGTCTCTTGCAAGCCACAAGAGTTATAAGGTCAAAAATGTATAGGTGGCCTCTCAGTATCTAGCTTTCACTCTTATATATTAAAATAGTTTATACGTTAAACTGTATTTTAATATATAACATATAGTACTCTAACAGATGGAGCTCTGGGGATGCTGACGGTAAACTCTAGCTAAGTACCCAGTGAAATATCTGAAATATTATGCTGATTATACCTCAAAATCAGAACTCAGAGGGCAGGGTAAGGAATGCTAGTGACTACTCAGTGGAAGTTTTATGTTTAAAGTAGTTTTGCAAAGCAAAAGCATAGAGTTTCTTAATACAAGGAAGCACTGAGGAACAAATTGGAAGTATTCAGACAGAAAGCTGGGGTTCTTTTGGTCATGAAATACTTCCTCCCCCTGCCCCAAGAAAAGATTATAGAACTCTAGTTACCTCTTATTTGAAATACAGGCTACATGGAGCACAATGAAGTAAAATGAAAAGTGTTGTAAGCCTATAGTTGCTATTTTATAGCAGTATATTACACAGATATATTTGTCATGTGTTATGTAATTATTTACCCACTCTGTTTTCAAATCAAAACAATGTACTTCAAATACACTCCTGTATCTAGCAAACCAGAGACAGAAGAAAGGCTATTTTCATGTCACTACTCACTTAGCAATTGCTCTATTTCAGTATGTGATTTACTTTTGCATAAAACCAGAATTTTTCAATTTAATATATTAAATTGTTTAAAATAGCTTTGGATGCTTATTTTAGGGTGGACCACAAAATGGCATACTTCAAGGCACTTAAAATGGAACAACATGAGCTGGTTTGCAATTATTGATGGTTCCTAGTTTTAGAAGAATACCCCTACAAATAGAGCATAATAATCACAAAGTGAACCTATCTTTTTTGAAGTACAGAATGAATTATTTTGAATAAAATACAAATATTTATGATTTATCTTGCACTGTCGAATGACCTACAAGCATTATTCTTAACAGTTATAAACGTATAAGAATTCAAAAGCTCTAAGAAATTAAATTCAAAATGTAGGCAGCATAATTACAAAAATCTTAAGGTACCATAATATGAAAAAATACAAGAGCAGGAGAGACTGCAAACATGAAGGCATCTCATGCAATAATCTTCTGTAGTAGTACAGTATATTTAGTGATAGATTTTAATCTCTGCTTAGTTCCACTTGATAATTTTGTGCATTTTTTAGCCCTTTAACACCTAAAAGATGTTTTCCATTATTCTAAAACATGGCACTTTATGGACTTCAGCAAAGACTTCTGGACCCAAAGTTAAGAGGTCAGAATAAAAAGGTAATAGGTTTGTTTGTATTATAATGAGCTGTAGCTAAAGCTATTAGTTTCATTACATATCCAAAATTGAAAACTAATCAGTTTACATGTGCTCATCTCAACAGTTAAACCAATTTTACATCTATTTTGTTGATGACATCTCATTTTTAAAGAAATCTGGTACTAGATTACATACACACATAAAAGTACTTCTTGAATCAAGCTAGAGTACAATAATCCAGTAAAACTTTCCCCACAGAAAAAGCATATTAGTCAAAACCATAAAGGCTTCAGAGTAGCATACTGTGTCTGACATAATGCTATCAGAGAGTTTCATAGTAGAATTCAACATGAGTTCCTGACTGGCTGCTAACTTGGCTAATTTTAGAGTCAACCCAAATAACCCATGTTATTATATGAAATCAGGAAAATATGCTCCACAGTACTTTCAAGAAAGGAAGTCCTTAAAAAAAAATTAGCAACACAAAACAGGCTGAAAGAACATCTTCATTAAGTAAGAATTAGGTTACGAAGTTATTGGTTAGAATAGATGCCAGTGAGACATTAAACTCTGACTTGAAACATACCTATTCACTCCAGAGAACTCAATACTAAATCCACTACTAGTGAATTACAAAAACTGTCACAGTAGCAAATTCTCCTATCAGGATTGCTGGGTAACCTGGGCTTGCTAAATAAAACAAAAGCTGAAGACCACTAATTGCCAAAATCTAGTTAGGAAATAATAGAATAAGCATACAAAATGGGAAACTAGTTCTTGGAGAGCGAAGACTGAAAATAATCTGGAAAGCCCTAGCAACATAAGCAATCTCAGTGGAATATTGGTAAGAAACACTGATGTGGGCACTGTATGAATATGGAGGTGGAAGTAGGAAAAAATGTTGTTGCTCTCTGTATACAGCTTAAAACACTATTAAAAGAATACCTGTATTTTCTATATGAAAACTGCAGCAATTCTTCAGGTATAGTGAAATTCAAAGTCAGTTGCAAAGACAGTTTGAACTGAAGAACTCAAAAGCCAGTCTTATTAATGTACAATTTATATTTCCTGCTGCTAAGCTGAAAAGCAAGGAGACAAGCTGTATTGCTGGACAAGGCCTGATAGTAATAGTTATACCTGGTTTAAGACAATGCTAGTAGGGTTAGAAATACAGTTAATAAATTGGAAATAATAACTATTGTGAAGAAAGAATATCACATTTTTATATAGAAATAGATAAACTTTACATTCCAAAGTGAATTAGTAGCTCTAAGCATATGGTATTCACATTACATTGCCTCTACTTACAAATAAACGACACCCACATAAAAGTATAGAGGTAGCTTCCTGAACACAAGATGAGATACTGGACTAAGTTTAAGTAGAAGCATAAATGAAATACATAAATACATCTACATGTAACTTAAAAACAATTAAACAAACAAACAACTAAAGAGCTGCTGGACTTGTTATTCCAGAGCTCAGAAGAGCTGGGGGGTAGGGTAGGAACTAAAAAAAGAATTTAAAAACCCCAAAGAGATCACAGAAGCATTCAGGTCAGAAGGAACCTCAGAAACTCATCTAGTCTGGCCTCATGCTCAAAACAGGCGACATCCACTCCTCTCCCCTCATCTTGCCTTTGCTAAATCCATGCTGACGATTTCCAGTCACCTTTTCCTCCTTCAAGGGCCCAGAAATAGCTCCCAAGAGGACCTACCCCATGATTTGCCCAAGGATCAGAGTGAGGCTAACTGGATCATCCCTATGATGACTGCCTTTTTTGAAATGGGTGCAACATCTGCAACATCCTCCAGAGGACTTCCAGTGTTTCAAGGATTAGTGACAGCAGCCTTGCAATGACATCAGCCACCTTACAATGAAGATTACAGACAGCAGACTTGTGTGACAACAAGTTTAGAGTAAATACATTTAGAACAAAATATTCTACGATATATTATTAATTTACAAAAAAAATATATCCAATTCTTCATTTATAAAAATTGCAGATTTACAAAGAGAAAAAGAAGTTTTGAGTTAAAGGTCCTTTAAAAGACTTCCATGGGATCACACATAAAATTACGTTTGGCTCTTCTACACCACAGTACTGTGAGAGCACTTTAGGAAAGCAATCCTGCATGCTCAATGTGTCAGCGTTTATTCAGATGCTTAGAAAACGTTATGGTGCCTTAAATATATGCAATTTTTACTGCACAGTCTGAATTGGCTTTGCATGAACTTAGGCATGTTTGCCTAGCATTATTAACTATTTTTACTACTAGTGTGCCTAGATGAAAAAATGACAGTGGAGATAGAAGTCATTTGACCAAGTGCAGATATCCTTAAGTAAACTAGTTATTTCATCTTGTCTTTTAACAGAGAAAAAGAAGTCAGAGGAATTACACCTTAAAAAGTGTTACAGACTTCTGCTTTGAGGACGAAGCAAGTCATTTCTTATATATATACACACAGAGTAGATGTCTAAAGCTTCATGAGATGATTTATTTTACCTATGACAAGCAACATGCATATAAGAAAAACTAGGAATGGAAACAAGTGGCAATATACCTACTTTTAATTACAATAGTAGTTAATAGTTACTGCTAGTAGTACTATTCATCTCCTTATGATAGTCAGTGATGGCTTATAAGCCAAGAGAAAAGTGATTACTTAGTTCAAGTGCAATTCATAGGATTATTAGGAGAAAAATATACAATAGGAACTACAGAGTTAAATTCATGTGATGCTAACTACTCAAAAAGAAATGTCAGCTTTTCTTTCTCAGTAGTTCAGCTATGCTAGACGCTTATTTCATACTGGCACTGAAGAGTACATCCATTATAAGGACGCAAGTGAAATTGTTGACTGTACAGTGAAAACTGCCCAGTCTACTTGCACACTGCATGTCTTACAACAAAAAGCAGTGAAATTTAAAAGCTAGTAACCAGAAACGTGTAGCACCCGAGCTCCACCTACAGGATGAAAACAAATGTAGAAACAATACCAAATTAGAAGAGGACTGCTTACTTTGAAGTCTTCAAATGACCACCTCAAGCCACTGCCATTTTACAAACTCAATGTAACGCTGATAAATTTGACTACTATTGCAACAATAGCAAAACACTTCTATCCGTATACATTCCTTCATGTAAACAGCTGTTCCATACTTTGAAGTTTAGTTGTAAGCTTTCTAATAAAAAAAAAAACAACATAGACATGTGGAATTTCTCTAACAACTTGACAGAATGAGTGGGAATTTCCTTTCCCCAAGGTTTTTTATCTAATACAAAATTGGAGAGTGTTTCAGATTACTTTTAAATAACAAAAGGTTTAAATGTATACTGAAATGACTGAAGTTAACTTCACCATTTGAGCACTCCATGTATGATTGCACTTAGAAGCGGTACCAGACCACAGTACCATGCATCTGAGGTGGCTGTTGTTTCTGTAATTGTTTCTCTGAAACAGATGTGCAAACTTCTGACTTCACAAATAGCTTTGTATTAAAAGAAATGGACTGATACAAATGAACACAGATTTGTAGAAAAAGTCATTGTCATGGTTTTAGCTGGGATAGAGTTAATTTTCTTCACAGTAGCTGGTACAGTGCTGTGCTTTGGATTTGTGCGGAAAACAGTGCTGATAAATGATAAAATGGAGATGTTTTAGTGGTTGCTAAGTGGTGCTTACGCTAGTCAAGGACTTCTTCAGCTCCTCGTGCTCTGCCAAGTGCACAAGCAGCTGGGAGGGGACACAGCCAGGACAGCTGACCCCAGCTGACCAAAGGGATATTCCATACCATACAACGTCATGCTCAGCATATAGAGCTGGGGGAAAAAGGAGGAAAGGGGGTACATTTGGAGTGATGGCATTTGTCTTCCCAAGTAACCATTATGCTTAACGGAGTCCTGCTTTCCTGGAGATGGCTGAATACCTGCCTGCCCAAGGGAAGGAGTGAATGAATTCCTTGTTTTGCTTTGCTTCCATGCTCAGCTTTTGCTTTACCTATTAAACTGCCTTCATCTCAACCCACGATTTTCCTCACTTTTATTCTTCTGATTCTCTCCTGCATGCCACCGGGCAGGGAGTGAGCGATTGGCTGTGTGGTGCTTGGCTGCCGGCTGGGGCTAAACCACAGCATGTTAAAAGACACTACTCTCAAAAAATATTTCTAAAAGTTCAATTATTCTATTACCACATTTAAATATCATCTGATGAGATGAAGAACTCTGATAGATATCAGATGTTTCTTGGCCTTCTGATACGTTCATAAATATTACCCTTCAAGCTATGCACGGTGGATCCAACTTTTTGTTTGATATTTGCACCTCCCACATCTCTGCCTGCTCTGATCAACACACACTTAGACTACAGCAAGTGGTGAACTCCCATGAGAATATTTTCAATCTCCTCCAGTACACTTACAAAAAAAAGTCACTATACCAGACAATGAAATTTGGTAACATTTATCTTACTTTATCTCACCAAACCTCCATGTTCATAACACCTTACTTAAAACAAACAGTACCATGCCTTTGATTTTCATGCCAGAGGATGCCAGAAAAGTTTTTGGAGATCAGTAAGTCTAGAAATTGACGTTACTTGTGTTACTACGCAGTGTCTCCCAAGGCTATGGCTTTCAACTGCTAAAAACGCATCCAATAAAACCCTCTTCTGAGTTAAGATAACCCATTTGGCTGTAACACTTCTGCTACTGCCCTGAAAGTACGGAATAACCACAAACATAGCACACCTACTGTCCACATGCAGAGCCAGCAGCTTACGGAATGCCTACACAAATGTCTCTGAAAATGTGATAAAATGTACACAACCGTGGGCATAGAGTATCTCATTTCTAGCTTTGTGTTCCCTTCATGCTACAAGCTTGCTATTACACCTTAAGCATATTTGTTTCTAGCAGCCATCCCTGTAAAACCCAACAAACAGTTAAACAGATTGGTGGACAGGTTTTGGGGCAGATAAGCAGGTAGCAAGTATGTGCAGAGTCCAACATCTTTTGCTATTCTATAGATGTTATTTGGCTGCGTACATGAAAGTACTTCTTCAGAAAAAGCTTTTCTTGGACAATTTTTAAATTTCTGAATCCTCACCTCCACTATCCAATACAGCTATCTAACGCTAATCTACATTTGTACAATATCCATGATCAAGAACAGTTCGTTGACTCCAAGAAGCTTATATTTATTCTGTATTGGGCAATATTAGGGGTAACATCACAAATGTTATTAAGGTGCAGGAATAATCAATCACTGAAGGCAGAGTCTTGAAAACCAGGAATTACTTCTTTCTGCAGTCAGGAAACTGCTCAGCAGAACGTTTCTGCAAGATCTGAGACAGAAAACTACTTCATGGAGTCTTGTCCCACATACTGACATTTTAATCAACACAAATATTCATGTAATTTACCACTGGGATTACACATTGGTCTCAGCTGTAGGACTAGTAACCAGAGTTTGAAATCAAAGTTATCTATCACCCTCCTTGATCTGAGTATACTTCCTGTGGACCAGCTGACTACAGCAGAGAGAGTACAGCCATCAATTCCAAAGCAGCCACACTGCACAACTTCAAAGAACGGCAGAAATGAAAAAAGGGGATAGGATTTTAGAAGATGCCTTGTATATGTCCTCTGGAACAATACTTAGTTATATCTAGCACAGCCATGAAAACATGGCACTAAATTTCATGTGCCATGATTTAGGTGCTCTTATAGAGAGAAAAGAAGAATGCAAAACAGAAAGCCAAAGCTCATGAAATAGGGTTTTATGCTAGTGTATGTAAGACTACATGGTTCTACAAAGAGACTATATTTATGTACGCTTCCAAAAGAAATGGATTAGCATCAGTTTACAGATCTGACCACACAAGTCTTGTTCACCACATACAGTTTGCCAAAGCATGAAAGTTAGTTGCCTTGCCTCTAATTAAAAGTAAAATCATATGACAGGAAAAACTAACGCTCATTTAAATTACAGATATTTTTTTACTATATCCTTTTATGTTATTGTGCTGTATTTTTAATGTCAAATACTTTTGCTTATTTATCTCCAGCTAGTAAGTATATTGAGTCTTCTCTTCAGCAAACGCAAAATTATGAGGAACTTCGGAATAACATCATCTAGGCCTGAAAAAGAACTGGAACCTACTCAGAGTTGCTCAAATTACATAGGCTTCTGCACTGTACCTGGTGTGCTTCTCAGATTCAAATCAGTACTGGAGAAGATGTAGAAAAGGACACAATTTCATGCTTAAATCCCATTAATATTTTGTTTTCCAGAGCTATTTAAACTTATTAGAGTGGTTAATAAAAATAATTTTCTTGGCAATGTTCTCACTGGGCTTTTCACTGCTCCAAAAGAGGTAGATGAACAGCAACATTTACAGTTGGTATATTTCAATATACCAATATTAAAAGATTATCCAAAATAACGCAAGTGTTCCTACCACTCTAAATGCACAGCCTGCTTCTAAACATATAGGCCACACAAAGTTAAGAATACTACCTCGTGGTGGAATGCTCAGAACTTATTAATCTTGCTTTTAAACTCATACCAAATTCTTTCAGTAAAAAATAATCAGATTTTAATCCATCAAGTTGCAAATGTCACTGTGTGATTTCCCTTTTCTCTTAATAACTGATTTAGTTTTATAAGATAATGTTTGAATGTCCACCATAACTGACAACAGGCCCCTTCTTCAATAAGATATAGTTGGTTTTATTTTTATCAGGCATATAGTCATATAAAACCGGAATAACCTGCGAGGGGTGCAAATCAGATACGTGAATTTCTGATGACTGTAAAACAACAACTGATTTTGTTTCAGTTAGTTCTTCTGTTTTCCAACCAAAGTTTCAATATGTATTTTATCTCAAAGTATATTATTATTAAAACAAATTTATCTTCATGTATTTTTGACCCAAAGTCTTTACTTCCCAGTTATTAATAGTGATGCTAATTGCTGTGGAACTTCTGAAGTGTTTATATTGGCTTCCAGGTACTCTTTTGTCACAAACAGACTGTCCTGGAATCTTTCACGTTGGCAATATGCCTTGGCCATTAAATATAAAACCAAATATGCAGTGGAGGTAAACGGGGGGGGGGGGGGGGGAAGAAGCAAAAAAGGTGAGGAATGGTTCAGTTCAGAGGAAACTGTTGTGGGAGAGAACCTAAGACAGCCACTACATATGCAGAATTTAGTATAGGCAAAGCCTGAATAATTTAATCAGGCAGCTATTTATGACAACTGCGCAGCGTTAGAATACAAAATCTAAATTACCTTTTTGATGCTTTGTCCCCCTACCCCCTCCAGAAAGTTTCACTGAATAAGTAAATTTACACATTGAACTAACTGCAAAGACTTAACTGTTCAGTAACTTCTAGAGCCCATGCTTATTGAAATACTGAACAATAATTCCTAGTGAGCTTGCCATCAGGTACACTAAACATCACTTGCATACATGACAAATGTTTTTATGCAATATAAACATTATTAGGCAGAAATTCCCAAACCAGCTCTTGAAGAAAGACTGCCAAAACACAAGGTTTCAAGAAAACCAACTCACCGAAAATTGAATGCTAATCAATACGGATGTTCACAAAGGATGGCACAGCTATATTAGATGACTGCAACCCACGCTTTTATGTTTGTAAAGAGCTGAATACTGCTACAGAAACATAAAAATTTGTATAGAGCTAGTTTAATAATTAGAATACTACTAAACACAGACGTATTTCAACGCTCTAAGAACAGACCTAGATGGTATTTAAAAACTGATGTATCAATTGCAGTGCTGAAAAACTGGTACACTCTAAAGAATGACTATCATGTTAAACCAGACTTTAATGGATGACTACGAAGCCCTTCTGTAAAGTCTTAGTGGTGGATGGCTACCATGTATATCACAGATAAAGAAGCTACAGAACTCAATCACAACTGTGTACAAAATAAAGCACAATAAATACATATAAATATTCTTCATTTGTAACTCACAGCAAAAAACTAAAACTCCCGACAAAGTATCATTAAGTGCTCAGTGATACAATATGTAACTTAACTATTTGGCTCAAACTGTGGAATGAAACTAAGAAATGAGAAAGCAACAGGCAATTTCATTTTCCACAGCTAGAGGTGGGCAGGAGGGAATAATTTTAACATAATGCTAACCTATCAGTGTAGTAACTGCAATATTGGAATTGAGCAGAAAAATCTAACTGTAAAAAAGTTGAAGGGAGAAGGAGGGGAAAAAGAAAAAAAAAAAAAAGCATGATACTTACCTGCGACTAGTTGTTCTCTTTTCTGTCTTAGCTTCTTCCTCGTGAAGTTGATGTTTGGCATTTTCACTTGTATCAGCTTTCAACTTCTTGGCAATACGCTCTTTTATTTGGAATCTCTCATCGCTAGCAGCTTCACCTTCTACACTATCAACATCTTCATCATGTTCTCCCTCCTTTATTGATTTAAAATTATTAAAAAAAAAAGCTAAAAGAAGTTGCAACTACAGAATGTTGAATATGTAAAGGATTCCATACCATATCTTACAAAGATAATCCCTTGCAAAAAAAACAAAAAACAAACCCACACCCCACCACTTCATTTCAAAGCAAACTTTTCAAATAAATATCTCCTTATTTGTTTCAGAGGGAACAATTAATTGGAATATGATAATTAAATATTTTTAAATCTACATACTTTTTTATAACTTAAAAATCGAAAACAGTCTGTTCTAGACTGTAAACCCTTATGGGTCTGCAGAAGGCCTCATAGCAATGAGGTATTAGTCTGGTCATTGTTCATGAATCCAAAAGTTGATCAAGGCAATACATTAAAGATTTCCTCCTTTTTCCAGTAAAAGAAAAACAAAACTTAAGAACTTCCTGCCACAGGTCGATACTACAGTCATGATGGGATGGAAGAGGTTTGCCCATTGGGCCCAATGTTATTCAACATATTTATAAGTGATCTGGATAACGGCATCAGGTGTAGCCTGATGAAGTTTGGTGATGACACCAAGTTGAGTGGGGAAGTAGACACTCCAGAAGGGAGAGCTGCTCTGCAGGGAGATCTGGATAGGCTGGAAGAGTGGGCCAGCAAGAACCTTATGAAGTTCAACAAGGACAAGTGTAAGGTCTTGCACCTGGGAAAACATAACGCGGGAGTGTCTCACAGACTAGGATGCACCTGGCTGGAGAGCAGCTCTGTGGAAAGGGACCTGGGGGTCCTGGTGGACAGAAAGCTCAACAGGAGTGAACAGTGTGCTGCTGCGGCCAAGAAGGCCAACAGGATGCTGGGTTGCATCAAAAAGGGCATCACCAGCAGAGAGAAAGAAGTCATTACCCCACTCTACTCAGCGCTGGTCAGGCCACACCTGGACTACTGTGTACAGTTCTGGTCCCCGCTATACAAAAAGGATGTGGATAGGCTGGAAGGGGTCCGGAGAAGGACCACCAAGATGACCAAAGGACTGGAAAGCCTGCCATACGAGGATAGGCTGGGAGAACTGGGTTTGTTCAGCCTTGAGAAAAGGAGGCTCAGAGGGGATCTCGTCACCATGTACCAGTACTTAAGGGGCAGCTACAAAGAAGATGGAGACTCCCTTTTTACATGGAGTCACATGGAGAGGACAAGGGGGAATAGAGCAACTTGTGTCTTCGGGAGATTCCGATTGGACACAAGAGGGAAATCTTTCACAGTGAGGACAGTCACCATTGGAATAATCTCCCCAGGGAAGTGGTTGACTTGGCCATGTTGGACACCTTCAAGAGTTGTCTGGACAGGGTGCTGGGCCATCTTGTTTAGACTCTGCTCTTCCTAGAAAGGTTGGACTAGGTGATCCCTGAGGTCCCTTCCAACCTGTGATTCTGCGATCAGTCTCCATGAGGGAATTTACAAATACCACATTGATCAAAAGAGGCCATGAAGACCTGTGGAACTGATCATCCCAACTTGCTATAGAGTACTATGCTTCCAGACCTAGCAGAGGAAGGCAAAAGGGAATAAGCCACCTTGGTTCAAAGACATGTGGAAGGAGAAATAAGTCATTCCTCTCAGTAATGAAGAAACAGCCTGATTAGACCAAGGGGATGTAAGCCTGACTACTTCCTTCCTTGGAGAAGAAAGCCTGCATGAATCTTAATGGAAGAATGCCAGCTCAAAGACTACATGGCATATCTTTTTATATTTATTTTGGAGTGATGCTAATTAGCTAAAGAAAAAAGTATAAGATGCTACATGATTGTTACTTTAACCACACAGAGAGAAAGGACAGACTTAGAAATGGTATTCCAGAGGACTGTACTGTATCCAGGAGGCTGCTAGGATGTCAGCATTTGGGAGAGGAACACTCTAAAGACAATGTACGTGCCCTGGGTGTGACTGACAGGTAGGAGGAAGAGTACCACAAACATGGAGGGAAAGAGGGGCAAAAATAACAGGAGCAGCAAGAGGCACAATTTTGGGAATAGAACAGAAAATCAAGAGCTGGATTTCAGATGTTGTATTTGAGTCACAGGTTAGGAATCTTCAGACTACCACACTTGGATTTTAGATTTAGACAAGTGAAGACCAGTCAGGAATGAAAAATGAAATCTGTGAATATTCAGCACACTAAAATAGCTGAATATTTTGTCAATGAAATAACTGAAAGGTTGTTGTGGGGGTTTTGTCTGTTCTTTTTAAATAGGGGGAAGAGAAAAGTGGAACAAGATCAGCATTTCACTTAATTTCCCAGAAAGTTATTGCTTGACAGAGGAGATAATGATACTTGCTGAAGGATTTGGTTACTTGATAAATTATCAGGAAGATGGGATGACAACAGACCTCAATAGCAGGGGCCAGAATCCAGAAAAGGAATGTGACTGGGCTGTGTTCAAGGTGTTTAACGTCAAAGCTAAAGACAGACCCCTGGTGGAGGTTTGGCCAGGGCTTAGGTAAGAGCATTTCACTGAAACACGAAGAGTTGGATAGCAGAATTTCTAGAATAAAAATGGACAACTCTGGACAAATTGCAATTGCTAAGTAGTATGCTAAAAATTTCAGTAACAGGAGGGGGATTCCACAGATGGTCTTTTAAAACGGGAAAGAAAATGGTTCAACTTGCCCAACTCAGCTGAATCCCCTACTTCCTGAACCTTCCATTCCCCTCATTCTGCACAGGATTTCACCATTTTCTTCTAGAAAAACACCCAACAGAATAGGGTATAATCTTCCTCCTCAACCCCTTCCCCCCCTGCAACTCTATAGTCTTTTCTCATGCCCTGTCTCTTCCTTCAGTCCCTCTTCCATCTCATTAACTCCATCTGATCATGTATCTTTTAGGCACTTATTTTTCTGAAGTCTCATTACCAGCTAATAGATTTAATACATTTCCGCCCAGAGGGGGCTACGTGATGGCTCAGGAGGGAAGTGGCTGTTCAGTTGGATGATGCTGTTCCTAGTGACACAGAAATGCAAAACTGCCTTCCTGGAAGCTGTACTAGTTTTTGCTGCTGCTGTTAGCTGGGTGGAGTTGCCCTATTCTTCTCTTCGCTCTGGAAATAAAAATGTTACGAGAGATTTTGTGTCAGAATAACTAATGGCTACTGTATGTAACATGATTCAGCCATTTGAGAAGATTATTGAATTAGGGAGTGAATATCAAGCTTTATCTAGCCATAGCACTACATGAAACTTACTGTTCATTAACCAGCTCACAAACAGGGAGAGGAAAACGAGCTGTGCAGAATGGGGAAACAGAGGAATGTCACTGGTGGGAAGAAAAATTTCAGTCATGTGAACACATTTCATGTTTTCATTAATGACGTAGGCACAGAAAGAGGTTTAACAAGTAGTGATGAGGTACTGTTAATAAAGAGGATCTGACTTCCAAAGTGTGAAAAGTATGACCTTGAGAACTAAAGTAAGAGACCCAGGATGATATTTAATAGCATGAATAGCTAGGTCAGGTGCTTAGGGAGTAATAACAAGAGCTTCTCTTATACACTAGGGACTTATTTTAGGGGATAGAGAGATCTGGAAGAATTATTTGGTTGTAGGATGGCTATAGAACTATGAACTTTTTGCAGCCATGTAAATGCAAGAGTGATCCAGTGTGTGTTAACTGAAATAAATCCAAGAAAGACGATAAAATACTGGTACCACTTTACAAGGCTCAGGTAACTGCCCAAAATGCTAGATTCTAGCTAAGATATTTCAATGAAATGAAATCTAAGGAGAGCATCTGGAGGGGTTAAAAAAAAAGGCCTTTGTATTTCCTACTTCATGACACTATTATAACAGCATTCAGATTAATTAGGCTGAGATATTAAAATTTAAATAAATATACCTAATGTGTCCCTGTTCTATGTTCCCTGAATCCAGTTCATTAAAAGGGCTATTTGATCATCTGAAGAATTATTAATTAAATACCATTCTCAGAACCCTTCTAATACTTAAATGCTCCTGCACAACAGGAATTACAAAGGAGAAGAGTCCAAGAACCTGAACTCATACTATGCGCCATGGAAAAAACAACAGGAAACAGGGTGGAAGCAGACTGTGCTCCTCTTTTTTAGGCACAAGAATGGGATAGGTTGTGTCTTCACTACACTTCCACAGTGCATCAACTAATATTGCAGTACCTGTGCATGCTGGATAGATATGGAAAACAGTACTTTTCAGGATTCAGTCTGGGGAATGAGAGACATTCCTAGTCAAATAATACATCCTTGTGTCAACAGTAACTCAAAGGGGTAGTAGCTCCACGATGTATGGCTGGAGGCAAAACATACTTCAGCCAGCAACCTTACTCTGCACCATCTATGACAATCTCCTTGTAATTAAAATAGCCTCCATATTTGGTTGGACGTTACTGCTTGATTATTCAGATTTCCTGTCTTTCAGGGGTGACAGTCTTCATCAATACAATTTAAGTGATAAATATTCAGTGAAATTTCATTTCCTTGAAGAAGTCTTTCCAACAGGACTCACTCATGCACAGATTTCCCCTCAGACAGTGGAGTTGTATCATTATTCATGACAAACTTAATTTTAACCTTCTTCTTTAGAAGTAATTTCAGGGCTTTTATTAATAATTTGTCACTCTGCAGTACATAACCTCCCGTACACCTAATCTATGGACAAAATAACCAGTAAGCAGTTTTTATAAAACGCAGTAGGTAGTATGCAGTAGTAACTCTACCCTGCTGTGAAAGTTCACAATGGCCAAAACATTAGAGCTCTGAAACGGCCTCCAGCCTTTTGCCAGAAATCTGACCTGTGCTAGTTTTCAAAAACCTCTGAAGCAGCATTTGTTCCTCTATGAAAATCTAATCCACGTACAGTAAAAAACCAAATACCTATGTGTAAAAAAAAAAAGAAAAAAGCTACTTACTTCACTTGAATCTCTTTCTTCACTTGCCGCTTCACTGAAAGAAGAAAAATAACCATAACTACTTCAAAGTACCAGAGGAGATATAAAATACTGTTTAAATAAACTCAGTTCTTAAATAAATTTGTTTAGCTACTTGAAATCTTAATCAACCTAGTCATTTATATAATCTTCAAATTCATCTTAAAAGTATCAATTAACAGTATTGTCTATCATTTGACTGTCACAGTCCTTTATAATTAGAAATGTTTAAAAGCAGGAAAAAACCACAAACTTTCATACAATGGATAAATTCTAACCATACCTTGAGCTGTCCAGACAAAACACTAACATATACAGTTAAAAAGAAAAAAAACAACAAAACTCACTCAAGATGGACATTTTTCATCTCATATATCAAACAGTTTCTAGCATTTTATTGGAAATAGTCTATATTTTGAAAAACCTTCTTTATGTAGGCATGTTCAACATGCACTATACTGATAATTAAGCTTAACATCAAAATTTTCTTTTGTTAAATAGCTACGGTTTAGTGTATTAACAAAGGACTTTATTTGAATATACTACGGCTAACATATCCACTGTGAATTGTCACAAACTAATAATAAAGACCCTTGAAGATTTTTCCATCCCACAATTTGAAAAACAAGTTATGTTAAAGAAACAAAGCAAGGAACGTTAAAGGAATCTCCCAGGTCAAGGCTTTGAGGTGTGCTCTAAGCCATCAATAAGTAATCATGGTCATCAAAGAAACCGTAAATTTGTTGGAATCAATTACATTAATTTAATTAAAAAAAAAAATCCAGAAAACTTTGTGGAAGTATTTCTCAGAAGAAGATTATAATTAAAAAAACAAACAAACAAGAAAACCAACAAAACCAAAAACCACAAAAACCCACACCCACATTGCTAAATGTTGAAGAATAAATTTAGAATGCACCCGGGTGTCTAATTCTGATGACAGTCCTAAACAAGCAGAAGCCACATAAGAGGTAAAAGGACCCACTTGGAATTTGTGACATGGCTATAAAGGGAATTGCCCTACCAACTTTTGGGAGTGTTTTGAAGGGGCTACACACAGTTGCGGATGACTTCTCTGATGTATTCAGACTTACACAGAATCTCTAACCAAAGGTTTTTAAGGAAACTAAGCAGTCCTGTGGTGATGGGAATGTCCATGCATGAATAAATAGAGGGTTAAAAGACAGGAAAATAAAGTTAGAAGCAAACAATTACTTCTTGCAATGGATGAAGATCACTAGTGTATATCCACAGTAGTCTGTGTTGGGGCTTGAGCTGTTCAGCAAACTCAGTAACAAAGCAGGCAAACAGCCAGGTCACTAAGTTTTTTGACAATACTGATTTACTCAGGACAGTAAAGCGAAGAGCAGACTGAAAAATTGCAGAAGGACCTGAATGATGAGACAATAAGATGACAGATGAAATCTGAAGTAGATAAAAAGTAAACTACACATATGAGGAAAAGGAACGCCACATACAGAACAAGCATTCATGATCATGATGTGTCCCTTGGGGGTTGGTATTAGGACCAGTATTATTTAATATCTTCATCAATGACAGACAGTGGGATTGAGTGCACCCTCAGCAAGTTTGCAAATGACACCAAGCTGAGTGGTGCAATAGGCACACCTGAGGGATGGAATGCCATCCAGAGGGGCCTGAACAAGCTGGAGAGGTGGGCCTGTGAGAACCTCAGGGGAGGTTCAACATGGCTACGTGCAAGGTCCTGCACCTGCGTCGGGGCAACCACTGGGATCAATACCAGCTGGGGGATGAAGGGATTGAGAACAGTCTTGCAGAGAAGGACATGGGGGTACTGGTGGATGAAAAGCTGGACATGAGTCAACAATGTGCACTCACAGGCCAGAAATGCAACTGTCTCCTGGACTGCATCAAAAGCAGCGTGGCCAGCATATTGAGGGAAGTGATTCTGTCCCTCTACTCCACTTGTGAGAGCCCACCTGCAGTGCTGCATCCAGCTCTGGAGCCCTCAGCACAGGAAAGACATGGACCTGTTGGAGCGGGTCCAGAGGAGGGCACAAAAATGATCCTGAGGGCTGGAGCCCCTCTCCTGTGAGGACAGGTTGAGAGAGTTGGGGTTGTTCAGCCTGTAGAAGAAAAGGCTCTAGGGAGACTTTATTACAGCCTTTCAATATTTAAAGGGGGCTTATAAGAAAGATGGGAAAAGACTTTTTAGCATGTCCTGTAGCAACAGGACAAGAAGTAATGGTTTTAAACTAAAAGAGGGTAGATTCAGACTAGATAAAAGGAAGGTTTTTTATGGTGATGAGGGTGAAACACTGGAACAGGTTGCCCAGAGGGGTGGTAGATACCCCATCCCTGGAAACATTCAAGGTTAGGTTGGATGGGGCTCTAAGCAACCTCATCTAGTTGAAGATGTCTCTGCTCATTGCAGGGGAGTTGGAGTAGATGACCTTTAAAGCTCCCTTCCAACTCAAACCATTCTATGATAAGCAAATTCTTAGAGCTGATATATTTTCATGGAATTGTCTCATCTCAATATTCACAGTGGTTGAAAAAGTAAATCAGAAGTTAAGAAGTATTAAAAAGAATAGAGAACAGAGACCACCATTATGCAAGCATGCAGATTTATGATCCACCTCATTCTTAATATGTTGTTTAGATTTGATAAAAAATAAAGATATTTTAGAATAAAACCAGGGCTGGGAAGAGCAACAAGAATAACCACAGGTACAGACCACCTTCTGGGTGTAGAAAAAGTTGAGCAGGCTTTAAGAATTTAGGCTACAAAAGAGATGGCCTAAGAAGTGCTTGTGGTAAAGAGATGTATAAAGGCACTGACTGCTCACTGTCTCTTCCAGCATAAGAGTTAGAATTTATCAAATGATATCAGTAGCAGCCAGGTTCAGAATAAAAAGGAGAAGTAATTCTACCCCCAGCAGACCAGAAGGTGTGAATGTAAATGATATTACAAGAGCCTGAATAAAGTACTTTGATGAGAGTTCTATTAAGGGGTACTAAATAGATGAACCACACCAAATCCTGACAGTCCCCTCAGCTGAAAGTAGATGGAGGCTGGGATACTACTCAGGTATTATGCTTGTGCTGCTTTTATTCTTTGTTAGGCATCCACTGATGGCTAATGTTGGTGACAGCATAGCGGGTTAGAGGAACAGTTGGTCCGATCTGGCATTGCCGTTCTTAATTTCTTAGAGTACCAGATAATAAGTATACATTATGCTAATCAGGTCTACCATCCTGAAAGTAAATGTGTTCCGGAAATTGGAAATCACATATTAACCTTTTGACAGCAGGAACTGAGCTTAGATGTGGATCATCCTTCAGTAGATCATGACTACTTTTACTTTTTCCCTTCATGGTCTGTTAAAAAAAAAAAAAAAGTATTATAAATTTCAGTGTTTGAGAAAATAGATGTTGAAAAAGGATATCAGTAAGAAAAAGACAACTTGTTTCTTGTCAGCTTTAGCCTAACCAGTAAGCGTAATCACTTTTAATAGCACAAGATCAGAGAAGGAATTCCAGAAAAAGAAGCATCAAACTGACTCCATGGATTTATAAAGTATTTTTGCAATAGCAATGCACTTAATTTTAGAAAAAAAAATTTAAAAAGAGATTGTTTAATCATCACAGTCATTACACATCATAAAGATAAATGGTCTAGTGCATACATATGTGAGTCAATGAAGATGTAAGGACTTGACTTCCCAGTAATGGCATACGACAACTCAGAGAACTACCATCTACAAAGCAGAACTTATCAATTGGTAGACACTAATTAGACCCCTAGGAAAAAAAGGAAATTTACATGTAATACATCACGTAGGAATCATCTACTGAAGCAAGCAGTCAAATAATCTAAGAACACAGAAGATCTTACTGTGGAAAGACTGCAGTAAGAAAGCGTTCCTCATCCTAATCCAAAAAGTACATTTAAATTTCAGACTGAAAATCTCTGTTACAGGAACAGTCTATATTGTGACCTGAATGTCTCCATTACAACTGCATTTTATAATCCTTTCAGGAAGACAGTAGTTGTGTGGATAATAAAATCTTACTCATTTAAGCACAACTCCAATTTTTTTTATTATGAGGGAAAAAAGACTAACGCATTCAGCAACATGAAAAATTACTTCCTTCAACAAGTAATTTGTGTGTGTGTTCAGGAGCTAAATGAAACGTAAGACAAGTGCTTATCATCTTTGTAAACTGCTCCAAACAAGTATAGACAATTAAATGCGCAGTTTGGACACTGAAAGCTTCAGTTTAAACACTAATCAGCAACAAGTGGAGGCCTCAGTGTCAGGTCCCAAAATGCACTAATAGCCTTAGTGGCCTTGAGGAGTTTTACCTGGATTCCTCTGCCCATGAGCACCATTTCAGCTCAGGCATAAGAAACCACTCACCACCTGAGCTATATCAGAGGTGAACCTGTGTCTAACCCCATCTTCTGGGGGCCTGTGGGACCCACATTGTAGACTTGTCTCCAGCCCTGTCTCCCATCCCACCTCTTGCTGCTCCTGACTGGACTTTCTGGATGGGGACCTTGGTCTTGGTTATCGCTTGCCATGTCCAGGACTGTTGATGGACCTGTTACTAGCATCCAACTCTGCCCACTATATCCAGACACTGTGAGATTATGCCTCTGTTGGTAAGCACACTGGCTGTGCTGGAATCACTCTTGCCTCCTCGCTCACCATCTCTCATGCAGCCATTCTGCTCTTGGCACTCCTTGACCCAAAAATCCCTAATCCTGTGATCTGTGCCTTCTATAACCCTCCTGGGTACACAAATTTTCTTTCTAAGATTCATACTCTCTATAATATAACCATTTAGAGACTCTCCTGATACAGAAGACAAATCAACCCATAACATTTCAAAGACACCAATGGCCCTAATCCCTTGTTTGATCTTTTTGAAAGTATTTATACTTCTCACTTTAATCGTGTTCTGTGGCACAAATGTTCACAACTTAAATTCCAAGAGGGAAAAATACTTTTCCTTTGTATATTTATTTGCTCATTTATCTTTGTGTCTCAATGTTCAGATTTTAAGAAATAGGGAATAATCATCATAATCTTTCTCCCCCTCTCTCCCTTTCTTTAATTTTAAAGTTACCATGATCCGTATCCCCAGTTATCCTTCTTGCCCTTCTTTGTTCCATCTGAGGAACAAGAACCTGGTGATGCATTGCAGCAAAGGCAAAATATATTCCCTCACTTAGACTAAGTGTAGTGCAGGCTGAACAAGTCCAGAGTAGAAACTTGTTCATAATGGGGAAGATGGAGAATAGGGAGGCTTACTTAAATTCAGTACTTACTTGGTTAATATGATGTGACTAAGACAAGAATTCTTATTTTTCACATGTAAACATGAAATCACTACATACAGTTAAAATTTAATCCTGATACATGGTGTTTTCATTTACTCTTTAGATCATTTTAGCCTCAGCCCTACTGCACTAAAAATTAATAGATGTTCCCTTTCCCCAGATCTGTTAGAGGATTCCTCAGTTACTTGCAGACTTTCCTCTCAACCTCAGTCCTTAAAAGTATATCCCTCTTGCAGTGAAACATGCAAGACTTACTGCATCTAGCAACCAAAAAGGTTCACAGAAGGATTCTGAATTTGTAAATGTCAAAGAACCCCATTATTAACTTTGACCTTCAATTTTTCTTATCTGAAGAGAGAATGAAAGTTGGTGCTGAAGTTCACATATTTCACTTTTATGAAGATCAAGAACTATAGAGATACTGATCTAGACCTATCAGAAACAAGCAACAAGGTTTGGAAAAAAGGTTTTATTCTGTTGTAAAGAATGAACAGAAATTCTTCATAAACAGTTGATCTGGTTATTTTCCCACCTACAGGTAGTCTAGAATTTAGTCAGGACCAATATGAGGATGAGATTTTAAGACTGAGTTGAAGACAGCATGACAACACTGAAACTGGACGTGTCATGAAAGAGCTGTTCTACTTAAATAATTTTAAACTGAGAAGCAAATATTTGGCATGAAAGGGAAGAACGTCAAAGCAACCAAGTTAAATGCAATATTCAAAACTAGACATATACCAAGAGCAGAACTACAGATGAGCATGTTAAGGTAAACAAGTGTAGTTAGTCTGACTACTAAGTTGAAACAAGAAAGAAGAGTAGTTAAAACTACTGCTGTAATAAACCTCTACTATCAACCTGACTGATGTCACCTAACTGTAATATGCTCCATCATTATTGACTGTTGTCTTGTATTTTAACTAAATCCTGAGGACCACTTTTTCACTTACGTGGTACAGGACTCAGCACCATGTAGTCTGATCACTAACTGAAGCAGGCAGGTACCTGAACCTTACAAATATTAAGAAAGCCTAGGGATCTAAAGAAGTAATTTGGTCAGCAGTAGAAATGAGAATGACAACTTGTTTAAGAAATTTTTAGATTAACCTTATTTAAGTGGCAAAGTCAGACAAGTAGATGTTAGATCAAAGACTACCTATGCAACCCTAGGTCTGTGAATGTGGACAATTCACAACAGTGCAACACTTAATTATGATAATGCACTATTTTCTCCACAATAACCCCACTTCATTTCACACACAGCATGCATATACCTAAGAAAATGGGGCTAACAATGCACTGGCAACGAACAAGTTGATCTATTTCAAACCTCAAGTATTTTACCATCAAACCACACTCTCATAATTAAGGAGGTGAAGAAGAATAAAGTACCTATCAACTCAAGGAATTTTAAACAGCAGACATCAATCTACACTACAAAGTATGAAACCTTATGTTTATGGAGGTGTAAAAATATCACACAGTAACTGAAGGCACCTTCAAAGTTAGAAAAAGTAAAACCCTCTGTTTTTTCAACATGTTACAATAGCAGAATCATAAAAATTGAAGTAATTTCTAGTATTATTGTTCAAAACTCAAACATAGGAACAAGATGCAGAACTTCAAAGCTTTTCACAAACATGCAAAAAAGGTAGTTTTAAGTTGAAAAGAAAAATGGGGAATATTTGATACAGTACCTGACTAACTCTATTGACTTCCTCCTCTTCTTCTTCAGCTTCTTCCCCAAAGGAAAGCAGGTTAAAATTTCTTTAAGAGAGAAAACACATTTTCTAGTAAAACTTTAAATACTGTCTTACTAACAATCCATAACTTTAAACATATTATTTTCATATTGCATGTGATTAAAAAAAAAACTTTTTTGCCCTGCTAAATGTACCAATTCCAAACAAAAACATGTTGTTTTGCTTCTCTAAATAGTCAAGGTTTATTGCATGTTCTATTCTATTCCTGAACAAAAGAATCAAGATAGCTAAGCATCAGTTAGAGAACAGTAAGACAAAATTTAAGAAATTCTGCCTTGACTAACTTTCACAGACTCTTAAATGTTGACAGCTGTGAAAACAGAGCAGTTGCATTTTTTTCCACATTTTTTTCCCAACAGAGCAACATTCAAGTACCAAACACAAAATTTTCAAGGTACGATTGCTGAGAAAGGCATCAAATGGACACGTGTTCACAGAATGTAATTAAAAGAATGATTTTTTTAAATTAATTGTTTACACTATGTTGTAACCAGTCAGTTGCAACATGTTCTATTTCTGTCCAACAGACCTGACACCATACACACACTTTAGATTTCCTATTACTTTTCATTGTAGGTTTATGACTACCAAATTTTATTCACAGGAACTGAAGTTTCCCAAGTCAAAACGCATGCTTTTTGCTAAGTATTTTAGTGGAAGAGAAGTTGTAGCTGATAAAATAAGTTCAAAGATCTCAGACAACCGAGCTATGACCTAGTTACTAGTATGTATTAACTTCATTGTCATCTCAGTCACAAAAGAATGATTGCACATTCTTGCCCTTGGGAGAGGCTTAAGCTACCTTTCACCTCTCTCTTGCAACAAACTATTACCATGCCTAAAACAGTTACAGCTCAGCTGATGCACAGTAACCACTTCAGACACAGCACCTAGGTTTGTATGATCTCTTCAGACACAGAGAAGCAGATTTTGCGAAGATTAGAGAACATTCCTCTGTGCAGTTTGGTAAAGCGTTGTGTTTCAAAAGCAGGAATAGAAAATTACCAAGCTGCAAATTAAAGGTGAAAGAAAATTAACTACCACTTAAGTTGCATATACTTACTTTGTGCCTTTTACTTTGGACTTTTTAGTTTCTTCTTCTGGTTTGTCCTTTTTCAGCTTTCTGTTTGGTCTTGGAACAATATCATCAAAAGGATTAAACAAAACCTGTTAAAAAAGTAGTATTTTAGAAACATATTTAGTAAGTATTTTGTTATAATTAAATGAGTGAATATTTCAAAACAATATATAAAAAGACATGCCCAGTTTTCATACACGAACACAGTTTTCTGAACACTATGGACAAACAAATTTCAAAATTTCAAAATTTCCAAAACCAGTACATACCTCACAACTTCTTATTCTGTGTGGACTGAGAGGTCTCTCTTCCTTGTCAACTTCTACTTCAGCCAGGCGCAACATGTTATATATTGTATCCCCTGTAACCTGTCAAATTTATAAGAAAGGTTTGAAAGTCCTTGCCTATAATTTTTTTAATGATCCTGCAAACTGCACAGCAATTATTTGGTACAGAATTTTGAAAATACAAATGATATAGGAAATACTGTAAGCATGTAAGACTTCTAAAAGACAGCAAGTACAACGTACAAAGGTTTGGGTGTTTATATTTAGCAGCAAAAGTTGAAGGAATACAGGTAACTAAACCTGCAATTTTGAGAGCATATGCAGGGGAAGTTGTCAAATTCTTCCTGTGAGCTGTGAAACAGGAAAATAAAAGACACTGTGAAATTAAAAAAGTTTCTTTTCATTCAAGTAAATCATGAGAGTGATTCATCTTATGATGAATCTTATGAATTTCATCTAAATTCATCTTATGTTTTTCATTTTCCTGGTTCCTGTTGGGTAACCAGAATTTGCAAACAGAATTTTCAAAAATTTCATTAGTGTTAGATGAACTGATTAAGACAGAACTATAATAATATGAATAAGATTATTCAAAGGAAGTACAACACGAAAATATAATTTAGAAGGATAACAACAGCAAAGTAGACAATTACGGGAATACCCATGGAAACATTTCTACCAAAGAACAGAGACAGGTTAGAAAGCAGAGAAATTTTAAATGTACGTAGCAGCAAACAACACTAAAATAGCCTTTGAATACAGAGAAACTTCTAGTAGCTTCTGTCAAACTCAAACTGGGACTCTAGTCCATGCAGCAGACCTTTCCAAAGATTGTGTGCTTGTTATTAAGTTCATCTGCACGACCCAACGTAAAGAAAAATTGACTCCCGTTATCATGGGGCCCAGCATTTGCCATAGCAACAAGTCCTCTTCGGTTAAATCGCAGTCGTGAGTGGAACTCATCCTGGCAAAGACAGAAGAGAAAAGAACATGATTTAAATATGTAACAATTTTTTCCACTTCTTCAGCTACAGCTTATTCATATCAATATGCACACACAGAAAAGATGCTGTTAATTTTCTTTTAAACTCAGACAGTAATAAATTCAAGTCTTTTGAAACTTAATGCCACAATTGTATTTAAAAGCTTTTGTTTTCAGCAGAAAAGATTATTTTTAGTCAATTTTTTTCTTCTTAGTGCCTATGCAAACAAGTGATCAATCTTCTTTTGAAGGAAATCATAAACACATAACCAACAAACACTGAAAGAAAAAAAATTAGAAACTAGTATACCAATAACAGAAAAATACATTATTTCATAAAAGCTCTAAGTTCTGTCTTGTTAACTTTCTCTTTTTCCAATCATTGCCTAAATAATCAGTTGTAATTAATTTTTTTGTTGGAATTTATTATCCCACCAATACTAAAAAAATCCAAAGCATTTCCAAAAGCAACTACATTTCATACATTTCTTGTAAAACTAAAATTCTTGTTAACCACTGTATTCAGGGGAAAAATCCTAATTCATATAAAATAACTGGAAGCTCAACAACAGGTTGTAATAGTACAGTATTGCAAAAATCCATAGGAAGAACATTTTTCTGGACCGTAAGATGACAGAACAGGACTACTTTCAAAGCAAGGTAAAGGCAATGAGTAATATATTAATACCATGGTAGTATCACAATTCTAAACACTACAATATCGAGATACTGCTAATTTTAAGCAGTGATGCTGCTACAGTATTGGTAATATTTGTTATGTCCTCTGCTCAGGTACCACCTCTTCCAGAAACTTCATGTTTGTGTTATACAGAATCATAGAATGCCCTGTATGAGTCTACTCTAGCAGCAGGGAGATAGAAGGCCCAGAGACAGGCCATACAGCTTCAGTCATGAGTTAAAGGTGCCTGCCCCATCTGAAATATAACTGGAGGAACAGAAGACAGCTGCTCTGTGTGTGTAGCTTCACAGACGATCTGAGCCTCCTCGTTAAGAGACAAGCCATGCAGGTATCAATAATACCAACGTTATACAATATGCGTAAACAATGTACATTTCTGCTTCTGAGTTTGCCACACACCAACACCTACTTGTCACTCTTCTCCCTCCCTGTTTTTTCCTTGCGAGGTTCATACTAGCAAGGTTATACATTTATCATAATATCAGAACAACTAGATGTAAGAACTCTCAATTCAGAAAGGCATATTCAAAAAAATACTGAAGTAACATGGGAAAGCGATTACTGTATACATTTAATATTGCATTTCTAATATAAGGTTTCTTTTCTCCCAACCAAACACAGTAAGTAGGAAGAACAACTGATGGAGAATAACAAAGAAGTAATGCATAAGATATACAGATACTTACCTTGAAGGGAGCTCCATAGATTGACTCTCCACCTGATCCAGTACCAGTGGGATCACCTCCCTGCACTATAAAGCCAGGCACTACTCTGTGAAATACTGTGTTATTGTAATACTCTAAGGAAAAAAAAAAAAAAAAGAGGATATTAAATACATGTAAATGGTCTCAAAAGTCAGACTTTCATAAAGATTATGCAGAGGTGTCCAGAGATTGAAGTTCCAGAAAACAAGTACTATAACTGGATTCTGCTGTTTCCACTGGGTTCCCCCCTCTTCCACCATCTTGCTCAATGCGACTATCTCAGCTACGAAGTATTGCTGATTACATTAAAAAAAAAAAAAAAAAGTGCTGTCGTACACTTCTGTTGCAAAAGACATTGCACATCACCGACAAGATGACATCGATGAATTATTTTATTTCAGCTTTTAAGTTTTATCACTGGAATACTACCAACATACCTCAATTTGAAAGGAGAATTAAAACTACTATGCTCTGTCCCAGCCAACATCTGACATACATTGTCAACTGTATCCATACACCAAATGATGAGCATTTTCACTCACTGGCATGGAACACAGGTGTCACCCCTTTCACCACCTACACTGTACCCAAACCGATCATTTTCACAGAATTAAATACATGGCATATTTTGATCCCTAAATTATCTTCTTTTATCTATCTATCAGATAGGGGTTAGGACATCATTAGAAAACAAAAGGAATGAAAACTGAACTTTACTTGACATACATCTCCAAGTTGTTTTTTTTTTTAATAAACAAAAATAAATCCACAGCATGTTGCAAGACAAAGCAGGATCTGCACATGTTGCAGCACAGCTACATATATGCATGGATGGTTATATGCTAGGATACTCACAAGGAAAATATTCACATTTATTATACAAAATGTAGGATCCTACACAGCTGTTAGAGAAGTTCAGAAAGGAAATAAAGCCCAGTTTTTTAACACTGAGGATAACTGAACTCTTAGGACTCACCAAGGGCTAAGAAATTGACTTACCACTGCAGAAAATCTACACGTCTCCACACTAGGCGTAAGAGCATGGAACAGGCTGGATCTGTGCTGAGGGCACAAATCCTAGGCTGCTATTTTTCCTTAACAGAAGAGTGCTAGTGACTCTACCAATGCATAAATGGGATAACAGCAGCAGCTAGAAAACACATAAAGGCACCAGGTCCTTCACAAATTCCTGTTACAGCTTTCCCAATAGGGAGCTTCTCATTCTGGTACCCACTACTTCAGTGAAGAGCATTACAGAGCTTCCATCAACAAAAAACTCAGCAAGTAAAACATTAGAAGCACTCATGAAAAAAAATTAAAAGGTAGTAAAGATGGTGATATAGAAATGAGAATTTTGGGGGATGTCCAATATTGCACCATTGCTATTTCATACATACATAGTACTACTTTAATTGAAGTAGTTACACTTTGTAGAGACTTGTTAAGAGTAAGCCTTCCCAAGCCTCTGACATACAACTTTTCAGTAATATTATGACATCTGTGACATTTGAGAAAATAATACAAATTTTTAATTTTTTTCCCCTGGGTTCCTTAATAACCTTGAAAAACACTGTCTGAGTGTTAGTTAATATTTTCTAAATACAAACAAATTCGTTAACACATTAAATTTAAAATATAGTTATAACCTCTATTTTACAAAAAAGGCACAAAGAATGCATTTGAAATAATTTCAAAAACTCCTATCCCAATCAGTCATTACCTTCCATACAAAGCTGTATGAAATTTCTACATGCTTTTGGTGCTTCTTTTGACCATAGTTCTATATCTATATCTCCTGCTGTTGTTCTCAGCAAAACCTATAAAAATATAGATAAATACACCATTAGTTTTATTGTAACTTAGTCAGTGATCAAAGAATATAATGGCCAAGGTAAAAAAATACTTCTCAATTCATATGTTAGTAACAGTAGTATGCATTCAAATATGCCAGGTTACTGTTAGTACTAAATAATATTGCCATCACTTAAGATACGGTTTTGAACCGAAATGTATAATACGGCTTCAAGGACAACGACCTGATACCTCACACAGGATAGAAACTTAAGATATCCTTTATCGCTTCCATTATGAAACAGCATGGAAAAAACCCTATAATTACGCCATAAATCTCCGAAGGCATATATCTCTTTTACAAGCAACATAATTAAATCCAGAGAGAGATCATAACAAAATTAAGAATCTACGGTAGAGCCAATAATAAAGGAAACGAGACGCAACACTTCAAGGACTTCTTATGTATCCGACAGCACATGCCATGCTTTGACCCAGGTAACGTCCTTCTGCGCTGGTTCTCCTCAGACTAAATGTAACCAAACCGCCCCACAGACATACACCGCACATCCTCCTCACCTGTGCCCCCTCCAGACTCCCCCGCAACACACAAGCCCTTCACACGCCTCCGCCCAAACTCCCCGCCGCCCAGGCGGGGCCCCGCATGCCCCTCGCCCCCCACAGCCCCACCTTGCCGTTGGTGGGAGGCTCCTGGATGTAGATGTTACTCATGGTGGGAAAAGCGCCTGCCGACAAATGACCCACTACCTGCTCCCTACTACACCTCTCCTCTAATGCCTTCTACTGCCCCGAACCTCCCGCCATCTTGGGCGCCTCTATGCCGCCCAGGGAGGTGGGGAGGACGCTGCCCACGCCGGGAGCAAGGGCGAAGAGATGGATTCCCCAATCGGAGTATCTGCAGGACTCACTGAGGTCGCAACTCCTTTCATAAATATCTGGAGGCTTCCCCAGACACCTGTAGGCCCTCCGACCCGCCCGCCCGGTGCTGAGGTCCCCCAACCTCCCCGTGAGTGGTACGGTCCGGGAGTGCGCCGGTAAAAGCCTTCCGGCGGGGAGAGGCGCCGCGGCAGGCCTGGGCCGGGCCTGTGAGGAGGGCGGCGGGAGGCGCCATGGCTCTGCCGGGTGAGGCACTCCTAGCCGGCTCTGCGGGGAGAGAAGGGGTGGCAGCCGGCTGACTCCAGGGCCGGCGTCTTGGGAAGGGGAAATAACCGGCGGGTGGATGGAAAATTGCGCGGGGAGGGTGGGCGCCGTTGTCCGCGTGGCCGGTTCGCTGGTGCGGCTAGCGGGCCGGCGCGGCTGGCGGGGAGCATCGGGAGGGAGGGAGAGGCGGAGGGAGGAGGGAAGGATGGGGGGAGGTGGCCGGGGTAGGGGGCGGGTTGTCCGTCCGTCCAGCCGTCGGCGGGCACAGCCATGCCGCCGGTTCCTCCTGGGCCCGCGGGGCCTCTCCCTAGCGTTTTTAATGAACCATGACCAAGTGGTGCGTTCCTGTTTGTTAGTCTAAGCGGCCTTTAAAGCTCGATCGAAAGAACGGTTGTTGTCAGACCTGATTTTCCTCCTCGTCTTTTGTTCTGGGTTAACGCTGGTGTCCCACTAGATTGTTGTTTAAATAGACCTGCTGAGTACGATGCTGAGCTGAGACGGGACAGGCAGAAACGCTTGCGCTAGTTGCAAGGTATTTAAATCTATGTTAGCCGAACACATAGCTGTTGCTTCATAATATTTTCTTGATCCTGAGACGTGAGGAGTGTTTGTAGAACAGCTGAACAAGCCTGGCGTTGGTAAGCTTCTCTTAAGAGAAGACCTTAATAAAGTTGCTCCCATTCTAGAAGGGGTTCATGAGGAAGACACCTCATGTTTATGTTCAGAAGTTTCTGAAGCTTGGGGGGGGGGGGGGAGTGCTTGGGGGTTTTTTGGTGTTTTTTTGTTTTTTGTTTTCTTTTCAACTTTGTGCTCCACTGAATGGATGAGAACCTTAGTGATGGCTCCTGCTGTGTTGGTTGTTAATTTTCTTGAGGATTAACACCCGGGAAGAAGGGAGTGAGAAAAGGAAGCTTCTACTGATATATTTGCTTTTAATCTCTAAAACTTCATCTAGTCTAAAACCCTGCTTCTAATGTTATTATTTACAGCCAAAAATAATTACAACATTTCAGTTTCAGGAACTTGGTGGGAGTATTTGGTGACAATATTCCTGTCATCTGCTGGCTGTTTCTATTGGAAATCCTGACAAATGGCACCTGAACGTGTGACGGGAGATTTTGTAGTGTGTGCATGACTGCTGCCCTCCCTTGCATGGAATACCAAAGCTTCCTTTGCCTTCATGTCAGTTACTGTAGGGCTGAAGTTTACCGAGTATTTCAGAAAGCTGAGACAAAGGTATCTTGGGTGATCTTGCTTTCTAGACCCAAGGTGTAGTGAACAAGCAGATGCTGTTTTGAGTATTTCTTTGACAGGACATTGCAAGACACAGGTACACTTTTGTTCCTTGCTTCCTGACACTTTCTTCCATGTTCCCTACCTCCTTACCCTCAAAAGAGAGTCATAAAACAGTCACCTAAACACTGCTGAGTTTATAGACCTCGATAGGGATATGCAATACTAAGGGTTTGGGATCCACAGATAACAATATGTGTCGTAATGAACATATGTATCTTTTTTTTGCATAGCTTTCCAGTATTCTTCAAGGCATAGACCAGTGAGTTGTCCGTGTTTCCGAGTTAGTTTTTCAGCCTAGGGTTTGAAGGTTTCTCTGTTACTTAGAGTAAAATTTTCTAAAGACAATGCTTGTTTTAGTAAATCAGAATTTAAATTCATGGAGCTGATGTACACCTTTTCTGCTTCACTTAATTTCTGTCATTAATTTCTTGTTATGTTTGCATAATTATTTAAATAACTGATCTAAGTATTCAGAAAACTGTAACTGTTTCAGTCACTGTTTATTTCATACTTCATTCAGTTGGAAGGTAGAAGAACACCCTTTGATTTTGGAAATTCAGTTATGACTTTCATTACGATTAGGCTCAGATGATTAAAAATAAGACTGATCTGTTTTGGGGGGCAGGTCTCTGGGTTTTCTCCTCTTCTGAGTCATGTCCTCCTAAATCTGGCTAACTTAACTGTGGGCTCAGATGGGAAAATTACAAGCTTTCTATACCTAAAATTTGCACTATTCTGGTGCCCCTTCCTGTGTAGCATCTACGGATTTTTCTGTTATTCTCTTCACTTTGTTGCATATTTGCTCTCTTGGACCCATTAGTTCTTTGTATTTGGTGCTGTGTTGCCTAGATTCAGAATGATTTAACAATTTGTTTGGCTTTTTTTTAAATTGCTTCTTTCTGTCTTTTGTCACTTTTCAGCAGTGACTGCTTTTTTTAATTGCTTTTTTGAGATGGATCTTCTAATTAAAATATAAACTACTTCAGTTTCCAGTGAATGTCTATCAACATCCATGCACTGCTAGAATTTATAGGTACACTACAAGTGTTGTAGTGCACAGTAATGGATCACTGGGAAGTTAGATAGCTTTTCCTGTGTTCATACTGTAACTAAACAAACACATAAGCTTTCAGAGAAGTGGAATAGTTATTAAAATTACAATGGAAAGGTCATAATAAATCAAGTGAGGATTTGGCAATAAGTTCTGTGAAACTAAATGATCCATAGCAGTTTGTACTAGCCAAATTTGTTCTGATAGGTTACCGCACAGAAAAGCGACCTTAGAAATGCACTGTTTTGCTTTTCTTTAAGATTTTTAAAGAGATCGTAGTGTACTTGATACTCTGAGGAGTGATCAGTCCTGTCTGTCTATTGACATGATCAAGCCAGATTTAAAAGGAACTTGAGAGTTCTGTTTAGCAACACCTAATGGATGAAATTTTCTATTTCAGGTGGAAATAAGGATAACATCAGAGCTGGATGCAAGAAGTGTGGCTACCGTAAGTCTGTAGTAAACAATATGAAGTTACAGTGTTTTCTTCAATTTCTGATGTTGGAACTGCCTTTTGAGGAGGGGGGAAGAATAAAAAAGGAACGTTCTCCCTTGTTGCCCAGACATCTGTTGGTTTAAGTTACAATAATTTAATTTCTTTTTTTCCTATTGATTCTGTCTCCTCACACCTGTTGCTGCTTTTGAAAGCCCTTGAGTTTCTCAGGAAAAAAAGAAAGTATGCTGTTGTGTTCATATATACTACATTTGCTGTGCAACTACGTGAGAACTTTGAACTGAATGCATGGTCTTTAATATCTACTGAGGTTAATTAGCATTTGTGCTTCTTCCGAGTCCCACTGCAATCTTAAGACAGGCATTTCAGCGCAAGTTAAGTCCAAACTGTTTTAAAAGAAAGAATAATTTAATCTCTATGATCTTCTATGCTAAGAAAATATACTACTTTGTGTATTCTATATTTTGATAAGCAGTTAGTTTTGTTACTTACAAGGTCTGTTGTAAGCATTTAATTGATGCTTTGCATTACGCTCTGATCATATAAGCATGTCTGTGGCTAGTCTCCTGATGAATGGAAACAGGCCTTAGTGAAGACTTTAATCGTTAATCACTAACTCTTATTTTTAGAATAATAGAGGGGTGAACCCTGTTTTGCAGTGAATTGTGTTTAACTTTTAACAGAGTGATTTAATCTGAGTTTTTTATGGGTGTTGTGGGGTCAAGATGAAAAAAGATTGCTTTGTTCTTTGACTATAGACTTTGTCTCCAGCAAATTTTGTCAATTGATTGTTTTGTGTATCTGTTCTTCTAAAGGAACATGAATATCAATATAGATTTAGTGTTTGATTTCTACATGCAGTAAGTATCAGAAGCTTTCTGGAAGAGAAGGAAACTTGCAGTCAAATCACACAGCCTGTATTTATGTTCCTAAAAGCTCTGTCTTCAAGATGTAGGCATTTTGGTACAAATAAGATGAACTTATTTCAATTGCTACTTGAATCCCTGTGTCTTTAGCTTAGTTTCTCCCAAACCGTATATTCAATATGTTTTATTTCTCTTTATTATACCAATAGGTGTATTCAGCACTAGGCTTCTAACTCTGGTCATGATTATTGAGATGTAACTTAGAAAACTAAAAATGCTAGTCAAGAAGTAGCTTAGTATTATGTACTGGTTGTTAAAGAATATGTCTCATGAGTGAATAGGATTCTTGTGTTTGACTAGAGGGAGACAAAAAGAGCAATGTGGTGATGTAGTTTTTTAAATATTTCACTTCATGCTTTTAGGTAATTTCTTCAGGAAGGATCTGAGACCATTAAAAAAAGATAAAGTAAAGGTTGGACAAAATCTTTAACAGAAATAAGAGAGAGATCATAAAGCACTGCTTAATGGAATAACATTGTACAATCTGTCAAAATTCTGAGGCTTTTTCAAAGTAAGTCTCTGCCTTCCTCATTCATAGATTGCAGCCTAGCCTTTTTTCACTTCTCAGAACTGAATAATGCTAAAATGGATGTTCTTCTGATATTTTTTGGTAAATTGTCATTTTTCTTTCTGAATATTTTTTTTGTTCAGCTGGTCATCTGACATTTGAATGTCGAAATTTCCTCCGAGTAGATCCTCAAAGAGATATTGTTTTAGATGTTAGCAGCACTAGCAGTGAAGACAGCGAGGAAGAAGAACTACAGAGACTGCAAGCCATGCGTGAAAAAAAGAGTAAGGTGTCATTTTATCCTTTTTGATAACTACTAACTACTATTAGTTCTTTTAGCCTGTGCTTTAGAAGTAGGTCTTCTACTTCGTATGTTCAAACTTCAGAGATTTCAAACACACACATTTTTTTTATTATTATTAATTCCTACCATGGGAAATTAATAATGTACTCATTTGGAACATCCCAAAAAGAGCTCCTACATACAAAAGATTATAAGGCTGTAACTAAGAAGCTGCTTAGGGGAAAATGACGTGGGTGTTCTGAGTTAATCTTTTGATGATGGCATGTAGTTTAAACATCTTAACGTTGATAGTAACTCTTAAAACTAATGACAGATACGACAACTGAATTTCTCTCTGGTCTGTAAGTAGTGTTTTGACTGAAACAGCTAGTGAATTGAATTTCAGTGTTCATGTTTGGAGAAGTACTGTTCTCTGTTTGCAAGATCTGAGCATCAACTGTCAGAGAGAGAATAGATGGGTTATTTACCAGATCTGAGAGTTCATTTGAATTTGGACTCTAAAGAGGCTGTTTCCCTAACTAAGAAGGGAAGGTTGTTCCACCATACCATGTTTTAAATGAATCCATGTCCTTCCCCTCTGCCCCTTGAAACAAGTCTCTTGGAACAAGTCTCTTTAGAAGAATGTGTTCCTGCTTCTGTACTTTTGAATGTAAGGGGTGTTTTTGGCCCTAAACTGATCGAAGATGGATGTCAGCAGGAACGAAACAGCTGTTTACTTGATCTTGTAATACAGCTGTTCATTATATATTCTTTCTCAAACTGTGGCTGCTATGTGTACTTTAAGGAGATATATTTCTGTAACTGTCAATAATCTAGGCAGGATTTTGCCATTTTCAAGTGGCCTCATCTTCTCAAGACTTGCACTGTTTGCGCTTTACATTTTTACCCCATTTTCTTAAATACTGAATGCTTGTTCACACATTCTTCATGGTTTTTAATTTGCCTTTTTTAACTTATATCAAATTATTTCAAATTTTATTCCAGAACATACAGACCAGTAACTTCTGTTTGTGGTAGTAAATGAGTAACTGTACTAGCATGCAGATTCTATGGAAAGCTATTTGTACGATAGAAGTAAGATGAAATGCTTGAAATTAGCTATCTGTTTTAAGGATAAATTGTAAAGCTAGTATTTTCTTGTTAGCTGGCATTGTAGTGTGTATTTATATAGTGGATTTGCATTTTGGAGAATTCAAAAGTACTTTCTGAACTAGTACAGAAAAGTCCAAGGTCAGAAATTTCATCCAGTGTGATAAAAATATTGCTTGTAAGTGAAATGTGAAGATACTATATAATACTACACAGTGTTAGACCAGGAAACAAAGATGACCAGATGAGAGGTGACTCTGCTGCCAATTTTTATAGACAGTATATTGACAGGTAACTGAAATTTATCTTAGTTATGGCATAGCTATTTGTGAAGTGTGAAATGAGGATGTGTGAAAGTAATTCAGGAAGGCCTAAGGGAATAGTCTTTTTTATTTTTTCTGTACGTTCTAGTTAAATGACCTGTTTTCAGACTTGGGCAAGTCTTTTAGAATATAGAAGAATGGATATGAAAACCTAAAGCTGATGTAAACATGTAGGAAAAAGTCACAACTTCTTGCCATGTTTTACAGGCTGGCCTTTATTCTTTGTGATCAGATTGAAGTTGTATAAAAAGTTCTACTCTGCAAAATACTCCTTGCAGTACTGAAATTTCAAAGAATTCTTGAAATTACTATACTAGACCAGAATTTGGAGGAAGGAAAAAAGCTTCTAACAGGAATTTTGTAGTAACTTCACATTGCTATTGAAGCCACTCTTCTAATGCTGATCTTAATTTAGCTGAGTGTTTCGTAAACGATAACTTTTTATCTGTAGATTTAAACGAGGAGGAAGAAAAAAAGAAACAGAAAAAAAAAAGCAAAGCAAAAACAAAATTAAAGAGACCAAGGAAAAGGTAAGTCTATCACATGCCTATTTTAAGAATAGAATTTTAGAAATATTTCTGATATTTGGGTGGTTTCTCAGAAAACATTGTTTCTTTTGACGCAGCTTTATTTGCAAGTACATCTTTGGTTTGAAAAGCTTCCTGTTTTCCAGTGAGAGCTTGTTTGTTCTTTGAGTAGTGGTAAAGGCAGAAGCTTTCTGCTGTGGAGTTAGGACCATGGAATTCTAGAAAACTCTAGCAAGCTGGTGGTCTGCAGGTCTGAGAAAGCAATGCTCCCTCTGACTATCCAACACTAGGCAATATGTGGTGGGAGAAAAGGGGGATTATGGGGTTGGTCGCCGGCTTAGCTCGCATGGAGAAGCCTCCCTGCAGTTCAGAGACCCTGAGGTGCAGGCACACATGTACACACACATGCTCTGTATAACATGTAACTATCTAAAGGAAAACTTCTGTAGTTTTACTTAGCATGTGTTGAGTTTTAATGTTCCTGTTATTGTAGAAGCCTAAAAAAAGCGTTACTCCACTTTCAAAAGGAAAATGTCATAATACCCAACTCTGTTGTGCATCTGAGGCCTGCTGACTAATTTTTTTATTTTATTTTTTTAATTAGATGAGACTATAGACTGGTTAGTCATTAGGACTGTTGATGAGACAATATCCCAGGAACTGCACTGAGAGCTGGGAGTTGTATTTGGAGGCCACAATAAGATGTTTTTCAGAAATAAAGAAATAGGATTAAACACTGGGTGTACTGGCAATTTTCCCCTGTCTTATTTACATAGGGTAGGTCTTATGAAGACAGTAGAAAAAAGTCATTCTGCTGGCTGTGGTCTTTACTTGCAAGTAATTAATAGTTAATCATGTAAACAGTAGCATAAAACTGCCCCCTTGAGTATAATGATGAAGCCTTTTCTTTTATTGTCATCTTAATTCTTGGATGTATGTAATCACTGATCACTGCTGGCTAGAGACCGATATCACCAGCTACAAAAGCATCCAAATTTGTCATACCTGTTTCTCTTAGATTTTTGCATGAGAGAAATACATTATGATTTGTCTGAAGGCATTATTGTGGTGGTGTTACTGATCGTATAATCTTTTAAAAGCTGGAAGCTCTATCTTACTGTCATACTTCCAGTTTTCTGTCAGTCTGTCTGTACTCTTAGTCTTTTTCTTATTGAAGATTGAAAAACACACAACTTACAGATTAATTAACACTGGAATAGGCATTATGAACATACTGCACAATAGTCTAGTTAGAAAAGTAGTCATTCAGTTGAACATGCAGACTGAGATATCATAGGCTTTCTGGTGGATGCTACTGTATGAATTCTAGACCAAATTTGATTTGTGACAGCTATATAAATATGGAAATTTTAAAAAACCCACATTATTCTTGTGGCATTTTCCTTCTTTAATTACATATTGTGTGTTTGTATATATGAGTGTATATATATTTTTTTTTTACTAGATCTTCCTCATCGAGTGCAGCTGAAGAGGATGGGCCAAAGTCAAAAAAACAAAAATCACGCAAAAAAGAAAGGCAAAAGGAAAAAAAGAATAAATCTAAGAAAGGAAAGCATCATAAAAAAGAGAAAAAGAAGAGACGAAAGGAAAAAAGCTCATCTTCTGATAGTTCAGACAGTTCTAGTAGTGACTGAGGTGCTGGCCTATTTTTGCGCTCACTTCTGCAGAGATGATGATTTTCGTTTCAAATCAAATATATTTATGCTTTGCAATGCTGTTGTTTTAAAATGAGATATATATATTTTTAAGAAATCTATTTGCAAATATCAGTGCTTCACATTGTTAAATGATGCATTTGGGAAAAATTCTGCTCTTCTATTTCAAGCTTATTAGTACTAAACCATGCAAGTTTAACTAGTTCTTCACTTTTAGTTCAGTTGTGATTAGTTTTGTTTGGAATCCTTTACACTAGGATATGGCAAACTTCAGTTTGCAGGTCTTTGCATAGGAAGATTTGGACTTAAATATGCTTAATGTCAGAATAGTTAAATCAAATTGGGAATTCAAGTGAGATTCTATTATGTTGTGCTTTAAATATGTTTTGAATAACATTTTTCTACTTAAATACATTAATCTTTAAGCGCAAATATGAAATAGCATTTTGGTCCAGAGAAAGGAAAGAATGGGCAAAGGGAAGCTAAAAGAGATTGCTCCTTCAAAATTATCTTCTAAAATTGATCTAGTCATAGACTGTGAAACAAAATGACACAGTTTTTTTGACAGGATTGCTGTGAGCAAGCTGAAAACAAACAAAAGCAAAAAATGCTACTAATTTTTTAAAGTCCTTTCTGCCTAGGTTTTGTTCTTTCACAATTATGGCTATTTCATCTTCAACATAGGTATGAAATGCCACTTTCTAACACTAGACTGTCTGGCAAGATTGTTTATGAAGTTCTAAAACCATGCTAATAGAGTATGTGGTGATTAATGCCTACATGAATGGAAATTCAAAGACCGACAATGACAAGAATCATGAAGCCTCCCTTCATTCTAACAAAATTGCTAGTGAAACATTAAAAAATAACGAACCAAACAAATCTCTTGTTGAATGTAAGCACTCTATCATATTGAAGCAAAATTTACCATTTGCTATTGGGATCAATGTTAAAATTTCATAACTGGATTTTGGGGTATCTAATTCATATTGTGTACTGTGGTAGGGTACAGGTTCAAGACAGACTGCTTGTGAGTTTAGCAGATTTTAGGTGTGTAATCCTACCCCAGAAATGCCTAAACCTTAAAGTGCCTACATGTATAGCTTCTAGAAAATGCTTTTAATGCCTGTGGGGTTTTGTAGGGTGGTTTTTTTGTTTTGGGTTTTTTTGCCTAGACACACACTGCAGCTGTATACCAAGCTGCTCAGGCAGAAGCAGTTCTAAGTCTCATGAGAATCAAAAGATGAGGAAGAGCAATACCTAAGCTTTCTTAGCAATAATATCCCTTGCCTGTGTTTTCTACAGTGGGTTAAAGCATTGAGTCAGTACAAAACGTTTATGGTGTTTTAATCGTTACTGCATTTGGCTGGAAACAGAGATATCTAGATCTAACTCTGTCTTTCAAACTTTTATCTCTCAGACCAGGTTGCTTATTGGGCAACTCATGCTGTAGAAGCTGTGCTAAGGGAACATTAAAGATCAAAATACCCATGGAAGCCCTGGAGCAAAGAGAAATAATCTGTAACCTTGTGTAGGTCTCTTAGTAGAGGATAGCAAGAGTACTTGCATCTGCTCTTCTTACTTTGGTCCAATCTATTTTTTCATGTTGTATATATCATTTCTGGGATGGACTTGGATAATATAACTGAAGAGAGACTGGACTCCTTAATTAGCTGATACATGTGCATAGCGTAAGGAACATTTCTTACTTAAGTACTAATTTAACAGATGCTGCCACCCTATTCACTTTAGTCTCCTTAGTGTTGCTGTGGATTATTAGAGTTTATTTTTGACTGGATTAATTCTCGAAGCCAGTCATTCTGTAGAGAGCAACAGGGGAGTTGTGGGCTGCTTGAGCCAGTACTGTTGCCAAAGGAAATAATTAATCAAGCCACAGCTTTATGCAACTCATTGCAATTTTTTTTAAAAAAACAACTGGTATATATTTTAGTAGTGTTCCTTACTCTTTTGTGTAGTTTCAGACAGCAATTTTAGATTCTAGTCCTAATTCCTGAAATCAAATGATTACTTATCTAAATGACAGTGCAATTACCTTCCATGCAGCGTTACAGCAGCTATTTATGGTAGTTACAATGGTATTTTGTACAAGAATATAAGGCATGAATTTAAATGTTTGTGTTTTGCCACCTTAACTAGCGTACACAGATTTTCATATTGGAAAAAGGCTTTTCTAACTTGAACAATTTAAATATCAGTATTCTCTCTATTTGTGCATTTGTGTAACAGAATATCGTGTCAGCGTATTTTTCAGGCCATATTCCCATTTTATTTACAAAGGTGTATATTAAAGCCAATAGGTTTTGCAACAGAAGTGCTCAAGGTTTCAGGTATATTGACTGTTATGTTAAGGAGATGCTGCAATGAACAGTTCTCTGACAAGTTAATATTTGCTAATTTTTAGAAGTGATATAAAAATAAATATTGTTTTTCTTATTGATTTAGCCATAATGTTAGTGAGTCTGATGTGTTGTAAAAAATGTTACTGTGTCACTTGAGTTTCAGCTTGATCCAGAATGCCTACTCTGGTTCCAGAGGAAGAAGTGCCATTCAGCAGGTTTAGGTATCAAAACAAGACTTCTAATATTAACTCTCAGCTATTTCTTAACTCATATCAAGTAGCTTCAGTCTTCATGAATCACACTTTTAACGGCAATGCCTGATGTAACTGCTGCTGTTGTACAGGCCCAAGGTACTGATTGTATGTCTGCTACTCAACAAACACCAGAGATATAACAATATGAAGGTGATGCTGGTACAAACAGGGACTGTCATTCCCTGTCAGCTTATCTCAGTTACAGAATGAAATGCCTGTTTTTAGAAAGACAGACAAAAATAATGCATGTGAGTAGAATATGGGGTGGGAAGAAGCAAAAAAATGAAGGTAAAGGCCTGTCAAGTGGATAGAATAATGAAGAGTCAGCAACCTCCATACACTTTACAATAATCTCTGAAATGCAAATCAACCTTTGTCAATGGGCACCAGGAAACAAAGTAGATACTTGGTGTTTCCTTAGGTCTTCTTTCCCAGAGAGCGGGAGAAAAAAAGTGCATATCTGCAATCCACCTACTAGCCGGGGAACAGACTGTGCTCTAAAGTGCACCAAATGCTGGAATCACTGAATCAAAGCTGAATTAAGCTATTGTTTTATGAATAGCTAAAGGAAATACACATTCACAGCACAAAAATTGCAGCTTCATCATTCTTTGCAGCATACTTATTTTGTAGTATTCTGAGCTCTCTTCGGTGGTCTATGTTGGTTCTTGTGCAGTCTGCAAGGGACAAATAAAAGTCTTGGCCATAAGTACCCAAGAGGTGGAACTAAAACTAAAAGGAAAATAAATTACGAGTGATACAGTATTATTGCACAACTCTACAACTGAAAGGTTTTGCCTTTTTTCTTTCAGCAATAAATCATATTGAAGAATCATAATACAGCTAAGAATTGCAACACAGCAATTATAGCTAGAAAAAATTGTAGTGTCTAACTGTGAACTTGGAACAGACTGAGTAACCTTACAGGTTTGATCTTTAAGGACATCAAAGCTGCTGAGATAATCAATGCATACTGAACTCTGTATTTACTTGGTGCTTTTATAGATGACAACAAAGCAAGTTGTAGCTGCAGGTCACTCTGAGGAGTATCATGAGTAATGTATCTGAAATGGTGCTTGTTGTCTGTTTCACACAATAATCAGTTCCAGGAACTCCTGAGCTGCATTTTCAGCAGCTCATCTTCTCCAGTTCCTCACATCATCTCAGTCAAAAAAGGGTGCAATCCATATGTATGTAGAACAGAATGTCAAATATCACAAACCTTTTAACTCAACGGATGATTCAGTAGGGCCCTGCAGTCTCCACAGTAGAGCCACCAGTGAAGCTGTTAGAACAATGGTTCTCAAATTGCCATGTCTTGGGGACTCACTTGTCTTAATTTGACAAAATAACTGTACGTTGGAGACTCCCTGAGGCAAAACACATACTTGGTGCATTTTACCACAATTCCTCTGCCTCAAGGCAGCAGTAGCTGAGAGGGGTGTTAATGGAGGTTCTAAGGCGCAAATCACAGTAAATAAGAACATGGATGCATAGAAAAAAACATGCCCCAAATGCTTCTATAATAAAAATGCCAGAACACTGAAACTGTTCACAAGAAATTCTAGGATAACAGTCACAAAGATGAATTTAGGGGATAAGGAAGAATACAAGATGAGGTGGTGGTAGCAGAAAATAAGCAATTGCAGAAGAGGTACAAGAGTGAAGAAACCAATGGGATTAGAGAAATGCAAGAGGAAGTACAAGGATGGAAAAGCTACAAGCAGTCTAAACCAGTTATCCAGTACAGGAAAATCCTTTCCTGCCAAGACTGTGATATATTTTTTCTGTTAAAAAATTGATTAATTATTTGAGAAAGGTGGTCAGAAGTAAATGTTTGTCTAGAAATGCAAATATTCTCCTATAATGTTGTAGTTTAAATAACAGCAATAAAGGAGAAAAGTCTGTAACAGAAGCAGGCTATTTAGCAGAGTTCATTTAAACTCTAGCATAGTATTGAAAATGTGACTAATTATTGTTTACAGTTTTCTTTGTCGCCTAAATATTTGTCCTAGAGAGAAAGTGTACAGTGAAGAAGAATGATTAATCCTTATTTTTTTGTATATAAAGATTCCTGAGGCTTTAACTTAGTGTAATGGTTTATAAAATATTATGGCGGAATTTTGACAATCGGAGATTTTCAACAAAGAATTAAGTTGAGCTGTAAGAAACACGCTGTATAATAACAGTATATGAATATTGTGTTAGGATACTCTTGGCTGAGTGCACTTTAAAGCTTAGTAGTTATAAGCCACCTGTATGGATCCTCTATTCCAAGGTAACACTACAATAGTTTGCAGTGATATCCTGAAGATATACTTTCCAAATTACAATGTTTATCTATGTAGAACTTCTATACTTAATTAAAAAATCAAAACTATAGCTTATTTTGGGGACAACTGCACTACAGTAATCTAATACTGAAGACAGATGGTCCTAAGACCATGCAGACAAGAACAGCTGATCAACTTCAGCAGCCGATTTTTATAGGTACATCTATTTCAAAATATTTGATCATAGATTATTTAGTATCCAGCCCAGATCAGAGGAGAAGGGATTTTCAAGACTGTTTTAAATATAACAGAAATAATGCTTTAAGCTATGCTCCATGCTGGTAGTGTTTATTTTAAATTCCTACTGATTACTCATTTTCTTCTATTGTAAGTCATTTGTCCTCTTACAGAGAGTTCAGCAAAGTCCGTAGAAAACATCTGTTTCTTCAGCCAAACCAAGTGTGAGCAACTTTTCAGGCTTATGAACCTAATGGAAATTACCTCAGTGGCAGAAGCAACTAATGTTTTAAATTAATATTATGAATTAAAATTTTGGTGCTCCAGTTTGCAGGAAAATTTAGAGTCAGTTCATGAAGAGACAGCTGTGCTTTAGCTGATCCTGGACTGTATGCGTTCCAAAGGACAACACCAAGGAATACTTTACTGCTGTTGCATCCCTCCTGTTTATCACTCTCTTCACTCTTATCTCTCTTTTCTTCCATTTGCAGGGAAGGCATCTATTCCAAAACAGTTGACCTGTATTAGTCTGAAAAGTATGAGTTTTCTGTGATTTGGGTGTTAATTCTACTTATTAAGAAAAAAGATTAAGCTCAAAAATAATTATTTGATCCAAATAATGTATTTTTTAAAATCTTACATAAGAACTAATTCTGAAATACTACAGGAAAAAAAGGGAGTCAGAAATATAGCAACAAACCCTCCAAACTAGTGCAGTTAGGCAAAGTTTTCCACATATGTTAGAAATGTGAGTATACGGGACTCCATGGTATATGAAATTCACTGCACAGGTTTCAGTTTTCCACATTATGTTTAGGAAGGAATGGGTTAAGATCTTGACTTGGGCTTGTGCCAAGGGATATTTATGCTTGTAAACCCCTGTTTTTTGCAAACTTTCAAGAATTACATAACCATTACAAGGAAAATAATCTATTTTTGAAGACAACAGGAAGTCTGGACAACTGGACACTAATAATGAGCTGTCTCAAACAGGCTTCACATAATATGTAACAGAAACCTTTTAGATGCTGGTAGGTGTTTCACAGACCTCAAAATTATCTGGGCATTTATCTTAAAAACTTTCTAATACAACACTTGACTCAAGAATTTTGTTTCTATATTTAGATAAGGAGTATATGATGGTTTGCTATGGAGAGACTAACTTGCCAAACAATTACTACAGGCTGCTAAAGTTTCCCTTTGAGGTTCTTCCTCAATTCAGATCAGCTCTCTAGTGAGGTACTGAAATTAAAGTAGTTCCTGTGCTATTAAGCCCAACGTCAGAATAAAAGAAGCAGGGAGCATGAGGAGGACAGAGTTTTCTTTCTAAGAGATAGGTTGGTTGTGCCAGGGATTAGGAATGCAAAGTACTAGAAGATGGATGAAGGATTGGGATCTAACAAAAAAAGTCTTCTGTGGATTTGTACTGATCAGACCTTGAGTATTGCTTTGAACGGAGAAAAAGCAGACTCTTAATCCTTTGAAAGATACCATTTCTTTAGATATACAGCCTTGACTTCCTAAGGAAATATCTTGTTACATTTAAATTCTATGAATTTGCTTTGCCAAACCTTTCCAAATCTCTGAAGCATTCTGAACCTTAAATAATACTCTCTTTCTAGAACATCTGCCAGGTCTATTCCATGTGCAATTGCTGTTTCTGCTGTTACTGTATCTTCTCCTGACTGAAAAAGACTAATGGTTTGAATCTGGAAAAAGGCAGCCAAAAGAGTGGTGGTGGTGTAATCAGCAGCTTTCTCTTCCCCCTTCCCCCCTCCCCACCTTGCCCCAGCTTCAGAAGCTTTATTACTTTCCTTCTAAGTTGCAGCACAGAAAAGATTAGAAAGCCTCTTTTCAATGCTGACATTTCTTTAAATTTCCCCAGATGTCTAGAAAATAACTTTCCAAGTTAATGCAGAGAATACAGGAGCTAAGTAAATTAGAGGAAGAAAAAGCAGAGAGGAATAAATGTTTATCTTCCACTGTGAAATGAGTCTATGTGTAGATTTGCTTTTTATTTGATGGCTAAAAATGAAAAAGCTATTCCTAATATGAGTGAAAAAAATCACACCCTTCATATTATTAAATTAAACTATGTTTTTGCTCTTTTCTGGATGCTTTAAACAGATCTTTGTATTCCTAAACAAAACCTTCCTTTACTAAGTTTTTTCCCTTTGAAATTTGATAAGTGCATTGTATTAAGTTTTGTTTCAGTAAACTGTTACTGAAGGAACTCAAAACCAGAAGAAAATTGGTTTCTATTCAGTCTTTGAGGAGGAATGCATTTTCACTCTAAAGATATTGCTATATGAATGTTTACAGGAAACTAGAAAAACTTGAATTTTCAATTAGCGAAATGCAAGCTCCTAAATATTAGGGGATAAGATGTAAATAACAGCAAAGAAAGCACTTAAAAGATAATATAAGTATACAAACAAATTTGTATTGGTTGTCCAGGAGTAGATTTAGGCTGGAAATTGGCAGAAACTATCTAGACATCAAAGAACCACAGTCCCAGAAGAGCAAGAAATACAACTTTCTGAAAGAGAGAGCTTGGTACAAGTAATGGCTCTAAGAAAGCTGTGGTTGCATGAGACAGCAACAAACTGGACAAATAGAACCAGGTGCTCTTTTGAAGTCCAGAATTCCCATTACTGCTGGTACTTTAATGTGTTTAAAAAGAATGGAAGATATCTAACTATCACACTGAGAAGATTTACAGGTAATAGGAAAGAAGATGAAGCCTCAAGTACTAGAGAGGAGGAGACCGTTAGTTCAAAGCTAGATGAGTTCAGACAGGAAAGCAAAAAAATGTCTGAGAGTGGCAACATGAGGCTAGATCTGGACAGCAGATTATGCATTATGCATACACTGGGAGCAGGTTAAACTGAAAAAAACACTGGAGGGTATAACCACCAACTAAAAGGTATACCTCTTACCTAAGGTTTCTTACCTGAGAAATGACTGAGGCAGTAATTGAAATTTTAAAAATACTACAAAGAAATAGAATCTCTGGAGAAAGGTTTCTAGATTAAATATAAATGATTCAGCTGTGGAACAGTTTAAAGTCAGTGTTTCAACCTGGCCCTACTGTGACCCCTAGAAAATGTGTCCTGTCCACTTGCATTTAGCCTGGCTCAGCTTTTTTTGAAGCAGAAAAGGAAGGTTTTGCTGGTAAAGGGTAAGTTTTTCTGCCTGACAATCAGTGCCTTCAAGGTCCTGGAACTTAAACAGGACCACAAACTTTGCAAAATAATGGTACAAATCTCTTCAGTGACTGAAGAAACTCAGGACTGAGCGGGAGCAGAAGTAGATATCTTCTTAGCTTTTCTTGCCTCTTATCCATGAAGCTGGACAATAGGTAGGATAACTCTTACAGACATTATGAGGAACCTCACCTTTACACTGACATAAGACCAGTAGGCATTTAAAAAAGAGATATCAGTGATTCACTGAGCATTTATTCCTGAAATGGTATAAAAGTTGGTTATTGTATTTTTCGCCATTTTCTGACACAGATTTTGTAAGTTGAACATCAAATCAAGTTAAAAGTATAATTTAAAATTGTAATTTTAAATTTTCCTTATGATGGCATGATGTAGTGGTTTTGGGATGGAGTTAATTTTATTCATAGTAGTTCATATGGTGCCGTGTTTTAGATCTGTGACCACAGCAGTCTTTTCTGGTACCCAACATGGGGTACCAGAAACAAAGGAGAGTATGACCTGCAGAATGAACACTAACAGCACAGTTTCAGTTCCACGCCTTCCCCAGCCGGCGGTGAGCTTGCCAGCGTGCCTGCTGCCTTCAGCTCCTGTGTGCCTCACAACACCCATGTCTGCCAAGGCCCCTACGTTCCATCCCTAAGGAAACCTGTTCATTTACATTTTCCTAATTACACTAAGTTACACCCCCATCAAGGCTGTGAAGGGATACGTGTGCCAAACGTGGGGAGGGAAAAGCAGGGGGAAGGGGCTGGCAGCAAGTGGGAGGGGAGGCCCCACAGAGGAACACCAGCCATCATCCCACCTTCCTGCCACCTCTTCACCTCTTCTCTGCGCCCTGGGAAGGGAAGGTGGTGGCACTGGGGTGGTCTCAGTGTGCTTCCAGATAAAAGGGCTGCCTCTTTCTGTTCATCCTGGGTGGGTTTATTTGTGGGGAAGCTGTGAGCGAGGAGGGGGAAGCTGGTTTTGTGTTGAGCCACTGAACATCTTGCTTGCTTTAGGATCCACCTTTATCACAGGGTGCAATCACAGGTTACTTACATTACTATCACAGTTGATTGGGGGATGCTGTCCCTCTTTATAAGGAAGCTGGTGGAGCAGCTGTTTGCTTTTCTGGTGCTAAACCTCCTCTCAGCTGCCTGTGCAGTGTGGTGATTATCAGTGTAATGATGGGTAAAGATGGGTTCAAATCCTGACAGTGTATAAGACTTTGCCCATTGGCATGTTTCATAGGACTCGGGTTACTCAGACTTCTGCAACGTGATTGTTGAAACAAAGCATCACCAACTGTTTTTACTACTCTTCCTCATAATTTGTGCTACTTTCCTTATTGTCTGGATATTTCTCTTTGACAAAAATGCATTTGTAATAGTTTTTTATTTTAAAGCTTTTTCAAGCTCGCACAAAATAGCATTCTATATCAGTCTGAAAGGACATTTCACAGTGGCAATGAGGTTGGTTAGTAGTATGTCTGTTCTCATTCCTTCTGTGATCCAAGGAAAATGTAAACATGGTGGAACAGTGATGTCATCTGGGCTGGATAAAAAAAGACTATCACACCTGAATTGTTTCTATTCTATGCAAGAGAAGATCTGATTCCAGATACCAAAGATGAAGCATTCTATTACATATATTTGGGTTGGTATTTTTAAAAAAACTAAAATAGTTAGCTAAATTCTGTATCCAACTGGTTGTCTTGATTAGAAGAAAAGAACGCTAGAACATAAAATCTTTATAGAGAATGCATAAAAATCCTGGGGTTTTGGAACCCAGAAGTACCCAAATGGCATAATATTATTCTTTGCCACACCAACCAGCATTTACATCAAATATTATGTTTCCCCTTCCATCAAGAACAGAAATTTTTAACAAGTCATCAGTAGACATGATTTCTACAGTATTTTTTAATAGAAGGTGTTAAAATATATAATCTGTGGGGAATCAGACAGTAGCCTTCCTTAGAAATTATCAAAAAAACATGAGTTGGTAGGAACTTTATTCAGAAATACCTCTTAATTCTTCAATGCCTTGTCTTCTTTTGGAAGTTGTATGAAAGTCAAGTGAAAAGACCTTCCTTGAATCACAGAAGTGCTTAAACTGTAGATAGAAATGAAATATGGGAAACCAGCAATAAAGAATTTACTGACAACTATGGGGGGTTTTTTTGTGTTGTGGCTACCTGTTACTCTCCGATTGCACTGTAAGAAGGGAATTAATCTGGTTTATTATTTGTTTTGTTTTGTTTTATTTGGGTTTGTTTTTCACAAAAGCAGGTGAGGAGGTTGAAAGTATTGAGAAATAATATAGTAGACTTAGATTTTGTTCTTGAGAGATGACACAACATTAGAAATCTATTATATGTGATAGTTCTTCACTAGGAAAGTAGTGCAGCACTAGGGCAGGTTGTCCAGGGAAGCTGTGGAATTTCCACCTTTTGAGGTTTTCAGGACTTAGCTAGAAAAACCCACTTGGAATGGGAGGACATATTAGGTGATGAGGCTCTACAAACACCTAGCTGCAGCCTTTAGCTAATCTCTCTTTCCACCTCTGAAAGGCAGCAGTGTTTCTGCTTCACAACACTGAAAGATCATTGAGTGATGTCAGTTTGAATACTTATTCTATTCAGACCAAAAGCTTTAGGACTAAAAGGGCAAAATTATGTTGTAGGTTTTTTTGTTTGGTTGGTTTTTTTTGTTTTGTGTTTTTTTGTTGTTTTGTTGTTTTGTTTTTTTTTTTTTTAATCATGTAAACTGAGCTACTACATTTGGGTGGTAATCTCTTTGTAATGAATTCACACATCAACGCTATATTCTGGCTTTCAATAGTTAGGATTCCTGCAACATTAGCAAAGGGTTAAGCTGTCTCTTGTGGTCAGTGAATCAAATACTTTAGTAAAATTCAATGTGCTGCTGCACTGTCTGTCATGACCGGGAAAGACTAATACCATATGCTTGCTCGGGACTTGACAAAAACCTGGAATCTGTTTTAGTTATATTTCCCCTTTCTTAAGCTCAGTATGGCTTAAAAAGCCATATTCTGGAGCGGTTTTTGCAATACTTTGATCAACATTGACTGCGATATGGATAATCAGGTATCAGATGGCTGAGCTGAGCACTGCTTACCAGGGAAGTCACACTCTGGCAGCTGCTTTGCAAATTATATATAAAATTATATAAAAGTGGCTAAGGGTCCCAAATCCCAAAGACGTTTGCCCCATTCTCTTGTGTCTAGTCCAGTTCCAAAATAAAATTTAGTGAGTCCTAGGCAAATTTGGGTGCCACAGACCAAAACTTTAAATTTGAAAATGATCACTGATCAGGCATCTGAGTCTGCAGTCTTAAACCACTTTCCATGTGTTTTATGTCCTGCTTCTGTCCATGCCTATAAGTGATAGGATTAAGCAACTCAGCTCCCATTTCATGTTACCTTCAGGCTTTGAAGCTCAACGTATTTTATAGGGCACCTAAGTATTTATTTCTAGGATTCCAGATTCTACTTTGGGTGCCAGAGGTCTTGAGTTGGGCATTGCAATAGTCAGTGCTGTGAGAAATCCATGTTTTTGCCTCTAGTCCCATGGAAGAAATTCAGGTTAATTGCTTTTGAAAAGAAAGTAAATTATTGTTTCACTGACTCCTTTTGAAAATGCTGTCACCTGTTCTTAGCTTTCTTAAAAGGCCTCAACTCACCTTTCCTTGAAGTCAATGGTTTCTTTCCATTTACTGCAACTGGAGTTGAGTAGATGTACACAAAGCTGTCAGTAGTTCTCTATCAGCTTCTTTTGCTCTATTACCAATAGTAAATCAGTTGAAATCAGTTTGGTGATAAAATTATTTTATCATTAAGTCTTGAGGAATGCTACTGTTCTGTCAGCTGTCTGAGTGGGTAACCCTAGACTGTTAACAGAGCAGTCCCAACTGCATTTTCTCCTCTTCCCCATCCCTCAGTTTGTAGATGGGGTTCCACCGCTCTTCATAGTCCAAGAGCCCATGTATAGGCATTTCTGTATTAGCACGATATTTTTCATTAATAATTAATACTAACAAAAGCTGGGACATTTAGCTGATTGTGGTGCTAGTTATAATGCAAAACATATCAATACTTTAGAATTTATTTATGGCTTTACTGAGACAATTTGCATTTGACACAGACTTTGTGTACTGTTTCACAAGCATCTATACATTTTATGAATAATTCTGTGAGGTGTTTCTGGAGTATATGTCCCCCTCATAAATGACATGTAAACAAATTCAGACTCAATTGTACCTGGATTTATAGAATACTCATATAAAAGGAAATGTAGTTCTACTTATAGAGATACCTGCCAGGTTGTGTGAAAAACATGTTGGATTTAGAATTTCCCTGTCAATATTTGCAGAACATCACTAGGCACTTCTAAATCATTTATCTCTTTTATTATCATTTATTTATCTCTTGCCAACTACAGCTTGTTTCTGGCACAGTGGGAAAGTGAAAGCATTATTTCTTTAAAGTATTATTGAAGTCATTTGGATGTCATCAAAGCCTTGCAGCTTTTTCTCTTTTTTCCTGCTATTACCCACTTTTCTACTATATTCCCACTAAATTCAAAGCCTTGCCCCTTCTGTGTTCATGATGCTTGTTCATGGGTGGAGGAGAGAAATTGGGAGTGAATTTGAACCCAGGAAGAAGGGAGGGGTGGGGGAAGGTGGGTTTAGATTTGGTTTTATTACTCGTCAATTGGTAATAAATGAAATTAATTTCCCCAAGTTGAATCTGTTTTGCCTATGACAGTAACTGAATTGCTAAGTGATCTTCCTGTCCATATCTCAATCCACAAGCCTTTTGTCATATTTTTCTCACCCTATCCAGCTGAGGAGGGGAGTGATAGAGCGGTTTGGTGAGGACCTATTGGCCAGCCAAGGTAAACCCACCACAGTGTTCAACAAAAAAGTTCTGTTAAGCTTGTTGTCATGTTCACTAATATTTTTCTCATAGCTTCATTTCAATTTAGTTTACTGTATTTCCACTGATTATCTGTCTTCACATCTTTGGAGTCTCTGTATCTGCTTCAAAGAAAATAAATTTTGGGCTATGTAATAAACATCTCTTTTAGTAGTCCTAGCATTACTGCAGTCCAGATAGCTCTTCAAACTCTTGAAAGTCCTTTAATTTATATATTTTTTCCTTATATTCATAAATTTATGTCTTTATATTGTATCTCATTTCAAGTAAGCCTGCATGGGAAGAATAGTTAATAGGTCACAGGGACAACCTTTTATGCATTCTATAAGTTAACATGCAGATTTTTCATGCTAACTTCTACATATTGTGTAAGTTAACATGCAGCCTGCAATATGTGATTACTGTCTATTTCTATATGCTTGTATTTTGCTTCTGCTCTGAAAACTTTACACTCCACACTGCACATACATAACTGACTTTTGAGACAGGTATTGTTTATGACATGAATATTTGTGAAAAGAAGAAGGGTGAATGGTGGTTATACAATGGAACAGTTGTTACAAAGAAATTGTCTTTGCTCTGAAAAGCCAGAGCTGCACAAGGTTTTAGTAAAAAGAATTGGTGGAACTTGACATATTTGGTGGGTAGAGAAATTGTGTTTCTTGTTCCTGCAAGAGTTGTGGTGTCTTTATCCTACAGTATTTTTAACTAAAGCATTCAAACGCTATTAAGGATTTAGAAAGCAAATACTGTTTTCCCCAGTATTTTCCCCAAATTGCTTGTTTCCATGCATTCAGGCATTTATCAATGTGAAGTTGTGAGGTTTTGTACTACTTGAAAAATACACAAATAAAAGAATGGTTCTAAATCACCTTTAAGTGATATGTATGTCATTGTGTTGTGGTAAGTTTTAAACTTTGATCCCACATTGCCCTAATCCATTAAACTAAAATGTAGTAATGTCATTAACATTTATCCTTCTTGGAACTACGTGTTGTTCTGGAGCTTAAAAGAAGTTTCTTTTGTTTCCTTTCGAATTTTAGTGAAAGGTAATCCTCTGCATTCCTAACTAAGCCAATTTATCCCTTAACACCTTTTCAATTCAGATACTTTCCAGGCCTTGCTTTGTGGCCACTATCTATTGAAAGATAACTGGAGGACATTCCATTCGCCCTTGATCACCAATATTCCTTAAGTGGCCATAAAGCTTGGGAATTAAAGCACATGTCCATTAGGAGTAGTTAAAGGTATAATAAATACAAGGGTTTTGAGAGAAGCTGCAAAATTGGTTAGAAGTACGGCAAGGCTTTAAAATGAAAAAAGACTAAAATTTTAGTAGTCTTTAGTTCAGGAAGAAGAAAGATAACTGAAGTTTCCAGAACAACAAAAGGTACAAGGACGTGCATATTACTGCACACTTTAAAACAGTGCAAACAAAAATGACTTTAAAGACAACATATGTAAATCTGTTTCCATCACAGAATGTGCTAAAACTGTGCAGCTCATCCTGATGAGGTCCAACTGACATCGAGAGCTTTGCATAATTAATTAACATGTATAAATTTGTCTCACTAATGTGTATTCCATTGCAACAGAGGCCATAAAAATAGAGAGATAGGAGCTGTCATGTAACTTGACATGTTAATGTCTGTGTGATGATACATGGGCAGGTACTGCACTAGACATGCTGACTGCTTAATCTGCCCATCTTCCTTTGAAAGTAAAAAAATGCATCACACTGACCTGATACACCAATTTCTCTGTGTGTGCCAATATGACAAGATTTTAAAAGAAATAATATCATTTGCTTGTGTGAAAATGTGTTTCTCCCTTTGTCTCTCATAGCATTGCTGCATACTCAGTCTTGTGTTCATACACTGCTTTTTGGCATTAATGTCTGCAGGATTAACAAAATGCTATCAGTCTGTCTTTTTAACTCATACTGAATCAAAAGAAATTATTTAATTGTAATTACAGATCATCTCCCATACAATATTTTGTAATCACCATTAGACATCAGGAGTTATTTTTCCAAAGATGTAAGTTGCAAAACCTGTTGTGTTTCTCAGCATGGAGTAATAGAGCAACTGCATTGGTCTGTAGACTTTCAATGAAAACAGGCTGGTGCTGCCATCTTTTGGACATTATTTAAATACTTGTTATGGAAAACAAGGATCTGATTAACGAGGACATTGTTCATGAGGGATGTGGGGAATATGTCAAAGAATTAACTTTGAAAAAACCTCCTGCTGTGGATTTTTATTCCATTCTTCTTAAAAATGCATTCGTGCTCACAAGCATACAGCTTTGTGAGTGCGTAGGGATGTCCCTGCATTAAATGCCGTGTACGCTGAAGAACAGTTGGTGGTCCAAAGTCTTAAACGCATTGCAGTTACCTTTTTATGTGCTATTTAAAGAATTTAATCCACTCAGATGGAATTCATTTTGCTTATGGAAACATACAATTTCCATTACAGCATTTTAGATTTATTTGTCCTTGTTGCATGTAAAGTATTTATTTTGGGGCCTGATTATTCAAAAACACATTTTCTGCCTGGGAGACTGAAAGGTAAGAAATGAATAGATCAGTCCAACCTGGAAAAAACCAAAACATTCTGCTTTATCTGCATGAAAAGAAAACTATCCTTCCAGAGAAATGCTGAAAGTTCAGTTATATGAAAGCCTGAAACAGGAGTGGTGTGGTTTTTCAGGAAGAAAAGATTCTGCCTTCCCTTCTTGGGAATTAGATCAGAATTTTTGATCCTTGCTATAGACAGTACACTAACATTTCTGACAATGCGGGTGTTTCCTTCCTTTTTCAGCAAACAGCGTTCCAGGAGAAAAACTGGGTAGAAAATCCAGTTAGATCAGACTTTGTAGGTTCTAGAGCTAGTTCAGCAAATAGCTATCCTTAACAAACTGCTCTGGGGAGTGTACTAATATCCTACTAAAAAACCATGGTGAATTTAACTGTATGGGTGTTTCCTGTGACAAAGAAACAATATCTCCTTACCCACCACAAAGCCCTTACACAGTAAGAAGGACTTTGGTTCCTGTTGGCATGCTGGGTCACGGTGGAGTGGCAGAAGAGCTCATAGTCCCCTTCCTCATGTATTACTGACAAGGGTATGGTGACCTGCTCTATACAGTAGTTACAGATTGTTACAGGTTTCATAGTGTTGCAGCGTAGCACAAGTTTAGTTCTGATGTCTTTCGTATCATCCTGAAATAGCAGTACAATGAGTCTGACCTATTCGTATCTATTGTTACTACTAGCTGTCATTTTAGCATTTATATATTGATCATTATGTTTTATCTGTCTTTGTCAACCTACTTCTTAAATGGAAAACTTATAGAAACTTTGTGTAGTACTCTAACAACAAAATTGGAAAAAAAGACATATTCCGTCAATATAACTAGAAACAAGACAACAGTTAATTTAAATAAAAAACTTTATTAACAATGTAAAACGCTTAATATCTTACAGTCTGAGATAATTCTGGCATGCCCTATATGAGTTAATACTTACTGATATGCAGACACCATGCTTTGAATTCCATTGGAAACAAAATGGGTTGGTATTGTGTTTTACATTGTTTATTTTAGTAGACTGTCTTTTAATAAATTATTTATTTTTTCCAAAAGCTTGTAGAGATACTATCGGCTTAAAAGGAAATCTGTTGCTTCTATGCATTGTACAGTATGTAGATATTTTGATTTCTCTGTATTTACAAGTTCTAGGTATTTTCATATATGGTTTGTGTATCATAAATTAAGTTTTTTCAATGAAGCTTTTAAATTGAGATATAGTGGAAGACTAAATATGAATGAGAGCACAAAAAGCAACTGGAGATTTTATGCAAATTCTGTTACAATATTGTTTACTTGTTTTAGAACTTTTGTATTTTTGCTGTTAAATAGTTTTCTATGCTTAAAGACTGTTAGAATATGATCAAGTATTTTGATATGATACTAATAAGAGTACTGTACTATGCACAAACTTTTAGCTGCAGTTCAAACAATAAAAAAAACTTTAAAATTATCTATTAAACATAATTTGTGTGTCTTTTCTCTGAGTGGTTGAAAGTAAGCATGCAAAACATACTTTAAAAAGTTTTAAAAACATTCTTAGTTATGCTAGAGCTATCCCACAGCTGGTTGTTGACCACCATAACTTTAAGCTATTAAAACCCTTATTTTGAAAAGGATGGAGCAGAAGAGAAAAAGAAATAGGCTAGTATAGAAAACGTACTTTATAACCAACTGTAGCAATGTTCATCTTTTCAGTGGTCAAATAATAGTGGTTTAATCAAAGTTATGATTTTCTTGGTGCTTCTGTACTTCATCTTCTAACTTGAGACAAGACAACACAGTCCAAAGAATCTTCGCTTCCGTCTTCTTACCAACGGATACGGAGTCAAGTGTAGGAGGCTGCTATCATCTGTGATGAAAAAAACCCCACATTTTAATACAAGCATGTACACATGCACACACAGAGAAGAGTTTATATCATTTATGTGTCCTAGCAGCACCTACATGATCAAGTAATAGATCCCATTGTTCTAGGCACAGAGCAAAGTCTTACAATGCTGATTATCAGGATCTCCATGATAATGCAATAGAAATTTTGGCAATTAGAATACCAGATCAATGACTAAACCTAAAGGAAATTACACCTCCAGTATTGGGAGACCTGAGCCACAATATTCCTGCATGCATGAATCATGTTAGGGTCCCAAATAAAACCTAAAGATAAGTTGCCTGAGATTTTGCAGACATGCAAGTTTGGAAATGTCAGTCCTAAGGTTAAATTCTGGCTTAATTTAAACATTAAGAAAACACTTTATTGGGTGGCCCTTTGTACACACCAGAGATTTAAAGCTGCAACACTGGAACATCTTGGCACATCAAGAAAAAAAGCACTTGTCTGGGAAAGTAAGCACAATATGCTCACCCTGTTTCTCGTTAGCCTTCTACCTTTTGTATTAACTCCTTTTCAATTCATATGAAATGTATATATTAGTGCCTATACTTACGTTAACTCATGCACTGTCAGCAAGCTATCTCACCAAATCTTTAGACTTCACCTTGAATTTGAGCCATCTTCAGGCATGGTTTCAGGCTAAGAGCTAAGCCTCACTATGTTCCTATTCTGGTCACATCAGGGACCTAGTTTTGATTTTAGGCTCTAGACTCTACTGTAATACAAAAACGTAACTATAAGAACATCAGTAAGAGATCATTTAATATTGTGACTCAAGTTTATGAACCACATCTTAGCATAATAACTTTCCTGCTGCCACTTAAGAGAATTCCATACAAAAAATACAGGTGCGCAATCAGTAACATTATGTAAAACTTCTGTGGGCTTGCAACCTTAACTCCGTTCTGGCTGCCACTGAAATCAACAGCAAAACACTCACTCATTTACTGAAAGCAGGATTGGGTCTTGTAAAGATCAGCACATTCAATGGCATTCATTCACCTCATGATCATTCTGTTAAACACTGCTTGTAATTCATATACATGTCAAAATTGAAGTCCAGACCATACTAATTACCTATAATGTTGTTTGTTTGTTGTATTTACTTATACTGTTATCTAGCTTTAATCCGTTAAAGGTCCTGGAATATTTAAAAAATTTTAATGGCTGTATGACTAATGAGTATGACTGTCCATGCCTGAAGCATCCATTCTCAGGGGCCATCTGTAAACTATGATCACAGTTGGAGTCTGTGGGAGCTGCAAAAATACCATTTGTGATTACCTGGTCCTGGGGCATGTCTCAGAGCTTTTGAACTCTAGCTGACATGTTTCCCATCCTGCTGCACAGATGTTCAGTGACTTTCTGGCCAGTTTTGAAGGGCAGTGTAAACATCAGACAGCAGAGAAGAATTCTGCACACCTTTATCTCTGTTCTGAATTTGAGTTTCTGTATGCTTTATATCTCCCAAATTTGCCTTTTTCTTCCTTATTTCCACCATGCTCCTTTCTCCTAGTCTAGGCATAGACTTTATGGCATTTTTCCAGTCTCTACAATGGCACATCTCTACCATGTATCATAAACAATTCCCCTTCTCCTTCCACATAGTTTCATCAAGCCATCCTGCCATAAACTCTTACTTGTATAATGAATTCATCAATTCTATATTCACCTCTTACTATATTATGATTAATACTAGATTGCTTAGTTACTTGGGACAAGATCTAGGCCTCATTAGGCATAATTCACCAGCTGCCACTGTGCAAAGACTACACAGCATTTAAGAAATACACATTATCATGAAGAAACCAAAAAGGAAAATTATCTTTTTAATGTTCACATGAAGAAAGAGAGTCCCTGTACATGTGGAATATTTAACACTGCTGGGCCACAAAATGAAGGCCCATTGCTAAATACATGCATAGGATGGAGATCCTGCCCCCCTTTTCATTTGTATAGGGTGCCTCATAGCTGGCTACTGGGAGAAGCACACTGTTAGCCGACTCAAGGCAAGTATCTTTTCTGCATAGGGTCAGTGTCTGCCACAGATGCTACAAGCCTTTTAGGGGTAAAGCAAACCCCATCACTCAGTAGGATCCCTATTATAGTTGGTGCAATTTACACCTTCATTACCTTTGAAAAAGAAAGCCTCCTGACACAGGGAATTAGCTGTGCTGCTGCTTTCACGTCACCAGGAAAAATCTATTATTTTATCTATAGGTACAATATCTATAAAATTCCAGAATCCCTCATGTGAAACTCAAGAGGCCAAAGTTCACATACTAAATTCTGGCTTCTCTGAATCAGTATGGAAGAGACTTCACCCAGATTTTTCTAACTTCTATTAAAAACCCCTATATTTTTGAATCTAATGGAAGGCAAAATCTTTAATTATCTTAATTTTCCATATATGAAGAAAACACAGAACATACCTTGATTTTTCAGTGGTAAAGGCATAGTCTCCCTGAGTTTACTTAAAAGGTTTTTCATTTCTCTCATATCTCTGTGGAAACAAAAGTTGAAAGAGATATAATAGAACAGGAGTTGCAGACTGAATGCAGAATGGCTCACAGTATAGCTTTATATGCTGAAATGATGGAGCAATAAATAAAAAAATCTATTGGGCAAGCATTTGGGTCATATACATGTATCAGAAGATGCATATCAACATAAAGGGCAGTAGATTTAATAAGGGAGCACTTTTAAGCCAGTCTGTTATTAACTAGTCACATCTGGCCCAAATTTGTGATCTATTTTGGTGCTTGAATATTCCATATTAAATGAGTTGGTGGGCACAGTGTGATCCTTGTGGCAAAATACACAATATGGCTTAAAATTAGCACAAGCTAGTACTAATGTCAAGTTAACACCCATATCAGCATTTTGTAGCTTGTGCCACTAATGTGTTTCATTGTTCAGAATAAAATTATAATACATGTAGCTAATCCATGACATTTAAGCTCCCTGCACATTAAGTGAAAATTTTAGAAACAGGGCAGTGACTTTCACCCCCCTTAGGAGGACTCTGGCATGAAATTTTCTAAAAGGCAGGAGATGGAAAATATGATAGCAAAATATCATCTCACAAAGCACATTACATTTGGGTATATTTTGGGAGAGGCCAGAACTTGCAAAAATGTTCCTGTTTTACATATAGATAGCAGACCAGCAATTTTGTGTGCAGGCTTGTAATATCTTAGGGCTTTCAGGATTTAAAAACAATGTAGTCTTGCCTCATTCATCTACATATAAAATAGTTCTTAGAAATGAAGCATCATGACTAACAAGAAATTGCTAAGTTTTATCCTCTAGTAGAACTGCATCTCATTTTATATTAAAAAACATGGTAACTACTACAATCTCAGCAGCAGCTTAATATACAAAGCCATCAAAACAGGTACTTTTTGCAAAGAAATGTTGGCCATAAGGATTACTCCCTACTAAAGGGTCTCATGTTTGTCTTTCAACTGCATAGTTAAGGGGGTAAGAGAATTCCACTTCAACAAACCCATGGATGATGTTTCCCTCCCCTCCTAAGGCTTCCACATTCATAACTATGGACAGAAACAGCTGACATGAACGAGACTCTGTGTTTTTGATTTATGAATGCAGAACCACAGGACAGCAGATTTCAGGTACAAAATCAGAAACCAGTCAAGATGAGACAAAAGCTCCTCTTCTAGAGAGCCTGGCCCACTAGGAACATAATTTCCCACCCTTTGGTTTTGCCAATGACCCTCTCGTAATTAGCCTAATTAAGGATGTCACTTCTCTCTGCCCTCCTTTTAGGAGTTGTTCTCCTAAATGCTAATAGGTTATTTAATTTACTAATACCTGTAATGGTAGTAACACTGGCTGCCTAATTGGAAAAGACTAAGTAAGTCCTAGACAGAAATTTGTTTTGTTTAGGAATGAAGTGTTACACATACCTTTCAGTGTTTTCAATATCTGTGGAAACCTGCCATAAATGCTGTTGAATATCTGTTGGTGACGATGATGTGTCTTCTAAAATAGGTACTTCGGAACTCTCCTCCACTTTAGTATCTAGGATCTTGGGTGGGGCACAAGGTTCTTTTCCTTTAAAATATTTAAACAAAATATATATCCCCATTATTTATTGATTAAAATGCATACTCAGATTATATCACTGATGTTTTGACCTTGATCTTGCACAGTATATACGAAGAGAGAGTGGTGAATGCAAACTCTGAGTAAGAACTGTTCAGAAAGAGAGCAGACCACACCAATCTGCTAATCAGAGTGCCGCTATATGTTACTCCTACCAAACAAAACTAAGAGAAGCTCTATGCAGGCATTTGTGGAGCTTAGAATTTTACATAGTGAGTATTATGAAGGGTTTCAATTAAACTCCAGTGGCTCACATGTGACACAAAATAAGAGCTAGAGGACAGACCAGAACAAATTAAGTAAGGAAACAGCATACATTCCGAAAGCAACTTCAAAAACTTTGATGCTGAAGAACATTGCAATCCATGCGTCTTAGTATTACAGCAATACTAAGGGAAAACAGAAGACAAAAAAAATGTGCAGTTTCGTACTTAGTGATTTTAAAAGGAATACATAGCTGCCACAGCTCACAGCCCAATACACATTATATTCTTAATTTCCATGCTTAGATTTGCCTAATCCATGCTCACTAAATGAAAATTAAATGCAGTGTTGGAATTTAATGGGGACTTCATGGCACAACTGCCAGGGCTGTTGTCAGGGAGAGAATGGGGTAAAGGATGTGGACCATTGTAGTGGAGCATGCAAGAGAGTTAAGTACTGGTAGGATTTTTTTGTATCCTTGCAAGCCTTGTGTGGACTGTCTGATGGTATTCCTTTTCTGTAGTGGCAAGTACAGTCCTGATACCAAGTACTTTTAAAGGAGAAAATTCAAATTGAAGTGCACCCCAGACATGTTATTGAAAATTTAAAAGTTTTTCCCCCTCTGAGTTCTCTCATGAAATAGAGTAAACAATCTCAGAAAGAAACAAATTAAACTTCCTAAAAATAGAGAAAAAAATCTCAACGTTTAAACCAGTGGTATGAGGAGTTGAGTAAGAAATGTTATTTTCATCTCACAGTATTTGCAATTTGAAAAATTTTCACATCAGGATAAACCTGAGTAGTTCCTACAAGGTTTGACACAGGAAGAACAAGAACAGCTAACAGAGTAGTAGTCATTTAGCCCATTTTTCTGCAACACTAGAGACCAAGGTTGCAGACCATGCTATATTTGTCTTCAACAATATAAATAAGTATCCCTGCTATCAGGCTTATAGCCTTGGTTTTTTTAAACTAGAAATTCCTGGATTTCAAGATGCTCTTTTTGGACAGGTTCTTTAAGCTGTTGTATTCTTGTAAATTATCCCTTGGCTGAAAAAAAAAAATTACTCTTACCTACTTGTCTAAATGTCAGACTAGACGTTTCTTATACTATAGAAGATACCTGCTTAATGTTTTCAGTACTCTCTGAAGTCAGTAGGAAGCCCTTTTCCCTGCTTCCCCCCAACCAAGCCATCTAACTATGATTCCAAGAGGTTGCATGACCTGACATTACAAGTTTATAATCTATAAAAGAATCAGTAGAAGAATGATGTCCTTTGTCCGCTCTCTGCTGCTTACTTTGCCATCCACTGCAAACTCGTACTTTGCCAGATCCCTGTGTGAGACACTTTAACCCATCAAACAGTAGAAGATCACCCCAATAAGAGGAAAAATAGAATGTGAAGTTTTCTGATGTTGCAGTGATTTAAGTCAGGTCAGTGAAGAACACTACGTGTTCCAGAGGAAGTGCCAGAGGAGGAGGATGATCATATGGCCAGAAGCAGTGGAAGGGAGGAAGTGAAGGCATGACAAGGGAGGGGAGATAGAGGGGAAGGGATCAAGACCTTTCTGGTGGTAACAAGCTATAATGCTGACCCAACTGCTTGCGGAACAGCATCCTCCCCCTACCTCTCAGATTATGTGTTTTACTCTGTATCACCCTGCAGGTATAACTTCCAATTTTTTTTAGTTCTTAACTGCAGCTTTTGCTGTTATTTTAAGGTAGTCCATATTGTACAATTTTAACTGTTCATTTGTGTAAGCTTCATTATTCATTATTCTTCCCATTACAAGAAGCCCATAACACAACATACCGTTACCAATATCTCACCACTTCTTTGTAAAAGAGGGTTGCCTCAGTGAAATGATCTAATTTGCCACCGATATAACAAGGTGTTACTGCTGGAACTGGGTATTAGTTAATTCTCCTATTATTTTGAAATGTTATGTTGGAACTCTGACCTGACCTCTGTGACAGGCTGTGAAGAATAACCCTGTCTACAGATGCATCCTTCTGGGATGTGAAAGATGTTTCAAAGGAACAATAACAATACTAGATGAAATAATAGAAAAAGTTCTCTTTCACAACTTGAGAACAGAAGCACTGAGACTCTAAGGCTCTTTTTGCTAGCACAAAGGCAAGCTCTTGCAGATTTAGCAGAATGAACAGCACAGATTTCTCTTCAACTGAAAAAAGCTCTTTACCAGTAACTCTGTTGTATTGTGAACAATTCACGAAGACTTTATTGAATTTCAGAGCATCTGCTCAATCACTTGAAAACAGTTAAAGAGGCAGCTAGTAACAAAGGCTTTGCTTGAATAATGTATATGACTCAGGCTTAACATTTCTACTACATGGCACAGCCTGTTGAGAAACAAAAGCTCTTTAATCTTCTCATCCTTCTAATGGTGGTAAGAATATCTTTTGTATTGCACATTCTTAAAATAGGGATATGAACCCTAAATTTTACTTTCAATTTAGTCAGTGGAAAGACTTTTATTAATTTCTGTTGGAATTTGGTTGTGCACACAGTGTTTTCGGAGGTGTCCACATACACTTGCTATTCTTGCCAGTTGACTACACAGAGGCTTTTTTACTGTGACATTTTAATATAAAGCATGTTTAAGAAGGATGTGAAACTCCTTGAGCAAGTCCAGCGGAGAGCTATGAAGATGATCAGGGGACTGGAGCATCTCCCTTATGAGGAAAGGCTGAGAGACTTGGGTCTGTTTAGCCTGGAGAAGAGAAGGCTGAGGGGGGATTTCATAAATACCTATAAATATCTAAAGGGTGAGTGTCAGGATGGTGGGACTAGGCTGTCTTCAGTTGTGCCCAGTGACAGGACAAGGGGCAATGGGCACAAGTGGGAACACAGGCAGTTCCACCCAAACATGAGAAAAAGCTTCTTTCCTGTGAGGGTGACAGAGCAGTGGCACAGGCTGCCCAGGGAGGCTGTGGAGTCTCCCTCTCTGGAGACATTCAAAACCCACCCCAGGATGCGTTCCTGTGCCCCCTGCTCTGGGTGTCCCTGCTGAAGCGGAGGGGTTGGATAAGATGATCTCCAGAGGTCCCTTCCTACCCCTGCCACTCTGTGATTCTGTGATTCTGTATTCTTTGTCTTCTAGCCTCTAATTCAGCATATTTTTTTTTTTTACTTTAAGAAGCAGGATATGTCTTTGATATGAAATTAGATTTATTGAAATAGATAATGCTGAAGATCAAACTTGAGTGAGGATAAATAAGAGGGTAGAAAATTATCAGTTCAGAAAGGCTACATACATCTGTGATCACCATGCTTTATGAGTCTCACCTGTTATGCTCTCTACTGATTCTGAGGTGACCTCTGTGTTTGCTTCTGTTATGCTACCCTATGCACCTACTCGTAGTCATCACCTACTTCCTGGAAAAACTTACATAATGAAAAAACTATCTATTATAGGTCCCTTAGAGCTAGTTAGATTTCACTGCAGATGAATTGGAAAGATTTCTGGGGGGAATAACAGAATTTTAAAAAGCTGAGAGAACCCCTCTCTCAAAAAGAAGGCAGCATTTGCATCAGGCTTCTAACCTGGCAGTTAAGCATAAATGCACAAGCTATGGCTCACAGCTGAAGTAAATGAAAAGGAGAACATGAAAAGGGGAATAGGAAAGAATTGTGTAGGAAGTAAAAAAGAAATGTGGCAATATATCTAACAGCCTGATGAACTTCATTCCTTCCTTACACATGGGACCTGCAGAACTCATGAGACTGTCTCACTGGAAATATTATTATTAAGGAAAATGCACTAGGAACAACAAGGTTGTGGTAGAAGATGTGTTCTCCTCCTTTCATGCTTGTTTCTATTCTAGTCATCTGGCCTCTTCACAGTGCCCACATGAGAACAAGGTGATTCTCAATTTTTTAAGTGCTTGTTTCCTTATTTCCTATTATTTCACCTGTGTGCTTCTGACATCTTATCCCTTTTGTGTAAGTAATATATCAACATAATGACACAAATCTACCAGTCTTTAAATAGAATGCTGAGATTGTAGCATATCTGTTAAACAATCCTTCCTCTCCTCTTCAAGACTCTAAATAGCATGTAATTTAAACAAAGCCAAATAAAACAAAAATCCCTTCACTGAATTGAGGGTTTATTTCTGTAATCTATAATATAAGCTATCACAGGCTTTTAGGTACTATTTTAATGAAATATAAGTTGTTATCACAAAACATATATTGGAAAAACAAGTTGTGCTATCAACTTCTTGTACGGCACACATTTATCTGTGGTTTGGTATCATTCTGATGCACCAACAATGCAGGAATGAGTTCAGTCTGAATTTACATCACAAAAGCCTAATGTTTTCTGTCCATAGTATGCAGACACGATTTCCCATAAGACTCAGTTCTCCTTTTTTTCACCTAAGCATTCAGTACCTACCACTCTGGTTAGTGCTGGTATCCTTCTGCCCTCAGCTATGTTTATGTAAGTCAGATGGGGCCCACACATCTCAATTACAATGATTGAACTGTAATTTTTTCTTCAGGGTTTCCAAATAGGCTTGTGGTAAGAATAGACAATATGTAGGTTACAAGCATTAAAGTACTTTGTATCTTATTCTGAGAAATTATTAATGCATAAACACAACCTTCAGAAAAAAAAGACACAGGAAAAAATAAGACTTTGAGACCATTTCATACAAGAAACTAAGATTCTTGGAAGCTAATGTATCCTGGACTCTTTTTTTTTTTTTTTTTTGCAGAGATATTCAAATTCTACTAAAATGACTAGAACTATGTGTAAATAACTGATGGCAGGAATTACCTCTCCATGCAGGTATGCTTCTTTTTCAACAAGTCACAAACCATATAGCAGGCTGTACGGATTCTGGACCAGAAGAATAATGTAACTATACATGAGCAGTGACTTATTTTGTTCAAAGCCAGCATAAATAGCCACCAGTTTCAAATCTTGTAATTCTTTGAGAAATATTTTTACAGTGTGTTTTGAATTCTAGAAAGCATCTCCAGTTCATTTTAACTGTCCCCTCTTGCCTTTGATTTGTAACATGGGCTTACTTCCTTAATTATTAAAATGAGTGCATTGCTGAGATGCTGCATAGCTGGCTAATAGAATGACTGGAATCTGCAATTTAGGATTTAAAAAAATATTTTCTAATATATTTAATTATATAATCAAGCCAATTATACCTGTAGATGATCCTAAGAAATTAATGGTTTCTATGTAAACGTGTATAGACATTAAACTTCAGTAATGCATACTGCCACAGTGGCATGCTATAACGATCCAATGATAATATTTTACAGTTCCTTGCAATGAAAGGAATATATTACTGTTGTGGATATATGAATCAGCAAAGCTCTTTTATCTGTTATGTTTACATATTGAAAATGCAATGCAGTTCCTTATAAGGTATCAATGAAACCTCTGACCCCGAAATATTTGTGGCTGAATACAGCAAAGTATGCCGAAGTGTACTTAAAAACTCTGTGGTAGTTCTGGGTTTTCTCAATGTGGGGCCTTGACAATCTCAGAATTAATTTGGAAAAAGGGTAATCACATTCAGCAGCTTCCATGGACAGAAATTATGTAAACTGCTTCTCCTAAGACCTTGCTAGCTAAGCCAGGATTTGTTTATTTAATCAGAAGAAGAGTAGTTGGGAACACGCTATGTCAATGAAATAGACATACAATATAAAAAGGAATTAGAGCTGAATTTTATTAACCATCAGAGAGGTACTTAAGCTCATTCAGAATATCTTAGTTTCCATGAAACCCTAATTCAAATTTTAAAAAGTATTACTAGCTTTAAGAACTGTGTTTGACACTGCTCCGTAAGGCAGAAAGCTATGTAATTCAAATGATGGAGGGGAACAAATAAAGCATAACCAAGATGAGGAGAGAAGCTGCAGGTCCTAGGTGAGTGAACTCATGTGTTGCTTGCCAAAGCCTTAGAAAGATGATTCTATCCAGAGAAGTTCTGCCAGAGTGCGATAATGATGCAGAAAAAAACCTAGGTGAACAAATGCAGTGAGAATTTTCAGAAGATTTCCTGAAGAGGTGGAACATGAGCTTCCACCTGCATATCTGCTGCAACAGTATTTGCTATAGTCACCCCCAAAAGATATTTGCTATGACAAGACCCTTAAAGCCATCATGTTAGGGACTGCACGAAGACACAGGAGAGTTTCTCACAGTGCTGCCCTGAAAACTGGACTTTATACCTACCCAAAGTTTTCTTGTGATCCTCTCCAAGTTGCTTAAACCCAGCTCCTCAAAATAGTTATTGACAAAGTATTTCTAATTGTCTGGTTGCTCAACCCAGAGACTCTTTGCACTCAGCTGCAAATGAAGCTATTGAAAAATTACTCTATAAACATGTACAGCACTTCATAAAGTATGCTGCCATCTCAGATGCTAAATTAGGAATCTTTAGCTTAATCTCTCTTTGTTCCTTCTTTACAATGGGAAAAATTGCTACTACCTCACTATGCAAGGCAGTTCTGGAGATACTACCATCAGTGTATGAGTTATTGAGAAAGGCCTGAGGATCAGAAGAAATCTGCCTTTAGAACAGAATTGTGTGCAATAAATGAAATGTATGACACTGAACAATTAGCATAAAAGAAAGATGTATGCCCAAGTAAATATTTAAGTATTAGTTAGCCAGGACTCTTGGGACTGTGGAAAGGAGGAGTAATAAAATGTATAATCAGGTAGCCAAATATTTGTTAACTACAAAAACCTTGAATTAAGGCTACTTGGGCATGTTTTGTTCTGTCCTTTGTAAACTTTCTGAGTGTTGAACTTTGCACTCACAATGCATTTTCAACACTGGGCTTTTGTGTTGTATGTATCTTACAACAAATTTATTAGAGACCACTTACCTCAGTTTACTTACTGCATAACACAGCTGGAAATACTTATGGCTTTTGGCCCCACTGGGACTGTTACATCTCAGAGAAATAACAGACTATCTGACTTTTCTAGCAGAGGTTGTATGATAGTAATGAGTTAATCTAAAGCACAGTAAATATGTAATAAATTTCTGTACAGGAAGCTTGATATATACCATACAGTACATATAGGAATGTTTGTTCAGTACAACAGAAAGATAAGGAGAGATAGAAGATCAGTGCTGTGAAAGACAGTGAGAATACCCAGAGCTTAGCTCTTCAAACTGTAGTGTGGTGTTTCATTAAGGAGCATCTGTTTCCCAGCAGGGAGCATTGGCTGAGTTTCCCTTGGGAAAAGAGCATCAGCACTGGCTTGTCTTTATCAGTTCTGTAGTTTGTTTGATAATGTCTGGTCAAGATACCAGTACTCACATTATTATTTATTAGCAGGTTGCTGAGAACAGCCTGCATGTCATTCTACTTGAATCTCTGCTGGCTCCCAAGTAAGAACATAAATGGGTGAAATCTCATGGGAGATTTAAAAACCTAACAAACCACTTATCCAACAGGTACGAGAACTAGAAAATGGAAAATATTACATTCAAATGGAAAATATTACCTTCAAAAATGAACTTTAAGACACAGCAAGAACATCAGACATCCATGTTAATGAATTAAGCAAAATTTCTATGGAAATCGTTCAAGGAAAATGATTTTTTTAAATATGGCTACTCAGTGAAAAACCAGTAAAAAACTAATCAGTGAAAAAGTAAAAAAGCTATATACTATCAATAGTCCAATATATTTTATAACATTGAAATTACCAGCTCTTTCATTCCTACAGATAAATTTATGCACTTTGCCTACACTACAGTACTATTTTACATAAGGAATAAAATTAAAGAAAGGTACGGGTTCATTCTACTCCTTGGAAAATAGTATGTTTTGGTAGAACGTAGAATAAATAGGTTGCAGAGTCATCTAGTCTAACACCCTACTGAAAGCAAGGACAGCTTGCATCAGATTGCTCAGGGCTATTTGAGTTATCAGTATTTCCAAGCATGAAGATTTCACAAACTCTTTGGTTGACTGTTCTAGTATATGACTACCTTTACTGTGAAAAAATTCTTAACATGTAACTGGAATTTTCCTTGTTGCATGATACCTTTACAATACTTCTAGGTGTTGTAAATACCAAATATTTAATATACAAGAGCAATGTTCTATCAGCTAAGTTCCAAAACTCAAATGATCTGAATCCCTGTGATTATATAATTTTTGCCTATTATGAATTTTTCTCAAAGAATGTCACAGAACCTTGAGGCCAAGTTACTGTGGTTAAGCTCTATATGGATACAGGACAAAAATTACTCTATTTAGCAATGGCAGAATAGCTACCATGACTTTCTCTATGGTGAGATGAGGAACCACTGCATATCAAAAGTAATTCCAGATTGGAACAAAGCTAGCCCATACTATGATGCTGTAATTCATCTTATCCTAATTTAGACACCTAATAGTTTGATGTTTAGTTTAAATTTTTAATATAGATTCCATTCAGAGGCAAAAGGGATAGACAAGACATATTGGGCTTATGCAGATCACCTCAAGCTACTTTCTTGCAGCAGTTACGGAAGGTGGTTTGCCAACTGCAGACAATGCTAGGAAATGCAATACAATCTGTCTTAGAAAATGGTGACTTATTTTAGCACCTACTGGCATCTTGTTATACGATGGCTCTGTTAATTCTGTCTCCTCCTATTTTACAGATTTCTTTTGACTTGGGAAAATCACCAAGAAGCTCAAATGAGCAGTTATAAACCTCCAATTCTTATTATCATTAAAAAAAAAAAATCACTGGCTTTAGCTGCATCCTGTAGCTAGATGTGAAAAATACATTATGGGAAAAATATATGTCAGGAAATACATAAGGTTCATTACAAGACCTTCATTACCGTTCATTACAGAACTTTGTCTTGTCTTTACATAGTATATTCTGCTGAGATAGTATCTGGGAAAGGAGTAGTTACAATTAGTGCAGACACAGTCCCAATCAGTGTGTGCCATCAATGAGTAATAAGGTTACTAACTAACCTATTCAGTGAATTATCTGCAATTCTACATCTTCCTTTCAGTAGGTGGCTGATCAAATATGAAATCATTAGAGAGGTGCTTTTTCACTGAAGCAAGGACATCTCCTTTGTGTATAAAAATGCTCTGTGAGGTACATTTCAGTTCTGAATCTATTATCTAGTTTTATAAATGTGGGCAGCTTTTTAACCCTATTTATTAATCTTTTGCTAAAAGCTGGCATTGCTGGATAAATAACAGGGAAAGTAAGGAATCAGTTTAATTCTAAAACCATGTCATATCACTTCACCAAACACTTGCTCTCAAATATCATACCCAACAAATCTGATGAAACCTCTGATGAAATGACTAAGATAGTTTGCTCACTCATCTGACTAAAGACAACTAAAACTTTTTTTAAAAATTTCAGACTTCTAAACAACAAGGACATTAGTGATACATGCCTGATATGGCGCTTCTGTAAAGTGATTATAATGAAATAGAAGTATGGCTTTTTTTAGTGGCTGAAAAGCTTCACTGGTATACTTCATTTTACAGTTTGGTGCTTTGTCTTTCATGAATACCCATGCATGCCCCAAAAGACTTTTTTAAAAAAATCAGCATCTGTATATTTGTGCAATTCAATACCTTTCCGATGAAACTGCAGTGATCCTAGCAGACATATGGACTTAAGCATTTCTGTTGTGTACATTTCTAAGCAACACTGCAACTGGATGTATAGTCTACAGATTTCAGGATGAATTTCACCATCTTCTGGGCTGCAGTAAAAGAGAAAAATTTTAGTAAGAGTAGTGGTAAGCTGTACAATGAAGAATGCTTAAACAAACAAAAAATGCATCCAAAAAAGAAAAAAAAAAAGACAAAGTTGAAAAATACCGAAGATTGAAAAGAAATCATGCCGGACTTAGAAGGGACAAAGGAAGATCAGTCCCACCTGCTGATCCATTGTAAGGTAGACCTCATCAGAAAGGTAAGAAATGACTGTGGTACAAATTACAATTGATGTGGTCTGTGTTACTTCACGAGCAATACCATACATATGATAATAAACCTGCCCATCCTAGAAGCTTTATTTCTTTTGGCTAGACTATAATATGTGCATTTCTATTAAGCCACTTCTACTTTTAAAGTGAATTGTTTGTTTGTTGAAAAATTATACCATGCATGATATGGTACTCCCTGCATCTTATAGTAAATACAGAATAAAGCTACAGTGGCAGAACAAAAATGCTTCACCCTCAATACTCTGAAGTTGTCTTTTCAGAAGCTTCCTATAATATTTGTTCCTATTTTGTGTGATTCCAACTCAGAAAACATTTGATAGCCTTAAGACCCTGAAAATTTTTCCTGAAGAATGAACTACCTGACAGATTATTTTTTTTTGTTTATTCAGAGTCAAGTCCTTAACTGCATATGAAAACACATATTTCCTAGCAATGGATCTGTGTTAAAATCTCACATTCTTTTCAAAGGATAGAAACATAAATATTTTTAGTGACTGCATAAGCAGTAGTGTAACAAAATAAAGAATACTGGTTCTGAAATGCTGAAAATTATTCTTAGAAGACACACAGCATTATGACACACATACATGCACACAAAATTATTTTGGGATAAATGGAATTTAATTTTTTAAACACTCTATTTATTTGCAGACTTCTCAGACACTTAAGACTACTTAGTATCTTACAGTATTTTATACTCTTTTACCTTGCATTAAGTATCTAATACTTAGTATGTACTCCTGGTTTAACAAGGGTTAAATCTTAACATTCTCTGCAGTTCTGTTTGCTGTTTCTTTCATCTTTAACCAATCTATTTGTTATATGAATTGCAGCTGTTAGATATGTGACCACTTAGCTGATTAGAAATGGACTGTTCTCTCTGTATAAACAATAACCATAAATTTAACAGCATTTCTTTTCAAACTGGCAGATGGCAAGAAGGAGTTTTAATGTAATCTTATTGATATTAACTGAAAAAGATAAAACACATATAGCCCAGATATAAATTTAATCTGTTTTAGTATCAATCAGGAGCAGTTCTTCAGAAATAGACTGTTATTTCTAAATCATACCAGTATTTTCAAGATCAGCGTCTAGTCCTTCATTTTGCATGTACTGATCCTCATGATTTCAACATTTTCTGTAGAAGAGTTACTACAGAACTGGATGAATCTCAGAGCAGAATAGGATTCTGACATTTGATGTAAGAGGCAGTCTCAGGAGTAAATGTAACATTACAGAATTCATCTAACCAAATACAGCCCGAAGAAGCAACTAGCCAAATACAGCAAAGGTACAGCACACCACGTTTTCTTCCTCTGGAGAAGTATTTTAACTTTCTGAACTTTGAGTCTAATATAACGGCTTTTATTTCTCTGATAGCTAAATTTAAGAACTATGCAGTACATATGTAGATAATACATGGCCTCTTGGAGGCTTTTACTATTCTGATTGGTCCTACCTTTTGTCTTATACATGAAGTTTTTTGTACCCCTTAGTGTCACATATTCTTACATGTTCATTGAACACTATTCCCAAGTTCAACAGCGTGGAATCACTGCAGTAGGTGAAGATACAGCTTTTTTTTCCCCCTGTCATCTGCATCACTTACTGTTGCAGTTAATTTCCCTGTAAGCACGCATACAGTAATTTACTTTGAGCTATCCTTACCAATAGAGGGATTACAAAAAGATTTAGGACTGTAGAATTCCATTTACTTTCCATACTTAGTACCCAGTTCCAAAATGTAGCACTTCAAAATTACTGCTTATTTCATGTAATACTTAAGCCCTGGACAAAACATACACACAAGCACATTCTGTTTCTGCTTGATTTTCCTAGATGCCTAAACTTTCCTTTCTGTGCTGAAGATGAACAGTTACAAAAGGAGTAATGGAAAAATGAGTCACTGATGTGCCTATTCCACCTGCAGGGCATTGCCCCATAAACGTTCATGTGCGAAGTGGAACCTGCAAAAAACAAAGCCACCACAGATGGTAAGGATGACCTCTTTCTGCTCACTGATGAGAGCTCTTTCTGAAAATGCATGTAAAGCTGAATCTGTCTAGCTAGGATTCCTTAACCACAAGTCTGTCACTAGGAGGAGTATGGAAACTTACATCAAGAGAAGATAACTTCCTTGCAGCAGATTTAGCTAAAACTGGATCATGGTTGCCCTATTTTTCTCTGCATTGTTTCAAATGTCAGAAATCCTTAGATTTTTTAGAAGTCATGTCCATTACAGGAACTTTATTTACAATGCTGAATGTATTTCTCCTTTCTAGCTGTCACTAGCAAAAAGATTGAGGGTCTGCACACAGGACTAAGAAAACAGTTTTTTCCTCATAAATCTATTTAATTTCTAAGAAGCAAAAATGGTGAAAACTTCTCTTAAAAACTTTTTTGGTCTTACTGACAGAATTTTTAATTGTGCACACTAAGAAAGCAACAATTATATACAAGATGACTGGCTTATAAGCCAGTTTGAATTTTTCAGTCTTCCTATTCATAAATGAGCTTAAAGAGTCATTGATAAGCACAGTAATGGGTATTTTAATTGATTTTTTTTTGCTGTTGTAAATCTAATAAGCTTTTCTTGTAAACTGTAATTATAAGTGGCATGAGAACAAGAACTAGAACCATCTATGATATAGATGTATTCTGACCCATTCTTGTTTTTTCAAGAATATGGAGCATCTGAAATTGGACTGCAGGCAAAATTCTTCTCTCATTTGCAAATCCAGAGTAACAGCAGTGACATCCAAGAAAAATATTTTTAATTATCCAAAGTTTATACAATGAGAATTACTTCTAGGCCACTACTACCCTCACAGATTGTCTCAAACTGGTTAATTAGAGTTTAATTGCAATAATGACTGTAAGAATTCCGTTAGCTTGCAACCGAACAATTTTCTCTTATGCATGTATATAGGACTCATTTTCATCTCTGAAAGCCGCATGCTCTGATGCCAATGCACATAAAGTTTTCTTTAATAATCCCTGAAGTATACTTTCTGGAGTGGGCTTAAAATTTCTCTTTAAAGTGTCATCAGTTTCACTTATCTCAGTACTTTTCTATTTCTGTATGTCCAGTGTCATACTATGAGAAATGTTGAACAGGGGACAAGTACAGGCATAACTCTCAGAATGCTGCTGCTGGTCTACTTATTATTAAATAACTGTATACCAAATTTGTATTTATTTACAAAGAAAAGTTAATGCAGACTTCTATTATTACCCCCCAAAGTCAGCCACCTCTGCTTCAGTTAGTCCAGCTGATTTCTTTATGAAGACCACTTAGATATTCAAGAGAAATCTCACATCATACAATCGCATACAACTACTGTGCCAAACTGTGTTCTCAGTGGAGCTGTTTAATAGCTTATGTGTAGCTGGGCATATGAGAGCTAGCACAGCACTGAGCACCTGCCCATGAGCCAAAGACCAGTTCCTCATCGCTGGCGTCTGAGCACAGCTGCCACAAGGCTGTCAATAGGTATTGTGCTCCATTCCCACATCCATCGCGGAGCCGAAATTTTCTTGCTTCTTCCTATCCACTTAGGTATGATAATGAGTTACTGGTAACCTTTACAGGATTTGAATACACGGGTTGTGGCTTCTTGGGGATACTACATCTGAGAGGGGAGCACTGCTGCCTCTCACAAGATTAATGCAATGAATGGCCTGTATAGGAAGAGACCAAAGATAGAATTTATGAAATTCTGCTGCTCTGAAAAACCCTCTTGATTTGCCAGTGAAGCAGGAAGACACACGTGTTCCCATACATGAGGAAAGGGAAATGGTGAGATGGGTGTACATGTACTTAATGCAAATATTTTGCCTGTAGGGTAAACTTTATAGGTCCGTACAGGCTGCATACTGCTTAATAGCTGTCAGGCTTCACTCCAGCCTGATCTTCTCTTGAAAATGGTAGGCTTTCATTTTCAAATGGACTAAGAGAATGTGTTCCTTCACATAAAGATTTTTTGTTTTGTTTTTAATAATAAAAACACTCTATGAAAGAAAGCCAGATGGTTAGTTTATTACTACCAACAACCACAATTCCCATCGTGAAGTCTGTAGGATTACTTATTTGACTTAAAAACACTTTCTAGGCGAAACTGGCAGATTATTTGGCTGTGACCTTCCTTTTTCCTCTCCCTCCTAAATAATGCTGATAGCTGTATGTTAAATAGTTTCAAATATCCTGTCCCTCCCTTACTAGGAGTTTCTGTAGTCACATGAATACTATACCACCAGGGTGCCATAAAGGGTAGAAGTCATTATTCAATGACGTGAACACTTCTCAGTTGATGAGAAATTCATACTACTATGTGAGCCCTACTTGTGCAGTTCAGGAGCTCTGATACCATAGTTACAAAATAGAAAATGGTGGTATATTACTTTATATAACAGCAGCTTAAGTGACACACTTTATCAGGCTGCTATTAAAATTAAAAGTATAAATTTTTTGTAAATACCACTTAAATAAATCTAAAACATGACATTTTCATACTTCAACCACTGGTAGAATAGATGGTTTTATTCCCATAAAAGATTGTGTTTTAAAAGTCAGGTCATGTTGTTCAACTGAATATGTTTACGAAGCACTGACAAGATGGAGAATTTACTTTCCTTTATATTTTCCTACACTGATATTTAAAATAAAACCTATAGAGGGAGCTCTTATACTAATCATATAGTACCCAGTATAATATAAGAAAGGTGAATGAATGCAGCTCTTCGGATAATAATTTTAAAATACATGAATAAACACAATTAAAATGCCCCTCCTTAACATGAAAAGGTAAAGAGTGAAAATTCCATTACAATTTTTCTTTTGTCCAAAATAGTTGACAGATTATTTATTGTACTGCCAAAATGTTGGTTACAACTAAAAAATGCCTTCAGGTTTTCCTGAATTCCCACAGGTGTCCAGCATTCACAGTCCCACTGAAATCAATGAAACTTAAAACTACTAAAACAGAACAAAGATTATGGTCTAATTCTGATTTTAACTTAAAAATTTTAGTCACACATTCACAACAGAGCAGCATTTTACTTTTAGTAAAGTGTTTGATACACCTTTTTGTAAAAGTATTGCTTTGACATATTCAATACTTCACTCTAAGAAAAAGTATCATTTTTATGAACAATATCAATAGTTCTAAAATATGATAAGCTGAAAGAACTGTCTAGACATGTAATGAAGACTGCTTGTCTTCAAATGCTAAAGGAAAATAAAAATTTGGCACATCAGAAGTGAAAACGAGTTCATCAGATTCTGCTTTTTGCCCCATACATGTACTTCCCATGAAAAGGAATGCATATTGGCTTGATAAGCTGTGGAAAATCACAATCCATAAATATTACCCAGTAGATTGTCTTTTAATATAGTATAAGAAACACTGCAGTTTAGAAATACATAGCAGCAACAAAGATGATCTGGAAATAAGAATCACAGAATCACAGAATGATTAAGGTTTGAAAAGACCTCTATGATCATCAAGTCCAACAGTCAACCCAACACTACCATGTCTCCTAAACCATGCCCTGAAGTGCCATGTCTACATGCCTCCAGGGATGGCAACTCTACCACCTCTCTGGGCAGCCTGTTCCAATGCCTGACCGCTCTTTCAGTAAAGAAATTTTTCCTGATAGCCAATCTAAACCTTCCTTGATGCAGCTTGAACCCATTTCCTCTTGTTCTATTGCTAGTGCCCTGGGAGAAAAGACCACCACCCATGTCACTAGAACCTCCTTTCAGGTAGTCATAGAGTGATAAGGTCTCCCCTCAGACTCCTCCAGACTAAACAACCCCAGTTCCCTCAGCCGCTCCTCATAAGACTTGCTCTCTAGACCCTTCACCAGCTTCATTGTCCTTCTCTGGACACTCTCCAGCAACTTCATGTCCTTCTTGTAGTGAGGGGCCCAAAACTGAGCACAATATTCAAGGTGCGGCCTCACCAGTGTTGAGTACAGGGGCACAATCACTGCCCTACTCCTGCTGGCCACACTATTCCTGATACAAGCCAGGATGCTGTTGGCCTTCTTGGCTGCCTGACCACACTGCTCCTCATGTTCAGCCGGCTGTTGACCAGTACCCCCAAGTCCTTCTCCAACAGGCAGCTCTCCAGCCACTCCTCCCCAAGCCTGTAGCGTTGCATGGGGTTGTTGTGACTGAAGTGCACAACCCAGCACTTGGCCATGTTAAACCTCATACAATTGGCTTCGGCTCATTGATCCAGCCTGTGCAGATCCCTCTGCAGAGCCTTCCTACCCTCAAACAGATCGACACTCCCACCCGACTTGGTGTTATCTGCAAACTGACTGAGGGTGCACTCTATCCCCTCATCCACATCATTGATGAAGATATTAAAGAAGACTGGCCCCAACACTGAGCCCTGGGGAGAGCTACCACGGACATTATGGTTCTTCTGCTACAATGAAAAATGTGAGAAATACAGCTGAGGAGATACACTTAATCCCCTTAGATACTGAGGGCAAGAGGCCCCTCTGATTATGGCTCAGGTGTAACAGCCTATTAAACCTGCTTCTGCTTTTCTCTTAAACACATTGTTTATTTCTTTATCATTTAACCATTCATCTTTAAAGGTAACAAAATACTTGCTGATTCATTTTGAATATAAAAGTCATCCAGTGACAATGCTTTCTCTAAACAGATCTTGAGAAAACATTCTTATTTATCCTCCTCCCATCTGATGGTTTTTTTTTTTTTAATGTATGTGTTTCACACACATTGTTGTCAGTTTCGGTATCATGTGTTTGTTTTTTGTTCTCTGCCAATGTGCTGTGATACTGTGATACAACTGCTACACAACATCTCAGTCCAGCCAGAGAAAAAGCAGGGCTAGTTCTTTCTAGTAGAGCCATAAATGGTTGTAAAGTTGTTTTTATTAAATAAGTTTGTTGCTTTGAAGCATTACAACAGCGTTCTCAATAACAGAAGATGTGATCAGATTTTGTTTAGTTAGACCAGTGTAAATTTCCAATTACTCTGATAAGGCTTATGGATTCAATCTGGGTATATGATAATGTAAGTAGAATAAAAACACAGTGCAGTGACTCATATTGTAGATGTTCTAACTCGCAAGTTGATGGCAGTTTAGGTATTTCCATGCTGGAACAATTTAGGTGCAAGTATAACAGTAGGAAATACATTTTTCTTACCCATTCAAGAAAATGTCACTGCCTTCCACAGAAATTTTGTCACAAACTAAGGGCCATGTATGGTCTGAAAATTACAGTAATTTTGAATATGCTATTGTTTCCTTTTTCTGGCAGGCTCCCCTCTTCAGAAATAACCCAAAGGAAAAAATATAGCATCACTTGTGTTATTGAAGTCTTCTATTTTTTATATGTTGAAGTTCTAAAATTCTTCTGGAAACTCACTATATGAGATAATTGCTACAGATGCAGTAACCTTACCTTTAAAATGGATTAATTAACTACTAATTAATTAACACTGTGATTCTTCCACACGCCTGACTTCACGTTATATCAGGAGAACAAGTATCACACACTGTTTTTAAGAGCTGTGCAGTGTACTCAGTATTTGCAGGTGCTAGTCAGAACACATTTTTTTGAAACGATCAGAATCACACACTGGCATTTTCTTGATTTGTTCCCTCAGAAGTCAATTTTACAGGCTGAATTAACTCAAGAGTGGGCAAGAAGTAAACTACCAGAGGACTATTCAAACTATTCCACTAGAGGACAAAACCTATTCCAATCACTTGGTAAAACTTCTTGGACTTGAGTAAAACAGGACTATTATAAGAAATTTTATTCCAACTCACTCCACTACAGGTAAGACTAGGCATACTGGGTGTAGGTAGCAAGGCGCTGGTAGCGGTGAGGGCTACAGGGGCCCTCTGTGGGAGGAGGTGAGGGGCTGCCCTGTGCCAGACATGGCTGGTTCCAGCCAGTTCCTGCCAGCTCTGCAAGGAACCCATGGCAGGACAGAGCTGAGCCCATCAGCCAAGTGTGTGGCACCTCTTCGGTAACTTAGTTTTTAAAAAGGCAGAAAATGCCACAGGGAGAGAGGAAGAGGGAACAAAAAGTGAGAAACAAGAGAGGGTACACCGAGGTCAGAGAAAGGAGGAGGAGATTCTCCATGGCAGAGCAGATACTCCCTGCAGCCTGCAGAGAGGAACACACCAGAGCAGATGGATATTCCTGAAGGAACTGCCACCTGTGGAGAGCCTATACTGGAGCAGATTTTCCTGACAGGACTGCAGCCTGTGGAGGAGCACACGCTAGAACACAGGAAAAGTGTGCGGAGGAAGGAGAGGCAAAGCCGAACTGTCATGGACCGACTGTAAACCCCCATTCCCCATCCTTCCTGCACTGCTTAGGGGGGCAGGTAGAGGAGTGTGGAGTGAAGCTGAGCATGGGAAAGGGGGGAGAGAAGGGGTATTTTTAATATTTGTCTTTTGCTTCCCATTACCCAAGTCAGTAATTATTTTAATTTTCATTGGCAGTAAGTTAGGTTTATCTCCCCTGAGTCTAGCCTGCTTTGCCCGCAACAGTAGTCAGTAAGCAATGTCCCTGTCTTTATCCACCCTCCCCAGCTTTCTCATTCCTTTCTTCCTGTTTTGTCCCCATGTCCTGCTGAGGAGTGAGTGAGCAAGCAGCTGGGTGGGAGTTTGGCAGTTGGTCAAGGTTAAACCACCACACTAGCTAAGCTTGAAGTCCCTGACAGGATATTTCTAAGTACTCAGTATTCCAAGCGAAATTGCACATGTCTTTAAATATGCTTTTGAGTTATTATAAGATTTAAAAAAAATAAATGCAGAAACTAACTCTAAGCCCCCTTTCCATTGTTCTTTCTTTCAGCTGGCTGTCCCTTGCCTTTATTTTAGGGAAGAACTTAAGACCTCTGCACTAGCCAAAGATGAGCTGAACAGGGCCTTTCTCTCTGCACATTATCCGGCTCTCTGTTGAGAAAAGGTGGTGTCAGGTTAGATGAAAGAAGTCTTTGGATGAGCTCTCAAGTCAACCTTGCTTAGCTCTAGCCTCAGCTGGACAAAAAATCTCACCACCTCACTGCCTCAAATTATATGATAGACAGTACTATATAATAGACAAACCCAAACCACAACACAGACCTTCCAGAAAAGATCTGTGCTAACCAAGAAGGAGGCAGTCAGATTAGTTTTATATGCAACAATTTTTAAGTTTCCCAGAAAGATTCCTGTTCAGCACCCTGCCTTGTCAGCATCTGCAAGTTGTTCTCAAATTTCTCCAATAAACCAGTAGTGGAAGCATAGACAGGTGTGTGCCAGCCAACAAGCTCAAGCCAAGTATACCTCCACATTGCCTGTTATAACTTGACTGCAGGCTCATGCTACCTATGGATTTCACCTCTTAGTTAAGCTAAGTTCTTTAAAATGTCCCTTAATCACTTACTACTCATTGATAAAAGATGTATAAACTCTTTCAAAAGTCTGCAAAACTTACATGGTAAGAATTCTTACCTAGAGTCCTGTGTAGTTCCTTTGGTTAACAGAGAATGTTTGAAAAGTATCAAAACAAGTATCATATGTGGGATGATCTATGAAATTTGTTCCGATCTGTGTGGACAAATAGGGTCAGACTTCCCAGAAAGGCACGAAAATTAATTAAATGCTTTGATTATTTGGTGCTGTAGGATCTAGGTCACAACAAACTGCTAACATACGGGATTTAGAAGGAACTCTGCTGCAGGCAAGTGATGCCGTCTGCTGTTGACCATCCACAGGACACTAAACCGGATGACTGATTTAATTTATGACACTTCTCTTTTCGATTTTTTAATTGTCTCTAGTACCTACTCTGAAAATAAATTTCAATATAAAAATTTTTCCAAAGGCTATTCCATAAAGTGCTTGCGTAATCTGAACACATTATCTCTTTGTAATTTAGATTTCTGGTTTTCCGTATTTCAAAATAAGAAAAACTAAGCTGATGTGAAGACATGGCAAAATGAGAAGCGGTAAGAAACAATGTATTTCCATTTCCTCAAAAATATAACAAAACACTTTGGTCTAAGGACTACTGAAACTAAAAGGAAAATGTTCTGTAACCTTCACTAGGGTTTGGGTAAGAGCTATATCGTATTAAAAATTACTGACAAAATCCATATATTCTCATAATTCTTGTTTTTTCCTTTTAGTCAAAAGATGTGACTACTACAATTCTGAACTGGAAGGAAAAGAGTCCATCAAGAAGATCATTAGTAGGTTGCTCAGAATAAGGTGCTATTTGGGATTCTGGATGTATCAAATGCTTCTAGGAATGCTTTGAATAGATCTTTCTTATGCCCTGGAGTACTTTTTTCTCTTTTAAAAACAAATATCCAAATACTTCCATATAAAAGTATCCCGAGTGAAAAAGAAATTGTGGTATAGTGTCAGTAGAAGTATCTCACACAGCACCACCAGATATTTCACAGATCAAATCTGCATGAGTAGTTAAGTTAAAAATCACAGCTGAGAGACTGTGAGAAAACTTTAATGTGTCAAAAAAAAAAAAAAAAAAAAAAAGAAGAGAGCAAAAAGAAATAGATTAGCTTCCTGAAATGCTTGAATTCATATATGGAGAAAGAAATTTGTAAAACCATCTGTTGATAAAATGTGTTCAGGAAGCAGTACTTTAGCATGAAGAACTCTGCATTATTTTCACTTTGGAGTTTTCAATCTTGCTCTAGTCTCCACTCAACTTTGTGAACCGGTGTTACTTTTTTTTCCTCTTTGAATTGCCTATTTCTGCTTGGGAAGCAAGAATGCCTCCACAAAGTCTTCCTTCGGCATCCAGTATCCTGTATTAGCAGCTGCACAGACATACTACTCCTTTCCACGTCTTGAATGATGTAAAATGAACAGCAGGACTATACACACACAACTTTGGATAGGTCTGCAGCTAAATTAAATGCCCAGACTTTGGAATGCCCATGACTTTGGGGCCATGGTGTTCTTCATCCTGTGTGAAGAGACTGCATCCTCAGCACTCAGCCTCACATTGCTCAGCCTATGTACACAGGGCTATGGTTGCTGTTGCCATACTATCCTGAAGTACCAATCTCTGTTTTGTTGGTGTTGGTGTTGGACTGGGGGTGCAAACACACATGGGTGTATAGCTCTGCTTCACAATAACAGCTCCAAAAGTTACGGAAATTATTGGATGCTGCTGTATAAAAAGGTGCTTTTAGGTATTTTGCCACTTAAACATTTGCCATGCTGACAAGGTTACCAACAGTATATTTGCAATGATCTGTCTTGCCATTATAGACAGAAATACAAAGTGTCAGCTTTTCTTTGCTCACCCAATAAATGCAAACTTGTTTTCTTCTGCAATGGGAAAGCAGTTTCTTCAACAACTTCGAGCACATAATTTAATACAGTATGACAGTATTTGAATTCTTATGCCAAATTCCTATGCTGACAGGAAATGTTCATGCAGGAAGTATTCATATGAAAGCTAAGAATAGCAAGATAAAAAATAGAACATAAGAGAAAAAAAGAACTACAGTAATTGTTCGTATAGAAATAACTGAGTATATTATTTCTTTTAGTTAATAATTATGTAGAAAATCTAAATGTAGATCTGCAAATGTATCCTGCAAAGAGGAAATAGTATTCAATAATAGCCAGCACTTCAGTACATGTTTAATTTTAAAACATGAATTTAAACATTGTTTAATTGATAGTACTGGAAGGATTCCCAATTAAGGAATGCTTAATTTAATGCTTTGTTCAGATGAGACCTTAATGCCCAGATAATGGTTTCAAATATTTAATTGTTATGAAACAGAACTATAAAACAATTAGAAAAACTAGAACAGATTTTACACACTTTATAGCAAATTTGGTTTTGGTTGGATTTTTCCCTGTGTAAGCCTGACAGATCTGAGATCTCCTTGGCTGGAGACTGATCTGGCAAGTTACTGATGATGCTGTTGAGAGCAGCTATTCTTTATCATTTGGTACTTGACATCTCACTAGAGCAAACATCCATGCACCAAAGTTCACAATAAATATGAAGTCTTTTCTTAGACGACTCTGCAGGAAGTCTAGCACTTGAAGCTTGAAGGGACATGAGAGAACACAGGTTGTGAGAAGGACATGCACATAATTGCATGGTCCTGTCCAATTAACTTTGCAACAGCACTGGCCAATTTCAGTGAGGGGCACAGAATCAAAACTGGTTTTTTTTTAATTAAAGTGTTTCAGAATGTTAAGAAGTACTGGGAATTAGTAAAAATATTTCTGTTAACAGGAAAATCTCAATCTGAAACTTAAAAAAAGAGTTAAGAAATCAGAAGCAAAACCTCAGTATGTATGGAATTCTAAGAGCCCACATTAAAGTCTTTCTAATGCCCAACTTCATTATCTCATGTTCTCACTTAAGATATATGAACATATTGCCAAAATAGTCTGGAGTTTTACAAACTTCAGTGCGAATCAGAAGTAATTTTCTGAAAACAATATAGCCAAAGCTATACAGAACCAAGGTAAGCAGAATGTCTAATAATAATAACTGGAGCCACGTGGAATTTCTTAATCAAATGGTATTTAAGAAAATGTTCAAGAAAGAAGCACTTAAAACTTATGACTAAATTCTCAGCTTTGGCCTCAGCTGTGTTTCAGTAGAAATCAAGAGAACAAAATTACTGAAATATGCTGCTGAGACAGATCTCAAAGCGTGGCCCTAATTAGGACGTAAAGACCCTCTTGACTGTCTCTGTTATAGATCGGTACAACTGCAACTTTTAATCACATCTGTAAAGCTAGGCATGAAGCTTCAGTATACTTTTTTTCAAGAAATGTGGGTTTTTTTGCAAAATTTTCCACAAAAGATATTTTCTCTCAGAAGTACTGGAATGAAAAAAATTATTTTGGATTGGTCTAATGTTAATTCTGAATCCATGTAGGCTTCTGTGGTACCCCTAATTTTTGTGGGCATAGGGTCATTTGCATGACATGAAAGACTCATAATTAGCTGCACTTGCAAGCCTTTAAATGCCTTTTAAATTTATTATTAAAACCCTTTTTAAAGCATTATTTACAAATACAAGTTAGTATCACTGCAGATATTGCTCGGGAAGAGCTTATTGAATGATTCCACTTGAGACATGCCAAGATACATACAAGAGGTGCTATGTACTATTATGTGTTAGAGCCTCAAATTCCAGCAAGTTGACATTTAAAATCAATTTTTAAAGAAAGAGTTTAGAAAAACAGTATGATAAAAATGTAATCTTCACATGCTTTATTTAGGAAACACTACAGAAATAATAAAATAGAAATTTCAATATGCCTTCCCTTGAAAGACTGAAACATGATGTAAAAGCATTCAATAATATACACAGTATTTTCCAGAGAAAATAAGTACTGGTGCACCTATTTAATAAGTGGCTTACCTAAAACATCAGTCAGAGATTGAATGAACGATTTTCAAGACTTTTCCCACAGCATTAAAAAAAATATTAAAACCATTCATTATTCTTGTTAATCATGTTTATTATAGTAATACCACAGATCTAAAGTTACATGGATTCCAGTGGGCTTGTTGTAAGTACATTCACATCTCTGCCCTGAAAAGTTTCCAAACAGTCATTATGACAGCAGCAAATTTTCCGGAGAAACAGAAACACTGAAGAAAAGGGATGACAAGGGAGTGGAGGGTATGCAAAAATTTGGAGTGAAGCAAAGGTAACAGCAACTGTGAAAAAAGAGTCAACACGTAAGTTTTGTAGGCTTTTCAGTATCCCCACCATTCCGGCTTCTATAGATGTACCTTACAGCTGAATCCTCTGGCTGATTACTTCCTAAGAAAATTGCTTTCATAGAAGGAGTGTGAAAAGCTTTTTATGTCCAACAGTGATAGCAGATATTCTGAAGGAAGGACAAAATGGGGCAAGAGAAGGGCATGAAGTTATAGAATGCTAGCAGAAACACTGAATTATCTGAACGAGGTCAGCTCTGGCACTGCTGTATTTCTAAAGGGACCCTGCCAATGTAATTCAGTCCCAAAATCTCTCTGGCTACATGTTGTCTTCCTTCATCTCAATTTCTGAGTAAATGGTTTGTTTAGCTCAAAACAGGAGCATAGAACAGAGCAGTTATTTCAACCATTGCTACAGATAAACAGGCTTACCTATGGCTGGAATACTCCATCAATCCCAAGTTAGATTTAGAGAAACAAACCCCCTGGAATCTAACTGTAGTGGAATGCTGCTCATGCATAGCAGAGAAGAGCATTCCAGTGAAGGACTTGAAATACAGCCACACCTCACTTTTTCATACCCTCTTCCAGGCTGGTGTTTGGGACCCAGAACAGAGTGCTGAATGAAAAAGGCATGTCACAATGGAAGCCAAACCACCCTAAACCTGCAGCCTACTCCAACCCTAGACCAAGATACTGTGTGGATGAATTTACAGTTCACCAGGCTGGAGATGCAGAATGCTGAAGAATTCTCAGCATTTATGTGAATTCTGAATCTCTGCCCCCCCCCGCATCTTTATGTGTTTTATCTGCTTAAAACACAGAAAAGATCATGGGAGCATGGACTAGAATACAAGTTCTCCTTACAACCAAGGAAGTTCCTTACTAGTCTTCAGTGTTTACCTGCACTGACACTGCTTGAAACCCAAGTACATTGCAGACCTCTACACCATTTTGCTCCCTTGTGCACAATACTCTGCCCACTGGGTCAGATGATGGCAACGTGCTCCCTCCTTCCCTGCAGTTTACTCACAGCCTCAGGTCATGTCACAGAGAAAAAGCTATGTTGCTCTACAACTTGTCAGGGAGAATATGGCTATTTGTGGTGATCTCTGAGCATGGGGCAGAGACCCTGGCGGCTGGGCTGGGACACAGCTTCTCTTCTGTCAGAAGACCCTTCACATTAAGAGGCAGGCTTACCCGTCTGGCTTACCCAGCATGTGCAGTCCTTGAGTGTCTCGGCAGTGGCAGCGCTGCACTGCAAGGTGCGTGAATGTGCTAGTTGAGTGTGAGATGGAAGAAAGGGTTAAAAAAATGACTGACAAAGATGATGTCTGTCCTACTTTTAGCTTCCACTTTCCCCTGGCTGTGGTCAGGGCATTTTTCTGGGAGGTAGGTGCAAGTGGTCTAGAAATGAAGTTGACTCACCTTCAGCTTTGGTTTAAAGAAAGTGGCAGGTGCAACTGTGTTTTGTGAAGGGTCCAAATTTGTCAGTGTATGTCAGGCTCTGAGAATGCTCTGACAGCATCTACGGGATTAAGTTTGTCAGAGCTTGGACAAGCAAGAATGCCACACTTCTGCCTGCTGATTAGGTTTACCATTAAGCTAGGTGCTAAGCTCTTCCACTCTGTCAAATGAACAAGCTACACTGCGTCACTGCCGATGTAGAACTTTCAGACTTTTCAGAATTGCTGTTTTGAACATAGAGAAGTAAATGCTAAATTCAATTTTAGGTATGTTTGCCCTTTACTAAATCTAGCTTCCAGTTATGAAAGACTGATCTATAAAGGGAGATATTAATACCTTGTATCTTCAAGTCCCAACTGCCTATTAGAGCACAGTTTCAAAGACAAAGATACAAAGGAAAAGTGAGTCTGTAGAGGTTAGCTATTTTCAGAGCTCTAGCTTTAGTCAGTAACCTTGTTTTCTCCTCCATTATTTGCTTTCTGAATTTGCCTATTAGAACTTGAAATGATTTCTTTTTCAACTTACAACTTAAATCGAGTAAATGGATTTTATTCTCAGCATCAGAACCCACTTTAACCCAGTTCCACAGAAAATGGTCTTAGCTTTTCTATGTTCCTTGTATAATTAGAGAAATCTTTGCAAAGGAATCTAGTGAGATCAATGTAGTTCATCTTATCCTATTGAGAAAGGAGTAACTATGGAATACTTACTGGACTACTGTGAGCTAGTTTGTCCATAAAGAGTTAGTTCAGAAAACATCCATATCTGAACTTACTTCCCAAAACATTCCCATGTAGACCAACTCCCATTAGTCAAAAATGGGATTTGAGTCACTGGAACAGGTGCAGTCTCTGATACACAGTAGTTAGTCTGGAGTCACTTCATGACTGAGAAATCAGTGAAGGTATTCCAAACAAAGTGGAATAAACACTGTCAGAATTTGCCCCTAGAATTTTATATGCTCAAAATCACAAGAAAATTGTAAGCATTTAAGAAAGTTACAGTAAATGTTTACAGAAGCTGAATGTAAATGTTGAGGGGAAATGAGACTTCGTATGACAAGAATGCTCAGTAATGAGCTTGCTCCAGATCCTGAAAGCTCTTCTTTGGAATGAGACAAATATCTCCCTGACTTTTCTCATTGTGGACAGTTCCAGTTAAGTCATCAGGACAACTTGCTAAGTAAGATACTATTCAATCATTCTAATTGTTGGATTTGAGCTGCCAGATTAGAAAAACTTACTGAGATGATTTTGGTATATGTCTGTGAGTGCAACTGGGAACTATTATATTTCCAACAGTTTTCAGAAGCAGAGAATGTCAACATTTTCTACTTACTAAATAGGATTTTTAAGGTCTTCCTGTTTATAATATCTGCAATATTATGGCAAAAAAAAACACAACCCATATGAATACAAGGGGCATTATTCTGTTGGCATTATCACATACAACAGTATTGATTCTTGCAGTGAATATTAACTGCTGTCTTTGTTTTATTACACGTCATCACACTATTTTTTATATTTAATTATACCTCTTTAGGCCACATACTGGTTATCACGGCACAACCTCTGTGAAGCACTTATTCTTTATTTTCATCTGGTTGTTGAAACAATGCTAACTGTAGCTGAGGCAGGATACAGGAGCAGTGCCTATAACTCAGAACTTCAGGGATCAACATTAATACCACTCTCCCCACCTCTGACACATACGCACAAAGAAGGACAATGGCAGTGATTGTAAAAATATCTAGGGAGGGCACAGATCTCCATACATGCTGCTTGATTGGTAGCTAGCTTGGGCAGAGCTCTAGTTTGTTGCCCTATCTGCTGGCAATACCTTGTTTTTGATTCAGGATTGTAAAAATTCTTCCCTGTTGAACTAAGCGTTGCTGTGTTTTGTTTCTGCTCAGATATACTCCTGCCAGTGGTGCTTTATTTAACATCTGAAGTTAAACAGTTAAAGTGGTTTCTGTCATGTCTGTTTTAATGAAACTTTCATGAAGTTATAAGCCTGAAGTCTCCTTCTCTCTTAATTTGTAGAATATTTTGGAACAGCTTTTTTTTTTCTTTGCTTGTGTGCTTTGGAAAGTAGTTAATAATTTTTAAGTGTCATAATTTGGGGAAAATTCAGACAGGTTAATTAAAATTTGGCCACAATTAGGTGTCAATAGAACGTTTTAACACAACCTTAGGAACTGATCTAATATTAATTAGGTCTGAGAAATTACCCCCTACTGCTTATTGAAAACATCAGAAATCTATTGTAGACTGCATAGGAGAACAAAAGTAGAAATTACCTACAAGCAACACTACAGTAACATTTTTGTGCTATGCAGATAAAGACAGGATTGCAATCCAGATGTGATTTTTAGGTGTACTTCCTTAACTTTTCTTGACCTTAGGGGAAGTCATATTAACAACTGTTTTATATAAGTAACAGATGCACCTCCATGTCAAATAGGGGAAGTTTATCTTGGAATTTTCCCAGCAGTGACTTTTGTCACAGGCTAGAAGGGAGATCTAGAACTGATCTGGTCCAACCCTCCTGATCAAGGCAGTGTCAGATACAGCAGGTTACTAAGGCCCATATCCAGTTGAGTTCTGAGTGTCTCCAAGGATGGAGACTCCACAACCTCTCAGGGCACCTTTTCCAATATTTTACCAACCTTGCAATAAAAAAGGGGGTTTAAAAATGGTTAAATAAAATTTTCTGTATTTCAATTTGTGCCTGCTGTTCTGTCACTGGCTACCACTGAGAAGAGTCTGGCTATGTATTCTTTATACTATTCCATCAGGTGTTTTTTATACACACTGACAAGATCCCCTTCCAGGCCTTCTCTTCTCCAAACTAAACAATCCCGGGTCTGTCAGCCTCTTCCTGTATGCCACATGTTGCATGCTCTTAATCATCTTCATGGCCACTGACTAGACCTGCTGTGGTATGTCCCTTTCTCTTTTCTACTAGGGAACCCAGAGCTGGACACAGTATTCCAGATACGGCCTCAACAGTGCTGAGTAGAAGGGAAGGATCATCTCCCTCAACCTGCTGGCAACACTTCCTAATGTAGTACAGTAGGCTGTTGGCCCTCTTCGCCACAAGGGCACAGTGCTCGCTCATGTTCGACTTCGGTGTTCACCAGACCCTCCCAGGCCCTTTCCTGCAAAGCTGCTTTCCAGCTGGTTGGCCCCCAGCCTGTACTGGTGTATGGGTTTATTCCTCCTTAGATTCAGGACTTTGCAACACCAGTGTGAACAACAGAGGACAACCTCTTTCAAAGCTATGTTCACACAGATGTACGTTGCCATGCACCCCTGAGCTCCTCATGCAGTTTCATTTCATGCAAAAAAAAAAAGGCACTGTCAACATATATCTCAGACTGTCATAGAGATACTGCCAGTTCTGGTTTCAGTGTGCCAAGCGCACACAGAAGTATTTGCATTATGTAAGCATACCAAGTACTTGAGAATACGAAAGGGACATTTACAAACATGCGTACACAGTTGTGCAGACCTGGATCTTAAAATACAGTTCTGAGTTATCTTTCCATTTACATCTCAGATGCACTGTACTTCACATATAAAGCTGGCTCCCTGATTACCTCTAAAATATCACCAGTCTTTATCATCCCATAAAGCAGACCCCTTCCAAAACAGAGATTTGCACTTTTTTTTCCTGATCTTCCTATTGTTACAAGTGTTTTTCCTTTCTTTTGGAAAAAAATAATGCTGACTCATTTTCTTGCTGTTTTACTTTCTCCAGTTTTGACCATGACATCCGATACTGCAAGGGTGCAAAATGTAATTAATTTGAGGTATTTTATTTCTGATAAATTAGTACAGCAGAATATGTTATGAAAGGACCAAAACCATACTCACTCCTTTCAGAAGACAGTTCATGAAAAACCACTAAGAATTTTTAGTTAGTGCAGTGAGCAGGAATTGACCTGAAGTCCTGAGAAAACCAACACTGACAGAAGAGTTTACTTAGACTCACGTTCCTAAAAGATCATCAACTAGAACTAGGATATTTCAATTTAAATTACTTTCATTTCTTATCTTTATTCTCTGAAAGCCATGATAGTCTTGGCAAACTCTGTGATTTGATAAAATTCCACCTGTTTCTACAAGTAAAATACGTAAGAGAGCAAGTTAAGAAGAGGATGAAAGAGCTATGAAGCCCCATTAAACTGGAGATCAAATCTGAAGTTTCCTTTCTCAAGAATCTGGGTTTTTTTGTAAATTGATTTGTACATTTTAAAACACAACAGTGGAAAGATGTAATTATTCATTGTCAGCATTTTCTGAGTAAAAGACTTTCATATTTACACAAATCCTGAGATCTTCTGTGAGAACTTGTATTTGTCAGATACAAATTGTCCAGATGCAGCCTTTGGCTCAGGAAACCCCTAAACTGCTAATTGCTGTGTAGTGGCAAGTATATGAGGAAAGGCATCGCTTTACCCACAGCATGTTCTTATATGCTTTTTTATGAAACCTTTGCTACCGGCAGCTGTCATATTTGAGCTAGATGGGGTGATATGGTCTAATCCAGCTCAGAGTTCACAAGGTTTTATGTTTCCTTGCTACTTCCTTCTCTTTGTCATAATCTCCTTTGTTTTTCCTTCTCTCAGTTTTTAGTATGTAAGTGTAGCTTTAACATCCTCCATTTCCCTAGCTGAATCTCCTTTTGATGGCATATCAGTGTATACTTTTTCTACAACTGCAGTCTTACTCTTCTTGTTCATATTACATCACTGTCCTACTCTGATGTCCACCTAATATTCCAGAACTGATGTGCCCATGATCAAAGCTTTTTCCTCCTCATGACCTCTATTTCTGTGCAGTTCTTAATGCATTATCTCCGCCTCACCATTTCTTTCCCGTCCCACAATTCCCAAACTTTCTTCTGCAGCTGCCTTTCTCAGCGCTAGTGGATCTGTTCTTGTTTCTGTCGTTCCGAGTCTTTGCACCTTTCCTCTCTGTTACCTTCCCTAGTTTTGTAGAACAGGTGAGTTAGGAAGGGAAATAGATGCCTCTTCTAGCTGCCTGAATCAGGAGTGGGTTTAAGAGTCTCAAATCCTGACATATTCAAACAGGAAGTATGAAATGAAGCTGTTTGCTAATTTTCCAAGGAAGACATCAGCACAAGCAAGATTAATGAACTTAATGTTGTCCTAGACAGTGATGCCAACTTCTTGAAAGAAGCTCGGTGTGCCACACAACAGCTCAGGTCACTTAGAAATTAACTGAACATTACTGATGACCTTAACTAATAGAATGCAGATACGTAATGAAATTTTATAGTCTAGTAACGTAATTAGCTAATTGCTTTTATTCTCTCTGGGTGGGAAAGCAATAGCATTTCTTTAACAGGCTCTGGAAGGTGGAATTGATCATGTTACCCATACGTTTGCACAGAGCAGTGCTGTGCATTTTGAACTAAAGCAGTGAACTAAATGAGCCTTTGTCCCATCTGCTGACTAACAGTGGTTTCTGAGCAATACACTACCCTCCTGACTATTTCGTACTGAGGATGATTTAATACATTCCCACCTCTAAGTATTTTTCTTCCTGATACTTTTTATTCCTGCCAAATTAGGTTCCCATTCCAGATCCTATGCCATATGCACTACATTGCACTTCCTGCTCAATCAAGACTAAACCTCTGGGACTATTTATTACTCCTCCATCTATTTCTTTTCCACAGTGAATCCCTGCTGCACCTTCATCTCCCATCTTTCCTCACAGATACACCAAGCAAGTTAAGTTGGCTCATATGGTTTTCCTCAGCTGTAGGAGGGTGGAGATGTGAAGCACATCTTGTAAAATGTCTGTCAAACCAAACAAGTAATTTCCAGAGGGTTTCTAACACATACCAGTTGTTATGGATATCACGTTATTATCACAGTTATTTAAAACAGTTTTAGATTAGCTAAATGTCAATCTCGCAGCAACTGCACAACCTTCAGGACACTTTTGTGTATATGACAGACTCCCAACTGTGAAATGATTACTTAAAAAAACCTCCATGCTTCTAAATGAGCATGTATCGATGGTTTTCGAGGGGTGGGGAGGCAGGAGAAGATCAGAATAAATATAAGTTAGGTTCTGCTATTCAGATGTATTATTTTGGTTCTGTTATTAGCCTCTCTTTTGAGTCTGAAAGTACACAAGATCAATTTCACTACTGTTTGCTTCCACTTTTTCAGTGCTCCTGTGTTGAGGTAGTGCACACTGGTTAAAAAGAACTGTATCTTTTGGTTGGTTGGTTGGTTTGTTTTTTTTTAAATTCTCACAGACTTTAGTAACTTAAAGGCATGTATTTTGTTCGAGGAACACATCAAAGGTTGTTATATCAACTTAACAGTCTTTGCACAAAATCACATCTGAAAACGTTGACAGTTCTACTGAAGTGACCAACCAGTGTTTTCTTCTGTTTTGTTTGTTAGTGTGGTCTTCCCTTATATACCATACCTATGACAGATTTGTCATATGCATTAAAATGATGAAAGAACGTCAGGAAGGATTAGGCAGAGCTGCAAAAAAAGAAAGTTTTTTTCCAGTGGTACACTGTGGTTTATGGCGGATAAGGCACGTGCAGGAAGTTCTGACAAAGCGTAGTCAGAGAGAGACATGACTCAGGAGGCACATGCATTAATACAAATGCCCCTGTCACCACACTGTGAAGAACCCACAAATAATTAGACTTTGTGTAAGCAGATTGAGTTCCCGTTTTGTAAGACACAGATACTTATCGTGGTTTATCTTGTATCGAGGCATAATCTCAAGTAAGTGATGAAACATTCTGTCACCATGAAAAGGAATGTATCTAACGTAATAGCAAGAAGTAAATGAAAACATCATATGCTGGCAAAGCTTCATCCTCATTTCAACACAAATAGGGATTTAAAAATATGCAGAATATAAACACAAGTTTTCACGATAGTATTTGTATTCCCCTCCCCTTACGTAATTTTCACCTAATTATTTTTTCATCTAATTTTGTTAATCATCTAGTTGAGCTGTGCTAGTTGCCTCTAGCTGTTCAATTAGGTATACCCAATGAAGGACTGGGCAGAAAGCTATTGCTATTTCACCCTGGAAAGGCAAGGCTTCTCCCTTGATCTTTTTAAGTTGTCTAGTGATAACAGAGTAAAATCCTGTCCATCGTACATAAAAACATCCAGTGAAATCACTAGGATACCACCCTGGTAAGGGGACCAGGATTTGACCCCAAATTGCAATATCTTAAAGAGATGAGCATTCTGTAGAATTTGTGGTCATGCATCTCTATGGCTAAAACAGAAACACGAGTTAATGCTTTTGCTGTAAGTTTCCAAAATGAAGCATTTAGCAAAGACATGCATATGAGTATCACTTTATTTAAGTGTAAGTAGACTCCTACCCAGAAATTGCTGCTAGTTTTTGATGAGCCTGATAGGCCATCTCACATCCTTGAGTTCGAGTTTTGTGCATTTCTGCATGCAGAGATGGAGAGGTGACTGAGACATCCCCAATGGAAATGACCAGCTCCCGATACAGAGCCACCTGGGTATTGAACTCCTGGACAAGCTGAAAAACAAAGAGGATTTACTTACATGAGACATTTAACTACACTGATTAAAAAAAAATCAAATTTTTAGAAAAAGACACCATAACTAGGGCTTGTTCCTGCTGCTCCCAATTTCATGGCATAAAGGATCAAGTGCTCAAGATTTAGTAAATGACTAGGGCCTCCATGACAGCTGTGTCTTCTGTGAGCTGTAAATATCCACTTGCAGGAAAGTAGTGTTTCTGCTTTTGACCTCTGAAAGTGTTTGAGTTATTAATCTTAAATATTAAGCACACAAAAAACCCCAGCTGTTTTACTGGTAGCATGAGGTTATTTTTTGCAATCATAAAAGACAAAAATATCTCCAGAAATTATTGCCTTTGCTCCTCCTGCTTCCTGATTAACAGCACATTTAGGGATTGGAATGTAGCAATTGCTTTTACACTGGCAATTTTGCTAATTTATTTTGTAATGATTTCTGTTCTGTCACTGGCCTCTCTAATCCATATTTCAGATTTAAAATTGATCTGAAGTTATTGGCTGAGGAGATGTACCAGATGGGCACTTTCCAGTTAGGATTCTAGAAAGCACTTTTTGCAATGTGTGTGAGGGAAACAGACAAAGAAGTAAACAAACACTTCAACCTTTACAGAAATCAAATATCCAGCAGATACACATGGATGCTATTGAATAAATGGGTAACTTTTACAGTGATGGAAAGATCATTATCATTTAGTTCCACTGGTTGCGTACGTAGGATTATATTTTAAGCAAATGAAGCACTTGCTGTCTTCTGAAAGAAAGCACATCAGACCATTTGCTGCACACGGTGGCGGGGGTGGAAGGCAGGGAGCAAGAGAACAGAATATTTATTTATCTGTGTTTTGCTAATTTGACCTCAATTTCCAAACTACATAAAAATAGACAAGAGTAACTGCTTATAATTCTGCAGCCATTGTCACCACCACGAGTTCAACACATCCGAACATACAAGCACGCTAAAAACCTAGCTTCCATCAGATCTACAAAATTTTGAAGTCAAGCCCTCAAATTCTCAGTCAGAAAATAAATGAGTCGCTTCTCCTGCCGTATTACATTCTGAATCTTCAAGCATCTGTAATTACCCTGTATAACAGAGAACCAGTATTGGGACCCGTTTTTTGGCCATGCTTTCTTAAATGTCATTTAAGGGTAGCAAATAGGTTTCTCTGCTTCTGGAGCAGCGATGCATTCCAGTACATCTGCACCCTCCCACCCCCAAACCTCAAACAAAACCAAAAGGACACAGCAAACAAAGCCCCAGGCACAACATTTGCTAAACCTGGCTTCAACTCTCTCATTCTGCAGCTTAAAACAACGCATGAAAGCAACGGAGAGAGAGAAAAAAATTGTACTACCTTGTGTCACAGAGTAATTACTTTGTATTAAGTAAACGAGAAAAGCGTCTCAGCCTGCAACCGGTAACGGGTCATGCCAGACACATTTTGCTGGTTCTCACCTGACACCCCCTCTCTAAGCAGAGGACACATTCGGCCACCTCAACACTGCCAAAGAAAACAAAACCTCACTGAGGTTGCAGCATTGAGACATAGAACAAGGGAAAAACCACACTGGTTTTATCTCGGGAAGCCTACTGCATCTTGACAACATTTATTTCTGATCAGTGAATTCTACAAAGCCAGCACTTCTATTTAACTAACCACATTACGCTGTTGGGAAAGAGAAAAAAAGGGTAGAACCCAGTAAGATCCACTTGTTGGGTACATTTATAGAGCTACGGTGGCAGCTTTTGTTCCTTGGTGCACTGGGAGTTGCTCCCGATTTTGAGGTATCAGAGTGGATACCTGCCAGCACAGTTTGCAGTATTAGAGGGAAAAAAAATTGCCAGAATCCACCAGAACAGAGGCAGCAGGTACACTCCCAATGCGACCGGACAGAGCTTCAGCAAGATCCACATTTTTCAAGTAAAGTAGCAGCAACTTCATTTGTTTTCTATTTCTGTCATTGGTTAGAGGAGCAATTTTGGGGCCCGGCGTCCAGCTGACTGTAGCTCAAGGAGGCAGAGTATATGGTGCTGGCTTGGAGGAAAGTGTCAGGACCCAAGCATTTTGAACATGAATGTAGAAAAATGTCATACCATACTGTGACAGTCCAAAAATAACATGGATGCAGGTGCTTGATCTGAGGTTTTACAATTGCAACCAGCTACTCTAGTATTTTTATGTAGTTTGGAAATCGAGAGCCTGGGAACAGGTACCACGTATGTCAGAGATGGGATTTCAGGGCCTCCAGTTCTGAGTGCTATTGGAGAAGGATTTTAGGGCAGGAGCGTGGCCGCTGCCCAAGACAGCAAGCACAGAGTGCAGAGATGCCGCGGGGGCAACTCTTTACCAATTTAGGCTTCAGGGAGTGCAACTCCGGGGACAGATTTGTCCGGAACCTGCAGAAAGCACCTCCAGCTGCTTGGCAGCGCCGCGAAAGGGGCGTGCGCTGGGGAGAGGGCTCCCGCCGCTGCAGGACCGGCTGCCGGCGGGGTCCTGCCCTGACTGTCCCGCAGCACCCCGCCGGCTCCCCACAGCCCTCGCTTCCCTCCCCTCTCCCGCCTTTGAATCGCCACGAGTTAGTCTACAGGGCAGCACCCCCGGCGGGGACGGCAGTTTTAAAAATAGTGCAACTGCACGTGATGGGAATAGGCAAGCTGGCGGGAGGAGCGGCACCACCGCCAGCTACGAGGAGGCTGGGAGAGGGTAAAAAGGAAGGCAAGCCCGTGTGCGGTACCCACCATCTTGCAGTCATCCAGGGCTCTCTGGGTCTGGTGGGCGCTCTCGGAGCCGCTGCCCCGGCGTTCACTGTCGCGGCCGTGCGGCGAGGTCTTGCTGCCCTGGAAGATGGATGCGGCGGAGCGGGGGCGCTTCCTGCGCCCGCTCGGTGCAGAGCTCATGCACACGCATCCGCCGCGCGGAGCCGCCCGCCGCGCGGGGCCCCGCGGGCGCGGGAAGCGCCTTCCCCCCCCACCCCCCGCCCCCCGCCCCCGCCGCCGCCCCGAGGAGGGGTGCGGGCCGGCGCCGCTCGGCGCCTCGGCCCGGCCGGGGGCCGCGCCGCTCACGGCCGGGAGCGCGGCGGCTCCCGGTGGTAGCCTGGCGCCTGCGGGAGAGCCCAGGGAGCGCCCTGCAGCATCGCCTCCGCTACCGCGGGGAGAGGCGGAGGGGCTGGCGCCCTCCCTCCTTCAGCAGCATGTCAGTCCCAGCGGAACCGCCCCGCCGGCGGCATGCTCCGCCGCCCTCCTTCCCGCGGCCGGCGGGGGGGTGGGGGGTGTCGAGCGCGGCGGTGCCCGCCGGGGAAGGGCTCCCATCCAGCGGCCGCCAGCACCTGCCCGACGCACCCGGCGGGGGGAGCCCGCCCCGCCGCGACACTACGCGCTCCCCAGCGGCGCCTCTCGCCGGGGCGCCCGCCGGCAGCCGCTCGGAAGGGCCGCAGGGGCGGCGGGGGCCGGCGGGCTGACGCCGGCAGCAGCGCGCCGCCCCCGTAGGGCGGGAGAACGGGCGGCAGCCGCCCCCCGGGGCCCCGCCGCCGCCCCCCGGGGCCCCGCCGCCGCCCCCCGGGGCCCCGCCGCCGCCCCCCGGGCCCGCCAGCGGCGGCCCTTGGCTCGCCCTCCCGGCCGCCCCGGTGCCGCGGGAGGCGGCCGGCGGCGGTGCCCGGCGCCCTCCCGCTGCGCGCCCCGCGGAGGCGCCGGGCGGCGCCGTCCCCCTCGGGCCGCCGCCGCGGCGGGGGCCGCCCCCGGGGCGCAGGGGCTGTTCTCCCGCGGGCGTTAGCGAGCGGCCCGCCCAGCTTTTGCAGAAGTTGCTGCTAGTCTTCATGAAGCTTACTTAGAAAATACTCTCCTGTTTAACAGAGACTTGGTTCGCTGCTCGAATTTGTTTTCCTTCTCTAAAAATCATCTGATTTGGGGGCTCTAAGAAGAATGTTTATAGGGTGTTGATGCAACTACACTGTAGATTGTATCTGTTCGTTGTAGAAAAGATTACGTAACCATCGACTGGAGAACTTGTTTCTTCTTTGCCCCAGCACAGCAGTGCGGTTGCAGCTCACCAGGCTGGCGCTCGCAGTCCTGCCAGGCCTTGGGCACCAGCCTCTCTGATGCAGGCGGCTGTGGGGCAGCTGTGGGGCCGTGTCTGCAGCCACACTGCACTGCCCTGGGGCAAGCTGTGGTCTGCGCCAGCTTCGGCTCCAGGGCTGGTCCAATTCCTCTGTGTAGCTGGGTAGCCGTGGCTGGTTAGCTCACGTCTGGTATAATTTTATTTCTTCAGGACATCAAACAAAATTTTTTTATGTTTCAGTAATGTTCTTGATTCTAAGGGAATGCCAAACGCATCACATACAGAAATCCAGTCTTGCCAAGAAGCCTGAATACGCCAGCAATGGCACTCTGGCAGGTTGAGGGCCTCTTCTCAGACTGTGCTGATCATTACTGTAGCACAGACACCCTGGCATCTACCGGAGTATGGACACTGCCTATTCATCTACTTTGAAACTGTTTTTAGACATTTCCTGCTATTTTCCCAGAAATGGAAGCTGCTGGATATGTGTTAGTGTTGATGGGTTTGCAGGCCTTGCAAGCACTGTCATCACTTTAGGTAAAATTAGAATGACCTTGTAATTGTAATGTTACTGTTGTAAACATACTACTAGATCTTCAGCATCCAGAGCAGCAAGAACTTGCAGTTTCTAAGTGCTGTTTTAAAGACACCACATTTTTTTCACAGTAAACTTAATTCTCTTACTCATAGGAAATAAATGCTTGAATTTGCTGCTGCATGAACACAAGCTTTAAGCCAGGACATATTTCTTCCATATACAGACAAGTCATTACCTAATCACAAGGGAAATATTTGAATACTGGCAAAAAGCAAAATGAACTTCTCCTCGCAGCTATATAGAATAAAACATATATATTTGTAAAGGGAAATTAAAACATAATACTATGTCACATTACTGCTAGTATTTTAACAATTGTGCATGTATTTAGTCCTGTGTTCTAGTCCTACGTCCTTGTCTTATTTCAGTTTGTTTCAGGTCTTTATTAAGTGCTACTGTAACAGCAATAACGAAGTAATACTAATAGTAAACCCAACAACAGTTACAATACTTCTACCAGAGTGCAGCATGTTTGCTTGTACATTACTTGTCTTGGCTGAAGTTCTGGTCCTGTGCTGTCAATGCCGGAAGTCCCACTGACTTTTAAGAAAGGTTAGAATTTAGTTCATGGTGATACATCTGCCCTGTATAAAGCTGAGTCACAGCTGAGTTTTGCCCTTCAGCCAACATCTGGAACAGTTTTGAAGTCCCAGTGACCTACAGCATGTTAATTCCTGATTGTTTATTATCTTCAGAATGTCCACATTTGGCAGTGGATCTGGTGATCCTTTCTGTAATTTATAAGACTGAATTTTCTGATAATTCTTCCAGCTGACCTCTGAAATCATCATGGAATGTGATGAATTTGACAACACACCAGGTTTATGTTGGAGAAGCAGGAGTGACAGGGAACAAGTCAGTCTGGGATGCATAAGAAACAATTATTTTTGTAGGCACACCCGTTCTTGGGTTGGGCGGAAGACCTCCAAGCTAAGCCACCTAATGCTGTTGCACGGCAGGCAGCAGGAACAGTAGGAGTCAGTTTGAAAATACATACCACCCAGAAACAAACTGCTCCCTTAAGAAAACAGGTATGCATGCTGCGATGCTCTCCTGAAAAGAGAGAGACATGATTCTTTCCTCTTGTCTGGACTAGAGTTCCTGTCACAAATGGCCTTATTCTAGCTTTGTCTCCTGGTACTTAATGGATCACAACAAGCAGGGCCTTATTGCTCCCTCCCACAGCATCCTCTCAAGACCATGGATAGGTGACCTTGAAATAAGTTCAAAGAATACTTGGCCCATCACATAATAAAATTCTTCAGCAACTCCACAGCTCATAGTGAAATAAAAATAATTATGTAGGCTTTGCTATACCTAGCCTATACTATAATTCTAAAAAAATGAACTGAGATGAACTTTGTACTTGGGAGTCTCTCTTGTTCCATTTTGTTGTAATCTTTGCCTAATCCATTTATTTCTCTGGTTGTTGGCTTCTGGTGGTATTTCCCAAGGGTGAGTAGAATGTAATGGACTAGATAAGTTATGAAAGAGACACTGATTAGCTGAGAAATGTGAGGAAATGTCTTTGGAGGAAAAAAAAGTGAAAGGAAAAAAGAGGCAAAGGAATAGAGAATGCAAAAAAGGCTGTTTCTACAGAAAGAAGATACAGAGAGAGAAGAGGAAACCCAGACGCAGGTACTGAAGAAAATAAAAGAAAGTAATTACACATGATCTCCTTAGTACAGAAAAATAAAATAGAAGTTTTAAAGTTAGATTGAAAGTGAAAACTTAAGTATAACAACAGAGACTTTTTCACATTTCTTTAAAGTATCTTTTTAAAGAAAGTGAACTGACTGTTTTTCTGAGTAAATGTGGTACATTTTAAACAGAGCAAAATTTATTCCCTGGAAATGCAGGGTCAGATCAGTGTCTGGAGGTAAAGTACTCGATTTTTGTACTAGGCTTCCTATGGGGTAAAACTGTTTAACCCTCATAACAATGTAATAATGGATTTGAGAATGCAGTTTCAATGGCCATTTCTGTTTTATTAATAATTCCTACAGGCTGGAAGGTTAGGGAAAGGAGTGCCATACGAGGCATTGTTCTCACCTGATTCTGTAAATAAGTCCTTTATGTATGCCAGGTATTGGCCTTCCTGACTTCAGAGATCCTCCAGCTGTAGCAGCTCCCTGCACCCCTTCTCCTCAGCCTGTGCTCAGTGGAGGGCTTACCAAGTCAAACCATTTTTTAGCAAAGACTGCACATTAGTATATTTTTAGTGTCCAAATATCAAGATGCAGAAAAATACTATACTTTCTTTGGAACTCACTATTGCATTTTTGACCCAAATACAGTAATTTAGCCTTTTTTTTTAAATGCCTAAAAATAATTTATGTATATGCCCCAGAAAACAAACAAAGACATCCCTGTCCTGTGAAATTTATAGCCACAGTTCAATGAAGACTAGCAATAGATGAGATTGTAAAGAAAATAGGAACATTTTTCTAAGTTCTGTTGTGCCAGTCTCAACGATTTCCAAGTTTACTTAGGAAACTAATGTCCACGCAGTGTATTAGCAGTGGAGATGCTGAGGAGGGGGCTTATTTTGCTTGCAGTCACTGGAAGTTGATAAAAAATGCAGTCATTAGTGAGTCCAGGTGTAGCTGTCAGCCAGGACAGGCATGTTGCTCCTGGTTATGAATGCATGAATCAACATGCTTAAGCTAGCAAAAATGTCAAAATGGCTTAGTCTGCTTTACTTGCCTTTTCTGTAAGTGTTGCTAAAGACTGTGACATGTAAGTCATGCCCTGAGGATGCTAGAGATTATTGCAGTGAGATTTTTTGGCACTTAAGAACTATTGCATTCCTTAAATCACAGAATGAAAGAAATTCTAAATCACGTAATCAAGGGTAAGTTCCCCCCTTCTCTATTTCTGTTATAACATGTATTTATATATGGAATTCCTACATGAATTTATATGGAAATACCTATGGGAGCACTCAAGTAGCTAGACAACTAACTGTTTCAAATATAGCCAGATTTGCCCAACAAAATATAGGATTTCATAACAAGGAAATCTGAGAAAATGGCCCGTAAACCCAGATATTTTTTGCTTTCACCCCTCCAAGAATAATTTTTTTTAAACATAGTAGTGTTACTAAAATAATGCTAATGCCATCAGCACTTCTATTATTATGAGAAAACAAAATGCCTGCTTTAAAAAATAAACATTAGCATAACAGATCTCTAAATGGTAGAAATTAAGAATTATTTCTGAAAAGAACAAGGCTAACATCAGTTTCTTATTATGAAAGTATCAATGGAATAATTTACCTTTAGCTCTAGTGTAGTCAGTAGACTACAGATTGATGGCAATAAATAAATATAAATTTGCCTTAATGTTATCTTTTTTATGATAGAAAATCTGGCATAAAAACAAAGGCACACAATAAATGGAACATAGAGACCACTGATAAATCTTCCAGTAAACGTCTTCCAAAAAGCTAAGGAAAATTATCGTTAAGATCATAAAGCACAAAATACCTGAATAATTTAAAAATACTTGTAAGACCTAGTAATTAAAAGTTAAATTTTATGATATTATTTAAATTCCTTATGAATAACAAGTCCCATGACAAATTTAATAAATATCTGGGTAGTAAAATATTAGAAGAAAGTCTTACATATAATAAATCTGTACATTATTTATGGAATGGTGAAAATTAAACTCTTATAGTAAAACATTGCTGTTGTGAAAAGTAGAATAGGAACAGCTACAGAAAAGAATACACCAAGGATTTGTGAGGAGCTGTAGGACAGAGGGGTGAGAGAATACATCTCTAGCCAAATGGATGCTTAAGAAATTGCCCAGAGGTCTGTCAGTGCTTTGCTACTTAGAAAATGCAATGTTTGGCATCTAGTGGTTTGGAGACTGCTTGGTGGATGCATAGGAGAAATAGTGGGGTTTGTGTTTTTATGCTAAATATATGAACTTCAGTCCTCTGTGTATTCAGGGAACATATACTTAATTCAAAAAAACAAATATAATTGTTTGAGAATCTGAGAATAATGCCTAAATACCGAAACCAAATAATCTTCATCCCCCTTGCTCTTAACAGGAAAAATGCCTGGACCAATACAGAGGCCCTCCTCTACATCTTCAGGAATGTTTTAAAAAGTCATATGCTTTATAGAAGGGGAATAGATGGCAAAATTTGCAGTCATTATTATGTCCTTGGTTGTTCTGTAGACCCATGTGGTTACTAGAAATAAAAGGCCTATACAAATTTCTGGTTTAGTCAGTATGAGAAACAGCTTGCCACTGTGTCTATACAGTCTCCTTGTCGCATTGTTCAGGAGCTCAGAAATGGAATAGCAAGCAGGATAAACTATACCAATGAGAGTAATCTTGCTAGGAGGCTACAACTATACAATTTTTTTAAAGAAAGATTATTTTTATAGTATTTCAGCTGTTCTCTTTTGAGATTTTAAAAAGCAAAAGTCTGATAACATTTAAATAAGGACAAATAGTTTCAGATTTCAAAAGCAAGTCAAGGATAGTAAAACTACACTACTGTTCTAGTGTAAATACAGTACAAGAGTTATGCTGTTACAAGGAATAATCCAAATATAACTCTCAGAGCTAGTGACCTAATGAAAATCTGGAAACTAAATCAGACTGGATGCACAGGCTTAGTCAGTTTTACAGAATTCTGTTTGTGTTATAAGAAGATGAGAACTCTATATTAGTAAAATCATTCGAGGCAGCAATACTCTGAAACCTCTTCTGTTTGCCATCTCAGTTTGGCCTTTGTGAAAAAGCCTTTACTGGCTAGTCTGTATCTCCACTCTTCTGCCTATCCTGATAACTATTCACTAGCTACATGTTTAAAAGAGATACTGCAGCCCTACAAAGTAAACTTTTACTTCAATTTAAGTTATTATCTTGATGCACATTTCTGTTAAATGGTCAGAAGAGATACAACATTGATTTTTTAAAAATTATTGTTACTTCACTTAGGAATTAATGTTTTATTGCAATGAATAGAAATAGATCACATCGTCTCAAGAGCTATCATCTGGACTGTTATTCTGCAGGTTCAATACATTTTCCACATTTGAAAGATTGTTTTAATAAGCACATTGTCATATTTTCTTTAAATGAAGGCTTAAGTCACACAGAAAATTATGTGGGTTCCATATAAATGTCATTGCAGCACACTACAAACAATGACTTAATCTACTTTTGGTACATGGCAAGTGCAACACAGTTCATTTTTACATGAAAATGCAGTATGGGTTGAATCACATGATCAGTGATTTCAGCGGGTAAACCTGAGCTCTTACTCTGCCTTACAAGCTTTTTAGCCTTGCTGCTCTGAGTAACTTGACTGAAATCAAGCCATTCTTAATAGAAACATGTTCTGCCAAGTGCCTTTTTGTACTTGTCCTTAATCAGTTATCAACTTGCTTTCACTAAGCTCATCAAACTACTAAATTAACTTTTTTTCTTCTTATTTCATGGGCATAATTTTCAACTCAAAACAAAGCAAACAAAACCTGTGATTGTTTTTGATGAATGCTGTGTTCTTACGAGAATCTGGCTGTGCGTGTGTGACATACAAGGACAGTAATGAGGACCACCTGTTTTTTACTTTCCTGATCTTTAAATACTACATTACCTTTTTAAAAATCTAGAAAAGGATTAAGAATGATGGTGTGCTGGCCTGATGTTATTCCAAGGACGTTCACTGAAAGCAGGGAGAGTTTTAAGGAAAACTAGAACTGAATAATCTAGGGAATTTAAGAATATGAAAATAAACCAAAATTTCCACACCCCCCCACCCGGTATTTTAGAATTGTGGCTTCACAGAAGATACTCTCCAGGATCTCCAGTTTTGTTGTTTTATTACCCACATCGTTCTGCAAACTGTAGTGAGTTGAAGATTGCTTTAATCTTCTCTCTTTACCTGTCCAGAAAGTTTGGTAATCCCTATTGTAGCGTGGTTGTGCTGGTTTGCTGCTGTAGGCATGCAGTTTTACCTTGTTGGCTGGTTATTGAGGAGGTGGAAAGATTCATAGATAAAAGAAGTGGCCTTCTGCTTGTGGTGGCAGCTGCACTGCTTGGATCCTGAGAAGCATCAGGATGAAGGCTCTTACTGGCAACTTCCATCTCCTCTAATTCCTTCTCCCACTTTCTGCTTTGCAGATGACAGATAGAAGAACCCTTTCTAATAATTCTTACTTGGGCTTTGCGTGATAGTGAAATAAATAGCTTTGTAAGAGTCAAAAAATGATTAAACATGATCATGAATTCTGAAGAGGTTTAGGGAGACATATTCACCAAGACCAATGTTTCTAACAATGCATTTCAAAGGCAAAAAAAGCAAAGCATCTTAAGTTTTAATGAGTCTTACTCCGATTGAGAAAAGGACACAGCATGTGGGAGGACCTGCAGAGATTCGGAAAGATATAGCACATCCTTGTCTTGAAATATGTTTTTAAAATCCCGCATGAGTCTGTTGTGCTGCCAGTAAAGAGCTGAAGATTTGAGAATGTATGACTACTCTCCTGAAAATATAGGCCTGAATTATTGCACAGAGGCAAAGAAATAAGTTCTTGGATCCAATGTTGCTTCACGGATTTGCATTTTCATTCTTGCTTTTTCTTTTTTCTGTTCTTTTTAACTTGGTCCTATTGTTTATTTGCTTTAATTGATTCATGGTTTATGCCGTATGTTTTTTTTAATTGGCCTGTTTTTATCTTCTGGTTGTTCCTCTAGTCTCACGTTATCCTCTACTCTATATTTTGTCCTTATTTTCCCAAATTGTTTCTCACTCATTTCTCTGTTATCCACATTCCCATCTGTTTTTTCTGTGTGATCAAAGAACGGTTTTGTGTTCTGTTCTTCTAAAGGACAAGTGGAACTACAGTTTTGAAGCTAGCATGTCAGATCTCCAAATACAAGCAAAATTCAAAACTTGACCTGCATAGGCTGAAACTCGTGATGAGAGAGGAAGATTTATTATACAAATGAGCTTTAAAATGGCTTAAAAATTCATACATAGACACAGGCTACACTACATGGTAGACTTACAGGGCCAGATCCCTAGTCCTGCCTTTGTTCACCATGAGTAACCACAGGGGACTGGAGAAATCCTATGTAATATAAGCTACATATATATAGAATATATATACACACACTATGCATTAATATCTGCTTATATACTATTTCTTCCCCTTCTCCCTGGGGAATGCCAAAGCTAAGGGAGGACAAAGCAGTTTGAACAACAGCTCAAGGTGTAATCAATGGTTTACTCTTAACATGGTGTTAACATGAATGGGGTTCAGCAGATGCCTGCTGAGAGTCCAGCTCTGTTCATATCCCCCAGATGACAGTGTTGGGAATATTGTTATTAAATGAGCTGACATGAATGCAAAGGGATAGCTGCTGCAACTCAGATGAGAATTCATTGTGATCCTGACAAATCAAAGATACCATCTTTAGAAATGTTGTGAAATAATGTAAGGGAACGTGTAAGATACCGCACTGGTGGAAGTTATCCACCATACAAATGTAAGATTGGGGTAGGTAAAACCCTGCAGGACAGGACATAGACACTTTTGTTGTTGATGTGAAGATGAAGCTATTACTAAGAAAAACCCCTATTATATCAGGAGGTAAAATTAGCCTTATGGCTAGCAAGGTCATGAAACAATAATTCCACTTAATATTTACTCAGTCTTGGCTTTACTAGTTGGTAAAGACCTATCCAGTCTGGTGCCTTGCACTTCAAGCAAGATGTGGGCCACTTGGAGAGAAGAGGGAGAGAGAAAAAAATTATAAGGTGAGCTAGAAAACATATACTCTGTAGAGACTGAAAGTACTGGAAGTAGAAGACTGAGGGAAAACAGCAGTTCTCAAGCATGCGAACTGCTACAGCATAAGGAAAGGCATGATCTTTTTTTTTCTGGCATCATAGAAATAGGTAAATAATTTCAGCAAGAGTATTCAGGTTAGACTGAAAGTTCTTTTTCATGTTGAAGATAGTCAAGGGCTGGATTAGTTTTCCACAGGAGACTTTAACTGAAGGTTTTTAAGAAAAGTATAGACAGTATTTTGCCAGAAAATACACACGTGTTGTTAATTACCCCTTGAGAGGGAAATTCAATTATAGACTCCTCAAGGTCCTTTTCAACTCTATTCTTGTGTGACTTTTGGAATTACAAAAAATATCACATCAGCTTCATAAGAAATATTAACTTAAAAGTTTTCCTATAGGAGGTAAAAACTTCCGCTTTTGCAATCTTCCCCAGTCTTACGAAAGGTTTTGTCATTTCATGGAAGTTCATCAATTCATGAGACAGATACTTTCTTCCACTGTATTTGCCGCTACTTCACCATCTTTTCCACCTTTCAAATTCAGTACTGCTGGAAGCAACATTTCTTAACATTCAGATACTGGAAATGCTCTTCCCAATAGAGCACTAGGGAAGTGGTTTAATGACAGCAGCATCAGTGCTATTAAATATTCCAGAAATTTGTACAGCTTTTAAAGATAAGGGTAATGAAGAAGTGGGGAAGAAATGAAGGATGAGAAAAGGAGAAACTCATACTAACATAAAGAAACAGGGTGGAAAATGCTGAACAGCAACAGAGAAAGCTTATGAATGATGAAATAAAGTGAAATGGAAAGTGGTAAGAGAGCAGTTATTTAGGAGTGAAGGTCAGACTGAGAAAACGCAAGTCAGTGGGAAACAGAAAAAGAGCAAGTCCACATTTTGCCTGTAGCCTTTTTTCTATTTTTCCCTCCTTTTCTACTCAGAGAAAACCTGCTATTGACATCTGAAAAAGAATGGAGTGTTCTAAGCATTGTTCATCTGTTTTATTTGTAAATATTTTCAGTTATTTTGAGAAAAGGCCAAATGAAAGATTTACTAATTCAGCAATAAAAAGGAAGACACAAGTATGGATGAACAGCAACAAGAGTGTGTAAAGTGGGCCTCGGATGGTTTTTTTTTTCCCCTTGTAGACTTGCAACAGATAGAAAGTTTCATTGCCTGAATCAACTTACTATTTTTAGTGCTTAAATCCACTGGCTTTATGTGTAGCAAAAAAAAATGGAAACACACAATTCCTATTTTAAATGTGCTGCCCATTTGCAGTCTTTGGTAAATAAATCTAAGATAAGCTGAACTTCATAATACCTGTGGTTTGTTGGTTTATTCCCAGTTGTGGGTGGTCTTCTGCAGCTTTTTCATTATGAGTTGTCTCAGGCAGCGCCTTGTGTTCTTATCTTTAATGCAGCCTGTGGTCTTTGCATTGTCAAGACAACCTAAATTCTTGATGTGATGGGTAGAAAGACATTGTTTTGATCCAGTGGTTGAAGTGGTCCTCTGCAAGGCTCAGCATAGCCCTTGTCACAGGAGGACAAGCACATGATTTGTATAGTGGCAGCATCTTTGTGGCTCTTCCAGTCCCTGTTAGAGGTACACCACAGTATGCCTGTGCTCTGCAGAGCCCAGCTTCACAGGATACATAGCATGTAGGACATGGACTTTTGCAGGCTCTTCCCCCAAACCCCTCTTACAAATGGAATATCCTCTTCAGGAATGAATGAAGAGTCAAAGTTTGCCTCTAAGATTGCAGAAATAAAAGGAAAATTTAATCCCAGAAGTATGGGACCATAATATAAAATCACCAGTCAACAGTAACTTCTTTAAAAAAGAAAACAGCTCATCTCTAATCTAAGTGCTGCTTAAGCAACTATGGGACCATTACCTCAGGGGAGAAGGAAATCCAGGACCATGTAAGTCTATGTAAGATTTTTGTTTTGGTCTACAATCTGCTTCCAAATTAACAGGCAAACAATACAAAGTGTGCTTTTGTAAAGAAATACTGTTTAATAAACAAAGTAATTGTCTCTTAGTTGAAACAGACTTTGCTTTTGATGTGGCCAGCAAGTGTTCAGCCTCCCAAATGACATTGTGACAAATAGTTCCAGAACTAGTAGACAACAAAACTGACTACTGAAAACAGCAGCGTGGATTACCCAGGAAATTATGAAACATAAACTAGTTTGTTTGGCAGCTACCCATACAAGTAAGGCAAAAGTCCTTCAGGGTTCCTAAGCCGGCACAAGGCTTCTTATGTGTCATAAAGGGAAAGCAAAAATATATCAGGTAGATGATTCTTTCTCTTTATGGATTTTTTTTTTTGTTCATTTGTTTTGCTTTGTGTTTCCAAACACAGCTGTCCTTTCAGCCACGGATTTAGTTGGGTGGAAGGAGGAGGTCAGCTACTCTTTTTTCAGTCCTTACTGTTTTTTGGTTACTCTTCTGCAAAGCTCAGAGGCTAGTTAATTTTGAGGAAAGTAATTTAATTTCTTAGAATCAAATTTGTGTTTCTGCTTTTGTTTTACATATACTCCAAAACAAGAATGTATACAGCATGAAACATTAAAATATAATATTTTTCAAAGAAAAGTACCATAAGCGGTTGTATCCATAAAAATCTGCCTGCGTACATGGTAACAGTCACTTTCATATTAAGGTCCTGCTCATGCTAGTATTATTTTGAGTTTAATAAGCGTGTGGGATTTTGCCTTTAGCAATTAAGTCCTCTGCAGAAGCAGCTTAGCATCCTGAACCCTCTAGGGTAATTAATCGAAGAGGAACCTTCTCAGGGACTACACCAGTAGTAGGTCCAGGATTTGAAGTGAAAGCCCACTTAGTGCTGCCTTTTACAAAAAGGATTCTGTAACATACAGAGATTTGAGAATACTGTGGCCAGTATTTCTTATGCCTGCTGTTGTACTTTTTAATGTTTTTTGCAGGCTACTGAGAGCGATTTTTTCTTTCATCAATCATTGAACATCATTTAATGTTCAATACAGAAAATAATACCATACTAAGCTGAGAGAGATTTTTACCTCAACTATCTGGCTGGGCATTAAATGCCAACTTTTTTTTCTTGAGCCTTTGTAAAAAATGCTCCCATAAGGATGATTTATGATTGTTTTAACTTAGATAGCTTGTGAATTGAAAATAATAGATGCACAAAAGTGTCCTTTACAATTGTGTGTATCTAGAATAGCTGCAAAAATAAATTAAATTGATCCAGCTTTTTTGCGATAAAGGACAGATGGACTAAGTCCCCCTGTTGGGTTTATTTTAAGGACAAGGTGAATTGTATCTTCCTCAATCTCTAGTTCATGGTAAATGATACATAAAAGTGGCACTTGTCTAAAATTTACAGTTATTTATGTTAACTTTAAAAAATTACATTCTGAACTTGTGTTTAGGAAACTATTAATTTGATTTTGGCGTTGGATATTCTGGAAGAATATGTACAACAAATGCAGTTTCCCAGGTTTCCTCTGCAATGCATACAACAGATTTACTTTGGAACCATTATGTCACAGCACAGTCAAAAAATATATTTGAATAGAACAGTATAAAAATTGAGTTAACAGGCTGGATACCTTTGCTACTATAAACAAATTAACCTAAACTACACAGGTTATATCAAAGCAGCCAACGACATATCTGCAAAACGTAAAGCAGAAGGAGCAGAGCTTATCAGTTTACGATACAAATGAAGTGTCAGACTTGCACAGAATATCCATGAAGTAGATCTGATACTAGTTGGCCATGACAATGATTATAAAATAAAAAAGATTAATGGAACCTGCATTATGGAAAAAGTCTGATTTTAGAAGTTTCTCAAGAAAAAAAAAAGCTTTGGTTTATTCTTTCAGTATGATTTTCAAAGTGCTGACCTGGGAAATGCAGAACAATATTTATGTATAAATTGAGTGATCAGTGAGTACAGTCAGAACCTTTAGGTGGGTGTGATTTTCTTAATGATTAATTTAAAAAATAAATAGCTAATAAGAATTAGCTATTCAAATTTACTGAAAAACAGCAACTGCTTTCAATGGGCCAGGAAGCATCCCCATATTCCTTGATGTAAAGCTTTACCATGGCTGTAGTATCTGAGTGTGAATTTAGAGGGTTGGAAGCTGTAAGTGCTCTGTGTCCTATATTCTGTATAATTCTAGAAGCAATTAACTATACTGTGATTTTATTGCCACCATAGGATTTTCCTGCTTTTATAAATACAGATTAGATTTATTTTTAACAGGAATTTGTGAATTAGTTTGCCCTTACATCTTGAAATGAGATCCATGTTTCCTCCTGATACAACTCAACTGACTTCAGTAAACTTAGACCACAGAGGAATGTGGCCTATTTTTTTAATCGTTTCAGTTTAATTTTTAATGGAGGACTACTCTAGTGCATCCATGAGTTGATTACTATTAAAAGACATCACTTTATCAAATTTAGTTTTAAGCTCACTTTTGAAAATGGCATTTAGAAATCTTGTCACTTATCCAGTTGGATCCTAAAATATTAATGTATCTGCAGAATATAGGAAAGCTCATAGTAAAAAGCACTACCCCTGACATCCCTCTGTGTGTTACTTCCTGAATTCTTGAGAGAATTAGTTGGTAACAGTATATGAATTATGTGGCATATGAATTATATGAATGGTATATGGATTAATGTAGCACTTTTTAACGGTATATTTTACCATTTAATAATTTGTCCTTGACATAGCTACTCATTCAACAGTTAGAAGCAATAGCAGAGTGAAAGACTGCAGCGTTCAATAACATTCTGTTTTACTGATGCTGGGAATGTCTAATTTATTGAAAGATCAGCTTCCATAAGAACTTCCTTTATTATAGATATTTATTAGTAATACTACTATAGCACCCCAATTCCTAGACTTTCATACTTAAGTCCCTTATGTGGTTATTGCTGTTGAGCTGCATAGTGCCTTCCTACTGTGAATAAAACATTTCTGACAAAATACTAAATTTAAATAAACTATTTTCTCTCATATGCAGCACTGATACCATTTACTGTCAACCACAGCTACATTCCTATAAAGTATTAGCATGGCATCTGCTATTTCTTCTGCTCCTGAGGGGACTCTGGAGATCATGAGACATCTTTAATTAGATTGTTGGTATTCACAAGAGGTGCTAAAAACTAGCACACATTACAGTACAACCTTGAGGCTGTTAAAGTTAGGTTGACTGTGAAGTTGACTGCAATCCCTGATCTTAACTGTCTTTAAACTGCAGAAACATTTCTGTTGCTGACAGAGGTGAATTTGTTTTGAACATTTCACTGGGAGAATAGTTAAGAAAATTGCTTGGGAAATGCACGTGGGTGACGATGGTTCCAACAATGGATTTAAGTAACAAGCTACAGCCTGTTAATTTGATGTACACAGTTCTCAGCTGTTATCATGTATTCTCAAATTCTGGATAAATTCTTCTTAGTCTTCTTATAGGATTTAGTACAATCATTTGAATCCTTTTACCTTCCCCTTTGCAAAGGCAACATGAAACAAAAAAGGGTAATTTTGACTTTTCAAATCTCACAAATAAAATCCCAGATATCCTTTGCATCTGAGAAATGATACCCTGCATGAGAACAAACTCCCCTAATTCAGTCACCTGCAGAGTCATCTCTTGCAGTCCAGTCAAGCTTTCCTCCCAAGGACAACGATGGGTAGTATAATTCTTGTGGGAATGTCTCAGGTTTATCATCTTACAGGAGGTCTTGATCACTTCTGCTGTCCACTATTGTTATCTGCAAATCATTTATATTGGATATAGTATGAAGAAATGTTAGACTGGAATTCCCCCTGCTTAGATAACTTGAGAGATGTATTTTGTAGCCTTGTTGATATTGTTAAAATGCTCATAAGCGTGGATGTGGAGTGGGAGCTAGATGGCTTTAGAAGCGTTATTGTATTAATTAAGGCCAAAACAAATGGTGTTTTATGTGTCTATTCAGATTTATGGGACTGAAGGGACAATACACATTTTTCATGCGTGGTTTTTTTTTTCTCCTGAAAATTATAAAACAAATCCGGTTTTTGAAACAGATTTCTAAAATGAAGGAATATTTGTTGCAAATAATTGTATTGGGAATCTTATTATTCAGCATCTTTTAGATGTAGTTCTTTGTCCAGCTGATAAAGAAGTAGATGGTTGTACAAATACTGTGGTAGGAGCAGAAAGCAGTCTAGGAAATCACATAGCCAATGCAATACTAGAAGCTGCTTATGCTGATGTAGGACTAGATACTTCAGGTCATAATTTAAAATGTTTTCAGTAACTCAAAATGTTTTGAGTATGTTAATATTTAACCTTGGTTATGTGTCTTAATTATTTAGTTTGGAGTAGCCCTTCCAAAATATCTGAGGAAGAACAAATACAGAAGTCAGGGATTTGTAACACAAAAGAAAGCATTCAAAGAGAGTTATATTAGAGGAAAAGAAACCTCTGAAGAAATTAGGAATTTGAAATTAGCAGAAAATTGTAAAAGTTAATCTTAATGCTTTATATATCAATAGATATACTGAAAATATCAGCATGTTAACATGTGAACTATCACGTAAGCTAACTGCTTTAGGTTACGATTGAAGTTCAATAACATACACAGTAGTGCCTATATGAACACACAGTCTTATGAGAAGTAATTTTAAAATTGGTATATATAGGTTAGATGTATTGGTAATTCCCATTACTTAAAAAATCTACTTTTCTGTACACTCTCTGTCTCTCTGGGTTTTTTTTTTTCTCTTTTGAAGTATATGGTATCCAAGGCAGGAATCAAACATATTGTGTTTGTAGAGCAAATCTGGTAAGAGTGAAGGATGATGCTTAGTTAAAGTACAGCAGTACTGTAATGAGACAAAATAGCTTGGGTGAAATCCTAGTTGTAGTCTCAAAAGCAACATATTTTTGCAATTATTTCCACTCCTCAGTCAAATAAGAAGCAATCTGAGAACACATTTCACACATATAAACCCTTGATCTTACTAAATCTGCAGAGCAATTGGTTTTTCCAAATATGCTTTAAATCAAAATGCTACTGTATTATTTAAAAAACTAAAGCTCTACAAGTCTTTATATAAAATGTATTTTGGTGGTGTTGCCATCTCCTTTTCCCTGTTCTTCCTAGCTAATAATTACTCTCTCTATACTGTTTTTGGCATTGGTTTTGTTATTTTGTGTGTGTGTGTGTGATTTGGGCTTTTATTTTCTTTTAATCACTATTTTACCTGATGCCCAGATGGCTTTGGTTTTAAGTTGGCTTTATCATTATTTTATGATGCAAGGGATTACGACTGAGATTTGGCTTATCCATCTACCCATGTATGCAATATTTTTTAAAAAAAACAACACACCTCTAACTACAGAAGTCATTAAATCAACATGTTTGCTTAATTTTCTAAGACTGTTCACTGCACATAAAGATAAGTATGTGTATACATCTTTTCAGTATCGGCTCCTACATCATTGTTATTTGAACATCTTTTTAACACACATTCTGTCTTATTTAGCATAAGCTCAAACCACAGGTAACTTCAAATCTTTCAACAAGAAAATGTATTATTGAGCCAAATCTTTAGGGGAGAAAGATCCTACAAGAAAAGTCATTATTTTCTGTTATGATTTTGTATATACCCTTTGTTTAAACAGAGTATACCCAGCAGAGGATTTTACTATGGATGGTCTTTTTGCTGTCTTCCCTGTTGTAGATCCACAGCTAGTAGTCAGAATTACAGGGAGACCATTATTGGAAACTTTTTAAAAGGAGTTTTACAGAAACCCAGGTCTGGATGGAAAGTCTGTTCTGCCTGTGTATGAAAATATTAGTTGTCTTAGACTCTTAAAATGTTTCACAGAGTTTCACTTAATTCTGATAATGGCATCAGAAACCGTGTGTCATACTTGTACAAAGTATGATGATTACTTCTCTACAATAAACCTTTCTAATATTACTATATTATGCAAATGCAAAAACTGGGGAAAAAACTTAGATACCATTCATTTGTTGTGTCTTAACACAGATGATCAGTTCTGGACTGATGTCAAGAAAAGTAACAGCTGCTGCCTCAAATAGCATTGTAACTATAGGATATTTGGTGCAAGTATGATCTTATTAATCTTGTTATTTAAGACCAATGTCTTTTTTGCTCTGAGTCTGGCTCTTACTGCATTGTTCTGAATGGTTCATTAATTTGATTTATTCCTTTTTCTTATCCAGTATTTGTCTTCTAAACTTCCAGATTTCCTCAGGTAGCAGGAATAGAATTTGGAGTTCATCCAGATGCAGAACCAGGTCATAGAACTGTAGGAAACTCAGTAAAAATCAAGTACTGTACCTGAAGGAAAGCAAGGTCTACTAACTTGCCATTAAGAAATACTTGGCTAATATAAACTGTGATATGTTTATTGTTATTATTCATCCTTGTGAAGCTTTATTTCCATAAAGTACAATCTGATTGATTGCTGAATTATAACAGTATTCTGGATTATAATTTGATTCCCTTCCCTTTTTTCCGTGTCTAAAGACACTATGTGTCTTTAGTTTGATAAATATTCCTGCCATCCTGCAGAAGATTAAAAACACAGATCTCAAGCCTGTTTTTTAAACTCTCTTACTTGTCTTCTAGTAAAATTCACACATGCAAATACTATTTTTGCATATTCAAAATAAGTACAGCTATTTGTAGCCACAATCTCTCAGTCTTATTTGCATGCAAAATGTACATGTTCAATATGGAAGTTACGTAAGAAGGTAGCTCCAAGCAATTTCAACTCACTTTTCCAATGAATAAAAAATTCGTACTAAACCAAAAATTGAGTAGTTTTATTCCTAATCCTTTTGCATCCTTAGATTTCAAAGTAATTTTGAAATAGGCATTTAAATGTGTACATTTACAGAACTGTATATATGAGAATATGACTATTTATTTCTCTTAGAGACTTTTTTTACAGTCATGTTTTAATCATCCAGTTTACTGAGAATTTGAACAATGCAAATAAAGCTATAGAATAAACAAAATACAAAATATGGCATTAGTCTATGGGAACTTTACCAGAATGCAGATGAGAAAAGGCAGGAAAGATCTGTGACAGTTTCCAAGTACTCAACCCTGTAAGTCCACAGAGCTGGTACTTCATGAATATGGCGATACTTCCTCAGATACAAGCTGCTTCACAGATTATTCACAGTGGATCCTTTTGGGGCAATCACTCCTGCAGGCATGTAGAGATGGGTTTCTGAAAGGACATGAAAATGGAAGAGGTAGAAAAGATTCTTAAGGAGGTCAAACCTTGTTTTGAAATTCTAGTCCCCTTGTAGGGAAGTGGATTTAACATACAGAGGCTTTGGATTTAGCACATAAGGCTTTCGAGGGACAAAAGCCTTTCTGATAAAGTCCCCTCTTTACCCTCACAAAAAGTATGTGACAAAATTATTTTTGCAGGGCGTAGGTCTACTGATACATCCTGGTGCTGTCACCATCGATCTCCTCTTCTTTCGTAGCCTCTCTTAAACATCTCATAAACATCCATAAACATCTGGAGACAGCAAAGATATTGTTGCTAGATCTCCTCCAGGCACCAGTGGCAGAAGTTTTGTTGTACGGGGTTTTCCATGGTTACAGGAGTTGGAATGAGTTTACAATAACCTCAATACCAAAAAGAATGCTTTAAAAGCCGCTAAGACCATATTGTTATTGGAGGACCCCCTTCAGCTTTGATATACCTGACATTAAAGCAGGATATGTGGATTTTAACTCCTGATTTACTTGGGCAGGTCTGAAAAATCCCACCTAAGATTTTATTCTTTACAGCCATGAACACCTTCCGGGGTTTTCTATGTTCTTCTCAGTGATGCCTGAATAAAGCTGTTTCTTTCAGAGCACTGTTTACTTACCAGAAGGGACGGATGCTGATCTAAGGAATCCTTTAGATGAGAGCAATACTAACTTAAAGGTCTTCTCTGAAAGAGACTTTTGCCATCTATTCATAAACCTTACAGGCTGAAATACATTCTTCTTATTTGCATATCAATAAAGTATGCCCCTGTCCCAAGTTCAAAATGCAGAAGAAAAACCTAAAAAATGAAATTTACTTACAGGCAGATTAGGACAATGAGTAAAATCCTTTCAACAGTCCACAAAGCAGTTCTCCTTTAGTCAAAGACACACAAAACACTCAAGAAGTCAGGAACTATTCTTTGTCATCGACATTTTTGCATTTAAATGAACAGTTCAATCTTGCATCTTGTTCAATTTTTCCTACACCCATAAGACTATGAAGAAAATGCAGTATTTTATTTGTATCATAAGTGTCACCTTGCAAACTTGCAATGATGTCTCTCATTTAGAATATTTATTGCTTCATATCAGGTTTTTAAAACACTAAGGGACAGAGAAGTCACTGAGTACTAGGTGCAATACCAAATATGTTTTAATGGGAAGTCTACCTGACATTCTGGAGTAAGCAACTGTTACAAACACACTTTTGATCCTAAGAATGGTGTGAAAAGTGAAAGTAGTTGAAACCATTTTCATAGATCTAAATTACATAAGCTAGACCAAGGGCTCCTATGCTCCTATGAATGATACTGCAAAGCACAAAAAAGTCTGTCTCAAAGCATTCACATTAGCTAAGACCTTCAGTTTGTAATTTTGCTAAAGTTATTTATAACCCCATGACTATAAAGGTTTCAAAAATTCTATTGGGAATAGATGGCTTTGTTTTGAGAAAGGATGAAGGAAATCAGGCCAAAGCCACGGAACAAAACCTAGAAACACCATTAGCATTTCACAGTGGTGTGCTTGAGATAATGCAATGATGATCTAATTTCTGATGAAAGTAGATGTCTCAAAGTTCAGTGAGAAACAGAAGTTCCTCATTTTTGTCCTAAATCTTTTCTTTCACTATCCTCCCTCAAGTTCACCGGCTGTGCCTCTTTACCTCTGTACAGCTGTGTGAATTGCTTTACTCTTAATTTTTTTCTCTCTTTGAAAAGACAATGAAAAAATATAACCTTTTTTCTGTTGGAGCTACGCCTAGCACAAGCACATTTTGATTGATAATAAAAGTGGACTAAGTGGACCGCTCCTTATTGATTCTGCTGCAGCAGAGATGTTGGGTACAGGAAAGAGGCAGCCTGTCCACAGTTACTACAGCTCCCACATTACTTTAAATGGCTCATGAGAACAGGGCGCTGGGGCTCTCTCATGGGCTCCCTAATACGTGCATACAGGTCAAGCCAGGTTATTCTCCCTCTTTGAATCCCATACTGGCTCCCTCCTTATCACCACTTCAGATTTAAACTCTGTTTCCTCAGAAAGAAAACTAAAAATAAATTACTCTTTTTCAAGATTCTCCCTCTCTCCTCTCATTGTCATACTATTCCAACTCACTAAGGACTTTCTTCTGTTATAATAATTGATCATTATATTCACTTTGCACAATATGTGTGCTATTCTTCTGTCTGTGGATCAGGAGAAGTTTTTATTCTTTGATGCACTGCATGCTTGCATATACCTTGTGCATTACACTGGGCACATATGTAGCTCCCTAGTGCACTCACTGCATGGTGTGTTAATGGTATTTCTGAAGGAAGAGACAGGAGATGTAGGACTACTGTTAAGATCTTTTAAACTGTGGATTTGAGGGCCAAAGTCTTAAAACAGCACTGTGTGTAACTGGCATGTAAGAAATCTCTAGCAAAAAGCAGCAATAGTTAAGTTGAAACTTAACTTTTAGCTTCAACTCATCTGCATGAGATTAAAAGTATAGATCTAGTAATGAATAGTTCATCCTACAAAAACTTGCACGACTAGTAATTCCATGGGTCTTTGTCATAATGAAGTTTGGATTATTGATGAAAATTATAGGTTATAATAAAACACTGGGGTTTAAAGTGTTTATTAAATATACCAGAGTTACCATACAATCAGATTAATATTTAAGGCATCAGTAGTTAATATAATTATTATTCTATTTTTAATTTTATATGTATTACTTTATTATAATTTTTTTTTAATTTGCTACAAGCCTCTGAAGAAAGCGCAGTTAAAAAAAAAAAAATCAATAAATGCAGTGCCTGCTATAGAAGGAAGGATTTGACACGTTTTCCAGAAAATGAACACTCATGACAACTCGGAATGGCAAGACAGGAGGTTATGCACATGTTCCCTGTGGCTCTCAGTAAGGACTGCAGCAACTCTGAATGAATGTGATGAACAGAATCAAGGCTAATACAGTACATAAAAACTGCATCTCCTATAAACTGGTAATGGCAAACACAAATTTCTTAATGAATGCTCAACATAATTACATTGTTTTGCTTTTTTCTTTCCATTAAAGTTGAAAAGTTTAATTGTTATAATCATTTATTTGAAATAAATACTGAACACTTTTTACACTCGTGCATTATCTGGCAAGATAAACATATTTTCTTGTTTTTTGAAAAGGTTTTTCAACACTTGAGAAACAAATGTTCAGATATTTAGTAACTGGCTTCTGCTGGTGGCTTTACTAAACCATTTTTTTCTATTCTTGCTTAAATGTTATTGAAGAAAATATCAATAAGTCCACTACTAGAAAGTGATAGAATGTATAAATTTGTTTATAATATGAAATTAGAAATATATTTACGAATCTAAAAATAAATGAGAAATCTGCTGGTTTCCAATATAAAAATAACTAGTACAATCATAATAATGCTTTTTTAGGTTACAGTAATGATTGCAGAAGGATACTTAGACAACTGGTATACATTGACATAGAAAGGGAAAACATTCCAATAGGTCATAAAATGGTTTAGGTTGGACGGGACCTTTAAAGGTCATCTAGTCCAACCCCCTGCAGTGAGCAGGGACATCTTCAACTAGATCAGGTTGCTCAGAGCCCCATCCAGCCTGACATTGAATGTTTCCAGGGATGGGGCATCCACCACCTCTCTAGGAGACCTGTGCCAGTGTTTCACCACTGTCATCATCCTAAAAAACTTCTTCTCTATATCTAGTCTGAATCTATCTTCTTTCAGTTTAAAACCACTACTGTTTGTCCTATCGCTACAGGCCCTGCTAAAGAGTCCATCCCCATCTTTCTTATAAGCCCCCTTTAAGTACGAGAAGGCTGCAAGAAGGTCTCCCCACAGCCTTCTCTTCTCCAGGCTGAACAACCCCAACTCTCTCAGCCTGTCCTCACAGGAGAGGGGCTCCAGCCCTTGGATCATTTTTGTGGCCTCCTCTGGACCCGCTCCAACAGGTCCATGTCTTTCCTGTGCTGGGGACTCCAGAGATGGACGCAGCACTGCAGGTGGGGTCTCACCAGAGTGGAGTAGAGGGGCAGAACCACCTCCCTCGACCTGCTGGCCACGCTGCTTTTGATGCAGGTCTGGATACGGTTGGCCTTCTGGGCTGTGAGCGCACATTGTTGGTTCACGTCCAGCTTTATATCCACCAGCATCCCCAAGTCATTCTCTGCAGGGCTGCTCTCAATCCACTCATGACCCCAATATTTTTCCTTATGACTATTTAAGGGAAGTATCTCCAGAGTTTAATTAGATATTTACTTTGATATACTATGGTTTTAATACACTTAGTACTATAATTATACCTTCTCCCTATATATAGCAACATATAAAAAGACCTAATAAGCACACTCATAGATACTGTTACATTAATTAAATATTAAGAGGTTTTAAATAGACAATATTTTAAAGCTGCATTTAACTCAACTTCATTTTTACAGGACCTCAAAGAATGTACTGAAAGTAGCCTTATCAAGTTGTTGCTGCTTTTAGAACATTGAAATGTGTTTGGGTTTTTTGTTTTGTTTTGTTTTGTTTTTGTTTTTTTTTTCAGAGTACAAAACTCAGATGTTTTCTAGGAGCTGTATTCATGAAGGAACACAATTTAAAAGGGCTCAAGGTACCAACATGCTCAGATATTCAAGTTAGGCATTTACCAAGGGAACTAAAGTTCAGCATAGGATTTAGACAGAATTACCTCTATCTAGAAGAGAGAAGATTAGATGCAGGAGAATGGGATTCACAATTGTCATGTGGTGACTGTGTGAAACTGTCCCTAAAACGTGAAATGTGTATCCAAGACTAGCATTTGCCTCTTTTCCCCTTCTCCCATATACCTCTGACTAAAGTATGTAACTTAAAGACTAAATTTCTGTGAAATAGGAACTTAGAAACTCCATCTTCTGCACTTAATACTGCACTTAAAATCAGATGGAATCACAGAATTATTTAGGTTGAAAAAGACCATTAAGATCGAGTCCAACTACCGTAATACAGTACCTTTCACTTGACAGTACAGTGTTGCTGCCCCCTCATATGCCTGCAAAATCACCTACTGCTTATGGCATTTGCTGTGGACAAGGGAAGTTTTGGTTCTAGAAGGATATGTTTAAACCCTTTTCCTGGAAGCTCTCTGGCCACTAACCTGTAGAAAAAGATTACTGTTATCAGTGATAAGTATATGTATCATTATATGTAACAGATACTGCTATTCTAAGGGGAGTTAGGTGTCCAGGACCTTTTGTGAGTATAAGTCTAATTCATTCTACATTACAGTTTGTTCCTAGGAATATAGGAGAAATATTTGGAGAGCTGCAGCCACTCAATTTGAACTTTTTTAAGTCACCTAGAGCTTGTTCTGGCAGTGCATGGGCAATTTGCAGTATCATCTGACCATGCTCCCTGCCATCTGTATGATTTCCTAATGCCAAGCAGTACTGCATACAGCCAGCTATGCTGGCTCTAGTCCATGAGAGGATTCCTGCACTAAAAGGGGAGTAGCGCACAGCAATTTCAGGTGTAGTATGGGTGTTGCGGCAGTACAGAAAAAGGACTAGTGAGAGACTAGATTTGTCCATCATAGTAGGTTAAAAACAAGGGGCGGGTGAACAACTTTCATTGCTCAATCAGTACTTCATCCTTACCTGTTTGGAAGATTCTCTTTTCTAGGACTTCACATATTCTCCTTCAAGTCCTTGATTGGACATGCATTGTGACGCAGTTACTGTGCAGTGGTTGGACCCACTGTTTTACCTTTCAGGAAGAAACATAAATGAATCACAGTTGTTGTTGCATTTGAAGATTCTTTTAAAATATAATACAATTATGTTTGAGATAATTTGTTACCCCTGCTTTTGAAATCTACCCATTATTAATGTCTAAAAAGTGAGTCATTCCAGTATATTAGATTTTTTTATTCACCATATATCACAATTTTGCTGTTTTTCTAATATAATGCTGAATTTTGCATATATTGTTTTTCAAAGAGGAAGCTCAACAGTCTTTATGAGCATCCTTTTGTACAGAAAAAATTGTATGACTGCAGTGATCACATTGCTGATCACGGATGATGCTGACAATGGAAAGGTTTCTTGACTCTTGTGTTTGCACAATAAATACTGGATTGCTTTGCTTGTATTTGTTAAAAAGCTTAGATGTGAAATAAGCTCATCTTTCTTGTGAGTAAAAAAAAAAGAAAAATGTTTAATAACTCACACTGTGATTTATATTTTGTTGCCTGAAGCAACTTGTTATCTGTACTGCTTGAAGGTATAAAGATTTTCTCCTTTTCCTGCTGAGGGTACTTAGCTAAGCAGTAGTTTAGAGGCTAGTGGAAGTCTTCCAGAAATCTCCTTCTTACCAGCGGGGCACCAACAAATTCTGAAGAACTTTTAATGGTAAATTTCCTGTAAAGCAGTACATGCTAAATCAGCTTTCTTTTTAAAACTCAGTATAGACTTTAGTTCTACATGCACAAGTCGTGCATGTATAATTTGGCTATCCTTTGATTTAAATTATGATAACAATGATAATTTAGTTACTGTTGCCAAAAATATGTGTTCATCTGTTGGATTAACACTGTAATACTTGCATTTAGGTGTCATTTTCTGCTTGTAGAAGTGGCTTTCACTTGAGAAGCTCTAAGTGCTTTGCACATTGACTGCTGTTGCTACCAGACTCTGCACGGAAAATGGAAGTTCTGAAGAACTTGTTTTTAGAGGTTAAAAATAATGTGAATTTGACCTGTAAATCACTGTGAAAATAAGGCACTTTAGTAATAATAGATAAGGAGAGAGAAGGGTATCTCGACTTATGCTATTGTTATTGTTACACTATATTCCTGTCTAAAGCAGAATTAAAGAAAAATACCAGTACAGCTTGGTAATTTAATGCCATTATGTCACTTTTTTCTAGTTTAGAATTTAAGTAACATTCTAGAAGACAAATAAAAAATGAGTTTGGGAGCCTTAACTCCTAGGTGAGTATAATACAAAGCTATCAGACAATTTTGTACAAAATGCAATTGCTGTTCATGTAAAATTGCACTATATGCATTGGAAAAATCTGTGACCATACAGCTAATTATTAACTTCTATGTTCATTTAATTCACAAGCCTTTAAAAACACAAAAAGTGGGGTCCAGTTCATTAAGATAGAATCAGACAGGGCTATAAATTGCCTGTAAAATTTAATTTCTTGCAAACATTCTCTGCTTGATAAGATATAAAAAAATTAGCATATTCTTCCTCCCCTGAAGTCGAATTCAAATTATTTTAGAACTAGTTTAACTTCTGACAGCTGAAATGCATACATTAGCTAGCTAGAGCCATCTGCAAGGCAAACACATTCTTACCTCATATGTTTCTAATTGGAACATGTTGTCTTTCAGGCACCGTCAGCTGCCATGCTATGACTGGTAATGAATTCTGGAATGATGTACATCCCCAAGGATTTATAATCTGCATGGATTAAGGACAGGCTTTTGTGACTTTCAGTTATTTTTGCACTTTGATTGTAAGTCTACATATTTCTTGGGTAGCAACCTAATTATATGAAAAGTTAATACCCCCAAACCAGGGATTATTTTAGGGAGACTGGGATTACATAGGATTCTTTAGAGTATTATTTTTCACTTTTTGTTGAACAGGATGGTCATCTAGATTTTTATGTCAATATCTAATATCCTTTATTTTATGCAGGTAATACAGAGAAGCTACATGAGATTTCTCTTCTGCTCAGTCTGAATATAATTCTCCAGCTCAGAAACAGTGGAATACATTACGTGATTACCATTTTAATACTAATATTTTTTAATGACAAGAGTAAAAGGATTCTAAAGAATTTATTTTTAATGCTTGTATCAATATCAAATGACTTACCATGATCTTTTTACTGGCGGCATTTACTTTTTCTGCTTCATTCTCTTGTTTGAGGGTAAAAGATTACATGTGGAGTATATTTTAAGTGATTGCCTTATTACATTTTAATGCCTTGCTGGAAATGTCGAAATATTTCAAATGAATGTTGAAAATGTTTGATGGCAAATGTTTGATGGAAAATTAAATAATTATTAAGTTAAAATGGTATCTAGTGAAAAGTCAGAATATAATTACTGCAGTTTTCTCATCCTAAAACCAAACTGCAAATTTAAATAAGTCATCACTAATACAGTATCATAGTGATATGTATCACTTTCATAACATCAATTTAGAAATCATGGGAACGTGTCAAGGGCATGAAGCTGAAGAAGACTTTCCAAATTTTATAAAATATAATGGACATTAGAAAATGTGGCTGAGCAAAGGCAGCATTGCTGACGGGTGCCAGAGGAGTACCTGGTTACGATATGCTGTGGTACTGAGGTCTAGAAGATTTTTCAAACTCAAAATCTACTTAGTTAAGTAGACACAGGATACTGACTGCTACTATAATATTAAAGGAAGTGCTAACAGATATATTTGAAATTTCAAACAGACCTGCAGGGCATTTTTCAGTAGCAACATTTTTCATGTATCATGAGCAATCCTGAATGAAGGAGCATGCTTTTCTGCCCAAGGATTAATGTGTAGAGGCCTTATGCCTCTGAGAGCCCTTAGGAAACCAGGTCCAGGCAGGCTGAGCCAGGACCTTGAGGGCTTTCATCTTCACAGCCATCATGAGCAAATAGGTTCATAAGCCACTCTTCTGCTCCTTTTCTCATTTCCTACCAGCCTCGAACAAAGCTGAGGGAATAGTCAGCTGTTTTCTAGGCAGTGGTCAGCAAAAAACCTTTGTGCTGTTAACACTGACCTTTTTTTTTTTTCTAGGCCAGGCTGAAAGGCATCCAGTACCTGACACTGCTACCCAGAACTGCTACCCAGTACCTCCCTGGCAGCAGCTGCCTACCTGTACTTTGCTTATCTGCTACTTTACAACTTCATGGTTGGTTTCTTGCAATAACCAACCATGTTCTGGCTCCTAGAATCCTTTGTAGAGAACCTGTATAGGGGGACCCAGAAGTCTCTCTGAAAAGCTCTTTGGGTTTTGTTTGTATCTAATGCTACAAAGTGTTTTGTGCACTTCTTTGGCAGGGTATATATTTACCTTCTGTTTACGTTTGCCATGATTTTAATTAAAGGCTGTAAAGTAAATTAGGTCACAGATTCTTAGCAGGGTATAAGTTCAGAGTTTCAGGGGGTTATGCCATGCCCCAGCATGAAATGGAAGAGCAGCCCCAATGGGCAAAAAGCAATGAAAAATAATAGCACATCATCTTGTCTCCTTTGGCTAGAGTTCAGCAGTCACAGGTCAAGCAAAAGACCTTAAGAAAACTGGCAATATTCAAGAATGTTTTGTTGAAGAAGAAAAGGAGAATCAATGTCTGCCATCAGATGCCCTGCATAACTCCCAAGGACTTGCATGGGACACCTGTGCATTAAAGGACAAAACCTGACCCTAAAGTGCCAGTGGAGACTGCACCTCTGAATATGTAGAGAGTGCCCTGTGCTGCATTCAAAGGGCAAGGAAAGTAATTTTGTCTCCCATGCAAGTCTGTCCTGCTGAGACCCTTTCCTTGAAAAGAAAACCCTGAGCTTTTTGTTCTACAGTATCAGTCTGCTGACTTGCCCAGAAGCATTCCTCATATCAACTTTGTCAGCCTATTCATCACATTTTCGCCAATGTGTTTCAGAGGTGAAGTTTGTCCTGTAGGATCTGTCTGTAATAAGATAATTTTAGTAAAATCACAATATCGGATTACACATACCTTCAGTCTTCTTTTAGGAACATTTTTTTTTAAATAAAAAATCACTTTGTAAAAATATAATCAAGCAAAAAGTGAAACGTCCTAAATTAGAGATTACATTTTACGGTTAAACTTCCACAGCATAACACTGGAAAGTTCTTTCAAATAGGATTACATTTTAATGCCTTAATGGAAATGTAGAAATATGTCAACCGAAGAAAATGTTTGATGGAAAGTCAAATAGATTAAGTTATTTTTAACTTATTTTTAACTGTTATTTTATTAAGTCCATTTTGACAGGAAGTATTTTTCAGGATTACATCACAGCAACAAAGAAATCCTAACATGTCTTAGACACTGGAGGTTAGTTTACTTTCAGTCATAGAGTAACTGAATGCAAGTAAATATAAACTTTAAATTTGCTTGTGCCCCAAGAAATTCTGAAAACTCATTTCAGAAATTCCATCAGAATATCTTTTACAGTAACAATTTTGTCTGTAGGACAAAAATCCAGTTGCAGATATATATGAGAAACTAGATCTTAAAAATGATGGCTCCCATTGATTCTGCTGGGATCTGGATCACTGCTGAACTCCGTCATAAATAGGAGTATTTAAGGTTTATCAGGTTTTGGCTCCCAACATAAGAAATCCTAAAGAACCTATTTTGGAGAAATGTGATCTTCAGTTCTGCATCAGATCCCTTTAGAAGGAAGACCTCATGCTGGGAATGCCGAACTCAGGCACCCAAAATTAGGAGGTGCTTTTGGAAGTTTGAATTCAAACTTTTACCTGTAAAAAAAAAGGTTTTAAGACTTTAAAATTTAAATAATAATAATAATAAAAAGTTTAAATAATAAATTTTGAATATCTATTTCTGATGTTAAGATGACTCATACCAGAAAAATACAATGAGATTTAATGCGGTTCTTTCCTTGGTACTCTTCTGAACCTTACCATTAAAGAACTGCAACAACCACAGATTTCAATTAGTAGGAGGAAAGACAACCCCTTAAAGTTGTCTAGTCCTCAACCTGGTAAGTCTTGTGTGATGACTCTACAGAATCACTCATATGAGGGATGCTCCAGTCCCTGAACAATCTTAGTGGCCCTTTGCTGGACTTTCTCTAGTAGCTCTCTATGTCTGTTGTGCAGGGCAGCCCACAACTGGACATGGCACTCCAGGTGTGGCCTCACCAGCGCTGAGTAGAGAGGAAGGATCACCTCCCTTGACCTGCTGGCCACACTCTGCCTAATGCAGCCCAGGATACCATTAGCCTTCTTGACACAAAGGTGCATTGCTGGCTTATATTCAACTTGGTGTCCACCAGAACCCCCAGGTTCTTTTCTGCAGAGCTGCTTTCCAGCTGGGTGACACCCAGCATGTGCTGGGGTGTGAGACTGTTCCCAGGTGCAAGACTTTGCACTTCTCCTCGTTGAACTGCATGAGGTTCCTTCCAGCCCATTTCTCCAGCCTGTCGAGGTCCCAGTGGACAGCAGCACAACCCTCTGGTGTATTTGCCACTCCTCCCAGTTTTGTCCTCTGCAACTTGCTGAGGGTATGCTCTACCGCATTATTCGTATCATTACTGGAGTTTAACAGGACAGGACCCAGTTTCACTCCTGGGGTACACCACCAGTTACTTGCCTCCAGGTATACTTTGTGACACTGATCAAAATCCTCTGAGCTTGGCTGTTCAGCCAGTTTTAAATGCACCTGTCTGCTATTACTGTCTGTTTTAGCACTTTCTGCTAAATAAACAGTATCTCTACGGAGAGCTTGTTGTCTTGCTCCACATCTAGCCCAGAGCTATCTACAGCCTATCGCCTCCTTTTTCTCAGCATCTGCCTGGGTACAGGGCTGAACACCAGCAGAATGGTCTTGATGTCCTACCTTTGCCTTTTCCATCTGCCTGCAATTGCCCTTGTACAGACCTGGAATTCCCCAAAAGAGCCTGTGCATCCCACAGTAATGAAGTGGTCAGGATTGCCAAGGACAAGAGATGCTGAAAACACATCCACACACTATCAGGACAGTTACTTGTCACATGATAGCTACAATAGCTACTCTTCCTCCCAGAGGTTCATATTATCAGCATTACCTTTCTCTTAAAATGACAAAATAAACCTAAACTCTGCTTCTTCATCATCTTTTTCTATCTCAGTAGCAGTAATTGTGGTAATGCTGTTGACATACAGTAAATATTTCAGGTCTGTTTGTAGTGTACTGGTAAAGGCTTAACTTGATCTCAGCTTCTTGGGCAGGTACGCTGCTGGAAAAGAATCCGTTGTGCTTCACAGCAGCTACTCCCTGTGCAGCTATTGCTTGCAAATATGTTTTTTAATTGTGTGAGGGAAGCAAGATGACTGGATCTTTGGCAGGTAGGCAAGCTACAAATATACCCACTGCTAGGCAAGAAACTCATTCACTTCTGAGTGTGCACAAAGTCTGTTTGCCTGTCAAAGCCAAACTTAGCCTTGTCCAGGATTTCTGCTGCCTTCAACAGTTAATTGGTCTGGACACAGCACCAGCACATGAGATTATTCATTGCCAGAATGTGTTAAGATCCACACCTTGCCCCAAGGTGATTTCTGACAAAAGCTGACCATTTCCCGGAAAGTACTGAAACAAATAAAAGGCTGCTAATATGAAAAGAGTTAACTGCAGTAGTAAGAAGTTCAATAAACCCTAGCTGGACCCCAAGCAGACACAGAACAGACGGGATAACCAAGACATTGATTGAAATAAATATTAAAATTTAATTCTACCAAGCAAAATCTAGTGAAATGACTGCAAAAATATTACAAACAACTCAAATTTTATTGCAAACATTTTAATACTATTGTAGATAACAAAGACAAGCTTGCAGAGCAGGATCAGATTAACCAGACAATTGCTTACAAAGGACCTGGCTGCTCTTGCTCCCACAGATATCAACAGCATTTTACAGGCAGACTTCAAGGAAAACCATATTTAAGCCTTCAAATTGTTATTGTATTTTTACAAAAGTATGTCTCTCAAAAAAACAATAAAGGATGAAAAAGAAAATACCTCCACTCTATTCCTTTTAGGTGTTTTCCTATGGAGGGTATTTCTCACAGTTGCAACAGTCTTCATTATGTACATTTTCAATCTTTTAAAACTAATTATCCCCTGTCATTAGTAACAACAATACAACATAAAACAATATAGCCCAAGAAACAGTTTTTTGTTTAGGCCTCGAAGAAAGGCAGAGTTACACAGTTAGAAATGCCATACAAAATTGTCACTCCTACTTTTAGGAAAATGCAGCCACCCTCAGCCATCAATTCTCACTGGAAATACAAAAGGGGCCAATACTACCCAGGATTTTTTACTCTCCTTTGTTGCCTTTTTCAGAATAAAACCATGGTAACATGCTATTAAAAATGATGTAAGTAACTCTTATATAATTAGCTAGTACCTATTTTCTTATGTCTCAGTATATTTTGGAATATTTACTTAAGGATGTTGCCTCATCAGATATCCTGGTTAATTAGTTTTACACTACATTATTACTGGAATTTTAAACTAGGTCAGCTAAGTTAAAGTAAGTTTTCATTACGTCTTTTCATTTTAGTATTTTCTGAGATCAAAAGAGCAATTTTGGCTTAACAGGTGAATCAGTCCCTCTCTTTGCTGGGATAGGAGCAGTAAATTCCTAAGGTTAGAGAGACAAACAAAAATTGCAGTTAGAATCCCAGTCCTGGCATAGATGAGAAAGATGTTTGAAATTATTGATTATATTTGAGTACACAGACCTACACAATTCCATGTAGCAAAATATGAACCTATGACCCAAACCCTCTAGCTTTTAAAAGACCTGCTTGTACCAATATAAAGAGGGAAATTCACCAAGTGCTTTACTACAACCTTAAAGCTTTTAAAACTTTATGCCTAATACCACCAGTACTAGAACCAACTGCCTTCAGGTAGAGACAAGATAACTAGATATACTGTAATTAAAGAAAATGCATTTCTGTCACAACCATAACTATGTGGTGATGGTGAATTTCAATTGTTATATCTCCTTAAATTTGCATATATTTAAAAAAGATGGCAAATGTTTATTTAGTCCCATCAGTGTAGTTAGACCTGTAATTTTTAATTCTACACATATATTCTCAAAGAGTTTAGTTTATGCAGCCTGTAAGAAAACTAAATATTAGTAGCTGATTTACTGCTGTTTTTCAGATTAAGTGAAAATTTCTGGTCCTGATCACTTTGTAGCGTATAAGAGACTGACCATGCTGGCCCTGCTCTAGGAAAGAAACATAAGCACACGCTTAATAAAACCCCTGAATTCATTCCATTCCATCACATTTGGCAGATGGTACCTTCCACAACACATTTCTCCTTGTTCTCTGCTAGAACAGGGGAGTACACCACCTACTGAAAAACCACAGGTCTCCCACACAAATCCTGGTATCAGAGGAGCTACATACATATACTCACATGCTTTTCTAGATGAAACCACAGCATACTTTGCAGGTCATGCCTAAGAAATAAAAATTTCCTTGTACCTTCCTGAAAAGTAAACCCCTGAACTACCGTGTATCATCCTTCAACACCTGATTCTGCAATATCTTCTAATATCCTTTTAATAATTTAATGGATACTCTTTCACTTTCATTTGAAAATACTGTGTAAATCAGCAAGTATGGAATGATTGCTGAACTGGCTGCAGTTTGGTACTGTAACTCAGCAATCTTTATATAGAATAACTATAAAGTGCTTTAAAACTGTTTCACAGGAAAGGTGCAAATAAATAGTGTTCTTTCATGTGATCTCCCTGGAGACACATAGTCCTCGAAAGCCTACACTCGAGAGTATCATCAAATTGTTACAGCAATTTAATAATGACACTGACTTCTAACACTGGAGAATGCTTCTTTCTCCAATATTTACTGGGATTAGTGTCTCATGGCATCATAGCCAACAGGCCTGCTGCTTGCCCTCCATCAGCCGTCTTGCTGAATCCAAACACACTCATCTGGATGGGTAAAAAAGGTACAGTGCTAGTCTGCGAATCTGCACAAAAATAGTCCCTTTAATGTGCAGAACTTGGGGTTGTTAGTTGATTCATTCTGATTGCCATTTGCTGAAAAGATGAACTGTCAGCGCACTGTGCAGTACAATTTCTTTTTGGTTAATAGGCTCAAAATTTCAGGCATCAAGTATGGCACATCTCCACAGTTGAATGCTGACAGGTCTATCATCAAAATTTTCCAGGATTTGAATTATACCATTGAAATAGCTGAGATGAATGTCTAAATAATGCATGGTGCAGCACTGCCGTGCTTATAATCTCTTGTTCCCAAAAGATCTGACTATAAATGGGAAGCATCTTTATTGCTTTTATGTATGAGGAATTGAAGGACCAATGCGTGAGAAAAGTGGGTCACCACAGAGTTGATCTATGGATCATATTCTGTCATAGTACACAGAACTCCCCTCAGAACATGCAGTATTCTATATTTCTACATACTAATTATTTTATATGTTAGGGGTAAATCCTATTCCCACCAAAATCAAGGCAAAACTGCCAATGAATGAAGTACGATCTGGATTTCACATTATATTTGGAACCAAACTCAAGTACTTTGTCACATATAGCAGAAGTATCAAATAGCCTCACAGCATGCTTGATGAGGTCTATTACAATTCTGAATGATAAAAATGCAATATCAAACAAATGTTTTGCCTTCATCAAGTTTTTTTCTATTCATGTTATTGTGGTTCACATGACTGCCATTCTCCTTAACTGTGATTACTACAGACTAAAAAGGGAAAAAGAAATAACAAAGAAAGCAGAACACAATAAATCCTATTACCCAGTTGATTGAATAAATGTAGATTATCACCATGTCCATATCAAACCGCCATCCACGGCTGTCATCCTCAAAGTCCATGTAGTCCATCCTGTGAGCAGCATGTGGGAAATGCCTCCTTGTTACAGTATCTGAGCGTCTTTGAAAACCTGCTGAAAAACAGACTAGGTGATAAAAATCTTTATAAAAGCAACTGAGTAAAAAAAAAGTTAACCCGCGTTCTCCCAGGAAGGAATCCTGCTTGCTTTAATATTATGTCTTGGTATGATATGTATGTCTCTGAGGTTAAATTTTCCAATTACTGTTTGTATGCTGGTAACACCTTAAAAATATATAGGCAGATGCAAACACATCCTTTCAAGTGGAAATAACAATCCTGTGACTCCAAGAATGGCCTGAGTGTGGGGCCCTGCCAAAGGGTCCTTCTTCATTCCTTTCCTGACTTCTTTATGTAGTAAGTAGTATGGTAGCATAGCTCTTGTGTATGTCAAAATACGAGGTTAGAGAATTGTCTGTGCAGCTGTGTTAGACAACAGGTTGTGGCACAGGAAATAGGCTGGGACCTCACTGCAAAGGCTGAAGATCTGTCCCATTGTGATGAAGGACAAGGAGGGAATGCAGTCATACCGGTCTGGATTTTCGTTCTGTTTTCAGGTAACTCTCAATCTTTATGATGCATTCTTTGATTTTGGAAAACAGGTCTTTGCTGAGCTGCCCAGACTTTTCTCTTCCACAAGGACATAATGGCTTTTGGAGTCTCAAGGTGGGTAGGAAGAGTCCCCTTCAGTGTGCACCACAGTACACCAGTGTGCCTCAGCTTGCATTCCTCAGTTTTAATCTATACCCGTGCTGCTGTCTAGTCCGGCTTAATTAAACCTCCTTGAAGTTCCTTGGTCCTTTGGTTTTGACTAATATAAATAATTGTGTATAATTGGTGTTCCCCTGCCAGTAATTTTCATTTTAACATCCCCAGACTGTATTCAGGATAATTAAGAAATATATTTTTTAAAAGTTTCCTAAAGCAGAACTTTGCTGGAATTTCAATCCTTTTCAGTAGTGGATCCTTTTCAGTAGTTCCTCAGTCAATACTGTTTCTTTGTATTTTTTTCCCTGAATTAATATTGTGTCCAGAACTTTTATAGCACAATTGTTTCCACGCCTTCCAAAGAAAAGTATTTTCGCTCTTTGGTATCCTTTTTAAGGTAGTTCATCAGAGACCTTTTGATTTCAAGTAGCATAGGTAAAGTGGCCCTCCTATATGCATTTAATGATTGCTTTATTTAGGAATTTGACTACACTACAGAGACACAGAAATTCTTCCTTTGGAGAATCATTCATGGTTAGACATCATTATATCATTGCACTTTTTTTATTTTTTATTTTTAATGACAAGTTGGATCAAGTTGGTCAGACACTAAGTTTCTAGATCTGTATACATCAGAATCTCTCTAATATTATTTGTCTTATTTTGGAGACTATACATGAAATCTTCATGCTAGTCAAAAGAGTGATGGTGTTCTATAATGTTTTTCAGTGACTCCAAGTGGGCTAAGATTTGCCCCACAGCTAAATATGCTATAGTGACTCTAGAAAAAAAAAGGTAAAAAAACTCCAGGGATTTACTTTTAACGAGTTTTATATTATAATACCACAAAATTTTATGCAAATGCATGAGCTACACATCGGCTTAAAGATGCTGAAGGTCTGTTTAAGGTGTGGCACAGATGTCCTTGTGCTTTATATTATCCTATAGATTACGTTAATTTAAAAATATGTTAATTTAAACCAGTATCTTTGATTACTGAAAAATAACATTGGCAATTCAGTAAAAAAATTCTGAAAATTGTTAGTCGTCTTTAAATATCTTTCTGCCAAGTTGTAATTTACTTGAAAAATGCTCATTTAAAAAGTCTCAATTTCAAACCTGTACTTTTTCTTAATTTATTTTCTAACACTTTTTAAACATTATTTTCAAATAGAAACCTAGATTTCTGTTGTTACGTGCTACTTATTAAATTTAACTTGCAAATGACATTAACATTTTGTCACTAATGCTGTATCATTCACTTTGCCTTTCACTGATGAATTTTAGTGTATATTATCCTCTCTGGAGGGCCTTAGTCAAGATTGCTACCCATGCTTTCTTTTTGTTTATTTCTATACTTAATGTAACACAAAATGCTAGAGGCTGTTTTTAGATCAGTAGGGATAATCAGGGAACTATGCAAACATGTCGCCACATTAGTTTTGACTTGGTAGCCCTTGACTTCTACAAGATTTGGACAAATGCTATTCCTGGTATGTATGTCTGTGCAACTCACCTTAAGCAAACCTGCACTGGGTTTATCACAGATTAGACTTTGTAATGTAATCATTCGGCGTTCAAGAACAGCAATTTCAGTGTAGGAAACTGGCTATTCTCTAATTGCTCTTCCTATAGAAAGCCACAGAAAAAAATTTTGGTGCTGTATTAAAAGTAAATACACAACCAGGTACTGCTTACTATACACCATGTGTAATCCTTGTAGCTTCCCTCAGTGTGAGTAAAGCTATTGAATGTTCATCATCAGTTATGTGGAGCAGATTTCAGTTCTGTTGCTGAAACAGTCTCTTTTTTACCATCTGTAAATTGATTACGCTTCAGCTGAAAATGTCAATAGTACAACTGTTATGTAAACTGAATTCTAGGACTTAGCAGAGGCTAACAAAGAACGAGAACTGTTTATTTTCCCTGAAGTATATTACCAAGTAAACTTGCGTACAGTACTGAAACCAAGGATCAGATTTAGAAACCCTGTACGATCATGCACAAAGGTTACTGCAGACTCTACGATCCACACTGTGACTACTGTCTTTAATAAATTCTGACATGAAAAATACCTTCAGATGTCTGTCTCTCCAACTAGAGAGGAAATAAGCCATGTCTCTGTGTCTGAATCTAGCCATCTGCAGATAAAAACTTGAGAGCTGGAGAGTTCCTCAAAAACTGTAGAGCAACATGGATTAGGGGTTTGAATTATGAAACAGAAGAGCTGAGGGAGCTTCAAATCACTTCTAATGTATGTGATCCTTTCTCTAAAAAGAAACCCTATCTTATTTGATGAATACAGTCTGTAAATTATTCCTACACAGGCATGTATTTGTTAAAACACATATTTTACATAACTTTTTTGTGCATTGCTATGTTGCTATACTCTGAACAAGAACTTCCACTCAAATCACATGAATATGCATGCACAGTGCCAGTGGAGTCTGGCAGACTGTTAGTGGAAACCTGTTACTAGATAACAAAAACAACGTTGTGTGCAAGTCACACTTTTATACCCACCAAAGCGTGCAAATCAAAAGGATTTTCACCACAGCATCAATAGGCACATCTGTTGCATGTGTCCCTGCCAAAGTTTTTGCAACCTCCTGCTGAAGTACAAGCAATACTTAAAATAAGACTGCAAACAACTTAAAATATTCTCCCAGTTTTATAAATTTACTGACCTCATTTTGCTATGACTAAAGAATATAAAATACCAAGATGGAAAATTTTACTCTAAAAATGTGCTCAAATGAATAATATGCAAACTATAATAACTGTTTACATTGTAAGTGCTCATGTAAAATTAAATTACCTAAGAACAAGAGTCCTTAGGTAATCAGAGGTACCAAGGTCATTTTGATGCAATCACTTCTTTCTGATTAGGAGCTGCAGCAGATAGATAGAGCTACTGAGAGACTGTAAGGAAAAAGACAAGTACAGACTGACACCTTCCCATACGTGCCCTTGCAGCAACCAGCAGCTTAGGACCTCAGCGGTTTGGAAGCTGTGGTCAGAACAATGTGTTAAAACGGCATTGACAGGATTTTCTTTCCTTACATGTGTCTGTTCATACTTTTGAACCGGATCTCATATTGCCTCCACTTACTGCGCTTAATGTCCCTTGATGGAGTAGTCTTAGAGCAAACAAACTGATTTATTTTCAGGTTGAACTAAACCAGAAGATGAGCTCCAGGAGCTCTGATGTATTCCAGTAATATGCTTCAACCACTAATGGGCATTCAGCCCTTGGGACTGGAAGTAAGTTGCTCCTGTTCCCTAAAATGCAAATGTGGATATCTGGCCCTCAGCGCCAATTGTTTTACCTTATCTATTACGGCTGCTATAATTGCTAATGCAAGAATGCCTCTGAGAGACAGTGAACAATCTTTCCTAAAACATCCTTATGCCATTCATAATTTTACAAACCTCTTGTATCTGTCTCCTGTAATGTCCTTTCCAAACAAAAAACTTGTAAACTTCCTGTGTATGGAAAAGTTTCCATACTTCAGATCATCCTTTCCGCATTATGCTTCACCCTACTCTACCCTTTTTTAAGATGACATAATCTAAACTTATATGCAAAATTGGAGATGTGGGATCACCACAAATCTAGACAATTACAATGTTTTCCATTTTGTTACAATCCTAATAATTCTTGCTTACCTTTTGACTATGGCTATACATTGAATGTGTTCAGAAAACTAATCACAATATTACCCAGATCTCTTTTCTTAAGTGGCAATAGCTAATTTACAGCTCATCAAAGTAAATATTACGTATTATGGAGATTGCATAGCCTCTGTGGGCAACTGCTCCACCACTTGACTGTTGTCACAGTGAAAGTGTTTTTCTTACTTGCAGTCTGAACCTCCCATATCCATTATTGCTCATCCTCCTGCCATATACCACTGTGAACAGCTGGTCTGTCCTCTTGGTGGTCTTCTTATAGGTACAGTAAGGCTGCCCAGAGATCCTCCCCATAGCCTGCCCTTCTCCAGACTGAACAAGACAGTTCCCTCAGCCTTTCCTCACAGGTCAGGTGCTCCAGACCTCTGAGCATCCCGATGTCCCTCCGCTAAACCTGCTCCAATTTACTGCTGTCTTCCCTGCATTAGGGGCAGGGGAGCAAAATCGCAGTATTTTAGATGTGGTCTGCTGAGTAGCAGGGGATGGAAACTTCTCTCATCTACTGCTGTTCATACATGTACTGGTTTTAGCTGAGAAGGGTTTAATTCTCTTCACTGTGGTGCCTGTGGTGGTCAGGGACCTTTCCAGCTTCCCGCACTCTGCCGCATGGCGGGGGGCTGGGCGGGGCGGGGCCACGGTGGGGGCTGCTGACCCCGACTGGCCAATGGCAGGTTCATTCCCTACCATGTGACACCATGGCCAGTGTATTAAGGGGGGCAGTTGGCGGCTCAGGGAGGGGCAGCGTCGGGTCGGCGGGCGGTGAGCGGCTGCGTCACAGGCAGTTTGTTTTGGTGGTTCATTCCCTCCCTCCCCCCTCTCCCCCCAGGTTTTGCCCCGCTCATTGTTTTCCTTTCCATTGCATTTTTGTTATTGTTGTTTTAATTATTAAACTGTTCTTATCCCAACCCAAGAGCGTTACCTTTTTGATTCTCTCCCCCATCTGCTGGTGGGGGATCGAGTAAGTGGCTGTGTGGGGCTGAGTTGCCGGCTAAACCACAACAATACATCATGCTCCTGTTCATTAAGCGCCGGAATCTGTTGGCCTTCTTTGCTACCAGGGCACCGTGCCAGCTCAGGCACAGCTTGCTCTCCACCAGGACGCCCAGGTCCTTTCCAGAGAGCTTCTCCCCAGGCTGTCAGTGCCCAACCTGTCTCATTGCCAGGGGCTCTTCCTTCCCAGCTGCAGGAATCAGCATTTGTCCTTGCTGAATTTCACAAGGTTCTTTTCAGCACATTTCTCCAGCCTGTCTAGGTCTCTTTGAATGGCAGCCCTGCTGCTGAGTCTACCAGCCTTTCCTGCAATTAGTTGTCCTCTGCAGGCTGGTGAGAATGCATTCCATTGCCTCCTCAAGGTTGCTGATCAAGAGAACTGTTAGCCATCAAGTTCATACTTACTATCATCAGTGCCACTAATAAACTTTAACAGCTTTATTTGTATTGCTTTTCCAACTCACATATGAACATTCCGAACTGCACAGACTGCTGTGGGATTCCAGCAACAATCCAATGTAGTTTGCTAGATGATCTTTTACATCATATTTTCCATATTCTACTGTGGTGTACTTTTCTTCTTACATGCCCTGCTGAAAGGGACTTTATCTGCTGAAGCACCTGCTTTACTGTTTCAGCCCATTTCTCCAGCCTGTCTTGGTCTCTCTGAATAGCAGCCTTGCCACTGAGTCTATCAGCAGTTCCTCCAATTTGTAGTCATCTGCAGACCTGATGATAGCATGGAGAAATGGGCCAACATTTCCCACCATTCTGTACTTTTCTCAAGGATGCAGTGTTTTTATACTGCTGTCACAAACGAGGTATCATCCTAAGTTTCTTGCATAACCACCAGCCTTTTCCTATATGCACATCATGCAGCATCATATTGTGGTTATGCTAACGTAATAGCTACACTGCAAGATTTGCTAGTTAATATGAGCTGTGAGATCTGTATTTCCAACAAAGGAAAAAAGCATATATTACTAGAGAGGTTTATGAGAGTATGGCACTTACCCTGTGTGAATGCCTGCAAGCACGTCTCACTGACTCCAGATCTCATGTCTCAAGCCCTCCACCACACTCAAATGCCCAATGCATCCAGTTCCTTACCCAAACCAAGGCCACTCAAACCAATCACCAAACTTCCTAGATCCAGAGTTTTAGCTTTTCTCCTTCTCCTACATGAAGCGCTTGAACCTCCCTACTCTCCTGCCTCAGATATTTCAGCTCCACCCACCTATTGTGTCAGAAGTAAAAATCTCATTTTTTTCTAGACAGCCTTCAAATTCCAAATTCCTCTTGCCCCAGGATGCACACCAGAACCTCCTACCTTCCTCTCACTTTCTCTCTGCTCTCTTTGAATATTTCTCTGCTTTTGCCCTTCTGATATTACCTGTGGGCTGTCACTGGCTGCCAGCACCTTATATCCACGTGTGACTAAATTTACACAATGGCCTAATGCACTCCTTTTCCATCCCCAGAATCCACTCCTACTTTCTGCTACCAGTTGGACTTTAGAAAACCTGGGTGTAGATTGTACTTACGCTGGACATAAGCCTTATGTGAAACCATTGTTATATTCACTGCAACGTCTGTCTTTAGCTATAGGACTTTTGCAAGGCTTTTGGTTTAAATGTTGACATCTGCGACAGTCCCAAAGAGATAAATTGTGTGTAAGCAGTTATTTGCACATGTATAAAATGCAATTTATCAAACTTACTGTGCATATGATACAGAGTCCTTTGGTACGTGAACAAATAAGCAGCATGCAGGCAATTTAGCGGGGAATACACAGTAACTGCTTTTCAAGTTGTCAAAGAACATTGTCTGCAAAGGGTCTAGAAAAACAACTGATCATTGTGAAAATGTGAAAAAGCCATGTCCTGAAGCCTTTCATATGGGACACAAGATTTGGTTGCATAAGGGGCACTCCTTTTTATAAGACAGACTGGTTAGGAACCACTGTTCTCCACTGTTACAATTAGCTTTTTATTTTGTGACTTTCATAAGGCATTTGATGTAAGAACATCATGCTACAGACAAAACTATGCAGAAATCTCAAAATGTGGTAATGCCACTAACTGACATACATTTCATCTGTCGAAGCAAAAAGCTTATAAAAACTGCAGTCCTACAGAATCAACCACCAGGCAAATAATGCTGCTTGCTAATCAGTATCTGCATAAATATTGGGACTTTAATTAAGAAACACCTCTACTCTCTTAAAACATTATAAATCCTAAATGGATCCAGGAAGAGGTAATACACAAATGAACCAGAAATCACTTAGGAATTAAAAGGAAAAAAAAAAAAATTCATAGAAGTTCTTGTAGCAGTTACAGTTCTTAAAAATATTTATTTCATGCTGCTCTAACTTTCCATATTATTTCAAGATTATAAATATGATAATCTATGCCTTTTTTGTAGCTATTCTCTGACATTTTCTACAGAGTTATGTAACCAAAATAAGCCTGGGGTTTAAGGTGATATACTACCCATCAATACATAAAAGCCATACTTTAATTCAGCATTTCGTTGGACCATTTATTGTTAATCACTGCAGTTAACACCTCCTAGGCCTTCAGGACAGAGAGAAGGCAACTTTTCAATTAAAGTATTTTTCCTCTGTGAAATACTGTACATTTCGTTCATTCAAAATTACAAATATTTACACTTGACAAAGAGATCTGACAGTTTTACTCTGGATATGAAATGAAGACAAGTTTTTTTCCCATTCAAATACAGCTCATTGGATTTCAGTGAGGACTGTTTACAAATGAAGTTTTTTGCATGTTCCTACCATTAGTTCGCATTCTAAGACATAATAAATATAGTGCCTCTGCCATAGATTAACAGTGACACTCTGAATATTAAGTAAATAACCAAATAAAATGTGTGAAGGCAGTTACTTCCTGCTATTACAGACTAATAATTCAGCTTTTACTGATTAAAACACAAATCATAAAACTAGCTAGTATATCTTACCAAAGAATCAGGTTATTGGAGAAGAAAAGAGAAAGCTTTAAAAACAAATGACAAAACCCATAAAGCCACATTAAATGCATGCATACACATTTTACATTGAGTATTTTGCAAAATTTTTCTATCTTGGGCTGTTTATTTCCCTGGAAGTAAATGAATCAATAAGCAACAGGACTGTGGGAGGGCAGAATGAGCTTAGAAAACATACTCTGTCCAAATATTTGTGATTATTCTATAATTATCAATATTCACAATTGCAAGCTAATTGGCTAGTTTAAGTGCTGGGATGCATACTAAACCAGGAGTAATTAATCTAATGTTTCACAATGTAAAAGTCATTTGACTGTGCAAGCCATGAAGGAATTTTGATAGCCAGTCTGCAAGCAGATATTTTTAAGTAACCAAGTGAATTATTTGTTTGCCTTTTCTTTCTTCCCCTAAACCATAACACACTAAGTACAAAACACATAGGACATCTTGTAATAGCTTTTAAAAATGATTTGTAGCAAAACCTACTCTCCTACTTTAAAACCACTTTATTTCAAAATTCAATTAAGGCTGATGAAATAATATGCAGATGAAACAAAAATAATATACAGTAACTGAAATGTGTGTCCTTGTTTTTTTAGGGTGCAAACCAGCTCTGTGAATAAATGAAACATTGGCTTCTTTAGCTGCCCTCCCCTTCACAATACTGATTCTGACTGCAATCCTTATAGTCTTGAAGACTGATACCAAGAAACAAAGCTGCATGGTCTCCCTGTGAGATCACATCGTGGATGTCAATGCACAGTTTGCGTACATTGTAGACCACAAAAAGTCTTCCTTTAATTTTAAAGGTAAGTTTTCTACATTTATATTGATGACATACATATTATAGTTATGGTAATTTTCACACATTTGCCTTTAAGATGGGGATTTGTAATCACATTTGCATGTAGATAAACTGTATCTTAACAGTGAATTTAACTTGTGGACAACTTCTCTTCTTGCCATGACAGTGCAAAGACTGAAACAATGAAAACCAGGGAATCTCAAACAGCAACCTGAAGTATTTAACTTTCCATGATATGTGCACCAAAATCCATATGAAAAATTAAGTTTTAAAAGTATTTAGAATATTGTGACTCTATGAATGTTCGTATTAATTTATCTATTTTCCATTTCTCTTCCACTGCCTTTTCACTAAATCTCTTATTCATCATGGTCTCGAACACTGTTCATCATGAATACCCTCTTCTGCTGTTCCTATTTTTATCACTGAACATTTCTAAAAATCATGTTGCAAATTTATCTTTTCTTTACATTTGTCATGTCCCAAGCTGACCAAATACTCTATTTCAGCTGTCAGCAACTCTTGCTAAATTATCACCATAAGAGCTTTCACCATTTTTGTATCATATTACTGTAATGGCATCATCTTCCTCTACTTTCATTCTTCCGTACAACTCCTCCCTAACTACTAACATCACTTCAGGCTTCATTTGTTCAGACTGCTACCAAACAAAATATGTAGAGGCAAAAGCTACTGATACGTATAGGTAGGCTTAGTATAATAGCTCAAGATGACTGAATAAGAATAAAATTGCATTAAAAAGGATCTCATACCAATGCTTGTCTCTAGTGTAAATCTGCTTGGCATACTGCTCAATTCTCTTTAGATGCCTATTTCTTGACTTGTGTGATTGCTATATTAAAAAAATATTAATTTAATACTGTAGATAATTTAACAAAACCTTTGCAGAGTTATACACTGTGGTCCACAAGCTTTTCAGTGCTTAAGGCTTTAATATTTTAAGCCAATTTTAGTGGAACGCTGTAAGATAATAGTAACGCAAATACTGTCTTAAAAATAAATTAATGAATTGGCTCTATTTGTCTTAAGACAGGGTCAGTCTAACAGCAAAGGTCAGAGGGAATACACAAGATAGGCATGCCAGGGCCTCACCACACCCCTCTGTAAGACAAGGCTGTGTATATCTACATGAAGCATCTAGTTATTTGCAAATCTATCTGTCTGGCAACATGCCTCCCTTAATTCCTCCAGAGAAACTGGTGAATGACCTATCTTGGAACCATGCCATTATCTTCAAACAAATTCATATTCAGCTTTAGCTAATGTCAACTCCAAAAATTCCTACTTCCCATCTGAGCAAACAAAAGAAATATTAATCCCTCCAGAGAATGAAAAATACAAAGCACAAGGCCATTTGAGAAAGCTGGCATTTTTTCTGAACTGAAAGTTTTCTGATGCTGACAGTACTTAACCAATTTTTAGGAAGCTGACCAAGGTTTTAAGGGAACAGCTGTCTGAAAAGCCTTCATATCCTTGAAACATCCATCTTTATCTACTCAGCTAAGATATTCACCAAAAGTCACCTGACTTTACTCTGCTTTTTGCTCATCTCTTGCTTCTTTGAGAATGTATGCTTAATCTGCTCTGATATCATAAAAATATGATCACCTTTTCTTGCTTATTATTCTCACACATCACCTTGAGTGCTTTCATGCCTCTTTTTTCCTTCACCAAATTCAAATGTCAGCTTTTGTTTTCACTTTTAGGGGACTTCAGAAATCTGCCTTGCACAAAAAATATTGCCTCACTTTTTATAATTATGCTATGCAAGTACCATATTGCTCTGGAAATCTTAGCAGTTTTCTACCCAGTAAGTGCTCTAGGATCAAACTGAACTTGTGTTCACGTCCAAATTTTGGAACGGCATGGACCTATCTGTGTCACTGGCACAGAAGAATGAAACATGCATATTAGGTATGTTAGCTAGCAGAAACAATGTAGATGTCCTTCCTGCTTTATTAACTCATTGATAGCTATGAAGCCAACTGATACCTCTACAATCTATTCTCAGACAAAAATTCTTGCTTATTCTTATAGTAAATGGATTTCTATGAGGCATCAAATCAAAGGACTTAACACCAGGCAAACTAAACTTTCAAGGTAAGATTTGTTTACACCGGCAGAGTTGAGATTCTCTAGGGGCTGCTTCAGTACAAACTGCTCTCCTATGCAAGTGCATTTCAGTCCTAAGTGGATTGGGGGAGCGTGCTAGGGAAGGATGTCTGAAATAACCTTTACTAAACATGATCATAGCTAATTAGGAATTCATAGGTAATTAGGAATATAGCCAATTTTACTTGTCATTGCTCAGTGGCCACAATCTATCTTTTTTGCCATTCTGTTTGGTATAGCTGGCAAGGATCATTCCCCACATCCACTAAAATGCACAGAAAGATACTTGCTAATTCCTGCCAGTGATGAAGACAGAAGGCACCTTTGCTTCCACTGGTTCACAGAGACCCATCATAATGTGAACTAGTCTCAGCAGAATCTAACGCAAAACAGAAAAAATTAAGGCCAAGAGATATTTTATGCTCTACGCAGATTCTGTGATGAAAGACTACCACTTCATAAAGCTAGTAATTCAAAGTTTACCTAAGGTGGTTTAACTAGGATTATGTAAAGTTCTCAATTGTCTGTAGAAGGCAAATAAGAAGTATTTATGGAATCTTATTTGATAAATACCTAAAATCCTTTTATGATGCCTAAGTTAAAATTGTAACAGAAGACACTGTTGTCATCAAATTGTAGGATATCTCATAAGAACAGGCATCCTAAGGGTAGACTAAAGGTCTTCCTACCCTATCATTCTTTCTCTGACAAGGTCAAAGAATGAGGAATTCATGAATGGCAAGGAAAGAACAAAAGTAAAGGGCAAGCATATTGCAATATTTTCCTGGTATTCTATCTCAGCTCCCAGGGACCATCAGTTCAAGGATCTCCACAGGCAAATGTGGTATCTTTAATACACTTTACTCCACTTTTCTTCCAAGAATTTGCCATTATTTGAACCCATGCTCTAGGGTCATGATAATTTTATTTAATCTTCTCTAGTTCTTTTATTATGAGACAGTGAATAACAGCAGCTCATTCACTTCTGCTATGGCTCTGATGATTTTAATTACCTCTATCATCCTCCCTCTTCAATCATCTCTTGTTTTAGCTGAAGCATTCTAGTCTATTTACACATTCCTCATCAGGAAGTAATTTAAAACTGGCATTCTTATTTATCTTCTCTGTACTCTTTCAGTTTACTACCTCCTTTTGCAATGAAAGGAAAACAATGTAAACATTGCTGAATATAACTCAGTATCACAAGAGTCTTCTGCCACTGTTTGCACATGGCTTTCATTTTTATTATCCTGAATATTGCAGTATTGTAAGCAAAGGGTATCACCTCCACTTCTAGTAACAAATATGCGGGATAGTATGAACTGTACCATATACCCACCTAGGACCAGACTGCTAATGTCCCTGCAGTGAAAAAAATGAATCGTTTATTTCCATCCTTTGTTTGGCATCTTCTAACCAGCTATTAATGGATGAGAGGACTTTCCATCTTATCCTGAACGCAGCCATGTGTTTTCAAGCATCTTCAGAAACAAACCTTCTTAAAAGGCTTTTGGAATTTGTAAGCTGCAGGGTAAAAAGCACGATACATCTAACTCCCCTACAAGTTCAGTTGGATCCTTCTGGTACAGCTATGGGACCACGACTGCGTAAGAAGTCTAAAATGTTCAGTTTGTCTTACCAGCCAGTATGAACACTTGGTTCCCTAAGCAGAACTAAAGATGCCAATCTAACATCCATTCAGGAACATGTCAAGATATATGTGGGGAAAGGCTACAGTATGCTTTTTTTTTTTGCCATGGCCATTCTATCACAATCCTTGGTGTTGCATAATTATAGCAATTAATATTCCTGGTACAGCAGTCTTATAATATCACTGTTAAATGGAAATAAGCAATCTTCATGACACATATAGATAAGCTAGAATTTGATTCCCTTCAATGCACTGATGAACTAATAGAGATAACTGAGCTGCTGTAATTTCTGAGAGGTATATCACTCTCCTACACAGGGTAGCTCTGGATGCAGACTTCAGAACTGGGAAAAGGCCACAAAGCATCTTTTCTAATGGGACTGTGTCTCTGAAGAAGTCTCTAAAGAAGAGCCTACGCAAAACAGCTTAAAAGATAAGACAGGCTATTGATACTTACCTAATGCTTTGTACTAACACTGTTGGCAAAACAGCAGGAAGTGGCGGTGCTAATAGGGCTGGAGCTTAGGACATCTCTGTGGCACTGACTTTTGTACCTTAAAGTTCCCCTTCCTTTTTATTTTGTTTTTCTTTCAGATTCACTTCTGCTCAGTGAGGTGCAGAAGTGAAGGCTTAAAGGCTAGTTGGAGCACAGCTGCTCCATGGGACCCAAGTGGGACCTTGGAATCAAGAAATCAGGTTTGTGTTTCTTACCAGTGACCTGTTCGAGCTGAAAGGACTTGTGGGCAAGGAAAACGGGTGCAAATATTAGGGTCTAAGTGCTGACAAACCAGCAAAATGACAAAGTTGCCGTCAGTGCAGCTGACCTAAGAAACACTTAACCAGCAGTGCTTGGATTCTGTGTTTTCTGGCTTAGTGTACTATAGGCACAACAGATGCTCAAGGACAACGCTTCCCAGTAATGTGTCTCCTTGAGGCAGAAAATTCACTTACTGTGAAGGCTGTAGACTGTAAATGCATCTTGTGAGAAATGCATGTGTGCAGATCAGCTTTTTGTTATTCCACAAGCTATATTGAAGAATCTGATGGATCCTGGCTAAAAATGGAAAGCCTTCTGGTGAAGAAGCATTGCACCGTCCCACAACTGCAGTCTTGAGTAGTATGACAAAGGAACAAACAATTTAAAGCAAAGAAATACAAAAGTAAGGAAATTAACTGAAAGAAAAGAGTGCAATAAGGAAGGATGGAATAGCAGGACTTGGGAAAAATAGCTCAATATAAGGATTATTCTGAGAGACTTCTTACACTCTAGCATTACGCTTTTGTTATGGTTTAGCCGGCAGCTCAGCCCCACAGAGTCGCTCGCTCACTCCCCCACCAGCGGGATGGGGGAGAGAATCAGAAGGGTAAAGCTCGTGGGTTGAGATAAAACCAGTTTAATAATTAAAATAAAACAACAACAACAACAACGCAATGAAAGGAAAATAACGAGAGCGAGGCGGAACCCGGGGCGGGTGGGGGCGACGGGGAATGAACAACCCAAACCAACAGCACGTGTCACAGCCGCTCACCGCCCGCCGAACCAACGCCGCCAGTGCCTGACCCACAACCGCCCCGCCGCGCGCCAACTGCCCCGTTAATGTACTGGCCGTGGCGTCACATGGTATGGGGTGAACATCCCATTGGCCAGTTGGGGTCAGCTGACCTGGCCGTGGCCCCGCCCCTCCCGGCCTCCTGCCCACGTGGCAGAGCGTGGGAAGCTGGAAAGGTCCCTGACCACCACAGGCACTACAGTGAAGAGAATTAACCCCTTCTCAGCCAAAACCAGCACAAATTTATAGCTAAAATCAATGCTGCACCCTGTATTTTCAGAAACAGCTATCTTGTTTTCCTTCTCAGTAAATCACAGCATCAGAAACTTGAAAACCAGTACTGCTTTTTCCTTCTTTTTAAACAGAGAACTATGAAGATAAAATCTAGTTGAGGTAATTTTATTGCTGGAAACTTTCACAGCTGTTAACATTCTTCCTTTATTGCCTATCTAACTAAAATCATTATAACAAGAATCATGAATCAAGAAAGTAGATTTTCAAGTGTTGTACCCCAATTTTAAAAACAGGATACACAAATATATCAACAGGTATTATTAAAAGCTTTCACTTTCACAACATTTCTTTCAAAATATGTAGGAAATTGCATACCTTTTTCTCTACCGAATGATTACATAAAAGGGCATGGCAGATGTGACCTACTGGGGCAGTGGGAATTTCTACTGGTATTAGCAGGCATTGAAAACACTGTATCTTGCAATCCCTGACTGATACAGGGGTCAATAGCTTTTTATTAAGTCACTAAACAGATTAGATCAGTAAAGAACTAGCACTGATTTTATTGTATCCAACACGGAATTTTTTCTAGATTAAGCATTTAAAAAAAACCCATAAAAATAATTACTCTATTTCTAAATAGACTTTCCTACTTTCAATTTAATAATCATACTTTAAATAAATATGTTAGCGTAAAAACAGTTGAAGGGAATTTCCTGTTAGCCTAGGAATAATTATATCTTGAAAGTTACCAAGAGCTGTAACTCAAGAGGTTTCATAATACCCTTCTCTCATTCTGAACACCTAGCTATGTACTTATCTTCAGGCATGTCTACAATCTTTCTCTACGTGCAGACAGCCAGCACCCTTTTACAAGATTGCCACCACTATCTTGACTACTCTATCCTGTATGTCTGGTCTCGTCAATGTATTTCCATCTCATTTATTTATGCAAAAGCTACTGAAAGTGCCCTCTTCAGTCCAGTACCCTAACTGTCTCAGTCTGTTTTTTTAATTCTGTGCTTGACTACAACAAAGTCACTGTCAAATTAAGTGTCGTATTTTCAATTTAAATGATACTTAACACTTCTTTTAGTCCACATTTCTGGTATCAAATTACTTTTGGAGACTTACCCTTAATTTGTGAACCTCTGTGACTGTACAGTGTTTATAGAATGCAACTCCAATGTAATGGCATGCAAAGGCTACACTTATGATGTTATTAAACTATAAATATATTATAACAGGATCCAGTTGAGCATATTTCCTATTTAGCTATCCTATTCAGACCACACCATTTATTTATTTTTAAATCTATTTAAGGAAACCATTATTTGAGATGTTATTTCTATTGTGCAATTACATTTTTTAAAAGTTCCAATACTCAAAACAATAACTAAATGTAATATCTTTGTTTATCTCACATAAAACAGAACATTTTAGAGGAATATTTAAAATTAGCTTCTTAACTTTCACATCTACTAAAAATCTGAATGGCAAAAAGAAAATCTGCTTTCAATCTTGAATAGCATTTCTATTTTATCATTAATCTATCCTTGACCAAATACAGTATACCATATACAGAGCAATGCCATATGCAATGTTTATTAAAAAAATGGGAATTCTGTTAATAATTTTAATTAAAAAAAAATACAGTGCAGAATAAGGACAAAGTGCTCTGGAGCATTATTCATCAGCTTGAAAGCACAAAAGTGCTCCAGTTCTGAGGTTTCTTACTTTTTGTATAAAATCTCAAAAGTTATGGATGTTTGGGGTTTTTTTCAGTTAGAAGATAATTTTACATTCCTTGTGGAAATTCTCATATGAAAGAAGACTCACATATTGATTACAAAATCTGTTTGGCTCAGTGAATCAGTTCAGGGCAAAAGGTAAGGAAAAAGATAAGATGCTTGATTTTATCTAGCAGTCCTGCAATGTTCAGAAAGTCTAAACTAGTTCAAACTAATAAATCTTCTATGTAATCCAAGATTCTCAACAGCCATCCTTCTCTCCCTGCATCCCAATCTAATTAGGTCTAGGTCTAGCATCTCTGATGAGCAGTTTACTGTTCAAAGTTTACCATCTTTTATGTGAGAAGTATTACAATAATAATGTGGAAGAGGTTTGGTCATATGGACAACTGGAATCATACGAAGTTTGGAAAGAGATGCTAGATTCCCTGTGACCACTGAGCCTGCTGGATATGAACTAGACAAAAGCGCATATGCATTTCTAACAGGGCTACAGAATTTCTTCTTTGACAATGCAGTATTGTCTTATAAAGAGGCAGTTATTCTCTCATGCAAACCCGCAATTTTTTTTTCACTTTCTAAGCACTGTAATCATATACCTTTTCACTCCAGTCACTCTACTCATGTAGCCAGCCTGTTCTTCTTCCCATTCTTTGTATTTTGCCTTCTGGAACTCTAACATCTTATTAGGCTGTTACCTTCCTAATCAAACACAACTTAATCTAAGTAGCCTTTTTTTCCCCCACCACTCTCAATGATATTATGGTTTGCATCTGGGAGGGCATCTAATATGGTGTCAGAATTCTTTTGCTGCCAGTATGCTCAGTCTTCTATGCCTGTAAAGTCCCTGGGAGCCTCCTGAGGCAGGGAACATAAGCAAATTTAAGAAAATCAAATACAGAACTTTAGGAGCTGCCAAGCACAGTTTAGATGTAAGCCCAAAAAAGCAGCCTAGGAAGAAAATATTATACACTTGCATTTTGAGCTGACACAAACCCTGAAGTAGCTTTTATTTAAATCAAAAGTCAGAAGACAGAGACGTGGCAGCAACACTTGCATTTAGTAAGGCAAAGACAAAGTTTCACACAGCTATGTGGTTCAGGTTTCCTAATAACTAGATCTAATCATGTTCCTATTTGGTGTGGGACTTTTAGGCTATCATTTGGAGACACACAGATCCAGCATTCTGAATTACCTTTCTGGAATGACATGTCCATTTTCAAGTAGCACAATACTGAACCTGTACGACCTCTCCAGAGCTTCCTTTTATTTTTAATTATTTATGTTTTGTACAAAGGTCAGCATGGTAGCTTTTCATATTTATAAAAGACATAATTCATATGGCACTATGGGACAAATATGAACTATGTCATATACATAATGTATTACAATAAACCAATAAGCTCAGTATCAAATCTACACTACATTATCTGCTGTTAAAGAAATACTCATCATTGTTTCTCCTGCCAACAGCTTCCCCTCTGCACAATACCAAAGATGATCTACCAGTCCTCAAACTTCTCAAGTTTGCTCATTTTTGATAGCTAGGAGTGTTTCTTGTTATTTTCAGTATCAAATCATGACCTTGTGTGACACAGTTTTGTAAGTGGAGGATCAGTATTTATCAAATTTGACCTGTAGAAAGGCCTGGGTAGAATCACAAAAGCAATATGCCCTGTTTTATTTTTTCCACATATTTTTAGAAGCAATCTATATTGTTCTTATAAACAGGAAAAACATATCTGCTGGCAAGACTCAGCACTACAGAAAATAACTATGTAAGTAAATGTATATGAGGCCTGGTGAAAAAAGGCCATTAGACTGAAAACACGGAAACATGGGTAAACAGTGAATTCCACATTTCAGTAGTCCAACTTAAATGTTTTTCAGTTAACAACCAGTTAATAATGATGAGAATGTTTAAGTGTTAAAGAAGGAACAAGACTAAGCTTTCTTCATATAATATGCAGAAAACAAAGCTAAACCATCCAGAGCCTTTACTCTATTTTGTATGTCTAAAACAAGCCATACAGAATAGTATATATGATATTATTCCAACTTTTTTCTATTACTTCTTTCATAAAAGACTGATTCTGATTATTTTTTGGGACGTCTTTATTGATCACACTCAGAACTCGTCACTTTCCCCCAGAGTAATTTTCTTTATTCCACTATGCAGACACAAATTTTTCTGAACAGGAAACTACATGCAATTATCCCGATAATGTGCACAAAATTAAAGATTTAAGAATACATAAGAAGTACACACACAAATTGTCTTTTTACAATTTCCAGTTTATCTTTAGATTCAGAGTACTGTGTGTGGGTCAATCAGGATAATTTAACTCATCTCTACTTTAATAATAATCCATCTCTGATTTCCAATGGCATATCTTAGCTAGAGACTTATTTCAAATATTATAGCCACAACTGACTGAATTTTAGGCAAAATTTTAAAAACTTACCTTCAAAAACTCTGAAAGCTTTCTTGCAGCTTGGTAGAGGCCATTTTGCAGAATTTGATTTTTGAAAATTTTCTTTTAACTTCAAATATTCCGTAGGGAAAAAAGATTTGGTAGAGTTGTTCAGTTCTACAATAATTAATGGGAAAGAATGTGTACATCAGTGCTGCAAATATAGCAATAATGTACTGTGTTTCTACTATGAAATAAAAATGCCTTATCTACTGTGTAATCCTTTTTCTGATTATAACATCTCTTAAATTGTTTTAAAATCACATAAACCCAAGCAAAAATAAGTCAATCATGCTGTTTTGATTCTGTTGCTCAGAAAAAAAGCACTTAGGAAAGATGATGTCAAATTCTAGCACAATGAAGTACATAATAAATCAGGCTACTTAATTTACAAAACTATCATAACCTCTAAGAATGAAAATGATGTCTATCAAGCTGACTGTGGTATTAATTCTCAGTTCATATTGTTTTTTGTTTAACACCATCACTCAGTAACAGTCAGTACTATAAGGAAAGGTGAAAAGTCTGAAAAATTTTTTTTTTTAATCTTTTAAATGTTGTGGATTAAAAGGAATTACAAACACATTTGTAGAATGATTAATGACACATTGCAAGAGTTAACAATTTATTAATCTCAAGAAATCATCAGCTCCTTTGAATATAATTTGCGGAAATATCTACCTGGACTGCAACTCAAAACTGTCAAAACTAACCTCTCCATAGCAATACAACACTGGAAAGAATTTTAAAATAACATGTTTTCCTACAAGAGGAAAGAAGGGATCTGCTGATAACAGGCAGAGTTGCCAAGATAGTAGTTAACAGGGAAAACTTCAAAACCCCTTTGGCTCCAGATAAATAGTTGCAGTAGCTTCTTCTATGTAAGAGGAAAGCATTAGCAGATTTGAAGCAGAAAAAAAATGCTGGTCTTATTCTAAAAATTATTCTGTATTTCACCATGTCAGAATACAGGTGGAAAGAGGCCACCAAAGACTTGCAGAGTACAGAAATCTCCAAATCTTTCTATATCATTATGTGAGAACAGTGCTACTGCAGCCATAAAACTCTGTCAGTGAAGGAAAAGAGGTAAAGAGGTAATTTTCTCTCCTAAATGTAAAAGGAACAAGTTGTATATTTTTAATTTTTATATAAGAGCTTTATATGCTACTGAATATTTGGATTAAGTACTATTCGGATTCAGAGAAATAGCCTCTGATGTGCTTGCCTCTCACAGCATGAACAGAGAATATTCTAGTTTCCTTCTACAGGCCATAAAAATCGACTCAGTTATTTCAACTTTGTTGTCCAAATTTAAACACCGAAACCTCTGGTGAGGCACCTAATCCCTGTTTTTCAGAAAAGGCAGTGGTTGCAACTCTTACTGGCTTTTAGACAGTTTCTTTGTTAGGCTTTTAATGCAAAATCCTTTCAGGCTGACCAGGCCACCTGTCTTTCTGCATGTATGTGACCCTTTCCCTGCCATTTGCCTGGACTTCCCATGCACAACCACTACACTGAAACTGCGTTTCTCCAAAGTGGTGGATTTACTGTACGTGAGTGCCAGATCTGCCCTTCTTGGAAACAGTTAACACCAATGAAAGTTTGTATAAATGGAAGCCAGTCCCTGGCTCGCTCTTTCCCCTGATAGGAGAGGCATTTAGACGACAGTTACTTAAACTGGGTTGGTGCAATCAGATCAAAAACTGTTGTCTGCGGTGTACCCTGGGCACCTTATCATCTGACCAGATGTGTGTTTATCCTCATGGAAGAAGGGCTTTTAAGAAAGATGGGAATGCATGGCGGACATCATCAGAGCAACCTGTCTGGACTGGAACTCACTCTCAAGGGAACCAGTGGAAAAGGCTCCTTTGATGAAGGCAACAGGCCAGAGGAAGTATCCTCGCGGGTCACATCCAGCTTTGTAGCTCTGGCTTAAGCACTCTTTTTCTTCATAAATGGTGAATAATTGACCTGTTAGCTTTCATCTTTTTTTGACATTGCACACATCCTTCTGTTGAAGTTATGTTGTTTGCAAAACTGTACACTCTAAGAAGTGAACTTCTGAATATATCCTTAAATATTTTCTTTTTGAGATATTCTTGTAAAATAAAATCCAGTTATACAAAAGGAAAGCTGCAGAAAGTAACCAGAATAAATCAGTGAGTGAAATAAGACATCCCAGCTGTAGCATTGGAGAAATATGTAAAGAATGCTGGCAACTTTGCTTTGCTGGCTGCACACACCTCTAAAAGCAGTGACTTTAGCATAACTTTTAAAAGGCCTAATAAATCTCCTGAGCAAGAAAAATATTTGCTACCCTTTATATTGGTCTGGCACCATCCATCTTCCTTAATGTGTTGATTTTACCAATTTCTCTATGGATACAATATTATCATCAGTATTTCTTGGTTGATTTAAATGCTGCTCAATATGTTATGCACTGGGAAATTACAAAATATTTTTCTTAATATATGCATAGTAATACAAAGTAAATTTAGTGTATCTACTTTCAAATATATTGCTAAGTCAAGCATATATTGCTATATACTGAATAGCAATATACAAATAGGTGCTGTAAGGCCATCTGGATTTCTCTTATCTGAAGCTGTTAATACTAAACACATCTCATATACTGTTATGGCTCTCTATTTACAGTAGAGTCTGTACTTATATATTTATGACACTGTATTTACACTTCAACCACACAAATCCTTTTCCTAAAAAAACCTACATACCTTTTTAATATTTTCACAGAATGGGTTACGTTGGAAGGAGTGTCTTGAGATCAACTAGTCCAACCCACTCTGCTCAAGCATGCTCAGGTACAGCAGGTTGCCCAGGAGTGCATCTGGTTTTGAGTGACTCAACAGATGCAGACGCCACAGCCTCTCTGGGCAACCTCGTTGACCATCCTCACAGGAAAAAAGTGTTTTCTTATGTTCAGATGGAATTTCATGTGTTTCAACTCATGCCCACTGCCTCCTGCCCTGTTAGTGGGCACTACTGAGAAGAGTCTGGCTCACTCTTCTTCATTGCCTCCCATCAGGTATTTTTACACATTGTATATTAAGTACTCAAAGGTTACTAATAGTCCTGGTAATATTTCACTTAAATGACAGTACTTTAAATGTGTTGAAAATTTTTGCAAATACATTTTAGCAAGCATCTCTCTTTGTGCTCCCCCAGCAGTATGTTACTGCCCCAAATCTGTTAAATAGCTTTTTAAAATTTAAAGAGTCCTAAAACAAATGAAAGTAATTCTCTACTGCTGAAACACACTTCATCTGTGCATCAAATCCAAATGGGCATGAAACATTAAGTAAATAAAATGAGAACAGCTTGAAACCTCTATACACCAGCCAGGCAGGGTGCTGAGAGTGCTCAAGCTGCATCTTTCCATCAATTTTCCCTGCTGCAGTGCTGACACACTCAGTCCCTGTCCCTGTCCACCATCAGCTCCCCAGTGAACCATGCTGGGGCAATTAGTTTGTCTGAAAAATGTCTCCTGCCCACCCAAATGAGTTCTTATTTAGCCCAGTCAGATCCTCGAACTGGTCTCCCTTCAAATTATACAAAGTTGTGCCTGTGCAGGGGAAGAGCCTGTGCACAACCAGAAACAGAAGCTGGGGACCTCTGCTGATCAATGTGAAATCATACTGTAACGTGCAACTCCCAACCTGTCATCAACACAGCACTCTCCCAGTTTAAAGAGGATCACTGCAAGATCTCTGCAGCATGCAAAAATAAACAAACAGTCCTGCATGGCTGAGTCATTTCCATCACTTTGTGACCTGTCTATGCACAGTTTTAAGTGCTGTAAAGGGCCAAGCTCCATATATCATCGTTCAATTTTATCCGTGGTGCATGAATTTACCTTTTTAAGCTCCAGGCATAAAAGACTAACTCATGCTGTTCCAGGCATCCTGTCTACAGCATTACTTTACCTCTTCTGTCCCTGTACCCATTCTGACATCAAACACACCCTACCCACCATGTATTCCTACTGCTAAAAGTCAAGAACACTAGAGATGAAGGTTTAAGAGGCCCGGAAGGGAGAATTCAAAAACAAAATTAGTTAGGAGGATTTGATAGTTCTGCCAACCTTTATTTTTGCTTGTAGCTAAACTGAAGTAATAAAACCAATAAAAGAACATTTTTTTTTGTGTGTGTCATTAAGTTAGTAATTTTAAAAATGCATTTCTGGTAGGATGTTTTGAGAAAATGTTTATAATGTTTGGAGTTTGTTATTTCTTAGCAAAAGGCAACCAAAGAAATGTAAAATACCAGAACCTCAATTCAAAAATCAAAATGTTTTAAAATACGCATCTAGAATAGTTTCTTCCCACCGAAGAAAGCCTGCATAGAATAGTCCTAGGAAGAGTTAAATGCAAAGAAAACCTCAGAGTGGATTAACATCACCAAATTTTGCTCTGCATGCATTTTGGATGTGGCCCATTGCATATTATTTTTTTTTCTTTCTTCTTTTTATTACTATATTTGGCTAACAGGTTTTTACTATACTTTTAACTACATATTTGTTGAGGCCAGAAATACAGGAAGAAAAGTTACAAATATTTTTCTGTATTGTAAAAACTTTCAGTTTTATACCTGTTTGGAAAAAGACTCTGGCAATTGTAGTGCGACACAGTGGACATGGAGTGCTGGCTGGATTGTCTTTGGCAAGCATCCTTAAGCAAGGTTCACAAAAGATGTGGTGGCATGGATAGCACATGTAAGGATTGAAATAAATGTCCAGGCACACTGCACAGAGATAGCTTTCTTTATCTCTTCTGAGTTCATGCTCATCGTCTGTATGCAGGTTATCATTTGCAGTCTGCAAGAAAAGAAAAAGAAAACATCTTTTCATGGCTCAGCTTATAACTGTTTTGGATAAAGCAGGCGGCAGGAAGGACTTCAAATAATGCTTAAGAAGCTGGTATAGACTGGTGATATTCTTAATTTTTAATACAGGTTGCTTTTAATGAGATGATGAAAGATACTGGTAAGACAGGAATGTCACAACAAGCGCTCTCTGGGAAAACAGAACAAAAATCATACAAGACAGTAAAAGAAGCAAATAAAAAAACCCAAAAGGCTAAGTAAAACTGTACTATGATCAAATTTCTTCTTTTAAAACAAATGTTAAAAATTTATTTCTAACTTTATTACCAAAATACCTGGTTACTTTGCCAAGAAAGGCAAAACAAAACAAAAACCTCTAAAAATAACCTGTGGATTGTTCTGACATTGAAAGGTAATTTGTGAAGGGCATGTTTCAGGAAGAATAATGACTCACAGTTTGACACAAGCCACAGCTTCATTGCTACAATGCAGAATCTAAATCGTAGAGTAGGAAGTCTAGGAATCCCTAACACATCCCTACCCCTTTGGTAACTGCTTGTTTTTGCCAGCATGTATGTTCTGAATTTCCTTGCATTGATATCTTTGTAGGGGCCCATAGCTGGACTTCCCAAATGGTGTACACGCCATATGAGTGTAACAACTTGTGTACATTGCTAGGTTCCTGCTTTGCTCTTGTAAGATGACTAAACCTTTCCACGTAATCCATGTATACTAATGGAATCCAGGGTTTTTGGCTTAAAAAAAAAAATCTTTTTTTTTCATCTGTATGGGAGCCACACAAGAGACACTGACTTTGCTCTAGCTCCTTTATCCATCCTCTCTGTTTCACAGCTAATGGAACCCAACATAGCCTAATATCCAAGAGATGAACCAGGAAAAAAACAGTTCAGAGGAAGGTGTCAGACACTGCTGAATATCAACTCTTTTCTCACGGCTCTTGTTCCAAACTCCCTATCCTTGCCTAATGATCTCAGTTTAAGTGTCTTAATTTGCAGCTGCTCTGTAGTATCAGTAACTTCTTGCAACCTCCGCTACCTATACTTAATACTCTCGTGTCCCTTGCTCAACCACTGCTCTGTACCTACCTCTTTCCTAATCCTGCAACGCTAGTCCTACTAGTCCTTCCAGACACCTATTATTGACATTAAGCACACCTGTTGATGCATTTCTACCCAATAAATACTAGTCTGTGCCAGAGCAGCTGCTTGACTGGCATCTAAATTGCATACCTGCTACCTGTGTATTACACAGGCCACTTTTGACAATCATAGGCCATGGCAGACAACCACTGCCTGATACTGATGCACCAAATATTAATGACAATTGTTATTTTGTGCCTAGTGTAGAGATGGGATTCTCTAGACCTGTTTCAGAGATGATTACATGTATGGCTTACTGGTTTGGATTTCTGTTATGTCTCATTACAGACAGTCCTCTTCTGCCTAGGATACTGAACACTGCAAATAATGAATAAGCCCTAACAGTATGGGTACTGTGGAGTGCATTTAAAAATAAAGAGCAGAAGTATTTAGCCAGAATTTATCAGTTCTAGATAAGCACTTGTCCTGCCAGTCCAGCTGAGCCTTCACATTGCACTTTCCAGAGTACCAGGTGCCAAGAGTGCTTATAAATTCTGGCCTGCTGTGACATAAATGCATGGAGACTGTTTGGGTTTACCACTGTGTCCAAACATAAGCTCTTGTGCAACCCTAAGCATCAATAACTGTGTGGCTCTTGTAGCACTTACCTCAGCATTTATTACTCCAGCTTGATTTTCTCCATGCCAGACTTGAGATGGGCCCAGAAAACTTCAATGTGTACTGAAATTTACTGCAGAGGCAAGTAGGTTGTACTGACAAGTAGCCGTTGCAGGTCTGTCTGTGACTAGTTTCTAGCTTCTCTAGCATCTGTAGAAGCTAGTCCCAGACAGTAACAACTGGGACTAATACTTCTACCTCCATGCTGTAGGAAAGTGTTAGAGCAGCACTTCGTTACAACTAATCAATAACGCTGTTTAACCCAGATTTTTACAGCACAGACAACAACACCAGAACAGAATGGCAAAAGGTAATTGAGAATTGATTACAGCTAGGTAACTCTAGAAGGAAGGATGCTTCATAACACCATTTCTTTGTCAAAAAGTGGAAAATAATTTGGCACAGAAAGTGAGGAAAGTAGTCTGAGCTTAATACATGACAGAGATGACTTCAGCAAAAATTATGAAACACTAATATATTGTGACAATAACAACCCCCTCCAACCCAGCCATGTGGACTTGGCAGTGCTAGGTTAATGGTTGGACTCAATGATCTGAAAGGTCTTTTCCAACCTAAATGATTCTATGTAAGGACAAAATCATAATTAAAACCTCGCACAAAATGAAATTATTGGACAGGGGGCGTTTGCTGAGTGGTTTTGATGAGCACTGATTGGAAAGGAAATACACAATGTGTATAGAGGAACTGCCTGTCTCATTGGCTGTAGGTTAAACACCTTGCATGAGCCAGTTAAGTAAATGAGGGAACTAGAGGTAAAATGGCTGAGGACTCAAGGGTAGTGGTTGCTTCTGAGGTAGGTTTGTAATCATGGTAAGATGCACAGACAGGAGAATCTCAGACCCAACTGCAAAAAAAAGCTCTGGCTCTAGTTGAGAGTAATTTTAGTGGATCAGAGGAAGAGCTGTCTTTTCTACAGCTTTGCATCCCTTCTTAAAAGACCTATCTAGGCACACAGCATCATTTAGTGCTGCAAAGCTAAAATTAGGTGAACTTCATTACGCAAGTAGCTACTGTATAATAATTTAAACAGGCATGATTTTCCATTTGCAATTAAGCATTGCCTGTATATTCCAACTAGAGCCAGAGCTTTGGTGTTTGAAAGCTTTACAAGCATAAACCTGAATGTTGTTCTTGCAGGATTATAGTACATACAAAATTAAGGAAGGCCATGTAGACATCAAGGACAGTGATGGGAGTAAAAGATTTCTAAATACTAACAGGAAAACCTTGAAAGCTAAACTATTACCTCTAAGAAATAAAAGAAAGGTAAGAGCCTTCAAAAATTTCCATCTTCCCAGCCACACGGGAACTGCTAATACTTACCATCGCCTGATGGTAACCCCTGATATACCACTAGGTGGACGGAAGAAGGATTCTAACAAAAAATAAAAAAAAAAAGGGAGAGGAACAGCAGTTTGGCTGGACTCCATGACAGTGTTTGATTCAGTCCTACATTCAGAAAGAACACATGCATCAATGAATAACATGATATTTAATGTAAGATTTACCTGTAATCATGTCAAAGACCTAGAACTAATGGATATAGACACTAACAGGAAAAGTTTCTATATGTATGCTACCAGTAAAAGGAGATTCAGAGTAAAATATAGGAATATGACCAGAACAGCGACAAAACTAAATAAAGAACATGTAACATTTGCTCCAAAATGCCAAACTATGAAAAAAACCTTGTGAGACCTTTCATTTTAAACCAACCAATTTAGAATGCTTTGTAAGCTCAAAAGTGTCCACAGTTAAATGGAATGATGACCAAGAAAAACATCAGTTCTATCTTCACATGATTGTCTTGCAAAGATAACTGCCTGAAATAAAACTTGGAACAAATGCATAAAACTGTATTTCATATAAATATTAATCCCGCAAAGATTAATGAACAAAGGTGGAATATTTTAAAAGGCCTTGAAGTTAAGTAAACATTAGAGGAAGTTTTCCATATATTTCACTTTTTAAACAGAAGAATGAAAGCCTAAAGATACCTGTGGATGCTTTGTCAATGCAAACACAACTCCACATTAATTAGTAGCTGACTTACTATTAGTGCATAACAATTGTGCCAATAAATTGCCCTGAAATGACAGCAGCAGAAGATTTATGTTTTACAGGGCTACATTCTTCTACTAAACAAGAGTTAAAATAGAAGAATGCCATAGAATCTCTTTCCCCATCTAAATTAAATTAGTGTGAAAGCACGGTCAGGGATAAGCTATTCCGCATGGACATGCCATTTTCAGGGGAGTGCTTTGCAGCATTGTGGTACTAAGAATGAGGAATAATCTGTATAGTCTGGGATGGACTATGCTAAGTAGCACAGTGCTGTGCAGTAGGGGGGACTAGAGAAACACCTAGCACTGTGAGATGCTGGCCTGAGTAGTAATGTGCACTGTGAAATGGCTGGGCAGCAAAAGACAGTGCAGACAATTGTGTAAGAGTGATGGGGAGCCCTGTGAACCGGAGACTTGGGAAACAAGACAGATGCATTATTAGTGTGTAGCCCACCAAATCCATTCAAAAGTTCTCTTCAAATAAGAAAGGTTTTTCACCCTTGCCATAAAACTGTGGAGATCCTATTCCAGACTGCACTTGTAACAGTGACCACATGCTCCAATGGACAATGATAAACTTTTTCAATAATTCCTTACTAAAGATATCGACATATGTGGTGATCATAATATATATTCTGTTAAATGTTACGTAAACTGGTTAGGACAGGAAAAAAATTCTTTCTGTAATTATATGCTTAATGTAAAGGTGGATGAAACTAGTCTCTCTGCAGTGGCAACTGCTTCACTGTTCTCTTACATGAACAGTAACTTAAACAGTACCTCAAAGGCGAACAGTGGTGTAGGAGGCTCAAGAAGCCACATTTCACAAACCAGGAGGAAGACCTAATTTGCTGCACATTTGCATATCTCACATTTTGAAAGAGCACAGTATGCGTACTTTCCTTTGTTCTCTTGGAAACTGCCTCTCAGTAATCTGCTCCACGCTATTCATAAACTGTACATAAATAAATCTACAACGATTTGTAGCTCTAAAATAGACTTTAAGCCTTCATTTATACTCTATAAACAGAATCATACACTCCAGGTCTCAAAAAGTTTGAAAGAATGAATGTAGATCCTGTTTAGTACAGATATGGATCAAAAAGAAATAAATACTTCTCGGTTGCTGCTGGGAAAAAAAATCAGTGGGTTTAGCCTTATTTCCAACAGAAATGCAGCTTATGGGAGTGCAATGTCTATCCATCTGTCAGGTTGTCCCACAACAGGTTTTGACCCACTAGTCAGTTGTAACCAAATCTGACACAATTGTGACCTCAGGTATACTGGCTTCCTGAAAATTTCATAAAAATTGACAGCTAGATTGAGTAGGGAGACTGAAATGAGTGCCATCCCTATGGGAAAGCCTGCATGTGCTTTGTTGCTTTGAATAGAATTTATCTAGCCTAATTTCTGCAGACTGAACTGGTGACTTTTTATGGAGTTTCAAAAGCAAACTCAAAAAACAAATTGAAGTCCAATTTTAAAATGTGGAAAAAACCCTACCAAAAATATTTACTAGCTAAACTACTGTAAGTTCTTCCACATCAGGCCACAAGGTCCACCAGGGTTTGTATGCCTTTCAGCACTCTGTTTTGGCTGACTGGTATAATGAGTGCAAAAGGGCGTCTTTTCAGGTGACTGGCAAATAAGCTTGAAACTTATAAATCAAAATAGGGCAGAGATGCCAATGCTCATGGCTTAAATATCTGTACAAATCAATAATTCAGTCTGAACTCCCTGCACTCTAAATTTCTCCCCATACAACATTCCAGAAAAATCCAAAGGTAAGCCAAAAACTTTGAAACACAGCAAAACAGCACAAGCAGACCTCTGGAGCTACCTACTGCCACGTCCTCCATTCAGACCATCTCTGCTGCATTTGGGTTGGTTAAATTGCTCAAGGGGAAACAACTAAAGAACATTTTCTTCATTCTTCTAGAGCACTTCTGTTTAAAGCTAACAGTGTATATTTTTTTTTATTCTATATCATTTAGAAGTAGCTTTAGGCAGTGGAGTTGTTCGTCGTGTGTGATTAAGCACTTTGCAGACCAAGGCAACTACTAATAGAACACCTATGCTTTTTGTTTATGGGGCTCTAAAGAGACAACAATAAATGGATAAAATAAAAAATGAAAGTGAAAATCAGAATCTTCTCAACAGATATTTGCATTCTAACCTCTAGTTAGCCTCTTCCATGTTCCAGAGAAAATAAATTACCTATCTTTCTGCTTCTTAGAGAAGATCCTTAACACTGTAATTCCTTTTCCATCTCTATTTGAATTATCAAAAGTTGTTCTGAGGTCATGCTTATTCATAAGGGCTACTGCTTTTCAGAGTTGTTTTCAAGTCTTTGTTTTCAGACTTTTTGACCCCCCAAACTTTGATTTTTCCACAGTCTAGCAGTTTGCCTAATCAAATTTGCTTTATTTGATTTGTTTAATCAAATATATGTATACATACTAACTTCTCTCAATCTCAAAATGTTTTTGTCTTTAGGTAACGATGGCTACAACAGTACTACAGTCTTTTCTTAATCCTGAATGATCTTATAGCAAACAACAAAGGCAAGTTAAATTTCTTAGCTAGTTAAAGGTTACTGAATTATTATGTATAGGCCATATTTGAGAAAATTAAGTATCAGATTTTTGATGTTTACTGTATTCAAACATTATACATGCTACAACCAGAGCCATGTCAATAACTCTATGAATTTATCAGACTCCTGCCTAAGCTAATTATCCATGCTACTGTTTTAGAATCTGAGCACTTCCAATTCAGATTGAGTGCAACTCATCACATCTTGTCTGGTTAGCTGAATTTATTTTCTCTAATATGCATTAAAATTTCTTGTACTTGCCAACTGTGACTTTCTACTATTGCCAATCTACTCAGCTATGATAAACTCGTGGACTTGACTAGGTGACTGCCTTTGCACACATCACTGGTGAGTCATTAGAAAGCCCAAGTCTGTTAGCCACAAATTAAAATGCATGGGGAAGAATTGGACAGCATACAGAAAAGATACTAGAGATTAAAACAGTGAGCCAATAGCCTGCAAATGAGATGCTCATAGAGAGCAAATGATGCTTGTTACTTATGAAAACCCTAATGTGTGAGCTGGCACTGCTACTGTTCTCTTTTGTTCAGGTGCAATAAGAAGCAGTTCCAAAGAAGGTGCTAACAAGGTTCCGTGTAGTGAACAAATCTTTCAGAATTGCTCTGAGTTCACTACTCCTCTCAAGAGTTAAAAGATGTGTTCTGCACCCTGAAACAGAAATAAGTCTTCTCATATGCTGGCCTGAAAAAGTTACCTTGAAGATATTGTTGAAGCATAATGAAGGAGATAGGAAAGGAGACAATTTTTGTGGTGCCAGATGGAAACCCTTGGAAAGAATGGGAGCTAGGAGCTGCGCAACTGATATGCATGGACACAGAACCTTGCTTCAGTGCTTGCAAACACTGTCTGGAACAGCTGTACTAGAAACTATTCCTTTTGACTAGTAAGCTAGAAGTCAAGGGTTCACAGCGAAGGAATTTTGCATTTCATTTAACCTGTGTGATGTTGCCCCTTTGATGAGGCCATTGACATCCTCAATAGAGCAGAGGCCTCACCAATGGAAGACGTAGGGAAATGAAAATCCTACCAATTCTATGGAGCCTTGTAAGGCCAAAAAATTATTCAGGTACTGAATACCAGGACACCTTGATAACAACAGGGTAAATGTGGATATGGAAAACCATTGGTAGAATATAGCTTGCACTTGCCCCAAAGGAATTTCTTCTCTTGCTCCCTAAATAGATTGCTTTTAAAGGCTATCCTGAAGTTCTGTACAGGTTGTTACTTAGACCTCTTCTAGAATAATATACACAAGTTTGAACATCTACAATTTAAAACTGACATTGAAAACCAGAGAGGAGACAACAAAAATATAAAAAAGCCTAAAATACACTCTACAATAGAAGGCAAAGGAATTCAGTCAGCTTGATTTTTTTAAAATCTACCATAAAAAGGAATAATAATATGCCACATCTTATGTGCAATTAGCACTTCAAAGTAAAAATAAGCCACAAATCTGAAGTAAGAATAACAATTTAAATGGATTATCAATATTATAAACTCCCCACCACTTACAGGCTACATATGCAGACTACTTTTTTCCAGAATAGCTAATCTCATGGCCTATGAGTTAGAAGAGTAGGTGTAAGACACTGAGTGCAAAGCCTATGGGAGTCTATTTATCAGTGTATAACTATTACAGCCCAGCTGCAGACAGAGGTTAACTAGAGACCATACTAGTACTGAAATGGCTGGATTAATTCAGCACTCTATGCAACATAAAGACCACCCTCGTACATGGGTACTTCACTGGAGTCTAAGTAGTTTCAGCCTGTATTTTTCTTCTCTGGAGAAGCAGTTACATTCAAAAAATATCAAGGGAATCTGACAATATCTGACTTTCATAGACCTAAAACTATTATAAAAAACAATAAAAAGAATGACTTAGAATTAATTTAAAGTTTAACAAGGTATATTTATTTAATCTGATTGTTCAAGGAACCATGTCCTTTTTAAACACCTCATTAGTTACTGAAATAATTAAAGAACATTATTTAGCACATATTTTAAACTTATGGTTAGAGATTCGTCAAGAGTTACAGAACTGAAATAACCTCAGTAGACTGCTAATGACAAACATTACTTCATATTAGTTAAATGCATTGTTAATTTGACTTCTTTTAGGTAAAAGGACAATTTGAGGGCATAACTAGAGTACCTTAAGAAAAATAAATGTAAAAAGTGCCTTGAGGCATGGCAAGTTAACCAATTTATCTTAGTGAAATACTTTTACTTCAGCAGAACTTTAATCTTATTTATATCACGAGATAAAGGCTTACTTTGTGGAAGAAGTGAAAAACAAACTTAGAAAAACAGATAAAGGAGAAGAAAATTATCTAATATCTTTTCTTTTTATTCCTGTATACACTTCACAGAACTAGAATAATGACTAATTTATTATGTTACTGATTCATACTGTTTTAATCAGGTTGAAACAGGCCACACAGAACTGAATATCCCTTTTGCTAGATGTACATGAGTATTATGCACATACCCCCTTTCTTTCTAAGCATCTTATATATTTCAGTTTCTTGTTATGACGGATTTGAAATTATTTAAGCTATTTTTATTATGCAATTTGGTTAATCTCTGCAGTTCCTTCCATGGAGTAATTGAGCCTTTAAGCTTTTGGAAGATACATCTAAGCTGGCAGCTCTAGATATTATTACTCTTGGAAATTTCTCCTAGGAGAATCATATTTATTGTTTAAGGAACATCTGTAAACACAGCTTTTATGAAGATCTCTTGAAGATCTTCGTAACTCCTACGTGACTGTCTTATCATAAAGTATTATTCCTACTAAAATAATTTAATTATGAAGATGAATTCAGAGACAGGCCACTGGAATAAGTATTACTCAAAGTACTTGAACCACAATAATCTTAATATTTAAATATTTATACTCACCCCTAAATTAGTATATAAGAAATAAGAGTGATGTTACAAGCCTATCATCATTTTTATTTTGACTTTGATTTTAATAAAACACACACATTATTTATCCAGGCATTTAAGAGAATGATGTGAGCATTACAGCAAAGTTGGAAAATGAAGCTTCACGTCAAAAATAAATATGTAGAATAGAGCATCTAGGCACAGCTATTAGTGTCACTACACCTAACAATAAATCAAATATTAATAATAATTGATCTTTATTGTAACTAGTATTTCAAACAAACAGGAGAAAAGTTCATTTGCAGAGGCCTGAAAAAACTTCTGTGAATCCTCTAGAGTCCCAGTGCAATGCCTAAATAACAGATAACGGGTTGTGTTGGCCCTTCTGGTGTGAATTCCATGCAGATACAACATTTTCTTTTTTTACAACTTCCTTTTTTTACAGATGTTGTACCGAAAAAAAAGGAGACCATTGTTCCTCATTTTGGTATTACAGATCTCCCTTGCATTTTGGAAACTGAAATGATGTGAAGCTGGCAGTAATGTGTGTGCTAAACATACTGCTGAGGTTTACAGACATATTTGGACTGGAAGGTTAAATTTTAGCCCTGAAGAAGTAAACAGGCTGCAAGCACGAAGATTTCCTTCTCTTAGTTAGATCAAAGGAGTTGCTATCTACATCTGAAGAGTCCTCCTCTCAAGTACAACTGCTCTCTAGTACTACCTAGCAGTTGTTCTGGTGCATGGTAAAATGATAGTCCTGTCAATTCACATTCATAAAGAGCTAGAGAATCAATAAAATATTTCTATTGAAATATTAATGTTATACCTATAAAAAGAGCATATCTCTTAATTTTACCAAATTGATTTGCAGCACTGAAATAACAGACAATTGTATGCATTTATTTTTCCACTCTATTTCTAGGCTTCTCATGAATGTATGTACAATTACTCTGTTAGGGAAAATACTCATAACAAAACATCTGTAAAATAATGTCTGGAACAGTGCTACTAAATTTTGGCAGCTTTGCATAAATATAGTAAATCAAACAATGCATCTGAAATTCTGCTTGTCATTCAGCATAAATCTAAAGCAAATTACAGTAATGCATGACACAAGCTGAGTTAACAGCATACAAAAGGCCCTTTTGTGCTTAACACCTACTCTTATCATTAACATGTCTTCCCCAGCACAATAAAGCAGAAAGTACAATAGATGACATGGGAAGAGTGCTGGTCAGCAATGGAGTTCCACTTCTGAACAGCATTTACAAACTCTTTCTAACTCAACGTATCCCCACTTCTGGAACACAGCTTTATAAATAACAGCATCAATCTACAGATTTTAAATTTCCTACTGAAGCCTTGCTGTTCCTGGCATTTGCCAGCTCCAAGTTACAGTTCTCTCTGCTTGTACAGTCTGCAGCATCTGCATTGACTGGTCTGCTAACAGTTATCAAAAGATCAACACAATGATTTACACAGAGTTTCTGGCTGCTAAATATGGTTATAGAAGACTTACTCCTGTTTTAGACAGAACAATGGGTTTGCTGAACCTAACTCTCATCACAGGCTTTTTCAAAAATGTCTTTAAATAAAATTTACACAACTTCATTAACAGTATTACGTTAGCATGAGCTTCCTTTCAGTCCTTAATTGTGGTGGCTACATGATCACTCAAATTTTATTAATACAATCATAACACAGATTTTCAACTCAGGCTGGGGCAAAAGTGAGAAAGTTCTTGCCTTTTATTCATCAGATAGACGAGAATTTAGGTAAGAACCATCACAACTATGACGCAAAAGAGGTATTTAACCCAGATAAATTAACTGTGCCTCTACCTGTATTCACCTGGCTGCACATTATGGTATGCCCAACCCTGACCCTTCAGCTGGGCACCTGCTGAAAGTGACATCCTCCAGTCTGGGCTGGATGCCCACAGTGTCCTTTTCATCTGGCTACGACGTGCCAAAATCTAGATACAAACAGGACACCCTAGATTTACAAATCTGCAAGTACCTCTGGTTCCACAGTCAAGGCATGGTTTGTGACATATTACAGTAAAAGAAGGATTCACCTAGTGAGATTAATTGCTTTAAAATAGATCACCCTAAAATTAGGAAGCAAAAACTATATTTAGACAATTAAATGATTGGCCCAGTTTTCAAAAGTTTCTTTACATGGATGGAGCAACTGGGTGATCATCTTGCTCAGCTCAATCAGGCCACCTACTTAAAGCCTCATGGCCGAGTTTCTTAAACTCAATTTAATTGATTATGTAAATAGACTCCACTTCTAAAGAGTGTTTAAAGTACAATATTCACTTACACTGAAGGAAAATAACAACAAGGAAAGGGTTCCAAAGAAGAACGTATCTGAGAAGCTTAAGGGAAAGGTAATCAGATTTCATCACTGTTGCTTGACTTTTTATACCTAGTAAGATCACTACTGAATAGTCCTAACTTCTTCAGAAATGAATTTTTGAATTCACTTCTTATGCAGTTCCAGGATGACTTGAAAAAATCATATACTATTTTTCCTTAAAATGCAAGCAAACAAATCACTTAAATACATAAATATATGTTTTTATTTAAAAAAAAATCCTGAAAATGATGGTAGAATTTTTGCTACTACAAATTTGCAAGAAATCCAAATTTGTTTGATTTCCTACAGAACTCGTACTGCCATTCTGGAGATCTTCTCTAAGTTGCAAATGACACTTTGAAAAGAAAAAATGGTTTAAGGTTAAGATGCTAGGAGTCATCAACAACAACAAGAAGCAAGATCTTTTTCTCGTTTTTGTTACATAGTTATTTTGACTCAATAAAACTTGCAGTTTGTAGTCCATCTGTAGTAGATATTGTAATGCAAAATTAAAACAATAAACCACCAAAATACAAAAGTGTTTCAGATGTCTTCATGTAGCAATAGAAAAAAAAAAGTCCCTGACATGAATTTTCTGTGTTGTGTAAGCAGCATATTGCATCCTACTTCACTTTCCCTAGAAGTTATTTATGAAGATGGTACGGCCATTTTAAATTTTAGGGTGGCAACACTTCTTGTGAGCCTTCCTACAAAAGCCTTGAGGGGTCTGAATAACGACCTCTGATGATTTCAATCTTTTCCCTCTGCTATAGTTTAACACAGCAGACTTTCCTTCTAGTGAATTCTTTTATGAAGCTTCTCAGAAACTGCATATGAAAATCTACCCCTCAAAAAGAATCAGTTTGAAGCTTTTCTTGGGAATGACAGGATGCTGAAATAGAAAAATTGAGCTGAACATCTGCTATTTCACATTTCTCTGCCTGAATTAAAAAAGTAGGATGCAACTATTAATGTTACTATTAGTCACCAACAGAAAGATTTAAGAATTACTGTGCTAAAGTCTATAACTGACTATAAATAGGATTAGTAGCAAAAAGAAAGCAATCTCAAAGCAATTGGTAACTGTGTGAGAGAGAGCATATTGATAAGGGTAGACCATCTACCCTTGACCATCACTTCTAAACATAATTTCCTTTGCAATAACTTTTTTAAAAGATAAACCTTATAAAGGGTCTAGATGGCCTACAGATTGAAGCTTTCTGAATTTTAAGCAGCAGAATGATGACAGGATCTTTTTGCAAGCTCTGCCAGCTGTCCTCTTCTCTTGTACAGAAATCTCTTCACCTGTTAGCAGTGAGTTAGCCACAGTATGCGGCTGACATCAAGTTGTTATACACAGTTTCATCTACACTACATAAGCTACTCTGCCAATTATTATGCCATAAGTTTCTGTTTAAACAACACATTGCTACAAGACTAGACTTTTGGATTAAAAAAGAAATCAAAAGAACAGCTAAAATTCTAGAAGATTTTATTTTCTACTTGAATTGGTGTTAGCAAAGGAAACAAGTACTTGAATACATTTGCACAGGAATTTAATCAAAATTTTCTCTTGTCTGTGTGTAAAGGGAATATAGACCTGTGGATGACATAGAAGTGGCAGAAAAAGTTTTGCAACGAATGACCTGGATGAGAAAATAATAAAACTTGTTTTCTGCTCAATATTTCAGGGTACTCTGATACAGGTGATATTTAGGAGGTAGAATTAGACTTCTCCTTGCTTAGAACATCTTGGGCAACAGTCTTCCAGAGGAAGCCTCCCTGTCAGTTACTAAGCTGTGATCCATTGCCTGTAACATAACAGTTTCACTCTCAACAAGATCCACTGTTACAACCGAACATAATTTGACTTCTGTGACTCAAAGGGCATGGGACAAGGGACCTGCCTCAAGACAGGCTCCCACATCTATCTTTTCAGAGGGGATGTGAGATACAAAGACAAGTCAGGGGAAGGGCCACCATGGAGCACTGCTGTTGCAATGCAAAAAAAGATGGTTTTGGTGGGAGGGTTCACCTGAATTGGTCTTCTTGCTCTAACAAAATGAATCCACATTCATTAGCTGTGTAGGGTGGTGGAAACAAATGGTTCTTTATTTTTGAGAAAATGTATTGTGCTTGTTTTGGTTGGGATAGAGATAGTTTTCTTCACAGTAACTAGTATGGGGCTATGTTTTGGATTTGTGCTGAAAACAGTGTTGATAATACAGGGATGGTTTAGTTACTGCTGAGCAGGGCTTACACAGAGTCAAGGCCTTTTCTGCTCCTCACCCCACCCCACCAGAGAGGAGACTGGGAGTGCACAAAAAACTGGGAGGGGACACAGCCAGGACAGCTGACCCCAGCTGAACAATAGGATATTCCCTACCATATGATGTCATGCTCAGCATAAAAAGCTGGGGGAAGGAGAATGAAGGGGGGAACATTTGAAGTGATGGTGTTTGTCTTTCCAAGTAATGGTTACACTTTCCTGGAGATGGCTGAACACCTGCCTGCCAATGGGATGTAGTGAAGGAATTCCTTCTTTTGCTTTGCTTGTGCACATGGCTTTTGCTTTACCTATTAAACTGTCTTTATCTCAGCCCTGAGTTTTTTCACTTCTACTCTTCCAATTCTCTCCCCCATCCTACCTGGGGGGAGTGAGCAAGCGGCTGCGTGGGGCTTAGTTGCTGGCTGGTGTTAAACCACAACATGAGCCTAGCAACAAGTTATGATTCTGCTGCCTCGGGTATTCTTTCATTCAGGTGTATTTTGTGTCTTTCTTGTAACATTTACATTCATACTGCACACTAACCTGGAATTTATCTTTCCATTATTAGCAAAATATAAGCAAGCAATATATTTCATTAATGAAGGGCTCTTTGTGTTCTCATTTTCACCTGTAAATTATTCTTTTGATAAAATGTCTTTGTAGGAAGAAAATTTGCTTCAAACCTTGTGAAGTGATTACACTGTAACAGAAACTTTGTTACAGTGTTTAAATCACATCATGTCCAGAAACTGAAGCAACTCCAACACATTCTGTTACAACTGAAGAATTCCAATTTCTTGGTAATTTTATGTGGCAAATACATTTCGTCTATGTTCATCTCCAAACAGAGCTCCAACTATGTTTCATCCTTCCCATTTGCTTGCACGCACAAATAATTAAAATCATAAAGCTTTCTAACAAAATGAACAAAAATACTTTGGTAAATGATGATGAGTGATAAAAGATCACCTATGAAAAGGTTAGAAAAACATCCATGGACAAATTCAGTCCTAAAATAGTGACAATCTCTATAGCTAATTGCCATAGAAATCTTCATCAGCTTTTGCTGAAGCTATCATTCAGATTGGTTAGATCAGTCTTCTAAAAGGTCCTTTACCACGGGTGTTCAGGGCATCCCATTTCACTTACTGATCTCCCTAAGAGTTACAGAAAATGATGGTCAACTAGAACATACAAGGAACACCATTTTCCAATTAAGAATAAAGAAAGCAACAAATTGTCAAGCACAGCTGTAGTCGTGGATATCTGAAACTGCTAAAAAAAGAATAAGAAGGAAATGCTCAAACACAATTCTAGCACTCCAAGAAAATACAGCTGATACAAAATAATAATAAATGGAATTTGAAACAATGTTCATACTTCTGGCACATTGAACACATAGAGACAGAGGATTAAAGCAAATAATTTTTATATTCAATTAACCAGTTAGACAGTATCTGGAGAATTCACTAGTCAAACAGAACCAGCAGCCAAATAAAGACTAATTTAAAAGAAAAAAGTATACTTGGAAAAATGGGATAAGCTTTGGTTTTTCTATATACTGAATTTACTGGGAGTATACTGCTTCAAACTGTACTTTTTAGGGTCAATCAAAAAAATCAGATGTAAGACAACCTCTAACAGGAAGAACCCACTTCAAAGCGATGTTGCATATGAACATTCTCACTGTTAAGAAGCAGAGACAATGTCCACTGGGATTCTTTACTAATTCCAAAACCTTGATGGGCCCTGTCTTTCAAGACCCAAGAGGATATGAAGGACATAAGTTAACAGGACAGAACTAATTTCTTTTATTGAAAAACTGAAATACCATATCGGATGAGACTACAGGAAATAAAGCAATTTAACTCCACCAAACAGCAAGTATAAATTTATAAAATGCACAAGATCTTCTGTAATTATAACAAGGCATTTTAAAGCCATAGTACTTTTGGCACTTTGGTAAACAATAGGGTGAAACCGATGTCCCATTACAGTCACCTGGACAGGTCTAGGATTTTGTTCTGCTGCACTAGGTAAGATGACTAGGAAGGCTAGAAGAAGTTTATTACAGCTCTATAGCATGCATTAATTTAGAATTAAATTAATTACACACACACAAAAAATAAGTGTACAGGTTGTAGCTACTAATTTGGGGATATAAATGGAGGCACAGAGTAAGCCTTCGCAGTTATTTATCTTTCAACAAAAGTAATATTACCATAAAATATTATTTGTGATCCTTAGATGCAGGCAAGATTCTTGCTTGAAGGGTTAAAATTTTTCAAAAAGTAGTCCAGAAAAAAGCCCCTTAAACATAATCATCTTCTCATACCTAAGATAGATCTCAAAGCTTCTTAATTTATCTTAGCACTGGTATAGCTTATCTAAAAAGCTTAACTGCTCATGCAGCAAAACACCATATACATTCATTAGAAGTCTCAAGACACCTGGATTTACAGAAGTTAATATATTGCCCCATACTTAAATATATGACAAAATGAATACCCAGATCTGACTATAGTAGCCAACACACAAACCAATTCATCATTAGTAGATAAGGGACCTCAAAAATTTCACTGCTGACAGCCTGAAAGTCTTTGCAAGACTGACACTAAGAAGGTATAAAAGAGTTTGGAAATTTGTAGAGATAAAAACAAAACTGCAGCACACAGCTTAAAATGTTTTCCTGTGAAGAACAGTCAAAATATACACAAGGGAAAAAGGAACATCAGAAAGGGTTATTTCCAACTCATAGCTCTAAATGATGCAAAATGATTTGCGAATTATTTTTGTGGCAAATCACTGTGTTCTAGTTTGATATCAGAATATATACCCCCTTTTCAAAAAATTCAATAGATTTCTAAATCTGTCCACTACTATCAACATGTTAGTTAAACATTATTTTATTTTTAATTATTTATGCTGACAGTAAGAAAGGACACTACTCCCTACTTTGCATCTAGTAAAACAGTAGGGGGAAAAAAGGATAAACTATCAAAATAATCTTACTAGACTTCAGCAGAGGATGCATCTCACACAAGAGTAACCTGCATAATTCAGGACTCTCAAGTGAGGCCTTGGGAACTTTCCAATGTTAGCTACTAATTTTAATTTCCTTAATATGGGCAGCATCCTATGTCCTAGTTTAGCAGATTGGAAAAAATCTTTTCTAATGAGGAAGCATAACAGGCAAAGACAAAGATCCAATACAGTGAGGCATGCAAAGCGAACCAATGCCATTTAGTTTGATTGTGCTGGGTAGGTTGCCTCCTTAATGTAAGTCTGAAACTCACAAACTGTCATCATTTTTAGATGTATTATTTATGTCAGTTCTTCAAGCAAAACCAGGTCATATTTGGAGCAACAAAGCTCACTTCTGTATTGTTCAAAGACCTGCCTAGCTTTAAAAAAAAGAAAACCACACACACAAAAAAACTTGTTAGGCTACATACTTTTCATTTTACAGCTTTCACAGTGCATTCAGTGGGAGGCTAGGACTTTATTTAGGGTCTAAAGGACACAAGCTAAAGCCGTCAAGCAGAAGATTCAACATAAAGCCTTTGTGAAGGGTACAACCAGCAATAATAATTAGAGTGCACATGACAAACTCAAATCCTCTAGCACCCAACATTTTGTTCTAAAAAGAAGTTCTTAGCCCTCACTCTGCAGATAAACCTTCAAAAGTAATAAAATTTAACTGGTGGAGACAACCTGAAAGAAAAACTCAGTGATGCGAATTCTGCCCTTCTTAAGCCTGAGTGCAGTCTTAGCTCTGAAGTCCATCACTGTCAACTTCAGTCACTTAACTACAGATCATTTTGTGGATACATGGGGTATGAAATGGCAATGAAAGACTCAGCTGGGAACTGGAGATGCTGCTGGGAAAATGCAGAGAAAAGCATGAAGGTGTGTCAAAAAACAACCACCAATGCGAGAAAACAGAGAACTTCTTCATAGTATTCCACACACGACTGTGCTTTGTATTTGTGGCCAAAACAGTGCTGATACACACTAGTGTTTTGGCTGTTGTTGAACAGTGTTTGCACAGAGTCAATGTTTCTTCCCTCCCTGCCACTGCAAGTAGGCTGGAGTGGGCTTGAGGTTGGGAGTGGATATAGCCAAGCCGGCTGGCCCATACCACAGTAAGTCACACTTGTTAATAAATCCTCAGGGAGATGAGGAGGAAGGCGGGAATTTTGTGGTTATGACATTTCTCTGTGCACGCACCCATTACGTGTGCTGGTGCCCTGCTCCCCAGGAAGCAGCTGGACATCTGCATGCTGATAGGAAGGAATGAATAAATTCCTTTTTCCTTTGCTTGCACACACAGCTTTTACTTTCCCTATTAAACTGTCACTACCTCAATCCATGAGTCTGCTCACCTTCCTTCCATTTCCCCTCCGCCCTGCAGGAGAGAGGAGTGAGCGAGAGGCTGGGTGGGTGTTTGGCTGCTGGCTGGGATCAGTCCACCACAGCACTGAAGGTACTGAGCAGGTATTTCTAAATAAGTGTTTAATTATTCTTCCAAAGACTGTATCTTGTCAGGAGTAAAGATGCATACAGATCACAAAATAATCTTGTTTAAGAAAGAAAGCGGGGGCGGGGGGGGGGATGTGTGTCAAACAAAACCCAAGTCACCTGTTGCATAATTGTGGAGGATAATTACACAATTAAAGAATATAAGAAAGCATTATAAATTTTGCCTTGTGTACTAAAGCAAATTATGTACACAAGTTTTTAATAGTTCTTCAGCCTGTAATTGCAGTGCCATCACAGTGCTCCTTTCTGTATGTAAACCTTGAGTTTCAGCAGCTATTTTTTAAATGCTAGAAGAGATTGCTTCCTATTAAGCACTTTAAAATATTATTTAAACAGATCTTGTAAGAAGTACAAACCAATACTAAAATGTAATAAAATCCAGTTAGATCTTACTCCTATAATTTTTATATGAAACGTCATCATAAGCCCCCCCCAATGCTGTTCTTAATTCAGTATCTCGTAAGCATAACCATCCACCTTTAAAAACAACAAGAAATTGTGAAAACCATTCTTTTGGATCATATTTGCATGGCTCCACCAGAAAACTACAGAGTTAAACTGTACTTTCACATTCATGGAAAGGCAGACTGAAATGACATACTATACACTACAAATGTCATTTTCCTAAGTTAGAAAGCAGCATGTGTTAGCTCCCGAGTATAAAGAATGCTTTATTATTTCCAAGTATTTCTAAAGTAATATTCAGAGTAGTTTAAACTATACATCAACCAAGTATTAGTTTGCTAAACAAAAATGAAGTCCATATAACATCTCAGTTTATACAATCTGCGCTCCCATTTCAAACTGTACAAGCTTACTAGATAAGACATTATATAATCAATATAAAATGCCAGCATAAAGATGCCAAGAATGACACATCTTTCTTTATACACCTTCAGGTTTTGCATCCCAAATATTACCCCTATGCTCAGGCCCTACTCTTAGACATGCAATATCTACTCATAGTTTCATGCTGTAAAAATCACCATGCTGGTACGCTGTAGCATATATAGCCACTTTGACCTGACAAAGGAGACATCCCAGACCTGATTACATCTTCAGACTGCAAGGCACCATCTGGGGTTCTGACCCTGAGCCAAGTGATTTGCAGGACGGACACAACTCGTATGCTCTGGGGGGAGTGAGCTCTAAACAGAGTCACAGGACCAGGGCCACCAGGCTTCAGGTCACAGGATGACTCCTTGGTCCTCTTTCAGCAATCACAAATGTACCCCATATGTCTAACTGTCTGATCTAGATCTATTGGTACTAGTGCAGGGTGGAAGTTCAATCTGCAGTTGCTACAGTGTCTCAGAATTACACAAAATAGGACCAAAGGACTCTCCAGATCACTGAGCTCAGTATTCTAAAATTGTGAGACAGGAGGTCCACAGCCACAGATGCTAAACCCCATGCCAACATTCTGAAACAAGTATTAGATTTACACTGAAAGGCAGAAGCAAAAAAAAACAACCTAGCAAACTAAGAGGAAGGGAATCAATGACAGATAATATCAGTAAGGAAACTATGAACTTGTCCAGAGGTCTGTACTACATACCTGCTTTCATCAGTTCAACCTGTGTGGAAAATTTCTTCCTGACATGAAATCTAGTCAGTAGGTTACTCCTCAGAGTGCAAAGATGACCCATCAACCCAGAATCTGAGATATTAATGCCAAAACACTCTGTCTACCTTATCTCTAGTGGTGATAGATTTCCAATGCTTGGTGACTTTCTAGGTGAATAAGCACAGTAAAAACAAAAACTCAAATCCAGTGGTACAGAAAAACAAATGTTTCCTACCTCTGCCATGGTAGAAAAGATACTTTGAAAAGAAAGGACCGCAGACATTGCCTTTGACAAAAGGATTCTTTAGACTATGAAGTTCCTCTTATTTTTCACAAAAAGAACATTTAGTTTTCTGCATTTACAAGCAAAGCACATAATCTGACAATCTGAATGATACACTTTTCTACGTCTGTATTTCAAAAGGACAATCTTCCAGAAATTTAAAAGGTACACACGTCAACTTGAAACAGACGCTGGTGTCTCATTTTTTGCCGTACATTCATTTACAGAACAGATACCACCACTTAGCTCTTCACTTGTATCAAATGAGATTAGAGGCCAAGATCCTTTATAATGGAAATGGAACTTTATAATGGAAAAAAACCCTCAACTATTGATTTCACAAAACATGTAGCTGTACACGTAATTGCCACATTACAATCTAATACAGTTCCTTGTAAAAGAGCTAGAATTCTTTTCAGAATCCAAAGGCTAACATGATTCTTAAACCAACTATAATCTAACTTATTTCAGTTAAAAATTGGAACAATTTTTACAAGGCATCAAGATATTCTGGTCAAAAATCTGGGAAAATTCTCCAGAGAGCACAATAATTACCTCTACTCTTCCAGGTTTGAGCGCACTGGTTTTAACCTCAGTTTTCAGTATGGCAAGGCAAATGTATGTTACCAAGGGAAAGTGTGTTTCTAGACAGATACTGTAAAGTGTGAATCCATTTCACCCACCTTGCCAAAGGTTATTTGCCTACTACTTAAAGCTTCAGAGAAAACTACTTATTCCAAAGCAATATGCAACAGCCAGCCAGCAAACAGCTTCTCTCTTAAAACTTGAAATCTATTACCTGAACTAGACCCTCTTAAGTACTTCTGATTTTTATAAAAGATTGTCTTCACAGAACTGTACTTTTGTCAAGTATGTATTTTTGGTTTCAGAATATGCTTTGGTTTTGAGCATACTAATTTATGCATACTCAACATTAAATATTCATTAATATCTTTATAATGCAGATAACAGCTCTGTGAAAGCATATATCATCTTTTATAACATAATAAATTAAAAACTATATTACCTGCCAAATGAAACTAAATTAATAATTCAGGCTGCTTCATAATACCACAATCAATGCAGCAGCTTTTAACCCAACAGAGAAAAATACTTCGTAAGATTATGATCTTTCAAATCAGAGATGATCTGTGGTTTGCACCAGGCATATATTTACATATATACACACATATTTATATATAAAAGAAAATTCTTGGAATTGGGTAAGATGGTAATGTACGAAAACAAGAATGCCCCAAATGCCCTGCAAATCAAAGATCGAATTGCTTCTTGAAATTTAACCTTTTGTAACACTGTAACACTGCAAATACATTGTGCAAAATCGCTAGCCATTGTCTGGTGCCATTCTGACACAGACTAATCTTGCATTCTGCATGGGCAACTACCTGTTTCTGGGACATCTGTTTCTGTTGTGATTAACTGCCATCAGTGAAAAGACAACCGGCTCTTTATACAGTCATTTATATCTAGCAGGTCTCATAGCACAGATTGAGAATCACATGAAAGCTGATCTTAAGCTTTCAGCACCAGTCAGATAAACGAGCAGTCTAGCCACTTTCATACAGTGTGAAGAAATAGATTTAGTGCATCAGAGACACTTCTGTGTAATGTTAGCTCAAACACTTCTGCATGATGAACGCAGAAATAGGAATGCATGGTGAAGACACCTGAGTGACCCTTCCTGGATTCAGGCTGATTCATACAGAAGCTCTCAGGTGATCTTGCATCATGCTCTTTCTTGACAGTGCAAACCATGTAATCAACTTGTATGTAGACCTCAGTGCATTCACACTAATCATCCTGTGACGCTGGATTGTACAGCAAACAAACTTAGAGGCAACTGCAGAATTCAGCTTGCTCCCCAGGACAGGCTATCAGACATGAGTTCAGCACTAACCAGGACAGATCCAGAATGATTGTATGTGCAACAATCAAACTGCCATTTCAGCACAGCTGGAGAATCCATTTTACTTGGGTTTTTCATCATTACCATCCCTTGAAATACCCCAGGATTTCTAGTGCTCCAGATGACGTACCTATGCTGTGCTCAGTGTTCTCAAAGAAAAACCACTACCTGGAAAACATGACATGCTTAGTTTTGCATCAGATCAAATTTATGTTTGAATTAGCATACCTAATCTATCTTATCTCACAGCCCCTGGTCTGTCGGTGTTTGTAGCCTCACCACAGCATGTCTTTTTTCTCCCACAAGTCTCTAAATTTTCTCCCACTGTAACCTCCCTGAACTGTGTAATGGTTAGTCTCCATAGCACCTATTTCAGCCACTGTGAGTAAAGAACACACTATTTATTTCTGATTTTGTTAACTAATTTCCGTTGGTCATGTGCTGCTTCATACGCAAGGTGTTGTTGAGTGTTTAGTTTTATTTCCCCAATTTTTTTTATTTCAGCTGATCTTCACCCTTCTAGTTGGCTGTTCTCTTCCACTGAATCATTACGGAAAGTAAACTGCATGGCCAGGGGATTACTGCCCAGGGCAGGGATTATTGAGTTTACCTACACTGAAGTGCATCTAACACTTCTGAAGTTCTCTGAAACCAAGAAAGATGCTAGGATACTCTACCTCCTAAAGCTTTCATTGAAAATGCTACAAATCACTTCTACCGAAAAGCTACACGCTAAACAAAATGTTGCTTACAAATCAAATGGTTTAGTATGAATTTAGCATTATTTAGAACAAATGGTATAGCAGTTTTTATGGGGACCTCTTACAGTTCTTTTGCTCTTAGGCACCATCACTGTGTGTTTAGTGTGACTACACACTGCACACTGGTACATGTCTACATTTAACATAATTTCTGTCCTTCCAGAATGCCATGTCCTTTCTTCCAATTTGTGACTAGCATAAGCAAGCTTATGTACCTCAAGAAGTAATATAATTTGTGGGCTACAAATCATCTGTGATGATGGATTGTTTAGATATAGAGCAGTCTTTTCCAAAACAACACTATCAGAGAATAGAATATGAAATAATTTTTATAGGCTTTGGAAGGAATCTCTAATGCAGTATGATGAAACTAAGCTAAACTGAGCCCTCCTCATGGAGAGAATGAATCAAGCACAAGAATTAGCCTTAATATACTGGCAAACCTTTTACTTTCAATCTAGTAATTGTTGGTATCCACATATTTGGCATCATTATAATTTGGCATTATTGCTAGAGCAATATTCTATGGCAACTCTGCAGCGTTGAAATAAGTTTGCTCTTTTGCTAATTTGTCAGTGTCCTTACTGCAGTGGACCATGTTTCAGAAATCTTTTATTCCTGAGGAAAAAAAACAACAGCAGGAAAAACACTCTCATTGCTTTATAGAATACAAGAGTACAGAATGTTACTATGTAATATAATTGTTATTAATGAGGCAGTGCAATGGCTAAAGCTATGCTACTATTCCCAGAACACATTCTCTTTTTCAGAGCATATTCTTAATTTTCAGAAATTCTGACACGGCATTACAAATTTTCTACAGAGATAAAATTAAAATGCCATTCACTGACGCTCTCTAAAGCATGGCTGGACATTTTTTGTGCTATCAAATTATAAAAATATAACAACTTCTGTAATTTCAGGTTCATTTTAAAAATACATGTACAGAGTAATTAATTGTAACTATGTTTATGATGTACTGCCACATGCACTCAGGCCACATTTGGCACAAAAATAAGGAGCCAAACACGAGAGTGAAAATCTGTCTTTCCTAGAATCAACTGAGGACTAAGTTCAACGTCAGGGAACATCTTCAGATTTTGGTTATCCAATGCTATCAGCACACAGGTCACCCAGGCAGAATTACTATGTAGGATGCTCCTGTTCATTGTTCTCACATTACTGGGTGCAGATTAAAATGCACTCCACAAAATTATATGTTAGTTTCTTAGGAAACACTGGAATCACCAGATACATAGTTTGCATTGTACTTTTGTTATTTGTTACCATGCCCATTTTTTAACTAAAGAATATGCTTAGCGCCTTGTGGAAAGAGGGTCATACATAACTAGATAGGCAGTCTGGTCTTAGTGCCTAAGAAGTTGTCTGTAAAATGATCAATGTCAATTGCTTTTCATTACAGAAATGGAACAGACACTTGGAATGGGGGTCTCAGATCTGCCCATTCACAATTAAACTAATAAATATTTGTATTAGTATAATTTAGAAATCACCCCCCAAAATGGTACTGCATAGTTACTGAAGCTGATCTTAACCCAATAAGAATCAATACATGCTTTTTTACATGGTACTGGTCCTCCCCTATCCCAGCACCCCCAAATATTTTATGATTTCATATATTACATAGAAAAACATTTACTTTAGAGTTCTTAATTTTTTTAATAATGTTTTAGATTCTGCTAGTGAAAAATTAGTCCTTCTCAAAAAAACCCCCCTAAACCCAGCAATTTCTATAGCAGTATAAAAATGCTATAGAGCCAAAATACAAACTCTCTGACCATACTGCAAAGCAATATATCAGTGAACATGCTAGTCAGACTAATTCATGATTTAAGTATGGATTATTAAATGCATTAAATATGTAAGGCTACAAAAGCTTCAGCAAAGATATGGAATTCCATCTTAAAAATTTATGAAGAGAAAAGATGGATCTGTTTTTATATTCACGTTATAGAGTCAGGGTATCAATACACTGTGATTATGCCCTAGCTGTCAACTTAATTCCATTCACAGCAAATAAGTTCTGGATAATGTCTCATACATTTCCACTGAGCATAATTACATTGTTATAGCCACCGAAAGAAACATCCATCAAGTGAAGATGATTTGCTGATAGGAAACAGTATGACTGCAAATGACCAAAATGAACACCAGCACATTGTCTAGCAGGACTGTTAAAATATGAAACAAATTAATAGTTAGCAAAAATAGTAAGTATAAAGCCATGCTTTCATGTTATAGCTCAGCTGGCCTATCACCACTATACTCCAGCTATACTCCAACTATACCCTTACCCTGGGTGCAACAATGTACTGAACCCAGCATGAGATTATGTGGCAGAAAAATCAATAAAGAACTCTTCAGTTTTTGCCTTTTTCTCCCTCTGAATCAGGGCACTGTGGAGTCAGGTGAGATAAGAGAAGTAGACAGTTGAGGCCAGAATTGTATGGGGATTCCTTTTCATCCACTGTAACATGAAACCACTGCCTATGTTGCCTACTCTGTCATTTACACTAAAAAGATGGCTAGTTACTGGCATATTTTGCCACTGCCGTGTGGTTGTGACTATGCTGGTATTTTGAACAAAGAACTGTGCAAACTGCGTAGAAAGTAATTCATAAAACTATGTTGCAATAGCATACCACTGACATGGTAAGTCATATACCTTCTTTGCTGCTCATGCTTGGCAAATGCAAAACACAATTCCTGAAAAGTTTTGGATCAGTCACAAATCCACTGTGCCAGTCCACCATTCTGACAGGCTGGCATTCTTGAGACAGCCTAAGCAAAGTTGCTAGTAGGAACCCTGCAGAAGAGCAGAAGATTCAGGATAGTACAAGTATCATACCTTTTGCTCCGTCTTGTGCCAAAAATCGAGCTTGGTTGGTATGGTTGTCAAACGGAGCATCCTGTAATGTAGAAGGTACCTTGAACTCCTAGTGACCTTCCAGAAGAATGTCCCACAGGAGATGCATCTTACACCAACAGGCTTTAAATCAGGAAAGGTGAACTATTGGCATTGATAAGAAGTTTGCACTTGATAAAAAAATTTCTGTTGAAACAAAACTTTGACAAAGCAACAGGACTCCTGATACTAAACACAAAAATTGCATAAACACAAAAAAGTTTAGCATTATTGCTCTACACTAAACTAGGGGGGGTACCTTAGAGAAATTCCTAGGATCATAGGAAAATACAGAGGATGTTCTTGGATAAACCATGGAAATGGCTGCAATTTGCTTTTTACTACTATGCCTTAACTTATGTCTTTCTTAAAAGTAGAAACAGAGCCAAGTGAATGAAACATGCTCTCCATTCTGTGTGTTCCACATCCCCCCACAAGTTCCTGGCCTCCTTCTACATCAAAATATAAGTACAAGTTGACAGGCACCACTCTTTGTCTCTATTTTCTACTTCTTACATTTCACTTGTGTGTATGTAAAAAGACATAGCCTCTGAAGAGCCTGCTCCTCTTCACCCCACTCCTCTTCTTTATAATCCAGCTTCATATAAAAAGCACAGTCGAAGCAGGGAAGGTACATGGCATTTGCACTCCAACTCCACTATCTTTTGTTCTTCTGACACCTCCAGCTACAGTCCTATCCAACACAGCAGGAGCAGAACAAGACATCTGAAGAAAAAAACCTGTATTTCCTCTACTTTCTTAGGCTCAGCAGTCTCACTCTTGGGCTCAGGATCCAGTTTGTCAATGAACTTCCAGCTAGCTCTGTCTGTGCTAGGTCTCCTCCCTCTCCACACACAGAGGACCCGATACGAACTAGTATCTGGGGCACAAAGCAGTGCAGAAGGTGACATGTGATTGACATTTGGGCCACAGTTTAGTAGTTGAGGGGTCTTGCTGCAGAGGTTTCAACACCTATGGCACTAAAATGTACCATTTTAGTACACATTCTGTACATCATCTATATGGCTAGGAAAATACCAACAAACATTTTTTTACAGTATCCATTTTAAGGTGTAAGAATTGCTTTCTTCCACTGTCCTCAAAATCCCACTTTCTGCCCACTTTTCATGAAGAATTACCTGAACAATTGAACTCTACCTGCAATAAATGATGATAAAAAGCATACTGTATGCAAAAATACAGTCAGTCTGTTCCCACAAAACATGTACACCGATATTTGAAAAATGACACAAGACTGACGGAAGACAAGTAGGAGAAAAACCTTTTCTTAAAGCACAAATAAGAAATTGAAGGTAAGATGATGAGAAAATGCATGAGACTTCAGAAAAGCAACTGAAGTGGTCCAAAGCCTTTTGATACGATACCATGCATAGCGCATGGAAGGGCAAAAAGAGACAAACTGCTGCCAAGAGCACACGGAAAAGACTAGGTAGAGTAACTTAGGACAGACAAACAGGTCCTCTGAATCTTATCTAATCATACCACTGGATTTATAGAGATTCAAAATGCTGAAAAAAAGCTGTGTTAGATGCAAGAGAAAAATGCATTTTTGTAGCTGAAGGTGATGAAACAGTGGTACAAAGTGAAACACAGAATTCATGTAACACGTTCCTAGATTCAGTAAGATGTTCCACTGCTATTGCCCAAGACAGATTTTACAGAAGTTCCATCTAGACAACATTTAGAGAACAACTGGGAGCCCATGGGAGCACTCTGGCTGAGCAACCACCTCCTACTGCGGCTCTCCGTTAAGAAGTGAGATTATATTTTACTATATATATTTTTTTATATATTATATATATAAAATTATAAAATATATATATATATATATATAAAATATATATATAAAAAAGTATATATATTACTATATATATATATTTACTATATATTTTACTAATAGTGGATCAAATTAATCCCAGGAGATCCTTATCACATTCTGTCCCCATTGTGGTGGGTCATATGTTGTACTTTTCATCATATGTCTCTAAAATTCAGTACTGCTCACATATTTGTATAAAAACAGTTTTAGTGCACTAGTCAATGCTATATTTATACTTAAGCTAAAGGGAATTGGGATACCTTTATAACAAAAGAAATCCAAAAGACAGACATCCACACAGTGGTTAACCCATTCTAAATGGTATATATTCCATAGATTAAGAGATTTCAGTCCAGAGAGATTAATCTAGTAGTAATTCTAATGCATTACTTATATCCTCCTAAACCAGCTTACTTTTAGAAACCAGATTGGTCTGTTGTGTTGTGCTGCCAAGGCAAACAACAACATATTGTCACAGCAACTACAAAAATGGTGTTCTGCTTTTCAGTTTAGTAGTTCCTTGTAGAAGAGATCTGATCATCCAGAAGAAATCTGTTTCTGTTCAGCATTTTTACTAATGCATAAAACCAAAATGTGGTTTGCTAGTATACCAAAATCAGAATTCCTCTTTACGGTAACATAAACAACATTCTCATTTCAGTCTGCATTTTGGACCCACCTCAGAAGCAGTACTACTTAACAGTACAAGCTGTGTCATTATGCAGCCAAGGGGAACTACCAGGTCAGCCTGTATCTAATCTTCAGTCTCTTTGAATATCTTTTCATACAACCTTGCCTGTTTTGTAGGAAGTGAGATTTAGCATTGAACTCACTGGACACCTGGAAAAAATGCAAATAATAAAAACCATATACACTTGTCCATATGTAATGTTACATTTTTCTCTTTGCTATTCTAGAATCCTACTTTTCCAAGGTAGTCAGTAAAACTAGTTCCCTAAACCACAGAAAATCTGCCAACTCTGCTGCTAACAGGGAAGAATATACCTAATAGTATCTGCTTCTGTAAGGTGCAAGATTAAGTCTGTGTGATCTTAACAGGTATAGTTAGTTAAGTATATTTGCTCTGCATCAGACTTGAGGAATGTAAGCAAATCAGTCTTTCTGAAGAACAGCAGGACCTATCTAGGATATGTTGATTATGGATGTGCCAGTGCTGGCAGGTCTGCTACCATGGGTTTTGATTTCTACAGATTTTTGGTTTAAGAATGGTATTTTTTCCTTTTGCAAAATTCATATATTGCATTTCCCACATTACAGCACTTAAGAGTCTCCTATGCTTACCTACCTTCCTAGAAGTTTCTAAATATGAGCAGTTATCTGATGATAAAACCTACCACACCATAAACTGTGGCTGAAATTAACCAAGAGGGTAAAAACTATTGGGAAAACACACAAAAAGGAAAAATATAAGTTTGTTTTCATATGAATGACTGGCACCCAGTTTTTACCTTTTTCCAGAATCTCAGGTGCAACGTTTCATTCTAAGCATATACACCTTTTTTAATTAAAAAAAAAAAACAAACCAACAAAAAACTCAAAAATAAAACCCCCCACACAAAAAACCACAAACAAACAAACAAACAAACCAACCCAAACCATCTGCTATATCCAACTGGAAAACATTCAGAATACTCCCAAATCATCTACTCTTTCCAACTCAGGGAGCCCACTGAATATAACACTCCACATTGCATGGTTTCTTTCAGTATTTAATGTTTTTTCTTTCTTAACCATGTCTGCAGTCAAGCCCTTTTTCATGTTTTAATGAATGTTCTTTGCTGTGTTTCTTTTTTCTATGATGTATTTTCTTAACCTGTAGATTGCTTGGCATGAAAACCTTTATGACAACAAGAACAGTGAAGTAAAGCATATAGTTGGAGTTCTGTTTTTCCAGTAAAGTGTATTTCAGAGTTGCACAGTAATTCTAGCTCTCCTCTTCCTGAGACATATGAATTTTAATCTGCAAATGGAAGCCGAGATATTCTGAATTAAATCTACGTGGATCCTCAAATTTTACTTTTTAAAAAAGTCCATGGAATAGTTTTTAATTAGCCCAATTTTTTTTTGTCAGACACGTCTTCATTTTCATACAGCTTTTATCAAAATATGAATTAAGATTTTTCCATTTATGGAAAAATTAGAATCATTTTTCTACACCAGCTGCTTCCTCTCAGTCTGCCTTAGCTAAGACCACATTTTAGTTCTAAACCTGCTAGCTAATTATTAGCAATTTGCTTCAGAATCTGTATTAGCACTGCACTTCAGCAAAAAGTCTAAATCACAATCAACATGGCTTTTAAAAGCTATTGAACAAAATATAACTGAAATAGATGATGCCATTAAAAGTTGAGAGAAGCATCAAATGACTTATTTCTCTAAGTGTTCATAATGTCAAATATTTATTTTATTCTACGCATTTTTACAAATCATGCAAAATTGGTTAGTAGAAGTAGTGCAAGATCTCACTCTGTACATAGAAGAAAATGAGCTAGCCAGAATGTGAAAATAAGATCTCTTAAAATTTTTCAACTTTTTGAGCTACAAAAGATTAAGATTTGATTAACCTTTTGTCAAACAGTTGGATTTCTTTTATAATGACTATGGGGAGGAAGCGTTACTTAATGAAGACGAAAATGTTTCTTTCCGACTGATGGCATTTTCAAAAATGTGAGATCATTACTGAATCAGAAAGTTTCATTTCTTCATGTTCACTATGTCCAAACGTTTTCTTGTTCATACTCCAGTCTTCAGAAACAACACATCAGATCTCCTAATGCTCAAATGGAAGGTGAAATAATTTTAACTAGAAACTTGACTGCAAATTACTAATGATGGGAACTGACAGATTTCTAGCATCTTCACAAAAAGCAGAAATATTCTTGAAAAAAATTAAAAAGAAAAAAATCCCACACATTCTACCCCCCATAATTCTAAACCGTATTAAACATGATGCATGTTTTTAGCTAAGACATCACTAAAGGAAACCTTTCTCTTCTGATGTGTAATCATTTTAATTTAGGTGTTGATATAAAGCATTAGGGAAGCAGATGATAGCAGAAAAAGCACTGTACCAAATAAAATTTTGGCAATAGCTAGCTTTAAAAAATATACGTTGTCATAGCTTTACAGCCATAAGGGTGTTAGATCATAACACAGGGAACTTTTGTTTTATTTAACTTACTGGTATAAGCTTGTACTTTGGATGCGAAAAAGATGTTCATATACCCAAAAGACTGCCAGCTTCTTCAGCTGTAACAATAGATGCTATCTCTCCTTACCTTTAATTCTGAAATCCAGCTACCACACATCTGTTCAGTATTTTGCAGTACTATACATAAGAATTCATTTCACTATTTTGCCACTTAATTTTTGCATTTCCTACTAGAATCACTGATTGCTTATCAACCTCAGAAAAGACTAAATTTGTAGGAAATGTATTCGGTTCTATTCTCTTTGTGTGACATCTTTTTGGTGCGTACAGTGACTTCTAGTTCTGAGTGACTGCCTGTAATTTTACCTCAAATAGCTGAAGAAATGTAAAAAAACCCTCTTCTTTTCAGATAGCATTATTTTCTCCCAAATACAGCCATGAGAAAAATAAAATGCTCAGAAGTTGGACACCATAAAATTTAAAGGGTGGTCATGGATGAGAAACAATCAGAGATACACTGACCACTACAAAGCATGAAGAAATAATTCTTTTTAAAAAATGTGGGGAGCTTTAATTCTCCCAGATGATAGGAACTTCTTTTTTCCTGAAAAAAACCTAATTTTTTAATTTGAAGACCCAACCCCTGCATTCTACTTAAATCTCTGTGTAGGCAGCATTTATTTTACCTCTGTTTACATGTAATCAGAGAATTTTATACCATGAAAACCAATCAGAAATATAAAACTAACTCAAATTCATAATCACTGGGTCAGTAACAATTTGTAGAAGTAAAGGACTACAGGCCTGGGGCACAAAATTCTATGAAATTTATAACAATACATTCTTTTCTTATGTAAAGTCTCATCTTAAATTCTCTCCTCAGTGGGTATTTGATGTGGCCCTTCTGGTAACACACAGTAAATCTCATAATTATAAAAGTCCTCTTGTATTCTTGTGACACCATTGTTGAACTTTGATTTTTATCTGCCACAAGTCATCTTATATAACTGCAATCTAGCCTGCTCTTCACTCTATCTGTGTAATAAGAATCCATGCTGAAACTATGGGATGCACCTAACTGCACACCATTGCAACCTACCTCCATGAATGGGTCATGCCTTTCTTAGCTCAGGGACAGCAAGTCTCATAAATTTTTACGATCTAAGTTGCCTGTGGGCTTCTAGAAAAAACTAAAATAATAGTGTCTAATACTTACAGTTTATACAAGAAAAAAAGCATACAGTATTTCTATAGTTCTAGGATGTTCATCAATATTTTCTTGGAATACCAATCCATATAATCTTGGAACAGCAGCAATGAGCTGTATGTTATTTATTTTAAAAAACCCACTTTTTTGGCAGTCAATAATAAAATACATAACTTACTTCATTGGACTTAGTATCTGTCCTGTGTTGCTTTTGTCCAGCAAGATGCAATGTCTGTGAGGATGGATCAGGATCTTATCTGTGGCATGGGACATCACACCAGCTGTTGATTCTTAGGGTTGTAGCACTACCAGTACAGCATTACTATTCAGGTACAAGTGTCTGCATTTGAAAACTTCATGTGTCTCTCTTCATAAAAACTACACATTAGCAAGGATGCTGGAAAAGCACAAAAAGTCAGTGAAAACTGTTGCCTCTTCTTAGCATACTAACCGCCAAAGGTGGCCTGACACATGAAGTAGCAGAAGATGCCCTTCTTTTGGAAGATGGGCACTTAATTCAGAACAGCTCATGGACTTCTGCTATGCTGAGATTATTCTATAGTATCTGTACATTCTGAGAGTTTCTTATATATAAGCAGCTTATTCATATATATTTCACTTAAATGAAGGAATATATTCACAGCACAACCAGCTATTTTTGACCTTCAATTAAGCTGTATTATGACAGTGTAGCTACACTATATTGTAGTCTATATATTCTAGCTTCAAGATGATCATAAAAGATTCAGAGTATATACAGATACACTGAGACAATCCTGATACATTGTATTTATCCAGTAGCTCCCTGAGTAATTTTGCCTCCTTTCCAACACATAAGTGAAGTGTTAAGTAGTTTACGATACGATCCATGACAGAAGGCAAGCAGAGCTTCTTCCTGACAAATCCCTGGCAAATTTGCAAGGCTTTTATCCCACTGGTTATTATTTACACCAAATTGTGTAGAAGAGGTCAGTTCAGACAACACCCTCAAAAGCTGTAATCACAAGTATCAGCATGAAAAGACTGCAGCTAGAAGGAATTAAACTCTAAAGGGTTGGGGTTTAAAGGCTTGCAACAGGAGCTGCAGATGCACCTCAGAAACCAGCAGCTTTCACATATTATTTCCCTCAGCTACAACTTCCACGGAAGCCACAACTGCAATTTAGCAAAGGTTAAGTCGTGCATTTGGGCATGAATTCATCATTCTTAATACCTTCTTGTCAATCCAGTTTATAATCAGTGACAGAATTCATCTCATAATTACAAAAGTCACGTGTAGTAACAATAGTTACAACCAAAGCAAAAGCAAAAATAGACACGCTTTGGCTCAGAAGATCCTCATGCCTGAAATTTCTCCCCTCCTTGTATCAGCTAGTTAAAAAAAGATACTGCTTCTTGTAATCACATAGCCCTGCAATGCAGTATTGCCACTGCTACGAACAGCCACAAGCTTTGTACTGAACTTGCAAGGCCTCAGGGCTGAGGATGGCCACGCTTGCTCTGCCTGAACTTCCCTTGCCCTGACTATCACTTGGTTTTACTTGGTTTAGCAAGCAAATTGCTGCTGTAACAGCAATTTCTCTAACTGTCCACATACCTGTAGCTATTTTCTTTTACTTCTGTCATCTTTGTATGGTACAACCACTGAAAGCAGCTATTCCATGTAGAAAGAGATATGTAGCATAAGAAATACACGCCTGCTAAAGATAGCAGAGGCCTTGAGAAACAGAGACCCAGGATGCAAGATGGAGCAGTACCAGGCATGGGATCACATGAGATGGGGCACTGGGTTGGCATTGGAGACCACAACAGCTATAAGCAACTTCCCAGGGGTCTGTTAAAGAAATGCAAACTTGGACCTAGACAGAATTGGTTTTAAGGGTAACAAACAGAACAAAGAAACTGTACCTTACATACATAAAAGACACCACATAAGATAATTTGGATGTAGCACGAAGCTGCAGAGCAGTGAACAAAGAACAAAGGTATAAAAGTGTGTTACCAAACATGCAAGAATGACATCAAGTGGATTCTGGAGTAAAGAAAAGGAAACCATCAACATGCACATCATATTGGTCCCAGTGAAGGACCTCAGATACTGACAAGCGACAATAACAACCCACCACCACCAGATCCCAAGGTCTGCTGCCAGCCTGCAGACCCTGAGGTGCAGTGCCATGAGCAGAACCACAGGAACCAGGGAGGAACAATAATAGTAATAACTCTCTTAATATTTCAGTTAATATTTCAGTTATATGAAGAATAAATTCTTGGCTCTATATACACAACACGTGTTTCTTCTTTGCCCATATACAAGATGTGAGTGTAACACCCTGCAGCCTTGCTGCTCAATGGCTCTTAAACCATTAATGCTATAGCACCATCAGTGTAATATTACTATTTCAGAAAGAGTAAACCATAAATGTATCAGGCCAGGGACTCTGAACTCTGCAACTGCATGTTAACACAGAAGCACCTAATCTTCTTATCTCAGTTTATTGTGCTTTAAATATGATTTCAACCAGCTGAGAACTTCAAAATTGCTATGTTATTTTGAGAACTTACCCAGAGCAGGAGTGGTTCTGAACACAGAAATTAGAGTTTTCACCTCTCCCAAGTTGGAAAGGTTTATATAAATAGTTGCTCTTCATTTCTCTTACAGTCACTTGAGGAAGTGAATGAGAAAGCTGGTGTGGATACAGTATGAGCTGCACAGTCAAAATGCTCTCCCACTACTACATCCCTCAATCTTAATTGTGGGGATTCACAGCGAGTCAGTCACTGCAACTGAATATTACTTCATATTAAATCCACTACCTTTTGGTACAGATCTCAGGGTATGGGATTAGGACTGCCCTCTTTTCCCCTGTGACTCCTCTTTCCTTACTTTAAGCAACTTCGGCAGGGCCTCGTATTTCCCTAACAAAAGTCACAGTTGAGACCTTGTAGTTACTGCTTGCCTCCTCCAGCTGTGATTTCATTTCCGCCCTTCTCTTCCTACTTTACTTTGGTACCAACACTAAATTATGCTTTTAGCCCTCCAACAGCCACTTGAGGAATCCATTAGCAGTCTGAGGATAATTCAAGTTATGAGTATGGTCAAAGAAAGGGTGACTGAAATCCAAGTACATAAATGAAAAGACACCTGAAGGATTTACAGTTTAAATATAAACAACGCAGTGCAAGGAAAAGAATTCTAAACCAACATACACACGCAAAACACGCAAGCATAGATTAAGTGAACTAGTCACAGGTTAAACCTTTGAAGCCTAGCACCTTCACTACAAGACTGTCAGTTGCTAGAGAACATCAGTATGGACTTGAAAACTCAAGGCTGCAGGGCACGATAAACAATGCAGTATCTCACCCACCTGTTTATCCTGAATTCAGATTAACACTGGGAGCATGAAAGCAAACTCACTTCATAGAAACTGACCACTAGTCACCTTTGTAAGACAAAACTTTAATGTTTTAAAAAAGATAAAAAAGAACTAGTGACATGTCAAGTTATAAAATGAAGCAAAAAGGCCTGTAGTATTTTTTCCGATGGATCAGGATCATTTCCAAGAGGATACTGCAGTTTTGAAGCCAGCTACATAGTCCTCCTCTATGTAAAATGATTGTGAAGAGAAATTAAATAAAACTGGAGGAGCCACAGATGGGTTTTATGTCTGAGACCTTCCAGAAAATTATTACAAGCTTCAGACATTAGCAAACAATGAAAACATATAGCAATATACACACAAAAAGGAATTTATAACAGAAATACTTCATCATCTTAGCTAAAGCAACAATAAGGAGAACCATTATTAATATTGGCAATTCCTAGACTTAAGTAGTTGTTATCATACCCTAACAATATACCAGAAACCTAAAAATCCCCCAACGACACAAAGGTGTGCATGCACACAGGCAAAATGCAAGTATCCCCCTCACAGGCATTAAGAGTTTTCCCCTGTACAGCAGACAGAGGAAGCTTGGGTCCCTCTGCTGTTAGCAGGCTAGCTCAGTCCCACACCTACAGCGCAGAGCTTGCACCAGTGCAGGCCTCTGAGGGCAAGGGGGCAGGTCAGGAGCTCACAGAGTTGCTCCTATTTACAATCCAAAGTGTATATACTTCAACTTAATAACAGAGTGCATTCTGCCACAACAGTGTTTACGAGCGCATTTTGGCTTACTGCAAGACAGAAAAAAAGTTTGACAGATAAAGTTATCATGTTACAAAATGAACTTTTTGTTCATTTTGAGAAGCAGCCTATGCATTTACAAAGAAACTCCAAAGTCTGAACAGGTCTGTTCTCTTGGACTGCTCTCCAGAAAAGCCTTAATTAAAGATAAAAATGAGATGCACAGTACCTTTAACAGACAGAGCTTAGAAGAGATTCACCTTACATCAGGGTTCTGCTGCACTGAAGTACTTCTTAAAAGACCACTTAAATGAAATCCTTCCCACTGTCCTTTATCAAAACTCTTTCACTCCATCCTCTCAGAGGTTTATGGTTTTTTTCTATTTGTGAAGTTTTACTATCTGATTGCTTAAGCATACGCGGTAAGGATGCTGGAAATCATGGTTAAAAAGTACCACAGATCAGCTTCCTATTTTAAGTACTGCTGTAACAAAATGCACATTTTTACAAGGAGGGGTGTCAGAACGTTGAATAAAAAGGGCGGCAAGTGGAACCTGCAACAAAAGGGAGTATGCCTAGTCTGGCACACAAGAGGGGGGCAGCCATGAAAAGGAGCAGAGGAGCATCCCCTTTTGCAACTTACCAGACTGTACAGAGGACGCGCTTTTCTAGATCCACATTTTCCTGGGAAGACACCACAGTGATCAGAAACACAGCTGCACTAGTGACACGTGCTGCTTAATGCAAAGTCTAAGAATCAAGCCCATTTAAACATTCCATGCCACAATCACAGACTTTCACCAAGGTTAAAGAAATCAATGCAAAACCAAAATATCCTCCCCTCAAAACTACTATTCAAAACCAGATTATTTATTTTACTTATTTTTTAATTTTTTGTACTTTGTAAACTGTATGCTTACTGATTAGGCATACAGACTTAACAACTGTATATCACTAGCTATATGAAACTTAAAAATAATGTAGGAATTGGTTAAGCATGGCTTAACAAGAAAAAGATCTGAAAGTATACTTTTTTCCTTAGATATCACAACTTTAGAAAATTTGTACAATATTTATTCTTGAAAGTATCATCTAACAAAGATTAAAGTGATTGGGGAGACTGCAGATGACATGACTGTGCAAATGCTCATACATACTGTACTCTTGCATCATCATTTCATTTAACAGAAACAGCAAGACCTATAATTTTTAAAGCCATTTTAGGGACTCAGACACCTAAGAATCTTTAGACTTATTAGAAAACAAGTAGTCAATATTAAGACATTGGGATCTTGGAAAAGTTTTCGGTTTCAGAGAAGCGTTTCACAAAATAAGAACAAGTTATCAAAATGCCAATTTAAATCTTTCTTGCAAATCAAAAAACACCTTCCTGAAGAAGAAAGAATATATGCACACCATACTGAAAAGTCTCTTAATATGTCCCAGACCCATCACATGTTCAAGCTGGTTCTTACACTTAACTGAGACAGAGAGCCAGCCTCTATGTATCTCTCTCTCAATTCTGAATTAACTGCTCTGCTTAGATTCTGTACTGCATTCTAAAGGCTCTGTTGACTGTTTGTAGGAAAGACCTCAAAGTCACTTGGTGCCTGAGTGCAGTGGAACCGTATAAGGACAGCAGAATGTTAAGGGTGAATGTCATTTAAGTACAAATGACTAATGAAAGATCCATACATGAACTATTGTCCTATATATCCTGTTGCATTAAATGCAAACCAATGAAAACAATTTAATATCTAACCTAAGCATAGTCCCTTCAAATAAGCTTAGTATTTCTCAGTAAGGCATAAATATTAAATTAGACTTGACTTCTATAAAATATAAAGCAATCACATCAAAAAAAAGATCCGTGAAATAAGGTTTGCATGACCTTTACATGTCACTATTCTTCATCTATGGAATATTCTATGATTATCACGATTACATACCTACCCAAAGCAGGAATGATTTCTTGAGTAGATACTACTTCTCTGATTAGAGTTAGTATGTTTGCTCTTGCGTGCCACACAGTATTTTGTAGCAGGAATTTTATGATGGGAGATTTTCTTTTAAAGGCATACATATCATTAGTCTTTCTAGTGAACTTCAGAGTAAACAAAATCTGTGTTATTCATTTCAGCATATATTCCTGGTCCTTCTCCCCTCACCACCACCACTCCCCCGCCCGAAACTGCATGACCATCTATGGTCTTTAATTCTCTTCTGCTTTAGATGGTTTGAAGAAAGAAACCATGGTTCTATAATTCATCAGAAAATGTAACACTTTTGTCAGATTTGTAGGCAAAATATTTATGTACTAAAGACTAATATTTTAAATAGCAACACTCAGATCTTTGGTCAAAGGAAAAATATTTGTGTTACAATAAACAATACATGCAAACATCTTTTAAAACATGGATTTTTCTTAAAGTTAACTCAAAATGCCATTACTTAAAAGCTAGGGGATCCTGAAACTCTAGGGCTTCTTATTTAGAAGATTTGAACATTTAGTTTTCATTTAATCACACTGATTGAATTTTACTGCATTTTTTCCACTTCAAATTTATTATGACATCACAAAGCAATAAGAAGGCCAACAGAAACTAGTTAGATATACCCACCAAGGTTGATTTTACACAGAAAAAACCTGAGTGGGCTGAATTAGAAAAACTACCTGTAGGAAGAGGTCATAAATCCTTGTTTGCAGGATACCTGGAAACCTAGACGGTACCTCAATAAACCAGTATTAAGAGACAGCATAAAAAAAAAGAGTCAGAATTATTTATAAAAGCAAGCCAAACTTTACCAAATAAAGGGGCATAATTGATTTTAAACACCTACTTGCTTCTGTAGCCACCGTTCTAGCCTTCTTTGTTTTCTCCTCAGGCTTTTCAACTTGTTTCTTTCCCTCTTGTTCAGCTTTTGGTTGAAGGAAATACTCGTAGGCTGCACAAGACCAACAGGTGTGATGTACTGTTCCTCTTCTACAGCACTTGTAGGTGAAGAAAGGTTCATCACGAAGGGTGACTCATTAGCAATGGCACTCCCAGAAGATTGTCCAGTAGCTTCAAAATCACACTCACTTTCTGCTTCTCTATGTAGTAATGTGGTAAAGGAAGTAACTCGAAACCTTTTTTGTAGTTTGTCAGCACTGGAACTATATAGGTCCTGGTAAGAACTACCACCTTTCATATTGGATCCTAATTGCAAGCCACTTCGTGTGTAAACAGGTGGATTTTCATTTTGACCATGGTAAATTTTTCCTGTACTGCAAGTTTCATATAACATGGGTGACAAAACAAGTCTCTCTCTGATATTTAAATCCAAACTATGTGATCTTTTGTGAAAAGGTTTTACAGTGCATGCATCATTCAAAGGATCGGAAGCAGAATTATTTCTTTTTTGATTTAATGCCTTGAAAGGAAGTTTTTTACTTTTCATCTCAAATCTTGGAGCTCTTACTTCTAGACAAAGTGCTTCTGTTAATGTCCCAGTACCATTATTATTTCTGGCCATGTACGAAAGCCCTTGATTTTTCATTTCCAAAGTTGCGGTTACCACTTCATGGCAGGTATCCTTGCTGAAACCAGACTGAATTTTGAGGAGAGGTAAGTGTTTTCCTGACGATTTTGCCAATTTAACACAGAACGCTGGCTGGTATTCAGTCTGACTTTTGCAGAAATGTATATTTACTAACTGTCCACAGGAACATTTTGTGTTGCAAACAAAGTTAAAGCCTCCTAAGCAGGCATCACAGAACGGACAGTGCAGTTTTCCAATTGTCCACTGTGCCTATTGACAAGGAAAGAAAAAAAAACCCAACACATACATAGTAAACAAATTCTTAAGAAATCATTACTAGAGTTACTCTTCCCTTTAATAAAAGGGTTTACTTTTTGTTTCAGACACAAGAGAGACTTCACAGCAGAAAAAAAATCCACCATAAACAATGTTCTGGTTAAAACTCTGCTTTCTGCAGTGGTAACTCATTCTAAGAAATCTAGAACACACATTTCAAAATGTAGATGCTTTGAAATATATTTAAAATTTATCCATAGATAGAATAATGCTGCAATACTCATGAAAACATTAGATCCTTTAAAGCAGTGAAATCAATTTGCCATGTTACTCTGGAATTGGCAAGCACAGTTTCTCAGCTGAGCCTTCTGAGTGCTGATACATTTCTTGCATACTAAGTACACCGGAGGGGGATTTCTTACAAAGAAAATATAGGTTTTTGCTTTGGTTACCCCACAAAAGCTTGAAATGGTACTTGTATTTTAGTGCATGTAGTATTACAACATAAGTTGTGTGCAGATACCTTGACAAATCCTTAATACTCTATCTATAAGGAGACAGTTATTTTCATTATTTGTAATTCTATTAATTTAATTTCAATCCTAAATGCACTTTCTTGAAAGAAAATACGTATCAAAGATTTAAACACTCCTACACATTTGCACAACTATTAGTATCTTTAGGAAATACATTACTCTGTCAGCAGAAAAATTGTTGAGGATTGAAGTTATGCAAGTATTTGTAGGATCAAAGCCTAGATGAGAAACAACATCATCAACTCCAGTCACACATTACTCACAAGTGTGCCTAAAGTGAGGTTGAGCCATGAATACAGAAGCAGCCCGACATTTCCAGTTAAAGCATTGCTTTCAGTTGCAAATGTCTTTCAAGGAAGTTTGGGAAGATGATTCCGTGACTGATGTTTGTCTGATTGAAAGCTTCAGAAAGTTTCAGTAAAACCAATTTTGCATTTTCAGGAAAAAAAAACCCAAACCCAAACCAAAACAACAACAAAAAACCAAACCAACAAACAAACAAAAAAAAAGAAAAAAAAAACTTGTGCAGAAAAAAGATTATTTTTCACATGCAATGCTACAAAAAGTTCTGGAAACACTTTGAGAAACTTACTCCTGCCTTGTGGGTTAAAACCTCAAAATTTCACAGTGTCAGCGATGGGCCTTTCATCGTACCTATAAGAATCTGTTTAAATATGGACATGTTTTTAACTTAAGAGAAAAAAAAAATCTCAGTTTACATATGCCCAAAGGCTTTCAAATCCCTGAAAAAGCCACGAATGTGCACAGTATCCCTCTCAGTTTACAAGGCTGACCAATGTGTGCATATGCCATTCCCAAAGAAGAATTAAGCTGGTTCAGGGATTTACTATAACTCTCCCATGCTCTATTTCCCAGATGCAATGGGGTAGGCGCTAAAATTCAGGGAAAAAGCACTTTCTAGCGCTTTTAGCCTTTAGTGAGTCTTTCTGGCACTCAGGCTCTGTGGAATAGTAACCTGGATCTCCAAATGGAGAGGATGAGTGATTCATGAAGATTAGCAAAGAAGGCTAGGAGCCTGGCAAAAAGGGAATGCAAGAGACTGTAGGGAAGAAAAAGGACAACTCTGTGTCCTTTATGCACAGAGACTGAGAGATGAGGTGCCGTACGAGAGAGTCCAGGACTGATTTAGCATGAGTTTGGCAATGGCCTGTGGAACCATTGACTCAGTAAGAGAAGTAACAGCCTACTAGTGGAGGAGGTGGTAGGGGGAAAATCAGCAAGATCTGAAAAGGAGCTGAGGGTACACAGCTTAATGATGGACTGCATAAAGAGGAAAAATTAGGAAGGGTCAGCCAAAGAAGCCAAAACAAGTGATGAGTGATGAGGAAAAGAAAATGCAGGTCAATAAAGGTCACTAGCAGCACTAGCAGGATATTTATTGAAGATTATCTATACACTAATGTATTCATGAAACTCAATGAGATTGGTTAAGAACAGGGACAGATGGCAAAAAAGAACTGGCTGGGAAGCAGTGGGTTTTTACAGCCTGCAAATAGACTTTGCACTTATGTAAAACGATTTAGCCTTTGATTCAGGAGTCATACAGGAGAAAATAACACATGATCACAAAATTATTCAGAGCTCAGGAGGATCTGGGGATAAGTCAGAATTGTTTAAAAAACCCACACATTTATCTGTAAACCCACAGGATCTTTCCAGAGAAGTCAGAATTGAATGAGGCAAGAGTTCCCAGGATATTAAAGGTAAAATATTGAAGGTGTTCAAAGAAAATTGCATTCTCTGCCTCTGCCACCAGAGGAGCATTGCTCCTCTGTAATCTTCAGCAAGTATTTTAAGCCTTTTCTGAGCAGTCTATGGGTTTTGTATTTTCCAAGTCTCCAACCTGACCACCTAGGCTTTCAAATGCAGAAGGCTGGCCATTTACAGCTAAAGGTGAAAAGAATAATATTAGTATCAATACTGAATCAAATTTTACTGAAACATGCAAAGTACTGTAAAAACTGCATCCTTATGATCAGGCATTCAAGATTAGGCAATTCTGTAAAGTGGGGAAATCACCCATAATTTTCACACACGCCCCCAAGATCAACGTTTCTGAAACAGATACACTATTCTGTCAATTTACTATTGAAGTAAAAGAGATAATTAATTTTTAAAAGAGCTTAATTAATGTTTAACAAAATAAAACATAGAGCAAAACGATGAAGGAAGATGAAACAAATTGCCTTAACTTTGAATGCTTGGTTTTACAGCCGTAACGATTTTTTTCTTTGTGTATCATTTACGGGGTGGATCTGCTTAGATCAGAAGTTACTTGCAATATACTAAAATTTAAGACACTGAAGTCTAAGCAGAAAGGAATGTAGATACCATTTGCTTCTCAAAATCAAAGACTTACCAGAGAAAAACTGTAGGGCAAAAGAAAAGGACTGTTTCTGCTTACCATATCTATGCAACAATGTTAACATCTAGACCTAAAATAACCAACAGAAAACACTCACCTGAAGTAATCAGTACAATAGAAAAGTTATGAGATGCCTTTTAATTTTAAATGGGCAGTTAAAACTCAAAAGCAGTGACACTGGCTTGTCATTAGACCTTGGAATTTGCAGGAGGGTAACTACTTTCCATTCGTATGACATAATAGCACATTAGATATGAAAGACAAAACATCATATTACAACAGCTGACCTCTTAACAAACCCTCAGCCCAGTTTTATGGAGAAACATGCTTCTTACTGTCACAGCCAACATATGTGTTAGTACTGCAAGATACAACAATCAAGACAAACCAAAACCCAAAGCGTAGATAGTTAATATAATTTTAAGCATTGATGAAATACGCAGGGGTACCTATGCATTCATAAGTAAATGAGCAAGAACAGAATTTATCACTTGTAGGTTTTGTGCATACATAAAAAAGAACATTTAAGAGGGAAAAAGCCTCTATAATGATAGAAGTTACTGAGAAAAATTCCCTTGGTTAGAAGGTCTTTGTAATATACATGGACCTTGGCAGAAGAGTGCCCTTGAAATTTTTTCCCCTTATTTCACTTTTTGAATGATAAAGATGCAAGCAAAAAAAGATTTACCTTTTCAATGACACATTTCACCCACTCTGGAATGGCTTCTAAGTTCACATGCCATACATTGCAAGAATCCTGAGCAGCAGCCGGAGACTGTGATGTCTGTTAAAAAAAATTATTGTATTGATATCCAACATTCATTTAAGTTTTTGGTCTGAATATAACCAGACATCAGCTGCCCAAATTCAGTAAATATTTTATTAACAAATGATAAAACTCAAAGATGTTGATGCATTCTTTAAGCTATCAATAATTCTCTATGTCTGAATCTGAGGACATGGGATAGACTCCACTGTGGGGATGGAGGCGTTCGGAACTGGTTTGGTTTTGTTTACAAGAACAGAAAGTTTGCAATTGCTGATATTGCAAGTATATTCAGAAATTTATTTCAGAAGTACTATCAGATGGCACAATCTTCCAGTATAGACACATAAATTTAAGTTCCAGTTTATATGAAGACTGCACAGTCAGTACTGCACAACTATACCACAAACAGTTTTAAATTCACTTTCTAATGCTTGTTAGAATAACTAGCAGAGAAACCAGGGACTCTTAGCAACTTTGAGTTTTTACTGCAATGACGTGACCAACTGAAGAGAAAACAAAATCTGAAAAACTGTAGCATTTCACTAACTGATACTAAAATAAAAACAATTACCTAACTACCTTTTAGCACAGAAGTGATACAAGTATAATTAAATCTTTTAATATGGTTTAGAATGTCAATAAAGTTACAAAGATGGTTAAAAATATAAGGAAAATCAGTTGTTAAAATTTATTAATATGGAAAATCACTGACTCCTATGTCATGAAACTCATGGGAATAAAAGTTTCATTATGCTGGAAATTGAAAGTGGAGCTACACACAGAAGATGGAAGCTTTTAGAAATTCTCCAAGTAATGACAGCAGACAGATAGATCGATTCGCCATGTCTATGCTACTGCCTTCCTCCTATCTGTGCAGAGTACCTGTAGTTCAGCTTGGATGAAACTCTGATTTAAAGTCTTTACACTGCAGTCGTAACTTCAACATTTGGTTTTAAGATTCATTCTAAGGTTTTCCTCTTTTACTCATATTTCAGCTCTGTCTTTGACTGAAGGTCTAAAATTCATCAGGTAAAGCCAACATACTGAAAACATTACTCTTCTCATCATAGCAAAATCTTTGTCTCCCAATGTCTCAGGAAGTAGCATTAAATCACTTTTTTTTTAAAATCTGCTATCTACATAATTAGAGAAGGAGCTACTTCAGTCTTATGCACAATGATGGTGGATCTTCACTAGCAATTAAAAGCTCCACCATGGGGCACGGACAAAGATACCTCCTTTTCACTACATTTTTTCCGTGAAAGGAGTTGAAATTTCCTCACCCCCTGCAAAAAACACCTCAAACCATGCACAAAATAAAAGATCCTGAAGTATAAAACATGAAAAATATTCCAGAATCTCAAGCTCTGTAAGTGGAGTGATTAAAATTGGGTTTATTAGTAATACTAATTATATCAAGATCTTAAAAAAATAACAACTTTGTTTCTTCCTCTATGCTTCTCCAGTATTCATCCAAAAAGAATGTTGTTGCATTTCTAGTGATTAATAAAAAAGATCAACACCTTCTATTTGCTTTTTCCTTTTGATTCAAGATCATAAGATGAAAGCACAGTCTTCTCGGCATATTTGGAAAGACTCGAACTCTATGATTACTAACTGCCATTATAAAGCAGCAGGAAATACTCTGACATTGTTTTATTCCGTTAATAAAGATGATGTAAATTACTAAGTGGTATTTTAGCCTGGCAGGCATCCCCCCCTCAGGGCAGGCTAATCTTCTGAACTATTTTTGTGCAGAGACTACTTCCCACTTTTTCAAAACGAAGAGCAAAAGTTTCTGATGTAGGAATACTTGACAAACAGTTAACTACTGCAGTGGAAATTATTATCAGTATCTAAAACACACCTTGGAAACAGAGAGTCCTCTGTTAAGAGATATTAAAACATAAAATGAACACATTAAAACTGTCAAAAACAGAACCCTTTTTTATATGAAAAATGTTACACTATATACTCTATACAAGCTAGTAGACAAATTTATCATAAATTCCAGCCTTCACATTGCAGAACATAAAAGTGATTACTGCCTACTCGGCTTCACTAGGTATTATGGCTTACATTATTCTCAGTGGAATTGTCCATATTTTAGTACTTATCTCCACAGGATATTAATTACTAAGACAGGGCAAGTCTAATACTTCTCCTTTATTTAAAACCAACGACACTGGAAAAAGTTACAAACCCCCTCCAGATGCTTTACTTACTTCGGATGTTTCCTTTCCATTACTTTTTGCAAGGCAAACAGAATTTGCTATATATTTTCTACATCTCCAGCAACGTAGAACATCAGCATCCTCGCTACTCATTTCAACTTGTGATTCTTCAGCTCTGTATGTCTATCTGTAAAGTCCACAAAACATACAATACATTTACTTGTTGAAACCACATAAGTTTACTCTTGTGACCCAGAAGTCTATCAGTAGTCTCTTCACTATAGAGGAGACTAATACTTTATTTACAACATCCTCTGATCTAACATAGCATGCCACCTAGACATTTTAAATAGCGAAGTGAAACGGTTGGCTTTATTTCCAGGTTGCACAAAGAACTAGAAAGCAACAACAACAACAAAACAAATTAAAAAATTAAATGAACTTCCATAATATTTAGACAAAAGACAAGAGAGTTACAGTTTTCCCAAAATAATTCAGTCCACAGAAGTCACAGCTATCCTACACATTAAATACAAACACACAAATATTTGTAATGCCACATAACAAAAATGAATGCTGACATAAAACCACACAAGACAATGACTGCCTTCTCCATGTGGCCTGGAGACTTGCTCCCTTAAATTATTTTGTGTGGGACGATCAGTACTCCTGGTGCAACAGAGCTCTTCACAGACCTGAACTGACCTCCTTGTAAAACAGAGACCTAAATTAAGACAACCAGAGGGACAAGATAAATATTTTTCTCTCTTCATGTCTTGCTGTGTTCTGATGTCTCTCTGGTCTTCTCTAATCTGTTTCCAAAGCCTCCCCTTTTCCTCATGCTTTCTCCAAAGGTCCTCCAACTCTTCATTCTACCTGCTTCTATTTTTACTCCCTTGTGCCAGCTACACTAAAAAAATAGGAAAACCTTTTACATCTACACACTCAACTCAAGCACTACGTAGGGTTCTGCCTACTCCCAGTGATGAAGTTCACAGTGCTTACTTACAGGAATGCTGGGGCATAAAACTTAAACCAGTATTAAAAGAGCCTCTGTTCTTCCACAGCCCAAATACCTGCTTTTGCACTTATTTCAACAATTTAATTTTTATTTAGTTTCTTCTAATTAAAGAAACTCTGAGGTCCTCAGTATAGGCTGTCCAAAGAGCAGTGTGGCTTATTGAGCCAGACTTTTGCATTTTCCCCATTTTCCCCAGTTCTACCTTTTCTTGATTTCTGAATTAATCAGAGACTATAAAACACACATACAGAGGTTATTATTATTTTTCAATTATATTTGAGGTCTTCCTACAGCAGATTTCCTACTTCTTCTACATATGTAGAGAGTCCGAAATACAGTTTGAAAAGGAAGAAAAGAAACAATGTGTGCATACATTAGACTCCTAGCCCAACTGTACATGCAGTTTTTAATAACCATGCTAAGGTTAAAGAGTGAAATTAAGACAAACATTAAATATTTTCTTGCAATGTCACAATAAGTTAAAATTAATTTTTATTAAGAGTCCATTAACGTATTTTAACGTAAGTTAAGATTGCCAAGCAAAAGATCATGGAAAAAACACTTAAAGAAAAAGGCAGAATTTACACTGGGAACTTGTTCATGACAGAAATGTGGTTTTTTAAATGCCTTAAGCAGAATCTCAAGTTTTTATTAACCTCGCTATGTCAGTACTGCTACTTTCTGTACGAGACACATTTCAAAAGTGGAAGGTATAAAAATACTGGGTCTCTCTATGAATTCCTTTTTTTTTTTTTTTTTTTAAGTAAATTCAGGCTCTGAAAGATTTTTGCAAGCAGTGTGTATCACTTTGCTGCGATAAATGCAGCATTGGACTCCACAGGATACTGAAAGAGTGATTACCAGTTATGAAATTGTTTGTATCACTCAAGCACCTTAAAGCTGTTCTAATTAATTTATTCTTCACAATTTCATAACACACTTCTAGAATAAATTTAGCTTACAACAGCTCAGTCAGAACCCCGAATCCAAGACCAACCAGGAAGGACTGAAAGACTTTTTGTATAAGGCTAGCTCAGATGTGCTTTTCAGGTACAGCCACATCCCCATCTACTAAAATACATTCTTGGAATGTGCTACAGTTATTCATATACATCTTGCACACATTATATGCTGCATCTGTTTATTCAAATGGTATATATTTAAGTCTCTGTATACATTCTGTTTCCCTTATGCTAATTGTTATAGAAAAAAGCTATTTTGCCTTCTGTTGAACAGCTGCTTCATTTGAGGCTGACGATGCTTACTAGAGCAGGGCGTAAAACAACTGGTGATAGACCTAAAGGATGGATAGATAAATGCATTTGCTATATTTAAAAGACAAGATTCAAGTCATGCAAACAAACGCTAAGGATCACTGTCATTTGAAGTGATGTAAATGCTCCCCGCACCTGAACAATAACTGTTCTATCATCTATGTATCTAAAGTACTGCTTTACTGCAAAATAAACTCTTTTTTTCTTTATTTATACACTTTAAAAGTTTCTTCTTACCTCTGCATATAACTTTCATTTAAAAATACATTTTTCTAAGATAAATTATTACACATATATAATATATATACACATATATATTATATATTAAATATATAAATAACCCACACAGGTTGCATTTTGTGTAACCAAGATTGCTGATAGTGAACTACATGGAAAAAACCACCTCAAAGAGCAAATACTTTTTTAGACTATATTACAGCAGTCTGAAGTGTTTTTTCTGGCCTAGCAGAATTAAAAAGCAAAATTACTGTAGGCCTATTAACATTCCATATGTATATGCCTTTTGCATTTCTTACAGAGGACAGAAGAAATGCTACAAATGCACACTAACACACTGCAGAGGCTTCTACATCTATCATGCTAGAAAACAGCATATGAGACATTTCTGATTTGTCACAGAAACATTCATTTTTATTTTGATTTGCACATAACTTCAATTGGAACTCAAATAAAAGCATACAGGATTTTGAAGTCTTTTAATAGTTAAATGCAGTTTAACAATAGTGTTCTGGATATATTTTAATACATTTTTTCTTGTCTTGTTTTGCATCTAAATCTATTAAAGGCATCTTGTTCCCACCTTGCTTTGTCTTTCAGCAAAAAATGCCAACATAAAGATAAAATATTACAATTTGTCACTCAGAAACTAGAAAGTGTCACACTCAGTGGGCCTTTTCAGCTTGGCACTGGGCCATGTTTGTTGTGGTTGAACTGCTTTCAGATCAGTTGCTTTCTGTGAGCTCATGTTTGCCTCCACAATAGCATGTAGACATATCTGAGCAATCAAAAGCCTATGGTCTTCCATAGTTCTTGTTTTATGTCCTTCAAATGTTTTTCTGTGATTCAGTCCCAGAAAAGCCAGGAGTAGAGGGTCCTAAGACTTCCTTCCCAAGTCAGAGTCTCAGCTCCCTTTCTTGAAAATCATTTTTCTAACCTTCTCCCACAGACCTTTAACTGAGATTTCACAGCCTTCCCAAACTATTTAGTTACCTTGTTATCTTCTATTATTTTAACTTTTCCCCTAACATCTAACCTAATTGATTTTTTTTCCCAATTTTCCTTATTTGCTGTGAATACAGAGAACAAACTGTCCCCTTTTCTTCCATGCAAGAACATTTTACAATTTAAACACTTATTATCTATTAGCTCCCCTTCAAACTTGTCTTTGGGCTAAATAAATCCAGTTCTTTCCTTCTCTCCTCACAGACCATGCTTTCTTGGTCTCCAGCTGTCACTGCTATTTTGTGAACTCTTTCAAATGGGTCAGCTGTCTTTGCATCACAGTGTTCAAATCTGGATGCAGAACCCAAAATGAAGTTTTACGAGCACTGAGTAGACTAGACTGATTATGTACATGTTCAAGGGAAAATAAGAATGGAGAATGCCTTGCTAGGGTGGAAACTAACACAAAATTCACTAGGTCCACTTCAAAATGTTGTTTCTTACATTTAGAAGGGCAGGAAACACTGGAAGATAAAATAACAACTCCCCAGCAGCAAACAATTTTTAACTAATTTGAGCATGAGATCCTTAAGATTTTCATATTGTATTTTTTCCCCCCCTCCCACTCCATCTGGAAAACCTTTGAGGAACACCACAGAAAGCTAGTGAACTATTCACAAAGAAAACAACAAAAAAAAGAGATGAAGGATCAAGCAGCAGACATAGCAGCCAAAGAAATGGTACAGAGCTGGTCAGCTTCCTGTTTATTCATCACTCCTTGAAGGGAACACTTTCCCTTCCGGCATCCTCTCACTAGGAGGAAGTCCGCTTTTGTATTTCTATCTAAGTTTCTTACACAATCCGAACCGTATAATGTATTAAGCTCTGGCCATTGCTTCTTCAAAAAGATTGCTAGAAAACATGAAGTAAAACCCCAAGAAAAAATTCTAAAATGTTCAAAGTGATTTCTGCTGAAAACCTGGTCTAGAATTTCTTTTGAACTAGCTTGCCCCTCATCCCCAAATTCATAAAAATAAGAAAACGGCTAAAAGGACAAGTGGTTCTCAATGTCTTTTTGTTCAAAAGTCACCTGTGATCCCTTCAGAACACTGCAGCCATGCAGACTGCAATAATAATTTGGTTGCAGCAAGAAATTAGGGCACAGAAACTTGAGCACTAGTTACTGGGAGTCTTGAAAAAATATTAGATGAGCGGCAGCTTTGAGGGAGGATGACAGAGGGAAGCTACATGAGCTGTCCTAGCCAACAAGTGCCCAGACCAGAAGTTCCTGCTCCTAGAAAGTGAGGAACTGACACTTTGCTGGACAGAGAAACAATCATGGCAGTCATTCAGGTACACATAAAAACTTGCTTCTAGCTTCTGATCTCCGAAGTATTTCTGCTTAGAGAGACACTTTTAAAAGCATACTTAACCAGTGTTTCTTAGATGGGAACTTAGATGGGAAGACAGAAAAGTTTAAAGAACCGCCTCCAGGTCACCAGAGAAGCAAAGCAGCAAGATGCATGAAGAGCTGTGCCACCTGCTCCTGTGCCAGCTCCTGCTCGATTATGTACTGTTGTACCAGTTCAGCTGTTGTGATCACCTTCCGTATCATGGAGCACTGGTTGATGAGAGAGGGTGTCCAGTGTGTGATACCCTTTCTCGTGTAGCAAGAGTAGCCAATGTAATTAAAAGCCAGCTAACATTAAAATGTGAAAGAATGTCACTTGCAATGTATTACTCCGCTTGCTAAAAAATCCTACTGCATGCTGTTGAAGACAACAGGTCTACCAGATGTAGTAAGAACACGTGGAGTATTTAAATCGTTTTGACAGGGAACAAACCTAACACGTCAATGGGAAACCACGGACGGGCACATAATCTTTCTTGCATGAGATCCCACAGACCAGTACTGCCTGTTTCACGCTCTTGTACGTACGAACTTTAGGTGTTGCACAAAATAAAGGACTAAACAAATCTGAATATGGTGCCCTCGTCCCAGCGCAACACGAGCTCCTGACCCCAAGCCACCAGGTAGCGCAGCCGCCGCGCTGCCCCCGGCTGCCCCGGCCGGTGCCCGGACGCCTCCTGCGCCCGCCCAGGCCCCACCACCGGGCAGCGGCGCCGGCCCGGGCAGCGCCCGGACACCGACCGCCTCCGCGCTTGACAGGAGGGGGCCGGGCCGGGCCCGGCAGCCGCGCCGCGAGCGGCGCCGGAGGGGAGGGCTGGGCTGGGCTGGCAGCGCCGCGCCAGCGGGCTCCCGGGGCGTCTCGGGAGCTGACAGCCGACGACGACACCGCAAAGTTAACTCTGAGAAGTCGGGGCGGTCGCCGCCGCGCTTCGGCGCCTCCTCAGGCGGGCGCCGCGCTCGCCCCGGGACGGGCGGCCCCGCCGCCCCCCGAGCTACAGGCAGGTGTCTGCACCTCACCGCTCACGCCGCGCCTCCTGCGCCCCGCCAGCCCAGGGCCCGGCTCGGCCCAAGGGGCGGCGGCGGCGCCTCCCTCCGCGCCCCCCGGCCCCGCTCAGCTTACCGGGCCGCGCTGCGCGAGGCTGAGAGAAGGAGGCGACGCCGGTGGGGCGAGCGAGCGAGCGGACGGGGAAGAGGTTGCGCAGCAGCAGCTGCGAACGGGAAGAGACGGGAGACAAACGGAGGCGAAAAGCGCTCCGCTAGCGCGGCGCCTGCCCAGCCGGGCGGCCGCGGAAGTAACCCCGCGGCAGGCCAGTCCCCTCGGGCGGCTGCTACCTCCCTCCTCCCCGCGGAGGGCTGGCCCCGTCGCCGGCTGCGGGGCCAGCCCCGCCGCCGCCGGGTAAGAGGGCAGCGGCCCCGCCAGCCGGCGCCGTGCCGAGGCCTGAGGGTGGCACGTCCTCGCGTCGGCTGACTGGCAGAGATGGAGCCGGGGTGGGGTCGGCCCCGGCGGCAAGCGGTGGCAAGGCGCCGTGGTGGAGTACGGGGGGCAGAATGAAAATTTTTCAATAAAGGTTGGGACAAGAAACATGTTGCTCCAGGCCCGAGGAAGAAGCCGAGACCCAGAACGGTGCCAGGGAGATCAGAAGGACCGGCAAGTGCCAGCAAGCAATCACACACTGGGCAGGGTATCATCAGTAGCCCCTGCCTATTTTATAGGCAGCAAAAGCAAAGAGGAAGCTTTAATTAAATATGCGAGGAGGAAAATGAAGTAAACTTGTGAACCTTTGTAGGGAATTGCTGCAAATCGTGCGGAGCTGCATGGGAGAAAAAGCAGGCATACCGCACCGAAGACCGGGCCCCTCGCTAGTGAGCGTCTGTACCTCGGTTCAGGGTAAAAACTGGTCAACTACATGGGCTGTGTTTCCACCTCAGTAGTGTTTTGGCCTTTTGTGATGATACTCTGACTTGATCAGGAGCTAACGTGCTTGTAGCTGACAATCTGCTAATAATAGTTGCTCTGCTTCAAACACAAGAGACCAGAGTTATCAGAGTAGTGTGAATGTAAGAAAGACTAGAAGATTCTTGATGGAAAAAAAATGTCTGCCCATTTTTTGGTCTGTAGAGGTGGTTTGAAATACTGAAACCTCCGTTTCACTTTCTCCTACATTTATGATACCTAATTTCTGTGATTTTTCTTGCATTTCAATATACATTCCCTGGATGCAGAAATCCACTAGCACAATTTTTTTTCAGTGCTTTGATCTACCTGATTATTTTGCTAATTTTTGCCCTTCGCTACCCTATTTTTATTCTAACAGACTGCCTTGTAATGGTAAAATTATTTAGTCTGTTTTTTCTTGGCAGAGAGTATAGGATTATTCAGTTCTTGCTATTTAGAGTCCTATTCATGTGAAAAGTTTTCAAACAACAGTGTGATACAGATATTTTAAATAACAATATAACAGCATTTATTCAGAAAGCCGTATGTTTTTCAGTAAAACGGCTAACTAGATTACTTTGTTTGTTCTGTTGCTTAGGGGAATAGGTTAATATCTCAGAATTCCCTTTAACAGTATTTAGTTTTCACAGAATCACAGAATCACAGAATGGCAGGGGTTGGAAGGGACCTCTGGAGATCATCTTGTCCAACCCCCCTGCTTGAGCAGGCACACCCAGAGCAGGGGGCACAGGAACGCATCCAGGCGGGTTTTGAATGTCTCCAGGGAAGGAGACTCCACAGCCTCCCTGGGCAGCCTGTGCCACTGCTCTGTCACCCTCACAGGAAAGGAGATTTTTCTCATGTTTAGGTGGAACTGCCTGTGTTCCAACCTGTGCCCGTTGCCCCTTGTCCTGTCACTGGGCACTATTGAAAAGAGCCTAGTCCCATCGTCCTGACACCCACCCTTTAGATATTTATAGGTATTTATGAAATCCCCCCTCAGACTGCTCCAGGCTAAACAAACCCAGGTCTCTCAGCCTTTCCTCATAAGGGAGATGCTCCAGTTCCCTGATCATCTTCGTAGCTCTCTGCTGCACTTGCTCAAGCAGTTCCACATCCTTCTTGAACTGGGCATCCAGGAACTGGCTGAAGTACTCCTGACGTGGCCTCACTAGGGCAGAGTAGGGGGGAGGATACCCTCCCTCGACCTGCTGGCCACACTCCTTTTAATGCACCACAGGAGACCGTTGGCTTTCTTGGCCATAAGGGCACACTGCTGGCTCACAGTCAACTTGCTGCCCACCAGCACTCCCAGGACCTTCTCAACAGAGCCGCTTTCCAGTAGGTCAGCCCCCAGCCTGTACTGGTGCATGGGCTTGTTCCTCCCCAGGTGCAGGACCTTGCACTTGCTCTTGTTGAATTTCATCAGGTTCCCCTCAGCCTGGCTCTCCAGCATGTCCAGGCCTTGTTGGATGGCAGCACAGCCTTCTGGTGTATCAGCCACTGCTCCCAGCTTGGTATCATCAGCATACTTGCTGAGGGTACACTCTGTCCCATCATTCAGGTCACTGGTGAATATGTTGAACAGGACTGGACCCAGCACAGACCCCCGGGAAACGCCACTAGTGACAGGCCTCCATGCAGACTCTGCTCCATTGATCATGACCCTCTGAGTTCTGTTGTTGAGCCAGTTCTCTGTCCACCTCACTGCCCACTCATCCAAACCACTTTGTACTTGTTTGTGCTTAAACACTATAACTGGATGTGGTGTGGTTTTTTTTTTTTTAAAAAAACAACAAACCAACAAATTATTATAACCTATGCTATGATGAACCATTTTCCTGTCATACCATTTTCCTGCTACATGGTTAGTTTTGCTAATTGCTCCTTTTCTTGCTTAATGTAGACCCAGTAAAGAAGGTCTATGTAAAGAAGTTCACAAGTAGAATGCTCACAATGATTAAATTCTGTTTTGCTCTGCCATGACTGTACAGCAATTTTATGTAGAAGGGACAGACTGTTATTTTGAAGTAATTTCTAGTGTAGTACAATATGCTCAAATTTAAGCTGAAAGGACTGTTTAGAAAAAGTGCTATTTATCAGTCATAAAGAGTTGCAGGTTATAAGGTATTTGCTGGCAAGCTTAATTGGTAAAGGCATGTAGAAACAAGTTAAATAGGGAGATGGAGGAAATAAAATACAGGTTCAAATGGCAAGCTGCTTATTTAAGGCCTCACCTTCTGACATAAAAGAATAGTGAAACTATTAGGGGAGAAAGCTTTTACTGTTTTAGAATTTTGTTATCTCATTTGCTTCTGCTTAAGGAAGATGTAGGGTTGGACTACTTGAATTTAATTGCATCCCATGCGTGAGGAGAAATAGCTGTGAAGATGGCACTTTCATTTCTTTCATGGCACTTTCATTTCTTTTCACCCAGTGCCATCTTCACTGTAAGATTATATTTTGACAGTTTTGTTTGGCATATTTGGTTTTATTAAGCAAGGGGAGTGGGCCATTCAGCTGTGTGGTTAGTCGTATTTATTGACTTACAGAGAGTGTTTGTCTGTTACAGGATGAGGACAGGGCAGTTGGTCTGTGCAAGGCTGAGAGTGGGTAAAGTGATCACTAAGAAGGTTAATGGGTATTGCTTATTCTGTGGCTTTGGGGTACAGGATCGCCTGGTGCAGAAGTTATTTCCAAGGCAGAATATATGTGAAGTGCTTTTTACTGGGATAGCCCTTGTCTATGGTGAGTAGTCCATGGATCAGTGCCAAAATGATGCACAGGAAGTCAGAAACCGGAGAGTATTTTTGACTTGCTGTTCTGAGACAAGGTTGGTGTAGCAGAAAGGCTGTACTGAAGGCTGTATGCAGTGTACCAGCAAACACTGAAACACACTGCAGTGGTGTAGTGTTTTATGCACAGGCAGTGGCACATGCTGTTTTCATGTCCATGGCACATAGATAGTATATCCAGTTCACAGGTGGTCTATGAACACTTCTAACAAGTGGGGGTGTTTCCAATAGCCACAGCAAAGACATGTCATTTTCCTTGCCAATACTGTTGATGAAGGTGGAAAAAATAATCCTTAGGAAATAATCCTTAGGAAAATGAATGACCTTACTTTCACTCGTGTAGAGTTCCTTTCTTTACCAAAACACATCTTCTCCAATAGAAGGAATTCTGTTTTCCTGATATTCAATAATACACTGATGACTACCCTGGGTATTAACCCAGTCTGTAGTCCCTGGTCCTCTGACCCATAAGGCTGTCCCTGTCAGCTGGGGTCACCTCCAAGACCTGCATATCTATTACTTGATCATATGTGCTGGAGGAAAGTATCTTAGGAAAAGGCCAGAAAGGGAGCATTAGGAGAAAAGAAAGAATGGAAGCTGTTGGGTGGAGCTTTCTGGACTTGATACTGAGCACAGAAGGAAATATATTGTTGCCATTATCGTTTTTTTTTTTTTCTAAGCAGCTTTCATACTTGAACAGCATTGTATTAGGAGAAGCCCAATGAGCAATACTGGCCTGTTCCACTCTTCACTATAGAATTCATTGCTGGAAAACCTTTGGTAACGCTAGGCATTACAGTAAACACAAAGCATAACATTTCACTGTATGGAGATTATAATCTTTCTGCATTTTATTGTCCTTTCAAAAATACACCCTGATTTTCAAATTAACTTATAATTGAAGAGCTTTTCCTGTTTCTTGTGGTTTAACCCAGCAGGCAGCTAAACACCATACAGCCGTTCGCTCACTCCCACCTGCCCACAATGGGATAGGGGAGAGAATCTTTCCCTTGAAGATAATGTTTTATATTTGCAGTTACAAATATACATTACAAATATACATTACAAATATAAATTACAAATCTGATTTGTAAAGCTTGTCATACTCCTATAAGAAATCTCAAGCCTATACAGAATATCCATCAGCTAACAAATAATTTGCTTTCCTTTTGTCTCTTTTTGAAAAACAATTAGATCAGTCTAAAATTGCTGTGTATGGTCATAGGCTGTATTGGAGCTAGGGAAAACAATTTTTAAGTCCCTTATGACTAGATCCGATGAAGTAATTCTTAATACCATTTTCTTAGCTTGTGGTCACTCGTTTCCTGGAATGGAATCCAGAACTGTTTTAAATGCAGGGATCCTCTGTCTGCTTCAGAATCCTACTGATGAAAGGATCCTGCTGTCTTGCGGTAGGATAAGAGAAAACACCATAAAGAAGATATTTTCTGCAAATGAGTAAGGTCAGTGAAGTTTACTGATGTGTCCTGTTTATCACCTGTTGGGAACTAGTTCCTAGAATTGAAAGCAATCATACAGAAAACAGACCTAAGGTCACTTCTCTCTACAACTTGCTTATTCAGCCCACATTTCCCATAACTTGGGAGAACATAGTAGTTACCCAGGTAAAGATAAAAGCATATTTTCTTTTTCTTCACAATGGCACAGTTTCAAAGAATGTATGATCTGGGGGACTATAAGGGATGGAAGAGAACATGCCTGTGCCCAAAGAGCTGTAGAACTTACATGGGAAAGGGAATTTCAGGGATCTTCAAAGACCAACTGAAGTGTTTTACTCTAAGCAGACATGTAAAAATACATTAACAATGCTCTGAAGAGGGTTTTGTACTATTTTATATTCAGTTTGGGTAAATAATAAGGACATTGGTTAAGCCGGTCATTGTAAATTTTGATGAGGGCTTTTGATTAAGTCAATTCAGTTCAAATTAAATAGAAAGACAAACAGAAGTATGTCTTCATGTAAAGTGCTTGACTTGAAGAGTGAACGTAAATAAGCTAAAAAAACTGCAGTGATAACGCAGCCAGTCTGAACTGCTCAGAAATTTTAATGGAAAGGATACTTGAAACTGAAGTGAAATTTATTTAAAATACAAAGAAAAGTAAAATTCATTTAAAATACCAACAATTTATACCTGAGCAAGGAAAAGACTTTCATAAATAATGCCAGACATAAATGGATAGTTACTTAAAGAAGGATTTTAGAAATACAGGAATAGAAAAGAACAGAAAATAATTAAAAAATACTGATCAGCAAATAAAGTTATTTCTTAGAATGTAGAGCAGGAATAGAAACTGTTTAAATTGAAGCTGAATTAGAAGTTGCAAAGAATATTCAGGAAGAGCTTTACAACCTTGGCTATTAGAGAAGTGGAAAACAAATGTGATTCAGTTGAATAATGTGCAAGATTATGCACTTGGAGACTTCTGCCAAGAAGTTCTGCTGTCAGCTGAGGACTCATCAAATGGAAGCAATAAAGAGAACTGTTGGGGTATACTAATTAGTCACAGAATGCCTGCATTGGCCACTGCCAATATAGGTCTGAAAAGGCAAGTTGTGACCTGGACTATGGGTGTATTTTCAGTACATACAGGGGAGTATCAATGCTCTGATAATTCTTTATTTGAAATGATAGTGATAGTTGTAATAGTCCATTTTTTGAAAAAGAAACTTGGGCTAGAGTAGGCATAAAGAAGTTATACTAAGATGATCAAAGTGGATAGAACCTGCCTTATGGGAAGACAGAAAGAGCTTTGTTTACTCAGTTCAGTGGAACAAGCGCTGAGAAAAGTTTTCCTTGATAGGTCATCAGTGAGGAAATAGAAGACCATGACAGCTCTATATAGCCTAGAAGATGTGTGTAAAAAAAGTAGGTATGAATTTGCCATTAAGAAATTTAGGTTGAGAATTGAAAAGTTGTAGTTGTACCACTGGGGAGATTACTGGAAGAGCTTCTTAAGAAAAGTATTGGAGAAAAACACCAACTAACTTGAAGATGAAGTGCGTGATATAAAGCTTATGGCAGTTGGTGGTGGGACTTGAATATCTGGAAGGTTCTTTCCAGTCCTTTCTAACTACACTCCCAGCTGTTTTTTTCTTGTTTTATTTTAGTTTGTTTGTTTTAATCTTACACTTTCTGGGAAAAGGAAATTATCCTTGGTAATTTGTTGCCTTGTGAATGAGTGTGTATCTGTGTGCTTAGTCCTGGTTTTCCTGTCCCATGAGAGGCACTGCCTTGTCAGTGCTTAATATGTACATAAAAATAAAATTTCCTAGGAAGTGTAAAATATCTTTTATATCCTTCAGAAGAGATACAAAGGAGTTTGGTTGTTTTTCAGTGCTGCTGTCATTCAAACATTCTGAACAACTGTAAACAGTAATTTCTATTTGGTGACGTTTTAGCTTTCATGAGACTCCAGCATCATGTGTTTTACCATTGTCTAAATTAAATCTTTGAAATTTTTTTTTTATTCCAGTGTTATATAGTTTATGAGAACAGTGTGAAATTAATTACCTTTCTAGAATTATCAATTTCACTTTTTCAGTAGGAATTGGTTGAAAGCAGTGAAAGTTTCTTTCACTTGTTAATACTAAGGCCTGCATGTAAGAGGCTTGTTCTCAGGCTGAGATACAAATAAATTAATTAGCCTGTTAAACTCAAAATTGTTTTTAGTGTATAGGATCATTAAAACAGTTTAGCTTTTAAGCAGTGTTTTTCTTTTATCTAAATGTATGTATGCCTGATATATTTAAACTTCTATCTTACAAATATTAAAGGGAGAGGAATTAGAAGGAATCAGAAACTTGTCTGACTGCTAGAGAAAACAATGTAAACTGGTTTTTATTTTAGAAGACACCCTAGGTTAAGGTATCTAATTTTCCTTGAGAACAGATCAAAATATTAATTTTGTAAGACCTGCTTAAGTGGACATACAGTGTGAACAAGGTATTTTTGCATAAATAATGATTTAAACAGATTTTGCAGTTGTATTAAATTCTTTTTTATTTTCCATTAATGACATTCTGAACACTTTTTAACCTGTTAATTTGCTGGAATTTAGCAACTAAAACCCTTGGTATATAATAAATCAATGGGTGATAAATTAATCTCTAAATTACTTTGGAGTTAGCTTGTTTATGTATGTGTTCCAGTTTAAGTTATATAATTAAAATGCTCAATTATTAAAAGCTTACTTCTCTTATGCTGAGAGGATAATATCCTCATTCAGATATCAGTTTCAGTTGAGGATGTAAATAATTTTGAGGTAATTTCTAGCTCTACTTTTTGGAAAATTATATTAATTATTTATATTTCACAGTTTCTGACTTGAGAATTGTGGTCTGACAAATGCTGTGTTGTGCCTGGTTTTTGTAATTTGATGGCATACAAAAGCAAAACAGAGGACTTGGAAGCTTTATTTTTCTAACATGATACTGTGCTCAAATACTCTTTTGTTGTAGTCAGAAGAACCTCCTACACTTATGCCTGATTATACATAATATTTTTACTATTACTGAAATATGATGCCTATGAATTCTCCTGCCAGATCTCACAAAGCTCCAAAATTCTCTTCTTGTCAGTCATCTAAAATGTGTAATATAGTAAGACACTACAGTAAACAAGTTTTTTCACTTCAGTGCTTTATCTGTTATCAGATGCTGTACAAATTGAGTGTAACCTCACTGCTTTTGCCCTGGAAGCCCTTTTGTAATCCTTAAATGTAAACTTTGGCTTATCCCAACAAAAGAACCTGTTAAAGTGACCGTTTCAGTTGCCAAAACTATGTACTCATTGGTACTGGATAGATGGATACTGAAAGGAAACAACCTAATGTAGTGAGGTGATTTAGGACAGCTATGTGCCTTGCTGAGTCAGTGAAAAGTGAGCTTTCATAGAGTATGGTTTTCTATTCCAGCGCTGAGCAGGATGCCACCAGAGCTAGTAAGCAAGAACATACACCCATGTAATCATGATGCTGAACTCTCTTTAGGTAGAAGCACTGATGCTGCAAACTAACAGACCAGTCACTTTCATGGCCTTTGACTTGGCTTAGTCACATCCCCACTTCAGGCTTAAGCCACAGCAGACTTAAGGACAAACCAATGTGCCCGCTGTTTCCACTAGGCTTTAACATGTAGAAAATTTTGTAGTTCATAATGTGGACATTATAAACTGAAGACACTTTAAGAGCTGCTTGGCTGTGGAAAGCTCTTATTCTTAGACTTTTGTATGATTTTGATACACAACTTGATTGAGATACCCACATTATATGTGTTCAATACTCATGTATTTATGATACTGGTAGATATGACATGGGTGTCTGGAGCAGCAGCTGGAGGCTGGGTTCAGTACTTGAGGGCATCTCAAATGGCTCTAGGAGCTTATTTACTGGCAGCTGAATAGAGTCCTAATATTCCATTGAAGTGTATCTGAGAGGCCCAAAAAGTAGCTGTTCTTGTTTGCCCAGGTATTTCAGTTTTTAAGGATGATGAGTAGGAAAAGAAAGTCAGAGAAAACCTTTTTGGGCATCAGTTTCCTGTAGTGAACAACTCTCTGCAAATCTCTGAAAGTGAAATTTATGCTTCTGCCATATCCAGGTCATTTTGTGTCTAGATTGTGCCTTTGCTTTTGAGCTTCCTAACATGGTTTCACGCAATACAGATTACTGATCAAATCTCCTCATCTGTCATGCTTTGGCTATCTCATCTCTAGACAACTTCTGCTTGCAATCAAACATATTCAAGCCATAGAAGGGTGGATAGTTTCTAAATTCAAGGAATATGGGTATGTTTACATTTTTCATCAGCCTCCAGGTACCTTATGGTGTTTGTTGTCTAGTCTTATGCATGAATTGAAAAATACAGTAACATCACATTGTACTTGATGCTCTTGACAGCCACTTATCTGTAGTTCTGTAGGATCTCTACTAGGTAGGTAGTGCAGGAGCTAGACATAAACTTGGCATTTTAGATTTTCCTTAATACAAAGAATATTCCATCAAGAAAGCCCACTTTATGCTTCACTTTTTAAATACTGGAAAAAATTGTGAAATAGTTATTTTGAGATTTCCTATAGTAGTTTCTGGGACTTGTCTTATCCTTTCACATTATGAGGAAATACTTCACTGTAATTTAGGTACCTTAGAATTCTCCACCTCTCTGTAATTGGTGTGATGGTCTTGCCCATCATGGTGAGAAAGTCCTATATTCCTGCAGAGTATAGCTCCAGGCAGGGCCTGAAGGCATAAGAACAACCAGAAATGAAAGTACCTTCATTCCTACATATGCTTCATCAGACTTTCTGCGAAGGATTAGCTTGAGATTTATCAGAAATTTTTATCCCTTTGGAAACTATCTGCTTAGGTCAGTATAATTTAGAACATCCTTGCTGATTAAAATGCACAGTCAACCGTAGGTACAGTTCTGAACAGGGAGTGGGGTGCAAGGTGCAGTGCTCCAAGAGGGCTTTTGAAGGTGGTTCTCTCACACTGGGATTTCTCCTGGTGTCATCACCAGTGCCCTGCTGAGTAAGGCATTGGTGGCATTATTAGTGCCTTTTGATGATCATGCCAAAGCTTTCCTTCTGTGGAGTCTCCATTTCACTCACCAAGTGTGAACAGAAAGCTTCAACTAGAAACAAACCTTTCAAATTCTTTCATTTTCATAAGACCTGACATGTTTCAGGGGCAATGGATAAAAACCAAGTTGTCTTTTATATGTTGTGGGATATACCACTTTCTGGAAATAGTTACTGTGGGGCTGTTCAGGTTAGTGAGACCTTTTAGACTTAAATAACCTTGTGACTCAGCTCTGCCAGAGATGAGTGTCATGGCCAGAGCAACCTGATGGGACTCTGGGAGGACACAGCCAAGGCCTTGGTGACTAGCATGCAACACTGATAGCAAGCAGAAGGCACAAGGTGAGGGGAGGGAGTGGAAAGTGGCATTGCAGTAGCCCCAGATGTGTGTGCAGAGACATGAGTGCGCTTCCAGCAGAAGTGAGCTGTGCGGAGAAACATCTCTCCAGGGTGGCCATGAAGTGGGCAATGAGACTTAGGGGCAGGTCCTGGCACCACAGGCGGAGCCTGGCTCTAGCTGGGTCAGGCGTGCTTGGGAAATGCCTGAGCTGTGTTGGGGGCAAGAGGGTGTCTTTCCTGAGGGACCTGAGCATTTCTTCCTCCTCAGCCCTCCCCAGAACAGTGAAAGACCATGGCCTCTCTCAATTTTGCAGCATGTGATGGCCACCACTGTGGCACCAACATGAGGGAGCAGCTCCTTGTCCTCAGCTAGTCCTAGCCTGCTGCAACAAGCAAACATGGCCACAGAGACAGAATGAGGCTGCCCCAGCTGCTGTGATGCTCAAGGTGGTGTTGCTTATGTGGCCCCCTGTCTCTACAACTTCTGCCTGGGATGCATTGTGCCATGGGCAAAGAAGAAACTGAAGTGCCCCTTTCCAGGCAGGCTGTCAACATCATCATTTACTCCGTGTGTCAGAGGACATTTTTTTGGAGATGGTTGTTCAACACTTCTCAGATCCATCGGTTGCTGGCCAGCAGTAGGAGCAGGGAGCTGTGGGGCCAGTGCCCAGGACTTAGGTGGCTGGCTTCCAGCCCAAGGTCTGGGTGGGCCTTTTCTGGGACTGCTCAGAGATACTTGAGCCCCTGCAGCCCTGTCTGAACCAGATGCTGTACTGGGCCTGCTTGCTAGGAGGTGGCTGTGGCCCATGGGCTGGATGAGAAGGCCTTGGTCTGGGAGCTGCAGCCCTTCCTGCAAAACCAGATGTTGACATCAGTGTGCCAGCTTATCAGTGTTGCTGGAGACCAGAGCAGCAAGATCCTCAACCAGCTGGACCTCCTCAACTCCTGTGCTGCTGCTGCTGAGGAAGACGGCCCCATGGCCACTTCTGGCCCTACTGCCTCCCTGTCCCCACCCCCAGGGAGAAGGAGGAGCTGGTGCAGGTGGTAGCAGATCCCTGCACTGCTGACCAGGGCAGGGACAGGTCACCTGCGTAGCCCTGACACCCCCCAAAGAGGAGGGCCTGTGGCTCCCAGGCCTCTTCAGCCCACAAGAGGCCATGCTTCTGGCAACACTAGGGTGCCCCAGAAGCCAGCAAAACTAGGGCTGGGTCAGGAGCTGGGGCATGCAATGGCCCCCAAGGGGACTTGGAAGCACTTTTTAGTAATCTAGTTATAAAAGAAAAAAATAAAACTATGAAAACTGCAGAAAAAATCTTAGTCTCTCATTACAAACAGTGCAGCTGGTATTGCTATCTGCACCCATGATGCTTTCTCCCACTTCTGGTGCTGTGCACACCTTCCCCCTCTTGTCTCTGCTGCAACTTGAGGTCACAGGGGCCTGTCTGTTGGGAGGGGTACAGCTGTGCAGCCCTTTGCCATGGTGGGGAGGTCTCCAGGTCCAGCCTGTACCCTATCACTTCTTAGGCCAGACCTGGCATCCTCCTTGCCTCACTCTCTACCCTAACATCTTGAGGCTCCGCTCTCCTGCCAGCCTTCACTGCTCACTGCGACCTCGGTATAGTTGCACCCAGTACCTCCTTCTGTGCAGATACACATCTTCATGCTTATCTCTGTGTAAAAACTATGACTGTACCCTACTGAGGTGAGGAAGAGCACAATGAAGGCACCGTGGCTGCCTGGTCAGCAGAGAAAGTGCTGTGGCAGCTCAGCCCAGTGAAAGCCCAGCTCCATGATGGCCAGAGCAAGCTTGAGCAGCCTCATCTGGGAAGCCTTGTGTACTCCATGCGGCTGGCAATGGTTGTATGCTGTTCCTGGGCTATGGAGCTCAAGGGTTGGGATGCAGGAGCATCCCTCTGGGCATGTGGACAGAAGGCAGGGTGGGCCTCAGGTCATGAAAGGAGCAATCCCCTCTGCTTTGATCTCCCTGGCAAAAGGTGGGAATGCCTTGAACCAAACTCTTCCTCAGGGATGCTCAGGCTTTAGCAAAGATGTTCTTCACTGGAAACATCTTCCTGCTGTGATCTGGGTGTGTTACAAGAAGTTTGGGGAGGTCTGTGTGGAACCCTGGTGTGGATGCACTTTGCAGTGCACGAAGAAAGAGCATTGCTAGCCAGACACTTGGCAAGAGCTTCTGAACACATGGGAACCCACAGTAACTGCAATCAGTCTGTGCTGTCTTCTCATCTCCCCAGTCTTTCCAAGTCTGTCTGTGGCCTTTTCTGGGGAGAGATCTGTTTCCATCTTGGTTTTCAAAACTGATGCCTGCAGCCAGAAATGACATGCCTAGGGGCTTGTTCTGACCTGACAGCGGAAAAACTGCACAGTTCACAAAAACGATGGAAGTTGAACTGTACCACTGTCTGGTGTGTCCCTTGTGCTGTGTTCCAAAGGCCTGACGTCTCCCCTGCCTGCCTTCTTGTTCAAGGACACTGTCCTCCCCACTTTGGATCTATTGACTGTTACATCATTTCTGGAAGAAGGTGTCAAAAATCCACCTTTAGATCAATAAATCAGTAAGAACTGCTGTTTTGAAACCGAAGTTGTCAAGTGGCCAGGTATGTCACGATATAGTTGGGAACTATGTGAGCTCTCTTCTGGGATTCTTATACCCAGAGACAACTTCCAGCAGTTGCAAAGGTGATGCAGAACTTGTAATGCAGTTTCATATAACATGTAATTCTCCTCTTTTGTGTATATAATAAAAAAATAAGTCCATTAATTAAATCATGAAACCTAAATTATGCTGAGGCTATGAACCTGTCTTAGTGTCATAATTTCTAATGAGTAAAAAGACACTAAAAAATAAGTGCTGTTAATAGTGGGGAAAAAATCTGCAGATAAAAATCATTCCACAGAAGATAATGAGTATGTGATCATGCAGCACACTGTTCTTCTGTAAGATAACAGTTGTCTGCAGTTAAGTTTTATTTCCATCGGCTGTTACTCCCCCGAATGCTGGTTGCTTTGCCAAACCCAGACTTAAAATGTATTCAGCATCCTGATGTTAAACAGCTTTCATTAGCCCAGCAGAGTTGACTCATATGCATAATTTATGTTCCACACTGTGATAAATGTGCTTTCCTGTCAGCCTCTCAGGACACAGGTGCTGTTGAATGAGCCCAAAATAAATAGTACTCAGTCATAATGGTTTAAACACAAGATTTGTGACATATGAAAAAATGTCAGGATTTATAGCAAGTTGATTCTGCAATCTCTATATGTGGTAGCAAGGCATATTCTCACATCCTGACATATAAAATCTTTTTGTATGTGTTTTGTATGGGGCCAAAACCCAACTTTTTGAATTTTGAAATATGGAAACTGCTTCAAAGAGATGAACTTTGGTACAAAACAAGCATCCAGGCACTCTAGCTTCCCTAACAAATTACTGTATTTCTCGGGCCTTAAAAACAGAAATGCTAGTTATTTAAAAAATAGTCTTCGCTTTTACATTTCTATTTTCTACTGGAAAAAGTGGATTTAAACTCAGAGCCTTGTTTGTGACAAATCTGTATTTCTAAAAAAGATTTTTATTTTCACAAAAATCAGCTAAAGGCCTTACTGAATTCTGCCATCGGAAAACAAATACATCAGGGAAATACAGGAAATACATCAGGACTGGGGGAACAAAGTCCCTCCCACTGTAAGAGAAGATCAGGTTTGACAACACCTGAGGAACCTGAACATACAGACATCTATGGGACCTCACAAGACGCATCCCAGAGTCCTGAGGGAATGGGCTGATGTCATTGCCAAGTCACTCTCCATCATATTTAAAAAGTCATGGCAGTCAGGTGAAGTCCCTGGGGACTGGAAAAAGGGGAAACATTGCACCCATTTTTAAAAGGGGTAGAAAGGAGGACCTGGGAAACTACTGACCTGTGCCTGGGAAGGTCATGGAACGGATCCTCCTAGAAGCTATGCTAAGGCACATGGAGGACAGGGAGGTGACTGAGACAGCCAGCATGGCTTCACCAAGGGCAAGTCCTGCCTGACCAACGTAATGGCCTTCTGAGATGGAGTGACTACATGAGTAGACAAGGGAAGAGCTATGGATGTCATCTGTCTGAACTTCTGTAAGGCCTTTGACACAGTCACTCACAACATCCTTCTCTCTAAATTGGAGAGATAGATGTGATGGGTAGACTGTTTGGTGGATGAGGAATTGGCTGGATGGTTGCACTCAAAGAGTTGCGGTCAGTGGCTCAATGTCCAGATGGAGATCTGTGATAAGTGGTGTCCTTCAGGGGTCCCTATTGGGACAAATACTGTTTAATATCTTCATCAATGACAAATGACAGTGAATGCACTCTCATCAAATTTGCAGATGACACCAAGCTGAGTGCTGGGATTGACACACCTGAGGGATGGGATGCCATCCAGAGGGCCCATTTGAACCTCATAAGGCTCAACAAGGCCAAGTGCAAGGTCATGCGCCTGGGTCAGGGCAACCCCAGCTATCAACAGAGACTGGGGGATGAAGGGATTGAGGCCAGGCCTGCGGAGAAGGACTTGGGGGTGCTGGTGGATGAAAAGCTGGAGATGTACCAGCAATATGCACTTGCAGCCCAGAAAGGCAAACATATCCTGGGCTGCATCAAAAGCAGCGTGGCCAGCAGGTTGAGGGAGGTGATTCTGCCCCTCTACTCTGCTCTGGTGAGACCCCACCTGCAGGGCTGTGTTCAACTCTGGAGTCCTCAGCACAGGAAAGACATGGACCCATTGGAGCGGGTCCAGAGGAGGCCACAAAAATGATTCGAGGGCTGGAGCACCTCTGCTATGAGGACAGGCTGAGAGAGCTGGGGTTGTTCAGCCTGGAGAAGAGAAGGCTCTGGGGAGACCTTCTTGCAACCTTTCAGTACTTAGAGGGGGCTTATAAGAAAGATGGGGACAGACTTCAATAGAGCTTGTAGCAATAGGACAAGAGGTAAAGGTTTTAAACTGAAAGAGGGTAGATTCAGACTAGATATGAGGAAGAATTTTTTTATGATGAGGGTAGTGAAATACTGGCACATGTTGCCTGGGGAGGCTGTAGATGCCCCATCCCTGGAAACGTTCAAGGTCAGGTTGGACAAGGCACTGAGCAACCTGATCTAGTTGAAGATGTCCCTGCTCATTGCAGGGGAGTTGGACTAGTTGATCTTTAAAGGTCCCTTCCAACCCATTCTATGATCTCAGACAGATTAAATGCCTCCAAAAATATTCCAGTTCATAAATACCAGGTACAAATAAAATGTGGGAAAACAAGTCTTCTCTCATTAAGAATTTGAATTTATAAAAATTATCAGGCTTAAAATAAGAATTTTTCAATCACACATAAAGCACTGGAGGTTAGCCAGTTGATTAAAAGGAGATTTTCTTCCTTTCAATTTATCCAGTATTTTTTCCCTCTTAATAAATTCGCAGTTGAGTTGACTTATTTTAACCTGGCTAAAAAATGGTGGAAGAATTTCTTTTATCACAGTAGATGTCCAGTCAGTCAGGACACAGCAAAAATAGCATGAAATGGAAGACCTCCGTAACATAATCTTTACAATCAACATGATCTCTACACTTTTATAACATAATAGTACATGCAGCTCCCACTTCCCACACCCACTCAGATGGTCCACTGACATTGCTCAAACTGAAAATCCTCAGAGCAGGTTCAGTGATATTTTTGTGATGTATCTTCAGGGAAGAGCATGACAGAGGCTGGATCTGTGATTGGAACTCTTAAATGATGCTATATAACAGTGGCAATGCAATATACATTTGGCATGTTGTCTTGGTTTTGGCTGGGGTAGAGTTATTTTTTTTCCTAGTAGCTGGTATAGTGCTGTGTTTTGGATTTAGTATGGGAATAATGTTGAGAACACACTGATGTTTTAGTTGTTGCTAAGCAGAGTGTTTATGCTAAGTCAAGGACTTTTTAGCTTCCCATACTCTGCCAGTGAGGAGGTACACAAGAAGATGCAGGGACTATAGCCAGGACAGCTGACCCATACTGGCCAAAAAGCTAATCCATACCATATGACATCATGCTCAGAAGAGAAGCTGGGGTGATTTGGCTGGGGGGCAGTGATCACTGCTTGGGAACTGGGTGGGCATTGATCAGCGGGTGGTGAGTGGTTGCATCACTTGTTTTTCCTGAGTTTTATTTCTTTCTCTTTTTGTTATTTTCTTTTTCATTACAATTTTTTTCCAATTATTAAACTGTTCTTGTGTCAACCCATAAGTTTTCTCACTTCTACTCTTCCAGTTCTCTCCCCTTTCCCACTGTGAAGGAGTGAGCAAGAAGCTGTGTGGTGTTTAGTTGCTGGCTGGCGTTAAACCACAACACATGTAATAATAATTTTATATTAAATGGCAGTCTTCAGTCAGTGCTTTATCCTTTGGTCCATAATACCACTGTTTCAGAATGTGCCAAATACTTGCTACAGCACCTCTTTGTCTCTGCTGCGGGAATCTAAGATCTGTGATTGTGTATGCTTCAGGTTTCCATTTTGATGCACTTTTTTTTTCCAGTTGGTTCAGTTATTAATATTAATGACATATGAGAAACCATATTTGTTGATTTCTGTATTGAGTGTTAAACTTTACAAGGGAGCCTCATGCTAAGTGCAGCACAGCAAAATAATTTTAAATTAATATGCAATGTAAATAAGGATTATAAGAAGCTGTTCTTTAATTTTAACAATAAGTAGTAAAATCCTTCTATTCTTCCACAAAAATATTTCATTCTTCTTACCCATTGTAAAATGAGGTGAAGGAATAAGAGCTATTAGTACTTTGCAAGCAAAGTTAGTTTGCTACAACAGTCTCTGTCCAGTTAGTGGGGCTATAGAAATGCACATAGTAACATTTTACTGTCCTTTAAAGCTGAATTCTTAAAAGTGTAATCCTGCATTAATAAAAAGGAGAAAGAAATTTGGTTTTTTGTGTTATATTGAAAACAAGGATTAATTTAAAACATTGAGGGAAATTATGTCTTTAAAGCATCTAAACAGATTACTAGAAGAATCTAAATAATGTCAGAAAGTCCTTTGTGCTCTGCATGTTCTCGCAGCCAGGCAATGTCCCAGGGAGAAGCTAAATGAGGGGTCAGAGAATCACATTCTCCACCTGGAGTATTGCCTGTGTCAGGTTGGCAGTGAGAGCCTGCTTGGGCTGGTACTTGGAAAGCTCCAGGAGAACAGCTGGAGACATTTGTGGACTGGAGTTCTCCCTCCTAGGGACATACTTGCCCTTCAGTTTTCTGTTCCTGCTCAGTCACTGTGTGTAGGCAGCACATATGTCACCTCTCTGGGTGCTTCTGAATGATCCTGGAACACAGGCATCTCCTGAAGCAACCCACCTGTGGTGTGGCATTAAAGTGGCACACCACTGACCGAAAGAGCTAAAGATACTATTTCTGCATCTGAGGGAGGGAACAAATAGGTGTCATTAGCAGACTTACACCCATAACCATGTTCCCACGTCTTTTAACCTGAGAAGTCAGATGTGTGTTTTGGCCTTTTTTAACATAATATTTTTTAAATAAAGTAGAAATGTCAGGAAAATTGTATTTTTAGCTACCCATTATCCTCCAAGAGGTTGAATTGGCAATGATGAGGAGCAGTACTGCCCTGATCTAAACTGATGGTCCTGCACAGTTACGATCCTACTCTACCTAGGATACATACATTTCTCACCCTGCCTTGCAGAAAGCACATGCTCAGGGTAACCACAGAATCCAGCCCTAGGTATCTGGTTTTGCTTTTTTGTATTTTCCATGTTTCTCCTAACTGTATTTTTTTAATGCACTTTTTGATACTTGCTTAGCCTGTGTATTTTTTTTTCTGTATTAATACTTTTAAAATGTTTTCTTTCTCTCTTTTGCAATCTTCTGTATCACTTTTCTTCTCAAGGCACTAATAGTCTTGTGTTCTGGTTTTTATCTACCCTTTGCTTATTTGTTTTCAGTATTTTTTTTATCTGTCACTGCTTTTCTTCTTTATTCCTTTACAAAGTATCTCTTCTTTCCATTAAATGTCTCTCTCTCTTAATTTTGTAAGCTCAAGAGAAACATGTGGACACTATCTGTTGCTCACTATAAAAATACGTATGAGATTGCTTTATGTAAATCAAAAGTACTGACTGTGCTTCCAGACAGTGGTCCGCTGGAAAAGATAAAACCAAAGATTAGATCCATCTGGTAAGTGCTGGGTCGAAATTGCAAACTGTAAAAGCGAGAGGGTGGAATGACCAGCAGAGGGAGTGATTTCCACGGTCAATACCCCTCTATAAGGGGTGCACTGACTCTAGCCCCATGAGCGAGAGTCGTGATGAGTGCCGGCAGCATAAAGCTTGTGAGGAGACGTGTAACAAAAAGAGATGGCTAAAGCAAAATATGTAAACTACCTAAATAGAAAGCACTGTCTTGAAAAGGCTGCAATTCTTATTTAACTAGTAAAAGGTTTGAGGAATTTAGGAGGTAAGAACACAGAAATAATGGTTAGCTGACTAGGAGTATCGGCTATTACTGAGGAAATAATTTTAGTTAATGGTGGTGATATTTATCTTCATGACTGGTACAAATCAGGTATTGATGAAGTGAGACTAAGTCTTCAATAAGGAAATTTATTTAATTACTGGAACATGTAATTTTTCATATCAGTTCATTGGAGTGTAAACTGAAATGATACATCTTCTTGCTGAAATGCTTTTTGGCTAACAAATATTTCACCACTAACTATGGAAATGAAGTAAACAAATGGTAGAAACAAACAACTCATAAAAGCCGACCTATGTAATGAGTAATTAATTCACTGGTAGTGCCTGGAACATTATGAATCTCATTCTGATCAGTATGTTCTGAGCAAGTATCAATCTCTAGATGTTTTTGCAGAATGTTTTTTCCTAATGATTCTAAAGACTTTCCTGAAGTACATTCCTGGGAATGAATGGGAAAGACAGGTTGATTTACCCATGAGCCATCAGCATTTTGCAAGCAGTCATTGATCTCTCAGTGTAATGAGCTCTAAGAAAGGTGTGGACTGTGCTGAAGTATTTAGCTGTTGGCTTCTTTCAGTTTTTACTGGAAACAGAGAAGGGTGAATAGAGATGAGATACAGACAAAGTTGACTGACCAGAAAAAAAAGCCCAGTATTTAAACTTACACAAAATATGTTTGGTATTCTGCCTTTCTTCCATAATTTCCTGAAATTATTTTTCAGTTCTATTAAAAATAGGGCTGCTGGGCAACATCCCTCTTGTGCCTCTAGATTACAAACAAAACTAATGGGCTTGGTTATTATGAGCTAAAGAATAATCACTCAAACTAATTGTGGGGAGGTAAGTGTCAGGATTCAACAAAAAGACTATACCAGGAACAATACCACTCAATATGCCTTATTAATGATTCAAATAATAATTTATGGATTGGAAATGTTCTAGGATACCATTTTAGATCAAAGCAGAAGGTAAAAGAAAATTATAGAGTAGTGTGTAGTTTTCAGATAGCATACTGTAGCGAAGTTTATTAACAACAGACAATACTAAATCACAACCTAAAGCACACCCAGTGGAGTTCTGGGTAAGTAATCCCCAATCTGTGATATGTACAGATTCATTGAAACTTGGGTGAAGGAAGGAGGCTTACTGTTGCTGATCTTTAGATCATGACAGATGCCGAAGTAATATTTACCTAGACTGTTGTCAATGGGATGGGTAGCAAAAGGACATTTTCCTTTGTTGGGGGCAGGTTTACTTTGTTTGGTAGCATTTTTTCAATATATCAAATCCATATTATAAACTGTGCACATAAATTACTCATTTAGTACATGGAAATGCTTCTAGAATTCAATGCAAAAAAGATGGAACCCCACCCAGAAAATCCATCTGAAAATTATAAACATTGCCTAATTACTTACTACATACTTGTTCAGCACCTGCCATAACAGAACTCAGCATGGCTTTGGTCATTAGGAGCTATTTTAAGGATATCTAGTAATAACATTAAAAGGGAGAATACACAAACATCTTGCTCTCCATAATTAATTGCAAAATATTATAGTAATTTCACAGAAGCAGCAGCTGAGGGAGGGAGACCTGTTGTGCTTTGTACCATATTGAGACAGAATGCTTCTCCTAAAAATGCTGTCTGAAGCTGGGAACCATCAGTGAGCAAAATCTGATGGGTATTGTCATCTAATAAAATAGAAGCATTAAATCAAGTGATTGACACCGGTGACTCTTATTTTACCAGTCTGTTGCAGTCTGAAAATAAGGCTTGGAATTAGCAGTTTGATAACGTCAGCCAAATTTGTGTTCTCCTCAGAAAGGGAGGTGATACTAGGTATTGTTTTCATCCTAATTTCTTTTCTTGACTAATATATATGTAATTCAGATCTTAACAGAAAATGAAAATTTAAAAAGATAAAGGACGTTGGAGTCTTTAGCAGTGAAAAACATTAAACCTGAAGTGTTAAGGGATGACTATATGCACTGGCACCCTCAAAAGAACATGAAGATTAACAGAAAGATTTCTATATTGTGTAATTAAGTCTGGTCAACATGTAACATCCACAAAAGCAAACAAATATTGGCAGGGAGATGGTTGGTGTGTGACCCACTAGCTATTTTTGGCTCCAGCTGCTGTGATTATTTTGATATAGAATTAAGGAAGCCAATTCTTGTGAATTGTTTGTAAAGATATGGGTTTTGAAAGACATAATATGATATTAAATATATGAAGGGATGTTTCTGACAGACTGAGTGTTTGGAAGTGTTTTGCCAGAAAGTGTCATTTTTATGATTTTTTTTTTTTAATTTGAGACAGTTCCTTCTATCTGGGAGGAACAGGTTTCTGGGGAGGTTTAATAGCTTATCTTAGACTGACTGATGTGATCAGAAAAAAATCAAGCAGCGTTTCAGGAGGCTGACCTTCTTTAAAAAGAGTCATCATCAGACTGCAGACAACATCCCAATATCATGATATGAATGGCTTAAATACTTGTGAGAACAAGACTGAGACAGAGACTTTATTCAGACATATTGCTGTACTTACTTCATCCTCACCCGCAGCAGTATTTCCATCAACAACAGGAATTTTCACTGATTTTGGGGCATCAAAAGGCACCTTCTACATGCGCCACGCCAAGGTTAATTAACTTTTAAATAATTGTCTAATGAAGTATCTTTTTTATGTGAGATATATCAATGACACTTTAATCATGTGTGTTAACTCCCACCACTGTGTCACCATCAAACTCTCCCTGAAATATCGTCAAAAACAGAGTTCACCTGGTATTATTTGTATTCTGGAGATATTTGGATATTTTTTTCCAAGGAAAATAATGTGTGGTGGAGAAACTGACAATGCAAATTGACTAAAAAGCATAGATTCAAGTTTATGTATGTTTTTGAAATGACATCAGGTTTACAATAACAGAACAGTCAAAATGACTGGCACATTGTTTTTTCTCCGATCTTTCTGGGAATTAATAACTTGTCATTTGATAGATGCTTTTGGCAGGCTTCAAAAGAGATTGGAACCTACTGAAAGGAATGGGGAAGCATAGTATTTATAATCAGATCTTCCCAAGAGCAACTACTACTAGTAAAAATAGGTATTTTCCTTCAGCAGAGGTGTTATTTCCTTATTACTCCTCCCCCAAAAAGCCTTCCTTGCTCTGGCATGCATTGTTCTAGACATTTACCTGAAGTATCTTTGGTGCATACCTTGTTACTGTTTCTGTAGTCACCATTGTATATTTGGTATAATTAGCTGTCAGCTTACTACCAGTAGCATTTACCTTGAAAAGAACTTGTAGTAGCTTAAAAAGATGAAGGTGGATGTTACTGTTTGTTTTGTATGGTGACTTGTATGTCAACTTGAAAACTTCATTTATTATCCAGGAGCCCACTGTTAGTAGAGTGTCACATGGTAGCAATGTGTTTGTCAAAGTACAGTAATTGTGTAGTTTCTAAAAGCTCTAAGGGAGCATTGTTTAAGAAAGTTAGGTCCAATATTTGATTATAATGAATGTATGAATATATGCTTAATAAACATTTGCACACACAGATATCAGTTAAATAAAAATCTTCCATTCCCATGCAAAAATGTCATAATGGTTGGCACTCAGGTTTCTCCTTTTCACAACTGGTTCAGAAAGTCACTTGTCCCCTCTCCTAGGTCAGGCAGCGTCTTTCACTCAGTATGGTCCACCCAGGTCATACTGGCACGCTTTTCTACAGGCTATTAAAGATTATTACTTGCTCTAAACTATAAAGGAATACCAAACTTGGCCTGAGAATCAAAAGCTGTCCACTCAAAGCCGCACTGAGTTAAGAACCGGTATTTATCAGGCTAAATTTAGCTTCTGCTGATCTGTGTGACTGTGGCTAGACCACCAAAGGTTCCTGATCTAGAATCTTTAAAGTTAGCGTGGTGATTGCTAGTACTGGTGCTGAATGGTACTGAGTATGAACAGACATGTATACTCGAGGGTTTCTCAAGCGTCATCACAGTAGCCTTTCACTGTGAAATGTGGTTTCCATTTCTGTTACTGTAATTTGTTTAAAAATTACCTTTATTTATAAAGTGCCTTGATAGGAGACAAGTGAACTTCAGCTGAGGCCTTGTGTTTCTGACTGATTTTTGTCAGAATTTACCCTGTGGCGTGGCAAGTGCTTTCAGGTGTTACACTTCAAAAATACAAGAAACTTGAAGAATAACCTTTCTTTTGGCACCTCTTGGTATCTAGTGTGTCTCTTTATTTTAAATACAAACTGTAACATGTACCAGTAATGGATGCTCTGAGTGGGGATTGACTGACTCTTATTGGCTCTGCCAGCTTTCATGTATAAAGTATATAGAGATTTGAGTGGGCTGTGATTGCTCTCTCCAGCATGTCCACCATAACTTTAGTATTTATATCACACTAAACAAATAGAACAAATAGATATACAACTATCTGATTATTAGCTGTCGTAGGCTGTCCAGAAGTTGCAGATTTTTCCCTGAATAGAAAAAGACCATGATGAGATATCAATAATGTGCAATAAACCTCTTTCATTCCAGAATATTGGTGGGGGAAAAAAGCTCAAACCAGGTCCTTGAAAAAGTGGATTCCCCTTTTGCTCAACCAAGCTAACCCAAATGAAAACCAGAAAAGATGATTTTTATGGGTCAGCCTAGGGCATTTTGTAGCTCAACCCAGGAAGCACCACAACCTTAACCTTTATTGAGGGCTAGATGCTGGCCATCCTTTTCCTTGTTATAAAGGTATGCAGGAGAACACTGAGCCAGAAGATGTCAAACAGAGTGTCTTCTCAAACTTCTAAAATTGGTACTGAAATCACAGATCTCTTCTGGGATGCTTTTATTGTAAAAATATTTCTGACTTTCGGTGAGAGATACTAATTCCCTTCCTTATTCTGCAGCCCTTACTTCTTCAGGGAAATAAAGGTACATTTGAATTCATTTGGCTGAATGTTTTTACTTTTCTGCTGTTCCTCTCCCATCTGTTGAAGTCAACTACCCGAAACAAGGAAAGATAGACAAGAAGAGGATAAGGGGATGGAGGAATAATAGGAATAATAGTACTGCAGCTTGGAATGAAGAGAGATAGAGGAGGCACCTGTCTAGCAGTCCATCCAGGAAGGCTTCCAGAAGTTGCCAGCTGCCCTATGGTTTAGCTAAATGCTAATACTAATGCTAATTAATGCTAATTGAGCAGTAACTTCTTAAAACCTTAAAGTGGCCTTTAACCCTTCTTTGAAGAATTCAGATCCCAGGGTACAGCATATAAAAAACTAGATAACTGAATCAATTTGATAATTTCTTTCATATAATTTTAACTTTTGATCTAGTACCATCTTTACATTAAGGATGAGTGTGCTGCTTATTGCGCTTTCGGAACCTGACTTGGATTCATTATACTGAGCCCTAATCCTTCTTGCATTCAAATAGAGTTGTATCAGTAATCAAAACAGAAGGATGGTAAAATAGAAGTAGCACATATGGTAATAAATCCCATGAAAAGAACACAGACTGCAGCATAAATCTACCATCTGCTCTAAGATCTACGGACTCCCTTTTTGCTTACTAGATGACAGATAGATTACCCACCCTGTTAGCCCACACTGAAACGGATTTTTCCACTGTCTAGTAATAAAATTAGCTGGGCCGAAATTTGACTTATGCCTAGGTTTGCCCGTCTGAACCTTCTCAGTGTATGGAAGAGGTATATTAGTTCTAGAAAACAATCTCCCCTCCTGCAAACAGAGGTGTTACTGAGGAGTCATTTTAACAGCTAGTGGTTTCTCAAAGCATGGTGAAAGGGAGGGGCAAAAGTTTCTACTAATAAGGCAAATCAGCTGAAAACCCGCATTTACAGTTTGGAAAGACAACAGAATGAGAGCACAGCACTGTCGTCTTTACCTAATTGCCATGGCTATTTTTTGCAACTGGGATGTCTGCCCAGTGAGGGCCTGTTGTTCCAGGTGCTATACAGCAACTTTACTTTGTTGTTTCTACATATAAGATTTATGCCTCTGCAAAAAGAGGTCAGTTCAGTGCTTTGTACTTTCCAAAACTTCAGTTAAAAGTCCTTACTTTTGAGTTGGAGTTCCATGCAGCAGAGCAAGACTGTAAAGAAGCTATTTTCCACAGCTTCAGAAGTGGCAGTGCTTTGCTTATCTTTCACAGAAGCCTGCTCCACACCCATGCATTTGCTGCCAGGACTACTGGAAACATGGAAGAATTTCAGTTTCTGTAGAAAGAGTCTGAACTGGTATCTCCAAAGCTTATCTCTTCTGTTTCTACTCTCTGCTAACTGTGATCAATTAACCAGAGGACAGGAGTACCCAGTGGCGAGCAAGTACAACAGTGTAACTTCTACACTGCCTCAAGTTCTGGAGGTTATATTTGTGCTCTTAGTGAAATATAACACCCTCAAGCCCTAATGCTTTGTTCTCCCCCTGGAATGTCCTTTCAGATTAATTTTTCACCTCTGACTATAGTATAATTGACAGTATTGGTATTTCAAATGTCTACATCTGACTCCACAGAGTTAAGACCCCAGAAATAAATAAGGCACTTCAACTCTTTTCTCTGAACACTTGTTCCACATCACTGATTTGCATTCTCATTTGGATCACACACAGGTTTCAAGCACAGGGCCACAGCTGCAGATGAAGGAAGTAAAATCTGAAAGGCCCAATCTGCAAAACTGCTAAGCACATAAAATTCAAGTAAGTCCTGATAGGAATCTTTGAAACTCAGAAAACATAGGGAAATGTGTTCACCTTCAGTAAGAAAACAAAACAAAACAGAAAAAAAAACCCCAAACAAACAAAACAAAATGAAAAAGAGAAAGAGAGAAGGTTTAGGAACTAGGTAAAATTTTAAGAGAGATTAAAAATGCACAGATAGATCATTAATCTGTTTGGTTGAACTGGATTTCCATAACATTTTACCGTTATCTTTCTTATGTTTTCTCACTGGTTGAGAAGTCTTGTACACTTTCAATCTGAAAGCATCTTAAGCACTTTTATTTGTTCTTCTGCCTCCTCGAAGGTTTCTGCTAGAAAGCTCGTTTGTTCTACTTTTTCCTTGCTTGAGAAGTCTCAATCTCATATGAAACATAGGAGACACTCTAGAAGGTGGATGGGAATAAAAATTTTCCATTCTCAGTACATCCTTTTCATCTCTAAGGTACTTTTTTTTTTTTTAAAATACAACTTTAGCAGTAATGCCCCAAATGCTTTTAACTTTTAGATAAGCAGCAAGGACATGGATCATAAAGACATACTTAAGCCAGCTAGGCTTTTCTAATATCAGACATCTTCTTTTGGTCAGAATTTCTTTGAGAATTTAAGATGCTTCAGATTAGGCTTTCTTTTCCTCTCCTGTCTTCTGCAAATTTTGAGGAAACTCTGGAGAACTTTTGCTGCATCAGAGATTGGATGGTTCTCTGGAACTCTGGACAAGTATGAATAGGAATGTTGGAAAAAAACTCTTGATACTGTTTACCATGTAGTTATTTTTATTGTCACACAGAAACGGTGGGGAATTGCTCATGCAAGCCTTGAAATTATATATATCACTTACTTGCAGAGAAAAACAATGAGCAATTCCATTTTAATTTCAGTGTGATGACTACCTAACACGTCCCTTATCTTAATGATTGTTATTCTGTTACAGGAAGTATATGTAGCCATTACACTTCATGCACACAGACGCTTGCATCGCTGTCTAGATTATACCAGTGCTTAACTAAGCAAACTACCTCAAACAGTTCTAAGGGGCAAAAGAACCTCACTGTTGTCATAAATTGTTCTTTTGAAACCTACTGGTAAATTGAACAGTGCAGGGGAACACTCCTGAGTACTCAAATTCAATTGCACGTAATGTGAAGTTTTTAGTGTGGTTCCTAGTATATTTTTGGCCCATGCAAGGTTGCACTGTTCCAAACAATTTTCAAGCCCACTTTGTTATATACTATGGATCATTTCCACCTGACAGTTGTATGTGCTCGTGCTGCTTTAGAGACTAAGATAATATAGTAATGTTGAAGTGAGCTGTTCCCTCCTGGTTGGCGTCAGCAACTGGTATGCAGGCACACTTAACTAACCTTACGGTATATGAAGTGACACAAGAGAAACTACATTGTTTTGTTCATTGGCATAATGAAAGCCTAGTAACAATCTCACTTTGTAAGGTTCACTTATTCCCCCTTTCAGAGTAGCTATCCGGAATGATCTTGGCTCCTTGACATCTGGCTGAGCACCCTAAGACTGGCTCATACATGAATCTGCTTACCTCCTTCCCTCAAATCTCAACGAGATGTAACGATGCTCACTGTAACAAAATCTTTGCATACTAATACACAGAAAGTGTTGCCAGCTCTCAATCACAAGATTTACTAGTGTGAAAGCATTGTTCCTGCTTCTTAAAATGCATCTGTGAGTGCATTTTCTCACTCAAACTAGGCAATAAAAAACAAGCTAAAAGTGAAAGTGCACACTAAAAAGCACAGACAAAATGCATTATTGCAGGAAACTTTGTTAGGTGGTATGAGATGAGAGAAATCCCGATTAAATAAACCAGGCAGAGTACAAGCTGTGTTTCTGAATATCACTCTAAAACAGGTGTCTGCTCTGTGTGTACCCATCCAGTTTAGGCCAACTAGTACAGATGCTAAAAGTGCAGAGTACTCTGACTTAAGGTACTCTGAGAAGATAATTAATTCATATTCTCAAGGGGAATTTCCTACTTGTTTAAATATAGAGATATCAAAGTAACTCTTGAACACATAGAAGGCAAGAGACTTAATTGTTAATCGCACCTGTCTAAGTTAAATAGATTCTACAGAAGTCTGAGATAAGTAGTCAAACATTTCATGTCTGTGCTAGTGAATGGAAATGGAATTCCCTCTTTAGAACCAATTGAAATCTATTTTGTCTCAAATCCTAAATGACACTGAAACACCGACTGATGTCTTGAGTTTCATATTGTAATTGCTAATTGTTAAGGCATCCTTTATCCATTATCCTGATGCTTTCCTACATTCTGGAGCAGTTTCATTCTTCTTCCTGGATAACACAGTGTTCTACTTGTCACATACTGCATCTGTGGTGCTGTAGATTCTAGCTCAAAGAATGAAAAATCCAGATAATGAAGGTACAGAATCAAGAGTAGCTGAAAGTTTATTGCCAGAAATGCGGGAAGACCTGGAATATTTCTGAGCAGTATTTCTTAGTTTTGTCTGGAAAACAGTTTTGAAGACTTCAGTAATTTCAAGGATTATCTGTTTGAAGATTTCCATTTCAAAGTTCTCTTTCTTTCCCTCTAAAGGTTATTAACATAAGGTATAAATAAATCTTGAATGGGGATTGCATATTGGGGTAGTGTCTGTCCATCAACAGTATCTGTGTTAGCTTTTAAGCTCCTTGTTATTTTTAAAGTCGCGTGTATTTCCTTCACTCACCTTATAACTAAAGTCATGCTACAATTGCACAGGGACAACATATTAAAACTAGCTGTGCAATACAATTAATTGCTTGTGGATTTGATAGAAGGGAAGGCAAAAATGCCATGTTTCTTCTGACTGTGAGTCATGTATTCCACAAATTGTTATGAACACCTCAGAAAAAATGCAGAGTCACTTTCATTAAACAGCCTTGTTTTTTCCACAACTCCTCTTGCAATCTTTTCTTAGTTACATCTTTCAATCATCCACAGGCTAGTGTACCCTGAATAGAAGCTACGAGCAAAAGCAATTGGAGTCACAGATAGAAAAGACTTGAGATTTGGAGACTAAGGGGAGCTCCATTGCTTCTCCTCCTCCTCATGTGAAGTGTGCATTATAGCTCTGGAGAGATAAGCAGGAAGCTGACTGACTGATCACTACAAGTTCACAGCGTTAGCAAGAAATGTGAGAATCCCCAGACTAAAGACCTTTCAGTCTGAACACACAGAAAAGAAAGTGGATGAGGAAAGGTAATGCAGTGTGTAGTCACAAATGCTAATTCCTGTATATGGGTGTATATGGATTATGGATTGCAGTAAGAAGGATAGCAAGTTTGTCTCATTGATGATTTGCACTGAACTTGTGACAGCTGAGTTTGGTCGTTATGGCTTTTTTGTTACTGACACCCATGGAAGTCAGCCTATATATATAGTCTATGAAGTCTAATAAAAACAAAAGCAAACATCCTTTCCTGCTTTTTAAATAAGAAATTCTAGCTTAGCAGAATCCTAGTAATTGTATACTCCACTCTCATACAGAGCAGCAACAAGAGCATGCCTTTACCAACAGTAGTGTTTTCATGAGTCCCTTGGAGTTGAGCTGTGACTTCGTATAAGAATTCTGGTATTTTTGATCTTTTATTTCTGATTTCCAGAGTGGACCTTTCAGGCAGTTAAATCAAGACACTAGATTATGGTCACAAAAGAAGCTGAGAAAAAGAGATACAGGCAAAACATTCTTATGAGAGCATTCTTTGGAATAACAATAAACCAGATTTTGTATTACAGCCTTGACTTGGAACTATCTGTGTTATCTAACAACTCCTTTGAAGGTCAGATTTACTAATGAAGTCACAGATAAAAAAGAAATCCCTTCTCACCAGTTTGCTTACGGTCCCTGTGTGTTGGCATTGAAGTGCCCTTTTCATTATTCCATTTAAGACATTTTGTGTGAGGACCAGAGTTCATACTCTTCAACATTCCAGCAGTATTGCTAACTTCTGACAAAGTAACTGTGAAGAACATAGGAAATTATTGTAGAATTAAATAATTTGAAGAATAATCAATAGGCGATGTAACTTGCAAAAATGGCAACCATTCAAAATGAAAAATGGTGTAAGAAAAAGAAACTGTGATCAATCTGTCAGTTTACACCAGTTAATGATAAATGCTTCTCTGTATCAATCCCAACTTATTTTTAATAGGAAAAGCAAGAGGTAGTTTCTTCATTGTTAAACATGTTCAGATTTCTCTTCTTTATCCTCATCTGATGGAGTTTTACTCCTTTTTCTGCTTCTGCAGATTTCACCTGGTATCATGGTAAAGAGCTGTAGACAATAAAGTGGGCAGCCCTTTTGGAGTTTGGTCATCATTCATTTCTCCTAGATGAGCTGAGTTTTCTTCATATTATTTTAGTATCAAGTTCCTGGAAGTGTAGTAAGCATAATTACACAATTCATATTTATAGTGGATTAGTTGTCACAGAATCACATAATTGCAGAATGGCTGAGGTTGGAAGGGACCTCTGGAAGTCACCCTGTCAAGCCCCACTGCCTAGGCAGGGTCATCTAGAGCTGGTTGCACTGGGTTGTGTCCAGGCAGCTTTTGAATAGAATTATAGAATCATAGAATCATAGAATCATTTAGGTTGGAAAACAGCCTTAAGATCATCAGGTCCAATGATTAACCTAACACTACCAAGTACACCACTACAGCATGACCCTAAGCACCACATCCACATGTCCTTTAAATACGTGGTGACTTTAAATAAATGGTGACACAACCACTTCCCTGGGAAGCATTGTCCAGTGCTTGACAACCCTTTTGGTGAAGAAATTTTTCCTAATAAACAATCTAAACCTCCCCAGTGCAAACTGAGGCCGTTTCCTCTTGTTTTATCTCTTGTTACTGGGGAAAAGAGACTGACACTCACCTGGCTATAACCTCCTTTCAGGTAGTTGTAGAGAGCAATAAGGTCTCTCCACAGACTTCTCTTCTCCAGTCTAAACAACCTAAATTCCCTTAGCTGCTCCTCATAATACTTGTGCTTTAGACTCTTCACCAGCTTCAATGCTCTTCTTTGGATGTGCTCCAGCACATCTCTTGGAGTGAGGGGCCCAAACCTGGAAACAGTATTTGAGATGCGGTCTCAATATCTGCAAGGAGGAAGACTCCACAACCTCCCTGGGCAAACTCTGCAAGTGCTCAGACGGTCTCACAGTAAAAAAGTGTTTCCTGATGTTCAAAGAGACCCTCCTGTATTTCTGTTTGTGTCCATTGCCTCTTGTCCTGTTACTGGGCCTGACCCTGTCCTCTTTGCACCTTCCCTTCAGATATTTGTATACATTGATAAGTTCGATCCTGAGCCTTTTTCTGTTCAGCCTGAATAGTCCCATTGTTGTTATAAGCAATGACACACATAGGGTGGTAAAAGCATATCACACAAAAAAGTGGTTTTCACCTTTGCTGTTTTCTGAAAATTGTTTTCTTATGACAGCTTTAATCAGAGAAGTGCAAGTTTTTAGAGGAGACATTAATGTGTGGGATTTTTGACAGCATTGACTAATCTGCTGTAATTGATTTAAATGTGAGTTACTACAAACCACCATTCCCTTTTCAAAAAATTACAGAATAAAATTTGCACTTTTCACAATTAAAAAAAAAATCTCTGATTATTTTCTCTTTCTTTAGAATTTATCACAGAATCACAGAATCACAGGTTGGAAGGGACCTCAGGAATCATCTAGTCCAACCTTCCTAGGAAGAGCACAGCCTAGACAAGATGGCCCAGTAGCCTGTGCAGACAACTCTTGAAAGTGTCCAATGTGGCCGAGTCAACCACTTCCCTGGGGAGATTATTTCAAATGTTGACTGTCCTCACTGTGAAAGATTTCCCTCTTGTGTCCAATTGGAATCTCCCCAAGAGTAACTTGTGTCCATTCCCCCTTGTCCTCTCCATGTGACTCCTTGTAAAAAGAGAGCCTCCCTCTTCTTTGTAGCTGCCCCTTAAGTACTGGTACATGGTGACGAGATCCCCTCTGAGCCTCCTTCTCTCCAGGCTGAACAAACCCAGTTCTCCCAGCCTATCCTCCTATGGCAGGCTTCCCAGTCCTTTGGTCATCTTGGTGGCCCTTCTCTGGACCCCTTCCAGCCTGTCCACATCGTTTTTGTATAGCGGGGACCAGAACTATACACAGTACTCCAGGTGTGGCCTGACAAGCGCTGGGTAGAGTGGGGTAATGACTTCTTTATCTCTGCTGGTGATGCCCTTTTTGATGCAACTCAGCATCCTGTTGGCCTTCTTGGCCACAGCAGCACACCGGTCACTCATGGTGAGCTTCCTGTCCACCAGGACCCCCAGGTCCCTTTCCACAGAGCTGCTCTCCAGCCAGGTGGATCCCAGTCTGTGCTGCACTCCCAAATTATGTTTTCCCAGGTGCAAGACCTTACACTTGTCCTTGCTGAACTTCATAAGGTTCTTGCTGGCCCACTCTTCCAGCCTATCCAGATCTTCCTGCAGAGCAGCTCTCCCTTCTGGAGTGTCTACTTCCCCACTCAATTTGGTGTCATCAGCAAACTTCATCAGGCCACACTTGATCCCATTATCCAGATCACTTATGAAGATGCTGAATAACATTGGGCCCAATATTGATCCCTGGGGGACCCCACTTGTGACAGGTTGCCACTTGGAAAAGGAGCTATTTACCACCACCTTTGGGTGTGGCCTGTCAGCCAGTTCCCCACCCACTGCACAGACCACTTGTCTAGGCCATAACACATCAATTTCTCCAGGAGGAGACTGTGGGGAAACGTAGCCTTGGAGAAGTCCAGGTAGACAGTGTCCACTGCTCACCCCATGTCAACCAAGCAAGTCACTTTGTCACAGAAGGCCATGATATTTGTCAAGCACGATCTGCCCTTAGTGAAGCCATGTTGGCTTTTCCCCATCACATGCTTCATTTGACTTATGATGGCCCCCAGGAGGACTCATTCCATAACTTTCCCAGGGATTGAAGTAAGGCTGACGGGCCTATAGTTACCCAAATCCTCCCTCGCGCCCTTCTTGTAGATAGGGGTAACATTTGCCTTCCTCCAGTCCTCTGGGACATCCCCCATTCTCCATGACTTCTCAAAGATTATGGAGAGTGGTGTTGCAATGATGTCAGCCAGCTCTCTCAACACCCTCGGGTGGATGGCGTCAGGGCCCATCCATTTGTAGGGGTCAATCCCCTCTAGTAATTCATATACTAACTCTTCCTTCACTGATGGTGAGTTGGTGTTTGGTTCAATCAGCAATTTTCTGCCCAAATCCTGGGACGCTACAGTGTTGGTAAAGACAGAGGTGAAGAAGGTGTTGAGGACCTCTGCCTTTTCTGCATCGTTGGTGATTGATTCTCCTTTTCTGTTTAGCAGTGGGTCTATGTTTTCATTCTTTTCCTGATTGCAGTTGACATGTCTGAAGAAACCTTTCTTGTTATTTTTTATGTCTACAGCCAGTTTCAATTCAAATTGGGCTTTTGCTTTTCTAACTGCATCTCTGCACGCTCTGGCTACGCCCTTGTAGTTGTCAGTGGATAATCCTCCACTTCTCCATCTCTGGTATGCTTCTCTTTTGGATTTGAGTAGACCCAAGAGCCCATGGTTGATCCAGGGGGGCCTCTTGCTCTGCTTACTTCCCTTTCCTTTACAGGGGATAAACTGGCTTTGTGCTTCCAAGAGAGCATTCTTGAAGAACTCCCAGCACTCACCAGCTCCTTTGTCTTCCATGGAAGCATCCCACCAAATCCCTCCCAACTGAGGTCTGAGTGAGCTGAAGTTTGCTCTTCTAAAATCTAGAGCCCTTGTCTTAGAGCTGACCTTCAGCACACTCAGCAGGATCCCGAACTCCACAATATTGTGGTCACTGCAGCCAAGGCTACCACTAACCGAGATATTACAAAGCAGGCTTTCTCGGTTTGTGAATAGCAAGTCCAGCAGTGCCTCATTCCTGGTTGGCACATCTAACATTTGTATCGGGAAACAGTCCTCGATGCATTCGATGGTAGATGACATGCGAGCTGCCGTATTGTTCTTCCAGCAGATGTCTGGGTAGTTGAAGTCACCCATCAGGGCCAGGTTCTGTTGGTCAGAAGCTTGCTTTAGTGCCCCAACTATTACTTCATTGGCATTGTCTTTGTGGTTAGGAGGTCGGTAGCAGATGCCCACTGTGAGGTCCTGCTTGGAGATGACCTCTCTGACTTTAACCCGGAGTCATTTGATAGAGCAGTCACAATCACCATAGTCGGCTTCAGTACATTTGAGGTTTTCCTTAATGTAGAGTGTGACTCCTCCACCTCTTCTACCCTGCCTGTCTTTACAAAAGAGCCTATAACCGTCCATCGCGATCCCCCAGTCAGTTGCAGATCTTTGCAACAATGTGATTGAACTCAGAATAATAAAAATAAGATTTAAGATGCTTTTGATACCTCAAGTATGCATTATGAAAGGCCTGCTCGATATCATAATTCAACAAAATCTCCACTGGCTGGAGTAATTTTTTGAGTTAGACAGCCTGTGCGTGCCAGTTCAAGTGTGTAGAGAACTGCATATGCTTTCAGTCTGCTTTGCAAAAGCTCACAATGCCATACAGAAATCTGATAGCAATTGTGAAATATATTATTTTTGTTGGTAGAGTCCACTGTGTTCAATGTACTGTTATTTCAAACATCACAATGAGTCCTTAACCAGGGAAATGTCTATAAAAATAACATAGTTATTTCTGTATCAAATCTGTTTATTTTACTCCACACCCCCCCCCAATCTTTATGTGCAGACACAACTAGAATCAGAAAATCAAAGTGTATTCTTTCCTTCCAGTATTCAGTGAAGATGTAGTTTGCATAGGTCACATTTGACTGATAAGGAATTAAATCCTTCTTTCTTCTCCATAGCTGAGCATCTTTGTCATACTAGTAGACACAGGAGAGACTTACTAGGCTTTTCTTTATGTCAGGTTTTCTTACACTTCAGTGAACACAACCCTGTACAATGAGGGCAGAATTTAGATCTCAGACTAATAAAATCAGATGATTGTACATATCACACACTGAAGGAGCTATGTTCTTTTATAGTGTTGAAACAATATGAAATGGTAAAATACTGCAGTCTGTGGTCCATTACAGTAGTTTTCTTCCAGCGTGTTTCTGCAAAGCTGCCCTGAAAGAAGATTTTTGAAGGTTTTGGTTGTGTTGGGACAATGCTCCACCAGGCCCTTGCACGGAGCCTATTTAAGGTATTGAGGATTGATTCAAGATCCAAAAGTGGTGCCAGTGCTGGGTAGAGGGTACACTAGGCTGCATGAAGACACTTTCTTTAATCCCCATTAAATCCCCATTAAATGAGAAAAAAAAACAAACTGATTTGAGGACTATGAAACAAAAGAATAGTGTCATGGTGATTATAAATCACCTAAACTAAAGAACATGTCCCATGGAAACAGGAGACACATTAGAATATTATCATCCTGATTCTACAGAGAACTCCAAATATATAAAATGTTCATTTTTAAATAGTCTTTTTATTATTTTTAAAAAGTAGTAACATGCTTTAAGCTCACAGGTTACTATTTTAACAGACCTGTGCTTAAGCCACACTTCATTAACAACCATAAACAAATACCCAAATTGAAAGAAAAGTATTTTTCCTAACTGAGATGGGGTCAGGCTACAACCAGACTGAGCTATCTACATAAAGAAAACTGTTGAAGAGGGCTCTTGTGAGGATCTTTACTGAGTATTAGAAATTTTGATGAATATTTACATCACTTGTCTGTTTTGCAAGAGGTATGAGCAGAATAAAAATTGCTGAATTTGTCTCTTCCACTAAAATGAGGATGTGAGGGTGATCTGGCTGCGACATCTATTACCCCATTGATTGCCAGGGTTGATTTGGCTGATTTGGCTGGCTAGGCTGGTGTTCCCTTCCTCCCTCACCGCTCCATCTGCATCCCTCCTGAAGCTGCACACCTGGTCAAAGAGGATGACCTTCCCTCATAGAGGCGTACTGTTCATCAGTCTAAGGGTGTAGAGTAGCTGCGCTCCCCTGCTAGAACCTCCAAACAGGCTGAAGGTTCATTTGTAGGAAAGCATATGGTAGTCAAGCTTCCAAGACTGCAGACACAGTTGTAAAGAGTTTCCACTCTTTACAAATAGTTCTGAGGGATTTTCCTCTTTTTGATGTATCAACCTGTTCTACTCAATAAAACTTATTAGAATATATTCTGATAGAATTTCCTGTATTACTGAACTGGTCATTCTGTCTTTGCACACTTCTCTTCAAGAATATGCAAAAGATGCCCAAGAGAGATAGCCAGCATCCAAAGTTCTGCAACTAAGAATATTTCTTAATTCCATGAATAGGGGATTTTCCACAGGTAGGAGAGCTTTTAGCAATAGATTTGCCTGGCTGCTTATATCAGTAGACATCATATACAAGAGGCTGTCTTCTGAAAAGTATAATCTCTATAATTTGCCTATAAAAATATTGACCTTTCCTGCCAACTAGCTTATACCATGATGCACGGTCTTATCTATACACTTGCATATGGATTTCAATATCCTCTTCTTGCCTATCCCTTCAAACCACTGAGTCATGCTTCCTTAGCTCAAGCTACAGCAACCTTGATTCTTCCAGTTATAAAAGTCCCCATTTTGTCCTTGTGTGTTGAACAAGAGGCAGCCTTTACAACTGAGATCACTTTGGGCTGCCCACAAATGTAAAATGTTGCATTTTACATAGCAGTTTACATAGAGCAGTTCGAAGACTTAATAAAAAATTGCTTGATCTAAATTAATTATTGTTTAGCTGAATTAGTTTGCATCAGTATGCAAAACAGACATAAACAAGGGTTCAACTAATTTAAGTGTCTCTGCAATAAGGGACTTTTTATAGTTTGGTAATCAGTAGGGGAGAATCTGAAAATGCTGTCTCCAGAGGCTTAGAAAACAGGAGGCCAGTAAACATGATTTTCACTTTAGCTTTAGAAATGCAGTCTTTTTTGGGCTACTCGGCAGTAGTACACAGGAGTAAAATATTTTCCAGTGAAAAACGTTGTCCTTGTTATTTTGCAATCTTGTACCTAAAGTTTACATGGTCATATTTAAAGTTCATAGGGTTTTTTAGGTTTACTTGTGAACAAATGCTAATAGTCATTTGAGGCATGCCTTCTACCTAGCTTAAGATTTTCGGTTAGAAATTTCTACGTCATGATATCTGAAGGGCTGTTCAGTTCTTCATGACCTTTAGCACAACAGGTAAAAGAAGGAATTATTTGCATTTCATGATGAATTTGAGATCAAATTTTGATAATAATTATTAACAATTTTTTCCACAGGAACTTTTATTTATTTGAAGATAAAAAAAGAAACATAAAAATCTATCAGTGTTATAAAGGTAATCATTCCCTTTCTTCCATAGGCAGGAAAATCTGAAATACAGAAAATGAAGTTATTTAAACTTACACAGTCATTCAAAGGCTGCTGATGGAATTTTTATTCTACTGAGTATCAGCTACTGCATTACCCTCAAAATCATGTTTTACCATATTAGGCAACTTTGGGTGGTTACAGAAAAGAGAATTTATACCTTTCTTGTCTTCCTGGTAAATCTGTGCTTTAATCAGATGCAGCTGAATTCACACTTAATTCACTGTAATGGTTTGAGGCTTAGTCCCCACTACCTAAGTTTAAACCTGGCTTTAGGCGGGTGTAGGTGGTGAAATTCAACAAGAGCAAGTGCAAGGTCCTGCACCTGGGGAGGAACAAGCCCATGCACCAGTACAGGTTTGGGGCTGACCTACTGGAAAGCAGCTCTGTTGAGAAGGACCTGGGAGTGCTGGTGGGCAGCAAGTTGACCATGAGCCAGCAGTGTGCCCTTGTGGCCAAGAAGGCCAGCAGGTCAAGGGAGGTTATCCTGCCCCTCTACTCTGCCCTAGTGAGGCCACATTTGGAGTATTTTGTCCACTTTTGGGCCCCCCAGTTTAGAATCATAGAATCGTTAAGGTTGGAAAAGACCCCTAATATCAAGTCCAACCACTAACCTATCACTGTGAAGTCCACCACTAAACCATATCCTCAAGCACCATGTCTACCATTCTTTCAAATACCTCCAGGGATGGAGACAACCACCTCCCTGGGCAGCCTGTCCCAATGTTTGACAACCCTTTCAGTGAAGAAGTTTTTCCTAATGTCCAACCTAAACTTCCCCTGGTGGAGCTTGATGCCATTTCCTCTCATCCTATTGCTTGTCACTAGGGAGAAGAGACCGACCCCCACCTCACTACAACCTCCTTTCAGGTAGTTGTAGAGAGAGATAAGGCCTCCCCTCAGCTTCCTCTGGAACTGCTTGAGCAAGTCCAGCAGAGAGCTACGAAGATGATCAGAGGACTGGAGCATCACCTCATGACGAAAGGCTGAGAGACTTGGCTTTGTTCAGCCTGGAGAAGACTGAGGGGGCATCTTATCAATGCTTATATATATCTGAAGGGTGGGTGTCAGGGTGATGGGACTGGGCTCTCTTCAGTGGTGCCCAATGACAGGACAAGGGGCAATGGGCACTAGTTGGAACACAGGTAGTTCCACCTAAACATGAGAAGAAACTTCTTTCCTGTGAGGGTGACAGAGCAGTGGAACAGGCTGCCCAGGGAGGCTGTGGAGCCTCCTTCCCCAGGGGCATTCAAAACCCGCCTGGATGTCTTCCTGTGCCCCCTGCTGTAGGTGTCCCTGCTCAAGCAGGGGGTTTGGACAAGACGATCTCCAGGGGTCCCTTCCAATCCCTGCCATTCTGTGGTTCTGTGATTCTGTATTTTTTATTTATTTTTAGGCATCCATCAAAAGCCTGTTTCTTCCTATTTCCCTCCCAAAATCTACCCAAGAGTTTCAAGCTCATCCAGAAGCAGGATGGATCGCACCCATTCATATGATGCCCCTGCTCTAAAAGGATTCAGATGTCTTCCGACAAACAGCTAGTCATCTTGCAGCTCCTCAGAGGTACTGCCAAAGCTGTTTTTCTCAAATACACACATACACAGAACCTCACCCCATTTCTCTCCCCTTGGTGGCAGGAACAGCAGCAAGCATCCATGTGGGACGCTAGCAATGACCCAGGCCACGCTGTTATCACCTTACAGTTCAGCATCAGTGCTTACACGTGGCTGAGCCCAAATATTTTCAATTTTGGCATCTTTTTTATTATTCTATTCCTAACCACTCTGTGGCTCTGTTTCTGCCTGCTTACACCCATTACGCTCTCTTCAAGACATTAAGGTGACTTAGCTTTTGTGTCAAGCAGATTTTGGCTCCATTCCTGTTACTGAGAGAACAGTCCTGCAGTATTGTGAACAGATCTTTACCTTTTATAAGTCAGGGTAATTCTACCACAGCTGACAGGGTTATCAGGGATTTGCAGTAAAACAGAACCTAGTACTCCTTCTCCAAAAAGGCCAGAGTTCTGTTTCTTTAAATGTTAGTTGCTGGTCCATCATTTATGGTTAAGATTAATAGATTAGTGAAGTTTACCTATCTTAATTAATTTTATTATCTTATAAACTATCATCACTGTATAAGCTGACTCACAGCTTCCCACTCTTGCAACCCTTCTTCAGACTGAATAACCCCATGATTGTTTCAGTCTCAGGACAACAAATGTGGGCAGAGACACCACTGCAAGCATAAGTGAGGGTATTTTGCGTAACAAAAGACTTGTGGAATGTCAGATAAAAGCTGGAAAATAGCCTCAAAAATCAGCCCAGATTCTGGGAGACAGAAGTTACTTTGCCTAAAGCTATAATAAAGGTTTGCATAATATATTGCTTAATATCTTCGGAGAGTTTAAAACAAAATAAAACAAAACAAAAAAAACCCCTCACAACTCAAAAACAAACCAAAACAAATAAACTACAAAAAAATCCCACACTAAAAAACTACCCAGAATATAAAACATCATCTGTTATTTCTGGTGAGTTACCTTGGAGCACAGTTCCTCAGGACAACCTGATAGCTGAGCATGTAAGTCACAGCATGTAGGTTGGCTTCAGCTCGTTCAGAAACTAAGAATGATGTCTTTGAAGAAGCCGTTTCTGCTCCTTGTTTGTGACTAATGTGACCCAGTCTATCTGATAATGATAGGTTGGTCTCTGCATCGCACAGAAAGAAGATTTTAAAATGCATTTAAATCCTCATTACTCTGAGTTCACAGTATGATTCAATGAATGAATTAGGAGCCCTGGAGATAGATTCATAAGGGAATAATCTTTCCTAGACTGTGCAGCGGCTTAAACCAGCAGTGGAAGGAAACGATTGACTGTGGGTAAGATCAGCTAAGGAGCTGTGAAGGTGTAAGACTGATCTGAAAATTCCTGTGAAAAAGGTCTACTTTTTCACCCTTTTCAGTGGTGCCCAGTGACAGGACAAGGGGCAATGGGCACAAGTTGGAACACAGGCAGTTCCACCCAAACATGAGAAAAAGCTTCTTTCCTGTGAGGGTGACAGAGCAGTGGCACAGGCTGCCCAGGGAGGCTGTGGAGTCCCTTCCCTGGAGACATTCAAACCCCTCCTTCCATCCCCTGCCTTTCTGTGATTCTGTGATTCTGTAACCAGTGCAATTTTATCAGGTCCTATGCTCAAAGGCAGTCCCTGCCCATTTGCTATGCTAACAAGGTCTGGGAGCAGTTGGGTTGTTGATTATAAGCTTTTATGAGAAAATTTGCTAGATTTTATTTCTCCTCAGAAGAATAGACTACCTTATATTTAAAATTAATCAAGCAAATTCTTTTTTTTTTTCTTTTGATGCTGTATGCAAGAGCTGTACAGTGAAATCACCAAATGCTACATTTAGCACTTAAAAATAATTACATTGGATTTGGTGTTTCATTGACATTTCAGCCTTTCTTTGCATTTTAGGACCTGCAGGACCAGCCCAAATCTTTAGTGCATGGTGCATATAGCATAAGACATGCCACCAGAGTCTGCAAATCACATGAGCATTATCTCATGTGACAAAAGTATATTTGCCCTTAAAAGGAGGAGATTTTCTCTTCGGCTATTCCCTCTTCAGCTTCCCCTCCCCATTTTCTGATTTTTCCAGCACCGGATCTCTATTGTTTTTATTATTATTTTACAAAATTATGGAAAATGAAACAGGTGATTCAGCCTTGCTGGTTGTGTTTGATGTAGATGCCCAATATAAACACCATGCACTGATTCTCAAAAGAGTGACTGCCATAATGAGTACAAAAGCTCCTAGAAAGATTGTGCCTGCTTTTTCTGACTTATTCCTGGATCCCCTTGGTGGTGAAATTATCAGAAATGGCACCCTGCTGCGGCCTTCGCATTACAGTAGATTTTTACATCATTATAAGCTGTAACCTCTGGGAAAATTGGTCAGTTAGCAAATAGGGCTTTGTTGCTTCCAGCAAAAGTTAACATCTCTCTGGAGGTTTTCCATAAAACAATTTTCCCAGTTTCAGGTTTTTTTGTGAGATAGATATGTCCTCAGTAGATACCATTTTTTATATGTTTTTCTCTAAAACAGTTACATATCTTGAGCAATAGATTGTCAGTGGGACTTTACTGGATGAAAAAGTGAAAAGGAAATATTTAAATGGAATATAAAAGAAATAGAGAATTCCAAAAGTTTGGCTAAGGTAAATATGTTAGTGCTGTTATCCTCACACTACTATGTGTTTCTTCATCAAGTATACTTGGCCCCTGAAGTTCGACATCTTCATCTAGCTGTTAAGAAAATTATGTTCTTAATAGCCCTCAATCTGCTTGCAAGTCCCAAACTGCAAACCTGTTTGCTAGTACATGTGAAACCTGAGGTAAAACAAAAAGAACAAAATCTTGCAAAATAGAATTTTTTAATTTTCTGGTGTTATGGAACACAGTGACCTTTCTGTTAGTATTTGTTGTGTATTCAGCTGTACATTTAATCTCCTCCTATTTATTTTTTTAAAAAGTTTATATCTAGTCAACTTTTCCTAATGGCAGATTCTATTAGCTTTTTTCAGAAGTTATGGGGTAAATATTAACAGAACTCGATATAAAAATTATTGTGCCATAGAAGTTTTTAGTAACCATCCAAGAGCATACAATTATTTTAATAAAATCCTTTTGGAAGGATGTCTTTCTTGAGTACAAATCATAGCTTGAATAATTTATGCATTTTGATTTTCTAATTTCTTCCTTCATTTCTTCACTTTTGCATTTCATAGGACTTTCCCAGGGAGCTTGCTATTACTCTAAGCAGCTCCTGGAATCACGAATTGTAACAGAGATAGGAATATTGAAAAACTGTTTTGTATTACAAGAGATAAGAATTTGTTGGATCTAGAAGACTGTGCAACTTTAGCCAGGCTTAATGCCAAGGTCAGGATTTTCTTCTCTTCTCCTTAAACCAAAACAGAAAATATATAACTTTTTTTGAGACATTGTAGACTCTGTATTTTCTAACTGTCTAGATAGTCAGGTTATAGATACACAGAAAACTCTCTTCATACAGAACTGTGCTACAGTATGTTTGTTATGGGGGTTTATGAGCAAGAAAAGGGACCAATACCTTTGGGGGAATAAGTTAATTTAGATGTACCAAACTGTAGTAGTCTAAAGGTGACTGGATTTTGAAGGTAACAAAACTATGGTAAATGTTTAAAACAGAAACACGAGAAAAGTTTTCACAGTTGTAGTAGCAAAGCAGAGGGAAATCAAAAGAAAGATCTATTTTCAAAAGACAATCCAAACTTGCCGTGTAATTTTATGATTCTCTGCCAGTGAACCGTATGGAGAGATCAGGCTGGATAAAATAGAGATGAAGAAAACGTCAATGTATATCAGCCATTAATTTCAATCAAATAAAGGAAAACTGTGCAGAATCACATTTCTGATTCATATGAGAATTCTGTAATGATGGGCAACTTTACTCAGCTTTGATCTAAAGAGAGTAAAATTTAATATTGTTGATACAGATAAAAGTGTGAAAATACACAATATTTTAATTGCTAACACTAATAGCAAGTCCTACTTTGAGCAGAAAGTACTTAATTATTTTCACTGCTGAGAACTGTGTACAGAGAAAATGCAACTGTTGATTTTTTTAATGTTGTTTTTATATTTTGTTCTCTAATTTTGTCTGTGCTTAACTGACTAAAGTTTCAGTGCAGTTTACAGTGTTTCCTGTCTGCTCTTTCAGGCTTTGGGAAAATATTTCCTGTATATATTTCACTGAGATCTCTGTCATTCTTCATGCCAGAACCTTGCCCTCTTATGTACTGGTGGCATAAAAATGTACTTTTTAGCATTTCCTGAGGTTACAGAATCTATCTAGTTCAGTGGGAAACACTGAGAAGGAGGTCTCTTGACTGAAAGAAAACCAGACCCTGAAGTCCTCATGGGAAGAGCAGATGAAACACATTAGCATGCAAGCATTAACTTGCTTCTCAGATCACAGATAATACTGAAAGTTTTGTTCCTAGAAGACTATGCCACAAATACGATTGTGTAGGCCATTGTGAATGAGAAAACTGACAAGTATGTTTGAGCTTTCAAAGTGAGTTAGATTTCTAGAGTTGTAATTGTATAAAGTTGACCATACGACGAAAAAGAGGTAAATGTCAAAATCAAGGACACAGGGAGAGACTGAGAGAACATAGTCCAGGGGTGGAAAAGGAAGAGGGGGCAAGCATATTCCCACAGACTAAATAATTTAGTTTGAACTGGTTTGATTAAACATGGAATTAACACCTATGATGACAGTTTTTTTTTCTGAAAGTGCCATGTCACATATATCTGCTGCTCTGAACAGATGCTAGGAAGAAGACACACAGGGCATCTCCAGGAGTTAAACAATGCACCTAAAATCCCCAGACACACTCTTGGGTACTGGAAGGAAAAAATAGCTGTTCAACAGGAATGAGTATGACCTGTAAGATTCATACACAGATTGTCCCATAAAAATATGCTGGAGTTAGCAGATTTCTTCTGAATTTACATCTGACAAATATTAATGACCAGGGAAAGGATTCCTCCCACAGCTACTGCCAACTCACTGTACTGCCATTTGGATTGTCTAGGACACATGGGAATAGGCCTTGGGAAAACGATGATAACACAAGTGGAGATCTGTGAATGAATAAGTCCTGCCAAATGTTTGGGCCCAATACTCCTGAAGGAATTACAGTCCACCTGTGGCATCAGCATGGTCTTTGTGATCCTGCCTAAAGAAACAAAATGGCTGCCCTGTTTTGAAGGACAACATGCTGCATATGGTACAGATTTACTGAGAAGGAAAGATGAGTAGTGCAAGGGGTTTCTCCTCACCTATTAATGGACCTGATTTCCAATAAGCTTGAGGATCACTAATGGAAAAAAAGTTTTATTTTTCTGTTGTGTATCTATCTGCCTGTGTGTTTACTGTGTCTCTGGCTGTATAAAGTCTATTATAGTTTTGAGAAGTTTTACCTGCCTTATCCTTTATGGTATCCTGTTAAGCCAGAAAAATATGGAGAAATAATGAGACAAATAAATGTGTGGTATTGTATCTAATAGGTTTATTTGCCTTAAGTTTCAAACTTGACTACTTATTTTATTATTTTAGTGATTTCATGCAGCTACAGATAGTTCCAGTAGAAAGTGATTAGTCACTTAACATGATTTCCATTGCACAGACTATTGCACAATGGTTGAATAAGTCTGTTTTAAAGAATACACACTCCTCCCCATGTATTGCATGGCATGCAGCTGTGTATTATTTTTATAATCAGTAAAAACTGCAGGGAGACTTCTGAAAGGTTACACTGCTTTGACTTTGCTGACAGCCTCTAAATGTTGCATAGGAGGAGTGATTGACAGTCTTTAGACAGATAGAAATTACAAACTCTGTGTCGTTTTTCTATTCACATTTAAGAAATGGTGAAGTAGAATCGTCTTTATTGATACATTCTATATAAAGATTAGGTCCTTAAAAGAGCAATTCTCTATTACCCTGCATGAGGTGGTATGCATCAAAGCAAAAGGAACATAGACTACTGTCACCTGATCTTGGCAGCATTTTAACATTTGCTACGTATTATTGTAAAATAGAGAATTTCATAGGTAGTAAAGGAGGAAATCATCCACAAGAAGAGAAGCAGGTTCTGTATAGTGCAGACTTATGTGTTTGAGGTGGTTAAGATTATATGTTTACCTTTGTAATATTGGAGCACAAGTCTGTACACTCTTCCCTGTTACACTGGGCGTGTTTTATTTCTGTAGCATAAAGACAAAACAGTTATAGCAAAAAGTTATAAAAACTTGTTTTTATCCTTTTCACGTTACCAGAACACAGAAATCCTTAAAGAGAGAGAAGCAGTATTTTAAGCTTTCACCAACTGGCCTCTCTTGGAGGTGAGGTAAAACTTGGGTGCTGCTAATGTTCAAACTAGTCTTGCAGAAGACATACATACATACATACATACATACATACATACATACATACATACCTACATGCATATGGATTTTCAGCAACTCCATTGGTAACCAAAGTCTTAATTTAATGGCTTCATATAGCTGAACTGTCTAGTCGTCCTGAGCAAGTTGCCACAGCTGACTTCCTTTGGGCATTGTGAGATTAGTGTTGTAAGGACAAAACCAGAAATCTTACTGCCCTTACTTTGCTGCCTAGCTCATGAATCAGCTTGGTTTTCACTCAGCCTACCAAATTAAGCCTCACTTCACAGAAATGCAATATGGACATGAGAAATATTGCCTGTGTCAGACACCATAACAGAGTATCTCACCTGCCAATCATGTTCATCTAATTTCTAGTATAATGCATAAGTAACCCACAGATCACAGATCTATTACCTTTTGACTGGAATAACCTGTGATTGCTTGGGATAGGGGATAATATAATTTCTTCTCTTACTTGATTTGTTTTCTTCCAACACACAATCCTGAATGAATCTGATACTATTCTGAATTGGTGGCTGGGGAGTTATCTAGGAGGAACTAATAGATAATTACAAAAAAAACCCTAGTAGGTGTTTGGTAATACATTATATCAGAGAACCAATGGGAATGGGAATAGGAATACTATTGAAGAAAATGAAAATTCCTTAGGGAACAGAAATTACTAAATAGCAAGCAGAAACTGTTTAGATTTTCATATTAAGTAGTCATAACCATGCATGCAGAAGTAAGAGTATAATGGCTGCTGTGAAAAAGCCTCCATTACTTTGGAAACTGGAAGTACTTTAATACAGAGAACAGAATTCAGCTGTTCTTATCTTCCTGAAAGGAAACCTAAATGAATGCAAAGAACTGGTCAGTGAGGTCTTAGAGCAATCACTTAAAGGAATATGTGAAAGAAAGTAATTAATGAAATAAACTTTACTGAAGTCAGAATGGCAAACTGACCTGCTGTGGAGAAAAAAATTGAGTAACACAAAAAGGCAGAAATAGGGCTGTGTCTGCCATTCTTTAATGGACAAGCAAGCACAAGTATATAAAGACAAAATTAACAAGACTAAACTTGAGAATAAATGACACAAAAAACCATCAAGAAACCAACATTCTTCTGTAAGACAAAGGAACAGATAAACCTATTCTGTAAAGAGGAGTAGTAGATAAATTATCATGGGTGCAGAAAAGGATGAAACGTTCTCTCTAAGAGCCATTTATTACCACTTGGTTAATTAACTTCTCTTTACAAGGGTAAACAGACCATAACATAGAGGATAAATGAAGTATGTGTTTACGCTGTATGACTACAAGTTGCAAGGGCTGAGGAAACTCAGTTTGGTTTGTTGAAGAAATCCTGAGGAACCTTGGAATCAGTAGATTATCACTTTGAATTGGGAAAGGATATGGCATATATGGCACATACCTTGAAACAGAACAGGGATGGACTTGGAGAATTATAGGTGTGTCAACCTGTCATGGTTTTAACTGGGATAGAGTTAATTTGAGACTACACTGAGAGCAATGGGGGGTGGAACATTCAAGCACTGGGATACACATTTAGCAAAAGCCACGTGGTTAGTCAACACAAGGGGATCTGCCAATCGAGCTGGCCCTGCCCAGTCAGAAATCCTACATACTGTGGAAGGGGATAGAGTCCCTGTAGTGCACGTAAAAGGTATGCTGGGGAAAACAGTGTGGGTTCTTCCTGCCTCAGGCAAAGGCAAACCCATTCATGGGATTGCTTTTGCTCAAGGACCTGTGTGCACCTGGTGGGTGATGCGGGAGGATGGAGGATTCCGATGCGTGCCTCAAGGGGATTTGATTTTAGGTGAAAACAGCCAATGAGGTTAATGGTATGCTGTTAATTGCAATATAATGTTGTATGTCATCAATACTATGGTTGCTATATGTCATATCAAAGGTATCATGGTGGGAATCTCCCAAATTAATAAAAAAAATGAACTTTCAATTGAACCAAGGAAAGTGCAGCAGTGATAGAACAAGGACTAACAGTGCAGCGGTGATGGAATGAGACTGACTTCAGCATGCAACAATCTAACACCACACACACCATCTCTCTGAAAGAATCGTACAATAGAGGGAACCCAAAGTCATGGACTAAATTAACTCAATGGACATTTCATGGAAATTTTACAGGGGTGGTCCATGGACTAGGGGAATGATAAATAAAATCTGTATATTCTACTAAAGGATGAGAAGGTGGGTAGGGGTTATTGAAATTGTATTGCATAGTATGGGACCTAAGCATGATGTAAATGATATGGAATAAGGGGTGGATACTGTCATGGTTTTAGCTGGGATAGAGTTAATTTTCGTCACTGTAGCTGGCATAGTCCTGTGCTTTGGAATTAGTACAAAAACAATGTTGATAACACACAGATGTTTTAGTTGTTGCTGGGTAATGTTTATATTAGTCAAGGACTTTTCCAACCTCTCATGCTCTGCCAGGTGCACAAGAAGCCAGGAGGGGAGGGGGCACCGCTAAGAGAGCGGATTTAAACTGGCCAAAGGGATAGTCCATATCATGTAACGTCATGCCCAGTATGTTAGCTGGGAGGAGCTGGCTGGGGCAGGAAAGCAGCAATTGTGGCTTGGGGACCAGCAGTGTCGGTTGGCGGGTGGTGAGAGGTGGTATCGTTTGTGTTTCTGGTTTTTCCCCTTTTTTCCTTTTCCTTTTTATTATATTATCATTATTGTTACAATAATAATAATAATTATTATTATTATATTTTAATTATTAAACTGTTCTTATCTCAACCCACAAGTGGTTTTTTTGTGCTTTTGCTCTTCCAATTCTCTCCCCCATCCCAGAGAGGTGGGGGAGTGAGAAAGAGGCTGCGTGGTGTTTAGTTGCCAACTGAGGCTGAACCATGACACAGGCTAATGTCAGTATTGGTTAAAGTGCTAGAACAATCAATTTTGTGAGCATTTGTAGGATAACAATGCCAATTAAAGTATCCAATGTAGATTTGTCAGGATCCAACAGTGGAAGATCAATGTAATTTCCTTTTCTGGTAGGAGAACCAGTCTAGTAAATAAAGGAGAAGCGGGTTATATGGTATACTGGCTTCACTAAGACTTCTGTCACTGTTCTGCATGACATTCTTATTTGCAAATAAAGGAAGTATGGTCCAGATGAAATAAAGTCAACATCCAGTGGGGAAACACAAGGTGATTCTCATCAGTGTGCTCTCAAACTGGGACGTAATTTCAGGAGTATTGCATAAGTCTGTCTAGGGCATGCTTCTGTTCAAGAATGTCATTAGTGGCCTGGATGGTGAAATGAAGAACATATTAAGGAAGTCTGCAGATATCGCTGGACTACAGGAGGTTTTAAATGCCTCGGAGGAAAGACAGGAGGACTGGAATTCAAGTGTTCTTATTATAATAAAGAGTCCAAACTCAAAAGAGCATTCCTTTCGTGAATCACATCCATAAAACAAATGCAAACAATATTATTTTTGCTTGTATATTTTATATTTTAGAATTTAGCTTTTCTCTTTAAATTCATAGCAGGTCTATACAGGCATTAGGGAAAAACATCTTAATAAGTAGTCACTGATCTTCGCAGAATTGGGTGACACTGGAATTTACTGCACCAAACCCACAAAATGACAGAGGAAGTGCGCATATTTTCTGAGGTCTACAGGAGTAAGATTTTCATAATTCACTGAGCAACCAATGCGATTTGAAGCTATTTTTCACTTAATCCAGAGAAACAAACCAGGCTGGAGAGATGAAATAAACTGTGGTGAATATTTATGAACAAGCAGTCAAGCATAATCACATATAAGATACATGGGGAAAATTCACAGAATGGGTACTCTGAGGGTAGATACTAATGGAATATGATGGGAGGTGAACAGAGCTGTTAAGAGTCAATTATTACAGTACTACAGTGAAAAAGCAAAATTAAAAGAGCTGCTAATGTCATATTGTACACAACAGGCCATATTGTTAATGCTAGGCAGAAGATCCATAAAAAGGCCATCAGGCTGTCTAAACCGGCAACACCAGTTTGTACATATGGAGAATAATTTCATCACAGCACAAGATATTCCCAATATCTGTTTTTCATTTGCGGTTTTTCTCTGTGTGGAAAAGGACTGCTGAAATGGACTGTGAACTTTTCCCCGACTGTGTTAGGTATTGCAGGCCGTTGACTCCTTTTGTCCTTCTCCAGTGGAGCTGGGTTAGTTTTTTGGAAATCAATCAGTGGAGACTCAGGCACATCTGACCATCTGCTTGCTGTTTGCTGTGAAATGAAGGAGTACAGTCTGCAGTAGTGTTTCATGAGGTGTGACTCCAGAGGTTTTTGTTACAATAAATGGGCATGAGGATATCCCTTAAATAATTCTAAATGAGGTTTTGTTTGTTTTCTGGGCTAAAGGGATGAGATACTGGTGGAACCTTATGTAGTTTCTTTATTGTAAATCATTAGATTAGTAGAATCTTTGGTCCGGTCTTCCTGTGAGGGCTTTGAAGAGTGATTTGAGACCAGGAAAGCTGTGTAGCCAGAACCCTGCCTTCACCCACTGTGCAGCACTCCTCTTTCATGAATAATGTCAACAATAGTTATTAGAAAAAGATTACAGAATACTTTACCACAGATTACAAAGAATTTGTTATTTAAATTAGTGCTAAGAGCCAGTAAAAGACTGGAGCAGAACATTGCCCTGCTTACACAATCCCTAACTCAAAGAAAAGTTCTAGTTTGTTACACCCAATCTGTACTTGAGGAGGCAAAGGAGTGGATATTGGAAGTATATATATGTGTATATAGGTGAAGTGGTGATATTTGACTCAGCCACCACTCTGCAGTCCTAAACTTTGTATAATGGTAGCTTCTTCCAGATTTTGCTGGAAATTCACATCAGATATCAGAGTCAGAAAAACAGTGAGATGATTGTACCACTGACACATCTTTAATGGCTGTTGTTTTAAACTGTCTCACTCCAGAATGAGGCCATAGTTACACAATAGCCAATTTTGTATTAACACATTATTGGATCACTCATTTATAATAAATTGATCCAAATCAAGCATCCAGTTTATGGCTGTGTTTATGTTGCTTTAGCTGGAGCACACTGTGAGTATAATGACTGGATTTTAGGCCAAAAGCCACGTACAGGAAGGAGATCAGATGATAGTTGTCTCAGGGAACAAAGTCAGCCCATCAAAACATGTATGAAAACATCTCAAGCTGCAATGAATTTGTGCTGGATCAGTTCTTTTGTGTCATGTGATGATAGTAGTTTTGATCTTGTACAGGGAGCCCTAAAGCCAGACCCAGCATAGCTGCAGTTATTTTCCCAAGTATAACCCAGCTGCTATAAAACAGTTCCCTCTGCTTTGCTTGTGAATGCATGTTCTTACATCTACATTGCAGTTTGTCATCACCTCACTTTTGGCAGTGCCAGAATGCATGAGCTGTGCTGCACCCTGGACCACAGGAATGAAGTTTCCTTAGAAATGCTGTTGCTTTTTTTTCTTTTTTAGACTGGGCAATATCAGTAATTCAGTGATTCAGTTTGCAGTGGGACTCCACTAAGCTGTGCAAAAACAGCTGAGGAGTGATGCCTTGTGGCATGAGGTAGGAATGCGTGGTCAGAGACCGGAGTCACTTGGTTAGCTTTGTCACTTAGGGAAATATGCATAGAACATCACCCACAATAAAACCAAGAAGGTCTTCATCTGGGAGGAGGCGATAAAACCATATATGACAGTAAAAATCACCATGGAAAGAAATAAGAAAGGGGCAGTGTAACATACTACTGAGTCTGATGGCACCCAAAGCCTTGGTTTTGCCCTGAGCCTACCAGTTCTCAAACTGTCTCAAATGGCCAGTACTCTGCAGATGACCCAAAAGCCTCTGCTTTACAGTGGAATCAGCATAACTGAATTACTGAACATCACAGATTTAGAAAAAAACAGAACATGAAAAGGCTTTGTTAAGTTTGAAAATATATTAGGTCTCAATTGTCTTTGATAAGAAGAAGTGATGTTGAATGTTTTTATTTTCAAAATGAGTAAGTGCTTCAGTTCAAACAATCAATCAGGGGAAGCAGCTGAGTGCTTATGAAGAGACGTAGTGAATATAACTTTTAAATGGCGAAGTATGATAAAGAAAATGTACCACAAACTTTTAAACAATTTTTTTGAACTTGGAAAGATGTTGGCAAGTAGATGAAGTAACTACTACTACAATCCTTTCATTTGTTTTTCTTTGAAATATCCTACAGCTATAAACTCTCTTCTGTGACTGTAAAGAAAATAAAAATTATTAAGAAGTGTGATTGCTGTAAATTAGAAGTGGAAACTGGAATGAGACTAATTCAAACTGGGTGCTAGGTAAGGGCTTTAACAACAAAGGTGTGAAATATTGGAATGAACTAACTATTTTTTTTAATGACCAAATGCCTTCAAATCGAAATTGGATAATAAATTATTTGGGGAAGTGTAGGTGTAATTGGTAGAAACAAAATGGCCTGTGCCATGTAGAAGACCAGGCTAATGATCAGAAATTCATTTGGGACTTAATTTTATCAATCTATGGGAAAGTTCTTTCTTTACTGCTGCCAAACCTGCCCTTTCACTAGCTGAGGATCCTGCATAACCAGCTGTTGCACATTTTCTCATTTTATGAATATTGGTAATTCCAGCAATATCTCATTTCAGCAGTCCTATACCAAAAGCTAGTAACTGCAGTCTAGTTTGGTGTCAGTGTCAAACGAAAGGAACAGAAGAAAATCTGGGTGCGGAAGCAAAGTAGATTAACAAAATTTAGAATTATAGGAAATTTGTATCTGTTTAGATAAAGAAGCAGTCTTTCCTCTTCTAGAGTCTAGGCAGTTTATCACAGAAGATTCTTGAAGTGTGCAATTGTAACTTTTCAGATTTATGTGTGTGTGTGTGTCTGAAATCAGACATTAAATTATAAGTGTAACAATACATGTGAATTCTGCAGCTGAATCTACCACTTCAGTTTACAAAGTGCTAAGCAGTAGCCCAAAGGTGCCCATGCACTGGAATATCTCCCTTTGTACTGCATGAGCTTTCCCTAGGATGCCTTCAGCTCTGGTCATTTGCCACTTCCAGTCAATTCCTGTCCTTCCTCTCAGATAATTACTAAAAGACATGTTGCATGCAGCTACAATCTTCTGGATGCTAAGAGAGTTTGTTAGCATAGCTGTGGACCTTTTCAAACATTTCACTTCAGTGCCCAAAGGCATTGCAATTTAATTCACCAGAACAGTGTGAGCTTCCTGCCTTGGCCTTTACTGTATGTGGCTGCGGAACTGGGTGCTGATGCTTACCAAACTGTTTAAATTATTAATAGAAGATAATAAGTGAAGCAGTAATTCAATATATTAAAATGCCTACTTGTTCTACTACTATGTTCTTTCCACTAGGGACACATTTTCAGATGTAATCAGTGTTAGCACAATTTTCCCCCCAACGTCCATGAAATTCCCAGCCCATATATACGCAGCATCTACAAAAATGTGTTTTACTTTATATCAAGTGTGATAAATATATCTCAGAGCGATAAATAGTGGATATGTGTAGCTAAAAATTGATCAGACATTTCTGTCCAATTTCTGGCTATTTATCAAAACCAGCCTGGCTTGTTGAAGGAAGATGATCCTGCAGAGTACACATACATATGACAGCCTGTTGTCCTTTGGTTCCTCCAAATAGCTAGACTACATTGTTTGACCTCTAAGCCTCGATTCATAAGGGAATGAGATATGTACTAAGTGTACGCAGAAAGAGTTTCTGGAGGACAGATTGCTAAAAGGCTATAGTTTGTCTCCTTTTTCCTTGCAAGCTCCAATACTTGCATGTACCTTATGACTGTTATTACCTAGATAGAATCATTCCATCATTTCCCTTTTAAAGGAAAAATTGTTCTTTAAACTACCACTTTCTTTGATGGTGGACTATTTTCATTCCAGCCAATAATTTTTATTGTACTTCTCTCAAGTCTAGCTGTAAAAAGCATATAAATAAAACCTTGACCAGGGTATTAAAAGTTGAACTACCAATAATTTATCAGAGAATCACAGACTCACAGAATCACAGGTTGGAAGGGACCTCAGGGATCATCTAGTCCAACCTTCCTAGGAAGAGCACAGCCTAGACAAGATGGCCCAGTAGCCTGTGCAGACAACTCTTGAAAGTGTCCAATGTGGCCGAGTCAACCACTTCCCTGGGGAGATTATTTCAAATGTTGACTGTCCTCACTGTGAAAGATTTCCCTCTTGTGTCCAATTGGAATCTCCCCAAGAGTAACTTGTGTCCATTCCCCCTTGTCCTCTCCATGTGACTCCTTGTAAAAAGAGAGCCTCCCTCTTCTTTGTAGCTGCCCCTTAAGTACTGGTACATGGTGACGAGATCCCCTCTGAGCCTCCTTCTCTCCAGGCTGAACAAACCCAGTTCTCCCAGCCTATCCTCCTATGGCAGGCTTCCCAGTCCTTTGGTCATCTTGGTGGCCCTTCTCTGGACCCCTTCCAGCCTGTCCACATCGTTTTTGTATAGCGGGGACCAGAACTGTACACAGTACTCCAGGTGTGGCCTGACAAGCGCTGAGTAGAGTGGGGTAATGACTTCTTTATCTCTGCTGGTGATGCCCTTTTTGATGCAACCCAGCATCCTGTTGGCCTTCTTGGCCACAGCAGCACACCGGTCACTCATGTTGAGCTTCCTGTCCACCAGGACCCCCAGGTCCCTTTCCACAGAGCTGCTCTCCAGCCAGGTGGATCCCAGTCTGTGCTGCACTCCCAAATTATGTTTTCCCAGGTGCAAGACCTTACACTTGTCCTTGTTGAACTTCATAAGGTTCTTGCTGGCCCACTCTTCCAGCCTATCCAGATCTTCCTGCAGAGCAGCTCTCCCTTCTGGAGTGTCTACTTCCCCACTCAATTTGGTGTCATCAGCAAACTTCATCAGGCCACACTTGATCCCATTATCCAGATCACTTATGAAGATGTTGAATAACATTGGGCCCAATATTGATCCCTGGCGGACCCCACTTGTGACAGGTTGCCACTTGGAAAAGGAGCTATTTACCACCACCTTTTAGTAATTTAGTAACAAAGTTACTAAATTTAATAATTTAGTAACAAAGTTCTCCCCAATGTTGTGCCACAAAGACCTCTTTGCATAAAAGATTCATATCCTAATACCTTATATTTGTTCATTCATTTTTTTCAGCATTTCCACCCTGTGTATAGGAGGAACATTTGGCAGGTTCCCAGCTAAACAATGACTTTTAACAGCTGGAGTCAGCCAGGACACTGACTTGTTTCACTGAAGTGCTGATGAGTTGTTTCTTCTACAATGTGAAAACTGTTCTTGTTCCTTCTATTGTTTTTGCACAATTGACTTCCTGAAGTCTGTAATCAATTGGTTAAGTTCCTCTTTAAATATTTACTAAGCTATATTCTCCTGGGGTCATATGTATTACTTCCAAATATATTTGTTTCTTCATCACCAGGAGAGTCCCCCTCAAATCCCAAACTAGCAAAAAGTCCCGGAGAATAGGATATAAACTGAGCTAATTTGAATTTTAGAGCTATTGCAACGTATTTCACAAGTACTGCACTGCTTGGATCGCTTCTGTTAAAACTGAACCAGTATGTGGAATTTCCTGCATCAATTTCAACCCCTTTCAGTGTTTTCAGATACACATGAGAGTTTTGGCAGCATTTCTGACAATTCTTTATACCTCAATGCAGCCCAGGCAGCAGCTGAGATCTGGTTTAATTTTAGGATTGCTAACCTGAACTGGAATGTCAAATAAGAGCCAGAAAACTCTATAGGAAGCTTATAAAATGGTATTTGCCAGGCTCAAAACTGAGCGGTTTCATCCTGGAACTGCAGAGGATTATGTATTACATACTCTAAGGCTTCTTGCATTTTACCTGTTAACTGATTCCTAATCAGAGGTGGCTGAAAGAAAAATTTAGAGGTACCTGTCTGGAGTACCATCACATGCTGGTTCAGTCTGACCACTGCTTGTACACATGTATTTTAAGGGCATTCTCACCTAACCATGGTTTAAGCCTGCGTAATCTAGTAATTTCCTCTTGTGTCCATATCACCATTTAATGTGTTGATCAGATTTAGAGATTTGACAGATTTATCTGCTTCCCTGAGGCAGAAACACCACTGAAATGAATACTGACCTCTGTCCTAAAGCAAACATGCAGCTATGTGATTTCATTTAGCAGCACTGAAGAATGTAAATGCCTGCTAGTTTCAACACTTTTTCAAATATTTTGCTGAATCAGGAGTTATCTTTAAGCATACAGATACTCCCACTGAGGTCCCTGGAGTCAATAGAAGTTAAAAGATGTGCCTTGCTACCGTAATTTTGGGCTTTAAACGCCTCACAAAAAGACTTGCCAAAAGCAGAACTTTTACCAGTCCACCTTAATCTGCATTTTATCCCTTTCTGATGAGAACTAGTATAGCTTTTGCTGCTTCTTTGCTCCTTTTCGTAACTATTAGTAGACTTCTGAATGGAATTCTCAAAATTTGTATTGCCTTCTTGCAGCCGAGTTATATTTAAAAATTAGTCAGATGGGCAGTTTCTGATTGCCAGCTAAAATACATTTAAGCACATTTTCATTTAATTTCAAAAGATGGAGGTTTTTTCTTCCAGCCTCTTACCTAATGCATTCCACCAGCCCAGCTTCTTTCCAGCAAAGAAAATATGTTTTGTCTTTCTAAAGATATGCATTGACCTAACTTAAAGCATTCATGTTTGAACTCTTACCTGGCTCTGACTAGGACAGCTGCTCACATCTGTATCTGGTGCAGATTAGGAACGTGGATGGGAACTTTGAATTTTAATTGAACCAGGATTTTATTCACAAGTTTCGTACTCTTATCTATGAGATTTCTTTCCTTCTCATGCTTCTAAGTCCCTTTTTGTTTCCTTTCTTTGACTTTTCTGGATAGTTCATGTCAAGTATTCAAACAATAGCATCTACATTTTTGTATGCATTGGGGGTTGGCAATTATTTGTCATATGATGTCTTTGCAGAAAAAAAAAGCTCACTGATGTGGTTCTGGGCAACAAATAAGACATTTAGTCTTAGCTATAGAAACTATAACGGCAGAGCTGGCAGGGCTTGCTATATTATTGTTGTAGGTTTTAAACTGCTGAATGCTTCCTGCCAGTTAAACAGTCAATGCAGAAAACCATTGTCATTGATAGTGACTTGTAATTTACATGGGGACAGTCTTTGCTTAGGAAAAGAAGCAGCAATGACAGAAGTTTAATCTAGGACAGTGGTCTTCAAAGTGGGGTGTGTGTACCTCAGGGGATGCACAGACAACCGGTTGGTGTGTGGGAAGAAAATATTTTTTCTACCATTAATAAAATAAAATAGTATTTGTAAATATCTTTGTTGCATCTTATCCTTTTTTATTTTCTATTTTATGTGCATTTTATAATCTGCACAATATATTAGTACAGTAGTACATGTATATAATTTATACATAAATAAATACATATACATATATTGAGGGTGCACAATCAAAAAGGTTTGGAGATGAATGCTCTAAGACAGAATCCTAGATGGATGGCAGAGTAGTATGCAGATAATCATACAGCCAATTTTGCTTTTACTTGTTTCAATTTTAAACCAATGTGGTTCTAATTGAATTATTTCTGATTTATTCCAGTATGATATCATTGTCCTGCCATTTGTAATTGGAAAAGTGGGGGCTTAATGCAAATGGAAACACTGTCTTTGTGGGTTTCCAACTGTTGAATCATGTATAGAAATGCCTCATATCTCTGCAGCATGCTGCAAGCTTGGTTTTTATCACCTTGTTGTAATCTAGGAGAAAGTGCATTGAATTTTACTGGAATAATTCTGGTGCATGGGAAAGAAGCAAATGCCTAGTTACTGATAGGCCATCTATGGCTGAAAGCCTCTAGAGACTTGTGCTGCTAGGAATTCCTTTTTGGGACGGAGAACTTATATGACAAGCTATGGGCTGCAGCTTGATTTTTTGAGAAACATATATCCAGGTACAGTTAGTATCCAGTGCACAGATAAAGAGCCATGATCACATACTTGCGCTTAGGGAGTATTAACCACTTGCTCCACTTAAGGATCCTGTTGTGAAAGAAGAATATTCAGTCTGCAGGTATCCAAAGCTTCTGGTCTCTCACACAACTCATTGTCTGCCAGTCTAAAATCATGAATGTGGAGACAAGTGCTCATCCTTGGCCTTTGCAACCAGGCTGTTACTATGACAAATTCAGAGAAAGATGTTGAATTACCAAATATGCAACCAAATCTGAGGCTGCCAGTAAATAGATACCTGTCCAGCCTGGATTATTCCAGCTTTTGAGGAAAACTCCCTCCTGGTGCAAAGATGCATTTGACTCATTAATCCAGAGCCTGAAAAGAGACATCTCATTTCAGCAACTAACAGTCTGGCCTTGAAACATGTTATACTGCTTGACAGTCAAACTGCCATGAATATATGGGAGATCTATGGCTATTGAGAAAACAGTCAATACCCATGGCTACTATGGATAGCAATTATCTGTGGCAACTACAGATTTTTTTCAACTTGAAAAATGTTACATCTCTACCTGCTTTGCTGTTAGGCTAGAACCTGTTAGAATTAGAATTTAACAGAGTTGGATTTCCATGACAGTCTAACTCCAGTCTTCAGTAAACTCTCTCAGTCACCAAAACTAAAGAATGTGACATTGGAGGAAAAAATACTGACACCAAGAATAGTTTTGTTCCAGGATAGATGTACAAATTTAGGGCTAATGTCTGTAGGACGGACATATTTAGATGAAATTACTTTTCTTCAGAAAAGGCCCGAAACTGGGAAATATGTATCATAATTGACAGCTGGATCATTCGGACACATCCCTAAGGTGTTGAACATGTGGACTGAAGTCCTCCAAACTCTGATTTACAGAAGAGACTTGAGCTTAGGTCTTCTCCATGCTCCAAAGGAATCCTTGCTGTGAGGCTATTGGCTATGCTGAGGTAAGGCACTTTTCATCTTGTCATGGAGATATTTTGCAGCTTGTGAGAGCTGTGCCACTTTGTATAATAACTAACTTGTCATAGCAATAGGGATCTGAATCCATTTTATGGCTATATGCACCAAGCCACTGAATCATTCTCCCTATGGACTAATGGATATTTATTTATTTACAGAAGTAAAATAGTTTTAATCAAGAGATAATTAAAAAGACAGATACTGACTCTATATTTTCTCTTGCTATTCTTCCTCCATTTACGAAATGAACAATCAGCTAGTATCAACAATTCATTAACAGAAACATCACTATTTGAATCAAGGTGACTACAGGGTCTCATCTTCTTTTAGATTTAGTCAAATGGGTTATTTGTTGGTAATATTAATAATTAATTTTGTATTAAGTATTTTTTAATTAGGGATTTTGATGTTCTGGGAAAATAAAAGAGAATTCGCTCCAACAGAGGATAACATGAGAAGAAAATGTTGAAAAGAAGCCTCTCCTCACTGAAGAAAATGGAAAGATCTTCAACACAAAAAAAAAATCTTGTTTTTATCATGGCCAGAGCTTCATCCATTGTTTCCCCCTGAATTTTGAATATTTGTGGGGTAGTTGTCTTGCTCATATATGTCAGTGGGACATAGTCATGCAAACAGTCCCACATCCTTGCTGAGCATTACATATGTGCTTAAAATATTTAGCTAAATGTGCACCCTCAAACGTCTCTGGCCAAAATGAATTAAAGTCATGAACAGAAGAAAATAATCTGTTGTTTGTACAAAGAATCTTATTTCATCAGTCCACTTATAGATGGATTTTTGCTTGCCATAATCTTGATTTTATGTATTTCTAAGGAAAAATGGTGTTGTGAAGCTGTCCGTATGTACTTGGTAAACCTGTAACCCTTATGATTGCAGAAAACCCATTAAAATCAGTGGGGATTTTCCTGAGGCATGAGCTGCTTTAACTTATGACCAACTGTCTTCATCCTGTGTGCATGCTGGGAGCATCATCCTGTGGAGAGCTGGAACATCCACCTCAGGTATGAAGGAAACCAGGAACCTAGTATAACCAGAGAAGAAATAAACTGATAAAGTTCCATCTTCAGTGAACCTCAATAGAAGACAAACCAAAATGGGAAAAGGAGTTAGAAGCCACTCTCCATCATCTTAAAAAGGCCATGGAGGACAGGAGAGGTGCCCAAGGACTGGAGGAAAGCAAATGTCACTCCAATCTTCAAAAAGGGCAACAACGAGGACCTGGGGAACCATAGGCCAGTCAGCCTCACCTCCGTCCCTGGAAAGGTGATGGAGCAGTTCATCCTGGAGGTCATCTCCAGGTATGTAGAGGACAAGAAGGTTATCAGAAGTTGTCAACACGGATTCACCAAGGGAAGATCATGCTTGACCAACCTGGTAGCCTTCTATGATGGCGTGACTGGCTGGGTTGACGAAGAGAGAGCAGTGGATGTTGTCTGTCTTGACTTCAGTAAGGCATTCAATGCTGTCTCCTGTAGCATCCTCATAGACAAGCTAAGGAAGTGTGGGTTGGATGAGTGGACAGCGAGGTGGACAGAGAACTGGCTCAACAACAGAACTCAGAGGGTCGTGATCAATGGAGCAGAGTCTGCATGGAGGCCTGTCACTAGTGGTGTTCCCCAGGGGTCTGTGCTGGGTCCGGTCCTGTTCAACATACTCACCAGTGACCTGAATGATGGGACAGAGTGTACCCTCAGCAAGTATGCTGATGATACCAAGGTGGGAGCAGTGGCTGATACACCAGAAGGCTGTGCTGCCATCCAACAAGGCCTGGACATACTGGAGAGCTGGGCTGAGGGGAACCTGATGAAATTCAACAAGAGCAAGTGCAAGGTCCTGCACCTGGGGAGGAACAAGCCCATGCACCAGTACAGGCTGGGGGCTGGCCTACTGGAAAGCGGCTCTGTTGAGAAGGACCTGGGAGTGCTGGTGGGCAGCAAGTTGACTGTGAGCCAGCAGTGTGCCCTTGTGGCCAAGAAAGCCAACAGTCTCCTGGGCTGCATTAAAAGGAGTGTGGCCAGCAGGTTGAGGGAGGGCATCCTGCCCCTCTATTCTGTCCCATCTGGAGTACTTCAGCCAGTTCCTGGATGCCCAGTTCAGGAAGGATGTGGAACTGCTTGAGCAAGTGCAGCAGAGAGCTACGAAGATGATCAGGGGACTGGAGCATCTCCCTTATGAGGAAAGACTGAGAGACCTGGGTTTGTTTAGCCTGGAGGAGACTGAGGGGGGATTTCATAAATACCTATAAATATCTAAAGGGTGGGTGTCAGGGTGATGGGACTGGGCTCTCTTCAGTGGTGCCCAATGACAGGACAAGAGGCAATGGGCACAGGTTGGAACACAGGTAGTTCCACCTAAACATGAGAAGAAACTTCTTTCCTGTGAGGGTGACAGAGCAGTGGAACAGGCTGCCCAGGGAGGCTGTGGAGCCTCCTTCCCCAGGGGCATTCAAAACCCGCCTGGATGTCTTCCTGTGCCCCCTGCTGTAGATGTCCCTGCTCAAGCGGGGGGTTTGGACAAGACGATCTCCAGACGTCCCTTCCAACCCCTGCCATTCTGTGATTCTGTGATTCTGTGAAGAAATGACATGTACATACCACAACTTCTCTTAAGGTGGTCTTCATTACAATGACCCCCAATACAGCAGACAAAGGGAGTTGCTGTACAGGTAACAACTGTTACAGAGAGAGCATTTGTTAAAACCTGATCAGAATGTCATGATAAACATTACAGAAAAAATTGGCAGATACCCAAAGTCAGGAATGTAACTTTGACAACGATGATCCTGTGGATGAAAACTGATGGGTGCAGGGTTACAGCCATCATGTGGTGGAGCGGATGTTCCAGCATCGTCTCATAGAACAGCTTGCAGTTGTTTTCATGGTCTTGGATGTATACATTTCTATACTGCCTGTATTTTAAAGGAATGACACATTTGTACCCGCTTTCTTGCATCTGATAATAACACCATTTGCAACTCACTAAAAAATGCGGGACATGCTTTATTAGATGAAAAAGATGCAACTGTTGTTGTGGTACAAAGTAATGAAAAACAATTTCCTTTCAACATCAAATTCTTCAGCCTACATTCTTTCCTGCATTAAACTACCTTAAAAAATATGGAATAGTGGAATATCGTTTACAGCAGCCGAGATCTGTAACCTACGCTCAGTGACCGTGTGCAATGGAAACCAGAGTCAGGTTTTTGTCCGTGCTCATGCAACAGAGGATAGTCTATTTCAGCTGTCACAGACTTATTTGAATCTTACTATGTTCTCAGCTTTTATAATTTGGGGCCATTGATAGTTACATTTTGATTTAACTGTCCTGATTTACAGCAGCTGAGAAATCAAACCCACATCTCTTAATAGTGACATTTATTCTAGCAAATTTCCACTACTCTTAATCCAGGAACTTTCTTTAGACTTTTTAATTTAAACACTGATTATTAATTTCTATCTGCACTCACATTTAGTAGTATGGCCAATGCTATTACTTATTGAAAAGGCTTGAAATCTATTTCTCTCTCTAACCATCAGAAAGATTGATGCAAGAAGAAGTGAATACTATACAGAAGTAGGAATTTGCTCCAAACTATATGTGCATTGAGTAAGGTAGTTCAAGGAGAGAGAAATGCTGTTTATAGAACTAGTTACTGATAATGCTCTTCTGAAAACTGAGACTAGAAACAATAACTACATTAGTTTCTTGGGTGAATATGTCACACTTGCCGAAGTGAATCCTTCAGGAAAAGAACTTTACAGGCTCGCTTCTCTTGGGACAATGTTTCCAAAAGACACAACAGACACTCCCGTTTTGAGAATAGCTTAGAGAGCTAGAAAATTTTCCTTATAATGCGAAAGGACTGGAGTAATTCTGTTCAGATGAAAACTTATTACAAAGATATAAAAGACATAGATAACATAAGGATATAGAAGGTACTTCATGCTTTTCTTAATAAACAAATAGAAGGCTTGCTAATAAAAATGTAAAAACCCATTTATAATCCTTTACACAACATATAATTAAATGATTCAACTCATTTCCAAATGTGAAATAAGGGCCAAGAGCAAAATATGATTTCTTTTTGAACCTGACATTTTAATGACCTTAATTACATTACGGTAAAAATGTATTTAAAGAGATATGAATAGATTCCTTCTTGTTTTTGAACATACATTAATCATTAACTGTGTGGGACTGCAAAATCTTTCAGTAATTTCTCCAATAGGTATATGGTGCATAACTGTCCAGTGGGGGTTTATGCCTTCCTCTGAAACTCCAGTTTCTGGCCACTGATGGATAAGATGCATCACTTGTGTCAATGAATAGAGCTTCTCCCAGCTGCAGGCTGCCCTTAGCCTGCATGGACTTCAGAATAAAAGGGATGAGGCCAAATGTCCCCCTCAGTTATACCGGCAAAGCCCCTTGGAATTCTGTAATTTCAATCCAATTGACTTGTCTTTTTGTAGATTAATAGAAAAAAAAATGCACTTAAGTATTGGGAAGAACCAGACACAGTGTCCTGACTCCAGAAGACTTAAAAGGCAGGATTTCTGGTGACAGAAGTGGAAGACAGGCATCTCTCCCTTTTTGAACCCTATGCAATTACCTACCACTTAGTGAATGATCAGATAGAAGTCCCCACAGAGGAGGATGCAGCCACAGTTTAAAATATGAATCCCTGAATGAACATCCAGGGTTTAATGTCTGTGAGGAACAGAATGGGGTTTTTTTTTTCCTGTGATCCTCTATTCTGTGGTTTAAAGCCAGATAATTAACTTGAACGACATTTCAGACACAAAGTCATAAATACCATCTTCCTCAGCAGTAGCCTCTCTCATTGTCTTCTAATAACCAAATACAAGCAAATTTATCCCCGTGATGGCAATGCTACTCTGACATCAATATAAACGAAGACAGATATGTGCATTTATGCAGAAAATTTTCTCCCTTTTTCACTTGAAAAGCCTTAGCCAGCATAATTACTTACCAAAGTCCTGTAGAAACAGAAATGGGCAATAAGCGAAATGCAACTGAATTAAAGGGCACTATCATAATATTAATTTCTTACTAAAAAATTAAGAACAGATACATGAAGTGTATGTATGGCTGTACTGTTAATTTTCATGAAACTGTCTTTAGGAAAATCTAATAATGACTTTGGTTAGTGAATGAATTACGTTGTTTCTTGGTCCATATAAACAGAGTGTTGGATTGGGGAATGGAGAATGCCCCACAGGTATTCAGACAGGGAGGAAGAAAGAGGTTTTTGCCAAAGAGCTTTTTCTTCTAAAGGAGATGGGCAGGAACAACTCACAGTTTACTTTCCCCTTTGAACAAGTGGGAAGGAGGAAATGAACTGCTCCTCTCAAAAGCATAATTCTATGCTTCTTTACAGTAATGCAATTATATATTGCACCAGAGTACAGGTGAACGAAAGCTTATCTAGCTTTTAATGACTAATATAAAATGTATCTTAGCAAGAAAAACTGAGAAGACCTTGAGGGATACACAAAATGCATTGTGACTGTTTTGTAGGAACAGTCATGAAGATAGACTTATCGGAGAGAATGGAGAGGAAAGATCTGGTTTGTTAGAATATTCTTAACACCTTGTTCTCAGATTTTGTTGTGAGCCATAAAGATACTGGTGCTACAATGATGAGTTCCTGGATATAAGTAATTGGAGACAGCTTCTAACAAAAGTAGTAGGGGCTGGCTTTGCAACTAAGGTAGTTATTGCAACATGTGGCTATGGGTAAAATTTTGATCCTCACAAAGCCTGCTTGTAGATGTGGATTCTTAGAAGTTTTAGCAGGACACTGTGCACAACTACACCTTACAGCCTCTATGGCTGTCATGTGCCATTCAGATGGTTTTGAGGGCCTCAAAATCTGATCCCATCTGGTCAGATGGGATTAAAAAAGAGGAACTGATAGCTAGGTGATCTCAGGTCAACACCCCCCCACTTTTTTCTTATTTTGAACCTAACTGAGTGATAATAGATGCTGCAAAGAGGAAGCTCAGATGACCATTGCAAATAGGAAGGGAATGTCGAGTGTCTGTGGCAGATGTGATGAAGCTCTTGAGAGTACAGAAATTTTGTTTAGCACTTAGAAGCTTATAAAGAATAATTAATGGGATAGGAGAGCAGAGGAGAAAAAAACACTGGGGAGGAATTAATGTCATCAAGGAACAGCACTAGCACCCAAGAAATAACACAAAAACCCCCAAACTCTTACAGTGATATTTAAGATCTGATCAAAGCTCACTTAACTGCAGCTTTGTTAACTTTGTTTCTTTGTAATATACAGGGTCTGTTTGGCTTATCTTGGTAGTAAACTCACCCATTAGGTTATATAATGTGTTACTCTGTTTTTCTGAGCGTTGTGGTTATCCAAAATATCTATTGTATGTTTTCCCTTGCTGACCTCCTTTAAGAATTGTCTGGTGAATGGACTGAAAGTGAGGCGGGGCTCAGCAGCCTGCACTATGCATCTGTATCCTGGACTTTTCCACTCGCCTATTTTCCACTGGTGACTTCCCCTGCCAATTTAACCCACATTGTTTCTGTGATGAATCCACAAAACTGGTTATTTCCTGGCAACACCAAGCTTACATCCAAGCTCTAGCTGGATTCAGTCTCTGACAGACTAACTACACAATTGACCTCTGTCCAGCAGGTTTATTCTGAACTGGCCTAATTCCATATAAACATAACCAAGATGAGGTAGTAGTGGTGCGTCCCATCACCTTCTACCCAAAATCTCAGGATTTTTTAAACTATTTGAAAATAGACAGCAACCTCCTGAGGTTTTGAGCTCTGCTGATGGAATTAGATATCTGAACTACTAAGGTGAGAACAGGCTAGGTAACACTCCTTTCCTTACCATTTGCTAGTGGAAGGATTAAGAGGCTGTATGCTCAATGTGCCAACTTTTTTGGATCTGTTTTTTTGGTGATCTCTGAACTCCATTTGTTACATAGGAGTCCTGGGTGATTAACTTATCTTGAACTCTGCTGGTTAGTAGGGTGCTTAAAAGTTAATAAGCAGCAACAGTGAGTCAACCATTATAAACTGACAACAAGTACGGGATGCTGCTAAAAGTGGCATTTCTGCCTTACACCACCATATCCTTGGCCACATACTCCAGCTGCTGCAAGCACTACCATTTGTGCATGGTACAGTGTTTGTACTAGGAAAACTCATTTAAAAAAAAAAAAAAAAAGCAGTGGTTTGCAGCTGTGTAATTCCTCAAAAGCACATTTACTTCCAGCAAGAAAACACGACAACCTTCCTCCATGAACATGGTCCCAGGTTCCTGGGAAGACATTGTGGTTTAGCACTGTGCCAACTTATGCTCTGGGTAAAGGATGAATAGATCAGGAAAGACAATAACCTCATGGCCTTGTCAAGGTCATTCTAAAAACAGAGTCTGTGTGGGCCTCTATGACTACATGTGACTCCTCTCTGTGTAGATAAAAGAAATTGTTTTTCATTTAAAACGGCAAAGTTAGTCTACAAAGACAAGACCTTCCTGAAATGTAATATTATACATCAGCCCTGCTTTTTTCAAATTTTGTTTCTTAAATAATAGTGTTACATTCTTTTTAATGTAAGGAACTAAAAATTAAATCATAATAACATCTTTTTTAAAAAATGCACTTGGATTAATATACTGTTGAACCGCAGTCGATACTGTTGAGCTTCAGTCAATGTGCATGAAACAGGAGTTTATATCCTTTACAAGCAAGGATGTTGAAACTAGCTGCCATCTTTATTGATTAAGGAGACAATTATAGAATCATAGAATATTTAAGGTTGGAAAAGACCTCTGAGATCATAAAGTCCCACGGTCAACCCAGCACCACAATGCTTCCTAAACCATGCTATGTAATTTCCTTTCAATCTCCAGTGTAGTATCAAAACTGTGACATGGTAAGAGCAGAGGAAGTCATTAGTTGCTACACCTAGAACCCAACTGTAAGATTCAAGCACCTTAACTTTATTTCCAAAAATATTGGTAAACTCATTTAGATTGGCCTGATATTTAAAGATGAGGCCTGTAGAAGTTTTGCTAGGGAAATGAGATGTTTTTTCATAACTTGCTGTTATTGGAGAATAATTTGTCTTTTTGTATCCGCTGAAGTGAAATAATATACATAGATAAAAGTCGCAAAAATGGCTCTTGCAAACAAAAACTTTGGCACATAAATATCCTTAAACTAAAATTTATTTCAAAGTCTTTTAATGCTCATTGTATAATATTCCTAATATTCCTTCTCTTCTAGAAGCTAGTCCTTTTTTTTTTTTTTTGGGGGGGGGGGAGGGTTAGGGAATAATAATAAAAAGAGCTTGAATCCACTAAAATGCATCCATAAATAAAGTAACTAATAAGTGAAAAAAATAAAAATGCTTGGAATATACTGGCAGTCCTTGTTTAAACAATAATGCAAATATTGTTTAATACCTGGAAAAATTGCTTAAGATCTAGAATACTCCTGGAGTCTAGTATGTATTGTCAACAAGTGCTTTAAGCCAGTTGTGTATTTCGCTCTACGATGAATGTGAATGTTAAGTAAATAGATGGCATAATCTTAATTAGCTACAAGAAAAAGCTTGATTTAACCAAGAAGCTGCTCAGTGCTAGTCAGCAATTTTAGAATTGTACAGTGGATGTTATTAAAGATGATTTCTTTTACAAACTTTGGTTGAGAAAAAATTACTTGTGAGCAAGTATTTTTAATTAAATTACAAATACAAGATTTGGTTTTTAAGAAACCATTTAACCATATTCTGAATTCTTGGGACTGCATTGCACCACACAGGTGATTCTTAGCCAGCCACAAAATCTTTCTTCAGAGAGACCAGCTCCTAATGCATCAGCTCTGTGTATTGCTCTCCCTTGTCTCTGACACAGGAGATGTACTGATAAAAACCTCAGCATAGCTGGAACATTGCTTTGTTCTCCACAGCATGATTAGAGTCGGCTAAGTAGATTTTCCCAGAGTTTCTCTGGGATCAAATCCGTGCTTAGCAGCTTAAGTACCAAGAAAATGCACAAATAGTTAAGAGACAATCTTCCAGCTCTTTCTTCATCACAGCTGCACTGCACACAGAAGGACCAACAAAGAAAATTCAGCTTCAAGTCAAATTTTCCCAAAATGCAAAAATTCTGAGAAGTTTCTATGAACTCATGAAAACTTATTTTTTAATAAATATGCTCAAAAGTTCCTTTCCTTTGCAGAGGACTAATATTAAAGTCGACATCTTTCAAAACTCATCTTAAACTTCTAGACTTGCATTAAACCTGCCCCATGATTTTGACAGCAGGCATCACTAGTAAGAGTTTCACTTCAGTGATGCTGCTTGGATATACATAACATTTATTCACTTTGGATTAAATGTTTACCTACTCTTCTAATACTTCTAAGACTGTGAGGTGGATTAATTATCCCTGTTTGTTGGTTTTACTGAGTTATGCTATACTTTTAGTTATTACTGTAAGCTCTTGGCAGAGAAAGGCAAAAGTAGCAAATAAATATTGTGCATCTAAATAATTCATTTCTGGCCTTCATAAAAATGATGAACATGAGAGTTGCTGTAAGGCAGCTGAATGGAATGAGAGTAGGACAGTGGAACTTGCAGTCAGCTCACCATTGTCTAGGATGATAGTGGCATGGTGGGTTATCTCAGGCAATGGAAAACATGGTTAATAACATGGGAAACATAATAGAAGTAACTCCAGTGTTCTAAGGTGGTAGTTATTCCTGCATATTCCAGGTTATTCCTCTGCGTTATCAGACCCAGATTATTGATCTGGTTCTAACTATGTAATGAAGGAGGCACAGAAATCTGACTGGGTTCAGTGCAGAGCCACAAGAAACTCAATTAGCAGCATGTGAACCCAGTTGTACCACTCCCAAGATCTGTAAAAGCCATGAAGCAGCACTGCTGCTTTGGCGTGGCTGGCACCAGAGCTAGCAGATCTTTCCATGCATCATCATCTTTCCACAGGTGTCACTGTTCTGTGCTTGCAGAAGTAGGAGTGTTAAGGAGCAGCTAGAGAAACATCTCAGTACCTTACAGGACCTAACTAAGCCCTGAAGCTGACTGCTGTCAGCTGACTGCTGGTCCCAGGCTGATTCTTGTAGAGCTACTGGAATGTCTCAGTGCTGCACAGCAGCTAGTGGGCCATAGCTAGCCAGCTCTGAACTAGCTGGACAGGACTGGATGGAGAACTAGCCACCCCACCTCCATGCCCCAAAAAGAAAAAAATACTGAGATAGCACAAAGATGATCCAGAAGTTGGAAATTTAGGCTTCTTTATTGTACTATTGCACTGAATTTGTAGTGTATTGATACTAAGCAGACTAATTGTAGGATTCAAGAGGGATTTTTCCCCCCCTCTTCATATATATGAGTTGTATGTGCAGGGCTTCACGAACTGGCCCTAGCTAGAGATAGGATGCAGGGAACAGTTCTGCTATAGGTAGTGAAAGTCACTGAGGTTTCTGGCTGGTTCATCTTGACCACAAAGTCAGGACTAAACAGGTTGCCACATCTGGACTTATTTTGATCCACAGCAGTTTGTCTGGGAGCTACACAGCTTCAACACTAGCACCGGCCTTAAACTTTTCTGTTCCCTTCTTATAGTTTTTTTGCCTTTTACAGCACCAAACTTAAATTTGTTACAGTACTGTGAAACATTTTGTGCTTTATGGAGGGTGGGAGCAGGTATCCTGAAGTGGATCTCATAGTGAAATGCATGTGTTTGTGTGAAAGGGTTGGGTCTGAATGATACAGTCACTTCAGCCATTAAGTTCTTGTTTCTTTTCTGTATTTTAAAGTTATAGCTGTTCTTCAACTTCCTCAGAAGGTTTTGAACAGTGTGGTGTAGTGCTAAGTCCTGTTGGCTGTATTTCCAAAATGCCTAATGAGAAATCCAAGATGGCTCTAGTTGGTAGATTGTCTCCTGGCACATCTCTGCTTCCACCTGTTTGGAACTTCTCTCACAGAAAACTGCACATACTGGATCACTTTCAGTTAACTGAAATAGTTAATTTCCTTAGCTCCCTAGTAAAGCCCATTCATTTTGAAACTATTACTGGCATACAATTTCTTGAATAACACAAATGCCATATCTTATCCTGGTGAATAGTAAAAAAAAAACAAACCAAGACCCAAATCCTTTTCAAACCAAAGTGCAACCACATGAACAAAATGCTGCAATCAAATCGTAGCATTTCAGTTTTACTTTGGCAAATAAATAATACAGTCATAATCTGAGAACATCAAGAATGTGAAGCTCTTCCTTTTTTTGAAATGTGTAGAATGAAATTGCTCAGGAAAGCATCTTCTGCCACAGTTGTTAATGCTTTTTCTTTCCGTTCTTACTGAGGAACCTCTTGTTTGCTGCAGCTGTGTCATAACTAACATCAATATTTTGATTGGACTCTTTAAGGTTGTGCAGTGTTGAGGTTTCATTTACTTAAAGACAGCTTGGATTTTATGAGGCTATGGTTTTCCTTAAAGAATTTCCCTAGGTGCTTCACCTAGGTTACCTAAAGACAATAGCACATAATTTAGTTCCTTGAAGGTTTAGCCGGCATTTTGCTGTTTAAATGCTTAGTAGGATTAAAGACACTATCACATCAAAAGAGTGAGTTTTCCCTTCGGCTACATCGTCCACCTCCTGCTGCCTCTCCTTCCTCCATTGTTGCCTAAATTGCTTCTCAATTTAGTTCAGAGTGAAGTGACTTTCAGTCTCTGAACAACCAACCAACAAAAAAAAACCCCACACCCAAACAGTAAAAAAATTAAAAAGGGAAGTAAAGCTGATTTAAAAGATTTCAATTGAAAAGGACTCTGGTGACTTTTCCCCACTGGAATTTCTCGGGAAAAAAGTGTTTGGGATTGACTTCCCTTGGTCATGTCAGCGCAAAACACCTCTGGAAAGTTGCCCCAAGAGCCCTTCCTGGACTCCTAAAACCCGCATCCCCTGTGGCTTTGAAACGCTAATTTCAGGCTAGTCTAATTAGGCTAATGACTTGCCCACCACCATGCAAGATAGCTGGGACAATCACCTTGAGGTTTTCCTGCCTCCCAGACTTGCCCTTTCTTCGTGCATCAGGCTGGCTCTAAAGAGCAAAAAGCACGAACCTTGATTTCACTGAAGGGTGAGGGTCTTTAAACAGGCAGCTTAGAAGCCAACCGTGCCGTGCATTTGAGGAGACATTAAACAGAAAATAGGTTTTGATAGCGAAGGAGCAAAGGATACTTAAATATCGATTATGTTTTGTTTTGTCTGTGTCCCAACGGTGCAAGTCTTCATTCAACGGGGCACAGAGCGCGTAAATGTTAGTGGGATCGCCTAACGCAACGGGCATAGGGGATGCAGCTCTGCTCCGCTCAGCCAGCGCATCTCTGCGGCTTGATCATTTAAAGACTCCAAGCCTAGAGGCAGAGAATTGTAGCCTGGTCCTCTCGCAAACAGGAACCGGCCAAATTCTGTCCAAATGCTGTGAAGTTGTGAACTCAGCCTTATTTTTAAGTGCTGACTGAGAAAAAGATGAGAAAACCTGAGCGTGTGCAAGCCAGGCTCTGTGATCCTCAACTCAAGTTTGATTATTTTAGAATCTGGCAAATCTTCCTGTTAAGCAATTACTTATTTGGATTTCTGCGTTTTCTGAGCTTGCGTGGCACAATTACAAAGCAGAAGGAAAGATCTTACATCGTTAAAAATACTGAGTGGCAAGATAATAGAAACCCTACCACAGAAGTTATGCCAGAGGACTTTCTTTTACCTTTCACGGACAGCTAGAGCTAAGCCTGCCAATAACACCGGTTGTTTTTTTTTTTTTTCTTTAAATAACAGTTGTTTCCCAGGTTTGTGATTGTTTGTTCTATTTACTGGATATCAACTGGTTTGCTTATGATGTGTCAATCGCACATTCTTTTTAATTCAAGATTGTTCCCAGAGATATTTTTCTCATTTCACTTTCGGACTCAGCCTTTCCCCCTCCTGTCGGGAAGAAACGTGAGGCATTTTTGTCTGTTTGGTTGGTTTTGTTCTGGTTTAGTTTTGTTGTTGTTGTTGTTGCTGTTGTTGTTGTCTTGAGAGAACAGTGATTTCAACAGCGTGTTGCACTGCAATTCCCGTCTCGGGAGGGCCGGAGGGCCATGCCGTTTTTCCGCGGGTAGCTGGAGGGCGAGGAGCCGCGCACTGGCGTGGAGCCCCCGACGGCAGCGACCGCCCGCCCCGCGGCAGGATGCTGGGGCGAGGGCATGAATCATCACGAATGAACTTTTCGTCGTGACAGCACTCGTAAGCGACTGAGCGGGAGCCCTGCCCGGCACTGGGCTGTACAGTAATCCCTCCTGAGACACCCATGCGACCACCGGTGATCCCCCTCTCCCTGCACCCGCGGCGGCACGGCTGGTGCTCCTCCCCGGCAACCCCGGCACGGCAGCACCGCGCCCGCTGCGGCCGGAGCGGCGGCCGGCCGGGCAGGGGGCAAAGGTGCAGACATGCAGAAAGTCCCGCCAACCCCGCGGCCGGGGGCGCCCGGCCGAGCCCCCCCAGGCGCCGCGCCTTCGGCCCGCCGCTGCCTGCCTGCAGGTGGCGATAAGCACCCCCGGCGCCACCCGCCCCGGCAACCCCGGTCCTGCCGTGCGCGGTGTCCCCCGCACCAGCCAACACCACCTGGCCACAGAAAGCCTCCCCCCGCTCCGCGCACCCCGCACAAGCCCCGGCGCCGATCCCGCGGGGAAGCCCAGAGACCCCGCTGCCCGGGGCGGAGCTGCGGGGAGGAGATTTGGAGGGGGCGGTGGTGGGAGGGGGAGTAGCGGTAGGTTTCTCTGCGGTCTCCCCCCAGCGGGGAGGGTGCGGCGGAGAATGACGGACACCGGAGCCCGCCCGGTCGGTCGGCCGGCGGCGCCAGGGACGATGGCGACCCAAAGAGACCCCCCCCCGCGGAAGGGCGGGATGGCGGTGGGGGACGGAAGGGGAGGGGAAGGAGGGAGGGAGAAAGCGAGGGGAGCGCGGGGAGGCAGAGCAGGAAGGAGCTGCGCGGGAGACCGGCGGAGCGAGGGGCAGCAGATCGGCGAGCGGCGGCGGGAGGGCCGCCCCCGCCGCCCGGGGCTGCGCGCTGGGCAGAGGCGGCGGGGATGGGCGGGCGCGGGGCGGCTCCGCCAGCCGCCGTCCTCCGAGCCTCGGCCGCCTCCCGCCGCGCTATATAGGGGAGGGAGGGGTGGCGAGGGGGGGGGTGCCCGGCGTGGCCAAAGCGCACGGGGCGGCGATGCCTCCTGCCAGGGGAGCGCACAACTGACCGGCGCCTCTTCCCATGCCCGTCTCCTGAAGCAACCCCCCCCGCCCGGCATGGATGTGGCCAACAACACTACCTCCCCAGAACGCTCCCCCGAGGGGGCAGGCGGCCCCGGCCTCGCCGAGGTGACCCTGGGCTACCAGCTGCTCACCTCCCTGCTCCTGGGCACACTCATCCTATGCGCCGTGAGCGGCAACGCCTGCGTGATCGCGGCCATCGCCCTGGAGCGCTCCCTGCAAACCGTAGCCAACTATCTCATCGGCTCGCTGGCCGTCACCGACCTCATGGTGTCCGTGCTGGTGCTGCCCATGGCGGCCCTCTACCAGGTGCTGAACAAATGGACGCTGGGGCAAGTCACCTGCGACATCTTCATCTCGCTGGACGTGCTCTGCTGCACCTCTTCCATCCTGCACCTGTGCGCCATCGCCTTGGACAGGTACTGGGCCATCACGGACCCCATCGACTATGTCAACAAGCGGACTCCCCGGCGGGCCGCCGTGCTTATCAGCCTGACCTGGCTCATCGGCTTCTTGATATCCATCCCGCCCATGCTGGGCTGGAGGACGCCCGAGGACCGCTCGGACCCCGACGCCTGCACCATCAGCAAGGACCACGGGTACACCATCTATTCCACCTTTGGCGCTTTCTACATCCCGCTCCTCCTCATGCTGGTGCTCTACGGCCGCATCTTCAAGGCGGCCCGCTTCAGGATCCGCAAGACCGTCAAGAAAGCGGAGAAGAAGAAAATCGCTGACACCTGCCTCACCCTCTCCCCAGCCGCCCTGCAGAAGAATAGCAACGGGGAGCCCGGCAAGGGCTGGCGGCGGACGGTGGAGCCCAAGCCCGGTGCCTGTATCAACGGCGCGGTGCGGCAGAGCGAGGACGGGGCCGCCCTGGAGATCATCGAGGTCCAGCGCTGCAACAGCTCCTCCAAGACTCACCTGCCGCTGCCCAGCGAGGCGTGCGGCTCCCCGCCGCCCCCCTCCTTCGAGAGGCGCAACGAGAAGAACACGGAGGCCAAGCGGAGGATGGCTCTGTCCCGGGAGAGGAAGACTGTCAAGACCCTGGGCATCATTATGGGCACCTTCATCCTCTGCTGGTTGCCGTTCTTCATCGTGGCGCTGGTCCTGCCCTTTTGTGACAGTAAGTGCTACATGCCCGAGTGGCTGGGGGCAGTCATCAACTGGCTGGGCTACTCCAACTCCCTCCTCAACCCCATCATCTATGCCTATTTCAACAAAGACTTCCAAAGTGCTTTTAAGAAAATTATCAAGTGCAAATTTTGCAGGCAGTGAATCCCGCCGCTCCGGGACGGGGCGGCGGGGGCTCCTGCTGCTCGCTCCGTCTGCCTGGCCCCCTCGCCGCAGTGTGGCCCCCACCCAGGCCCTCTCCAGCGCCGGCACAAGGGCGGGGGGCTCCGGGAACCCCCTCCGCAGGGCACCCGAGCCCCTCACTCCTGCGCCCGTCGGACGAGCCCCGCGGGGCAGGGCAAGGGAGGGCAGGGCAGGGCAGGGCTCCACCGGCGGCGGCGGCGGGATGCCCGGGCCGGGGGGGCTACGCGGCCGCCCTCGCCTTGCCTCGCCTCCCCGGGGCTCCGCTGCCGGGCGCCGGCGCGCTCTCCCTCTCTCCCTCCCTCCCTCCCCTCCATTATTCTGGGTAGACTTAGAGTTTGCAGGTCGTTGCTTGTGGTCGCTGTAAACCACAGTGTCTGCCCGAGTAGCATTGGTAAAAATAAACCACCCTATGCAGAAAACCGCCGTCATGGGGATATTTCTTGGACTTACGAGGAGACGGCGCGGGGCTCAGAGTCCGACCTCGGTCTGGTGGTGTGAGTACAGGGGCTGAAGGCCACTCCGCGAGCAGAGGAAGGGGCTTTGGGCTCGTCGCTTCCCGGGCTGTGAAACTACCAAGTGGATTTTCTTGGGGGATACGCTACCGTGTTTTGTAACCTTGCAAGGTACTTCCAGCAACATGCCCGTCTGCGTTAACGTGTGTCCAACAGCTCTCCTGCTATGCTAGGACCTTCCAGTTCATCGGGCTTCCCTTCGTTACAGCGCGGGGAGGAGATGGCGCTTAAACCCCAACCGCACGCCTCATTATACGGAGATATTTTTTTTTTTTAATGTCTTTGTCCAAGGGTTTCCCACCAAGGAAAGCCTTGGCGCTGTGTGACTGTCCCCGAGTTCACCGCGCACGCAGCGGCACAGAGAGTTTAAGCAGCCTGCGAAGTAGCGTGTTTTGTTTTTTTTTTTAACGCCGCTTGAAAGTTTCTCCGGAGACGCTGCGGATGTTTCGGAGGCAGCCGACTGCTGCACGTTTTGCTCGTGGGAAAACAAAAACAAAAACAAACAAAAATCCGCAAGCAACACCAAAACGAAGCAAACCGATCAACCAAAACATTGCCTTGTGCTCCGTGGCAGCAGGGGAGGGGCCGAGCGCACCCGCCGACGGCAGCCGCAGGTGGCCAACCCGGCATCTCGGCGTAGGCTGGGGAGGGGCAGGGCCAGCCCCGGCGGGTTTCAGCGCGACCCTCCCAGCAAGCCGGGAGCTACGGCCAGAAGCAGGCAGTGTCACCGCGGTGCCACGGGCAGGGACTGCCAGCCTGGCCGGGCTCCCGCGGCGGTTCCGCAAGACTCCCCCCGCAGAGGGCCCCACCTCCCGTCACTCCTAGCTGCTTGGCCCCAGGAAACCCGGGGTGCTTACCCTTCCCCGCCTGGCCCGGGGTTGGAGCGGGACAAGAGGACAGCCTTGCCCGCCGCCCCTTTGCCCCCTCGGCCGGGGCGGGGGTGGCGCCGGGCGGGTGCTGGCACTGGGCCGGCTGCCGCGTACCTCCGCGACGGGCTGCCTGAAATGAATGCTTGACCAAATATATATATATATATTCCTGTTTATTTTTGTGTAATCTGTGTTACCTGTAGGTAAAAGGGAATGTTAAATCTGTGCGTCACGTGAATGTAAGTGTCCAGTCATTTCTGAACTTCACCGCTTACATTAAATGACAATAGTGCTTTTAACAGCCTGATATATAGCTGATTTTCTGAAAATCTTATTTGACCTCATTTTCGCAATTAAAGTGATCTTTGATCTTATCTCCTCTTTGATCACTCCTAACCGCGTGTGTCCTAGATATTCCTTAAATGCCGGAGCGTCAGAAGAGTCAGCCTGCGGGGATTAGGGAGCCGAAACTTACTCCTGAGTGCTCGGTAACCTGTAGCTTTGGGAGCCCCACCCGCCGGAGGTGCGGTCCGGAGAGGGCCGCCCGGCACCCGGGGCAGGGGCGGGGACGGGAGGCTGCCATGCAGCGGGGTTTGCTCCTCTCGCCCCCTCCTCCCCCGAGTCCCGCCGACTCCTGCAAGTGCGCTTCTTCACGATTTGCCCTTTAAATTTTTTTTTTTCTTTGCAAACCCTCCCGCAAACGATCCCAGCTGGGAAAGCGTGGATGCCCGCACACCAGTCCACGCCGGGTCCCTCCCTGCGCCCCGGGACTGGCGCCTGACCGCGGGACGGGTCCCGCTCGGCCCCGGGACCCGGCGGCAGGGCCCACCCGAGCCCCATAAGGCAGGGCGGCAAGCGGGGCGCAACTCCTGTGCCCCCTTCATCCGCCTCCCACCCCCGCGCTGCAGGGCGAGGGATGTCGGGGCCACGGGCACAGCACCCGAACCCGCGCCGAGGGCTGCGGGGTGCCCCAGCCGCCCTGCGCCGCTGCCCGCCGGAGCGGGACGCGGGGAACTAGGAAGCTCGGAGCGCAGATCCTTCCGGCTGGCACAGGGAGGCGAGGCGCGCCCTTCCCCGTCCAGCTTTGAGCTTTGCCTCTGACTCGCCGTGCGGGCGGCCGCTCCTCGCACGGCCAGGACGCGGGGGAGCGGTCCCGACCCCCGCCATCGTACCCCGGCGCAGGGTCCGCGGCAGCGGCGCCGGCGCCGGCCCCTCCGTGCTCCCCACCGCCAGCCTCGCTGTCTCTCCTCAGCAAGGAAAAGAGCTCTCCGGCCGCTCTCCGACCCGCGGCATGGACAAGGAGGCCGGACCCCGGCGGTGCCCACGCCGGGCCAGCAGCCGTGGTGCCCCGTCAGGCTCTCACCGCATCCCCTTCCCGGGATGCTCCCCGGCCCCGCACAAGCCGCTACGGAATTCCCCTCGCCTCCCCCCCGTCCCGACCTCAGTGGGCACAGCAGTTCCCTCAACGCTTTTACATTTCTCACTCCCTCTCTTCTCCCTTTTCTTTTTTCTTCCTTAAAAGGTGGGCCTTTTTGTTTCTGTGCTGTAGTTTTCAAATTCCTAATTTGATCTCCACTAAGATAAAAAAAAAACCTCCTACCAAACAGAGGATTTAGTATTTTTTAAGGGAGAAATAAATTCTATATTAAATCAGTATTTGTGGTTGGTTGCAGTATTGTATTTGCTCCACTGACAAGCAACCTCCTCACAGTTTAGAGAGCTTCATTTCAGTTTTAAAGGACTTGTGGAAGCTCAAGCAATGAATAAAGAAAACTCCATATAGAAAGCAAAAGGTTTTGTGTTTTAAACAGACCTGCAGAAAATTGAGTTTTAACAACTCGACTCAATTATGAATACCAAAGCTGGGTAGAGATATAAAGGCTTGAACCCCTTCTTCCTTTAAAAATGCTTGTTTAGACTACTGTAAAACAAGAAGAAAGCTTCATAACTTTGATTTTTTTCTCCTCTGTGGCTCCAGTCCAGGCTGAATTTGGGTCTGAATCACACATCTGACAAGAAGTACTGGCATAGCATTCCCAGCACACTTACACTGGCCAACTGCACTTATGGTTGGGGCTTGGGAGGTGACAGGGTAGAGAAAAGGGAAAGACGTGCTGGCTTAATATATATTGGGCCAAACTGCAAAATGGATTTTGTGACTATGCAATTTCTTCTGTTTAAGCAGAAAACTTCCCCATAAAATGTTTAAGACTCCCTACTTTTCCCTGAAATTCCCACCCTGACAGACATGCTGTAGGTCTGGTAGAAACGATGACAAAATCCCCCAAACAAACGTCCCAATCTCCTCATAATTAAAAATCTGGTCTTCAGAATCTGCAGTTTCAAACATTGCACAGGGCAACATTGTGAATCTTACGTTAAAACACACAACCAAGAAGTACATCCTCAGAGAGAAGAAACAGAAGAGGATGCTGGAGTGAATTTCTGCTTTATAGCTGCTCAGAGAAGCAATTTTGACAGTATGGGTAACTATTACCTCTTTGGATATGGCTGGAGAAAATCCAAAGTGGCTATCATGTAGCATGCAAACAGTCCTAGTGGGGGTCTGTGGAATCTAAAAACAGTCACACCTCTCACACTTTCAAAAAATACTGTATCTTCTGTATTTCTGGATCTCAGCCCAGGTCACCCTGCTTGGGTGTATGTTGCTCTGAGACTCATCTTGCTGCCTACAGCTGAGCTGCTGTTCCCTGAACAGGAGTAGCCAGAGTGACTTGCAGCCAAAAAGCAGGACAACTCCACAGCATGAAATTTCTTCTGTTAGACTGAAAGCAAAAAAACTTTTGCTGCTTGATCCTTCCCACAGCAAGAAAGTAGTCTATTGACTATTTGACTTAATGGGGTTGCTTCTTGATATGGGCTGTGAGTGACAGAAGATCTGTTGGTGTTTTCATACCTCTGTCAATTAAAAGAAAAGGCAAATGCTCAGGCACACAGAGGACTGCAGACTCAACCTTTACAAAGAGTTACACGTGGCCACAAATCCCAGCCTTGCAGATGTCTGTGCCAAGTTAGTTTGGCAGGCTGTCAGCATTGTCCTGCAGTATGTAGATGAGGGACGGGAAACAGATGGATTATAAAATATTTTAAAAATTACTAAACCTGAACAAAATTTGACAGGACTACAAAAAAATGAAAAAAAGGCACATGACCATCCAGATGGTTCCCGCAAGCTTCACAGACCTGTTGAAAATAGTGAAGGTATTAAAAATGAAAAAAAAATAATCTTACAGACAAACAAACGGACATAAAAATGCAAAAGGCAAAAGAGTCTTGTAATGAAAATGCTGGCCAGCACAAGCAGAGGTCAGTATCTGCTCCTGCTGTAATAACATCTTGTTTTATTGTTTGTATTACACAGCACTTGAAGTATCTTTTGCTATTAGGCAGAGTCAATACAATCCTTTCAAATCGACTTTCACATTTCAGAGCTATTTACACCCACCCTGCTGAACCTTACACACAGGATGATGTAAGCTAGCAGTATTATCTGTAGCCTATTTTAATTTGTACCTGTTCCTACTTCTTGGCATTCCCACTGCTGTTGGTTTGGTGGGCAGACATAGGCCTAAGGGATTTTGTACAGAACAGAGGAGTGGAGGGAATATCATTCAGCATACACTGCACAATTTCACATATATCGTCACTAGGGAATGCGCAATCTCATCTTTAAACTGAAATCTGCTTGGTAGGAGGGAGTTGGCTTATACTGTAGTCTTTTGTTCAAGTGGCTCAGAAGGAAAAAGTAATTTTTCAGTTTGATGTCTAAGTGGCTGGTTATTATCCAGTGACAAAAGAAAATAGGTATAATGGCCTTCTGCTTGAACTGCTATGGACCAAGCATAAGTGTTTTGAGCCAATGTGAATTGTGAAATATTTGGGAAGTTATTAAATTTGACATGTAAACATTATGTCTTTGAAGTAAAGATCTCAATAGGCATTTATTTCTAGGTGGGCTTTGGATGAATGCTGCAGGGTGAAGTGAAACTGGCTTGGATTTGAAGACAGACACTCGAACAGTCAGATACACCACACTCAGAGGTGTTGCATGGACTCAGGTTTGGCTGTCTGCCTGTCATCCAGACACTGATCTCAGGCAAACATTGTAGAAAAGTCATGTTTAGTGCGGATGAAATGCCAGGCTGGGTGTTGCCTTCAAATTGGTGGCTTTTTGGCTTCCATCATCTTGCCAGCCTCTTTCCCTATCTTCCCATATATGGTGAATAACATAGGCAATTCACATGGGACAGTTCAGGCAAAGGCCCTGGGGAGAGCTGTCAATGATACCATTTGGTGTTTGCCCTGGAGGAGGTTGTTGCCACTTGCAGTCTCTTGAAGGCAAGAAAGGAGCAGTCAGAAAGTGAGAGCATTCAGGACAGAGAATGAGCTCAACCTGCTTTCAGAGAAGAGGCTTGACATTGAAGATCAGTCTCAAAAATTTCTGCTCCTGAAATGGAGATGACTGCTCTTGTCACACTGGGCAGATTATTGTAAACCTCAGGCAAGGCCAGCAGTGAGCCGAAAAGGGTCTGATCTGGTTGAACGGCCATTGGAAACTGCCTCCAGCACACTTTGTCCTTATTGTACACAGTCCTAAGAGCTACTGCCAGCTTTGTTCAAGTCAGGGAGGTGGCTTTTCCTCTTGCCTTTGAATGCCCACCCATGGGCTCTCTCCCAGCCTCTGGCTCAAGCCTTGTAACTCGTGCTACTGAGTTAGTGGCACACATCTGTGAGGGGTTGTCTTTCTGTTCAAAACAGCCCTTGCTGTATGGGATCCCTGGAGCACCTGTGGTTCTGGCCACAGAGAGCTGAAAACTGCTGGTTGTACCCACCGTTGTCATTCATGATTTCAGGAGAGCTAACATAGACAGGATGGTAACACAATTTTGGATTGGCTCGGTCCACTACTTTTGATGTCCAAGAGTCTGCAATGTTTGTAGGCTCTGTCTTTTTCTCACCCTTTAAGAGGCAAAACTGTCTGTATCACAATCAGCAAAGCCCATTTAACTATATAATAGATGCAGAGATTGTCCGTTTTGATGGGTGTTATATTTAGGATACACAAGTATTTTCTTTAATATCACATTTGTCTTTTTTTTTTTCTGTGATATGCATTTGTGGCTAGATGGCAATAGACCTGGAGGTAAAACTGGGAACTCCCAGGTTCAAAGCTCTCTTCACAAAGCCTAATACCCTGTTTTAGGCATCTTATGATCTTATGTGCAAAGGAAGAAAAGATACAAAAAAAAAAAAAGGACAGGAAACTGATTGGATCAGGTCTACCCCTTGAAGAGTACTTCTGTCTCACAAGAACTGCAGAAGGCATAAATTTAGTTTATTATGTCTTGAGCCAGCTAATAGGCTACCTCATTTTGTCATAGTTCAGTGCATGCACATTTAATCAAAACACCATAGAGGTCAAAGAGGCCATTTCCCCCACTGTGCTTCAATTACAGACAGTATTGTGAAAATCCTTGGGCTAGTTGCCTGAAAATGGCATTTTCAGTAGCCCTCAGAATTTATTTCCCCCCTTTCCTGTAGGCAAGTCAGGCAATTGCTCAAAATTGCTGGGTAAAATTTCTCTAGTTTTTCAAAATTACTACAGTCAAATTACTGTGAGATCTGTCTCTGAAGCCTCATATTCTTCTGCAGTTGCATAAAACTTTTTAAAAAATCAGGTTTGCACAAATTTTGGCCTGGCTTTACCAAGGGAAACAGAGGGTAACATGTACTGTCTGTCTCTCCATAACCTCCCTTCCATAGCTGTGGCTTTTTTAGTAGACACAGGCAAAAAAATGCTTCCCTATGGAATTTAAGTAAGTCTGTGTAGAATGTTTTTGAGAATGTTGTCACAGCATGACAACAGAATGTGGTCTGTTGTAAAAGGTCACTGTAACAATATAAGAAGAATATTTAACGTACAAAAATGAAAGATAGGTAACATCTTGCCTTACCTAGATTTAATAATCTCCTTTATGAACCACTCAGTAGAGAAAAATTTTTCAAGAAATACAAAGTAGCAACTGTGTTTAGTGACTTATGACATAGACATAGTTTATGTCCTACAACACTTAATATTGACATCATGAAGTTCTGTGAAAATAGCCATGTGAAAGGCACTAGCCACATTAAGAATTGAAATAATTTATCAATGTTATATTTTACAGTATCTCATTAAAAACATCATGTATTTTATACAAAAAAAAATGGTGTTTTGGCTAAACCGTTCTAATCAAACTCTATCAATCTAATCTAATCAATCTAATAAACTAATCAAATTACTGCCCAGGCACAAGAGTTTCTGAGCCAGCAGTGCTATTTACGGGAGAGATAAGTACTTCTAAATGTGCCTTTCTGCTGCCCATCCCAAAAGCGTGCAGGGGTTCAAGACCTGCCTTTGCAGGGGTATCACCCGAGGCTGGGCAGCTGCAGAAGGGACCTGCTTTGAGACTACAATTTCTTGTGCAGTTCCCAGCTGCTGGTAGGATACTGCAGTACTTGCTCACTGCTAAGCATTGGTGTTGTGATGCTGTCCACAGAAAACTGCATCACTCCCCCTGTAAAGTAGGAGGTTTACATATGTGGACATGGAACTGTAATAAGTGACAGTATTTGTTAAAAGCATGTGAAGAATAAATAGATAAATTACATCTGAAATTGAAGTCTTTTGTAAGTAAAAAATGAGTAGGACTTGTTTTCACAAGTTGTTTTTTTTTTTCTTTTTTTACTTGCAATGTCCAAATCAGTCTAGTGCTGCCCTAGGAAACATCACTAGGTTGCTGAAGACAAAGGTGGTAACTTGCTAATAGAGAAAACTAGCAGTGAACTGTGTGGTGATCAGAAATGCACCTGCATGGCAACAAGCAGAGAAGTTCAACAGCCTTCTGATATGCCTCATAGACTTATTTTTATTTCACTCAAATACCTAAAGTCCTAATCATGACTCACCTTTCCAGTTTCAAAGCATTTTAAGTTTCAGTAGCTGTATTTTACCAAAAAAGAAAAAGCAAAGGATAGTGATATATGCCTTGGAAGGTGAAATAATTACATTTCATTGTAAGGACTTCCTTCAGATTTTGATAAATAAATAGAGAAAAAAAAAGCAATGTAATTTCACTCATAATTCTATCTGTGTTTACTGCTGTGTTTCAACAAGTAAGGATGTTTATGGTCAGCATTCTCCTTGCACAGAAAGCCTTCTGTTTATTAAGCAGTTGAAATTTTCCTTTCCTTTCCTTGGTGGATTTTAGGATTTATTTTATGCAGAAGATTAGTAGCAGTAATAGTAATATGAAATAATGTTATACAGAGTAGATTATAATTGAGAGCAAAACAATTCACTTATATAATCTCCAGTAGAAGTCTTTACAGCCAGAATAAAGATTTGCATTTTTTTTTCCTTTTGCTGGATATGTAAAATATACTTGCAGCGTTTTACCATTTTAGTCTTGTGTCATAAAGTAGACTGTCAAATCTACAGTTCTAAAGCCAGTCACTATGATTATTATTCTGGAAGGCTACTGGGTTTTGGCATCACTGCTTATGATAGGGACGGTTGTTGCTGTAATGAAAATTTGTCAGTAAAATTGTAGACTCGATCCATACCACATGCTGCTTATTATAAACTTGACTGGTTATATCTTCTTCTGGATGTCATTCCCCAGAAAAGCATGCACAAACATGCCAGCCTCTCTAAAGCATGTAACCTTGTCTGCTTTGTATTAGAGCCCCAAAGAAAGCACTTTAATTTAAAGGGTTTGCATTTGAAACCAAGCACATTGGATTCCTTCCAGAGTGTTACATACAGAGTGCAGCTCATAATTGTACTCATGGTTGCTATATCCGGGGCCAGAGTGTCCTACCCTTGAGCTCAGCACACCAATGGCTGCACAGCTGGTGGCCATTCTCCTGCAAGGTAAGTTTTAAATAAAACCAGAACATAAGAGCTATTCATGTTAAGACATAGGTATGACAGCTGAAGTACCCCTGGCATTATAGACTGCAAAGATCAATATTAGGGTGCACCTACTGTGTGCTTTTATATGGAAGAGGAAGAGAGAAACAAAATGTTTCTCCTCCCTTGCATCTTCATCCTTCTTTTCCTGAGGAAGCAGGTAAAAAAGCAAAACCAGGATCATGTCAGAGATAGCCTGAATTCAAATCTAAAAGTAGCTGCTTCTGTTGTATATTGAAATTGTAATTTGTAATTTAAAAATATGCATTTATTTCAGTCAAATTTGTTGAAAAAATACTTGCATTACTTAAAAAAATCAGCTAGTTCTAACTGAGGTACTACTTCATCATAAGTATGGTAGCACTGTGGGCCCCTGCGGTGAACAGTGTTTGACTGTGTTTTGGGGCTGGTTAGACACTCATTAGAAGGCAGTCAGAAGGGTGAGAGACTGGCAGTTCCAGTAGAAAATGGGTTTGGGCTTGAACTTACTTGAAAGCCTGAAAGACTCATAAAAAAGAGTGTTGTTCCTGAAGCTTAAAGACATCATTGTCATCAGAATCACAAGGCAGAGCAAGCAAGTCATATTTAATCCTTTGAAACCAGTAATGGCCAGGACAGTCCATGCAGCCTTCTTCCTTTCCTTCTATTTCCCCATCCAAATAGGAAAATTGACAGGAATCACAATTCCTCTGGGTTTTGTTTGTTTGCTTGCTTGTTTTTTCCCCCTCAGTGTGTACAAGAAGGGCAGGAAGGAATGCAGAAGAATTTTACCACATAATCCATGTCCCCAGCCAGACAAAAGTTTATAAAAAATGTATTGCAGCAGGATGAAATTCAGATGCTAAACAAGCCAGGGATATAGTGAGTCTTTGGCAAAAGTAAGAATGAGGAGGTGTAGGGAACTCCCCTATTGCCTCAGCACTAGAATTAGATGAAGTAAGCATCAGTTATCAGACACATCATTCATGCTGTTGTTTCAAAAAAATCAGATATAATTAATTTTTAAAAAACATTTTGACAGAGTCCTTCTATTACTGGTTTTGTACATTAAGGATATAACTTAATAAAAATTGGGAAGTCAATCATAGTGTGCATGATACAGGTCTCAGTAGTGATGCCTGAGGCAAAATGCCTGTGGCATTACAGTCCACTTGTAGATACACAAACTGGCATACAATTATTTTTGGTGAAAAGTCTCAGGGGGCAAGATGGAGCAGAATATGCTGGAAAAAGGCACCAAATATTTTCCCCAGAGCAAAATCTTTCATCTTAATATTTATCACCATGAGTGGCAGAAAGTTTAGAATACCAGAAGGAAGGCTGTTCTTATTCTGTTGCTAAATGCTAGGAAAGGAATTATTCAGGTGCAGTGCCCAATCTTCAGGCAAGATAGAGTCACGTAGTTTAGTTAAGGGCCAAATGAAGACTGAGAGCTGGGATATCTACCTGCACTGAACCAGAACCTGTGGCTCTTCAGGTTCCTCTCTTTCTACTTGTCAGATAACTTCATCATAATAACCTCAGTTTTGCACAGCTGTTTCTACCAACAGACCCAGGCTATCTCTCAACTGCTGTGTTGGTGAAGAGGAAGCACTGTAAAATCATATATATATCTGTGTGTGTGTGTGTGTGTATATATACACGTGCATTTCAGCTTACTCTGTATGGCAATTTTTATAAATGCTCACACTTCAGATCTCTATGGGAGCAATATCCCGCAGGTTGGAATACATCCCTTAGAAGCAAATGGTTGTATCTGAAGCTAGATCCAATTAGTGTTTTCTACTTATCACAGTTTGGATGAAGGCTTATGACTGCAAGACTTGGCAGACAAGAAGTCAGACCACATTAATTCAAATGGGTTCAATATAAGGTTGGCTCAACTGCATGGCTATCTGTATGCCGGCAGATGCAGACTCTGATGAATGTGCTACACTGCCTAGCTTTGAAGTCTTATGTTTTTAGTACAAAACTGCTGTAACTGTAAATGCTGTAACTGTAAATTGCACAAGTCAGAAGCTGAATCTAAGGGACATGTCTGAAAAAGAAACAACCAAGGGGAGTATTTTTCCACCTAGAATGGCAGCTGAACGTAGACCTCTCTAGGTTGTATTTTATCGTTTATTTGCCTGGAAAGTCAGGGCACCACATTCAAGTAGTTGCTTCGCATTGCTGTATCAGGATTTACTCTAGTGCCTTGCAGCTGCATAATTTAAAGGTTTCATGCTAGTTTAAACCTCCATGTCCCTCAGTTTTAATCCTTTCTAAGGCTGCTTTACAGTTCAGTGAAGTTCCTTTGTATGGGATTTGCAATGCCATGTAACCAGGAGTCATATGCAAACACTATTCATTATACAGGAGGGCTGGTAAATGGCCTGACAGTATTTCCTCCAGGAACGCTTTGTCAGATCTGGGCTTTCTGAGGCAGTGTTGCATCAAAAGAGCCCTCCTATAAAAATGTAAGAGAGGTCAGTAAGAATGTGCCACTTCAGTGAAAGCTGGCCAGACTGCAGGTCTGTTCATATATATGTTTTACTCCTTGCAGCTTTGGGGTGGAGGGGTATTTTCCAGAGAAGGATGGTATGGAATCTGAACACTTGTAGTACTTGCTTCCCTTATGCACTTTCATACAGTGGTTGAAGTGGAGACAGGGGTATTACTGGGAAGCAAAGTTGAACTGGCCATTGTGAATGAATTATTGAGAATTTTTCAGTCCTTTCTTCTGCTCGCAAGCTGTTAATGAACTTACTTCATGCCATTTTGACATCCACCTCTTCCTGGTGCCGTAGCATTGCCACTGGCTTTGGAAAGTCACATTGAGCACTTTCTCCTAAAAGTTTAGTGAACGTGTTCTGTTTTTGGGCATTCATGAACGCTGGCATTGCCCATCTCCTGTTCTTCATCTGTGGGTGCAGCTGACCGCCCATGTCACTTAGTATAGCTTCTGCTTCATGGTTAAAGGAGACTGTTTAACAGCAGCAGAGTGGTAGCAGCAGCAGGCGGACTGTTGTGGATGGATATGCTCTTTCCTCAGGTGCAGTGCCTCCTGCTGTGGGAGGAATTGGCCTTTGCCAGACGGTCATGCAAAAGCTCCACTGATGCAGATGTTCACAAGAGCTAGTTAAGACTGGTATAAGAGCTGCAGTTCAAAGTATGATTATTTGTAAGAAATATTTTTGCAGAAATAACCAGCTCTATGTTTCATAAGGCTCATTTATATGTCATCTTTTTGCTATATAAAACATGCTTAAAATTAATGTTACATTTCTGTATAAGCAAAACTAAAAGAACAAACAATGGAGACAGTCACGTTTAATTACTGTTTGTAGGTATATTAATTGTAAATACCTGAAACCTTTTTTCATGTGATGTTGAACAACCTGTTAATGACTTTCCTCAACCAAATGCAGATCTTTGCACATGAATAAACAACTATTTATCTTAATTTAGTCTTTTTTCCTGTTTGCAAGGCCTTGTAGGTTGCACTGTAAAAAATTTAAGAGCTTTCAGAATGGGAGGCAGGGACAACTGTTACCACTGGTATTAAATTGTACAAACTTCCTCTGAACATTCATATTAACAAGATCTCTTTAGTAATGTACAAATAAAAGTAAGTAAGACAAAGGAACAAAACCTTCCCCTACTCTTGGTTATGCAAATGCTGGGGGGGTGGGGTGGTCCCTAATACATTTCAGGTACATGGAATGTTTGCCCAACCACTCCACCCCTTTCTGTGGGTATTGCTGAAGGGTGTTAACAGCCATTTCAGTCAGCTAAAATAAACTGTGCCACAATGAGGACAAACTAGTACAGAGAACATGTAAATTCAACAGCTGTATCTTTAATAGTCTGTCCTTTAATGACATTACACCCCAACATTGAGCTTCTGTGGCAGGTGCAGCAAGATCTGAAAGAATGGAGCAAACACCTGAGCACACCTGGTCAGTTACCCTTTGCCTTTGAGTTTGGGCTGCTCATGCCAAGGCTATGATATCTACTGGCGCTCCACAGCCTTTACCAACCAAAGGACCACTGAAGACTTTGAAAAAAACCACCTGAAATGGTTTAATTATTTTGAAAATCATCCACGTACCATTTTTTCCAATGCTCATACAGTAGTGTTCATTTTCAAGAAATATAATCTGTCTTGCTTTTTATGCTTATTACTTTTCATCTTCCCCAATTTTATTCCTTTCCCATTCACAGGGAGGTTTGTGTGTTTTTGTAATGTTCTGCAGTTGCAGCATTTCATAATTTATGGCCCACCAGTGAATCACTGCACAGAGATTGATAAATTGCTAGACAGGGACAATACAAGGGACATTGAGTCTTGCTTTTTCTAGTCTTGTGAATATATTACTTAGGCTTTCAGAAATGTGTGGCCATCAGAATTAATTATTAAAAAAGTAATAGCCTCTACCGTCTCTGTAGATTTCTGAATACAGAATACAGAGGTATTTTGACTTGTTTTTCCTGAACAAATTCAACTGCTTTCTGCCATAAGCATTAACTGACAAAATGAAGCAATTTCTCTTCTGTGAAAGAAAGCATGGAAAAAATAGGAAAATCAGTGGTGTCCAATATAGCAGGAGAAACTCATCTAGCAGCATAGTTACAGTCTTTGATGTCAGATCATTGTTGATCTGAAGACAAGGCTTATTTAATGATCCTGCTCTACTTTCATGCTGTTGCAAGAAGGTTATGTACAATGTGGAAGATTACTCACGTTGTATAATACAACTAGAACAGTCTATCATCAGGAAAAAATGTGACAAAAATGAACCTGTGCAAAGCATGTAATTCTCATGCTGCAGGTATATGGTGACTTGAACAAATGTAGTAGCTTCATACTCTGGCTGGAGTTGCTATAAAATTGGTGATCAAGGTGATTTGTGATTGTTAAAAGAACTGATCAAGAAAATTTACCTTTTTGCCCCCCTCCTTCTTGCCTATTTCCCTTTTGGAAGAGCTTTGTGCACTGACAGCAGTGCATGGGCTGGCTCTCTGTGACCCCCGCCACCTGCTGGCTGCCCCCCAGCAGCCAGTGATCTCTCCTGTAGCTGCATGGGTCAGAGGATGGGCTTTTTTTGGGCAAGGCAGGCGGCTTGGCAGGGCCAGGGATTTTACCTGGCTTTTGCCAATTGTGTTGATATGCATTGCTGTAACGCAACAAATGTGAGGAGACAGCATTAAAAAAGCCTTGCAAATGGCGAAACAGATTTAGAGGTAGAAGTTTCTCTTGTCTTGGTTTGGGGTGGGTTATTTTTATATTGTTTTGTCTTTTAAATAGAAACAAAGGAGTCAGCAGATATTGTCCAGATGAATTAGAATTTCCTGTAGCTGGTTGGAAGTGGTCAGGTCACTGCTGTGAGCCACATATTAATCTACTTGAACCAAAGCAGCACTATAAATGGTGATTTCCATCCATGCCTGTTATTTAGTCCTGCTGGCATTTGTACTTTCAGGTACCTCATATAGTGAAAAAAATCAGAAAACCTTGCATGGGTTCAATGGGTTAAGTAGGGAATTTCCCCCAGATTTTGTGACCCAGGAATTGAACAAATTTTCCACTTGAGTCTTTGAGCCATAATTTCTCTGAGTGCTTACTGAAAACACAGCTTGTGGAAGTAAAGCAGAGAGCTGCAGTCTACACATCTGATATTTAAAGAAGACAAATGCATAATTTTAAAATTTCCTGTCTGAAATGTTTTTACTTATAGCTACTGCTGCTTGCCTCCTTCAGTACTTTCTGTGGAATAATTAGCCTTATCCTTTTATACCTTTGCTACTCCTTTTTCTCTTGTCCAAATCCACAAGCCTGTTATTTGGCAGCAGGCCAACAGACCAAGTTAAAGAGAACTTTTGCAGAGCATTTAACAGGTACTGTCTCACATGCCCCTCAGCATGAGCAGGCACAACTTTGCTCTCCAGCTAGGAGTTCTTTGCAGCCAAAATATTCTACCAGATTAACAAAGAGAAGCAAGGTAATCTCATATGTTTGCTGGCTCCATTTCACCAGCTGCCTGGACTTCATCAGTTACAGGTTTTAACAGAAGAAGAGACTTCCAAACAACATAGTAAATTTTAGTTATATTTTGGATATAGCTAATTCTTTGTCTTTAAAAAAACTAAGGTTAGCTTTTCCAGCCCTCTAGTGAATCTATTAAAATTATACATTAATTGAAAGGTCTGCCTGGTTAAAGAGTTATAATGTTATGGCAGCATGTTCTGTGCTAGGTTTTGGCAAGCCAGCTATAAAGCGCAATTTTATCTGCAGGAGTGGGACTAGACAGAAGCAAATCTTAGTTTAGGCTAGTAGGTTTCATTTGTTTATCTGTGAAAAGGAGACATGTATATTATTAAATGACAGTAACTGACACCTCCAGTTATATTTGTCTTAAATACGTACAGATTCTTTAACACCATTGAAGCCATGTAGAAAAGACCTTAGCAGTAGACAGGTAATGAATCAAGTAATAGATGTGAATTCTTAGGTCATTTCGGTTTTGCTTTAAAAGACTGAATTCAGGGAGGGAGAGATCATGCCAAATAAAGGAGACAATTTATATTTAGTGCAAATCTTGTAAATATAAGGGCAATTTATGGTTAAGAACCATCCATTCCCAGAGAATTAAGGACATAGTACAGTAGCTTTTGAGATAAGACTAAAAAAGTGAAGCAGAATGTTGATGCGTGACCTAATTTTCCTTTTTTAAAATTGAGTTGTTAGAAATCTACTGTATGTTGCATATTTAACATAGCTAAACTCCTTTTCACTGGTGAAAAAGAACCTCTTAGAAAATTCAGGGCTGAGCTGGAGCTTTAGTGTCTCTTCTCTGAACATTGGGTGGGTTATCCAGGAAGGAAAAGACTTAAAGTTAAATGAAGGGAAAATAATAGCAACTTTTTAGGCTCAAACATGTTCAAAAGGAAAAAAATATCAACAGAACCACTCACAAAGGATTCCATTAGGTGAGACTTTTCTGGAAGAAAAGGGATTGAAGAGGAAGGGACATTTGGAAAGTTGTGTGTCCCATAATTGATTCACTTCTGGTGTGTGTTTACATTTCCTAAGTCTAGACTCAGTTATGAGCTAGTTAAGAGCAAATGGGCGGGACATTCAAGGTGATTCAATTCAGTTCATTGATTTCAAATCACTCATTTAAACTATGACTGAAAATCAACATGTATAATCCCTAAAATTGGTATAATAATATTTCATGCTTCAATTATGTATTTCAATGACTTATTTTTTATTTAATTTATAAATAAACACTTTGTGAAAATAATACTTTAAAATATTATAACTGGATATAATTTATATGTACTTATTATTTATATGCAGTTTGGTATTTCTTAAGTAATCAAAATATTTTGCTTTTAAAATTAATCAATTTATTCTACAAGGAAAATTACATATATGAACCAAACGATTCAAATCATCACATCCTTCAGGTTTTTAGATTGGAGAGTATACTTTGTCATCTCACTCATGCAGCATAGGAAATAAATGTGCTGTATTTTCTTCCCTCAGCTCCTAATAAGTTCTCAATTTTAAATGGCACAGCTGTTGAGATGGACTTTAAAATAAACTAAAATCAAGAAAATATCTGCTTTGAACTTGTAGAACTAGGTGTTGATACCCCCAAACCCACAGGATTTAGCATTTTAATAAGCTGTGGCTTTAGGCTGTTGGCAAGAAATTTCCACCAGTCCAATAAAATTGAATTCTTCAAGTCTTTTTTGATAACGTGTTTTAATTAGGTTTGATAAGAAGTAGATGCTTCAGGTCTCATAGTAGGTGATCAATATTTTTAATTTAAATTATGAATACAGTGCAGGAAGTGACTTTTTTAAAGCCAGCAAGGCACTATTATTGGAATGTCTTATGGAAATGCTTGGTGGTTTGTCTGGAACATGACATTAAAACTCTGTTTAAAAAAAAAAAGTTATCCTCTCTATATTCAAGGCAAAATGAGGAAATAGTGGAAATGCTGCTATTCTTGTTACAATGTCCCATCCATCAGTATTGCTTGTGGGATACCCAAAGCAAAAGACCCCAAGGCCTTTGGACTCTGTAAACCCAAACAGGGGCACAGGGTAAATAAGGAATCAGAGAGGTGGTATAGGGCATGGGAAAGAAGCACTGGCTTCACAGGGGACTGCAAAAAAGAAGTGAAAAGAGGCCTAAAAAATTAAAGTTATACAAGGTGTTCTCCACATGACACTGAGGGAAGAGTAAGAAGGCAAAAAGTGGAAGAAGCAGGAGCTCTGTGCACCTGGCTTTCACATCCCAGCAGGCTGAAAGGGGATCATCCTAGGGTGGTGTTTTTGTCAAACAGCCAAACTTCTGTCCCTTCCAAGGTCTGTGTATTTCTGCTTGTGCCTTATTGTGTCTTGCAGGTGGCAACATCTTGCTCTTGCTTAGGTTTTGCTTGTTTATGCACAAGAAGAAGACTTTTTTTTTTAACATAGCATTTTTGGGCCACACCTCATCACCAAGCTCTGTGCTGTCTGTGACTGCCACAGCGCCCTTTACAGGCTGTGCTGTGTCTTCCTCAGCCCCGTGCTAACACACAGAGTCACCATGTCCTGGAAAAGAGTAAATAGCTTACTGTGTCTTGGGAGATGGCAAGGAGGTAGGTTCCAGGAGGCCCCGGTCCTGCTGGATGCACCCCCCTGAGCGCAAGGGACCATGCTTAGCTCCATATGCCTGCCCAGGAGAGAATCCCCTCTTTCCCCATCAGAGCAACCACCATGGAGTGCACTTCCAAAAAGCAACCTTGCTTTTTTAAAGAGCTGGTGTCTGCTATTTTTTAATACTTGTTCTAATTAACACAGCAGGAAGTGTTCTCAGGTTCCTCAAAAGCAGAATATCCCCCGGCATCAGAGTTTTTCTGGGCTTCTTCCAGCCCTGGCTGAACCTGCTGACAAAAACCTCACTAAATCTAACTGTAAGGTTCATTTTCTAAATCAACACTTAACCAGCAGAAGCTGGACTTACATCCCTGGTTCATCTGCATTTTTTGTATTTCAAACCAGTGCCTGCTCATATGACAGCCCTTCAGCTTGGATAACTAACAGTGATTCCCTACTGCTTTCCAGGCATTCATCTGCCTCTTCTCCCCACCCTCACTTCAGATCTTTTTTTTTTTTTTTTGGTAGGAGAAGCAAGAGGAAGGATTTGAAGGCTGGTGGAGTAGAAACACAGGGAAAGAAGGGCGTAGCCCAGCTCTGCAGCAGGGAGTTGGGGCAGTCATTGATGCTGTCACTGCTCGTGAAGAAAGCAGTACCCTACAAACCCCAGCTTTATTATCCTGCAGCCTGTCCACTACCTGAGCAGGCGTGTACCAGGATAAATGCATCTAAACCTCGCCCAATCTGGGACCTCTCTAAGACCTTCTCTATCTATATAAAATTCTCATGAAGTACGAAGGTTCAGAAAGCATGAATAATGTAATCTGCCTTTCCAGAAGTCAAGGGCACACTTGCCATGAGGATCTGTGATGTGTATGGCTTCCCTGCCATATGTAAATGTGCTGTGAAACAGTGCATGGACAGGTACTATCAGGGAGCTCTTTTTTCAACTTGCCATGCAGTAAGCAGCAAGTGCTCCTACCCAGTGACATTGCCAAGGAATGTTTTAAAGCTTCTTCTATATTTTGGTGGATACTTTTTCCCCAGTCAGAAGTGACAAGCATCCAGCCCAAAATTAGTCAAGTTTTTGTTTTTTTTTTTTCTTTGAAAAGTGATCAGTATTGCTGCTGCATTGTGGGCAGGGGAAGCACATTGTTATGGTGGCTTTCATTTAACTACAGCTGCAAACATTATGTTAGCAAATCAGCTCTTTGCTCTCATTGAATTTGTTCTCTACAGCCCTGTAGTTCAGGGAAAGCTCCACCAAAATGTGTGAAACACTCAAAAGCAAGAAGCCATTTAGAACAGAAACAGCAATGGAAAATAATTGACCAGAGCCAGCAAACCCCATTATTAAATTAACAGTGATAGATCAAAGGACAACTGCACAGCTTTGAATAATGGAGCTTTGCATCTTTCTCTGACTTTCAGAACAAGATTTGATTTAAAAACTGAGGTGTCCAATCCTTGCTAATAGCACCTTTGAGAAACTCCAGCTGCATTCACCCTACAGTCCAGGGGAATAAAAACCTTTTCTTTTTCTTAAAAACTGACTGAGGTCAGCAGTTAGCATGAGCATTTACACAGAAAATTAAAAATACTCAGTCTTAGTATTGCTGAGTATTGCAGGAGGAATGAAACCCCATTTGTTCTTTGCCACAATAATGAAAAATGTGGGGAGTGGGGGGGAAGAAAGGAAAATACTATAATTTCAGCTATCTCAGCTCTCTACTATCCAGCATGGGGGGTGGTGTCCCCTTCCAGGTGCTGCAGCACAAAGACTCATGTCAGTCGAAGGAGGCATTGGCAGTGGTTTTATGCTAAAAATAAAAGCCAGAGCATTCCCTGTCTTCCACCTTCTACAGTTCATCTGAACCACATCCATCATGGCCTTACACGGCTGGGAGCTTCAGCGCACTGGAAGGAGTCTCCTCCACCCTTTGTGATCAGAGGAAGGGTTAGGAAATCCGTGTGTTGAGGAATGCACAGCAGTTGTTTCCTTCCTAAGCCTATGGGATGGGGAGTAAGGTATACAGAGGAGGGGAAACTCTGTTTAATGGTCAGTGAGCATGTTCTGCATCCAAAAGAGGGATTAAATTTTACTAGAGAAAAAAAGTCCATTTGTGCAACTGCACCTACAATTCTTTCAGAAAAAGTATACGATACAAACTTGACACAGTCCTTTACCTCAGTCTTGCTAGTATTTGTCTTTTTAGCTCCTCATCTTCACTACATCAAAACCCAAATGAAATCATCTGGCTGGTGGAATTTGGCACAGCTCCATTATTTTCAGTGGAGTTGTGACAGTTCATGCCAGAACAGGATCTGCTCTCAGGACTAGTAAATGCTGCCATCATTGCTGCAGGATCCGAATGTCAAAGCTTCCTCCTGACCCGTCAGATGCTGAGCACTGCTGAGCTTAAAAAAGGTACATGCCAGCAACCTTCCTAAGATCCTGGCTTCTGCTTGAGAACTAGTAGCCCTGGGCATCAAGTACCTTGATTGCGGTGCTCACAAGGTTACCTATTGGTGAACATTTCAGCTGGGACTTTTTAATTTGTATTCTAGACGTTCTCTGTTTCTAGAAAAATTGCTATCATTATGGTCACAGAATCACAGAATGGTCAAAGTTGGGAAGGCTCGCATTATTAATCATTAGAAGCAGTTTCTGTCTTGCACATAGAGAAGAACAGATGCTGAAGTAAAGCTTTAAAGTCACTGAACTAATTCCTTTCCTGAAAGTTTTTTTTTCTTGGATACTTGCGAACTGTGCAGAAAAGAAAGCTTAAAATAATACTATATTTTAGACCATACAGGTTTACAGAATAATCCACAGTACATGATATTCTGGAGGTATACATTTCAATGTATTATATACATGTGGCTATGGGATAGATTTATATAAAACTGAAAGCATTCTCCTCTTTTTGAATATATGTGTTTGAACCACATGCATGTGTATACCCATAAAAAAAGCATGCCTGTAGCATCAGTTAGCTGAGTAAGTGAAGTTCTTTTTTTGGGCATATTCTTCATTAATTGTAAGTAGGTTGTCCAGAGCTATGGGATGTGCCTCAAGATTAAAAAAAAAATTGTTACTGAAGTCTCTAAACCAAATTCTGTAGTCTTTCTTGTACAATTTGGTATTCTTTTTAGTGTGTGTTCCTGTCAGTACCTCTGCATGGCCATAGCATAAAGCAAAGGGTAAAACATTTGCTAGTGGTGGGCGTTTTCCATCAGCAGCCAAAATATGTGTTTTTGTGATTACTGAGGAAGGGTTTGGCTGATGTGAGATTAACAGACAAAATAAATCTTTTCTGCATCTGAATAGTAGAATTTCACTACTATTTTCAGTTTTATTTCAAAAGAAATATGGACATTTATTCTAATACATAACCTATTCTTACCTTGTAGGCTTGAAAACTGTCTTAGGAAGGGGGAAAAGGAGTTTAGCTTATTTACAGCAGCAAAACATTTTTAGACAAGTATTCAGCAAAGTAGACAGATACACCATAATATCTGAGTTCAGTGTATTCAGGAGAAGAGATTTGCTGTGTCAAGTTTCATAGATTTAGCCAAGTCTGGACAGATTTAGCTTTCAAAATATGATGGATTCATCACAGACTGAACTGATCTGTCAAGGGAAATAAGATAGGTAAATCCTTGAATAAAGGTAAAAGAATAAAGCTGCAATTTTTGCTTGAAACTTTAAACAAACAAACAAAAGATTTTTCATTGGCTGGATATTTTGATTATTTTTTCTCATTTAAAGGAACCTGTGATCATAAGAAGAAGTAGATAGATCAGATAGATAAACTGTTCCAAGGCAACTAAATACAGAGAGTTATTTATTAGATGTGGAGCACCACAGATTGTATGGCTGTATGCAGACGGTTCCAATTGAAAAGAAACTAATTTCTCATCTGCTCTCTTGCTGATAAACTGTAATTGGGGGCTGATTGAATACGAGGAAACTTTCATTCTTTTCTGCCCAGTCTGACCTGACAGCCTTGGTCATTTCCTGCCGGAGGCTGGAACAGGCTTTCTCAATCATCGTCAAAATGCATTTAGCTTGCTGAGAAAAAGCACTTGAGTACTATCTTGAAACACTTCTCATTTACTAAGCAAAATGGGATGCTGCACACGAGGGAAGCATTTGAAAGGTGGACCAGCATTCTAAATAGGGATTCAGCAGCAGATCATCAATTAATCAGTGCCTCTTATTTGATTATTTTTCCAATCTTTTGGGCAAATATTGTCCCAAAGTCCTCCGACACCATCAAAGGCAGGACCTATCACAAATATGTCTCCCACTGTCAAGGAATAGCAAGCAGCTCTGCATAGGCTTCTTGTGTCATGCAAATACATCTGAAGCCAAGAAGCAGAAAAATATAAGCTTTATAGGCTTTACTCCTGGCCTTTGCTCCCACCCCAGTTTAAAGACTGATGGAGAATTTAATCTCTGCCCCATCCCAGGCAGTGCTAGGCTTTAAGCCATGGTCCGAGATCTGTTGGGGTTTCAGGAAGGCCTTTGCTGAAGCTCACAGTGCCTGAGGGTGGCACCGGTCTGGTTACCAGGCACAACACCAGTATGGGTTGCCAGCTGGCTGCCAGCAGCCAAGGGGGAGCAATGCAGTTACAGGAGAAGTGGAACTACACTGACCACTAAGGAAGTTTGTGCTGATGCTGAGCTCCCTCTGCTCTGGTCCTGCTCTGGTTACACAGCCCACTCTCCCCAGGCTCTTGATCCCGAGATGTGACTGCAAGTGCTTACCTTTCTTTTTGTGTTTAGTGGCCATCTCTTCACTCCCATGCTGTAACACAAGAAGAGTGCTTGTGTCGTTTGGAAAAGAAACAGGACTGAACAGATTTTACAATGTCTTAAACCCATTGGAAAGTACACAGAGTTGTCCTATGACATCCAGTCTTGGAATTTTGTAAGTGCTCTTCTGAGCTAATGAGCTCTTCCTTCAACATGAAAAACAATGTATTGAAGACAGGAGAGACAAGTGGCATTAGGGTCTCAGGACACACAGCAGTGTGCAGTGGTGCTACCAAAAGAAGTAATTTTGGGGACATTTGTCTACACCTTTGGAGACTGCAGCTGAGTTCAAGCTCTCTCTTGCTACTTTTCAATTCCTAAGAGGTAATACAGCAGCTTAATTTTTACTGTCCTTTTTTGAATTTCTAAATGTTACTCTTTATTAACATTAGTCTTCTTGATGATTGACCTGATCTGCAGGTGGTCTTGATACTAGTTTTGTAAAATGACCCAATCTGCAGAGGGTTCAGACTGAAATAAAGTTTTGATTGTAACAACCTTTTGTGTCATCGTTCCACTGAGCATCACCAAAGAATCTGTCTCTCCCCATAAACATGGTTGGATGGCACCATGCCTCCTGCTTCCTCTTCAGTTTTCTTTATTTGCCCTTTTTGAGCCCATTCCAATATTTGGTAAAACCACAGCACCATTTGTTTTTACTTCACATAGCTTTGCATTAAGCCTTTTCTGAACTCTTAACTGCTTCACTCATGCCTTTCCCAAGTTTGGGACTTCCTGCCACGTAAAATACCCTGCTGTTCTATCAAAAAACACTTGCAAAAATCCATCTGTTCCATAAAGAAATCCATTATCATTAAACACTTTACTTTCTTGCTCTGCCCTGCTATTAGAGAGACTGTATTATACAAGCTTTATCCTTAAATCAAAGGGAGAGGTTTAATTGTATTTGCCTTCCATTTACTATCTACAGCAAAGCATCGTGTGTGCTTATGTTGCCCATAAATACCATGTAATACAGTTTTCTTTAGCAATGCTTTATAGTGACTAATTGGGAAAGTAATTACTCAAACTCAGTGAGAAGAGGTTGAGCTGTGGCAATTTATTCACATCTTTATGCATAACAGATAATACTTGAGCTTCCATTAGCTGCAGGAGCACAAAGAATTTTAGAAGCTTGGTGTTGTGTGTATTGTTCACTTAGACTTGAGACTGAGTCATAAAAACATGCATTTTGAAGAGGAGGTATCTGAGTAGAGCTGGAGGGATGATCTATATGTTTCATCAGCTTGCTCTATTCTAATAAATGTCACGTTGTACTGTACCATAATGTGTAAAATTTATTCAAAGACGGAAGCAAGCTGGAGGACATGAACCTAGATTAAGAACACATTTAGATACCTCGAAAGAAAACTGGATAAATAATTACTGACACTGAACAGAATATGGTCCGCCTAGAGCTTAAGATCACCAGTATGCACCGAGGGAGGGTGTGGGAGAAGGCATAAAGGGCCCTGGATGTTGCCTCTTCTTTTGTATTTTAGAAATAAGACAGATCAAACTATTCTCTAGAGATATCTGATAGGGAGAAAATTTACACTTCAGCAACATTGTCATCCAATGAAGATTTGATATGAAAATTTTGTTTTCTTAAATTTTGCCAATTTCTATTGCTGTGCTTGCTAAGATGTGCACATTAAAAAACATACCATAGTTCAAACATGGACGTTAAGTCAAGAATAGAAAATATACATTTGTGGTTCAAAAGTTATTTTTGTAAGCATGTGACTGTTTGGCCCTTCAAGTCTGCCTGGTTGTCTCTGGGCTAATTAACACCTGATAATGCTATCTTCTGGGTAGGAGTGATTCTGACAGGGATACATGCAGGGGCAGGAAAATCAGAAGCAATTAAAACACTCATTTTTACTATCAGTAGCCCCATGGGAGATCAAGCTGCAGGCTGCCCAGGCTGACCTCACCACCTCTGAAGTTTTCACCAACTTCAGCAGAAAACATACATCCTTACCCACTTTGAGATTTTCTTATATGAAAACATCCAAGGGTTTATCACACAAAAAAATCCAGGACAAAAACAAAATCACATTCCTTAAACCTGCAGCCCTCTTCTGAGCAGCATCTCCCTCCATGAGCCCTGATGCTCATGTTTCCTAGAGCATCATTTAGCCCCGTGAATGTTATGTTCTACTCCAAGAAGTTGGTGTTATTTATTGGTCTTACAATGAATTGTGAGCACTGTGTTTTCATACAAAGGATGTGAGGAACCTTGCTGTTTAAGACTCTTATCTGGTTTGGCATTAAGGAATTAATTTCCATTCTAACCCAGCTGCTTCTCAGTGGCTGACTGCCCTTTGCTATGGTGGAATAATAGATCAAGACAGTCACATATGTACAGTTGAATTTCTTTCAACCAAACAGTGTCATTTTATGAAAAAAATGATACCACTGTTATTTAATGCCTGATACCCCTTCATTTAAAACATTGTGCTGCTGCCAGAATTGTGGTCTAAAATAGATTGACTACAGCAAAAAGAATTTTGAGTTCTCACTTTTCTTGTTAGAGAAACCTGTCTTTGAGGACTTTGTGGTATACGGACAATGCCAGAAAAACAGGTCCTTTTTAGCTGTGATTTTCCTTTTTGCAAAACTTGAGTATATCATTTGCTCTATTATTTAACTAATTTTTTACTTTTAACTTGTAAATAAAAGAGGCTGTTAGGTACATATTACCATAGCGGAAGTCACCATTAAAACTTAAGTCCACCTAATTGTCAGTTATGTTACTACTGTACTGCTTAGCTGAAACCACTATTTCATCTGTACATATTTCCTGCTATGGAACCTTGTTATCAAAGGAGCCTCTGGCCCGTCATTTATGGGTCATGCTCATGTTTCTGCATGACAAGGATTCAGTACAACAAACTACAGACAGTTTCTGAGATTTATGTTTGATTTTCCTTGAAATAGCCAATGTAAGCTAGATGCATAAGCCTGTTACTCTAATATATGTGTGATGCTTTCCCAGTCTGTGGGTGATCCTTTTCTATACCATTCATGATGGGAGGGAAATGACAAGAAAGGTTGTAGCTCCAAAATTAATATATGTATTAGTAGGATTGTAAGAAATATATATATTTCTTCACAAACATGTTTACTAAAATACTGTTATTTTTCTGTAAATACAGCATATTTTTACTGTACATAAGCTTTTTTTGGATGGGAGAATATGATGGAAAGCTATCTGCACATTAACTGTCATTTCAGAATGTCTCTTGAAAGCAATCCCTTAAATCTCTGATGATATCTTTCTGACAGGCTTATAATCTCTGCAAATTGTTGGTAAGAGCAGCAAACAAACCTGTCAGCAATTCTGTCTCTCAGTGGTCTAATCTGAAGGAGTGTGCCAAGTGCTGGAGGAAACTAAGAAGCTGCAAATAGCTTGTATTATAGCAACTGATAACATACACACTGTGGTGATGCAGAAGCATCTGCTAATGCTTAATGCTGCCCATGACTGAGAAGGTTAGACAATTTTGATGCTGGAAGTGCCTTGTATTTTACCAAAATTGGAACAGTCACTTGCAAAAGGAATGGAGGACTTGTGCAAAAACCAACACTTATGCCACTGACTGTCCATCCCTTGGCCCTACCATTTGGAGGAGGAGTCACAGAGTGTGGCTGTGGGTGGGGTCTGTGTTGCCTACAAGGGCTTTTCTACACACAAGGCTCTGCTGTGTCACACGCTCCTTGCCTCCTCAGTGGAATCACCATGTGTCAACCCCCATCCTGCTCTGGCCCTATGCATGGGGCATAGCACCTGATGGGTTGTCAGTGAAGCCAGAGAACTGGAGATGGCTTGTGAGATCCTAGATGGAGGCTACTGCACTGCATTAAAGGTCTGAGAGATGCAGGTGTCCTGGTAGGGCACCAGGTAAACAAGATGAAATCAAATGCAGGAGATCACACAGGCCTGCAGTAATCTGCACAGATGTCAAAAGAAATCTATCCACCTCTGGGTAAGTTTCAAAGGCTAGAGAAACCTGGATTCCTTTTTTATACCATTATCAGGGTTCTCAAGCCATTTGCTTAAAAAAAGCTACAGGACAAAAATGAATGGCTTTTGAATCTCCATATAAGCAAAAAGTGCCTGGGACCCATGGGCTCCAATATGTGCTAATGGTCACGAGGACCCTCACCTGAGCCTCCATCCAAGCTCCATGCCCCTGGGTCTGGGAGCCCCATTTCAGCTCAGGCCCAATCTGTGCCTAAGCTTCATTAGGTATGTCCCTGTCTCTAGCTCTGCCTGCTGCATGGGTCTTGGACACGCTTGTGGGTAGCTTGTTTCCTGGGTTGGCCCCAGGCATATGTTGACATTTGTCTCCAGTCCTGCTTGTAGCCCTGTTGGCAGGATGGACTCTGGACAACTGCCTTGCCTTCAGTCCTGTCTTTGATATCACATCCTTTTGCTCCTGACTGACCTCCTTGCTCTGTCCAGGACTGTTGTTGGATCCTGTCACTAGCATACAGCTCTGCACGACATGGACAGGTCCTGTGGGACTGTGCCCCATAGGTGAAGGTATGTCCTGTGCTGGGGTTGCCCTTGGCTCCTGGCTTACCTGCACTTAGGAAGCAGCAACCCTTGCTGCTCCTTCCCATGCAGCTTCAAAGCTTTGTATACATTGTAAGTGTAGCATGTGTCCTGAGTTTGCATACACAACTACTCTGAAAGCATAGGCAAATTATATTTTGGCTATTGAAACAGCCAGTTAGAAATGTAAGCCATCCATTTGCATGTGCCATAACCTGTAATCGAATGCAACATTCAGTGTATCGCGGGACATCTGCCAATGTCCTTGAGGCTTGAAGAGTGGAGATGGCCAGGTCTGTTGTCTCTGCTGAATGTGGAAGGCGGACTATTTCTTTTCATCAGCGATTTTTTTTCTCCTTGTAGCAACCCTGTTGTCATTTCTATGTTGGAACACTGCAAGGCTTAGTGTATTAGCCGTAGTCTCCACAGTACCCAGGCTCTACCTCTTTCCCATGGTGGTGCTCTGACATTTGCAATCAGTAGGCACTGTTACAATCAGCTGAGCTGTTTGAACTAAAAAAGCTTCTCATAAACAGAGTAAGCTTGTCTCTGGTGATACAGCCCCCCGGGGCACTCTGAGATCTCAGGATAAGCCATGCCTGCTTTGGGAAAAAACCTCCCATTGTGCTGTTATCTTAGTCACAAGTGCAGTGACTTGAGTGTCAGGCACTCCCTGGCCACACCTGGGCCATCTGCTGCCTGAATTGTATAACAGAATGACTCAGCACCTGCTGTGGCCAGAATGGGAAATACTGACCAAAGCCAGTCATCTCAAGATCCTATAAATAGCGATCCAAGAGGGAGAACTTTTGAGCTCTCTAGGACTGCAGCGGGCTGTGTGACCCAGCATCTTCCCCCTGAGCTGGGACACCTCTTGGGGTAGATTTCATGAGGATTGAAAGATGGTCCGTCAGCGATTTTGAGGGTACTCAAAGGCCTGAATTCGCGAGGTTCACTGACTGTCCATTGACGAATGCCAGCACGTAGTAGTGAATAATTAATGAAACCCACTAAAAGGGAAATTTTAATCACAGGTCAACCTCTGTGTGTGTGTGTGTGCACACATGCACAATTTTATTTAGAGCTGTTTGTTAGTCTGTCTGTGTATGTGAGTGATTTGATTTAAGCCCCACCTGTGCATATAACCCAGCTGTATGTTTCGGGTGACTGTGGACATTCTCAAATTTTAACTAAGTTGCTACGTTGATTGCAGCATATTTCACTGAACCGCTGTTAAACTGGCTGATGCTTAAGAATTATACAACTTAATTTTGTGATATATCTCAAAACTATTAATAAATCCTAAATTGCTGCTAGGCCAAAAGTGTGTAAAAAAATCTTATTCTGTGACAATTTGGTGTAGTTAGCAGGATGGCAAGTAGTGTTGCCAATTATGAAAGCACGGTATTAATCTGAACCCATGATATCCCTGAGAAAATGGGATTTTTGGAACTGTCTGCTAAAGACATGACAATGAACTATGAAAGCCTGGCAAAACAGAAGTTGAGGGCCAGAGATGGAAACTGAGAGATAAAGAAGCACCTGTTTTACGACTATATCCTTGAGGAGAGCTGAGAGACTGATCAAAGCAAACATCCCTCCTCAGAAGGTGCTGAGAACAGGGTGATAAAGTGTATAGTCAAGGAGAACAACTACATTGTTTTAGTTCTTATCTACATCCCCGAGTGCCAAGCAGAGAAACTATCTCATTATAATACTAAAAATCAGGCCCATAGTACGTCCTTAATATATGAGCATGTGTGGTAGAAGTGGGCTGTACTATTACATCCAAGAGAGAAAGAAATTAACGAATTATTAGCTGAGGCATGTGAATATTAGCTGTGATTGACAGATTTAACTGTATAAATGCCTTGTAGTTTCTCAGTGCAGTGTGCTAGCTTTGTGGGTTACCACCTAGCACCAATCTTTGCACAAAAATTAATGAAATAAAATACCTCCGCTCTGTGTGTAGTTTGGCATTTTGCACACTGGATGAATGAACCCGCTTTTTGGGATAATGCCCTGGCTTTGCAAGAGAATGGACCCATGATAAGTGGTATAATTGGCAAGCAGTAGAGAAGCAGTTAAATCCTGCAAGGAGTTTGACTAAAGATGGGAAAGATTAAGGTATAATCTGCAAAATTTTGGGAAGATGCTTAGAAGCTGCATATGGACAAAGAGGGGAAACAACCTGTAAAATGCCAGATCTGCAGGATGCAATAGGGGGACATAAAACTAATGAACTGCTGCAATCGGTAAAAATACAACTGCAAAAACAACTTCAGGAAGCCCAACTGAAAGTGTCACCGAAAACGGGAATAAAACTCATAACACCAATGTAGCGTTAAAAGGTAGGCAGTCTTTATTCATGGCGCTGGATGTACGGGGGATCGCTCCTCCTAATGTGCATACCTTACACACCTTTCCCTTGTGATTTATATAGACCAAAAATATACACATTCATCTTATCCATACATATTCAGTATTTTTCTTTTTGGTGATTGGAACAAGCTTGCTCGCTTCACATGTAAATTACTGTGCAGGCTCAGATGTCCTTTCCCGTTGTTCTCTTTTGAGTAGGTGGTATTACTTGGATCGGTGGTCCGTGAGTCAGTGGTCACGATTTCCCCCTGCCAGAATTACCTTTTACCTACTTGGCTCTTAATCTTGGCTGTCCTGGCCAGTTTTCTCAGTCCACTACACGAAACCACATTTTGTCATCCTTTTCTGACAGAAGCACATTGTCTATTGTTTCATTCACATTAATGTTTACCTAGGGACTAAAATATAGATCAAAGAATACACTGATTGGTATACTCCATGTCCCCAGACTTAATGTCCAGTTGGATAGGACTGTACAAGGAGTATAGCAACATCCATGGTTGGTTAATTCCATCACTCTGGTTACAAAAGAACAAAATTAGGAGTAAGTGTTGAAATTATGTTAATGCAAACTGAAAAACCCCCGGACATAGTTCAAATCAGAAAACTGGTAGTATCCCCTGAAGGCTGGGACAGTAATATTTGGAACCATTCTGATAATAACAGCTCAGATGAGGACAACCCCCTTTATCCTCCTGAACCTCCTCAGTTTACAACCAGACTCATTATAAAAACTGAGCTGCAAACAGCTCCACAGGGAGAGAGAGGTCCAAGTACTCGCAAAACAATCCCATTCAACCCAATTTAGATGGCTAAGTTGCAAGAACATTATGGCTGTAAGCCATTAGAAACTGGAACTGAATACCTATGTATTGAGTTTCTTTATGGAAGGCTTAGAATTTTACTGAATGCTGGTAAGGTTAATGGCTACTGGGGCCCTGGTGTCTTTTTGAGTGCTGCCCCGAACAATCACCGCTCAATAACAAGTAGCGTGGCTTACTGGGCTGGTGGAATAGATATACTGGAATAGATATACTGGAGAGGAGAGCTTTTGTTAATACCCATTAGATCTTTGGATGAGCTCTCTATTACAAAAGTTGTCTGTATGCAGGCCATGCATGAAAGTAGTTCCCTTGATGTTCCCATCTTGGCAACTGTAGACTATGCTACGTTAAAGCCATTAATAAAGAGACCCCCTGCCATGCTCAAACCTAATCTTATTGCAAAACAGATGAGAACAAGAGGAACACAGATTTTAATGCCCTGTTAACCATAAGGGATGTTGTTGGTGATGAAGACGACCAGGAAGCTACCTTGCTTCAAAGAAACCTCTCCACTTGAGCAGGACCAGCGCATGATATCATAAATCATGGATGAGAAATGGGATGGGATGATGTGTCCAGTGGAACAAAAAATATAGGTCAGAATGTTAGACAGGTTAAGCAAATGCCTCAGAGTGAATCTTAAGAGGGATCCATCAACAATCGAGGGCCCAGGGAGAGGTAGTCTACTCTTAGCCTCCACTCTCCATTAGAATTCTGCACTAGTGTCATGGTTTAGCTGGTAACTCAGCCCCACACAGTCTGGTAGATGGGGGAGATAATCAGAACGGTAACGCTCGTGGGTTGGGATAAGAACAGTTTAATAATTTAAATTAAAAAAAACAACAACAGAAATGCAATGTAAAGGAGAACAACGAGAGGTGCGAAACCCAGGCGGGGCGATGAAAGGAGGGGGGAGAGGGATGAACCGCTGAAATCAACCGCAGACAACGCAGCCGCTCACCACCCGCCAACCCGATGCTGACCCCGAGACGCAACTGCCCCCCTTAATATACTGGCCATGGTGTCACATGGTAGGGAATGAACCTGCCATTGGCCAGTCGGGGTCAGCTGCCCCCACCGCGGCCCCGCCCCTCCCAGCCCCCCGCCTATGAGGCAGAGCGCGGGAAGCTGGAAAGGTAGCCAACCCTCCACGGTGAGGAGAATTAACCCCTTCTCAGCCAAAACCAGCACAACTGGCGATATGGGACTATTAAAGTGTGAGCATGTCTTACTGATGGCTTACTGATGACTTGGCTCTCCAGTCGGTGAATAAGCTCATGGATGGGAATCAGGGAGTCTCGGTTGGTGCGATATTGCCACCGGTGCACTGCTGTGGTGGCAATCGGCACCTGTTGTTCTGTGACCCTCAGCAACCCCACAAGAGAAGGGTGCTTGGAGAGACAGGGCAAGGTAGACAGCTGTTTAGTTTCCTCCACCTCCAAGGCAGCTACACCAAAAGCCCACCTGTACCCTTTTGGGTCCTTGAAATACCCTCTCCTGAGGCAGTCTATGCCAAGGATGCATGGAGCCTCTGGGCCAGTCATGATGGGGTGCTTTTGCCACTCATTCCCAGTTAGGCTCACTTTGGCCTCCAATACAGTTAGCTTTTGGGATCCCCCTGTCACTCCAGCAATGCTAATGGGTTCTGCCCCTATATAGTTTGATGGCATTAAGGTGCACTGTGTGCCGGTGTCCACTAAAGCTTTATACTCCTGTGGGTCGGACGTGCCAGGCCATCGGATCCACACATTCCAGTATGCCCGGTTATCCCTTTCCTCCACCTGGCTGGAGGCAGGGCCCCTCTAGTCCTGATCATAGTATTTGTCACTCACTTCCTGCAAATATGAATCACAAGTGTTTCTGTTAAGTTCAGAAATAAAATCAGCACTCCTGCTCCTTTGTCTGGGGAACTGCTCACTGGAAACTGGAGCAGCAGCTTTCCTAGAGAAACCCCTCCTGAGTGATTGTTTTTCCTTGCAGTTCACGTACCTGTGCTTCTAGGGTTGAGGTAGGTATTCCATCCCACTTCTTCATGTCCTCTCTGTGGTCATGCAGGTAAAACCACAGGGTGCCCAGTCGTGTGTATCCTTTCTCTTGAGCAAAGGGATGCTTAGTCCTAATGGCTGAGATACTGGTCTCTACTGGTGGGGAGTAGGACATATCTTCTTCGAGTTGCTGGACCCCTTGGGACAGTTACTCCACAGCAGAGATGAGGGAGGAGGAGAAATTTGCTTCATAATCCCAGTGTTTATCAATCACCCCCATCATTGTTGGTGCCTCATCACCTTTCCAGGGCATTACTGCCAATGAGTTTGCATACGAGGATGGTGCGCTCCGTACAAACTTCTGAAACATGGGTTGTGTGCTTCATCTGGATCTTTTGATGCCTGTTGATCGTCTAGGTCACTATGAATCACTTCAGCCATGGCTAGTTCCCTCAGGTACTGGATGCCTTTCTCCATGGTCATCCATTTCCCTAGGCAAAATACAATATCTTCTTTGAAGGGACACCTTTCTCTCACACCTGACAGGAGTCGCCTCCAGAGGCTGAAGGGCTTGTGGTCCTTTTCCAACTGCTTTGTCAATGCCCCCTTCCCTAAAGAGGGATCCCAGTTGTTTGGCTTCCTTCCCCTCTAATTCCAGACTACTGGCCCCATTATCCCCGCATCGGAGCAGACAGCTACTGTGCTCACCTGAACAATGGCCAAAATCTTTTTGTATATCCTGCAACTCATCAAAGGTAGGGATCAGGTAGTTTCCGTTTCTTGTACAAGTTCTTCCTCTTCCTCCTCCTCTTCTTGTGATGCCCCTGCTTCTTCATAATCTCTTTCTAAACAAGGTGACTTTCTGTATTTGTTCTTGTGGGAGGGGGGCAACTGATACTGGGACAGGTTGGTCCTCTGATTTAGCTGCAACGCTTTCCTTGCCTTTGTCTTTTTAGATCCAGAGGCCTTCTCTTCCCCTTGGGGGTACAGAATAATGTTAAATAGGGCTCGATAGGCATGGGCCAGGCCCCAGCACGTTGCAGTGATTTGTATCTCTCTGGGATTGCCAGGGTGACAACATACTTCCACCAAATATTCTAGTTTTTCAGGACTCTGCACTTGTTCAGGGTGAAGTCCCACAACACTGGGGGTGCCCACCCTCTTAGGCATTTGCCCATACTATCCCACATACCCTGCCATGCATAGCTATCGAACCTTGGGGCAGATCTCTGGATGATATTGTTAAATTGCTTATTAACCTTAGACAGAACTGAAACTGTCTGCCAAAGCAATACCAACAGATGTATCTTAACTACCAAAGGAAGTTCAAGATACTGAAAAGTTGTTGTAATGAAGGAGACATCATATAAGATGGTAGCGAAGGTGCCATTCTGTATTTCCTCCATAAAAAAACTCTCAGACAAGGAGGTATAATTGCTAATTGTCTCCATGAGGTGGTAGCTGAAGTACAGTAATGGCTTCCGTGCAAGACCCAAATAACTGATAACGCTCAAGGCCAGTGCTGTAATAACAAATCTCCTAGGCAAAACATCTCTAATCACTGCCGAGCACAGCAAACTACAAAAAGCAACAGCAAGTTTTAATGTGTACTTTACAATCAGCATGGTATAGACTGGACAAACTAATACTGAGAACAAATGGATCAATGCTGTGACCAGCAACTGTTATTATCTCAAACCCTTTGTGCCCCGCCTTGGGTGCCAAAAAAAGGACTGTTGTGATTCAGCCTCAGTCGGCAACCAAACACCATGCAGCTGCTTGCTCACTCCCCCCACCCCTGTGAGTTGGGAGAGAGAATCGGAAGAGCAAAAGCACAAAAAAACCCCTTGTGGGTTGAGATAAGAACAGTTTAAAAATTACAATAAAATAATAATTATAATAATAATAATGATTATGATAATATTAACAATAATGATAATATAATAAAAAGGAAAAGGAAAAAAGGGGAAGAACCAGAAACACAAATGATACAACCGCCCACCACCCATCGACTGATGCTGCCCGTCCCCGAGCCGCGATTGCTCCCTGCCTCCCCCGGCCAGCCCCTCCCAGCTAACATACTGGGCATGACATTACATGATATGGAATGTCCCTTTGGCCAGTTTGAATCCGCTCTCTTAGCTGTGCCCTCTCCCCTCCTGGCTTTCTGTGCACCCAGCAGATCATGGGATGCTAGACATGTCCTTGACTAGTGTAAGCACTGCCCAGCAACAACCAAAACATCAGTGTATCAATGTTGTTTTCATACTAAGTCCAAAGCACAGCACTATGCCAGCTGCAGTGAAGAAAATTAGCTCTATCCCAGCTAAAACCATGACAGCAAGGAAAATTGAACTGGAAATTAGACAAAGGCTTATAGGAATGAAACTACTTTCTTTAACTTTTTAAGTGTTTTACCTAATTACAGGCTAAAATTACATTCCCTGAAGTTTCTTGGCACCCTCACATGACAATGTTTGAGTGTTTGGCGTTTCAATAACTGAAGGAGGTTTGAGAACAAATTAATTTCCTTCAAGAAATACATTGATTGTTTGGGACTTTCTCTGTCCACATGTGACAGAAAATTCAGTTTCTAATAATATTTTTTCCTTCTGTCAGCCTCCAGCCTGGAAAATTTCAGCACTGTCAACAGTTTCAACTTCCTGTTATAAAATGTTGAAACAAAGCTCAGTTTTGAGATTTTTTTTTTTGTTTGAGTCAGAATAGTTTGCTGTTCTGAAAGGACTCTGATTTGGGTCTGATTGTAACCCTCATTCCCATTGCAACCTCCATCTTGGCACAGCAGGGCTCCGGGCTACCAAACTTACAAAGCTTGTCAGTGTTTCTTGGCTTCCTCTGTCCCCTTGTGAGCAGAGTTCCCCAATTCCCCAGACTGACTAGTTCGTCAGCTACAATGCCATGGACCAGCTCCTGGACTGGCTTTGAAGGGCAGTCCCACCTTAGCTGGACAAATGGCAAATAGTCTGGCTGCAGCCCTCTGCACAGGGATGATCCTTTATGAGTGCACGAGACCAGCACCTGATCAGACAAACTTAGGTAACTGTTTCTGAGTGTCCTTATAAACCATTGATCCTGGTAAAAAATAGTGGGCAAAAATGTTAATAAATAAATGAAATCCATGTGCTCTGAGTTTGCCTAAATTTCATAATTTTCCTGAGACTGAGTCCAGCAAGTCCAGCTGTCTCAGGAAACCAGTATGCCTAGATGTACCACTGAAGAGCACTTCTGCTTAAGGTGTGTAGTGACAGACTTATTTTAAGCACCTAGGTTTGGAAAATTTGGAATTCTCGTAATCTTTTTATCCTGTCCCGACTCATCACTGACAGCTGCATTGCAGGAATGATGGGCAAACTGGGAAAATCCAATTTACAAGCCCTTAGACCTTGATTTCAAAGGATTCATAAACCAAGAATAATGACCAATGATGAGGTACTGTAGCTTTCATATATACTGTCATTCTTTTTCACTGGCCATTTTTTTTTCCACCAGCCAGCCTCCTATTTCTAAAATAACTCAGAAAAATGCTGAAGCAAGTCAACAAGGGGAAAGTATTCTGCAGTAATCTGGTAACTCTTTTCTCTTTCTTTTGTCGGGAGAAAATTCCTTTGCCATAGTACATTGTTGATTTTATCCAAGCAAGATCCACCCTCAACTCCCCCTTTTATTTTGAGATTGTTTGAAGGATTTCTAAATCTTCTTTTATAAAGCTTCTCTTTTTGGAGGAGGGCTGGAGCACCAAATCAGGGTAAAGATGATGTTAAATTGCCTCTTTTAACTGTTGGACAGGTGCAGCCCATGTCCATAGACTGCAAGCCAGTTATGCAGGAACATCTGGTCTGCAGTCCTGTAAAAGCCTGAGACTAGCACTGGTGCCTATGGAGTAATAAAGCTGGCAAACAATCACATGCTATGGAAGAGGAAGATAATAGTTGGAAATTTGTTTCTCATCCAGGTTGTAGTTTGGTACTGAAGAATTATTCCACTATTACAAATGATTCATTGAGAGGCTGTGCTGGTTTTGGCTGAGAAGGGGTTAATTCTCCTCACTGGGGGGGTTGGCTACCTTTCCAGCTTCCCACGCTCTGCCGCATGGTGGTGGGGGGCTGGGAGGGGCAGGGCAGCGGTGGGGGCGGCTGACCCCGACTGGCCAATGGCAGGTTCATTCCCTACCATGTGACACCATGGCCAGTATATTAAGGGGGGCAGTTGTGGCTGTGGAGCAGTGTCGGGTCGGCGGGCGGTGAGCGGCTGTGGCGCGTGTGGTTTGTTTCAGCGGTTCATTCCCCTCCACCCCCTTCCTTCCCCCCCACCCTGGGGTTTCGCGCCTCTTGTTGTTGTCCTTTACATTGCATTTCTGTTGTTGTTTCTTTTAAATTTAATTATTAAACTGTTCTTATCCCAACCCACGAGCGTTACCCTTCTGATTCTCTCCCCCATCTACTGGTGGGGGAGTGAGCAGCTGTGTGGGGCTGAGCTACAGGCTAAACCACGACAGAGGCAAAATTATTAATTCATTTCCTTAGAGCCAAGGTTTTCTTGTTTTCCTGAGAAATGCAAAAATCCCTCACAAAGCAAATTTGTTTAGTCAGCAATGACTGGCCTGATCTAGTGTTTGTGGTAATGTTTAAGTAGTGACTGGCCTAGGTGACCTTCACAGGTCCTTCCTTAATGTTTCTATGATATTCTGCTATACCACTGTTTCAGAAGGAATTTACTACATCTCTTCAAAGGAAGTCAGTCAGTCATCTTCCCTGCACAATCCCAGCTGTCTTCCACTTATAAATGATGTTGTGCTTTTTCATAGGATCATAGCATAGTTTAGGTTGGAAGGGACTTTTAAAGATCATCTAGTCCAGCCCCCCACTGCAAGAAGCGGGGACATTGTCAACTAGACTAGGTTGCTCAAAGCCCTGTCCAGCCTGACATGGAATATTTCCAGGGATGGGTTATCTACCACTTCTCTGGGTAACATGTGCCAGTGTTTCACCACCCTCATCATAAAAAAGTTTTTCTTTATATCTCATCTGAATCTACCCTCTTTTAGTTTAAAACTGTTACCCCTTGTTCTATTGCAACAGGCACTGCTAAAAAGTTTGTCCCCATCTTTCTTACCTCTTTAATTACAGAACAGCTTCAAAAAGGTCTCCCCAGAGCCTTCTCTTCTCCAGGCTGAACAACCCCAACTCTCTCAGCCTGTCCTCATAGCAGAGGTGCTCCAGCCCTCGGATCATTTGTGTGGCCTTCTCTGGACCCGCTCCAATGGGTCCATGTCTCTCCTGTGCTGAGGGCTCCAGAGCTGGATGCAGCCCTGCGGGTGGGGTCTCATTCTTTTAGTGCAGCCCAGGACACAGTTGGCTTTCTGGGCTGCAAGCGCACATTGCCAGCTCATGTCCAGCTTTTCATCCACCAGTATCCCCAAGTCCTTCTCCACAGGGCTTCTCTCAATCCCTTCATCCCCCAGCCTCTGTTGCGTAGGGGAATAGACAGGGATCGGCGACCGGAAGATTACGGGCTGTGACGGAAAGATAGACTCCTCCCCATAGGAGTGGCAGGAACAGGAAGCGCAAGAGCTATATAAGCGTGTGACGCAGCTAAATAAACGGACATTTTGTATCCATCATATTGATGTCTGTGCATCACTGTCTCCAGGGTGGGTAGAGCCCTGTGTCCCGGAGATATGTGGCCCAAGATAAGTTCTCCCATAGAAGCGTAAGCAACATGTTGATAGCTGGGGTTGCCCTGACCCAGGTGCAGGACCTTGCATTTGGCCTTGTTGAACCTCCTGAGATTCAAATGAGTCAATTTCTGGAGCTTGTCCAGGTCCCTCTGGATGGCATCCCACCCCTCAGGTGTGTCAACTGCAGCACTCAGCTTGGTGTCTGCAAATTTGCTGAGAGTGCACTCAATCCTACCGTCTATGTCATCAATGAAGATATTAGACAGGATTGGTTTACATTCCAGTATGGACCCGTGAGGGACACCATTTGTCATGGATCTCCATCTGGCCATTTAACAGTTGACCACTACCTTCTGGATGTGACCATCCAGCCAATTCCTCATCCACCAAACAGTCTACCCATCAAATCTATCTCTCTCCAATTTAGAGAGAAGGATGTTGTGAGTGACTGTGTCAAAGACCTTACAGAAGTCCAGATAGATGACATCCATAGCTCTTCCCCTGTCCACTCATGTAGTCACTCCATCTCAGAAGGCCATTACGTTGGTCAGGCAGGACTTGCCCTTGGTGAAGCCATGCTGGCTGTCTCAATCACCTCCCTGTCCTCCATGTGCCTTAGCATAGCTTCTAGGAGGATCTGTTCCATGACCTTCCCAGGCACAGAGGTGAGGCTGACAGGTCGGTAGTTCCCCGGGTCCTCCTTTCTACCCCTTTTAAAAATGGGTGCATTGTTTCCCCTTTTTCCAGTCCCAGGGAGTTCATCTGACTGCCATGACTTTCCTGCTGGTACCAAGGATCTTGCTTACACACAGCACTTGGCGCAATTTTGCAACCTCCCTTCTGTGGTAATACTGCACTTACTAAGGCAATTTTACCGGTTTCTTAATGTCAGTTTCATCTTCCCTCTCAAATAGCTCTTCCCTTTTATATGTGTTTATCCATTCAATGTACTTACAAACATCAGTCCCCTTTTTCCTCTCAGCCTTCAGCCTAGCAGATTGAGTGATTCAGCCTCATTTAGTCCTACCTGCATGCCAGTGGCCTTTAATTGTACCTTTCCTTGAGTTAATGTTCACATTCATGACAATACTCTAGATAGAATTCAAGAAGTGCTGCAGCCAATGTCTGTTACAATGACACCAATAATTCTCTCAGGAAATATATTTCCTATTGTATCCTAAGAAAGCATTTGCTTTGTTTCATGGCTGTGTTACGCTGATAGTATAATAGAAAGTCTGGCATCAGCTAACATGCCTTTGTCATTTCCAAATGATCTTTTGTAAGCTTATAGGAGTTGTTCTAGGCATGTATTACATTTACATTATTTTGTGTCTTGAATGGATTCATTTAATCAGTCTCTGTTACCCCCGACCTTGATGTCATGTAGTAATTTCTGCATGATATTTCAATATTCCTGCATTGATAACGGCTCCTAATATTATCATCTGTACTTTTCATTAGCAGATCTATGCTCTCAGCTGAGGTCTATAATGACCTTGTATTTTATAGTTTTTCTCACTCATTTCCTACTCAGTATTTCTTGCTAACACTTTGCTCGACACCTTTTTTCATATCACTTCTAATATATCTCTTTCTCCCTTCTATTTGGAAATAGATTATCTTTATGTCCCTCTGCTGGTGGGCTACCAGCTGTTCAGATGTGCCCTCCAGGCAACTTCCAATGATGGAAATAGAGCTAATAGCAGAGGAGAAAAGTTGAGAAAGCAAGCAGCAGCCTTCCTTTCCCTTCCTTTACTCAAATAACAGCCAAGCAAGAAGTGCTAAAAAGTCAGAATTAACTCTGTGGTCACACACTTGTGTATGCTTAGAGGCCTGTTTGGGGACCAAAAAGAAAGAATGACAGAAGAAGTGACACTGGTGAGCGGCTATTCTGTTTTCCCTGCTTATCTACTGTACCCCTTTCCTCCAACACTCATCTTAAGCTACACAGTCACAAGCTGCTTAAGATGGGAACACCTTCTACTGTTAGTGTCTGTGTTTATGTATTTATTTAGCAAGTTCTTGAGAGCTCTTTTCTGAAGATACCAGAAGGCAAATTTAAAGAGATCTCTCTCCTTTTCCCACCCCTCAGTTTTTGGAAAAAACTTCCTTAGAGTAGGTTGCAGTATATACTGCAGCCACAGAGCACTTGGAGCAGGAAACCTGCTTTGGTTCTGGTTTCATTCTGAAATACTTATAAAGTCCTTGTTGGGAAAATTCACATTATAAATTTAAAAATGCACAGTCTATCCTCCTTAAAAATGAAGTGTAGGTTCTTCTTTATTAGGATGGGATCTTTTGCTGCAGGGAGACTGATGATAACTCCCATTACTTTGGTTCTATAGAAAGGGAACCTCACTGGTTTCAGTGGAGCTGTTACTGAGTTACATGAAGGTAATGACATGAAAGTCAGTTCTATAAATTTCAGACATTACCAATGAGTTACCATGTTAAATAGTTCAATAAAGGAACACTGAACATGGGTGCTATTAGACTTCTGTAGGGGATGCCTCTGTGAAGCATGCCTAGTGCTATTCTATCAAATATATATCAGTAGTGGAGGTCTCCTCTCCCTGCTGCCCTGGAAGGAGGGGAGAGAACTGAGTGCAGCCCACGGCCAGATAGGCAAGGCTGTCTGGGAGCCTCTCTGACCCTTACAAAGCTAGACCAGACTCACCATACCCTCACTGAGCTTCTGCCACCTTGGAAGCACTGCTTACTGCTTCCCCAGCTGCAGGACAGCAGAGGGAGCTTACAAGGGTGTGTGTTTTAACCCCAGCCAGCACCTAAGCCCCACACAGCCATTTGTTCACTCCCCACTGGTGGGATGGGGGAGAGAATTGGAAGGGTACAAGTGAGAAAACTCACGGGCTGAGTTAAAGACACTTTAATAGGTAAAGCAAAAGCCATGCACGCAAGCAAAGCAAAAGGCAGTTGTTAAGCCATCTCCAGGAAAGCAGGGCTCTATCATGCGTAATGGTTACTTGGGAAGAGAAACACCATCACTCTGAACATCCCCCCCTTCCTTCTTCTTCCCCCAGCTCTATATGCTGAGCATGACTTAATATGGTATGGGATATTCCTTTGGTGAATTGGGGTCAGCTGTCCTGGCTGTGTCCCCTCCTAGCTTCTTGTGCACCCCCAGTGTGCTTGCTGGTGGGGTGTGTGAGAAGCAGAAAAGGCCTTGACCCCGTGTAAGCCCTGCTCAGTGGTAACTAAACCATCCCTCTATTATCAACATTGTTTTCAGCAGAAATGCAAAACACACAGCCATACTATGTACTGTGAAGATAATTAACTGTATCCCAGCCAAAATCAGCACAAAGGGGATGAACAACTAATTAGTCCATTTGAAATGTGGCTACCATGCAGTGCTACCTGCAACTTCTTCCTACTGGAGAAAAGAGGGTGTTTGTTCCCACTGCAGTGGCTCGCAGAAGAAATGCACTGCTTTTCCTAAAGAGATGCATCGGTTCTGTGCCAGCTCTCATACCTGTAGAGTATTACTCACTGATTGCTGAATATACCTCTGGTTCTCTACTGAAATAGCTGATTTTTCCTTTCTTTTTTTTTTTTTCCTTTTTTTTTTTCTTCCGTGTTGTTGTATACACAGGAAGCTGCTGTTCTTTACCATGTTGAACTGTACTTGTTATTTATCAGCAGAACAGCATAGGCCTTAAGACCATTCAGACCAAACAGCTTATTTCAGTTCAGATTCAGTTATGTGAATCTTGCAGGATTCAGTTTTTAAAACTTTGTATAAACAGGGATCTGATGTGGAGGAACTGGACCAACCAGAGGACTTGCAGGAAGATGTGGAGGACTGTGGGAATCATGACAGGGCATAAGACAGGGGATGGCTCCCAGCGCTTCATGTGGGGACGCTTACCTAAGGTGCTCCCTGTTTTACAACGGAGAAGGTCTGAGTACTCCTATCAAGGTACCTGCTGAGTAACACTTTGCTCAAGGAGTAGGGTGTGATGTTGTGTTGGTAAATGTTTAGAAGCCTGAACCCTATGAAGGTGTTTAACTGGTGCGCTGCAGTTATGCCACAGCCACAAATGCTGGAGAATTATTGACTATATTGTTCCATTCTTTAACTCAAGACACAGAAGAGTGATGTAACTGTTGTGATTTGCTTTAAAGGGTATGATTATTCTAAGATGAGAGTGATTACAAGTTTTCTCTCCAGCTACTCATGTGTAGGCAATTTGGACAGCTTTGAAAACAGAGTAAGAACTAAAGCACAAAAGGAATGGAGAGTGCTTATGTACATAAGCACTAAAGAGTCCAAATTAAATTTTCAAGGTTAATGCATCCAGCTAAAGTAAATATTCTATCCTCCATGTTTTCTTCCACTGGTAATGATTAGAGTATAGGGTAAATTGAGAATTCAGGTGAGGTGAGCCTTATTAACTTTGTAACTAAACATGACTTAATGGTATAAAACACTTTTGAGGAACGAATGTGTATTTGGATGGATAATTCATACACCACAAAACTATTTGTCTGCCTAACAGAATTTACAATTTATAATATTCAAGACCTCATTCTACTTGTATTAAATCAGTTATAAAGCTGTCCTGAACTTGAGTGGGAGCATAATCAGGGCATAACTCATGAATATTGCTGTGTAAAATGAAAGATTTTTAAAACTAGATATGAGGCAGCACAAGGCCAGCCCTGGCAGCTGATAGCCTGTGGCCTGGGCCTCTTGGGCTGCTCTGCATCATTCCCATCCAAAGGTGACAAGCTTGGTGTTGGGAAAAGGTGCTTGCACTATTCCCCAGCCTTTCTGATGGGTGAGCTTTCTTCTCTGAAGTGTTAAAGAAGCAGTTTGTGGTTTCACCTCTCAGGGGTTGCTCAGTGTTTGGGAGAAAGGTAAAACAGGTGAAAAGAGTGTCTTGCTGGCTTTAAATGAAGAAAAATATATTTAGCAAAGGATTTGTTAAAAGTAGCAGTCACAGAGACAGCATTACTGTGTCTTCAGGGCTGAAATTGGTAACCTATAGCCACTTATGACAGCTGGCAGACACTTGCTGCAGAAATACCCCAGCACTTCTGTCAGGGATGCAAAGATGTATGCAAGTGGAGTGTTTGCTAGAGGTGGGAGCCCTGGCATACAGTCCTCCAGGCTTGCTTCAGAATGCCTGTAGACTTGCCTATCTACATGAGGATGAAAAGCAAGCCTGCAAGCTAGCTGCTATTTGATTCACTTGTTTTGTCTGTGAGCCATCCCTCAGGGGAAGGAGGGAAGAAAAAGACTTTTACAAACCTGGAATAAAAAATCCCCTGTCTAGCAACTCTTTCACTCAATTTCTCTAATTGTTTTATTTAAAGCCCTCCCTGGACCAAGAATGTTTTCTAAAAATCTTAAATCCCCTATCAAAATAAGATTTATCTGATGTTCAGGGCAGTATCTGAGTAGGACAATGGAGAAAGTGCCAGCAGAAATAAACGTACAGTCTTGATTCTCAGGCAGCTGAAGGCAAAAATCTCCCAAAGGATTTTGCTTAAAAACATTTTCAAAAAATAATGAGAAATAGGAAAAGTGCACAGAAAAACACAAAGTGCCAATTAATTCAGTAGTTTTTGCAAACTTAGTTTGCAGTAAATAGCACTTGCATGCTAAAAACTGCTCAGAGTGATTGGTTTACTTTAATGTATGGGAGAAAGTGACTCTAAAGCCTCTGTGTTTTAGAAGGGAGAATAATCTAAGAGTCTACATCTCTCACCAAAGTGGACAAAGAAGGAAAAACAATGTGAATTTGCTCATAAACAAACTGGAACCAGAGGTGCAGTTAAAAGAATAAACAGGAGCACTTGGAAATGTCATCTAAAACTTCAGTAGCCATACTGTGACAAGATAAGGGTTTTTGAAAACAATTTCACTAAATGAGTGTTAAAGGGAAAAGTCAATTACAACAACAGTGTAAAAGAGCATAATGTCAAAGAGTAAGTTTTGTGCAAAGAAGTGACCAGACTGCATTTTTGAGGCAGGTCCCGGGGACATTTCGTGACAGCTTAAAGCAAATGAATCAGCTTTTTACTGTAGTATTGGATGTTATGAAAGGTCCACCTCTGAAATCCAGGAAGAATCTCACAGTGAAAAAGAAGCTTTCAGCACACTTCTTCCAGAAAAATCACCACAAGATAGAAAAAACACATAGGCACAGAAGTTCAATACAATACATTAGGGAAATAAGACAACTTAGTGACCGTTTTTGGAGAGTTTTCTGGGAAAAAGAAGAAGCCCTGAGAAAGCTCAATGCTGCTGCTGTGGGAAAGACCCAGCTTATAGAATCACAGAGTCATAGAATGATTTAGGATGGAAGGGACTGTAAGCATCATCTAGTTCCATCCCCCTGCCGCAGGCAGCTTATGTTGTTCTGTGGGAACCTCTGGAGACAGAAATATTTCAGAGCTTCCTATCTATCTTCTGTTTTGGGACAAGGCTTCCTCATGCCAGGAGGACAGGCTTTGACATAACTCTGTGCTCACGTCCTCTCTCCTCCATGGCCTGGGCCCAAAGGAAGAGATCAGGACTATGTGTAGGAGAGGTAGCACTGTGGATCCTGATCTCTCACATGCAGCTTTCGTCCCTGCTTAAATGCCATGGTCTATTGAAAATGCAGTAAGGTTAGAACAGAATCTGAGCCTAAATTCAGATTACTAAAAATGAAAATGAGGAAAGCAATAGCATTCATAGATTGAGATGAATGATCTCGACACGTATGATTTTGAATTGGTCTCTTCAATTTGTTTCATAATTCATCTTAATATCCAACTGCCCCAGAGTACTACCAAGAAACAGAGAAACGTATTCATTTTACAAATACTTTTTGTATTAAGTAGTTATTCTATTTTAAAACCTGAATAAGTCTCTAAAATCTCTCCTGTAAATTATGTATCTTTGTGCAGGTCAAGAAGCATTAATCTCCTACATACAGATCAGACCTCTCAATCCAGCCCTATACTAGAAATGTTTATAGGTATAAAGTATAGCACGTTTTCCACAGCAGCCAGAGAAATTTAAATCCACATGCGACATACTTCTATAATGTCTCTCCAATCAGTTTAACCTATTTGTCAGTTGTGTGTGATTTACCTGGTTAACCTCCACAATTCTTATAATTTTCCTGGTAGGATAGCAGTTTATTAAAATCTCTTTCTGCTTACTGGCATTTGAAATCTTTTCTCCTTTATTGCAAAAGTAGTTTTAACGTTTATTATTTCACTTACAAGGGTCTTAGAAGTCCAGCAGTGATTTTACGTGTAACTTCCAAAAACATCAGCTATGTTGGTGTTACAATACAGTCTCCTGTTCATTTTGCCTAATTTTATTACCCATTTTAATAGAAAATGATACTTTTTTCATGTAAATATAAAGTAATCGGAGATCAACCATATAGAACAGAGTGTAAAGGCACCAATGACGCTACATATTGACCAAAGAAGAAAATTATAAGCTACAAAGAAAACAAATCCTTTATGACTGTATTGCACAAAAAGATGGAAAACCTGATTACAGTCTTGCTTATTCCAGCAGAATAGTAATATCTCTGAGTCTCAAAAAGGCATGAAGCTGATGTAAGACCACAATCACATCCAAAGGGGAATTCAATATGCATTGATAACAGAACCAAAAACAATTCAGAGGAAGAAATACAAAGCGATTATCACATCCAGCAGATTATTTAATTTGTGTTCATTATTTTTTCTGTACAAGAAGCATCAAGTCAAACAGTTTAATGAAAAGGAATGAAGATATTCTAATTCTGTGGAACACTTCCAATGAGGCTACACATTATTTAAGCTTATGCATATTGAAACTATTATGTGCCTCAATAAATAAACATTTTACTTCAAGTGAATATTTTCTTTTGTGGGCTATTATCTTGGAGACCAGAAGCAGCCAAGCGTACATATTTAAAATTATAGGAAAGGGCTAGAAAACACTCGTTAAACCCCTTGTAGAGCCTCACGAATTGCCATGTCCCATAACACCTTCCTGTTGAAAAATAAGGAGATGGCAGATGAGGGCTTGGAGGTATTTTGCTCAAATTCACATTTGCTATGTTCCGTGTACCTGTGTACATCCCACTCCTTCCTCTTGGCTGAAAAAAGCCACTCTAAAATGATACCATAGAGCCCTAAATTCTCAAAAGTGTGTCCCATGGGTTCAGGAGAGGGAAAGGCAAGTGAAATCATATTAGAAAGGAGGGAAAATTGGCCTGGAGGAGGAGGTATGACACAGCCACCTTTTAGTCCCCCATTGTAAATTAGCTCTTGGTGTTAAAGTTTTCAGGGCACATTCTTCAGGCTTCAAAGACCATTAACAAATATTTCTACTTATATTTCCAGAGGAAAAGTCATGGTCCTTTATCTTCAAAGATCCTATTTCTTGATGGGCCTCTAATTACTGTGACGTTCAGCCCATCATTGATTTTATGTCTGCATGACCCACATTTGTATTGTCATAATCCTATGGAAGATTTTGAAATGAATCAATTTTAACTTGCTTTCTTTTCTATTTCTGGGCTACCAATCTATGGCCAAGACAGTAAATTTACATACAGAGTACCATGCAAGTTAATGTATTGAAATGTATAGAAGAATGCCAATCAACACTGCAGTCGTCAGCTTTCCGCCCATCATACTGCTTAAATGTAACAGAGGAGTTATAATGTCCTCTTTTGGAATGAGCAAGCATGATTACTTGTGGGAGGAAGATTCAGCACAGAGATGCCACTACTTGTATTTTCAGACTTGTGTAATCTGTATAGAAATCCTTGCTCCAACCCTTGCCTTGATTTCTTGTTAAAATATTGTATCGCAGGATGTGCTAATTACCTGTTCCTATGGGCTACCTGAAAGTTAGTTATCTTACCAAAATGGCAAGATCATACTGAAAATAGTTTCAAGACTTTAGGCAGGCCAGGCTGGCAGGATGCTGCTCTGGGTTTCCTGACTCTGCTTTCCATAGGCCGATAACCACACAAGCAGTACATCATAGATTTTTTTTTCCCAAATAAGTGAGGCAACAGTGGCATAAGACTGCACACATGCTCCTGAAGCAGTGTGCCTTTAAACATGCTCCCTTAAAGGACCAAAAAAACACCTTCTGAAGAACAATTACAAAGAAAAAAATATTTAGGAGAAGAGAGACCCCTTTCTGTCATGGAAAACTTCCATTTGGCTCCTAATAAGAAACAAGGAAATACTTTTCTGGGAATAATTTCTCTGACAGGAAAGCATCTTCTCCTGGCTACAAAAAGCTATGCTACAAGCTCCAATGCCACTCTCTGTTATTAATTATTGCATTCTAGATTACTTGGAATTTTATTTTTAAGTCATTGTGACTCATTTTCTGTGGGAATGGAATGATCAGAGTTATCTTGCTAACTGTGAAGCTAATAGATATCTGCTGTGAAACTTGTGAAGTTTTGAAACATGCTCAGCACTGGACACAGGTATGAAAGCATTGGACACAGGTATGGACATGGTACCTATTATTGTACTCCATTAAAGAGTTCAATAAGGCTTGTTTGATTAAATGCTGAGACCTAAATTTTTGCAATTTCACAGCAAACAACCACTATTAAAATAGTTTTAACCTTCCAGTAAAACAAGGAAAAATAAAGGGGAAAACTCCCTATGTTCCATTGCAAAATTTTCAGCAGGCCTTTCTATTTAATAATGCCTTTATTTTTTTCCTTTAGCTGTAAACCATTTTAATATGGAAACCTGAACCAACCATTTGACAAGTTTTTACACAGTATTAAAACAAAAATAACTAGGCTTTTGGTTAAAAAAGAAAAAGTTGACTGAGGTGAATTACATCCTTGAAAACAGAAAAAGAAAAATCACCCACAAAGTGAAGAGAAAAAGTGCCTTTACCAGCAGACTTTCTCAGATTAGCTCTACCATTTGCTGTGGCAATCAAAAGTGTTTTCCTCCTTGGTTCTTTCCCCTCTCCATCTGTCCGAGGCAGAAGGAAATGTGCACTCACATCTTACCCTCTCCCCAAATCACAGTCCTGTGTTCCAGCTCTGACCCACGTTTATCATCAGTTTAGACTAAAAAGGCAGGCTAAAACACATAGATACACTTCTTAGCTATCCCTGCTGCGGCGGAAGTAACCTCTGGTAAAGGCACAGGATGAGCAATGGGGGGTGGTAATATCTTAAACGTTGATAGAAGGAATAGCTAAGGCTTGTCTTTCAGTGTACCACTGGCACCAACACTGCTGGAGAAAGACTAGCACAACATGCATCCAAGCTACTCAAAGATTTGCCAAACCCTTTTCAATATCAGGCTGCTTAAAAGATTGCTTTTTGTGTTTCTGGTCAGCAACTCACAGTGGTGCTGCTGAGCATGCAACACTGCTGGAGCAAGGTTCCTATCAAACAACAGAAGAGAAGCAATAAAAAGTGGGAAAGGAAAAAATGTGATAAATAAATATCCCACCTTTGAAATATTATTTATGTGGGTTTCAGGGGTGGAAACAATATTACATGGAGCCTACTTTCTGGCTTGCTTTGGTCAAGAACATAAGGGTGCAGGCCCTGGGACATTGAATAGATTTCAGCATCCTAGAAGACAGTGGGATTGAGAAAGCTTGGTCCATCCCACTCTCCCTTCTTCCAGACACTAAAGTTGAGCTCTGGACTGTGGTAGCAATAAGTCATACCCGTACTGTTTTCTGCCACTTAGCCTCATTTCCAGACAGGCTACTGCAATCTTTTGCTTTACTGTCCCATAGTTCTCCTTGCAAAAGGAACAGGATGCTATCACCATCCATGGACTATCAGAGTTCATGTTAACATTTGGACTAAGTCAGCTTTTCTGCCTAATTTGCTGACCAGCTATTGTGGTTTAGCCGGCAGCTCAGCCCCACACAGCCACTTGTTAACTCCCCCACTGGTGGGACAGGGAAGAGAATCAGAAGGGTAACACTCGTGGGTTGAGATAAAGACAGGTTAATAATTAAAATAAAACAACAACAGAAATGCAATGGAAAGGAAAACAATGAGTGGGGCGAAACCTGGGGCAGGGAGTGGGGAGAAGGGAAATGAACCACCAAAACAAACCACACACAACACAACCACCCACCAACCTGACACCTCCCATCCTCAAACCTCAACTGCCCTCCTTAATATACTGGCCATGGCGTTACATGGTATGGAATGAACATCCCATTGGCCAGTTGGGGTCAGCCGCCCCCACCGTGGCCCCGCCCCTCCAGGCCTCCTGCCCACGTGGCAGAGTGCGGGAAGCTGGAAAGGTCCCTGACCACCACAGGCACTACAGTGAAGAGAATTAACCCCTTCTCAGCCAAAGCCGGCACACCAGCCTAACCCAGTTTATATTTTAGAGTACACTGAATTTTTGGTTTTTCAGTAATTCATACAGCACTGTAAAAAAGCCAATGCTGAGCAATTTTCAAAGGCAAATTCTTTAAGTATTTGCCTAAATCACACATCTTTGAGGCCACAGAGTTACGAAAGACTACCTGAGGGGCAATATGTAAGATTTCTTCTTAGAAATGAGATCTTAGGTTATTACTAAAAACTAGCATGACCACATAAAGACACTGCAGCTTTGAACTGTAAATTAATTTGAAAAATTTTAGCTGTGATCTGCAAATGATAGCTTTGTGTCGGAATAATATAATGTCTAGCCTCAGGGCATTCAGACTAACTGGTTGGACTGTGGCCTTAATTTTTTTAAGGTAAGGATTCCCCAGTGGGAACATGTTGTATTACTAGGAGTGCATGAGATATTTCAAACTACACAGGAACTGACACAGAGAAGGAAAACAGCTGTGATCAATAATGGTAACAATCAACATCTTTGGTGTTGCTGGTAGCACCTTTGGTACTATAAAAGGAATGTAAGAAAAAATGTGAGTCTCAACCCTAATGAAAATACTGTCACTGTAATTTCCACTTGCATAAAGACTCTGGTCTTATAATGTGACCCTTGTACAAAATACAGCCTTTCATATGGGGTCCCACTGCATTAAGTACAAAAGCACAAAAGTGGTTTTCAAATATGTTACAATAATTGAATTTAGAAGAAAACTTCCTTTAGCATCTCTTTGGTAAATGACCCTTCAAAACCTGCATCTAAATGATCTCCCTGCCTATTTTTTTTTAACTTCTTACCTGCAGAGGAAAAATATGTCTCTTGTACTCTGAGACATTGACATCCTGGACCCTCAGATGGCCCAATATGCTGACCAGACCTGTCCCACAGGGAAGTCTGCTGCCTCCATGGGGCTTGGGTCAGATGTGTTGCTAGAAAACTCCCTGGTCTGGTATGGCCCTCTGGTTACTACCTGCTATTTGTTGTGCAGATGGGCAGTGACGAGGCTGTGGAGAGAAGCCCAAGAGCGATCAGAAGGGACTTCAGGGCACTGGGGCAACAGGTCAAAGGATCGGGAGCACAGGTAGTGTTTTCCTCAAACCCATCAGTGGCAGGGAAGAATAATACTGAAAGGAACAGGAAAACTCACCTGATTAACACGTGGCTCAGAGGCTGGTGCCATTGGTGGAATTTTGGTTTTTTTGATCATGGGGAGGTTTACTTGGCACCAGGCCTGCTGGTGGCAGATGGAGTTCACTTGTCTCAAAGGGGATAAAGGATTCTTGCAAATGAGTTGGTGGGGCTCATCAAGAGGGCTTTAAACTAGGTTTGAAGGGGGAAGGGGATGTAGCCAGGCCCACAAGAGAGGAGCTTAGGGGTGGCGTGCCAGGGCTGGGGGTGAAACCGATAACCCAGCTCAAGTGCATCTACACCAACGCATGCAGCATGGACAGCAAACAGGAGGAGCTGGAAGCCACTGTGCAGTGGGATAGCTGGGACTTAGTTGCCATCACAGAGACATGGGGGGTTGACTCTTACAACTGGCGTGCTACGATGGATGGTTATAAGCTCTTCAGAAGGGATAGCCAAGGTGGTGGGGTGGCTCTGTATGTCAGGGAGTGCTTCGATTGCATAAAGCTTGGCAACTTTGATGATAAGGTTGAGTGCTTATGGGTACGGATGAGGGGGAAGGCCAACAAGGCAGATATCCTTCTAGGAGTCTTTTATAGACCACCCAACCAGGATGAAGAGGTATATGAAGTGTTCTACAAGCAGCTGGAGGAAGTATCAGAATCAGTTGCCCTTGTTCTAGTGGGGGACTTGAATTTACCAGATGTCTGCTGGAAAAACAACACAGCAGAGAAGAAACAGTCTAGAAGGTTCCTGGAGTGTGTGGAAGATAACTTCCTCACACAGCTGGTAAGTGAACCTACTAGGGGAGGTGCCTTGCTTGACCTGCTGTTCACAAACAGAGAAGGACTGGTGGGAGAAGTGGTGGTCAGAGGCCATTTTGGGCTTAGCGACCATGATATGATTGAGTTCTTGATTCTTGGTGAAGCAAGGAGAGGGGGTCAGCAGAACCACTACCATGGACTTCTGGAGGGCAGACTTTGGTCTGTTCAGGACACCGGTTGGGAGAGTCCCTTGGGAAGCAGACCTGAAGGGCAAACGCTAGCCAGAAAGGCTGGGCTTCCTTCAAGAGGAAGTCTTGCAGGCACAGGAGCAGGCTCTCCCCAAGTGCTGCAAGACGGGGAACACGACTGCCCTGGCTGAACAGAGAGCTTCTGCTGACACTCAGGGAAAAAGAAGAGTCTACTGCTTTTGGAAGAAGGGGCAGGTAACACAAGAAGAGTACAGAGATCTCATTAGGTCTTGCAGGGAGAAAATTAGGCAAGAAAAGCCCAGCTAAACTCAACAGCTATAAGAGATAACAAAAAATGTTTTCTACAAATATATTAACAACAAAAAGAGAATCAAAGAGAATCTTCATCCTCTATTGGACGCTGAGGGGAGCATTGCGACTGAGGATGAGGAAAGGCTGAGGTACTAAATGCCTTCTTTGCCTCAGCCTTTAACAGTCAGACCAGCTATCCCCAGGGTATTCAGCCCCTGGAGCTGGAAGGCAGGGATGGATTGCTGGATAAACGCTCCGTAATCCACGAGGAAGCAGTTTATGACCTGCTGAGCCACCTGGACACTCACAAGTCCATGGGGCCAGGTGGGATCCACCCAAGAGTACTGAGGGAGCTGGCAGAATGGCTCACCAAGCCACTCCATCATTTAGCAGCAATCCTGGTTAACAGGGAGGTCCCAGATGACTGGAGGCTTGCCAGTGTGAGACCCATCTACTAGAAGGGCTGGAAGGAGGATCCAGGGAACTACAGGCCTGTCAGCCTGACCTCAGTACTGGAGAAGGTAATGGAGTGGTTCTTCTTCAGTGGGCTCACCAGGCAAGTGCAGGACAACCAGGGGATCAGGCCTAGTCAGCATGGGTTCATGAAAGGCAGGTCCTGCCTGACCAACCAGATCTCCTTCTGTGACAGGGTGACCTGCCTAGTGGATGAGGGAAAGGCTGTGGACATTATCTACCTGGACTTTAGTAAAGCCTTTGATATTGTCTCCCACAGTATCCTCCTAGAGAAACTGGCTGCTCACGGCTTAGACAGGTATACTCTTCGCTGGGTAAAAAACTGGCTGGATGGCCGAGCCCAGAGAGTTGTGGTGAACAGAACTAAATCTGGTTGTTGGCCAGTCATGAGCAGGGCTCCCCAGGGCACAGTGTTGGGGCCAGTCTTTAATATCTTTATCAATGATCTGGATGAGGGGATCAACTGCACCCTCAGTCAGTTTGCTGACGACACCAAGTTAGGTGGGAGTGTTGATCTGCTTGAGGGTAGGAAGGGTCTGCAGAGGGACCGACACTGGCTGGATCAATAGGTGGAGGCCAATTGCATGAGGTTTAAGAAGTCCAAGCATCAGGTCCTGCACTTTGGTCACAAAAAGCCCACACAATGCTACAGGCTTGGGCAAGCATGGCTGTAAAGTTGCCCGATGGAGAAGGACCTGGGGTGTTGGTTGACAGCTGGCTGAACATGAGCCGGCAGTGTGCTCAGGTGGCCAAGAAGGCCAACAGCATCCTGGCTTGTATCAGGAATAGTGTGGCCAGCAGGAGTAGGGAAGTGATCTTGCCCCTATACTCGGCACTGGTGAGGCCGCACCTTGAATACTGTGTTCAGTTTTGGGCCCCTCAGTACAGGAAGGACATCGAGTTGCTAGAGTGTGTCCAGAGAAGGGCAATGAAGCTGGCAAAGGGTCTGAAGAGCAAGACTTATGAGGAAAGGTTGAGGGAACTGGGATTATTTGGTCTGGAGAAGAGGAGGCTGATGGGAGATGTTATCGCCCTCTACAACTACCTAAAAGGAGGCTGTAGCGAGGTGGGGGTTGGTCTCTTCTCCCAAGGTACCAGTAATAGAACAAGAGGAAACAGCTTCAAGCTGCATCAGGGGAGGTTTAGTTTGTATATTAGGAGAAATTTCTTTACTGAAAGAGTGGTCAGGCATTGGAACAGGCTGCCCAGAGAGGTGGTGGAGTCGCCATCCCTGGAGGTATTTAAAAGATGTGTAGATGTGGCACTTCAGGGCATGGTACACATGCCTGGGTTGATGGTTGGACTTGATGGTCCTAGAGGTCTCATCCAACCTTAATGATTCTATGATTCTATGACATTCTAAATCAGCTGTCCTCTGTTCTCAGTCCATTAACCCTTTCCAGAGCTCAAAGACCAGATATGTCAACAGCAGGTAGCCAAATATTATCCAACGTTGCTTTCAAAAGAATCAGGAAATAAATAGCAATACTAGTACTATTCCTTCCTTATCATTTGTACTGAAAATAATTAACAGCTCTACAGTTCTACTGTCTCTAATGTCTTTGGAACAGCTAGGTGCTGTCTTCTTAAACTTACAGTTTTGAATGAAAAGTTTTAAGTGTAACCAGAGCTGCTTTAGTTCTACTATCCTGTAGTATTAAGATTTTTCTCCCATTTTTTCATCAGATGTTTTGAAGGTATTGAAATAATTCTCTGATCCCTGGATAATCAAATCTAAACTCACTAAATCTGTGTACTATGATAGGAAAGTTGAGGCCTTGAAATTCCCTGTGTCTAGGTTTTCTTACTCTATCTTGCTTAATCCTGGTGTCAGTTATTGGTCCAGAGCTTTGGCTAGAGAGTTTCCTTCAGGGATTGTCTGTGTTTCTTACAGCCTTGGCCAGTTCCAGTTCTAAAATAGCAAATTCTCACTAATTTGTACCCTCTCTCTGCTTCATCTACAGAGAGAACTTAACAGAAGTATAGCTGAGATAACATTTATATATTTTATAAAAGCAATTATGTAACACTATGGAATGCTTATTATTCTGTTAGAGTATATTATAACTCAAAGTTAATTGTGCCTATCTAATTTATGGACATTGTACACTCTCATGCAGTATCCTTGTCTTTGTACTTTCTTTTAACTACTTACAGTGGGTTTCCTGGTCAGTCAGTCAAACTTTGGTTTTGGGTTTTGTTTTGTTTTGTTTTGTTTTCAGAGTAACTTGTTAGACTATGGCCTTAAAGCAAGGATTTCCAAAGACAGGGACTTCATACTACCAGCAGGATGTGATCCAGTGAGTGAACAGGCACTACCACTACTGCACTGTTGTGGTAGTATGATCTGTATTTCAGATCATGACAGCAAGTATTGAGTGAGCAAGGTCCTCTGGAATTCTAAACTTATGGATTCCTTGAATCATCATATAAATTAGAGGTCTCCAGTTTTCTTCTGCAACACAGCAGGTGTTAATCCAGCTCACAGAGGTCCACTTCATGTTATGCACCAAGGAGGAGAAGGGGTTTAGCTGGGGAGTGGCAGGCAGATAAACCAGAAGGCAGAAGTCAACTCCGACTGAGTGCTCCTCTAAGCAAGGAGGGCAAAAAGTTGTCCCAGCACAGGTGTCTAGGTACAGTGAGCCTTTTCTGCTGGCCGAGAGCCCTCTCAGACTCAACCTTTTGACATAGAAAATCCCCTGCTGTGCTCCTGCTCCAACTCATATGAGCAAGGAAGAACATGCACCAGACAGCTATTCTTGAGGGAAGTTGTCAAGTGGCAGGTTCTCCTACTTATTCATGGCAGTCAGGTGGTCTGCTGGAAATCCTCTGTTCTTCTCAAGGCCCTCCCTCCTCTCCCCCTTCCTTTTCATCAGCTTCTTCTTGTCATTATACTTGCTAGCTGTGAGAAGGTATTAGGAGGCTGTCTCCTAGTAAATAAATAATTAGAAAGAGGGAAGATCCTCTCTCTTCCCCCTACTAGCTTGCCTTTTTCTGATGATTGCCACAGATGGAGGGGCTCCTGCCAGGCTCCGCAGTTCTCCCTAGTGTAGGCAGAGTGAGGCTGCTATCTATCTTCTTCTTCCAAGGCAAGCGATTAATCCTATTTCCTCATATTCATCTATAATGTTGTAGTGCTCATAAAGATACTAGGAGGCTTGCTTCTGCATATTCTTGTTTTCCATCAATTGTCAGGTCCTTTTCAGGTACATGGTGCCACTGCATATAGAAGTCCTTCACAAAAACCAAAATTTTATCTCAAATGTAAACAAAGAAAAAGACAAAAGGTGAGAGGGAAGGGAAGGATCCTCTTAAGTTAGTCAGTCTTGTTAACCAAGTCTTTTTCCTGTCAATAACTGTCATTCTCGTGTTATGGATGCAGATGTTCTCCCTTGTGGAGAAGGAAAGGGTCATCTGTAAGCCAAAGTGTCAAGCCACCACTGTACACAGGGTCTTGCCTGTAAAATATAGTCTGTCTGGTTTGTGTTTTCTTTTCTCTGTCTGTGAATCAGTATAGCATCTTTGATTAATAATGGGCCTTATGTGTCGCAGACAGCACTTTCTATAAAGAGTAGTTCCATTGAGTTATGTCTTAGATCATTAATTAATTTGCTTACCCGTATCTTACCTTGTAGTTAGCTCCTTTGTAGCTGGTATTACAAATGAATGATTTTTCGAGTATTTGTTTTCACCCTCTCTCTCCCCATTACCATGGTCTTATTCACAATGTAATAAAGGTAATGGCATAAAATCTTAAGGAATTATTTTTACTGAGGGGTTTCTCGGTTTACTTAGTGTTTTTAAATGGCTTGCCACCTGCCTTCAGTTTATACATAGTCATTTTGGCCGATTATTTCATATACTGTACTACTTTTAGAAGAACTCCCCTGTAACCATGGTAACTATTTTTGCTTAGGCACAGATGAGCACGTGGGTTCATTTTAATTTAGCTGAAAAGAATAGAGAAATGCTCTTGAAAGCTCCTGAAGTAATTTGGGTTATTATCGGCTTTCATTTCAGGTTCAACAGAGATAGAATTGCTCATAGCCTCTCTTTCCTGCTTTCAGTGATTTTTTTTTTTAACTTAGTAGGTGTGGGCTGTGAAGAATTTATATAAAAGTTTTGGGTGGTTTTCCATGGGCAGCTTGCTTTCCTGAAGATAAAAGGTGATGTATGATAAGATTTGCTTAACCAGGAGCAACACTGCAAGAAGCTTCTCTATTAGGCCCCTGTAATCCGGTTTCCCTTATACTCTTTGCAAGCCAGGTGGGATTGGGCTGTAATAACCTGAAGAAGAGCCAAGAGGGTAAGAGGGAGGAGAAATGCCGGTCCCACTTACATGTCCCTTTAGCTTTACAGAGACTTTGGAGAATATTTCCTGATGTCAAGTTGTGCAAAGTGTTTTTTAGGACAGGCATATCCAGAAAACAGTCCTGAAAGGGCTTCCTTTGCAGGTGTCTCTTTGCTGTTGATATTGTGGTACCTCAGGCACCCTAGTGATCAGAGAAAAAGTAGAAAATACCTGTTTCTTGCTGAAACTATTGATTCAGCGTGCAGCCAGGAGCTGACATAATCTCAGTCTGATCCAAAGTTCAGAAAAACTGGAGAAGAGAGAGAAAACTGAACTCTACAGATGATCTTTGTTGCAGGAGAGTAAGAGCCATCAACTAGTGACATCCTGGTGAGACCTGTGTGCATGCCCACTGCTCTATCTCTCATTCAGGACAAACCTCAGGACTCCAAGGTACAGCTCACAATCCCAAATTTTTATTTTCTGTGATTCAGAAGTCACATTGTAAATTAATCCACATCCAGCTGACCACAGCTTGCCAGATGGTATTGGAACTAGAACAAAGTAATCTGAAATACTCCTGGCTGGTGGTGAGCCCAGTGCACGGGACCTGATAGTCTCCCCCATCAGAGCAATCAGGCTTGAGTTCCCATGGATTTCTCCTCAGTAATTATGTGATACAATGTTGGTATCATTACAATAATTAGCTGAACAACATTTGGGAAATCTGTCAATATTTCTTGCTTACCAATTGACAAAGCATGTATAGTGCAGACTGCTTCTGCAGATGGCTGTATAGCACATTTTACAAATGTTCTTATTGCAAACTTTTTGTCTGTCAGAGCACTATTTATTCATTCAGCCTTTTCAGTGTTCAAATGAATTTAATTATTATTCCAAGAGTTAATAACAATATCTGTTCCTTGCTGTCTGTTGCAAAGGACAGTGCTGCATATCAACCTCCATGATGCCTAATGTTGAGGTTTTTATATCAATAGGAGTTTTACTGTAGAGAAAAATGCACTCCCTGCAGATAGATGATGTCTCAAGACAGACCAAGATGAGTTTTGCTCATGCTGTGGTTAACAGTGACCAGTTGCAGCCTCTAATCATTAGTCCCTAATTTCTGTTATTGCCTCATTGCCTGTGGTGCCTGTAAAGCACCAACCACCTGAGACAAGTCCTCCCTCTGTCTTCTTGCCTTTGTGTACTTCAAATAGCTGCTGCCTTGCAAAGGGGTGGGGCGAAATCAACAACTCTTCACTCAGTTGTGACTGCAGTGTTTCTCCTGAGTGACAAGTGATTGATTTGCTTCATCTCCCACTCTAAGACAGCCACAGCTTTTCTATTCATATTGTACAAAGGGAAAAGAAGAGTGAAAAGCATTACATCAGAGGTAAATCTGAGAGCAGATGTCATTCTGCATAGTTCCTCACTTGAATTGGCTGCTACTTTAATGAGGATGTCTAAGGAGCTGCCAGGGAATGCAACCCATACTGTTAGCTACAAAGCTTTGTCACAAGATATTTATTTTATCAGTACTGAAATATGTATTCATGCTCTTTTATAAAAAATTGTAACTCCATTGAAAGAATTCATAGGTCAAGATATATTTGTTATTGGATTCCCTCCACTTATTAGATCAGAAGAACAAGGTAATTTTCAACACACTTAAGAGAATTTTACACCCTCCTGAAAGAGAAGAGGTGTTAAAACAATTTCTTTTTATTAAGAAGTACAATTTGAAGATGAAAACAATATTACCTCTATTGCATGTGCTACATATTGTGCTTTTTAGAAGGAGTGTTTTGCTTATTTTAATAACATAGTCCATGGTTTTTTTTTGTATTATCCTTTAATGAAACAGTTTAGTAAGGTGTTGCTATTAGGAGTATATAGAAGAAGAACTAGGGAGAATTTTTATCTGGATCTAAAAAAACATAAGAATGTCATAACAGATTGGAATACTGCTGAATAAGTTTATTACTGTACTTTATCAGTGTCTGATGTTGCCCATAAAAATAACAGCAACTTTTGGTACCTATTTTTAACATTCTGACACTGTCTGAATCTATAATAGTATGTTTTTTAAAAAATGAGAGGTTAAATCTTGATATCTCATAATACAGTTCTAGGTATTAGGACAGAAAATATACAAAAAGATAAAACTTAGTAGCAGAACTAAAGAAAAGTGCATTTTTATGTGCTGAAAAAATCACAAGGGACTGAAAAACGTCAGATGCAAATACTGGGAGATTATATTAATTTTCATTAGGATTCTAAAGATTCAATATGTAATTTTCTGGGAAGGGCAACTTTTCAAAACAAAACAGTGTAATTTTGTTAGAGATGATTGGACTATTCATAATTATGTACAGTGAATCATTTACTGGAATATTTTTAGAGTTATCTTAAATTGTTTGTAAACACAGTGCAACTGGAGAAAGTTTCAAACATACTACTGTTAGGCTAAGATTTTTCTTGTGTGTTGTTCCTATGACTTTCACAAAATTACTCAATTTCTATGGCTGAAGCTATTGACGAAGCTACTGTTTTAAGCAGGGTGTGCTCATGCTGCAGGACACTAGGCCTTGAGCCAAGGAGCTCAAAGTGTGAACATGTAGTGAGGCAAGAGGTGCAAGCCATTTATTGTTTACAGAATGTTTGTGGCGCAGTCACACTAGCAACTCAACCACAGAATTAGTCTTCAACATAAGTGTGTGCAACAAGGAAGGGCCACTAAATGCACTCTACTCTTCCGTTATTCTCTTGCATTTTCTATTCCATAAGCAAAGACACAAATCTTCTTCCCTTACCTTCTTGCCAGTACTCTCTTTTATCTTCTAAGCTGCCTGTCCCCCATAGTCAAGTTGTCTATGCTGTCCTGAACAGGGTCTCAATATGCTGTTAGTAATGTACCAAGGGGTACATCTGAGGCCATCCACTGCTCAGGAATGGATTATCAGCATAGTCTTTATGATGGCAGCTCCCCTCTTGGGCCTGGTTGGGTTAAGATCCTACTGCATGTGGTAAGTAGGGCCAATGACATCCTGGTCCTGCTCCCTGAATGTGCCATGGGGTAAGGATTGCCTGTGGCAACCATCCTTGCATCTGCCCGATTGCTTTGTGGGGCCCCATGTAGCTTTGGGTTGTGCAGAACTTCATTCAATTGCTTGTCAAAAGACTGCTGTGTCTCTTTACTTCTATCAGCCTGACATTTTCTGTAGATTGGGCAGAGAAAAGGACATATTAATGAAGAGCTGTAAGTATGCTCCAAAGAAGTCCTTCCAGTGGACCCCCAGCAAAGACCAGAGGTGAAGTGAAAGCACACATTTTATTTGAAGGCTTAGTGAGTAGCTTCTTGCATTATTCAGCCATCTCTGCAGCTTGCAAAATTCCAGCAATACAGACTGAGAGTAAGAATGATGAGAATACACACCCAGTGCTTGCAAGATGGTTTTGTTTCCTTTTTTGTCCATGGGCTTCATCACTCCATCCTCCTCCCTTCAGTTTCTCATTTCTTCTGGTCTTTGAAAGAATATTGCAAGGATAAATACTCTGCAATATTTTGAGTGCCTAAACTGGAAAGGAGAAATAACACCACAAGTGTTAATGCCCAAAGAACATTTTTATTTACTTCTGCTATTTGTTTTTTCTTTTTTTTTTTTAATAACGCATCGTATCATTATGAACAGTGCTGAGATTTCTAACAGGGTGGAAAAGAATCCCATAGGAATTCAACAACCATTTACCAGTCACTGGGACTGCTTTTCCAGTGTTACAGTTTAGGTGTTTGGGTAGGTTTTTTGGAATTTGTCAAGTTCAATTGCAGTGGAAACCACTCTTTCAAGACCCCGCTGAGAAGTTTGTCAATTCAACATGAATAATTCCCTTGTTTTCAACGGTCACTAAAACAGGCTTTTGGGAAGAGATATCAGATACTAACAAGTGTTAATACTGAAAACTTCTATTTGCTAGGCATGAATTTTCCAAATGGTTAATGGTAATAAATAACATCAGTATGGATAGCTGGTCATCTCACTCTGTATTAATAAGCCTTGGTGGGCAGAATTCTGCCTCTGACCTCTCCTACTCCCTCAGGTAAGCTGATAGCATGGACAACAGCACGGATAACAAATACCTGCCGGCATTGTCCTGACACCTGCACCTGCAGAGACAGCTGCTGAGCCACAGTGAGGACAAGATAAATTAAATAAAACTTGTCTGGAATCAGCTGCTAATAGTTACTGCCTTTGGCTTTTCTCCTGTTTCTCTTGAAAATTCAGTAGTTTTTCAAGCTGTGGCCCACAGAACCCATCAGAGGAAGCATCCCTGGAGCAGTGCTAATGAGTCAGGGAAAAGCAATTAAGGAAAGAGTCTATTGGCATTGCCTGTGTGAGCTCCTGGCACTTGCTAAGTGGTGGCCTCCAGCTGATGGGAAAACTTTAAGGTGTCCACAAATCAATAGATGTTGGAAATGTTTTCTAAATCACTGGCAAAGATTTCCCAGGTCAGAGCACGCTGTGCTAGGTTCTCTTTCTGACAAACCAGAGTGTTATTTTTTTTGTATTATACAAAATTGCTTCCACCATAAGAGGAAGCCCCTGACAGCACTCAAACTCACAACGGGGAGCTGGCTACCAGCTTGCTGTGCACTTGAAGAGTGTTCCCAAACTTGGAATTGGTTTTGCCCTTTCGATTCTCCTCTCTATGGGCATGTAGTTTTGGCAACACACACAAAAAACCCCTGTGTGTTTAGATACTAGTTCTGCACTAGTGGAGTAGTGGCTGGATTCCATTTAATTCAGTATACTCAGGACCTGGTCCTTATGCTGTAACAGCTGAGAATATAAAACTACTTCTCTGGTGGTGCATGTATTTTATAAATACTTAATATTGAAAACAATTCCCTTGTCATTAGCAAGATTAAGGGAAATAGTGTGTCAATACATCAAATATGGTCTTGTTTTTGAAAAGTAGCTTTTCTGAGTGCCAATTTAAATTTTATCTACTTTGTAACAAAATGCTGAAAGGCAGAAGATTTAACAGTTTAACATTATGCGTATAATAAAATGGAGAGTTTCTTCATGTTTGTTTGGGATACCTGTCCATCTAATAACATAAAAAAAAAGTCATTGTTTGATGTGACTACAGACTGGATCACAAGGAATGCAGATTGCAGAAGTTAAGGTCAGACACATATTTTACTTGGGTCATGAGAGGGTGTATTTGTTTCAGAAGTTTTATGTTCAAAACACGGAGAAGTAATGCCTGGGAATTCCCATCAGTGTCAGGTCTGGGGTTTCCTCTGTAATAAAATTCTGCTGTCTGAAGCTTTGTGTTAGACCTTCCTTCCTGAGTGATGAGCTATGGAATTTCCTCTGAAAAATATCTCTTGTTCCTGAAAACACATCTCCAGAAAAGGACTGGCCAAGCTTTCATATTTCAGCATCAGTAAAAATATTGCTCTGCCTCTGAAATTCCTACTTGGTTACGTTTTAGTTGGGGTATGTTTTAAGGGCTGTAATGTCAGCCGGAACTGACCAGATCAGGGCCTGTGAGAGCATGCAGCTCAGTTAGGGCAAAGAAAAATGTTAAGGACTGTTTGCAGCTCTTAAACTTTCCTAAAGAAATATGAGAATGTGAAATAGCTGGTTTTTTGTCTCATAGAAGTTTTTTTTACACTCAAAGAATAGCATAGACTCTTCCAGATGAAACAACCTCTTTCCTTTTAAACAATGTCTCATGCTGACATTTCAGGAGGAAAAAAACCACACCAACTCTTTATATATTTACAGTGATGAGGCTAGGAAAGGAGTATTTTCTTCTAACTGAAATGTGCATTATCAGCATGTATATCATAGAGTGCTGTGTCTTATACACTTCTATAAAGTGTACTAAATAACTAATAATGAACACTTGATTTTAATGTAAAAAGTTTTTAGAGAGTGACATGAATTCTATTACACAGTCTCTGGCCAGGTACTCCATGTGCTGCAGGTGTGAATTATTATTCTTGACCTTTTAATGAATTGTGTTCAGATGAATGGGATATTACCAGTATCTTGCTCGTAAGTACTCTATGAATCTAGGAACTTGTAAACATCTGTATTATTTTAGTTGGAGCACCTTAATCTCTGCAGATAGACCTCTTCAGTCCTTGCTAAGAATAATCCAATGAAATATCATGCTCAGGTATACATTTCCTCACAAAAATATTTGTTTCTTTCTAACCTCTTCAGACCTTATTCACCCCTATAGGAAAACTGAGTCTGATTAGAGCGAAGTCTGACAGCTAGCATTTAAGAAGTATTTCTAAGACCTTCAGAAAGCTTGATTAGGGACTAAACTTCAGGATTTTCTTAGAACTTCAGAACTTTCAGTTCTGAAGTAATTTTAGTATTAGGTGTAAGGCCTCACATGAAGGACAGGGCAATATTTTTTTGTCCTATGTAGTGAGATACTTTTTTATCAAATCTTGACCTAGTCTTTAGTTAAAGGTAGTAGTACAAGTAGTAGTACAAGTAGTAACCTTGTACTCACACAAAATTTGCTAAGATTGTTGCACAAACAATATTGCGGGCAGAGAACATGTTTTTCTCATACTGATGTGCATACACACAAAAGATTATTTATTTCTCTCAGGCGAGCATCAGCAAAATAAGTTCTTATGGGTGCACTCTCCAAAGCTTTTGCTTAATAAAAGATTTGTGGTGAAAAATAAAATGGATTCTAGGGAATAAAGAAAGATCAAGTTTTAAATGGCAGAAATTTTAAGCATTGTGTAAGAATTTCAGGTTAGTATATATAGGGAAGTTAAAACTGTTACAGATTTTTGTCAGGTGTGATCACACAGCCAGTGGCTTGTTAAGCCACATTTTCTCCAGATTAACTGTGAAATCAGCAATTTGTGGGGGGTTTTTAAACTCTGCCCTGAACTGAACCTGCTGAGCATTGAGGAAGATCTGCTTTCTGCCATCACACATCTTGAAAAGAGGTGATGCTGACAAGAGCTGGTGTGTCAATCCATTAATTAATAGGACAAATTGAAGAAAAGAAATCCTTACTGCTAGCTACATATTTCAGCTTTGTCTCAGGTATCCTGAGTCCCTTCAAATGGGGCCTCACGTGTACTCAGAGCTGCAAACAAAACTGTGTCCTAATGTATGTGATGTACTTCTGGATTGGGCTGTAGCTAACTCCTGGATGGATTCAGAGCTCATCTGAAAGAGGTCTCAACCTAAAGGGTCAGGAGGCATTTGAGGCACCAAGACTGCCCTGCCTGGATGGATTTGGACCTCAATGTGCTCTGCACAACTTTTGAAACAGCAGTTCTGGCACCTGTGCCACCTTTGGAAACAGCAGGGCAACACCAGATCTTAAAACATATAAAAGTCTTTGCTTTCCTCAGACATCCTGCCTCCAGTCACTTGTGGGGGTGAGGGTAGAAAATGTTACTTTTCTGAAATATGTTCTAGCAGATGTATTGGGGAATAATATTAGTCCTATGCAGGCATTTTGGAACCACAGGTGCAGAGGCCTCTTTGCCTTCTAATCCCCTCTCTAAAAGTACTTTTACTGGATTTTTTTACTCTAGACTTGTTGTGTGCATTATGCAGACCTCAGCCTGCATTTGATGCATTCTGACAGAAGAAAAATGATCAATGCCAAAAATGAACAATGCCAACTTCTTCTGTGGAGTTGACTCACAATAGTGTCATACTTCTTTTCTGTGAGTCTGGCCCTTTTGAATGCAAATGCTATATATTTTTTTTTGTTAGCGTGCATGCATATATACATGCATGTTACAGAGAATGATTTTAGAGTAACCTTCAAATACTGGCAACCATGATCCATATTAGTGTCCTTGGAGCGGGAGGCAGAAGTGGCTGATGTGCTAAGGCAAACAAAATGTTGTGAACCAGGACAGCCATTTTCATCAAGCTGGAAAGGTAATAATGTTGTTCTTGCTCCACTCCAGCCCAGCGTGGGATGTTCCTCTGAAACATTGCAGTTGCGCCCATCTGTATGCTGTTAGGCAAAGGAGGGTGCTGACTGACTCAGCAGTGAGCATGTTGCCCGTCTCTCCCCCAGGTGACATCTGGGGCTCTTTTCTTGTGCCTTGGGAGACAGAAGAGCAAGGGACAAAGGGAGAGCAGCAGCAGTATCCAGCTCGAATGAGCATGTTGTTAAAATGGTGGCAACTTTGGCCCTGCAATGCCAAGAATGATGGTGTCTGTGCTGAAGAGGACCTTGCAGAAGAGAAGCAGACAAAATCACTGGTGGGTGCCGATGTGGAAGAAAGAAAAGAGAAGGAGATTAGAGGATGGAGAGAGCAAGAGCAGCAGGATTTGCATGTCTTGTGGGAGATCCAGTGAAGGAAAAGCAGAAGGGAGGCAGGAATTTGAATGTGTCAGCAGAACAGAGGGATGGGCCCTCCCATCTTAGCTTGTTCCCATCCTTCTCCAGTTTCAGTCACTGATGATTTTCTACACTTAAACACCAAAAGATGACTATTTTAATCATGTTTTTGGTATGATTACCTGTCTTATCTTATTTGTGTTTGGAGTGATTATTTTATATTTACTACAACATTCACTGCAGCTTCTGCTCTAGGATGTTCACACACAGAGAAGACTTTAAATAATAACTTTAAGTCCTTAGTAAAATGAAAGTATAATGCTCTGAGAAGAACTTTACAGTCACAGATGGTGCTGAGGAAATATTTCACAATGAATAATTTATCCATCAGACAAATGTAATGTTCCCATCTAGTTCATGAACAGATCATGAAATTATTTGTTATTCAAAATTATTCATGATATTTTTCTGGTAAATGGTTCTCTGCATCTGGTACATTACCAGTTTCTTCCAACAATTGTGATATGCATTTTTTGCTCCATTGGGAGTTTTATAAAATACTAACTGCTCTTTCTGTTCTCAGTCAATTGAGTAGTGTATTTACTGCCTTGAAATATACTGCTTTGAGAACCTGTCTGCATGATATGGCCAGCTGAGAGGAAGATTAGATGGGTATGAATAAAAAGAGGAAATGAAAGGAAAATCCACAATACAAATGATGAGACTACTTCCTAAAATGTTAGGTAAGCATGATTTTTAAAACAGATTTTGTTTTCATAATGCACTATGTAAGAAAAATCAGTAGCCCCCATTCTTTTCAAAATGAGGAGCATTGTTGAACCAGATCATTATTTATTGAGACAGATTATCTCAGTTTCCAGAAAATTACTTGATAGGCTCAGAGTAATGCTATGCATGTCTGGCTTCATAAGGGAAATCTATTCAGAGTAAAAGACTTATTTCAAACTGAGTCTCCCAGGAGGATGGTATGTATTCTAAGAATAATATTCTATACCACTGGCTACAATAGTAGTAATCTGTTAACCTCTGAGGTAGCACAGTAGTGAGGCTTCATAACTAAAGCTGCAAAAATTGATGAAAACATATAAAAATAATAAAAGCCTCACAGTAATTGCTGAAAAACTTGTTCAGGAAATGGAAAGCTCGTTTCAAGGTATGTGAAATGACAGATAATGAAGCTGGAGTTTTTGAATAAAAACAGAATAAAACCATGCATGAAAAGAAATTGGTAAAAGCTATAAACCAACATACCATGAATGATATCTGGGACTATGCTTCAGTAATCCATGGCAGCTTCAGTCTGCCTCAGTCACAGAATCTGTCAGATCCTCCAGCAAGACCAAAGTATATACTTTTGCAGTTTGTTGTTGTTGTCACTGTAAGGTATTCACTCTCTTATTTGGATAATACCTCTAATGAACCTTCTATTTCACCATGCAAATCTGTGGGAATGTGATGCTACCTGACACCTGGTTGAGCTGGTTTTTTTTAAATTTTAACTTTACTCCTTAGTTTCAGGTGCTACCTAGCCCACTTTTAGGGAACCTAGATATCGCCCTTCTGCTGTAGTTCCTGTAGTTGCTCTGTGTGCCAAAGAATGGAGATATTCTTGCACCATTTAATGGGGTTTAGAGGGGCTCTACTTCACACCACTGTGGAGGTAGAGCCAAGGAAGGCCTTGTGTCTCATGGGTATGGGAGTCCTCTGGGTACTTCTGCACCCAGATAAGCTGTGCAATAAAAGTGTGTTCCTGGAAGCCAATGTTTCTCACAGAGGATTTGTTCCAGCTGTATCTACTCACTGGGATTAAAATGAGCCCTCCTAGCTGATGCTAGAATGAGAGTGAAGTGTTTGAATATGACAGTGAGAATCTCCCAGCTATTTTATGCTGCTTCAGCTGCTGTACCCAGCTAGAAACAAGCTCTGTGAGATGGGGAAAATCCCAGTCAGGTGGTGATAGCATCAACATATGCATTCATATACAGAATGCAAAGGAAGCTGTTTAAAAGGAGAAGCACATAAACCTCCTCATGGATGCTAGTCATATCCAGCACATGGAGGCCAAATTGTGTTCTTGACTGGTTCCTAACAAAGTTTTTAATAAGGTAGAATTAGGAGAGGACTGTAGCCAATGACTGTCTTTTCTAGCCACATTACAGGCAAGAAAGGTTATAATTTGAAACAACTTGTGTGGAGAATATTCCCAAAAGAAACCAGTTAATTTTAGTAATGTTTGGACTATATAAATAGAAATTTAATAGGTAAAAACAACAAAGTTTTGTTAGAAATAGGTAATTTTAAAAAGTACCCCTATTTCAAAACAGTTGTGTCTGGTGAGGATGCATCTCTCGGCATGTCTTTTGAAAAAATTCATTCCTTCCCCCAAAGTTTTGGAAGGAAAACCCCCAAACTCTCATGCAAAAGTTTTGGTCTACCTGATTCTTTGTACTTCAGAACATGAATTTGTGAGATAGATTTATTAAAAACAGTTCTAGGGCAAGCATGCCATTAAGAAATGTGAAGAAACAAGACACAGTAGTTTGGGGCAGTAGATAACAGTTCAAAGCATCCAGGTCTGAAACTATGTTTTATTTTGATCTGAGGGGAAAGGAGCAGACACGGTTAGGAAGGCAAAAAAAACCCGCCAAAGCAATTCCCAGGTGGGTTGGAATTGAATTTAAGGTAGAAAACAACAGTGCTGAGCACAAAAAGGTCATAAATGAGGTACAGCAGAAATGATAGAGAACAACAAAAGAAAATGGCAGTTCTAATATGGGGGCATGAACATGTGTTTTCTGTTAGGAAGTTAATTTATGATTTCTTATAAAACTCCAGAGCTCAGGTCTGTTTGGAAGCCCAATGGAGAACAACCAAAAACAGGTTGGGAAGATACTGGCATTTCATCACTGGTGTGACACAGGATGCTGCTGCATGGAAAAGGTAATAACCCTGTAGAGTTGGTAATTTAATTTGATTCCATTCTTTCTGGGTGAGGAACATTATGTGTGTACACATCTGGACATACATCTGCACACCAGGATTGCATCTAACCTAGTTGTAGCCTTGTATCCTGGTAAACATGTTATTGCTATCACTAGTAAAAAGGCAGCAGGCTTCAAGCTAGTCCTGCAAGGTCAGAGAACATGTCAGGCTTTGTCTGAACTTGGGCTGCCTGGAGATTTGTTTGAGTTTGTTTAGCTGTAAGTGCAAAATTTTTTTAAGTCACATGGCTATTGCCTAGTTTTTTTCTCTTGCTTATAGGCATGTGATATAACCATAATTTTTATATAGCTAGTGTGCTGGTTTTGGCTGAGAAGGGGTTAATTCTCCTCACTGGGGGGGTCGGCTACCTTTCCAGCTTCCCGCGCTCTGCCCCGTAGGCGGGGGGCTGGGAGGGTCGGGGCCATGGTGGGGGCGGCTGACCCCGACTGGCCAATGGCAGGTTTATTCCCTACCATGTGACACCATGGCCAGTATATTAAGGGGGGCAGTTGGCGGCTCGGGGGTGGTGTGGGGTCGGCGGGCGGTGAGCGGCTGCGTCGCATGTGGTTTGTCTTGGTGGTTCATCCCCCTTCCTCTTCCCACCCCTCCCAAATCCCCCCCCGGGGTTTTGCACCTCTCATTGTTTTCCCTTCCATTGTATTGTTGTTGTTGTTTCATTTTAATTATTAAACTGTTCTTATCCCAACCCACGAGCGTTACCCTTCTGATTCTCTCCCCCATCTACTGGTGGGGGAGTGAGCAAACGGCTGTGTGGGGCTGAGCTGCCGGCTAAACCACGACAGTCTTTTTGGTGCCCAACGTGGGGCTCAAGGGTTGGAGATAATAACAGCTGCTGGTCACTCTATGGTGACCCTAGGTGACCCTAGGTAACCTATGGTGACCCTATGGTGGCCCCAGGACCACCCTATGGTTCTACCTGCATGACCACAGAGAGGACATGAGGGGGTGGGACGGCAAGCCTACCTCGACCCTACAGGCACGAGTGTGTGAACTGCAAGGAAGAACAATCACTCAGGGGGGTTTCTCTAGGAAAGCTGCTGCTCCAGTTTCCAGTGAGCAGTTCCCCAGACAAAGGAGCAGGAGTGCTGATTTTATTTCTGAACTTAACAGAAACACTTGTGATTCATATTTGCAGGAAGTGAGTGACAAATACTATGATCAGGACTAGAGGGGCCCTGCCTCCAGCCAGGTGGAGGAAAGGGATAACCGGGCTTACTGGACTGTGTGGATCCGATGGCCTGGCACGTCCGACCCACAGGAGTATAAAGCTTTAGTGGACACCGGCGCACAGGGCACCTTAATGCCATCAAACTATATAGGGGCAGAACCCATCAGCGTTGCTGGAGTGACAGGGGGATCCCAAAAGCTAACTGTATTGGAGGCCAAAGTGAGCCTAACTGGGAATGAGTGGCAAAGCCACCCCAACGCAACTAGCCCAGAGGCTCCGTGCATCCTTGGCATAGACTGCCTCAGGAGAGGGTATCAAGGACCCAAAAGGTTACAGGTGGGCTTTTGGTGTAGCTTCCTTGGAGGTGGAGGAAATTAAACAGCTGTCTACCTTGCCCTGTCTCTCAAGTACCCTTCTGTTGTGGGGTTGCTGAAGGTCAAAGAACAACAGGTGCCGATTGCCACCACAACAGTGCGTTGGCAGCAATATTGCACCAACAGAGATTCTCTGATCTCCATCCATGAGCTCATTCGTCGACTGGAAAGCCAAGGATTGATCAGTAAATACCATTCACCCTTTAACAGTCCCATATGGGCAGTGTAGGAGTCTAATGGAGAGTGGAGGCTAACAGTAGACTATTGAGGCCTGAATGAAGTCACTCCACCGCTGAGTGCTGCTGTGCCAGACATGCTAGGACTTCAATCCGAACCGGAGTCAAAGGCAGCCAAGTGGTATGCCACAACTGATATCGCTAATGCATTCTTCTCCATCCCTCTGGCAGCAGAGTGCAGGCCACAGTTTGCTTTCACTTGGAGGGGGGTCCAGTACACCTGGAATCAACTGCCCCAGGGGTGGAAACACAGCCCTGCCATTTGCCATGGACTGATTCAGACAGTGCTGGAACAGGGAGAATCTCCAGAACACCTACAATACATTGATGACATCATCGTGTGGGGCAACACAGTGGAAGAAGTTTTTGAGAAAGGGAAGGAAATAGTCCAAAACCTTCTGAAAGCTGGTTTTGCCATAAAAGTAAGGTGAAGGGACCCGCACAAGAGATCCAGTTCTTAGGAATCAAATGGCAAGATGGTCGTCGTCAGATCCCAATGGATGTGATCAACGAAATAGCAGCCGTGTCTCCACCAACTAGCAAAAAGAAAACACAAGCCTTCTTGGGCGTTGTGGGTTTTTGGAGAATGCATATTCCAAATTACAGTCTGATCGTAAGCCCTCTCTATCAAGTGACCCAGAAGAAGAGTGATTTCAAATGGGCCCCTGAGCAATGACAAACCTTTGAACAGATTAAACAGGAGATAGTTCATGCAGTAGGCCTCGGGCCAGTCTGGGCAGGACAAGATGTAAAAAATGTGCTCTACTCTGCAGCCGGGGAGAATGGTCCTACCTGGAGCCTCTGGCAGAAAGCACCAGGGGAGACCCAAGGTCGACCCCTAGGGTTTTGGAGTTGGGGATACAGAGGGTCCGAAGCCCGCTATACTCCAACTGGAAAAGAGATATTGGCAGCATATGAAGGGGTTCGAGCTGCTTCAGAAGTGGTTGGTACTGAAGCACAGTTGCTCCTGGCACCCCAACTGCCGGTGCTGGGCTGGATGTTCAAAGGAAACATCCCCTCTACACACCATGCAACTGATGCTACGTGGAGTAAATGGGTTGCACTGATCACCCAGCAGGTTCAAGTAGGAAACTCCAATCACCCAGGAATCTTGGAATTGATTATGGACTGGCCAGAAGGCAAAGATTTTGGATTATCACCAGAGGAGGAGGTGACACGTGCTGAAGAAGCCCCACTGTATAACAAACTGCCAGAAGATGAGAAGCAGTATGCCCTGTTCACGGATGGGTCCTGTCGCCTTGTGGGAAAGCACCAGAGATGGAAGGCTGCTGTATGGAGTCCTACATGACAAGTCGCAGAAACTGCTGATGGAGAAGGTGAATCAAGCCAGTTTGCAGAGGTGAAGGCCATCCAGCTGGCCTTAGACATCGCTGAACGGGAAAAGTGGCCAGTGCTCTATCTCTATACTGACTCCTGGATGGTGGCAAATGTCCTGAGGGGTTTGTTGCAGCAGTGGAAGGAAAGCAACTGGCAGCGCAGAGGCAAACCCATCTGGGCTGCCGCATTGTGGCAAGATATTGCTGCCCGGGTAGAGAACCTGCTTGTAAAGGACATCATGTGGATGCTCACGTCCCCATGAGTCGGGCCACTGAAGAATATCGAAACAACCAGCAGGTAGATCAGGCTGCCAAGATTGAAGTGGCTGAGGTGGATCTGGACTGGCAGCATAAGGGTGAACTATTTCTAGCTTGGTGGGCCCATGACACCTCAGGCCATCAAGGGAAAGATGCAACATACAGGTGGGCTCGTGATTGAGGGGTGGACTTGACCATGGATGTTATTGCACAGCTTATCTACGAATGTGAAACATGTGCTGCAATCAAGCAAGCGAAGCGGGTAAAGCCTCTGTGGTATGGGGGACGATGGCTGAAATATAAATATGGGGACGCCTGGCAAATTGACTGTATCACACTCCCACAAACCCGCCAAGGCAAACACCATGTGCTTACAATGGTAGAAGCAACGACTGTCTGTCTGGAAACATACCCCATGCCCCACGCCACTGCCTGGAACACTATCCTGGGCCTCAAAAAACAAGTCCTGTGGCGACGTGGCACCCCAGAGAGAATTGAGTCAGACAACGGGACTCATTGACGAAATAACCTCATAAGACACCTGGGCCAAAGAGCACGGCATTGAGTGGGTGTATCACATCCCCTGTCACGCACCAGCCTCTGGGAAAATTGAACAATGCAATGGACTGTTAAAAACTACACTGAGAGCAATGGGGGGTGGGACATTCAAGCACTGGGATACACATTTAGCAAAAGCCACCTGGTTAGTCAACACAAGGGGATCTGCCAATAGAGCTGGCCCTGCCCAGTCAGAAATCCTACATACTGTGGAAGGGGATAGAGTCCCTGTAGTGCACACAAAAAGTATGCTGGGCAAAACAGTCTGGGTTCTTCCTGTCTCAGGCAAAGGCAAACCCATTCATGGGATTGCTTTTGCTCAAGGACCTGTGTGCACTTGGTGGGTGATGCAGGAGGATGGAGAAATCCCATGTTTGCCTCAAGGGGATTTGATTTTGGGTGAAAACAGCCAATGAACTGAATGGCACAATGCAAACTGCTATATAATATTGTGTGTCACCTCTGTGTTGTATGAATGATATCAGAGTACGAGCCTCCCAACCCATGGAAGATAAACTGTGAAACAAGCGAATCACAGCTGTGATGGAACGATGACTGACTCGGTATGCAGCAACCCAACGCCACACACCATCTCTCCCACCCTGAAAGACTGATACGACAGATGGAGCCCAGAGCCATGGACTGGGTGAACTCAATGGACATTTGAATGGACATTTTACAGGGAAGGCCCATAGACTAAGGGAACGATGTCTGTGTATTATGATTAAGGATGGGAAGGGGAGGGGTGGTGGTTGGTAAGGTTGTATTGGATGGTATGGGACCTGGGCATGGTGTAAATGGTATGGAATAAGGGGTGAAGAATGTGCTGGTTTTGGCTGAGAAGGGGTTAATTCTCCTCACCTTGGAGGGTTGGCTACCTTTCCAGCTTCCCGCGCTCTGCCGCGCAGTGGGGGGCTGGGAGGGGCAGGGCCGCGGTGGGGGCAGCTGACCCCGACTGGCCAATGGCAGGTTCATTCCCTACCATGTGACACCATGGCCAGGATATTGAGGGTATATATGAGTTGGCCATATATGGCCAGTATATATGAGTTTGCGGCTCGGGGGCGGCATCGGGTTGGCGGGTGGTGAGCGGCTGCGTCACGTGCAGTTTGTGTCGGTGGTTCATCCCCCTTCCTCCTCCCTCCCCCCCTCTGGTTTTGCTCCTTTTGTTGTTTTCCTTTCCATTGCTTTTTTTTTTTTTTTTTTGTAATTTTAATTATTAACCTGTTCTTATCCCAACCCACGAGCGTTACCCTTCTGATTCTCTCCCCCATCTACTGGTGGGGGTGTGAGTGAGCGACGGTGTGGGGCTGAGCTGCCGGCTAAACCACGACAGCTAGTAACAAGCAGTATTCTGCATAGAATTAAATATTTATGTCCATAGTGTGATGATAGTATTTAGCGGACTACAGGTATGGTGTCAAAGAAAATGCCTTGCAAGCGGGAATACAGTGGAAAGAGCCTGTGTTTGAGGTGAAGTGATGGGATGATAACCAAGGAAGCACAGCAGGGGATGGCAAGTCCAGGCTTCTTTTTTATTTTTCTGTAATAATTAGATCTAGGCTGATAACTCTTTGAGTCTGATATTCAACTGTTAAGACTGAAATTACATGAACAATAAATTTTGCCATGACGTTTCCTTTTTGCCCATGACAATAACTTGAATGTGACGAAGTAGATATATCTAAATCTGCACAGAGCTTAACTATGCCACTGAATTTAAGCCATTTTAAATTCAGCTCTCCACTTATGGCTCATTTAAATTACAACCCCACTACTTTCTCAGCAGGGCCAAGTCCAGGCTTCACAGTGAGATTAAGCTGGTACAGCAAAGTAGTACATGCTGCAATTGCAGCTTAATTTTGCTAGGTGCACATAGGTTTGGGCACGAGGCTCTGTAGTGAAGGGTTTACTGGGCTCTGAATCTTGAAGCCTCATCGCCAGAGGCAGAATGGAGTTTGACAGAAGAGCAAAGCAAGGAATATACACATCCTTTATGGTAAGCCAGGACCCCATCTTGCAGAGGGCAAATATTTACCAGGGTCCAATTTTCAGCAGTAAGTGCTCAGTGCTTCCTGAAGACAGGTGTTTCTACAGTGCCTCAAACTGGACAAGGCAAAAATAAAAGAAAGACAAACTGCTTTCATAATCTTACCCTGTCGTGGTTCAGCACATCTTCTGATCAGGGCTTAGACTGTTTCACAATCTTCAGTGTTATGGTTTCTGAATTAGTAGTTCAATTTCCATTTGCACCGTACAGTTGTTTGTAAAGGGATGAGAGCAGTGGATTTGTTTTATGGCATACATTTCTCCAGCTGGACTATGGACAGACTGACAGCTGTCACTGTCACACCTGGTGAAAATGTCACACTGTAAAGCCCCAGTGGCTTTACAGCATTTGTATGTGACCACTGGACTGGATTATAGAAAGTATCGGATTTGGCCTCACAGACAGTTCTAGCTTCTTGAGAACAGGCACTGCTTCTCACCTAGACCAGACACTTAACTTTACAGTTTGATACATGCCACTTCTATTTATTGTATTTTGGCAATGGTTTTGAGCAACCATTCTGGACCAAGAACTTGTTTTGTCGTTTTACAAAAAAAGAAGGGAATTCTGATTCTGTTGCACCCCAAAAGCTTGCAGCTGAAATAGCAAATGAGATAACAGATGGAGACCAGATAGTTGTGGGTGTATAAGGAAGCAATGAAACAGTGATAGGCAGCATGATAAATAGGCTAATCATCAAAGGGGTTTTGTGTGAAAATAATAGAAAAGGGGGAGGGTTGAAGAAGATTAATGAGTTAATTTTAGCATCTATTTATAGAAGCTTTTCCTAAGTATGTACAGCAGCATTGGAGAAAGCACAAAGGGCTCCTGAAAACACAGCAAGTAGCAGGTAGTGGCTGACATTTTAGCCCTTGAGTAGAAATGAGGAGAGATCTGGCCTTGTGATATCAAACAGGAGATGGCTAAGGGACTAACTATTCAAAAAGGGACTTGAACACAGAACAGAAACAAAATTAATGTGACAAAAAAAAGGAAAAATGGAGAAATGCAAAGAGAGGAGAGGTACAGTCAAGGCAACAGACAATCACAACAGCATTCAGCATAGACATGGGCAAGGCAAAGGTGCATCTGTCAAAGTCAGAGAAAAGGTTGCTGCAGTACTGGAAAGGCAATTAGCATCAACTATCCACTTGCACCAGTTACATCTGTATGGGTGGAGAGAAAAGGCATGTGAGAAATAAAAAGAAAGGTTTATGGATACCTGAGAAATAAGAGAGACATAGAGGGAGATCTGAGTCAAGGTAGACACAATTTATGGATAACCAGGTCTGCAGCATTGTCCTGAGGCATCAGGGTGGATTGAAAAGAGATTGAGGGCTGTCCCTTAGCCACATGCTGTTTGAACTGGCAGCCAGGCATCCATGAAAAGTGTCAGAGAGGCAGACCAGGATTTCAGTCTGCACTGAAAGGAATGGGTGAGGAGCAGAGAGGTAGCTCTGTGAGCTGTCTGTGCTTGAGATGGGAGTGTTTCTGAGATGAGTACCGGGGAGAGAAGGGTGATAGGGACAGAACTCCCACAGAAAGCTGCAAAGAGATAAAGAGGAGACTGAATAACATGTGACAGGAAAAACTGAGGAGGTGGGAGGAAAACCAAGAGAGGACAGAATATTAGGTGCTAAAGAGAAATAGGATCCCAGAGGACCTCAGCTGCTGTTTTTACAGTCAGACAGCAACTCAAGTTCAATGAAGACAACGTACTTGTGCAAAAAAAGAAGTCATTAGAGCTTTTCTTTTGATACCAGTTATACCAGAGTACAGTGGAAAGAAGTTTACTTTGCAGCAAACCTGAAGTTATTCCATTACATTCCTTGATGTGTCAAAATTAAGAAAGAACCTGTACTTTATAGATTCGTGACAAACTTGGCTTGGAAGTAGTAACTTTTTTTAAAAAAAAAAAGTAGAAAGTAACTTACTGACTTCCTTACAGCTCTTAATTTCCATCTCTGCTTTTGTAGGACACTTCCCATATCTCCCAGTTTTATGCAGGACTGTAATTTTTGTTTCTGACTCTACAGTGATTATATACATTAAATATTCTTCATAGAACAGCAATTAAAGTGAATAATCCCCCTAGAAAATGTTTACAACTATTTTAAATACTCAGAACTTAATTAAGAAAGTTAGAGGATTAAAGGATTAAAATAAAGTTTTATCAGGTGGCCAAAGGGTAAAATTGTAAGAATAAAATGATCTTGAACTTTTATAGTATTAAGGCCAGGAGAAACAAAGATTGTTAAAAATAGAGAAGAAAGATTACTTAAAAATAAAGCGTCAGGTTAACATAGAAATGACACCTGTTTGTTTATCTTCTAATTTGTGTTATTTATTGGCAGACTATATTTGCCTACTTAGATGTCTTGCTTGTGAGAGTAGTATTTTCAGTGAGAATAATACCATTGTCTTCAGTTAATTTTACATTAAGGTCCATAAACAACAACAAAATATTATTTAGAAAGTTGGCTAAATTGCATCCATTTAAGATCAAAACCCAAACCTACTATATTTGGTGTGACACCTAGGTGCACAAGGCTGGCCTGAGCTACAGCCACATAGCTTGTGCTAGACGTAAGTGAGGTGGTGCTGTCTGAATTACCCTAGTGCTGAAAGAGTTTATGAAAAACCTTTTGCAGTTAGAAAGCAAGGTGATATTTTGATTAAGTAGTGAGGTATGTACGCAAGGATGTGTAGGAAAAACACACTAGGTGATACATCTTTTGTTTAGCATGTTATTCAAGATGAATCTGTGATTCCAGTGCATCAGTGGTTAACCTGCCGCTGATTCACCGGGGACAAGAATTCATCCTCCAGAGTTATTGTTTAAAATGTTTAACTTCATGCTTGTGTTAAATGCTCATAACTGCTTAACATACAGATTCCTACTGCTGCTTCTAAATAATTAGCATTTAGCTCAGGGTTTGGCACTCTGAAAAACTCTTAAAACTCCTGAAAATATGTATTGCAGAAATACAGACTTCACTGAAGAGGTCAGTCAAGGAAGCATATGGAGGAACAGTTTTTCTTGTTTATCCCTGTTAGAATACTGGAAAGCTTGATTCAAGAAATAGGGTTTGTTCAGAAACCCATTATTGCTGCCAATAGAGAGCTCCACTGCTGCTCACTTGGGTTGACATGCCCAAGCCTGGAAAGGCAAAACTTTGGTCACCAGGATCTTTCACCTTGAAAACAATAATTCTTCACTCCCTCAAGAGAGCACCACATTACATTTCACAACCTAATGAGCCAGCAGTTGGTTACCTGTCTGTTATTTTGTTTGCAGCTTTAATAAAAATGAGACTTCCAAGCCTCACTTCCTTGCACAGAAGAAATCTGATACAGTGTATTTTTGTATGTAGAACTTTATTTCAATACCTTTTTCCACTGAAATCGGTGCCAAGGCCTCCGAGGAAACTAACACAATGGTTTTGAAGCCATGATGCACAATTTTATGTGATACTGCTCCTTTACATCAATTACATCTCCCATTTTTCCTAAGCTGCCTCGTCCCCCAGTGAAAATCCCACACATCAGTACTTAAGTGATATGCTTCAAATTGCTCATACAATTAAATGACAGTGAAGTTTCAAGATAAACAATGTACAACTGACAGCATCATCATCTGGCCTTTGGTTTTTGCAACACAGCTCTATTTGAGTCAAAAAGGCGATTTTTAGAGCTTAAAGCCATACTGTCAGATAATGGCCAAGCATTTTTCATGTATTCCCACCAGTGCTCCCAGAAGGGTTGTAAGATGGGGAACCTGTTGTGTGCTGTTTTATTGAAAGGCTGTGGAAAGTTAACAGCAAACAAGACAACAGCAGGTCTATATGAACAAGACAAGTTGTATAGCCCGCTCCGCTGTACGAACATGGCTGCCTGCTCCTGTTGCAGCTGAACCTGAGAAAAGATCACTAAACAGCTGAGCAGTAATGTTTTATGTGTTTTGTATATATAGCATGCTACTTTGGAGACTTCTCTGACATAACAGATGCTCCTTGTGGTAAGTAAAGTTTCAATTAATGAAGCTTTCAAAGTTTTCGCCTTTTTTTTTTTTTTTTGTGAGCTCCTATTGGGAATGTTGGGAATTCATGCCTGTAATATTTTTCTAGTTGAAAAGATTTCTGCATTTTGGTTTTTGAAAGTTAGATTAAAATCAGTTTGTCCTGATAGGAATCAGAGTTCTTAAAAATCAAATGCTTCCTTTAGACTTACAAGGAACAAGAGCACATACTTACTATGGCATATGGCACTTGAAACAGGGGCTCTATTTATTCTGTCATCATTGCAGGCACGCTATTTCCATTAGTTTAAATGAGATTGATGTGTTTCCATCAAAGGAAATAGTTTCTTTATACTGTTGTCTTAAATAACTTGGAAACAAATATTGGAAGAGATATCTGATGTCTCCTGTCCTTAGAAATCAATGTCAAGCCTCAATAAAGGTCTAAGAAAGCTTGCTGAGCATGATACAAAACACCTCCTGGTTCTATAACATCTAGGATAAGTACTGTGACTCTGAAAAGGGACTAATTTTCAAAGTGGATTGTGAAGTGGGCTGCTGGTTCCTCGAGTCCTTACCCAAAATATTTTGTGACACAGTATATATGTTGTCTGGGATCAAAACTGTTTCTCCTCATTTACACAAATGATGCAATCTATCTTTGTGTGAAGTGAAACAAATAAAATTTCATGCTGCATGGGAAAATTTGAGTTGGCTGCTGTGACTCCCACCCACCCTGCCCCCCAGTCCAAATGACCAAGGAGATAAACTGAAGACTCATCTCTGCTTCCATTGTCTTCACTTATTGGATTGAATTGGAAGTAACTGTCATATTTTGCTTATGAATCTGGGAAGTGCGTTGACATCTGTGGCTCCTTAGCATCTCTCAAGATGAGACCAGAAGGTTTTTTTTTGCAGCACACATGAAAGCAGAATCCAAACTGTAATGGATCTTTGATCAGACATTCTTTCCCTTTTCTTTGTTTAGTGGAAACTCTTGGGATCCTAAGAATTTCTGGGCCAACATCTGCAGTCCTCAGTCAAGAAACTACAGTAGACTTCCTGAAAAATAGTCTACGAAAAGCCTCAGTTGAAGCTGGAGGCACAGGCACAGGTTGTGCTGTGTGGAGGCACAGGCTTTTGTTGATTGTGAATCGATTAAAGTGCTGGGTTCTTAGATTCATCATTCTGTGGAAGAAAATAATGTTTGGTACTCTATATGATACATATTTAGAGGCTGGCCCTCTGTTACTTTACTTTGGATATGGTGATTTCTATAAGTTCCGTTGTATCTTGAAAGACTTTACATCATGGAAAAGTCTATTCAGATGATAACACATTGCAGAGGGCAATGGAAACCAGAATCTGAGTGTTTCGTAGAGCAAATATGCCATACATAGAATGAATAATGTTTTGGCATGGCTGTGGTTACTTATGAACCCTGCCCCTGATCTGGCCTGGAAACAGTGTTCTGGGTCAATTTATGCTGATGATGCTATTTTTTAAAATCACAGATCAGTTTTGCCTTACCAGTTTTTCTCATGGTAAATTAATATTACAGGCTAAGGACTTAAGGGCCTGGCTCTTTTACTTTTGTTGCTTCAGATGAGAATGAGTCCAATGGAATTAATTGTGTATTTCAGTGGAAAGCTGACACAAGAGAGGGAAGGAAGAGATACATTAGCAAATCACAACAGAAAATGAATTCTTAGTAACTGTGGTCTGCTTTTGCAACTCAGAAAAGTGGGGATAATTTTGATTAGTACTTCAGTATTCCTGGTTTGATGTAGTGCAAGCTGCCTTTAAATTTTGGAAGGCATTTAGGATTTTCTTGTAGAACAATTTTTGTATTAACCAAAGCATACTTACCAGAATAACTTTGAGCCTATTAACATTGAAAAGATGTCAAAGAGAAAGCAGAGCCATTTCAGAGCCTTGAATCTTGATGAGGTTGTGATTTTTCATTATGGCAATGTTGCCTGGACTGCCGCTTCTGGTTTACATATAGGTAATAAGATCATCAGTGTCTGCCTCAAAGTGTTACAGCCCAAATTCTGAAGGTCTTCTGTGGTGGTCATCAAAATCAGAGTCTGATCTGTGGCTTTTTACCCTTACATTTCAGTCAAATCAATGGAGTCAGACACTCTGGTGGAGAAGTCCTGTATTGCCTGGGAGAGGCTCACAGTGTTGTACCTTCTCCAGCCACCACCTCTTGGGAAAAGTTAGGACAAGACAGAACAAAACTAACTTTTTTTTCTTAAATCATTTTGTCAGTTTTTTATTTTTTTTGTGCAGAAGTGCCGTTCAATTCTGCTATGTTGAAGTTATGCAAACTCTAAAATGGCGGACTACAGAACTGAAACCCTGAGCTTCTGTGGGTCTGACTGGGGCTACATCATGGCATAATAATCTGAAACCATAGCAAATACCCAAGCATTCTGCTTAGCTCAAAGCAAATCTACTCCTGATTGCCATCTAGTGAACCAGACTAGTACACTCCCTACTACATTATTACCACTAGGATTATTTCCTGTCTATAAAAATCCAAAGGGATGAAAGGCATCACCCTCTCTCTACACAGCCAACAAAATCCAGGCAGAAGAACCTGTCTCCCTGTCAGGAGATGAGGAAGCAGTGACCCTGCACTACTTATGAACAAAACCACAGAGAAGGACTGATACTGGCAAACACCTCATTCTGTAGATATATGTGGTGTGGAACATATTCCCCTTTGTGCCAGAACTATCCGTAGACAGAACTGGCTGAAACTTTTTCACTGTATGTGGATGCTATTGACTTTTAATGAGTAACTACTTTTTATAGTCGAAAGCTCTATGACCCAAAACAACTCATTTTCAGACAAATTCTTTCTTTTTCTTTTGCAACATGTGCTTAAAGAAAGTAGACCTTTTTCACAGAAATTTTCAGATCAGTCTTACACCTTCACAGCTCCTTAGTTGGTCTTACCCACAGTCAGTCATTTCCTTCCACTGCTGGTTTAAGCCGCTGCACAGTCTAGGAAAGATTATTCCCTTATGAATCTATCTCCAGGGCTCCTAATTCATTCATTGAATCATACTGTGAACTCAGAGTAATGAGGATTTAAATGCATTTTAAAATCTTCTTTCTGTGTGATGCAGAGACCAACCTATCATTATCAGATAGACTGGGTCACATTAGTCACAAACAAGGAGCAGAAACGGCTTCTTCAAAGACATCATTCTTAGTTTCTGAACGAGCTGAAGCCAACCTACATGCTGTGACTTACATGCTCAGCTATCAGGTTGTCCTGAGGAACTGTGCTCCAAGGTAACTCACCAGAAATAACAGATGATGTTTTATATTCTGGGTAGTTTTTTAGTGTGGGATTTTTTTGTAGTTTATTTGTTTTGGTTTGTTTTTGAGTTGTGAGGGGGTTTTTTTGTTTTGTTTTATTTTGTCTTAAACTCTCCGAAGATATTAAGCAATATATTATGCAAACCTTTATTATAGCTTTAGGCAAAGTAACTTCTGTCTCCCAGAATCTGGGCTGATTTTTGAGGCTATTTTCCAGCTTTTATCTGACATTCCACAAGTCTTTTGTTACGCAAAATACCCTCACTTATGCTTGCAGTGGTGTCTCTGCCCACATTTGTTGTCCTGAGACTGAAACAATCATGGGGTTATTCAGTCTGAAGAAGGGTTGCAAGAGTGGGAAGCTGTGAGTCAGCTTATACAGTGATGATAGTTTATTAGATAATAAAATTAATTAAGATAGGTAAACTTCACTAATCTATTAATCTTAACCATAAATGATGGACCAGCAACTAACATTTAAAGAAACAGAACTCTGGCCTTTTTGGAGAAGGAGTACTAGGTTCTGTTTTACTGCAAATCCCTGATAACCCTGTCAGCTGTGGTAGAATTACCCTGACTTATAAAAGGTAAAGATCTGTTCACAATACTGCAGGACTGTTCTCTCAGTAACAGGAATGGAGCCAAAATCTGCTTGACACAAAAGCTAAGTCACCTTAATGTCTTGAAGAGAGCGTAATGGGTGTAAGCAGGCAGAAACAGAGCCACAGAGTGGTTAGGAATAGAATAATAAAAAAGATGCCAAAATTGAAAATATTTGGGCTCAGCCACGTGTAAGCACTGATGCTGAACTGTAAGGTGATAACAGCGTGGCCTGGGTCATTGCTAGCGTCCCACATGGATGCTTGCTGCTGTTCCTGCCACCAAGGGGAGAGAAATGGGGTGAGGTTCTGTGTATGTGTGTATTTGAGAAAAACAGCTTTGGCAGTACCTCTGAGGAGCTGCAAGATGACTAGCTGTTTGTCAGAAGACATCTGAATCCTTTTAGAGCAGGGGCATCATATGAATGGGTGCGATCCATCCTGCTTCTGGATGAGCTCGAAACTCTTGGGTAGATTTTGGGAGGGAAATAGGAAGAAACAGGCTTTTGATGGATGCCTAAAAATAAATAAAAAATACAGAATCACAGAACCACAGAATGGCAGGGGTTGGAAGGGACCCCTGGAGATCGTCTTGTCCAAACCCCCTGCTTGAGCAGGGACACCTACAGCAGGGGGCACAGGAAGACATCCAGGCGGGTTTTGAATGCCCCTGGGGAAGGAGGCTCCACAGCCTCCCTGGGCAGCCTGTTCCACTGCTCTGTCACCCTCACAGGAAAGAAGTTTCTTCTCATGTTTAGGTGGAACTACCTGTGTTCCAACTAGTGCCCATTGCCCCTTGTCCTGTCATTGGGCACCACTGAAGAGAGCCCAGTCCCATCACCCTGACACCCACCCTTCAGATATATATAAGCATTGATAAGATCTCAGTCTCCTCCAGGCTGAACAAAGCCAAGTCTCTCAGCCTTTCGTCATGAGGTGATGCTCCAGTCCTCTGATCATCTTCGTAGCTCTCTGCTGGACTTGCTCAAGCAGTTCCAGAGGAAGCTGAGGGGAGGCCTTATCTCTCTCTACAACTACCTGAAAGGAGGTTGTAGTGAGGTGGGGGTCGGTCTCTTCTCCCTAGTGACAAGCAATAGGATGAGAGGAAATGGCATCAAGCTCCACCAGGGGAAGTTTAGGTTGGACATTAGGAAAAACTTCTTCACTGAAAGGGTTGTCAAACATTGGGACAGGCTGCCCAGGGAGGTGGTTGTCTCCATCCCTGGAGGTATTTGAAAGAATGGTAGACATGGTGCTTGAGGATATGGTTTAGTGGTGGACTTCACAGTGATAGGTTAGTGGTTGGACTTGATATTAGGGGTCTTTTCCAACCTTAACGATTCTATGATTCTAAACTGGGGGGCCCAAAAGTGGACAAAATACTCCAAATGTGGCCTCACTAGGGCAGAGTAGAGGGGCAGGATAACCTCCCTTGACCTGCTGGCCTTCTTGGCCACAAGGGCACACTGCTGGCTCATGGTCAACTTGCTGCCCACCAGCACTCCCAGGTCCTTCTCAACAGAGCTGCTTTCCAGTAGGTCAGCCCCAAACCTGTACTGGTGCATGGGCTTGTTCCTCCCCAGGTGCAGGACCTTGCACTTGCTCTTGTTGAATTTCATCAGGTTCCCCTCAGCCCAGTTCTCCAGCATGTCCAGGCCTTGTTGGATGGCAGCACAGCCTTCTGGTGTATCAGCTTCTCCTCCCAGTTTTGTATCATCAGTGAACTTGCTGAGGGTACACTCTGTCCCATCATCCAGGTCATTGATGAATATGTTGAACAGGACTGGACCTAGCACAGACACCTGGGGAACACCACTAGTGACAGGCCTCCATGCAGACTCTGCTCCATTGATCACGACCCTCTGAGTTCTGTTGTTGAGCCAGTTCTCTGTCCACCTCACTGTCCACTCATCCAACCCACACTTCCTTAGCTTGTCTATGAGGATGCTATGGGAGACAGTGTCGAATGCCTTACTGAAGTCAAGATAGACAACATCCACTGCTCTCCCTTCATCGACCCAGCCAGTCACACCATCATAGAAGGCTACCAGGTTGGCCAAGCATGATCTTCCCTTGGTGAATCCATGCTGACTAATTCTGATAACCTTCTTGTCCTCTACATGCCTGGAGATGACCTCCAGGATGAATTGCTCCATCACCTTTCCGGTGATGGAGGTGAGGCTGACTGGCCTATAGTTTCCCAGGTTCTCCTTCTTGCCCCTTTTGAAGTTTGGAGTGACATTTGCTCTCCTCCAGTCTTCGGACACCTTTCCTGCAATACCGCTATTTCCAGTTAGAGGTAGAGGTTGAGAGGTGAAGGGGAATTACTTCTTAGAGTTAGCATGTGCTGTAAGCCAGCAAAAAGTACATATAACTAGCAAGTGCCTTTGGGAGAAAGTTGTCACTGAAGTTACTTATGAACACTCCCAGAGGCTGATGTAGATTAACTTCTGGCCAAAGAGTCACACCTGCCAGTGTTACCGAGACTTGTATAGTGTTTCAGCCTCATGTACATGCCTCTGGGCAGGAACTAAGCATTTTCTGCTCTGTGGTCTGGTCAGAGGGAGGGGTGACTTGGAAAAATGCACTCTGAGCAGAGGGCAGGGCTGATGTGCCCCAGCTCAGGCATAGCTAATTTAAATCTCTTTTGGGGAAGGTGAAGACTAGACGGGCAAGGTGAAGCCCATCTTATCTGCTTGCAGAGCCACAAACATAACAGCTGTTATTTGTAACATTTGGATTTTCGATTATTAGTGGCCACTTCATGACATCAAATTGGTGTGCAGGGAAAAGGTCGGTTAGTCAGCTTCTGAGTGCTGCTTTGAAGCCTGAGGATGAAAAAAAACAGTCGACTGTGCCTTCCAGCAAAATAAAGAGGATAAAGGGCCTCTCTTTAAACACACAAACCAGCAGGGAGCCAAGTGAACACAAGGGAGAGCAGAGAGGAAGGACCGGGTTATCATTCAGCTTCTCCTGCTTGAAGCCTGGTGATAGAGACAGAGCTGCTCAGCAGTTGTAAGCAGTGTTATCCTGTTCCCTTCAGGGCAGGTAGAGCTGTTTTTTACAAGCTCAAAGTGAAAAATGGTCATGGTTTTACTTCTTGACTGGTGTTTTAATTGCAGCTACACTAACTTTGATGTAGTTAGCACGTGCTTTTCCCTCATGGTACCATGAAAATGCCTGCTGTGGCCTTAATGATTCATTTATACCCGCTGCTGAGAGGTGTCCTGGTTCCTGTTTTAAATTTGTAATGTGTATGCATGCGTCAGGTTCTATCGGGGTATAAGATGATACAATTTTACTTGATAAAATAAGCATAATTTCCAAAGGCCGGAACTGATTCCTGTCAGAGTGGTTTGGGTAATGAACCTGCTTCTCCATGAGTGCCTTTAGTTTATAATATAAATAGGAGAACAACATTTATGTTAAAAAATAAAGCATTTTTTTTGCTGGAGGGAGTGCTGCAGCTTACTCAAAGTAAACCTCCATGCTTCTGCTGTAACTGTGCTTTTGAAAGGTCTTAATGCAATTAGGGTTCTTTCATTCACAATGATGTAATGGCCTGCAGTTTAAAAGCAGTTGCTTACTCTGAATGCAGCACAGAATCACAGAAATCACTCTTGCAAATGAAATAAACCAGATTCTGTTTCCAAGGTTTGCTCAACCGGCAGCTGAGGTGCCCAGGACCTTTCAGGATTAAATGTCGTGTCAAGCTAGGCTGCGTAATTTCCCTTTTCTGCCTTCATCTAATTCAGACAGCTGGAAAGCTAGCCCCAGACACTGAGCTGATATTTTGCTGGACTAAGTAACTGAAGCGCATTTTTCTCAAATGTAGTTTTAAAGAATTCCTACTGGAACTGAGATGAAATTCAGACCCCTCTGCTACTGGTACAACTGGAAGCACTATTCTCATTTCCACGCCTGATGCTGGAGCTCCCAAAGGTGCCCGGAGACGTGGAACTTATTCCTGTTTGTGGCATTTAGCTGCCTAACAGCTTGAAATCACCTCAAGCTAGACATTAAGCACCTAAGTGCCTCCTCGATGTAGGCAGAGTGAGTCTATCTTCTGAAGTGACAAGCAGCTCACATCTCTGCTGGAGGTGCACACTGCCTCTCTGTGTTAGGTACAATGACTTCAGGCACCCAGGTTTGAAGACGTCTGTTTGAGTCTTCGTGTGACCTCATAAAATTGCTAACTGTCCCTCTTTTCTAATGCATAGGACTGCTTAGGGGGCAGCCTGGTTCCATCAGTCTCATTTGCTCCCCTCTCTGTAGCCCAGCTCCTCCCAGCTCCAGCTTACTTGAAGGATCCCAAGCGTCCTGCTGTCACTGACAACAGCAGTGGACTGTGTGTGGTGCACCAGCCCTCATCATGACTGGGAGAGAAGCTGCTTGTCTTGAGGGATATTTTTTCTTGCAAACAACAGTGGCACCCTTTCTTGCCTTCAGGAAATTTCTTGCACCTCAGGCATTAAATCAAGTCCCATCTCCAGCTTCAGTGTCCTGAAACAGTAGGCTACTTTCACAGTATGATGAGAGCAAAATTCAGTCTTTTGCCTTCCTGACATGCAGACTGTTTTTTGGTGTTTTTGGTGTTTTTGTCCCCTGATTTTCCCCTTGCAATACAAACAGCTCTCCCCACATCATCTCCAGTTTCTCTGTTCTGACTCTCTGTTCTCTCTGCATCCCCAACTTCATTGCTTCTTCAGTACCTCACAGGATCCCATTCCTTCACCCAGATCACCAATTTTCACAAAACTCCAGTGAACATAATGTCATAGATACTCTACCTCTCTCTGTCAAATTTGAATTAAATTGGCCAACAGATTACAAAGCTGCTGGGGAGGACTGGCAAACAGACAGAGTGATTGCATAAGCTTCATTTTCTTAGGACACCAAGCTAGAAGGTAATAATATATCAAAGACAGATAGTTGGTTTAAATATCAGGACATGATAAATGAATCTGAACATTGCAAATAAACCAGCAGAGATTTGTATTTCTTTAGAACTTGTACCAGAGATGAAAACAAAATTTTATATAGCCAAAGAAGCTTGAAGACAAACCAAGGCAGGATCAGACAGAACGTTGGTTATAGTCAGTGGGAATTTTTTGTAGGAAATCCTAAAAGACTGTAGAAAATCCTAAATGACTGTAGAAAATAAAATCAGCATTTATGAACAAATGTTAAGGGTAGATAGACAGAGAATAAAATGGCAGATTTCTCAAGAACCATTAGCCTTACACAAACATGAAACTAAGGGTATATAATTTGACACAAACAAGAAAGGACATTTAATGCAAATAAAACGAGACAAGTTCTTTTATAAGGTATATAGTTGAATGTCATCTACAATACTGTGGTTAGTGTTTTTCCCTTCTTAAAGGCAGTATATTATTACAGTACTACCAGATTAATAGTAGGCTTTAAGGATATCCTTTGTAAAAGAAGGCTAAACACATAAAAGTTGGGGGCGTGTAACCTTTTCAGAATGAAAAGTATACTCCGAGCATCTAGCTAAGCATGGAAGTGTGACTATAGTAACAACACAGTGTAAAAATGGTAGTAGCTTCTGATTCAGCAGTTCACCTCCCTATGGGCTAAATCCCAATCTGATGATATAGTCAGAAAATGCAGTACTAAAATGCAAATTTGGAAAGGACTAGGATCAATCTTTTCTGAATGCTTGCATAATGTAAGTCATCAAATTTTACCCAGTAATTCCTGTGGAGAGGGTTATTATTTTCTGTGCTATGTAATTGAAAACTATCAGCTTCAATAATTTGTGGCTGAATTATAGCGTATGTTTCAGAAGGACATCCAATTTAAAGCTGATGACTAATGAACCACTTCCCTTGTGTTCCAATGATTTGTTACAGTCACTGTTAAGGAGTTGGAATATATTTGCCATTTGTTTTTTTAATTTCAAACTTCATTTTTAGTCATGGGTTCTTGGGTTGTATTTGTCTGCCAGTTTAGAAAGTTCCCTAAAGTTGGACACCTGTGCAGATATTTGGAAACTGCTCAAATTGTCTGCTAATCTTCTTTAGCCACTGGTTTCAGCAAGAAGATGGTTGGATAGTCCAGGTGTTTTGAGCTGTGCTTAGCTGAAAATAGGCTTGGCTGAGTTGTGCTTAGCTGAAAATAGAAATGAATAAACCAATACGGACTCCTTTTTATGTCTCAGAATTCCACAGAGCCAGATCCTGCTGTTTTCCTTACAGATTATGTTGCATGTGAAAAAAAGGGTCCAGCTTAAAATTCAAATCAAACTCCAAGTTTTACGGCTAGTGGCTACAGTTTTCGTATGAAGGTCTACTTTGGTGTAGAAATATAAAACTGTATGTTCATAGGTGATATCTTAGAGTATTACAAACAAATGGGAAATTTCCTGGCAGTATTTCACTTAAGGAATAGAGTTTTAAAGCTGAAAAAATACTAAGAAGCACTTTCTATGCATATTCAAGACTGATATTTTTGATTCAACTATGACTGTGAATCTTCTGTGTTCTGCCTCTGAGAGTACCAGCATACTCAAATACTGGAAATAGTGGGAAAATACTGGAAAATACTGGAAATAGTGGGAAAAAGTATACTTTTTTTCCAAACTTACATGTGTCAATATTTGCTGAAAACAAAACTTAACAAGAGTTAAGTGCAGTGTGAGGTTCTAGATTCACGTAGTACTGTTTAATTACAAAATTTGCTTAAGTGGAGGCCATTAAAAAGAAGAGCATATTTTTAGGGCAACCAACACACACAGGACAAATTGCCTACTGCATTTCCATTTTATTATACACTGCAGCTAGGTGTCTCACCTATAATTAAATCTAAAATGAAAATTGTGAATCCAAGGATCAGAACTACCAGGGAGCTGGGGTAAAGGCTGTCTGCTTGGATTTTCTACTTGTAAAACTAAGGATAGCATCACCTAGGGCAAAGAAAGAAAAGGTACAATTAAAACAGAGCAAGTTAAGATATTTTATCCTACCTGTTTCATGTTCAAATACCATTTCTCATTTTAGAAGCCAAAGAGTTCACCTCTGTGAAAGATGTGAGGGGTAGTGGTTTTGTGTCAGTCAGGAAGTCTTAGGAAACTTAAGCACTCACCTCACTTTTAAAAGCCATAAACAAAAGTGTTGCACATCTTTACACAAAGTTTTATTTTTCCAACGACAAGAACAGAGTCATTAGGTCAAACAAAACACTATTTTCTGAGATTCAATACATCCTGACCTAGTTAGATTTCACACAGTTAATCAAAACACCTCTTACATGCAATGAAATGAGTTTACCCAGAAAGAAAAAACCATCCATTGCGGAAAACGAAGCAGGAAATCTGTACAGTTCCTGTTGAAGGGGAAAGCATGATAGGCCAGTGAGCTTCAGATCTTACCACTTACTTTATGAAAGCATGTCTGCAATAGGCATCATAGACGTGGTTGTTTTAGAGCAAATATTGTGACACAGGTATTTTAAAAAGTGGAGGTATAAAGCCTTTGGCAAAAAATACAGTTATACAGCAGAGAGTGTTCTTTCTATGGAAAACTTCTCTTCATCTGTGAATTTCACTGGGATTTAGAGAAAAAAGTTAAACATTAGTCACTAGATTAGTAGGCTCCTCCTCCTCCTAAGATATTTAATGCAATCCTGAGCTTCTTTCTTGGCCAAAATACTTCTTTCTTATAATTTACCACGGAAGGCTAAAAGCCCAATTAAAAACAAAACAGAACAAACCCGGAAAAAATGAGTACATGTGCTAAAACAACAGCAAAGCAAGAAATGGGAAGGTTGTACTGTGAATGCTATTAAATTTCCTGCTGTTCTTCCAGGTACACTTGTGTTGCTGGTGCCACCTAGAAAGTTACTATGAATGCAATAAAACAATTCCTTCCAAGGCATTGAAAAAAAAACTTTTATGACAACCTCAGCATCTAAGTAGATGTTGACATTTCATTTGGTTGCTGTTTAATGAAAACTAGTGTAATTTATATAATCAGACCTTGAACTGTAGACATGCATAGTTAGAAGTAGTATTCTTCTTAAAGACAAATACTGTTTCTTTTTTATGTTATCTTAAGAACAATAAAGATTAATTCTGTGGTAGAATTTGCTGCAAAAATGACTTTGTCAGTATTTTTTTTTAAGTGAAAATATGCTATTTTCCACACACACACAAAAAATTTGTCTCTGATTTTGTTTTTATAAGGAAGAAAATAGCAGAGTGTAGTTTCTTAAATGTATGCCTCATTTTCCTTGCACTTTTTTTTCCCAGTGCCTGGCTCCCATCACAGCTGTGATCTCTTCCCCAGAGAAAGCCAATGCTTGCTGCAGGTAGTGTGGGGATAGGTGTGCTGATGAGCCAGACAGTACTTATTAGCTGAGTGGCCATCAGCTACTGCTAAGTGTCTCCTTGTTTTTCTCCCTTTTCCACCCTGAAACTCAGATTTGGGTTTTTCTTTTGACCCAGGCACTGTATTTCACAGAAAAACTGAAGTCAACAATTTTGGAAATCTCTCTCTCATTCTTTCAAATTAACTTTAAAATGGTCAATTACTGCAGAAAAGAGCAAAGTGAGGGTCAGCTAAAGCCATACAGGAGGTATGATTACAGAAACTGAATTTATTTAGAAAGCCAGATTGAAAACTGCCAAGCTATGTGCCATTGGTTTGTTATTATCTTTCTATATACTTTCTTTTTTCCCTTTTTATTTTTAGCCTTGATAGCATTGCATCTTAGTTGATACACAATGAGGAATTAACTTTTAGAAAATTTTTATCAACTAGTCTTTATTTTTTGTCCTGCAGACTACACATATCTGTCTGAACTTTTTAGAACTTCATCAGTTTTCAGTCTGTAACAATATTTTCTGTTGTTGCTCTTAATAAAAATTCCACTTCTCTTTCTGCCTTCTATATTTTTGTGCTGATGTTGAGATTTTTTCCCCATGCTTCTGGGAATAAAGCAAAAATTTGAATGGATTTTATATTCCTATAAACATTCCCCTAAATGAGCAGCTAAATTTCACTTACTCTTTGGCTGCCTGGGACAGATATGAGTGGAGCTGATGTATTTGGGGAAGAGGACAACAATTTCTGCAGTCCTATGACATGCATCACTCACAGAAGGGGCCATTCTTGAGGTAATCATTTCTAAAAATGGGCAGTGTGTTGCTGAATTCTCAGTTTTGTTTTTTTTTTTTTTTCTCAGCAAATTTGCTTGGCAAATGTTACCCTGATGGTCAAGCTGAAAATACTTGTAGAGTCTCAGATATTACTCTTCTTTCAGATATAAATGAAAGAAAGGAAAGAGGAACAAACTTGTAGTCCATCTTGAAGTATTAGAGGAACAATCATGATGTGGGCAGTGAACCCTTTAACCCTTGGAACTGCCAAGGCACTTCCAAGCAGTGCAGAAGCAATAAAAATATATTTCTCTTTCATGCTCTATTAACAAGCTATGCTGGGTAAAATATGCCATATACTTTTTGGGAGGCTTGTGGCAGTAACTTGTACATGCTAGTGGAAGCGTACCTCCTATTTTTTAATGCTTGCAGTGTGAACTTAAAGATTTTTTCATCAAAACTAGCTGACAGTCTCTTAGTTCATATAAAAATACTCAAATATGTTTCCAGGGCATGCCATGGCTTGTGTACTTGGCATTGCTGGAAGGTTATGTTATGACTTCCTTTGGGAATTAACAAATACCTATCCCAACAAGCTATGGCTGGGCTGTGTGAAACTTAGCCCAAAACAGCCTTTGTTGAGTGATGAACTTAGACGATGGTGGGTGGTGTAACGGGCACATCAGCTTGTTCTCCACCTTGACGGCACAGGAAAGCTGGCTTAGTTTGACTGAACAGTATTCAGAGCTGGATGCTAGTAGTTAAGAGTAAACCACAGGTACAGACATTTTCTTTTTAATTCCAGGAAAGTAATATAACTTTTTCAAGACTCAGACTGAGTCTTTCTGGGAACTTAGTTTAAAAAGTCGATGTTGAACATATGGTATGTAGAAAGACCAGCTGTGATTCAAACATTTTGTTTTTTAAACTCACTTTTAATTTTGGAAGCACCAATTATTTTATTGTACCTGAGAAAACATCAGCAAACCAGAACTGTAAGAAACAGTACATTAGCCTTTGTTTTAATGCATTGTATTTGAAGTGACTCATCTGACTCATGGTGACTTCTAGCAAGTGTATTACTAATTCAGTGCAGTAAAAGTGGCATGTAGTTTTGAGATGGGATTGTCCTTAACTACTGCCCTAGTGTAGCTTTAACACAGGAAATGACCCCAAAATCACAGCATTGTTAAAAGCAGCATTAAAAAGCCATAAGCTGAAAGGCTTTTGTTTACTGTATTTGGTAATGCAGGTCTCTTCTGTCTGTGCAGCACAGGACAGCGCTTTTGTTGCCACAATGGAAAGCAAGGAGCTGGTTTCTAAATTAAAGATAATACTTTGGAAAAACTTTCAAGCTAGTAGTGTATATAAAAAAGCTGTTGAAGGCAAGTTTTCTGGTTTTACTCAGGGAATTTTGGAAGTTCCCTGTTAGTCTGTGCTTTGTAAAATCACTCACCCACTGTTCTCATGCAGAGAGAAACCTTTAAAATGATGGGCTGTGTATCAAAACTAAGGTGACAGCATGACTGGGATGACACAGTCAGCCACTTGCAGGGTGTAGCTCTGCATTGATTTCCTGAGTTCTGCATTCTCCCTCACCAGTAGCACCTTGTTCCCTCCTTTGTGGTAAGCTGGAAGCTATGTCCTCAGTGAGGATTTGGTTTAGGAAATAAACGTGTTTCATCTATTAAACGTAAACATGCAGGATTAATATCTGCAAGCATGCTGGGGTGTCTACAGATGTGTAGATGTGTCTGTAGGGAAATAGCTATTTCTACAGGCATGCAGATGCATATAATGGAACAAGGTAAGGTTGGATTATCTAAGTATAGAACAGGGAGATGAAACTGGTTACTTTCCTTTGGAAGTAGTTTATCTGATTAGTTTCTACAGTTAGTTTGCAAGCAAACAAAAGACTTGATGAAACCAAATGTAATTAGCCCCTCTTAACCCCTGGATACTTTTCAAAAGTGCAGACTATTTTTTGCCTCTGTACTTTGCCAGACAGCCTCAGAGAGCAGCTGAGCCCTGTAGGGCTAAAGGCATGGATGAGTGGGGAGAAGCCCAGCTCTCCTAAATTGAGTTTATTTCTGTAGGGTGGGATTATATGTGGATATGAGGTTTTGCAGCAGAGCTGCCGTTTTCAGGAAGGTAAGTTATTAATCAGCTCCCCACTGTGCACAGCTTTGTCTGAGCATTGCTGCCAAACCATCTTAGCCTGAGGGAAGACTTGACATGAGCAAGCCACCACTCTGCCAAGCTGCTGTGATAGATATGCTGTATCTGCCCCATGCAAACACCATCTTTCCTGATTTGTGTCTCACTGGGAATAAACGGGTCATACAAGGGAATAGTTATTGCTTAAAACACACTTGCTGTTGTTCTGCATGGTTGACTGTAATTTTTGAGGCAGGAGCCATTCACACTTGGCTGGTTGCTATCTAAAAGCTGCAAAATGTCCAAACTGATGCTGTAGAGATGCTGCATAGGGATCAGCTGCTTGCTGCAGCTTTGATCTTTGTATCAGCTGGTAAATGCTTGGCATGCCCACAGTAGCTAAGTACATGGAAATGCTTCATTAAGTTAAAAGCTGTGGTACTTAGCTGCCTGTGCAGCTTTGTAATTAATTGAAGAAACCTTCAGCTATGACTTTAGTAGTCTAATGCCTTTTTCTAATGGAGTGTCCTTTGTTACAATGCTTTTGCTCTGAAGATCATCCACATTGAGGTACAGTCTCCAGGCAGGTATGGCTACGGTCTCAGGGGATCTAAGTCCCTGATGCTCAGTCACCTGGCCCACCCAAAGTTGGACCATGAAGGAAAGCTGTTATCCCATGCTATGCTGTCAGAAAAGATCCAATGTTGCTGGCATTGTCACACTTTGTCAGGTGACAAAGTGACCAATGCTCTCCTTCTTGCCCTTCCATCTTCTGGTTTCGCATTTTAATTGATCTTCCTTTTCTTGCAGCTTCTCTCACAAACATTCCCACACTTTCCTCAGCACAGCAATCCTTCAGCCTCCTGGAAGTGCTGCTGCTTCTGTGAGAGATGCTCTTCCTCTTGGGCAGAGTCACTGGTGATTCAAACAGGTCAGGCTGGTGGGTGCATGACAGGTGCATGGGCTGGAGGATGGGAAGTATGTCACCTCAGGTTTCCAGTGGAGATTTCAAGATATTGCCTTCCAATTCCAACACAAGATGAAAAATGACATTGCAGCAGAAAACTTTCTGTAGTCAAAAGCAACTTCATGAAAACCAGAATTCTTTTTTCATTACCAATAGCTGAAAAAACAAAATTCCCTATGAAGATGGCAGAGACCAGAAAATGCATGGAAGGAAAAAACATTCAGCCCAGTCCCTCTGGGATACTATAGCGTGTATTTTATCAAGTTTATAAACTATATCACAATTCATTGATAAGGCTTCTGTGTACCCATTAAGTTAAAGACAATAATTGCTTTTTCAGTTTTCTCAAAAAAAGGTATAGCTTAATTGGTTTCTTCTCCTGTCACTCTTCCACTTTTGCAGAGATTTGCCCTAGAGGCTGCCTGCTCTCCATGCTGGTGTGAGTTACCAGTTACCACTGATGTGGTCCATCTCTAGTTATTTTCCTGAATTGTTTGTTCCTTTGGATTTAGACTATGCTATATTAGCATGAAACAGTGTAAGCCAGTGTGCAGGAATATGGCAAACTACCATAAATGACTGTTGAACATAACTTCAGGTCATTACAAAAGCAGCGTGAGGAGGTGACTGGTCACTACTGCCTCCAAAGGCAACAGCTATGAATTGAACACTATACAGATGTATAAAGCATAGATGGCAGTGAACACAGAAAATGTATGTTGCTTCAAGGCCTCTTGCTTTTCTTCTGATACCATCTGGATTGATGTCTGCCACCATGTGTGAACTGTCTGAGGTCAAGAAAAGTCTCTAGACGTCAGACCAATCCTGCCCGTTATAACATTGTTTATGATGATCTTTTTCATGAAGATGCTCTAGCCTGATTCTCACTGCACAGCTGCTTTCAGGCACAGTATGAGGCAGCAGTTCTGTAAAAAGAGGTTTTCTGTGATCTAGCCCTTCTGTACAAGCCTCTTTTTTGTCACAGGCATCAGCCCATGTAATCACTTCCAGAAACTTAGTCTCCATTCTTTTGATCTTCCCTTTAATGTTTCTTCCTTGGAATAGTTTTGAGGGTTTGTACAGATGCCTTCCATCAAATACTGGGCAAGTTCCAACAGTAAAACATATTCAACAGAAACAGTATCACAGGCCTTGTAAGGAAGTGTCGTGGTTTAACCTGAGCCGGCAACTAAGCACCACCCAGCCACTCGCTCACTCCCCACCGGTGAGATGGGGCAGAGATTTGGAAGAGTAAAAGTGAGAAAACTTGTGGGTTGGGATAAAGACAGTTTAACTGGTCAAGCAAAAGCCATGTGCGCAAGCAAAGTGAAACAAAGAATTCCTTCACTACTTCTCATTGGCAGGCAGGTGTTCAGGCATCTCCAGGAAAGCAGGGCTCCATCATGTGTAACAGTTACTTGGGAAACCATCACTCCAAACATCCCCCCCTTCCTTCCTTTTCCCCCAGCTTTTACAATGCTGAGCATGACGTCATATGGTATGGGATATACCACTGGAGAGTTGGGGTCAGCTGTCCCATCTGTGTCCCCTCCTAACTTCTTGTGCACCCCCAGCCCACTCGCTAGTGGGTTGGGGTGAGGAGCAGAAAAGGCCTTGACCCTGTGTAAGCCCTGCTCAGTGGTAACTCAAACACCCCTGTATTATCAACACTGTTCTCAGCACAAATGCAAACATAGCCCCATACTAGTTACTGTGAACAAAATTAACACTATCCCAACCAAAAACAGCACAAGGTCGTAATTTCAAATTTTGTAGTTCCACTGGTACTGAGAAATGCCCTGATCTTCATGTGCTGCATCTTTTGAATAGTTAGCTTCAAAGATGTTCTTGAATCAGGGACTGTTTTATGAGTAAATATCTGGTGGGAGTCAATGATAAATTCATTTAAAAACATTCTATTTCTGCTGCAGTGCTGTGGGAATAGAGTTTCTATATTAGTGTTAACACTCATAATCAGGAAGACTGAGAAGGAGTCTAATCCTTGGCATTTCTTAGGCACATTTGAGTGATCAAAAGGGATTGCAGAGATTATGGCTTCTTTGTGTCATGCAAATCATGTCAATTAGATGAATTAGGAGTCAGAGCAACTCAAGTAAGGCTAAAAGGAGCTTGTCTATGTACTCAAGATACAGTTAGTGAGAGACCCAATAGAAGATGGGCCTGCACTAAAACCAGTGCATCTATGAGGAGGACCAAGTTCGTGATGACTGATTTGGACATCTGTAGACTAGACTGTGGTCCCTGTGTGCCTGTAAATCAGGACAATCTAGCACTAGTAGCTGTTTGCAGCCAGGGTCTTACTCAGGTGGTACCTGCTTACCAGTGAAGTAAGGAATAGATATTGACTTCCAACCAGAGACAAGAAGATTTTGTCATACCTCTGATGAGGACCAGGGATAATGTTCCTTCTCTGTGAACACCATGTCATTTCAAGAGGTGTAGCTGTGGCATGGGGGTATTAAAACACTGCAGAATAATTTGAATGGCTGTTAGGCTGAAAAACCAGTAAAACAATGGTTTGTGGTCTTTGATTTGCCATATGACTTAATGAGAAGAGCTAAGTGATGAATTCAGTTTTAGATCCAAAACCCTTAGGGAGTTCTGGCCTTTTTCCCAATCCGGATCCCAGTCTCAGCACTGTAATTTGCAGCAATCATTTAATTAATATATAGCTAATTTGTTTCTCTGCATTTATGTCTAATCACAACTTACAGAATAGCCTTTGAATAATCAAATATTAAAGAAATTTAATTTTAAATCTTCATGGTTTTGAAAGATAAAAGGCTAGGGGCACAGGGCTATATTACAGCAAAGAGATATCACATGGGTGAGGTTTGCTGGACTGTAGATTCCAGTCCTTGCTGCAAAAACCATGACTTTATATGATCCTTTACGTATCTTTTTGTAGGCATATCATGAAACCATTCAGGTTTCTCACCTAGAGTATTCCCATTAGGAAGTTATTATTATACCTTATTTCTATGATGACTAGAAACATTCCTCTAAATTTCAGACTAGATATGTTCATACCCAATTAATATTCTTACACCACCTTTCTCTCCTTTACCTTCTTTTGCATTTACCCCAAGGACACTTTAACAGGCAGCAATCACATCATCTCAGCCTTCACTCTTGCAGGTTACAAAAGCTGGTGTCTCTGAGCACCTGCCAGGAGTAGCACTTACCAGTGACCTTACCACTCTTCCTCTTCCTGTTCCCATTTGACTTATTTTCCCCAAAACAAGCATGGATTATTCTTTCAAAGTCTGCAAACCCACACAAAGCATATCTCCACTCAGGGCATGTAACTTAAATCCATGTGTGACTGTGACAAAATTTGTAACCTCCATTATCACTCCAGAGGTTCCCCTTGATTCATGGCACTGTGCATGCTAGCATCCCTCTTTCCATTAGGCATTAGGGTGTACTTAATCTGAACCTATACGATACAGGTGTGTATGTAAACTATTCAACCCTATCACCTGTAGAAGAAATATGGGTATTTCTGGATATAATTTACTGCATTTTAAAGTAATGTCTACTGTAAGATAAATCATGTCAAACTGAACATGAGTTGGTGAAGAGCACAGTGGCAGCAATGGTAAATTCTGCAGCTGAAGAGGAAAGTGGGGGTTCCCAGAGCCTGGGAAACCCATAGGGGTGCAGAGAGACCCCAGTGGAGCTGGTAGATCTCACCAGTGGGGCTGACATGGCAGCAGCATTGCCAGGAATGACCATGGGAAATTCAAATGGCCCTCAAGGAGCACAAGTGATCTGGAGTGCGGTGTGTCAGTTTGCGCAGGCGGGATGTAGAGGGAAGGCCCCGCCATTGCAAATGAAGGCTGCAACCCACTTGCAAGAACCTGAGAGCAGCAGAAGCCATGGTATCCACCCAGCAAAAAGCTGTGCCCTCAGTGTCCCTCATAACCCCTCCAGCTGCAAGAATGGATGCAGCCACCCAAACAGTTTTCAAGGGAAAGTGCAGCTGTCCAGGTCCCAGGCTGCAGGGTGTGCAGGGAGGAGGTGTCTAGGCTGAGTAGTGTCAGGGAGTCGGAGGAGGAGGTTGATGGAATAGTACTTCACCATCCCTGGGACAGATGCACCAGCCAACCATCGCACAGGAAACAAAGAACCCCCTAATCTCTCAACACCATGCAGGAAGAGGAGACCCAGGCAACAGGGCAGAACGGAAGCCGGATTTGCTTGCTTGGGATGGCAAGCGGGTCCACTCTCAGCCTGAGTCACCTTCCCGGGTGCCTGTACACAACATGGATGAGGCCCTGGAATTGGATGGGCAGACAACTGATGATGTGGATGAAGGTTGTTCTGGGATGGAGAAGTCATCTAGGCAGCCTACCCCTACAAATAAATCACTCTAAATTGCAGTTGCTAGTACAGAATGCATCTACTGCTCATCTAACAGCATCTTAGGAGATGAAAGTATTAAGGAGTATAAAGAGAGGCTGAAATCTAGATCAGTCAGCACTCTGCATTTTCCTTTTTTCTTTTTGACAAACTATATTATTAATCATATTAATTTGCTTTTCTTTCCTCCTGATTCTGCAAGTTTCTCTTTTTCACTTTGTCCCATTTCCTTCCACCTGCTGTGTAGCCTTCTGTGCAGACACTTCACCTCTTTTTTACATTTACCTCTCTTATGCAGGGAAGTCTGAATGCTGACTGGATGCATTTTCAAGTTTTTATTCTCTGTCTCCAATAACAATCAGTGGATGTCGTTCTTGGCACCCCAAGGTTCATTTGGCCTTTCAAAGGGGCATCCCATTACTGAAAGTATTCTGCTCACTGGCTGCAAAGCAGGAAAGGGAAGAAGCCTACTACAATATCCTTTGACAGAAAAAAGTCTGATTAATTTAACAATTCCAATAGGCATATGACAGTTCCTGTGGGATTTCCAGCCTACCGGACAATGCAGTTCATCTAAAGTCTTATGTGTCTGACTTTCCACTGTCCCACAGACATATTCTGGCCAGCGACAATGGTGATGTTTTTTCCTATGTACCGTTTGCAAGTGTTATTAAATTAGATAGTCCTTCTAGCTAGCAAGTGGAGCGCTTGCTCTATAACATTGCAGTCACATAGCACTGTAGAAAGAATAAACAATATGTTATATACTCATTTGGGGATGGCAAAGGACTTACTATGTTATAAAGCAAGAACTATTGACGGATAAAAACAACATGAAAAAATCTGCTAGAAATGACATAAAGGTATAGGGTTTTAAAATAGTCACATAAACTATGTTAGTTGTCACCCTCAAGCTGCTATTGAAGGTTCCTGACATATGAGAGAGACATGAAATTTCTTTTGTGTAGCTGAGATATCCTAAGAATTAACGTATCCTCAAGAACTTCTACTTTAGTGTCATGGTTTAGCCGGCAACTCAGCCCCACACAGCCGCCCCACTGGTGGGTGGGGGTAACGCTTGTGGGTTGAGATAAGAACAGTTTAATAATTAAAAGAAACAACAATAGAAATGCAATATAAAGGAGAACAATGAGAGGCGCGGAACCCAGGGGGGGAAAGGAGGGGTAGAGGGGAATGAACCGCCAAAACCAACCGCACGTGCCGCAGCCGCTCACTGCCCGCCGACCCGACGCCGACCCCGAGCCGCCAACTGCCCCCCCTCAATATACTGGCCGTGGTGTCACATGGTAGGGAATGAACCTGCCATTGGCCAGTCGGGGTCAGCCGCCCCCACCATGGCCCCGACCCTCCCAGCCCACCGCCTATGGGGCAGAGGGTGGGAAGCTGGAAAGGTAGCCGACCCCCATGGTGAGGAGAATTAACCCCTTCTCAGCCAAAACCAGCATATTTAGGTATGGATAGATCATTAAAATACTGGGAGATGTTCATGGAAAGAGGAAAACTCTTGGTGGATGTGTCTCCACTTGTGTAACTGATTGTTTCCTTGGGTAGAAAACTAACATTTCTGCAGCTTTTCGAGATTTAATGTCCTTTGGTCAGAACAGCTGGTCACCTTGTTTCTCCTGACAGTAAATATTGGGAGTTCAACAGTTTTGTATCAGTGGAAAAATGATTTTTTTCTGCTGAATGAGCACATGGTGCAGCAGTAGGGTGAGACCCAAGCTCCCCTGTGTGCAAGCTATTATGCCTTTGTAAATACAAGGCAATTTCAGCTATCTTAATCCCTGGTGAAACTAAGTGTGGGCTACATCATGGTTACTGGGGGTAGGGGGTTCCATGTGAGAGGTTAACACAGGGTAAGTAGTCTGAGATCCCATGGTACCTAGTTAATGTTTTCATCAAGGTATGCTGGGGCCTGATGGGATCCACCTCTCCCAGTTCGGCAAAACACACCTCCTTTCTTTTCTATTCCCTTAATCCTCACCCAAAGACTCTCAACCACATCATCACTAACTATAAGGGCTGTAAAATCAAATCTCTCCCTCATATGCAGTGTGACACCTACACCTCGCCTATCCCTCCTGAGCAGCCTGTAGCCCTCCATCCCAGAACTCCAATCATGGGAATCATTCCACCGAGTCTCACTAATATCAGTGATATTGTAGTTCTAGGAAATAACAAACACTTCCAGTTCATTCTGCATATTTCTCATACTGTGTACATAGGTATACAAGCATTCCACATATGCTCCTGAGCCCTCCGTGATCCCAGGAGCAGAGTAAGTGTTCCCACTAACATTGCTACCCTCAGGTAATGCCATGCCAACCCTTGGCTCACCTACTGCAAATCTGTTGGTACCCCCTTCCCCCATCAATTCTAGTTTAAAGCTCTATCGATGAAGACTTGTGATGGTGGGTGGCTGCTTGGCCACAGTTAACATGAAATTGTTGAGTTTAAAATTTTCAGTGTAATAAGAAAAAGGACAGCAGAGTTGCTACCCTGGACTTCAGGAGAGCAAACTTTAAGCTATTCAGGGAGCTATTTAGCAGAGTCTTCATGGCATCTGCTTTTGAGGGCTTAGGAGTCAGCGAGTGCTGGTCAGTCTTTAAGAACCACCTTATAGAAGCACAGGAGCTGGCAATTCCACTGTGTCATAAGTCAAGCAAGTGGCGCAGAAGGCCAGCTTGTCTGAGCATGGAACTCCCAGTGCAGCTCACGAGGAAAAAGAAATTATTATCTCTGGAAGTGAGGTCAGGCTTCTCAGGACGAGTACAAAGCTGTTGTTCATATATGCAGGGAGAAGACATGAAAGGTCAAAGCTCAGTTAGAATTGAAATTGGCCAGTGTTGTTCAGAGAACAAGAAGGGCCTTTAAAATTATGTTAATAGCAAGACAGTGTCTAAAGAAAACATTTGACTGATACTGGTTGAAAATTATCCCCTGACTAATAGGGATGAAGAAAAAGCCAAGGCATTCAATGCATTTTTTTTGCCTCAGTCTTTAATAATACTGATAGATGCTGCCCAGTCCCATGATTTGGAGGACCACGAGTGTGGGAACAGTGACTTTCCATTTGTGGGCAGTGAAACTGTAAGGATCTAGCTGTAGCAGCTGAATGTTCACAAATCCATGCGGCCTGATGGGATTCATCCCAGAGTACTGAAGGATGTTATGGCAGTACTCCTCTCAATCATCTACCAAAGGTCTTTGAAGTCTGGGGAGGTCCCTGCTTACTGTAAGATAACCAATGTTATTCCAGTCTACAAAACCAGTCTGAGTTAAGACCCAGGGAACTACAGACCTATTAGTGTAACCTCAGTTCCTGGAAAGATTATGGAGAAGATTATACTGGGTACTATTGAAAGGCATTTAAAGAATAGTGCAGCCATCAGGCACAGCCAACATGGGTTCATAAAGGGCAAGTGCTGTTTAACTAGTTTGATATCCTTCTATGATAAGGTCACCCACCTAGTGGATGGAGGGAAGGATTCCCTTCTCAGCTTGTGAAAAATGGGCTGTGACAGTTGTGTCCAGGTGTCCTGGACACAGCCGATCTCTCCTAGTTTTTTATCAGTCAAGTTCAGTGTTGGTATTCCACAGCAATTTCATTAATAACTTTGGTCATTGACATTCTCCTGGAAGTTGGCAGAGACCAAGCATTCTTGCCATTTTGTTAGGTCCTTCAAGCAGCCTTTGACACTCATGATAGAATAGAATTTTTGAAACAATAGTGATTTGAAGAAGAGACTCATGCAGTTTCTTTGCACTTTTAATTCACAGACAGAGGAAAGAAGTAAAGGAGAAAAATACATTACAAAATATGGAAACTAAGAGACACTGCAGAGTGGTAAGAACATCAGAGAGACAATATAGGCAATGGTGACAAAAGAAGGCAGTTGAAACACAAGAAATTAAGATTTTGGGATTGTGTTGGGTCTGGTTGGGATGAAGTTAACATAGCTGTTACTATCCAGCACATTTCTTTTTCTTTTCTTTTTTTTTCCACTTCACTTAATAAACTCTCTTTATCTTGACCCATGAGTTTTTCTCACTTTTACCCTTCTGATTCTCTCCCCCATCCCACTGCAGGGTAGTTGAGTGAGCGACTGATGGGTGCAGTTTCTGTCTGGGGTAAATTTACCACAGGACCAAAAATCAGTCAATAGTATAGTACTCAAACTGCCACGATGATATTCACCCAGTAGTACTTACTGAATTGAAAATCGCTGATACACTAAATCTTGTGTGTAATTTATTGCTTATAAGCCTCACATTGAAGGAGAGAAGGGTGCTCAGTAAGAAACCTGAGAATGACAAATAACTTGCACTTATTGTATCCCATACCCAGCAAAACACAAAACTTATAATAAAATATTCATTAATACACAAATATTACACTACATGTCTCCATGCAGATTGCAGCACTACCATGTATGTTTATACTACTACAGTCATTGGCCTAAGGGTAACATCCCTGGTCTCAGACCAAGTGATGCGGAGTAGGGCAGGTCTACATTGTTGGAGGCTGTTGTAGACAGTGATTCTGATGTAATCTTTGGGCCAGGAAGTTCCTACGTCTTCTGCTGGAAGGTATGGCAGGAAAGCGTCAATGTGACCTTTGTTTCTTGCATGACTTTACTAACCGTTCACTGTAGGGTTGAAAGGACCTGTGCACTGACTTGGGAGTGGCTGGTCATTATGTTTTTACACCTCTTTCAGTACAGACCTATATGTTCAATAACATAAAGAAAGTGAGTACCAAGATGGACCAAATAGAGCTTCAGGTAAATAAGAAACATGGTCCTGACCAGAATACAGTGGCTGAGAGATGGGTAGTGTTCAGGAGAGAGAGAAATAAGGTAAAGAAGTGTAACGTTATACATCAATCATTTACTATCTCTAGAAAACAGGGACAGCAAGGACAGATCTAAATGCTTTGGGAGGGCTGATGGATGAAGACCTGGTACTGTCTCTTTGGATATTTTGGAAGAGCCAACAACTGATAGGCTTATTCCAGTCTAATCCCTGTGGGACTAGATTTTTGACATTGATATATCACTTGTAAATATTATTAGAGTTGTAAAAGTTACCATGTTTTTACTACCCAGGTAAAGATTAGAAAAAAAGTGTTGTGAACAATGACAGAGCTTATTTAATGTTAAATTAAATGGAAAGACAAAAGTTGGTCACTAGATAAGTGTTGGGTTTTTTTTTTTTTTAATTTCAAAGGAAAGTGAGAAAGATTAGAACTTTTTTAGCTAAAATTGCAAATGTTTTATGGAATTTATATTGAATTTATGTAGAAAAGAGTGTCAGGTGTAGATAAGGGACCACTACAGAGAGAATATTGAGATAAGCAGGTTGCCTAAAAGGAATGCATTAATGGATTAGTCAGCAAAGAAACTCATGTCAGAAAGTGTGGCAGTGGAGTGAGAATTTCCCACTCCATTTCTGTTTAAATCATGTGCTGTCAGCTACCCAGAGACCTAGGGAACAAAATCTGCTCATATTTTCTTAAAATATTGGCCAATGAAGCACAGCTTATTTTTATATATGATCATCTGCCTTTCAAAACCTTTCATCTTATATTCACCTTTATTTTAATTTTTTTTCTTTGTTGGTCTTAATATTCAGTTTTCTCAACATATTATTTCAGACTGATTTTTGTTGTTGGCCATACAATTGCTGTTGTAGTCCTCCTTGTTCCTCCTATCTGGCATTTAACTAAGAAAGAAACAGTTTCTCTCCAAAAGCTCCAGAAATAAGTATTGCAAAGCCAAGCTGTGTAATGTGTCAAGATTTTCCCCAGAAAAATATTGTATTGGGACGTTTGGCCTATTGGTATGAAGATAATTTTTATTAAGGCAATTATATAACCAGACAACAACATAACCCATGCCTGCACATTGTTTACATGACTTTGGAGAACTAACCCATTTTCTAAGGAAACAACAGACTGCTGTCTAATAATCTCAAACCTGGGGCATGATTACTCATGACTCAACCTCAACATGAAATAGTGTGGAGGATATGGACTAAGCTGCGCATATTACACCCAATAATCAAGGACAGAAATATAGCAGTATCTGTCTTGGATGTCAGCACAGCTTTTACAGCGGGGATATTCCTTCAAAAAGTAACAATCCAATTAGCAGTAACCTAAAGGAAAAATTGGTTTCTGAACTACCACAGCTATATTGATGTTTGCAAAAGGTCATACTGGACATACAGAGAAAGTATGCAGAGTCTATAAAAGGTAAGGGACAGTGTTCAAAGCACATTGTCAGCATGTCTCTTAGATGGATTTAAAGACAGAGCTGAGACTGTGCCTGACTGACACTATAAAATGTCCATCTCAAGAATGCAGAAAGCTACAGGGCATTGACGTAGATTGTAATTGATATAGCAGCCCAATACCAGACATCTGATATGAAAGATAACTAAATCAGATAGGCTTTGTTATGACTCAAATAGTTCCTTCAGCTACTGGCATCGTATGCAGTATGGAATGATATGCATATCAGAATGACAGAGAAGTAATTAGACATAAACTGAACGTGGCAAATCTTTCTGCAGAAGAATAATATGGGAAAGGTAAAGCAAGCCTCCCCTTACAGGCTTCTTTTCACCCTCAAAGGAGCCAATGGAAAAAAATCCCCAGAATCACAGCTTCTGTGGGTGTTTCCTGGGGCACGAGGCTCTTCAAAGAGCAGAGGAAAGGAAGAGAAAAAAGTTGTCTATCATGATGATGACTGGTGCAGATTCAGGACTTTATCCTCAAAGGCTGCAAACCATGCAAAAAAGTCTGGCATGGCCTGGGGAGCATTTGAAAGGAGGACATGGCAAGCAAGTGCCCTCTGTAGGTTTGGCAGGTTTGAAAGCTGTGCTCATGCTAGGGAGGTTCACATCCCCAGAAAAGTCAACACAGGCTGTAGCCTTTCATTGATGCCGTGATGGAAGGTTGCAGGAACACAGTGGCTGATTTTTGAGGGCTGACGGAGCCATAGGAAGTGTACAATGCCATAAATTGTTGCTGCCTTTTGAGATGAGATTGTTTATCTGGCTGCAGTACAAACCCAGCACAGTGCAATAAGCACACTGTCTATACTCTGGTGTTCCTGACCCTTGGTCTTATGTTCAGGACACTAGACAACAGCAGCAGTAATACACAGCTAGAGATCTGCCCCATTTTTTTGTTTTCTTGAAGTACAGCATGTTTCCTCTTTTTATTTTTTCTTTGTATGCATGGAATGTAGTTTTGGTTGGGGAAAGCCAGCATCCACCCAGCTCCAGAAATGCTATCAGAACGGCTCCTGAATTATTTTAGAAGCATGAGTTCCAAAACTCAATGTGATTAACGCTCTCTGATCCCAGAGCTCCTGATGCGCCTTTGAGCTCTGCTCACTCTGGGATGAAAGCTACAGAGCTCTCTCTACTGCAGTAAGCCATGGACAAGTTTTTTTTCACAACCTTCAAATATAGTCTTGCTCAGGTGCTCTGACAGGCAAGACGACAGAGATACATCCCTTCAGTTTCATGAAATGCAGTGGAACTGTTGCAACAACTCTTTTAGGTTTTGCTCTTGCCATGGTACTTTGAAGTCCCTGGGGCATTTTAACTAATATTTCGATGGTCAGTATGATGGTGGCTGTTAGTTTCATGGGTGACTGCCAGTGAAGATTAAACATCCCTCAGTGCTTCAAGATGCCACTTGATGGATGCTTTTTAGTAGTATTTAAGCTTTATTTTGGTGATGGTTCTTTGACCTCTACTGCCACTATAAATGCATGCTACTCTGTCCTGCTGTTTCTACTAAGTGTTCCTTTGGCTTTGTATAGCTTTTAAAACTTGAGCATATTCACTGTGCGGTGCTTACCTAGAAAGTTCATGAACCCATAAGGAAAAGGAAACCAGTGGTAATAGAAGTGTTACAAAGTGCCACAGTGTGGAATAGTGCAAATATTTGTAAAAAGTAATTCTGTTTAAGCTTTGTGTTTTTCTTCTATTCCACTTCTGTCATATAGTATTTTTAAAAGTACCTTTCCTTTCATTATGTGTAATTACTATTTGTGGAGCTCTTGGAGACTGGAAATGCAAGTTGAAGGTTTTTTAGGAAATGTTCTTAATCTATATGACTACACTGAGTGTTGAAATAGATTTACTTTCGATTATTAAAGACATGCATTTTGTTCATCCTTGGGACCTCTACTCCGACTGGACCACAGAATTAGTCTTGAAAATTTTTTTGTACAATGGAAGAATTCTTCAATTTGAGCAGCTAAAATTACCAGAACTACATACACCTGCTACCTGAAATAAGACAAAACCAGAATAATGATGTTGCTTTTAATAAAAATATAATATTTTAAAATTAATAATAACCTTATAGATATTGTTTCTAATATGTTGCTATATCCAGTTACAGAAGGGTACTTCAGCTGATGTTTATATGCCAGCTGTATTGTAAGAAACTTTTGGCAGATCCTGATAAATGAATAAAGCTAGTGGAATATTAACATCCATGTGTAATACTAAATTGCTTCTTGCTGCAAGAAACAAAGCTAGTGTCTTCACTTCATTGGAAATATTTTACTGTAAGTAAATATCAGCTTCTTTTTGAAATTCTTTTGCTAGTTAGGGCAAACATTAGATACTGATTTTGATTCACATCTCAAGCTATCTGTTAAAATCTGATTTTTGTCCTTAATTTATTTGAAGAGTACAATATCTGGGTTAAAAATAAGGCTTATAAAGTTAATGACCTACAGGTCCTCTGAAGTCCTGCCAGCTTTGGGATTATCCTTTTAGACACAAATAAAGCACTGTTTGCTAGGTAATTCTACTGCCAAATATGAAAAAAAAAATCGCTATTGGCATAATTTACTTCGAGGTGTGTAAACAGTTTTACCCACAATCAGAAAAAAATCAATAAAATGGGTTTCTGTAAGTACACTGTGTAGCTAGGTTAGTAAGAAAAGACTCCTAGAAGACTCAAAATCAAACACTTCACTTTTGAAAGGCCATTAAAATACAAACTGTTGCTTTAGTGTATCTCCAATTGCAGGTACAGGCTGCTGCTTTGTCCTCAGTGGAGGTGGGCTCCAGGTTTGGAGTCATTCTATGATATCTGGATATTCAGAATTGCTTTCAGCCAGTCATAAATTTATTTTAATATTACACTTTCTGTTATAGTTCAAAGTGTCAAATCCTTAAGAAAATATTATTTTTAAGAGGCAGATTTGTTAACATGAAAATCCCCAGACATATATTAAGCCCTGAAAATAAATCAGCAACTAACTGACACACAAGTCTCATTCTATATTCTCTCTTCAGTAGCTGGTTATTTTTCTGCAGAGAATAAAGAAGCCACTAAAGTGTAATTAAAGAGACAGCTGCATTATTTTCTCTTTGAAAAATACATACTTAGCCATATGGAGCCTTTCGTACACGTGGATTTTCTCTTGCTAACAAGTTCAGCTCTGTGCTATGATTACTTAGCTATCACACCACTTACAGTTCTGAAATACCTTGTTGGATATCAGTCAGGAGGTCAACGGCAAAGTGGCTTATTTTTACCTCCAATACCAGAGATCCCATGAATGCTCTGCTCTGTAGCAAGTGGCCACATTGGCTGGGTTGTTAAATGGGCTTTTTTTTTTGTTTATGGTACGAAGCAAACTGACTGCTGTAATAAAATGGTGTAGGCTTACTTGAAATGATGCTCAGCTAGTGCAGAACTCTCTCTCTGGGTAACAGCAGAAAAATACATATATTTACATATATCTTAGCTAGAAAATATACGCTCTTTGCATCTGGAAGGAAGCACATTGCTTCTGAATTGCTCCTAGCCAGTCCAGCTGCTGCACTACAAACTGCAGTCGATGCTGAGTCATGAAAAAGCAACACTTTTGCAAATCTCCCTGCTTGTGCTGACCATCTCACCTCCATGTTAAGAAAAAAGTGATTCCCAAAATCCCTCACTGGTTTATGTAAATAATTTGCCCCACCGTAGTGATAGATTCCAAAATCATAGACTCATGATTCTGGAATGATGTAGGAAGGCTTCTGGAATAATGTAGGAAAATACAGTTGAGTTAAATCAACCCTTTTAAAGGTACTTATATGGAGGGACTGGAAAAGGATAGTTGGGATAATTGCGAAGTCTCCCCATTATTACATCTGCATTTTCTGTGGTCTAAGCAACTCCTTAAGACTCTGTAGAGACGTCATCAATACATGGGTTGTTTCATGTATTGCTTATTTTAATACATATTCCTTAAGGCAACGTCATAAACTGAAAAATGGATAAGTAAAGGGGTCAGGTAGGTAAGAGCAATATCAAATACTGTCCCTGGCCTTGAGCTTGTTTGAAATTTGTGTAGTTTTAAAATTCTTTGTTTTTTTTTTATTTTCCCCTCTCTTTTTTTTTTTTTCCCAGTGTTTCCTTCATGTTACCAGAATATGGAACCAATATTGAGAACTGACAGTGCAACTGATGACCTAGCATTGGAGAAATGGCTCTGGACTGAAGTGGCGGGCCCTCTACTCCCTTCTGGGCAGGCCAGTCAAAGATGAGACCTGCCACCCCTGTTCTTGCCAAGCACACCCACAGAAATGCAGTCTTCTGATTGATGGTGCTCTCAATGCCCACCTTTACATGTGTTTTGGAAGTCTGACCCTTACACTGCTGATCACGCATTTCTTATCAATCTCAAGGCCTCAGCAAACTCAAAATGACAGGCAAGGAAATAGCCTTGCCTCTTCAGGGGACATCTGTCCTACATGGTCTTCTTCAGTTCATCTTACTGTTACTCTTTTTCCCTCCATTGTCCCTCCCCATTCTGTTTGCTTAGACATCACTTTTTGGGGTAGCAGGTTGTCATTTACAATTTTTGGGAATGATAATGATAATGTACAGCTTTTACAAAAATTTGAGACAGAGGAATATTTTATTTTAAATCTACAGTTTTCATCATGCAGCTTCACTTTCTAATCTCTGTGTGTGACGCTTTTGCCTTTGAGACATTAGATATGTTTTGCAAGGTGTTTTACTGGTCCATCTATTCTGTTTTTGATTTGGTTTATGACATCTTTTTCAGATATGTTTTATGTCTTGGATTAGGGCAATGGAGTCAAATCTTATTCAGTATAGGTTATGAATACTTATGTGAAACAAATTAATTTTATTCTACAACATATCTTTTTGCAACAAACTTTGCTGAGATTTCATGTGACACATGGATCTAACTTTATTTATAAAGTGAAAAAGTTTTATCAGAATGCACTTGTTCACCAGGTTGAGACTTTGGGGAAAGCATCAGGTTTTGCATATTTTTTAATTTTGCAAAAATCACTTTAGGAAAGATTAGTTTTTATTTTCTCTAACAATACCTTTTAAATACTCATAGAAAATACCAGGAATCTGCTCTTCTTTCTTCTGCACAGATCAGCAAATTGACAGCACAGGTGCATAAATATCACTTCTTAGGAAACCAAGCTTCAAAAAGAATCAGTGTTCTAGTTTTGAACTGGCTTTGTCTGAAATTTATGCGTCTCATCTCATGACTTTTCTGGAAATGGAAAGCTTCAAACGTTTCAAATATTTTTTTTTTCTGAGATAATTTGCTAGAGCATTTTTTAGGGTTGTGATTGTCCTCCTGCAATTCTGAATGACAAAGAAATCACACATCTCAAATCATCTTGGACTGGTACAGTTTTTTCTTAAGCTACTGGCAGGAGAAAACACCAAGAATTTCTGTTCTGTGCTAATTCCTGTACTGGCTTTAATACCAGCCTTCTAAGCTGGTGCTGTTCTCTTTCAGCTGATATGATTTGAAATTGTGTATTCTTGTAGTTTAATTGATTGTCATAAATTTAAACTTGGATGTATGGTCAAGTTGTTTACCTCATCATAGCCAACAATAAATAACTGTCAAACACCAATGCCAGAGCTCACAGGACAGAACTTCCCTTCAAATGGCATATTGAATTGATTTTTTTTATGAGAAGCATTCATCTGTTTGTTGCTATTATGCAGTGCAAAGGTACAGCTTCCTCTTCTTGTTTAGAGTATTGCTGAGGTACGGTGATTTTGGAATTCTGAGACCCTGAGATCATGAAGCCCGCTGGAATCCCAATGGAACGCCAATAGGCTTTTGATCTGGCTGTAATTACTTCAGTTGATGCAATATTCCTTATTTATTTAAACTAATCCTAAATTATAATTCCTACTGGTTTTTATCCTTTGGGTATTGCTGCCTTCTTTCTAGGATGAGACTAGGTTATTTGTCAACACTGGAACTCTCTTTGTTTTGCTATTCGTGACTGTGTAGCTTTTCCTCAGTCCTAGGGAGGCGTGACCTGCTGGCTTGTTATTTTTATATCTTTTTTTTTTTTCCATGATTCATATTTACTGGATTTTATTTTAAAGTGCATCAGGTTGCTCATTAGTTTGGTAATGTCTACAGCAGTCATTTCCTGTTCTGAGTGAAAAAAAAAATCTTAATATTATTCAATAACTTTGTAATCCTGTGTCACTGTTCTCAGCATTTATGGATACCAGGTTTAAGGAAGCTTCTCCCGATCTTGTAACTGTATCAGCTCTCTTCTTTCCCTTACTCTGAAGGTTCCAAAATGAAGATAGCTGTTATTACCGATTCCAAGCAGGAATGAGAAATAATTTGCAAATTACTTGATACAGTTTAACTATTTGCAGCTGAAGGGAGAGAGGGAGGCAGTGTTCATACAAGCTATTTCAAGGCCTTAAGGTAATATTCAGATACATGTATGTACTGTGCAACCACAAATTATCATAGGGTTGCTCAGGAAGCAGTAATCGCAGCTGCCTCAGGTCTAGGAGATGGGGATTCCAGTCAGATCCAGTTTCATCAGCTTTCAACAGCTTGGGGGATTGTGATTCTGTGATTCTGTGTGATTTGAAAACAGCGACAAACATATATGTCTGTGTTGTAAATAAGCACTTGTGAGGAACCGAGCCAAGACGATTCTTAGTGTTACTGTTGTTTCCTATTACTATTTTAAATAAGAAAAACCCCACAGACAGGAGTTAGTTGAGTACAGACACTACCCACCCCTTGCTTTAAAAAGCTGAGTGGAAAATGCTGCTGTTTAAGACCCCAGCATTTGACAGCATATGTAGGGACAGCTGTGCCCTGGAGAAGCCCTGGTGGTGGATCACTCCCTTAATATATCTTGTGGAGCTTCAAAGCGCTTTGGGATCCTTTGTGATAAGTGTTATTACATAAGGGTGAATATACCTCTGAGGTTTATGGCAGAAACCCTGGCCATGCTCCAGCTTACAGTGCTGCTGGCAGACATCACCACAGCACTGTTCTGCTGACAACAGAAAAATCCAGCCACTAAAAGCATGTCAGACTCAAAAAAGCTTTCTGCTAATTTATGTTCCTTCTGGTAGCTAGCTACTAGGGAGGAAAGTTAATGACCAAATTTCTTCCATGCAGATGCAGTGACTGCAGAGTTGGCCTCTTTTTATCTGCCTCAGGTAGAGCTGCTGTGTGAACTAAAGCAGAAGGTGGATAGACAATCACTCTGGCTTTCACACCATTGAGGGCCGACAAAATAAATAAACAAACTTCTCTTTATCTTGGACATAAGAAAGTTTGAACCGCTCCCACAGACTGAGTGACACATCTTGTGTTTTACACTTAACTTGGTAAGGATGCAACTGCAGAATCTTTTAGCTGGGAGAACTGAGCAAGCAGTCATGGACTAAGCCATTAAAACTGGTGTGAAAACGCTCCTGGGGATTTGCTACTTGGGAAACCTGACCAGAGTTTTTTAGCCCTTACCACAGAAACTGGCTGTAAGAGCCTCAGTGTTTTCAAGGGCTCTGGAGGCAGTGTGCTAAATTGATTTGGATTGACAAAAGCATATAAAATGAACAGGCTGTATCTGAAAAACCTGTGTAATTAGGTTGTGCTGCGGGCATCAAAGTTGAATATAATGATATCCACAACTGCAAATGAAATGGATATTCTTTCAGTTTTGTAGCTAATGCTACCACACTACAATTATTAAAATTTCTTTATGAGTGAGTAACATGCCCATTTTTTCAAAAGAATTTTGACCTAGGAGTAGTTGCTTTGTCTGGATAGCCACCACCTTCCGTGGTTAAGCTTCCAGCCTTGTTTTCTTTATAAATGATTTATATAAGTTTGCAGCCCAATCAGTCAAAATGTAAGTGAGCCATTGAGTTTAGGACTGCTTGCCTCTATCACAACAGCAGTTGAGGACTTTCCCCAGCTCAGACAGTACAGAGAAGGGAAGATTTATTGTAACAGAAGGCAGGGATGACTGAGCAAACCTCCAATGATGCTGAAAGAGAAGATGCACTGTCAGACCCCATCTTAAATATGATGTTCAGAGCAGTTATGATGTGTATGAAGGCAGGTTGGCACATCTGCTAGATTGTTTTGCCTAAGACTTGTGCACAGAGTGGAAAAGCCAGCAAGAGCATTCTGAAAAGGGTGAACATGGAGTAAGCATCATCCTTAAGTCACTCACTAAATGTGAAAGAGGCAGAATTGAGAAAAAGTCCTCTCATTTAGTTGATGGCCTAACGGCTGAACCATTTTTCCTGTCTCATTCTAATGTATGTGCACCTTTATTCTCCTTTCAGGGAAACTGATTTTGACACAATGGTCTGCAAATATTTTTATAGTCTGCTTAAATAGAAATCCTTATCTATTATTTTAAAATCTGCATTTAGATATTTTAGCTATAGTAAAATGCCCAACTCAGTGCTGGAATTATAAATAGAAAAATCACTGATCTTGGTGTTGCATGTTCAGTCCTGTCAGCCACAGAGGTTTGGGTTTCTTTCCTAACTTCCTGTTGTCCTGTAATAGAGGGTTCTGACTTTATAATAATGGGCTGGAGAACAAGATGCTAAAAAATTACTCATAAGGTATTTCAGTCCTCAGTGCTCAGTCACTAAGGTCTTTGGATATCTGTGTTACATAGACACAGTATTAATTAGAAATAGTTATGGTGTGCATTATGGAATTAGGTTATGAATATATTAGTTATATACTTAGGGAATGAATGCTAATGATAGGTAACAAGTGCTGTGTTTGACCAATGTATGCTGCTCTACAGCCACTAGCAGCACATACTCTTCTACCAGTGTTCAAATTCCTGCTCAGTGAAAATGGTGACACATTATCTGCAATAGCCCCTGCTGATCACCGCATCGGTGGAGGAAAACCATCTGTCTCCACTGCAAAAGACTGGGCTTTTAATATTGCTGAGGCCAGGGAGGATTGAGCTTCAGCCAGTGCCTGTGGAGACCTTTGAACCAGAGAAGTCTTTTGTACATCTCAAGTCCCTTCTTAGCTTTTCCTGCAGTGATAGTGATGGGAGCTCAGAGTGCAAGGGCAGCTACCCAGAAAGGGGTCAGGAGCCTCACATTCCTCACACCTCCCTGTGTTGTCTCTTCAGCTGCATATGTTGCTTAATCATTGCCTATCCTCTTTCAAACTCTTTCTTCCCACTTAGGAAAGTTAAGATTTAACTTTAAAACTCTCATAATATACTAATTCCTTGACAGAACAAGGAATTGCAAGTTAGTTCCTTGACATCCACGGGCTCCTGCTGCTTTGAGCCCTAGCAGTAAGAGAGCCTTGCGGCCTTAGAACTGCCCTTTCCTGCCAGAAAATTGAGTTTTCTACCCCTTCGTCTTGGATCTACCTGCTCCAGTTCACAACTGGGAGAGGGTAGGGGGGTAACTTTGCAGTAAACCATAAAGCTTCATTGAATATTTTCTTCTACCTAGGGTATTTTCATTGAGACATTTAAAAATCTTTTTCCCAGATTTGCTCCTTCCATGAACCCTGCCACAGAAAGTATCCCAAAACAGGTAGATCATTTCAAGGGCTTTGCAGGTACCTGTGGTTACTCCATTTGCATTCACCAAGGGAATGTGTTTGATCTCCTTTAAACAGATAGGTAACAAGTGTACTGCAAAAATCTGATCAATGCTTAGGAAGAGATGAATAAGTAAGAGGAAAAAGTGCAGAACAGTGACCTCATTACAGTATTGGTTTACATGATGAATATAACTACAGTGTTGTCACTGATAAGTCAATTCAGTTTCAGTTCATTGGGATCCAATGAAACACCCGAATAATTCTTGGACTGTGTAAGGAGGTGTATACAGAGTTTTGAGATAAAATATTTTTCAAAGCTTTAAAATGATTTCTAAGAAGACAGATGTTAAAAGTGGAAAATGTTAACCCTTCCTTTGCTATGAGTCAGCGAGCAGGGATTTGGATACATAAGGTTAGACTCACAGAAACATTTAAAAATATACCAGTTACTTATATGTATGCAGCATGCATTATAGCCATTTTAAAATCACATGGACTATATGACTCATCATATGATGATGTAAGTCTGGTACTTCATGTGGAAGGCCATGTATATTTTTTACAGGTATCTAAGTGTCTAAAGGTATAGGTGTGCATCTCAGGTTTTAGGTATCACCAAAACTAATGAACCAGGAATCTAGAATAAAATCTGTCATTAGCTACCATTGTACTTTCAAAAATCCTACTGCCCCAGATATCTTGGTATCTAAATACATACATCATTATGGCTTTAGACTTCACATTGGAAAACAGACAGTTAAGAACATGTCTTTAGATGATGACTGAGGCTTGCCATGTTGTTTAGCATTGTTCTGTTAAGGGAGAAACAAACCTGTGTTACTTTTGCCTATTACAGGGAGAGGAACTTGTAAGAAGGATAATAGCTGGCTTGGCGCTTCCATCTTATCACTTGTTACTGCGTTAATGACTTCAGAGATGCAGCATTCCTAAAAGGGACTGTTGTTTAGAGAAAAAAAAGATAAACAGTGATCATTTTATCCCTAATGAGCTTAAACTGAAGGATGTTGTCCAATAACTGAAGTGGATGCAAATTTAGAAATCAGGTTCAGATGATTCCTCATGTGCCTGAAAATCAGAGGACTTCATGGAAAAAAATAACTCTTAACATTTTTAATGTTAGAAGCCTTGGTTAATATTTCTTATTTTGAGCAAAATTTCCAGTATCTTGTTAAGCCTGTCTCAAGCTCTTCTTGAATTTCCTGAAGTTCTTGCAGGAGCTTTAACTACTTTAAATCTCCATAATGTGTTCTCTTGAGATTCCTTTGGCTGCCTGAGCTTGGAGGCAGTTCCTGCCATTTCTGTTTTTTATTCTTCCATTTTGCTGTACACTTCTGGTCAAAGGAGACATAACTTGCTCAGAGAAAGGATGCCAGTAGAAGGTATGTGGCTGAAAGCTGGGAAATTGGCGGTCCTTGTTATTTATAGCACAGGAAGAGCTCAGAGAGTTGTAATAAGGCTTTCAGGGCATCATCCCTGCCCTGTGAATCACAATGATGGTGTTGTCACAGTTCGAGGGACAGCTTTTGGTGGAGGTGATCAGGAGGTGCATATGTATACCAAAGGTAAAAATAAATAAAAGCATGGTAAGGCAGGGATTTGTGTACAAGTCTCTGGAGAAGGCAGGTAGCTGGGACACAGTGGGAATTCATATCTGTTCCTGGAGAGCAGTACAGGGATGTGTCTGTGGACCCTCTCAGTAAGTGTAGCTCAAGAAGCTCTTTGGCAGTGCTGGTGGATGTTGGGATTGGAGCACCACATGGGTGTGCTGCCCCTGTGTCGTGGTTTAGCCCCATTCCACAACAAGCACCACGCAGCCGCTCACTCACTCCCCCCTGGTGGGATGGGGGAGAGAATCAGAAGAGTAAAAGTGAGGCAACTCATGGGCTGAGATAAAGACAGTCTAATAGGTAAAGCAAAAGCTGCACTTGCAAACAAAGCAAAACAAGGAATTCATTCACCACTTCCCATGGGCAGGCAGGTGCTCAGCCATCTCCAGGAAAGCAGGGCTCCTTCACATGTAATGGTGACTTGGGAAGACAAACGCCATCACTCTGAATGTCCTCCCTTCCTCCTTCTTCCCCCAGCTTTATATACTGAGCATGACGTCATATGGTATGGAATATCCCTTTGGCCAGTTTGGGCCAGCTGTCCTGGCTGTGTCACCTCCCGCCTTCTTGTGCACCCGGCAGAGCCTGGGGAGCTGAAGAAGTCCTTGACCAGTGTAAGCGCTACTTAGCAACAGCCAAAACATCTCCACATTATCACCACTGTTTCCAGCAAAAACCCAAAACATAGCCCCATACCAGCTACTGCAAAGAAATTTAACTCTATCCCAGCTGAAACCACAACACCCTGACACCTCATAGGCAAAATAAGTGGCTCTACACCATTTTCAGAGTCTTGAAGGACTTGGACATTTGACTATTCTGAGCTGGACTTCAGGTAACCACAAATGATACTAAGGGTGACAGTGTCTTTTCTACCAAGAGACTGATCTACGTGGGCAGAGCAGGCAGGATCAGTTGCATTAGACAAAGGCCAGGCTCTGGAATGATTTCATAAATTCATAATTAGGGAGCACTGAATTTACAGAAGCCCGTTTTAAGTCAGAATAAAATATCTTCTTTGATAAATACAAAGTCTGCATTTATTAAAGAAAAAGAGAGGTAACTAGTGACTGTTCACAAATCTAATCCCTGGGTGTCAAAAAAGCACATCCATAAGGCAGTGTCACTGCAGTGCATTTGCATTCACAAATGAGAATGAAAATGCTGGCTGCATGTGGAATTGCTGCACATGACAGTATTGGGTCAATGTGTGCATTCAATGCTCATGCAGATCCAGCCTTTGCACTTTGGAAAACTTCCTGTGCAAGTTAATTAAAATACAAAGTCTGTATTAACCACTTTATTTTATATGGTACCTACTGAAGGTATTGCCTCCAGTGAATTGAGAGAGAAAAAAAAAGATGCTTCTGTGATCTCATTCAGAATCTCTTATAAATGTCAAACATTGCATTATTGCATGGGATAATTCCTTGTTTATCCACAAGTATAATGTGTAGACATACTGCAACATACATAGTCACTCTTCAGATACCCTGGTCTCTCTTCAACTCCTCCTCTGGTCTTCAATTACTAGTCCAAACACTGTAAAAGTTTCTACTAACTAATTCTTTAAAGATTCCAGATGGCATTAACCAAAAAATGGTGTGCCACAAAAATCTTGGGATGGATGGTAGGAAGAATAAAATGCTGTCTAGTTTGCCAGTCACCATTAATAAGTTTATTGAGTACGAACTGTACCTGTCACAACTTCACCATGCATTGATTTCTCAAACAATGAGAAAGCTATTTAGTCTTTAATCAGCCATGCTTTTCCTCCAGAAACAGAGACATCTATGCTGATGATTATTCTGAATGTTAGGAAATATCAAAAATTGATGCAGGAGTGATCTTCCATTTTTTATTATTACTTGTGTCTACTGGAAACATGGTTTATTCTTTCTGTGATGGTACAAAGCAGGAAGGTAACAGGGAGAAACAACTGCCTAACTCTAGCATAGCACAGTAAAGTGGGGTCCAGATCCAGAAGGCAGACTGCTACTGTAGAGAGCTGAGGGAAGGAGACCTCTGGGAGTGGGTCACATGTGAGAAATATCTCTCTGGGAGTCCCAGTCTGTCATCCTGAGACATGGGTTGAACATGCAGCTGGGTCCCAATGTTTCCCTGACCTGGCCTTGCTACTTTGCTTTTTCCTGGCACTAGAAATTAGGATTACCTATTGGTTTGAGTGTCATCACAGCCCTAGTGCTGTAATCTAGCTTTGACCTGGGAACTGCACTTGAACTGTTAAATTGCCTGAGGCTATAGCAGGTCTGTACACTGAGCTTCCCTATCTACCCTTCAACTCAGAGAACAGAAGAAATACATGCAAGGAAAGAAAAATACATGAGCCAGAGTAGCCTCTGTGAATGGCATGGTTATTTTGTGCTGCTTAGCTTCTGGAATATTGAACTACTTCTAGACAATGTTCATTAGCAAGCAGAAGAGAAGTCAGACACACAACATTACAGCAAATATAATTCATGGCACAGACATCATAAGCACACAGAGGAAATATCAAACTAGATATATTTGTTGGGGCTTCAGTAGATTTATGTAAGAAATAACTCAGACTGGAGGTTGTTTTGTTAGCTAATACCTTAAAGCAGTTTATAGCATGTTTAGAGCCAGCTACCTGTTGTTTCAACAAACAAGTGAATCACAGAAAGTGATGGATGGCCTAGCTACAGTCCTCTGAAAAATGCCCCCTTACCAGGCAGTTCCAATTTAGTGGTTAGTCACCAGAAGTTTTGGATTTCCCTTGCATGTCTCCAGAAATATCACAGAGCTAAGAGTGACTGCTGTGATTTGTATGTGTATATTTTACAGAAAAGCTAATAAATCAGAAGGGAGGAGCTACTCAATTAAAAGAAGTGTGCACTCTCAGAATTGTGGTTTCCCTCTGAAAACCTCACCTTCTCAATATTTAGTGTGTGGTGGATCCATTTTTTACATGTCAATCCAGTTCATTTGTGTTGGTATTAAAGGAAGAAGCATTTGAAAAGCATGAATGACATTAGTATGAAGAAGGATGGAGAAATTATTTGACTGTTGACATAAAGGAAAAAATGTCTGAATGCTTAGCACATTAAATCTGAAAGCTGCCCTTAAAATTGAAACTAGAACCCTACAAGGTTGTTCAGATAAAGTCAATTATCTTGTCAGAACTGTATTCCTTATTTTGCCACTTCCTGTGCATGACTAACAACAAAGCCTTTAACTGCAGTGTCTCCTCCCAGCCCCCATTTTTTCAGGCTGTATTAAATAAAGGTGGGCACATCTCTAGGAATTGTGCTGGTTTTGGCTGAGAAGGGGTTAATTCTCCTCACCGTGGGGGGTCGGCTACCTTTCCAGCTTCCCACCCTCTGCCCCATAGGCGGGGGGTGGGGGGGGGGGGAGGCTGGGAGGGGCAGGGCCATGGTGGGGGCGGCTGACCCCGACTGGCCAATGGCAGGTTCATTCCCTACCATGTGACACCATGGCCAGTGTATTAAGGGGGGGGCAGTTGGTGGCTCGGGGTCGGCATCGGGTTGGCGGGCGGTGAGCGGCTGTGTTGTCTGCAGTTGGTTTCGGCGGGTCGTTCCCCTCCCTCCTTCCTTCCCCCCAACCCCTGGGTTCCGCGCCTCTTGTTGTTCTCCTTTACATTGCATTTCTGTTGTTGTTTCTTTTAATTTTAATCATTAAACTGTTCTTATCCCAACCCATGAGTGTTACCCTTCTGATTCTCTCCCCCATCTACCGGTGGGGGAGTGAGCGAGTGGCTGTGTGGGGCTGAGCTGCCGGCTAAACCACGACAGGAATATATTAGGAAAAAAAATGAAATAAGTTGTTTCCAATATGTACTTTCCAGGAATCATGAAAAAAGACAAATGTATCAGGTCCTAGAAGAGATGTGTGTTTTCAAGGTGCAGGGAACAATTTCATGCAATACAAATAACTCCATTTCATTGCCTATTCCTGCTGCAGTTCTACTTACAGTAGCTGTCTCTATGCTGAGTTAGGGCAGCCCTAAAGTAGATATAACCCCAAGTGGCTGACCAAATGTAGGTTACAGGGAACTGGAGCAAAGACATTCCAGCTAGTTTTGGCAATCCCTTTTACCTACCGCGCTGCCACAGGGCAGTGCTTGGCTGGCATCCTGCCACTGAGATCCCTATTTGCTCTGTGACATGTTGCTAGGGCTGTCTTTCAGGCAAGAATGGTGTTGTATTAGCAAGAAGTGTACTGTAAATTAAAGGAAGTGTCCATAAATTAATCCTGCACCCTTGCTATCTTAGCATTGCCATCTCATCCACAGGACCATGTTCTATTCTCTTCAGATGAACCCTGCTTCCTTTACTATACATTTCAGCTTGCTAGAAAACTCATCAAACAATTTCAGTGTGCAAGGACAGTTTTCTTCTAATTATGCTGGTGTAATTCTGAAATAATTCAGTTGACTTCAGTGTAATTCATCCATATTTACACCACTTTAGGAGTGATAACAGTTATGTCCAAAGTAAGAAAGGGCTATGTAAAACCTTAGTTTAATTTGTTAATTGACTTGTGTGGTAGATGAAGGGTGAATAAGACATGGTAATGGCATGTTGTGATATAATTTAAAACTGTCTTCCATAATACAAAACATGTAACCTGTCAGTATTCATATATGGAATTAAGTCCCTGCCCCACCTTCATTCTTTGAATGATATTTATAAAAGACATAAAGGGGCCAGAGTCAAAGCTTTTCCTGGACCATATATGTAAATTTTAACCCTTAATTTTAAACAATAAATATATATGTCTATTAAAAAATCTCAAATGGCTTAATGGTTTTAAAGGTATGGAAAAAGGGTGGTATAATCTTCAGGGTCATTTTTCTAGGGTTTTTCGTTTTTTACTTTTGGAACCTGAATTTTAATGGCAGTTTTCATCCTCAGAATTCTCATGCTGAAGGCTGACTGCTAATATTCTCTGCAGTATCCAGCTAATCTTTTTGTTTTTGAAGGTAAAGGTAATTAGACACCGTAAGTCACATGCTCCATGACCTCTTCTATGACATTTATTCACATGGGCATATAGAATCTTAGAATTGTAGAATCACAGAATGGTTTGGGTTGGAAGGGACCTTTAAACGTCATCTAGTCCAGCTCCCCTGTAGTGAGCAGGGACATCTTCAGCTAGATCAGGTTGCTCAGAGACCCATCCATCCTGACCTTGAATGTTTCCAAGGGTGGGGTATCTGCCATCTTGCTGGGCAACCTGTCCCAGTGTTTAACCACCCTCATTGTAAAAAACTTCCTTCCTATATCTCATCTGAATCTACCTTTTAGTTTGAAACCATTACTCCTTGTCTTATCGCTACAGGCCTTACTAAAATGTCTGTCCCCATCTTTCTTATAAGCTTCCTCTAATTATTGAAAAGCTGCAATAGGGTGCTACCACAGCCTTCTCTTCTCCAGGCTGAACAACTCCAACTGTCTCAGCTTTTCCTTGTAGGAGAGGTGCTGCATCCCTCTGGTCATTTTTGTGGCCCTCCTCTGAACCCACTCCAAGAGGTCCATGTCCTTCTTGTGTTGGAGGCTCCAGAGCTGGATACAGCACTCCAGGTGGGGTCTCACTCAGAGCAGAGTAGAGGGGCAGAGTCACCTCCCTTGACCTGCTTGGCACACTTCTTTTGATGCAGGTCTGGATATGGTTGGCTTTCTGGGATGTGAGCACACATTGATGGCTCACATTCTCTTTTATCCACCAGTATCCCCAAGTCCTTCTTTGCAGGGCTGCTCTTAATCCCTTCATCCCCCAGCCTGTCTTGATAGCAGGGTTTCCTTGGCCCATGTGTAGGACCTTGCACTTGGCCTTGTTGAACCTCCTGAGGTTCACACAGGCCCGCTCCTGCAGCTTGACTAGGTCCCACTGCATGGCATCGCATCCCTCAGGTGTGTCAACCGCAGCACTCAGCCTGGTGATGTCCACAAATTTGATGAGGGTGCATTTGCTGTCTATGTCATTGATGAAGATATTAAAGAGTATTGGTCCCAGTATGGACGCCTGAGGGACATCACTTATCACAGATCTCTACCTGGACATTTAACCACTGACCACTACCTACTGGATGTGACCATCCAGCCAATTCCTCATCCACCAAACAGTCTCTCCATCAAATCTATCTCTCTCCAATTTAGAGAGAAGGATGTTGTGGGGGACTGTGTCAAAGGCTAAATGATATCTGTAACTCTTCCCCTGTCCACTCATGTAGTCACTCCATCTCAGAAGGCCATTAGGTTGCTCAGGCAGGACTTGCCATTGGTGAAGCCATGCTGGCTGCCTCAATCACCTCCTTGAGTGCCACATGCCTTAGCATAGCTTCTAGGAGAATCTGTTCCATGATCTTCCCCAGGCACAGATGTGAGGCTGACAGGTTGGCAGTTCCCCGGGTCCTCCTTTCTACCCTTTTTAAAAATGGGTGCAGTGTTTCCCCTTTTTCCAGTCCCCAGGGACTTCACCTGACTGCCATGACTTTTTAAATATGATGGAGAAGTGACTTGGCAATGACATCAGCCCATTCCCTCAGGACTCTGGGATGCATCTCTTGAGGTCCCATAGATGTCTGTATGTTCAGGTTCCTCGGGTGTTGTCAAACCTGATTTTCTCTTACAGTGGGAGGGTTTTTTGTTCCCCCAGCCCCTGTCTTGTGGTCCATCTGCTTGAGAGGTGTGGGAAGCCAGGTTGACAGTGATGACTTAGATAAAAATGTTGTTGAGTACCTCATCCTTCTTCTCATTTGTCTTTACCAGTTTGCCAGTCGTTGTCTTTGCTGGGGTACGCTTTCTCTGACCCTTTTTTTTCTGGCCCACATATCTGTAGAAGTCTTTATTATTCTTTGCATCTCTTGCCAAGTTCAACTCCACCTGTGCCTTCCTGACCCCACCCTACACAACCGGGCAATGTGCCCATACTCTTCCCTGGATACTTGTCTCTGCTTCCACCACATATGCATTTCCTTCTTGCGTTTAATAGTTGTCCCGGTTTCAGCTGGGATAGAGTTAAATTTCTTTGCAGTAGCTGGTATGGGGCTATGTTTTGGGTTTTTGCTGGAAACAGTGGTGATAATGTGGAGATGTTTTGGCTGTTGCTAAGTAGCGCTTACACTGGTCAAGGACTTCTTCAGCTCCCCAGGCTCTGCCGGGTGCACAAGAAGCTGGTAGGGGGCACAGCCGGGACAGCTGACCCAAACTGGCCAAAGGGATATTCCATACCATATGGCATCACGCTCAGTATATAAAGCTGGGGGAAGAAGGAGGAAGGGGAGGACATTCAGAGTGATGGCGTTTGTCTTCCCAAGTCACCGTTACGTGTGAAGGAGCCCTGCTTTCCTGGAGATGGCTGAGCACCTGCCTGCCCATGGGAAGTGGTGAATGAATTCCTTGTTTTGCTTTGCTTGCAAGTGCAGCTTTTGCTTTACCTATTAGACTGTCTTTATCTCAACCCATGAGTTGCCTCACTTTTACTCTTCCGATTCTCCCCCCCGTCCCACCAGGGAGGAGTGAGTGAGCGGCTGCGTGGTGCTTGTTGCTGAATGGGGCTAAACCACGACAGTTGTCATTCAAAACACAATAGATATGAGTTATCTGTCCTCATAAGAAAACAGTAAAAACTGTAACTGTGACAATTTACCTGGCATTTATTGATTTATAAAAACTGCACAGTGCGCTGCTCTATGCAAAAATACTGCTGATAAGTTTTTTTAAAAAAGGTTTTATCATGATCATTCTTAACTCTACTGTCTTTTAAACTGAATTTATAAATGAATGCAAATCCCTTTTTCTTCCTGTGATTTAGTAGGACTGAAAATATACCAGAAAAAACCTAAATTATGTTAAAAGGTAAGTTTCCTTCAATGCTTTCCGGTTAAATGCCACCGTGTGATTTACTGAGAATCAGTACTTATGGACATGCTTTAATAGCCATACAGGGATGCACAGACTAAATAAGAGGGATTACACAACAGATGTATAAAAGAGCAAGAATAAACAGACAAATAAAACACAGGATGGTTTCAGCATCTCATGGTTGAAACATGGGGTCTTAAACTGTATATGACGGAAAAAATGTAGAAGTTAAAAATCACAGAATCATAGAATCATTAAGGTTGGAAAAGACCCTTAAGATCATTGAGTTCAACCATCAGCCTAACACTGCCAAGTCCACCGCTGAACTATGCCCCTAAGCACCACGTCCATTTAAAAGAAGGGTAGACATGGTGCTTGAGGATATGGTTTAGTGGTGGACTCGGCAATTATAGGTTAGCGATTGGACTCGATGATTTTAAGGGTGTTTTCCAACCTTAATGATTCTATGATTCTATGATTCTACAGGTCTTTTAAATACCTTTGGGGTGGTTACTCAACCATTTCCCTGGGCAACCTCTTCCAACACTTGACAACCCTCTCAGTGAAGAATTTTTTCTTAATATCCAATCTAAATCCTGGCACAACTTGAGGCCATGTCCTGGTTTTGGCTAGGATAGCATTAATTTTCTTCATAGTAGCTGGTATAGTGCTCTGTTTTGGATTTAGGATGAGAATAATGTTGATAACACACTGATGTTTTAGTTGTCGTTAAGCAGTGCTTACACTAGTCAAGGGCTTTGCAGGTTCTCATGCTCTGCCAGCGAGAAGCTGTAGAGGGCACGGCCAGGACAGCTGACCCAAACTGGCCAAAGGGATATTGCATACCATATCAAGCCATGCTCAGTATATAAACTGTGGGGAGCTGGCCAGGGGACAACGACAGCTGCTCAGGACTGGCTCAGCACTGGTTAGCAGGTGGTGAGCAATTGCATTTTGCATCACTTATTTTGTATATTCTTTAACCATTATTAATTGTAATTATTTTTTGTTGTTGTTACTTTGCCTTCCTTTTCTGTCCTATTAAACTGTCTTTATCTTAATCCACTAATTTTACTACTTTTTTCCTGGCTCTCTCCCCCATCCCACTGTGGTAGGGAGGGCAGAGTGGAAAGAGCAAACAGTTGTGTGGTGTTTAGCTTCCTGCCAGGTTAAACTACAACAGTGTATTTTGGCATCCAATGTGGGGCATGAAGGTTGAGATAACGACAGATCTGAGCATAGTGCATTAAGGAAAATTTGTTATAAGCATTCATTATATTGGTTTAATAGTCACTGGTCACAGTGTTTATTTATTTGCTCTAAAAGTTGTCGCACTTGCTCTCAAAGCTGTGCTATGTAATACCTTACTTGCAGTATATGCTCCCTGTTGTGCTGTTTATCACCACTGGGAGTTGTGTCAAGGTTATAATTTTGCTGCACTGTCTAACACTGGTTTATGATATGACAAAATTATTGGTCGTAAGGCTAATCTGGTATTCGTACTTGGCATTGCCGTTATCTCTGTACCTCGGGAGCCACCTCTCGGAAACTGTTAATAATTACACTCTTTACTTTTTCTCCTTGGAGAACCAATCTATGGGGGAGACTGGGGAGGGAGACAGGGGATGACACTTTCCCCCTCTCCTTCACCCTCCCTTTCTCCTTCAGGCTAGTTACAACAGCTCTTAAGAATTTTGAATATGCTTGGGATGTTCAAATCAGCATGGTCCTATTGCTATGACACCTGAACGTGTGTCAGGACTTGCTTAGGGTTAAACGACTATTTAAGAATACGATCCAGAGATCTACCCCCAAGATGGGCACTGTGGCTACTTAAACACTGGTAACAAACACTGCGGTTACTCTAGCCCTCGCAACAGGTGCTGCGGCTGGTCATCATAGCGTATGTGTTATGCCAGTGGCAGGGTGTCAACTTTACCTATGCAAATCTGGTGATTGTCACTAAGTTGTTTGAGTGATTAGTTCTTTTCCTTCCATGTAACATTATACATATTGGGGATCTAGAATATTTTTTTTAGATATGAATGTTGGCCTTTGTTTGGGTCTGAGTTGGCTTAAAAAGAGATTTGACACTAAAACTTAAAGTAGAAGAAATGTTTTCAAACTACATTGCAATTTCTTTCATAATCCAAGCTATTAGATGTTTTATATTAGAAAAACTAAAAAATTAAAATTGAATCAAGCTGATGAATTATTGGGATAGTAGCTGTAGGCATCTTGTTAAATTCAATACATCTTGCTTGCTTATTTGTGTAAAAATGGTGATATAGAGCACCATTGGTCTGATGATATTTTCATCAGACAGCTCTTTTCTGATGTAACTGCAATGTTTAGACAGTTGTCTAGAGCTTGAATTTTTCTTCAGTCTTCTTGTGTGGATAAATTCTTCACTGATTTTTTGCTTTGGCTATCAGCAAGATGCACAACTTAGATTTTAAATGTATACTCTAGGCTTTCTGTATCTTTCTTCTTTAGAAAGACAGAGGGTCATGCTAGGTGTTGGACCCCTATTTCCCAATTATGTTATTCCAGCAGACCTAACTGTATCTCCTTACTGCAAATGCTTTCACTCAGGGACCTCTGGCCAGAATATGTATTAGAGCAGCTCCAAACCAGTATTGTCCATCCAAAACATAATTTATTTCTTTCCTGAAGTTATAAAGGTGGTAATGCAAGAAGTCATTCAAAAAAGGCTTTATCTGAGTCTGTCACTCCCATTATTAGATGCAACAGAAATGACAGGTGAAAGCAAACTTTGCTCGTGCTTAGTGTGTAGTGGTGACCAGTTGCACTGAGAGTATATTTCCTTTGCCACCCAAGGAACATGAAGACTTTAAAATGTGTGCATCCACGCACTTATTACCCAGGGACAGAATGATTAAGGAATCCAGTTTGCAGACTGAGAATGTTGGTTTTGAGGTGATAGAACTTCACATAACTTAAAGCTCTACCATTTTTATTCAGAGAAGAGCTAAAGCAAACATGCTGGGGCTGTTCCTCCCCAGGGCTAACATGTGTACACGTGTACTGCAACCTCTGGAGATGTGAGGAAAACACAGCCAGCGCCCTGCAGCAGTGCTGCAGTGAGGCAGAATTGGCCAGGCAGTAGCTGAACGCTTCACTTGGAGTAGGAGGACCCTGACCTTCTTCCTCACATAAAGCATATTTTCCCACACCCTTCACAATGCTGCTCCATGGTGATGCTATGCCTTAAAGTACTCTGACTTTTCATATAAAAATTGTGATCCCAAAGTTATAAAAGGAAGAAAGGAAATCTCTTGTATATATGTAAGCTGAAAGAAAAAAAATCAAAACTGAAGTTGTTTGGTTTAACTGAATTCTTTTCCCCAATGTATCTTCTGACAAAAAAATTGGCAAAAGCAGGTGAAAACATCAGTTTACAGGGGTGACACTGTTTGGCCTACCTCTCCCTGCTTCCAAAGCATAGTCAGCTGGTGTTATTTTTCTCAATCTAAGACTGCCATTATTGTGAACTTCTGACATGCAGGGTTTTTGCATAGAAATATATGGCTATGTCTGCTTCAGGAAGATGGAATTTGTAATTGCATTTATTCCTACCTACTGGACCACCATTGAGATGGGCAGAATATACTGACACACTTTCTCAGTTTCATTCTTTAAATCAAAGGGGAAGAAGTTTCCTTGAAATTCATGTTTTCGACTGGATACACGACAGGTGGAATACCATCCAAAGGTAAATGGGCGTATTTCAGTTTGAGAATTCAAACTGGACATCACAAAATTATGACCTACAATCCTACAATGGAAAATTTAGGCTATCTTCTCATTTTGAATGCTACAATGGGCATTCTTTCTTTACCCTGTATACAAAGATACGGGAAAAAGAAACAGTTGAGGTTTACTTGTAATCCTGTTCATTTTAGGCTGCTCCTTTGGTTCCCTTTGTACTGGGCCAGGGGATACCACTCATGCACCTCTGGGCAGCTTAGTGGCTAAATTCCACTCTATGCCTTTAAACATTGAGCCTTTTAAGATAAACTTGTATATTTCTCAATGAAGGATTTATTACTTCAGTTCAGGCCTCTGTTCCCCAGGAAATGTGCATTTAGTTTGCTTTGGAAAATAGAAAAATCAGAAAATTATAGCATCTCTTAGGATCTGTTCCTTCTTAAGGCTACTACTGTGACACAGATGCCCATAAAGCCTGTTAATGTCCAGTATGGTTTATTTTTGTGGGCATAGGGTTGTCTGTGTTGAGCATGAGTTACATTTGTAAAGTCAGCCCAAGTTAATTGGTGCCATGCTTTGAGGAGGCTGGCTGGCCTCAGAAGTGGCACCAGAGACACGCACATAGCTGTTAGATACTTCAGAAGCCCTTGGAACAAGGGAGCATGGCCAAGACCTGGAAATGTCTACACGGGGTCACTTAGGCAAATGCAAGTTCACTCTGTTTGGGCTGGCTGGACATTTCTGTTTGTCTCAGGTAATCATGTCCCTGGTGCCTGTACTGGCTGTGCTCCCAGGGAAGTTACAGTGTCATTGCTGTACACTCACTGTTAGTGTCTGCAAACCATGTGCTCTGAATAAAAAAAAAAAAAGGAGAATTAACTGCATTTAAATAATTCAGATCAAATCACTATGAAGGGATCTGTGAGGCCAGTGACACCTCTGATGTGTTTCATCATTTTAATAAGGAGGTTAGTGAATCCAAACCCTGCGTTGATTAAATTATGCAGCCAGACTTATTTCCTGTTCTGAACTCTACCAAGCTTTGAGGTACTTTATGCCCAATACAGACTTCCCTGTGCAGCATCCGGCTCCTTTTGATTTCAGGCAGAGTTAAGTTTCTTTTCCTGGTTTCTGACTGTCTTGTTGCTTGTGGATACAATTTACTAAATGCTTTCTATTTCCTACAACCTTTTAAAAATGGAAAGCATATTTATTACTAGCCAGGCACCTAGATCACACTAAATAAGGGAGATTTTGAAGGCATTAAAACATTGATGAATTTAAGACAAGTGATTTGGGCTTCGTCTTCATAAAGCTGTAAGGACAGACACTTTCCTTCATTCCTGGGCCTTTGCTTTTCTTGCTGTAAAGGAGTAGGAGGGGAGGGTAGAGGAGTAGAAGAGTATAATTTTATGATCTTTATTTCCTTTTAAAAAGCACCTTGGTACTTGTGTCAACATCTTGAAATGTACATGTGTCTTGTGCATACCTTTGGTCCCAACACCTCTTCCTCTCCTGCTTACAACGGAAGGTTACCACTGCTGTAACTGTGGGGAATGATAATCCAGAAGTGAAGCTCACTCAGACTTTCAGCACTATTTTTGCTTTGTAGTGAATAAGTGTCAGGTGACTTCTTCTGGAAGCATTTGTCATGGCCGTCTGTGCAGGGAAAAGGTGTTTTCTGCAGCCTTTTGTGGCATCCATTAAATCTACTTTTATCTGCTCCGCCTCTACTCTCCAACAGAGATGACCTAAATGTATCCTAAGGGCAAAGAAATGAGGGTGAACCTACAGAAATACTCTCTGACACTGAGATATGAGGACATAGTTTACCTATCCAGTATCCCACCCTGTACTTCCCCCTGGACAAAGCACGTGTTTGGCTTTATAGAAGCAAAACAAATGGCACTCTGAGAACTAGTTATAAAACTATAAAGCAACGGTGGGAGATTTAAACGGCCCCTAGGGAGCGCGGCAAACAGGATGGGCAAACAGGGTGTGGTGTGTCAGAAGGGCGTGGCGCATCAGAAAGGCGCGGCGTGGCAGCTTGTGTGGCAGTTCGTGCAGGCAGGGCGAGCAGGAGGGACGCCTGTAGATCTACAGTTCAGGCAAGTGTTTTGGTCTCTGGCGAAATTGCGGACACTCGTCGCAGAGCTAAAACCACTGTTCCTGCAGCAAAAGCCCTTGAGATGTCAGACGCATCCACCCGGACAGATCTGGTAAGGAAGGAAACATCAGTACAGGCAGCGGGTTGTGGCAAATGCCCAAACCCATCCCCTGACGGAAAGGTAAGTACCTGCACAAGGTGTGCACAGGTCGACAACCTGTTACATCAGGTGGCTGAACTGCAGCAAATGGTTAAGAGGCTGCACGGTTAAGAGGCTGTATTAGAGGAGCTGAGGCAGAGATAGACAGGTGGCTTCAGAATCATGTTCCTGAGGCAGACACTGCCAAGAATGAGGCACCGTGGACCGTGGTGACTCACAGAAGCAGGATTCCACATCAGCCTGCACCCTCCACCATCATAATCAGAAAGAGATATGAAGCCTTAATGATTGAGAACACCCATGAGCAAGGTCTACAGAGTCCCCTGCAAGGGGAAACTGTACCAGCAACATACAGTGGACATCGTAAAAAGAAACAAAGAGTGCTCGTGGTGGGTGACTCTCAGTTGAGGGGTACTGAGGCACACATCTGCCAACCTGACAGGGAGTCACGAGAGGTATGCTGCCTTCCAGGAGCCAAGGTCCGAGACGTGGGGGAGAGGGTGCCACAGCTCATCAGGAGAACAGACTACTATCCACCACTACCATTTCATGTAGGCATGAATGACACTGAGAGCCGTAACCTGGGTAAAATCAAGGAAGACTTTTGAGCCCTGGGGGAGCAAGTGAAAAACATTGGTGCCCAAGTGACCTTCTCTTCCATTTTGCCAGTTCGAGGGAAGGGAGCAGCCAGAAACAGGTGCATAATGTATATCAGTTCCTGGCTACGTGGCTGGTGCCACCACGAGGGGTTTGGCTTTTGTGACAATGGGGTGTATTTCAATGACTACAACATGTTAGGGAGGGATGGCAAAAGGGGTAAGGGAATCTTCAGCAGTAGGCTGGCTAACTTGATGAGGAGGGCTTTAAACTGAAAGACTTGGGGGGTGGGATCCATTACAGAAATGCTCACACCATCACATCCAGTGGGGGAGTAAGTCAGGCCAAGCAGTGTGGTGATAAAGGTCCCTTTAGCTGTCTCCCAAGAGGTGAAACAGAAGAGTAATCACCTCAAGTGTATGTACACAAATGCACAAGGGTGTTGAGAGCTGGCTGACATCATTGCAAGGTCACTCTCCGTAATCTTCAAGAGGTCATGGAGAACAGGGGATGTCCCAGAGGACTGGAGGAAGGCAAATGTTACTGCTATCTACAAGAAAGGCTCGAGGGAGGATCTGGGTAACTATAGGCCCATCAGTCTTACTTCAATCCCTGGGAAAGTCATGGAACGAATCCTCCTGGGGGCCATCACAAGTCAAATGAAGCACATGATTGAAAAAAGCCAACATGGCTTCACTAAGGGCAGATCGTGCTTGACAAATATCGTGGCCTTCTATACTAAAGTGACTTGCCTGTTGACATGGGGCGGGCAGTGGACATTGTCTACCTGGACTTCTCCAAGGTTTTTGATACAGTTCCCCACAACTTCCTCCTGGAGAAATTAATGCGTTATGGCCTAGACAAGTGGTCTGTGCAGTGGGTGGGGAACTGGCTGACAGGCCACACCCAAAGGTGGTGGTAAATAGCTCTTTTTCCAAGTGGCAACCTGTCACTAGTGGGGTCCCCTTAGGGATTGATATTGAGCCCAATGTTATTCAACATCTTCATAACTGATCTGGATAATGGGATCAAGTGTAGCCTGATGAAGTTTGTGGATGACACCAAATTCAGCGGGGAAGTAGACACTCCAGAAGGGAGAGCTGCTCTGCAGGAAGATCTGAATAGGCTGGAAGAGTGGGCCAGCAAGAACCTTATGAAGTTCAACAAGGACAAGTGTAACGTCTTGCACCTGGGAAAACATAATTTGGGAGTGCAGCACAGACTGGGATCCACCTGGCTGGAGAGCAGCTCTGTCAAAAGAGACCTGGGGGTCCTGGTGGACAGAAAGCTCAACATGAGCGAACAGTGTGCTGCTGCAGCCAAGAAGGCCAACAGGATGCTGGGTTGCATCAAAAAGGGCATCACCAGCAGAGAGAAAGAAGTCATCACCCCACTTCATTCAGCGCTTGTCAGGCCACACCTGGAGTACTGTGTGCAGTTCTGGTCCCCACTATACAAAAAGGATGTGGACAGGCTGGAAGGGGTCCAGAGAAGGGCCACCAAGATGATCAAAGGACTGGGAAGCCTGCCACACGAGGATAGGCTGGGAGAACTGGGTTTGTTCAGCCTTGAGAAAAGGAGGCTCAGAGGGGATCTCATCACCATGTACCGGTACTTAAGGGGCAGCTACAAAGAAGAGGGAGACTCTCTTTTTACAAGGAGTCCCATGGAGAGGACAAGGGGGAATGGACACAAGTTGCTTTTGGGGAGATTCTGATTGGACACCAGAGGCAAAGTTTTCACAGTGAGAGCAGTCAACCTTTGGAATAATGTCCCCAGGGAAGTGGTTGACTCGGCCACATTGGACACTTTCAAGAGTTGTCTGGACAGGGTGCTGGGCCATTTTGTCTATGCTCTGCTTTTCCTAGGAAGGTTGGACTAGATGATCCCTGAGGTCCCTTCCAACCTGTGATTCTGTGAAAATATAGCTCAGGTATTGGAAAATAATAGCTCTTTCAAACTGTATATATGCCACATATTTCTGTGAGGAGTCCTATTAGAAATATGTGATAAGACCGTGTTAGTGCACTCATAAATTGAGTAAGGCTGTGATGTAAATCCTAAGGGATTATAATTTTTAGCAGCAAAAGAACAAAACAAATCTGCAGCATTGATGCTGCCATCACACTGAATGCTGTTCTAAGAACATGTCAGTTTTTAGAGTGTACTTGTCTTCTCCTCTGGGTGTAATTTTCAAAGGAGATTACGGGAGTGGACATACTTCCTCTGAAATTACTGGCAAAACTCCCACTGACTTCAGTGGAAAGAAGATAAAACACTATTTGTAAGATGGTGACTTTTTTTTTTTTCAAATATACCCTGTGATGCTCTGCCAATCATTGCATTACACATACACTGAGCTTTTGAATAGATAGTGAGTCACCAAAACTTACCACGCTACACCAAAAAAGCACATAGCATTTCTGTAGTGTTTGTTGTTATAGTTATCAGAGTCCTATATAACCATAGGTAAGTTTACCACGTCTCTGCTACACAAAATGGGGTCCAAAGTAAAATAAGCAAAGTATTAAGACCATAGAAGGAACTAGTATGTGAAGTAGCAATAAGGCTGAGTATTTTGTTTCCACGCCTCCATATTTTTCACTGGATATGAAGACATCTTTGTGTCATCCATAGTTGGGCATTAGCTATGTCTTGGTGTCTTCTCTTCTGTTTAAAGTCAATTGGATGTAGAAGTAAACAGAAAAAACAACCAACAGACTGTGTTTTTCAGTGAAATCCAAAATATTCAGTTCAGATGCTGAACACAAGCAAAGATTTTTAAAGTAATGAACTAGTTGGAGTTTTGCCTGAGTACAGAGCACAAGACAGTCCCAGTCTGTCAACATTTACACCAGGCTTGCATTAGCTCTATTTCTGTCTCTTCAGTAGGCATTAATTTGACAAAATCTTTTTTTATAACCAAAGTAATCAGAACAAAAAAGAAGTTCTGCGAGTGCTCCCCTCTGTGCTCACTCACTTGCGTAAAAACCCCTGTTGTCATGAAAAGTACACCAGGGATACAGAAATACTTTTTAATGAACTAGTTATTGTGGGAGCATGGAGTCTGGGATTAGATAGAGTGCTATTAGTCTTATTTTTGTCTATCTAGTCAGTCTTCTGTTACTTTTATCTATTTTTCATAAACATTTAAGCTGGTAATGTAAACCATTCTCTTTGTCTCCCGTAGTGCTCTAAGAAGCAAAAATAAAATAAAACAAAAAATCCAACATTGATTTGCAATCAAGCTCCAAGGCTTCAAATTGCATCACATGATTCTGCCAAAAGTGATGAAGAGCTCCAGGAAAGGGCTGAAGTTGCGGATTATTGGCCACAGTGATCAGCTGTTGGGAAAGGCTCTGTATAAACAGTGATGGATGTGTGGGTGTGATTTTCTAGGGAAGGCACTGCTTTTCAAACATGTTGTTGTGTTTCCAGTAGCCTGTGATATGTCTGCTTTTATTTTGTTTGTGTTATGCTTGCATAAGCAAAGCTTAGAAGATAGCATGTTGTTTTAAAAGCTACAAGATCAGAGGAGCCCATACAGGGGCAGGTCTGCCCCTTAGTCACAGTGATTCTCACCCCAAAAAAACACTGCACAGGCACTGCTTAGTGAATGTATCAAAAAACAAAAGAGCTTTGACTTGGGTTTTTGAGCTATGCTTGCTTTAGATAGAGCACTATGTCATTTCTAGAATTAGGCAGAGCAACTGAAAATGTTTTACAGAACTAATATTATTCCTTACAAGTTATGCACAGATTTTAAGAGTCATGCTCATGGAAACCCATGGGCTTCATCTAGATTCAGTTTTCTAAGACTGTTTTGACTGATTTTGTGAAAACATTTTAAATTTCTAGCTGTTGCCTTTTCTTCAGCCAGTCCGAATTAATACACAGCACTAATTCTACTTGCTTACATTTCAAGCTTTCAGCATTAAGTCCCCAGAATATTTGGTTTGAAAAACTCAGAACAACATCAATATTTCTTTAATGCTCTTTAAAGATGACTGAACATGTATTCTGACCAGTAACCAATACCTTGCCTGCTATGTGGAGTATTTGTTCTCAAATTTACTTTGCACTTAGGCCACTAGGGACCAGGAGATGTTTTGATGCATTTTTGGTGGCCTCTGTAGGGAACTCACATTGTGACATTCATTAGGCCTCTTTGATCAGTGGCAAGTGTAGAACAAGCTACAATGCCTTTGGCAAAGTCTGGAAAATCCCCTAAGAAGAACGCTGTTTTATATTTTCCCCAGTATTATCACAGGCTTTCATTCATTTGATCTTACCAATATAATCTGGGAGCTTCTTTTCCTGATTGTGGCTTTTCCACATGTTCCTTACCTAGAGGTACAGAACATAATCACCACTGCCAGACTGTTGTTCTGTCTTTCACAATGCTGTGCTGGAGATGTTCCCTACTGGCTTTTGAATCAGGTGCTTGCTCAGTCAAATGCAAGATTATGATGTTCCCTCTGGACTTTTCTCCTCCCAGGCCAACTGCCTGGCAGACTTGCATCTGGAAATCCTTGACATTGCTTTTCTAAATCCTGCCTCCAGCTACAGAGACTTAAGATACTGTCTCATCAGTATGCAGATGTACTTCACTGGTTCTGTTTAGATATTTTCTAAACACTGACTAATTAATTTCCAGTTTAAGACATACCTGATCAGAATATGCAACTGAAAACCAAAGTTAAATCTGAAAAATATGTTGGCTGCAAACTTTTTACTTTCCAAGAAAACATAAGGGATAGATTTTGCAACCATTTCTGTCTTCCATTTCACCTTTGCATGTGATGTTCCAGATGTCACTGCCAAACTTAACACTTCTTCACTTACTGGCTAGCTCCCCTACACATTTCACACAGTGCTGTGTGGGGAAGGAAGGAAGGGGAGGAGGGGGACACTGACTGAGGTCCTCTGCTTGTTTTGTATTCCTCTTCTTTCCATTGCTTATGTTTATGCTTTTGTTTAGAGATGATTTCTGATGCCTAGAAAAGTCCTACTTCCACTAGGATTTCTCTAACGGACCTCTCATACATGGTGAGGAGATCACCACGTCATTCCATGGCGACTTTTTATGGAGCTTAAAGACTAATAAAAATGTTGGCTGCATACATTAGAGAGGATAGAATCTGTCACAACACAGTAAGATGTGCCATATTTCTGAAATAAATTCTAGATCGCCAGCACAAATGAAAACAAATTATTCATATTGTCTTCTTCTGAAAAATCATTCCTGCATTTTTTGTCACCTCTCTGAATTGCTCCTCCACTTCTCAATTTTTTATTTAATTTTTAAATTTTGAGGTGAACTTGCTACTGAAGGAAAAAATTCTCTCTCATGTACAGTGCATTTCTTTTTTCATCTGAAAGGTATCAATACAGTGTACATAAAAAAATTAGAAGATTTTAAAAGCCATAGAAGTTAAGGAACATGGAAAAAAGCTGTAAAAAGGAAGTGCCAATTTCAGAATTATCAAAGACCCCTTAAATTTAATGAAAGGAATATCCTTTCTATGAGTCCTATGAGGCTTCTTTCCAGGACAGGGCACTGCAGATTGCACTGACATCCATAGACTGACAGCCACACAGACCCAGCACTCAACAGCCCTTGCAAGTGTTTTCCTTATTCAGCCAAGTCTACCAGGCAATATTTTTTCATTAATAATATTATAGAAGCTTTTATTTATGGATTGTTTCTAAGTAAGTTTACTGTAAGAAGTGAGGTGGGGAATAATTAATCATCTGTGAAGGATTTAGCATAGTTCATTCCCCTTAACTTTCATAGGTCTAAACAGTAAGAGTGCCATAAGAACATGCATCGGAATGTATCTTAGAGCCCTTTGCTTCTTGCCAAGGAAGTTGCAACAGAGTTAGTCACTCAGCTGGAAGCCACCCTATTTTGCCTTACTAGGAAAGGCAGGATTGGGTACAAGAAGACATGTCATTTGAAGGCATACAGGCTGCCTGTACATGTGAACTCCACAGCATTTGGCCTTAGTTTCTCATGCTGAACTTGTTCTTCCACAACAACGTTCCAAAGAACTGTATCTTGGTACCTAATAGTACGTTTTCTTTGGCAATCACTGCCTTCACGTGCAGCCTCTCTCCTTTTCGCCAGACCAAAACAAGGGCCTTAAGAAAAGCAAAAATATTTTATTCTTGTTAAATTCAGGATAGCAATGGCAGGAACAGAACTGTTTGGGCATCTTGGGTGGATGTAAAACTGAAAATCTGTGTCTGAATTCACTTAGTACAGATGTCACTTTCAAATCACTGCAAAAAAGATGAGATTCCTTGGTAGTGTCTTCCACATTCTGACTGATCAATGCTCTTAAAAAAAGGGTTCAGGAAATATGTAAGCCAATTTTTAAATATATCTGTATTACAAAGACAAAAGTGCAGATTAATTCTACTCATTTTGAGACCATCACTGCATTTTTATGGAATAATTGTCACACTCAGATGCTTTTACTGTAAGAGAGTGGTGACCAGACCCATTTGAAATAACTGTCTCTTCTTCAACATCAGGCTTCCAGATTGCTGGTCTTGCATTTCATGCCAGACTAGCTAGCACTTTTCTTTGGATAACATACAGAAAAGAACCCTTTGAGGTTATCTTTGCAGACAGTCTGTAATTCTGTGGGAAGAGGAGCAATGGTGGGACATGAGGCATGAAAACAACGTGTGTTAAAGCAAGAAAACTCAGATGTCTGCAGACACAGCAATAAAAGGTGGAGAACATCTGTGATGGAAGGTTCACTCTAGGTGGCCCGGGAGTAAGCTCTCGCTCCTGCATGGATGAGCTTTCCTATGTGCCCAAGGGATGGAGATATTTACTGAGTTTCCTGCCTGGACTTTGTGGCAATGTTTTAGACCTTGTAGCCCAGGTCACTGAACAGATGGAAGGTAAAACTGATGAACCATGGGATCAGCAGTGTAGGGGATGGATGCAATGATCTATTGAGCGCTGGCAAAACCCAGGGTCAACAGTACATGGTGGCATGCAAGAACAGTCAGGGCAAGCAACAAACAGCTGGAACATCACTACCTAACTAACCCTGCCACACTGACATCTCCTTCGTCACAAGGCAGTTATGTTTTGGACACCTTCAGCTCAACTAACCCTCAGTGCTTGATGGAGGAAGCTACTGGCCTGTTTGCAAAGGATACACACTGGAACAGCTAGATGAAAATCCTTTCACCAGCTCTGCCTGTATCATTCAGTCATTGTGAAGGAAGGTTAACTGGGAAGGCCCATGACCAATTTTTTGAAAAGCTGCTGACAAATGTCAGGGAATCTGTGTGGACACTTGGCTACTCCATGTTTGTAAAAAATGAATTGGTGCATAAGATCAACCCAGCTTCTGTATCATTCTCACATTTATAGCTTGATTGAAAAGGCCAGAGAAATAAAGATTCCAGCAAGAAACCAGAATTGCCCTGCTATAATCTTCTTAGTCTTTCTCTGCAAAAGAAAGATTCAAGACAGGATGATAACTGGTTGACAGAAGCCTTGTCAAACACCATGAGGAATTCTGGAATACTTTTAAAGAATTTATGTCATAGGGATTTTGTATGGTTTTATTTGCAAGCATGTTATTTTTTTTAAGGCTATAGGTTCATGCAGCACAGCTGAAAATTATGTGCATCAGTCTGTGACCGTTCAATGTGATTCTTTATATGAGTAAAACAGGTAGACTTTGGTTCTTCCAGTGCCTGCATACCCAGTTGTAGGATTTGCTTCATAAATGACATTGAGTGAGAAGAGCAGCACACATTTCTGGAAGCAGCTTTCAAGCTCTGGTTGTAGTACGTTTATCAGGACTTATATGAACCTTCTTTCTCTTCCTGTCCATTAATGCCAGCAACACTAATATACTGTAAATAGAAATTACTGGGCTTGTGTTACTTGAATAATCTATAGCTTTAACCAGTCCAATTTTTAGCAAAAACATTTTCTGTAAAAATATTTCTTTCATTGAAATCTGCATGTTTTTTAGAACAGCTCCAATTCTTCTAAAATATCCTTTTAATTTTTTTATTTATACATACTACATCTATATAAATTATTTCTTGATGATGTGAATAGTGTACTACACATCAATCTCTTCACAGGTATATCGTATGAAGGATGAGTTGTTCAGCCCATTATACTCCCACTAACATAATAATGAAGTTCCTTTTAAAATCATTAATGGCAATGTTTACCTAGTAGTGAAACAACTTCTGTACAGCAAATATACTCATTCATATGATTGAAATAAATTGGAAATAGATACTTATATAAGTATCAGAACCTAATCTAGACCTTAATCTATTAACTGGAAATTAGTTTAATACTGCTCAGTATTTCTTGGTAATTTTTTAAATGTCCCTACAACTCCAAAGGGAGACAGTCTAACAGATTATCACTTACTCAGCATATTCTAGCTACCTATGGACTCTGTGTGATGTCAAGAAACAGACAGGTGTCTTCCTTTATAAGATAGTATGCTTGCTCTATGGGAGCTTTAAGCTACACTAGGATAATGCAGAGGGATATGAAATTACTAACTGCAAAACATCAGTGGAAATTTTCTTGTGCCTTATGTCAGAGATCCAGTACAGTACTTTCCTGATGATTTATTTCTTCACAGTTGAGAAAATTTCCTCATGTAGAAACCATTATTTTAATCCAATGGAGTGACTGGAAGATTATTGTAAACTTCGCTGGCTAATGGTTGTTAACAAAATGTTCCCTAAATCTGATTCTGCCTGAAATCAGCCAAAAGGAACTTAACACATAAAAGAAAAGAAGACACATGACAGGATGTGCTGGGTTACTCATGGAAGCCATTCACTGAGCAGTGAAATTACAATGGCTGGAAATTCATGCAAAGCTGCACCTGCTTAATGTAAAAGGTAGCAGTCAACTTCTAAGTAAACCCAGAAAAACTGTGGTTCAGATTTTCATTCAAAGACAACTAGCAAAAAAACAGAAAGAGGTCAAAAAAAGTTATGAAGTAAACCACAGCTGACTAACCAATTCTCCACAGTGCACTGCACTCACTGAGGCCTTAAATCATTACCAACCCTATGAAACTGTGTGGACAGTTAAGAGAAACTTTGTGATGGTTGACAGGCATTATATACCATAAGTTTACAAGTTCACAGCAGTTTTTCAGAGATGATGAAAAAATTTCCTGGGTTTTTAGTGTTTATTTAGTGGTGGATCTGTAAGGATATATTGCAAAAAGGAAGTTTGGCGAAGTATGTGACTTAGTTATGAGTCCCAATCTCCTCAACAGCTAAGCTCCAAGTGACCTCAATGCTCTTCTGTCTGAATTTGTGGCTACATCACATACTTGAGAGCTCCTTGAAAAGTTTCATATCTTAAGTAAAGTCCTTTCAGCTTCAAAAAGCATATTAATTTTCACCGAAACAGGGATTTTATGGACAAAACTTGATCACAGGAAGGATTTTTACTGGGGATGGAAAAGAGATTTGTGTGCATTTTATATTGTCTTTTCTTAGTGTATCTCCTGCCCCAATTTTTTACCTTTCTGGCAATGAAAAAAAGCTAAGACCAGAATGTCCTGCAGTAGCTTCTGAACGTGGAAGCCCACAGTGATCTTTCCACATAGTTTTGAAATTAAGAAAACTGCTCATTATCAAGGTAGTTTGTAACCTTCAAAAGTGTTTCTGAAGTGTCTGCCAGGGAAACATCATTAAAAATTCAGTACACAACTCATTCATCTCATTTGTCCCCAAGTGTCCTGCACATCTGCTGTTCTGGATAAATGAAAGCGTTTCAGTTCTTCAAAGAATGGCCTTTGAAAAACACAGGACCAGTTGACCAAAACTAGAAATATTGCTTTAGTTTAAAGAGATTAAAGGGTAAAAACCTGCTTTTTCTTTAAATAGCTCAGTTCAAATGATGGTGACACTCTGCAGGGTTCATGCAAATATAAGAGGATAGTGAAACTACCATCAGGACAATTATGTTCCTTTTCATATGCAGATTCCCATGCATAACGTGGCCTTTTAATTAGCTTGATTATAGTGGTGCTTACTTGTTAGTGCCTCAGTGCTGTAATTTAAGGAACTGACTGTGTTCATTATAAATTCCTATTTCCAAAGATTTATAAATAAAGCTGAGCAGCAGCAAAAGCAACAATTAAAGATAAATTTACTTGGAAAGTGTGATGAGATAAACATCATTGGGGATATTTCCAAACTCACCAGCTCAAATTTTACTTTAGCTTGGCAAAGTTAAGAATTGTGCATATTACAGAGGAATTCTTCCAGCTTTGAAGTGTGGAGTTTTATAGCATTTGGGCTGTTCAGCATATGAAATACATAAGAAAAACATAACATCAATGTATAGAAATAATATAATTAGAATAAATGTAAAGGTGGTTTGAGAAACAGAGCCTGCAGTACGTTGAAAGGGTTGGAGTATAACTTGCCAACTTTTTCTAAATAGCATACTCAGGAAATTTTTTTTTTTTTGTATTTGTGGATTGTCAGTCTGTTACTAATGAGAAAATTATTGTCAAAACCTGTTTAAACAAATTCATGTACCATAGTCTTGCAAGCAGCTAGGGACCTGTATACATACACTTAGTACAAGTGAAGAAGACAGTTAGCAGAGTTGGCTCAAAAGCAAAACTCAGTTTTTGCAGTGACAGCAGAAGGGATTTGAGAGGGAAAAGAGTTTGGAAGCAGGACTGGGAAGAGTCTGCAGGAGCCTCAGAGGGTGAAGATGAGTGAGGAGGGCTGACAGAGGATTGTCATGGTTTAACCCCAACAGGAAACTAAGTCCCCCTCAGCCACTTGTTCACCCCCCAATGGTGGGACGGGGGAGAGAATTGGATGGGTAAAAGTGAGAAAACTCATGGGCTGAGTTAAAGACAGTTTAATTGGTAAAGCAAAAGCCATGTGTACAAGTGAAGCAAAACAAGGAATTCCTTCACTACTTCTTATTGGCAGGCAGGTGTTCAGCCATCTCCAGGAAAGCAGGGCTCCATCATGTGTAACAGTTACTTGGGAAACCATCACTCCAAACATCCCCCCCTTCCTTCCTTTTCCCCCAGCTTTTACAATGCTGAGCATGACATCATATGGTATGGGATATCCCATTGGTGAGTTGGGGTCAGCTGTCCCATCTGTGTCCCCTCCCAACTTCTTTTGCACCCCCAGTGTGCTTGCTGGTGGGGTGGGGTGAGGAGCAGAAAAGGCCTTGACCCTGTGTAAGCCGTGCTCAGTGGCAACTCAAACACCCCTCTATTATCAACACTGTTTACAGCACAAATGCAAAACAGATCCATACATAGCTCCCCTACTGTGACGAAAATTAATACTATCCCAACCAAAACCAGCACAAGGATTCATGTTGCAGCTCCCCAAAGGGTCAGAGCATTTCTGGGGTGGGGAGAGACCAGTGGAGTTTGTGGAGGTGGTAAATGGGACTTCTCACATTTCTTTTTTCCTCCTCCAATGAGCCAGCCCTTCTGGGATGCCCTTCTCTGGTACCTTTGAGTAGAACACTCATAGCCACAAACCCTCCCTTCCTCAGCTGTTCATCTACTTCTAGCCTCTGAGAGGAGCAATGCAACCTCCAGCACATCAGCCCTGACTCACCCTCTTGTGACTTCTTTCTAGGAGAGTAGAGGAAGTGGGAACACTAGCCAAGGACATTTCCATGGGGAAGGAAAAAGAAGACTCAAAGGAGACCACCTGAATGATGGAGCTTCTGCTTCTCCAGTTGCCAGGACAGGGTTGGTCCTTTGCATCCTACACCCTCTCTCAGCATCAGTCAATGGTAAGAGCTAGAGGTTAAATGTCAAGCCCGATTAGCTAAATCTTGTCAGCTCCAGCTCTCTACCCTCTTCTTACAGCTTTCTGCCAGCTCTGTTGAGGTTGATGAAGGAGCTAAGAGGCATCTGTGTTAAATGACTGCATGACTTCAGCTTTAGATATACAAATTGGGTAGCTATTTGGTTTCCTTAAAAGGTCATCTTGTAATACTTCATGGATGGAGGAGAATCAGACCTTGTAATTTAATGGACCATTCAAGCCACAAGCAAGTAAGATTGGACAGCTGTGATGTCCTGTCCCAGAGGCACACTGGTTTGCCTCATCACATCCCATTTGTGTGGTGTTCTAAAATTTCTTTTTAAATTATTCCAGCCAAATGTGTAATTTAAACTGAGATAGACTACTGATCCGAGACACACAAAGAGAAAACAAGCCTGTTATTCGCAGAAAAAGGAGATTAATTTCCTTCTTGAGATAAAGGCAACTCTGCAAGCACTATGGTTATGCACAGGTCTAATTCAAGAACCATATTCAGTGTTCATCAAGCAAATTTCAGGTTTTTGAGACCAATTGAGGGAGCCCATCTGATGGTGAAGGTGATCACTTAGAATCATTTTGGACAGACCCCAGAGTGAAGGCTGATTTCCACTTACACAGTGAGGAGTACCGGCATTGTAACTTACCACTACAAACAGAACCAACCCCCTGAATATTTTTTGGTCTTGCAACTGTGCAGGTTAACTTTTGCTGAATCTGCATCTGCAGCTGGATATGCTTTGATACCTTATATTTTGGCAGTGCTACTCTCATTTTCCCTTTTCAGTTAATGAGGTGGAGACCTTCTGACTTACCCCCAGCCTTGAAAGAAGTGGCTACAACTTTAGATTCTAAAGTCAAATAATGAAAGAATTCCTGGAGCCTAATTCACATCAGTGTGGACATGATGAGGGAAGGCTGAAAAACAGAGAAGACAGCATTTGATACAATGGCTTTCATCCACAGCTGTCAGCTGCAGTTGCCAGAGGGCACATTCTTGTTCCTGAATAAAACACTGAGATGAAGATAGATGAGTACCCTTTGAAAGCCAATTTGTGCTTTAAAGATACCACATATTTCCAGGAGACTAATACATAACATAGGGAATATAGCTAGCATAAGCTTTTGAAGTGCACACCTGCTGAATATTTTATAATAGTTATTTTTCCAAATTGAAGAAGGTGCATGTAACTTGTTACCAAACTGGTCTTTGACAGGAAGGGCAAAAGCTCTATGCCATGAGCAGTAATTACAAGGAAGCTTCCTACAATGTAAAATCCCACAGCTTTTCTGACAACTCTTCTCCTATTATCTCTGTAGAATTTATCAGCAGCATGACAGACAAACAGGCTGTTAATAATTTGTTCTTCCATCTTCTCCTCCTCCTTTAAACTATTTTTAAATGGAGTGTGCAATTTCACAATACCAGATGCTTAATATAATCTGTATGCAACAGGAATTACATGTTCTTCCTACCTACTGGAAGACACTCATTTAACTCACAGATGTTGTAAGAATTGAGAAAAACAAGGGCAGAGGAAAGAAACAACAGAAGTTATGTACCAGAAAGGAAGAAAATAAAATATCTTTTGATTGACAGACAGAAATATACTGGTTATATGACAGAAATAAAATATTTGCTTCCCCTAATATTCCACCATGCCCCCTCCCAACTTTAAAATTCATCATGAATAAGCAGGATATATCCACAAAAGCATTCGCAAAGGCTACCAGCTGGGTTAAGATTGAACTAATAACTACTTTTGATTCCAAGATCTGGTGAAAGCACAGGAAAGTGAAAGTTCCTCTAAACTTATGTAATGTTTTTAACAGAAGTTTCATGGTGATGTACACTACTAATACACAGGCAGTCATAAAGCCGCCATGCCAGTGTGGGCACAGGGAAGAAGTGGAATGGGAGAGCCCCAAGACAGAGCACTGCTGTAACCTTGCTGCACTTGTGGAGTGACGGAGTTCAGGAAGTCTACTTTGTCCTGCATGATCAGCCAGCAGACTGGAAAGGCCAAATCCTCTGGCATTTCCAAACAGCAGAATCTGAAGCTGTACAAAAAGCCATTTATAAGGACTAACAGTTTTAAATTCTCAGCATAAGAGCAGAGGCTGAGCAGGAGAAACTTTAATAGAAATGTCTGTAAGTTTAAGTTATGCAGGGTTGTTTCAGAAAGCTTAGCCACAGGAAAAAAAACACACTGCAGCTAAATGTTTACTGCTGAGTTTGCCCCAAAAAGTAAACTGTTCCAGATACAGTTATAAAGAAAGAACAACATTCACCTGCCTTTTTTTCAATATAAAACCAGGTTTTGTTTTCATCTGGAAAACAAGCACTCTTCACTCTTTCACTGACTAGACTCTGGATCTAGATTTACCTGGTGGTTTTTAAGAGCTGGGTATGCTGAGAAGGAAGAAGGGTGGCGAGCTGCAAAAGCCTTTTGTAGTGCCAGGTGGAGAGATCGACACAGAGCTGGCAGGAGCCACAGGAGGTGGATGACTGAGGGTTTAGGGCACTGATGCCTCCCTGACAGCACTGCTGAAGTCCGAAGTTGGATTAAGCAAGTAAAGTTCAAAGATATTACATTTAAATTTTTCCTGTGTCTGGTGGTTGCCTGACAAAGCATGTCCACAAAACAGTCTATGAAGAGGGTATGGCCAAGACAGCTCCTCCTCAGCTTCCCTGGGAGAAAACAGGCTACTGGAGATTGTGGGAAGATATCTGAAATGGCACCTGAACTTTGTTCCCAAGCTCTAAGGTTATCTGCACCAGGTGGAGCAGTGGTGCAGAAAAGGGCATGTACACATGTGTCCAGCAACACAGAAATGTAAATGTTTTACTCAAATTTCATACCCAGCAGCGGAAAAGTGACAAACATCTGTCTGTGAAGAAACTGATGTGCTATTCAATTACATTGTCTCTGAGGAGCGTTTAACTTTCAGTATTGTATGTAGTCTGCACGTAAGTAATTATCAGGTAATTAATATAAATGTCTTCCTTAGGAGCTAATAGAAAGCTGTAATCCTTGCTCATGTTTGGGATTCTGAATACTCTGCTAAATGTTCCCTTAAATGTCCTGATAAATCATACTATCACAAAAAAATCAAATAAAGATGGTGGAAGACTAAATGTTGTAGCATTTTGTACTGATTTTTCTTTCAATACTGATACGTAACTAGGAAGAGAGGAAGTGAAGCAGTGCTATTTTATTCACATTTTACCCTGGCAAAAACTCTCTGCTTATTCAACAGGAAAATATGCTTTTATTACCATGTCTTCATATTATCTTCATTAAAGTGAGAAACAGCCAGAAATATAAATAGCAGTTTAAGACACTGTATGTGATGGAGAGAAATAAGGGATTGTAAAAGAAAGGCCAGGTATTACACCATGAGACATAACTATACACAAGAGTTAAGCCAGAAATATAATTATTGCAAATGCTGGCCCAAATCAGTGAATCAGTATGTGTTTTTGCAGCCCTGGTCCACGAGACAACGATTGTTATCCAGTAGAGTGATGAAGTTTTCCCTACACTTCTGCTGTCTTGCTCACAGTTCAAAGGAAGAAAGTGAACGCCGTGTTTTTAAATAAATGTCCAGTATTCACAAAGCTTGATAAGAACACAGAAAAAATACCACTTGATTTATAAAATACACAATGGTGAAACTCAATCCGCACAAAACAGAAAGCCTGTCCCAATGAGGTACAGTAATAACTTCAGTTAGGAAGATTAACTTCTCTGTTGTAATGTGGGAAGGCAAACAGCGGACACAGTTTCTGTAACGCAGTATGTGAATCCCAGCTGCAGACTACCAGACCACAACAGACTCTCTGTCAATTTATACAGGCACACCAAGTCAAAATCTTGTTTTCTGCATTAGAAAATGGGTGAGTGTATTGTACAAGGAAGGGAGAGTTGATAGATGTTTGCATAAGTCTTGACCTTTGGGTCAGGTTTGTGGTAGTGAAAAGATGAAAGCCCATAAGCCTATTTAGGAGTGGTGGGCTGGTAGAAGGGAGAGAGAAGGTAGAAGGAGAGAGACTTCAATTTGCCTCATTTAAAATGCTCACCTTCTGGGACACATACACCAGAGGATGTTGTAATTGGCAATGCTTAACTCATTTGACTGCAGAGGCTGCCAATCTGAGACTAACTTGTCCCTGTATTAAGACACAGAATTTAGGCTGGTTAATGGAGAGCTTTCAAGACGGCTTACAGGCTCAACTTTTCCAAATTATCATAGAGATAAAACTCCATTTTCCTCAGCATTTTCTACAAGTTAAGGAACTTTTCCTTAGTAGCTGAGAATCCAGGACAGGTCATGGAAGCAGTCATGAGACTGAACTGGGAAGCCTGAGATTCATCAAAGAACAGTGCCAGAGAGATCACAACAAAAGCTGCAGTGGGGTTTGGGTCCATGGGAGCATGCAAAGCCTAGTGCAGGAGCCTGGTAAATGAGCAGTGACTGGAGCTTCACAAGACAGGATGTGAATAATGACAGACTCAGCAGTGAGATACTGAAATTTCCATCTAGCTATTATCTTCACTTAGAATCATACAATCATAGAAACATTAAGATAGGAAAAGATATCTAAGGTTGTCAAGTCCAACCATCAACCCAACACTACCATGTCTCCTAAACCATGCCCTGAAGTGCCACATCTACACATTTTTTGAACACCTCCAGGGATAGTGACTCAACAATTTCCCTAGGCAGCCTGTTCCAATGCCTGACCACTCTTTCAGTAAAGAAATTTTTCCTGAAAGCCAATCTAAACCTCCCCTGACACGACTTGAGGCTGTTTCCTCTCATCCTGTCACTAGTTACTTGGGAAAAGAGACCTCAGCCTCCTCTTCTCCAGACTAAACCCCAGTTCCCTCAGCTGCTCCTCATAAGACCTGCTCTCTACACCCTTTGCCAGCTTCATTGCCCTTCTTTGGACACACTCCAGCAACTGAGCCCTGGGGAACACCACTTGTGACTGGCCACCAAGTGGATTTATCTCCATTCGCCACAACTCTCTGGGCCATCATCCAGCCAGATTTTCACCCAGGGAAGAGTAGTACTCTTCAGAAGGAAAGTTCAGAAGCAAAGAAGAAGAAGAGTGCTTCAGATAATCTGTGTAAGGTACATGCTGGAGAAAGTTGAATAACTCCAGATAGTCCTTTCAGAGGCAGGTGACTAAGATGGATGACAGATGAAAACATGTCTTCAGAAACAAAGACTAAAAAATGCTGGGTTAGAAAACTTGGAATAAGCGGTCCGTGTTGCTGATAATTAGTTATTGGTTTGGTTTTCAAACTACGACCTCATAGGAAGAAAAATAGAGCAGCAAGTACAGCAATTGAGGATGTATTAGAACACAAGAAGAATACAAAAAACAGTGCTATGCCACCACTTGAGATGGACTGCATACAGATGAACATGATATTTCCACCAAATTATTGACCAAATGTAAATAAAATGCAGTGTGCAGTTAGGTGAGAAATAATAATCAGAGATACAGAAAGCAATCCTCTGGGAGACTGAGAGGATTAGGTTTGCTTGCCTTGCAGAGGAGATTAATTGTGATTATTGAACATAGTAAATGTAAAAGAGGAAATAGATGAGGAAAACATGTTTACCAACTCTTACAGCAAAAGAATAAAATGATACCCAGTAAAAAATTAAAGGCAAGAAATGTAAAACTAATTACAGTGTTTCTTTCATATGGTAACATAAAATTAGCTTCTGGAATCCATTGCCATAATATGTGAGCTCAGTAAGATTTGGAAAGGGGAATATATATGGCTAATGAGAGTCTTTGCAGTCACAATAGATGCAAACCAAGGATAACTGGAGATAACAAACCAAGGACATCATGGATAACCAGGACTTTACATCTGTCATCAATCATGACCAGCCTTTCCTTTGCCTTCCTGAATACCAGACAGTACTTCTGGTTCTTCGAACAAGTAGCAAAGTGCAAATCACATTGCTGTATTCTATAAAAGGAGGCAATCTCTGTCCTGGAGCAATAAAGAACATACAAACATTAGTGCACTGGAGTGTCCAAGGCATTTTGAAAGCCAAATGGGGTTTTGATAGTGAATGCTAAATGTCAGGCAACTCGTCACAAACAAGGTTTGCAATCCTAGACTAAAACATAGTGATAATAAGCAAAGTGGCTTTTTCTCAGCCTCTCTTCTTGGCTGCCGCTCACTTGAAAGGCAGAGACTTCCCAGTGTTATCCAGGCAGCTAGTGTTGACCAGGAGAAAATCAGACAACGACTGAAATCCCCACTGGGCACCTGTGTTATTTAGGAATGAGCATTTAAGATTAGTCATATTTACAAAGATAGGTATAGCAATTAAGATATCTCTAGTGTTTGAAAAAGAAAAATATTTATACTCTCTAGGAATGAGGAATAACTTAGTTTAAAAACCTCCAGGCTAAGGATTTCAGTTTTCTCTGTGACAAAAATCTGTCACATATACATACAAAACATCTCAGTTGAGAAATCACAAACTTTATTGTGAATTTTTATGTGTATTTTATATGAAATTGTTATAAGAGGGTATTATATGTCATTTCAGTACAAAGAAACAAAACAGCAGGTGCTTTCTAGTTTCCATTATTGCAGTACATAAGAACCTCACAATCCACTAATAATTGTTCCTCATTACAACTGACATAGTAAGAGTAAGAAAGATGAATTAGTGTCATTCGACTGGCATGAGAGTGAGGTCTTCATGGCTATTTAGGGGTCAAAGAATGTTCTTCAAATTTTATTACTGTTTCCATTTATCTATAAATGCAACAAATTCAATGAGATACAAGGAAAAATGTTAGAAAAAGTTTGGAAGGAAGTGAATTATCAGAAGACTCCAGGACAGGATTAATCTCTACCAGATATTCAAAGCCTACCTTTAAGGAAAGAATTTAATGAAGAGTTTAAGACAACTATTACCTGGTATTATCAATGGAAATGGGTCAAGTTCAGTGCTACTGGAAACAGAAAAGTCTGACATTTTGTGGTTCATCCATCTCAAAATCTTTTGTGAGTATTTCTAAGGTGATTGTCAGTGTTCCTCAAAGCCAATCTAAATGACTGAGAAATAAATTGTGCATTATTTTGTGTATTCTTTTACATGGGAACCATGGCTTGGACGGGTGTACTCTTTGCTGGATGAAAACTGACTGCATGGCCGAGCCCAGAGAGTTGTGGTGAACAGAGATAAATGCAGTTGGCAGCTGGTCACAGGCAGTGTTCCCCAAGGCTCAGTGTTGGGACCAGTCTTGTTTAATATCTTTATCAGTGGTCTGGATGAGGAGATTGAGTGCACCCTGAATAAGTTTGCAGATGTCACCAAATTGGGCAGGAGTGTTGATCTGCACGAGGGTAGGAAGGCTCTGCAGAGGGACATGGACAGGCTGGATCAATGGGCTGAGGTCAATTGTGTGAGGTTTAACACGGATGTGTGCTGGGTCCTGCACTTGGGTTGCAACAACGCCATGCAAAACTACCAGCTTGGGGAGGAGTGGCTGGAGAGCTGCCTGGAGGAAAAGGACTTGGGGGTGTTGGTTGACAGCCGCCTGAACATGAGCCGGCAGCGTGCTCAGGCGGTCAAGAAGGCCAACGGCATCCTGGCTTCTATCAGGAATAGTGTGGCCAGCAGGAGTAGGGAGGTGATCGTGCCCTTGTACTCAGCACTGGTGGGGCCGCGCCTCGAGTACTGTGTTCAGTTTTGGGCCCCTCAGTACAAGAGGGACATCAAGTTGCTGGAGTGTGTCCAGAGAAGGGCAGTGAAGCTGGTGAAGTGTCTGGAAAACAAGTCTTACGAGGAGCAGGTGAGGAAGCTGGGGTTGTTTAGTCTGGAGAAGAGGAGGCTGATGGGAGATGTTATAGCTCTCTACAACTACCTGAAAGGAGGTTGTAGTGAGGTGGGGGTTAGTCTCCTCTCCCAGGGTACTAGTGATAGAACAAGACGAAATGGCTTCAAGCTGTGTCAGGGGAAGCTTAGACTGGCTTTCAGGAAAAATTTCTTTACTGAAAGAGTGGTCAGGCATTGGAACAAGCTGCCTAGAACGGTGGTGACGTCACCATCCCTGGAGGTGTTTAAAAGATGTGCCAGTGTGGCACTTCAGGGCATGGCTTAGGAGACATCGTAGTGTTGGGTTGACGGTTGGACTTGATGATCCTAGTGCTCTTTTCCTACCTTAAGGAGTCTATGATTGTATGATTCTAAGTGCCTGGGAACCATGAGAGCAAAGCAAAGACACAACAGTGTGCCATTGGCATGGCAGAAAAGTAGAGAGAAAACATTACAAAGTACAGTCACAGTTGCAAAAATTATTATAACGCTTTGTGTAGATTTGGCCGCCCACGAAAAATTACCTTTAGTTTTGTGCAGACTGATTTATATATCTTGCACCTGGTAGTCACCTGTGACATACACATCATAACTGTGTCAGACTTGCATTGGATTCATTGTATGTGCTTGTACTTTCGTCTAAATTTTCTCAAAATGAAAAGAACCCCAACACAAAAGAAAAAGGAGTTTTTATGTTTCACAACAATGAATTATTGCTGTCACATTTGGTTCTACAGCTTGTTGCAGTGCAGAAATTAAGCACCTGCAATTGTGTCACTGGCACAAGTAAAGTCTAACCAGATACATTGGTATAGAGGGATATTTTTCAGAAGGATTCTACATGGAAAGATATATTATGCTCAAATCCGACCTCTGCAGATATGTTATTTGGTACCAGTAGAAGTTTTCAGGTTTTTTTTTTTACAAATTTAGCAAATTTAATACTTCAAGACAGGGGCAGCTCAAAGGTTAACGTTAAGAAGATAGGCAAGAAAATAATCTTTTGCTTCATTCAATGAAATGCTATAAAGTTCGAGAGAGTCAGATTAATGTATTTTATATTTCCATAACTCTCTGTTAACATTTTCCATTTCTTTGGCTGAATTTTCTACTTTTGAGAAAATATATTTTTTCCTCTCTCCTGCTGTATGAAAGATCTATACATGAATAGTAGGCATGGTACCAAAAATACATATCCACAAATTTCTGCATGTATTACAAAGCCAGCAAACTAAAAAAAGAAGACAATTAAAAAAGTTATTCTAGGTTTAATCTTTTTCTAGCATGCGTTGATAAAATCCTTTTATTTATATATTAATACATAAAGTTACATGAATATTAAACAAATCACCACCTAGAACAGTTTTGTGTAAGCATTGCAATAAAAGCTTTCTTTCTAAAATGTATAATTCTTTGGCAGAAATTAGTGACCTAATTTTGGAGCATTAAGGAAAAAAAAGTGTATCTGTCATAAGCAAAACAGATGCCAGAAAAAGCTTTCAGAAATAAATGTAATGGCATTTTTTTATCTGAAAAGTTGTTACTTATCATTTACTAAATGGGAATTTTTGAAAAGTTTTGTTTGCACACATGTTTACACTACCAATATACAGCATCCTTACTTGGTTTTGCCTCTGCGGTATTGGGGAAGATGGCCTAGGCAGATTGCAGAGGTATGGCTTTTCCTGTTAGTTTAGGAGATGGGGAGGATCTTGGCGGTCTTCACCCAGGGATATGAGAATATCTCTTAGCTTTTGCCTTCTGCCAGAAATGGCTCAGCTGGTGATCTAACATCATGTTCAAAACCTTAAAGAATTAAGTACTACTAATAGTTGAGTTTGATATTGGCTACAACAGTCCTAAAGATTAACTGCTTCCCAGAAAGGTGGAGAGGTATTTCTACCTCCTTGCTTTTCAGTGTAAGGTGCTGGGATGGCTCTGGCTGCCATTGCTTTGACATGCTGACCTTTAAGGCCCAGGAGAAATGACTAGTACATGATTCACAGGAGTCAAGTTTCCAGCCTCCCTGGGAAATCAGGGAGCCTGAGGCTGTCTATGTGAAATGGGAGTCTGAAGCATGACTGACAACAGACAGACAATGGCTTTACTTTCAGAAGTAAAAATAGATTTCCTGTACATGTATTGAATAGGGAGAATGTCTAGGAGGAAGATGCCTACCACCAGCCCTGAGGTTTCTCAAGTGTTTTTCAGGGGTCCTGGGGATGTAAATATATGACAGAAACCAAATCCGGAGTGCCTCCAACAAACTGCCCCGAGGCTGAGGTGTTTGTATACGTAGCCATTAGACTCAGAAGGTTCAAAATCCATTGAATGGTATGAAGAAGTGCTTGAAGTCTAGTTGTGTGAAATCCTTCATTGAGAGAAAGGGATAGACACCTCTCCAGTGCATCTGAGAAGTAACAAACACCACGAAGTCCTCTCTGAAGAGCCACATAAAGTCCTGATAAGCAAAGCTTTGTACCAGTAGCAATCCAGGCTTAAAATGAACTAGGGTTACTGCCTATGTAATGACTGAATCAACAGTGCAAAAATAAACATACTGAATTCTGAGAGACTTTAACCTGTGTTGGAAGCAATGCTATGATCTCAAACCTGGAGAAAGACTATGTCTGTTGGCACACTCTCTTCCCTAGTGACAGGATATAAACAGCAGATGAAGGAGCAGAATTTAGTCCCTTGTCGCATTCTTCTCTGGGGGGTATCAGTGCACAAGGCTGCTTTTCAACACTGAGGATGAGAATCACAGTGCAGAGGCGAAGCATCAGAATGTAAGTTTCCTTTAACTGAATCTGGAAGGTGCTCTCAGATTGGGTAAACAGGGTAAGTATTTCGTTTGAACTTGTTCCCCAAAACTCTGTGCCCCTCCAAAGACAAATCTTGCACTGCACAGTGCAAGCCATGGGGCTTCCTAGTACTTTGCAACCAGGAGATGTGCTGGGAAAAAAATGCAAAAGGGTCAGTTTTGTGTGTTATTTAAACAGAGAAGCAAGAAATCTGCAGACACTGAAGAGGCAGCTACACTGTCATTCCTTTTCTTATACCTCCAATTTTACTGTCATTCCAGAGTAGGTGTTGACAGGGAGAATGCATCACAGCTGGAGATGGCTTGTCTGCAGTCACAGCATAGCAGAGGAGTAAAACTTTTTCTCCAGTGTTTCAAAATATTTATAGCCATAGATGGACCAAAATATTCTTAACTCCTTCACTGGAACATCACCAGAGCTGTCTATGCAAGCAAATAAGTCCAGGGCTTTCAGCAAGAGTGGATATTTTTTGTCATTACAATATCTAGTGACGTTTTAAGAGGCTGGCATCTGCCCAAATGTATGTGCTGTGCACCACAAGAGGCTACAGACAGATACAAATAAGTGTTTTCAAAAGGTGTCTTAGAAGGTAAGTATAGGGCTCTGGAAAAATTTAAAAAACCCTCTTCAGGACAGCAGGATAAAGATTCAAACCTTCCTGACTCGTTGTCCTGGTTTTGCCTGGGATGGAGTTAATTTCCTTCCTAATAACTAGTATAGTGCTGTGTTTTGGAATTAGGATGAGAATAATATTAATAACACACTGAGGATTTACGTGTTGCTAAGTAGTGTTACACTAGTCAAGGACTTTTTCAGCTTCCCATGCTCTGCCAGGTGCATAACAAGCTGGGAGGGAGCACAGCAGGACAGCTGACCCAAACTGGCCAAAAGGTTGTTCCATATCATATGACATCATGCTCAGAATACAAACTGTGGGGAGTTGGCCAGGTGGTAGCGATCACTTCTTGGGGAGGGGCTGGGCAATGGTTAGTGGGTGGTGAGCAGTTGCATCACTTGTTTTTCCTGGGTTTTGTTTCTCTTTCTCATGATTTTCCTTTTCATTACAATTTACTTTTATTATAATAATATTAATATTAATAATTATTATTAGAATTTTATTTATAGCTTATCCCTCTGTAGGAATTTTATTAGAAAATCTCCCAAGCCTTATGGCTGGAAAAATCTTTTTTTGCTGTTGGTATACATAGAACTTCAGCCCTAGAAACTATTAGTATTTTTCTGTGTTGTAGTGCAGTAACAGAAGGGGGCAAATTGGGTTGCCTGGAGACCCATAATTCAGGCATTTCATGAGTCTGCAATGCTTGACTGTGCAACCAAAGTGATCTTCTAACAAGGATTTTATATGTTTAGTATTAACATAAGGGTATGTGTGTATATATATGAATAAATAATTCTTTAAAATCTGATTTAAAAGAATGTTATTAAAATTTTGCAACTCGGTACTTAACCAATATGATATGCCAATAAGTCTGTGCAGTCTTTCTTAATTTGTGTTTACTGTGACATATTCTCTAATTACATAATGTCATGTCTAATTTTTGTGCCTACTACTTCACATTCCTGATCTCCCTATGAAATCCTTGTCCCATTCACTGCTGCCCTCCTCCCCTGGATCTTTATTGCCATCAGACCAACCACATGTTGCCAAATGAATGGCAGTTCCAGTCTGGAGTTTGGAAATGTTGAGGCAAGAACATGAGATTTCATTTGGAGGACTCAGAAAGCATAAATGAAACATTATCTTATACAATCTGAAATTTTCTTTCATCTAACGGGAACATGGGGAGAAGACCATTAAGTTTGTGCTCTGGATGTATCACATACCTCTGATGTCCAGTTTTCGGAGATATTCCTTGCCATGGTAGCCCATATTTTTTCCATAGCATAAGGTTCTTAGCAAATAGAATTCCTCTGCTAGTTAATTTATCTTTCATAGGCTAATCATCTTCCATTGTCAGAAAAGTTTTCATAGTGATAGCAGGGGGTAAGTGTCTCAGTTGGCACCTTACTGAGGTTAGAAAAGCTTAGAAGAGAATAAATATAAGTATAATCCTGTCCCACTTATCTTCCAAGATCAAGAAAACCTAAGAATGCTGTGTGCTTACCTGCTCGCTTCTGAAGGTTCCTGTTTACTACTATTTATATTTGGATATGGAAATTAGTGTACATGAGAGATTTTTACAAGTTTTTAACCAAGATAACTTACAGTTTCTCAAAAATCTCACTAAAAGAAGGGGGGAAATGAACATTGCACTTGAACCTTAAATTTTGTGGTTTAGATTGCCAGAATTAAATTTTATATCTCAGACATGAGTAAAATGAACAGACATGGGATACAAATTAATCAGTTCGTGAGTTACTGAAATATAACCGTCAGTCAGGGGGAAAAATATAATATAATCATTGAATTATCAGGGCTGTCAAATCTACACAAAGCGTTATAATAATTTTTGCAACTGTGACTGTACTTTGTAATGTTTTCTCTCTACTTTTCTGCCATGCCAATGGCACACTGTTGTGTCTTTGCTTTGCTCTCATGGTTCCCAGGCACTTAGAATCATACAATCATAGACTCTTTAAGGTAGGAAAAGAGCACTAGGATCATCAAGTCCAACCGTCAACCCAACACTACGATGTCTCCTAAGCCATGCCCTGAAGTGCCACACTGGCACATCTTTTAAACACCTCCAGGGATGGTGACGTCACCACCGTTCTAGGCAGCTTGTTCCAATGCCTGACCACTCTTTCAGTAAAGAAATTTTTCCTGAAAGCCAGTCTAAGCTTCCCCTGACACAGCTTGAAGCCATTTCGTCTTGTTCTATCACTAGTACCCTGGGAGAGGAGACCAACCCCCACCTCACTACAACCTCCTTTCAGGTAGTTGTAGAGAGCTATAACATCTCCCATCAGCCTCCTCTTCTCCAGACTAAACAACCCCAGCTTCCTCACCTGCTCCTCGTAAGACTTGTTTTCCAGACACTTCACCAGCTTCACTGCCCTTCTCTGGACACACTCCAGCAACTTGATGTCCCTCTTGTACTGAGGGGCCCAAAACTGAACACAGTACTCGAGGCGCGGCCCCACCAGTGCTGAGTACAAGGGCACGATCACCTCCCTACTCCTGCTGGCCGCACTATTCCTGATAGAAGCCAGGATGCTGTTGGCCTTCTTGACTGCCTGAGCACGCTGCCGGCTCATGTTCAGGCGGCTGTCAACCAACACCCCCAAGTCCTTTTCCTCCAGGCAGCTCTCCAGCCACTCTTCCCCAAGCTGGTAGTTTTGCATGGCGTTGTTGCAACCCAAGTGCAGGACCCAGCACACATCCGTGTTAAACCTCACACAATTGACCTCAGCCCATTGATCCAGCCTGTCCATGTCCCTCTGCAGAGCCTTCCTACCCTCGTGCAGATCAACACTCCTGCCCAATTTGGTGTCATCTGCAAACTTATAGCAACATAAAGCAGTAGGGCACAGGGAAAAGCACTCAAGAAAGTATGCAAATACGGTTTGTATTTAAATGGAGAAGATATAGTCATGCTGACTGGAAACACTTCAAGACGACCCACATTTTATAAAAATGCCACAAAATCTATATGTAAATTTATTCTGTGATTGGAAAAACACTAATCTCAGCTATGATCTAAGTAGCTTGGTTCTGATGAATTGGAAAACCACAGCAACATGCACATCAGCTACTCATTGGGTATCACAGTGCTTTCATGATCTTCTGCACAGGCTGTATTACTGTTAGTTCCAGAGTTAATATGACTAGGCCTATATGAACTACAAGCCCTGCCTTCTCATTTACAGTATGGTCATTTTAAGCTCTGTAAGTAGCCTGTGATCTCCATTCTCCAACTCAGTCAAAGACTAACTTGAGTATTTTAGTATCAGTTCATCTTTTGTTCCAGTATCTTTATAAACACAATGATGGGGCATCCATTTGTATCAGTGCAGGAGTTATAATTACTGAGTTATGCTAAGGTGGCTTCTGCAACCTGGTGGTTTCAATTGATATTTCCATTTCAAAAATGAACATGTACTACTCTACCTACCTTGAAGACTGGGGAAGGCACAAACCTCAGCAAGATATTTGCCATTCCACTAGCTGGATCTTAAGTTTCAATGAGATGAGAAACAAGCTATAAACTTTGCAATGGTTGATTTGCAACAGAGGACAACAATGAGTCATGAATCAGAGACCCTTTTAATTGATTTTGCATACATCGTATACTGCAGAAAAGCTGATTAAATGACTTGTAGAAGGCTTCATGAGTGATTTCCATTCCAGACTTGTTCAATTCTTTATTAAAGAGCACAAAAATATACAAAAGTGCATGGAGATTGTTTTTTAAATTAAAAAAGAAAAGCAGTATTGAAGTCCTACAGCTGGCAGGGATCTTAAAAGTCACCCGGATGCAAGATAAGGGAACATCAAAAACTGGAGAAATGCATTAATTTTGATAGATTCTCAGAGAGTTTTGGCAGAAGGAATCTTAGATAGTACTTAAATTAATTTCAGTTGTCTGTCATTAAGATATCCAAGCACACTGTATTCTTATGACTTTTTCTTCAATCTTTTTGATTCCTCCTGGCTATTTCCTGTTTCATCTGTTCGCTGAACACTGGACAGGTGTATGACCCCAGTGCAATCAAAGGAGGCTAAAGATATGTATCTCAACTCAGATGAGGCTTTAAAGGTAGTTGGCAGTTACTGGCAGCTGGTGCCTGTGCCAGTTAAAAGGTACAACAAAGCCAAAAAATAGTCTGGATCCAGAGGAAATAAAAGCTTCACTCACCCCTTCAAAGTGTTCTTTGAAAAAGAATCTCTGCTGGCTCTTTGGTTTCCTACTAAGAATTGTAGTGTTTCTACCCCATCCCCCAGTGAAGGTTCTGGACGCGTGGGTTTATCAGATCTAAATCCCTTTGCTCCTGCAAATTACTGTTTTATTATTTAAGATTATGAGAGAAAACTCCATTGCTTCAACCTGTATTTTAATGGTGCTGGCTGACACTCTGTAAGAAGATGTTAAATCACAGAGCAAATGTCAGAAGAATATGAAATTAGAAGGAATATTTTGGGATATTATATCCTGTTTTCTGCCACATCGTGCAAAGTTTGCTTTTTAGAAATGTTATCAAGCTATACATTAAAAACATATTTCTTTTTCGGCACAACTCATGTCAGAAGGCTGCCTTGAAATCATACCCTAAAAATTTAAAGATTTCTTGTCATTTCCAGCCTAAAATGTATTCTTGATCAGTTTATTTTGAAATGTTGTAATATTTTATTATTTTTTAGGATGTTTTCCAGAGAGGTGGAGACTTGTGCAACTGGGCTTTCAGTTTTAGAATGTTGGAGACTTTCAAGAAAATACAATGGTGGGGCAGGGGGCTGTCTTGCAAACAGCAGACCCCTACTAGTCCTGTTAAAATGTCAACAGCTTCTGGAGGTGAGGCTCCTGCCACCAGAGCAGAGCAGAGGAAGCTCAGCCCTTTTTCACTGTGTTTGACAGAAGCCTGTCAGCAAGTCAGCATTCATCCTAACGTGCTTTTAGCCCACGTGGCAGCAAGAAGGTGTATAAAACATGTAAGAGGGGGCTGCAAGGTACCACTGAGAAAACTAGGCTATGGGAGGGAGAAGAAAGGGTGCAGAGGCAGGAAGAGGTTGAAAGACTGCAGTAGGAGCCTTAGCAGATGTGACAGGAGGTGAAAACTGAGGTATAGCAAGTGTGATGTTAGTGGGTACTGCAAAAAGGAAATGGAAGAAAACAAACCTACAGGAGATGGCATTTCAACAGCTCTTTTTCTCTTGGGGAAAATGTGCATCCTGAGCAGTCTCCTGAGCTTACCTAATCAATATACATCAACTATGTCTATCCCTAGCTTTAATTTCTCTAGGCTTAGTACGGAATACTTTTGCCTTCTTTAACAAGACAGCATGTTTGCCCTTTGACCATTGTGCTACTTTTCAATTTATGGTACATTTCCATATGTTTTATAGCTCAGCAGGGGAAGCGGCGAATTTCCCTCCTTTGGGGATTGTGTGATACTGGCAACCTGGGGTGGGAGGGAGAGCAGACTTAGGTCAAGCAAGGCTACCTATATTTGAGATATACAGTTGACACCAATCAAAAAAGAGGGAAAATGATGGATAACAAGGCTTACCCACAAACTCCTTATATTTTTAATTTGTACATGCATACAGCAAAGTACCTGTGGCATCTGGGATATTTCTTTTGCTCAACTGAGGTCCCTGTGTCCTGGATATGTCAAAAAGTTTCTTTGCAGAGCACTTTGAGGTCTAATTGTTATTCCTGTTTTCTGCTAATGAAGGACAGTATGTTTCCCCACTTCTGCCCATCTTTCCTTTCAGTCTTTAAAGACTTCCTTAGCAGTTCAGGCAGGAATTGGTCATGAGAGGTTACTCATGGGCACATCAAAAAAGGTACCATCGTACCCCTTTGTCGATTTTAGTGGAAGTGGTATCCTCAGCAGTATAGTTCTGTGCTGAAACTGTACAGTAACCATCAAGGTTATTTTTTTTTGCTATTATGTGTTTACTTCTTTTTCTAGGGAACTGATTTTGTTCCAGGGCTATAACAGATTTTTATATTAAGACATTACATTAAATATGCAACATCAAGCATGTGAAAGTGCTTCAGCTGTAAAGAGAGCTCTGTCAATTTATCTATGGATATAATTTCAGGTGATTCCTCTTAATAGATAGGTGAAAGTCAGTATTTAGTGTAGCTGAAATGAAAAGTAATACTTCCATATACAGATCAAAGGGGGTTCCTTTTAAAGTTTTGTTTCAAAGAGGAAGAGATTAGCATTAATTTAGATTAATTAGAAATCATCATAAAATATCTTTCCCTGCAAAGATGACATAAAGCAAACTAACTTTTCATCTCAGCCCTTAGTTGAATAGAACAGTATTTTAAGGGCTAAATTTGTACTGAAATCTGTAAAGTAAATAAAAATACCAAAAACACCTATTAGAAGGGTAGGAACAAATGAAGTCAGCCTTGGACAATATTAGACCCAAATAGTTCACTTTCTCCAACTATTTAAAATTCACTTGCTAGGTTTTACAGAAGTGACTATTAACACAAACAAATGGATCGTGTCTGCAGGTTGTAAGAGGTATGTTTTCTCTTGGACCAAATCCCACAGAAAGGCAAGATATTGCTAATTTGAACTAATTCTTACCATGCTATTTACTAATTCTTCTTCTGAACTCAAAAGGCCTGGTTTAGTTTGATTACCCATATGAGACCTGTTATTGGAGGACTTTGGGCTTAGACTTGAAAATAAAATTAAGCTGCTAGCAAATCCTTACTTAAATAGATGCACACTTGTCTCTGGCAGTGCAGCCTCTTCCCAGTCTGTCAGTGTAAGGCCACTTAAAGGATATATGGAATGTTCTGCATGGTATGATTTAACAACACAATCTCCGTTAGCTTTAATGAGAGTTGCACAATTAAATCTTCACATAATGTGCCAAAAATTCTCTTCCAATTTAGTGCATAAAATAATAGGTCCACTTTAAAATGTGAAAGAATAGGGTAGATTAATAATTTTGGGAAAATGCATATGCCATAGGTTGATTAGGCACTTCAGAGGGGATAAGTTAAATATATGGTATGAATCTTGTTGAATTAGAAAAACAGAATGTATGAAGTGTTTGTAATTCTTCACTCTGAATCAGGTAAATAACTAGGTTGGCTCTATTTCAACAGCCTATGTAAAAGGATGTCTAATTAAGGCTTTAAGTATGCTTCCACCAATTAAATATACAATACACAAACCTTAAGAAACATAAAAACCTTCTTTACGCACAACCAGTAAGCTTCACAGTAGAACAAAAACAAGAGAACTGCTCTTCCCCTAATTTTTTTGCATATGTCCCATTAGAAACACCTTTGCCAGAAAAAAAATATTCTGGCCTGTTCATTGGGGCACAAGTAGAGGTTTTGGACAAGCTGTGGTGGGGGAGTGAATTCCCATATTGATAAATCATCATTAAGAACCTTGTGAACAGCTCTCATATACCAGTGGAAAGAGAAAGCCTAAAACAGCTTTTCAAGTCCCTTTGGATGCCAAAGCAGGCTGTGGATCACTAGTAATTTTGACTCAAAATAGGATATTCTGTCTTACCAATAAACTGCTGTATTCTGTTGAAACCTTCATCTCCCAATTGGGTTTCAAGTATAAGGAGTAATCACTGTGTAGATGGGTTTTTTTAATGCAGCTCAATACTATATGTAATTATATACCAGGCTCCAATGTTTCACTGAGAGTTTATTGACAGTTAGCAGCTTTCCACATATATTGTATTTACAGGCAAGCTATATTTTTACATATATTGCCATATCTATGTACAGCAAAGAAGTTTCACTGGTGCATTTATTCATGGCCAAAGTACAAAGTTAACATTCACAAGCCTTTTCTCCTGAGGCTGTAAGTGTTTGGAGAACCACTCCAAATCACGTAGACTGCCCAAATATTTGATTTAACCAGGTTTGTTTTTTTTTCTACACTCTGAGCTTGTTCACTATCTGGAAATTTGTGAAAGAAAATTTAACAGTACTGCAGTGTTTCACCTATCTACAAAGTTAACCACAGTTTATATGATTATATGAAATGATGAAGCCCTGCCCATTCCTCTCAAAAACAGAGCTGAACAGGGAAGCAGACAAATCAGAAGAGATATGGGCTTAGATGTGATTATCTTAATGACAATGCCTGTAGTATCTTCCCCAGTATTTCTTATACAAGACAAGGTCAGTTTTGTCCTCTGTTCCCTCTCTTGACCATCACTCCTTACAATCTTCTTATTTCACAGCTATTCCCCTCAGAAGCAAATATCTTGTGAACCTGTAAGAAAAAAAATAATTTTTTTCCAGACAATAGATTCACCATGGCACTCTTGTATGATACGTAGAGTTACCTGTCTTGGTAATCTCAAAGTCAAGAGGTAAATACTCCTCCCTCGTGTATGTAGGGGAATATTTATCACCTGGAACCTAAGTGCCACCTGTTGCAATGGGATTTTCTGGATACCTGTACCGAGATGTCCTTTCCAACATCATCAGCTGGGACTTCAGCACTTTACCTGCAAATGGCATTAAATGAGGCTGAGAAGTGACTAACAGGCATCAAATATGGATGGTTGTACTGTATTCATGCTCTACGGTGAACTTCCTGAGCCAGAATATAGCAAGTAAAGACTGCCAATGTACATTTTCATAGTGAGTCTGTCGCTTACAGTAGGATACAAGAAACAGGTCCTGAGTTTTTCAGTCCTGTTTTTTCTCTAAGTACTCCGATTTTTGCATTATTCTGACTTGAGTCTAAGTGAGGTTAAGTGTCCAAAAAGCAGACAGCAGAGGTAAGCTTCAGGAAAGAGAAGTAAGTAATAACTATAAATTACTATAAAATGAAGAATGTGGCCCATGCCAACACAGTCACTGCAGATAACTGATGAGAACTGATGACAGAATCAGTATAAAAGATTTTGTCAGAAAATTTTCTCATGCCAAATGTAAATAAGAAACAGAAAAAACTGGATATCAAAAATGCACACTTGATCCATTTCAGAAGGGGATTTGGCATTTGAGATATCTGGAGATATATCTGCCATGGGAAAACTGATAAAGCAACTGGAATGAAAAGCAAGACATTTAAATGACAAGAGCCCAGATAGGAAAGCTTTTTCTTAATTTTGTCTGATAACTTTTGCACCATAAATGTGCGTTCAGACATGGACTGATAACACCCCCTCACTCGCCGAAGCATCCACTGCCAGACTAAATCATGGTCCTTGGGAATGGAGACAAAGGTCAGGTGCAAATTTAGATGCAGATCCTGAGCTGCCACTGGGAGTGGCCACAAGTCTCTTAAGATACTGGAAATGAGATCCCCAGCAGGAAAGCTCTGGAAGCAAAATTGAAAAATACGTTCTCAAAGGAAAACAATGCCTGTGAATGTTACTTGCAGTGCATCACTCAGGACAGTTTAATGAAGTACAGAGTTGGGAAAGAAAATTATACCCTTTAAACTTGTTCCTGTAAGACATTATTCATGCCTCTCAGTCTCTATCATTGATATTCTCACAGTGATAATAAAAGACACCAAGGCCAAATAGAAAATGTTAATAAGATGTAGTATAGGGTATATTAAAAGCAGAAGAATTTTAATTTGGGAAAAAAATATTTTAACATGGAAGCTGGTCTGTGGAACCACTTTCCAGGGACTGACTCACTGCTATTTAGATATTAATGTCATGATTAAACGGCTGATGGATCAACTTCAGCTCAACAGCGGAGCTGAAGTTTATGTCTAGTGTTCTGTGTCTTTCCTAAGACTCATGATTTCAGAGAATCCTTGAAACCTGGTTATTTTATAATGATATTAATTCTGAAAGGCACTGAGATATGACTAGTTCCTGAGGCACTATAAACAGTGATAAGGAGATGAATTATCAATCAGTATTCTAAACCTATATAGAAAATATAGCTCAAAAAAGTCACATTTAATCTAATGCTTACTTCACTTGAATTAATCTTCCCTGAATGCAAGAATATAGATATAGTGGCCTTTTGTTCTGCATGGCACTTTCACCACTTTCTCACCCGGTCTCAACCAGAAGACACAGTACTCACAGTTACATCCTATGACCTGTAACTATTCACTGAAATGGGATTAAACCTAATGATGAGTTTTGGAACAAGTAAGTGATCTAATATGTCCTCTCCAAGCCTATTAGGATTTGGAACAGAAGCTACAACACAGAAACAAATAGAAGCGAAAAGCTCATGGTTTCTATATTTTACTGGCAGACTATTACCACTCATGTATCTGGATTAAGCAATCATGCTCTCCAGCAATGCTTTCTCAAATGAGTCATCCTTTGTACCAAGATCATGTGGTACCAGGGCAAAGATTCTCTGTGCCTGACCATACATGCACACACACCCCCATACAGCCATACAGATAGATGCCCTCCTGAAAAATTGTGCTCTCTTGCCCACCTCCACTACATGGAGCAAACATCAGTGTGATCTAGCAGTTCACACGCCTGCACCTGACCCAGGATCGCCATAGTCAATCATTCAGGTGAATCTGTAGAGAAGATGCACAGTGAATTGCCCGCTGTGATCCTACCCTGAGGCATGAATGCCCCACTGCGATGATCTGACATCATAGCCTACGTAGGTTCTCTGAAAAAAAATCCTTACTGCTTTTTCATTTCAAACAGGCTTTCTATTTCCAGGTCTATGCTGTGGTGTTGACACCACAGATTTGAGTAAAGACTTTTTTGAAAGGATGCATATTACACAAAGGAAACCCTGGCCAGTGATCCTTTTTTTCCCACCGAAGCCATCCTTATTGTATTCAAATGCCTCTGAGCTGGCCACAAATCTGTTACATAACAGTGAATTTTATCTATTTCTTTAATAAGTGAAGCATTTATAATTATTTCCATAGAACATTTTTCTTAATCTTTTATCACATTCTCCTTAGCTAGTAACTCTCTGGGGCCATTTCTCAGCTGTAGAAAGAATCTATCTCACATTGCACGTAGGGTTATTAAAAGCATTACTTTTGCTAGACACTGGTATATCGGTGTCCTAAAGGCTCCTCCTCAGCACATCTTCTAGATGCTAGATGCTCAATCCATGTACAATGGTTGTCTTTCACACAGCAAAAACATATTTCAGGGCTTAATTTCATGCTGACTGCTGCTTCTGCCACTTAATCTCTGATCCAGTTACCTATTTCTTTTTCAAGTGGGAAAAAAATCTTCTGAAAACTTCTCAGGTTGAAGCACCAAATTGTCACTGATGTTTATACTTCCGGTTTTGTTCATATAACAGTTCACAGTGGAACTTCCTTCATATTTTCCAGGTTAGATTACATAATGCTGATGCTTATTAACATGAAGGGATTGACAACAGCATGTAGAGAAAAGCACTGTAAGTCAGATCCTGTACAATTTTCCATTCAGACCCTTAATCCTGAATTGCAGTAACTGTTTTTATCCCTTTATCCTGGATTTTGGCTTCTTCTAAGAATGTATTTGCAATCATGCTAAAATTGAGCTGAACTATCTATGCCCATTAATGATTAAGGGAGACAAGCAATCCACTGAATCCACTCTAAATTTAGCCTGACTGGGTACTAGTAAGCTGCAAAGGGAAGTTTTCTGCTAGTAGGCAGTCATCTGACCAGCTGATGGTTATATATATCATCTTTTCTGGACTAACTTTTCTGGGTGAACTCATCTGACAATTTAGATGACAAGTAATTGGAATAAATTGAAAGAGAAATAGCCCAAAGTTAATGAGAAATGTGTAAGATACTACAAACTCACTTTTCTCAGAAAGTCTTTAAAAGAAATATGTCACTGCTATCAAAGTACCCAGCTATAAACAACAATCAGATAAATATTTAATAGACTAAAAGTAATTCTGGAAAGAAATACATGAAAATATCTTTTTGTATGCTATTGTTGACAAATCTGTTGATGACAGTACAGCAGCCTTTGCTCTGAAGTCAAAGATAATCTACTGGTATAGGAACCACAAAGATTATTGGCAATAATATTTTGTTTGTGGATATATAGGCTGCCCTGAAGAAGCCTAATAAAGGTTTATCCCTCACAGAAGGGTACATTTTCTACTACTAGCAATTTTCTACATTTTTTAAAAGGTCATTAGTGTAAGAGATGATTTAACAGAACATCATCTTCTCATTTTATAAGAAGTAATAAAATATCTATTATCTATATTCATAGAACAACATTCTGCAAGCAGACAGTTTTTCAGACAAGGGGACTCTATCATTATGATCATCCATTAGGAACAAATACTTGAGCTTCCTGGCTTTCAAAGTTTCAGCATATTTTCCTTCCCTGGCTTCTCTGTTCATTCTTGCCAGCCATACTAACTAATTTACCTCTTTTAATGCTGGTGATGAAGTCTCCATAAAGCTAGGATGCTGGATTCAGCTTCCAGCTTCAGACTGGAAAGAGCTTGAAGGAAGAAGAATCACCCCAAAATATAAAGCAGAGTAAGCAAGGACCCAGGAGGAAGAACTCAGCCGACCAACAAATGAAGCCACGTTTTTAGACCGAGACATACAGGGGCAAAGTGACACATGACGAAGTTGATGTTGATCTTGAGAAGGAAATTAAAAGAGGTAGCAAAGGTTTTTCTTGCCCTCATAAATGAAAGGGGAACAAAATGGAGGAGTGTTGCAACAGTGAGGGTGGGATACAAGTTAAAAACAGTCTAGATATGGTGCCATGACAAAATATGTATTTTGCACCAGTTTTCAACAAATACAGCAGTCCTGTGATGACCAAGTAGGTTGGTAAATGTAAATTCGGGTATGCAACTGCATTTTATCTCGGCTGAGAGGGAAGCTAAAACTGAAAGAAGATAATGCACTTGAGAGCTTTGGATTTAAAAAAAAAGCAGATACCTGCATCACAGGCAGAGAAAAATGTGTTTGAAAAACCCCTAGTGAGCAGAGTGTAACATTGTTTGATAATGGCTAGTAAATTAGCTGTATTTTAGAAGAGTATAAGGGGAAGAGATCCAAATAACTATCATTCAATTAGCCTGATCTCAAAAGTATGTAAAGCATTAAATCATATTGAGAAGAATAATGGTTAAAGATATGTAAAATAACATAAAACACCTATAGGCTGGTCAAAGGTACACCATGTCAGTATTGATTTTTCACAAGAAAATGAAATTTTTTTTAATAGAAAAGCAATCTCTCTCTGAATTTCAGCAAGCATCTGATATGAAGTCACATAGAAATTATTAGTCAAACTAGAGGAAAGAGTGGTGAGAACTCAGTAAAGACTAAGGGGTCTTGCTGTGTAGTAAGGCAATTTATCTGAATTAGGCTCTGGCTGCTTGGGTTTGGCTGTTTACCTGAGTGTCATGGTTTAGCCGGCAGCTCATCCCCACACCGTCGCTTGTTCACTCCCCCACTGGTGGGATGGGGAGAGAATCAGAAGGGTAATGCTCGTGGGTTGAGATAAGAACAGTTTAATAATTAAAATTAAAAGAAACAACAACAGAAATGCAATGTAAAGGAAAACAAGAGGCGCGGAACCAAGGGGTTGGGGGAAGGAAGGGGGGAGGGGAACGACCCGCCGAAACCAACCGCATGCGATGCAGCCGCTCACCGCCCGCCGACCTGACACCGCCCCCGAGCCGCCAACTGCGCCCCCTTAATACACTGGCCATGGTGTCACATGGTAGGGAATGAACCTGCCATTGGCCAGTCGGGGTCAGCCGCCCCCACCACAGCCCTGCCCCTCCCAGCCCCCCACTGCGCGGCAGAGCGCGGGAAGCTGGAAAGGTAGCCAACCCTCCACGGTGAGGAGAATTAACCCCTTCTCAGCCAAAACCAGCACATTCTCCACCCCTTATTCCATACCATTTACACCATGCCCAGGTCCCATACCATCCAATACAACCTTACCAACCACCACCCCTCCCCTTCCCATCCCTTAACATAATACACAGACATCATTCCCTTAGTCTATGGGCCTTCCCTGTAAAATGTCCATTCAAATGTCCATTGAGTTCACCCAGTCCATGGCTCTGGGCTCCATCTGTCGTATCAGTCTTTCAGGGTGGGAGAGATGGTGTGTGGCGTTGGGTTGCTGCATACCGAGTCAGTCATCGTTCCATCACAGCTGTGATTTGCTTGTTTCACAGTTTATCTTCCATGGGTTGGGAGGCTCGTACTCTGATATCATTTATGCAATACAGAGGTGACACACAATATTATATAGTAGTTTGCATTGTGCCATTCAGTTCATTGACTGTTTTCACCCAAAATCAATTCCCCTTGAGGCACACATGGGACTCCTCCATCCTCCTGCATCACCCACCAGGTGCACACAGGTCCTTGAGCAAAAGCAATCCCACGAATGGGTTTGCCTCTGCTGGAAGCAGGAATAACCCAGACTGTTTTGCCCAGCATACTTTTCACGTGCACTACAGGGACTCTATCCCCTTCCACAGTATGTAGGATTTCTGACTGGGCAGGGCCAGCTCGATTGGCAGATCCCCTTGTGTTGACTAACCACGTGGCTTTTGCTAAATGTGTATCCCAGTGCTTGAATGTCCCACCCCCCATTGCTCTCAGTGTAGTTTTTAACAGTCCATTGCATTGTTCAATTTTCCCAGAGGCTGGTGCGTGACAGGGGATGTGATACACCCACTCAATGCCGTGCTCTTTGGCCCAGGTGTCTACGAGGTTATTTCAGAAATGAGTCCCGTTGCCTGACTCAATTCTCTCTGGGGTGCCACGTCACCACAGGACTTGTTTTTTGAGGCCCAGGATAGTGTTCCAGGCAGTGGCGTGGGGGACGGGGTATGTTTCCAGACAGACAGTCGTTCTTTCTACCATGGTGAGCACATGGTGCTTGCCTTGACGGGTCTGTGGGAGTGTGATATAGTCAATTTGCCAGGCCTCCCCATATTTATATTTCAGCCATCGTCCCCCATACCACAGAGGCTTTACCCGCTTCACTTGCTTGACTGCAGCGCATGTTTCACATTCATGGATAAGCTGTGCAATAACATCCATGGTCAAGTCCACCCCTCAATCACGAGCCCACCTGTATGTTGCATCTTTCCCTTGATGACCTGAGGTGTCACGGGCCCACCAAGCTAGAAATAATTCACCCTTATGTTGCCAGTCCAGATCCACCTCAGCCACTTCAATCTTGGCAGCCTGATCCACCTGTTGGTTGTTTCGATGTTCTTCAGTGGCCCGACTCATGGGGACGTGAGCATCCACACGATGTACCTTTACAACCAGGTTCTCTACTCAGGCAGCAATATCTTGCCACAATGCGGCAGCCCAGATGGATTTGCCTCTGCGCTGCCAGTTGCTTTCCTTCCACTGCTGTAACCAGCCCCACAGGGCATTTGCCTCCATTCAGGAGTCAGTATAGAGATAGAGCACTGGCCACTTTTCCCGTTCAGCGATGTCTAAGGCCAGCTGGATGGCCTTTGCCTCTGCAAACTGGCTTGATTCACCTTCTCCTTCAGCAGTTTCTGCTACTTGTCATGTAGGACTCCATACAGCAGCCTTCCATCTCCGGTGCTTTCCCACAAGGTGACAGGACCCATCAGTGAACAGGACAAACTGCTTTTCATCTTCTGGCAGTTTGTTATAGAGTGGGGCTTCTTCAGCACGTGTCACCTCCTCCTCTGGTGATAATCCAAAATCTTTGCCTTCTGGCCAGTCCATAATCAATTCCAAGATTCCTGGGCGATTGGAGTTTCCTACTTGAACCTGCTGGGTGATCAGTGCAACCCATTTACTCCATGTAGCATCAGTTGCATGATGTGTAGAGGGGATGTTTCCTTTGAACATCCAGCCCAGCACCGGCAGTCAGGGTGCCAGGAGCAACTGTGCTTCAGTACCAACCACTTCTGAAGCAGCTCGAACTCCTTCATATGCTGCCAATATCTCTTTTTCAGTTGGAGTATAGCGGGCTTTGGACCTTCTGTATCCCCAACTCCAAAACCCTAGGGGTCGACCTTGGGTCTCCCCTGGTGTTTTCTGCCAGAGGCTCCAGGTAGGACCATTCTCCCTGGCTGCAGTGTAGAGCACATTTTTTACATCTTGTCTTGCCCGGACTGGCCCAAGAGCTACTGCATGGACTATTTTCTGTTTAATCTGTTCAAAGGCTTGTCGTTGCTCAGGGCCCCGTTTGAAATCATTCTTTTTCCGGGTCACTTGATAGAGAGGGCTTACGATCAGACTGTAATTTGGAATATGCATTCTCCAAAAACCCACAACGCCCAAGAAGGCTTGTGTTTCCTTTTTGCTAGTTGGTGGAGACATGGCTGCTATTTCGTTGATCACATCCATTGGGATCTGACGACGACCATCTTGCCATTTGATTCCTAAGAACTGGATCTCTTGTGCGGGTCCCTTCACCTTACTTTGTTTTATGGCAAACCTAGCTTTCAGAAGGTTTTGGACTATTTCCTTCCCTTTCTCAAAAACTTCTTCCACTGTGTTGCCCCACACGATGATGTCATCAATGTAATGTAGGTGTTCTGGAGCTTCTCCCTGTTCCAGCACTGTCTGAATCAGCCCGTGGCAAATGGCAGGGCTGTGTTTCCATCCCTGGGGCAGTCGATTCCAGGTGTACTGGATGCCCCTCCAAGTGAAAGCAAACTGTGGCCTGCACTCTGCTGCCAGAGGGATGGAGAAGAATGCATTAGCGATATCAGTTGTGGCATACCACTTGGCTGCCTTTGACTCCAGTTCGGATTGAAGTCCTAGCATGTCTGGCACAGCAGCACTCAGCGGTGGAGTGACTTCATTCAGGCCACAATAGTCTACTGTTAGCCTCCACTCTCCATGAGACTGCCGCACTGGCCATATGTGACCGTTAAAGGATGAATGGTATTTACTGATCACTCCTTGGCTTTCCAGTCGACGAATGAGCTCATCGATGGGAATCAGGGAGTCTCGGTTGGTGCGATATTGCCGCCGGTGCACTGTTGTGGTGGCGATCGGCACCTGTTGTTCTTTGACCCTCAGCAACCCCACAACAGAAGGGTGCTTGGAGAGACAGGGCAAGGTAGACAGCTGTTTAGTTTCCTCCACCTCCAAGGCAGCTACACCAAAAGCCCACCTGTACCCTTTTGGGTCCTTGATACCCTCTCCTGAGGCAGTCTATGCCAAGGATGCACGGAGCCTCTGGGCTAGTTGCGTTGGGGTGGCTTTGCCACTCATTCCCAGTTAGGCTCCCTTCGGCCTCCAATACAGTTAGCTTTTGGGATCCCCCTGTCACTCCAGCAATGTTAATGGGTTCTGCCCCTATATAGTTTGATGGCATTAAGGTGCACTGTGCGCCGGTGTCCACTAAAGCTTTATACTCCTGTGGGTCAGATGTGCCAGGTTGTCGGATCCACACATTCCAGTAAGCCCGGTTAACCCTTTCCTCCACCTGGCTGGAGGCAGGGCCCCTCTAGTCCTGATCATGGCAGTCACAACTCACTTCCTGTAAATGTGAATCAAGAGTCTCTCTGTTAAGCTCAGAAATAAAATCAGCACTTCTACTCCTCTGTCTGGGGAACTGCTTACTGGAAACTGGGGCAGCAGCTTTCCTAGAGAAACCCCCCTGAGTGATTGTTCTTCCTTGCAGTTCACACACTTGTGCCTGTAGGGTTGAGGTAGGCTTGCCGTCCCACCTCCTCATGTCCTCTCTGTGGTCATGCAGGTAGAACCATAGGGTGGCCCGTGGTGTGTATCCCCTCCTTTGAGCCAAAGGATGCTTATTCCTAACAGCTGAGACACTGCTCTGTAGAGGTGGGGAGCAGAACATAACTTCTTCGAGTTGCTGGACCTCTCAGTATAGTTTCTCCACAGCAGAGACAAGCGAGGATGAGATACTTGTTTCGTAATCCCGGAGTCTATCAATCACGTCTGCCACTGTTGGTTCCTCACCCCCTCTCCAGGACATCACTGCCAATGAGTTTGTATACGAGGATGGTGCACTCTGTACAAAGTTCCGCCACACGGGTCGTGTGCACTCGGCTTCATCTGGATCTTTGGATGACTGTTGATTGTCCAGGTTACCATAAATCACCTCAAGCACAGCTAATTCCCTTAGATACTGGATGCCTTTCTCCATAGTTGTCCATTTTTCTGGGTGATATGTAACATCTTCTTTAAAGGGATACCTTTCCTTCACTCCGGACAGGAGTCGCCTCCAGAGACTGAGGGCTTGTGTTCTTTTTCCCAATTGCTATGTCAATGCCCCCTTCCCCAGAAAGGGATCCCAGTTGTTTGGCTTCTTTTCCCTTTAACTCCACGCTACTGGCCCCGTTATCCCAGCATCGCAGCAGCCAGGTGACAATGTGCTCACCTGAACGACGGCTGAAATCTTTCCACATATCTCACAACTCACTCAAGGACAGGGATCGGGTGGTCTCTATTTCATTTATGACTTCTTCCTCCTCTCCTCGTGATGGCCCTGCTGCTTCATCACCCTGTTCTAAACGAGTTGACGTCTGCTTCCAAGGTTTCTTCTTGGGGGGGGGGGGGGGGGGCAACTGATACTGGCACGGGTTGATTCTCTGAGTCAGCTCCAGTACATATCATGGGGGTTTGAGTAGCTGCAGTGCCTGCCACTTTGCCTTTCAATCCAGAGACCTTCTCTTCCCCTTGGGAGCACTGAAATCTGTTGAGCCTTGCTCAGTACACATGGGCCAGACCCCAGCATGTTGCAGTGATCTGTGTCTCTCTGGAGTTCCCAGCGTAACAACATACTTTCTCCAACTATTGTACTAGTTTTTCAGGATTCTGCACTTGTTCAGGGGTGAAACTCCAAAGCACTGGGGTGCCCAATGTCCTAGGTATTTGCCCATGCTATCCCACATGCCCTGCCGCTCATAACTATCAAGCCTTGGGGCAGATCTCTGGGTGATATTCTTAAGTTGCTTAGTCAAAACCAAAACAACATGCCCCAAAAAGTAACAATAAATGTACCTTAACCACCCAAGGATGTTAAAGATACAAAAAGGTTGTTGTAATAGAGGCAGAGACATCACAGAACAAAGTTGCAAAGATACTATTCTGTATTTCTTCCATATAAAATCTCTCAGAGGAGGAGGTATAATTGCTAATTGCCTCAACAAGGTGGTATCCAAAGTACAGTGACAGTTTCAGCAAAAAACCCAAATACCAGATAAAGCTGAAAACGAGTTTTTGCATGACAAATCTCGTAGGCAAAATGTTGCTAATCACAGCATAACACAGCAGACTAAACAAACCAATACCAATCTTTAACACAAACTGCAAAAACGAGAGCATGGTGCAGTGACCAGCAGCTGTTGTTATCTCCAACCCTTGAGCCCCATGTTGGGTGCCAAAAAGACTGTCGTGGTTTAGCGGCAGCTCAGCCCCACACAGCCGTTTGCTCACTGCCCCACTGGTGTGGTGGGGGAGAGAAACAGAAGGGTAACGCTCGTGGATTGGGATAAGAACAGTTTAATAATTAAAATTAAAAGAAACAACAACAGAAATGCAGTGTAAAGGACAACAACAAGAGGCACAAAACCCCGGGGGAGGGGGGGAGGGAGGGGATGGGAGGGGATGGGAGGGGAATGAACCGCTGAAACAAACCGCACGCGCCACAGCCGCTCACCGCCCGCCGACCCGACGCCGCCCCCGAGCCTCAAACTGCCCCCCTTAATACACTGGCCATGGTGTCACATGGTAGGGAATGAACCTGCCATTGGCCAGTCGGGGTCAGCCGCCCCCACCGTGGCCCCACCCCTCCCAGCCCCCCCACAGAATAGCGGGGTAAGCTGGAAAGGTAGCCGACCCCCCACGGTGAGGAGAATTAACCCTTCTCAGCCAAAACCAGCACACTGAGCTAACTCACAGCTGGAACTTGCACACTTGCCTGCAGGCTGTGCTCAGTTAAAAATATTCCCAAAGGCAGTGGTCTACTTAGTTTAGAAAAGCAAAAGCTGAAAGCAAACATGTAAATACACCAAGGTAGTAAGGGCGTATAGGGAAAATAATTATTTCAGCTGAAGGAAAATTTTGGTAAAAAACAGCTGAAAATGAACTGGCCATGGCTGGGTATAAACTGGACAGTAGCTGTTTCTAATTGGGAGAATAGTGGCATCCTAGTCAAATCTGCCCATGTCAAAATGCTACCTAATTTCTGGACAGGAGAGGAGGTGACCCCATTGCTTCTATCCACTACTACATATGCCAAACAGTTTGTCACACCACCAAGTCACAGCCTTTAAATCATACCACAACACACTCCTTCACTCTAGAGTTTTATTTCAAGGTGCATTACAATAACACCAGCATAGAATCATAGAACGGTTTAGGTTGGAAGGGACCAAAAAGGCCATCTAGTCCAACCCCGTTGCAGTGAGCAGGTTCATCTTCAGCTAGATCTGGTTGCTCAGAGCCCTGTCCAGCCCGACCTTGAAAGTTTCCAGGGACGGGGCATCTACAGCCTTACTGGGCAGCCTGTTCCAGTGCTTTATCACACTCATTTTAAAAAAATTTCTTCCTTATATCTAGAATAACATGCAGTTATTCTTTTGATATGACCTTTTGTTTTGTGCAGGCGAACCATGCTGGTACATTAGCTACAGTTGTGCATACTCACCCAACTACGCTTGAGACATATGGTAGAATATTGTTGTCCTGCAAGTGACTATCTGTGGATTATAAAGGCAAGCATAATGATGTCTTCTGCTGCGTGTGATACACACAACTCCCACTGAATTCTGGTTAAATGATAGCAGTGGGAGCATTGCATAGCAAGGAAACACTGATAAACAAAGAATAAGTTTCTCCCTAGTATACAACACAAGGATGTATTTTTAAATTAGAATCTCACCTTTCTATCTGAATTTGCCTTTGTGCCTTGCATTTCAATGTGGTGTTCTCTACCATGATATTTTCATACAGAAATTATAGAAATCACATGGAAGACTAGCAGGTGGGGTAAGCCCTATTTTGATGTGACATTTTACCGTATAAGCCTGACCAGATGTGGTTTTCGATTAAGGCTGGATTATTTACACTACAGCATTGGCAAAACAGTATTTGCCATAGATAGCGCCCTGTTGTGGTAAGAATAGTGAGAGTAAATAGCTATATATCATCCCTTTCACGATAACATTATCATCTAATTACATTTTGGTCAAATTAAAGTAACAGAGTAGTAATTCTCTGTGTAGGTTACAAACTGTCTCTTCTGTTAACATCTCTGGCATTCTCAAATAAGTATATCACATGCTATACTCATAAGTGCTTAGGGAATGGGATCTTTTCATTAAGTGCCTGTGCTTAGGAGCAACTACTATGTCCCTGGTGGGGTTGTTCCAATGAATGGTTGTTTTTTCTGTAAAAAATGTCTTTCCTATATTGAGATGAAAACCAGACCCTCCAGGAAATTTAATTTTTTAGTGGCCTACAGCACAAAGAATTGGTAAAGGAAGACAAGATGGCTCAGACGTTTCGTTTTGCAGAGCAGGCATCAAGGCTTATTTAAGATATTTTACTTTGGAGGGTGAGTCTGAGTTCATAGGAGATCAGATTCCTCCATAAGCCATGCAATACTTCCTGATTTTGTTCAAACTCAATTTAGGAAAAGTAGAGGTATAGGTATGGTTTAGCATATTTTAAATCTACAATATGCAAAATACACATGAAAACTTAGAAATGGTGAAATAACAAAACCTTTTCAGTCCCTCAGATATTAAGGAAAAAAGGAAGATATCTTTTCCCTGACTGTCATTAAAGTACAGATGATTAATTTTTTAAAATTAGCTGTGGGGGTTTTTTTCACTTAAGTGCTCTACCACTCCAAGTACAGATGATGAATATCGGGAACAACTCCCTTTTTTCAGAATGATTTTCCACCTATTCCACTGTCTAAAGTAGTCTTTCTGATTAGCCACCTCTTTTTCAGTCCATAATCAAAGCTATTAGCATTTTTTTTTAATTAAAATTCAGTGCTACCCTATAAGTATCGTTTTACTGATTCATATCAAGAGTCTGTCTTGCTCAGTTTTCTGTCTCCAACAGTTGCCTTTAAATGGATGCCCACTGGATCAGATTCAATGTTATTTTCCCTTATTATTTTTCCAGCCTCCCAGTTTTCAATACAATGACATTTTTTAGCCTACTTTGCTTCACCTATTCAGTAACCCTCAATAGCTCTCTTCTAAGTACTTGCTCCATCCTTACTTCGATTTATCTGGCATCCACCATATCCAACAGCAAGGGGCCCACCAATCTGCCACCTATTCTGTGATACACCACCTCCTTATGTTTGTTCTGGATCCAGCTTTGTTTGACCGCTCCTATTTCTTGCCTTGGCAGAGACTAGGTGTATTATTCACTCTGTGCATCACTTGCATTTATCTTTGTTGAATTTAGCCTCTCGTTTACCTACACTATTTTTTTTTTCAACTTAATCTGTGGACCTGAGTCATATTTCTCCCCAAACAATCTCAACTGTAGAATAAGGAATCTTAGCCTATTGCCTTGGTTTTTTGCATGGAAGCTGTCCAGCGCCCCTAACTGCCCTTGTTGCCCTTTTCTGAAAATTTTCCATATGTGCCAATACTGCTTGAGGCAGTGATAAACCCCAAACTTACGCAGCAGTACAGTGATATATGTTTTATTTCCTATGCTTTTTCATAATAATTCCTAATATTTTGTTTGTTCATTTACTGCTGCCAGCTACTGAGCTGACATTCTCCTGGAGTTACCATAGCCACAAACCATTTTTCCTGAAATGTAAAGACACATCAGAAGCCATAGAATGATAAAATCATAGAATTGTTAAGGTTGGAAAAGACCTTTAAGATCATCAAGTCCAACCGCTAACCTATCACTGCCAGTCCACCACTAAACCATATCCTCAAGCACCACATCTACCCTTCTTTTAAATACCTCCAGGAATTGAGACAAAACCACCTCCCTGGGCAGCCTGTTCCGATGTTTGACAACCCTTTTGGTAAAGAGATTTTTCCTAATATCCAAACTAACCTTCCCCTGGTGCAGCTTGAAGCCATTTCCTCTTGTTCTATCACTAGTACCCTGGGAGAGGAGACCAACCCCCACCTCGCTACAACCTCCTTTCAGGTAGTTGTAGAGAGCAATAACATCTCCCGTCAGCCTCCTCTTATCCAGACTAAACAACCCCAGCTCCCTCAACCTCTCCTCATAAGACTTGTGCTCTAGACCCTTCACCAACTTCACTGCTTTTCTTTGGACGCGCTACAGCACCTCAATGTCCTTCTTGTAGGGAGGGGCCCAAGACTGAACACAGTATTCAAGGTGCGGCCTCACCAGTGCTGAGTACAGGGGCATGATCACTTCCCTACTCCTGCTGGCCACACTATTGCTGACACAAGCCAGGATGCTGTTGGCCTTCTTGACTGCCTGAGCACGCTGCCGGCTCATGTTCAGGCGGCTGTCAACCAACACCCGCAGGTCCTTTTCCTCCAGGCAGCTCTCCAGCCACTGTTCCCCAAGCTGGTAGCATTGCATGGATTTGTTGTGACCCAAGTGCAGGACCCGGCACTTAGCCTTGTTGAATCTCATACAGTTGGCTCCGGCCCAACAATCCAGCCTGTCCAGGTTCCTCTGTAGGGCCTTCCTGCCCTCCAGCAAATCAACATTTCCACCTAGCTTGGTGTCATCTGCAAACTTACTGAGAGTGCACTCAATCCCCTCATCTAGATCATCAAAGAAGATATTGAACAGGACCGGCCCCAACACTGAGCCCTGGAGAACACCACTCGTGACTGGCTGCCAACCAGATTTTACTCCATTCGCCACCACTCTCTGGGCTCGGCCATCCAGCCAGTTTTTAACGCAGCGCAGAGTGCACTTGTCCAAGCTGTGAGAGGCCAGCTTCTCCAGGAGAATGCTGTGGGAGACAGTGTCAAGGGCCTTACTAAAGTCCAAGTGGACAATGTCCACAGCCTTCCCCTCATCCACTAAACAGGTCACCTTATCATAGAAGGAGACCAGGTTAGTGAGGCAGGACTTCCCTTTCATAAACTCGTGCTGGCTGAGCCCGATACCCTGGTCTTCCCACATGTGCTGCATAATGTCATTCAAGATGATCTGCTCCATGACCTTTCCTGGCACTGAGGTCAGGCTGACAGGCCTGTAGTTCCCCGGATTCTCCTTCCGACCCTTCTTGTAGAGGGGCGTCACTTTCGCTAGCTTCCAGTCATCTGGGACCTCCCCGGTTGACCATGACTGCTGATAAATGATGGAGAGTGGCTTGGCGAGCTCCTCTGCCAGCTCCCTCAGTATCCTTGGGTGGATACCATCTGGCCCCATGGACTTGTGAACATCAACGTGAAGGAGCAGGTCTGTGACTGCCACCTCTTCAACAACTGGGACTTCATTCTGCATACTATCTCCATCTCCCAGCACAGGGGCCTGACAACCCTGAGAATGAACAGTCTGACTATTAAAGACTGAGGCAAAGAAAGCATTAAGTACCTCAGCCTTCTCCTCATCTTTCGTGGCAAAATCATTTTAAATGTGAAGGTAAGAATGCTTTTCACCCTATAAATCAATTTCTTTTATCTATACTGATTTTGTCGCTCTGTCCTGTGATTTTTTAAGCTCCCTCCAGTTTTATTGCCAGTGAGCTTCATCACTTTACTGCTCACTTTTCTATGGCGTATGAGCTGAATATGAAGCAACCGTGGAAAAGGTTGTGGTAGAAACAGGCAAATGTTAGTATTCATTTTCACTATTCATACCATAACTTCTTTTCTAGTTGCTTCTATTTCAGAAGAAAACCCCTCTGTTTCTCCTCTTCAGGAAAAGGTTTTAGTTGGAAATGTCCCAGTTTCTTTTACAATGAACACTGCAAAAAATGCAGTGACCATTTCTGCAAAGGTCTCACCCTTACATGGTGTCCTCAAGGATGCCCTTACTGGGTGCTCCTGAGGTGGTTTGGTCATGTGATGCTTAAGGACTCTTTGAAGTACATCTGTCCCAGCTATTGTAATATCCCTGAAGGTTGCAATTACAGCTTTGGTTCCCTTAGATTCTTGTTCTTCAAACTCTTTTTTGGCTTCTCTAAGAGTTTATGATCCTTTCTATTTTGAAAACTATTTCAACTTTCTGAAGCATTCATTCTCAATTACACAAAACTCCTCTGTGAAGGTCTTCAGCAATACTGGCATTCCTATAGGGCTGTGAAATGACTGCCTGCCTTCTACCATGTTTCTAAGGTTCCTGCTATGCCAATATCCTCACTTAAGGCCAGGCCTTATTGTTCCCCCATTTAATTTCTTACACTGATTCAACATCAGTGTAGAAGCAGTTGTACTAATGTTTTGGCTTTCTTCATGGACTTCTGTGTAAAAGACAATCCATTTGTTTCTACTTCTGATTGAGTGATTTCTATCAGTGGTCAATTTCTACCATAAAGAATTTAATGGTATTTACAATAGTCTTAGAAAAACAACCTGTTTTTGTTGGAATTTTCACAAATTTGAACATCCACAAATATTTAAAAGCTCTTGGTATTGCATGCAAAGTGAATAAGTGATTAGTTTTACAGTTGGCTAACAATAATACGGATGCCTTTGTAGAAAAAAATGAATACAGAATAAAAGAATCTGAAAGAAAAAAGGTTCCACATTTACTGTTTATAACATTTCTCTCTGCAGCTTTCCTCTTATTTTTGGTCATGTGTGTTCCAAAAATAATTATCAAAATGGAATTCTACTCTAACCTTAAGACTGTGTAAGAGTTATATGATACGTGTGTATCTCTCACAGTTCTACCTGGTCAACACTGAGACACTTTCCAAGTCTCATCTCTCTCAAACACATGACAGACACAAGAAGGCTTCATTCCCATTTTCCTTCCCATGGTCGTGCTGTGTATTTCAGCTGGTTCAAGCCATGATTTCATATAGCAGCAGTTCCCACAGGCATCTTTCTTCATCACTGCATAATGGTTCTCAGGTAGCACTACTTGCAAAGCAGTGAAAGCGAAGGGCTGAAACCACCCAAATCTATCAGCTCAGATGCAGAGTCTTACAGCCAGAAATCTCTTAGGCTTTTTCCTTCCATTTACTGCAGCTCCATGTTATAATGTGAAAGGCCAAACTAGTTTAAACCACATGTAGTCTTCCAGTGGCACTGAAGTTCAGGTTTCAGTACAATGCTTGCCTACAAGGTAAGCTGGTGAAACCTTAAAATATTACTTTCTACAGTTTTATTATGCTAGTGGTAATATTGTTACCTTCCTCAGTCTTTTACCCCATGACACATGATACTACTATAAATTCAAAGGGAGAACCAACAGCACAAAGACTTCTATGAGTTTCTGAATGACTGCCATGGACATTTTGTCTTACCACATGCTTGTTGTCCTCTCTGGTGTCTGACATGAATAGTTGTATAGGATAAACTCATCTGCCATACCCTCACCCTTCTTTATTCACCAATGGTTCTCCTTTAATGCCTTTATTTTCCTTTGTGGTGGTAAATATCAATGTTTGTACTTACCTCATCTTACCTGTCTGCTTCTGAAGTCTTTGTGTATACATCCTTTTCAGCTGGCTCTAGTCAAAAGCTGGCACTGCCATTCTGCAGAAACTCTTGCCTTCTTCACTGTGGTCTTCATTCTTTTTCCAGAATTACATTTTTTTGTTAAGACCTTTCGTATTATTTCTTTTCAGAATTCATTGTTGAAATAAGGCTATTCTAGTGCAGACTCATTCATTTTTACTTCACCCTGAGTACCACAACAGTTGCTTTGCATATTAGTAGTTATTATATTTCAAGATTATCAGAAATTACTTAGAAGACCTGGGTTCTAGAGGCAGTAGAGGTCTTGCTGCTAAGACACTATCTGTTCCTCTATTTTCTATTTTAAGTGATGATAATATATATTTACAGCAGAAAATTGCTTTAACATCTGCAATTAAAAGGCACCTTTCCTTCTCTTAAAAAATGTTATTATTTCAACCATGCTATTTTAGTTGAAGAAATAGATCCCCTTATAGAAAATGCAGTAAGAATTATCTGTCTGTTCTAGTATAAGCTACATTCATAGCAAGGTTTCCGCTGATGTAGTTATCTGTTAAAAGAAACAGTGCACCAAACCACATAGCCATATAGGTATGTTGTACAGGGGGACAATATGGATGTAGGCCATTGCTTATAAAATATCAAAGATATTATACATTATATATGCACAGTGCATAAAGCTCATGTAAAGCTTTTTAAGCTCATAGGCTGGAAAAAAGGCCCACCCAACCAGGATGAAGAAGCAGGCAAAATATTCTATAAGCAGCTTGGAGAAGTCTCACAGTCACTAGCTCTTGTTCTCATGGGGGACTTCAACTTAGCATATGTCTGCTGGAAATACAAGACAACAGAGAGGAAAGAGTCTAGGAGGTTCCTTGAGTGTGTGGAAGATAACTTCCTCACACAGATGGTGAGTGAGCCAAGTAGGTAAGGTGCTCCGCTTGACCTGTTGCTGGTGAAGAGAGAAGGACCGGTGGGTGATGTGATGGTTGGAGGCCATCTTGGGCTTAGCTATCACAAAATTATAGAATGTTTGATTCTTGGATCTAACCATTCCTTTATCAGCAGTCTCAGCTAACTGGGGAGATCCCAGTTGACTAGAGGTAAGCAAATGTGACACCTATCTACAAGAAGGGCCAGAAGGAGGATCCAGAAAGCTACAGACCTTTCACTCTGACCTTGATGCCAGGGAGGGTTATAGAGCAGGTCATCTTCAATGACATCATATGGCACCTACAGGACAACCAGGTGATCAGGCCAAGTCAGCATGCGGTTAAGAAAGACAATTCCTGCTTGACTAACCTGATATCCTACTATGACAGTGACCCAGTTAGTGGATGAAGGAAAGGCTGTGCATGTTTTTTACCTAGACTTTAGCAAAGCCTTGGAAAACATTTACCACAGCATCCTCCTGGAGAAACTGGCTGCTCATGGCTTGGATGGGCATACACTTTGAAGTAAATGAAGTAAATGAAGTAAAAAACTGGCTGGCTAGCCGAGCCCAGAGAGGTGTGGTGAACAGAGCTAAATCCAGTTGGTGGCCGGTCATGAGCGGGGTTCCCCAGGGCTCAGTATTAGGGCTAGTGCAGTTTAATATCTTTATCAATGATCTGAATGAGGGGATCGAGTGCACCCTCATTAAGTTTGCAGATGACACCAAGTTGGATGGGTGTATTGATCTGCTGGAGGGTAGGAAGGCTCTGCAGAGGGATCTGGACAGGCTGGATCGATGAGCTGAGGCCAATTGTATGAGGTTTAACAAGGCCAAGTGTCAGGTCCTGCACTTGGGTTGCAACAAATCCATGCAATGCTACCAGCTTGGGGAAGAGTGGCTGGAGAACTGCCTGGAGGAAAAGGACCTGCGGGTGTTGGTTGACAGCCGCCTGAACATGAGCCGGCAGCGTGCTCAGGCAGTCAAGAAGGCCAACGGCATCCTGGCTTGTGTCAGCAATAGTGTGGCCAGCAGGAGTAGGGAAGTGATCATGCCCCTGTACTCAGCACTGGTGAGGCCGCACCTTGAATACTGTGTTCAGTTTTGGGCCCCTCCCTACAAGAAGGACATTGAGGTGCTGGAGCACGTCCAAAGAAAAGCAGTGAAGTTGGTGAAGGGTCTAGAGCACAAGTCTTATGAGGAGAGGTTGAGGGAGCTGGGGTTGTTTAGTCTGGATAAGAGGAGGCTGACGGGAGATGTTATTGCTCTCTACAACTACCTGAAAGGAGGTTGTAGCGAGGTGGGTGTTGGTCTTCTCTCCCAAGCAACAAGCAACAGAACAAGAGGAAATGGCTTCAAGGTGCGCCAGGGGAGGTTTAGTTTGGATATTAGGAAAAATCTCTTCACCAAAAGGATTGTCAAGCATTGTAACATGCTGACCAGGGAAGCGGTTGAATCATATCCCTGGAGGTATTTAGAAGATGTGTAGACATGTTGCTTAGGGCCATGTTTAGTGGTGGACTTAGCAATGCTTGGTTAATGGTTGGCCTTGATGATTTTAAAGGTCTTTTCTAACCTAAGCGATTCTATGATTCCCCCTTTCCTTCCCTCTCTGCTAAAGTAATCTGCTGTTGGCAGGTAGTGTTCTTCTGTCTCAAGGAACACTTCTATGTTTTACTTGTTTGTTTCAGTTGTGTTTCCCAGAGGCTCTAGCTCCACAGTTCTAGTCTGAGGGCAGCACCATTTTGAACAGCAAGTAGTGTGGAAGGTCACCAAATGGTGTCATTTTCTTTGCTGATGAAGCTGGTTCCTGGCTGACATATGTTGACAGATGGCCATCGTGTTGCACTCAGTCAGAAAGAAACCCATGCCAAACAGATATAAGTTTAGCCTTTCCAGTATTTCAAGTAAGTAATAGATTGGGGTATTTTTGCAGTCTTAACTGAAAAATTGACTTAAATATAAAAGAACTACTTTGCCTCTGGGTTAATTTGAAATGCATCCAGAAGTGCCTTTTAAAATTCTAAAAACCTTTAAAACCCATGAAAAAGTTTCGATTTATTTCTTAGTCGTTGTATGCATTTTAGTGCTACTAAAATAAGTGTCTTCTAAAAAGTCATTCTGAAGAGTGTGTGGCACAAATATACAAGCTTAACTGCACCCCTTATAGGATGAACAAAGCCTGCCACTGCTAGGAAGAATTCACTTTTTAGGTGCTTATTTAACTGCTGTAATGTTAAAAGATTCAAAAAGTTGAGCTCCCCTTTCTTATATACCCATGTAATAATGTCATACACATTTGGCCCTTATAGCTGTTGTCCATTGATTATTGTTCACTGATTTCTCAGTCAGAGACTTCCAGACTTTGGCTGCTGACCCTCACATGAGGACTCTGACAATGTATTATCCCTAAGACAAGTGAAGCTGCTCTTCCTCAGCTCATAGAGATTTTGGTGCTGCCTTCTTTTGCTCACCTGTTGTCAAGAACTGCTACTGCCTGATACCTCCTGTGCCTTCCCAATGCACAGCGTCCCAATGACTGTTGTTCCCTCTCCATCAAATTTTCAAGTCTTATGGATTTTTCCATGGTATATTGATTTTGAATACTGTGGGTCTACGTACCTGAGTACCACAATATACTCCAGTTTCAGTTTCAGCTAAGCACTGTTTAGAGAACTCAATTTACACCTCTTTTCTTTTGGAAATTTTCATTCTATGGGTAAAACTTTTGAGTAAATGTGATGTTTTCTGATCCACAGCATAGATGGCATTTTCATTTTCATTTCCGCAGCAGTTGTTGAATTCCTGCAGTGGAGGTTTTACAAGCGATACAAGTGCAAATTATAACAATTCACACTCAGGACTCAAAAAGACCGTCTACTCAGGGTTTGCCAACACTACTTTGCTTGCATTCCTTTTTTTGGTACTGAAAGTAGATGGGTTTGAGAAACTTTGCCCACAAATGCTCATATAAAGTCATAATGAAATTGAAGTAGACATACCATATGCTTCCCATTAAAAATAGTCTTAATTTTCAAGTAATTGGAGATTGAGTATGAAAGATGATTCCTGGACTTGTTTGTCCCATTGCTCATTAAGAGTTCATGTCCCCAGTGTTGACTGCTGAGTACCATGGATGACACACAAAAAAGCCCTACACTCTCAAGAATGTAGCAACTATATCCAAATTACCAAACTCTGCCCTGATACATCACCACGCTTCAGCAGCCCGGTTGTAACTGCCCACTACACATATTTGCCTGTGGCACTCCATGTTACATGCAAGATGACACACCCTTCTTTCACTCAAATTAGCTGGTTAACCAATGGGGAAGCTCCTGCAGGGTTACTGGTGGAGGGCAGCTTGGCACCTTAGTGGCTTGCTTGTGCCCTCAAAGGCATCTGAGTCTTTTTCATGGGGCTCACAGATATGACAGAAGATGTTTGGGAGACCCAAGTGCAAGGTCTTGCACCTGGGTCAGGGAAACCCCCAGTATCAAGACAGACTGGGCAATGAAGGGACTGAGAGCAGCCCTGTTGAGGATTTGAGGGTGCTGGTGGATGAAAAGCTGGACATGAGTCAGCAACATGCACTCACAGGCCTGAAAGCCAACCATATCCAGACCTGCATCAAAAGAAGTGTGCCAAGCAGGTCAAGGGAGGTGACTCTGCCCCTCTACTCTGCTCTGAGTGAGACCCCACCGGGAGTGCTGAATCCAGCTCTGGAGCCTCCAACACAAGAAAGACATGGACCTCTTGAGGCGGGTCCAGAGGAGGGCCACAAAAATGACCAGAGGGATGCAGCACCTCTCCTACAAGGAAAAGCTGAGGCAGCTGGGGTTGTTTGGCCTGCAGAAGAGAAGGCTCTGGTGGCACCCTATTGCAGCTTTTCAATAATTAGAGGAGGCTTATAAGAAAGATGGGGACAGACTTTTTAGCAAGGCCTGTAGCAAAAAGACAAGAGGTAATGATTTTAAACTAAAAGAGGGTAGATTCAGATGAGATATAAAGAAAAAAAATTTTACAATGAGGGTGGTGAAACACTGGAACAGGTGGTAGGTTCCTCATCCCTGGAAAATTCAAAGTCAGGTTGGATGGGTCTCTGAGCAACCAGATCTAGCTGAAGATGTCCCTGCTTATTGCAAGGGAGTTGGACTAGATGACATTTAAAGGTCCCTTCCAACCCAAACTAGTCTTTGATCCTACAATTCTATCATTTGCACCCTTCTAGAGAGGCAGTCAGAGGCTAGGCATTATACCCTGAAGATCCTAAAAAACAGTTACATGCAATGAATCCAACTCCCTGGATTAAGACAGCTGGCAGATGTGATACAGGACCCAGAGGTGATACAGGACCTCAACCTCTGATTTTTTAGAGGGGTGGCTGGAGGCCAGGTGAGTTATCCAAGGACATCTCAAATGCACTAGACTTGTGTGTTCTGCTGAACTGAGCCTAACATCATCTTTGACCATCATGAAAGATTTTACACACAGTTTGCTTATCTACTGGAATATGTTTATATGGAAATGCAGGTGTCAGCCTCAGACTGAATCCCACCCTAAATGATGGAACTGGGATTGTACCAGATGACCTCCAGAGGTCCCTTCCAACCTCAACCATTCTGTGAATCCAGTTGTTCAACATCACTATTTGTTTGCTCTCACTTCAAAGAAGCAGATTCACAAAATTCTCAGGAGCATTATGAGGATGGGATATTTTCAGTCCATGTAAGTAGAATGGTAAGATTTTGTGGATGAATCTGTTTTTTTACTGTAAACCACTCAATAAAAATATATATAAGTTCCATGGGCAGGTCAAGATGTATTGTTTATATATACTGCAGATTGTAGCTGCAGTGAGTATTTTGTGATTAGGAAACATAAGAAAGTGAATTAACAATAAAACCCAAGGGAATGGCATGAGGATTTGCCAGGGGAGGTTTAGGTTGGATATTAGGAAAAGGTTCTTCACCCAGAGGGTGGTGGAGCACTGGAACAGGCTCCCCTGGGAAGTGGTCGTGGCACCAAGCCTGATGCTATTCAAGAATCATTTGGACAACTTCCTCAGACACATGGAGTGAATTCTGGGGTTGTCTTGTGCAGGAACAGGAGTTGAACTCAATGATCTTTGCAGGTCACTTCCAACTCAGGACATCCTATGATTCTATGACACTTTTTATTGAAGTGGATGTCAATGCTTTTAAGCCATTTAAATGAGTCATAAAGGCGCTTGGATGTGATGTTTGTCACTTTAGTCAACTGCTATGTATACTAAATTTTAACTATTTCCTTGCCTGTGCCAGCCGGAACAACATTTCTGAGACTTCTCTAGGATTGTTAAGATAATGCTACTTCCTTTTTCTTACATTTTAATTAAGCCCTTACAGTCCACAAGGATGGTATTCACAGATTCTGCTGGAATGGTGCTTGTTTCTTTTTCATGTCCACTACAAATTTCCAAAGCTGTTTTGAATTCTCTCACCACCAGCATTGTTCCAATAGTTTCCTCAGCAATCACTGGAGCTGCTCCAGAGTTTTTCCAGTATAAAAAGTCAGAGAATGCTATTTTGGAAGGAATGCAAAGGGAAGGAATATGAGGTAGGCTCAGGCATACTTCTTTATCACTACAATCCCCACTGACAAGATAATACAAAACCAAAAGCAGCCATTCATTTTCCTCCATTACACCACTTTTCATCATATTGGGAATAAGAGGAGTACCAATTAGGTGCCTTTTCCTGTGAAAAGTCCTCCCATGCCAGCAATTTTTTTACAATCAGCTCCCTAGAAGAACACAGCTCCTGAGTCATCATGTCTAGTCACTAGCTTTCAGAAGCATTGTTATATAAATTGATTAAATGCTAATAGCAGAAGGCAGTATGACTAGAGTATGCAATGCTGATAGACAGACTAAAGGGTCAGTGGTGTTTAGTTGTTTAAGTAAGATACAACAACACATTCAACTGCATTATTGATAGATCAATTGTACTATGCTAGATGAGGTATCTATGTTATAAAGATACAAATCACACTAGATAAAATAACGGACAGACTAGTTCCTCAAATGACCATAATAATTGCTGTATGCTGGAGAAGGAGTACTGCTTAGTGGCAATCAATTTATGAAGTGTAGGTAAAATGGAAAGCTTCTTTATTTTCAGGTTGAGAGCAGATGTCATTCAAGAACAAAACAAGGCTGATTTAAGAGAAAGTGGAGTAATAGTTTAAACTGAAGAAAGAGTCCCACTATAGTTTGCAGAGTTCAAACTTTTTTGGGTTTCAAACAAGCAATTTTTTTCCTTAAACTTTCTCTGAAAACTAACTCAGAAGCAACTCAGAGTTTCTAGCAATTTCTTGAGCAGACAGACAACCCTTCTATCTATTATTCCTCTCTTTCTTGGTCTCTGTAACCCATCAAAGCCAAAGGTGGTCTTACTTACTGGGAATAATTTTGGCCTCTGTGTGACCTTATATGTGAAAACAGCTTGTAGATGTAAGTACTCTCTCATTCACACTCGTTAGATTTAACTAGGAGTAACTTCACTGGAACCTGGAACTTCACTAAAATCCCATTAGCAGAAAACTGGTTTAAAAAGGGAACTAGGTTCTATCTATAAAATTTGAAAACCTAGGCTTGAGAGATGAAGCCTGGAATTTTGCTGTCATGGTCCAGTCACAGATTGCTTTAAGCACTGTATTTATCTGTAGCAGTCACACTGTAGGAATGGGGGCTTTCTCCAGCTAATGTACAGAACAAAGAATACTGTGGGAGAGGGGTTTTATGCTGTAAAACTCTGATTTATTGGTGAAATTTGTATGTTTTCCTCATGCACCAGGGATCCACTTGGCAGCAGATGTGGACCAAGAAAGACTTTTTGTCTAAAGGCGTTTTGGAAATCTAGAACTGCTTTCCCTTTTGCTCTCTGGTGTTTTCTCTTTTTGCATTTCCTTTCTAGTAGAGATGATCCTAACAAGCTCTTTACTATTGTGGAGACCTACAACAAAAGCAAGTCCTGCAATTTCTTCCTGTGTTATATGACTGTGATTCTGGCTTTTGCTGTTTCACTGCGAGCCTTTAGACTGTTATGAAGTGCTGGGAAGTTCTGTAGGCTGTGAGGCACAGAAGCATGTGTGGTTTTTGTCCAGATCTAAGCATCACTTCCATCATTGCTTTCAGTCACAGGATATGGTGCTTAATGAACAATACCTATTCTTTCAGTTTCATATACTATTCATATACTAATTGTTAGCAATCAGCTTATATATCCCTAAGCTCTGCAGCCCAAGTTGAAATGGGAAGCTTGTGTGGCCCTGTCTTGCAGTCAAGCTTGCACAACTGTCATCCTTCACGTTCTTTAGCACACCCCTGAAGGGCAAGTCCTGCTTGCTTCCACTGGAGAGTTAGTGTGTTATTCCAACAGCAGCACAGTGCTGCATAAAAAAACCTGACAAATCCATTCATCAAAGCTTACAAGAGAAACAGATTGTACCTGGGTGAGTGCAGCCTCCCTGTGCTATATTATGAAAATCAGTCATTTCTCCCCAGTCATAAGGAAAGGTACAACTCTCACCCAAAATAATGTTCACAGGTGTACTAATCTTACCTAAAGTTGAACTGTGAGTAACTCCATTTGCTACAAGACAGTGAGTCAAATGACCAAGTGCAACCTCCCTCTATATTCTGACCAGCTCCTTCTTTGGGACTGATGCGATCTTATGGTCTCTTTTGGCCTCACCCTACAAGCCAGTCACTGCACCTAGATATGTCTGCTTCTACCTATGCTATGAGCAGAAGGGAACATTGTCTCTCCAGGATGGGGAACAGGAAAATTGAGAAGAAATGTCAAGGCAAAGAAATTACAAGATTCCCTTGAAGAAAATGTTTAAATGTGGCTTTCCCAGTTTGTGGTATATTTCAGAAGGCTGTAAAGATTATACCTCCTTAAGCCTCGTAACAGATCACATACCATTTCAGAGGCCATGTGTCATGATATTACATGCTCATTGCTTGATTACTGTGTATTAGTCACTGTAAACTCAGCAGGATTTTTTCTATTTCTGACTTCTTTTTCTCATTACAAAGCTTTTAGTTTAAATACATTACCTTGTCTTCCTGGTAAAAACACTACCCTGGCAATCACCTCTGACGCACATGCTGGTAGCATACTGCCTCAGAAGTCTGATCTGTGCAATACACACTGGTTGCAGAGAAACTTTTGGGAAGATCTGATGACTTAACAAGCCTCTACTGAAACGGCCTTCTTTGGCCCTATATCTTATGTCCAGACCTGCAAGCACAATAGCTAAGTCAACAATGTAAGATCTGACTTATCCGCAACAACCATCAAAGACATCAGAAGTGGGAGGGCTGATCTCAGGAAAAATGGGCTGGCCAGGCTGTAGAAACTATGTGCAGCAGATCTCAGTGCTATCACAATAAGGTATGGTAATTTTGTGGCTGTGCAAACCTAAGATGCTTCTCCTGGTCATTAACAGTTTTGCAATCTGAGACCACTGGCAGACTACTGGGGGCTCATTCCTCTAGCCTTCATGAGATTATTCTGTGCAAATGTTTATTCACACTTAGAGCCTATGAGAACAGATACAGTTTAAACCATTAATTAGTGCCCATGCTGTTGTGGCAGGCTCAACCCTGGCCCAATCCCAGGCTATACAAATGGATGATTGACTACTCCCTCAACAGCCAGTTCCTCTTGGATCTCTTACCCATATTTATAGGGAAGAGAAGTGAAGGATATACCAGTTCTATCAACACTGATAACAAACTCTCTCTTCATAGCTGGATGACCCAACACTGCCTCTTTCACAATCAAGGTTTAGTGCTATTGCTGCCCAGTAAACTGGATGGCCTTTCAGCAAAAGAGGTAGCTGCATAAGTAATTTTTCACAAAGCCACCAGTATACAACTGACCTCTCAAAAATAAGACAAAAATCTCCAAAAGCCAACATCTGTTGCAGAACATGACTGGTGAGTAGGTTCATCTATGCCTATAAGGTCTTGTGTTCACTTGGATATCATAGTATAAACATCACCCCCAATAACCTATATTGCTAAAAGTTCGTCAGCCAGATGCTCTACACAATTATGTATCACATTGGATTTGGTTTTTCCCATTTATATACAGACTATAAAACTGCAATTGTGAAAGACTAAAACGTGAAAAATGAAGTGGGTCTATCTTCAAGTAGAAGCATCAGCATTATACTTCAGAGATCCCAACAAAAAACAAAATCTGTAGAAAAAGATGTTAACTCTCTCATATCCTTAACTGGGACTGCTTCTTTAATTCTTCCGGTGGATGATGTTTCTGGATGCCTTTTTTAGCCCCGCTTTCCAGGCAGAGCTCACTAGTGAGGTATGTCTGTCTTGGATAGCAGCCAGGGTTCATGCATCAGTAGGAGGGCATCTCCTACCCATATGAGGTCTTCAGGGTCCCATCTCAATCCTACTATTAGAATTTGAGTAATAAGTTACTGGCAACATACTTGCACAAAATCACTGGTTTTCACATGAAACAAGGTTAAATGAGCTAAGGAAGGAGACACACATTATAAAATTAATCAGTTAAGTGCACACATTCTGCATAAACAGGGTGTCATTATTAGTCTATATTTCACAGAGCAGGTATAATAAACAAGAGGTGGTGGATGAATACCACAACACAGTGCACATAGTGTACCAGTAAATAATGAGCTTTAGCTGTAGTAAAATCTTCATTGCTGTCATCTGTAACCACTAGGACTTGCCGCTTGCAGTGAAAGATGAAGGTCGGAATATGCTTTAAAAATATTCCACTGAAAATGGAATCTATTGATTTGACATGGTTTAAAATAGCATTATCACTAACAGTGGCTCTTCATCATAAGGGCTGGTATTTATTTATGGTTTATTTTACATCTTTTTGGGTCTGTTTCCTATTAGCTGAGATATTTTAAATGGATTATGATCATCTGAAATCCTGATGCGTCAGTTAATGTGATTTCATATTGAGCATGTCATTAACCTCCCATTATTTGGGAGGTTATCTCTAGATCAGTTTGGTGCACTTAAAAGAGAAGACCATCAGCAGTAAAATACAAGGCCTTTCTCCACAGAAATGATACCGCAGAGAAAATAACACTGCTTATAAATCTTGTCGTAAATGTAACTCCTACACTTTTATCTGTGTGTAAAACAAAAGACAGATAATGTCAGATAAATACTAATTAATCTCAAATAATTAATGGATGAAGTACACAAAACCACTTTTGTTCCTTTGGATTTTTCCCAGCACAAATAAACTATAAACCTGGCTAACTTGTCATTTAAACTGGGTTTATGAGTTCTTGCATAAGTGGAGCAGCATGAAACAGATGGGCTGTCTTGAGGAATGTTCACTGAAAGCTTTGCAGAGGCTTATATTAACTTATACCAAGACTTCTTAATTAATTTAAGTCTAGTAACTTTGGTAGAATTACTTCTTATTGACATAAACTGAGAAAAGAATAGGGTGTCTTACAGGAAAAGGGATGACTATGAGATGGATGGGCTTGGACACACATCTGACTACTTGACTACTCCAATGAAGGGGAGGAGGAAAGGAGAAGAAGAAAGCAAAGAAGTAGAATTAGGAAATGGGTTGGCTTGAACAGGTGCGCAGATCCCGGGCCTTCAGTAATGCCCAGTACTTATGAGTTAATTACAACATAAATCATTGTGCAAACCCTCTTTGTCATACCACTTGTTAACACATAGTTTCTTTGTTAACAACAAACTAGCTAGTCACCGAACTGTGCCTTTCTGGGGGAGTTTTTAGATAGTTATTATTTCTACAGTAGGTGCCAACTGCTGAAAACACCTGTGGTGTTCACCCATAATCTCTGCACTTTTTACTGGATGACCTGTGCTGGATCATTCTCTCAGCACAGCCCTTTATGATCAGAAGTGTAGAGCAGGCTGAATTGAGTCACTTTTGCTTTTTACTTCTGTAGACTCCTATAAAAACAGTCATCACAGTGGCTCTGAAGGGCAGAAAATTCTTCTGACAACAGTGCAAAATAAATCCTGAAAAGTTAGTGATGCACCAAGAATCCTGAGGCATGTTTCCAGAAAACAGAGTCCCTGACACTAGAAACTTTGCACTGCAATTTACCTCATGTGAAATTAAGACCATTTGGTTCTGTTGTGGTTTAGCCCCAGTCAGCAACTAAGCACGACACAGCTACTCACTCACTCCCCCCACCCCAGTGGGGTGGGAGAGAGAATCAGAAGAGCAGAAGTAAGAAAACTTGTGGGTTGAGATAAGAACAGTTTAATAGGCAAAGCAAAACAGTAACAGCAATAATAATAATAATAACAGTAACAATATAATGAAAAGGAAAAGCAAAAGCAGCACACGCAAGCAAAGCAAAACAAGGAATTCCTTCATCACTTCCCATGGGCAGGCAGGTGTTCAGCCATCTCCAGGAAAGCAGGGCTCCATCACACATAACAGTTACTTAGGAAGACAAACGCCATCACTGCAAACGTCCCCCATTCTTCTTCTTTTCCCAGCTTTATATACTGAGCATGACGTCATATGGTATGGGATATCCCTTTGGTCAGTTTGGGTCAGTTGTCCCAGCTCTGCTCTCTCCCTTCCTGGATTCTTGTGCCCCTAGCAGAGCATGAGAAGCTGGAATAATCCTTGACTAATATAAGCACTACTTAGTGACACTTAGCACCTACTTAACAGCAACTAAACCATCAGTGTGCCATCAGAACTATTCTCGTACCAAATCCAAAACACACTATGCCAGGTACAGTGGCAAAAACTAACTCCATCCCAGCCAAAACCAAGACAAGCACTCTATTTACACTGCTTTCTCTTAGAGGCAGAATGATTACATGAAACTGGGAGCCATGAAAACCTAAATTCCAATAATCCCAGCTCTCTGGGAAGTGTTATCCGTACTTCAGATATCCCACCTACAAAATGCAGGTAACAGTAATTACTGCTGTGAGGCTTTACTACATAATATTCCAAACATACAAACCTATATAGCTATGTACTATAAAAATATGGCATTCAAAACTGAATAGAGAGAAAGCACTATGTTACTATCATCAAATTTAGATGCTGTTGTTAAAGTTCTCCATTGTGGAGAGTGCTTAAAAATAGTGGAAGAATCCAGGTTTAACTTAAAGAAGTTAATGTTAAAAAGTCCATTTTTATCAGTGAGCCGCTTTAAATACAGTGACTTTTGGTGTTTTCTTACTAAACTTATGCATATAAGATTGTCATTTAATAGTACAATGTTATGTACAACATCCTACAATATAAGATTTGTATGCACACTGTGATCTTCTGCTTTACTATGTGGTAGTTAAAACTTGTTAATTCAGTTCTAGTACAATCAAGACTATAATCCTTATAAAGTTTTCAGTCTCCTGTGGGCCAATAGAGTCCTACAGTCTGCTTTGCGGCTTATAGAGGGAGTCTTGCAATTATTATTATTTTTTTTAAAAAAACAACATATGTCCTATGGAAGAATAACCTTGTGAGAGCAGAACAACTATGGAAATGTGGGAACATGACTCAAGTGAATCCTCGTGGCTCAAAAATGGAAGATAAACAAAACATACTTTACACATATTTTCTTTACAGAAACCCATGACATGACAAGAATACCAGCTATACAGCACTGGAAGTTTTCCCCTATTCTGTGAGCCTTTCCCATCATGTTGAACAGACAGATCAGTCATATGATCTCCCAGATCACTACAGGAACTATAGCACTGCAGATGCAGAAGGATGACACACACATCAAGTGGTTGGTACCTTTGATAGTTGAAACTTCATAGCTCCCAGCTGGAGCCTCATCATTATGGCTACATCTAACCTAGTCAACCTGAATGCATGTCCAGGCTTCTTGACACAAACATGTACCTTCTCACACTGGACCACAATGAAATGAGAGCCAGGAATCACTCTGAGCTTTATTTTCTTCAGAAGAAGACTGGGTATCCAAGTCAGAAGGAAACCATAACATATTTCCAAAACATCCCCCACTTGACAATCAGATGACCCTGGCATACTTTACTGACTGCACCCACCTCTTAGTGTATGTGAAGATTAATCAGCATTTTCTTTTTCTTCTTTTTACTCTGATAGCTTATGCAGAAGACAGGTGTTTTGACCTCCTTTTGAAGAGGAGGTCTGTCATTAATTAAGCTGGTAGCACTACCTCTCCTAATCCCTCTCTCTTTATCACAGAACTTAGAAAATTTGCTATTGTTTTGAAAAGAGTAAGTGGACACTTGAAAACATATAGCAATGTCCTATTACAAGCAGACATGAAAACTAAACTTGAGGATTAAAACTCTTTTTACCAAAAAGAAACAGAAAATAGTTATCATAACCATTCTTTTTGTGATACTCAGATCCTGAGGCCTTAGTAATTTTTCTGCCTTGTAATTTTGAGATGATTAAAACTTCAGCACTGCAGCTGTTTTCTTCAAGAAAATCTGTGGCTGCAGAATTGTAATACATATGGTAATGGTATATTAGTGTAGTATTATTCACATCACTATAGTTAAACTTGGGTCAGCACTTCCCTTTTAGACTCCTACAAGTTAGGGTTTGTCCATGCACATTTCCTCTTAGCTGACTTGGAACTTGATGCCTTAGCCATACATCTATATGTACTTTTTACCCCCCAATCCCCCCAATCTGCTTGGAAAAGCTCTGCTCAAAAGCTCTTAATCTTATGGCTAATGTCTAAATGTTACTATCTCTTATTTCAAAATGTGCTTCATGTTTAATTGGCACCGAAATCCTTTCCTGGTTTGCAGCATTAGAGCCAATATGTTACTGGAAATAAAGTTGTCATGTAAGGATTTCCTCACTTAAATAACTCTCCATTGGCTTAGCTGCCTCTATAAATGTACCTTGTTAATATTCAAAGTGCTGGTGGAAGGTCAAGTGCTCTGGTCTTCCTCTTAATCATCTCTATTCTATTCAGCAGCCTTCAAATCTAAACCCCTTTGAACAGGGGAAAGAAAAATATTCAGTTATTGAATACTTTCATTCAAATATATCCATTGGAGTCTGTCTGTCTTAATGAGATTTCTGACATTCCAGAGAGTGGAATCATAAGACAGTGTTTATAAAAAAACTCTTCTTCAAACAATTCTAGCTTAATTTAGTAAAACGAGAATCCTAATTATTTAAACAGCACATCCCATTTCATACATTTCTACTTTTGAACTCACTGACATATTTTTCTATCATAAACAGTAGTTGATGCTTTTCTAAGCATTGCCTCAGGAATCAGCAAGGGAAGCCAGAGAAAGATGACCAGTGCATGATGGAAAGGAGAAAACGTGTCTTTCACAAACCAGGATCTATTTGAGCCCACAGTCATCGTCTATGCTTCCTCCTCCGTAGCAAATTTCTGTTCTTCTCTATTTGTCACTCCTAGCAGGAACAACTTTAAGAGCATGGTTCAGAAATACACTACATCCCAGTGACACCAAAGTTTGCCCTATGGTTGGGGCTAATAGAGAAGTACCTCGGATCTGGCATGTGAACACTCTTCTATAATGGTTTTCTCTGAGAATTGTAATTAATTTGACCATCTTCTTTGACTTTGGGTAACTTTAGTCTAGCTAGAATAAAAGAAGCTGTTGAACAGCTATCTCTCCTGATATTTTTGCTCTAGTATTTCAACTGGATTCCATCCTCTTTTTCTTCATGATTAGAACTGGAAGGGCTTTTCTAAACACCCAAGATGGCAAGTATGGTGACCCAGTTTTCAGTAACTTATTAATTTCCATTTTGTATTAATTCCAATTTTGTATTAATTCCAATTTTGTATTAATTGATGTCTTTCTTTGGGCAGTCTGCATCTTCCAGACCATGACCCTCCTCTGTTGACCTTTACTTGTGCCAATTAGTTACAAAATCAGCCGAAAATTTTCCAGCAACTTAAAAGTTGTATATAGAGTGGTACAGGGACATCCATTTCTACCTGTTAAAAGCACTGCATACATACCACAATCACAAAGAAGGATTTGGATTTCTGTGTTTTTGATGAAATGCCTTGTTTTAAAATCCCATTTTATATAGTATGGAAAGATAGTTTACTCTCAGATCTTTTAACATCTTTTTTTCTAGTTAAAATGAATGTGAGTTCTCTCTCCCACCCTGTCGCCTAAAACTAATCACTGTTTGGTGGTGGTGTTTCCACTTTGCAGTCTGCAGTCACTCTTCAAAAGAAATCCCATTGTTCCTAAGGCCTGGCCACGTTTGATAACTGGTGTAACTAATATGTAAACGGTGAAAGCAAACAGTGCAGATAGTGCAATAACTTCAGAGCAGCAGGGTTGCAGAACTTGTCAAAGAAAACTTCTTGCCAAGCAAGTGCTCTTTGATGCCTTATTTTTCTGAGGGAAGGAACCCTGGGTTTTTTACCAACCTCAGAGGTTTCCCTTCACTTTCATGCTTCCTCTTGTAACCAGAGTGATGGAATTAACCAACCATGGATGTTGCTATACTCCTTGTACAGCCCTATCCAACCGGACATTAAGTCTGGGGACATGGAGTATACCAATCAGTGTATTCTTTGATCTATATTTTAGTCCCTAGGTAAACATTAATGTGAATGAAACAATAGACAATGTGCTTCTGTCAGAAAAGGACGACAAAATGTGGTTTCGTGTAGTGGACTGAGAAAACTGGCCAGGACAGCCAAGATTAAGAACCAAGTAGGTAAAAGGTAATTCTGGCAGGGGGAAATCGTGACCACTGACTCACGGACCACCGATCCAAGTAATACCACCTACTCAAAAGAGAACAACGGGAAAGGACATCTGAGCCTGCACAGTAATTTACATGTGAAGCGAGCAAGCTTGTTCCAATCACCAAAAAGAATAATACTGAATATGTATGGATAAGATGAATGTGTATATTTTTGGTCTATATAAATCACAAGGGAAAGGTGTGTAAGGTATGCACATTAGGAGGAGCGATCCCCCGTGCATCTGGCGCCATGAATAAAGGATGCCTGCTCTTTAATACTAAATCGATGTTAAAGAGTTGTTTCTGATTTTACCGTGTTTTTCGGAAACACTCTGAGAGGCAGCTGGATGCAGCTGCCATCAGCGTATTCTGGGTACTGGCTGTGGAATTTCTTGAATATAGCTTTAATTGTGTCTGCTGTCAAAAGTGTTATGGATAAATACATTTCTTTGGTTCAAGCACAGCTCCACTGCTGTCACATAAGATACAGAAAAACTGTGTGTGTGAGTGTGTATGTAATCCATAACATCTCCTACTGTTCCTTATGCACTTTTTTTCTTACATACTCTTCAGATGGCATAGTCCTCTTTTTCCAAACCTGACATCTGCAAAGTTCTTAATGTAGTTGAAAAATATGTATATTATATGATGTAAGATTGACTTCTACACGGTAGGTAGTAGGATTTTCTTTGTACTTAATATAAAGGTTTAATTTTACACCCACACTGCACAGTTGTAAAGACAACATCAAGTCCAAGGCAGAGGCTTTCTGTATATATACTTCTGCCCTTTTTCATGAACACTAAATTGTCAAAAAACATATTTGTCTTTACATGAATTACTGTGATCTGCTGCCTGGCCTCCCCTACCCAGCTCTTCTCACTGCCTTTTTTGCCTCCTACTTTTGAGTTGGTAATACCTTTCTTGTACAACTTGGCCTACAAAGGCTTATATCTACTAGGAATTGGTGTGGCCTTTGTAACAAAATTAATGATCTGAATCAATTAGGGTCTACAGTTAGGGTCTACAGCGGGTGGGAAGAGAGACCTGATATGCTGAGTGAGAGCTATGTACAAGGACAATAGTCAATGGAAAAACCAAGACTTTGTCTCAAACTCTGCCTGATTTCAAAGCTTAGATACCTTACTCAGCAGGGAGACACGTGCTCCTGCTCAACCCCTGGAGCTCCCAACCCCCGCCTGGAGTGAAGTTCCTAAGTTGCTTTTCTGCAAAGTCTATGTCATTCTTTCCTTCAAGAACTTGACTGGAGGTGGTATTACCTTAAATCAGCTATAACATCTAGTTGGAGATATTTTGCATTAAATAGTTCAGAGTTGACCATATTTTCCAGATAGAATAAATAGTGATTTGACCAGATGTCTAAACAAATCTTGAAAAACAGATCAACTCCCTGCTTCCTATGCATAGGTGACTCCTTCGACTACCAGGACACACAACAATATTCACACACTTCTCTCTACATCCCAGCTACTTTTGTTCTTTTGAGCACAGGAGAAGAGATTCAACAGAAAGCTTAAAGGAGGCCCTAGAGGTAATGGTTAGAGCAGCTTCTGGAAGCTGTTCTGGAACTCAGAGTGACTGACCCCTCAGTCCAATGATTCTCATCTCCTTCTTGGCTGAGCATTTAATGAGTAAATGCTTTAGGTTCTTGCCTTTGCTGGGGCCAGTTTCAAACAGACAGGAACCCCCAGCCTTGGCTTTCTCTCATTTGTGTATACATATCTCTTTTAATGCAATGTTTTACACATGCAGTGTGTTAACAGTAAAGCCTTCTGAACAGAAGATTCTGCCCAGTGCTCATCTCCTGAAAACATGTTTATCTGGGATTTATATTCACAGCTGATGCGCAGCAGTTCCAGAGGAGTTCCTTCTTACTACTGGGAAATGCTACATGTAGGGTGCAGACACACAGATGTGTCGAGCACCTGCTCTGTGCATGCTTAGCAGATGCATTCTGGCTTTCCAACCATACATCAGGCAGACAACTATTGTGGATGTGAAATAACATCCCAGCTGACAGTTACCAGGTGACCAGAACTTAAGGATATAGACAAAAATCTTCAAAATCCATCTTGAAAAATTTCAATTAAACCACCCACTTTTCTGCAAAGATCCTCAGGTAAAATAGCACTGCCAAACTGCAAAAGTATGTCTCACTCAAATCTTTGTTACTCAAGGTAATTAATACAGGCCTAAGACCACAGAAAACAACAATATTCAGAAAATCCAGGATACCTCCAAAAAAACCAGAGAGCAGAGGCCATCTTCTCTTTAATACTTAGATTTTCATTGAAAAATCTAATCACAAACAAGGTGGATGGGGCCTTGTTAAAAATTCAGCCTCCAAGTTAGAAGAACAGACTGAACAGATTTTCTTGCCTCTGACGAAATCACTCAAAGTTCACTATTAAATAAATCCTGTCAGTTCTGATTTCATTCTTGCATCATCAAGTACTTATGCATTGGTTTTTTTCTATCTCAATATCCAAAATCAAATGACACCAAGTAGATGGTGTGAATATTAAAAAAAACAAAAACACGCACACCAAGCAACAAAAGTCCTTTAAGGAAATGATCATCAACTTCCCTTTAAACTGACGTTTTTTCTCCCAATAAAGATGGAACAGATCAGGCACTGGGTTGTACCATCAGAATGTAAATAAGCTGAATTTTCTGAAAATGTACTTGCCAAAGGGTGTTCAAGAAAGCAGTTCATATTAAAAAGGGACAGACCCTTTTAGCTTTTTTTAACCAGTGGTACATTTGGTTACCATGGAAGAGGGATAACTTTTAAAGAACATATTTTAAAATCTTTTCTATTGCATTATCTTCATTGCCAGGTCCACATGATGACTACCAAAGCATAAGAGGGTGGACAACACAGGTTTTGCAGCTGGAAGGACAGTATGACTATTGGTCAGCAATGGAAAAATGTGAAAAGAGTCCTTCTTATTCCCTGACTCTTCAAATATTGTTCTTTGACATATTCAGAATTTGTCTGGATATGACCCTAAACAACAAGATATGTCTGTGAAGCTGGCCCTGACTTTGAAGCCAGCCCTGTTTTGGGCATGGGATTGGATAAGATGACCTCATGAGGTCCATTCCAAAGTAAGCCATTCTATGATTCCATGGTTCTATTTAATGCTAGGGAAAAAAGAAACACCCTCGTGCTCATACTGCACATTCACTAATATAACGCTCAACTAACATACAACACTCTGTGAATGTCAGCAGGAGCTTTCTAGAGCTAAAAATAATAAGATGAGACTGTCTTATTTGCACAATGTATAAGACGTGTATATAAATCAAATAGAAATATGTAGACTTTATTGAGTACAGATTCTGGTTTTATTGGATATATATGCAAAATTAGCTCTACTTCATCAGTTTGATCACCAGTTTGATCTGGTACAAGGAGCAGCAGATTGGATTCCTAGACTCAGTCTCTTAAGACTGAATAAGTATAGGCTCATCAGATCAAATTAATTTAGTTTAGGTTTGTTTCAAAATATTCCTAATATAGCTTTTGTAGGCTTAGCTATCCATCTTACAGTCATATGTGCTGAAGCTAAAAAGAGTAGTAATTTTTAAACTTCTCTTAGGTAGGAAGATTCAGTATTAATAATAGTAACTCCCAGATGATATAGATGTATTACTGTCATTTCTGTAATAAAGAAATGCCAGTAACCTTCGCAAATTTCTATTAACTCTTTAGCATGACAGGAAGAAAGGCCTTTGCATTTAATTGGGATTTGATTCTTGCCAGTGATCCCAAAGCAAAACGTGTTTGTCACTTTACTATAAAAGACGTTTTCAAAGGGAATAAAACATTACACTTCTGTGATGGTTCTCCAGTGGCAACAACAGCATACTTTCAAAGCCGTTAGTTTTCTGGGGGGGACTTACGACTGAACCTCGGTGACTGATAATTTTAAGATCAGATACTGATGTTTTTCTCACCCTTTCTCTGTAGGTCAGAGCAAAGGGGCCAAGGAAGGTCCTCAAAGTGTCATCAGGACCACCCTCCCACCTGAAAATCTCACAAACCCCCTAAATGGGTTGAGCTGTCTATTCTTCTCTACTTTACACATTCAGTCCTCCTGTGTGGATTTTGTATAACACACCGCCACTTCCTAGAAACTGACATTTCACTCTCACGATGCAGAGCCAAAATGTGCTGAATGAAGTCAGGGAGCCTCTTGTGAGTGTGAGGGGTAGGCAATGGAGTGGACTGTATTGATTAAGTACTGTAGCATAAAGACTCCAATATATGCTCAATACACTACATATATATATACATACAGATACGTACACAGATAAATAGGTAGGTAGGTATGTCATGTCATAACATTAAATAAAACAGGACCAGAGCAAGGGCTTAAGCATCGGCCTGTCATTTTCCCATAGCAAAGTCACTGAGGCTGCTGCAGTGCCAGTTCTTCCAAACATTGCATAAGCCCAGTCTGAGAAACAGCATGTGCAAGGTGTTCTGCCTAGCAGACAGTTTGGACCCTGCCGTTTGGAGGAGACAGGGTACAGAACGTCCAGCAGTCTAAGCCCAACCTGGCCCTGCCATTTGGCCTGAGGAGCACAAAATGCTGCCTGGGCGGTTTTACTTAGTAATATGGATGTAGCCAAGGAGACCAAATAAATGTCATAATCCTTATTCTGACATAGACTCATTCTGACATACTTGAGTCTGGTGCCTGAAATTTAAGAGAGTCTACAGAGTCTCATCCACTATGATGATACACAGATTTTTAATTAAACAACCAACTTTCCCCCACCCCAGGTAAGTTAAATGCTTAGGCGCAGATTTGTTGCTTCATAAATGGACTAGGGTCAACTGGAAGATATTTAATGCTCATCCTGCTGGATGCCTTCAGTCTTCCCTACCACCTCCCTGCCATTACAACTTCAATCAAGCTCTGGGATTGGCTGTTTATCTGAAAAGTGGTCCTCACTACTCAAATCTCACTGAGGGTTCATCATCAGTGAGCACTTTGATTTTCAAAACTTTCAGCATCCCCACATACGTTCCTAGCAGGATTCTCTGGATGTGGAGCCAGGATGCAGCTTCAGAAGGACAGTCCATGCCTGGAGCAGTCCAGAGGAAGAGAGGTACATAGGTTTAGGGCTTCCAGAAATTGGTCAGCTTCTGCATAAGGAGACATAAAATAAAAGGGAAACAGGCTTGTTAACAATTATCTTCAAATGACTTTATGAAAAAAATAATTCCAAAGGTTTATTTCACACAGGAAAACTTAATGGATATTAAAAAGATTTTCTTGACTGGTCAGAATGACCCTGATTCCCACAGGGAAAAGTGACAGATAAATAGAAAGCTATTAAGTCAATTTTCAGTAAAACCATCAACATTACTCTTGCCTTAGGTCTTTACTTCTATTACATGAAGGTACTTACTTTTTTTTTTTTTAAAAAAAGCAAAACTCTTGTTCTTTTTTAAATAAAATCCCATGGTTTATATACTTCTAATATACAAAATCAGGAAATTACACATGCCTTAATAACAAACTTGAATGCTGCAGAAAGCCCATTCTAAATGTGAAACATTTAGAGATGTCCTTGAAGTGGCAGAAGAAATACAATGGCTAAAGTGCAGTTCTTTGGTAGCTCAAGCTGGGTTAAACACCGGTGACTGACAGGCAGTATCTGCTGCTTTCAGCCTTCAGGCACTGCATGAAGTCAGAGGCACCATACTGGAAGTTATTACCCAGCCTTCGTGCAGTACTTAATCCCTTTTCTGAGACTGGAGATAAGAGCCAATGTAATCTGTCGTGAAGTAAGCTAAATTACTATTCTATGAGCAGGTTATGCTACAAACAATTATTTCTGCTTTATGTTTAAATGGCAAAATGTTGTGGTTTAGCCCCAGTTAACAACTAAGCACCACCCAGCCACTTGCTCACTCCTCCAACCCCAGTGGGATAGAGGAAAGAGTTGGAAGAGCAAAAGTAAGAAAACTCATTGGTTGGGATAAGAACAGCTTAATGATTAAACAGTAATAGTAATGATAATAATAACAATACTAATATAATGAAAAGGAGAATTAGGGGTGAGGGGATAAAAAACCCCAAACAAACAACAAGTGATTCAACCCTTCACCACCCACCAACCAACCAACATTGCCAACCCCTAAGCCACAATCGCTCCTTTCCCCGGCCAACTCCCCCCAGTTAATATACCACACATGACATCATATGATATGGAATATCCCCCCTGCCAGCCCTGACCAGCTGTCCTGGCTCTTCCCCTCCCAGGCTTCCAAGCACCTGGAGGAGCATGGGAAGCTGGAAAAGTCCTTGACAAATACAAGCACCACCTGGCAACACTTAGGACCTAACTAGCAGTTACTTGGCAATAACTAAAACATCAGAGTGCCATCAACACCATTCCCACACTAAATCCAAAACACAACACACTACATCAGCTACAGTGAACAAAACTTACTCCATCCCAGCCAAAGCCATGAGACAAATCAATGCAACTTAATGTAATACAGTAGTTAAACTTGCTATCTTCTGCAAAAGAACTTAATTCCCAAAAAACAAGATCTACTGCTGCATTCAACCTCCATTTTATTCATTCTACTCTCCACTAAAAAGACATGACTTTAACCATTTTGTAACATCAAATTTCTTTTACATTAAATTGTCTCTAAAGTGGTATTTTGAGACCATGAGGTCTGAACTTAAAATATAGATACTTTAGTTCATGGATGTGTATTTACAGGAACACAGAACTTGTGAATGTTGACCTATAAACTGACCTATAGAAGCCCACCTTTGGCCATATGAAATAATTTTGTTGTTCCAGCACAGAATACAGAGCTGCCTGAAACTCTCATAATTCAAGTTTGTAGAACTTCATGATATTGCAATTTTTAAAAATATTCTGATTATTAATTGAACCAAACCTTCTTCATTCTCTATAGGCCAAAGAGAAGATTCTAGAAATACAAACACAAGGCATTTCCAAAATGCTCCTTGCATTTTTGCCCAATTCTGTTAGCTGCTGCAGACCAATGCCTGCCAGATGCCAGGCCCATGACTTCAGTGCAGCTCTGCCCTGTACAGTGCTACAGAAATGTCACACCTTAGAGCTAGTTTCTCCAAAAGACTTTCTAGAAGCCATCTGCCTTGCACAGTGGGAAGGCTTGGGTCCTTGGCCTTGGGTAGTCCATGTGAAGGCACTGACCTAAAAACACAAAGCATCTGAATCCCAACAGAGGCCACGAGGCTTCTCTTCTCTCCTCTGCAGGGCTCCAGGTCTAGCTTCTAGGTTTCGAATCTAGCCAAGACTTCCAGCTTCTCAGGTCTCTGGTGAGATATGAGCCAGGAAGACAAAAGCAGTCTCTCTCTAACCAGACACCTTCGTCTAATCTGTGCCTTAGTATCACTTGCAGGTCTCAGGTTTCTACAATTTCTGGTGGAAATTTGACCTGCCAGGTGCTCCAGGTTCCTAATGGTATAGCTGGAAACTTTGTGTGTCATATTTGCCATAGAGGATTTGGTAGCACATATCTGCAGAATAGCTGCCAAAGTTCCCAGGATGTTCTGGACTCAGCAAGATTTTGTGTAGCTGCAATTTTGGAACTGTTGCAATATTTCATTTTTAATGAGACAATTTTAAGACCTTCCCCCTTTCTTTCTAAACAGAACTTGATGCCTTTGCTATCTGAGTAATGGCTGAAGAAACAGAGCTTCTGGTGAGCATTTAAATCCAAAGTGTCCCTGGGGCAGTCTCAGCATGAGGTGTGAGGTCACCTGTGCGCAGTAGTGTTTCTTCTCTTAAGGCTGAGACTGTTACCTACTCTGCCTTTTCCAGGCCATGAGATTCTTGGTTACTTTCTTCAAGTTTGAAGACTGGCCTGAAGCCTCCCCATTCCCTATCTGACCCTGATCTGATCCTGAGGCCAGGATGTACCCTCCCATTCCCCCAGCCCTCACCTCCTAGTATTCTCCTTCCTTCCCTTCCAACATTAAAACAGGAAAATGCAGTCTCTTGTTGTCAGAGACCACATGGGACCAGGTGTGACCTGCACATGGGCAGGTTGCAGAGTGCAGCACTTGCACCCTGTCAACAAGTGGGAGGGATGACGGGAATCACAGAATTAAAAGTGTTCCCAAAGAAAGCTTGAGTCCTAAACTACTGGTTGAGTTTAGGATACTGTGAGGTAGAAGCAGGGCTATGAGTCTGGTTAAAACCACCGGCTTCAAGATGGCCAACTTCAGCCTTTTCAAAGACTTGCTAAGAGGAATCCCATGGGTTAGGGCTCTAGAAGGTAGGGATGTCCAAGAGAGCTGGACAATATTCAAGGACAACTTCCTCCAAGCTCAAGATAGGTGCATCCCCAGGACGAAGAAGTCAGGCAGAAGAGCCAGGAGACCTCCATGGATGAGCAAAGAGATTCTAGAGAAATGCAAATGGAAGACGGAGGTTTAGAGTATGTGGAAAAAGGGACTGGCCACTTGGGAGGAATATAGGAATGTTGTCAGGGTGTGCAGAGATGCAACAAGGAAGGTCAAGGCCCCCTTCGAATTCAGTCTGGCAATGCATGTCAAAGGCAACAAGAAGGGCTTCTTTAAATACATCAGCAGTAAAAGGAAGACTGGGGATACTATGGGCCCGCTGCTGAACGAGGTGGGTGCCCTGGTGACACAGGATGCAGAGAAGGCGGAGTTACTGAATGCCTTCTTTGCCTCAGTCTTTACTGTTAAGGCTGGCCCTCAGGCATCTCAGCCCCCAGAGAAGAGAGAACAAAATCTGGAAAAAGGAGGATTTCTCCTTGGTTGAGGAGGATTGGGTCAGAGATCACCTAGGCAAACTGCATCCTCGCAAATGCATGGGCCCTGATGGGATGCACCCACGAGTGCTGAAGGAGCTGGCAGATGTTCTTGCTGAGCCACTCTCCATCATCTTTGAAGGGTCATGCAGGACAGGAGAGGTGCGCAAGGACTGGAGGAGAGCAAATGTCACTCCAAACTTCAAAAGGGGCAAGAAGGAGGACCTGGGGACCTATAGGCCAGTCAGCCTCACCTCCATCACCAGAAAGGTGACAGAGCAGTTCATCCTGGACATCATCTCCAGGTATGTAGAGGACAAGAAGGTTATCAGAAGTAGTCAGCACGGATTCATCAAGGGAAGATCATGCTTGACCAACCTGGTAGCCTTCTATGAATGTGTGACTGGCTGGGTCGATGAAGGGACAGCAGTGGATGTTGTCTATCTTGACTTCAGTAAGGCATTCGACACTGTCTCCCATAGCATCCTCATAGACAACCTAAGGAAGTGTGGTTTGGATGAGTGGACAGTGAGGTGGACAGAGAACTGTCTCAACAACAGAACTCAGAGGGTTGTGATCAATGGAGCAGAGTCTGCATGGAGGCCTGTCACTAGTGGTGTTCCCCAGGTGTCTGTGCTGGGTCCAGTCCTGTTCAACATATTCATCAATGACCTGGATGATGGGACAGAGTGTACCCTCAGCAAGTTCACTGATGATACAAAACTGGGAGGAGAGGCTGATACGCCAGAAGGCTGTCCAGTGAGACCTGGACCAGCTGGAGAGCTGGGCCAAGGGGAACCTGATGAAATTCAACAAGAGCAAGTGCAAGGTCCTACACCTGGGGAGGAAAAACCCCATGCCCCAGTATAGGTTGTGGGCTGACCTACTGGAAAGCGGCTCTCTTGAGAAAGACCTGGGAGTGCTGGTGGACAGCAGGTTGACCATGAGCCAACAGTGTGCCCTTGTGGCCAAGAAGGCCAACAGTCTCCTGTGGTGCATTAAAAGGAATGTGGCCAGCAGGTCGAGGGAAGTTATCCTCCCCCTCTACTCTGCCCTAGTAAGACCACATCTGGAGTGCTGTGTCCAGTTTTAGACCCCCCCGATTAAGAGGGACAGGCAACTGCTTGAGCAAGTCCAGCAGAGAGCTACAAAGATGATCAGGGGACTGGAGCACCTCCTTTATGAGGAAAGGCTGAGAGACTTGGGTTTGTTCAGCCTAGAGAAGAGAAGGCTGAGGGGGGATTTCATAAATACCTATAAATATCTAAAGAGTGGGTGTCAGGACGATGGGACTAGGCTCTCTTCAATAGTGCCCAATGACAGGACAAGGGGCAACGGGCACAGGTTGGAACACAGGCAGTTCCACCTAAACATGAGAAGAAACTTCTTTCCTGTGAGGGTGACAGAGCAGTGGCACAGGCTGCCCAGGGAGGCTGTGGAGTGTCCTTCCCTGGAGACATTCAAAACCTGCCTGGACATGGTCCAGTGCCCCCTGCTCTAGGTGTGCCTGCTCCAGCAGGGGGTTTGGACAAGATGATCTCCAGAGGTCCCTTCCAACCCCTGCCTTTCTGTGATTCTGTGATACTGTAAGAAAATTTCAGGGGACAAATCCACTTACTTAAACACAAACATAGGTGATTGCTGTAAAATATAAAAACCTCTTCCTTTGCCAAATGCAAGCAGACTGCATTCATCTCCTGCTAGACAATCAGGCCAAAATTAAACTATAAAAGCAAGCATTAGTCCAGGGTTTGATTGTTGCATTGAGAGACTGAAGGACAGTCCTGTTACTGGGAGTAGTATGCTGGTAGCTGAAACTCTTTTCAGACTGTTAATCCCCTGCCTGCTTACTTTGGCCAAGAATGACTCAGGGTCTGTCTATGCTTTTGACAGTAGCAGGCTGATGTAGGTGGGTTGTCATTGTCTCTAATTAAAATAGTTTATCAGAAGAAGTCTAGCTGATAGCAAAGGGGAACACTGCAGAGAATGCAATAACAAGGTAAGTAACAGAGTTAGAGCTGGAGTTCACCTGAGAAAGACCTTTTAAGCAACAGCAGATATTTTTATGCTGTACTCAGACATCTATTCAGAGCCCTTTCACACTGTATCAACCTCAAGCATCTTTGGCATATTATTAAGAAAGGCAAAAGCCACAAACACGTTCTGCTTTTGACCCTTCAGGTAACTGAGAAAGAGTTCCCTGCAGCAACAATAACTGTATTTCAGCTGTAAACTAAAATGAGAACACTTTCCTTTTGCCATCCCGTTCCAGAGTACATATTCAGACTTTGGGGTATTTGCCCACACACTTGTTAAAAGACGCCCTTATCATGAGCTATATGAAATATTATCAGGCCATTACCACATTCCCATGCCACAAAGGACAAAATCCAAAAACAAGAAAACAAAATATCCAAAGGACAGCACTGCAACCTGAGCTGCCTTATTTGCTTGCTCTGCCGGGCCCACACTGAAAAGTTGTTTTGTTTTCCAAATTTCCTTCGATTCAGAGCTCTGGAAGACAAGACAGGTATCTTTAGTGTCAGAGCAAGAGAGCTTGTGATGGCAGCCTCTGGTCTGTACCTTGACCAGACCCACTGTGGTGCAGCCGCCCCTGGTCAGGCTGTGGAGATCGCTTGCAGGCTTATTTCCATCTGTTAGGATTTCCAGCTACCCCTTTCACCACTGCTTTTCTTAGCCATAAGGCCCTGGTGATATGATGCTTGTGATTACTGTAGAGCATTTATTATTGAATGCATTTATTCTGCTCAGTCATCCTCCATCTGGATAAATTTCTTCATGGTCTGATCTAACACATGGTGACCTTTCTCTGCAGTATTCAGAAAATATTGAACATCTAGGAGGCAGTACACCTTCTGCAACCTCATCTTCTACTGGAGAAGTACCCAGAAATTACAATGTTCATGATGCTTATTGTCATCTGTCTTGAATATAAATATTTTGGGCAAAGGTGTCCCTTCTTACCAGATAAGAAAGCAGATCTTGTCTAACATGGTGGAGAGCTCACAAAGGACAGCAGATGGGATGGACTGAAACAGTTTATGTGCATGGCCTGTTACTTATGCATAAAGCTGTCATTACAATCTGATAGCAATATAATGATGACATCTGACTGCCTGGTTCAGGCTCGGTGCTTGTGATCCTGTTGGTGAATGAAAATGTGTACTGGAGTGGTGGAATCCCTCCCAGAAGGAGCTGCTGTTTGGTTGTCATCTTAGCTGTACGGGCAGTATGCAGGGGTTTTACAGTGTGCACATGCTTAGAGGAAACCCAGACATATGAGAACTTGCTAAAACACGTTGACCACCATGTAGATAGTTTCACAATCTGCCCCATAGTTATTCTTGGAATTAGAGCCCTGGTAAGCTTCCATTTCCTCATCTACATTAAAAATTGGGAAATACTTAAAAACAGTGTTCGTGAATAATACTTATGTACTTATGTAATTAAGGTGTATATTTTTTAACGAAATTTATATGAGTTCAGGCTAAACTGCAAAATGCTACAAGAGGTGATCTTGGTGAGAGGCAAGAGGTGCCAGCTTTCCGTAAAGAATTGACTTCCTGTCACTTTTCAGATTAAAAGGGATTTATTTATCACAAGGCATTGTGTTTAATTTTTTTGGTAGTGGCACTTCAGACAAATTATTTTTCAGTGAACGTCACATAAAATTTTTGATGCATTTTCCAATAAATGTTTAAAACAAGGCTAAGCTACTTAATTAGAAATAATTGTCTGTTACAGACATCAAGCCAGGTTCATATAATTCAATTGCTTCATCCAGAGAAGTAATTCAAAAATTAAGATAATACATTTCCATTTTCTCCAAAATTGGGAACAAGATCTGGCTTACTCATATGATTCCAGTGACTCTTTTGCATTTCTACAATAACAGAGATTTATAGAACTTGTTGAAAATACATACACTTGCATCAAACTTATGAAGACTGATTCTTCACCAAGCAAAACTGGTAAAAAGCAGGAGTAACTCTGCTGAAATCAATGGACTTAGAATAATTGTAGACCAGTATAAACAGCTCCTGCTTGTCAGATTTCATATTGTTTTTCCACAAGTGACTACATGAATGGCCTTATGAAAATACAGTGAAGTTATTAAAATTGCCTACAGCCACAGCAACCCTACTGTTCAAATAATGTGGAACTAGAGCTATGTTATGTCCATGTCTTTTATATTAGTCCAACCATGCAGTATCAGATCGTTTTATCTTTTTCAGGGATTGAAATGACTTTTTTTTGCTGTGCAAATGTAGAGATCCTAAGTTTATTAAAAGTTTATTTGAACAAAAGATTGAATTAATTCTAGATTAATGTGTATTAACTTGTGTTTAACCCTACTTAGGCCCTTATTTCAATTTCTGTACCAAGAAGCAGAAGCAATACCATCTGGTACTGGGAGAGACTGTCAGTGCATTGCCTCTGCAGAGGAAATTCTAAATGAAAATATAATCATAAATTTAGTTTTCTTTGGTGTTCATTTTAGTCAAATTGTTACAGGTCATCTTGAAGACTTACAATTTTTTCAGGCACTTGGCTTCCTTTCATAAATGTCAATGTGTCAGTATTCATTTGTTGGTTACAATGGAGTGTAAAGATGGTATAATGAAAGTGCTGTCGTGTGTCAAAATTATATGAGTCTTGAGCATGTTAATGAAGTAATCATATTTCTACAGACTTGTAGAAACCTTTGTTAAAATACATTTGGGGGTAAAAACAACTGAGTCCTGTGAGGTTGGATCATTTGAGACTTCAGTAAGCATGGCAACATTTCTGCAAGTGATGTCGTTAAGACAGTTGAAGGTTATGCTTTTTTAAAAACCACAAAGATACAGACATTTCAAAGATATTTTCATTTAACAGAATTCAACCACAGTTCCCCCCAAAACCCCTGTCCTTGTTTTTATGGATATAAAATGCTCCTACAATACCTAGGCATTCTGTTTATGAGATCCTCCGAACCTGGTATTCCTGAACATCTGAATCAAGCAGCTAAGGGCTATATCCCACAGCAAAAAAAGACTGTACCTTGGGTTTGATCTTTGTATAGCCTTCTGGCACCTACTTTCTAGTATCAACATTGTCCTACTTAGGTTCAATTTTAAACAGTTGCCTTTCATCTGATCCTCTCCATAATAACAGCTCAGTAGAGTCTTGACTTTGGCGAATGGGAACTGTCACCTCTATGTCACTGGCTGCTGACGTGCTGACTGAATCATTGCATGTAGATGCTTTGCAGAAGTGGAGACCTGATTATTTTGGAGCTACAGGGTCACTACTTCTCTGGTGACAGTGGAGTTCTACACATTTGCTCAGTACATAATTTCCTGTGAGTCTCATTTTGAACACATTTCCCTTGCCTCCCTGCCAGCTTTTAATGGAAAGAGTTTACAAAGATTTTAGGGACTGAGTTTTCCAGAGGGCTATAACATAGGACTGGAACCCAGAACCCCTGAAGTCTAGTCATTTTTTGTGATTGTAAGTGAACCTCTTTTAACCCACTTGATCTGCTTTCCCCTCCCCTGCTTGCTCCGCCCCCCCCCCAAAAAAAAAAAAAAAAAAGCAAAAAGCAAAAGATTCATGCTTTCTTTACAAAGTGCTTTCACATCTGTGAATAGTTGTTCTATATGCTACAGCTGGGGACAAGAGGAAGAGATTAGATGTCTGCCCACATCTGTGGAGTTGTTAAATCAAATTCCGTCCCTGTCTGATCTGATACAGACTATGCATTTATTCATTGGGGGGTTTTCTTTACTCCTATAAAACAAGCTAAAGACCTTGTTTGTTCAGTGTCTTGTTCATTTCTCAGTTCTCTGCTGGTATTCCTCTCCTGTCTTCAAATTCTAGGATAAGATATCAGCAATATCAGATACTAGTTCTTGCCTTTGGAGTTCTTTCTTTTATAGGTATTTCCCAGTTTTTTTTATATCTTATTAAAAAGAAATGCTTTTGAAAATAAAAATGTCTGGAAGCATGGCTAGTGAAAGAACTGCTTTAACTGAATCAGCCCGAGTAGCTCTACCAAGAAGAATTAAGCCTTTATAGTGGCAGTTGCCACTGATGCTGCAATCCAGCCTATTCCTGACTATGCCAGAATGATTTCAGAAAGAATAAATGTTCTAGTTCTGGTAGAAGACAGTTCCATTGGACCAGAGTTATGTTGCAACTCAGAGAAATTATTTTCTACTCTGAGGCAGTGTTTACTCAATTTTTTGCTTCTGTTACTTCTAAGGAATCACATGAAAAATTTTGACCTTTGTAATTGATGGCTTCTGTTTTCTCTCTCACCTTCAGCCTAAGCTTGAAGTGATGATCAGCGTGTTCCTGAAAGTAACCATGAATGTTTGAAATTCATTTAGAGGAGCTTGGGTTTCTGAGAATTAAAGACAATCTTCAATCCTTGCAGTAACATGATTGTCACACACACTTAGTCAGCTTCAGGTACTGTAATGCAAATAATAAATCAGATATATGACTCAGGATACCAAGCACAACTGGTTTAATATTTTTTTTTGTAAATTTGTAAACTTTTATCTTTTCTGCTTGCACTGAGAAATTAAATTGCAAGATGATAACCCCAACTCTAAGAAAATTGTCCTCCCTTATTAAAAATTTAGGGACATACCCTGTGTCAGTTAAAACTTTACAGGCAGTTCAGTAAAATCAAGGGTACCACCAGTGTACTAGGTAAAAAACAGTTGCCTGGACACAGAGGGCAGTTTTGACTATGAGTTAAAGAGGAGGCTGCCTGTTGGGCTAGAAGAGGCAATTGCAATTACTGTAAAGCATCCTGGGAACAGAGAGTGGTCACTCTTTATTCTATAGTGGAAAAAAGTGGAAAAGTGGAAAAGCACTGCTCAGAAGGAATGTACTTAGGACAGAATAAAAGTAAAGACCAAGAGGTGAAGAATGAAAGGGATCCAAAACAGCATTGACAGAAAACAGCTTGCCGAACCACCTTCTCAGGGCATCTCAGAGACTCCTGTGATTGATGATAACATGTCCCATTTAAGCTGTGTTCCCTATATTTTTTTAGGACCTAAATTTAAGAATTCTGTATTTTTCCCTGGAAGAAGAAGAGGAGCTTTTATACCTGCAAACAGTGCCTTCTGTGACACAGAAGTTTCTGCATAAAGCATACAGTTTGTGCTTTGTGACTTGGCCAGAAAAATTTCCTTCCCCTGCTTCCCCCTCACCCTCCTCAGCCTTGAATTGTAGCAAAATTTCCTAACAAGAAAGCAAGCCCTCTTGGAAACTTCATACATTATTAATGAAGACTTCTTAACTAGTTTCTTGAGGACCGCTTGAAGCAGGAGTCTGATTTGTAAAGCATTAACTTTATATGCTGTTATTGATAGGCTTTAATCTCTGTCAATGTTTTTAAAGTTATCTGCAATTCCAATTCTAATGCTGGAATGGACTGTAGACCATAGACTGAAATAATTTACTTATAGTTAAATTATGTAAATTCATCACTGGATTAATTTACAAATAATAAATTCTGGCACGCTTCCAACTTTCAGGGCATTTACTTTATTGATCTGAATATTTGATTGTGGGATGAATATCAGATATAAACCCAGCAGTTGTGTGGCTGTATTTTAATAAACATATTCTTTTATCTGGCATATCACTGACCATCAACACTGGTACAGGTTTTGTATGCAGTACAGCTTTGTTATTTGGTTTGATTATTTTTTTTTTTCAAATTGGATGCTGAGCTGATGTTATAGAGCTTCTACTGTATAAGTTAACAACATAGCATAACCTTTCTTCAGCCTGCTTATGGGCTTCATTTCCCTTAATAAAGAGGAAGAGGTTACCTCTTCCCCCAAAACACAAAACCCCATCAGCTTATATATTAACTCTCCTTATTCTGGGCTAGTGTATTACATGCTGCACCGAAGTTGTGAGAAATCAGAAATTACACCCTAGGGTGGTGGCATTCAACTTTGGGTGCAGTCTGTAGAGGTCAAAAAGCTGCTGCACAGGTCATATCTCCAGAGTAATGTCTGGGATATGTCTCAATCTAGGTGCCAGACCTGAATAAGGCTGGTGTTACCAAGGTGACAAAGTAATAATTTGTTACTCACGAAGCCTGACCTTGCTTTGTTGAATAACTACTACTTTGTGTTTACTCATGAGTTCAGGCAATGCTTGGGATACCTGCTTGCATTAAGGGACTCTTTGTCCAAATAGACTCATGTGTGCTGGCCTCACACACAATAGTGAAAACCTTTACTATTGCCCCAAAACTTGGAGTCATATTTGTGTCTCAGTGTACAGTGCAGGATTCAGATAACAGCATCTGTCTTCCAGGCTTCCCTGCAGGGCTCATGCTTAAACCCCCAGCATCTCTGTTGGCTCCAGTTTTGTATTGAATCTGCTAGATTACAGTATGCTGAATCTTTCCAATCTTTCTAAAAGGTCTTCCTAATATTGCTGTTGGTAATTTAATTTCACAGGCTTTACAATATTTCCTGTGAATTACATAAGCTAACCACACATAGAGCTTGTTCCTCTCTTCAGTATGGGAGCTTTCAGGCAGTTGAACCAATGTAGTGATGAATTCAGGGAACTCTTTCCTTATTTCATGTAGAAGGTTAAGGGTTGATTTGCTCAGCCTGAGGACCCAAAATGTTATGGTATAATTGTGGTTATCAGACAAACATATAACAAGACTAAAAGGTTTTAAATGACAAAATGTGTCATTTAAAAATCTACCAAGGCTATGACAGACATTATATCTCAGAATACCTTTGCAATTAAGACAGGCTATTTCCTTGTTCTCCTTAAATCACTGTTGGACATGAAGTAGGAGGGGAAATTAGGGATATCCTATACTCTGGATTACACTGCACAGTTGACCTTTCCCAGCCTCAAAACCTTTAGCTTATATTCACCTCTCTGAATGTAGTACTGTGTTTTAAGTTCTGTTAATGTTGTCGCAAGACAGAAAATTATTGATACAAGTTTGGAAAATCCAATTTTTGGAAGAATTTAGACACAAAAATCTTGTTTACAGTTACTCTAAAGCAGACATTTTAAAAATCACCATCTTAAAACTGAAAACACCTGAGACATACTTTTCCAAATTTCTTTCCATTTTATAGCTGTTTCTGATAGCAGCTAGATTTCACAAAAGTGGATTTTTCAGTGTCATAACTTGTCAGTAGATAATATATGTTTCAATGGCAAATCAATGACAATGCCTATGCTTTGTTCACAGTACTCTAAATGCATGAGTGAAGGAGAAAGAGGATGACTTAGGAAGCATTTCTGAAATGAGTTCACTATTTCTTGCTTGTTCATATTAATTGGGAAGCTGCTTTAATGATGCAGTCAGTTACTCACAATGCAGGTAAATTTATTTAATCTGAAAAGACCTTTTCAGATGCCAGAGAAAGTAAAGCAGCAGTTATTTTGTACCTGCTATAACATCCCTCAATCTCATTTCACACTGTAGGTTATTGTCATGGTTTAGCCCCAGTCAGCAACCAAACACCACGCAGCTGCTCGCCCAATCCCCTCTGGTGGGACGGGGGAGAGAATCAGAACAGTAAAAGTGAGGAAACCCATGTTGAGATAAAGACAGTCTAATAGGTAAAGCAAAAGCTGAGCGCAGAAGCAAAGCAAAACAAGAAATTAATTCACCACTTCCCACGGGCAGGCAGGTGTTCAGCCATCTCCAGGGAAGCAGGGCTCCATCACGCGCAACGGTTACTTGGGAAGACAAACTCTGTAACTCCGAACATCCTTCCCTTCCTTCTTCTTCCCCCACTTTTATATACTGGTCGTGACATCATATGGTATGGAATATCCCTTTGGCTGGTTGGGGTCAGCTGTCCTGGCTGTGACCCCTCCCAGCTTCTTGTGCCCCTAGCAGAACATGGGGAGCTGAAAAAGTCCTCAACTACTGTAAGCACTACCCAGCAACAACTAAAACATCAGTGTGTTGCCAAGATTAATTTCATACTAAGTCCAAAACACAGTACTATACCAGCTAGAGTGAAGAAAATTAATTCTACCCCAGCTAAAACCATGACAGTTATCTACAACTGTATGTTTATTATTTGCAGAGTGGGATAGACATATTTTGTTCTGAAACTTCTGTAACATGTTTGTCTTTATCTGTAAAAGAAAAAAAATTAAATCATAAAACCCCCACATATTCTTTTTCCTTTTGTGCATGGTGTCTATTTGACATTCTCCAAACAGCAGTTTATGGGACTCCATCTGTTGTATCTTGTCTTGAAAGGCTCTGGTGGGATTTTCAAAATCCCTTACCAATGTTTTGCTCCTGTTCCATGGACCATTCCTTTGGCTTCCAACATAAGGTGTGAACATGAGGGATACCTGCTGCCCCACTGTTTGATTCTCTTCCTGAAAACAGTTACCAAGTGTTTCAGATTAAACCCTTGCACAGAGCCACTGATTTCAATGGGAAGGTAACACTGTGGTTCTCATGTGCTAGTCCTCTAAAATCAAAGAACAGAGATTCAGGTACTTTTGTGTAAAATTTAGATTGTCACAACTTTGCTTAATCCTGGAAATATGTAAATCCCTTCAGCACTTCTCCTCCCCCCATCCCTCCCCACCTAAAAAGGGCCCTAACGTCTTCAGCTTTTTAACTACCAAATGACTTAAGGTTTTATAGCCATGACTTTTTTATTTATCTCACTTTTACTATCTGCCCATCACAGCTAATTCCAGCAAGGCATTTCACTCTCTATAGACTATTGGGCATTCAGTTGAGCAGGCATGCTCAGAGTTCCTGATCTCACATGAAATAGAGGAAATATTAACCTCTCTACCTTCAGTCACACCCTACTCAGTAGTCTATGCTTGGAGCAATCACCTGGCAGGAGACAGTTCAAATCCTTTGACAGAAGGTTTCTTATGTCTTAGAGCTATTCCATACAACTGTGATAGCACTTAATTCAGAAGGGAGATATTTATCTTCTCCGATGGAATCTGCTCCATTATGCTCGGATTAAAACCCATGTGATACTACTAACTTCCAAATTCTTTCAGCTTCCTTTCTGGCCCAAAGACAAGTTTTGACTCAAATTAAAAAAGGTTCAGCCTCCTCTGGATAAGGAAGGGAAATGGAAAACAGTATGGTTTATGCCTGAGTTGAAAGTCCTTCATAAAGATGCCTGTGCAATGGAAGGGTTTGAAACCTTCATCCTTTATCCCATTCCTCCAGGGGCTCCCATGTTTAAGTCAACGCTCAAGCAAAGGAAATTGCTTTCCCTGCCTCAGTGGTGCTGCTGGTCCAAGTGGCAGGGATGGACTGTGACTAAATGCCAGCCTCCCTACAGGGTTTATTTTCAGAGCTGCTATAACTACTAGTGACTCCTCCCTCACCAAAAACACCCAAGCAAATGTTAATACAGTTTAAAAAAAGACACTGAAGTTCAGATTTGACACATGGGAGAAGATCAGCTATAAACTTGTAAAAGCTGAATATCTTTTACTGAACTGTGCTTTTTATATCTGCAACAAAACCATTTCCTGCTTCAGCTTTCTGGCAGAGAATACTACAAACATCAAATTAGTTTTCCAGGTTACCTCTCTGTAATTACCTTATGTAATAAAAAAATGACTGAACAAAATGTCGTGTGACTCAGTATGTGTTAAGAATACAAATAATAAGAGGATATATTTACTGTGTCAGAATATCTTAAACTGTTCATTTGAAATTGTCAGTGTTGTAACAATGCAGTTGCAAGATCAGGAAAATGAGCATATTTCAAATGGATAAGTATATAGGAGTCTGGGAGCTGGAAAAAGATGTTAATGTATTGTTTAGCAAAAAAAATAACTTTTGAATGGGTCCCTTATTCTCCATAAGGAAGAAAATCTTTTACATCTGTCCCTCAAAACTCAGAGAATGTGTTAGAGAGTAACTGAATGGAAATAAAAGAATATTTTTTCTGCAAAGTGCTTCCAAATCCTTAGGTCTTGTTTTAACAGAATTTTGGTCAGACTTAACAATCCTCTTGAAACACAAGCTACAGATTAAGTAAGCACTAGGCCACTGAGCTGAATAATAAATTCCAGCTCCTTCATTTATGTGAAAAGTCCCTAAGACTCTCAGAGGATCTCTTCTGTAGCTTTAATCAATGTTGAAGTAGCAGAAATTTAAATATTAAGGACGAGTTCTGAAGGAATTTAACCAGCAATTCCATGTAAGTTATGTGCAATCAGGATAAAAAATAAACTTTTCATCAGCTTCATGAGCTCTAAGGTCTGGACCTCTTGTACTCATTTTGTGCTTTACACTGGTGGTAGGTAATATTATGGAATTGAATGAATCCATTTTTAGAACAGAAAAATGACACACCAACAAGTTTTGACTTTACCAGTGCCCAAATAACATGATTCCTCAGTTGTTTTGTTTTCATTGGCTTCATACTCCTTTGGTCCAAGACAAAAAGGTGCTAAGTGTCTTCCTTCTGCCCAAACCATAACCATGGTTTTTTGTGTTAACCACATTATATTAATTTTTGTTCTAATGTAATCTTTATTTTAACAAAAATGCAAATAAGTCTTTTAAGCTTCTAGTCTTCATTTTCTTTAACACTTGCATTTCTGTTAGGCTAAAGAGCAAACACCAGGCTGTCCTTTCATCTGTGTGATGACACCTGACATTTTTGCACTAGAGGAAGATATGAATTTTCCCATTATATTCTTTTCTGTACCAGGAGACTCAAGGGTATGCTGGGGCATAAATGCAACCTATGGAGGATCCTGAGACATTATGGATTCAGTTACTGCATCATTGATGATAATGAAGTATTTGCCTATGCTGTCATCCTCTAGCTCTCGTGGTGCCCCTATTTTTATATTTCAACAATTGTCTATAACACCACCTGAAATGACTTTTCAAAGATCAATATTTGCTTTTAAAACAATTATGATGCATGGTCTCCTCCATTCTAGTGCAGAAATGTGATGATACCCCCCCACATATCCAGAAAGTCCTGTCTCTGTGTGCAGTTTCCATGCTACGAAAGAAGAAAATAAATTACATCAGTGCATTAACACTGTGCACTAGTATCTCTCATGCAAAACAGCTATTATGTCTGTATATGAAAAATACATCCTTGATAAAGCTACTGAGAAGCTAGGAGAATCCCACTGTCATATGTCTGTGCAGTATATGTGATAGTATACTAGTAGCATTATGCTGTAGCTTAAATTGCGATTTTAAATTTTTATGTAAATTTGAGAAAAATGCTTAATGAAACAGAAATAATATCCCTTACAAAGCATGGCACCTCATAATTTAGGTGTGCCTCATGTCATGAGCCAGATTTTCATACCTGTGGAAACTGAAAAACCTCATACAGTTATTTGTACCATCATTGTGCCTAAATTAATCTTTTTAACTGCTAGGGAAGCTTAAAAGAAAAAATCAGATTGATTCCAGTATAGTAGGAGGTTTCATTATTTTCATGTTCAACACAATTGAAAAAGGGAAGTTAGTCACAAGAAAGCTAAAATTTGAAGTACACTTGACATTGATCTCTGTTGGACTAACTGCCATATAAATCTTGTATAAAGCTCCTTGTGGCTGAAGAAGAGAAGGAGTAATTTCCAGTTCCAAAATACTGCATTTCAAAGAGAAATGTCCTGGTTGCACCAAACAAGTTACACAGGTGGTTAACTTGTGGTGTTGGGTACCAGTTTAAGCAAGTTTGGGATAATACATCTTATTTAAAAACACAAGCAAATCTGCATCAGTTCTGTCACTGGACAATCATGGTTATAACACCATCATTACAAGAAAAAGGCGTTTTCCAGACAATTCTTGAAGTTTTCCTTTTCTCCTTCAGCTTTACAAATTAAATAATTAAAGAAAATTAATAACATTGCAGACATGGTTTACTTGGATGAGAAAGCATATGAATTATTGTTTTAAGTTTGATTGAATCTGGGTAATTTTTGATCCTTATTGTGCTGATGTTCCATTCTAGATTTGCCAAGTGGCTTAAGAAGCCAGCTGAAATAAATTTTCCTCCAATTCCTCCTTTTGCAGACATTTGGAATTCCAGTATATTGCACCTCTTTATGAATCACGCATCAAGGAAATACACTTGAAGTTCATGATGTGTGAATGACTCCCTATAGACAGTTCATATGACATATGAATAAGTTACACAGATTAATAGCAAGTCTTCTTTAAACGAAAAGTGCAAGTCATCAAAAATGTTGTGTGTTCACAAAGTAAAGAACACAAAGACAACGAAATTAAAATTTAAAATGCTAATAGCATGTATTTCTGTTAGTAAGAAATCCTATATTTTATTTTTCCATGTTTTCTATTTTAAATTTACCGTGTAATTCCTATGGTTGAGACTTCATGCACCTCAGTTTAAAGACTAGAGTAATCTTTCCCATTATTTTTGTTAATTCTGGTGATTATGGCTTGTCTGTTGTTTATCTCACTTATTTAGCTGTAACAGAGATGTCGGATTATTAGCAGGTATTGGAGATGGTACAATCTGGCTATACAAGTGAATGAACATACATTAAATCAATGTGACAATAATTACATTCTTGATCACTTTATTTAAATCAGGATGTATTTCTCTGCTAGTGCACTGACTTATCTTTTTAAAAGATAATAATATTCATAATGAAGCAGGAGCAAGCAATTTTCTTTTCCAATTAATTGTGTATGAAAATAAATCTTGATGAGAGAAGCACCAATAAAAACATAAATGGTCTGTACAGAAAAATTACAAAGTCATTGAAGCAGAATGAAATAAGATAGAGTTGGGTGCTTATGCTGAACACTCAGTACAGGACCTAAATCAGAAAAATAAAAGTTATTAACATGTGTTAATATGAACTAATGGAAGTGGCCTTTGAAATGGAGAAACAAAGTAACAAGATAAAAAGGTAAAAACTGTAGTAAGAAGCAGTTTATTCTAATGCTGTGTCCAGATAATGATCACTGATCAGCTGCTGCATGTTATTTTATATTCTTCATACATACCAAAATTTAAAAAAACCAGCGTAATAAAAAGTAAGACTGTGGTTAAAAGAAGCATGTCTGTCTTGCAGTACTTCTTATGTTTCTGCTCCCTTTCTCAAAGTGAAATTGAATTTATTAGATTTCAAAGACTGCCTTAAGGCATGGGTTTGATCAAAACTAGCTAGAAATCAAGCATTTCATCTCATCAAAAATATTATGGCTTCAGCATTTAGCATGTTCTTCTGAATCAAAATGTAAAGACTAAAAACTGGCAGAAGGGCAAACAAAAAAAGTTAAGAAAAATAGGTGAAACGGGGTCTTCTACATGGTGAATGTCTTAATCACAAAACATTCTGGAGCTGAGTTTTGTTGAAGCAGGTATATTTCTGTAAAGGATCCAGGCTGAACAACCTGAAATTTTCCCGCAGTAAAAAAGCTGTATTGAAAAACTTCATAGTCCTTAAATTTCTCAATGAACAATATATTTTTTTCAGTGAATCTTTTGTGTCTGAATCACAGCTACAGGGAAAATCAAATTTCATTCTGAGCAATTAGTGCAATTTTTGAAAGCAGTATTGCAAAACACTGAATTGATTTTGAGTTAGAGTATACTATCAGCAGTTTTTATCTGAAAATTTAACATTCCAATAAGCATTGATGGCAGTAATGTAATAAATTTCTGGTGGTCTGTAATGTGCCAGAAGAAATAGAGGTGTTTTATCAGTAGCTGGAATTCTATGAGCTTGTTAACCCTCTCTATATTCTTCCTGTCACAGGTACTTATGCAAAAAATGGAGGACAAGACCATTTCTTCAGGGGATAAGGCTAGAGGTAGGTACTGGGCCGAAAGGTAGAGTAGGAGGTCTATAGTCGTGGCACTGTGTTGTGTGGTAACAGAGGCAGATGCCTGAAGAAGAAAGTGGGGGAAAGAAAGTGGGATTCTGCCTCCTAAAGTCTCTCACAACTTTCCAAACCCCTTCTCCTAGTCCCTCCACTGTAATGCATCCAATTTCCAACAATTATGTCCCCTTCAGTGTCCTCAAAAACAGGAAGAGCTATGATTATTCCTCCATTACAAAGAATATTCTGAACTAGTCCAAGACTGAGAAGTGAGATATGTCCCTAGTGCAGGAGACTAGGTAGCATAGGAAGGATGACTAGAATTTTACCACAGGCATTCGTTAAGTGTCTGGATAGAGAAGCAAATCTGATTTGGGCTCAAGACTGTCTACAGTCAGGAAGGACTTTGCTGACATGAAACTAACAGCCACCTATCTGAGCTCAGGACATGAGATGGGAATGAATGGTGTACATGAAACTTAATCTTAGATCCCAGATTTTTGTTTGCAGAAACAGAAGGACCAGTTCTTTCACCAAGCAGTTGTCCAAATATGAAAAAAATGATCCAAGTTTACTTGTGATGATCAGCCAGTACACTTAGAACTCTGATCAAGCTGTGAGGGGTAGAGAAGCTGCTGCTCCATTAATGGTACTGATCCAGACTGAAGTGGCAAGACAATGTTTATACAGGTTCAACTTGCAGAGGTTCAGAATGACATCTTTTTTTCTTTTCAGAACTAAACGCCTCTTTACCTCCGTGCTGTGTAGTGCCACAGCTCCCAGTAACGTATATGATACACTCTATGCTTGAAAATACTCTTGTGAAATAGCTACCCATGAAGGATGGATAATCCTAGGACAGGACCTAAGTAAATTAGAACATATAAGCACTGATTACCGTGTGCCTACAATTTAAGCATCTTGTGTATCCTGCTAATCAGCCTTGCTGCACAATCAGAAAGATGATGTACTTGAGAAGGAGAAAGACCTATTCCTCTGAAGATGTCAGAGGCAGGAAGAGAGGAAGCTTGTTTTACCCATTTTTTGGTGCATGGATGTTCTGCAAAGAAAACTAACTGGTTCTAGATGCTTTTCTTTTTTTTTTTTATGGCCCTGAGAGATATCTGTATTTTTGAAATCTTAGCAGTAGGAAACACTATCTGCTGTTGTAGTCACTGAAGAAAATGCATGCAACATGCTCTAAGGTTTGAAGAGAAACAATTATCTAGAGATTATGCGATAATCACAAAAAGGTAAGTAATCATAGGAAGTTGTTACACTAAATAATAGGTCTTGTGAACAAAGAATCATCCCTCCTTTGCAGGGATAAGTTGACACAAATCAGGACAAGAAAGGGATCATAGCAGGTAAGCATCTGAGCTTTAGAAGTGGATTGGAAAAACATCCAATACCGAGAGATATTTCATAATTATATTGATTTCTAAGCATGGTGTCATGATGCTAGGCCTTTCCTCATTGGAGGACCTTGGTGTAGAACACTTTCAGTAAACAAGGGGTAGAAATGTCAATGGGCTTCTTCCTCCACTGGACCCAGAAGCTTGTGCTAGGCAAGTTTGGGTCAACAGGATGTTCAGCTGGAGGACATGAACTCTGGTGACAGATTTGAGGTTGCCTGAGGAGGCTGTGGATTCTCCTTGGAGCTAATCAGATCTCAGGCCCCAGGCAACCTGATCTAACTTATATTGCTCTGAGCAGGTAGCTGGAACAGAAAAAAAAAATGTAGGCAGTTAAGTACACTAAAGAGAGGTTTGGGTAAGTGGTGTCAGATAAAAATTGTAATACAAGCCAGTTTCTAAACGTTGATAACTTATTAAGATTTTATTTTTTAACTCTGTAGCACACGTAGAATACATTACAAAAAATATTCATACCATAGATTGTTATATAGGTTATTGCACACTTCTTATATATGAAAATGGGTTCATTAGGCAAATGCATAGCAAAGATATTAATCAAACATTTTCATTGCAAATGAGAGTTTGGCAGCAGCAGAATACTTTCATGATTTTTCTTTGCATTGTTTGGAGGAAAAAAAGTAGCACTGCAAGGAACAAAAATTCTGAAGTCTGAAAAGTATTAGCATTTTCCAAATGAAGCTGTTCATTTTTCTAATTTGAGGTAAGGTTTTTACCCCTCCAAATATTCTTTAACATGATGTTCATAATCCACGTGAACCATCTTATGTCAGATGAAGTATTTCTTTCTATTTCAAAAATTTTCTACTTTATTTTGCTGAAATTTTTTAGATTGACCTGAAATGTTCCTTTTGGAACTGCAAGCACAATCAATCAGGCCAAGAGGAGAAACCTAAATATGCTTTAATCAAAACAGCATTAATCTTTCTCTGAGACCAAGTCTAAAGCAAGCTGTGAAGTGCTCTTTGATTTGCAGACTGAACAGTTAGAAGTGCATATTCTGTGTCTAACAGGCTGATACTAAATAGCTGAATTAAGCCATGAATAATCCAATCAAATATAGAACCTGCAGGAGCTACAATATCAGAATCATGTTGCAAAACTTAAGAATTTGCCTTTCCCTTCGTTCCTGTAGCTCAAGTGGATAATAGTTCCGAGCCTTCTCTGAACACCTCCCTCTTTCTCAAAAACTCACTAACATCCTAGTCCTATCCAAAAGAAAATTTCCCTTTTATTCATCTTTGAGATTTTTGAGCAATGAAAAAATGCTCAGAGAAATATATCCAAACGGAAGAAGAAATGCCACTGAGAGAAATCCATATTTCTATGAAGGGACAAAAACACGATGGCGGTCTTTTCCACCTGAGTATTCTTCAGTAAGCTTCCTTCAAGCTTTTCCAAACATTTATTTTGCACAACATACAAATCTCCCTTTTTTAATAGGAATGGTACCCAAAAACTTAAGTTTCACGGCTCTGTGGAACTTCTAAATAAATAAGAGACATGAAATACCAGTAAGAAAATAAAAGAATAAGATTAGTCTCAAAGAAAGATTGAAAATGCCACAGAATAATCCAAGGACCTTGTTTTTCGACCTTGATGAAGAACTTTAGGTAACTTCAGTGGAATGTTTGAAGCCCAACAGTTTGGATGGAAAAAGCTCACCTCTGTCTGTGTATGGCCAGTTTATTGAACCTGTGAAGAAACATACACTTCTCAAATGTCAAGCAGGACATAATAACCTGAGTGACTTCCCACTGGTCCTGGGTGAATTCCTAGAAAACATATTTCTGAGTCCTTTTGCATTAGCAAACATGATCAGCCAGTCCTATATTTGCCTTTTATTTCTTTTTCACCACAGCACCACTCCAAGGCCAAGAGAGCTTCAGCCTTGCAAAGGAGTATTGAAGTGAACCTCAAAACAAAGAATCTCAAACCACAGACAGTGATTTTTGCTATGAAGCTCTGAGAGGAAAAGTGTGATGAACAGCATGAAAATAGATTTTTCTTGACAAATCTCAATCCTCTCACAGAAGATATGAAAAAAAATAATGAACTGAAGCAGTGTTTTCTGCCCTGTACACTCAAAAAGTTATGGTTGCTTAAGCAAACAAAATGTGATTATCCGAGGGTATCAAATCGTACCTCATGGGGAAATGTTAAGTGGCACAGAGCTAGATCCAATGGAACAAAAAGAGAGGTGTTATGCAGCAGAGTAATATATCAACAGTATAACAACAGTACTATGAAAACAGAAAATACAACTTCATAAAACTGAATCTAAACTTTAAGATAGAAGATAACATGTGAAATGTCACAGTACAATAATGATAGTACATGGTTGATATTGATGACTTCTAATTTATCAAGAAGTCTTTCCATATTCTGTAATTTTGAAATTAAAGCAAAATATTCTTTCTCAAATATGTTTGTCCATTTGCACTCATTTCACTGGATGTGTTTGATAAGAAAAATATATGGCTTTCAATGGGAAAGAGAATGTACATGATTTCAAATTATGCCACCTGACAGCTAAGGCTGTCATTTATATTTTCCCATCAACTTTTAAGACTAAAACGCTTAAACACCAGGTGAAAAAAACACAAGAGTCAGATGGTCCGTATATTTCCATTTTGAAATTAGAGGTGGCACTTATCTTCAGTACCTCTGGAGCAACCCACAGTGTGACCAAAGTGAAAACAGTAAGCCACAAAGAGAGGAGAAACCAGAGTAACCTACAAATAATGTAGCTCCTACTACTCCTTTCCAGATGCAAAATTCTGTTTTTGCATTTCATACAAGTTCTATGTATCAATTTGCCCATGTGCAACTGTCAGTATCACCCCATGCACTAGATCTGTTCTTTTTCTCATCAAGAAAATGTATATGCCAAAGGCAAGACATTTCTTCCATGAAAATCAGAGTAGCTCAGACTTTTTCAGTCCAATACTGCTTTAAAGATGAGAAAAACAGCTGGGTAGATCATAGAATCATAGAATCATTAAGGCTGGAAAAGACCTCGAGGATCATCAAGTCCAGCTGTCAATCCAACACCACCATGGCTCCTAAACCATGCCCTGAAGTGCCACGTCTACAACATGTCTTTTAAACACCTCCAGGGATGGTGTCTCTACCACCTCTCTGGGCAGCCTGTTCCAATGCTTGACCACTCTTTCAGTAAAGAAATTTCTCCTAATATCCAATGCAAACCTCCCCTGGCGCACCTTGAAGCCCTTTCCTCTTGTTCAATTGCTAGTAACTTGGGAGAAGAGACCAAACCCCACCTCACTACAACCTCCTTTCAGGTAGTTGTAGAGAGCGATAACACCTCCCCTCAGCCTCCTCTTCTCCAGACTAAACAATCCCTGTTCCCTCAACCTCTCCTCATAAGACCTGCTCTCCAGAACCTTTGCCAGCTTTGTTGCTCTTCTCTGGACACACTCCAGCAAATCGATGTTCCTCTTGTAGTGAGGGGCCCAAAACCGAACACAGTATTCAAGGTGCAGCCTCCCTCACCAGTGCCGAGTACAAGGGCACAATCACTTCCCTACCCCTTCTGGCCACACTATTCCTGATCCTGATGTATGAGGATGAAAATGCTCTTCTACAATTAACTTAAGAAACTCAGTCAGAACTCGAACTCCTCTCTTGCTGTGAATTCTAATGCTTTAACTATTTAAAAAAACCAACGTGTTGTGAATGCTGAGAAATCATTTATCTACTGCTACAAAACAAGAATCCTCCATGCATTATATGCCAATTATCTTACTTTAAATACATTTTCTCTCATCTTAAATGCAAAACTCCTGATGCTAATTCAAATCTAACTACTAAAATGGCTGCAAACACTCTCAGACAGCAGGATTCCATCTCTCCTTGTCAGGTAATGATCTGACAGAACAGCCCCAGTTTAAACTCTTAGCAAACATACTCCCATAGAGGTAAAGAAAACCCCAAAGCTGTTTCTCTATATGAGACAGAACATATGAGAGTGGATAGGACTACAGCATGCTGAGAATGATGGTCTCCAATCTTTTGGACCAGGTTGCAAAGTCAAGATCTCCTCAGAAAGAGTATCTTGCTGTCAGCTCCCTTTTGATTTTTAAAGATCACCCTTTGAACATGTCTTTCAACATCAATATGGAAGGATACCATATAATGAAATGCAATTTCCCAAATAAACCATGTCCAAGTAATTTAGGTATGTTAAAAATGATACTTGTGGCTCTCTGCAAAAGTCGGTGGAAATGAAAACCCACTTAATTTTCCCAATACCGTATATAAATTCTCTGAAGTAGATATGATTTATTACTATGTTTAGGCTTTCTAGGCCTTCTAGATCACAGTGGTATTTTTAGAAGAAGCCAACCATACACAGATTTCACTGGGATACAAAACAGACCATCAGAGTGCTTCTAAAAAGCTCATACGGAAACAACAACAATGGATCCCTTAAAATACTGGTACTCCATGCTGATAAAAATTCCCCTTTCATCAGCTGCATAATTTCTTTGCACAGAAAGAAGAGTTACATGTTTAACTTTGCAAACATAATGTTCTGTAGATGCATAAAGATCTATATTGTGCAATTTATCCTTTTCCACGCTACAACTAAATTCTGTTGAATAATTGTATGAAAACAATCATTCTGCTTGTAAAGACAAAACAGTTGTAGTCTAGGGGCAGCTAAAGCAGGAAGGCTGTACATTCTATGAATATGTGTAAAACCTCCACTCTCAGCTTTGATAAAGGGAAGTCCACTGCTATGTTAGCAGCTTGCATAACCCAGTTAACATGGTGACCTACTATAAACCTGTCTGTGACTACCACAACAGTGGCTAATGAGACCTGAGTGGGGCCAGGAACAAAGGCAGGAGATTTAAATGTGATAGCACTCAGTCACTGAGGCAAGCAGCTTCGCTACTGGCATGATCCACAGCAGAGCACTCTAGTGCAGTGCACAGAGGGGTTTCCCAAACTGGTGGAACCTCAGGGGGATCTGAAAGACCTTCTGGGAGCCTGCAGTTCACATGCCAGCAGCTGATGAGAGCTGTGTGGGGCCAGGAGCAACAGCAGCCTAGCCCCCCAAAAGTATAAAAGAAGTCCTTAGGGACTACTGGTGACCAGGAGCACGATGAGCAGGGTGAGCAAACAGGGCATGGTGCAGCAGTTTGCATGGAAGGGTGTGCAGGAAGGGCGCTGAAGCTCTGCCAGCTTGACCAGGGATTAATGGTATCCACCTGGAAGAAAGCCATGGCCTCTCTAAACTCTGCACCGTCACAAATGACACAGCTTCCCAGACAGAGCTCCAGTGGGAACACGCTGCCTCCCAGCTGTCAAGCTGCAGAGTGTGCCCTGCTCTTATGCCAGTATTGGACAGCAGTAGTGAGCACACCTGTGGGTGGTGCGCCCAGGTAGAGGAACTCCTCCGCTTAGTGACAGAGCTCTGAGAGGAGGCGAGTAGGTTGAGGAGTACCAGGGAGTCTGAGATAGACTGATTAATGGAACTGGGAGAAACTGGCTGCTCATGGCTTGCGTGGGTGTACTATCTGCTGGGTAAAAAACTGGCTGGCTGGCTGAGCCCAGAGAGTTGTGGTGAACAGAGCTAAATCCAGTTGGTGGCCAGTCATGAGCGGGGTTACCCAAGGCTCAGTATTAGGGCTAGTGCAGTTTAATATCTTTATCAATGATCTGGATGAGGGGATCGAGTGCACCCTCATTAAGTTTGCAGATGACACCAAGTTGGATGGGTGTATTGATCTGCTGGAGGGTAGGAAGGCTCTGCAGAGGGATCTGGACAGGCTGGATCGATGGGCCGAGGCCAACTGTATGAGGTTTAACAAGGTGAAGTGTCAGGTCCTGCACTTGGGTTGCAACAAATCCATGCAATGCTACCAGCTTGGGGAACAGTGGCTGGAGAGCTGCCTGGAGGAAAAGGACCTGCGGGTGTTGGTTGACAGCCGCCTGAACATGAGCCGGCAGCGTGCTCAGGCAGTCAAGAAGGCCAACGGCATCCTGGCTTGTGTCAGCAATAGTGTGGCCAGCAGGAGTAGGGGAGTGATCGTGCCCCTGTACTCGGCACTGGTGAGGGAGGCTGCACCTTGAATACTGTGTTCAGTTTTGGGCCCCTCAGTACAAGAGGAACATCGATTTGCTGGAGTGTATCCAGAGAAGGGCAACAAAGCTGGCAAAGGTTCTGGAGAGCAGGTCTTATGAGGAGAGGTTGAGGGAACAGGGATTGTTTAGTCTGGAGAAGAGGAGGCTGAGGGGAGGTGTTATCGCTCTCTACAACTACCTGAAAGGAGGTTGTAGTGAGGTGGGGTTTGGTCTCTTCTCCCAAGCAACAAGCGACAGAACAAGAAGAAAGGGCTTCAAGGTGCGCCAGGGGAGGTTTAGTTTGGATATTAGGAAAAATCTCTTCACCAAAAGGATTGTCAAGCATTGTAACAGGCTGACCAGGGAAGTGGTTGAATCACATCCCTAGAAGCATTTAAAAGATATGTCGATGTGGTGCTTAGGGTCATGGTTTAGTAGTGGACTTAGCAATGCTCGGTTAATGGTTGGACTTGATGATCTTAAAGGTCTTTTCTAACCTATATGATTCTATGAATCTACCCAAGTCTTAATGTAAGGTGAATGCATACAACTCTCTGTAGAGAAGTGGAAACTTACTGGATATGCATCAAGCTGCTGGAAACCTGTTGGAGTCCTGGCTCATTTGGTGCTGATGTAGCCCTGTTCTGAGAAGTACAGCCTGTTAGCTCTGTACTGCATCGGCCATGTCTGAATGACATCCAGTCATCTGGAGGCACAAGTAGAGATGTCTTGTGTCTGTCTGCAATAGAGGTAAATGTACTGCAATATATGCACATCCATTAGATCTTATAAGGGGTGGCATACAAATATCTAGAGCCAGCTAAAAATTAGCTGACTTCCTCTGGCAGTAAAGGACTTGCTTGAAAGGACTACTTCTTGTAAGCTGAACACAAAACCTGTCAGTTCGTCTATTAAATGCAAGTACCTATACAGCTCAGGAAAAGGCAGAGACCTCAAAATGAAAGGTTTGTGCTGGGTAATCAACAGTTCAGATAGAACCCCTTCACATTTCGGAAGCTGCATAGAGAGGTTTTTTGGTACAGCGTTCACCAGGAAGCCCTCTCAGAGAGCAGGAGCGCTGGAACAGTTTCCTGCTTGTGTCTCTTTAGGTCCACAGGAGGACTTGCTGCATCACATTCTGAGGTTCTGGTTTCTATTCATGCAAACACTTTTTCAAATTAATTTAGTGACTCCAAATAAAATTTATTTAATCTGAAGCAGTTGGTGTCAAATTAAGTTTTGATTTGGTGTCAACAGAGACAGTATCAAGTCCCCTTCTTGAACACAGCATTTGAACAGGCACAAAGTAGGGCAAATACACTTTTTAGAAAGGGTTCTGCTGTAAATACATAGCAGTACAGTGGAGTTTTTATCCTAGCATAGCAGGATATGTGCTTCCTTGAGGGTATTCACCAAGGATGAAAAAGGGCGTCTGCATATTGCACTATGAACTCTGGAACAAAAACACTGACTCTTTCAGTTTTGAACAGTTTATGATCTTTGAAAAACTTATTTCTGTAGCTCTTTTATAGATGCAGGACATATTACTTTAATATAGTAGTTCTGTAGAGCGGGATTTGAGGAAGCCTCACCTGTGAACACAGAGTCCTGCATCTCATTTGTGCAGGTGTCAGCTGTGTGCTACTGAAGCAGCTCTTGGAGAAAGGCTGGTAGGTCCACCTGTGCAGCCCTGCAGGATCAGGACATAGTAGGCATTGATCACTTGCAGCTCTTCTGCTTTAGAAGGAGTTTTCCTCTGGCTCAAAGAAGATAACCTGTGCCCTGACACTCACCCATGCCAGGATCAATAGTGGACCAAAAAAAGAAAATACCTTTGAGCTCAGAATGAGCTATACAAGTAATGATCTAGTACATGAAATGAAAAGTTTGGGGCGTTAGGTTAATTCAGTCAACCAGACTAAGAATTACTGTCCTTAGGGTGTGCACCAAACGTGCTTGGGAGTAGAGAACACTCTGGCTGTGAACTCAGATTTCACAGGTGAAAACACTAAAATTTCATTGTGCAGAAAAATGTGAGAGTAAGGACCTAGTGGAAGCGCAAGTTGGAGACATCATTTTGTAAGCAGCTAACATGTTTAACAAGGAAGTAATTTCCTGTATTCATCTTCCCAGGTTGTCTAACTGATTGTGAGTAATTTATTCTAACTTAACGAAATTAAAAAAATAAAAGGAAATAACTGTTGGAGATTTTATATTTTCCTCTAGCAGAGGAGAATGCAGGCATCATTTTTTAATATATCTAAGAAACCAGAAGTACAGGCATGCAATCAATAGCAAGAGAGGTGCCTCAGGACATCTCTTTTGTATGGAAAAGAATCCTTTACTGTGAGAACTCTCTTGCACCATTTGAATGCTACTTACCAATGGCATGTACCTAGGCATTGCTATTCCGCAAGCAGTGAAGCTGTTACCACTGGTTCCTCAGAAAGTTCTTTTGCACCAGGACTTTCCTTTGCAGTAGAAACTATAACAGTATCTATGCCATAACTTTAGCGACATCAAGAAATTTATGAAACACCTTTGCGTACACAACACGCAATAGGAAAACAATGTGACACTGAATTTATGGAATATATTCCTATTGTCCTACTTTTTTCTCTAATCATGTACATGAGATATTAATAGTCTGGTGCTGGGTTTTTTTTAGAATTATTATTTACTAGCTGCCATAAAAATATGTATATTTTCAAGTGATAATTCATGAAGGGAAAGTCCCTGTCCTAGAAGAGTTTCAACCAGCTGGTAGAGAAAGTTATTGGCTCAGGCACAAGAATGATGTAGGTCTATGTGATAAGGAAGAAAACGTTACACAAATTTGCAAAAGTAGAGGCTTTAAAAGAAGGAAGTGAAGAGAGGAAGGACATCTGCTGCTCAGAGAGTAAATATCTTTGCCTGGATCAGTAAAGCACAATTTAGACTGATCAAAAGAGATATTTGCCTCCTCGAAACAATGAGTTTAAAAAACTGACTTTAACACTGAAGTTAAATACTGAGGAATTTTGAGATAAAATATGTTATTTGTGCCCAAAACCACAGTGCCCAATTTTTTCAGGTGAGAAGGGGACCTCTATAATTGTTGATTAAAGCAAGCTCTTCTGAAGGAGGTGAAAGGAAAAGACAGAGAAGTTAAGGAAGACTTGAACAGCTGCAGCCTTGGTCTGGTGGTACCCTGGCTTCCCTTCAGGTCTATACCGAGGCAGAAGACAACCTCCTCCCACTCACACTTCCAGCAGAAGCCTGGTGAAGGTTTTGTAGCACACCAATGTGGTCTCAGGGTGCCCACAACATCTGTCAGCTTTTAAGTCAAGCGGCTGCTGTGCTGGAGAACTGCTAGTTTAAGACTGGTGCTAGTAACCAATCTGAGGCCCAGGAAATGAGCCAGAGGGTTGATCTTGATAACATATCATGGCAGTGTTCACAGCCTCTGCTTGTCTCATCTGCCTAGCATTCTGCAGACTTGAGAGTGGCAGATATCTATCATGATGGCAGAGGGGGAATAATATGGGTGTTGTAGATGCAGGCAGATGAGGACTCTGCCTCAGGTGGAAGCAAGGCACAGATGAGTTATGCCTAGTAGAAACACCTCAGAAACCTTTATGTGTGCAGCCCATGCTAATGTGAAAAGTGGTATCCCTGAGTTGGTAGAGAATAGGTGTTCATGGGATGCCTGTAGGGCACACATGGTGGTATTCCAAGTACCATCTCTGGGGTAGGTCTCTGGAAAGCTCTGGGAAAGCATGAGTTCACAACAGGATCTCAAATTAACTTAGTGTTTTGTGTGAAAAGAATAGACAGAGAACTGCAGTTATGGACAACTTCAGAAACAGGGGATTGTAATAGGATACTTTTAGACATCAGAAAGCTAAGAGAAGTGGCAGCTTGTGCCGGAGTCAGCAATGGGAAGAGGTGCTGAGGTCCTAACCTGGCATATAAAAAGAAGAGCAAGATTTCCAATTCAGCTGTTTCAAAACACATTCTTTTTAACTTTGCTCCTCTATTCTAACAGGGTGACATGCCTCACTTTGCAGGGAGTCAGCATGAAGATTATCCATCAACCAAGTTTCACTGAGCTCTACCCATAACCCTTCAGTTTTGTGTAAACCTGATTCAAGTACTTTGACAAGGTAGTCACTCCTGTTAGACTGTTGATGCAGTGCCACAGTGGATAAGCAGGGACACAGAGCAGAGATTATGGCAAAGAAAATTATCCAGCTGCAGGCAGCAATCAGCAGAGTTGATGGATTTCTCTTAAATGAAAATAAAAGACATTTGGGTTAAAAACATGATTCGCCCTCAACTGTTTCCATGGGAACTAGCTTCAAATAAGTTCTGTCACCATATATTTATTTAGACAGAAATGTTTCATAAGTGAGGCATGGAATTACACACTATAAATGTTAAGCAGTACTGAAGTAAAAAGAGAAATTATACTTCAGAGTCACAACCTGACGTTTGAATTAGGGAAAGCTATTCTCCTTAGTTGGCTTGAAATGAGAGAGAAAATTGTTCCTACAGGAGTGTGGCCATTCACACATTCCTGCAGTGCATCAGAATTCAAAGACTTGGTGTTAGATGAATCATTAGGTAACTCAGTATTGATAAATACCTGTGAAAAAAGTCAGTAATTACTTAATTAAAACCAGACAGAAACCACTCAGTATTACAGAGAACAGTGGGGAACACAAGGTATAGTGCACATCTACTTCCTTTCGTATTCTTCTGTAAAGAAAGCCAAGACCCTCCTTCATATTTTCCATTGTAAATTCTTTATCAATAAGAAAAATACAGTGTATATCCCTAATAATTAAACTGCACCCCATAGCCTAGTGAAAATACAATAACATGGTGGAATTGTTCAGCATTGTGATGGAAATTCTGAAAATAAAAAATTATAGGAATGTTGTTAGCTTGTGCAGTGATGCAACAAGGAAGATCAAGGAATTCAGTCTGGCAATGCATGTCAAAGGCAACAAGAAGGGCTTCTTTAAATACATCAGCAGTAAAAGGAAGACTGGGGATACAGTGGGCCTGCTCCTGAACGAGGTGGGTGCCCTGGTGACACAGGATGCAGAGAAGGCGGAGTTACTGAATGCCTTCTTTGCCTCAGTCTTTACTGTTAAGGCTGGCCCTCAGGCATCTCGGCCCTCAGGCATCTCATCCCCCAGAGAAGAGAGAACAAAATCTGGAGAAAGGAGGACTTCTCCTTGGTTGAGGAGGATTGGGTCAGAGATCACCTAGGCAAACTGCATCCTCGCAAATGCATGGGCCCTGATGGGATGCACCCACGAGTGCTGAAGGAGCTGGCAGATGTTCTTGCTGAGCCACTCTCCATCATCTTTGAAGGGTCATGCAGGACAGGAGAGGTGCGCAAGGACTGGAGGAGAGCAAATGTCACTCCAAACTTCAAAAGGGGCAAGAAGGAGGACCTGGGGACCTATAGGCCAGTCAGCCTCACCTCCATCACCAGAAAGGTGACGGAGCAGTTCATCCTGGACATCATCTCCAGGTATGTAGAGGGCAAGAAGGTTATCAGAAGTAGTCAGCACGGATTCATCAAGGGAAGATCATGTTTGACCAACCTGGTAGCCTTCTATGAATGTGTGACTGGCTGGGTCGATGAAGGGACAGCAGTGGATGTTGACTGTCTTGACTTCAGTAAGGCATTTGACACTGTCTCCCATAGCATCCTCATAGACAACCTAAGGAAGTGTGGGTTGGATGAGTGGGCAGTGAGGTGGACAGAGAACTGTCTCAACAACAGAACTCAGAGGGTTGTGATCAATGGAGCAGAGTCTGCATGGAGGCCTGTCACTAGTGGTGTTCCCCAGGGGTCTGTGCTGGGTCCAGTCCTGTTCAACATATTCATCAATGACCTAGATGATGGGATAGAGTGTTCCCTCAGCAAGTTCACTGAAGAACTGTGGTGCTATCCAGTGAGACCTGGACCAGCTGGAGAGCTGGGCCAAGGGGAACCTGATGAAATTCAGTAACCCCATGCCCCAGTATAGGTTGTGGGCTGACCTACTGGAAAGCAGCTCTCTTGAGAAAGACCTCGGAGTGCTGGTGGACAGCAGGTTGACCATGAGCCAACAGTGTGCCCTTGTGGCCAAGAAGACAAATGGTCTCCTGTGGTGCATTAAAAGGAGTGTGGCCAGCAGGTCGAGGGAAGTTAACCTCCCCCTCTACTCTGCCCTAGTAAGACCACATCTGGAGTACTCTGTCCAGTTTTAGACCCCCCCCCGATTAAGAGGGACAGGCAACTGCTTGAGCAAGTCCAGCAGAGAGCTACAAAGATGATCAGGGGACTGGAGCATCTCCCTTATGAGGAAAGGCTGAGAGACTTGGGTTTGTTCAGCCTAGAGAAGAGAAGGCTGAGGGGGGATTTCATAAATACCTATAAATATTTAAAGAGTGGGTCCTGACGGACGATGGGACTAGGCTCTCTTCAATAGTGCCCAATGACAGGACAAGGGGCAATGGGCACAGGTTGGAACACAGGCAGTTCCACCTAAACACGAGAAGAAACTTCTTTCCTGTGAGGGTGCCAGAGCAGTGGCACAGGCTGCCCAGGGAGGCTGTGGAGTCTCCTTCCCTGGAGTCATTCAAAACCTGCCTGGATGCGTTCCTGTGCCCCCTGCTCTAGGTGTGCCTGCTCCAGCAGGGGGTTTGGGCAAGATGATCTCCAGAGGTCCCTTCCAACCCCTGCCTTTCTGTGATGCTGTGATATTTTTATTTCATTTTATATCAAAATGAATAATCAATTTTGTACAAAGTCCCTTGCTGTTTATAGGGTTAATAATTTATCTTTTGCTGTCCTCAGTTTTAGTTTTCAGTGGACTGCAGTCCTATGACCTGACATCTTACTGGTAAAACGTAATTAATTAAGTAAGGCTGGACAATGTCTGTCTTCCAGAATATAGATTTAAGTGTAACTGAAGATTTTTTGAAGCAGGAAATGAAGAGTTAATAACATACTTGTTTCCTTAAGCCTAACCTCCCCTTGATCTGCAGGAAGGAATGCCTGCATCTGTAAGCAATTTGGCTGTGTTTACTACACTAGGTTTAGCTTCACAGAACTGACCTTGTGGTCTGAGATGGGCTGGGAGCTCTAAAACTTCAATTTTTCTGATTCTTAGAGTTCTGCTGATCCTGATGTTCTGCAAGAGCACAAGAAGCCCTCATATAATTAACTCTAACTTAGACAGGTGTTTTAGTTTATTTAAACACCCATATTACTTACAAACCTCTGTGAGGAGATGCTGTTGGGATTGGTAAGAAATGGTAGAGCATACTTTTCGTCTTTGTTTTTCCTCTAGATTTCATTATAGTAGAACAAGGGTTAAAGTTCTGGCTAAAAATATTTGGATTTCTCTGTGATGAAAAGGCTGGTGCTGGTAAGGTCACAACTACATGAAAGGTGGACTGCTGTGATGAGGGACTGGAGACAAAACCCTGACAATAACCATCTCAGGCAGAATAAGCACAGATGAGCAGCTCTGCTGGGGCTGCAGGGAAGAAGAGAGCCCATAGACAGCATAGAAATATGAGGAAATTATGTATTGAAACCAGGTAAAAACTCCTAACTTCAAGAGGTGGCATTTTTCTCAGGACAGCTGAGATTTTCTACCAGACACAGTGTCCTAAAACCTGGAACTGGTTTATTTAATGTTTGGTTTAGCAAATGTCATTGTTAAAGGTGGTCCTAAAGTCCTCATCCACCACTATTTCCATTTCAACTCATTAAGATACTAGGTTCTTAGATGCTGCTAGCATTTGTAAAGTTGGTCCCTGAGATGTTTGATCTTGCAGTGGGGATCAGAGGACAGGGACTGAAATTACCACCACCACCCCCTCAAAAGGGAAGCAGGCAGAACTCAGCTGTTACTGCTCTGGTTGGCAGCTCTTCCAGCTTCCTCTGTCTTATGTGTTATGGTTGTATCAGATGTACAGAGAGAATGAAAATTACTGAGGATACAGATGTGGTTAAGGAGAGGACAAGAAACCTGAAAGAAGCAATTCTGCTTTGGGTTTGTTTTTTTAAAAAACAAAAGCAAAAATATGGTTTAGTTTAACAACACAATTGTAAATCACCTGCAAATTGTGCAAGTACAGACTTAGGCAGTACAGTAGTCCTGGAGAATATGGTCACGGGGAAGAATTATAAATGAGTCATAGACACTTGAAATATATGCTGCTTCAGCATGTATTTCATTCCAAATGCCACCTCTGTACATTGGGAAGAGAATAGTGTTACTTTCACCTCTGAGAAATTAAAACCATTTGCTAAATTAGGGTTTCCAGGAAACTAAAGTTATGTCTAGTATTTGTACCTTGACACATTGTACTAATTTCACATCTTCTACGATCTGTTTACTTTTCTTGTGAAGTTGTCATATTGTCAAATATTTTTAAAGAATAAGGTAAGAGAACAGGTGATAACCTTAATCAGTTGTACAGCCTCAGACAGTAACAGTGCTTGTACACAAAAGTGTGTGTGCAGGCAAGCATGTGCAGATACGGAATGAGTGAGAGTGAGCAATGCTTTTTCCTTCATCCACTGCACAAATTTCTGATTATCTATTATATGAGAGTATGCACATAACTAGGGTTGATGCCTCACAAATACTAGCTGACGTAAACTAGTAAATTCTTGTTCCAATTGAGCTGTTGAAATGTTTTGCAAGCTCTTACAAACTCTGGGAGGTCTTCAACATACTCAGGGTAGAACAGTCACAATCACCAAGAAATATCTACAATTGCCATCTGACCGTTCAAGACATTCTAATTAAAAACAAATGCAATCTTGCTGTATATCAGGGAACTAGGACAGATTGCAAGTGGAAAGAAATGAGGAGGATTAAAATTGGAAAGATTAAGTCACCAGTCTGAAATATAGTTAAGTTTTATTTAAGGAACTTAAATAGCAAATTCATGGCTCCAGAGCATGGGGTGTGCCAGCATTTACTTCTATGTATTCCATGTATTGAGTATTTATTCTTTCTCTACTGTTGCTTATCCCTAGAGGAGTCTTACAATAGTATGTTAAAATATCTGACATCAAGCATAAAATCAAAATTTTAAAGATGTTTCAACATCCAGTATTGTGCAACTAGTCATATGTGTACAAAAATTAATCATTCTGAGCTCTCCCTACATATTTTTCTGGTGCAGATAAGCACTTCAATGTTTAATCCTGACTTTCTGTGTTAGTAAATCTATTTAACCCTGCTCTAAATTTAATAAGCTCTAAAGCAGTGCACCTTGCTTTCAAATTGCATCACAGTCCACCTGAAACAAACTCTCCGGTCTAAAGGAATAGATATTATAACTGCTTATGCTGCTTTTACTAAGCAAAGTTTAATAACAGGTTGTTCAATCATCACCAATGGAAGTTTTAAAAATTTGCTACAAAATTAAAATATTAGAAATTACTCTGAGTAGTAGAATTGCTTCCACTCAACTTCAACATCGCTGATCTGTGGCTGTGAAAGAAGATATGCTGATGGGGGGTGTGGAGGGAGCTACGGAATGGCAGAAGAAGGAGGAATTCACAATAAGAAAGGACATTAGCTCAGCAGGTAAGCAAGCTTTATTAGCTCTGCCTTTCACCGTACCTGCCATTTACAAAACTGGCCATGTGTCTCCTTTGCTTCCCAGGCCACAGAAAGCAGTCAGTGCCACCGACAACAAACAGGAGTATTTACAAATCTGAGCTGCTCACTTCTGGGTCAGCATGAGGAGAGGAGTGAAGCACAGCTGGGAAGTGTGGCAAGAGCAGCAGCATACAGGGAAAGGAGTGGGGTACACAAGGAAGCAAAATTTAGCTAAAGTCCATGTTGCCTGTTTGCTATCTGCCACTTTGGTGTACCTCAACGTGCTGAATGGGCAATATCTGCACTTTCACAAATATGTTTCCTACCCACTTCTTTCCCCACAGAAGGAAGTGAAGGTAGCATCAGCATCTAGAATGAAAAGAACCTGACCCCTTAAATTAACTGAACAGCTCCTGACATAAAGTCCATGGAAGTCAGCAGAGAGAAGTCTACTTGCTGGCTGCGGATATTTTTCATAGTTTCAAATACTGAAAAATCCTCAGAACAGCTCAACATGGTTTAAGAAAATATTTGGTTGCAGGCTTGCTAGCACCTATGTTAAAAGTATCTTGGTGGGACATTTAAACAAATGTTTTCCCACTAATACAAACTGGAGCTCAAGCTTAGCAACATCTGAGTATTTCACCCACAAAAGGTCCCAGCTTCCATATACTCTGGCCAGGGGCTAAGAGGATCTCCCCTGCTGTGGGTTTGGCTGCTGGGTTCCAGGGCATCTCAGAGCTGGAGCAACAGAGGGTGGCTTCCATCCCATTGCAGACATCGGCCAGTAACCGTCCCCAGGATACAGGAACACAGGCTGGCAGGCTCCCCCTTCCCTCTGCGCACTTCCACCAAAATGATAATGCATGAAATGCAAGGACTGAAGAGTTATTTGATCTTTCAATACTTTATGATTTATATAAGAATATATAATCCTAGTTCTGTTGTAAAAGCTAAAACACCAGTCAGGCTAAACTTACTTTTTGCTTAGAATATCTACAATTTACACCACAGAGATACTTGATTCTCCGAGACTTTTTCTGAACAAAATACTTTCTTTGGGTTGGAATATGGAGATGACTAATCTTTTCGTTTCAAAATGCAAAAATAGCCCTGTAACCCATGCAAAGGAATGTATACAGAGTAAAAGACTAATTATTTGTAGGTATTTGCTCAATTACTGAGTTGAAAGTCCTTAGCACTTTTATTGTTTGAAGAAGTATGACCGTTTTGTTATTTGTGCTTTGTGGTTGCCCAGCTGAGTGACGTGACCTTGTTATTTTTAAGGTGAATATTGAGAAGAGTAATGGTGGCAGCTAGCAGATGAAATATTAATAATCAATAAGCATTTACACAAATGTCTAGTAATCACCCTTTTTTCATCAGGCAGCAAAGAAATGTTCTGGTAACTACAATAAGCACTGCTTTATGCAAAAGTATTGTTTTAGTTATTCAGCTTGTATTTTTGTCCCCTCAGCATCAGAACTGCTATTATTGTGAGTTAGTATGTTGCATGGGAAGAGACACTAGAAGTTTAGTGGGGGAGGAAAAAAAGACAAAAGTCAGTTTAGGACCTAAATACATCAGTGGAGTTATGATGATGAATTTAATGCTTTTTATTTGATTCTGAATGCATTTGCATTAATTGAAGTTTAAAAGTACTATAGAAAACACCATTAGAATATGTGCTCTAATGGTTCATACTCTTGGTAAGTACAAGTATTTCCATAGTTTTAAATTTATCTCATAGACAAACATGCAAACACACACACACAGTCTTACACAGACTCACTCTCATTTATTGCAAAGGTTTCTGAGGGAAGCTACTGCTCACTCTTGAGTGTCAGCTGGGTTTTCTACCTGTCCCCACTATGGCCTGTTTTAGAAATGGCACTAAACGAACAGTCCTGCCAGTAAAGAGCAGACCTAGGTTCTCTTTTAAGCCTGAGATAAGCAGTACAATTTTGTTACGTCCAGTAAAATTTGGTCAGCAAATCCTGCAGTTTATGTTACAGTATGTTATCTTTGTTACATTATGTTATGTTTAGTAAAGTCTGGAAAAAGGTTGGACTAGATGATCCCTGAGGTCCCTTCCAACCTGTGATTCTGTGATTCTGCGATCTTCAAAGTTTTCACGGAGACTTTTAACCATAGTTTTCTTTATGTTTCATTATTAAAGCTGCACATGAGACCATGGAAAACAATTGCTCTTATAAAGCATACGTAACCAATCAAAACATCCCGAACCTATTCACAGGTCAGTTATCATTAATACAGGCATTATTTTATCAGGTACATAATAATAAATGTCTATATATAGATGAATGTACAGCTAATATCCGCCAGTACTCTGCAGCTTTACATTGCTGCATGGATATAAAAAGCACTACATCCCTCACTTAAACAGGTAACAAATCTGTAGTTACTCGGTACTTACTACTGGAGCAACACAAAATGTTCAGAAAACCCACAACAGTTCCTCGAGGTACCACCTTTCCTTAGCAAGTCTACCCAAGATATCTTGTTAGAAGGCTTCTTTAAACTGAATATAATCTGGAAAAAAAATAACTTGTGCTGAAATATGATTATCTGCTGTGGGACATTTATCTTTTTTTTATTCAGGGAAAACTACACCACAAAGTACTGCTAAAAAGAAGCTAAGACCCTTTTTCAGTTGAAACACCAGTACCTGGCCAAGGAGAGAGCACTGACACTGTAGCCTGGAGGTGGGGTCCTGGAGATTGCCTATGCTAGGAGCTGACATGGGAAGAATCATTGAATAGCATCATAGAATCATTTAGGTTAGAGAAGACCCTTGATCATCAAGTCCCACCGTAAACATAACACTGCCAAGTCCACCACTAAACCATGTCCCTAAGGGCCAAGCTAAGTGAAGCAGGGTGGCTTGCCCCAGGGCTGTTCCCAAGGACAGAAAGAGTAGCAGAAGACTGGAAAAGAGGAACTGAAGTAAACAGTGCAAGGAGGACAGGCATTGGTAATACCAGAATAAGGCAAAAAGAAACAGGCTGAGGAAAAGAGTAGGAAGGGACAAGACTGGGCAGAGGCAGAATTGAAGAGGTTGCACAGAAGCAGGCAAGTGCAATGGTAGGAGAAACAGAAGGAAAATCAGGCAAGAGTCTGACTGTTTCAGAATGTTGGGTTTGGGGTTTTTTTTTTTCAAGAAGTTGGATACAAGGAGGACACCAGGGTCAGCAAGGCAAGTGGAACATGCTGGAGCAGGGACAAAATGACATCAGGATGTGGGGAGCAAACTCAGACACTGAGGAGTCCCAGGTTCCTCCAGTGAAATCTGCAAGGAAAGTGCTCACTTCTTCAGTGGCAGAGAATAACCTACCACTGATTTCAGTTATGGTAGCAGCTCAGCTGCCTGGATTCAACAGATAACAGATGGCTTTCTATATGATAAGAAAATTTTCATAAGATTTCTAGCATATTTTTTTTTCAGTTTTCTTTTTAAAAAAGAAACAGGAAGTGACACATAACAATGTTTAAAGAGAAACAGCATTGCAAAGTCAAATGATTAGAAGATGGAAAGAGAGTGGAAGTGTATGGTGTAACTTTAGTTTGCCTTCTCTATGTAAATATACTATTTCACCACCCTCAAACACCTGATAACATGACTCTTGTGGATTGATCCCACCAGCATTCACGATGGAGCAGCTTGACAGACAGCTCTTTTGTTCCTTTCAATAAAGGTAATTTATGAGCTTTATCTTTCTTGTTAAGGAATCTGGAAGGTCTAGAACTGCAATGGAGGCACACAGTAAATGCAGATGAATCCAGAGAACAGAAATACATCTTTGTAAAACATGGTGAGTAAATACTGACATTGTGTCCTGTCCGGAATGCCTGTAAGTCTTCTGCCTTCTACTATAGAGAACAAATTAACATCGAGGAGTTTCTCTTTACCACGTTTAAATTATTAAATGCATAATCTGGTTTTAATAAATGCCAAACCTTGTGAGGAGTTGTTCAAAGTATTAATCTTCAAAATAAGGGGAGATACAGAATCACAGAATCACAGGTTGGAAGGGACCTCAGGGATCATCTAGTCCAACCTTTCTAGGAAAAGCACAGCCTAGACAAGATGGCCCAGCACCCTGTCCAGACGACTCTTGAAAGTGTCCAATGTGGCCGAGTCAACCACTTCCCTGAGGAGATTATTCCAATAGCTGATTGTTCTCATGTCCAGTCAGAATCTCCCCAAGAGCAACTATTGTCCATTCCCCCTTGTTCTCTCCATGTGACTCCTTGTAAAAAGGAAGTCTCTGTCTTCTTTGTAGCTACCCCTTAAGTACTGGTACGTGGTGATGAGATACCCTCTAAGCCTTCTTTTCTCAAGGATAAACACACCTAGTTCTCCCAGCCTATCCTCTTATGGCAGGCTTCCCAGTACTCTGATCATCCTGGTGGCCCTTCTCTGTACAAAGACCTGAACACAGTACTCCAGGTGTGGCCTGACAAGCACAGAGTAAGTGGGATAATGACTTCTTTATCTCTGCTGGTGATGCCCTTTTTGACGTAACCCAGCATCCTGTTGGCCTTCTTGGCTGCAGCAGCACACTGGTCGCTCATGTCAAGCTTTCTGTCCACCAGGACCCCCAGGTCCCTTTCCACAGAGCTGCTCTCCAGCCAGGTGGATCCCAGTCTGTGCTGCACTCCCACATTATGTTTTCCCAGGTGCAAGACCTTACCCTTCTCCTTGTTGAGCTTCATAAGGTTCTTGCTGGCCCACTCTTCCAGCCTATCCAGATCTCCCTGCAGAGCAGCTCTCCCTTCTGGAGTGTCTACTTCCCCACTCAATTTGGTGTCATCTGCAAACTTCATCAGGCTACACTTGATCCCATTATCCAGATCACTTATAAAGATGTTGAATAACATTGGGCCCAATATTGATCCCTAAGGGGACCCCACTTGTGACAGGTTGCCATTTTGAAAAAGAGCTCTTTACCACCACCCTTTGGGTGCGGCCTGTCAGCCAGTTCCCCACCCACTACACAGACCACTTCTCTAGTCCATAACGCATTAATTTCTCCAGGAGGACGCTGTGGGGAACTGTATCAAAAGCCTTGGAGAAGTCCAGGTAGACAATGTCCACTGCCTGCCCCATGTCAACCAGGCAAGTCACTTTATCGTAGAAGGCCACCAGGTTTGTCAAGCACGAGATCTGCCTTTAGTGAAGCTATGTTGTCTTCTCCCGATCATGCGCTTCATTTGACTTGTTACGGCCCTCAGGAGGACTCATTCCATAACTTTCCCAGGGATTGAAGTATGGCTGATGGGCCTATAGTTACCCAGATCCTCCCTCGAGCCCTTCGTTAGTTAGGGGTAACATTTGCCTTCCTCCAGTCCTCTGGGACATCCCCAGTTCTCCATGAATTCTCAAAGATTGTGGAAAGTGGCCTTGCAATGACATCAGCCAGCTCTCTCAGCACCCTTGGGTGGATGGCGTCAGGGCCCATCCATTTGTAGGGGTCAGGCTCCTGTAACAATTCACATACTAACACTTCCTTCACTGATGATGGGTCTATGTTTGGATCAACCAGCAATTTCATTCCCAGGGCCTGGGGCCTGACAGTGCTGATAAGGACAGAGGTGAAGAAAGTGTTGAGGACCTCCGCTTTTTCAGCATCATTGGTGATTGACTCTCCTTTTCTGTTTAGCAGTGGGCTTATGTTTTCCTTCTTTTTCTGCTTGTGGTTGACATATCTGAAGAACCATTTCTTGTTATTTTTGACACCTACAGCCAGTTCTAATTCAAGCTGGGCTTTTGCTTTTCTAACCACGTCTCTGCACACTCTGGCAATGCCTTTGTAGCTCTCAGTGGATAATCCTCCACTTCTCCATCTCTGGTATGCTTCTCTTTTGGATTTGAGTAGACCCAAGAGCCCATGGTTGATCCAAGGGGGCCTCTTGCTCTGCTTACTTCCCTTTCCTTTATAGGGGATAAACTGGCTTTGTGTTTCCAAGAGAGAGTTCTTGAAGAACTCCCAGCACTCACCAGCTCCTATGTCTTCCATGGAAGTTTCCCACCAAATCCCTACCAACTGAGGTCTGAGTGAGCTGAAGTTTGCTCTTCTAAAATCCAGAACCCTTGTCTTAGAGCTGACCTTCAGCACACTCAGCAGGATCCCAAACTCCACAATATTGTGATCACTGCAGCCAAGGCTACCACTAACCGAGATATTATAAAGCAGGCTTTCTTGGTTTGTGAATAGCAAGTCCAGCAGCGCCTCATTCCTGGTTGGCACATCTAACATTTGTAGGAGGAAACAGTCCTCGATGCATTCCAGGAACTTGGTGGATGACATGCGAGCTGCCGTATTGTTCTTCCAGCAGATGTCTGGGTAGTTGATGTCACCCATCAGGACCAGGTTCTGTTGGCCAGAAGCTTGCTTTAGTGCCCCAAATATCGCTTTGTCAGCTTCGTCATCATGGTTAGGAGGTCAATAGCAGATGCCCACTGTGAGGTCCTGCTTGGAGATGACCCCTTTGACTTTAACCCAGAGGCATTCAATGAAGCAGTCACAATCACCATAGTTGACTTCAGTACCTTTGAGGTTTTCCTTAATGTGTTTCCTGTCCTTACAAAAGAGCCTATTACCGTCCATCACGATCCCCCAGTAATTTGAGTTGTCCCACCATGTTTCAGTTACTCTCATGATGTCATACCCTTCTGAGTGAGCACAGAGCTCCAGTTCCTCCTGTTTGTTACCTAGACCGCGTGCATTTGTTTACATACACTTGAGGTGATTACTCTTCTGTTTCACCTCTTGGGAGACAACTACAGAACATTTGCCACCACCATGCTTGGCCTGACTTACTCCCCTGCTGGATGTGCTGGTGTGAGTGTTTCCATAATGGATCCCACCCCCCAGGTCTTTCAGTTTAAAGCCCTCCTCACCAAGTTAGCCAGCCTGCTGCTGAAGATTCCCTTACCCCTTTTGGACAGATGGATTCCATCCCTCCCTAACATGTTGTAGTCATTGAAGAACACCCCTTTGTCACAAAAGGCAAACCCCTCGTGGAGGCACCAGCCACGTAGCCAGGAACTGATATACATTATGCGCCTGTTTCTGGCTGCTCCCTTCCCTCGAACTGGCAAAATGGAAGAGAAGGTCACTTGGGCACCAATGTTTTTCACTTGCTCCCCCAGGGCTCGAAAGTCTTCCTTGATTTTACCCAGGTTATGGCTCTCTGTGTCATTCATGCCTGCAAATATACATTACAGATATATTATTCTTTTTTGTTCATTTCATTATAAATTTGTAATTTAACCATACATATTCCTGTTAAATTCAGTTCCACATGGGTTTAATGCAAAGTGTTTGCACAAGTTAGCCACGGTAATCCATTGTTTCAGAGACATTAATAATTTCATGATGTTTGTAAACAAATAACTCAGAAAGGATTTGCCTGGAAGAAGTAAAACAATGTTGAACTAGAACATTTGTGACATGAGAGCTAGGGAAATACAGGACTTTTCTGCTCCTCTGGAACCACATGTAAATTAGAGCTGCATTCAGTTAATTGAAAATGCAGTATACGTCCTACCTTTAGACTACATTTTTCCCCAGTATGAGTGGAGGAGCAAATAATGTGGAGTAATGGTTTACAAAGAGAAGAACAGTCAGCTGCAAACCAAATGTTCGATGTTGCCAGATTTAGAGGAACAAGAACACTGACAAAAATAAAACACAGCAGGCAAATCCAGTGTGTAGGGATGAAAATAATCTGAGTTCCCAGAAAATATGTTCCTGAGAAGAAGAGCTGCTAATGTGCTGAACAAACTGTCACTCTATCACAACTCCTTACCCATCATTTAAGCTTTTTGACTTCATTAGCCAGTACCCACCCCCCTACATGCAGGAGTATGAAGAAAGAGAGCAAGTGGAGCAAAATCAGCCATTCCTGCCGATTCAGTTCTCTTTTCTATTTTCCCTACAAAATAGGCTCAAAATTTGATCTGCACATTAGTCTAGTACCTGTTATCAATGTGATAGTGAGAACAAACTTGAAAACAGACTGTATAAGAGCAAACAACTGAAAATTAATTGTATTAGTATGAATTTTAAATTGTGAGAATAATTAGAGCTAGAAATTAATCTTTACTAGTCTTCATATTGTTTTTTAGTATTTTGCTCAAGTTTGCACCATAGCAAAGGTATAAGTTTTTAAAAGCATTACCAGTTTTGGGCACTTTCTCACACTGCACTTCAGTACTACTCACTACCATAACAGTAAAAAAAATTGGTAAATTATTTTGAAAATGTAAAGAAAAATAATATATTTGTTGGTGCTGGATACAGAAAAAAAACCCATACATAGATAAGTATTAATAAGTTAACAATTATATCCATAATTAGTTTTTTATCAAACTATATGAATGTGGTATGAAATCAACTGCTTAGTTAGGTTATACAAATCAGCTTAGAGGTTTATTACAATTTCTTATTTCAACTTCCAGATAATCACATACACATGTATAAAATGAATTTCTGCCAACATGAGATACGGTCATAGCCCACAGTAAATAAAACCAGTTCTGAAATATTCCTGTTGATTCATTGCAATTTCTCAGCAGAGAGCCATAGAGATGCCATCTACTTAATCACTTTATAGAAAACTTATGAAGCCATATCAACAATGTCAAGTACCTCAGACATTTTGCTAAAGATACTTAGTAGTGTTGAAAATAAATATTTAGATCTGTTACAGTAGCTAAATATATCAGGAAATGCAATACTTCTGTATGCATATATTATACTTACCATTCATTAGTCTTAAATAAGAAAAGCCTAACGTACATTGTTCTTAGCCAAATCCCCCCTAACAATTCCTGAGATGAAGAGTTAATTCTGTATTTCTGATGTCCTGATACAAAATTAGGTGACGTATGTCAGGATGCATTAAACAGCCGTAAGATCTCTTTTCATGGAAAGCAATCACTCAAAAGGTATAACCTGTCTGTGGGCATACCCGATACTGTCCAGGCAGGTTTTGAATGTCTCCAGGGAAGGAGACTCCACAACCTCCCTGGGCAGCCTGTGCCACTGCTCTGGCACCCTCACAGGAAAGAAGTTTCTTCTCGTGTTTAGGTGGAACTGCCTGTGTTCCAACCTGTGCCCGTTGCCCCTTGTCCTGTCATTGGGCACTATTGAAGAGAGCCTAGTCCCATCGTCCGTCAGGACCCACTCTTTAAATATTTATAGGTATTTATGAAATCCCCCCTCAGTCTTCTCTTCTCTAGGCTGAACAAACCCAAGTCTCTCAGCCTTTCCTCATATGGGAGGTGCTCCAGTCCCCTGATCATCTTTGTAGCTCTCTGCTGGACTTGCTCAAGCAGTTGCCTGTCCCTCTTAATCGGGGGAGCCCAAAACTGGACACAGTACTCCAGATGTGGTCTTACTAGGGCAGAGTAGAGGGGGAGGTTAACTTCCCTCGACCTGCTGGCCACACTCCTTTTAATGCACCACAGGAGACTGTTGGCCTTCTTGGCCACAAGGGCACACTGTTGGCTCATGGTCAACCTGCTGTCCACCAGCACTCCCAGGTCTTTCTCAAGAGAGCCACTTCCCAGTAGGTCAGCCCACAACCTATACTGGGGCATGGGGTTGTTCCTCCCAGGTGTAGGACCTTGCACTTGCTCTTGTTGAATTTCATCAGGTTCCCCTTGGCCCAGCTCTCCACCTGGTCCAGGTCTCACTGGATAGCACCACAGCCTTCTGGCGTATCAGCCTCTCCTCCCAGTCTTGTATCATCAGTGAACTTGCTGAGGGTACACTCTGTCCCATCATCCAGGTCATTGATGAATATGTTGAACAGGACTGGACCCAGCACAGACCCCTGGGGAACACCACTAGTGACAGGCCTCCATGCAGATTCTGCTCCATTGATCACAACCCTCTGAGTTCTGTTGTTGAGACAGTTCTCTGTCCACCTCACTGCCCACTCATCCAACCCACACTTCCTTAGGTTGTCTATGAGGATGCTATGGGAGACAGTGTCAAATGCCTTACTGAAGTCAAGATAGTCAACATCCACTGCTGTCCCTTCATCGACCCAGCCAGTCACACATTCATAGAAGGCTACTAGGTTGGTCAAACATGATCTTCCCTTGATGAATCCATGCTGACTACTTCTGATAACCTTCTTGTCCTCTACATACCTGGAGATGGTGTCCAGGATGAACTGCTCCATCACCTTTCTGGCGATGGAGGTGAGGCTCCCTAAACATGAGAGTTTAGATCAATTTCAGCTGGAACACTTAGGAGTGTTTATAGAGTTGTGCAGGCTCACCTTTGTAACTGCAGTACTAATCTTCCTTTGAAAAACAGCTATCCCAGCCTCCATGTTTAGCGCAGGGTTTTGTATGGTAGAGGAGAGAGAAGTTGTGTTAGTGCCGGAGAAGCACTCGGAGGTTACCTTATTTATGGAATGTCACTCTGTGGTGTGACAGAAAGGTACTTGAGCACACGGTTTTCCCTGGAGGCCTGTACGAGGACCCACTACAGCTATGCAAACCCTTGAGGTGGTTTTTCTCCTGGTTGCCATCGCATGAAGCTGGTACGGCACCTTTATAACCACTCAGGTTGTCCTGTCGTATTCCCCCATTGCTTGTGATGACATTAGCATTGCCAGTTTGTCCCCCTCCCCCCAGGTTTGTCAGTTTAAAGCCCTCCTCACCAAGTTAGCCAGCCTTCTGCCAAAGATTCCCTTGCCCCTTCCCGAGAGGTGAAGTCCATCCCTCCATAGCAGCCTAATGTTGTTGAAGAACGTCCCGTCGTCATAAAAGCCAAAACCCTTATGTTGACACCAGCCACGTAACCACGAGTTGTTTGTATTATTTGCCTATTTCTAGTTGCCCATTTTTCTCTAACAGGCAATATGGAGGAGGTGATAACTTGGCACCAATATTTTTCACTTGCTTTCCCAGAGCTTTATAGTCTTCCTTATCTCTGCCCAGACTCTTGCTTGTGGCATCATTTGTGCCCGCATGGAAGAGAAACAGAGGATAATAATCAGTGCTTTTGACAAGTTGTGGCACCCTCTCAGTGATGTCTTGGATTTTAGCTCCTGGAAGACAGCAAACCTCTTGTCACTTTCTGTCAGGTCAGCAGATGGGTGCCTCAGTGCCTTTTAACAGAGAGTCACCCACTACGAGCACTCGTCTCTTCTTTTTGCAGTATCTACTGTGTGCTGCTGGTACAGTTGCGCCTTGTGGACCTTTCTTGTGGGTGTCTGCAGCCACTAAAGCTACAAATCTGTTGGTGGTTGTGATACTGGGAGGTGGGGGCTGAGGCAGAGCCCTGCTTTTGCAGGTCACCAGGGTCCAGGGTGCCTCCTCCTTCTCAGTGATGTCTGCTACAGGAGTGTGGTTCTGAGACTGCCTATCTACCTCTGCCTCGGTTCTACTAAGATTACTCAGCCTCCTAACTGTCTCCTGCAACTCACCCACCTGGCGCAGCATATCATCAACCTGTGCACAGCTTGTGCAGGTACTTACCTTCTCACCAGGTGAGGGATTGGGGCACATGTTGCAACCTACCGCCTGTACTGAAGCCTCCTTCCTTACCAGCTTGTCATGGTTTTAGCTGGGATAGAGTTCATTTTCTTCACTCTAGCTGGTATAGTGCCGTGTTTTGAAATTAGCATGGAAAAAAACCTGTTGAGATAACACACTGATGTTTGGGCTCTTGCTGGGTAGCGCTTGTACTAGTCAAGGACATGTCTAGCATCCCATGCTCTGCTGGGTGCACAAGAAGCCGGGAGGGGAGAGGGCACAGCTAAGAGAGCGGATTCAAACTGACCAAAGGGATATTCCATATCATGTAACGTCATGCCCAGTATGTTAGCTGGGAGGGGCTGGCCGGGGAGAAGGAGGCAATCGCGGCTCGGAGACAGGCAGCGTCGGTCAGCGGGTGGTGAGCGGTTGTATCGTTTGTGTTTCCATGGGGTTTTTTTGGTTTTTTTTTTTCCTTTTTTCCCTTTCCCTTCCTTTTCCATTTTATTATATTAACATTATTGTCATTATTATCATAATCATTGGTACTATTATTATCATTTTATTGTAATCATTAAACTGTGCTTATCTCAACCCATAAGTTCTTTTGCTCATCCGATTCTCTTCCCCATCCCACAGGGTTGGGGGGGGGGTGAGCGAGCGGCTGCGTGGTGTTCAGTTGCCAGCTAAGGCTGAACCATGACACAGCTCCATTTGGGTGGATGTATCAGACCTATAATGACATTGTTGTAATTTTCAGCTACTAAAAGTTGCCATAAGGTCTTGGTACCATAAAGTCTGTACTGTTATCATCAGAGCCAACTTTCTGGATTTAGACAGTATTGTGATGAGTTTTAACTTCTTTCAGAACCTGTGAATGTGAAATACCTGTACTAATCAGGTTTCCATTGAGAGTAATTTATATTTGGAAATTGACAGTCTTCTAAAAGAGCTGAGGTTCAGCATAAAGTTATGCCAAGATCTACTCATGAAATTAGGAAGAAGAATCAATATACAAATATTTTACTGACACAGTATTGGTGATTAGAGGAAAGTTCAGAGTTTTGCATAAGTTACACAGTCTAGTTATTGCATTAAATATACCATCAATTGACAAACTGGCAACAGGTATGTCATACTGAAGTAGTAAAGTGAGGTCAACTAAAATTTTGTTACTACTGTTATGGTTCAGAGATTTGAGAATGCATATAAAGGTAAAATAATTTTTTCCTTAGTTTGGAATAAGAATTATAAGTACTATTATGTAAAATTCCATATGAAAAGTAATTGATGATGAACAGGTTTTTTACTGTCCCCAAACACAAGGAACCTCACTGAATTTGGAAGTTTTAGTAAACAGGATAAGTAGCAGCCCATGCTTCCCACACCAAAGAAAACTACATTTACTATATTGATGGTTTCTACATGCTACAGTTTGACCTGAAATACCTGCAGTCAGTTGTTGCCAAATAAGAAGTGCTGCATTTTATGACTATGTTACTTCCCGCTGGCAGGAGCAGAAGCTCTACACAGATGAGCAGACCTGTACAAAACATGACAGACATTGTTTCAAGAGATGTTTAATAAAGTTTCCTATAGCGGGTAAACTAGCTTTAAGGGTAAATATTAAAATTGAATTTCAGCTCATTTGAGGCTAAAAGTGCTAGCCAGTACACAATGCTCCACATAAGGAGTCTGATACATACTGTTGGTCCATGTAACAATCACTGGTAATAACTACTATATTCCAGTTCTTAGTTCTGTGGAAGCACTGCGTCATTCAACTTCCCAACACCCTTTCCAAGAACTTAGAGACACAGTCCTTTTGCAGAGCTTTGATCCAGCAGGGAGTCTTGTTTAGACAGATTATTTGTCTCCAAAGTGGAAGAACTCTAACAGAAGACAGACCTGGACACTCATAAAGACCTACAAGGTAAAGCTTTATCCAAAGAAGGATGACTGTGTTGACTGTAACCTCTGCAAAGAGGTTTTTTTGTGTATTTTACCCAATAAAATCTGATAAAGTAGAGCTACAAAGCAGGATATTGAACTACGTTTTAATTCAGTGTCACAATTTGTGTTTAACAGTAATTTGCAGAGCTACAGCAAATGTAACAAAGAAGGTGATATCATATTCACCGTATTTATGAGCAGGCAGGAATACCCTGCTCCAGGAATTGCATTTTAATTTTGTTAGTCCTGGCTAAGAACACTCTAATATGTGTCACCAAGACTGTCATATTCTTATATATTAAAATATGTAATTAGTATTGCTTAGTGTAAATTAATTCATTTGACTGAAAATATGTTCCATAGAGTATAAAAAAGAATAAACCTTAAGGTAGGAGGTTTTGGAGTGTTTGGTAGTGTTTACTAGCAACAGTTCTGAAATGAAAAAAACCAGCACCATGACTTACTTTAGATAAATGGCCCATCACAGAGAGGCAAAAAACGCTCCGTTCCTGATTCATCCTCACTTAGTAAGTATTTTGACTCTAAGTCCAACTCACTTTTACATAATGGTTTGAAAGATGTAAATTTTCAAGAAAAACAGGCAGTAAATCCAGCTTATTGCCAAAGTAGCTTCAGTTTTTTCACTGTTTGTGTTAACCAAATTCCAAGCTGCATAGCTATTGAACGATCTACAACACTACCAGACTTAAAAAGCAGAACAGTTAACCTTTAATACCTTATTTAATGACTAATATGTTGTGACCAGAGGCAAAGTAAATAATTTTCTTTGCATGTAATAGAAATGGGTTAATATTTTGGGTCACAGATGTTGTATTACTTACAACTCTATGATCTGTGGGGCAATGCAAACCAGTAATAGAATCCTGAATTTGATTTTCACATCATTTAAACTGAATCCTGAAGTTACTCATAAAAGCTGGTTCTGTGCTCTTCTAGGGTGGTGTGATTTCATTGTAATATATTTTTGAGGTGAATCACTATGTGGCATCTGTTTCTAGGCATCAGCAGCCACCGATACACTTTTGTCAGGCCATATCTATTATATATCTGGGGCTGTTTAATCTAGATTTCCACAAGAAGAGGGGTTTTTAGGCTGCATGCAGATTTGAACTCAGCTTTCAGATTTACCTGTTGATGCCTGGAAAGGAGCATGCTATTGCAACTCTTTCTTGGTAAGGTGTAAGCTGTGACTGCAGGGAGCTGTAACTGTTGCCTTTCTTCAAAGCCAGCCTACCTGCAAAATGAATAATTTAAGACTAATTATGAACACAACTGACGACCTAGCATTGCATCACTGTAGGCTCCCTTTATACTGTGGAAAGTCTGTGATAGTGCCCCTTTTAATCTTGTCAGGTACTTAGTGTCCTTTAAGGGTATTCAAAACTCATTTATATTGCAAGTTAAGATCATGAGCCCTAATTTTCCTCCCTTCCACATGTTTAACAAACCCAGCAACTCATCTGGATCAGCAGGGAAGGTGAGTTTTCCCCAAGTCCACAAATGATGTGACAGACTTCCTAACAAGTGAGACTAGCTGAAATATTCCCATCATTATATAGACTGCTTCTGAATTTTCCCCACTTTGGTGTTGCAATTCTCATATAACCGAAGGTAACAGATTTGGTCTGCATTTCACAAAGTTGTCAAATGATTGTTGGAGCAATTAAAAAAAAGTTTCTCTAGCATTTTAAGTTCTATACTGCCTGGAGAGTAATTGAAAACAAGGGTGCAACTTTACCCTCATTGAGTTTGAAAATGGGGAAAACTCGTAGCAATAATCTGATTATTGTTGGTTATTTTGTTGATATCTACTCCAGATTTTGCTATGAACCTTCTTTTTGAATGCCAGGTCTGCAGTGCCATTTTGGACAGAGAGAAATGACTAGATAAGGTTTTGAGCTCTGACCTGATTCATGTTTCAGTGCAAGCAGATGCCAGGAATATAGAGTAGTGAATGAAGATTACATTTTACTACCACAGAGGCCAGATGGAAAAAATATAATATGTGGAAATATTAAATCATTGAAACCAGAAATCAGAAAACCAAGGCATTTGGATCCAAGGCATTAATTTTAGCTTTCCAAAAGTAAACAAGGCATTTAAGAAAAGTAGTACCTACTGTTACACATATACAACCTTATTTACCTCAGTGGTATTAAAATGCTGTGGCAGAGCATCTGTGTATCTTTAAAAAGCCACAGTGCAAACCAGTGTGTCTAATAAAAATATCTTGTGTGAGTATCTCTGAGAAACAGAATATTTATTGTAGGGATGCCTGTGCTCCTACTTTTAAACTGCAATATGCAATGCACAGGTATAAATAATACAATGCCCTCAATTCACATAAGTATTTAGAATTGCTGTAACCACAAATTACTTGCAGTCCAGCAACATCATATAATTCTAGCTAGGTGTTACTGCATTCAGTTACAGCTTTTGGAGAACTGCAATAACAAATGGAAAAACTTTCTTATAGAAGTTGCTCCTAAGTTCACCATCCTCTTTTTTTGGTGAGATATAAAATCAAAATCAATATTTCATACAAATGGCAGGTAAGAATGAGAAATTTTCAACACATTTTAAAGAAACACTTAAAGCAAGATGCTGTGACATGTAACTGAATTAATTAGAATTGTTTGTCTAGAAAAAAATCTGCTTCAGTTTTTGGGTGTACAGCCTTTTAACACACACTTATTTCTGACACAGGAGAAATTAGCCAGATGGCACAGTATACACCTCCAGAATAATACGTAAATTACCTAGAAAACTTGCATGATGGCAGAGAAGTAGATGAAGGCCAATTTTGTGCCAGTTTCAATAAGCAAAAGGATTTTCTGCTAAAAACTGTAGGGCTTTTAAGACTAACACTCATGATAGAGAATGTTTTGCACCTTTTACAGAAAGACGAACCACTTAGCTTTTTAAGCACATATTGTGGGAGTGTGATAACCAAGAGGAGTTTGGGGGCAGTACAGCTGATCAGACAAATTCTTTGCATGGATGAATCTAGATTGCAGGCAAGTCAGCAAATGCCATTTGCACAGTTTAGATGTTATTGTTTCTGAGGAACAGCTTCTTGAGGATAAGAACGCTTCACCCCAGAAACCCTCTGTATATGCATCTCGGGGACTGCCATTAACAGGAATGGCCAAGCTAGGGTTGCCTGGCTTTCAAAGCAGACACTAAAAGTATACCACACAAGTTTGCCTAACACTGCTTCTGTTGCTCTGATTTAGGTATATAAAAATGATCAGAGAATTGATGTTCTGTGTGTTAGAACGTGGAGATAGAAAGGCAAGAGATCTTTCCCAAATGCCAGTGACTTAGTGAGTGACTGAGAAGGTGTGAATACAACCAGAAGAAATTTCTTCTATCCATCCATTTTAGTGGTCTTCACCTCGCTCATGGCCCTACAGTAACTTTTATTTCTTTCAATAATCCTGTAGTGAAACAGAAGTACTTTGAACAAGGGCAGCTCCTCAATTTTCCTATGCTTCCAATACCCTTGTTTCTTCCTTCTGCACCTTGTTTGTTGGCCAGGAGTATTATTCCACCATAGTGGGAGCCTGGACCAACAGCTGTGTTTTCCCAAGGGGAAAAAATAATCAGTCCAAGAGGGAGAAGCATCAAAATATCTAAACCGCAATATGCAATGATTATGTTCCTGCTCCGCTCCTGTTAGGTACAAGTTTAATTCCATAAACATCCCCACTGAAGCACCCACTGAAGTGCTTGCAGAAGCAAGGCTTTTGGTTAGAGTCACACTCGCATGAGCAAAAGAAGATGGTGGGAAATTTTCTTTTAGTGTGTTCTCTGTAGACAGCAAAGATAAAGAATTTAAAAAGAGGTATCTGCAGGATGGCAGAATAGTAACTTTCACAATAACCTGTCACTATTTCTTTCAATCTTTCCATTTACAGCATTGTCTGATCTCACAGGAAATATCCCCAAGGCCATTTTATCTTCAACACAGGATAAAGAGGTCTGAATATGTGTACCTTCCTAAAGGAAACCTGTAGTTATGATGTCACTCCTAGGGTTCGAGAAGCGAAAGTATTGATCTCACATTTAATTTTCTATTTGCAACAGCTAGTGGTTCAACACAGTTGTGGCTGCCTGGAATAAGTGGGTTTAGAGAGAAACTACTTTGGTTGTTTCTTCTTTGTGCTCTCTTTTCGTACACTGAAGGTGATGGTGGTATAGGAAGTAGCAATTTTCCTATAATGTTTAAATCCTTACATTGTTTTTGTTGTGTCTTTACTCCGTGCTTTTTCTCTGGCAATTTTTATGAATAAAGACTGCTCCTGCAAAGGTGGTGTTGAAGAGAAACTGAGCAGTCATTAAATACCCACAGTGGCTACATTTCAAGGACAAGGATAGGAAGTGTTCTTTCAAAAAGATCATCAAGGTCCATTCCTACTATAGCAGATGAATGTTTCTGATGGCAGATGTTAGTTTCAGGAGAAAGTGTTTTTTCTGCACCTGGAGATGAAAAGCAATCTTATCTCATGTTACTTAACACATCAGTAGGATTTAACTTTTCACTTCTTCATTTCACTTATTCAGCTGCCTTTCTCTAGTTCCTTCACTGTTAATTGTATTGGATCCACTAAATCACACACTAACCACTAAATTTAAATTACTCTCTCCATCATTTTCACATTAGAGTTACAAGGTAGTAAACTGAGTTGGAACAGTGACAACCAAAATGCAAAATAAACTAGTCAGACCAAACTGAAACATGTTGCTGGATACAAACCTGTCAAAACTTGCTGGATTTTGTCAAATCCAAACCTTCAGTAGTCTGTGTAATTTTCTGCATTGCCCTCTGCAGTAAGCATGTTCAGTCCCTGCTCCATGGCTATGTTGATGCTGCCACCTGTAGCAGTTCCACATGTTCTTTATATAGTAGCTTTTAGTTGTGAGTAGCCCAAGGAAGCATTCAGACACAATGTGGTTTCTTAATACCTTCATTGTGTCTTTTAATGATTTGAAATAATTTTTCACTTCCAATTGTGAGCAAGAATACAATTTTTTTTTTTCTGGGAAAAAAAAATCTCAGTGCAAGTTTCTCCTGCTTTTCTCCAAGGCTAAAGGAATTATCATCCAAAACTTCCCACAAGCCACTGGGTGGGGGGGTTAATTCTCTGACAGAGAGGGAAGATTTTTGCACAGCCAGCCTTTTTAGTAACAAAGAGGGTAGCACAAAAGCAAACCACTGAAGAACATGCTGGAAATCTGTGTAAATGACTGTACTGCAAGTATTCAGAGCACACCTGGCAGCGGGTAATCAGGTCACTGACCAGTTCTTGAGCATCATTGCCTTTCTTTCTCAGCTATAACAAAGGAGTACACAGACTTCCGTTTTGGGAGAAATGCAGTCAGTTGTTGCAATCTGTTGAATTATGACAAAAGGAGGCAGTTATGCTTGTGAGACAATTTGAAAATAGATTTCTGTAACTGATACATTGCTGTGTATTTCTAGTTTCTTCTCAACATTTTTGGATGCGGTTGTGAAAGACAGAAGCCAATGATCCAAAGCATGTTTTCTAATGTGTGATATCCTAAGCTGGTCCTCTTTGCAAATTATGAAAATTCAGACTTAAATTTCATTATTTAAGACACTCTGGACAGAGGAAAATTGTAATCAGATGTATAAAGGAAAATTTAAAAAAAAATCTTCAGTATTTTAATTATGGGAAAAAAGTTAAGAAGCTTTATTTCTTTGGTGATGGATGTTTGAGAGATACATTTTAATGAAAACAGCAGTAAAACACAGAACAGCCTATCAGATTTATGAATAATGTAGCTATTCAGTCCCCACATCTCAACTAGCTGAATACCTGAGGAGGGAAAGACATCCTGGGTGTTATGAACATAACCAGAATATATTGCCACTAAGTTGCTAAGTCTAGATAGCTCACAGGTGGGACAGCAGGTTCATAATGTCACAGAAAGATCAAATTCTGCAGTGCAGTGAGGAGAGAGATAGGTGGTAGCTAAGATAAACTAGATGGTTAATGCCTGGATAAGTAAGAATGAGATACAGATACTCAAAACATGAGATGTTGTTTTGGTGTGGTGATTACTATTTTAGTACAATAGTCACTCAGTATCTGTGCCTTCTCACTTTTTCAGTATCGTCAGAGAGTACTGATTTTAATGAACTATATACTGCCTTTCCTTAATGTGGCACATAAAAATGTCACTAATCTTTGTCTGTTTTAAGAGGAGAAGACTTAAACAAAGTCAATTGCTCAGTGTGCTTCCATACCTTTCTAATTAATAGCTTTTTTCTGTCAATGAAGTTTTTTTGGGCCCATTACAATGGCTAAGGGCAGACAAATTCTGCAAGTAGGATAAGATCTCTTATCTCCTGTTTTTAGTTAACAGACCTATTCTGTTGCTCATGCCCATTACACCCTGGTTGACTACTTCCATTAAGAAATAAAGTGAAATTTGTTGGCTTTTGCTTAAGTACTTCAAATTCTCTTTTTTCTTCCTTTTTTAAAAAAATCTAGTTTCACGTATAGGCAAGTATTGAGATGGTGAAAATACTTGCTACCATATCAGTACTGTAAAGTCTTAGCTTCTGATGCTGCTTCAGAATCCAGGCAAATATCTATTCAGACTGGCCAATTAGTCTAAGAGGTAGCTGAACAAAAAGCTGTCCGTTTGTAATGAATTATAACACCGTATTTTTCTGTCCACTCTAACATTGTCTTACTTCTATTATGCTAGGAGTTACAGATGCAAGCTGTTGGTTGGACACTAAAAGCCTTTTTTGCTTTGTATTAAAATGTCTGTCAAAAAACCAAACAAACCAAAACAAAACATTGCTAGTTTACTGCATGGATCCACAACTACATATTGTGCATGATGTTCTTCTGTACGTCTCAGAGGCTTCTGCAAGTTCTCTTGCTTCTCAGAAAAACCTCCTTTTGGGACAACCTTGGTACTCCCAGATTTTCAACCTGCTGATAAAGCACTCAGCTTGATACTCTAAAATAGTAATTAAAAAAACCCAGCTGAGATTTTGAAGTATAAAAGATGTGAGGGATAGTGGATGAAATTTTCATGGCAACTTAATGCCAGGATGAATCTTTGTAGTAGGCGAATCTCCTTCAGGAATGAAAGACACAGCTTCTGGTGTTTATATTTTATAGTATTTTTCAGTTGCCTACTGTGTTGCCTAAATCCAGAAAACTCTTGAACACTTTTTCTTGGCTGGATTTTTTCAATCAACACCGGTCCACATTCTGAGCTAAGAGGCAAGACTGTGCCTCTCTTTCATTCTGCCTCTGTTCTAGCAAGAGCATGTCATTAAAAATGGAGGAATAGAGATGCCACATTTTACTTCAGTGTCCTCCATGCCTTTGGATTGTCTTGCTTGCCAACACCTTAATACTACTGAATCTCTTTTTACAAGGTTGAAGCAGGAAACAGCCATTAAGCTGTGACCCATTAAAACCTCCATGGAGAAAAAGGAGCACCCTAAGATGAAAGGGATGATAAAACCCTCTGAACTCCTTCCAGATTGGCTAAGGCCATGAATACACATTTTGGAAAGGGTAAGTCCTCCTTATTTTATATTTGTCTTGTACTCAGATGATTGAGTCCACAGGAGTAAACAACATTAAGCTGGAAATTTGAAAGCAGCTTCAAAGAGGTTCAGCACCTAATTCTATTGAAGGCTCTTTTGAAGATGCAGACCTTCCCCTCTAAAATATTCTATATCTTTTTAGAATGTTCTATTATTGCACAGGCACTGAAAGATCAACATTAAAAACCTTTTCAATTGAATGGTTTTAATTATTCTTCCTCTCCAAGCTTTGGGATTATTCAGAATGCTCTCAAAAGAGTCTCTCTGATTAAGCATACATACTATTTTATTATTAGCCACAAAACAAAGTGTTTCAATATGTCAATCTAAAGTCTAAGGTTACTAAAGGACAGAAAAGAAACACAGAAAGCTGGCTAGTAGGAGTGAAGCCAAAAGACATTAGTAAAAATTAAGATTGTATACCAAATTTGAAAGTAGAAAAGCATACTCTGTTTTAACTCAGTTTCTAAATCACACATATATCCCAACAACAGCTGAAGTAAACGAAGTAGCTGAACACAGTGAGGAGGGTCTGAGAGTGCTCATGGTTTAACTTGCAGGAAGGTGAATAGAACTTTGCTCACCACAGACTCCTGAGATTTAAGGCCTGCAAGTACACACAAAGAGGGGAAGAGGAGCAAGAGCTATCAGCTCTGACATCTACATGAGAGTGACAGAAGAAGTGGGTCTAAAGCCCTTTCCCACATCCTTAACACAAAACACAAGAATAGATTCATCTTATTTTCCTTCATACCAGGAGGTATTTTGGCCTCCCCAGAGACATCACCTCTTGGAGCTCCCACTGATTAAGCATGTTTTATTTCTGCTCCATAAAAATGACTGCACATATGGACAATCAAACCAAATATTCAGAAGCATCAGAAGTGTCTATCCCCACGCAAGTTCGTTACTGTATTTCTACTACTTTCTCACTGAAAGTCATTCAAGCTACTTCATAAGTCTACCATGAAGTGCAAATGGGAAACAGAAGGTCAAATAAGAAATTTGTCCTCCAGGAAGGCTTTATGTGCATCCTAAGGAAAGAGTCCAAGAAAGCCTAATTGTGCCTGAAAGCATAATGGCCTAACTTCATCTCCAGTTAAAGTCATACATAAAGTTTCTTTTAAATTTCCTACATCATAAAGCTAGCTAAGATGAAAATTGTCCATGGCTAATTTAGAAAATATTTTGACTTTGAGTTTAAAGGGTACTGGCTGCCTTCACCTGAAATAGCAAAGAAGTATATTCTATACCACCTACGCAATACTTTGGGTGTACATAAATGATTACCAGACACTTCTTGTCAAAGAAATACATGGTGGAAAAAAAAAGAAATGTGAACAGTCCAGTAAAAATGATCATGCTTTTCAGATGTGGGGTGTAAATGGTTTTCTCTCTCAAGACAGTTTAATATATCAAGCATATAGTTTTATTCTGCAGCTTCAGCCCGATGAACACACCATGTACAATATCAGAAATAACTGCTACCAGGGTACTTATTTGCTCTACTAAAGAAAAGCTTATAAGGATAAAACCTAAAATTAGATTCCATTCTTCTTTCTCAATATTTGGAAGACCTATCCCTTGCTGCCCATCACAGTCAATTTTATTTTGATGTTTATTGTTTTCTTTAATAGCAAACTTGAAGAGGCAGTAAGCAAAGCTCCATAAATCAATAGGATGTAGAAACAGACATACAGACTTAAGATAAAATTCCCATTCTTGTCATTTTATATATCTGAGATTGACAACACATGAATATAGTGCTCTACGAAAGGCACTTTGGATCAAATATCTGAAAATATATTTAATTACATACTATTAAAACATAAACCCTCATTAGTACTCGTAAAAAGTAAAACACTGAAGTTTCAGAATATGAAATTACCTATTTTTCACAGTTCGATGCACTAATAATATTCCTCCAATGAACTGATATTAATTAATAAAGGGATGTTTTAATTACCATATGGCTGCATGATAGAGTTGCAATCTACTATAATAGAATTCTGCAAGTATATAAATTTCAGTATGCTTATGTCCATTGATAAACTTATCAGGTACTCAAAATTTCTTGATGCAGCTTGTGGTCTCACAATATGACAGGCTTCTGTTAGAGGTGGGCTAAAAGTGTTCTCTTAAGGGAATACAAGAACAGATTCTGTGCTTCCTTAGTCCTTTATATTGTACATCCTTACTGGGTGAAGGGACATAACCCAGCTGATATTGCATTGCACAGCTCCATCACTTAAGCAAACATGACTCCATTTGGCACATCTAGGAATAACAGCATAGTACTAGACAAACTGCAAAATCATTTAAGTATACAGGGTTCAGTTCTGCCATAGTCAGAAGGAGTTAAGTAGCATTTTATCAGAGACAGGCAGGACTTTTTGCTTTGGAAGAATGTCTTTGAGAATGTCAAAGGTCATAAAATTACTACAGTAAGTTTCATTTCCTGAATAAGAGAGATCTCTATATAGATGGGCTTTGGGTTTATTAGCTGAGAAGATAATTCTTTTGTCTGTGAAAAGTACATCTCCAGGCTTTTTAGTATCATTTATTAGTATTTCTTCAAATAATACAAGTATTCCTGTCTGATCATGGCTTAGCCCAAAATCTTTAATATTTATAAATAAGGGCACTACACAGAAGGCTAATGCCAGGTAGAGTGCTCATAGGATGGCAGGGTGGTAAGAAATAGGCAGTTATGTTCTTTACTGTAAAGACCTACAACCAATATATAACTTATTCTATTATATGCTCTGGATTTATGCAACCAAATTTGTCAACAAGTCTCAAAGTTACTCTTAGAGTAAATGAGGACATCTGAGATCACATGGCCTTTCATAAATCTTGGGTTTGATGCACAGAACTTAAGACTGATGTGTTTCGCCTTTTTGAGTAATCTAGTGACCTTCCTGTTGTGGTCAGAAGGCAGCTAAAGGATGACACCAGACCTTTAAGTATACTAAGTATGTAAATTTAGTTCCTATTTCATCACTGACTCTTCTTTAAGAAGCAATTACCAAAGAAGGGGAGAGGATTTGCTTTTCTAACTTCTTCGGTAGCAGAGAGGAAATGCCTGGTTGTAAATTGCAGAACATATGACACCAGGATGGAGAACCTAAAAAGAATAACTTCCTCATAAGGGAACGGAGAGTTTTTCAGAGTTTGTCCAGGTACCTGTCTCTGATGTCAAGGCCTTTCTGAACATGAATATTTAGGGTGAGTCCTACCTGTTTCCTTACTTGGCTTGACATAATGCATATCATAAGAAACCATACCAAACCAACTGGTAAATGCAAAAGGAGTGGTTTTTATAGTGATGCCACCATAGACTCAAAATAATTGTGCTAAAGGATACCCTTGGGATTGGTGACATGTGATCCTAGGCAGGTTTTTGGGGCTGCTCATAATCCATGGATAGTTTTACTTCCTTCTTCTTCTGGATTGGGTTCCAGGTTGGCAACAGTATTTCCAGATTCTTTTCAATACTTTTTTTAACAGATCTGCAAATATTTTACATTTGCCTAATGCCTCAGGTTCCCAATAATTCCCCCTTCTCCCTTCCACATTCTTTGTTCATATTAAATACCTGATTTTTCCTTATTGTGAGTATTGCTAATCTGTTTTATATTTCAGATGAAGGTCCATACAACCTGTAACAAAAGTGCTGCACTTCACTTATTTTTCACATGTTCCTAAGGGTAGCTATCATGTTTGAGAGTTGGGTCATATTGATTCTATGCAGCTGTGACTGAAATAATTAGCAAACTTCTCTCATTTTCTGTTTGCCTACCTATCAAGCTTACATTCATTTATTTTCTTGTTTAACATTTTATCAATTTTTTATCAATTCTTTTTTTTTCTGCTCATTAATGTTTCCATTTAGCCATGCTGTTCTCAGTGACTTATTTTTCTTTCTCAGTCTTGGAACATGTCGTAACCATATCAGCACACTGAGTTTTGATAGTCTGAGCCATTACATACACTTTTCTGATAATCCAAGCCATGCCTGCACCATAATCTTGTTTAGGAGCTGAAGGAGTGCCTGAAATACTAGTCCTGATTCCTCTGTTCTTTTTCAGGTGCTCCCCACAAATTAATGGATGGCATGAATTCAGTTGCTACTTACAAGGAACACAGGGAAACATACAGTACTTTCACAGTCTTTAGACATAAACTGTCAGGAAGGGTCCCTCTGATAGACTCTGTAATACCGGATCATGAGGGTATAGCTGTGGTGTGGGTCTCCGGACTTTCAGAAATGCTGCAAGATACTTATGATTTGACAATTATCCCTGCACATAGTTTTTCTGTGACACTAGATCTGGTGCATTTGGTCACTAAAGTCTCTGCTGTGCCTAGTTTCATGTTCTCTTGGTGTGAAAACTCAAGACATTTGGTGAATCTGTCTTTGTCATACGCACATTGCTAGTGTCTGTTTCTCAGAAATGGCCAAGCATCTCCTATGCAGCATCGACCCATGAACTTTTGCTGCAAAGTGTCTTTCCCTTAGTTAAGTCTTTCTGTGAATGCAAATGTCACATTTCCTTCAACAGTCTGCTGAATCCCACCTGTGCTTCTTTTTCCTTAGCTAAGATTTTTATGAACTTCAAATGCACTATTATTTTAACATCTTAACAACCTTCATATTTATTTTTCTGTGCATCTGATACCATCAACCTTCTTTCAGTCAGACTTCCACTCTCCCGCTTCATATCCTTAGTATCTTTATTTTATCTGTGTTTCTGTTAAACCCAAATTATTTCAGTACTGGGTAATGATTTTGCAATGACAGACTAAAAGGGGCATAATATTTTGGCAAGACTCTGTCTGCCTATTGAGATTTCAGTCCCACACCCTTGTGACTTAGTCTTTGCTCCCACCTGCCCGGCAGCCTTTCTCACTGTGTCAGTGCGGAAACTGGGAACATCTGCACCACTGCAAATTATGTAGAAAGAAGAAACATTTTCCCCATAAAGTAATCCAGTAATCCTGGCCTTGACTCTATCAGGATCTGTGGCAGTTACCCTTCTCATCAAGCAGTAGGTGATCAATTCCTCTGACATTAGCCTCAATTACTATTAAGGCCAGGGTTGTCAGTAAGCTAGAAAAAAATGGCAGATATTCTTCCTATGCTAAGTGTAGAGAAGAAACTATCACCATGTTTGTGGAGGTGCAAACTGAAGCCGTTCCATTAAAACCAGTTGACCTACACCACTGTACTTTGGTTTCTTAATCGGGGGACCCACAGTCTAAAATTTAGATGTATAATAAAATACCAAAAACTATCTCAGAGACTATTCAGGTTGCATGGAAAAGCACTTCAAAACTCAGAAAGGGGGACTTTCTTTATTACTTCCTTCATTCTCTTCTTCCTCAAAAATAAAAATATCTCCCTGAAATGTACATAGCAAAGTCATGATGCTCCAGTTTTTGTAGACACAGAACTCCATAATGCGGTAGGTAACTCATAAGCTGGTGTCAGGTGGTTTTAGTGTTATCAATAGTCACTTTGCCTTGTTTTAGAAACCACTTTGATTTGTTTAACGGCTTTACTGGCAGATCTGTTTACATTTGTTCACGAGAAACATGGAAAAAGACTTTGAAATATAGCCATGACTGAAATTAGGTTCCTTTTTCTCACCTAGTTTAGTCATCCTAAAAAATATTTTTAAAAGCTTACTTCTCTCAAAGTTAACTTTTTGTGAAACCTCCTCTGCTGCCTATAATTTGTCATTTCCTCATAAATTATCCATATTATCTGCAGACACAAGTTACAGACAAAAATGCAAAATTAAACTAATACTTATAACTGGGTTGAATAGTTATGAAAGGTATTTGGAACATCACTTGGAAAATACCAATCTACAATAAACCAATGTGTAATGTAGATTTATTAATTGTTCCACATTAATATCAACAGTAAACTATTGAACTAAGAACTTGATTATCAGGCCACAATATCCCTACTACGTGTTTGAAAAACCAACCAACCACTGCTTTTTAATATGTACAAATATTGTAAGCTTTTATTTAAAATTTTATTTTGTTTTATGAGTAATTTGAACACCCCAAATTTTAATTGCCCCCCAGCATGGCATTTTTAAGTTCAGTTACAAAAGGGAGTATTTACAGTCTTTTCTATCCATTAAAGAATTAAAGGATTTCCTGAGATGGAAATAACAGGGAAATTCTTGTTCACACATGTGCTTCTCTCTACTAATAAAGATACCTGAAACTTAAACATGTCTAGGTCCTGACCTTGCAGTGGGGTCTGTCAACAGGGATACTTGGGCCACCACAAAGTTCTCAAGAAAAATTCATAGCAATAAGTTACACAAAAAACCATGAGTCTCGCTTTGTTATTAGCAATATAAACATCTTGCTTAAGAACTGCAGAATATAAAATGTGAAGGCTAACTAATTTATAGGTTGAATTGGGGATTTTTGTCTGTTCTGTAAAATTGCTGTTAACCTCTCTTTCTCTCTTCCCCCTCCCACCCACTCTGCCCACACAAGAAATGAGAGTCCTGAAAATGTTATAAACTAAAAAAAAGTTTGTGCAAGGTCAGTGAAGGCATTTTTTTTTGCTTTACGCTTCCCTCCTTCGTATTTTTGCAGCACTAAGCTCAGACTTAAATAATTTTTCTACAGGAAATATATAGAAGTTACATTCATATATTTTCAAAATGTGAAGTCTCAGCTGTGTCTGAACTTCTTCACACTGGGAAATCAGCTAAAATCAACTGTCCTACATGCCATTAATTTTAAAATGTTCGCATTATCTAAGAAAATAACTCTGACAAGATATTTCTGCAGGGCAACTACACATATATCTGAGGAAGAAGCTTTCCCCTGATTCCCTCCAGATGAGAGAGCGCAAGGCAACAACTGATTATGTGCCAGGACATGTAAGGTCAGGTGTGGGTGTGAGGCTAGAGCCTGGGGAAATGGGAGCTGTGCAACTGGGAGTGCTAAAGGTGAAAGCTAAGAGTGAGCTTTAGGAGTTGAGTCCTCACTGGGAAAAGTGGTGAGATATGTCAGGCAAGTGCTTGAGATTGCAACCCATGACAACACCCACAATTTGATTTTCTGGAAGAAATTATGATCTGGTCTCCAAATTCTGTTTAGTGTCTTACAGCATGATTTCATCCTCACACACCAGCTTGATGTTGATGCAACTTTTGTTTATTTCAGTTGATACTGGTGCAAACATGGAGTAATATGTTACTTGATTAGTTGCCTGTCCCACTGTCCATCTTCTGGGCTATAGTAGCTAATAAGGGCTTCTGAGGAAGCTGGCAGAGGATTTCACTCTCCTATTGGTAAAATAATATTATTGCTAAAAGATAAAAGAGAGGGTGAAAAAAGGGTGAGACAAATTTATGGGATGAAACAAAATCTTAAAAGAGCTACTCTGACTGACTGCCTTCTCCCCTCCTGCAGCATAATAATAATCTTATTTTTAAATCTTAGTTTTATCAATGTGGGACAAAGCTGAATTACAGCTGGAAAAAATATTGTATGCATATATTTGTTTTTGATCAGATATTGCTGACTTCCATTAAGACGTGAAATAGCACAGTGCTGAATTTCACAGGGTGAGGTACTGAAATAACAGACCCTGGAGAACAAGAGCTAAAGAAACTTGTAAGAACCAATATGGAATATTTTCAACAGGAGCTTTGTGTGACACATACCACAAAAAAATTGCTTAATAAATCAGAAGACAATCTACCTTTTTAAAAAAAACAACATTGTTATCTATTCCTGAAAATCCTGTCTTTAGGCAAGGAAGTCTCAATCAGATATTAACTTGAAATCACCTTTGAATTGAGATTTTCTGTTTGATCCTCTTCGGAGAAACTTGTATATATCACAGCTAAGATATCTGTGCTCTCAGAAAAGCTGATTGGTGGTGTTTGCCCCTTTTCCTCAGAACCTAAGACTTCTTTTGGGGTAAAAGAAAAATAGTGAGAGACTTGTTTATAAATCCATTTCCAGCTGATTAAAACCCTCATCCATTTTAATCATGGCATACGTGTCTCACTGTCCCCTTCCTGGCAACGTTTTAATTTCTTGCCTTAGCTATAATGTGAGCTCCTCTCCCAACCACCCAGATGGTCCCTTCCCTTTCATGTCTCAGATGGTGTGACTGAACTCAAAACAAGTGTTAGCTGTGTTTGTCAAGGTTAGAAGTGGACTTTCCTTGAAACTACATGCCAGAAGTTCATGTTGGTGTGCTCCTGTCAAAGAGCTTAACTCTGTGTGTCCAAGGTTAGCAAGCCAAGTGCCAAGAACAGAGCACAGCAACTCCTTTATCCAGGAAGACATGATCATTTAGGACTCCCCATAAAATTATCCACCTGCATATGCTGAAATGACAGAGCAGAAGTAGACAACCAGCTCAAGCAAAGTGACAGGTAAGACAACTCCTCTCTGCACTGCTTGGCTCTACAGACAGAGAAGGTGCATAGAGAAAACCCTCTAGTACTTTTCCACATTTACTTTGCTGGAGAGGAGAAATTGGGATGGGATTCTGCTGCCAACCCCACCGTTGCAGGAGAGGAAAGAGAGCCTGAGAAGGCAGAGCTGTTGCAAAGGAGAAGTAGATGAGGTCTTTGTGGTGACAGGCAGATTTGGGAGTGCAGCAGTACCAAAATCACCGTGTTTTCTTTACTTCAGATGATTGGCAATACAGGTTGTTTTCCATATCTGCCAGGTGTAAGTGTTTATGAAGATGTTTAAAAATTTAAATAGAGATCAGTGACATAGTATATGCAGTCCTTAATCCCGATGAGAGCCTCTGAGGCTTTATTTCTGAGGTAGTGCAGTTAACACTACTCAGTACATGCAAGTGGCCTTGGGAGCAATGGGCGTTGTTAAGAGTTCTCTGTCTACATAGATTGATTAGATGTACCCAGACTCTGTAACTAGCTTTGGACAAATCTAGGACATCTGTTAAACTAAATTTTCATGTGATTTGAGTTTTCTCTTTAAGAGAGTCAAAAGAGAGGGAAAAAAGAGACGGGTGAACCAACAGTGACCAGAAAGAACCTCTGCTGCTGTATTTTACAAGCCTAACTAATTACATAAATAATAATTCATACATAGATCTTCATATAATGAAGGTCATACTTAGAAAAAAAATTTTATATAGGTGCTACCAGACCTGTGTACCTAGCAAGTAAGAGTAAATACCAGAAAGCAATTTAAAAAATAAAAACATTTTTATTATTTTTTATATAAGAAAATAATGTTCTGTAAACTTTCCATTTTCATTTCTATTTAAGATCAGAGTTCCTCCTTTCAATCTTTTCTTTATAAATATGAAGACTAAAAACTTTCTTTCTCCACTGGAAGTTACTATTCTTGTTCAACTGCATGACTAAAGGAGCTGGGGCTTGAAAGAAGAGAATTCAGCCTTCACAAGGCACATGACAATCGGAAAGCTGAGATAGTTCAAGACAACTATTCAGACTCTATGATACCAATGTGTAACAAGTATAACATCTTACTAGCATGTCTGTTGATTTTCAGCTTTAGGGCAAAATGAAGGAATTCAGGGTTTTCTTTCTATATAAAAGATCAAGAGATTTTAATCTTTTCCAACACGTATTTTGTCCTATTACAGTAACAATATAACTTGAGCTGTGGGTCAGCCAATATCCTGTCATGTTCAGCTAGCAATACTGAAATAACACTAGCTGTCTTTAACCTGAGCTCTTTTTTAATGTTTCTTGATTCGACAGACCAATGGCAAGAACAGTGCTTGAAATCTGTCCCGTAGCAAAGCTGGAATAGCTAACAAAAGAGTAAGTTTAGGCTATACAAATATCCATTTAAAAGTTGGGAATGTTCCAGCTTTCTCAGCATCTACACAGTATAAATCACCATGACTTTCAAGTACATATTGTGATGTCTGGCAGGCTTTTGCATGAATTCCCATGAGACCTGGTATCCTGGTTTCAGCTGGGATAGAGTTAAATTTCTTCATAGCAGCTAGTATGGGGTTATGTTTTGGATTAGTGCCGGAAGCAGTGGTGATAACGAGGAGATGTTTTGGCTGTTGCTAAGTAGCGCTTACACTGGTCAAGGACTTTTTCAGCTCCCCAGGCTCTGCCGGGTGCACAAGAAGCCGGGACAGGACACAGCCAGGACAGCTGGCCCAAACTGACCAAAGGGACATTCCATACCATATGTCATCATGCTCAGTATATAAAGCTGGGAAAAAAAGAGGAAAGGGGGGGACGTTTGGAGTGATGGCGTTTGTCTTCCCAAGTAACTGTTACGTGTGATGGAGCCCTGCTTTCCTGGGGATGCCTGAACACCTGCCTGCCCGTGGGAAGTGGTGAATGAATTCCTTGTTTTGCTTTGCTTGCAAGTGCAGCTTTTGCTTTACCTATTAGACTGTCTTTGTCTCAACATGGGTTTCCTCACTTTTACTGTTCTGATTCTCTCCCCCGTCCCACCAGAGGGGAGTGGGCAAGCAGCTGCATGGTGCTTGGTTGCTGACTGGGGCTAAACCATGACACCTGGCAAAGGGCTTACATATTTAAAATTCCTTAAAATGTTGGATTAGGAGGTATAAGTTGTTGTTCAATTTCTCTTGATGATGTTGTGTCATCATACTGTTGATTCAAATAATACTTTAAATCAGAAGAAAAGTGTACTAGTCCTTCTATAGTGTGTCACGCTAGCAAGCAACAACTGAATATCTTTCTGTATTTCTGGGCAAAGATCTGATTTAGTATAATGCACTTTCTGAGAAGTTAGTATTCTGGTTGAAGTATTTGTGAGCAGTTTCTCACCTCTGAACACAGAAGGAAAGAAGTGGGTAGACGGGCACTGTTGCTCCTCACTTAGGCTGCCAAACGATCTCTGTCTGCTATCAGTCATACATAAGGAAAGCTGGAAATGGACTTTACTGGTTCAAAACTTCTACTGCCTAGTAAACCATTTTTCATGGAGTTTCCTAAGAGTTTCTTACTATCATCTCCATCCTAGATATTTTTTAATAAAAAAATTTTTTAAAAAGGGGAAAAAAAAGACAAAAAATTTAAGGTGGAAACTATTTAGCAAAATCAGGAAAACCTGAAAGGAACTGACTTAAGGAATTTAATCCTTATCTTCAAAATGAGTTTTGCAGGTGCCCCACCTCTACCGCAATGAAACTTGGATGTTAATGAATGCAAATAGCTTAGCAGGTGTTTGAGTTTGTCTGTTTTGAACTCCATCACTGATGAGGATTTATTTTGCTCATAATGACATATTTGTATGTTTTCAGAGGCTAAAAGTATTTGAAAATGCATCTGCTGATGGTGGTGCCACTTTAATTGGGCTGGTTTGATTGCTGTGTAGCTGGGTTAACTTTGGTAATACATTATGTGGATCCACCTCACTTTCATAGACTTAATAGGACTCTCAGTCTTTTTGTTGGAGTCCATGAAATGCAACAGTAACCCACAGTTGTGGAAACAAGAGGCTTTCCATCAGTTTCAATAGGCTTTGGATTAGGTTCAAAAGCTGGTATTCGCTATCCAGAAGCAGGAACAGTAGTTTGCAGACTAAGGAGGATTTGCCACAGCAGCTGCAGAAGGTCAGTTCTGCAGGTGAAGAAGCAACAGCTCTAATGAGGACTCTCCAGGGTCCTTACACAACTGGGAGAGAGCTACAAATCACAGAGGTTTAATTTTGATTGAACTGTTATTCTTTGAATGAAATTTGCAGAAATGGAAAATATCTCTTAGGATAACTCCCCACCTTACTGTTATGAGCTATTGTTTTCTGACATTACATCTCCCTGTTGGATCACTAGTCGTAAATGGCTAGAAATGCAGAATTCTCTAAAGGGATGTTTAACTATGCAATGTCCATACAGAAAGGCAGCATAGAGAACTGATCAACTTCACCAATAATTCCACAACCAGGCAGAAATTAAATGCACTGCAGAAAACAAAGGATGAAGGGAGCAGGGAAAGCCAGGACTATATCCTGGCTTTTATCCTGGGTTACAAAGAGGAATGGACTCTTTGGAGTGAGCATTCCCTAAGGAAAGGAAAACACATGTGAAGAGAAGCTCTTCAGTTTTTACATGAGGAATTCCTGAAGCTTGCAATCCACATCCATCACCTGTTCTAACAGGAATACCAAAAGACTCTCTCAGTGTGAGAACATATCCAGAAAGGCAGTTTTGTCCCTATGAACAGAAAATTATGTGTAACCTCCTTATACCAAGAACCTTAATCACAATATTGCACTTAAGGCAAATGTTCTTCATAAGTTTAGTCTCTTTTTGGGACAGAAATTCCCTAGAGAACTAATCAGGATTTTCTTTTTTAATGTGGTTGTAAAAATTACTATAGTTTATCTATAAATTTTTGTTTTATTTCCATTTACTGTTTGTTGTTAGTCCTGTACGATAAAAAATCAAGCCCATCCTCTGACAATGGACAGCAATAATTCAAGAGTACATACTGCAACAAAAGAACCCATATGTAGAAATGTCTGACTAAGATTATGATTTATCCTAATCCAGATGACAGGAAGCATGAAATTTCTAGCAGTGTTTGTTTGCATTAAGCATTCTCCTTATCTATTGTTTATACTGCTGCATTAGACGACTGTTTTCCTAAAGGTTGTAATGAATATGAAATAACACTTTCTGTTTAATTTTCCTTTTTACAGAAAATATTTCTGGTAAAATTTTACCTCTGGGGATTCATAAAATGTTTTTAAAAAAGCAGAGTCCATCTCTGAATTCTCTCATGTAACTGCAGTGCCTCTGCAATGTAGAACACAGTAATTGGATACTTTTATTAGCAGAGTAATACAGACCAATTATTTTCGTTATACAACCTAGCTGGTTGCAGTGGAGACAATGATGATAACACTGAGGCTGATTATCATGTTACAGCTCAGAGATGAATCCTCACAAAGACATTTGGAGATGTAAAAAGAACACCCTGAGCTGTAGAAAAGAGGATAGGCAGTAGGAAAGAGAAGGACTGAGAAGAAAGTTGTTGCAGATAAAATACCTAATTCTTCTGGTCAGTAAACAGTCTTCAGGTTGTGTGAAATAAAAAGCTTTTTTTCCCTACCATTGTGTAATTGTTTTGCCTCTCTACACAGTCTCTTGCAGCTTCCTCTGCAGAAGTTGGTGCTGCTCCTGTGCTCTTGGGAAGCAACATGCCCTGTTGGATGAGACAGCACAACAGCACTCTTCTTTGCTCACAAGTGTTTCAAGTCTGGCTTCCCACTAAATGTATTTCTAGTCTACCACACTTGGGTAATGAATTCCATTTGAAACAAAGCTCATTCAATTTCTTTCCAGTTTATCCTCTTATTTGTGCTGACTTTTACAAAAATCACTGGACAATAGCTATTGATCTGTGGCAGTCTTCTTGGTAGCTGAAATGAGATAGCTGGTTGCTCACAGCTGCTACAGCCCACTGTGATAGCAGGCTCCTTTTTCCCCCAGAGTGTGTGAATGTGAAATATTCTTTAACTGGTAGATTAATTTTATATTAAACTTACAGACTCCGTCCCTATAAAGACCGTGAGCTCAACAATTTAGTGAGACACTCAGAAACCATCTGATGAAAATATGCACCAAAGGAAACATATGTTTAACTCCATAGCCTGTTAATCTGAAATGTTAAAGATTAAAACATCTGGCAGGTCAACGCCAATGCTGAACCCCATCATGCTTTCTTAGCAACTTGAGCCTACCCTTTTCACTCTGTTACTATACAGCTTACCTAATCAGACATATATAGCTATCTTCAGCAAGAAACTCTGGACTGCCCAGAATAACTTTTTATATGTATATACATCTTCATAAAAGTTTTAAAGTTTTGGAACTCTATTATTCAAGCTGTCAAACTACCAGAGTGTCTGTGACACACACTTAACCTGTGCCTGATAGAGTTTTCCCAAACAATTCCCAAACCACACTTAAGGAATTAGGAGGAGCTACAGACAATTTGCACAGAACTATTCTTCTCTGGCAGGTGAGAGGATTTAATAATGTGAACATGGGCTGTCTGTGGCACATGGCCAGGGCTGGAGATTGGTTTCAGATATACTCTATTTTAGAGATATGGCTACAGTCAAAGAGAATAAGAAAAGTTATTCTGAATACAGATACAGGGGAATGGCTGTTTCTATGGCAAGCTCACACTCCTGCTGATGAGTCTTTCTGAGGTCTACCAAATTGTTTCTCTCTTTTGTACTTCTCTTCTTACCTTATTGCTCTGCATTGACCTGTCTCCCAGGTGATCTATCTTCTTTCTTCCTCTTACTTCTATTGCCCTATTCAAATTTCCCCACATCTTTCAAACATTAATTTCCAGGTCCCACATTCCTCAAAAATTAACCCTGATTTTTCTTGCCCTTTTGTATCTTTTGCCCATTTCTCTCCTTGCTGTTCTTTCTAAAATTCTTAATTATACTGCAAAATGCAACGATTTTCTCCCTTTCATCTGTTTTGTGTGCCTTCCAATCTGGCATTCTTTTTCCACACTGATACCATCATTCGCACTAGTGCTGCTAATGACAAATCCATTTCCAAAAACCTGCCACTTCTTTGTCCTTAACATCTCCACAGAACAATCCTTATAATCTCCATTATTATGGCCAAACATCTCATTCAGGCCCTCATGCATGCTGCCTTGATTAGTAAAGAATTCTCCAAAATGCAGTCATTTCCTTTGTCAGCCCACATAAATCATTGTTTTTCATTTGATCTCCATTGTCTGCATGTTTGAATGCCAAGTCTCCTCATCAGTGCTGTCCTCTGGCTTCCCATCCAAAATCTTTTCAACCCTGAGAATACCCTCAAACTCAAGGTGTTGTGTTTCAGCCCCAGTCGGCCAACTAAACACCACACAGTTGCTCACTCACTCACCCCACACCTGTGGGATGGGGGAGAGAATTGGAAGAGCAAAAGCAAAAAAAAAACCTTGTGGGTTGAGATAAGAACAGTTTAATAATTAAAATAAAATAATAACAATAATAATAATGTTTATTAAATAATGACAATAATGATAATATAAAAAGGAAAAGGGAAAAAAGCTGCCTGCCTCCCCCAGCCAGCCCCTCCCAGCTAACATACTGGGCATGACGTTACATGATATGGAATATCCCTTTGGTCAGTTTGAATCCGCTCTCTTAGCTGTGCCCCCTCCCCTCCCAGCTTCTTGTGCACCCAGCAGAGCATGGGAAGCTAGACACGTCCTTGACTAATATAAACACTACCCAGCAACAACTAAAACATCACTGTGTTATCAACATTATTTTCATACTAAGTCCAAAACACAGCACTAAGCCAGCTGTAGTGAGGTAAATTCACTCTATCCCAGCTAAAACCATGACACAAGGGCACTCTGTGTCCTCTTCAGGCAGCCACCCTTTGTCATTAGCCTCCCCTGCTCCACTGTCTTGTCAGCCTGCTTCCTCCTTCTGCAGCTTCTTTCTGCTCGTTTTCTCATTGGCATCCTTTACAAGTTATGAGTGTTTTTATTTTATTGACAAACACATCATCTCACCCACACATACTGTATTTTAAAGGCTTGCTTGTGGCCTGTAGTAAATTAAGATGAGTTTGCTTCCTCTTTTCCCCCTACCTTTAGTCTTTGTGTCTGCTCTGCCCTTTAACAAAAGTTGACTACAGATTTTTGTGCATAAATTCACTGAGTGCAATGCTGGTGGCTCAACATTGATCACCAAACCACTACCTGGAAAAATGCCACTGTTTAGTAAAAGAGTTCCTGACATATCTTTTAATTTAAGTGGCAATAACGTTTCTATTTTTATTACAGTAATTGGAAATTTCCAGGTAAGAACATCATGGTGTGACAACTTTGGAAATGGCTGCACACAAAATGGGAGGTCTGTCCAATACTACATGAATAAGCAAACTATGCTTAGTAAATAAATAAGTGAACTATGAAGTGAATAAACAAACTACACTTCGATAATATGCTGAATAAGCAAATTCCATCTTCATTATAGGGCCTACTTTACATTCTTGGTTTTACAGCCATCTTTAATTCTAACAGTTGCCATAGCATCAATAGTAGAAGGACATTAAATTTTGAGCTCTCTTCGTTTATGTGGAGTAATCTTGGAAAATATGAGATGGGTGCTTCTCAGGGACAGCCAGCTTTTCTGGTCTCTACACTCTGTGGGTGCTCATAACCAAGGAAGAGTCCTCTTGCAGAAGCTGTTTGCCATAACTCTGATGACAGAGAAAACTGAAAAGCTATGAAAAGGTGTGTGCTAATTTAGCAGGTAACAACTCGAGAAGAGCATCAGTTTCAAGAATCTGATCACACAGGGGAGCCATGCCTACCTGGATACACAAGGCATGTTCCTTTTTATTTCCAATGACCTGTCTGCCCTTATGCTTTATGTGTTAAAAGTAATGGAGTCTTCATTAACCCCTGTGGAAATACTAGAAATATTTGCCCTCAACATCAAAGCTCAAGTTGTCCCAGGCTGGGATTCTGGCTGACTGCACATATACACCATTACAATCAGTGAGAGGTAGGACCAGCATTACTAGCAAGGCTATCTTCAGGAAGGGAGGCTTGGCAGGATCTGCTTTTTGAAAGCGTCTGTGAGTGCTAAAATAGGAATGATGTCTAGAGCCTGCTTAGATCCCGCTACTTTATATATCCCACATCTAAAACAGATCTTTGGACTTTATCCAGGCAGGGGAAACCCTGCTAGATCTGTGATGCAAAGATTTTCTTTAGAAAAAAAATAGACACATGGCCTGTGATGAGAGACGAAGCCACAGCTGTTTTTGTGCTTAGATGATATATCAAAGTAAAATATTTGTAACATGCAGATTGATTAAACATTAGAAAAAAGTCTGAACTAATGAATGCTGCATCCATTTGTAAAGACAGAAAAAGATGGCAATGCAGCATGAAAGTGTTAAAATCTGACTACTCTAACTGAAGACAACAAACATTTGGAGAGGAGTTAGATAGGAAACAGTCTAATCCCTGATGACTGTGTTGGTTAAATATTTAATGACCACTGGATTTACATGACATGACTGATTCTGAACATGGGGTTCATAGCCTAGCTCACTGCATATACGCAGGTGCCTCACATTAGGAGGTTACAAAGCTGAATGACAAAACACTGAGGTCCTTTTTTTTCTTTTTTTTTTTTTCTATATCAAGCACAAGCAGAGGAATTATTTTTGTCATGCAGCTCTCCGTACCTGGAATTTTGAAATACAGATATAATCCAAAGAAGGTGTTTAACACAAATGCACAAAACTCATTATAGGCTTAATACCATTGTTATCAGTAGAGAAACATTACAAAAGAATTTCAATCACTGATATTTACTGAACGCTAATGTAACACCTGAGGCAAATGCTTTTAGTATAGAGTAATTCTATCCACATAGCTTTTTGTACTGCGCCATACATTCTGTTGTATGGCTCCTGTACCTCCATTGTAAAGCAAATAAATCCACAATCTGTCCCCTGTCAGACTTCCCTGGCTCCATGGCAGTGGTAAATAACTGCTCTGCATAGAAATGGAAGTTATATTGGAAATAACATGGAAAACCTAGGAACATTTCAAGCTGGTAAGTTGCCTGAAAAGAAAATTGGTGACATTGCTTTTGTAGCATGACTACATATCAGTAATCTTTAATAAATCTCAGAAAGATTTATGTGGCACAGAGCAGACATGGTTGTATGGAACGGCTCTTTACTACTGCTATGGCAAAAAGACCTTTTATTCTTACACAAGAGTGAGGAATTACAAAGCATGCAGACTTTTTAAAAGTCAGTCCCAATACCATGATGTTTATGACCTAGAGATAATTGCAGTCTGAAGCTGGTTGTAAGGTAAGAGATAAATATCTCCATGAACTTTTTTTCCTCAGTTCTCCTTTTGTTCTTCTGTGTTTGTTATCACTTACCAACCGCTGAGAAGACATCCTACATCCTGTCATGTTTAAAGAAGCCAAGATCCCTGTGGATACACATCACTAGGGATTTCTTCTATCTACAAATTGTTTTCATAGGTTGATAATTAGGGACATGAATAGAAAAAATTAGACAAGTTTAGTGACCAAACCAAGCTGGACACTACCAGAGCCATTTATCTATGGCTGAAATCACACAGATTTTCTGTGAAACAAGCTAAAAATACTCATTGGCTATCTCACAAGACCATAAGACAGTCTTCTTACTTACTTCTCAGGCAGCTTCATAAATGCTGTAATTTTCTGGAAAGCAAGGAAGGCTGTGACAACCATCCTGAATTCAAATACTATAGTATGAGTTTTATAAGACAGTTTGCCTTCTTTCAGTGTGGTGGAATTGTGGAATAGACCTCCCAGTGAGGACACTTATCATGGGCCAAACAGCCTTACCAAACTAGAGAACACGTAACCTACTTCAGGCCCCCACGCAGGTCGACTTCACCTAAAATGTTTCTTCTGTCTGAACAACTCTTAATTAATCAAGCCATTTCTGAGCTTAATCATTCATGTTCGTGTCTCAGCTAAGACGCTTAAAGGTAGAATCACAGAAATTGCTCTAGACAAGCAGCACGACACTATGTAATCCAATATAGTAAGTCCATAAAGTCCAACCTAGAATTTCAGGGGAAGGGCTTGCAGTCTTTTAAGAAGTAAATACAGACTCTTTTCTTGTAATACAGTAGGTGAACTTTCACTAGTAGATGGCTTAGGGCCTGCTCCAGGTCTTACTCTCTTCTCTTTACCATAAATACGCTTGGTTTTTATTTCCATATTAATGATTAATACTGGCCTAAATCTTTCTAAATTAGTGGTCCCCCTGACATTCACAGATCTCATTCCCATAAGCAAATTGTGACTTTGAAGAAGTTCTCTTTGAAAGGTACTATCCTATTATTTTCTTTATCTGTATTACTATTTTATATCTGGTTTATCTGCTGCTTTCAGGTTAGCTAATTTTCCACTCTCAAAGAGAGTTTATATGTATTGAATAATTTAATACCTAGTCATTTAAGCCACAATAACTTTTCTCTTTCCAACTTTGCTTAGGAGAAGGGGTGCTTTCTCTGACACCATTAGGTTAAAATAATTAGTTAATGGGAAGATAGTCTATTCTTTACTTTTTAAGTTTATAATTTTTAAACTAGTTTTCTGTTATAAAGGGTACTGATAAAATATTAGTTTTGGCACACTGTATCCACTGTGGATGTTGGTTTTAGGAACTGTGCTTTATGGGTTTTATTACTTATTCAGTGTGGTTACTTATTAATGCAACTGCTACATGTAGCCAGGTAATTTTTATTATTATTACTATTTTCTTAAGAGATGGGTTTGATTTCTTTTGCTCCACACAGAGTATTTAATGCACTTTTATTGGCCATAAACTTGTAGCTAATAATACTGTGCTCTTTTTGTCAAATGATGTGGAATATTTAATTTTTTTTTTTTACAAATATTGCCAGATGGATGAATCTGATCAGAAGCTATGAACCAGATTTATAACAATGTTAAGAATCAAAGGTAGATGCCCTGTAGCATTTACAAAATTGTATGACACTTACCAACTTCCAAACAAAAAATATGGTATCCAACCTGCTTAGGAGTCTGCTACTTGCCTTATGTGTCTGAATACAATTTGAAAATATATTCACATACCACACAAGATCCTATTTCTGTCCTTGCATGCTATCCTAGTGTATCAGCTGGTCCTGAACATGATAGAATACCTCAATGAACTTGTGTTTGGGTATTTTTGACAGGACTGATTCTCTCAATATTTCTTCCATTGCTAGACATCCCAATTCACCTTATTTTCTTTGCAGCTCCTCACACTGACATTTAATTTAAGGTGCAAGTACAGGAAGACCATATCTTTTTCATCCTCTCAACATGAATTTTGTGATTAAAAAATTAAAGTAAATGCATCCCAGGATGAGACTAATCTCTCATAACTCTGGGGACCCTACATCTCATTAGGTCCTTTTTGCCCCTTTATTGTCAATAGAGCCCAGAAGGTGATGAATTTGACCATATATAGATATCTGCTAGAGGATGAGAAGAATGATATGCTATACACTACTGACTGTTTAGACAAAATCCACATCAACTATAATGGGATCTTAGCACTTGTCTCATATGAAGACATCTAGTGTTAGGAGAAATGAATCCTACAAAAAATAAAAAATACTTTTTGTTTTAGAAGAAGATCTTGAAAAAAAACAGCTTCAAGCCAATTTTGGCTCACACCTGTTAGACAATATATGGGTGTCTTTGCTGTTCTTGGGCCTATTCATCAGATCTTGAAAGACTTTTCCCCCCTGAAAGATGATCTTATATTGATAAGATGTTGTCCTAAAAATGAAGCACTAGAGTGTTGCTTATGATAAAAGCAACATGGGATAAAACCCATGATAAGGGTAAATGTGTGGCAAGATCACCACCATAGCTTACAAAATATATTTTTTCCCTTTTTTTTTAAACAACAAACAGAAAAAGATAAACAAATGTTTGCTTCCTTAAAAGCACAGATAAGAACATTCCTACCACAACATGCATGAAAACTAGATCATATATATATATACTAGCAGTTTCTGAAGCACTGAAGTCTGTTGCTTTTTAGGCTTGAAAACTTATTTATCTAGAAGGAAGGTCAGTGGCCCAGGATATAGGTAGTTGTGCAACAGGGATTTGTAAAGCAGTTTGGATCAGAAGAACCCACTATTTCCCCAGTTCTTTTCCGAGATGTATTGTCTACACACAGATCAGGCCACACAAAGAGTGGTTGTCTGCTGAGGTGTTAGATACTCATCACATCTATTGTACGAGCCATGACGAAAAAGATTATACATATCTTATATAAGAAACAATATATAAGAAAGAAAATAAAGACTAATCTTAAATGAAGACCATTTCTACTAAGCTGAGGACAATAGTTTTTCTGTCATTTCCTGGAGTGGCAAGAGTTTAAGTGTTAGACTGTATCATTTGCTTAATATTCTACATAGGAAAACTTCTATACTGTAAATACCTCATATACCACTGTTAAATTCTCTCTTTCATAGCCTTTATTCACACAGGCAAGGAAGAAGCCATGTTTATAGTGGAGCAACAGATACACCACACTGCTTTCCTTTACCCAGTGACCACACATGCTAGGTTTCCTCTGTGTGAAGACATTAACCTTCATCATCAGTACTGCTTTTGCAGCTAACGGTAAATCCAGGCCTTTTTTTCCCCAATAATTGTAATCAGACATCAGTGAAAAAGCAAACGCTATTCAAAATCCAAAGGAAATACCTTCATATATGCTCTAGAGAGTTCTTTGTATGCTTTTATGCTGTCTACATCTTTCAAAAGTTTCATCTTTTTCCAAGATTACAGGCACTGTTTGTGCCTGGAAGCACCAAACTTGTTTTTTCCCAGCATAGGACCTTATGAGTTTCCACGAAGAGTCTCACTTTTTGTCTTGCCAGTCAGGTATCAATCAATGAGATAGCTTTCTTATTGTCCCTTTACAGCTAATTTGTTTTTGAAGGTTAAATCTAATTCTCATTCAAACCCATTCTGGACACCTGAATACACCATGTCAACCTTACCTCATTATCAGCATATCCAACAATACCTTTAAAGAACTTCAGTACTTTTGCTGATTCTTCCCATTATATAGGATTTAGCCCTGCATCTGCCAATTCTATTTATTACAGTGTCTGGCACTTGACCAGGGATGTGGTTTTCTACTGTTTTAAGTCTTTCTTGAAGCCATTAAAAAAAATTCCTTTCACATTGCCACTGGTGTAAAATATTTGCCACTGATGTAAAATATTTGCCACCATTCCTCTAGTGTAAAATAGTTTAGCCATCAGTTAACAGCTTAGTGCAATCATGTTAGAATGCCTTCTAAGTAAATAAATGGACATTAAGTGTTTCTTTGGTCCTGCTACTGGTAATTACACATTCTATGATTAGGTAATCATAAATGATTTTACAAATGGTTTAAATGGTATGTCTCAGAGATTTCTACATAGTGATTCAGATACAGAACTTGCACAGTGCTCTTCCATAGTGACGCTAACATAATCTATTTCCTTTCTCTGCTACTGCTCTTTCTTTTCACACATTTAACTCCATCAGCCCTTCACACTCTGAGCTCTTGTTTCTAGTTCATGTGAACAGGGGCTTTAGCCTTTGTTTTTGATTCACTGCCTTTTCAAATTGTTCCTCAAAATCTGCCTATCTTTTCTATATTTTCACCTTTTCTTCAGAATCAAATATATTAGAAAGTTCCTATCTATCCCGTTTCTACCAGTCTATTGTACATCCTGGCCACTCTTACTGAGTGCCTTTTTTATAATTACTTCCTGGACCAGATCCTCTTCACTGATCAGGACTAAAGCAAAGTTATCTCCTGTAAGTTTCTGCCTAGATGTGTTTCCAAGAAGTAATAATTTATACAGTCTCAACACATATTTTTTTCTTCCTACAAGAGCAACTAGTTCATGAAGACCGGATTCTCATCCTGTTATGTTTTCTGCTCTCTTTCAGCATGTTAGTCACCGTGCTGGCCAGTATTTCCAGTAGACCATTACCACTCTTCCATGTAGAAATGACTTTTTTTTCTGTATACATTCTGTGGTTCTTGTTGATGTTTTTAACTATTTGTCTTATTTGGATCTCAACTTTTCTTAACGAGAATATGTCAGGAAGTGACAGAAGGAATGTTGTTCCTTGGCTAATGTACTCTCTCAATCCCAATTAGTCTGATTTTCTTTCATTCTTTAAGTGTTTGCTATATCAGTAACCCATTTAAAATCAAAAATTATTGTTTACCAGTCCTCCTAGATTCCTAATATTGCCACAGAACTTTTATATTTGGTCTTGGTTTTGTTGCAAATTTTCTGGTGTGTGGTAGAATGGGACTTTATTTGTAGAACCTACTCTTCACCACTTTCCACCTAATTTTTTTTTAAGATCTGCCCTACATTTTTTGGATGATTCAGAACTCATATCTTCATCCCTTCAGAATGTGTCATCCCAAACTGCATGCTTTTCTTTCCTTTTTCATCTTTCCACAATCCTCAATTCAAATAACTCTACGATCAATTTTTCAGTGTCACAAGCCTGCTTCCATTTTGGTTTAGATGAAGCAAGAAAAAATGCCATTCCTTCTCTAACATCTTCAGCTATACCTGCAATTCATAATCAGTATAAATCCCTCTTCAATGCACTGTTTCCTCAACTATTCATCAATGCCTCTCTGGTCGTAGGTGTTATATTGCAAGCATTTCAGACTGTCCTCCCATTAAGTTTAACAGTCTGTTACAGCTTAAACTAGAGAGTATCTCCTCTTACCCCTATTTCATTAGCACTCATATGGGCCACAACAAAGGTTCCTACACAACTCTATTATCAATGCCTTGTGCAGGCTGGTACCTCTGCCCCAGCAGGCATATAACCAGACTGTCCACACAGCGTGTAGCTATGCTGCCATGCATCCTGAGCATCATAGTCCCAAATGTGCATATGTCTGGCAAGAGAAATCTCGCCTCTCCCATCCCACCAATCTCTGTAGACCACATCCTCCTATTGGAATCCCTGGCAATGAAGTGATATTTTGGGAGCAGGAAAATGCAAGGCTGTTGCTTGGTGTGGAAGTCTCACTGGTTTGAATAGGATAATCATAGACCCCCTGAGTTTTATCCATGAAAGCTTCTTGCCAATTGTCGTCATTCTGTAAGACCAAAGAGGACAAAAAACCACAAGCTGCTTTAAATTTCTGTGGGGAAGTAGATAAATGCAACACCAGAATGAGAAGACAGTTGACAACTATAATACTCTTCAGAAGCTTTTACAAAAAACTAAGATGACATTTTGACGTAATAGCTAGGAGTACTTGCAGATTTTCCATAGTCCCCTAACTGTCTCGCTTTGCTGTGCAGAATTTAACCTCATTCCATGACTTATTTTCAGTGGCTTATGCATTGTTTATCTTTTTAACAACTTTATTTACAAAATAAATGCTGACAAGATATACTTCCACCCACAAAAATTTCATCTTCATAATATTTGGGTTTGAACATATCAAAATGAATAGCTTGTGACATTTGGTGGTGACTTCTTTTTTTTTTTTAATAAGATATCCTTTATCTATCTCATTCTTTTCATGAAGGAAACCATTAAATTTTATTATCTAATCATCTGTTTCCCTGAGATGTCATGCAAAAATGACATATCAGGAATCTTAAGTGTGTAATTCTTTAAAATTGTCTTAGAAGGAATCTATCAAACTATCTGGGGAAAAAAGCACCTTGATTTATAGTTCAGCTAGAGAAGTTTGTGACTTTTCTTTAAAGCAGATATAATTTGCAGTGAAAAAGAAAAAAGTGTATTCTCTTTTTCATTATGTGTGCCTATTCATTTTATTGTCAGCTGTCTATATACCGTGCTACACAATAAGTTCAGTGATGAAATTAACTACTGACCACATCAAAAGGCTCCATACCCAGAAAACAGTAATAAAAGCCTGTGAAAATACAACTTCTTGAATTTTAATAAGATGAAAAATTCAAGTACTGTGGGAAAATGAAACCTACCTATAGAGGGATTTTTTTCCAAAATAATCTAATCATTCTGTCTAGGCACATATGCACATAGCAGCAGTAGTCTGAACAGAAATTACACTTGAATATCTCTGGAAAAATCTCATTCTAATGACACATTTACTGTTTAATATTCTAGCCAGAAGGAAGCTGACTGGAAGTTTTGGCTACTCACTTTCCACAACTAATTTTGTTTATTTGTAATAGGCATGGTTAAAGAAGAAATGCACATCTTGTACAGTGTGTCAGAGGGGTTAGTCACAGACTGCAGCAAGTGTGTCACAGCACAGACTGAATTTCTGTGAGGCTGTGGTGAACAGCTCATCACAGTCTGAGTGTGAAGAGGAGTTGCTCACTTCATTGACAGTTGGATGAAGGGAAGGAGGAAAAGCCATTCCTTCCAAAAAATCATGGCTCAGATCCAGTGGGGTTGTGCGATTTTAGTTCTATGCAATCTTAAGAAACAAGTTTACTGTCTGAGAAACTACCCAGCTCTTTTTAAGCTTTATTCCAGTGTTTTTAGGAAACCATTATGTATTCTTGTATCTTTGTATGTGTGAATATAAAATACATATGTATACATATAAGATTACAGTGCCTAGAAGCCATCAGGTAAAATACTTTTAGAGGGAGCAGAGATTTCTTAAGGTTTAGATATCATTAACACAATATTAAAGTTGCTTCTTATAGTAAAAATGTAACAGCTCCATACAAATATAAGAACTACATACAGTTTGGGAGCAGTCATACCGTTAATGTTTCTACCTGTTCCTGTACTGCACTATGGTACCAGGAAGACAGATACTATCCAGGAATATCTATGCAGATTGGGACTCCAGAGACAAATGTCTCATACATATAGAGAATTTTACGTTGTGATGTATGTAATATGTGTCACTAACAGTTAGTGATGATGGTGTTACTTCAGACCTAACCTCCAGTATTGTGTGTCAAACTGAGCAACCAATTTCATCTTAGTTTTAAGAAGGTTTTGGGCAGCACTTTTTCTAAGAGTACTAAGCTTCTTGCTTGAAGATCAAGCACAGGAGTTTTATGGGAGTGAATAGAGCTGTACTATATGTAGGCATCTAACATAATACACTTTAAAATATGACAGCACTTTCTGGGACAGAAAAATCTTAACATTTTTTTCCTCAATAAGCATCCTCTATCAAGCATACCATCATTCCTTACCTAGAAATTTCCATATGCTGAGAAAAATTCTTCAGCTGGACAGTGAAACCCTATGTCCTCATCTTACAGTACCAGGTCACACAATACAAGAAGACAGGGGAAAAGGTTGTAAGTTTGTTCCAAGTTTGTTAATGAAAAATGTTGAATTAGAATTACCTAATGTAAGAATACTTTTCTCTGACTTCTTTTTTTTTTAAGCAAATCAATGTGTGATGCTCAGAAGTGGAACAGTTTTCTGCTTGAGAGGGAGGACTATGATGTATGGTGCACAAATTTTCACGTATTCATGTTTGTAAGTCTGAGGCAAGGAGGAGAACAAATCACTTTCATCCCTTTCCAGTTAATGAGTACAGACTCTGAGAACATTTGATTTCATATAGAAAATAGCATGCAGAGTGAGTCACACTTAGCAAAACAAACAGTTCTGTGCTTTCATTTTGCAATGCCTGAACTGTTATATTTGAGGAACAAGACCTGCAGCCGTCCTTGGTTAAGGGTCCCTCAGAAACCATAATGTTCAGAGCTCCTGCTTGCCAAGGAGGCACATACAGACAGAACTTGGCGGAAGTATGCGTTTGTATTTTCCTCTAGGAAATAAAGTAATGTTTTGGATACAGTAGTATCCAAGTTATTATTGCTGAAACAATGTGCATTTAATAATCTGTAAAGTAAAAATGTTTTCACCCTAAAATCCTCATCTATCATGCCTCCCTATATGGAAGTGTAACTACGTAATATGAACTGATGAGATAAAACATAAATCTATCTATGTGGCTTCTTAGGCCCAGTTTAGGCCTTTAGTCCCTGACTACTTCTACTATAAATTATCACAAGCTATTCCCCTTGGCAGCTCAGAGCAGCTGTACCCCTTTGGGTCTTCAGTCATCACCTGACACTTCCTTCTTGCCTGCCAGTTTCTGTAGCACACCTGGGCATCATACACATGAGTTCTTCATCAGAGAAAATAAAGCAGCAAGTCTGCAGTTCCCTGTTCCTAACTTTAGGTCCTTTTACACTAAAGTTTCCCACTCCACTACGTCTCATGAAGACAAGCCCAGCAAGAGAAATGCTTGCACATCCAGATGTTGAAGAGCATGGGAAGTGTGAAAGCAAAGGTCCTTCAACAGAGTGACATTCCATAAATAAGGTAACCTCCGAGTGCTTCTCCGGCACTAACACAACTTCTCTCTCCTCTACCATACAAAACCCTACGCTAGACATGGAGGCTGGGATAGCTGCTTTTCAATGGAAGATTAATACTACAGTTACAAAGGTGAGCCTGCACAGCTCTATAAACACCCCTAAGTGTTCCAGCTGAAATTGATCTAAACTCTCAAGTTTAGGGAGCAGGTGGAATCAGAATGCTTTGTTTAACCAAAGCAGATGGTTGAAAAGAAGAACTATTTGAAGATTTAAGCAGAATACAAGAATATCTATTCATTATCATTCTCTGTAACACTGAACTAAGGTATTGATCATAAATAATGACCGAATCATTAAAAATCCATTTGGAAAGTCAGAATCCCCTGTGGTTTGACCTTATACACAGCATTTTCCACTTAAAAATTTCAATGCAGTCTAATGCCAGACTAAATTATATGCCATGTTTTACCAAATCCTCAGTAATATTAAATATATTACCTGTCTGGAGTAATACAGCTTCTCTAGCACAGTTAAAACAATATGAAGAATTTGGTGCTACTTGAAACAAAATGTTTCTTTGCATATTTCAATTACACAGCACTTCAGTGACATGCTGGTTGTGCATGCATAGCCCTTGAAGATCATGAAAAGACTAAAATCAGCACTACAACTGTGCATAAGAAGTACAGCTTTGTGATTTGTTTCAATGAGCAATCACATTATCAACAGTATGCTCAGCAAACAGATATCATAGTACTCAATCTGTACTATGTTTCTCCTATCAAAATTGTTAGTGAAATACCCATACTCTTTATATCTCCTCATTCACCTGTTACCAACAATGCCCCACATATTTTTTACATTTTCAGTTTACTTCTTGCCTTTCTTTTTTATGCCAATACTGAAAAGAAAGCCACCATCCACTGCCTTGCCATTTTTCAATCAAAAAAAGCATTAGGGACTTGTTTTTCAAATTTTATTACTGTCTAAAATTTTGATTAAAAAGTGAGATCACTGTACAAAACAAAGAAACCTTCCTACATTTCTGGTAGAAATGCAACTTATTGTCAGATTTCAATATTGACTTAAGCTCTCTTCAGCTGAATAACATGTTTTTTAAGTGATTGACAATACATGCACAGATATTAGACAACAACTTTCAAGATGGAGACAGTCTCAGAAGCTACCCTGTGATGCTTTAATACACCTTGTGCCATCACATGCCACTCTTATGGACAGATAGGATGTTGCACATCATGTACACCAGGCAGAGCCAGAGCTTTATCCAGCGTGACTGTTACCTTAGCAAGCAGGTATCAGACTTTTGTAAGCATTTGTACTTGGTTTCTGTTTTTTTAAAGTCTTCATTTTCCCATTCCTCACTCCATTTTGCTACTTGCACTTACTCTTTTAAAAAAAAGACTGAAACTTTGTGCCCTTTGTCACAATTTTCTCCTTTCGTTGAGCTACGCCTGCCTTATTTCCTTATGAGACACTTTTTCTTAGCATGAAAAAGCACTTCAATCACAATGATGTCCTCTATTGTGAAGCTTCCCTCTTCAGTCAGTCAGAAGGTAGATGCCTTTATCAGACAGATATACATACAGTTTCTGTTGTCTAGAAGATGCTACTCTCGCAAAAATAATTTCAATCACAGATGTGTTAACATTAAAAAGATACATTAACAGATGAGACAGAAGCGCTTTCAAATTTGGGGACCATGCACCATTCTGAACTTCACCCCCCTTTTGAGACCTTTCACCACCTGGGCCTTACGCTGGAAGGGGAGAAAGTAAACCTTCTGCACATTTGACCTGTATACCACAACTGGTCTCCACTAAATCTCTAAGAAAGGCTTCTGACCAATGAATAATACCCAAAACCTCCTATACCATAGACGCTTGTCAATACATAGACATGCTCTGAATAATTTTGCCCATAATATAATTTATATAAAGTTAAGAAGCAGAAATAGGAAAGAAAAAAAAAAGAAAAAGCAACAATGAAGTTGAAGCACAAGGTATCCAGTCCTCTGCAAATGATAGTCCCCTTTGAGGTCCATCTCAAAATCTGCTTCTAGATCTAAATCTAAATATCTGTTTATTCACCTCAGATTTTAATTCAAATCAAATATTTCCTTTCCTAAATCACACACTCTGGGACTGACATCACTGCAAACCTAGAATGTCAGGAACAAGTATTTTGCACCTATACAAAAAAAAAATCCTTTAGAAAAGGTCTCAGGGCTCTTCCTCTACCTGGCAGGCTCAAGAGACAGGGACGTGATCATGGCCCAGTACCCTGCAGCACTTCCTGGCAGTTCCTGGGAGGGTTTCCATGTTCCCATGAAAGCTGAGGGGACTTTGGTGGCACCTCTTGCAGGCGCTCAGCCCTGGAGGCTGGCAGCAAGGCTGTGGGGATCTTGTAGAGGAGCAGAGTGGCTTCCAGGACAGTGGAAGAGGGCATTTTTTTTCCATAAAAATGATAAATCTCTCCTCCAAGTTGGGGAATATGTTGCTCTGGGAGAAAAAGAGCTTGTACATTGGGGTACCGCAGAGTGAATGTAGCATACAGACAGTCAGCCAAGAACAAAAAACAGTCCCTTCCTCTTAATTAGTTCTTCAGTCATGTTGTCTAATACATACGCTGGTATGTATGACTGGAATCCTCCCTCACCTCTACAGCCAAGTCTCCTGGACAGGTTAGGACTTACAGGCACGAGGATGGGAAAGCACAGACTATGCATTGTGTGTGTGATTGCACATACAGGAAAGGAGGCAGGGAAAGGAAAAAAGGCTTCTCTGAGCAGAACTTGTGAACAACTAACCATTTTACATAATTTTGTGGAAAACAAAAAAATTCAGCAGAGCTTACAGTATCCACAGAGCTGCCTCATGAGATGACAGTCAGGAGACCAACCACATCAAGGGTGTGCATGGCTATAGTGGGTCCTCAGGCACCCCTCCAGGGAAACCTGTGTGCTCAAGTACCTCTCTGAAATACCTGTATGCCAACACACGCAGCGTGGGGAATAAACAGGAGGAACTAGAGAACTGTGTGTGGTTGCAGGGCCATGATCGCATTGCAATCACAGAGACATGGTGGGATAGCTCACATGACTGCAATGCTGTCATGGATGGCTACACAGTTTTTAGGAAAGACAGGCCAGCAAGGCAAGGTGGGGGAGTTCCTCTTTATGTGAAGAAGCAACTGGAATGCATTGAGCTCTGCCTAGGAGTGCAGGAATAACAAGTCGAAGGCTTATGGGTAAAATATTAATGGACAGACAAATATGGCAACACTGTTGTAGGTGTTGACTACAGGCAACCTGATCAGGAAGAGGAAGTTGATGAAGCCTTCTATAGACAGCTGGAAGTAGCCTCACAATCACAGGCCCTGGTCCTCATGGGGAACTTGAACCACCATGATGTTTGCTGGAAAAGCAACATGGTGAGCCATGCATGATCCAGAAGGTCCCTGAAGGGCATCGAGGGCAACTTTTGGAGGCAGGTGATGGAGGAGCCAACGAGGTGAGATGTGCTGCTCAACCTTATCCTAACAAACAAGGAAGGGCTGGTTGAGGATGTGAGAGTTGGGGTAGCCTTGGCTGCAGTGACCATGAGATGGTCGAGTTCAGGATACTGCGAGGTAGAAGGAGAGCTATGGGTTGGGTTACAACCGCAGACTTCAAGATGGCCAACTTCAGCCTCTTCAAGGACCTGCTTGGAGGAGCCCCATGCGTTAGGGCTCTAGAAGGCAGGGATGTCCAAGAGAGCTGGACAATATTCAAGGACAACTTCCTCCAAGCTCAAGATAGGTGCATCCCCAGGACGAAGAAGTCAGGCAGAAGAGCCAGGAGACCTCCATGGATGAGCAAAGAGATTCTAAAGAAATGCAAATGGAAGACGGAGGTTTAGAGTATGTGGAAAAAGGGACTGGCCACTTGGGAGGAATATAGGAATGTTGTCAGGGTGTGCAGAGATGCAACAAGGAAGGTCAAGGCCCATTTGGAATTCAGTCTGGCAATGCATGTCAAAGGCAACAAGAAGGGCTTCTTTAAATACATCAGCAGTAAAAGGAAGACTGGGGATACAGTGGGCCTGCTCCTGAACGAGGTGGGTGCCCTGGTGACACAGGATGCAGAGAAGGCGGAGTTACTGAATGCCTTCTTTGCCTCAGTCTTTACTGCTAAGGCTGGCCCTCAGGCATCTCAGCCCCCAGAGAAGAAAGAACAAAATCTGGAGAAAGGAGGATTTCTCCTTGGTTGAGGAGGATTGGGTCAGAGATCACCTAGGCAAACTGCATCCTCGCAAATGCATGGGCCCTGATGGGATGCACCCATGAGTGCTGAAGGAGCTGGCAGATGTTCTTGCTGAGCCACTCTCCATCATCTTTGAAGGGTCATGCAGGACAGGAGAGGTGTGCAAGGACTGGAGGAGAGCAAATGTCACTCCAAACTTCAAAAGGGGCAAGAAGGAGGACCTGGGGACCTATAGGCCAGTCAGCCTCACCTCCATCACCAGAAAGGTGACGGACCAGTTCATCCTGGATATCATCTCCAGGTATGTAGAGGACAAGAAGGTTATCAGAAGTAGTCATCATGAATTCATCAAGGGAAGATCATGTTTGACCAACCTGGTAGCCTTCTATGAATGTGTGACTGGCTGGGTCGATGAAGGGCCAGCAGCAGATGTTGTCCATCTTGACTTCAGTTAGGCATTCGACACTGTCTCCCATAGCATCCTCATAGACAAGCTAAGGAAGTGTGGTTTGGATGAGTGGGCAGTGAGGTGGACAGAGAACTGTCTCAACAACAGAACTCAGAGGGTTGTGATCAATGGAGCAGAGTCTGCATGGAGGCCTGTCACTAGTAGTGTTCCCCAGGTGTCTGTGCTGGGTCCAGTCCTGTTCAACATATTCATCAATGACGTGGATGACGGGATAGAGTGTTCCCTCAGCAAGTTCACTGATGATACGAAACTGGGAGGAGAGGCTGATACGCCAGAAGGCTGTGGTGCTATCCAGTGAGACCTGGACCAGGTGGAGAGCTGGGCCAAGGGGAACCTGATGAAATTCAACAAGAGCAAGTGCAAGGTCCTACACCTGGGAGGAACAACCCCATGCCCCAGTATAGGTTGTGGGCTGACCTACTGGAAAGCGGCTCTCTTGAGAAAGACCTGGGAGTGCTGGTGGACAGCAGGTTGACCATGAGCCAACAGTGTGCCCTTGTGGCCAAGAAGACAAATGGTCTCCTGTGGTGCATTAAAAGGAGTGTGGCCAGCAGATTGAGAGAGGTTATCCTCCCCCTCTACTCTGCCCTAGTAAGACCACATCTGGAGTACTGTGTCCAGTTTTTGGCCCCCCCGACTAAGAGGGACAGGCAACTGCTTGAGCAAGTCCAGCAGAGAGCTACAAAGATGATCAGGGGACTGGAGCACCTCCCATATGAGGAAAGGCTGAGAGACTTGGGTTTGTTCAGCCTAGAGAAGAGAAGGCTGAGGGGGGATTTCATAAATACCTATAAATATCTAAAGGGTGGGTGTCAGGACGATGGGGCCAGACTCTTCTTATTGGTGCCAAAGAACAGGACAAGGGGCAATGGGCACAGGTTGGAACACAGGCAGTTCCACCTAAACATGAGAAGAAACTTCTTTCCTGTGAGGGTGCCAGAGCAGTGGAACAGGCTGCCCAGGGAGGTTGTGGAGTCTCCTTCCCTGGAGACATTCAAAACACGCCTGGGCATGTTTCTCTGCCTCCTGCTCTAGGTGTGCCTGCTCAAGCAGGGGGTTTGGACAAGATGGTCTCCAGAGGTCCATTCCAACCCCTACCATTCTGTGATTCTGTGGTTCTGTCAAATCATGCAGTCCAGAGCAAGACACTGGGCTTGTGTACACTATGAACGTGACACAAAGGAGTGAATGGGCTGTACCTGCTTACTTCTTGACTACATGTTCACAGTGGAGTGTCCAAAACCTTTCTGCTTCTCTTGGAAGCACCAGAGCACCAGGAAACACATCAATCCAGTAGAAGTCAAGCTAAACCAGACTATGGATGCAATTAAATACTTAACCATTCGACAGCCTCTGTATGTTTCAAAATGATCAGGGACTGGAAGGACTGGGTTTGATTCACAGCTAGGTAGAAACTCACCATTTTTTAGGAGGGAGACATGGAAACAAAACCTTGGTCAGGGATTCAGGTTCTCCCTCTTCCTGAGAGACCCTCAGGTCCTTCCTAGACAGATGTTCAAGCAGGCTCCCCCTAACAGACTGCCTTTCCTGGCACCCTATGTGCATCCTCTGAATGACTGCATCGAGCATGTCCTCACAGCTGTGAGTTCCAACATCTGCCACCTCCCTGTGGAGGCTCCTCCCTAATCATAGAATCATTAAGGTTGGAAAATACCTTTAGGATCATTAAGTCCAACCGTCACAATGGGGAACATGACCCTGCCTCAGCCATTACTTTTGTCCTTCCCTTTGGGGAGGGGGTGCCTCTTTTCATCAGTCTCACTGGCTATCTTGGTAGTAGCTGGCGTTCCTGGTAATGGTATTCACAGCACCTCCTGTGTACAGAGCTTACACCACTGCAGGAATGCCAGGATCTGCCTGCTCTCCTCCACCTCACTGCCCACCATTGCTTCCCCCACCAGCCGTACCCACTGCCTGGCATTGGTGCCCCACACAGTCCCACTGCACCCCAGTGTGCCCTGCACAGGCATGGCCCTGGCAGCCCCCTCCTGGTTCTGCTGCAGGTGGGACACCCAGTGTTGGGGAAGTGGCTTCTACAGAGGGTGAGAACAGGGGCTCTGAAGTCTGTAGCAGGAGGAAGAATAGCTTTTATCCACTCAGAAGACTGCAGCAGGGTTTTTAAAACATACATCTGCTGACACAGTACTGCCATGCGCTGTTGGCTCCTTGTGCAAGGGTAAAAAAAGTTTTGTCAGGCTCCTGCAAGTGTGTGGAGAAGATTTTACAGGCCTCTGTGATAAGAGGAGTGAGATATGACTCCTTGAGGAGGACATTATTGCCATTAGGGCCTTCCAGGGGCAGGATGGCCACCCTGGCCTCAGCTTGCCTGAGGCCAGGAAGGGTAGACTCTGGCCCTGGTGTTTTTGGTAACGGGCATTTCAGGCCCTCCTCTCCCCTGCATCTCCTCTCCCACAGGAGAGGGAATGGGTATCTAGGCCCCATGTTTTTATGGTTTTTAACCACCTGCCCCACCGCTCCCTCTGTACACAGCCCTGAAGGCTGTGTCTCCAGGCAGCAAGAGGATGGTGAGGGGCATGGGAGGAGCAGGGAGGTAAACCCACAGTGAGAGGATAAGCAGGGTAGGGAAGGAGGGAGGGAGAAGCCAGTCCCCTCAAGTGGCTCAGGAGCCTCCTCAGGGTGAAATAAATATCACTGGGTCTCTCAAAAGGACTGAGGAGGCATTTTAGGGATTCATAGCCTCTTATGCCTGAGGACACAGAGGTGCAGGCCTCCTCCAGGAAGGGAATAGAGAGGACAGAGGTTTGTTCCTCAGATGAAGTGGACACAAATGCCACAAAAGAGCTGTGGAAGTGATGATTAATTTTTTTTTGCACTATTGCTAGGAGGCATATTGAGTGAAAAAGTTGTATCTGCTGTTCATTTAAGGAAAGACACTTAATCTCTGGCATGAAGTACATTCACTCCTGCAAGCTCTTTCTACTCCTTGGTGTTTATAAGTTCTAGGCTAATATCTCCTAAAATAAGTGTTCCCTTTACAATGCATGTACACTTCCTTAAAGTCTATGCTGAAAATTACTCTAGCAGACTTTCTGTTCTGGAGCTTGCTGTTAGAACACTGCGTTTCTCCTAAGCTCTCTGGCTCAGCAACTTTATGCCATATGCAGCAATTGGAAGTATTAATAAGGAGCAGGCAGTGTGCTTCAGCTCTCCTGGCAACTTTTTCAACACCAAGTCAATATCAGCAGATGGACCACTAGCCACTGTAAAAAAGAAACTTTTCTTTTTTCCCAATGCTTCTTCTGGTATGTGAAATGAGAAACCCACAGCAACGTTTAGGAAGGAGCCAGGGTATTTGCTTTATGGCTAGGAGCTTCATTGCTGAGAGGACTCAGAGTCAGCACTTTGTATATGTGGATGCCCTGTTCCAGGGTTGGCAGTGGGAGGGAAGGCAGCAGGCAGGGGCCAAGGACAACATGGATGGGCAGGGTGGGAGGGTTTTTGCTCAACTCTCCCTTCATCTAGGCACAGTAGACACACAACCTGGCCCTTGCTCTCAAAACACAGTTCTCAGGGCACCAAGCTTTGGTTATCTATCTTCATATACCCTTCTGGGTTACAAGTACAGATCTACTGGGTAGATCAGGAGATGGTTTCTCCCTGACCAAGAAAACCAAGGTGGATAACTACTGATGAAGGTAACCATGAAGGCAGAAGTGGAAATTGTGACTGAATCACTCAGTGGTCTGTTATTCTAATATTGTCTAGCTTCAGTTACTTCAGTCTTTACTCAGGAAAGATTCCCTACTGACTTGTGCCAAATACATACTGATGGTCTCCATCTCTTCAGAGAAACACATGTAAAATTTATATTTAAAATATTGGAACAAGGTCTTTTTTTGTTTGGTTGGTTTTGGTTTTGTTTTGGTAAAATATTGATGTGGATTACAAACAAGGATTTATTTCAGTATCTCTCTGTATATGTCAGAATACCCACATCCTTATCCCATGAGTTTATTGTTCCAAGAATAATCTGTACTTAAATTCACAATGAATTACTGTAATTACGACAAAAACCTTTCAGGAAAACTTTGCCTAGGTATTACCAATAGTAATGATTCAGTCTTCATTTTAAGACATTAAAAGGTTCATTTCTTATTACAGAAATATATGTATTCTGAAAAAGTGTTTTCATCTGAAGCTAATAAAAAGGAGATCTCAATTCCCCATTATCTAAAACCACATTCCACTTTCTGTATAATATTGTTCTGTAATTTTAGAAAGGCTTAACCTTACACAACCTGTTTCACTAACATTCATATATTCACTTTCAACCTACTGTAGTATGAAACATCTTGGATAATAAACCTTGAGATATTTGGGCTGTAAATGAAAGGGCCAAGTCAAGCAGAACTGCACTTGTGCTGCTGGAACTGCAGCAATAAACACAGACTATATCTCCCTTCAGTTTTCTTTCCCTTGAATCCACTTTCAGGAAATTTGCCAATCTAATAATTTAATTTACCTGAGTCATGTTTTTTCCAAATTTTTCCCATTTCGATGTGTTATCTTTGTGCTGCTGCATTTGGGTCCTACTCTAATCAACAGCTCCAATCAGATTTCTGTGGGCAAGTGCTCCTGAAATTCATCTGCCTATAGTTGATATTGTTCATAGAGATTGCGTAGCAAAATCAAGCCTTAACAGCCTTTGTTTTCTCCACAATCACATTCTCGAAGTATAGTTATTCTATAATCTCACCAAGACATTCTCTTGCTCTTTGTTACATAATTTAATGTCCCAGTGCACTAAGTGTGCCCTCCATTGGGGGGGACATCATACATCATCATCTGGCATAAATATCCCACCATGAATATTTTCCTTTTCAATATTATGCATTGTAAAAACCTTTTCTTCTCCCAAAGTAAATAATTAATGTTTGCTTGATTCCTGCTTTTCTAATAGATTTTAAGAAGGAACAGATTTCCTTCCAGCCATCCTCATTTTGTTAAACACAGTTCTTTCTGAGTGTATATATCCAAGTATTAATCATTTCATACAGGAGCTGGTTGAGTTAACAAGTTCACAACTTGTTCCAAATACCCTTATGATAGCTGTTCCAGAACAGTTCCAGATTCATGTTACCTAACAGGTTTTGGGGGTTTTTTTGCTAATCAGAAACATGATTCACATCCTATCAGATATATATAAGCATAAGAGCAATTTAACTTCTAAATCTCAGTCTCTGATTTTGTGGGTTTAATATTTTCCCCCAGCATATCAAAGAGAAAAATAAAAAAATGTATGTGCATAAAATGTGTTAAAAAAGAAGGCAAACAATGCCTTCAAACCTTTGTTATTCTTTGTCATTCATAAAAGGGTCCTATAGAGATTAAATGGGACTTTGTGTTGGGTTTGTTTGGTTTGGTTTGATTTTTTTGTGGTTTGTTGTTGTTGTTGTTTTATCCACTATCGTGAGGAAGTGTCTCCTCCCTTTTGTGGGACTTTATGATGTCAACCAAGAAATGCAACTTGACTCACCAGATTCTGATGAACAAGGGGTGGGAGAGACCTGCCTATAGGCAGCCTGTCAGGGTTTGCCCAGCTGTTACCTGAGTAATGCTGATGGGATACAAACCACCTCCAAGTGATGTGAAACAGCAGCTTTGGACAGTAAATATAAATGCTGTGCTGAGACTGAGATGCACAGAATGACTTTTTGTGAACATTACACTTTTTTTTAAAATAATAAATTGCTACCATTGGTTAAGAATTACTGGAAGTAGGTAAAGCTAACACAGGAATAATGAATTTTTACTGTAGCTGTAATTCTCAGATGTTTGATAAACAACAGGTTAAACATTAAGAAGCCAAGGAAGTTGTATATTTTATAACATAAAAGAGCCCGTTACCAACTGTTTGCAATTAAAGAACTATTCACTGACTCTCCAAAAGCAAATATTCTCCTTATTGGATTCCAGTGATGCCCATATGAAAAAGATTTGACCCATACATTGAAGAAATGGAACTGACCATAATTAATCAGAGAACTCAAAAAGCCACAGCTCCTGGCTCAAAAACACCTTCGTTTCTTGTTCTTGAAAGAGATTATGTAATTCAGATAAATGGTAAAAATTTAATATTTTATGCAAAGCATCTTTCTTTGAGACTGCATTATGGCATTTGTACAAGAATGAAGAATAAGAGTGTCAGTTATGTGGCTGCTTAAGTCAGGAGCAAGAAAGATGCCAAAAATAAAATGTACAGGATAAAGAGTTACAAGTGCTCACATCCATTTCTTTGACAGTTTGGCCAGATGAGGAGAAAACTCTCACAAGGTTAAGGTTTTACCAAAATAAGATGAATATGCAAAATAACATAACTAATAGAGGTGATAATACTATAAAATCCAAATCATATGCTTGATTCTGTGTCAGGGATGTTCTGGAGTGGGCTGATACCTCTGGGAAAGCAGAGGAAGCTGCAGTATTCGTAACAAGGGACCACATGTGCAGGTCAAGGAAGTCAAAGAAGGACAAAGAACAGAGAAAAAGCCTCATTACCAGCAGAGAAAAGCAGGTATGGACCTTCTTATCCGTACAATAGGGGAGTGCTCTGCTTTCTGGAGCACACCTGGACAGAAGCTCCTTAAAAGTGGTTTATAACAAGCTGCTCCTTCTCTAAAATGAGTTAGTGATAAAGATGTGTGCCTGGAGTTAGCAATATTGCTTGTAAATCTCTTAACATCTCCTCTCCCAACATTTGGGATGGGATGCAGGCAACCTCAAACTTCTATTGCTGAAATGCCCAGATTTGAGAAACTTAAACTAGTGGTTCTTGATCTCACTTCCGTTGTTAGTTTATGTTGGTTTTAGAAGTGCAAACCACCAGTTTGCACTTTGCTGGAAGATATGATCAGCAGACACTCGTTGAGCCACAGTATCCATACCAATCTAAACTCTTAAAGACTAAAAGAACTCTGAAAAGATCTTAAACAACTGAAGCATATAGCAAGCACAGGAGAACCACTGTCCACCAAAGGACAAGCACTGTGAAACCCATTACAACTCCATCTGGCATTGCCACAACAATATATCTCATTTCTCAGGCTTCCCAGGGAGAGGGGATTCCTCCCAGTGCTCTGTGAAAAGAGAGAAAAAGAAACTGAACAAACTTCGTCTCGTATTTGAAGTTCAGTATCTGTAAATCTAGAATCAATAATAAAATCTCCCTCCTAGGTTTTCACAGAATCATAGAATCATAAAAGCATTAAGATTAGAAAACACCTCTAGGAACATCAAGCCCAACCGTTAACCCAACAATACCGTGTCTCCTAAACCATGGCCCTGAAGTGCCACATCAACACATTTTTTTTAACACCTCCAGAGATGGTGACACCACCACCTCTCTGGGCAGCCTGTTCCAATGCCTGAACACTCTTTCAGTAAATTTCCTAATTTCCTATTTCCTAATAGCCAATCTAAACCTCCCCTGATGCAGCTTGAAGCCATTTCCTCTCGTTCTATCACTAGTACCTTGGAGGAAGAGACCAACACCCACCTCGCTACAACCTCCTTTCAGGTAGTTGTAGAAAGCAATAAGGTCTCCCCTCAGTCTCCTCTTCTCCAGACTAAACAATCCCAGTTCCCTCAACCTCTCCTCATAAGACTTGTTTTCCATACCTTTCGCCAGCTTTGTTGCCCTTCTCCACACACACTCCAGCAACTCAATGTCCTTCTGGTAGAGAGGGTCCAACAACTGAACACAATATTCAAGATGTGGCCTCACCAGTGCCGAGTACAGAGGCACGATCACTTCCCTGCTCCTGCTGGCCACACTATTCCTGATACAAGCCAGGATGCTGTTGGCCTTCTTGGCCGCCTGGGCACACTGCTGGCTCATATTCAGCTGGCTGTCCACCAACACCCCCAAATCCTTCTCTACCAGGCAGCTCTCCAGCCACTCTCCCCAAGCCTGTAGCATTGCATGGATTTGTTGTGACCCAAGTGCAGGACCTGACACTTGGCCTTGTTAAACCTCATGCAATTGGCCTTGGCTCATTGATCCAGCCTGTCCAGATCCCTCTGTAGAGCCTTCCTACCCTCAAGCAGATCAATACACTTCCACCCAGCTTGGTGTCATCTGCAATCTTACTGAGATTGCACTCAACCCCCCTCATCCACAGCATTGATAAAGATATTAAACTGCACTGGCCCCAACACAGAGTCATTGGGAGCATCACTTGTAATTGGCTGCCAGCTGGATTTAGCCCATTAACCACAACCCTCTGGGCTCGGTCATCCAGCCAGTTTTATATCCAGCAAAGACTACATCCACCCAAGCCATGAGCTGCCAGCTTCTCTAGGAGGATCCTGTGGGAGACAGTGTCAAAGGCTTTGCTAAAGTCCTGGTAGACAACAGCCACAGCCTTTCCCTCATCCACTAGGTGAGTTACCTGGTCATAGAAGGAGATCAGGTTGGTCAGGCAGAACCTGCCTTTCATGAAGCCATGCTGCATGGGCCTGATCCCCTGGTTGTCCTGCACTTGCCTGGTGAGCACGCTGAAGACGTATCGCTCTATAATCTTCCCCGGTATGGAGGTCAGGCTGACAGGTGTGTAGTTCCCCAGATCCTCCTTCCAGGGAGGAAGAAGGAAGTCCATGCTCCTCTCCCATGGTGTTACCACGGGGGTGTGAACTGAGATCAGGTACTGAGACAGCTCTGGGATGAGCTGTGAGAGGAGCAGCAGAGCAAGGGCTGAGACATTCAGGCTGTTGAGTGCTTACAGCAAGTCCTGCTGAACAATTTCTGTGGTGTCAATAGATTAAACATACTGTTTGGCCCAGTCTGGCCACAGCTGTGTATTGCCCCACCAACTTTTACAGCAGTATTAATTGGCTTGTATAGCCTGGGCTGTACATATCCTGTAGGAGGAATATGAAACAGGAACTGGTAATGCATTGAGCCCCTAAGGGTAGAGCAGACAAAACCTTTTACATCTTTCTCAGTGCAGGTTCTCTTCAAAAGAAAACACAACCTCAAAATAGTATCTTTATCATATACTTAAAAAGTACATGTTATCCTGAAACTATTGTAATATGTACTAGACAGGGGCCCAAGACAAACCCACAGATCTCTGCTCTGTTACTTTGTAAATTCCTTAGTGCCTGTTACTCACCTGACTTGGTTTAATGGACTTTTAAGTGATTTTGTAATAGCCATAATACTCTGCATCACATGGCCTGGAAAAAACCTAACCAACTTCTACACTTGCAATTATTACAGACTGAAAAAGAGGTAGAATGAGAAAGACAGAAATTTTGTAAGACACTGCTGTAATTCAGCATCATTTAGCGCTACAATTCCATCACTTACGTACCAATTTTCCACTAAATTGGAACTAATCAGCAGACATTGCATACTTTTTCTTTACTATCATGTGTGGTGTGTTTTGCATCTGAGAGGAGAGAGAGGAACTGAATATTTGTAGCATAGCAATTTTGCATTAGCATGTTTGTTCTCACCACTATTGTTCCAGTACCACAGACACACTTCTACACCAACAGATGCTTCAAAACATTCTCGTGAAAATGTAAAAACGGGGTTTGGATACGTGATTGACTCACAGGCTTCTTCACTGCAGAAAATGCTATCAGTGAAACTGCAGCACTACCTCTGAGTTATTCCAGTCAGCTATTTTGTGATTTGTCTTAGGGAAGAGTTTGTGCAGTGAAGTTATCATAGCCAGTCTATGCTGCATCATCCTTCTACTCCCAAATATTACAAGGACAAAAAAACCACAATGCAAACACCAGTGCAACCTTCAAAAGGCAGAAAAGAAAAAATACTCCCACTTAAACTCACTTACTTGCGCCCAAACTGAGACGAGAAATTAAAGCGACAGAATGGTAAGGGAAGCCAGCTGGCCTTAGAAATGTCACTGCTGATAAATAATTCCAAGCCTTGCAGCTATCCACCCATGGTGTAACTGGATAGATCCTGAGGTCCTCATTTTGTCCTTTAGTGAGACAAAGCCTCCATGGAAGAAAAGGGTACTTATTTATTTTTCATTGTGTATTTTGAGGAGAACAGAGAAGCCATAAGATTTAGCCTCAGGATGTATAAACAGGAGAAATGATTGATCCTTGTGTGAGCTAAAACATCCAAGAAAGCCTGACTACAGAGCACTGATTTTATACCTGCTACTGTGCTTTTCTGACAATGCCTACAATCACCTCTATCTTACGTCCTTTTATTAATTAATTTCTGTGCTTCATTCTCTAATGGTTACAGTAAAAGCAGCCTAATAAGGGAAGCAAGTGGATACTGGGATTTGGTGGGTTACTCCTCCAGGAGCAGCTGGGTGGCCAGGGCTGTATCATCCGGACACTCGCAGCTCCTGGCACTTACATGGAGTTTTTTGTGGAAAAAAAGTACCTAGTTAACCTAAAGAAAACTTCTCATGTAAATACTCAGGATTTGACCGTAATGTTGGCAGCAGTGGGATCCCTAGTCACGACTAGGGACAAGGTAAGGAGGGATTTCTTGCTTGCTTCTCAGCTGGGGCTTGGATGTCATTCTGTAGATCCCACTAGAGGAAGGGGTATCCCATTAGGACCACCCTGTTGTGGTGTAGGGAATTTGCTGTAGAGAATTCACCACAGCAGAGAGACAGAAGAAGGCATTAACTCTGTAACTGTGAGGTTAGGACAGTACCTTAGTAGTTACAGAGGTACAACTCCCTGCACTAGATAAGGCAGAGGAGGGGCATTGAACATGGCTCTCCTGCACCACTTCGCTTTCTCAGGTAACTGCCTCAGCTAACAGGCTGTGGACCGCTTTCATTTTTTTCACAGATATTTTCACAACAATATTCAGGACATCTAGTTTTCAGGGTAATGTAGATTGTCCCCAAAGAAAAAAAAATCTTGACTATTTTTTAAAACCTAATTTTCTCTTTTCCAGCAGCAGATCTCATTCTTCTTCCCTGTACTTCTTCATAAATACAAGTCAGAAGTCATGCCAACTAATGGATACACATGAAGAAACAAACCTTCAGAAAGTTCTGGGTATTTACCAGGGGTCTGAGTTTTCCTTGTCCTGCCAGAAGCTCAGCCCTCATGACAATATCACACTGTAATAAAGCACAGTATTAGAGACACTGTATAATGAGAAATCAGTAGAACTACTAAAATCACAATTTCTGAAAGAAGCAATTTTAAACATTTGCAAAATTCTTCAGAAAAAATGTATTTCATTGCTGGTAAATCTGTAATCATTATGCATTATATTATCTGGAAATTAATTTAATGGAAACCTATCAGCCTTTGGACAAAGGGTGTGTACTCCTTTCTCTGAGGTGCTCCTTCTGAAAGTGCAAGAACGTGCTACCCTTTTCCTTCCTATTTAATTTCTTCAGATGCTTTCTGAATCCCTGCTCATATCCTTTCTTACTTAGTGACATGTCCTATCATCTGTTCTTATTCTTCAGACAGGCAAAAATCACTAGTGGCTTTAAAGGTGATTTGTCTACTAAAAAAAAAAAAAAGGAAACAAAAAAACAAACAAAACCAGAAAGATTATAAACTGCATATGATTAAAAATATACATCTTTATTCAGATTAACTAGTAAGTGAAATATAAGGGCAGATCATCAAGGATGTAAAGCAGAAAACTATACTGATTCTTGTTGATAATTTAACCCATTGTTTTAGTGTCTTGTATGTTATTTCTACTTTAAAACTCTGATCTCACTTTATCTGAATAACAATAACTTTTCCAAATGCTACCTTAGTCATATCTTGCTCTGAAGTTTATTGAACTCTACATACACTGTTACTCTAAGCTTAGATTGTGAGGTACAAGCATAAGAAAATTATTTTATTGCCTTACCTCTATCTCCCTAGCTCTAATACACGTTATCCCCTTACTAGATATAATTGGTGTCCTTATTTCAGCAGAGCTGTAGTTTACACTGTATCATTCCTACCATCAATTTCCTTTTCATGAGCTGAAAATATTGTTGAAAATTGTTCTTGAATGAGAAACTTGCCAGATGGTAGCTTGATAGAAATTTGCAGTGAAAAAGGAATCCCTTGCAGATATGTGGAGATTTAAACTAACTGTAACTTTTTTCTTCCCTGTTCCGAAGTTTAGGAAGCTTCACCTGAATTATTTCATAACATAGCTTACAGGTACACTCATGTAACCAGAAGAGGGTATGATTCGTTTCACCTTCAAAAGGAGCCAGTGCTGGTGTTGCCCAAGTCTCAGGTCACATTCTGACAGGCACTTGGTGTATTTGGACAGTGTGTTACCCATATGTAATTGCCTGCTGCTATATTTTAACCTCAGCTTGGAAAACCCAGGAGGGTCTCTGATCTCCTGATGTTGAAAAGACCTGTGTTGGGGTGGGAGTACGTTAGCAAGTATGAGTAGCTGTACTCAGTAGTGACCTGAAGGAACTGTTACGAATGCTGGCTTTGCTTATGGAGAAAAAGCATTTGCTCTCACAAATGGTCTTTAGTTCCTCCTGCGAGCAGCCAGCTGCAGTTCCCTCTGTCCCTGAAGCATCCATTTTGGTAGTCCCCATACCTAAACCTTAAGTTTTCTGTTGTTTTTTTTCTTTTTCTTCTTTTTCTTCTGTGAGCAGCATTTGTGGAGTAGGATCAAGTGGTTTACCTTTCTGCTGATAGCTTTAGAGCTCAAGCAGACCCTTGGGCTCCTTGACACCTGTCAAAATCAGTGGGAGTCTTCTCATGGACTTCGCTCAGTAAAAAGGATGATCTGCCAGGGAAGATGTTGCAAGTTTTATTTTCTTTTTTTCCCTCAGCTGGTCAGGTCCAGCCTCCTGGACACTTTTTTGCTATTTACTGAAGTGGAAGGTGTACACAACAGAGGACTGTAACAATTCACTGAACTCAGTTGCAAACACTGCAACATCATGTTAAATAGATGTATTAGTTTTGGTAATGAACAAGAACAAATAAAATACAGTGATGCTTAAATACTGCATGTATTTCAATATAAAGAACTAAATGACCTCTGATATATTTTCATAGCAAGATAAAACACAAATCAATTCTCAAATATCTGGTTAAGAACTTAGGGTGAACGTAATCAAACTGAAATGCCTTTCATTATACATGAAATGTATAACAAATTAGAATCCTTTCAAAAGCTTTGGAGAATATTAAAAATTAAATAAAAGACTATTTTACTAACATATATTTTTGACAATTATGAAATACTAAATTCCTTAGATTTACAGATCTTAAAGTTAAAAGTTATCATGACCATTGAGTCAGAACCTCAGCATCACAAGGCCTGGAAAATGGCCTGGTCTTGATGTAAAAAGGCTGGCAGGAAGTCCATCACAGCTCTCAATTGGTTCAATATTTAGTTACACATTCCTTTACAAAAGTTAGCTTTATTTCCAGTGTAAATTTCTTTGCCTTCAGCCTCCAGCTATTAGGTTTGACTGTACTATTTTCTGCTCAATTAACGAGCTGTTAAAAACCCATGTACTGTTGTGTCAACCCAAAGGGAGCCTGGCTACCAGAACGCTGAATTTTGATGTGCTTTAGCTCACATTAATTCTTCCCATAGCATCTCTTCATGCAGTGATATCAAGCTGCAAATAATGAGTGTCTCTAAAGTAACAAGGGACAAGAAAATCATCCTGGGAAGGTGGAGGTGGAGGCATAAAAGAACCTTGCTGATGGCAAGTTGCAACAACAAACAGGTTGCCCTGTTTCTGTATTTTGGAAGCACTAGGGGCTGGGCGACTTTAAGCAGTGAAACAGGGCAGTGCTCTTCTTCTCCCAGCCCTGGAATACCCAAAGGAAAAATTGGTTAGGGGATGGGATTTGTCTTCCCACCTAATATTTCTTTGCAGTATAAGGGCAATTCAACTTTCAGTTGCACGTTCTTTCATACACTGAAATAATAGTTATGCTTTTCACTTACAAAGGAAGGTGAATAGTGTCACTGCACCACAATCCACATCTTTACAGTCTAACAAAACCATGGAAGATGAAAAATTATACAGAGAAGTCAGGGAACCAGAAAAGATCAGAAAAAGAATACTGAAGAAAATACATAAAGACAGCCCTGCTCTGTGTGTTTTGTACTCACTTTAGCCCAGCGGCTGAAGGATGAATTATTCCATGGGTGTAGTATATGCCCATGGGAAAAAAAAAATAAAATACAAGCATTACTCTGTTTCTTTTGGCTAGAAATGCCAAAATGAGGATATATGTAGCATTGCTCCTCCTGTAAGTAGTCACAGAGTCACAGTTTTATGAGTAATTTGAGATTTTACCAAAGCAGCTGTTAGACTGCTATATAGTGCTCTCACTCTTTGGACCTTTATGGTTAGTAATCAACAAATGAAGTGTTTCCTCCAGTTGTGAGTGCTTTGCTTTTTCTTTTGCGAAAATAACATTTTTCTTATTCCTATTTCCCAACACTTTCATCAATAAATTCAACCTTAGAAGATATGTTTATAAACTGTCGAAAGACTTGTTTAAAGTTTTTATGAAAATGAAAAGCAAAATATTGCGTTCATCTTCCAACAGCAATGCACAGTGCCAGGGTGTGAATTAATAAGACACTGTCTCTTATCTATGTTGCTTTAAAATATGCCAAAACTTAAATAGCCTTCAAACTCACATCCTGCTATTACTTATTGCCCTATTTTCACTGTATTTTTTCCCAATAATAGGCATTCCTTTAAAGACCTTTGCCATTCATGTAAATCAATGTTTTTCTGCTTGATTTGTAGTTAGTAAAAGGAGGGCTTACTAATTAAAATGTTACAATGAACATGCTGGTGTCCTCTGCTGACTTCCATTATTTTTAATGAGAAGTTTGAAGATAAAACGTTGAACTGTTATTTTGGACTACACAGAGAACAGTGTCATGTCAAGCCTTGATAATGGTAAACAAGCCTGGTTCCTGTTCCACATGCTTGCCTAACACAGCACTTGGGTTGTCTTCTGTTTTCTAATTATTCAGTGAAAGTGAAAAGAAGTGGCACGCTCTAGGGAGAAGAGAATAGAAACAGAAAAAATGTATTTGTTTCTCCTATTTTGGCATTCTTGCCAAATGGATGGTTTGCTTTGCTTATCTTACTACCAGTTGCCAAAGAAAGACAAAATAGCATTTGTTTTTTGGGAAAAAAAAATCTCTAAATAAAACCTTGATTATGCTCTGCTTTCACAACAAAATAACCTCATCGGGCTTGTCTGTATATCGTCCCAATTGGAGGAAGGATACTCTCTAGGAAGGAGTGCCTCCCATCTTTACTGTATGGACTTTGTGCAGCCTAAGCAAAAATGCAGGCGTTGATCTCTGAGATACAAGAGGGCAATTCCCTTTCAGTGTTTCTGAAACCAGGCAGAAAATTTCTTGGACAATTTCACTGAGTCTTCCTTACCAATGAACCAATGATTAGAAATGACACCACCATGAAGTGTGCTCTCTCGCCCCCACTTTCCCTCCCCACACAACCTTTCTGTCTCCCCCTCCCCGCCCCCAGCCTTCTTTTCACATACACAAAGGTGTCTCTTACTGCCACATTTTCTGTTGTTTCCTTGATGAACCTTTCTTCAGTTAACTTCATATTAAGTGAGACAACAAACTTCATTAATGCCACACACCAGTTTCCCAAAACCCAGTTTTCCCCTCTCTTTCCCAAATTCCTCTTTGTCTACTCTGCTTTCTCCAGAGTCTAGGGGGAATATTTTGACTGTTCAGACCTCACCTGGGCTTAGGCTTTCTGCAGTTTTGCCATAAGCCTTGTCTGCAGTATGTCTACTTCCAATCATAGAATCATAGAGTACCAGATTGGAAGGGACCGCAAGGATCACGGGGTACAACCTTTCTTGGAAAAAGCACGGTCTAGACGAGATGGCCCACCACCCCGTCCAGACGACTCTTAAAAGTGTCTAATGTGATGGAGTCAACCACTTCCCTGGGGAGATTATTCCACTGGCCGATAGTTCTCATTGTGAAAAATCTTCCTCCTGTGTCCAGTCAGAATCTCCTCTTGTACCCATTACCCCTCATCTTTTCCAAGTGACCTCTTGTAAAAAAGGAGTCTCCATCTTCTTTTTAGCCACCCTTTAATACTGGGACATGGTGATAAGGTGTCCCCTGAGCCTTCTTTTCTCAAGGCTGAACAAACCCTGTTCTCTCAGCCTTTCCTCATATGGCAGGCTTCCCAGTCCTCTGATCATCTTAGTGGCCCTTCTCTGGACCCCTTCCAGCCTGTCCACATATGTTTTGTACATGGAGGATGAGAACTGAACACAGTATCTTGGGTGCGGCCTGACAAGTGCTGAGTAGAGTAGAATAATGACTTCTTTATCTCTGCTGGTGATGCCTGTGTTGATGCAACCCAGCATCCTGCTTGCTTTCTTTGCCACAATAGCACTCTGTTTGCTCATATTGAGCTTGTTCTCCACCAGGACCCCCAGGTCCCTTTCCACAGAGCTGCTCTCCAGCCAGGTGGATCCCAGTCTGTGCTGCACTCCCACATTATGTTTTCCCAGGTGCAAGACTTTACGCCTGTCCTTGTTGAATTTCATAAGGTTCTTGTTGGCCCACTCTTCTAGTATTTCCACCTGCAGGGAGGCTCTCCCTTCTGACTAGTCCACTCCCCCACTCAGTTTGGTTTCACCAGCAAACTTCATCAGGCTACACTTGATCCTATCCAGATCACTTATGAAGATATTAAATAGTGTTGGGCCCAATATCGATCCCTGAGGGACCCCACTTGTGACAGGTTGCCAGTTTGAAAAGGAGCTATTTACCACCACACTTTGGGCGCAGCCTGTTAGCCAGTTTCCCACCCACCACATGGACTACTTGTCTAGACCTTAATGCATCAGTTTCTCTAGGAGGAGGCTGTGAGAAACCATACTGAGAGCCTTGGAGAAATCATTGTCCACTGCTTGCCCTACATCAACTGAGCAGGTTACTTTGTCATAAAAGGTGATCAGGTTTGTCAAGAACAATTTGTCTTTGGTGAATCCATGCTGGCTTTTCCCAATCACATGCTTCATGTGACTTGTGAAAACCCCCAGCAGGATTCATTCCACAGATTCCACAGGGGCTGAAGTAACCCTCATGGGCCTATAATTTCCTGGATCCTTCTTTAGGACTTTCTTGTAGATTGGCATGACATTAAGTCATCTTCCGGTATGTCCTCTGATCTCCACAGCTTCTCAAATGTTATGGACAGCGGCCTTGCAATGATGTCAGCCAGCTCCCTTAATACCCTCAGGCAGATAACATCAGGTTAACAGGTTTGTAGGGGTCAAGTTCCTGTAATAGTTCACATACCAACTCTTCCTTCACTGATAGCGGACTTATGTTTGCATCAACCCAGATATTTGTTCCCAGGGCCTGGGGTCCAACAGTTCTGGTAAAGACAGAGGTGAAGCAGGTATTGAGAACCTCTGCTTTTTCAGTGTTGTTGGTGACTAATTCACCTTTCCTGTTTAACAGTGGACCAATATTTTGGAAGTTTGTTGTCCTTCTATACAAAGAGAGGTGCTGCTTTTATCTGGGAGACAATGGCAGAGATATCTTTCACTTCTTCAGGCTTATAGGTGTATCTGCTGAGTTTAATAAAATTAATAAAATCACAGTGCAAGGACTGTTCTTATGACAGCATCACCAAATGTGCTCCTGGTGTCAGTCAAGAATCAGACAAGACAGATCAGACCAGAGGTCTGCCTGCACGTGCCCTGTCTCGGGTGCTGGTTCTCTTTCCTCTGCCCACCAACCAGCCCACCAACTTAAGAAGCAAGAACATGAGAGGGAGGGAATGAAAGTTCATGCTGTAACACACACTCAGTGTCATTGATATCATTGCTCCTGTGTGAAATGATACTGGCAGTAGCATAGGCATTAAAGCTGTAGGAGGGTCATATCCTCCACATCTCTGCACTCTCCTACGGCTCCTTCCATTCACCCTTCCTCCCACCCGTTTAGACTAACTCAGAAGGATATTCTGCATATGACCTTGAGATTGCTATCATTTGCTGACGGACTCTTCTTCATCGGCAATGTCATCAGAAATCCCAGGGCAGACACCCAGAATGATGCTTGCAACCAGAGGTCCCCCACACGTGCATGCTGAAAGCTTGCATGGTCACATTTTAATAGGGGTCTTAGGAAATGTTTACACCAAACAAACTTGCTGTGTGTACTACTCAGCAAGTGGTTTCATCGTGTGCCATGAACAGGTTTTTAAAACTTTAATGTAGTGGAGTAACTGTCACTGGTATACAGATAGTCCCAATGTAGTCGCAGCTGATAAGGCTGCTATTCTTGTGCACCCTCTGCTCAAGTAATGAGACACAAGACAAAGGGAAGTGCCTATCTCTCTCCAGATATAAGAAACACATAGTCCTAAATATTCTTTCCTGTGTCACACCCAAGTTAGACACTTAATATAGCTAAAAGTAAAAATATAAATATTTCTAAGTGAACAGTGAATTTTCTCTAAATTTTGAGAAAATAATTCTCAGCCTTGGAAGTGGAAATGCTGATACCTGATGTCGTGTATATCCTGTGAAAGAACTGATGCCTTTGAACACTTTACATTTCTGTTAGCTAAGTGGCAAAAGTTCACTCAACAGCAAGCTGCCCGTTGTTTGAACACTCATTCTCTTTTCTCCTTCTATGTATGCAAGTAATTTACATTACCCTGGAGGTGAAGGTAGGCTTCACAGTGCTCTCGACTTTCAAGCCATGCACGGCTTCACTATATTCCAGTCTTCTGAGGCAACTGAGTATCTTCCTATGAGGACACTCCTGCTCAAGTTGCTTCTAGAATTTTACCAAAGTCGTGTAGTCTTTCCTGATGTTTCCATGCCTCTGACAAGATGTTTTCCTTCTTTTACTTTAAAATTAAGTACAAGTCCTTGCTTAAAACCCATCAAATAAACCAAATCATTGTTACTAAATGAGACTTTTATGCTGAATGACTTTAAGAAGTGAAGGTCCAGCTCAGAAGTAGTCAGGTATGATCAAAACTATGATCATGCTTAAGTATCTCAAGGAAGTGAAACCAGAGTAGAGGGCAAGTTTATCTTATACATAGAGAAAATCTTTAACAGAGGTAACAGACAAGATCATTGTTTTTCAGCAAGGTCTGTTTCACATTTCCCAGTGTAGTTAATTGTCCACCAGATCTCTACTCTTCCTTTAGTCTGTATGGGGTTTGGGGTTGAAGAGACAGAAAGACAGATACGGTTTTTGAAGGCCAGAAACAAGACACTGAGATTTTAAAACATTTTTACTGACTGAGTTTTCATTCATACTGTATAGGTCAAGACTAAAAGCTAAAAGCATACTGGAGATTAAAATAATGATTGACACACTGTTACATTAATTTGTTTATACTGGTGGCATGAAGAAAGTCCTCAAAACCTGCAGGCATCATTAGAAGCTTATTAAATGCTTCTTGTGATTCTTCAGGAATTATTTGTCAATCAATACTGTACTAATTAATGCTTATATAGAGTTCTAGTAACCTTATCATTATTGCTTTTGTCATAGTAATTTCTAACCACATTATGGAAAGAGATTAATTTCATCAGAGAGAAAGGGCCAGGCCCCTGGCTATGTTATAGCTGACTCTTGGGAGACAAAACATTCATTGGGAAGTTTGAGGCTCAGCCAGATTTTAGAAGAGTTTTAATCATCAGGGGCTTTATCTGCTATAGCTTTAGGAAACAACTAAGATGAAAGGACATGGTGTCCAAAAGGAAGAAGAAGAAAAAGAAAAAGGCTGGTGTAAGTAATAACGGTTAAGGCTGACAGACAGCGAGACACTTTGAAATGCTTCACTATACCTACAGCACAGTAGGGTTGCAGGATAGAGAGCTGTCAGGAGTTGCAGAAAGAGAGACTCTGGGTGGCCATCATGAAGATTTGCTAACCTACTTCTTCAGGCCTTTTCTGGTCTGTCAGGGCAGGGGTTGTCCCTGTTGTCCCTGGCCTTTGTAGTCCATGCCAAAAGGAGATATGGCAGCACTTGCCCTATTTATCTAGGTTTTCGTTCTAGGAAAAATCTGTGCACTGAGCAGAGGGCTGTAGCATGCCACAGTGTGCCATGCGCAGGGGATAGATGTGCAGGGTGCACTTTGGGTTATGTATTTCTTGTAGTGGTCAGTTTGAGTGTACCCCTTCCACACAGCAGATGCATGTCTTCACTTCTTAGGGAAAAGACATCTCTTGATACAATCACTTCCCAGCAGGACATTGAAATTACTGTCCTCATCATTTCTAACTTTTGCTGCTTGGTGTCTGTAAACTGCTTCTTGAGCAAGCCTATGGAGAGTACAGAACAATGATTACAAAATGGTGTCTTTAAAACAAGGTGTATTTTTATTCTCAGGACCTACAGCACTCAGAAAATAAATTTAATGTAAGAGAGGTCTATCTACATAGTGGTTTATCTTTGCCCTTCTGACTTCACAATGACACAATCCAAGCTCCAAGCTGCTCTTGGTCAGCCCATCTGCCCACCACTGCTAGTACAACACAATTCTCTGTGCAAGGGCTATTTATTTGTCCTCTTCCCTGTCTTGGCAAAGCAGGGTGAAAAGAGTTAGGCTTAGGATGACATGTCCTCTCTGGGAGGATGCTGCTTTATCTATATATTGTTTTACCTTTCCTACATCAATCCCTAAGCATTCAGGGGAGATGATATCACATGCGCACATGAAGAGACTTTTCACATTTATATGTCTTAGATGTCTACTTGGAGAAAGAGGAAAAGCTTTTGGCACTCATCAGGTTACTGTTGTTTGGGCTGAAGCTGATTCAGACTTGGACTTGTGCAGTAAAACAAGGCAAATACCATAGTGATTAGTAGCTCCATTATAAGATAGCCAGTTAACACTGTTTCATTACACTTAATAGGAAATACTGCTCTAGTGCTGTGCACTTGAATAGCAGAACCACCTTGCAATCACATCAAAAGTAATCAAGCTGATTTTCATTTAAGGCCTAAGTATTTATATTAATTCCTATTTCATTGTGAAGAGTGAGTCATTGAATCTACTTTTTAACTTATCAGAGATGCAGACAAACTGGACTTGATTTCACCAGCCCTAACCTATCCCACTAACTTCTGGCCTGAGGGCAGGATTGACTATACATACAACATCTCTGGCAGGGAGCAGTTCAATCCTTTCTTAAAGATCTACAGAGAAGGAGATTTACAGTAAGAATAAGAGAAACACTAAGGACATTAAAATTAAAATAACTGAAATTTTTTATTTCCCCTTTGACATCAAATATTTTTACTTTGTCAAAGTAAGAAATTAGGTTGGCTTGACATAGTTTGTTCTAGAGAAAATCGTGTTGGCTCTGCTTATCTTCCTAGCAAACAACCTATTTGTTTCAGTATTTTTTCAGGAGCTGAAGCTAAGCCCGCCATTCAATAATTCAATAATTCCTTCTTTCTTTCAAAGATATGCCTGTTCTTGCCTTCTCTAGTAACGCAGGATGCTTCCTGTACTCTGTAAGCTCTCAAGGAGAAGCATAAACAGTCCTGAGGCTTCATTGATCAGTTCTTTAAGCATCTCAGTACTTCATCAAATCCAACCAATGTGTAAATATTTCTCTTCATTACCAGAGGGTAAACTCTTACGTCTTTTACTGGTTATCAGTGTCTGCTGTGCTGCAGCTAACCTTTTGACAGAGAGCAGATGCAAACAGTAATTGACCATTTTAGCTTCCTCAGTGTTATCTGTCAAAAGTTCTCCCAATTTGCTGAACCGCAGAGCAACTCTTTGCTGGCTCTTCCTTTTATTGACAGCACCCTTATAGATGCTTCTTCCTACATATGACATTCCTTGCAAGTTTTATATTATTCTCCATCTCAGCCTTTCTGATTTTGCTTCTGCAATCTCATCTTTATATTTTTAATCATGCAGCATAGCCTGACTTACTTCCCATTGTAGAATTCACTTGGTTTTGAATTAAGAATGCAGGAATTAGCCATGTTGACCCCTTTCCCCCCACTGCAGCTGGGCAGACAGCACTCACGACTCCTCACTGTTCACTGGAGAAACCACCAGTTCTCTTTTCCCCTTGCACCATTTTCCCATTTCTAGAAACTCTCCAGTGTTTTTATTTGGGGAGTTGCAATAACATAAATTAATGGTTCAGAGCTGCCAAAGTAAGGAAGGACTATCTCCTCAATTTTTATCTTCTTGCCTTTCTTCTAGTTATGGCTCTTGTGCCAACTTTGGCACCCATTCAACCCTGAAGGGTTGAATAAGCCAGCAGGAAAATTGGGTAGTTTTCTGAGGTTTTCCTGAATGGAATTGACACATGGGGGAATTTTACATTTGCCCGAACAGGCAGATTGTGTAGCCAGGGCTGGAGGGAAGGGACCGTGGGAAGGAAAAGAATAGTGAGGACAACACACACGTGGGGAGGGGACAAATGTGAGAAGACATGTGAGAATGGCTGTGAGAAGACAGCCATTGTACCATTAAACAATGATATGAGTTGACTTAAGTCATCATTATAATGTTCCTAGTCTTTCTCCCTAAAGGTAGCAAAATTCAGTTTAAGCAGAAGTAAACTAGTCTGACTTCTTTAAATGAGCCAGTTATTACAAGTAAAGTGGGGGTAGTGTGGCTAATTTGCAGCTCTTTCCTATTTTTACCTTATCCAAATAACTGAAAGCAGTCTTAAAATTTTAATTTATTCAGACGCAATTACTCTTCTATGAACCTCAATTCTAGTGTCTAAAAGTGTTGCCTGCTCTTCTACAATGGTGTTCATCAATAAGACCAGTGTTACCTCCTCTGCTTTCTTCAGTAATAGCAAGTATTACTGATAACTGCTGAGAGGAAGTAATCATGAGGAAAAGAGATAATTTTCTTTTTTGTTCTACCTGAAGAAAATTAATTACTGTACTCATTCCAGAGCAGTGGAAGTGACACTGTACAACACTGTCTTCCTTTGTATGGCAAAGAAATTGCGGAACGAAAAAGCTTAATTATTTGCAAAGATTCCTTTGAATGTGTTTATGTTAAAAGATAATGTTGAATTAGCCATACCAAAAAAAATTCAATAAAATTAATCTCTTTCAAGATCTGTCATGTTTCTAACAGTATTTATGACTATTGAATACTGTGAACTAGTTCAGCACACCATGAAAAACAGACATAAGTATGTTCACTTTAAGGTAACCACATCACCGAAATATAAACAGACCCAGGAAAACAGAAATGATTTGTTCTTACTTAGAACAGGATGAATAATATAAAGACGAAATATTATTTGCTATCTGGGACAACCCTTGTTCACTGAACAGAGTTTCTCATAAAAGCAGTGGTCAGGCTATCCTCTGGTGTATTTTGGGGTAGATGCATTGTGTCTATTGGAAATGTCACTCATATCCTGTGTCACCGCCCTAAATTATTTTACACTGTCTGTTTATCTCAGTCTTGCATGTAGAGTTTTGAATACAAACATACTTGACTATATCTTATAAGTAACTGAAATGGGGGAGATTCTCTTTTTATACAAAAAGCAGTGGCATAAGAACATGCCTTTCACTACTCAGAGACAGAATTTAGGCCTGCTCTGTGATCATGAATGAAAAAAAAAAAACAGCAAACGGGTTATCTCGGACTACCTTTAAGCATAACGTTAAGAAAAATACTTGTTTCTAAGGTATTCTGTCAAGAATTACAACATTGTGGTGGCCAAAGTATTAATACATGGATGGAGCAATCAGATTAAAACATCCTTTTAAGCAGTTTTATGCTTAACAGAAAATAGTTTGCCAGTGTAGAATGGTAAAATGAGCCTGTAGTTTGTTACAAGCTAAAAAAAAAAAAAAGGCTTGGATTTTTCTTAAACATATGACTGTTCATCAGAGAGTTGAATACAACCCAAAGAAGAAAAACAATAGAAAAAAAGAAACTCCAAACAAAACATATTTGCTAACCTAATCAGTGATGGTGCAGTTTCCAAATGTAGATAACACTTTTGTCATTATTTAATATCTGGAATTATAGCTAATTTAAGTATTACATGAAAGCATCTGAATATGCCCAATTTTTTTTTTCTATGGAAGGTCAAAAAATAGTTATAACATGGTTATACCACTATTTCTTAACATACAGATGCTGGATGTGTTAGGTGCTAGAGACTTAAATGAAAAAAGTGCTGCTCAGTGCTGCTCCCTCGGAAGCAGTGAAGCCTGGGAAACACCAGGGTACTCCTGAAGTGGGTGACCCTGGGGACCTGCAAGTGAGACAAAAATGTCTCCTCCATGCAGACACGGATCCAGGCAGATCCCTGCCTGGTATCTCTGCTCTGTGATGATGCTGAAAGAGGCACCGATTTACTGTGAAGGACACTTGGATGATTTGTTAGAGCTGCACTGTTCTAAACAATACAGCAGTTCCTCTCACTTACCAAATTCAGACATTGTATCTGTAATATACAAGCAAAAGAAGACTTGAAATGATAAATAAGCCCCTCCAATTTGACCTGCCTTCACATTCTGAGTAACTCATCTTTAATTATGTGTGCGTGTATTCTGCAGAGGTTAAGACATCCCATTCAGTATAAAGTAATTAACTTTGTCTCAGATTTCATAGGATTGTTCTTTAAAATGAAGAAAATAATTAAAGCTAAGACAAGTAGGTAATCTATTCACTAACACATATGGGGACTTTGTTTCAAATTAAATGCAGAAAGTTTCAGCCCTGAAACTGTTTATAATCTTGTTTGCAGTACAAGATATACAGGGAGGTGGAATGTACAAATTTCATAAAAGACTTCCTTGGACCTCTTGTTACAGGTGTCCTTTGCTCTTCTGGTTTATTTGCCATTATTGTACTGGCAAAACAGCGATGTGTTTGAAACCAAGCTAGTCATTAGAATAAAGTTTACATAAATGGGTAAGTGACATTTTCTGCTGAGACACTCGTCTTCTGAATCTGAGGTGGCATACAAAAACAAATAATTGGATGAAAACTACTAGTCATTACTTATCAGATTTTGCATAGAAATTTAGACAGTGTTTTGGTTTTATTCTTGTGTTGATGGTAAGAAAATCTAGAGATAATAAAAATACCAAGCACAGCAAGGTTTTTTCTGTTTGTAATAGGGAAAACAGCCAGAAGGATAAACCACCATAGCCCCAACAGTTTCAGCTTTTTGACAGAAACATCAAAGAATGATTAAAATGCAGTGAGGACTGCTATCTAGAAAGAAAAGAAGTACAACATGTACTACACTGTTAACATATAGATCCCTATCACATCAATAAAATAATAGGAGAAATAAGGAACATATTTTTCCCTTTGGTATCTTTTGAAGTTTTTTCTTATGTCAATGGTGCTGATGTATATTTTATACACTCTGCCTACCTTAAAAAAGAATTCCCTGAGGAATTCATCAGTCACCAGTGAACCAAAAATTGCGATGTACTGTTTAAGGAAACAGGCTGTCTTGTCTCTCTTCATGTATTAACTCTTCTCTATGTATTTCCATCTCACACCAAATCTTTCTTGCTAACTTCTTTTCAGACATAAGGAAGTTTGTAAAACTCAATAGCCTTGTTAGGGGAAAATTATTCTTTTATTTATCCCATAGACACAGCAAAAATCCTTTTGACTTCTAAAATGTTAGCGCAAAAAGAATGCTTCATATGCTGTTGTCAGCAGCAAACATCCATTAAGAAAAGATGTCTTCAATCCATGGGCAAGCAAAATAATATTCCAAAGCTCAGGGAAAGCTGGGTATCGTAGGGCGGAGACAGCTGAATAGAAGAGGTCACTGCTATTAGTTCTTGAACTGAAAATACCCCACAGTTGTGTATAGCTGTCTTTTCGTGTATACTACCAAAGCAGATTCAGCTCTACCTAAAAGGACTCTGCAGTCACACTGTCAGGACAGCATTACATGATGTGGGACCATGCACAGGCACTAACTTTTGTCTATGGAGGGACTACAGCCTTTCAGCCTAGAAAGCTTACACCCACTCAGTGCATTAGAGAACTTGGTATCATAATTAAATCTAGCAGCTGAGTGTGATTTATTTGTCAAACACAGAGGAAAGAGGTGGAGTGTCAGTAAAGTAAGGCTAACTGATTGCTATTTTTCAGTCTGGAAACACATGTTCCAGATGTGTTTCTTTAGCAGGCTCCTGCTAAAGAAATTTGTTGGGTACAAACCCCGAAGAAAGACCAGCTGTTGTGCTTGCAGCATATCACAGCAGTTAGCCTAACCACAAAGTAAGTGATGAAGCAGCAGAAACTATTTTGAGGAGATGGAGACAGTCCCAATAATTTATGAGATTCATTTCACGATGCTGTTAAAGATGCTGTGTATTGTATGGGGCAGAACAACTCCAGTTATCAGGAGTCGGGTCAGTCACTTAGCATTTTTTGTGCCATTTATTTGCATAGATGTTTGTCACTTACTGACTTCATACCGCCTCATAGGTGACCTGAATTTTGGTATTTGGTTGCCTGCATATAATCAGACTTCAGATATTAGTCATAAATACTATATTACTCTTTACATTTTATAATAATATAAATTAAAATCTAACGTAATGTGACTCCTAGTCAAAAGACATCAATCCCAGAACTCAGAGGGGAGAAGCTGAAACAAAGAGGAAGTGGTTAGCTCCCATCTGAAGATGTGCTGAAATACTCCATGATAGCATATCTGTTGTGCCATACTAGAAGTAAGCTGCTTGTCCCAGGTCTTGAAGATTGCTGCCTTAATTTTCTTGAATTGTGTTAGGTCTGGCCTCACTTGTCATCTTGTATCCAGCAGCAGACATGAGGTTAGCAGCCTTCTGATACTGCCTCAGGTTTATCTTGTCTGATAGGATCTCAGCACAGATTAACAAGAAAGGCCATCTCTTCAGGATAACAGGTTTTATCTTGCTGAATTTTCTGAGACGTTGGAAAGAAATAGTTATTACTGCAACAGAACAACAGTAGCAGATAAAATAAATATCAAGATTCAAGATGGTAGGGCAGTGTGTTCAAACCAGGAGTTTTGATGTACCTCAGGATGTATTTTCTTGCATATCAAGATGAATTCTTTAGTATCTCAAAAGCATATGCATGAAACATATGCCAATATCACTGTCAGTTCCAACACAGTACAAAAAAAAAAAAAAAAAAAACTTATCCAAAGCCTGCACATGGTTCCAAACCTAAGAAAAACGCCAGAGACATGAGCAGGACTGGTTAGCTGGTGTCCTCTGTCCTCTGTAGATCCTGGGCCTGACATCTGGGTACAAGCCTCCCAGAGCCTGGATGCTGGTGGGACATCTTGAACACCCCAGCCTGGGCACTTGGCAGCAGGATCCTCTCTGTGGACACATGCTTCTGGTGCTGGTGAACATCAGGCTGTGATGCACAGCTAGTGAAACTTGTTCTGCTTCAGTTTTCATTTTACATGAAATCACTCTTCCCTTCTGTAAGGTCTCACACAGGCATTGCTATTCTATAGATACAGTGCCACAACAGCATTTCCTACACATCCAGTGCTAACCTGGGTGGGAACAGGCTGACTGCTTGTCCTGTAGTCTTGTCTCATTGTCTAATTCTCAAATAAGATACAGAAACATTTGTCCTGTTACAAGTATAGTCTCTTAAGATACAAAATAAAATAATTTCAAACTACCTTGCTTACCTCACTCACTTCAACAAAACCATATGAATTTGTGATAAGATGTCAAATAGACCTAGACTCATTGATTCAGGTTTACCAGCTTTCTTTGGCCTACAAACCAAGGTTTCCTTACAGGGTCAGCCAGTATTTTAGAGGAACTACAAGCAAGGTTAAAGAGCTCACTTGGGACACACATTAAGGATTGGTAGAACAAAACAGCAGCCACCAAACCCATGCTCGAGATCAGGACCAAGGTGTTTACATGGAGGTTGCCACAGAAGCTTGTGGTAGTTTCCAATCACTCAAGACATCAATGCACCACTACTACAGCCAGGCCCTCTCCATTATTCAGAACAGAAAAGCCTGCAAGGAATATGCAAGGATGTTTTTACCACATGCTGTTCGACCGTTGCTATGCTATTACCTTGATAAATTACATCAGTAAATGTAAAAGCAGTATTTACCTTGCAAGTAATTTTTGTATTGTAATTATGTTCCTGCCTACCATTTTCAGCAGAGAAAGAAATAAGAAAACATGTACTGTAGATGTAATTTATCTTCTTAAAACCTGAAGATCTGTAAGAAAAAGAAATATCATTCACAAAGGATCATCAAAGTACTGTCCTCAAGTCAATGGAGACACTGAGATCTTCAAAAGAAAATTGAAACAGATCTCACACATTAGCTAAGCTAAAAATGATTGTCCAGGCTAAGGTAGAAGGAGAAAAAAAAAGACATAGCTGTTACCATCTTCTTGAAAACCAAGGTGGTACTGCTGAAAACAAAAAATGATCCAAGGAACAATAATAATTTTATTAATGCCAGCATCACATATTGACAAGAAAGATGACAGAAAGGAAGTTGCCAGAACCTATGGCATAAATAGAAATGTTCAGTTTTATTAGAGTTGATGTAAAATTGATCCAAGTACTAAAATTAATTAAAAATAACAATACTTGTGAAATATGGAATGGTATACCAGGTCAGCTCTTACACAGTGGTAGCTCTAAGTATTCTTTCAAATGTAAGGATTTGAGTACATGGTGGAAAGCAGCCTTTCTGTGACAGTATCACAGCAAAGGATATGCTGTCCTGAATTCACATACACCCTTTTGGTTTTACTCTGGTCCATAACACTGCTTCGTGCTTAGATCAGCACCTCCTGTAGTCACTGTTGTCATCGACCTCCTGTCCAGCTGGGAGGTAAAAAAATCAGGTTAAAAACCACATCCCAGTTCCGGCAGAACTGATTCAGTCTCACCCTGGAGGTCACAACCACCAAACAATAAGGCGAAAGAACACCTTTCTACAACAACAGTTACAAATCAAAGGCAACCAAGTGATCAGTAACCTGGAGCTAGGTCAGAATAAGACTGACTTAATTCTTGCAGCTATTTTGTTGGTGTAAATGTATGAGCTTACAAAGCCTAGGAAAAGGAAGCCTGAGCAAATAAGTCCTTCAGCCTGCCTGGGATTGTCTGCCATTTCTGAAACAAATGCAGCTGAAGGTCAAAACCTATTAAATCATTTGCCTCTGGAGGGTCTGTCAACAGCAGTGCTGGTTGGTGCCATTTGTGGCGATGATTTTTGTGTGGAAGTTACAAATTATTAAAATCTTCATTTCAGTTTTAATGACTACCCAGAAGATTAGGTGATTCTTGAGGTTCAGCATTTTGGCAGTCAGTGCCAGCCAGCGCCAGCAAGTCTAGATGCGAACAGTAACAGAGAGTAACAAAAATAACCAGCCTTTTTCAGATTTCAAAGTGGTCTGTATGACAGCTTGGGTCAGGTATATCCATGCAACAGTGTTTGCCATCTACTTTTCCAAGCAGCTTAGCAATTTTGAAGCAAAAACCTTCATCATTGTATCTTGGCCTTGCTGTTGTCCTAAATAAGCATAACTCAGTAGATTTAAATGATCTGCTTTAATTATCAGCAGAGGTGCATGCAGCATCTATTTCTTAGACACTTCTGAAGGTTGTTCTCTGCATAAATAGCCTGGGAAGAGTGTGGCTTCACATGGAAATCAAAAGATTCTGCAATATCATTTGAAGAGTCTAATAATACCAGAAACTAGAAGTAATTATTTTTGGATTTCTATGAAGTAGGTGCAGAACTCCACTCATAAAGCAATACCTTGGTGTAATGGAAAAGGAATGCATATGTATTTTTAAAACATCATGTATATTCTTCTTTTACTTGCGTGAAACATTTGTGGTGTTGTTTTCTTTGCTTTATTTTTCCAATTTCAATGCCAAAAGGCTATGCCACTATGGTATAGGGTGTTCTCTTTGACTGTCTTTCACTGAAGGGCACAGGAGAATGGAGAGGAGCTCCAGCAGGAATTCTGCCCTGTTAACAGGTGATGGTACATAATTTTGGAGAGCACCTACAGGAAATATGAGAAGCACTTTAAGAGCCACCCAGACAGAAGAGAAAAACCAGAATAGTGGTAAGTAAATAAGAAAGTAAATAAATTAAAAAAAAAGAAAATAAATATTTTATATGTTAGTAGATATCATAATGGAACGTATTTATAGAAAACATTAGGAAGATCACAACATCTGAGAAGAAAAATTTGATGCTGTATTAGTGAGAGGTATTTAGACTGTGATAAAAAACTAAGAGAACAATTTAGCAGGCTGGTTGTACAGTGAATAATAACATATTTGTAATAAAGTAGAAATTACAGAGTATAACTTGGCCATAAAATTTCTTATAACAAAAAACTGTTATAATGATTCTGATTCACTTTTCATTTAAGAAAACTGACATTTAGGGTAGATGTAGGAAGAGAGAAAGATTCAAGGCCACCTCCCAGTTAGCATAAGAAACCCATTGCAAAGGCAGATACTTTGCTCATTTGCAGATGGGTTTGGTATGCCAGGGGCATCTAAAGACATGTAAGGTACTTGAAGGTCTACTCACTGACTTCCCTGAACTTAGCTTAAGCTATTCAGACACATGGAAAATGACTTTGCAGACTGCATGTAGTGGATCATTGTGAGACAAGGAAAGCACTGTTAGAATCTCTCCACACAGAAATCAAGATGTATGTTGCATAAAAAAGAGACAAAGACTCAAATGCACTTTAAGTTTTATCTCAGCTAACTTCCCAGCTGATATCTGGGAGTAGGGATAAACTATTACTCCATAAAATGTGGTCGCATGAAAATTCTATTTGACAAAATGTTTCTTTCCTTTATTCCTCAAAAAGATTTAATTTTCATTATCTTCACATTTCAGTTCCCTCCAAATGATGTTTTCATTTTGCTGTTAAAGTTTAAAAACTAGTTCTGTCAAAGCCAATATGAGTTTTCAACTTTAGCAAACCCGGGGTCTTGTCTACCCATTTTTACAAATTTATAACCGAGTTCTTTAAAAGCTCAACTGTGTAACTAAGTGGGCATAATCTGTACCTGTTACTGATATTTGGCTGCATCTGGATGGGCATCATTATGATTGGAGAAAAGAAGTGTGTCCTGCTTTAGCAACAGCTCCAACACAGCTCATGCTGGGAGCTGGCACTGGTCACATTGCCAGCATAGGGTTCCCACCTCTCTATTTGAAGTAAAGGGAAGAAAATTGGCCTGACAACCTGTTTCTGTGCTTCTGGAAGTAAAACAGAATTTTTAAAAGGCAATGAAATCAGGTTGAATTCTTTCTCCTGTCCTGTGTTGGTATGAACCAGCTCTCACTTTCCCAATGCACAAGTTTGCAACACTGAAAATACCAGCCCTGGTTATTAGAGTCCTCCAGCACTTTTAATGATTCCTCCTCAGTTCAGCAGGTCTTCACTGACTTCACTGGTGAGTCTTCCTATTGCTTCTCTCAGATTTCTGAGTTTCGTCATGCTTTCCCTGATGCTAAAGGTTCAGATTTTACTGAGTTTCTTTGACGGAGAGGCCAAAGCTAGAGCAAATCCTACCACAACCCCAGTCACATGATCTCCATGGGAGTGCAGCCCTGAGGCAGCAAGGCATTCCCTGCTTTCCACTGCACTGCTTTTATGTTTTCATTCTTTAAAGTGGGGCTACAGTGATGTTCGGTTATTGTGATAGATAACATGTCTTCTTCAGCTGATTTCAGTCTTTAGGGAGATAAATTTGGATTACTAGCATACCTCAGTGCCTGAAGCAGAGAAAGACACAGGTGCATATCATCTATGGTAGGCTACATTCCTGCTTAGGGAGAAAGCCTTTTCTGCTCTGGAAACTTACCCAGACTGCTTAGTGTATATTATTTTTTTATTGCATACTATCTCTATGTTTTACTGTACAGAAAGAGGCATTTTCCTTTCTTGTCCTTCAGCTGCCTCCATCTGTCCTCAAAATTGTACCAGCACAGGACAATAGTCAGTGGGACTAAAGTGAGTGTTGAAGGTAGCATGCTTAAATCAGCTGGAAAAAGCTGCATACTTGAGCATCCACAGCCTGTAGGCCTGAGGGATCCTTGCAGGAGGAAAAAGGCCAGGCTACTCTCCTGAACTGGAGATGACTGCACTACAGCTATGCTCACATCTATTTATTTTAATTAAGTAAAGATATTGTATATTCTTGTAACCTGCATAACGGTATTCAGGCATTCTTCTGAAGCACTAGTATAATTTAGACTCAATGTAAGACTAAATAAATCAGTAAGAGACTGCAGTGTAGAAATGTAGAAATGTAGAAATGACTGCACCACTGAATGCCTGTATAAATCCTGGGATAATGTGAGACAATTTTAAAATAATAACCTTTATGTTGAGATTTCTCTGTGCAAGGGTTCCTATTCATCTCCAGTGAAGTTTGACCAAACTTGAAGAAATCAGAGCAAGGATGCTTTTCTCCAGTCATCCAGTGAGCTGTGTGTTCTCTTTCTCCATGCTCCCTGATAGTTACACACCCCTGTGTTGTGACTGGGACCAAGTAATCAGTATGTGCCCCATTTTTCACTAATGACTGTTACAGTAGCTTTTACGTAGTATATGTCAAAAACATGTTCCCTCAATTTGATGAGGAATGCCAGATGTTATACTCAAATGAGGCTGAATTGTCACAGAATACTGAAGTGGCTAACTGTGAAAAATAAAATTGGCCACTTCCCACCTAGTGAGTAACTATACAGCCTTCTCTATTGCTAATATTGCTTAGAGGAAACATGTAGTTCTGTCCTAGAGAACAAGTTTTACTGTGTATTTCACCTCTGCAAGTGTTTGCCATGCAAGTGTAGGCCATGGTTTGAACTTAACAGTGTTAGTGAAGCCTTGGTTTCTACAAGAACATTTCAGCATTGAAGTGAGAGAAACCTAAATATTCTGCTCACACTAACTAGTGTATATCCTGCAAAACTCAGCTGAAGAGGTTTCAGTGTTCTCATAACATGTTTATATTAGGCTGGAAATGTCTTTTCTGCTAGTCTAATGAATTATCCCATGAAAAAATAAAAAGCATGCATGGGAATAATTTACCATGGATCTGCCTGCATATTCAGATGCGATGTAACCGAAGCAAGCTGAAAGCTTGCTTTATTGAGCTCTGAAAGCATTTCATTTTTCTTCTTGAAGTACTGTATATCCATTATCAGTGCCATAGTCCCATAAACTTAGTCTCCAAGCCTGGGATGGAAACCAAATGGAACAACCTTAGGTCTTCCTCCCTCCCTCCCTTCACCTGCTAGGGATCTGCAGGTGAATTTTAGAGCAGGTTCCAAATGTGACTAGATGAAGGAACTTTGGTCACTGAAAAATTAAATCTGAATTCTGTGGCTTGTGTAGTTTCATAGCTGAAGTTTGCACATGGTAAATTTTCTGAGCTTTACACTAAGAAGTTATAAAACACTTTGTGGTTTTGTGGTGAGAGAGAGGAGCCCAGCCTCAGCAGAGGCTCTTTCAATCCTCCCCACATGCTGGCAGTGGTGGTGCTGCATGGCCGCCCTGCCCTTCAGCTGGGCACCACTGCATGGATCATTGTGCAGGGAAGCAAAGCAAGTGCACTGTAAGTTCAATTTTCAACCCCAAGACACAACAGAAAGTTGATAACCATGAAAAGGCAGTCACTGGTTCCAAACATGTTTTGCTAGGGCATGGGCATTGGCTCTAGAGCTGGCAGTTTATAGTCAGCTGCATAGCTTGGGCTACGAGGGCTTTGCTGCCAAAAAAGGGCAGACTTGCCCCACTTCTGCACATTCTCTGCCTCCGTTATGCTCATGTTAGCAAACATACAGTCTTGTGTTCAGCCAGCCCAGGAAAATATTATTATTTTTGATTAGCTCTCTAATTTATGTAAGGAAGACAGAGCAGTGCAAAGCTGCTGCTATAAATACATCCAAAGGTTATGACTGGAAAAAAAGTACTTTCATTTGCTGTATAAAATGTAACCAATTGGAATGTAAGTCCCTTTGAAAATACTTTTTCTCAGAAAACATTTAAGCCACAGCTCTGTGACAGAATTCTCAGAGTCAACAGGAAAACTCAAGTCAATAAAAACGGACAAGAGCTTAAAACTACAACTCACTTGCAAACACCTAAATGTAGACATTGAAGCCCATGTTTACAAACCTGACTAAGGATAATCTCGTTATCAAAACTATCGCTGAGCTCCCCCCGCCCCACCCCAAGAACGTATGACACATCACTATTTGCAAGCAGTCAGTAATGAAAATTAAGTTGGTATGGTAACTGTATCTGAGTACTTAACCATGGATAAAGAGCTCAAGGATCTTCAGGAAGTCATTTATCTCGTTTCTAATGAACGTTATCCTAAGCCTTTTAAAAAGACCTCCAATGACGAATATTTGGCAACTATCCCAGCCAGCTGGTCAATACAGTCCAGCTTTCATAGACTCCCCGTTTCGTTACAGAATTGTGTGTTCTGTATGAGTGGACTGCACCATAACCAAATGGCCCAGATCTCTGACCCCTGACAGAAGACCTGCAAGTTTCTTAGCTGACAAATACCCTATTCCTCTGACATCAGATAGACTTTCTGGCAGACAGCTACTGCTGTTTCACACTGCTGTATTTGTTAAGGCTATATATTATTTTCTTTTTAAAAATAAGACCATTCTCTCAATGTGTGTTCTATACTTTGCTTTATGCACTTAAAGAAAACGCAGTACAAACAAAATGGGGGTTTCTCAAGTTTTGTTCAAGTCTTATCTTCAGTGAAAACATCTTTCCATCTTTTTTTCCACAATTAGTTAAATTAATAGTGAGAATTTTCTTCTATGTTTTTGACATATATGCTGAAAAGTGTGGGCAAAAGTATGTGCAAGCACACTGAGGTGTATGAATTATAGAAGACTGAAAACCCAATTTAACAAACCAAAGAATAGCCTCTTTCATTATACCTGAGAGCAGAGCTGATTAACTACCTATTAAAATGACACTAAATTTCATCACAACATAAATGCTCAGTTATATTCCCTAGCTTGTTGCAAATACTCAGCTTGACTCAATAGTCAATTTATTAGCTAATTCAGTCATTACAATGGAAAACACCAGACTTCTTTAGGAAAGAGTAACTTTTAAGAGTTCTGTATTCAGATTTGCTTTTTTTTTCTTATCTAAGGGGGGAAAATATATATATATGGCAATGATTAGCTATTCTGCAAATTGAACTGCTTGGTTAACATATCTTGACACAAAATACTGCAGATCACCTGAGGGAGCAGTCTTGCTGAGAGTGCACGTTTAATGAGCAAGAGTAAAAAAGAAAATAGAGAGTTTTTGAGCAGAATAATTAAAAGTAAGACTATTCAGGAAATTTGTCTTTATTGTTAGGACTTAAAAGTCTCCTTTACTATGTTTGCAGAAGTATTAATGATTACATATGCTTCAAATTTTAAAGATATCCAAGTATTTCAGGTTGAGCTCTCCAAAAGTGAGAAGCTGATCAACTGATGGTGAAATATAGGAACAGCTTATTCTGACCTGAAATTAAACTTACCGTTTCTGACATGCTGTGCTTGTTTTGGCTGAGAAGGAGTTAATTATCTTCACTGTGGTGGTCGGGCACCTTTCTAGCTTCCTGTGCTCTGCCGCATGGCGGGGGGCTGGGAGGGTCGGGGCCACGGTGGGGGCGGCTGACCCCAACTGGCCAATGGCAGGTTCATTCCATACCATGTGACACCATGACCAGTATATTAAGGGGGGGAGTTACGTCTCGGGGAGGGGAGGTGTTGGTTTGGTGGGCGGTGAGCGGCTGCATTGCGTGCTGTTTGTTTTGGTGGTTCATTCCCCTTCCCCTCCTTCCCCCCCCAACCCCCCCAGGTTTCGCGCCTCTCATTGTTCTCCTTTCCATTGCATTTTTGTTGTTGTATTTTATTTTTATTTTAATTATTAAACTGTTCTTATCTTAACCCACAAGCGTTACCCTTCTGATTCTCTCCCTGACATGGTTTAGCCCCAGACAGCAACCAAGCACCACGCAGCCGCTCGCTCACTCCCCCCTGCTGGAACGGGGGAGAGAATTGGAAGAGTAAAACTGAGGCAACACATGGGTTGAGATAAAGACAGTTTAATAGGTAAAGCAAAAACTACATGTGCAAGCAAAGCAAAGCAAGGAATTCAATCACCACTTCCCACGGGCAGGCAGGTGTTCAGCCATCTCCAGGAAAGCAGGGCTCCATCACACGTAACAGTTACTTGGGAAGACAAATGCCATCACTCCAAACGTCCCCCCCTTCCTTCTTCTTCCCCCAGCTCTATATGCTGAGCATGACGTCATATGGTATGGAATATCCCATTGGTCAGTTTGGGTCAGCTGTCCTGGCTGTGTCACCTCCCAGTTTCTTGTGCACCCAGCAGAGCCTGGGGAGCTGAAAAAGCCCTTGACCAGTGTAAGTGCTACTTAGCAACAACTAAAACATCTCCACATTATCACCACTGTTTCCAGCAAAAATCCAAAACATAGCCCCATACAAGCTACTACAAAGAAATTTAACTACCGTAGCTGAAACCAGGACACTCCCCCATCCCATCAGTGTGGGAGTGAGCGAGGGGCTGTGTGGGGCTGAGCTGCCGGCTAAACCACGACAGTCTTTTTGGCACCCAACATGGAGCTCAAGGGTTGGAGATAACAACAGCTGCTGGTCACTGCACCATGCTGTCATTTTTGCAGTTTGTGTTAAAGATTGGTGTTGGTTTGTTTAGTCTGCTGTGTTATGCTGTGATTAGTAAACTTTGCCTACTAGATTTGTTATGCAAATACTGGTTTTCAGCTTTATCTGGTATTTGGGGTTTTTGCTGAAACCGTTACTGTACTCTGGATACCACATTGCTGAGGCAATTAGCAATTATACCTCCTCCTCTGAGAGATTTTATATGGAAGAAATACAGAACGGTATCTTTGCAAATTTCTTCTATGATGTCTCTGCCTCTATTACAACAACCTTTTTGTATCTTGAACATCCTTGGGTGGTTAAGGTGCACTTATTGTTAGTTTTTGGGGCATGTTGTTTTAGTTTTAACTAAGCAACTTAAGAATATTACCCAGAAATCTTCCCCAAGGCTTGATAGTTATGAGTGGCAGGGCATGTGGGATAGCATGGGCAAATACCTAGGACATTGGGCACCCCCAGTGCTTTGGAGTTTCACCCCTGAACAAGTGCAGAATCCTGAAAAACTAGTACAATATTTGGAGAAAGTATGTTGCTATGCTGGGAACTCCAGAGAGACACAGATCACTGCAACGTGCTGGGGCCTGGCCCATGTGTATTGAGCAAGGCTCAACAGTATTCAGTGCTCCCAAGGGGAAGAGAAGGTCTCTGGATTGAAAGGCAAAGTGACAGGCACTGCGGCCACTCAAACCCCCAGGACAAGCACTGTGGCTACTCAAACCCCCATAACAAATACTGGAGCTGACTCAGAGAATCAACCCGTGCCAGTAACAGTTGCCCCCACACACAAGAAGAAACCTTGGAAGCAGACGTCAACTCGTTTAGAACAGGGTGATGAAGCAGCAGGGCCATCACGAGGAGAGGAGGAAGTCATAAATGAAATAGAGACCACCCGATCCCTGTCCTTGAGTGAGTTGTGAGATATGCGGAAAGATTTCAGCTGTCGTTCAGGTGAGCACATTGTCACCTGGCTGCTGCGATGCTGGGATAACGGGGCCAGTAGCGTGGAGTTAAAGGGAAAAGAAGCCAAACAACTGGGATCCCTTTCTGGGGAAGGGGGCATTGACATAGCAATTGGGAAAAAGAACACAAGCCCTCAGCCTCTGCAGGCGACTCCTGTCTGGAGTGAAGGAAAGGTATCCCTTCAAAGAAGATGATAGATATCACCCAGGAAAATGGACAACATGGAGAAAGGCATCCAGTATCTAAGGGAATTAGCTGTGCTTGAGGTGATTAATGGTAACCTGGACAATCAACAGTCATCCAAAGATCCAGATGAAGCCGAGTGCACACGACCCGTGTGGCGGAACTTTGTACGGAACGCACCATCCTCGTATACAAACTCATTGGCAGTGATGTCCTGGAGAGGGGGTGAGGAACCAACAGTGGCAGAGGTGATTGATAGGCTCTGGGAGCAAATAGCTTTTCCTTGCTAGTCTCTGCTGTGGAGAAACTATACTGAGAAGTCCAGCAACTCGAAGAAGTTATGTTCTGCTCCCCACCTCTGCAGAGCAGTGTCTCAGCTGTTAGGAATAAGCATCCTTTGGCTCAAAGGAGGGGATACACACCACGGGCCACCCTATGGTTCTACCTGCATGACCACAGAGAGGACATGAGGAGGTGGGACGGCAAGCCTACCTCGACCCTACAGGCACAAGTGTGTGAACTGCAAGGAAGAACAATCACTCAGGGGGGTTTCTCTAGGAAAGCTGCTGCCCCAGTTTCCAGTAAGCAGTTCCCCAGACAGAGGAGTAGAAGTGCTGATTTTATTTCTGAGCTTAACAGAGAGACTCTTGATTCACATTTACAGGAAGTGAGTTGTGACTGCCATGATCACGACTAGAGGGGCCCTGCCTCCAGCCAGGTGGAGGAAAGGGTTAACCGGGCTTACTGGAATGTGTGGATCCGACAACCTGGCACATCTGACCCACAGGAGTATAAAGCTTTAGTGGACACCGGCGCACAGTGCACCTTAATGCCATCAAACTATATAGGGGCAGAACCCATTAACATTGCTGGAGTGACAGGGGGATCCCAAAAGCTAACTGTATTGGAGGCCGAAGGGAGCCTAACTGGGAATGAGTGGCAAAGCCACCCCAACGCAACTAGCCCAGAGGCTCCGTGCATCCTTGGCATAGACTGCCTCAGGAGAGGGTATCAAGGACCCAAAAGGTTACAAGTGGGCTTTTGGTGTAGCTTCCTTGGAGGTGGAGGAAATTAAACAGCTGTCTACCTTGCCCTGTCTCTCCAAGTACCCTTCTGTTGTGGGGTTGCTGAAGGTCAAAGAACAACAGGTGCCGATTGCCACCACAACAGTGCGTTGGCAGCAATATTGCACCAACAGAGATTCTCTGATCTCCATCCATGAGCTCATTCGTCGACTGGAAAGCCAAGGATTGATCAGTAAATACCATTCACCCTTTAACGGTCACATATGGCCAGTGCGGCAGTCTCATGGAGAGTGGAGGCTAACAGTAGACTATTGTGGCCTGAATGAAGTCACTCCACCGCTGAGTGCTGCTGTGCCAGACATGCTAGGACTTCAATCCGAACTGGAGTCAAAGGCAGCCAAGTGGTATGCCACAACTGATATCGCTAATGCATTCTTCTCCATCCCTCTGGCAGCAGAGTGCAGGCCACAGTTTGCTTTCACCTGGAGGGGCGTCCAGTACACCTGGAATCGACTGCCCCAGGGATGGAAACACAGTCCTACCATTTGCCACGGGCTGATTCAGACAGTGCTGGAACAGGGAGAAGCTCCAGAACACCTACAATACATTGATGACATCATCGTGTGGGGCAACACAGTGGAAGAAGTTTTTGAGAAAGGGAAGAAAATCGTCCAAATCCTTCTGAAAGCTGGGTTTGCCATAAAACAAAGTAAGGTGAAGGGACCCGCACAAGAGATCCAGTTCTTAAGAATCAAATGGCAAGATGGTCGTCGTCAGATCCCAATGGATGTGATCAACGAAATAGCAGCCATGTCTCCACCAACTAGCAAAAAGGAAAAATAAGCCTTTTTGGGCGTTGTGGGTTTTTGGAGAATGCATATTCCAAATTACAGTCTGATCGTAAGCCCTCTCTATCAAGTGACCCAGAAGAAGAGTGATTTCAAATGGGCCCCTGAGCAATGACAAATCTTTGAACAGACTAAACAGAAAATAGTTCATGCAGTAGGCCTCGGGCCAGTCTGGGCAGGACAAGATGTAAAAACTGTGCTCTGCACTGCAGCCGGGGAGAATGGTCCTACCTGGAGCCTCTGGCAGAAAGCACCAGGGGAGACCCAAGGTCGACCCCTAGGGTTTTGGAGTTGGGGATACAGGGGGTCTGAAGCCCGCTATACTCCAACTGGAAAAGAGATATTGGCAGCATATGAAGGGGTTTGAGCTGCTACAGAAGTGGTTGGTACTGAAGCACAGTTGCTCCTGGCACCCCAACTGCCGGTGCTGGGCTGGATGTTCAAAGGGAACATCCCCTCTACACACCATGCAACTGATGCTACATGGAGTAAATGGGTTGCACTGATCACCCAGCGGGTTCGAGTAGGAAACTCCAATCGCCCAGGAATCTTGGAATTGATTATGGACTGGCCAGAAGGCAAAGATTTTGGATTATGACCAGAGGAGGAGGTGACACGTGCTGAAGAAGCCCCACTGTATAACAAACTGCCAGAAAAGGAGAAGCAGTTTGTCCTGTTCACTGATGGGTCCTGTCGCCTTGTGGGAAAGCACCAGAGATGGAAGGCTGCTGTATGGAGTCCTACATGACAAGTCGCAGAAACTGCTGATGGAGAAGGTGAATCGAGCCAGTTTGCAGAGGTGAAGGCCATCCAGCTGGCCTTAGACATCGCTGAACGGGAAAAGTGGCCAGTGCTCTGTCTTTATACTGACTCCTGGATGGTGGCAAATGTCCTGTGGGCCTGGTTACAGCAGTGGAAGGAAAGCAACTGGCAGCGCAGAGGCACAAACCCATCTGGGCTGTCACGTTGCGACAAGATATTGCTGCCCGAGTAGAGAACCTGGTTGTAAAGGTACGGCATGTGGATGCTCACACCCCCATGAGTCGGGCCACTGAAGAACATCGAGACAACCAGCAGGTAGATCAGGCTGCCAAGATTGAAGTGGCTGAGGTGGATCTGGACTGGCAACATAAGGGTGAATTATTTCTAGCTCAGTGGGCCCATGACACCTCAGGCCATCAAGGGAGAGATGCAACATACAGGTGGGCTCGTGATCGAGGGTGGACTTGACCAGGGACACTATTGCACAGGCTATCCATGAATGTGAAATGTGCGCTGCAATCAAGCAAGCAAAGCGGGTAAAGCCTCTGTGGTATGGGGGACGATGGCTGAAATATAAATATGGGGAGGCCTGGCAAATTGACTATACCACACTCCCACAAACCCACCAAGGCAAACACCGTGTGCTTACAATGAGGGGCCCATCCACCGGCTGGCTGGAAACATACCCCGTCCCCCACGCCACTGCCCGGAACACTATCCTGGGCCTCAAAAAACAAGTCCTGTGGCGACATGGAACCCCAGAGAGAATTGAGTCAGGCAACGGGACTCATTTCTGAAATAACCGCATAGACACCTGGGCCAAAGAGCACGGCATTGAGTGGGTGTATCACATCCCCTGTCACACACCAGCCTCTGGGAAAATTGAACGATACAATGGACTGTTAAAAACTACACTGAGAGCAATGGGGGGTGGGACATTCAAGCACTGGGATACACATTTAGCAAAAGCCACGTGGTTAGTCAACACAAGGGGATCTGCCAATCGAGCTGGCCCTGCCCAGTCAGAAATCCTACATACTGTGGAAGGGGATAGAGTCCCTGTAGTGCACACAAAAAGTATGCTGGGCAAAACAGTCTGGGTTCTTCCTGCCTCAGGCAAAGGCAAACCCATTCGTGGGATTGCTTTTGCTCAAGGACCTGGGTGCACTTGGGTGATGTGGGAGGATGGAGGAGTCCCATGTGTGCCTCAAGGGGATTTGATTTTGGGTGAAAACAGCCAATGAACTGCATGGCACAATGCAAACTGCTATATAATATTGTGTGTCACCTCTGTATTTTATCAATGATATCAGAGTACGAGCCTCCCAATCCATGGAAGATAGACTGTGAAACAGGAAAAGTACAGCAGTGATGGAACAATGGCTGACTCGGTATGCAGCAACCCAACACCACACACACCATCTCTCCCACCCTGAAAGACTGATACGACAGATGGAGCCCAGAGTCATGGACTGGATGAACTCAATGGACATTTGAATGGACATTTTACAGGGAAGGTCCATGAACTAAGGGAATGATGTCTGTGTATTATGTTAAAGGATGGGAAGGGGAGGGGTGGTGGTTGGTAAGGCTGTATTGGATGGTATGGGACCTGGGCATGGTGTAAATGGTATGGAATAAGGGGTGGAGAATGTGCTGGTTTTGGCTGAGAAGGGGTTAATTCTCCTCACCGTGGAGGGTCGGCTACCTTTCCAGCTTCCCGTGCTCTGCCCCGTAGGCAGGGGGCTGGGAGGGGCAGGGCCACGATGGGGGCGGCTGACCCCGACTGGCCAATGGCAGGTTCATTCCCTACCATGTGACACCATGGCCAGTATATTAAGGGGAGGGGGGGGCAGTTGCATTGTGTGCAGTTTGTTTCTGGGTTTCATTCCCCCTCCTCCCCCTCTGCCCACCCCACCACGTTTTGTGCCTCTCGTTATTTTCATTTCCATTGTATTTTTGTTGTTGTTGTATTTTTAAATTTTAATTTTTAAACCATTCTTATCCCAACCCACGAGCGTTACCCTTCTGATTCTCTCCTCCACCTACCGGTGGGGGGGTGAGCGAACGACTGTGTGGGGCTGAGTTGCCAGCTAAACCATGACCCATGTAGATCATTTTTCCGGAGAATGTTGAAATATTTTGAAAAAGATCTCACTAAATCCATCAAAAAAACCTTTACAAAAAGAGTTTCCTGGCTTTAGAGGCATGATCCTCCCTGCAATGCTACTTTAAGCTGCTATTGGAAAGTGCTTCTGCCATGGACTAAATTTGGTGACAGTGAATTTATTGCACATAGCCAGAACCGCTACATAAACAGGGCCTCAACACTTGTCTCCATGGCCACTAGCAGTCTTGATGCCACCTTGCAGCAGAGGCAGTGACAGACCCAGGAGACCATAGCGAGCATGGAGGGGTGGGAAAGGGATGCCCAAGGGCTGTCAGAAACATGATAAAGCAAGGAAGGAAAGATATTGGCACATGTAATCTCAGAAGGCTACCTCCATGCCATTGGGATCTTAGGCAAATTTAAATCAACAGGGGATTTCCTTGGTCAGCTCAGTTACATTTTGCTTCTTCTCCTTAAAAGGGATGGGTTTTTTCCCTGGTATGTTCCTTTGCAGCACTATAATCAAGAAAAGATTAAACAGAATTTCCCTCCTGTAGAAAACACTAATTGGTAGGATGAGGGAAAATTCCTAATAATGTTGCTACAAGCAATTCTGAACCATGCCTCATTGGAAACATAAAAATGAACTTATAGAAATGTTTTATGTTAATAATGTTGTGTCTGTTGTAAAATATTTATGATAAGCTTTTATTAAAGATAAGATTGAAATGACATAAAATATATGTCAGAAATGATATAGTATTCTAAAGGTATAAAAAGGACAGAAGAAACTTCGCCTAAAATATCTGATTTCAATTCAAAGTTGTTAAAAATCAAGACTTCCTTAGAAAAGACAGAATTTGCTGGCACATCACCAGACAGCTCTCATTTGAAATGTAATAAGTGAATCTGACATTAAATTTTGGAATGGACTAAATATTACAAACATACTTTACTAATAATGCTGTTGCACACAGCAAATTTGTAAATCATGCTCAAAAGAGCAATATTTACAAATTGCATTATCAAGCAAAGGAAATTTATAAGCCTGAAAAATACACAACCATTGGGCTTTCAAAAAGGCATAAGCAGCTTTCCTATTTTATGGGTTATATCAAAGCAAAATTTTCCTGCCATTTTCACCATCAAATAGTTCACATAGTTAATGTGCGTAGTAAGATTAGGTTCACCAAGAAGAACCTTCAATGTACATTAGAATGGCATAAAAAATAGGATTACTGGATTAAATTTGAGTCCAATACGATACCCTTTTTTATAAATTCTATTTTTAGCATAAAATGTCTCGCTAATTACAGCACAAATAAGTATTTAAAGAAGTGGAAGTTCTATGTATCTTAGCCATTCCTGATCAATTGCTCTGGAGATCCACATGCAACAGTGTTAGTACTTTCTCTGCTTATTTATTACTGTGGCGATATGTTTGCTGTGTCTCAGGATGCAGACACAGAAGCTTTATTAAATACTTTGCTCAAGATATTCATAAATGCCATGCTTTGCTGTTTGTCAACAGTACAACAGTTGATAAATCAGGAAAGGATATGTCAAGTCACCGCTTAGAAAATGGTCAGCATGTACCTAATGTGAACAATGTACTGAATTCTTGTCAGAACGAACAAAAAACTCTTGTATTTTGAAGTGTCAGCAAAAAGGTGCCAGCATACCCTAAGAAAAATTCTGTGATCCTTGAAAAGAAAATAAAAAACTCAAATCCCTAGAGACACAAATAGTTATTAACATACTTTAAAATATGCCTTTTAAGAAGTGCATTCACATTAGTGAAAGAATTTGCATGCCCTAGGTTAAGCAAGGAGTAATAAATAGTGTTTGCTGGTCTGCAGTGCAACGATCTTTGGATAACTTAATGATTGAAATATTGCTTCAGAGACACAGACCACTTTCACCTTACAATCAGTAAAGCACAGAACTGATTAGTCTGGATGGCTAGCATGCTTCAGTAAAGTAAGGACAAATTATACCAAGACTGTCTCTGTCAGCCCATGTCAAAAGGAATTTATAGCAGGAGTCTGGCCTCACCTCACTTTCGTTAAACCTGCGTCCTCTCTCCTGCCACACCAAACAGTTACACCATCCTTGTGCTGACTCTTATTACATCACCCAAGACATCGTTGTGAACAGACCCAAGTCCAACTTTCCAGACAGAAAACGGGAAGAGAGTTCAGAAATTCAAATGGTGACATGGCCCACGCTGATAGTCGAGGGAAGCTTGAGATGAAACATGAGGAAAAAGCCTTACCGGAGGAACGCGCACACGGTCATGTTACTGCTGTATGCTCCCTTCCCCAACCAAAACCCAGCTGTACTCTCTGGTGAAGCCAGATGGGGCTGCCTCTGGGCTTCCTGCAGGCTCCACCAGCAACATCACACAGGCACTTCCAGGAAGAATCCTCAGGTTTGTCCTTTTCTTTTATATTTGCTGAATTTGTCTGGAAGTGAGAATACTGAATCTCTTTGAAATTGCTTCTAAGCCACCAATGAGCAGACATTTCCAAAATCCTGTAAACATGTGCATTTTTGTAAGAGCTAATGAGAGGCTTCTGGACCCATCTCAAAGCAGCTTTCTAGGACATTTCTGAGCTGCAGGCTGTCGGTGCGATACTGCAGTCTGAGGGTAGATGTCTAACAACTTTAACAAACAGCTTTTATTCTTTCTGTACCAAGCTTAACATGCATAATTAAAAAAGCTAATTGAACTTATCTGACCTCCAGAAAACTGGTGTTACCGCAGCATTAGTAATGACCCATTTTGTTATGGGCATTTTTAAATTAAGTTAATGTTTTATTGAGTATGGATTTTTCTAAGTTCTTTTGTATCTTCACAGATATGCAGAGGAGCAGCACAGACATAGCCCTATAAATATTCCACCTATTGTTTTCTAAACAACAACAGCTCAGTGAAACCAGGAAGCCCTCCAATACTTGTAGCATTTTGTTCAAAATGTTAATTTGTCTATGTGCTTAAAGTATGATTTAGAAAAAAAAAAAAAAAGAAACGTGTATGCAATAGATTTTCTTAAATTAAAAATCTGGAATATCAACTACCCAAATTCCAGTTTGTAACATTTTTTCAAATTATTGTAGATATTAAGCGTTCGTCATTAATACTTTCTGTTCCAAGATATATAAGGACAGGAGAGATCTGCAGGAAAAATAGGAACAGCCAGGTAATTTGAATATATGTTAGTTTAGAAGTTAACATTAATTTAAAAGTTACCAGTTGGCCTTTAAAACTACCTTATGCATAATCATGACTCTTAACTTACGAAATTTTCAAACCATACATGAGAGAATATTAAAAGGTAACATCACATATATAATACCAATAAAACACTCTATAATGACTTTCCTGTGTTTTACTATAAATGTATTTTAGATCAAATTTAAGCATCAGCATAATCCCTAATTCCACTTCCTCTTAGCCACATTAACAAAAAAAAATAAATTTGTAGGAATTTCTCACCATATGAACTGAAGAAATTTCAGAGAAAGGTGTTTGAATAAAAACCCTTTTACAGCATTCAAGGTACAAATACAGAGAGACAGGTGTTTCTGAGTGCACTTAACCCAGCATCCTTTGCATACTATGAGACAAGATTAACATTCATCCTCCACGCCCTGCTCTCAGGTCAATTGTGGCACCAGCAAGGAGATACCAGACCTGGCTGATAGCGTTCCGTGAGGTACAGGGGCCACACAATTCTCATGTGTAACCTGAAGGGTCATCTAAGTTGGGACTGCAGTGCTCAGACACCTGCAAGGAGTCACACAAAAGCAGCCTGGCTCTGGCAAGTGTTCAAGCTCCATTTTGGAGCTGCAACTTTCAGCGTCCAGCTCATTAGCTGGAAGCATAGAGCTGCACAAATGTGTTAAAGCAAATGGTTTCTCCAACAAAGCTGATGTCATCCCATCAGTGTCCCAGGGCCTGGGAGCACAGTCCTGGTGTGAAGGGGACCTACATAAAACACCTCGGGGCTGGTGCAGAGGTAAGGCTAATGGACCTGGGTGGCTGGGTGAGGCAGAGCTGCTCCCTGTAAAGTATTCCTGATTTTGTATATTTCTACTGCTGAGGAGGCCCAGCTGTGATACACCCTGGGGATGGAGTGCACACAGGATGAGGAATTTGGACAATTTCACACAGTGACCTAAGAAGGGGACCAAGTTCAAGACTCAAGCACCAGACGCCAGGTGAACCTGACTTGCAAGGTACTGATAAAATCGCCCTGTATGTGTATGTCAGATCTAGGGAATATTTATTTAAACAATGGGGCTAGCTCAGCAAAGAGCTGTCATATCCAAAATTAGTTCTTGCAACTCCAATTTTTCTACCTGTGCCGCATTAGTAGTTGAGTCAGGAGTTATTACTGTAACTGTACAGAAAAGTACTAAATCAATAATACACGCTGAGCTGTGGAGCTTTAAACAAAAATCAGCATCTCTGAAGGTTTTAAACATTTGACTTGTGGAATTGATTACAACTCATCAGAGACACTTAGCAAATTTATGTAAGAGCTTTTGTCACTGTGTTTACTTATTCATGGCCTACTGCAGTACCAGACCCTGCCTCTTCGTGGGGAGGACATGACACTTATCTCTCCAGTCTGCGCCTTGGACAGTCCCTGGAGCAAGTTTCATCAAACTGTTACAGGACAGACGGCTGAGGTAGAGAGCGTGTGGAATTAACATTCACATTACTCTTCCTTTACGATTAATCTCTAGCCACCAAAGCAAATGACAGAATCAGCTTAAGCCTCTACAGACACCAGGGTAGCTTATAATCTACTTCAAATTGGCATAGTTGTGCTAATTTTGAATTTTTGGCCTTAGGAAGAGTGCACTGCAGTGATTGACACCAGCAACCACTGCCTAGGAGTGGGAAACAGCAGTAATTTAAACAGCAGACCACACTGTCACTCCGTGCAGCGCAGACTTGTACTGACTTGTGCTGGTATTTTCTGCTGCCTATCTTTTCCAAACTCACCATCTTCTTTTTCTTTCCCCGGACCTGAGACAAACAGTGCTGTAGGGAACTCCCTAAAATTTAAATGGGAATCAGCACTATGTTAATGTTTCGCATCATGAAAAGTACACCAAGGGCCTTTCCACTGTTCTGATTTCAGCACCCTAGAAAGCCTGGGGTGTTGTGCAGCAAGATCAGTGCTCAGAGAAGCAGAAGCCAAACTGCACGTGCTCTGGGGAGTTCCCAGTCAAATCCCGGAAGAACAGTGGCACCCCTGGGTCACTGACTATCAAATAAAAATCTTCTAGATTATAATCTTCTACTTTCATACCTACATGCCAACTCTGAGTTCTAGGTACCAGCAGTCTCTAACACACATGGAAAAGGATGGTGGATATGGAAAAGGAGACTGCTTGCTAGCTAAGATTAGCATGAAGACAGCTTTTCTTTCTCTGAAATAGGCTTTCTAAACTTCTTTCCTTTCCTTTTAGATACATTCTTCTTTCCTTCTTTTTCTTCTAGCCTTTTAAAGTGGTTTTGTTGGTTGATTTCCAGGCAGGAAAACATTCATCACTCCACCTGCCCCACTTTTTGCCTCAGCTTAACAGTTTTGGGGATCTTTAATCAGAGCCAGTTCTAGTATGTCTTCCCCTGGTACCTATGGTAGAACTTACTTGGCTTTCACAAGGAGAAGAGTTTGCTGAGATACACAGATCTGGTTGGTCAGCTTAATGTTCTACATATTCAGTAGCTATCATCTGAGTGTAATCTTTAGATAAAAAGCTGCCTAAACTCATCACCCAGACTAAATTCTCCTGAATACATAATTAATGTAATCCTGGTGTCAGTTTTCCATTAATTATCTAACATCTCAGCCTTTAGTGAAACAGATCTAATAATACTACATTATGTCATTCTGTAAATTGAATCTTGTCCTTTTTAAAAATGTGAAAAACTAATGTCATGGTTAATGTGGATAAAACAGAGAGCAAATATGATATATGAATCGTTAAAGAAATAACACACATAATTCCTTCTTATTACTGCTATGTAAAATTTGTAATTCTGACAACGTGCATATTAATTCTGTAGTTTATCTGATGGTGCAAAGGTGCACTGTTAAGATTAGATTCACATTATGTTGTTGATCAAAGGGATTTTCCCTTCTTAATATTACGCTACAAGAAGAACATTTCAGAACAAAAAGAAAAAGATAAAAAAAACCAACCAAACAAAAAAGGGGCAGATGGGTCCAGTAAGTCATGGTGCAACTCTTATTTAAGAACATTCTAAAATTTATCTTCAGAGAATCCTATCAATAAACGGAAAGCAGCAATTTCCAGCATAGATGGAGAAAGAAGAGACAAGAGAGACAGAAAGAGGATGGAGGATGTGACGGAGGGGAACGCTTTTTACCTGGGACCATCATTATAACAGAGTTTTCCTCCAAAACAGGCTCTCCAGACTTCAGAAAACTTAGAGTCTCTCACCATGATTTTCCCTTTCTATTCTTTTGTGTCCTCTGAGTTATCATTCAACACAATCCAGCAGATCTGTCAGGGGAAATTAGCAAAGACTCACTGGTTTACATAATCTTTTATTGAAAATCACTGGAAGCTGATGTCAAACTCACTAGTTTAAAATCTTCAGCATTCTGCTAGTTCTTTTCTGAATGGCTACATTTATTTTCTGTATCTTCTCTGTAAATCCCCCACAAAGAAGACACATTACTGAAAATAAAAACATCTTCAGACACCTTTTCAAGCCATAGAGCTTTGTTTTGCTTTTCTCAATTATTTTAGCTTACAAATTACTTTTTCAAAAGTGATTGCTTATGTCTCTTATTTCACACTCATCTTTTCTGTAACACTGGACATCAGGTGGTGTCAAGTGGCACAGCTTCTACCAGTATCAGAGCCAATTAACATCAGCTGAGGGCTTGTACCTTTCAATTTCTCATTTCTCATTTTTATTCATCCCTCCTAACCCACAGGGATAACTCTTTCATTTTAACTACTATCCTGTTCTTACCGTCTATTCCTTTTATCATCCTCACTGGCTTTATTAAATAAAAATTGTATTAATATTATTTAAAGTGAAAATATAAACAACATTTAACATAAAATTTCAAACATAATAAAAAGCATACCCATGCAGAACATCATGTAGCTGCTGGATGTTTCGGTGGTATATGTTTTTTACAATAGAATCAGAAAAAGCATCAGCCTGAATATCTGTCTTCTTTATTTGTGTGGCAACCTTAAATGTTAGTTAAAACGTGTGCCTTTCACCTACCAGCAGCAACCTTCACTTTGTAGCTCAGTTTTACCTTTGCGAGAATTACTCAGGAGATCCAAATATTCCTATAAAGTACAGCGATTCAAGTATTTGACTGGAGGAATATAGCTTATTGAAAAAAGCAAACTGTGCAGCATCTTTGCAGAACTCATTAATATCATGCTCAGGAATATACAGAGATCTGACAACACACTTTAAGGTTTTTCTGGGAAAGGTTGTTTCGGAACAAACAAACAAACAAAAACCAAAACAAACTAAAATAAAAACACCCCACAAGAGGTGGCATTAGTCTTAAGCCTGTTTTAAGACAGCCTTCTGAACTGTACCTGAAATACTTATGGTTAGAGCAGTCAGACCTGCATTTTTCAATACAGTTGCACACAGGTAGATACAGAAATATGGCTCTCGGCAGTAGCTTGTCCATCAGTGTTCTGGATGCAGTCTTTGATACATGAATATGAGGGCTTGTGTTCAAAACTATACGTGACAAACGTCCTTTGACAGGCTGGGGTGTTCAGCTGCCATTCACTGCTCTTCTCATACTATGGGAAGGCAACAATAAAGACAGGAAAATGTCAAGCATCAGTCTGCCTTTCAAAAGGGATGATTCAATCAAATACAAGAAAAAGGAGCTTGAGGTAATTTAAATAATGGAAAAACTTCACACAAAACATGATGACTCTTAAGGTGGAAGGGAGATTGCAGAATCTCCATCCTCAGAGATTTTCACCATCTGAATGGACAAAGCCCTGACAGCATGAAGACACTATTGTGTTTCTGTAGGGATTATTATTTGTGTGTGTGGGTTTTTTTTAAATGGTGAAACATCTAAGTATGTCCAGAATTTCACTGAAAACACTTCATTATATTTGCCCTATTAAAGACGGTTAAAGCACAGGTAACACACAGAAGTGGAGTCACACTCTGATCATCAAATCCTGAATCAATCAAACATATATGGGTTGATCGGTGGATTACTCCCCTGCACCCTCTCTTTTTTTTTTAGCACTTTTTTAAGTTATCCTTGCATGTTGATGAAAAGTGTTTGGGCTGCATGTCAAATTTTCTTTTAAAGAATATAAAGAGATCTCAAAAGCTAATTTAAATATTAGAGAAAGTCTCAGGATGAAACTTCCATCTTTTTCTGTTTCCTTATAGGAGGTATATAAGATAAAGGTAAATGCAGAATAAGAACAAAGGCAAACTCAACAGAGATTTGCTATGTTATTCCAAGCAGTAGACTAAATTATTCAGAACTTAAAAATAAAAATGCAAAGTGAAGATTTAAAGCTTACTAATCATATTAAGGATAATCATATTAATCATATTAAGGATTGTTCTTATAAGTGGCATCAGTTTCCTCCTGCATGACTTTGAGAAATACTATACTTAATGTCCATTTCCACAGGTGATGACCACTCTGCATGATTCCAGAGGGGCTGGACTCACCTGAGAGATTAGCACAGAGCAAAGAAACAAGTGCTCCAGATGTCTCCGCTGCTGATTCCTGCATACTTGATCTGGCAACACTAAAGGGAACAAAAGCCCACTTATTTGATTTTCTGGGTGCAAGATGAAGGCCCTCAGTGACTCCTAACATGTGATTTAACCACTTTCTTTTCCACATTTATAAAGTTCATATTAAAATCCTATTTACTTGAAGTAGAGACCATCATAATGCCATAGTAATTAATCAATCAGGGATTAACTATGGCCTGGCTCAGTCTTCAAAACTGTGCAGGCTGGGGGACTGTCAGAAACCACTACTTCTTCCTTCCACCCTATCAAGTACCAGGAGAGAGGCAATCTCCAATTTTCTTGGAAATACAAATAATTTTTTTGCTAAAAGTCAGGTGCCAAAATGCAGATTTGCATTTCAGGTCTGTGTAACAGCCAACACACCCTGACAAGGATAGGGAGGGGCAACACACATGACACAATGCAGGTCAAAATATAGAAACTGCCAAGAAAAATGCGATGGCACAGCCTCAGGGAACATGCTGCGATATAGCTACAAATACAGGGTTCACACAGGAAAAGTCCGAAACTTACAATTCATAAGAATAATACATACATTTGGCCTCCCTCGCTTAATGAGGAAATTATCCATGATAAAACCAGTTTTAGATAATGGAAGTTTGCACACTAAGCTTCAAAGTACTAAATACACTTCTCTCTGTCTGCAAGTGATGGGTCATCACCTTAAAAAACAGACTCCTTTCTCTTCTGTGCAGAAACAAAATTGCTTCAGACTCAGTGGATACTTAGTGTGCTCTCTGCCCTTTGCAGATCAGTGGTGATGCTTCCTTTCCTATCACAATAATACTCAAATAGCATGACTGGTGTGACTGAATAGGCCATGAGAAGTGCCCTGTCTCATGACAGGATCTCAGCCTACCTCAGAAACAATAATTTTGCCATAGGCTGAGGTTATAAAAAAAGAGATCTGAAAATAATTACTTTGGTAGCTATATTTCACATAACTAGTAATTTGGGAAAGAACCACAAAACTGGCTTTATTTGCAAATACAAATTACGCCAAGGGGAGGGGGATGTTTTCCTGGATAATAAGCAGAAAGTTAATTGTTCTTCCGATCTAAAAAGCTAGGAGAGTAATGACATTTGTATCCTTTGTGGTTTCTGAGTGCTTACATTATTACATTCTCATTTTCGTTGAGTAGGGAAGTAATAAGGCTTGAACATGATACATCAGGAAGAACTGCATTGCAAAATTTCAGAATAATAACAATGTGTTTAGGGCTTTGCTCCCTGTTGTTCAGGATTTCAGAAAACCATTTTTAAGAAAAGGAAAGTCACAGTAGTACCTTGGTCTTGTGTTTTTGGATGGGTTAAGTTCCCAGTTTCTGTGCCTCCCAGGAGTTTTGCCACGGTGCTCACCTGAAGAGGTGGATGATAAAATGATGTCCCCTCTCTTTATATAGTTTTACTTTGCTTGATGTTGATCTATTATTAGCCATTATCTAATTTAAAAAATCTAGTGAGTGACTACTAAAATGTTTAAAAACAAACCTTTTGCAAATCATAGAGTTTGGTTATACTTAAGATTAATTAAATTTCATGGGGAAGGTTGTATATTTTAAATTTTATATTTTCAATTACATTCCACCAATTTTTCCTCTGTCACTTTTCAGTACACAGCCGTTCCCAGAACAGTTGCAAAGCACATGAGGAAAGGGAATTCTCACATTCATTGGCCACAACTATTTTCTGAAAATTGGGTGGTAACGCAGCATGGCACGGTCTTGTAACAAGACACACAGAAAGGAGAATAAAACAATTTCAGAAAGGAGTGCCTGCTCTCCAGCTTTATTTTTAATAAAAAAAAAATAATCTAGATCTTTCATGAATTTTATTTCCTTGACCGAGACATAGAGCCTCTCTATGTGAAAGAATACCTACGGATACTGCAAGGATCAGGAATGAGACTCTCTATGGAAACAGGATCACCATGATCCTTACACTAGTTTCCATCCGGTTTGAAATTATAATTCAAGACTGACTCCTTGCTTTTCAAACCTGTATGAACCTGCTCTATCTTGGTGTCTGCCCTTAAAGTCAAGTAGCCCCTTTCCTGTTTATTTTTATCGCTTTTCTTTTTATTTTCTCTTTCAATTCTTCCATTTGTACATATTCATAATTCTTGCATAATTGTACCTATTTAGATATTTGTACAATAAGCCCATTCCATGTGCTTCAGTCCTGCCTGGCTCCTCCACAGTCCCTTTGTGTCTGAGCCAGCTGAGGCAGCAGGAGAGACAAGAAAGCAGAAAGTCAGTTCTCAGTTCCTGGGTCAACTGGCAACCGAGATAGCTTCAGGAATAATTCTGAACAGATCAAAATCAAAACAAGATAATAAAGGAGTCATGCAAACACATAAATCGATACAGTAATGGGTCACTGAAGTCACAGCATCATCACTGGCAGGCAGCCTGCAAGTATAAAAGGAAATGGCTACAGCAGGAGGGGAAATTTTCAAGTGAGCAGTACTAATGAAGTGCAAATCTTGCTAATATTATAATAACTAAGCTGAGATATGCAGAAAAGAAAATTATATACAACTAATTCTCCAGAAATTGGAGTGTTTTGATCCACCTGCAGCACCTGCGGCCAGCAGAAACATGGTTTTCAGCGAACCATGACTGCATAACTATCTTTCTAATTTAAAAAAAAGCATCTGAGCACATCCTCCTGTCCTAAGAAAGTGAACAGAAATGAGATTCACCTATGTGCCAAAAGCTTAATCCTGTGAGTTTACAAGTGTAGGTATAGTGAGTTTGAATGTAGCATGGCGTTAGGATGTTTTCCTGAATTAGGACTAAAACCTGATGAAAGCATGAATCTGTGCACCCCACCACCTTCAGATACTGCTTCCAAAGAATAGGAGGATTAGAAAAATAAGTGAGTTCCAGTATGGATAATAGTATATGCAACTATAGCTGACAAAATAAAAATATCTGTAAGTCGGAAAACTGCCACATTTGGAAAGCGACTTTCCTAAAAAGCAAGGTATTACACAACTATTTATGCTTAATGTTTTACACCTTCTTCTAGTGCATCTGGTGCTGTTTATAGTCAGAAAAGCTTATTGGAAAACTCCTGTGTGACTTGAATGTACTTTTCTTGTTTTGTCAGTGTTAGGATATGTGCCAATTTAAGTATCTGCTGCTTGAAGTTTAAAAGATACTCGGAAGACTGGCAATACCATCATAAATCAGGACAGAGAAGATAGTTAAGCCTGAAGCATTTTCAGATTAACATCTATGACTTAGAAACAGATACTTTTTCTTAAAATAGTTATGACTGAAAGGTTTGCAGACAGAGACAAACAGGCATGAAAGGAAAAGTCTTTCTAGAGGCCCAGTGGAAATTACATTTCATTATTTTAATTTTACAAGAAGAAATTAACCTTAGTGCTAACTGGTGTACCACTGTGATTGCACGTCTAACTCAGGTGCAGTTGCAGCTACATTCCTACATTAACATCAAGTCACCTATCAGCAGGAAGTTTGAAAATCTGTGTGAAAAGGGAGTAAAAATAGCATGGAAAATACATGTTGAAAGGCAGATACTGTTATTTATACTTATATATACACACATATGTGTGTGTGTGCATATGTGTATACATAAACAACCCATGCTAAATGTGGTGTGACAAGTATATGCTCTGACTGACATTTTACTAACAAAAGCAAACCAAACTCATGCCAGGACCCCTAATGTGTTATCTTTGTGATCTCTGGTCCTCCCCTGAAGAGCCCCTGAGTCACTCACTCTGTCACAGGGGTCTCTCCCCCCATGCAGCCACCAGCAGAGGCAGTAAGCCTGGGGAGGTCTGTGCAGCCTAGCAAGCTGCCCGATCCACTGGCCAGGACCCATCATGGTGAAGCCGCATGGGGGGGAGCACAGAGAGGTGCCTCTGGAGTACAGCCATCCACCATGCAGGAAACCACTGAGTCGCTGCCCGAGTGGGAAGCCACCCACCCAGGGAGGACCTGCCACGGATGCTTTGATGTAATTTCTTGTGCTGCTTCTTCCTCTAGGCAAAATCCTCATCCATAAGCTCTTCCAGATCATTTAATTCCACAACTGTTCCAGAATTCTGGCTTTCCGCAGCCCAATTTCAAGTTGTGAAACTGAAATCACATTTTTCTCAGCTTATGCCAGCAGAAAAAAGTGCAAACACATGTAAGAAGAAAATGCAGACTTTGAAGGGTGTGTGAATGTGCATTTTCTACAGTTAACTAGGCTTTATCTTTGAGAACCCTTAAAGTTCTTCCAATTTATTGAACTATTACAACTGATCTGTGTCATTCCAGCTAGCTTGGATCTACAGCAGTACTTAGTCAGTATAAGTTTTCTTACCTTACATGCAGCAATAACTGGCAAAAGTGCTTCTGTAAACAAAACAAAAAATACATTATTCATGGCTTTTTACAGAGATACAGCTGCTTCTCTCCACAAGGTTTTATATCACCTCTCAGCTAAACTGAAAGACCATTACCATAGTACAACTTCATTTAAGATGTTATATTTTTGTTTACTTGTCAAAATTGGAGTATGAAGGGAACCATTTTTCAAAGACATACCAAAGTTTTAAGGATGATAGAAGCAGACTCAGGGGCATGAAAATAGTTATGCATGCAAAATCGGTAACAGGAACTAGGTCTCTTGTCTTCTGCAGCTCACATCAGCACTTGAAGTCAATTGGAAGCTCAATAACTGTGCAAGCATTACTTTAATCCCAAATTAATTGACTCTGCCTTTCAGTGATTATTAGCTTGCATGTTATGCAAGTTCAGGTTATGCATGGCCACAGTGTTTCTGATCAAAGCATGATAAGTATCCTTGTTCACGAAATACATTTTTACTGATCTTTAGACGGTTCTGAATCAGTGTAGCTATGTGGTTTGTGTGTTACCCACCTGAGATTAAGCAGTCCCTCATTCTGTGCCCTGCTCTGGGGAACAGCCTGCTAAACGTGAAGAAATGTGGATGTGGTGGACTCCTTCCCTTGACTAATGAACATTTGGAATCAATTCAGCAAGAAAAAGCTTTAAGCTGCCTGACTTCACCATATTTTTGTGTCTATAGTTTTTCCCTCTATATATTCCATAATTAGGAGCAGTATAATTCTTCACTAGTTGCTTTAAAAGTTCACCAAAACCAAAATGTCCAGAGTTTTCCCTAGACTAGATGACAACAACCTTGTACAACTTTGTACAAAGTACAAAACAATGTAGCTCCAGCTATTTTTCTACCAGCCTGGAAGCAGTACTTGTAAACCCCTCAAAAGAACAGGATTTAACATGAACTTCCATGCTCTAAGACCCCTTTGTTAATTCGGAGTACTCTGAGACAGCTTTGCTCTAAATTTTACAGTAATGGACAGCAACATAAAATAATTAAAACAGACTGAGATTGCTAGAAAGGGCAAAATGGGTAAGCATTTGTGTTCATAATTCCATTGTTATGTCAGACAGACATGGACGGTTTTGCACATCCTGCCACACTGAGGCTGAACCCAACGCCCTCACCAGGTGCAAGAGATGTTGTATGGTATGAGATATACTGGTACATGCACAGGGTGTTTTATTGTGGGTGCCAAGTGGACGATCAGGAAGGGGCAAGACTGGGAGGTTGCTGATGTTGGCAGTTCTCCCCTTGAGATGGAGGTAGCTCTGCAACAGGCAGTAACTCTTCCTCTTGCTGGTATGTGGACACCCAAGGTTTTTCCACTGCCAGCAGGTGAGGAAACTATATACTAACAGTATGACAGAAATTACTTTTCTCAGCAAATGAAATAAGAATATGTTAAGAAATGTTAGGGTTATGTCAGCGTTTTGCTAAATTACCAATGGCAGCTTGAGGGAGGAGAAACATGACAGTGAACTCTCTAAATATCATCTGCTAATTAAGTGATGATGTGAATACCAGTGCTAGAAAAAGCTGCAGGTTTTGCATTTGTCACATGACAACAGAGGCTGCTAAAATAATCCTGGTGCAAGTACAGTTTTGAACCAGTTCCAGTCTGGAGATCATACTATTCATAGGGTTTGCTCTCAATATGTTAGTTATTCTTCTCTGCCCTTCTATCCCCCACCAAGAAGTTAATCAGCCTTGCAGCTACCCTGTCAATTGGTAAGTTTCCTTTAAACAGCTACATACAAAAGCAGCTTGCCAGAGCATGCTAGCAAGTGCTAGGACAACACTACTTGCCTGTGTAGCAAAACGGAGGAAGCAGGGAGTGGGGAGAGTAGGGGAAACAAGTGCTCAAAATTAAAAAAAAAAAAAAAAAAAAATGCACTGAGTGAGGTTGCACAAACTTCTGTAAAGTTAAACATTAGATCTGCTCGCTTTTCCGTGGCTGGTCTAATTAGTGCCACCACAAGTTCAGGTTTCATGTTTGCTAAGCACCTGTCCTACTTCTGTCCCTACTGTCCCTGGGCACAGCTGATCAATCCACCACAACTCTCTCTGGCTTTGCTGTATCAGGAGCACTCCACAGCTCTGGTCTCCCGACTAGTCAAAGCTGGAGCATTTTGGGATATGTTGTGTCTTCCTCTAGACCTGTATCACCGTCTTTCTTTTCCATGAGAAGCAGGGCAAAGAGGAACAGCAGACATCCGTGTGTCACTCTGGCTTGGAGTCAGGACTTAGCTGGAACAAGCAGGAGTCTAGGAAGTGCTTTTGGGTGACCCTGTGAATGTGGCCTTATGTCATTAGACTCATCAGCCCAACCCTGACCTCAAACAGTTCAGCTGTCCCACCAGTATGTAGCATCCCAGGGCTGTTCCCTCTATTTGCATCTCTACTGCTAAGCCCTTGCCCAGACAGACAATTACTTGCTTTCAGCTAGTCCCCTCCCAACTACATTCATACCTTTGCTCACTAGTGGCATAGCCTGCCACATAGATCTAATGACATGAACAAAATTCCTTGTGGTGTTTAAATTTTGCAGGATGGGTTCTCCATTCACATGCCTGTGGTCTCTGGTCATTGCTTCCTAAGACAGCAACATGTGACCTCCAGGCTGGGAGATGAGCTGGCCCTTAACTGCTGCAGCTCTTCCTTCATGTCAATGGCAGATGAAGGCTTTCAGCTAAGATGAACAGGAATCTACAACAAAATGAAACAATAATGAAACCTACAATTTTTTTTAACCTTTTGGAAGCACCATTTCTTGACTTCCTCTTATTTTTTCTCCATTACTTTCTTCTAATACTCGTATTTATTTCGTAATATTATCATGTTTAAAGGAAGGGCCTGGTTTCCAGTACTGATAAAAGTCTTTCTCTTGGCAAAAGGCATGCTGGGAATCTGTGGCTTAATTCAAAGTGGATACAGCCATGCCAGATCCAATATCGTAGTCATTTTGTATGCTGCTCAACCTGCTTTGTAGCCTGCTCCCTTACCAGTGTTGTGATTTTGATGTAACTGATCTCACAGAATAGAAAATATTGAGGAACATGAAGACCTTTCCTGCTATATAATAACACTTGTTGATACATACCACTTACAAAACTTTTGCTTTGACAAGAAAAGTTTGACAAAAAAGGTATTTGGACCATCTATCTGATAAAACCAAACGAATAAAGGATGTTTGTCCACCTGCCCATTTTTATAAAGTATATAGTTTTATGGCACATTCACAATATCTCTACTATTTCTGAGTTCTGCAGATAACTACATATCATTTACACTTGAAGAAAACAGAAATAACTGTGCCCATAAGCTGCAAGACAGACAATATAATTTGGTGCAGTTTCTTTTTTTCAAGATACTGCCTGAAAGAACAACAGGAAGTTATCAAGTACATGCTCACTTTGAACATTTCATTCCTGATGTTACAACAAGTGTTTAAAGCATAGCCCACTAAATCTAAACAAACCCCTTTAAATCTGCTTCCTTAGTTATTGTGAAAACAGATATTTTGTCTGCCCTTCAGGTTTTTTATACCCATTGCATTCTCTCTCATATTGCTCCAAGGCTCCATACATCATAGGTTGTCAGAGGCACCTCTGGGACTGAAGGCAAGAGGCAGTTTTGCAGAGTCAACTGCGAAGGTTCTGCAGGAGAGCTAGGGAGGAAGGCTGGGGAACTGCAGGCCACCTGAGGGGCTGTGGGGGCTCAGAGGACACTGGGAAACACTAGTGAGGTCCAGGAGGGGTTCAGAGCTGGCCAGAGAAGAGTTAGTGATCCCTGCCTGTGCATGAGCCTCTCTACTCCCCAGAAGATGTTGAGCTTAACTTTACCACTCCACAAGAAAACAGCATCCCCCTCTGCCCAGAGTCTTCACTCCATTGCCTCTCCGGTGGAGTGTAGGAATGGGCGTGGGGGTAGAGGTGCTGGGAGCCCAGATTCCCTTCCTCCTACCTTCAACCTCCTTCCTCCCTGGTTGTCTAACTTTAGGCAAAGGTTTATGCTTGGAAATAGCAAGATTGGTCCAGAAAGGAAAAGCCACGATGTTTGAATCACCAAGTGTCTAGAGTATTTCTGTAGCTGGTGGTGGGAGCTGGGCAGATGCACTTCACATTTAAACCAAGCTGAGACTGCAAGACAAAATGAGCAAAGCAGCTACAATCAGCTCTGCCATGAGTGATTTTTAATTTAGTATTTGTTAAAGACACAAAGCCATTCAGCAGCTTAGCACAAACTCAATGGTCTTACCACCCCTTGGGTATGGCGGGGAGCTGCTGGCCACTTCGCCCTCTTCACTGCACTGTACAATATTTATGTCATGCATGAGTGGAGGTGAATGCAGTGGCTCTGCTGAGCATGCTTTCACAGCTTGCTTGCTTTTACTTTTTTTTCTGACACTGGGTCTCTTATTTACACCCTTCATTCATCTGGGCTGGATTAAAGCAAAATGAAATATCCATTCTCAGAAGCAACCAAAACTTCACAAATACAGCATAAACAGCAATGACTTATATGAACAGAATAAATGCTGTAGAATATCTATGCATATAGTAGGTCAGGAAGCTAATAAACCTGCCTTTATCTGTACTTAGCAGAGCTGTGAGTACAGTATGTGCTTCTTCCATTTGGTTAGTGAACATTTAGATGGTAATCAATGTCTCTTTAGCACATGAAGTAGAACATTACCTAAATGTGGGAGGTGAAAGGATTGGACTAAAGCATTCCCTACTGCCTTAAAATAAGATTTATTATTCTTTGCCTTAATATAGATCCTGAATAATAAAAGACAACAGTCCTTTGGTGGAAGTGGTACCCTATGTGTCAATTATAGTGGCAGGCCAACTTGATTAACACCTGTTCCTTTCCATGGGAAAGTTAACCTTTAGTAATGCAGTTGTCACAATTGTTTTTAAATTCTAGTGTTTCTCCTGATGGCAAATTTTAAGTTAACTGTTTTACTTTTCACTAATAGCCTTCACATCTTTTCTGTAAACACTGAGAGAGGATTCCAGGATCCCCTTATAAAGCAAATTTATGGACCCATTATTTTTGGTGCCTAGAGACCTCACATTAAATATCACTGAAGACTTATTAATTTAATGACTGGATTATTCTATTAATGTAGATTTCACCATTAAAGACATCCCAGGCCTGCCACTCACTTTGAGCTTACAATGTAGCTCAGGCTTTTAATGCCACTGCAGTATCGGCTGTACTGTAACTGGGTGTACCTAATGGGGAGTTAAAACCTCCTGCTGATGCTTTCATGCCTCAGTCTTCAATGGGCTTTGTATGTGACCTTAAACATAATAAATATTGAATCCTCCTCCTACTGTGATCAGCAGTTGGTGATGCAACACTGCAAAGGCATTCCTGTGAGCAAACCAATCATATTAGTAAATTTTCCAAGTGAGTATTTTTCTCAAGAACAGATAGTGTCTTATGTAGTCCTGAACACAGACAGTAACATCATCCCAGACAAGCGAGAACAGCATTTGGGCATGATCTCTCTGAGCCTCAACTACTTAACATGGCAATTTAGGACAGCAAATAAAATGGAGTTGTGAAATCCATACTAATAAACGTGTTGAGATTCTTGAACGGAATGTGCTAAGGGTATTAGATATGAAGACTATTGTTTAACTACACTTATTTATATGCTTCACTAAAATTTATACATAATTATGTTTTTTACATATTTTTTTAATTTGCAAAGTAATTTGATTTTGTTTTTCTAAAAAAAATTTATGGGAGTATGTTCTATTTTCAAAGTGACTCTATGCATATACCCATTAGACAAACTGTATCATGCCTTTTATGCTGGATTTCTTCTTATGTAAGAGTATACAAAAATCTCACGTAATTTATTTTCAATAATTTCATAACAAATATTCAGGGTTCTTTCTGTCAGTTTTTCCTGAGCAAATCAGATACATAGTTTTCACACAAGTCATTTGTTGCTTTCAGAAACATTTAGGCCTTTCGAGTTTCTTGATGCATGGGATAGTGCATTTGAATTGGAGGTAGTTCATACAGGTTGCTCTAATGTTTGCAATTTCAAGTGAAGTTTAAAATGGGAGGTATTGCACAAAATTGTCTCATCTGATTTTCTCTCTCTAAATATATTTCCAACAACCCTAACTAAACTAATAAGCCCCAGACTTTTTCCCATTCTGCCAAACTTTGCCTTCTAACTACCAATAATACCCTGCAAGATATTATCCAGTTAAAACTCAATTTTCTTTTGTGAAAGAAAATGAAGTGAGATCTGGCAGAAATTGGGACAGGGATCACTTTATCAGAACATCTAGACCCTTCTGGGAAATGAAGGAGCTAAAGACATTTAGACATTTAAATGGATATAGAAGGAAAATGGAAGGATAAGAGACATGAGCAAAACTGGTCTGTCAAGAGGACTCGCAAGGTCTCCCACTGAACCCTCCCACTGCTTCTCCCTCTTGCCATGCGTCAAACCTGCTATTATCATTTCTTTTCAAGATGAACTCTGCAATTTTCCCTGCTTGTGGGCTGGTTCACCAAACTGCAGTGCTGATCTTGGGCAACTGCATTTCCCAGGCTGGCCCTGCCAGATTTCACTTGTCTCCTAGATGTCCCATCAGTAGCTCTGAATATTATGAATGCACAGAGACATCAAGGGTGGGTCTTCATGCATAGCATTACAGCCACTAGAAATGCTATTGCAACACAGGCCTACATGTACATCTTGTCATACCATAAGCTTATAATTTTCAACCATCCACAAACTTTCTTCCTGACCCTTTGCTTCCTAGAGGAGAGGTTTTTCTAGTCTTTTGTTTCATTTTTTCCCTATTTGACTTTCCTCCATTACCACAGGTGACCAACCTGCCAGGTGGTACTGGCAATGTTAAGGGTTAATATTGAAAATATTGTTACTTGCATGGGTTGCCAAGACCTGGGGTGTGGGATAACTACAACCATTAGCTTCAGATACAGCATATCTGTGAAAAGAAACCAGAACTGAATTCACTAGACACTCCTCCAGCAACAATATGACCTTAATTACTCAGTCAGGATTATGTATTAAACTTACGTAATATTGGTTACAAAAGAACGCAGATATTTAACATTTTTTTCCATTACTACTCATCCTCTTGAGGGAAAACGGTTGCAAAAACAATACCTGGAATAAAATATGAAAGGTGTCAGGTATTTTCAGCAACATTTTTCTGGCCTTTTTTGGCTTTCAGAAAATCCTTATATATTTATATATAGCTGAGGCACAACTCTATTGTCATAGTTGCTGCTGCCATCCTCTAATAGCAAGCATATATTGACAGCGTTGTGATTCCAAAGTCCTTAGAGGTAGCATATCTACTCTCCAGAACTTCCAGTACTAAGGTTCTCTCATGAAGCATGACCACAGGCTCAGCTTGGTGAGAGCCTAGTCTGCAAGACAGGTTATAACACTATTTGAAAGGCTGAGAGGATTGGGTTTGTTTAGCCTGGAGAAGAGAAGACTGAGGGGGGATTTCATAAATACCTATAAATATCTAAAGAGTGGATGTCAGGACGATGGGACTAGGCTCTCTTCAATAGTGCCCAATGACAGGACAAGGGGCAACGGGCACAGGTTGGAACACAGGCAGTTCCACCTAAACACGAGAAGAAACTTCTTTCCTGTGAGGGTGCCAGAGCAGTGGCACAGGCTGTCCAGGGAGGCTGTGGAGTCTCCTTCCCTGGAGACATTCAAAACCTGTCTAGGTGCGTTTCTGTGCCCCCTGCTCTAGGTGTGCCTGCTCAAGCAGGGGGGTTGGACAAGATGATCTCTAGACGTCCCTTCCAACCCATGCCATTCTGTGATTCTGTGATTTGTTTCAACAAACTGTCAACAGATGAATGCCCATGAAAAGGCTTGGTCCAAAATTCATGTTGCTTTGACAAATACAGCATTAACACAGAGTTTGATTTCCGTGTTATGCCTATGCATTCTGAGAGTACTGAAGGAACTGGCAGAAGTTCTCACCAAGCCTCTTTCCCTCAATTATCAGCAGTTCTGGATAAATGGGGAGGTCCCAATTGACTGGAGATTAGCAAATGTGACACCCAACTACAAGAAGGGCCAGAAGAAGGATCCAGAGAACTACAGGCCTGTCAGCCTCACCTTGATGCTGGGGAAGGTTATAGAGCAGATCATCCTGAGTGCCATCACACAGCACATACAGGATAACCAAGTGATCACGCCCAGTCATCACAGGTTTAGGAATGGCATGTCCTGTTTGAGTAACCTGATCTCTTCCTGTGACCATGTGACCTGCTTAGAGGAAGAGGGAAAGCCTGTGGATGTTGTCTACCTAGGCTTGAGTGAAGCCTTTAATACCCTTTCCCCAAAGCATTGTTCTGGAAAAATTGAGTGTTCATGGCTTGGACAGGTATATTCTTTGCTGGGTAAAAAACTGGCTGGATGGCTGGGCCCAGAGAGTTGTGGAGAATGGAGTTAAATCCAGTTGGCATCCGGTCACAAATGGTGTTCCCCAGGGCTCAGTGTTGGGGCCAGTGCAGTTTAATATCTTTATCAATTATCTGGATCAGGGAATTGAGTGCATCCTTAGTACGTTTGCAGGTGACACCCAATTGGGCAGGAGTGTTGATCTGTTTGAGGGTAGGAAGGCTCTGCAGAGGGACCTAGATAGGCTGGATCAATGGGCCAAGGCCAACTGTGGGGTTTAACAAAGCTAAGTGTCGAGTCCTGTACTTGAATCACAACAAATCCATGCAACGCTACTGGTTTGGAGAAGAGTGGCTGGAAAGCTGCCCAGTGGAGAAGGACCTGGGAGTGTTGGTGGACAGTCAGCTGAACATGAGCCAGGAGTGTGCCCAGGTGGCCAAGAAGGCCAATGGCACCCTGGCTTGTATCAGGAATAGTGTGGCCAGCAGGAGCAGGGAAGTGATTTTCCCCCTCTACTCAGAACTGGTGAGGCCACACCTTGAATACTGTGTTTAGTTTTGTGCCCCTCACTACAAGAAGGACATGGAGCTGCTGGAGCATGTCCAGAGAAGGGCAGCAAAGCTGGTGAATAGTCTAGAGCACAAGTCTCATGAAGAGAGGCAGAGAAAACTAGGATTGTTTAGTCTGGAGAAGAGGAGGCTGAGGGGAGACATTATTGCTCTCTACAACTACCTGAAAGGAGGTTGTAGCGAGGTGGGTGTTGGCCTCTTCTCCAAGGTACTAGTGATAGGATGAGAGGAAATGACCTCAAGTTGCATCAGGGGAAGTTTAGTATCACAGAATCATAGAATGTCCTGAGTTGGAAGGGACCCACAGGATCATCAAGTCCAACTCCTGCCCCTGCACAGGACAACGCCAAATTTATACCATATCTCTGAGGGCATTGTCCACGTGCTTCTTGAATATCACCAGGCTTGGTGCCCTGTCCCAGTGCTCCATCACCCTCTGGGTGAAGAACCTTTTCCTAATATCTAACCTAAACCTCCCCTGGCACATCCTCCTGCCATTCCCCCTCTTCCATTTCTGAGGAAGCTGCAGACCACAGTGAGGTCTCCTCTCAGACTCCTCCAGGCTGAACAAACCAAGTGATTTTAGCTGCTCTTTGTACAATTTAGATTGGATATTAGGAAATATTACTTCACTGAAAGGGTTGTCAGGGATTGGCCCAGGCTTCCCAGGGAATTGGTTGAGTCACCATGTCTGGAGGTACTTAAAAGATGTTTGGATGTGGTGCTTAGGGACATGGTTTACTGGTGAACTGGCATGGTTAGACTTACTGTTGGACGTGATGATCTTAAAGGTCTTTTCAGACCTATATGATTCTGTGTGTGATTCTGTGCATGTGATACAAATTTTCATATCCCATCCCTATCAAAGGCCATAACGTCACCGTGTATTCATTAGGCGTATCTTCCTTAACCCATTTTCACAGGATTTTATATCTCATATCATTCTCCCAAACCAACTAAAACATTCTTATGTAGACTGTACATTAATAGTCACAACTTTTATGAAACATTTCTCAGTTAATGCTTTAGGAGATTCTTAGATGATTATATCTACCAATCAATGCTCCAGCAGGTCCCATAGTACCACGAGTGTGAAAGACATATAGACAGCTATAAAAAGATATTGTTGGTAATGTTTGAATAAGACATGGAAATAGGCAGGTCTCCTGTCCACAGTGTTAGTACAGCTGCAGCACTTTATTAAAACAGTGGAGCATAACCTCTGAAAGGAGCTGAGCTTTGGGTAGGATCCAGCCCCATGCTGAACTTGGTGGTAATGTGACTGAATTTCAGATCAGCTTCTTGCTGAGTACTAAACAAATCTAATGAGACTGGTGGAAGTTGCTTATGTTTAGTGTCTTTTAAAGCTTGACCCAAAGCAAATAAAATGAGACAGAAAACAAGACATGAGTGAATGAAAGAAAGAGATGGAGAAGAACAACCTGTGGCTGAAAACCAAATATGTGAAGCAATAAAAATGAAGAAAAATATTTTCTTAGCTCCTTTTGTTAATACTATTGCAGTGCATAAGGTGCTAGAAAGAGATTAGGAAGTAATAATCTTTTTCATGACCCATCTTGCCTTGCATTTTTCCCTGCCATTGCACCAGTTTTTTTACAGCTGATTCCGCATTTATTTACCTTTTGGTCCTCCTAAAATTACTCTGTAATTTCTTTTGCTCCTCTTCTGCTTACTTCAGAACTGTTTTCCTGCCAACTTTACTCACACTGGTCAAAGTCAACACATTAGAAACTGTCCCTGAGTTTCACAATATTTCAGTATTCTTCAGCTGATTCTAACATAGTGCTGATCAACCTAAGAACAAAACAGCAATATGAAGAAGTGAGAAGCGAGTGTGATGATTTCAGCACACAAGATGCTTGGTTTCCCCCATTCCATGATCACACTGGCATGTCCATGTAGTTCAATTTCACTGCTTACTCAGCTGATCCACAAAGCATATGGGCTCACAACAAGCAGAGAGAATGTGGAAATGGTAAGACAGAGACTCAAGATGACAAGCAGGGCTGACCCTCAGGTCTTGCTCAGCCAGAGTAGTTTGCCATATTATTTTCTTGACAAAGGGTCTCAGCAATTGTCACCATCTGATCCGCATTATTAACTCTCCATCTGATACCATCTGGAAAAGAGCTGTTCTTTTATTTTCTGGCATAATGACAAGAATGGGCAGATTAACTTCCAGGCAGGAGAGGGAAAAAGAAGAAAATTATATAAGTAGCATAAAATACACACAGCTCCTGGGCAACTTAAAAAATCAATTCCAGCAACTGGCCTGGAAGTCATCTCCTCAGGCTGGTTTCATGTGAAATGAGGAGCTTCTGTCTTTGACTTGACTTCATTTTAATTCTGTATAGAGTGAAGCTATTCTGATTCTCAGCAGATGCCAGGGTCAATGAGAGGAGACACTAGCAGATCCTTTTACATATCAGTGTAAGAAGACAAAGGAATTTACACCATGTGATAGTGGACCATTATGGAGGTAAAAGGCTTCCCTTGCAAGAAAAGTGTTCAGTTTGCAAACAGGCATCGAAACCACTTCTCAGCTATGAGTCAGTTTACCATTTTAGACAGAAATGTAATTTATTGTCCAGTAATTTGCACAAATTTGCCCTATATCACAACTTGCTGGTAGATGACTGTGAGACACTGATAGTCCTCCACTAACACAGTGAAATACAGCTGCCACCATTTCCACAGGCTTAATAACATATTATGTAACATCACTTTTTTTTCACAGTATGTGAAACAATCCATCATGCCTTATTGTATTGTCACAGTACTACAGGTAATATCTGATCCCCAGAGTTTATGCAGAAAATTAGGTAAGTAATTAGGTAAGTATTGCAAAGAACACACAAGGATTTCGGAGCTGTATTAAAAACTTGGCATTCACGGTAGTAAGAATTAGGATCTTACAATTTTGTAATACGCTGACCTTATACTCACAACAGTTCATTTTGTGGATATAAACTTCAGGTATGACAGATTAACATTTATTCAGAGTTAATGCTTGGTATCTACAGATGACATAGTTTGCAATACAATATACATTCTGGTTCTCTAAGATTAAAGAAAACCCATGACCTGTGCAGTGAACCCATCTATAATAGATTATGTACAGTGGTCTTCTGGCAGAATGGGGTGAATCCATGACATTAAAAAAACAGTGTGGTCAGCTAACCCCTGACTACATAAAGACCTACCAACATGAGGTATACTTACACAGTCAAGCTTATTACTTTCTATTTCACAGGTTCTCACAAGTAACAGAAGAGGTGCAAACAAACTGTGCTTACCCCTTGTTCTAAAACTTAACTATTTAAAACACATGTTGGCTTTAAATCAGCAATAATTCATTTCACTAACTCTTCTATGTTGACTGAAAAGACAGAAAATATATAAAAGTAAGAGTAGATGTTGAGCCTAGAGGGCTAGCTTTTTACTTGCTAAGTATAAAAAATTAATTTAATTTAAAATAAGATCACATAATCATAGAATCATTAAGGTTGGAAAATACCTCTAGGATCACCAAGTCCAACCATCAATCCAACGCCACCATGACTCCTAAACCATGCCCTGAAGTGCCATGTCTACATATCTTTTAAACACCTCCAGGGATGGTGACTCCACCACCTCTCTGGGCAGCCTGTTCCAATGCCTGACCACTCTTTCAGTGAAGAAATTTTTCCTAATATCCAACCTAAATCTCCCCTGATGCAGTTTGAAGTTGTTTCCTCTTGTTCTATCACTAGAGCCCTGGGAGAAGAGGCCAACACCCACCTCACTACAACCTCCTTTCAGGTAGTTGTAGAGAGCTATAAGGTCTCCCCTCACCTTCCTTTTCTCCAGGCTAAACCACTCCAGTTCTCTCAGATGCCTCTCATAAGACGTGCCCTCCAGACCCTTCACCAGCTTTGCTGCCCTTCTCTGGACACGCTCCAGCACCTCCATGTCTTTCTTGTACTTGGGGGCCCAAAACTGAACACAGTATTTGAGGTGCAGCCTCACCAGTGCCGAGCACAGGGGCACAATCTCTTGCCTACTCCTGCTGGCCGCACTATTCCTGATACAAGCCAGGATGCTGTTGGCCTTCTTGGCCAAAATGGTTCAGCTGTAAGGAACCTACAAAAATACTCTAGTCTAACTGCTTGACGACTTCCATATTTAATCTGGAAATATGTGAGACACCCAGGAGAGAATCACCAGGTAGCATCAACAGCCCCTTTTAAATTGGAAGAAAAATCCCCAATCACCTTGAATTTAATGAAAAGAAACACATCAAATTAAACCTCATTGAAAAACATTGTGTCCTGAAAATGAAACTTTTAGGATCACAGTAACCCTTCAAAAACTCTTGCAGGCCACCACACACATTTCACATATACCTTTTAAAAGAAAATGCAAGTGAAACTGTTTAGTGGGTCACTGTGTATTAGCTGCAAGCAACTTGCCCTGGCCCTACAGTGCATCCAGTCCCCAGACCATGGCCGGAGAAGAGGGACACTGTCACACATTCAGAAGTCAGACAAGAAGCAATACCCAGCTTCTGGCTGGCATTTATCTTCTTGTTTACCACTGATATCAATTTATGTGTTAACATCATTTGGGGTTTTTTAACTAATTTCTCTGAGGATAAAAAATAAATGAAAGCTCACTTCCTCTGACCATTTGTCCCAGCTATGAGTCATAGGAAATTATTATTTATTTAAAGTCCAAACCTTCACTGTTATGGCAAATATCCCTCAGATCCTTTCCCACATCTTCTTTTTTTGACAAATTAATGAAAATAGACTGCTGATTATTTAAAATATGAGCTCAGAAGTGCTGCTGCTTTAGTGAGTCAGCTACACATAAAGAAGTTAATACCATTTTGGCTTGAAAATGAAGAAAGTAAGATTAGAGACTAAAATAGTATCTTTAATCTCATTTTTCACTGCAAGAATATATGTGTTTTAAGTCTTAGATATAAACTTTTTTCTTTAATTATGAATTGTTCTAAAACACTTAAAACCTAAACAGGGCATATGACATTCATAAATATGCAGAATTGCAAGCAAACAAGAGTTTGAAAGCTCTAAGATTCAAAAGCCTTTTTCACAGACTGGCAGAGCAATGCAAGGGTTAAGTATACTTTAGAAAAGTTAAAGATCACTCAGGTTTGTCTTCCCTTTGAATACCTACCCTGGAAAATGTTCTGCAATAATCTCTGATCTCCAGGTGTGTTTCTGATAGGTGAGAACTAGCAGATTTTAGAGTCTAAAACGAAGCAGAGAAGGGGAAAAGTGAACACAGTTTGATGAACATGACAGTAAAGAACATAACCAGTTATCAGCATTTGTTTTTCTAAAACACCCTTGGATGATATTATAATTTAAATGTCAAATTTGTTTTTCCCATGTTTCTATGTTTCCAAGCCTATAAACATAATGGGTTTGGATTTACATTGTTGTTACACTACAATCTATAAACAAGCAAATTTTAATGTCACATTAAGTAATGCCACATTCAAATCAGGTTTAATTCTGATTTTTATTAAAAATGGGCAATCAATGTTAGAAAAAGCAGCCTGGATTCTATATAAATGATCCAAAATGCTCTTCTTTTCCTCTGTAGACTTCCACCATTCCCACATGAGTAGGAAAACCTTTGGTTCTAAATGTGAGGCAGATCAGTAGACTGCAAAATAGGTACAAAATAATATACAAAAAGATACTGAGGCAAAGAATAAATTTCCTGGGCCTGATTTAGTGCATCTGAATTCTAGCTATATCTTGGATTTGGAGAATATCTTGACAGATTTCCAACTTTATTTTCCCAGAGTTCAAGATTTTAAATTTAATATCTCTATATAATAAACATATCTATAGTAGTGTCTCAGGTGCAAATCTAACATAAGAATGAAAAATTTAATGACTGAATGACATATAACTCTGAGTGGTGCAAACTGTCCTAATCATCTTCATAGATTTTTGTCTCTAATACTTTATTACTAGAGCAACTTAAAGGAATAACCATTAATTGAATGTTTCAGGGGTTTATGACTGTTCGACACCTCTTTAATGATCTTTTGTATGCTTCAAAGTGAGCGAATTTAAACCTTGACCTAGATCACTTTATATCAGCTATGAGGAATATTTCCTCTCTGGAGGCTGTTTATGAATTTGATGGCTGTTACAATAACACACATCTTAGCACGACCCAAAAGTAATGTGAAAAAAATACTTAAAATTCACCTTCACCACATGAACATATTGGACCATTCTCTTCAATGGCTATGCCAGATCAAAAATAATGCTTCAAGTTAATTTAGGTGAGAAAGCACATGTTTTAACTAAGCCTCCTCTAGACAGAGGTTAACTATAATTAGATGTTTCCAGGACTACCCCAGCATTATATTACCTTCTTTCCCCTTGATGCAGCTATTGAGCCAGTGTTCTTGTCACTAAGTGTGAGCCTCAGTATTAGGAATTCTCTCTCCCCAGTGACCCATGATGTCAGTGGCTTATCTCCTAGCACAGACCCAGCACCCACATGTAAAGCCTCAATTCTGGCAACAGAACAGTTAAAGCTGTCCTCAACTTTATGTTGCTCTCTACTCACTCTATGCTTGACTGTGATAGTTTAAAGATATTTCATTCCCTAAGGACAACTGATGCTATCCTTGAATTTTAATGGGCTTTATCCTCAAACGGAGAAGGTTCTCAACATTAGATACATCTCTTGTTGCACTTCATGGACAACCAGCTTCCCAAAGTTGTACTGGATTTGAAGCATATCTCAACAAATTCTTCTAAGGGTAGGAAATCAGACAGTGTTAAAGTGATTCTCTCCAGCTCTGGTGGCTGGCTCTGATGGTGACAGGAGATATCTGTCATGTCCAAACGGTGCTGAAAATACATTAGAAAACAGGTTTATTTGCATTCTGGTATACTGTTGCCTTAACTTGGGATAACCCTGACAAATTTAAGTGGTGCTATGAAGATTAAATTTATTTAGGGGGAGGAACATGAGAATTTAATTGGAAGCCATGTTACAATAAAGCAAAACAATAGTTAGCTTGGACTGGAGTTATGATGGCAATTAATCCCCAGTGGCTGTGTTCTTTAATAAGCATTGCATCCTACAGCTGTTCAAAAGCTTTCCAGCATAATAACTGCAACTGAAATGCAGATTTTTTTCAAAACACACATGACTTTAAGGATAAAAACTTTATGTTGCAAAATGTTTTGAAATATTTCTTAGGAAGAAGGTAAAGCAAATTTTGCATTTTGCACAATCTTTAAGGATATTATTCTAGTTGCAATTAGTTCTGGGTTCAGCCTGTAGATATCTAAAACTAGGCAAGATGAATCCTACCTTGTTGTTTTCCTGGATATAGAAGAAATCTCAGGTGAGTCCTGAAAAGCACTCCGTTGATTTCCTCTCTTGATACACCTTCCATATATTTTGCCACAAGAATGGGCAATTCAGCTTTGGTTTACAAACTTAAGTTAAAAAAAAAAAAAATTCGGATTACAACACTAGATATAATCTGAAATTATCAGCTTTAAACAATATATACCACAACAATTATATAATGGCATTAACCAAGTAATAACTGGTGATACCACAACAGAGGAAAGTAAGCATTTTAAAAAATAGCAAGGTGCTATTTTCTCATACAAAACCATTTTAGCAGGATTGCATAAGGTACCAAACAATCCACACATTGATCCTTAGCAATAAAGATGTGCTGATGTGCTTCAAGAGATACAGATTTTCAAACAGTGTTTAAAAAAAAAAAAAAAAATAAGAAGCAGTCATCAGACAATCCCCAGAAATGAACACTGAACGGGGCACAGAAATGAATCGGCACTCTCCAATATTAAAATATCCATTAACAAATATCAAGATGTCAATAAATCCATTTGTAAGTTATGAATAGATGTAGCTGAGCTAGTTCTAACCTGTCCACACTGAGAGAGAGATGGGATGGGATTCTGGTAATCATTTGGAAAAAAAGCTTTATTTTTATTCACTGCATGTCAATAAGAATTCAAGTGAAGCCTCAGACAATTAAAGCAATATAACACTGCACAAGTTATTGAGTTTGTGCAGGACTACTTAATAGTCTCTATATTACAGTATAGAAAGGATGTAACGTATCCTGCCATTCCAAAATACAGATATATTTCTGCCAATAGAAAGTATAAATTTTTTTTAACTACAGAGAGAAAAATAATTCTACCAAAGTTATAAAGTATATTTTCTATGAAAATAAACCCATAATATTTGTATGCACAAATTCCCATAAAGTAGATCCACAGATACACCTCTGTTCTAGGAAATCTCAGTGGATTTGCCTGAACAGCCCTGATCATTTCTGTACATAAGAAATTCCTCAGTACGGAAGCCTTTCCTCCTTCCTGTAAAAGAGTAGGGACTGAAACATTATCTCAAGTTTAAAGGCAAGATTCATGAATATGATGCTGACATTGATTGAGGGAGGGGAGGGGTGAATAAATCCATTAGAAGGATTTATGAAACTAATAATGTTCAGCACCTCCAGTTTAAATTATATTGTGCTACAGACTAATGCAGAAAATCTCTGGTATATATTGAAATCAATTTCATGGATTAGAACAAATTACAAGAAGATTGCTACTGTGATGTGGAATTTTTAAAAGGACCTTAAGAAACAATGCAGAAAGGTTAAGCTGGAAAATAAAATTGTAGGCAATAAAGACGTTTGTGTAGTAAACATTCACTTTGCCTTATTTTCAGTCTCCTCTTCTCCACTCACAGAAGAAGAGTACAAGGCCAGCTGCTAAAGGGCTACAGAGTATTATGGCAGGAATAGTTAAGTATCGTCCGGCAGTCACATCAATCACAACAGAATTCCACAGATCAAGGAGAACTGCTCAGGAGATGTGATATTTACTGTTCAAGCTTTAAAGTAAATCAGATCCCTGAACTGTAACTGTGAATTTGAAAAGATAGATTTTTGAAGTGCTAAAGCTGACCTGATAAGAACATACAGATGCAGAAAAGTTTTACAGATGCATTGTCAAGTCACTGTCGGTGCTCAGTGCATGATGTCCTTTTGCACATCAGACAATATATGTGCTTATCCACAGAGACTTTCTGCTCTGGCATTAATATCCCTGCACCACCTGGGACACATTAGGACCAAATCTTCACCTGCTTCTCTGTCAAAGGCTCTGGGAGACATTGTCTGCCTTCCTCATCAAAGGGAAAGTGGGAAAGCTGAGATTGTGTTAGAGGCTGTCCATCCCACAGAGCCTCCAGGCCAAGCTATGGGAAGGACACAAGGTTTCCTTCCAAACAGCTCAGTCAGAGAGACATAGGTCTCTCCTAGGGATCTCAGTGCTGAGCCCAGACCCCTGTTGAATCAAGTCTAGAGCGAAGTTTCTGTACAATGGCAGAGGTGGGAACAGCATTGACCCACATGAGACATGGGAAAGAGTGCCAAAATCACAGGAATAAATCCCAGGCTGATCAATGAGCTTAGACAGACAGAAACTGTCTTTTGGTTGTAGGGGAACAACTCCACCCCAAGCGGGGTGTGAGGATGACATGCTTTGCAATTTATACCTTCTGTACCTGTTGGGAAGTACATTAATACATCCTCTCCAGGCAAAAAGTTTTTGCCTTTCTGTGTATGTGTACTCACAGGGTTGTGTATATGCTTCTTCATTTGAACTAGCTCACCAGAAAATGAGAACACTGGAAAGCTACTATCCCACTTCATTTTTGACTAAAAATTTGTGAAGGAAAGCAATGTCAACATCTGAAAAACAAATCTGAAGAGCATGGTAACCAAAAGCAGTCAACAAATATTTGCCAGCTAACTACAGATGTGATTTTTGTTTAATGTGCCTACTAGTTTTATGTGCAACATTAATTTTGAAAAACTTACCTTTTTCTTTCCACATCATATTTAAGATATTTTTACGGAAATTCTTACAATTATTTGAAAACTTTATTTTCAGGGTGCTTTAATTGATCTCCAACATCCACCCAAATTCAGACAGACAAATATTCACCAAGAAAAACACCAATAAACTGAGAAGTGAACATTCAATTTCTCATTTTTCAACATAATTGAGCTGTGAAATTTTAAAATCCCAATAAAGAATTGCTTAAGTAAATATATGATGATTCTGTATAACCTTATGGTTACCAAAATTCATTGCAGTTATTATAAAACAGTACTTAATTTAATATCAATATATCTTTATAGAAATCAATCAATATGAAAACTTTTGTAAGCAATCACTTAACAAAATGCAAAGCTAGACTAAAATTGATGTTGCTAATGTAAATCAGTCAAAAGACTGACAAAATCTTTTTGGCAGCATTAAGGAGCAATCATTCGTGTAACTCCCTCTGAATTTTTTTGCAAGCTGAAGCATTTGGTGCTGATTTTCAGTGCTCAGCCATCTCTCCAGTGGCACTTAGGAGCAGCAATTGGCTCTGCAGTTATTTCCACCACTGTCTTTCAAAGTGACCTTAATGGACCATGTGTTCTCAGTAAAGGGTTTATTTCTCTTCTGAATTCCTCTGCATACTGGGGAAGGATTATCCTGTTACACACTGGGAAGTATACACAGTCTCATAGGCTATCAAAACCCAGGTGCCTCCAATATTTTCTTCCCAACACAAGAGACAATGCCATGTCTGCAGGCTTACACTAAAGAGGCTTAAGCACCAACCTGCAGTGGGGCAGCATTGCTTCTGGAGTCCCTTGGTCCCATGTACAGCACAGTGCTGCAGTTACATCTCTGCTACCTGGTAAATGTAGCCTGGCAGGACATATTTGGCCAGCTTAGTGACAGCTGTCCCTACTGCAATACAAGAAGCAGCATGTTCCTCCCCAATATCAAATTTATTTTTAATTGGCACAAAATGCATTCACTTTTCACACAGGCTCCCACAGCCTTTCTTGCTTCTTTTGATCTTAGATGTGGCTTGGCAACTTTCCTTTGCTCCCAAACCTGCAAACAAGAAACAACAGCCTACCTTAACCACAGCAAGCTGAGGTTCACACAGGCAGCAGTACAGCTACAGATATCATGTCTGCAAAATGCCACATCTTTTTGATATTTGTAGAATGTCTCAATAGGAAACAGTGGAAGTGTACAGTGGAAACCTTAATGACTGTCTTGTTTTCTAACAACTCCCGCTTGTCAGTGGCTCAACTCCCCTCCAGACTTTAGAGAGCAAATGTGTGTATTTAATTACACTTTGTATATATTCAGATGATAATTTCCTGGTATATGATAATTTTGAATATGTTAATGACAGTTGTAACTTGTGTAACATGACTGAATTAAGAAATTCTATTTATATATATTTACATTGCATGAACACTACTCCCCCTGAGTGGCAATACTGGTCTAATGTGAAATATCCCACAGGGAAGTGATTGGTATACTTGATTATGCTTTCTTGTTTTTTTTTTAAGGCAGAGGCTTTTCTTAAGCAATCTGCCTAAAATGTTACATTACCCTCAGTGTGCTAAAAACCTGATTACAAAATTTGCATCAAATCTGTATCACCAGACGTGTGCACATTAGAGTCAGTGTCTTGGTGTAAGTCTTTCAGAAACCCTGAGGACCAGATCCTTACAGATTGTGTCATTCAGCATAGTAACATGTAAACTCCTGTCCTACTGATGCCAAAGGGCAGTTTCCATCCCCGGGAGGCTCCAGTCCCTGCTGTGCAACAGGGAGAAGGAGGCAGGGATGAAGCAAACCTGCCCGGAGGGAGCTGCACAAGCAAAGCCCAAAGGAAGTCTTGAGAAAAGCACTGGGGCATGGGAGGAAGATACACTGCAGGCAGCTTTCGGAGGGCATGCATGGCCCTGGGTTGGGATATCTGCCCTCCAGGCATCCCAAGGAAAGCTTCCTCCAGAGAATTCAGAGCCTGGAGCCATGCAGGAAAAGCCAAAACACCCCCCTGACAGGAGCTCTGCTGCCTTTGATAGAGTCCGGGCAACAGAAAAACACAAAACATAGAGAATGGACTAAAATTCCTGTTGGGCTTGGCAAAACCTTTTTTTGTTTCCTTAAAATTAAATATTTTGTAACCTGTTCCAGGCTTTATAATCTAAAGGTTTCATTTTTCCATACATATTTTTGTCTGTATGCAAAGCCATTCACCAACTTTTACACAAATTAGAAAAGAATTTCACTATCCCACAGCTTCAGATTTGGTAAGCAAGCTGTTAAAAATCAATTGCCCAGCCCAAGCTGTAACAGGCAAGAAAAAAAATATCAAATATTCTTCAGTTATGGAAGGGATATTAACAGCAAGAGCCCAAGAAACAGTGATGTACACATGACGCGGTGCTCCTTTTTAAGTATATGTACATATAGCAAATTGCAGGTAAGGATGCAGCATTGGCTAACTTCAGTTAGCATAGGTACTGATGTCAGTGAAGACATTTGCATAGGATTTGCATCTATTGGCAGCCATTCCTACCTTTCCCTGACTGTTTACTCTCCAGTTGCATGGCTTTATTTGCTGGTACTTACTCCACTGCTGCTTCTTCAGGGATGTTCTTTTATTCAAACTACAGAGAATAAATTTTCACGTTGGCTATCATGTGATACAGATAATTTCATGACGTGCCATTGATATATCCTGCCTCACTATGAGGTCTTCTGAGGTCACTTACCTGACTTATTCCTCCTGTCTCCCAGAGGTACTTTGACAATTAATTACTTAGCAATTGCATTTTCACCACAGTTTTTGTATCACCTATGATAGAGTTGCATATGTATCTGAGATTTTGTGTGAATTCCTCAATAACATGTTTACCCTGCAGCTATCATGACCCCAGTTTTCTGAAGCAGGACTGCTGCTGCAAGTCTGGAGTAGGACTTTAAATGATGTGACAAGTTAAGAGAATGTTTTGTAAACAGCTGTTGACTACACTGTTCACTAAATATCTTTCAACAGATGAGTTCTGGCAAGCAAACCCAATGAACCAGAGACCTGTACAATCTCTCCCTTTGAGCAACAGGAAACTATGTGGTCTTGTGCTGCAGTACCAGTAAGCTCCCCTTGCATCCCCCCACCAAAATACAGCCTCTTCAGGTTAAGATTCGACAGCACTTACCTCTTAGGGATACTACGTTGCATTTCATTGAGTTGTCTGACTTCTAAACCCTTCAAATGCTCTGCCAGGTGTGAGATTCAGAGCTCACCAGTCAGCAGAGCCAGTTGTCTAGCAGCACAAAAGAGTAATTCTGAACACTGGCTTCCAGAAGAGGCAAGATTACTGACATTTGCACTTACAGAATTACTCCAGCTCCTTTCTGATGCTTTACAAGTCACTTCCATGGAAGAGGATAACTGGTGAATATTGAAAAATAATCTAGAAAACTTAAATCTATCAGTCACTTAAGACTATAATTAATCATTATTTAATACAGTTTTGTATCATGTTAGCATTCTGAAGCTTTTGTCAGGAACAACTGCTCATTATGCTAGTTGCTGTACCACCAGGGCTGGAAGGAGTTGCAATTCAAATGGGGATTGGAGTGCTGATGGGGAAAGGAGGCTGTAGTGGAAAATGGTGGTATTATCAATGGTGGAGAAGAGTTAACACAGTCCATTTGGTATCTGATATTTGAAATAGTGAAGTATACAAAATATGCAGCCATATGCAAACAACATGTTCTGGCATTACAAACAATACACCCAGCACAGTCCTTCTCATCTACTCTTGTAGTTTCCTTTCACCAGAAGTCACAGGAGTCAAGAGTCTGAAAAAGGCATGTCAGGTGCTATTTTTCCTTCTTGTTTCCTAAGTTATTTTTTTATATGTTTTGCGGGAAGACCAGAATGCATTTACAGTAGGCAATAATATATATTTCTTGCAAAGAAAATAAAAGCATTTTTGGTCTTTTCTATATACTGTTTGGTTGCAAAGCCCAGCCTTGTAATTCTCAGTTGTTTCTGCTTGTATAACAACTGTTTCTCATTTCCCTTAACAACTGGTGTTTTCCCTGATCAGCTAAATGCTTTGAAAATATGGAAAACCACTCAAAATAAAGTGACTTTTTTTTTTCGCCTATTAAGTCTTTTGAATGTACAGTGCTAAGTCACAGCCTTTCATCAACCCTATTGAATATTAGTCCTTCAGCATTCATTGTCACTGAAAGGAGACATTATATTACTGGCTGCTTCTGGGAACAACAAAGTTCACTGCTTCTCATAAAGACACAAAAATCTCACTCTGGAGGATAGGTCCCCAGCCAAAAGTTCTTGAAAACAGTGTGTGATCTTCCTGGAACTGATGGCACATATACATAATTATAAAGAGTTTGTGTTTCCATCTTTATCCAGCATCCTGATAAAAGGTTTGTATTTCACAAAAGGTAGAGTTATGAGCCAATTAACATTTGTTTAGGTTTTCTCCAGCCATGAGGAGTGCTTTGTGGAGGACAGGTGAGTTACTACAGTAGAGCAAGGAATATTTGTTGGGAATCTTCTCTGGCATCCAACTGTAAAATGTGCCTGTCAAAGACACGTCCTACCTAATGAGGCCATAGACACAACTTCTTATTTCTCTGGCAACTAGGAAAAGAAGCAGAATTTCAGTATTCTGTATTTCTGACAATAAAGAACTAAAAAGAATAACTCCAAAGAGCTAGTGTGTTTTCCTAGTGTCATGAATTAAGTTACCCTCAAAAAATTACTTTAGTCAACCCATAATTTTCTGTACTGTTTGGCATTTTGCTGATAATACAGATTTATATTAACTGCAGGAAGATCCCATGCCTTTCATTGCCACACAGCAATGTTGTCAGCACAGAAAGGGAGGTTAGCATTGTGACATGGAATTTAAATGTGTTGGATGTGTTCACAAATCTGAGTCATAATGTACTCAGTTTGTCAAATCATTTCAGATCTAGTGCCCTACTTCCTATCATACTGTCCTATTAAATTCTAACCAAATTAAAAAATATGTGTTATTCCTCAACAGTAACATGAAAATAACTTTAGGAGGGTAAAAAATCATTACCATGTTATTAAAGTTGAAATATGGGGCCTATGGGAAGCTTCTGGACCAAACATTCAATTGAAAATCACTATAGTCTGCTCTTTACCATCTGAGAGCGACCTGTTCAGGCTGTGGACTTACACCCAGTGCAGACATATCAGATCCGGGCAAACTGGAGCCAGAAGGGACATCAGTCCAAATACTTTACAAAAGCAGTTGTGTTGCCTTCTGACCCAGCTCCTGACATCCCAAATGGAGAAGAGACACAAGGGAGAAGGGGGCTTACAGGCAGGAATCAGGGAGGAGGGGCGGATCACATTTGATGTAAGCCAGGTCAGGCTCATGGTCCAAAGCAGAGCTTGGCTGAGGAGCGAGCAGAGGGAGAGGATGGTCAGTCACAGGCTGGTGGAGAGAGCAGCAAAGAGTGCCAGTGGGGAAAAGCCACTGGACAGGATACTAGTGCTGCAGAGCACCAGCCCAAAACATAACCCCAGCTCAAGACTTGAGGTTCAGCCTGTATACTGAATTGTGGTGGAGATGCTGCTGTAATGAAGTGCTAAGGATTTCAGACCGTTTCCAGTGTAATTCTGCATGACTGAATCCAAGGAGGGTTTTCCTGACTTTTAAAAATACAAAGTAGTAAATGAAGAGATAAATATTCCTTCATCAACAGAACAGTAATAAACCTGAATCCCTGCAGGACGGCTTGGTAAGATATACCCACCAATAATCAAACATCTTAAACCATACACCCCAGTGTGCACAGCCTTTAATTTAACCCATTGAGATACTGAATTTGTGCTAATGCCCTTGCTGAGAGACTGGAAACCAACTGCTGCAAGAAAAGTGATTAGTAAGAGGACATAAAGCCAAGCCTTTGGTTTCCTGGAGAGTAATGTAGACTAATGAAGAGTGGAAAAAATTCACAAGTGGAATAATTCTGTTGCCACTGACAGCAGAAGTAAAAAAAAAAAAAAAAGAAAACAAAACAACAACAAAAAAAGATATTTACAGGAAATAAGGAAAAAAAACCCCTCCACTGCCTCCCCCACTAAAAGGCAAAACCCAAGAGCAATAAAGAAAATTGTTATAAGCACTTGTTTGCATCTTTCAGATGCAATCCTGATCTTACCTTTAGCAATAACGTTTTTACACTGGCATTCTGGATTTCCTGCAAGTCTGTCTACAGACAAGCAGTTCTTTTGCCCTCAACTCTCCAACCTTTCCTGCTCATTTATTTACACTGAGAGAATCCCATAGTCTCTTTCTTCATTCCTTCTGCAGTGAATTGTTGTTCTTATCCTGGAAAGGAAAACCTGGCAGAATCAGGATGAAATAGAGAGAAGAGGTTAGGTGACAAAATTGTAAGGAATATAGAATAAGGAAAAGCTAAAACATTTTAAAGTATCCTAAGCACTCTCAACAGCTCAATGGCAGCTGCTTAAAACAAACAAACAAATAAACCACAGCAAAAGTACATGACTGCTCTGTTGCCTAAAAGATGTTTTAAACTGTAAAATAAATTGAATATAATTTCATTTCCCCTTATCCAGAGCAAACAAACTTATGATCTCCAGGGTACATCAGCTATAAATAAAATACTTGCTCACCAACAAATGTAGACATCATCTCTCAGCAAGAAAAAACCTTTTGGGTATTATCAGTTAAACCATAAAACTCTTGAAGGTGAAGATGATGACCAGCTCACAAAAGAAGCGAGGATTTGTGGAAAAACTGAGGCTTCTCATGGATTTTTCATGGGAAAGTTTTCTCAAACTGAGAGAGAGGTCGTGCCAGAAGAGCTTATCACTCAGCAGTAGGGGAGAGCAGGTAGGCTGGGTCTTTCCATACAGAAGAAAGTCTCATTTTAAAGTCTGATGATATGCCATAAAATGACACTCTTGTTTTTCAGCCAACTTTTCTCCTAAGGAAAGTACTGAGAGATATCATGCTACCTTTTCTGAGACTACAGGGTTTTTTTCAAATCAAGATCAGAGTGTCACTTGGAAATATTTCTGAAGATTAAAGTGAAATTAAAGACCTTTGAGAGTGGTCAGAAGCATTTGGGTTGTAGGAATAATTGGAATTATTTTATTGAAACAGAGCCTGGAGATATCATGCCCTGGATGAACAGGACAAAAAGTGATTCTTTTTTTTTCCTCCCATTTTAAACATGGGCTCTAGATATCAGGTAGAACTCGGAGAAAACAATTTCAGAAAAATAGCTATTTGACTTTGGAAATCTTCCTCTTGTTTAATCTCAAATGTAATGATTACCTAGATGCTTCTAGGTGTATTGGAGCTAGAGATCACAGCAAATAGTACAGTGCTACGTATTTTCAATGTACAGAAAGCGAGATTTTTTTTCATTTCATTCACCATCAATAGCTTGCTTCAGAGATTCCACAAAGAAATATGCTTTGGCGGTCTGTATTGATATTCAGAAGAGCAGCCTCTGCATGGTGGACACTGACTCTGTTTTTGACTTTTCAATCCAGTATCACAAGCTGCAATGGCTTTTGTCCTTAGCAGAAAATAAGAAATAGAGGTTTAGGCGTGGGTTGTTAGCTGCTCTCTCCTCACAAATAGTGAGCACATTTTATTCAACTTCACTGCTCCGCAACAGCCTTGTCCTTGCTCTCATCATCCTTTGTGTGTATGCAGAGCTGAACACCCCTCTACAGCTGACACCGCTGCAGTGACCCAAACCGTAATAAAGCTTAGCACGTCAGAAAAGGGAAAAATAGTACAAGGCCAAAAAGCAGGCTCCTCTGGAACAGGAGTTAGGACATGGTCTCTTCTGCAGTGGCCAGCCCTGGGGGCTTAGTACCCGTTCAGGGACAGTGGTGGAAGATCTGTTCATCCGCAGGAGCTGAAGCTGGAAAACCTCTTCTTTCCCTCTAAGCTATGCCAAACAGTCCCCTACAGACCTTTTCTGTGGGGGCAGCAGCCACAGGACTTCCACTGGTGGATTATTCTACTTTTTAGGTGAAAACGTGGCTTTGCTGATTTAAAAAGAGTGTGAGGGTCCAGGGCGGGTTTCCAACCGCTCCTTGTATTTCACTGGCAGGAAAGATTCTCTTGTCACTGGTGTTCATGTGCTGCCCCCTTTCTGCCATCTTTTGCCAAACCGGTCTGTCAGACCTCCAGTCTCTCACATGTATCAGATAAGCCACTTTTTGCAGCACAGTGAGGGAAAAGTAATAAAAATGAAGGGCCAGAAGGGACTTTATGTCGTCTCTCATCCTTTCCTCTGCAAGAGTAAATTGTAACCAAGCCACCTCTGAGGAATGCTTGTTTCTATAATTTCTCTGCATAGCTTGTTCTAGTGCACCATTTCCATCTAGCTGGAATATTTTTCTTAACAATTCTTTTATTCCCCAGACACTCTCAGTTTTGCCTTGTACTATCCCACTAGAATTAGTCATTCTTTTCTTCTGTAATAATCTTTGATAAAACAGAAAACAAAACAACTTCTTATGGGTTTGTTAATTCAGGTTTTTGTCAAGGGACAGCTTTTCTTACCACTACTGTTGGTTTACCTTGGATTCTCTCTATTTGCCTGTATTTTCCTTCAAGTGTTCTCCCCAAGACTGGGAGAGATATTTGAAACAGGCCTTCTTTATTTCCAAGATTATATTATCTGATGTTCCCCACAGCACTAACACTCTGTTGATCGTTGTGTGTGAGACCCTCTAAGCCCTCAACAGATGCTTTCCTGCTGGACCCCTGCCCAGGCAGTTATTCCCAGTTCTACACTTGCAAAGTTAATTTTTCATCTTTCAGTGCCACACATTGCAGTTGCCCTTTCTGAATTTCATCTCCTTCACTTCAGCTCTCCAGTTTATGAAGCTTATTTGTCATCTAACCCTGTTTGTTCCCTTTTCTGCTTCAGAAGGACTCTCACTTTGGTGTCGCCTTCCAAGTCACTCACCAGGCACAAGTCAGGACAGATACCTGTGGAGCCCATTTGAATTGTCCCCTAGACAGCTGTCTTCAAGTATTTGCTTTTTAACTTGTGTACTTATTTCATTCTGATTTGGTTTTTACATCTGTTTTTCCAAGTCCCTCTTTTTTACACTGTCATATGAGACAGCATGAAGAGCCTCACTAGTGCCTATTTCTGCCCGTCTATTGCTGTAACCCTACTGGGGAAGAAAATTAAGTGACACTGGTATAATTCATAATTTAAAAACCTGTGATGGCGTCCACCTCTAGTTTTATTGGCACTTAGGTTCTCTTGAAATAGCTAAAAAGTACTGGAACAAATATTATACTGCATACTGAAAGCAGAAAGACTGACTGCCATTTTTCTGTTAATCACAATCTCTGAGATTCCTTCATCCCTTGAACTTCATCCAGCCTCAAAGACTTTTCTACTAATTTTTTCCTGAACTTCCTCCAATTTTTAAAACTAAAAAGTTAAATAATAACCCAAGACCTGCCTTGCATGAAGAAAAACGGTCTATTAAACTCCAATAAATACATAATGAAAAAATGCATTATACAACTCCATGCTGTGACAGTTTGAAGATGTTATGCACAACCAGGAATCAGATTTGAGTTTATGAACTCTACGACTAAACCAGCCATGCAATAACACACGCGATACATCTGCTGGAGAGAAGCTACAGGACAAGCAAACAGAAAAGACCCTAATTTCTGTGAATCACCAGAGTCAATGAAGCCTTAGGAGGAAATATACAGAGTTTGATGGAAAGGAATTTCCTTCAAGTAGAGTAAAAATAATTATGAATTAGTGGTTTCATAAAAAAGGATAATTCAGAGAGACAGAGAAAGACAGCTACAGAACAGGAAAACAATGTTTTAGACAAAAAAATCAAGTGAAATTTAGAAGAGGGTAGCACCCAGGGCATCTACAGAGCAAAGAGTGCCCAGTTATTCAATACCAGTGACAGTGTCTGATCTTTGCGAAGTCTGAGCTGCAAAGTTAACACAAACTTTAAATAATATTAGTGACAATTAAATGTTCTGAACCAGGCAAAGATAGCATTGGAAGTTCACAGCTTTTTGTGTCATAGAGGCATTTGCTCTCTTTCAAAACAACTTTCAAAACAACCCTAAGCTGATTCATCAGCCCCTTTTCTTCCCATCTTCTACAACCATGTGAAGGCATCTGGCTACCTTCTATAGCTTACTCTCTTCAGGCTCTCACCTAAGGATGTACAGCAAATCAAACCTTCTCTTCTGGCCTTCAGTTCTTTTATGTCTGGCATGTCCCAAGCAGACAGACTTGTATGGCTCTCATAAGCAGCGTAGATGTCTTCCTCCCTACTGAAAGTGAAATGAACACATAATATCTGGGTTAGCTGATTCACAATAAACTGAGAACAGTTACCCTGCTTTCAAAAAAATGTGTTAATAAAATTCAGTGCTATTGGTGACCTGGTAACTAATTATATTTCACATTCCCATTCTAAGAGGTGGTGGTGAACACATTCAGTCTGAGTTGCCCTGCATTGAAAGAAGTGGCTCTGGTATCTTCTAAATAATCTAAAATAGTACACATCCAGCAGCAAAATAACAGCAAGTGTGCTAATCTGAAAGCAAAGTCATAACAGAGCTTCACCATCCCTTATTTGTTTGGAAGGAACAGTGTCTCTTCACCAGTTACTATGCTGGACATGTGGCACACCTAGAAGGTGGGGTTTTATTCCTCCAGAAAATCCTCTACAGCCCTGTGCACTTTTACAGTCTGCCTGCTTATCTCCTACTTAAATTTCTACTGAAATGTTTAATCTGCACAGCACCATAGCACTGACAGTTTAAGAAGTGCAAATGCTAACTCTGAGGGTCACCAGACTTCACATAACTTGGGCCTAAGTGCATGCTCTAGAGGTCTTTTCCAACCTTAATAATTCAGTGATTCTATGAGTCTATGCTGAAATCTGGGGGAAGGAAATTAAATAAGCAAATTCTAGCTCTGACCGCGCAGTACACCTCAGTCCTACTGAAAGGTTACACAAGAAATCCTGTGGCAAAGCTGCAAACAGACGTAGGAATTTTTTCCCTTAGCAGAGAAGTTTTGCGAGACACTTTTCAGAGCCTGTTTTACAAATCCTACTGCCTGCCTCACCTTCCATGCTGAAAGCCTGTGTCTGCTCAGGCAGTGGAAATGGGAGCTGACAATGCAGACCCACCTCCTGCTGTTAAGCTGATCCAGAGTCAAAAGACTTTTTTCCCCTTCCCTTCACCTGAAGCTCAGCTATTGCTTCAGCACAGCTTCAGTTATGAGCGGGAACTTTGGAGGACCATAACCAGCAGAAAGACAGAGCACAGGGAGCGTAACCATGCTGCTTTAAAGCCATGAGTTCTGTAGATGAAACCAGTGAGGGACTTTGAGGACAAGCCTTATTGTAACCTGCTGGAGTATACAGTAACTGCAAGTACAGGGAGAAGCATCCTGCAAATCACAGGTACGGATAAGCAGATACAGAAAATGCGCCAGAGACAAGGAGCTGAAGTATTCACTCTTTTTCTTGATCCTTTGGAAAGCAGAGCATATGCTAACACAAGCAGGCAGGTTCGCAGATTCCTGCATAGTTCTTTCAGAATTTCACATAATTCCAGAGGAAGTTAAGGAAGCCTAGGTATGCTCTTCACACCCTTCTTCTCTTCACCCCTGAAGGCTGAGTGCATTCAGCACCTGAAAGGTTAGTTTCCCTCTTTTCTCCCTAGGGAACAGGCTCCCCAGGAAGTCCTTGAGTTCACTGTTTCATAGTAGATGTTAAAAATAACGATGAAGTGAGCCATCCCACCAAAGCACATTAATTTTTTTAGATATAGCTGTGCTAGACAAATGTTATTAAAACCTTATCTACAGGAAGCAAGGAATAAATCTACACAACCGGTGATCCAGGAGAAAGCGTTTCAGGATAGCGCGTTATAAGACTATCCAGAACATTAATCTTGCTTATCACACACCAAGTTCCTTGTTCTCCACCAAATTCAAGGAGTAGCACTTACTCTACCTGCATTGCCAAAACAGCCTTATATATGGAGGTGTATATGTTACCTTCCAGGGCTTATAGCTGATGTAAAGATAGGTTAAGAGTTTTGAATAGACACAGTGGAGGTGAGAATGAATGACTAGTTCAAAGAGTTAATTAAAACTGTTTTGGGAAAAGCGACAAAAGGCAAGACGGTAATTTTTCAGCAATTTAGCATGATACTGTGATCAAAATTGCATTCTACACAGGATGAGAGAAACAAATATTCAAATAAATTTGAATAAGAACACCACTAAAGTATCAAACCTTTCAATGTGAAAGGTAAATTTTTTTATCTGATAGCAGAACATATTTTATCTTGTTGGTTTGAATATGATTCTAAGTTAAAAATACCTTTTTGAGATTTACCCTTGAAAGATTAAGAGGATTTCAATAAGTTTTCTGGTAAAAAATCAGGACTTTTTCCTTTTCTTATCAATATTAACATGTTCCGCCCTGGTCATATCCACATGCCTGAAGACACTGGTATTTCAGCAATGCTGTCTAATTATCTACATTCAGGTCTGAGAGAGAGAAACCCCAACTTTTGCTCTGCTATTTAGGCATGGAAAGCACTGTTACAATGTACTGGACACCAGAAACACAGAGGAAAACATTAACAGTTGGAACTCTGTTTTAGGTTAATGTCACTGTTTATGTTTCCTTTCCACTTTCCAGTACTGCTGAGCAGTGCATGCACAGCATCAAGGCCGTAAATAAGCTCAAAGTCCATCTGAAACACGTATTGGGGAACCCTTCTTTACACAGAAAAGCACCAGGCAAAATCTCAGCCTCATTTTGTGAGCCTTCTGTGCTCTGCTGTGCTGTGGTACTATGTACCAGTACAGGTTGGGGACTGACCTACTGGAAAGCGGCTCTCTTGAGAAAGACCTGGGAGTGCTGGTGGACAGCAAGCTGACCCTTAGCCAGCAGTGTGCCCTTGTGGCCAAGAAGGTCAATGGTTTCTTGGACTGCGTTAAGATGAGTGTGGCCAGCAGATTGAGAGAGGTTATCCTCCCCCTCTACTCTGCCCTAGTGAGGCCACATCTGGAGTACTGTGTCCAGTTTTGGGCTCCCCCGATTAAGAGGGACAGGCAACTGCTTGAGCAAGTCCAGCAGACAGCTACAAAGATGAGCAGGGGACTGGAGCATCTCCCATATGAGGAAAGGCTGAGAGACTTGGGTTTGTTCAGCCTGGAGAAGAGAAGACTGAGGGGGGATCTTATCAATACTTATAAATATCTGATGGGTAGGTGTCAGGACAATGGGGCCAGACTCTTCTTATTGGTGCCGAATGACAGGACAAGGGGCAATGGACACAGGTTGGAACACAGGCAGTTCCACCTAAACATGAGAAGAAACTTCTTTCCTGTGAGGGTGCCAGAGCAGCGGCACAGGCTGCCCAGGGAGGTTGTGGGGTCTCCTTTCCTGGAGACATTCAAAACCCGCCTGGATGCATTCCTGTGCCCCCTGCTCTAGGTGTGCCTGCTCAAGTAGGGGGTTTGGACGAGATGATCTCCAGACGTCCCTTCTGAGGCCAGAGAGTCCCAGAGGGGAGACCACCCTGGCCTTTGGGAAAACTTCCTGCTGGAAAACCATCACTTATTTTTGTAATACCACCTGGCTCAGGATACTGGGCTTGTGCCAGGATCAGATGATCTGCCCAGCCCAGAAACATGCCGCCTGGCTGGGAAAGTTACTGGTGCTCCGTGATTGGCAAAATGAAAGAAAGAATGGGAGAATGAGCATCAATATGACCAGTTCTCACTATCTCACTTGCTCTTTCACTCTCACTGGCACACACAGACTCCTTTGCCCTTTCCAGCTGCTCACAAACATACATACAAGTGTGCACACACTCAGTCCTCTTTGGTTCCTGTATGGAGTCATTGCTTTATACCTTCCATAACTTTCAAATGTCCCATACCTTCTCAATGGGACAAATGTCGCATTTTCTTCCATTCAGGTGACCCTCCCCCCTCTCACATACAGGCTTTGAGAGAATATTTGGGGTATGTTTTTAATTTCTGAATTCATGCAGGTAACCTTTTCATATCATGCTTGATATATGACCTTTCATAACTATTTTATCTCATCCATTAAAACAAGTTTCTTACAGGATTGATTGCCATGACCTTCTCTTTTCTCAGTGCCCAAACATGATGAGTATTCAAGTGTTACACAGAACCTTTTCCCATATTACTAATCTACACATTCTTCAGAGTCCCCAGAATAGAGCAGGAAGAGAAAAGGACAAAACCCATATTTTGTAACACCACATCTGTTCAGCTAAGTCTTAAGTCATGTGAGCTGAACAGAAGCCAGCTGAAGTCTTCGCTACTGGATCATCAAACTATGGACAAAACTGCCCCATGAAAAAGTAGATGGTAGAAGGGCAGAAAGTTTTGAGGTAGAAGAGGGTGGAAGGGAGGGGAGAGTATTGGAGGATGGAGACCAGCCCCAAGGACATGACAGAACTAGAAGCAGAGGTGCTTGTTTAAACTTTTCAATCCTCTTTTTCAGAAGGCCCCATCAAACAACATTAATATATTTTCATCCTTGCTCATCTCTTCAGATACAGTTGAATAGATGGGAAAAAATGGGCCTGCATGGAGCTCAGAAAATTTAGACCTGATCTGATCTTTTTTTTTCTTTTTGCAATCCCACATTCTTAGTGCCTTTGCTGCTAATGATGTTGCTTTTGGAAAGACATAGATCAATGCAAGGGAAATATAGCATCCATGTAGGATTTCTGTCAGGAATCTCACTATGTTCTTCTGTCAAAACTGGAAAAAAAAATATATTTTAGTGTTATATTTCCACAGATAGACATTGTGCAGCATCTGATGTAACTCTCAAGCTCATGGTGTTAACATAGTTTCATCAACAGTATTACAAAGGTCAGTGTAAGTGCTCAAAATCAGACAAAGAGCCACATCCGTCCTTTGGCAGACATTTGCTATGCTGAACTTCTCACTCAGGAAATCGAGCTTCCTTTCATTATTTTGCTTTCAGGCAAATATTTGTGCCTAAGATAAGAGAAAGAAAGATGCTGGGTTTGTTTCTACAGTTTTGTTACATTGTTCAGAAATAAAAAGAAGCTACAAAAATATGTTTTAAGGGTTGGAGGATTTTTTTTCTATATTTATTAAGCCAACAAATATCAACCAGAAAGCCATTATAAGGCTTTTTCTGGAGCAGTCTTTCTCCAGAACATACACCCCAGTTCACAAACTGTGCCTTGAATTTTTGTGGACCCGCTGCAAAAGACGAACTTTATGAAGTGAGCAGCAGGAATCCATTTAGCATCAATAAGCATTATAAGCCTCTTGTGCACCTGTACCAACTTCCACTGAAATAATACAGCTGAGTGGCTTGGGAGAAAAAAATGCTGTGAGTATTCCTTGCTGTATTTGCCTCTACACAAGCAGGAAAAGTTGGGATTAATATTTTCAGACCTGTTGATTAATTTTGACCACACCATTACCCAGTGTGTTTTTTATTAAACTTTACATATTTGGAAAAATGTAATTGCTTCTCTTAGTATAACCTCATGTTGACACCTGCAACCCACTTTTGACATTTGTTGGACAAAAATCCTCTTCTAATGGTAATATATTTAATGGGAATATTTCTCTTTTTCTTCACTGGAACCCATATTAAACTAATTATTACAATTACTTCAAAAGAATAAATACATTGCCAGAATAATTTTGTTTATACAAAAGAACATTCTTAAAACATCTCCATTAGCATTGTTCTAAATATTACTATTTATATTTTTACAATGCAGAATATATTTGGGGATAAGTCATTGTGATGTTATTATAGAGGTGAAGTCTTCGATTTTTGTTGTTCTTGAATTACTGCAGGATGAACACTATGTGGAACTCTTGTTAAAAAGCAGTATTTTTCTGATCTTTTTTTTTTTCCTTACTTCAGAAATTACTCCAACCTAACAGACAACAGCCTGGACAACTGGAGCAAGCTGAGTTCAGGTCTGTATTGCAAATATGGTTCAGGTCTATATGGTTTGCATGAGCAGGAAGCCAATACACATCTGTTGTTGCATTTCCCTAATAACGACACTGTGGAGAGAAGCCTGGGTGGATTGCCCAGCCAAGCGTGCAGCCACCCACGTGAAACTAAAAGAAATCAAGTACCCAGTTCAAGACCAGTATTTCTCTAACATAGAAGAGCTGCATCAGTGTGGAATGCCTGTGCAAAAGAGAAGTCTAGAGCTTCAATTATCCATTGCTGAAATTTCCTTCTGTTTCTGAAGTTGTCCAATGAAGATTAATCTGCAGCAGCAATTAGATTTATGTCACAGGTTAAATTTAGTGATTTAGAGTAAGTATTCCTACCAGGATCATCTAAGGGGTGAACTTCTGTCAAATCTCCACCACGTTGTTAACCCATGCTCCCACTTTGCAGCTTTGTAGGGTTCAGCAGAGTAACTCCCAGGCACACGCACACATAAACTTACAGTACATCTGCAGCAGGACACAAAATAATATGCAACATCCCACTCATGTAATAGTAAGGTCCTTTTCTGTCACTTTCCAATATTGAGCAACACCAGAATATTCCACATTATTAAACAAACATGCTGCTGCCAAACTAGTATTTTTTGTTTCAACCCAAATAGGAGCACTGCACATCAATCATGAAGGCTTTCTTTATCTCTCTGTATTGCTGATCACTCTTCACAATGGTATTTTATCTTGAGTCATTTCTGTAAAATTCTCCAGGGCCTTGCTAATTTTGTCTAGCTCTTTTAAAGTCAGCTTCTTTTGGCAGTAGATCTATTTTTTGTGCTAAGATACCTTCCTGAAAGTATTCCTTTAAACACAGAAGTTCTGCTTCAAGATGGATGTGATAGTGAAATCACAGTTAGAAGTGTTATAATAATACATTACATTTAGCAACAGATACTTTTCAAATAGTTCACCAATAAACAACTTAATGTAAAAAATAATCTATCCTCATCCTCAGTAACTGTACAGAAATTCAGAATATATAGATTTAAAATGTACAGGATTCACAGGTTTTCAAATAATCCCCATTATTAAAAAGCCAAGAAAAAAAGGTCATGTTTGACCTTACGTTAACACAGGCAGTAGACCATGTTACAATGATATATTTTGCGATAATGGAGCACAGTGCATTATATTATTATCTGATGTGTTTTATTTTAGTATAACGGTATGTTTCAGGAAGAACAGTCGAGATTAACCCAAAAAAATCTCACTGACAACAGGCATTATTATGTACCACATAAAGCACAAAACACAAACCCTACATTACAAAACAGGAGCCCAGTCACAAATTGAAGTTATTCTGATTAGAAGTAAATACATAAATATAACCACACACCAGAAGGAGTACCAAAGATGCTCAACACATACAGGTCTATGCTTGCTTTCTTGTTGAAAAGCAGACCTCATGGGACTGAAATTTGTCTTTCATTTCACTGATTACTGTCTAGTTGCTTTACAAACAAAACAAAATTGAGCCTAAATCAGACAACCTGTTATTCTTAAGTGTGAAAGCTACATCTATTTGTTTACAGGGTACCCCTTTTTTTTTTTCCATTAGTGACTTTGGACTGCCTGAAGCTGACTGACAAGAACTCCTGAACCCCCCATTTTATCTCAATGTTCCTGTCTGATTCAAACACGTGCAAAGCAAACTGTCCTGATATGTGTGTGAGAGGCAATGGAGAATAGAGGGAGAGGCACCAGGTTTTAGAGCCACTGTCCCTTAGGGTGCTACCAGAAATCACCTACAACTGGACCATGTTCTGCCACCATCATTATGCTATTAGTATTTCAATTATAATTAAACTATCACCTAGAAATCAAAACATAATTTAAAAAGTAATTTCCAAACCTTTTCAAGTCTCCTATTAAGCCTTATTATCTCTCTCTTTTGTTCACCTACAGCTCAATGCCTTCAGCTTCATTTCAATCAGAGCCTGAGTGGTGCATTTTACTCCTCTGAATCCTTCTCCCCATTTTCATTAATTCATTCCAAAATACTATTCCGCTGCATCTCTGTGCCTCCTGAGCACATAACAACTGGATGGTTCAGCCTGAGTACCAGGCTACAGTTTATGACTTTAGCTCTTCAGCATTAGATATGACTGTAACTGTTGCATATTATAACAATTTTAAAACCCCACAGGAACATTAAGGTTTTTTCTTCATCTCTGAAGGGTAAGTAAATGTATTGGATTTGCATAGCATTGTTTCAGTAGCAGTGGGGCTACAGGGGTGAATCCTGTGAGAATCTCTATGTCCAACTGAGATGGTGCCAGCTGGCTGCAAGATGGACCCACCACTGCCCAAAGCTAAACCCATCAATGACAGTGGTAGCATCTCTATGACAACATAGTTAAGAGGGGAAAAAAACTGCTCCGCAAGAGCAGCCATGCTGCTCCTGCAGCAGGGGTGAGAGAATGTGTGAAAGAACTCTGCAGACCCCCAGGGGAAGGAGCTTCTCCAGGCACTGGAGCAGAGATACCCTGAAGCCCATTGTGAAGACCACAGTGAAGCATGTTGTCCTCCTGCAGTCCACAGAAGTCCATAGCAGAGCAGGTGGATGCCTGAAGAAGGCTGTGACCCTGTGGAAAGACTGCACTGGAGCAGGCTCCTGGCAGGGCTTATGACCCTATGGAGAGGAGGCCACAGTGGAGCAGATTGTGAAGAACTTCAGCCTGTGAGAAGGACCCACATTGGACAAGTTCATAGAGGACTCTCTCCTGTGGGTAGGACCCCATGCTGGAGCTGTGGAAGAGTGTGAGGAGGATGGACTGGCAGACACAATGTGTGATGAATTGACCACAACCCTCATTCCCCATTCTCCTGCACTGTTCAGGGGGAGGAGGTACAGAAACTGGGAGTGAAGTTGAGCCTGGGAAGAAGGGAAGAGTAGGGGGAAGGTGGTTTTAAGATTTAGTTTTCTCTCATATTATCATACTCTGATTTGATTGGTAATAAATTTAATTAATTTCAAAGAGTCAAGTCTGTTTTGCCCGTGATGGTTATTGGTGAATGGTCTCTCCCTGTCCTTATAAGCTTTTTTATTATTATTATTTTTCTCCTCCTGTCCAGTTGAAGAGGAGGAGTGATAAAGCAGCTTGGTGGGCTCCTGGCATCCAGCCAAGTTCAACCCACCACAAAAATATTTGCAGTAAGTATGCTTGTCTTTACTGGGTACACCTGTATTGCCTACTCTAAGCTACTTACATTACCTCACCAAAGGCAAGAACAATAGTTAGCTTCCTAAGGCCACAGAACCAACCATTGAGGAGCATTAAATGTGTGTATTTCAGGAAGAATAGTTGAGATTGATTAAAAAAAAGCTCACTAATGGCAGCACACATTATTATATATAATATAAAGCTCCTGAGAGCTACTGGGATATCCAGGAATTTTGAGGGCAGCAGTGGCTCCCATGGCTATAGCATACTCACCTTGTTAAATCCAGCTTTTCTGTAGAATTCTTACCAGGACGAAGTTAGCACTCCAGCAGCCTTGCAAAGAACCGAAATGCTGCCTATGCTATGTGCTCTACCCCACTCACTTTGTGGGGCAACAACAACCTGCACTCGCAGGAGAACATTGAGTCTTTGTTGTGTTCATGGTCTCAGAAAGCTGATTCCTCAAGGGTGTGTGGTGAGGAACTGGAATACCACAATGTATTCAGAGGATGGTGGCTGAAAACCTCCAGAAAAATACTCTTCTACATACTATGCCAAAGAACAAAAACAGCTGTTATCCAGCCTTAAGGGACATGTAGGTAAACAGGCATATCTGGCCTGAGGCATACAAGTAAAAGTCAACAAGTATGTTTTCTCTTGATTATAGCTACTTCAAACTACAATATGCACTAAATTCTTTTCACCTTCTTTATACTCTTTGATTTCAAACATACAAAAAATTCATCTTCTGAGTCCCTCATGTTACTTTTCACAATCTGCTAATTCAAAGAACAGCTCTTTTCCACCCTCCTATCTAAGCCTGGCTTTACAATGCATTTACCTGGGTTCCAGTCCTACTGTAATGAAAGGCCCATGCTCTCTTCTTATCCCTGCTGAATGCAGATCATATTTCTTAACATGTCATTAGAGAGCTTTAGAAATTATTGATGTATGCTCCACATAAATATATGAATATCTAGCAAAGCTTTAAATGATGGCTGTTGACAATTGTATAAAAACACACAGATTTAATATTGCTAGTCTGCCTAATACTTCATCTGTCCTCTGAAGAGGTGAAGAAACTGTTTATTGGAGTATTTGCTTGCGGTGGAGCTCTCACGTCACCACTTGTGAGCGGATTTACTTGGTGATCTAGCACATGATCCAGCAACACACATCAATGGAGTCTGAAGTGAGACTCAGACTCATGCACCTCTGTCTCTGCAGCAGAAGAGAATAACTGGTCCGTCACAGAGTCATGGGCGATCTCAACTAAGTACTACGGGTCAGGACATTAATTTCTAGGTCAATTAAATGACTGCTTATATTTTTCCTTGGGTTCATATAACAAATATTTCAGACCAGCTGCTGCTGTGGTCAGCAGCAATTAACTACTGAAGCTGAAAAGAAAGCAAAATTGATTTGTATGAATATTCCTAATATGTTCAGAATATTTTCATCTGGTAGAGCACTGTATCTTCAACTCTCTGGATGAGTTTAATCAGTATTAAAATGCCCAGAAAAGAAAACCTGAAGCTTATAGAATTTCAGTCATCAGATTTTTGCAGGCTGTACTACTGATCTAATAGTAGGTATTTAGTGCATAAACAGTAAATTTAAAAGCAAACCAAAAAACTTATGTAACATAAAAGATAGTCTCAGTTTTCTCTATCTCGACAGATATTAACTGCTAAATTAGTAGGTTTGAAATATAAGGTTTGGCTTGAAACACAAATTAACTGAAAGTACCAGTCAGCAATTACACGCGTATTTAAAACAATTTCCTAAGAAGTAAGCTAGTAGTGACTCTATTTCAAAACTAAATTTGTCTGCAAACCAATTTAACAGAAAAGTGTTGGGAAATATTTAGTTCTAGGACTATTTTAGCAGGTCTTTATTTTTCTCCTTATTTTTAAAGACCTAAAAATCCCTAAAATTCAGAAAAAAATAAAATGATAACATGAAGGTAAAAAACAAGAAGCAATTCAAAATGCATTGTTATGGAGCCTGAAAGGCATGCTAATTCCTAAAATAGACATTTCTCAAATTCAGAAACATGCCTAAAGAAATACAGTGCAAATGTTTTTGTTCCTTCTGTGCAGAGAAGGAATACAATCACAAAATAACTGGGGGTTTTTTTTGTTTGTTTTGTATTGTTTGGTTTTTTTTTTTAATTCTAACAAAACAAAGAATATTGGGGATCACATACTGCTATGGTCTGAGTTACAAACATGGGCAGTTACTGCAATCCAATATTTAACACACACTAGAAACAGGTAGACATATAAAGAAAATATCAGGTAATTTTACAGAGCTTTTTTTCTCCTCCTTTGAGAGGACAAAACTGGCATTTTGAAAATATGTTCCATATATTATGGATGTCATGGAGAAGTGAAACAACTGTAAAAGAAAGATGACCATAAAAACATATGAGTAGGAGAAATGGGGTTGCAGCCTTTTACCAGATTTTCAAGACTGTTTTTCAGATAAAGAATATGGAAGACAGCTACACATTCAAATCTGGATCCACATTTTCTGGGTTGTTTATATCCAGTGTTTTATCAATTCCATTACAGAGACAGAAGCTACCCACTAAAATTTGCACCTGCATAGATGTGCTTCAGAAGGTTACTTAGTAGGTTTAGTTTGGTCTGTTCCTGCTTCAAATTCACTACTGTCCCAGGCCAGTTTCTTCACATTCCTCTCTGCTTCAATCATGGAAATGGTTTACATTCTGCCTCATTTCTATTTTCTTCACATACCCTTGTCTAATGCAGTTATGTGATCCCTAATGAGGTGTAAATATTCATGCCAACTGAAGGAGGAAGCAAGACATTAGGCTATGTATGAATAATGTGTGAGGAATCAGGTACAGAAAAACATTGATGCTAGAGCATAAAAGTAATGATGCATTCTTACATAGTGTACTATTCATTGTTCTGGCCAGCTAACAACAAAAACAGAAAGGCTCCAGGGAACCTTGAAGGTCCCTGTTTTCAAAAGGACCTAAGTGATGTGTGGGCTGAAGTTCCATTTAGAAATGTGAGTTTGACATAAAAGGTACTTCAGTGTTCTTAGATGCAGAAGCTTAACTCCACCAACATGTGCACCTGATTAGTTTCAATTACTTTCAAGAACACAGACCTTAAGTCTCTTTTGAAACATGTCTTAGGCTCCTAAATGACTTCATTTCAACAGTGCCATGTAAAAACAGTTTCAAGAGGATTTTGTATTCTCAGACATATAAGAGATTAGGAACAGGTTTTTGAGCATACTTCAGAGAAAGGAAATGGAATGAGGGATGCAAGGCAAAGTCACGACTTTTCGGGTGTAAGGATGCTGAGAGTTATTAACTTACCAGTGTCTTATAATACAGAAATGAATAGAAATACAGCAAATGACACACACAAACAAAGTTTCACAACCTCCCCCAAAAGGCTGACGCTCACTCACGGTACTTGGTATTCCAGGTGGTAAGGCAAGGTTGGCTCATGTACAAAGGCAGTCAGTGAATTACCACATTAATTAACACAAAACTGTGGCGTGGGCTGTGCCTGGGACTGTAGAAGTAACCTTCTTGCTGTTGAGAAAACTGAAATGTGAAGAAGCACAGACTTCCAGAGGTGACAGCAATGACATGTAATAAATTATAAACTCCAGGCCAAACCACAGTGAAATGCTAGATGTCTGGCTGCTGAGGTTTATTCCTCATAAAAATTCTTAGAAAAGGCTTAAATCGGGTAAAGTAATCTTTGGTTAGCATTAAAATTCATGACTGTCTATATCGAATTCTAATGATAGGTCACAAAATTCCATAAGAATCAATGAAAAAGCCGTGTCACGGTGACAGTTATTAGTATCAGAAAGGACAAAGCTGATATGCGAACTGCAGATTGAAAGATAAGCTCCTGGGATGATGCACTTTTGTCCATGTATATAAAACAAACTTCACATAATGTAACAAAAAGCTTTCTTCTTACCCCAAGGCTTGACTTTTTTTTTCCTTTTTAATAGTTCTTTAGTGGCAACTAGCCCCTTGTCAGTAAGTCAGTCATTACTGCATTGAAGAGACATATTGACTGCATGAATAATTTAGTTGAAATCCATTCCTTTTTATGACTCCACAGCTTTGTAGGGGAGCAAAGAAATCACATCAGGACCTACAATAATTCTTGTCCTTTGGATAAAAATCAGGACTCAGACTGTGAGTTTGTAAAAATCAATATGCCTTTTTACAAGTAAAATTAAAGAGTTAATATGCAGTTCCTGGAAAACTGGTTTACATAATACCAACATTTGAATTGCACAGAAATAGGTGTACCTAAAAAGTTAAAGGTAAACAGCCCTGGGTAATGCTGGTAACTACTAAATCCTTTCACAGTTTTCTGCTCTTGTCTTTCTACAGCAAATTTATATCACTCTGTGAAACTTTGGATATTGTCTTTTTTTAAGTCATAATCAGCAGAAACAACTATACCCTGCAGCTCTGAATTCCCAGATCATCTACAAGTTCATTTAACTTGAACTACACCTATCAGCTTTCTTTGGAGATGTTTAACAGTTCTAAAAATCAGTCCCAAGCACAGAGGCAAACACAAAAACAGATGCTTTTAACACGCAACTGTTTCTTTCAACAGTATCATACAGGTGTCTCTGTATTTTGAAACTTTTAAAGAATCGTTTATTTTGAAGAAGGACAGGTTCTCCTTAGGAATCTGCATTTCTATGTCATATAATATTTTTTTACTTTTATTCTTTTTTTCTTTTAATTAGATGAGCCTATTCCATAATACTTTTTCCTTTTTTTTTTTAAGTTACACTTGAACATTGCAACTAAGCATTTGCTAGATGTTATCAAGATTATTTTTTGCCTTAATCTAGAAATGCATAGGACTAATTCTTAGAACTGAATACCGATTGGAATGATCTAAGTATTTACACATGAGTGTTGTTATGGTGGAGTTTACACAGGACATTTATATAGGACCTATTTCTAAGTTCTAATTTCTAAGGGTATTTTTCCAAAAAGATGTGGTTTCACTTTTGCAGAAAGTTATGATCAAGAGTTCAACTGAATCACAGTAATAATAGCCCTGTTCTTTTTTAATGTCTAGAAAACTCCACCTCTTGCTCCCATTTGCCTCCCATGCTTCCAGAAAATGTCACTACCATGGGAAATTGTATTTCCAAGCAACCCTGATAGATAGTAGTGTAATTCATGTCAATGAAAAAAATATTCTTCAAACTAGCATAGCCAAAACACTAAAAATCATCTACAGGGTTTTCCTTCTCCCTTACCACTTAGCTCAGGTTAAGACATACATAGATGGCTAGGTGTCCTGCTTCCTACCTGGTGGAGCACCTTCTTCCCCGATTTCCAAAACTCTTTTGTCCCCACAAGAATAAAAGTATGTACTTAATTAGAAAATCATCTTCTTCAACACCAGAAATATGCATTGCTAGTTAAAAGCAATTCATTTAATGAGAACAGAACTAATGAACCCTTATTTCCTGATAGTTCATGAATCATAACTCACACCCCTATGATCCCAGCAGTGCCAGTGCTCTGTCTGTATATCCTGTGCTCTCCTGTTACCTTTTGTTCCCCAGGAAGGTCTCAAAACCAGCCCATATCCTCAGCACCTTGAGTTCACAGAAGTGTTCTGCCCCTGCTTTCTGACATTACCTGCACCTGGGCATGGCATCCTGCTGCTCCTTCTCTAGAGCTGCCCTTTGCAGGATGTCTTCAGACGCCAGACTCTTGGTCTTTGTCATCTGGCATGTCTTGAAGCAACTGGGAGAGAAAGTAAGACAGTCCAAGCCACAAAACAATGGGTAACTTAGTTGGTGGATCAGAGGCAGCTGGCTGATTCTGGGCGTGGGTAAAGGAGATGTACTGCTGGCAAAAAGAAGGGAAGAAAGGGCAAAACACACCCAATGTTTTCTCATTGTGCATCTGTTGGTGGAGTTCCATGTAAAATCTGAAACAGAGATTAAACCTGAAGGGAGAATTAATATGAAAATGGGCAAACAAACAAACACTCCAGGAAAGAGGTGGAGAGAGAGACAGAGAAGGAAAACTGTGTATCTTCTTACGCTGGAGAAACTCATCCAGCCAGAATACTGTAGAGACAACACATATCTTCCCAAACCTTAAATGACCAAATACCCTTACAGGTTCCACTATGGACAACCTATGCCCTCATGTTGTTTATTCAGTCTATTCAGCTTGGAAACACTTAAGTTTATCTTGGACATATAGAGGTACAGACTTAGATATAGATGTATATAGTGGATTGTGTGTACAGGGAAACATTGTTCTCCTTAATCTCTGAGCAGGATGATGGATGAGCACCTGGAAACCATACAGTCTAGCTACAGCGCAGTACCTTCCATGGGCTAAGAAAACACTGCCAGCAATCAGACATAGCTTAAGACTGTTCAGTGATGTAGACTGTACCAAAATACTGCCTACTGCCACCTGTGGCAGTATCGTTTCTTACTGCTGTAACACCACCGGCCTGCTGAAAACTGATCACAGTTTTGATTTTCAAGCTGAATAACTCTAACTCCTATAGAAATGAGTTGTTTTACATTGAAAAAAAAAACCTCTGTCAGAATAAAATCCCAGCTACTTAACACAGTTAACCACTAATATCCAACTATTCAATGGCATTTTTGTTCTCCTTCTGTACTTTCACTCTGGAAACCTGGATTTAAACTCTCTGCCATGAAAAGGAAATGAAATGCTGCATCACTGTATTTCCCTGGTAATCACATCTGCCAGGCTGCAGGACTAGGTTTGTATTTGGAAGCAAGCGCACAGGCTTTGACTTGGTTTGCCATCAGTGAAATTTCACAGACTAAAAGTGATGCATTACACAAACTGTCTAGCCACCCCCCCCCCCCCCCAAAAAAAAAAAAAAACTAGAAAGAAGCAAATTCTTTTTCTATGGTTAAATATCTGGGAGAAAGACAGTGAGATTTGAAGGTAGCTTGGAAACAGGGACAACATGCTTGGTGGTTTTCAAGGGGAGGATTAAAAATCATTCTTTAGGCAATAGATTATGGTAATATTTCTCTTTCGTCTTCTTTCTCTTTATCATTCATTTATTGCTCCATGTTACAATGACATTTTGGCAGAGGAGTTCACACATGAAATCCTCTATTTCTTTACTTTATTAAAAAGTATTTGCAATGTAAAGTAGAAATTTGTTCATCTGCCTTCTGTAATAGAGTCCATGTGGAAATTTCCTATGTATCTCTTCTTTATTCAGTATTGAACCAGCAGTGTTGTTTCAGCATTAGAGGATTTTCTTCCTTTCTGTACTTGTTAAGCCTACCGGCTGTACTCCATACTGCCTTTGAAATGTATATTATTTTTATAAGTCATGCTTTCTTGTTATGGCAACTGCACAGAACTTTATAGAAAAAAGACAAATAGCTAAGTTCATCCACAGAAATAATAGGAAGTGCAAAACATTCTGTCTTATCTTGTTAACGACGTATCCAGAGAAGACAGGAAAAGTGGGTGTTGTTTTATCTGTACTTGCCCTCAAAAATTCAGTAAGAACAATTTCCATTTTCTGAGAGGTTTATACAAATTTATTTAGTTGTTACTAGAAACATACAGAGACAAACATGTAACTACATATCCAGGGCTCTTAAAAAGTTCTTACAAAGTTTTTCCTAGGCTCTGTTAGTGCTCACAATTTTAGGCACAGGGAATTAATTTAAATCCCATAAAATCTACCTTAAATGTTAAAAATATTTTAAGTGGCTGCAATTTGTCTGGACTTAGAGCTGTTTAGTTTACATGGTCAAAAATACAGGTGAAACAAGGAGAAAAGAATATACATCAAAAACGGCTTGGCTGATTGGGAGGATGGTATTGGAAAGAGACTTATGACTTACAGTCAGAAATATCTGTAGTGCCCAGTGATACATCATCTTAGTGGTTAAATGGACAGTTTGGCTTATTTCTTATTTTGGTTCTTCCTAAATACCTCCACCTGCTCTGTGCTGCGCAAAGCCTGTGAACACAGGCTACTGCAGAAGGGAGAATGCATTACAGTTGTCTGGTTTCTACCAGAGTAAATCCACACATAAAAGCCTTCCTAGGAGAAAGTCTGTGGGAAAGAAAGGAGGACACAGTGCAAGGTTGGACACCAACAGCTCATTCCTAGGCAGGTTGTGGATGCTTTTTGTACTCTTGAATGTACAAAGTGGCTTATACTTACCTTTCTGCCCCAGATTTCTTGATATTAGAGTCATTGGAAACATGGCGGTCCTACCCTTTCTTTACATGTTTTTGAAATAGCAATGAATGGCTCACAGGTACAAGATTATCTACCTTTTATTTCTCTATCAAAACCATGCAGTGGATGGCTTCGAGGACCTAGCCACCTTAATAAAGCGCTGCTATACTTACAATCTATGGTTTCTTTGGTTTGGGGATTTTCTTAAGTTACTATTTTTAATAAATAAGCACTCATCTCATACAGAGATATTTTTGTAATCAAAAGAATGGAATTTCAGAAGAAATTGCAGCTTTTTTTAGGGGTTACACAAAGCCACTGTTTAACCAACTTATGCCCTTTGGAGTTGGTACAGTCAGCAGTTATCCTCACAGCACTGGGCTGAGATGCTGAACATTGTTATAAATCCTTTTCCTATTTTAAAGTTATTGGTGGGAGCGGCTGAACAAGGACTCCCACTTATTTCAAAGTTGACATTTCTTATGGAAGAAACTGCAGCCAAACAGGAGAGACGGAGACTGCGTAACTATTTAGAGCAGTGGTTCCTACAAACTCTCTTCTTTCTCGATCATTCTCAAAACAGGTAAGCTTTTTCTCAGTAATAATTTCCTTTTGCATTTTGGTACCTGTTAAAGAGATTTTCAAACAAACTCTTAAACTGCCAATTCCTCTTTAATTTCAATAGTATTCAAGTCCCCCATGGTTCTTTAAAAAGACTGCCATGGATGTGAGAGTAATAGAAGTGCTACAAATATATTCCTTGTATGCTTTTCTGCTACAGAAATTACAGTGGTATTTGCTTTAAAATAGTTACCGCCCACAAGCTTTTAATTGTTTTGTTGTTGTTGTTTCTCTAATTCAGTGTTGTTCAAAAATATCTGCCTACCACAGCTTTGCTTATCCAGGCCAGTGTGACAATTTCAGGCTCCAAGCACATCATTTGCATCACTTATTAAACTCCTGCCTGCACCTTTTATAAGATACAAGACCAGTTTCTTCTCTATGATGAGAACAAATGGACAACTCAGGCTCAGAACTGCTTTTTTCTCCCCCCCTACCCCCCCCCAAAATGTGGGGAAAAAAAGTCTTTCATTTATAAAAATAAATAAAAGTCTTGTTTAAAACAATACATGGAAGCAAGAAAAGAGCTCCGGATTCCTGGTAACATTAAGAAATTTACAATTTAGATGCAAGATTTTCAAAATGATTAGTTATTTTATTTTACTCTAGTAGATCAGACACGTATTTTAAGCTCTGGGTCATTTACATTTGATTAAAAACACAGTGCTGATCTATAAAATAAAATGCAACCAACTTATGCCTGGCTCACACACACATAATGAGAATTTTTCTCTTTCCACCATCTTTGGCAGCATCTCAAATGCCTGTTTGCACCTGTAGCATTTTGGTGTGCCCTGAGGATCAGAAATAAATCTGGGAGGAGGATAGACCAAAGCAAGGCCTAGAACACATCCCAAAGGCACAGCTGCAGCTTCCAGCTGAGTGACTCTCAACTTCCAGCTGTTCCCACCTGGCACAGGAGAAGGTCCCTTTGAAAGGGTTTGCGGCAAGTTGCTGTTTAAGACAGCTCTGATGCTTCCTGTCAAAACATACAGAAACAGAGACTACTACACACAGCACTTAGAATAGGAAAAAAAAAGAAATCAGTGAAATTATAACACTAAGTAATGACAGAGGATTACACACTGAAGATCCAATTTCTAACATAGCCTAGATAAATCAAACTTTGTCTTTACTCCCTCCTGCTTTTGTCTTTTTGCAGCAAAGATGCAGGTAATTATGGCTGTCCTCCCCTCAGCTGAAGCAGTCCATATCACTACTACATTATCAAAGTTGTTTTCTAATTCATAGTACTAAGGCAAAAGAAACCATTATTCACTGGTACTTCTGGTAAAAATAATAGCTAAACAGTGTGGCAGATGAATTTCTGATTCTCTCTCCAAAGCTTCCCTAAATAGTTACAGCAGCTGATCCACTCTAGAAGATCAGCCTGGAGTTCTGTATTTGGGGGGCTGCCCAAACATAATTTTTTTTCCACAAATAACTTATTCACTGAAAACCAGACTCTTCAGAAATAAAAATATTTCAAATCAGTTAAACAGACAAGACCTTTTTTTATCAAACAGTTTTTCATTATAAAATGGTGTTTTTTAGAAAATTGCCAACCCTTAGTTTTAATGATATTTCAATATTATAATTGTATTTATTATCCCAGAATCATTGAGGTTGGATTGGAGCCCAGAATCCTATCACCTCACTGACCAAAATGGGAAGTCCTGTAGCAGCCATTCGGGCAGTTTTCAGTGCAATGCTCATTGCTGCTATCACATAAAATGAGTTATTTGCTGCAGAACACTGAAAAAAAAACCTAAAAACCTAAAAACCACATCTGGGAGTTACTGAGCTGAGTCTGCAAGACAGAGCGGCTGCTTTATTGAAACAGAACAACAGAGACATCCAATGGACCCTCATGTTTATTACAGCTGATTATTTCTTCTTATTATCATTAATTACGCCCATTCCACATCATATTTAACTGCACCTCCTGATCACATCCACATGCTACCTCTTCAGTCATCATGTGCCCTACTGTAGGTGCTGCTCTCTGCATCAGAAACCATTGGGATCCCTGACACTCTGTCATCAGGCTTTCTATGTTTCAGTGCATCTTGGAGTTTTCACACTTCATTGCATACTGTAAGGTCCACTCATATTAGAAAAAGATCTTTCTTTCCAATTTGCTACATGGTGTTCCTTTAGATGTGATTGGATTTTAGGATTCAGTTACACCACAGCTTACTAGTTCTTCATCTAAATATCATCTGCTACTGCCTTTTTCCAAATTGCTATGATTTTTTTATAGAATACTTTTTTCTTCAACTAATACACTTTCTGCAGAAATACTCATACAGATCAAATGTTTCATTTCTATATGGAAAACTGATATATTTACTTTCTATATCTGAATCCTTAATAGCAATCAGAAGTGAAGGTAGAAGGCACAGGGTCTGGGATGGCTGTTACAGTGAACCTCACTCTGCACAGGGAGGAGACTCTGTGCTTTTTCCCACACCAAACTCCTGTTAACCTCACTGACAATTCTGCACAAGGATTATGAGCGTGATGGAGCCACAACATCAGCAATCTGACTGAATTAATATTTTCCTTTCTATCTGATAATTAGAGTTTCTTCTATAAATATTTGCCAGGCAATTAATGTTATTCTGAATGAAAGTATGGCATAAATGCAGGCACACAGAGCTAAAAAATATTGTGTTTTCATTCCTAAATTCCTCAAAAGAAGCACAAAAGAGGAGCAAAGGAAATATCTTCAGGTCCTTGCTCAAGTAACAGTCTTAATCATTTCATTAAATATAAAAACAGATGAAAATTTGGATGTGGGATTGTTGCCTCATTCGCTAGCTGATGTGGGAACCTCCGTGACTGAAGCACAGATAAAGATTGCAAAATTTGACCTCTTGTAACATCTTTGCTTTGTGTTGGGTTCTTTATGTATTTTATTTTATCTTGTGATGCCACAGTTTCACGTGGTACAGTCACTGATGTTAACCTCAGAGAAAACGAACAACTAAAAAAATTCTGATATTGTTGACGACCCCAAAGAATTGTTCCATTACTGCATGATTGCAATATAAGAAGGCTTTCTCTCAGTTTCTACTCAACCTAAAGTGCAAGGAAAAAAGTACAGGGGAATTTGGCTACAGTAAAAAATCTTCCCCAGAAGGTGTTTTTTGGCAAACTTAATTTTGTCTGCTTTTGGCTTATTAGAGGTGTTCAGGTTTAACATAGTAATCATTCTCCAGTCCTAGAAGAAAGATAAAAAACTGTGAAAGGCTTTTTTTGCCTTAGAGTGGCTACAAAACAAAAAGCTTTTTCATATTAAAGATATTTATCACATATCACCAGCAGTATTTGAAGGCTATTTGCATAAATATAAAATCTATTTATCTTAAATGATCCTCCATGTATGCAAGTATTTTTCATTTTAAATACAAATGGAATTTTCCTGTGACACAAACATATTGAGTATGCAATTTCTGCATTTATTCAGTTTAATAATATGTAACCTTTTACTGCGCTCGCCCCTGCAGCATACATACTGACACTAAAAAAATGTTACACTATTTCTGTTTCATGCTTCATTCCCAGCAAATCTGCCTGGCCTCTCTTGTCTTCTCTCACCTGTCTATTGTGGGTTCTTTTCAACCTGAGTGAATGAGGTATGTGGCAGACAGAGAAACCAGTTCTTCACTTCCAAGAGCTGTGTGCAAATAGGTATTAATAAATGTCATTTTTCCTGTTGAAAAAAAAAAATAAAGAATGAACCAGACTTTTAAAGATTACTTGTTTTCTTACTTTAAATTATTTACCTTTACATAATGGGACATCAGAGAGAACGAGTTGTTTTCCCCCACTGAAACTTCGTGGTTGTACAACACACCACTTTGAAGAGCTGTAGGAAAGATTGGCAGAGTGGGTTTTTGGTTACTTAACTTAGCCTAAGTCCACTGGACTCAAATAGACCTGCCTATCTAGATGTCCATATTAAATACCCAAGACTCTCTCCCAGTGACCCCTAGTAACGGGATAAACAAAGCTTGGAATTAACAAAGTATGATATAATTAGCTGATTTAAAATGACGAGTAATCAAGTTCATAAACAACAACATCCATAAATTTACACCAGCAAGGAAGGGAATCTAGAAAAGTGGAACAATTTTTAAAGACTATTGCCATCCAGGGAAATGTCTTGCTATGTAACCTTACCATTAGAAAAATCCTTTCAGGTTCTGATATTGCAAACAGTTTTACAGGGCTGACGTTTCATATAGGAACACCACAAAACTGGGATTCCTCACTTGCACTGGAGTTAGAGTCAGGGGTTCTAGGGGGTTTTTGCACTTTTTATTAAAGAAGTGAGATTAGTAAAATCTTCCAGCTGAAAGCCACAACTGAGAAAGAAATTGGAACAAGAAAGAAAAAAAAAGTCTGCTAAACCATTTCCTCAATGGAGTCCTCAATGCCATTTATTTAGACCTGTCTGCTGGATCTGAAGAAATCTAATATGTCCATCAACTTTTTCAAAATAGCAGCCATTTCTGCTCAATGCATTTCAGAGCTTTCCAATGATACAATGCTAAAATACCTTACAAAGGGATGTTTAAGTTGTTCTTACCTGTGGAAAATCAGTCCACGGCTGATTCTGTACCTGGCTCTCAGTATCCTCCCAGGACCATCTTCTGAGTCTACAGGCACCTATACACATATTGCTACACTTCATTATGGGTGCACTGTTCTTAGTGAGGACAGTTTCTGTGGTGTGGATGGGAAGGATATTTCACCAAAAGAAGAGTGACCAAAAGCATTTACCCTTTCAGGATGGTATATGTCTGTGTGACGGTCTAAATTCTCCTCAGTTATGACCTGAATTTCATCTTAATCAGGTAATAAATGTAGATGGCGATCCCTCCCTTCACCTCAAGTCTTTCCTAGCAGGACTATTATATTTCATCTCTTGGCATAAACTCTTTTTTGTTGTTGTTTTTACTCAATGAAAGGGACCAGACCCTTCAGCTCCTTCCTGACACCCCTTGTGCTGATAGATCTAGTGGAGTAATGACCTCGCGCCAGCGGGTGTCAAAGGGCAGAGAAGGTAGTACCAAAATCTGTTTCAAGGTGCCGTCATAGAGCCTCCACACAGGAGGCTGAGTGTGATAAGGGCACACTCCACATGATATTAGCAACACCTCTGAGAAATGTCTCTGTTTCTGACAGCTGCTGAGAGGCCATTTGGAGCTCCAGTTACACCATCACTGCAGTGAAGCTGCATACCACAACAGCAGCACACAGAGCTGATGCAGCACTTGGTGCTTGGGCTTGCAGCCCTTATTTGTGTGAAGGACTCAGACACCCACCTAAATATGGCTGTGTGAACACTGTTTAAAGCACACATTCCATAAATATTAGTCCTGACTAATTTCTCAAACATGAGAAAGGGAGGGTAGTTTACTAGTAAACATATTTCCCTAAGTAGTCCTCATATGTTCCCATCTTCCTCAGAGTTTTTCACCTTTTGACCATGTCAGGTTTTTTGGCTGAGGCGGTGCGAGGCATCCTCTTCTTTTCTAGACCGAAGCCTGAGAGATAAAGAGAGCTTGTGCTGGGTTCTGCAGAATAAAACAAAATCAACCCAAATAAAGTGATAGGTGAACTGACAGCACCAAAGGATACATGGAAAGTAAGTAGTTTAGGAAATGAATTACATGCAGTAGGGGCACAGACTGTAACAGCAAAGGTCCAATACACTTTGGTGACTGGCATTTCATATTGGACATTTATTCAGTTAACTGGTACATTTTATCCGATAGCAGAATATCCCTGCCCTTGCTAGAGGGTGTGGGCGAGCACAAGCAAATCCTGTTCATTCTGGCCCCTTTAACTGCATCCTTCACCATATGGATGGAAGCAAATGGATAGCATTTCAAAAACAGGTTCTTCTTATTTAAGACAGTGGATTTTAAAAGATTCAGTTCAAACAATTAACAAAAATAAGGACAGCTTCCAATTGGAGAGGAAGTTTTGTGATCACTTGAAAGCAACAAACCAGAAGGTGGCATCAAACAGTGTTAAAATAGCAAAAAGATCACCCCGTTTCACCGAGTGCAGCAGGGGGAGGATTGTCTTTCCAAAAATGTGCTAAAACTAAGGAATAGGTATTAAACCTTCCATCTCCTTGTCACACTAGAGATTTAGGTGTGGTGCCAAAACCAAGTACTGATGAATAGTTAATATTACATCATCAATGAGACCAAAGGTAGTGTTGCAACCATTTCAGAGTCAGATGGTTTGACTGAGCATGGAGGAAACTATCAACAGAAGCCGTACTAGCACATAAGAGCTAAGGGCTGATTCAGAAATAAAAGTTATTGATTGAAAAACAATTATTTTCATTGTTTGTTTCATCCTTAAGCAAAGTAAGCCCAAGACTGGAGAAGTATACAGCAACATAAAGAATAACAACTCATTTTGAGGCAGTAATAAAACACCATCATTTCGCTCAAGTGGATAAAAATTGTAAATCGTATGGGCACCTACAGTAATTTGTTGTATGGATGACTCGTGAATGTAGGTGAGCAAAACACTGCAGGAGACCTTATTAAGAGGCAATTATGCTTCTTCGGAAGCAACGTAGCACAAGTGGATATACAAAAGATACACAATATATTTTTATTAATGATAATACTAATAATAGTTAAACTTTTTCTCTCTTACAACCAGAAAGCAGCACACAAACAACACAGTTCAGGACACAAGGCTGGGAAAGGTATGCAGGCAGCAGCAGGGTTGCAAAGATCCCTACAGTCTCTGTGTAATCTGGCACATGGTCAGTTATGCCATTTTCCTGGAAACTATATTGAACATTTTAGCAAAATTACCCCTGTTGTGCATCAACTTCTCTAAAGGAAGAGTGTCACACTCTGGGGTCCTTTTTGCCACGTTTCTTCAATCTGGTGCTATTGCAACACACAGAGCAGAGCATAGAGACTACAAGGACAGTCTTATGTTCCATATTCTGCGTTCTACCTAACCAGTTGCAGTTAAGACAACAGCTGGAATCAAATCCACTGTGTCCTCCCTTTGGCCATACCTCTGTGTCAGAGCCTCAAACTCTTCCCCCATTGATGATCTTGGCATCATAACGGCTGTAAAGGTGGTCAGAGCTGGAGGAGACCTTTAAGAGAATGCTGCTGATTCTGCATTGCATTTCTTACTCTTTAGGTATATGCAATCTTGCCGGTAAGTCTAAAGCAATGATGAAGACCATGAGCTGAAATGAACCTTACCGAGAATGATAAACAGATTATTAATGTTAGGGAGTGAATGGGAACCAGTAATGCATGATGATCTAAAGTATTTCAAAATAAGGAAGTTTAATTAGGAATAAAAGCTAGACAATACAGCCCGATTTGTTAAAATCTTACCAAGAAAAAAAAAATAGTCTACAATTTTATCCAAGAAATAATTTAGAAAAAAATGACCAATAGGGAAACAAGCAGGTCACACTGGAATAACCAAGACTGACAGCAGGACAGGAAGAGGCCTAGGAAATTTTAAACAGGCAAGAAAGTTAGATCCTGCTTTTCACAAATCATGTGCATCAGCAGAGACACACATTAGAGCAGTACACCTGCTTATCAGGTAACTGATGAGAACATATTCATTGCTAATCTGAAACCATAAATTTTGCACATTATTAAATTACAGTGTAATGTAAAAGCATGAAAGAAACACTTCAAGGCTATAAATGTGGCAAAGGCAGTTCTTTAGAGCAGGCAAGTGATGTCTGTAATAGATGCTGAAAAAGATAATGTTTCAAACACGATATGATTTTCTTCATCTTGCTTCCCTTCAAGGGGGTGAAATACATATATATATAACATATGTAATATATATAAAAAGTTTAGCTTACAAAGTAGAAGAGTTAATTCTTTCTTGATAAATTGTTTATTCCCTCTGCCATTCAGTAAGCCTGGAATTTAATCCTTTAGGGCCTTATCCTGAAGCTCTCAAATAAATAGTAATTAGCCTGTGAGTAGGTGTTACTGATTTTGAAGTACAGCTGGTTCTACCTGTAGCAGAGACCTGTCATAAGTCTGTGTGGCCTGCCTGCAGGTTCTTATGCTGCATACAGTGTAATTTACATGAGAAAAGTGAAATGGTGAAACTATTTGTAAGTTACTCCAGTAGAAGAATAAAAGACAAATGAATGTGCAAGTTAGAAGTACTCACACAGTTCAGGACCAATATCTTCAAGTCAGCATTTTATAGATGAGAAAGGCATGTAAAGCAGGCTTAAAATCTTGTGTGTCTCTTTGGACCTCTGAAAAACATCTTTGTTATGGAAGTGCTGCACTGCCCCGAATCAGAATGGCATTTTGCCAATGTTATACAAACAATGAATAAAATTAACTCAGTGAAACTTGGGTGAAGAAATGAATACAAACTGCTGGAACAGTACCAGAAAATGATGGACATACCTACACCCTACAGTGGAGAATCAGGGAGAGGTCAAAAAGCAGATAGCAACATGATAAAACCACAGCACAACAGCTACAGGGACTCACCAGCTTGGGCACATGTGGCTGACAGCAGCATGTCCATAGGAGGCTGGTGGGTGCAGCAGGTGCCATTACACCCCCTGCAGTCGGCATGGCCAGTGGTCATCGTGGTACACCTGAAGACTGGTTTGGGAAAATGCTGGAGAGTAACCCACAGCATCAGTGAGCCTACTCAGAGGTTTGCTATGTTGCTGTAGCACACACCTCATGGAGCCCAGAGAAACCCTTCCCTCAACAAAAAGAGGAAAATTAAATAAAAGGGACCTACACTTCAGTACACCAGTGTCTGGTGTACTGAACAGGTTTGATTACCCTCTGTTTGCACATAAGTCTTCAGGAAAAGCTTCTGAATATTTACATTCCATGACAAGTGGAGACTAGCGAAATCTTTGACATTTACCTGAAAAACATGCTTCTGTTAGGCATATCAGCCAGCCGTCATCCACGATTTCCCAGCCAGAGTGATCTTCCCTCACTGTTAGTAGTCTTGGCTGCTCGCTACTTGAGTGACAAAACTCTGACTACAAGTTTTAGAAATGCCTTGCACGAATGAACAAGGTGACTACTTCTACCAGCCTTTTGCAACAGTTACAGGAGATAAAAGGGAAAATAGGTAGCAAATACTTTTGAAATGTATTACGTAGCCAGATCGAGCATCCGACAGTGCCCAAATGGCAGTAATCCAGAGAGTTTCTCAATAAGCAGAAAATGAAGGTTCATCTCAACCCAGCAGAAAAGCAAAAGCAAGCAAACTGAAGATTTTTACAGGGGATTTTGCTCGCTTGTTAGATATTTCAAGCAATTTGTCCTTGGCTGGGTGACCTCAAAAGGTATTCATGCTTCACAGTTCACTGCAGGGATGTATTTGTCTGTTTGGTCTAAAAGATTTCTCTATGTAGGTTTTTTTTTTCTTTTAATCTCATGGTGTCTTCCAGCCATAGAAGCACATACCTTTGTTCTAGTTGAAGTCCTGTTGCCACAGGATGATCTTCCTTCTGCACTGACTTACTGCTGTTTCCACAGTGGGGCATCTCCCTCCCTGATATAAAGAAAAAACTGTATATAGCATTCAGATCAAAATGGTGGAGAATACCTTTTTTAATGCCTTCCCTTTGAAGACTTACAGCCTACTTTGAAAACAGTACAAGTCTCTTACAGAGCCATCTATTAAAAGATCCATACCATTAGTCTGTAGAAATGTTCATGTGCTCAATACCTCTTGATGACAAAGTTAGTTAGGAATCCATCTTCTGCCAGGTATGAAGATGGTTGAGAATATTGAGAGCTCCTCAGCACAAAGTCCTCCCCGTGTACTTTCTTCAGTGCAGTACACCACATACTTACTAGGGACACAGACTCTCATTAGCACTTCTCTACATGGCATCCCAACAAGTTGCAGGACCTGCACTACCCCTCCCATGCAGCAGGTGAAGGTATTTTGTTGTAAGGCAGACCTTAGTAAAATAGCCCGCTAGCATTATTTGTGCAAAACATGCAAGAAATGCTTTTATATGACATCTAATGTACACTTAATACTTGGAGAGTACCTCCACACAAACAACAAAGCTCATAACAAAGCACACAGGAGGTTAGATTCATGTGACATTACCTTCAGCAATCACTTAAGTGTTAAGACAGGTTTTGCCAAAGTGACCAAGTAAGTCAATGGTAGAAAAGAAAGTGGAAATCCAGTTATCTGTTTTAACTTTTACAATATATTGCCTCCTGAAGATTAGATTTTCCCATCGGCTGCTTCAGTATTAGAGACTAGATAGAAGTATTCACTTCTGTTCCATAAACAGGTCTCTAAGTTTGAATAATGTGTAAACTCACTAATGAGGCAAAACAAAGAATATGGTATCTACAAGGAGCTTGACAGCCACAGGTTTTCAGGTTAGAGAACTTTGCTTCTGGCAAAGTATATATTAATTGATAAGTCACCTCTTCACACAAAATAAAGACTTATTTAAGGCTGAAAAGCATGTATGCCTAAGGTTGTAGGCTAATGGCTGCCTCCATTTTTTAATGACGCAGTAAAACTAGATGAGCACCTAACAGATGCCTCACTAGGAATATTTTAACTTAGAAAAGGTAGAAGAGTATTGGTAAATTGTCAGATAATCTTAACTCTGAAATGCAACTTAAATACACCAATCGTTTGATGAATATTTCTACAGTTGAAGTAGTCAGTTTAGCACAAATTTGAAGAGCAAAAGCACATGGCTATCATGTTCTGTGATGGTCAGTGTAAAACAGTTAAAACCTAGTCCTGTTATTATAGAAACTAAATAAAATTCAGTACTCTTTAATGAAAAGATAGTAATGCCTTTAATTTCCCACCAGAATTCATCATCAGTGTTGTCAAGAAAACATTGTCTCTGAATATACCCTGCAAAATTATAGATTGTCCTCAAGCCTTTTACAGGCTTACACCTTAAAGCTGATATTACATTTTCATTGATAGAAAATACTATTTCAGCATTGCATATCATAGGCTTTCTTACAGAGGAGGTCACCTAAGTCTCCCTCTCATACTTTTTTTCTCCTGGAGTGGCTTATGTCGGGTGCTTCAGTAGCAGGCAGGACACTTCTACAACCCTCTCAAGTTGAGGATATTGTACCATAAAAGAAAAAAATGTCTTCCTGACCTTACCTGATGATTAGCTAAGGTCATGAAACTTTTTGTTTCTACAGTGCCAAAAAGATAGTTTCAGCTTTAGGAAGGAAATAATCTTATTCCTGGATTCTATATTCGCACCTTCTTTATGGAAAATGTTGAAGACCTATACTTTTATTACAGCACAGTACCAACAGAGAAAACATCCCAGCAGCAGTAAAATATCTGCATCTCTTCAGTAGACCATTTCAACCCATAAAAACACACCATCTCAATACATCCACAGGTGCAGTTTAGAGCACAGAATAATACCAACTATAGCACTACTCAGTGGATAACTTCATAGTTTTGACTTGTCACACAATTAAATTCTAAATTCTAAGAAACAAAAACAAAAAGGATGAAGTAATATATAAAAGTATCTGAAATCACTAAAAGCACTCTCTACGTAAAAATTGCATTTGCATGTTTATAATAGTTCTTTACAAAATCTCCCTATTTATTGAAAACTAGAAAAAGAAACTCCTACTTTCTAGAATCAGTAAAACTCAGTTACGTCTCAATTCCCGGAGAACGACCACCCCTTTAATGTGTGACTTCACCTGATGAGGACTCTTTATACCTACCTGCACCGTGCAGCAATGAACAGCTCACAGCAGTCAGTAACATTGCCAGGAGTGCCCTCAAGGCCAATACCATCTCAAGGGGCCAAACAGGTTTGTATGCATATGATCATGCATTCAGCCAGAAATCCACAGCTTTTCAGCCTCCTACTCTGAAAATCCTTAAGAACTCAGAAAAAATGAAATCTTATAGAAAAGCTGATCTTCTTTCCTATTCCCCATTTATGTACGTAGCCTGGAAAATATTATCAACTCACACTCTTTTCTGCATACAGAGATCCATGGTATCCAGCAGATTAATTGGCTTACAGATACTGAAAGAGACCACATTGTTTCATTAGAGCTGCATGTGGCAAGGGACAGGACCCAGAAGTGGATCATAAAGTGGCAGGATCATGAAATAGGACAAGCAACAATTCCTCTCCTCACCTCAGCATTCACAACACTCAGAGCTTCAGCACAAAACATGTCTTAATTGCAAAGAAAGTACCCTGTGCAGCGTACAGAGAATGGAGATGGTGAAGGCACTTCTGCCAGCAGGCACCTGTACTGGCAAACCTCAGCAGCTGTGGTGGAGGGGAGATTTATGTGGTCTGGTGTCAAAGGTTACCTCCAAGCCACTGTGGAGAACATGTCTACTCACCAGGGCATCAAAAAAGGATTTGCATCCTCTTTTTTGAATACACAGCAGTGAGATGTATCCTTTCCCTGCTTTATTTGCTGTCTGATATAATCTAAGTCTGCAGCTTAGAAGATTATTCTTGGAGTAATGCCAGTGGTACTGCTGTACTCAGTTGAGATTTTGTTAAACTGTCACCATCACAACTCCACTTCTCTAGAGCTGCCATAAAATAGCATTAAACCTTCTCTCAAAAAGTGCAGTGTAGGTGTGATGTTTATACTGTTCCCTTGGTGTTTGTATTAGGGTAATACTAGTGTGCATACAGCGTTATGGGGAAAAAAAGTCTGCAGATACTGTGTTTTACCTCACTTTTGCATTTATAAATAACTCGCTGTCATTGTATCTGAGCACTTCTGTAACGCAATACTTATTGTATGCATTCCACACAGTTCTATAATACTGCAAAATCAGGTAAGTGTTTAATACTTGCTGAATTAAGAACCCCATCCCAGAACTGGTATACTGCGTACACAAATGTCTTCTCACTAGTCATTACAAAGGATTTTATTCTTGTTTGGTTGCTTTCTTGATTGCTTGCCTTGGTTTTTAAACACAGCCTGAGAGAATTAAAGCACTGCCATATAATAAATTTCAAACCTTGAGTATTCAGCAGAGAAATAGGTATTTTAAAACCTTTATATCCTGGATTAACCAGAGGAAAATCTTACTTCTTTCAAGAACAAGATTACTTCTCAAATATTTATGCACCACCACTGCATAGCTGGTTAACAGCAACCTGTTGCAAAGCTTAATTCCTAATTTAGAAAGGTAATTCCACATCTTCCTGAGCTTAAAAGAGAAATGTTAAGTTACACTGTTTTAATTACATTCCTTTTGAAAGGTTAACTTCCAATTCTCACAAACAGTGCATTTTTAGGAAAGAAACCACGCTATGGATTTGATTACTTTCATCTGAAAACAAGCCTTGCAAAGCTCCAGGAGCTTATGAAATATCTTCCCTACCTGGCTGTTTTTCATACCATAAACATAAGACTTCATATAAGCTAAACTAAAGATAATATTGAGCTCCTATTGGGCTTCTTAGATAACCAGTCTGTAAATGCCATCTGCCATAACATTATTATAGAAGGCTATTCTATAAACCTAGCCAACCAATTTACATTTCCTTCCCTCATGTACCTTTCCAGACTTTCCTCCAAGCATTTCCCTGTTTTAGAAACCCCATCTGCCATCTTCTATCTTCTCTTCTTTTAAGCCTCTCTTCAAAATGCTCTTATTTCATCAGACCTGAAAGTGCCAGTCTGACATCTTTAGTATGACAGTTGGTATTTTTAAGCCCATAAATTATATATCACTCACCTATGCTGCCCTCTGAAGTTTAGCATGGTCATTTTTCTCACGTCCTAGTAGATTTCTAAATATTTTTAATTATCTCATTTTTCAGCTGGCTTTTATCAGGGGGTGCAGTTCTCTAAAATTTAATTACCTGAAAAGTGCTTGCTGGAACCAAATGTGGGTCTGCACAAGACCTGAATAAAATAGTGCCTTTGTCTGAAAGAACTGATATAGTAAGTAGGATTTACAAAGATAAATATTTGCAGTATTATGATGTTTGGTCTTGATTGTGAATGTGAACCCACATTTGTGTACTCATTCATCAGAGCCATTTGAAATTTGCTGCTTGTTTCAGATCTGAAGGGATTCTGCATGGAGAAGAGTTTAGTAAATTTTTCCAACAGCACCATCAATCTACAAAGGATATTCCCTCTCCCAGCAGTCCTGTTTTTCTTGTACTCTTATTACAGCATTGCTGCAAGGCTGTTAGTTTAAGTACAAAAAATACAAAACTTTTAAAACAAATTAGAAATCATAAGATTTAAATATTGCTTCCATAGAGAGCTTAACCATGCTGCATACACATTTTCTGTTCTTTAGTCAAGATGGCAGCTGAATCCCCCTGCTGCTTACTGCATGCTGTATAATGTGCCTATGGAAATGCTACTGCAGTTCCTGACCTTTTAAGTATTTTGTGCAATCTTAGTAGATGTAGCTGCACTTAATAGCCAATATCCACGTACAGTCTGCTCCTATACAGGCATGTGTGTTTCTGCAGAAGGTAAAGCCTCCACAGCAGCCACTCCACAGAACTGAGGAGAAGAAGCATGGGTATAACCTACTCATCTCTGAGCACCACCTAAGTGGAGCTACTCACGTAGCTAGCTCAGAGGAAGGCACTGGCTTAACAGCTCATGAATACAGTGGTATATACACTCATCTTATACATTCAGGGATTCACACAGACCTTGTATAGTGCCATGAGCCTTATTTGGTTCTTATCTAATACACTGGAACATATGCTTTAGTTGGAGACTATTTTCTGGGAGGCTAAACCAAGCAGGATCCAACATGGTTTATATTGAGTTGACTGTCTCTTTGCCCAAAAATGATGTATATGCTTTTCATAATATTGCAGGTACAATGCAAGATGCAGGAGGACCCCAGATATGATTTTCTGCCTTCCTTTATGTGAAGGACTTGTTTAGGGAGGATTTACATGTACCTAACTTCATGAGATGTTAAAGATTTTCATACAGTAGAGGCGACTTCTAATAGAGCAATAACACAGAGGAGGCAGTTCAGAGTTGTAACAACTTTCCCCTCATTGCAATCAAAAGCAATCAAAAGTGGGAAAGTTCAAAAGCACTTTCCCACCTATGAACTTTTATTGCTTTCCTTATAACTCAATGCAGACAAGGCACAGAAACTATTTTTAAATTAAGCACACCTTTATTTTGAAAAGTTGTGATTAGAGGGGAGAAAAACATTTAGCCAAGGTCCCTACAGAGCAATATCCCTTAACCTGTCTATCTGCAGGATCTCCACTGTGCTGCAAGGGTATTCAGGCACTTCTTTTGGAGAGTGCTTCACAAACAGCATGCCAAAATGTGTCAAAAATTCAGTTAGAAAGCCCTTAGGAGTACTTCATTTATCACATATCCTTATGTTCCCAAAGATATAGCCATTTACAAGAGAAAGAATATTAAATAGTAATCTGTTCTGTCTCACAACACTGTTAATTTATCACATGGTCCACAGCAATTGTCAAGTTCAGTTTCTCCAGGGACTCAACCCTTCCTCAGTGCTCAGAACTCACAGCTGCATCTTGAACTGCTGTTGTCTTTGTTTTCCCTAGGAAAATCCCAAGTTTTAAATTTCTTTTATTTGAACTGAGGATCAGGCAAAACCAGAAAAACTGCACTGTCATAGGTGTAAAAACTTAAGTATACCTGGAGATCAACTTACTGCGCTTCATGGTATGGCAATGATAAATATTTCTCATTTTACTGAGTCAGAATCCAGTATATGCAGTATTAATGAGACACAGCTACATCAAGCTACAGTACAGCATAAGGCAAGCTACACAGTTCAGTAGTACTTTTCCATCGGCTATTTTTATGCTGAGATTCTCACGTATGCTGCAACATTATGAACTAATATTAACACATTGCAGAATTGTCTGCTTTATACATGACTCAAAGGTAACACCATTCAGCTATTTTCCTGTTTCATACAACAGTTATTTCTACACAGATACACCAGACCACATACAAAACTCACACCTGCACCATCCAGTGCATCACATGAGGCCTGTCCACTTTGTTCGCTTCTGCAGTGTTAGAGTAGGCCTAGACAAACAATTCAGCTTTTACCAAGAAACAGGGCAAGTCTCCAAGGTCATTATCCCAAACATCTAGGTCTGTTAGCTCTGAAGGTTTTCTGACTGGGTTAATAAACAACAAACCCCTCCTCCCTATTCCTTACTCTGTTATTTATGTCAAATTTTATATTACATCCTCCAGGATCATTAATGGCAAAGGGATACATCAATCACCAGACATGGTGCAAAGTTTATAAGGTGAGCAGCTTTACAGTTTCCCTGGTGTTTCTAACAAGATTTGTACAGTAGTGTGATGAAAATGAATGATGAGCTGCCATTAATTATCAGAGATCTTACATGTCTGTGTAGGAAAGGCCTTGAAAGAGGAAGATGAAGAAAAAGTATTGTAAAACTGAGGAAGTAGTAAAGCATAAATGGAAAACAGATTAAAACTTTACAGAATAAGCAAAATGAGAACAAAGACAGAATCTGCCTGCCACAATGAAAAAGGATATAGTAGTGTCTCTAAGGAACAGCTAAAAAAGTGCAAGCTATCCAAAGTGGGGAAAGCCCAGGGAAAGTAGCTGCAGAAAGAGACAAGAGGAGGAGTTTATTGGAAAATTCACATGACATTGATTAAAAGACCTCCTAAGCCTTGTAGAAGATGGAAAGAAAATCTTCCTGTTCCATGCTAATGCAGGTGGGGAGCAAAAGAAGCAGATGTGTCTTTTCTGTCCTTAGCACAAAACATGAGAAATTGTGTAAGATGCACCTCATCAGAATTTTACATTGCCATTTTTCTTTCTGTAGTTTCATCTATTGAACATTTGAAACTGGACAGCAATTATTTTCTTCTCCTATTTTATAATGGAAGAATTTTTAGCTGCAAAAACAATTAAAATATTCCTAGAGCTCTGGTCTCCTAAACTGCAATATAGAATAGGAAAAAATAACTACTCTTCCTGTAGCATCAATGCTGCTGACATCTGAAGAGCATGGTTTTACCAAAATTTGGTCTTCTGCTGTTAGTTATAGAGGAAAATCAGGAGTATGTTGTACACATGAATGGCTATTAATAAGCTTCGCTGCCTTTTTCTTACGGCCAAGTAAGAAAACTGCAGAGTTCACAAAGGTGCATGTGTTTGTCTGAGGTTTTGAAAGGTTCTTGCTACAAAACAAAACAAATTCTGCTGTTGTCACTGGACATTGAGAGCAGCAAGTTCCACAAAGCAATCCCTCTCATTTTAATTGGACTATTTGTAAGTTAAAATATAATTCACTTCCCAGGATCTGACATTTCAAATACACCAAGCAGAATGTTGTGCTGCATAGTCCCTTAATATACACAATGTTCATTAAAATACTTTTAAGATGTAGTGATTGATTTATTAAATATCTGGGTTTCTTGAACTGAAGGCGTAATTAGTATTTTGTTTGCATTAATTCAAAGGGAATATATAGAAACATGTCCTAAAAGTGCAAAATTCCAGATTGAGGCAAACCCTTTAGTACTTCTTCTATAGGTGGACCCCCGTGAAAACAAAAAAATTTGCCTGCACTTACCCTGAGGCTTTATGACCTGTTCTGTTTGACCTGGGACAATGGCTGCCTTTAGGAGTTTTTAAGAGTAGGGGCAGAGAACAAAACACAAAATGTAATAGTGTCACTGTACAAATCCTTTACTGGAAAGCAATACCTTGCACAATTTGAGCAGCCCTGATGCAGGCAACAAAGATACTCACAAATATGAAGCAGCTTTCATGAGAGTAAAGGTTGAGCAGGCTAAATTTAAGCAGCCTGGAAAAAGGAGTATGTTTGAGTGAAACGATAGAGGCTTGCAAGATCATAATTACCCTAGAAGGAGTGGATAGGGACTGGCTGTCTCCTCTGCTAATGCAAATAAACAGAGGCCATCAAATAAAGGTGGCTGAAGCCAGATTCAAAACCATCAAGAGGAGGCTACTCACAAAACCGGTTGTATGTAGACACACAGACCCCCTTGCCAAGGGATGCTGCAGACACAGGAACTTCAGGTGGCTTCAGTGAGTGCCTGAAAATCTGCTTTGAATTTTTTCAAAGTACTTGTGTAGCAACAATTGAAACAGGGCTCTGTTGCAACTAAAAGCTTCCCAGCAGCAGCTGAATCCTATCCAGTAACAAGAACAATGTTAAAAAAATTAAAATTCCCAAACTTTTCCTTGCTTTCATCTAACCTGCTGCGGTCTCTAAGCTGTAAGTCTAAGGTCTAAGTCCTTTCTAACCTTTTCAAAGTTTTTAACAATGTTGTGTAGTAGATGGACAGTGGTATGAGCCAGTCGTACTCCTCCTCAGGTCTGGTGTACTGTTCAGGTCCCTCTCATGACTCCCTGTGATCTCAGAACTGCAGATATCCAGGCATGCTCCAAAAAGTCCGTTTCTCTGCAGAACAGAGCCCCACGGCTATGTTGCATTTCACAATAGTATAGGAAAAGGCAAACTTTTATCACTTCAAGAACAGGTCACCAACAATTCTGGCTAGACCTAGAAGATACTAGTAAGAAGTGAAGCACAGTAAGACACTGAAGGATAAGGGCATGGGTAATACGTTTAAGAGAAATCTTACTCCTAGTTCCTGCTAACCTTAACATGGTGGTCACGTACAAGAGCTAAATACTTATGATTTATGCTGCTTACCGCTGAAGGCTTTTTAAACTCTATCCTTCCTTCATTAAGTGGATTTATATTCTGAAATACAAAATTTAAAGTTTAATATAAAAAGGATTTTGAAAGTTTTCATGTAGTGTTGGCTAAACAATGTTGTATTCCCTCATGTCAGAGCACTACAAGCCTAAAGCAGCTCATAGCAACCAATCCCTCAATTACAAAGAGCTTTGTCAAAGCTATGTATGTCACAAGGAGATTATGGGGTAATGGTAGCTCAGCCCCCATTCTAATGACAAAACATGCCTGTTCAAACAGATCTCAGGCAAAGTCCCCTATGGCAGCTGCACCAGGGTAGCCGAATGGGCCAACTCAAGACAAAGAGATGCAGCGCAACCCCCAGATTGGGCAGGCATGACCTTCCTTATCCCATTCCCAGTCATTCTGTACGTTCAGCTGGCAGTGTCCATTGACAAGCCCTGCTCCCTGCACCTACCAGCCTTAGGCAGCTCCCCAGTGAAACCATTTTAAACGTCTACTCTCTCACCTTTTCTGCTCAGTGCAGCATGGAGGGTATATTTAATACCCTTCTCCCAGTAGTTTAGTGTGATAAAAATAGTTATCAGAGATTAAAAACCTGCCAAAAAGTTCAGCTTTACATTTTTGAAACCTCCTTTGGAAATGAGAGGCAAGCCCGTTTTGAGGTTATAAAGAATGCACAAAAGTGAGAATGAAACAGCCTGGAGACACACTAGATATGCACAGAGGTGCCAGAGGGACATAAACCATTAACCCATGGATTAAGAGTAAGTCAAAGCTAGCAAATGTCATGTGGGAGCCGTAACGAAGGAAAAGAAGGGGTGACTCATCCCTCAGCAGAGCTCAGGCACCATGTGGGCTTGGGTATTTGCCAGGCCCATTTCCAGAGCGAGCTGCTATGACAAAGTATCATCCACAGTGTTATCTGCTGTACCTTCCCTCCCATGTCTACTGAAGCCGTCATTCAAATAATCTCCTGTATAATGTGAGGAAGAGAACAGCCCAAATTGAACAAGGAGGCAGTTCTCCCTTACCAGTTTTGAGTAAATGACAGCTCTGCCTAGCAATATCAGAACCCAAATCTATATTACATTTTCACCAATATCTTATGGAGCAGCAGTTTCATTTACCAAGCAAGAAGGAGAGGAAATCAAAAGAAAAAATTAATTATACAGGGTATAGGGTTTGCTTTTGCACTGCAAAAGTCAGTCAAAGCACCACAGCCAAAGAGTTGTTGGGCAGTGCAGAAAAACCATGGGACATGCAGGCTAGTTTGCAGATGAAGGATACAGCAGGACAGCATGGAATACAGTAACAACCCAACTCCTGCAGGAAACAACAGCACTAACGAACCAGTATAAGCAGTCTGATGTCAAACAGGTGAAAATGCTTCATCACTTCCTTTTGACTATTATACTACTTATTCAGAGACAGGGTCAATATTTCACTAACTAGCAGGACTTGTTTGAGGGATTCTAACTGTATTCAGAATCCTTATCCAAGATGAAAAATATGTTTTTATTTTGCTCATAGTGATGAACAAGAATTCTCATAGCTTGAAAAATTAGCACCATGTAAAGTGAAAGTTGTTAATGCCTTTATAATTATTTGTAATACATTAAGAATCTGATTTTGCAGGCTCTCATACCAGATGCAAAATTGCTATCGCTGATGTTTCACTTGCTTCAGCTCTTGGGCAGATCTAACACAGCAGCACAGTCAGACAGCGCAGGGCAGGTTTTTACAAACCTTTTATATCAAGTGTTAGGAAAGTCTGGCCCTTTAAAATGCTCTTATTTCAGTTTAATTTCACTGACAATGTTAGCTTATTAAATTAAAAAAAAAACCCAACAACCAACTTTGAACGCAATGGAAAACAAATGTTCAACATTTCAATGAAACAGAATAGTTTGCATGCATTTCTGAAGGATTTGTTTGCAAGTTTCAAAATGTTGTGTCAAAATTATACACCTAAATCGCCCAGTTCGAAAGTAAATTCAAAATAACTTCAAAGAATTTCCATTTTTAAATTTTTACATAATTTCTTAGCCCACCATATTAGGACATAACTGTTAAAAACTCATTTTTTCTGTGAACGTTTGCTATCATATTTTGAACTTTAAGGTTCATTTCTATAAAAATTTGGAATACTACAGTAAACAAAGGAAGATCATTGATCCAGAAGAGAAAATATGTCATTACTAAGTAGCAGCAGCTCTTAGTAGCTTTTACAAGAATAAAATTAGAACACATAATCACTGCATGCCAGCAGCAGGGATAGCATGAAAGAAGGATTTTAAAGGCTTAAGATACTTCCTATAATGAAAATTAACACTTTTCACATTTTAGAAAATTAAGAAAACTTTAATACTTTTTCTTATATTTCAATACATATTTACTTGGAATTTTTTTTTGTGAATTTCCCAGAAATTCCAAGCTGAAACAACATCAGGCATGGGTAAACTTATTTTTAGTGTCATCATAATAACATGTAAACTGGCCAAAATTCTGTGCTGCATTATGTCACTTCTAATCAGCCAGCATAAGATTTGCACTACAGAGAAAGGAAAAACCCTCAGAGAAGCTGTATTTTTGTCCTAGGTTTTCTCTTTCAACATTAAGATTTAGGTAATTTTAAGATAAATTTTTAGACTGACAGTTTAGATACACTTACCTATAAACTCCCTTTTCCATTTTATATGTGAAAAGTTGTGCTTTTCCTTATATCAGAAAAAAATTGCTAAAAATACATGGTTAAATAACTGGATCACTTGCAGCTTCTTACCCATGTCTCTAATCACATCTTGCCACTACATTTATACAATAAATGGATGTATTTTACATGCAAAGCTGTAAAATAATCCTGTCCATTCCAAATGAATGACACAAATAGATATCCCAAAATGTTTTTCCATTAATCAAACTGAAAATTTTCTTGATGACTTCATTCTAATTATTTTTAATCCTTTAGCAGAAGAAAAAAGTCTGAAAAGATTTCAAATTAAACTAATGATACTGCAGTTCAGTTGAAAAATAACATATGCATAAAATGTGTCAAGGGAAGGACTGCTGTTACACAGCAGCAATTCACATAGCTGCTTCTTGGCACCATCTTTCACAGATGATAAGGAGGGATTCACATCAGCAGCAAGCAAGAAAAACATTGTTGGCTGAAGAGGACCAGTTTAGCAGGACAGAGGTACAGTAAGGAGAAACCATGCCTGCCTCGCCGCAAAATGTGGAGGCACACCACACCCTGTCCTTTCTGCTGCCTAGAAGCCCTTGCATCAGGGACTCACACTGCTCCCCATCAGAAGTCCCTTCCCCGAAGCCTCACACCCACCACACGTGGACCTGCCACCTTGCACTCTTTTTCCTTTAAAAAAAATATTTCAAAAGTCCAGTCACAGGGCCTTTGGGTATGGGCTGCTGAGAAACAGGCATATCTTGAATTCAGATCATTTGGGGAGAAAGGTTACATCTTTATCCTAGTTTCTGAGAGAGGCACCATCTAAGCAAGACCTAAGACTGGTGGCATATGAACTTTCAGTGCTGGATGTCTGTTGTGGCCAGTCTTGCCTGTTGCTTGGGAAGTCAGACCACAAGGCTAAGGGAAGGTCTCCCCCTTCTCCCAAGAACTCATTCCCAGCAGTGAACTAATGCATCAAGAAACCTTTAAACCACATGCCACAAAGCTTATCTGGAGAAGCAGCCATCCAAGGGGTTCGTACAGCAGACCTCTAACCGACAGAGCCCACGCCTCACAAGCAACCTTGCTGCAATGCATACAGTGGGCAGGTAGCTGAAAGGAGATTTGGATTACTCTCAGCAGCTGGGTACCCTGAAACTTCAGAGACCCCCTAGCTGTGTGTTACAATGGAAGGGTGTTTTGCATTTCCCTGAAATTTTGCTAGATGGCCTAACCGTCACCAACACAGACATTCAGAAGGGATATTAATAAGCTGCAAGAAAATGTTTGCCATTACCAATATTGTCTCCAAGTTTCTTGCCTAGTTTTATCCTACTGCACACCCTACTGTTCCCTCCAGAGTGAGAGTTATCAGCCAGCCTCATCAACCATCTCCAAAGTCTTGCCATTTTAATTTCCTCTTGTGTTTCTTAATGTACCCTTGCCCAGCCTTTCAGAACTGGGCAATGTCTGCAGCCCGTGTCAGCAGCTGCCAGATGCAGCAGAGTTCATAAACCTCAGAGCCAGCAAATCAGATGAAAGAGGAACACCTGCATGCAAGGGAAATTGTTAATTATGAAGCTGAATCACTTTCCCTATTCCTCTTAAAATCAGAGCGGTGTGTGTTACAATGTTCTTTTGCATTTGTCAGCCCATACTGCCAGTTGAAGACCCCCCTGGATAGTCATCATAAATGTCCAAAGGCAGCTGACTAGTCAGACAGTTACTGTACAGCACCAGCAACCCCTGAAAAAAATGTTGTAAAAACAAGATATAAAAATATATGACATACCACTCAGTAGAGCATACCCACTTCTTTCCAGTTCCTTTAGAAAGATCAGCTGAATGAGAACAGCAGCGAGCTTGAGGGGAGAAAGGAATAGGAATTATATTAATATCTTCAGTGCTGAACTTATTTTGGGGAAGAAAAATTATATGCTTCCCTTATACACTACGTTTTTGTAGCAGCATTTTGGTAAAGTAGCACTTCAAAGATCCGCTTGCAGCCAATTTAGTTGACTTGCAATTGTAACAAGTTCTTAATAAATTTATCATTTCCTTCATTAGTTCATTCTGTAAGTATTCCCTTGTAAATTAGCACCAGGGAATGGATGCTTACAGCATTTTCTTGTACAGGGCTGCAGATTAGTGTTACCATTATTAAGGAACGCAACAATGCTTGATTTCAGCATTATTTCCTTCCCTTGTTTCTTATTCATTGTTTCTATTTGCTTATTCTCCACTGGTCCTTTTTCTTTTCATTAGAAAATGAAACTATACAGTTATTCTAATTAAGTAATCTGACAATTTTTTACTTTAGGAGCCACAATAATTAACTATGAAAACAAGAAGTCCAGCTGGAATTACATCCTATGACTATGCAAGACGTTCAGTGCATTCTGATTCATTTCCATTCTCAGTGGTGGTCTTGACTGCTATCCCACAGACACAGAAATTAAGCCTATTCTGAACACAAAGAGGAATACACTATTGATGAAACCTATACTAATTGGTATAATTGGGCATCCTGCATACATAGACATAGTTTAAGGTTTGCCATTTTAAAATTCATTACAGAAGCTCCATGTTATATTCCTCATTAGCAAGCCAACCCGGCATTTCTACTGGTTTTCAATTTTTAAAATAATTATGTGCCTTTTTCAGATTCTTCTCTTAACCCTTACGGAAAGTAATGACCTTTCATTCATTTAAGAGTCATCCATGGTTAAAAAAAGTAATAATGGTTCATTAATTTAATAACATTGCAATTAGGAATTTATAATCTCCAAGAAAATACATATTGTTACTTACCTGGAGAATCAAAGACTGCTTCAAAAATTCTATTAATTTTTTTGTCTCTCCACCAACAGTACTACTCAGAGAAGGATGGGTGAAAGATTTTCCATGCATAGTAAGTGAATTATATTGTATTGGCTATAGATTCTTCACTGTTTGTGAAACTGAACTTTAGTTGGATCAGAATTTATGAAATTATGCTGCTTTATAGGTGGCTATTTGCTTTTATGTGAGCCTGACAATTCCCTCCTTTCAGCATCATGCTGTATGCTAATTCTGATAAGCATCCAATATTCATGAACAAGTTAAAGCAATTACATATATTGAACTTAAGTATGGCATAAAATCCTAGGAGGCAGAAACACTTATCATCCTTAATTCTGGAAAGCACAGCTATCACGGCTAGCAGGCAGAGGGCCATGTTCTATGCAAATTCTGTTTTTCCTCCTGGAGCATGGAGCACTTACACAGCTATATGACACCTCCTATGTCACCACACACCTCCTCAGCAATACAGCTCGGTGAGGAGGATGCTACACTCACACTGATACGCACAGGGAGCAGCAAGTCTTTGTGAACATGAATAAATCTGCACGTTTTCTTTGCAGAGATTCTATTATCCCTGCTGAGTAAATTTATTTTTGTTAAAGGCCAGCCTTGTTTTAGCCTAAATAACATTAACAATAGGACGTGTGTTAAGGTTTTTTTGTTGTTTTTTCACCCTGATTGCACAGGTGCCTGCTGTAGCCTTACTTACTTTATATTCCACATAACCTCATGACAGATTTAAACAAGGACTTTTGGTCCAGAGACAGAAACTCTATTGGGAAGTTTCTTCCTGGCTCAACTCAAGTAGTTTGCTGTAGCAGGAAGGTACAGTCTGCACTCTATACCAGAATCAACAGGGAATATAACACAGAAAGCCAAAAGACCTCTGAAGAAATTGTAGGTTTTGAACAGCAACAGCCTAATGGTAAGATTTCTGCAAAGCTCGCCCCATTATTGAGTATAACAGATATTGTATGGCCTTGAGTCTGATGTTTTTCTACACAAGTGCAAATTAGCTGCAGTTTCACTACACTAAATGTAACTGCACATGGAAGACTGAAGCACAACTTCATCAGTAAAAATGTGAGTATGAAGACATAAGATATAATGTCTGTGGTTATAAAATGTTTATCACAGATTAGCTGATGAAAACCACAGAGACAGCCTGTTTTCAAAAACTCTTTAGTGGTATGACAAAATATTTAAAACTTAACATTGATTCAATGAAGTGAGGATCCCAGTAAGAAAATCTCTTCCCAATACAAAAATATGAGCAAAACAACATGAATGTAATAGAAGGATAAATGTTAATTTTGAAAAGGAACAGGTTCAAAGATATGAAACCTTGAAAATTATGTAAAGCTAAAATTTCTCTGAAACTCTAGGCATTAAAAAATTCTATTCCCAGATTATATTGAAACAATCTTGATCTTCCTGAGAATTCAGTCAGATTTGGACAAAGTTCAGGCAAATTCTGTTTTTTACAGACTTAGTTTTAAAAGTCTTTATTTGTATTGAAGTTATCTGTGATACTATAATTATTAATCTCTTGAATGGGAGCAGTCTTCTTTTAAGCTGAATTTATTCAAATGTAATGCATTAATACCTTGTGATATAACAATTAACAAGTAATAAACATCAATAAATTAAAACACCATTTACTATAATGAAGTTGCCTATCAAATCAATATCTGCCCTATTTCAGGGATATTTCCATGAAGTTAAAAGTCAGACTTTCTACTTAAAATAATTATGAGCCTTCTTTCATGTCTGATAAATGTCAGCAGATTATATATTTTGGAATTATATTATCATACTATGAAGAAACCACAGACAATGTCAATAACTCCTTCTCAATCTTCAGAATCAGCCTCCTCCTGTGGGTTTCTGTTAAAATCAGTTCCTATTCAAGAGCCTTACTTCCCATCATGTATCATGCTCATGTATATCAACTCAGTCCTAATGGGTTCTGGCTGTGTCAATACAATAATTTACCTTGTGAACAAGGTGGAGAGACAACTGAAGGCAATTATTCGATTGCACATCCCAAGCTTTATCACACAAGGTGCCACTGGATTTAAGCACAATTTGCAGTGGCAGGACATCAAGATCTGGCTGAGCTGGACTCAAACAACATATAAGAATTCCTTTACATTCATGACCGTAGCATCTTTATTAATCTATCTTGTTAGAAAAGCTGTCCTAAAGTAAACCTTCTAATAAATACTGTATCATGTGCTTTCTTGGTATATTTCCATCCTTTAGCCCTTGACAATGGTTAGCACACTGCTGCTGTTCATCACCTATTTCTACACAGGTGTGATGGATATGCTTGGCTCCTAGCCGTACTTTGGTTCAGGCTGATGAAGGAGCAACAGGTCTCATGTCCTTGGGGTGAACTTGCAAGCTAAAAAGCCCCTGGCTCATGTACAAAGGAGTGAGGGTGTCTTGAAAAATATTTCAAAAGATGGTTTTGAAACACAAAAGTGCAAGACAGCCAAAGTACAGAAGAAGATACCAGAGCTAAAATTAAGACACCTGTCTTGATTGACTACCAGTAAACTAATTCACTCTATAAATATTACCATCAGGATAGGCACAATTTGAGCTCTCCCTGAGTTACGGCTGGACTGCATGCCAAGTGACCCTCCCCTTGAGCAGGGATGCCTCTTAAGGGTAGAGATTCCTTACTTGAGACTAAGAGATCCTCCCTTACCCAAGTCAGAGGGATCCCTCCCTGTAACAGATCCTTGGTAAGTGACTGATAGCATGCTGAATTAATACTATGAAACATTACTAACGCCTGTAGCTACTCAGTGTTATTATAACTGTTGTATGAATAATTTCATTGTACATAAACTGTTGACCAAGTCTGAGACTAAGATTGGCTCCAACTGAATCTAGGCTTCAAAAGGAGTTTAGAAAGCAAGGGGGTCCACTCTGAACCGCATGACTCAATGGGAGGGTCCTCCTTAATCTTTGTGTCTCCAGTCTCTATGTGCATGATTCTAATTTGATAGTAACTCAATTTTCCTTTGTATGTTTCTTCCATGCAGTAATTAATAAGGTGAACCTTGCCATCCAGCTTATTGAACCTTGTCAAACCACTGTTAAACTTTGTTAAATACCATCAAACTTATTCAACTGTGTCAAGTTATTATTTTACCTCAATAAAACATTCTGCTTCTTCTCTTTTTTTTTAATAAGGTGCATTCCACTCTTCCACAACAACAGGAAACATTATGTGCCCTGCTTTGAACAGATTATAGTTAAGGCAAAAGTATCAGTAACGGGTGAGAGCTTGGCCCAGCTGAAGTAATTCAGAGTTTTGATCCATATTTCATTTCACTGAAAACTATTACAGCTGTACTGGTTTTGGAACCCATCAAACTGCAGAATTAGTCACTAATTCTTTCTCCAGAGGCACCTGTCTGCACTGTCTTCCATTCTGCTGCTCTTTAGGCTCATGCCAATGTGCATGATTTCCTTCCTTTAGCTACATCTTTCCAAGATGCAATATATTCCTCAGCACCACATACCAACTGCAAGTAAATACATCTGACAGGTGTGTACGTTGATCCTACAGAAACATATGTTTAGCCAGTAAGGCTGACAAACACATCTGAGGGCTGGCACTTCCCAAACTGATTTTGAAGACAGTGGCCTTACATTCTTTGCTTGGAAATGTATGGAAGATTGAAACATTTATTCTCTAATACATATTTTTAAAAATCATATGATATATAGGTGATCTTTATATTCTACCAATGCCATGGGCTATAGAGGACATGGGATAATTACTTCATCATTTAAATTGGCTAATTTTGGACACTTAAAAGCATTTCCACTGTCTGCAGCAGAATTTATTCTGATATTTGATATCTACAAATATTCCTGATACACAAAAATGCTCACAAATACCTCAAGGAAGAGTGAATAAGGCTGAAATGAATTATGTAAACATTTAAACAAAAATATTCATGGAAACTCACTTCCATTATTCTGTCTACAATCAGATTCTGTGCACAAATAATATCTAAAACCCTAAGAGATCATATTAAGCATAAGGAGGGAGATTATATTTTTTGTGTTGAATTCTACATTTCCAAATCAAGTATTGATTTTTCTGGTCTGAAATTTCAAATCCTAAGCTTCAGAAATGTTCCCAAGTGCTAGCCCCATATTTCACCTCAGCAGTGGAATGCTCAGCCCCACAAATGCATACATCAATAACTCAGAGTAAACCTGCAACGGAATCCCATGTCAGAGGGCTAACCTGTTTTTCTAAGTTATTAATTAAATTTTGGTCTAGATTTTTTAATGCATTACGTAAAATACATTACTGTGCATACAACATGCAACAAAAAAACCCTAAGTAATAATGCCTTTTTTATAATTTTTCTTAGTTTTGGGGAAGGCTTACCTGAGGTACTTCTAAAAAGAATTTAAGCAACTAGTAACTGTCATGCCGCTGTAACCCCTAGTCTGGGGTTCGGCTACTGTGACCCAAGGCCCAGATCACTACAGAACAGGCGTGCATCCCTGATTTACCTTTACTGAAAAAACAGTTGTTGAGCTGTGACAGAGTATAAGAAAGCTAAAGCCAGGCAAGATAGGAAACTTTAATAAAAATAAAAGACAGAACTTAAGTCAGCAATGGTAACTCAAGGACTGAAAAGAAATATACAACAAAAAGCAAACGGAATATGGCAATTAAGCAAGGCTGAGGATCAGCCTGTTTCAGGGTTGATGAAGACTAACACATTCTCACCTAACTGACACCTGTCGAGACAGCAGAGACCCACCAGGTGACTGCAGAGGGAAACATTTCATGTCTTTAGTCCCAGCTGGAGATAGTGGTATCTATTTATTATGGGTTTTTTAATACTTGCACAAGATCTCTGGCAGAGATGGCAGTCATGGTTGTTTCCTCTTACCAGCTGACATTTCTCATACCTTTTTCTTTTGTTCAGTTATCATTAAATGCCCTGGGAACAATAAGACTTTGCATTATAAGCACCAGGCTGAAGCTGACGGCTGTGGAAAACCTGGTCAATGTATTCTCTCCATATTCAGTGATGGTAGGAACCCTACACATCAGCATTGTGCAAAATCTTGAAGACCTGCTGGACTTCTCCCTACACTGGGAGCAGTAGCATGAGTTTCCAAATATTTGGGGTTTTGTTTCCATGATTTCTGTGGTTTAGTCCCCCTCCTCTCAGACATTCAATCTCAGGCATTTCAATATCCACCATGGGCTGATGTGACTTTCAATCCCTGAAGCTGAACATGAGGATGATGCAGGCGTAACCTCTGGAATCAGATGCGGCTGCTTGACTTCCCTCTGATACAGCCTGCTATGGATACTACATGCTTGCACTTGTGTTGCTCCCCAGGGACATTCTGGTGATATCAAGAGTTTTGAACTCTCATTTTCACTGCTGTTATCTGATGAAATCCAAGGAACATCAGAGAGACCATTTTTGCTCTGTGAAACACTGCAGCAGCTGCACTCTGTCAGGACAACAAAGATAACCAAGCTACGGATAAATCACATTCCATTTGAAATAGGCAAAAAGTGGCTTGCTTCATTTCAATTGATGGTGATCACAAAACTTATCAAGAGGTTGCAGTGGAATCTATCAACAACAAAATTTCTCATCACTAGTTTTCTTAAGAATTTACTGCAGCTCAGATAGGAATTTAGGCAAGGTCTAGATACTCTGTCAGTATGGGAGATCAGGCCACATGGACACAATCTTTTCTAGCTTTGTATGTCATGAGGGAAGGGCAAGAAAACATTTTCAGTCAGGAGGTCAGACTATGGATTACCATAGAACTTCCAGAAGATACTACATGCTCTGTTCAAGTCTACATTCTACTGGACAAAAATTCCATTAATTAATGACGTCATAACAAAACTTTTTTGATCCTGAGCCCTTCATTCACACACTTTAGTTTAATAGCTTATGACATTGTATCCTGAATGGACACAAAGCTTATTTTTAGGCATCACTCCTTAACAGGCTGTCTCAGACACTAGCAGAAAAATTTATTATTTTGTAAACAAACAACTGAAAGCTTTTGAAGATTTTTTTCACCCATGCTTTCATTTCAACAGAGGGGGGTGTGCAGCAGAACATGTAACGTTTTTTGGTAGTAAGGATTTATCTGTATGGAAAAAAAGATCTTTGACTCTTTCCTTTTGGCTGATGGCACAGGCGTTTAAAATTTCTTCTCCAGAGAATATTCACTGGGTGTATACCATAAGCACACATCCAGATGTTCAGCTCAGAATGCACAGGAAATTTTGCATTCTGTACATTATTTGTATTTGGTCTTTTTAAAAAAAAAATTAGAATTAGGACCCAGCTGTTGCTCTTCAGCCAAAAGCAGTGAAGTATTACTACATGGAGCTCTGTTTTCCTGGAGAGATGTTAAATGTGCTGCCTGTGCATTACTACTCCTATAATTGTGCTAAAACGCGACGCGAAATGATGAACTGACATATCTGAGAGCTCAGCTCTTTCAAGCAGCACTAGCCTACCGAGACACTCCTGCACAGCCTTTGGACAGGGATGATGAGGCCAGAAGGTCTCGGCATTCCTTTCTTCTATCTTGTTTGCAGAAAGCCAGGACCAGTCTAGTTCTCTGCTGTGGAATATGTAGAATTTCTTTTTATTCTATAACACTTTTCTTTTTCATCTTGCTTATCTCTTGTGTTGTTGTTTTTTTCCCTTCATTTTCTTGAACCAAACCCTAAAGTGTTAAGTTAGACAAAACTCTCACAGGTGTCAATAGGAGCTTTGCCAGTGCAAACACTTCAACACAGACCTCAGGTTTTATAACATTTGATGATAAATTTCAGTAGCCACATTGAAATTTCAGAATTATTTGCATGCACTATCATTAAAACAAGGTTCCAAGGATGGCTTGGGCCTTGGAAAAAATCCTACAGAAACAAACAGAAAAGAGTATCCACATTGCAGGATAAAATCTGTAGAGGATGGTCTGGTGTTCTACAAAACACTTTGCTTGAAGTCTCATCATAATAATTTGATTTCTTTGTTGCTTTCCTTAACCTGCATACTGATCTTTATCTGGAAAAGCTTCACTGAACCCAGCAATATTTACAGTGGATTATTAAAATATTTGCATCTGAGCTATGAAAATCCTACAATGATAAACACAGCTCTACGTTGGCATTGGCACAAACCCAGAAATTCAAAGGGCAACTTTCTACCCAGCCACTACTTCATGTGCCTATAGTCTCATCTGAAAACCATCCACGCTTTCTTATTCTATCTTTCCTTCTTTGAAAACATTTGTAAGCACACTGATTCCTACAAAATTATGTAACTATTTCACTTTGTGGATCAACTAAGAATGAGAACAAGTGTTCTGCTTTACTGATTTTTGAAATATACATCACTGTTTCATAGCAACATATTTCCCATGTTATCTGAATAACATCAGTTTTGGAAAGCCCAATGATGTGTTGTTGTTACCTGGGTAATCATTAGCAATAGGTTAATCAGCTTCCAATTTGCCACATATAGCAGCTTCTGTTTCAGAAACCGTATTTGTTTGATTATTATCAAGCTTTACATATGTGGGTGTTACAACTGTCTCTAATTTGTTACTTTGCCATCTTTCCCCAATACCAAGACAAATCCCAATGCTTATAAAACAAGAACAAAAGCCCTTAGTAGAGCATTCAGAAATCTACATAAAATTATTGTAAGTCGAACCAGGAATTATTTATGGCTAATCTGGTACTTATTTACTCAAGGGCTTTCATTCCAAATGTACTATCAAAACATTGCCAAAAAGAGAGAGAGATGGGATGAGGGAGTGGGGGTGGTTTTTTACCATCGCCGATGCTGTCATAATGGCTTGGGCTTCTGTTTTTATTGGCAAAAGAAGCCCCTAGTGCTCTGATTTCACTGATTAGCCATTTTTCCAAGAAAGTATTTTTATTTCAAAATGCGTGATCACTTCATTATCTGACTTTCATTGGGGTTTATAAATTAAACAAAAAATACACTTAAACTAATGACTATTGCCCTCATTAGGATTAGTACTTCAACTCATTTCCTGATAATCAACACAAAGCAAATAGTGACCATCCTTTGGGATGAAATAAAATTAATGAGACATTAGCATCTGATAAAGTTTCCACATACACATGTCTCTTCCCTAACATGGAAAGCCAAGCATGTAAAGTGCTTTCCATTAATATTACAGCACCTGCCCCCTCTCCCAGGAGACCAGTTCTCGACCCAGGAGGACAAATAGTACTAGGGTGCCCAGAGATCACAGTGGGAGGCAGCCTGAATTTCAGAAGGCAAAATGAAAAGCAGGAGCAGAAGGAGCCCAGGAGTGCTGGCCACCATGTCACTGCCTCTCAGGCTCTCTCCACCCTTTTACGTTGCCCTGGGACCTCTACTAAGTAAAGGCATAGCTCCAGCAGTAATGAGACTAGTCAGTAAGTGTGCCCTGAGCCTTCTTTTCACTGTGGTTACATTCTCCCAGCCACCCATTTCACCTGCCTCAGGTCTGCACCCCCACAGGAATACAGCTTGAGTATCAAAGCTTCTTTCCCAGCAGAATACTGTTCTGCCAACATTTTTAAAAAGGCCCCAAACACCCCAGATTATTAATAATTCTCATATACATTTATCGGAAGAGATCTGTGAAAAAAAAACAAGGGAAATAAATTGAGAAGTGATGCTTTAAGGTGGCTGCATTTCATTCATCTATCACCCATTGATTTATTTCATTAAATAGATTTTTACCTTTTTTTTTTTTTAGATAAAGTCTTATAGTTTTCACAATAAAAAGGAGAACACAGATCAAATACTGAACTTGATTAACAGCAGCTCCCAAAAGCTTGTTCTTAAACCTTTATCCCAAACTTTTAATCATAGACCACATTTACGCTGAACCCAAAAACAAGTTAGTGGTTTTCTCTGGCACACATCAGCTGAGCAGTAGCTGGATCAAGTCTCAGTATCTCAGTTTAGCAGGAATTGCTGTAGTACAGTGACCTGAAGCAGATGTTGAGATAAAGGAGCTGGATAAATCTCTGAGCTCAAATGACTCCTTCCCAACAGTTTACAGTAAGACCAAGAAACTCTTAGAAGATAAAATTGGGATCAAATGATATAATTTTGCCCTACTCAGTTATTTTAAACCTTCTGAGGGTTGCTTCTGGTCCTGGTTTCACAAGTGCAGCTTTTAAGTAGGGCAATTCTGCAAGACTGAAATGGGATTTGAGCAATATACAAGCACTGGCTTGTTCCTCTGGATACAGACAAATGTCTTTATGGTACTGCTGGAAGGAAAACACTCCCTTACCACAAAAAGCCTCAGTGGTTTTGTCAGAGGCCAAGAAGCACAACCAGATGTTGTCACCTAACTTGCAGTGTTACATGTCCACTCTTGCAGAGCTCAAGCAGTGATACAAACCCCAGTTTTTTACTAAAATTTTTAGAAAAGAGCTTCCAAGATACACAGATACTTCAATATATTGAATTTCTGCTTAGACAGACCAGCTTACTCAAATAAGTCATCTTACAATGTTCTTCTGAAAGCAGATACGCAAGAAAGCTGATATTCGCCAAATGTTCCAGTTACAGAACATCGCAATAAGCTTTATTACCTATTCTGAAACATAGATGTCTCATTAAAACATGTTATTTAGTGATTTAAATAAGACACACTCATTGTCAAAGTCCTAAGCACTCACTGGCCATTACTGATTAAGCTTCTGGAAAACCAAACATCTTAAAAAATGTCACCACTTCCTTATCAATGACAATCCCTGTTTTAGACATTCAGCTAAAAATCATCAGCTTATTTCTACAAATAAGGTTTCTTAAATGAAAAGGAAATGTAAGTTTCTGAACAAAAACAATATTATCATATAAAAAAAGAAAACTGTGTCTTGCCTTTTTCTCCCTCTAAGTAACTAATTACTTCTTTTAATTATTTTTTCGTTATAAAGAAAAGCCATTCAAGGGTGGAATAAGACAGAAAACCATTGCTGCTCCAAATCATGAAAAAATATCCCAAACTTTCTGAAAACAAATGGCATCACAAAGAAGTATTGTACACATAATAGTCTGATACAGTTGACAATGAATAGAATGGTTCATAAATTATTCTTTTCTACTAATAAAAAAAAAAACAGAGCAAGAATAAAATGATGGCATGACTGACTAGAAAGAACTGGAAGAACAAGAACCAAGATGGGACCTACTTTGGTGTGAAATTCCATTTGCTGATTCAGAGCATTTACCATCTGAAAATTAAACAATGATGAAAGCATTTCAGCTTTAACTGAGTACCATAACATTGATATAATTCATTAATCCTGAATGTTGACATTACTTAATGTTCCCTCCTGCAAGAAGCTTTTTTAACTTGAATTGTTTAGCTCAGTTCTTCAGGACTGTAAGTTTTCTCACTTGCTCTATTTTTTCTTTAAATTCAGATAGGTCAAATATCTACAGAAACATCTCTGTGGAAAAGGCATCTATATTTCTGGCAAAACACAAAACCAGAAGCAATAAATCTTTCTCTTTGTTCTCAATCTCAACAGCCATCAACCTCTGATTACTGTGTTAAAGACCTCTGTAGATCTGTACTTCTTCTGAACAGCCTCTACTGAGACCAAACTTTTACAGGCTTTTATAAATAGTACAGCTGTGTGATTTTACTTCATTTCCAATAAAAATGCAAACATCTTCAGCTGACTCCCTGGACATAGAGTATAGCCATCTGTAAAACAAACAAACAAACAAACAAACAAACAACAACAACAACAAAAAAAACACAAAAAAAATAATTTGCCCCACTACAATGACTGGGATGGAGAGTTTGATTCTGGGAATGAATGGGTAAGTGGAAATAAATTATTTAGTAACCAGTATCCAAATTCAAATGTCTGCTAAAGCCTTGGGGCAACAGTAAATGAAATCAGATGTCAAATCTGCATGCTTCTCTCTAATGGTAGTGTTTGAGCCCATGAACTTTGTCTTTGCATCAGCACTAAAGAAAAAACTAAATCATAGTGCTTAAGGCAATCTAGCAATCTACATTTTGCCTTAGGAATAAGCAAGCATAATCTCCCCCATATTTCTCTGTGTTGTAGGCAAGTACTACAGCATCAAAGACCCAGTAACAGCTAATTCCCCCTCTAACCTTATTGTTCCAACAAGACTATAAATTCTTTACTATTCTTTGTAAGTGTTACGTAAGACTTATACAAGGAAAATATAGTTCTTTACAATTCTTACACACGTCTTTAGCATTGAGGAAGCTGGGAGTAGGACAGTGAGCTCTCATGACATAGAAACCAAAACAGAAATGGAGGGAGCAGCAGGTGAGAACACCTGGGGCTGGTGGTGCCAGTAATGCAAATGCAAATAGCAGTTAGGAAAGGAGACTTTGAAAAAAATGCACTTCCCTTGTATATAAAATGGTACATCTGGATTTTTCCAGTGATACAGCAACTTCTCAACTGAAAACCCACCTGCTTTGTGCTGTTCTGCTTTTAAAAGCTGCATATTTAATATCTTCCAAAGTCCAAAACATCTCTGTTAAAATTAAAAAAGCAACCCATTGGTGTAAGATCACTTATCCCAGGTCACAGTTCTGCCCCGTGTTTTGTTTTTGGTTTTGTTTTTTTAAATAATTGAATTGACTTTATGAAACCTATAGTAAGATTTATATTTAGAATTCTCTATTCCTCAATTTTCCCTTCTATGTTCTTTCCCCTTGTAAAACATCTCATCTCAGTTTTCCAGTGAGGAAGCTCGGATTCAGGGCTCCTTCTGCTAAAAGCCGCTTTTGTTGTGCATCAGCCAGCTACGTTTGTGTAGCTGTTGATCTACCTGTCTGCCAATCACCCATCTGTTGATGGAAAAGCTATGCACAAATTTGGCGCAGAGCAGTTGTATCTAGCATCAGCTTTTCAGCAGAATCCAGACAGTAATAAAGTTATGAGGTGGACAGAAAGAAAATTTGAAAAATTTTCTTAAAAGGAAATGTCAGAGGATTTCTTGAAAACCACAAGTAACTTCTGACATTTCATGCACTCTGATCATCCTAAACTCAAACTTTATTACAAAAAACAATATATTTTTAAAATACAAGCCTGTAGAAACTACTTTACAACACTGCTCTACAGCAACAAGAGGGTTGTCTTAAGATTAAAAATATTACTGGTCAGAGTAACACAATAAGGATAACTGTTTGATATAAATTTACTGTCATAACACACTTTTGGTAAAAAAGGTCTTAAACAAGGAAGCAATCTCCAAAATGTAGCTTTTCCTACAAAACTGTATTTTGCAAAACTAAAAGAAACATATCTCTTGTACCTTATAAAAGCAGCTCCAGCTCTGAAAGTCACAGCAGCAGAACAAAAACAAATATCGAATTGGAGTAGTTTGAAATTATAAACGAATAAAAAAAATCTACACACAGACAAGTTGAAAAGCTGTTTAAGCCTGCTGCTCCTCAGCAAAGGTTGAGGAATATGTGTGGGAATACACACTTGTGCTACAAGACAAGCTCTTAGTTTAAAAATTATTTCTGATGGGTTGACGTCTTAAAACACCTGGCTTTAAAACAGCAAGGAAGTCTTTTCAGAGAAGCCAATGTTCCTTAAGCTGCCCCCCTCCTATGTTGCTCTGGTTCTCAAAGGTCTAGAAATCTCAGCTTTTGAGAATTTTATATCATCAGTAGTTTCTAATTCCAAAAGATTAATTGGAAAATACTTGCACTTTCAAACTATTTACCATTCTGATGTTTAATCTTCTACTGGTGTGCACATGAAGACAGAAGAATAGCTTTCTCCTTTGACTCACCTTGAAGAAGTGGCTAGGCACATCAAAGTTGCTGCTTACTGAATGATTTATAGGGTTAATTCTCCTTCAAAGTAGGTATTAGTAGCTCAAGTAGGAGATCACATTTGGAGTAGTATGTACAGTTTTGGGCCCCCCAGTTTCAGAAGGATGTGGAACTGCTTGAGCAAGTGCAGTGGAAAGCTACAAAGATGATCAGGGGACTGGAGCACCTCCCATATGAGGAAAGGCTGAGAGACTTGAGTTTGTTTAGCCTGGAGAAGAGAAGGCTGAGGGGGGATTTCATAAATACCTATAAATATCTAAAGGGTGGGTGTCAGGATGATGGGACTAGGCTCTCTTCAATAGTGCCCAACGACAGGACAAGGGGCAATGGGCGCAGGTTGGAACACAGGAAGTTCCACCTCAATATGAGAAAAAATTCTTTCCTGTGAGGGTGCCAGAGCAGCATCACAGGCTGCCCAGGGAGGTTGTGGAGTCTCCTTCCCTGGAGACATTCAAAAAGCACCTGGACGCCGTCCTGTGCCCCCTGCTCTAGGTGTCCGTGCTCAAGCAGGGGGTTTGGACAAGATGGTCTCCAGAGGTCCATTCCAACCCCTGCCATTCTGTGATTCTGTGGTTCTTACCTGTAACTCACACATTGAATTTTTCATAAGTGATTGTTGTGTTAATGGTAAGAGTCTGAGGAGTGGCTAGGGAGAGACCCTACTGTTGAGTCACGAGGTTCAGACAGGACCGCCTTGCTTTCTCAATTCCTTCTCCAAGAGGAGTCCAGGTGCGGCTAAGTCCAGTCTTAGTCTCAGACTTGGTCAACAGTTTATTTTCTAAGGGCTGTAGAAGTAATCACTCATCAGAGTATTTGTTATTAGTAACTAATTTGCCAGATGCCCTGGCCAGTGGTGTTCAGTGAGAACTATCACGGATAGATTAATGAACAGCATGATTTATTAAAGCAACAGATAACAGGTTCTTTGGATTACCGGTGATAGGATTGCTGGTTACAAGACACACATAAAAGCTAAGAAGATGAGTAACACTGCTGGGCTACAAAAGCATTAGGCAAATATGAAGCATTGGAGATTTAAAGTGAAGCTATAGAGAGGTTTCTAAGTTTTTCTGGGGAAACATTTGGTATAACCAGATGTTTTGACCTTACCCAAAGGTGTCCCAGTTGGGGGGGAAGAGATGCTCAGCCCATCAACTGGTCCCAGAAGTCAGAGTGGTACGTGATGGTATCTTCCCCAACACCCTCTTTCTCTTCACACATTTTATACTATTTTTTATCTTTCAGGTGGAGCTTGAGTGACTCTAGTCATACATACCTTTATTATGGTTGGTGTAAAATTTCCTCACTTTACTTTTAAAAGCATAGACTAGAAGAAATTCAAAGCAGATGCCCATTGAGGGGTGGTCGTACCTTAGAGGCAGGTAACTTTTGGGAGGGAGGTGTGGTTTGGTATTATAATGATATTATAATGAGCAAAGTTCACCACAAGGACAGCATTTTGTCAAAAGTATGACGGACTGTTGGCCCGGAGTTGCAAATATGCAGCGTACCAGCTTCATGGTACCTAGAGTTCCCATTTATCGCAGAGCCTGGCCGTGATGCCTCCACACCGCTCCACCCTCCAGACAACTTCTCTTAGAGTCAGTACACCAAGTTCTCCTGGCATTGCTGACATCTATGGTTACTAGGGAACTTCTGTGGAATGGATTCCTCACATAGCAGCTGCACTTCACCCTGACAGGTTCTTCAATGCTGTACCTTTTCTAAAAACAAAGGTTTAATTTCTAAGTCACCTCTAGTGATTATTCCACAGGGATCCTACAACATTTCATTGATAGGTTCAGTCAACATATGTCTGGAAGTGGTATACGTAATGTCATAAATCTGCATGTAGGTACACACTCTTTAAAACTCATTATTAAAAAATAACAGTAGTAGAAAGGTACACCCACAACAAAACCAAAATTACTTGCAGAAAAACATTTGTTTTCTAACCCTTCGGATCTTGAGCCTTTGGACCACCACTCAGTAGGGCCAAGCCTCTCCCCTTGTCATTTTAATCTCTGATTAAAAGATAAACATGGAGAAAATAAGATAACTTTTTAGTACTTTTTAATTGTCAAACATATTTTATCTATAACCAGTACAATGCCATCTCACTTGACTGCATCCAAGAAGCATGCTGAAGAGCAACACAAAAGGAAAACAAACCACTGCTAGAGGTAAGGCACCTGTTTCAGAACTTTAGTAATGTCAGAACATACTGGGTAGGAAAAACGCTATTTTCCAGGTGCCAGAGAGAGTGACAAACTGATTTGCTAAACTTGAGAACCTGACAAAAACAACTGTAAGCAGGTAGAGAGGAGTTTAGTTCAGGAAAGGAAGAGCACATTGACAGAAATTTACGCTAGGAAGAAAGCCAGTGAAGTTTATCACAACATGAAAGAAAGAAGCCTCATAAAATAGGAAATAAAGTTGATTTTTATAGTTTTATCTTGTCTTTATCTGTAGTGTACCCCAAGTTGAATAAATAGTACATTTATAGCTATTTTTGAACTACCAATCATAAAATATTTCCAGTTATGCATCACACATACTATAGGTGCAAGCAGAAAATGGATCAGTATGTGGGCATGCCTTGTTCCCATGAAGAAGCACACAGTATCCAGGTCTGTGTCCCAGTGCTCGGTCGCTGTCTCCTCTCAGTGACTGGACAGCAGCTTTTCAGACTTGTGAGGGGAAAAATGTCATGCCCATCTTCTAAAAGGTGTTCTCAGCACAACTGGAAGACATCTGGAGCAAGATGCGTATGGTCACCAGAATGAGGTATGAGGACATTTTCAGACACATGGCAAACCTGCTAGAATAGAAATGCACAAGTTCATCCAAAGACAGGAATTGCTGCAGCCATGTCTGCTGCTGCCCATTCTGGCCTTCCTCCCATCCCTGCACCAACAGCAGAACAGCCAGGACATACATTACCCTGCACTGGTCCAGCACAAGTTGGTATCCTTTCCCTATCCAGGAAAAGGCAAGCCAGTATATTACACGGGCTTAAAGCTATAGTAATTACATGTTGAGCACTGTGACACTGTGGGGAACGTGCTGCAATAGATTGCTGTGTCACAAATCCTCTCACTGACCAGCCAAACACAATTTGGGAGGACAGAAGCAGCTGTATAATTGGGAATGGATCTTGTCCTTCCTTATGAATTGTCAAATCATTTTCATCTCCTACCTGTGACTCTTTCCTCCTACATCCCTCACAAACAGGTAAAAATGAAACACATGAAGATTTCTGGGTTGCATCTGCTCTGTCTTATCTCATTTCCATATGTAGGAGATAGGGTACATTTTAAGTGTGAAATGGTTCTCAGTAACTCACCACAAATCACCAATCTTACAAAATACTGCTGGCAGGAACATCAGGTCCACCTTGTTGTAAGTTCACACTGATACACTAATAACGAGTGCCTGTCTGAAACCTCTCACAGAGCATTAAAGGAAAGTTCTTTTGTCCTGATCATTTAGAGACAGCCATCCAGAAGGCTGCATGCAAAATGGATTTTATGGCATCACCTGGGACCAGATCATGCAAACTGGTTTTATCTTAAGACAAGTGTATGAAATCCATCAGTTTCCACATAGGCAAAATTCCCCAACAATAGCAAAGTGACTGAGTGGCATCTTTGTGATTTGATTTTTATTTCAAGGTCTCACTGACATTTATTTTTAGAACCTGCTTTCATTTCAAGTGCCACTGCTGCCATATAAAACCAAAGCACAGAACACACTGTTCATAACCACCTCATACAGAGTTTTGCATGTATACATAAATTTATCTGATTTCTGTTTCATTTTGCACAGGGCTCTGGAGGTGGAGGTACAAAATATGGATCATTTACTTATTTTGTTTTGCCAGCTTATCTGCCTTCTTTCTTATTATCTTGAGCCATAATGATAACAGGTGGCATGATTACTAGGAATGTTTCAATTCCTGTGAAAGACAGATTTTCGCTCAAGGCTTACAAATGCAAAAAGATGTGGAAAGGAGCTGTGTTATTTTATACACACACACATATAATTCAGGTGCAATTTATATGTAAAATAAAACACAAAGACATTTTAAAAGTCATCTATGCTGATTCCCTGCTGAGAGTCTTCCAATACAACCCACTTCCTAGGCCAGCAGGACTTACAATATGCTTAACTTTGTCATACTAGGTTTTTCCTTGATCTAAAACTGGAATAGGTGTATTTATCTCTAAAATAGTCTTTAGACTTTTCCGACCAGTCTAGGCAGCACTCAGGTGCACAATGATATAGGTTAATAATATTGCTTGTACCTAATAACTTGGCCTTGATGTTTTACTTTTCAACACACACACAGCCTGGGATGGCATTGCTGGCCTGGACATCTGGCCAACAGGTAGAGTAAGCAAAGACAAAAACATGGAATGATTTCTGAAGACAGGTTTAACACCACCCCTTCTTATTAACTAACTGTTACAAAAGTGTAGATGAACATCATCTCTGTCCACTACTGACTTATCCTGTTTAGCATTCAAACAAAAATTAAAGTATTTATTGGTAGAGCTGACTCACTTGACTAAGTCTGACTTCTTACTACAGAAAAGCAATTAGCTGAAGATATGCACAAAAAGACAGATGATCTTGCAAGCTCTGCCTAGCTAATGGGTCTTACTATTAATATACCAATGACAAAAGCTATCTGGCAGAATCCCTGGCAGACTACCTGGGCAGCCTTCAGGCCATGATGAAAGCAATGTTTTCCTTTCTTTTACTGCCCAAATTCTCTTGTCCTAGTCTGAAAGCTTTCTATTTTTATTTCTTTTATCTTCCTTTTCTTTTAATAAATTCTAAAGGCCTGAAAAAATGTTCATGTACCATAATATTTACAGAAGAGTTGTATAATTTATGATCTTCCTATTTGGAAGCATTATTTTTTAGATTTTGGTCTTTGTTATCTTAAGTTAGGTAAGATTCTGCTCTATGTGTCCAAAGAGTGATTATTCTCTAAACATCTTTGAATTTCAAAAGGCTATAAATAGGAAGAAAAGGATCTGATAGGTCTGACATCAGCTAAAGAACAGAAGAGAGCTGACTTTCCTTAACAGGAGTCACAGAAGATGCAATTTGCAAAAGACAAAAAAATAAGCAGCTCAAAATCTAAGAAGTTAACAGCATTAAAAATTTTCCAGTTCAGGTATCTATAGAGCTTGTTCTATGACTCTCTGAAGAATGGTGTTGGAAATGGGTTTAATGTATTGCAGTTGAATAACTCCTGGTTGTGTCATATCAGATATTTGGTTGTTTCTCTCTTCCTCAGATAAGTTTGCTCAATTCACAGACAGCCTTTAGAGAGAAAATCTCAGAGGAAAACATTTATATTTTGGTAATACTGAGGATTTAAGTGCACAGTGTGGATTATGCTATTGCGCATTTGAAACAGACTTGAGGGTAAAGTGTAAAAAGCTTAGCGAGCAGCTAATTAAGAACTTTCTTTTGCACTCTCCATTAACCCTGCCCTGAATGCACATAATTTTAAATTATTACATTGATAGCTTATGGCCGCAGGGGGCTGACACAGGACCTGAAGCACACCTGTACCCAGGGTGGAACTAACACCATCCTCTCCAGCTACAGGGCTACAGGCTCTGACTCATTCCACCTGCTTGCTGCCCCTTCCCTCAAGGTACCAGGTTAGTCCCCAATGCCACCTGCTCCTGACCAGCATCTCCTCCCTTTTTCTCTTTCCCAGCAGAGCAAAGTCTGAACTGGGTCCTGCCTTAAAGCAGGAAAGTGACATTGTTGAATCAATCCTTGGAGAAAACTCTCTAAATTCAACTGAAATATAATGAAGCATTACTAATAAAATACCAGAATTATGACAAGAATATTAAGAGTCAATAGTTTTGGTAAATGGTGAGAGAACTTGTAAGCACTTTATCACAGCTGAAGTAATGCTGACAACTGTCAGGACAGATTTATCTCCTCAGATAACAGATTAACTCTAGAGGTACATTATCTATTTTTCCTGGTTATAAATTTTTTCCCATATCAGCAAAATTGACTTATAACTACAAATAAAAAAATATACTTTCTAAACGAAAACAATTATATCTAATAAGCCACCATAACATCCACTCAGGCTAACTGACTACTTTAGTTCTCTTGCATAAAGTCTAATCCATATTTGTGTTTTGCAGTGGCAAACATACAATCAGTCTTGCTAATGCAAATTAACTTATGTCAATAAGGGCTGCCCAGTGACATATATCAGAGTCTCTACACCCACAGCACATAGTAGGATGGTTTAGGGAAATGGGTTCCTCACCACAGAGGCAACCTCTTCAGGAGGCCTGCTTAGGGCTGAGCTGCTTCAGGACATACTCTAAATTTATGAACACTATTATAAGCACAGGCTAACAAGCTATCATGGTTTCAGCTGGGATAGAGTTAATTTTCTTCACTCTAGTTGGTATAGTGCTGTGCTTTGAAATTAGCATGGGAAAAAAAACCTGTTGAGATAACACACAGATGTTTTGGCTGTTGCTGGGCAGCGCTTATACTAGTCAAGGACATGTCTAGCCTCCCATGCTCTGCTGAGTGCACACGACCCATGTGGCGGAAGTTTGTACAGAGCACACCATCCTTGTATGCAAACTCATTGGCAGTAATGTCCTGGAAAGATGACGAGACACCAACGGTGGCTGAGTTGATTGATAGACTCCAGGAATATGAAGCGAATCTCTCTTCCTCGCTCGTCTCTGCTGTTGAGAAACTGTCCCGAGAGTTCCAGCAACTCAAAGAAGATATGTCCTACTCCCCACCAGTACAGACCAGTATCTCAGCCATTAGGAGTAATCGTCCCTTGGCTCAAGAGAAGGGATACACACGACGGGGCACCCTATGGTTTTACCTGCGTGATCACGGAGAGGACATGAAGAAGTGGGATGGAAAACCTACCTCAGCCTTAGAGGCACGGGTACGTGAGCTGCAAGGGAGAACAATTACTCAGGGGAGTTTCTCCAGGAGAGCTGCTGCCCCAGTTTCCCGTAAGCAATTCTCCAGACAGAGGAGCAGAAGTGCTGATGGCCTGACTGATCTTAACAGAGACACCCGTGATTCATATCTACCGGAAGTGAGTGATGAATACTATGATCAGGACTAGGGGGGCCCTGCCTCCAGCCAGGGGGAGGAAAGGGATAACCGGGCTTACTGGACTGTGTGGATCCGATGGCCTGGCACGTCTGACCCACAGGAATATAGAGCTTTAGTGAACACCGGCGCACAGTGCACCTTAATGCCATCAAACTATATAGGGGCAGAACCCATCAGCGTTGCTGGAGTGACAGAGGGATCGCAAGAGCTAACTGTATTGGAGGCCGAAGTGAGCCTCACTGGCAATGAGTGGCAGAAGCACCCCATTGTGACTGGCCCAGAGGCTCCATGCATCCTTGGCATAGACTATCTCAGGAGAGGGTATTTCAAAGACCCAAAAGGTTACAGGTGGGCTTTTGGTGTAGCCGCCTTGGAGACGGTGGAAATTAAACAGCTGTCTACCTTGCCCGGTCTCTCGATGGACCCTTCTGTTGTGGGGTTGCTGAAGGTCAAAGAACAACAGGTGCCGATCGCCACCACAACAGTGCACCGGCGGCAATATCGCACCAACCGAGACTCTCTGATCCCCATCCACGGGCTCATTCGTCGACTGGAGAGCCAAGGAGTGATCAGTAAAACCCACTCACCCTTTAACAGTCCCATATGGCCAGTCCAGAAGTCTAATGGAGAGTGGAGGCTAACAGTAGACTACCGTGGCCTGAACAAAGTCACTCCACCGTTGCGTGCTGCTGTGCCAGACATGCTAGAACTTCAGTATGAACTGGAGTCCAAGGCAGCCAAGTGGTATGCCACAATTGATATCGCTAATGCATTCTTCTCAATCCCTCTGGCAGCAGAGTGCAGGCCACAGTTTGCTTTTACTTGGAGGGGGGTCCAGTACACCTGGAATCGACTGCCCCAGGGGTGGAAACACAGTCCTACCATTTGCCATGGGCTGATCCATAATGCTTTGGAACAAGGTGGAGCTCCCGAACACCTACAATACATTGATGACATCATTGTGTGGGGCAATACAGCAGAAGTAGTTTTTGAGAAAGGAAAGGAAATAGTTCAAATCCTCCTGAAAGCTGGTTTCGCCATGAAACAAAGTAAAGTTAAGGGACCTGCACGAGAAATCCAGTTCTTGGGAATAAAATGGCAAGATGGTCATCGTCAGATCCCCATGGATGTGATCAACAAAATAACAGCCATATCTCCACCAACCAGCAAAAAGGAAACACAAGCTTTCTTGGGCGTTGTGGGTTTTTGGAGAATGCATATTCCACACTACAGTCTGATTGTAAGCCCTCTCTATCAAGTGACCCGGAAAAATAATGATTTCAAATGGGGCCCTGAACAACAACAAGCCTTTGAACAGATTAAACGAGAAATAGTCCATGCAGTAGCTCTTGGGCCAGTCCGGGCAGGACAAGATATAAAAAATGTGCTCTACACTGCAGCCGGGGAGAATGGCCCCACCTGGAGCCTCTGGCAGAAAGCACCAGGGGAGACCCGAGGTCGACCCCTAGGGTTTTGGAGTCGGGGATACAGAGGGTCCGAAGCCCGCTATACTCCAACTGAAAAAGAGATATTGGCAGCATATGAAGGGGTTCGAGCTGCTTCAGAAGTGATTGGTACTGAGGCACAGCTGCTCCTGGCACCCCGACTGCCGGTGCTGGGCTGGATGTTCAGAGGGAAGGTCCCCTCTATACATCATGCAACTGATGCTACGTGGAGTAAATGGGTTGCACTGATCACCCAGCGGGTTCGAGTAGGAAACCCCAGTCGCCCAGGAATCTTGGAAGTGATTATGGACTGGCCAGAAGGCAAAGACTTTGGAATATCACCAGAGGAGGAGGTGACACGTGCTGAAGAAGCCCCACGTTGGGCGCCAAAAATAGACTGTCGTGGTTCAGCCTCAGCTGGCAACTGAACACCACGCAGCCGCCCGCTCACCCCCCCCCACCCTATGGGATGGGGAAGAGAATCGGACAAGCAAAAGAAATTGTGGGTTGAGATAAGCACAGCTAAGGGAGCGGATTCAAACTGACCAAAGGGATATTCCATATCATGTAACGTCATGCCCAGTATGCTACCTGGGAGGGGCTGGCCGGGGTAGGGAGGGCGCAATCGCGGCTCGGGGACGGGCAGCGTCGGTCGGCGGGTGGTGAGCGGTTGTATCGTTCGTGTTTCTGCGTTTTTTTTCCCTGTTTTCTCCTTCCTTCCTTTTCCCTTTTATTGTATTAACATTACTGTCATTATTTTCATAATCATTTATCATCATCATTCTATTGTAGTTATTAAACTGTGCTTATCTCAACCCACAAGTTCTTTTGCTCGTCCGATTCTCTTCCCCATCCCACAGGGGGGGGGGGGGGGGGGTGAGCGGGCGGCTGCGTGGTGTTCAGTTGCCAGCTGAGGCTGAACCACGACACAAGCCAACCTTTTTATCTCATGCTCTGACCCAAGTTCCTTTCATAAACATACAGTCAATCCCTGCAGTCATAGATCTGCATGATCCTTGTGACTGCAGGAGACTTCTGCATCTTCTTTACAAGCAGCTCCAGAGCAGCCCGCAGAAATGCAGAAGCCCTGTGATCAGTGCTGGCTGTCTCTTGGGTAACATCTGCTTGACAGATCCTAGTGTCATATTTCTGTTGTTGCAGTAGAACAAGAGCAAGGTGCCCAGGGCCTGTGCTGCTACTCTCAGTAAAGATGATCACTGCAGCAATGGTGATGCTACTGTCACTCTAAGGATGCACCTGGAAGAGGGCAAACAGTGCTTTTGCTCCCTCAGCTGGATAAAGATGCACTGTGCTTCTCTCTTGCTGTCCAAGTCAGAGAACATGCTGCAGATGAGAAAGCAATAGCAATTCTGCATTATACGATTAATCCATCCTTGACCAACACTAACATAAAGAGTACTGCACAGTGAAGGTTGGATATCACCAAGTAATGACTTATGTAGGAAAGAATAACCTAGAGCTAAAATAGGAGAAACCACTAGCACAAAGGGTACACAAAACTGAGCACTGATAACACCCATTTGATTTTTTAAATTCAGTGTTCTGTTTCTGAAGCTTGTAATAATTTTTGTTCTCGATCTACAGGCTAGGAGAAAAAGTCAACTGAAAGACACAATTCAAAACTGTTGACCAGAGATATTTCAGGTCACTGGGCAATGAAAATAAACCCAAGAATATCACACCTCTACTACCCTTTGCCAGGAAAGAGACTGTTAGCCACACATGACATAAATCAATATTGGCTAAAACTAAAAAATTCACAGAAAACTCAGATATCTCTGTGTGCATACATGCACACATGTAGCATTGTATAATATATATATATTGCCAGTAAAGATAGTCAAGATATAAATTGATTCCAGTTAGCACTTGCAATAAGTTAGATATTCATGTAATCAAATCATGCTTAACTAAATGTAAAATTCATTTCAGTCTAGTTTTCACAACTGAAAACTGATCATCACAAAGCAAACCGCAAACTCATCAGCTGTCCTGGTTTCAGCTGGGATAGAGTTAAATTTCTTTGCAGTAGCTAGTATGGGGCGATGTTTTGGATTTGTGCCGGAAGCAGTGGTGATAATGTGGAGATGTTTTGGCTGTTGCTAAGTAGCGCTTACACTGGTCAAGGACTTTTTCAGCTCCCCATGCTCTGCTGGGTGCACAAGAAGCTGCGACGGGACACAGCTGGGACAGCTGACCCAAACTGACCAAAGGGACATTCCATACCATATGACGTCATGCTCAGTATATAAAGCTGGGGGAAGAAGAAGGGAGAGGGGGGACATTTGGAGTGATGGTGTTTGTCTTCCCAAGTAACCGTTACGTGTGATGGAGCCCTGCTTTCCTGGGGATGGCTGAACACCTGCCTGCCTGTGGAAAGCAATGAATGAATTCCTTGTTTTGCTTTGCTTTGCTTGCAAGTGAAGCTTTTGCTTTACCTATTAAACTGTCTTTATCTCAACCCATGAGTTGCCTCACTTTTACTCTTCTGATTCTCTCCCCCGTCCCACCAGGGGGGAGTGAGCGAGCGGCTGCGTGGTGCTTGGCTGCTGACTGGGGCTAAACCTCAAGCATAGCTGAAAAATGGGTATGCAAATTTTACATTTGATCCTTATAGCTGGGTAAGAAACAAATGTTACTGTAGATGTACTTTCCAGTCATACTGGCTTTCCAAGCACAGTCCAGAGTCACCACTAACGTCGAATCTATCTGCAGTTTTTGTAGTCAGCAATTTAAGCTACCCTTACTCATCCTGCTGATACAGGTGGGTAAAGAATACCTTTGTCTGCAAGAAATGAAGAGTCAAGAAATGCTACACCTCTGAACCAAACACCTCATCCAGAGTCTTCTAGCAAAGCAACAGCAGCCAGAAGCTCACAATCATAGGGAATTACAGCTATAATGTCACATTCTTTCATCCCAGCTAATTCCCCTCAAAACTTAATATCCTTACCAGTGCTTTGTGCAATTCACTCTCACTATTTTTATTGTCACAGCTTTTTAATTCACCTTTAGGGTCTGAAACACACTGGGGAGAAATGATGTGGAACAGTGAAACCTATTTGTATCTTTACAGGCAGAGAACAATCTGGTGCCTCTTATAACCAGTTTATCAGAAAAATGGTAGGGAAAGGAGAAGTGATTGCCTTGTAACATTTTCATCTTTTAAAATGATTGCCAGAGTTTATATTTCTGAGCTGAATAACAACAAAAAAGATCCCCAAAGTTCTTTTGAGTGAACTAGAGTTCTTCCATGCTGATACCTTCTGTCCTTTAAACTAGTCTTTTGGAAAAGAGATGAAGTGTAACTGTGTTGCTGTATGCTTCTATGGGAGAACTTATCTTGGGCCGCATATCTCCGGGACACAGGGCTCTACCCACCCTGGGGACAGTGATACACAGACATCAATATGATGGATACAAAATGTCCGTTTATTTAGCTGCGTCACACGCTTATATAGCTCTTGCGCTTCCTGTTCCTGCCACTCCTATGGGGAGGAGTCTATCTTTCCGTCACATCCCGTGATCTTCTGGTCGCCGATCCCTGTCTATTCCCCTACAAACTGCTTCAGACACTTCCAATCTTTCTGTATTTTGTTCAGGTTTGTAATTTATACATTTAATATTGTTTCACTTATTAATAACTTAATCTGCATATATATTATAGGAAACATAAGATGGTAGGGTATGTCAGCGGGTAAGAACCTTCAAAATGAAGGGATGTGGTGACCTAGAATATCTGACAGATTTGTTATTTAAACAATGCAGATATGTTAAAATTACAGAAAACTGATCTGAAAGGAGACTCTTAAGGCAGGCATCATAAAATTAAGAAAGCCTGGTGGGAAATTTCTAGCTTTGATCTGAGTTAATCCTCATAAAACCAAAGATGTAATTCTACGAAAAAACCAAAGACACAATTCTAAGCATAATTTTACATTTCAGAAGAGTCTTCAGAAAAGTGAGCATAACACTTGAAATCCATAATGAATGCAGATGCTTGATTTCTGCAAGCAAGAAGGTTGGAATTGGTACCCAGGGGTACAACAAAGAACCACTGCTCTTGAATAGGATCAATTAACACATAAAAGAACTGCTGAATACAAATGTCCTACTAGTTTCACATTAACAACAACAAAATTCATTCATCTCTACAAGAGTTGCTGGTTAGCTCTCTCCAAAAGCAACGATACGAAAAAATGAAAGCTGATATTTTCCAGGTTTATTTTTTGGGGAAAAGAAGTTAAGCTTTATTGCAACCAAATTCTTCAAGTATGACATAAGCTTCAGATATGTTGATGGTCAGACATGTGTAAAGAAAGCACCAATCTTTGCAACAGACAACTTCCCACTACCAGACTCTATTTGGGAGCAAAAGTAGGGATAAGGAGAGTGAGTGAGTCCAGGGTAGAGGAAGAGAGGCGGATTCAAGCCCCAGAATAGAGATTGCCTTTAGGAAGTAAGAAGCAAGCAGGAAACCTAACTGTAAGCAGTGTTTCTCTTTGTACTCAGCACATTGGCTTTCCAACACCTTGAAGCACTACCAAAACTGTGCATGGTAATAGCAAAGCAGGAAAAGTCCTGTTTAGTCTGTATTTTTGGACAAACACTGCCTCCCAGATGTAGTTTCAGCACCAGAGGAAGCTCCTGTGCTAACCACATGCCCCCACCCAAAAGCCAGTTACCCTCCTCCACTTCTGGGTGGACTGCTCCAGGAGCTCTCCTGGCACCAAAGCCATCAGCCTTCACTGCTCCCGTGGACAGCACCACAGCGCCTGGAGGAAGGGCAGTCAGTCTAGGATGTTAGCTATCTCAGCAGGAGCAGGAAAGTCTCCCAAACTTTGGCACTGCTCCTCAAGCCAGGCGGATCCAGTGAGGAAAATTTAGAAGGGACATTGAAAGCATGGAAGCAACAAAACCCCATCTGGGGTCTGTCCCACCCCACACCTTCCTGCTCCCTCCCTTGTACCAGCAGCACTGCAGGAGCAAAGCTGTTTGCAAAAAAACCAACCAAAATCACAGACCAATTAAGCGAGCTTTCAGCTGAACCAGGGTGACAATATGGAGGCACAGATAGTATAGCGGGACCAGCCTGGATCTTCCCCCATGCTTTCCAGCTTTATGACTTCTGTTTCCCAGACAACTGCATTGCCACCCCCACACTTTCTACCTCCATTCCCCCATGCACAGCCCCCTCTTCAATATAAAGAAGCCAAAGTATTCATAAGGAGGTGTACCATCTGCAGTGCTAATTTCTGTAACATCTAGATTTAGTTTGGCGGTCTAACACCTACCTGTTCTTTGCCAGCTGCAACCACAATCAGTTTCACAGAATATGACAAGAGCCCAGCAGCCCAGATAAATACAGGGGATCATAGAGGACTCACCTCTGGCCTGTATGATTCTTCTTCCTAAAATTCCTCTCATATGGTGTTCTGACATCAGATAAACCAGATAGTAGAAAAGGATTTGATATCTAAAATGATTTTTTTTTTTTTTGCTTCAGAAACAAATACAAGCAACTGCACTTGGGCATCCTTTGTGGCTTTTCTGGAAAGCATTGGTGCTAAATCCTGAGTCCTGCTGACTTAAACTGGTCTGTCAAAGAAAAAAAGAAACTCAGTTCCCATATTCAAAAAAAGCACAAGGTTTTACTTAGTGAGCTCTAAGTGGATTAGGATATGCACCCAGGAAAAGATCCCAGAATTTGGATGCTTACCTAAAATTCACCACAACCCAACTGGCTTGCAAAACAGGACTGAAATCCCACCAGAATTTGCTATAACGAAAACTCTTTTTCAGTCTTGACTCAGACACAACCTACAAATTTCAGCCTTCTCCTATCTCACATTAACTGGACTGAAGTAGCACACCAACATTTTTTATCCCCATTTTAACATCATTTTTCTTGCTCCAGAAATCCCACCCTACAAAAAGAATACAGAAGTGTACCAGCATTTATTTTATCAGTATGTATCTTTCATTATTTTATCAGCACACCCCAATTTTTGCTCAGAGTGAACAATAAGTTCAAAAACAAAGTGTATTCTGGTTCCATCAGATCTTATATTGCCTCTTTAAAACTATTGTGATCCCTGAAATCTTTTGGTTAGAATGAGGCTCTTCTGAGCTTTTTAAACAATATCATCAGCACTAACTAGGATAACCTCAGAACACCATGTAACCTATGCAGCTATTACTGTCATTCATTAGACAGTGCAGATGATGAATAGAACTTTCCTGAGGTTTGATAACAAAAAATGAGACCAAGATCCAGTTTACTAAGGCTCTCTCTCCTGTTCTAACCTGCATAACATAAAAAACATCAGAATAAAGTGAAGGCACTGACAATGGTCTAGAAACTTGCAGAACTATCTCCAGCAAATCACTGCAATACTATAAAAATAAGAGTGTCCATAATAGGTAAGCAAGGAACAGCTATAAACCTCCCACTCAACATATGCACATACACACACTGCAATTATTATAGGAAAGCTGCAAATGGTAAGTCTGAAGTGTTTACTGTTTTTTATTTTTAAAAGATTGGCTTTTGACAAGAATTATCTTATCAACAGGTTCAAGAGGAATGCAAGAGCTAAACTTCCAAACCTTCAAAAATTCTTCTGCTTACCCTTTTTAAAATTTTTTTTAAAGAATTATACTAATACACTAGCCCAAATAAATAACTGATGACAAATGCCACTATCTCAAGTAGAATTTTTCAGCTGATATTTAATTGGGGGTTGATTTTTTTTTAAAAAGGATGTTTTATTTCTGTCTCAACTTTGTTCACAAGCACACTCAAACCACAGCATTCTCAACAAACCATAGCATCACCTTTGTATCCCCATAAGCACTTAGTATTAAGCTTTGTCAACATTATACAGTCTTCCGTAACACTATTGTATTCTCACTAAAAGCCTATCAAGAAAACCAGTTACTACAAGAAGGTCAGCTTTTCTTCACTGAGGGAGATAAAAACCATCCTAAAACCCTTCATGTCATCAGCCCCGCCATCGGCATACAGTTTACTTCTCTACTTTTTACAGCAAAAAGCCTTGCAATGAAGAGGACTCAAAGGAAAGGAAACAGAAAAGAAAAAGAAAATAAAGCGAAGCAGCCAAAATATAGTAAAGTTCCTGCAGAAGTCTCTCTACACTAAGAGAAGCTGTTTTTATTCGAGCCTCATGTTTGGCTCAGTGGTCGAATGTGCTTCCTCAGTGTGAGTGTCTGCTGTTACTATATTAGTACCTTATGATTTGCACGGGTTTCAGAGGCACCGGCCCCAAGAAATCCCAGCTTCGGCACTGTAAGAAATGCAGGTCAACCCAAAACTGACTGGACTGTTCTGAGGTATGATACAATTATGAAGAACAATACAAAGATTCACACACAGCAAGGAAGGATTTAAGAGAACTGTATAGCTAAAGATATATATTGTGGGATACTATCTTCTATTTCCAGGTCATTGTTTATAAACACACTTCCCAAAAGCACATGCAACTTTGACCTGGACAGACTGGAGAGCTAGGCTGAGGGGAACCTCATGAAATTTATCCCCCTTCGTCCTTCCTGAACATGAAAAGCAATAACCTCTCAGGTATAATTGCCATTCTGTATTCAGAAACATTCCACCCCAAAAGAGATTTACTAGTTGTGTCTTTCCGTTCATCAATTACAGGGACAGAAAATCATACCACACTCTTAGGATGTGCTATCATCTTTTATGATAATTATACTCAATACAGAATTACACCTCCTTCTCTTGCATACTACCATTAAAATTTGCCATTATCCCATTTATATGGCTTTTGTTCTTCCTTTCTTCAGGTCCCTAAGCAGGAAGCTTTGTTCAAGCAAGACTCTCCTACTACAGAGGGGCTGTTCTCTGCTTACGCACAATCTCACTAGGCAAATACTTGCTTTCAGCAAATTTTACAGCAACTTGCTAAACCTAGGACTAATGTGTATGTCACACCTTAACTCAGACACACTATCTGTAATTTACAGTCTGCTCCAAATTACAGCAATTTAACCGAAGGAGGAATTTGCCTTGGTACTTCTGATATTTTTGGTAGAGATCATTACTGCCACACCATTTAGTAGCTCTTGAGTTAGTACACACCTGTTAATTTTTGCTTCTCAGTTTAACATGATGAAAAGCAAGAAGCATCATCAAATAGAGAAGAGTCATATAAATTCAGCTAGGCTATTTCACTAGAACAGTAACAACCCTTACTTGTGAAGTATGGTGCACAGCAGAACACAGCATACTATGCCTCAGAACAGTAATGAGGTCCAAGAAGAATCTAGAGCCAGGGAAAAAGATGAGAAGAGCGGTATTTCTGTCTGCAGTGCTTTAACCACCACTTCTGTCACTGCAGTGAGAGTGCACCACATGGTGCACCAAAACTTCAAGCCCTTGATGCTGCGTAGCAGGAGCCTGCAATGCCCACCACCTGCCTGTCTCCAGGGTGGAAGCAATGAGTAAAATACTCAGACTGTAGCTATATAAATGATATGTATAGTCAGAGCTCCACACAGGGCTGGTATGAGTGAGAATGAAGCAGTTTTCTAATTCTTTTCACTGCACATCCAATCTATAGAGCCTCTGTTGCTCCAGTAAGAGTCTCCCGCCTTAGGAGCTGAATCATGGTTGCTCTTCACGCAGCTCCCATCCATTTCACATACACTCAAGCAGTCACAGTATGGAGCTGGACTTCCAAGTTTCAGTATATTTTATAAAACCAAGATGGGCCCAAACAGAATTGGGCGAACTGCAAATGAAGGGACCACAGCTGATGTTATCTATAGCCCTGTTTTCTTTGCACCCCTACCAGTGCAGGCCAACTGTGGACAAGTTAGATGCATTGAAGTATTTTTAACTGGGCTTTAGTGTTGCTGATACACCATTTTCAGTGATGTATTAGAACATCCAGGCTGCAGATTGAGAAGGCAGGAGGTATAGAAACTTCCAAATTGCCATGCTGTTGACTGGGCTTGGTCTGGCAATGTTTATTAGCTCAGATAGGAAGTAATTTGAACATAATTTATACATTTCAGGCTAGTTCAGACAGATAAACACTACTGTTGCTCATTGTTATGGTGGACCATAACTAACAGGCTGTGTTTGAACCTATCCTAAACATGTAGATCCAAACATGGTGTTTCTGGCCACCTTTCTTGACTTGGAAATGCTAGATACAATAGCACAAGCACATCTCTAGCAAAGCCAGCTCTGGTGCAACAAGGATCATCAGTTCTGGCTCAGCATGGACTTCACTAGAGCTCAGCTGGTTCTTGCAGATCCTATTACCCACAAGCCAGGTTATGGGGAAGCACAAAGCAGCAGGCTGTGTCCAGCACAGGCACAGAGGTAGCAGAAACCCAGAACTCAAGTCCTGGAAGCACAGGACAGTAGTGAAGGAATTCCTTGGTTTGCTTTGCTTGCACACACGGCTTTTGCTTTACCTATTAAACAGTCTCAACTCACAAGTTTCCTCACTTTTACTCTTCCATTTCTCTCCTCTATCCCACCAGAGGAGAGTGAGTAAGTGGCTGTGTGGTGCTTGGTTGCTGACTGGGGCTAAACTATGACAGCACCAAACAGCTTATTTCTCCAAAAATGCAGAAGTTCTGGCAACCTTCTCAATGTGCTCAGATGTAAGCTTCAAGGGCTTACTTCACTGGGGGGAGCTCTGTAAAATGTATCAATCCTGGCAACAGTCACAGAAACACAGCTGAGTGCATACACACATACTAACATGCACTGAACAGAACATCATTACTTCGACATTGTTGCCTGTGTTTTTGCTGTTTTTCATCATTTTTTATCATTTTCATAGTTTTGTATCATTCATTTCTTGCCTCTCTTCCCACGTCAACTGTCATCACCTTCCACTTTTTTTCTTTCCCACTCTACTTTTCCTCCAGAACGCACTTTTTCTATCCTCTTCCTCCCTAAGGCAATCCATTTCTCTTCAATTCCTACTGAGGGTATGTTGTACTCATCTGCTTTCTGTAAGCAGGCAGCTGAAATTGTCCTACTCCGAGCTATGCAGAGAGAATACCCAGCAGAGAACATAACTGGGTTGTGTTCAAACACTGCTGAGGGGTCACTGGCAGTTATATGCAATTGAGACAAAATAAATCTGCAGGAGTGACACTGTGAGGTCCATGCTATCATCCCAATATCCAGGCCAGAGAGAACTAGTTTAAAAACACAGTAAATAAAAAGGCTCATCTAGAATCGTTCTTAAGTGTAAATAGAAGCAAACATAGACTATTTCTTAAAGCCTGAGAAAATCTTCTCAATTTCTGACTACAAGTCCATCAAAGTCGCCCAATATCTAGGGCCAGTAGCATTATCTAATGCTGCTGTTTTTTATTTAATTGCATATTTTGGCTAACCTGCTTATTCTACATACCTGTAAAGGTAATGAATCATATTAACAATGACCTAAGAATTACACATTGAAGGTAGCTCTGTTAAAAAAAAAAAACACCAAACAAAAAACAAACCCAGAACAAAACAGAACAAACCCAAACCAAACTTTTTTTACTCTTTTTGAACCTGGTAAATAGACTAGAGAATGCCAGTATAACACAATGGTCAATCAGAATCAGCATCCTGGAATCCTTCACAACAAATGATAAAAGAGGTTCAAAATAAAATATAAAAATAGAACAGCTTCTGATATGGTCTGCTAGGTTAAAGTGTTCTGTACGACTCTAATGTTACTTAAAAATAGTGAGAAAGTGAAGGAACAGAATAACATTGATAAGTTTCTATTGACAGTTTATACCATTATTTTACTATTTACAAATAGATTTTACACAAAGTGCAACTGAAACCAGATTATCCTACTTAATGGCCTGTGGGCAATAAGACACTAAATATTTCAGTATGTCACACTTATACCCTTACATATTAAAATAAGGGCCTTGAACTCCAGACATAGTGCTTATGTAGAGGTGCTCATGCTGTTATGAAAAAACAGTAAATATCCCCATCTCAAATTAAGGTTAATATCTTCCTTACTCTTTTGCAAATGGTCAGAGCCAACACTACTGGTTTTGTGTTGTGATGCAAGTATGCATGTGGCTGGGTGCATATGAGATGCCTCCAACCCAACAACAGATTCAGGGTTCATCTCTCTCCAGTTGTGCAAGTTTACCTAAGAAAACAGGACAAAATTATTCTGTCTTTCACTCTTCAACCTCAGTGCAGACTTCGTGAACAAATACAACCTTAAACACTACAAGATCAAATCCTTCCTTCCGCAGTTAATTTGCCAGCTGTAGGCCTCAAGGCAGAAAGTCTCCTCCAAATCCCATTCTGTCTTTCCCCATATCAGAAGTTCTCCCTTTACAAGGAACCCAAATAAACCCAAATCCACCCATTCTCCATACCCTAACACTGAGCAGTTCTCTGTTCTAACACATGAAAAATTCTGTTTCTTTTCCACACCAAGTAACCTTAAGATCCACTAAGGTTTACCATTTCACATTCCTCAGGGGGAGAATTTTTCCAGCCCATCATTTACTCTGCAATTTGTCTTGTGAAACCTCTCCACAATAGGACACTCTCAAATCTTGAGGGATCTTAGCATCATGTACAAATACCTGACAGAAGAAAATGAAGAAGAGTGACCCAGACTCTTCTCAGTGGTGCCCACTGACAGGACAAGAGTCAATGGGCACAAACGGAAACATACGAAATTCCATCTGAAGACAAGAAAACTTTTTGACTGTGAAGGTGGTCAAAGAAATTGCTCAGAGAGGCTGTGGAGTCTCTATCTGTGGAGACACTCAAAATCCAACTGGACATTGCTCTGGGCAACCTGCTGTAGCTGACCCTGCTTAAGCAGGGGGGTGGACTAGGTGATCTCAAGAGGTCCCTTCTCACCAAAATGATTCTGTGAAATCTCATTTCCATTTCTCTCTCTCCCTCAGTAATTGGATGCTCTAAGTTTCCATTTCAGCAGCCCCATGAAGCAAAACCTGACACACAAGGGCTGGCTCTAAACATCTCTTGCAAGGCTGATCAGCATTTCCCAGCACTGAAGTTTCATCTGCCTTTGCATTGCTACACCACCCTCCTGTGACGTTCCTTGCAGTTCCTATTCCATGGGCAATTTTTGCCAGTTCACTATTCGTCAAGACTTCCAAACCATTCATAAAATTTGATAAGAATCAGTACTAATAAAGAACCTTGCAACATCTTGCTATTAACCTTTTGCTGGGTTGAAAATCACTTATTCACCTTCTTGCTTTCTACCTCAGTTATTTACACATTAGAATTTAATCTCTGACTGCGCAACCACACAATCTCCTTACCAGTCTCTGTGCTACAGCTGTCTGAAAGTCCAGCTCCTCTCATTCAGCCACATTTTTCACATTGTGCTTGCAGAACCTCAAGAAAGACGCACAAATAAACTTGTTGATTTCTGCACGGGTATTTCGGGAGGTGGAGGAGGGAATGGAACTGCTGCAGGAAAGGAGCTGCTGCGAAGCAGAACAATTCTGCTTGCAGGTCTCTGGGCCTGATTTCAAAAGAGAGACAATAGATCAAAATGCTTCAACAAATGAGCATGGCTAGCAGCAAAAAACTAGGACTCTTGAGATCCAGGAACTATTGACACATGCTCATTACAGTAACATTGAATAAAGTGCATAAATAGCCTTGATGGCAGATAAGACAATAGAGGACTCACTGCTTCCTACATGAACAGCTGTTGGATTAACCATTCTCCTGCCTGTTTTATCCCTGACTGGAGTGCTCAGTGGCCTGAATACGCAGATTTCATTATTTGTTTAAAAATCGAAAAACACAAGTGCTAGTGAGCCAGCAGGCACTTGCTAGAGATGTAGTAAAACAAAAAGCAGCTTCTGGTAGTACAGAGAGTAGGAAAATACAGGGCAGAGTATTTCAGCAGCTGAACAAGACAAAAACATTTCGCTGCTTGTACAGTTTACGCCCATGTGCTTCCTTGAACACCTGTCCAATGTTTAAAGACTGGATTGGGGTGAAAGTGATGTTTTTAGGTTTCTAATGTTTCCTTTGCAAGTTCAGTTAGAGAGTCAGGAGTCATAAACTCTGAATGCACATACAAATTGCCACATTCCTGCTGTACGAGAGTTTCTAGTTTTTCTCAGTATCCTAGAAAAATGGGAAAATAAATCTGCAAGATATGTTTCTCACCTTTGTCTAAAAAAAAAAAAAAAGAAAGGAAATAGAATTATAACTACAATAAATAGAATGTTTCCAAGTGAAAGAAAGACAATTTGGTTTAAAATACTTGAGAATTTTAGAAATGATTCAGTGTATTTTTGAAACCCTGCCATGCAGCAAAATAACCAGATTTAGACTTTCTCTGCTCAGAATTTACCTATCAGCAATTCCAATATTCTCAAGTTGATAAGTTGATGGATAGTACTTGTCTATGCTGTATGACTGATTCAGTTGGTTTCCTGAATATCTTATGAAACTTTCTTAGCTTAGACCACAACCACCGACCACCAGACAGGCCCCACAGTGTTCTGTGACTTTCCCTGAGTAATACCAAAGATTTTGCTGGTGCAAATATTGAAAAAAACAGATGTAACTTTCAGGTCAAAAATTAATTTAATTTAAACCTTTTCTATTTTAAAAAACCGCTTTAATAATCTTTCTTGCTAAGAAGCAGTTAAAATTGCTGTGGGAAGTGATGACAACCCACAATCACAGTGAACATGACTAATTTTTCATTGTTTTAAACACCATGTGTCCTTTTATTTACACTATATTCCATAATAGAATTGCATAAAATTTTCAGACGTTATTAAAATGCAGAAACTGAAAAGTAGTTTCAGGTGGTAAGAAACAATATGCAAGTTCAGGAAACAGTTTTACCTATGAATGTTTTAAATGTTCTAGGCTTTTGACATGTTTAGAAGTGACAGCTTGACTTCAAAATTGTTTGATATTTTATTAAAAGCAGGTTAAGATATCTAAGGAAAGATACGCAACATTAAACCTTGGGTCAAGTAAAATGCTTTTGCCAACCCACCATTTTTTCCCTTCTTCAGAAACAAAATGAAAAAGTCAATTACTTGCACAGCTCCACTCCAGAAGACATGTTTTGTCACCTGCTGACAGCCATGGCTGGCTTCAGAAATGACATGTACCTTGATGTGGGATGTGATTTTAGTTTGTATAATCAACTTTTAAGGGGCATGCTTTAATTACATTTCTGTATTGGTGCTGGACTTTGCTTGTTTGGAACAAATTCACTTTTCCTGCTTTTCACTTCATTTTAGACCACTCTTTGGAAACTGATCACCCATTTTGTGTAAACCTGAAAACAAATTCCTTCAAGATCAGTATTTTTAAGCACGTAGTAGTCAGTGCACTAGGATGCACTCAGCCTAACAAAACGGTATCTAGCCAGTGTGGAGAATAGAGGATGTAACATTTTTAAGCATTCCTTACGAAGCCCCAATGAATTTTTAAAGGGGGCTGACTACAGTTAATTTAATTTTCTCCAAAAGCCAGCAAAATCTGGTAAGAACAAGCTATTTTACCTTATGAAAAGTTCCTACAGAACCACTCAAATCTGATTATCTGATGTTTAGTCATCATTATTAATCAAAGTTAGCAGTATGATGGAAATTGTGAACATTTTAAAATTAGGAATTAATAATTTATTTTTAGAAGCAGCAGCATTGAATCAAGACAAGTAAATTAATTTGGAAAGCCTTCAAAATGTGTACCTTAATTACAAAGGTGCTGCTTTTGCTAAGTGAAGATGTGGCACATTCGGCAGTTCAAAGAACACCATGAACTGCAATTTAGGAGCATCACAAGAGTTTGGAACTAAATAAAAATAGAAGAAAAAAGTCAATCATATATATGAATATGAATATAATTAATGAATATATGAATATAATTCAATTACTGAATTATATTGACTGTAAACCTGATACTGCGTCTATGTTAATATGATCTAGAGAAGTGATTTTATCATTGTTGAACCACCAGAGAAATGAGCCCATCTGTTACAATTTGCATTCACAAGCTGTGATTCCACTTAGGACTTCAGCTGTCACTCCTGGTACCCTGGCAGAAGCTGTCTGAACACCTGCTGGGACCAACAAGAAAACAGAGTATCTTCATAAGCAGCTTTGCTACGGAGTAAACACTATATGGTGGTCCCTGTTCAAACAAAAACTGTGGTTCAAACCTTGGAAAACAGGTAACATCAAAACAGGAAGGGTGAAGTCTTAACTCTCTAACATCCTTTTCTTCAGGGCAGTATTAGCTTGAATAACGCAACTTACAGAGCAACTGCAACAGCTCTTCCTCAGCATGACGCCACAGCACTGCAGGAGCCAGGCTTCCTTCCTGCAAATGCTCTGAGGCTTCCCTGGAACCGCTGAGCCCCTTCTCAATTGAGGAATGAATGGCCGGCAGAACGCCCCCTGACATCTGTCAGCGACGCTGCAAGCACTCACTTACCTGGCAAGAAGCAGAGTATTTTCCAATGGCTTTGCCCAAAAAAGGGCTCCTAGGATGGCATGCAGCGTTGCAGCATCTACAGGCACCCACCGTGCTGTGCACTCTCCCTGCACCCTCCCAGGCCACCACAATGGTGGAGGTTATCAGGGAATGGCCTGGCCCTTGCACTTGTTTGCAGATGATGCAAAAAACCCCTCTCGTTTCACCAGAGCAAAGGTAGAAGGCCACAACCTCCCTCCCAGTGAGGCAGGGAATGCTGCGACAGCCCAAGACCGCGTCCCCTGCCCAATTGAAGTGTGGCGGGAGTGCTGGCCCGCCTCTCCGCAGCAGCGGGGCGCCTGCCGTGAGGAGGGAGGCCTGAGGGAGCGCCCCGGTGGCAGCGGCCGCCGGCAGGCGTTCTATTCCAGCAACCTGAACAGGGCGGTTGTGCTGAAACCCAAGTGCCTGTTACCTCCCGCCCCCATGTATACAGGATATACATCTATCTACACGAAAATTTCATAACATACCTGTAAAAATATATTTTTTTTACTTTGTAAATCTAGACCTTTATCATACTTAATGTTATCTATCACACTTCAGGTCACCTAACCTGAAAGCTCTTGTAGAAGTAAAATTATTCCAGTAATTGTTTTGTATGAGACAAATGAGACTATCTAATAAAATTAACTCAGAGCATGGATAAAATAACCTTTAGAAGCTGAAAAAATATTAAACAAAATGCAATGAGATTAGATGGGTCATTAACAGTTCAGCTGGGCCAAAGGCCTAAAGATGGTCACTTAACTGATACACCAAAGTTAATTTTTTGAAGATGGAAGCAGTAGAATTAGTCTTCTTAGTTTCTTTCAACACATACCTTCAACGATATTTAACTCTTATCAGAGACAGAAAAAAGTTTGTCTTCAACTCACAGTCATTGCCTCTTCTGAAAAGTAAACTGAATAAAATTAATTGTGCTGTAGAAAAAAAAAAATCCCAAATTTTTGCCTTGAAAAACAAAGCTTAAAGGGCAACAGGATCAAAGACCCTTCCTCATGAGAATTTCAGAAACTATATTTTTCTGCTTTGGTGTAAGGCATTTTGTTGTATTCTGTTTCCCTTCTTCCCCAACAGGCTAAAGTCAGAAATTTCAACAACAACCAAAAAAAGGGCTAAAGCTTGCTGCAGTTCTAATCCACAACCTTCCAGTGAAAATTTAATCCTATATATAAGCATTGAATATATAAGGATACTATCTAGAGTTTTTCTGCTGTTTTAAGCCAAAATTTCTCCACTTTCTCAGTACTATACCATAGATGGACACTTGTTTTGCAGTGTGCTAACTGACAGTGGTTGTCATATAAGCAGCTAAGGTGATGATAATTGTTTCCATATAAAGTCCAAACCTTGGAGTAAAATCTTCCCGGATGAAAAGCTAAACACCTAGTGACAAATTTAACTTGTTCCCTAACACATATGAAAATTAATACAGACACTTATTCAGAAACATTACTCAGAAAGTTAATCACAATGTTATCATGCCATTATTAGCCAAAAGTATGTCCATCATTCCTGACAGAGTCTGTGCCAACATTAGTTACCATGCACTAAAATAAATTGCAATTAACACTCCATCACATGAGGTAATGGGGGCTTGAATACCTCAGAGAATGATGCAGGCAGGCAGGTCTGGCTCAGCTGAGTGCAGTTGTGCTGACAGGTTTGCCTGACCACAAGGTGCTGCACAGGGAGATTGGAAGCTTGGCCACGCAGCAGAAATGCAGAGACCAGCCTTTTGGCCAGGGCTGGACTACAGTAGGTAGGACCTTCCTCCCTTCGAAACATCAGGGAGCACAATTTGGCTCTGCCCAAGTGATTTTACTGAATGGTGATAGAAAAGTATTGCTTCCCAGCCTTAGGTTTTCCTGTACACCATGCAGTCATGCTGTGCAAGGTCAAAGCTAGCAAGGCTGACCAGATGTGTGCTAGTTTGACCCTGAACCAAAAGCTGAGGGTCTCTGCAGATTAACTATGCAACGAATGCAATTTCAGTCAAATGGTGCCAGGTTCTAGTAATTGTAGTTCACAGCTGAAAGGGACCATTAGCACACTGTGTTCCTTCCCTTGCAAATACCAAACATAACCAGGCAAAACTCTTGTGAGAATTGATCTTGGTAGAAGACTGAGAAAATGACATGCTGTCATACTGTCTTAATAGCTCAATCATCCCTTAGTGAACCAAACAAAGTTCATTTCAACTTTGAAGGTGGAAGATCAGAACTTGAAAGGAAAATCTCAAAATGGAAAAGAGCCATCTCTCCCCCCTCTTGCTCCCAAGGTATGAAAGAGAAAGGCACATAGAAAGGAGCAACATTAGCCTGTCATTCCTGCAGCTGTCCGGGTGACTAATAAATAATGAAAACTCAAAGTGAGCCTCATATTTGCCAATAATTATTTCAGCTGTGAACATCTGGGCTCAAACTTTTCAGTAACAATTATGAAGTATCCTGATGATATGTCTTTGATGAAGAAAGCAAAGAATTGAGATACTGAACAACAATTCTAGAGTAGTCCAGGTACAGCCAAGAATTAATTGGAATTAATTACTTATCTAGCTCTGGTGAGTTTCTCTGTATTACAACAGCTAACAGTGAGACAGAAGGAACTCAAGAAAGCAAGATCTTTTTCATAATACAAAATAAAATTCGTGATAAAAATGAAACCCCGTATCTTCAGACAGAGATATACCTTGATATACTTTAACACCTCTTCAAATACAGTTTAAGCATTGCAATCTTAAGTTTCTTTTCCTCTGAGACCATTCAAATGGGAATTATCTTTTCTCATGAAAAGATATTTCTGCTCAGTCTTACTGCTTTCCTAACTGTGCTTATATGGTTGACTGTACAGTCAAGAAATGGTAATAGGAAGGGGAGAAAGTTGTAGGTACACAATATCAAGACAAACAGCTCCAGATACTGAATTATGCTGCGAGATTAATAGACACTTTTAATTAATATACATTATTAAGTTCCTTCAGACAACTCAGTTTATGACATAGGGTTGTGAATCAGTGAAAAACTACTGGGTTTTTGTGAAAAAGCCAGTAATGGTACCAAAAAAATGGTACTATCTACAACAGCAAGTACCATGTTAGGAATCATGGAAGCGTTACTTTGATGATAAAACTCTAGGCAGATTATGAAACAATAACATAAAGCAGTACCAAAGTTAGTTTAACAGCAATAACAGGAACTTATTTTTTAACACAAATTATTTTCAGCCTTCAGTAGGCTCTTCCATACACGATGGAAGGCTAGAGTTCTTTCATATTTTTTTGATAGGGAAATCAGACATAAAAAATCTTGTTTCTGCTCATCTAGAAGCCTTGCAAAAATTCTTGTAGCTGTGCAACTATTTCTGTATCCACGGTTTCCATAAGTGCCTGAAAACCTTGTTCTCCCAGTATCTCCTGCTGTGCCTTTAGCTTCTCATAGATGAACTGCTGCAGTGACAGGGTGTGTACAGGGTCCTTCAGTGCAAGCTGTGGAAAACATGTAAGAGAAGAATATGTAACGATGCACTACAAAATACTCTGCAACTTACTCATCTCTTTTATAACCTAAGCTCAAGAAAGAAATCTGCTTTTCTTTGTATTTAATTAAGAAACACGAGGAAAAATTCCTGTAAAGCAAAGATCAAATTAACTATTATCAAAAGTAAACATCAGTTTAAAACTATTTGAAACACTCCCATACCCTGGACCCAGTCTGCTGTAAGATTTCACCCTTCTGTAAGATAAAACATTTTCATCGCTGCTTTGTTAATCACTGCCTAATGAGTTTCCCATAACTCCTAAAAAATACATCAGATGTTACCATGACAAGCACTTTAGAGATGGCACGAACTGTGGTCAGTTATATTTTGTTAGCAACGAAACAGAACACTGAAAAATTTGAACTAGTTTAGATTATATGACAAACAACAGCTAAAATAAACTTTACGTACGCATAAAGAATAGACACACTTCAGAAGTAGTACCTATACAGCCTCATCAGTACAGCTGGATTATACAGTTTTCTTCTGGGCAGGGAGAGACAGTGTTCCACGTGTTAACTGCTTCTTAATGAAAGCAAAAAGTGATAAATGAAGGGGCTACACTGACAGAGGACCTATTTTTAATTTCAATATCAGAAGACCGGTGTGGGCAGGCTAAGGACAGAGATAGTTATGCAGCACTTGTCCCTCAGTCCACCAGGCTGGATCAAAGGGCACCAGAGGTGGGGGCACCTGAAGGCTGCCACATCATAAAGAAGTAGGATGTTGAAATAAACATGTAATTGCTGCAGACCTGTGATCTGTTCATCTTAGTATCAAAACCTAACAACACTACTATTTACACTAGAAGGTCAGGAAACAAAATATAATGCTAGCTCTCAGAGTTCACTGAAACAGGAGACTTCTGAGCTCATAATACCCTGCTATACTATTATTTCCAAAGAAATGAGGCATATTAAACTTGCACAACTGCTCTTTTGGCATGGTACAAAAAAAGGAATATTTGAATTTTAATATGCAGTGGAAGACATTGAACCTTAAGATTATTTCCTTCTTTATTGAACAATATTATAGCTAAAACAGGGGGAAATACTCATTGAAAGAGCCACATAAATATAAGACAGAGTAAAACATCTAAAACCCCTGTAATTACCACAAAAGAAAAGTTAGTCTTACTTCTTAGGAACAACACCTGTGAAAAAGCAGGCAGATTTTAAGCCTCTTCCACAAATGCTTGCAAGTTCTTCTTTCTTACTCGGTCACCTCACCTTTCATATTGTTAATCTCTTAATCATTCCTTCAGTATGCCTAACACTACCTTTTAGTCTTCGATCCTTCAGCATTTTCTGCTATCCAGCTATTCTACATTTCAAAGGCAAGATACAATCTTCTTATTATTTATTCCTAACATTACGCTCTTTTGCCAAGGTTAGTTACCTCTTTTTTTTTAACAGTGTTAGCACAATCTACAAGGTAAAATAAAAAACCCTGTCTTGCCAAGCAAAGAATCTACCATTTTCTGAATAACTTGAATACATCTGTTAACCAACAATCGTAATTTGGGACATATAACACATTTCTAATTAGTTAGTCTCAGGAAGTTCATAGCTCTAAACAGTTATGTATAAAATCATTGAAGGAAATTCTGCACAGAAAAACAGGTATTAAAATTGCCATAGACAAGGAATCTCATCCTCGTGACCCTGACAGAGCAGAAGTTAGATGAATGGCATGCATTACAAAGTCACTTCGGGAATCACCGCCAAAAAGACATCCTTTAACAACCTTTTAGCTCACAAACCAATTACCCTACATATTTAGTTAAATGCATGACTTATGTGACCCTACCATAAATCCTTGGTTAGGTTAAAGTACTCAGAATTAGAATGGGAAGTAAGAATAATTTGCCTTAAAATATCCATTTCAGGTAATTTTTCTTTCTACTCTACCAAGACAAAATCATGTAATCAGCAATTTCATATTACAAAGTTTATTCTCCTGACACAATTTTAAAAAAAAGAAATTAAAAAAAAAAAAATAATCACAGAATCACAGAATGGCAGGGGTTGGAAGGGACCTCTGGAGATCATCTTGTCCAACCCCCCTTCTTGAGCAGGCACACCTAGAGCAGGGGGGACAGAACTGTGTCCAGGCGGGGTATGAATGTCTCCAGAGAAGGAGACTCCACAGCCTCCCTGGGCAGCCTGTGCCACTGCTCTGTCACCCTCACAGGAAAGAAGCTTTTTCTCATATTTATGTGGAAATAAAGAAAACCAGACTTAAGTCAATGGTAAACAAACCTCTCAAATCATATGTCAACATTCACTAACAAGCCTCCACTTCAGTCCAATTTTTTCTCCAATTTTAACAAGCTACTAGAATACATGTATGAGTGAAATGCTGTTCTAGCAGCCCAATGGCAGTTTGCAAACTCTGGACACAAGTGCTGTATTGTTTTGAATATAAAGGGTTTGAACCCTTGCTTATTTGCAAAGCTTGCTGGAAATTCAAGTCTGAGCTATCTCTACCATCTCTTACAATAATAATTATAGAGATGCTCTCTAGCATCTCTTACAGGTGCTAACCCTCTACCACCTGCCTTACAGCAGGTGATGATGGGTTTCCAAATAATCTTCTGAATCACCCCTGCAATACCACTGAAAAGTAATTAATCTTGAAAAACAATCACAGTGAAGAAGATTACAAAACTTAATATATTACAGAATTCAAAGTTAATATTTTTTATTTCTAATGGAGCTGCCAGATTTGCACAATGCTGGGAGTTACAGGAATAGGCTACTGTATGCACTGCAACTTCAGAACCTCAATACTTCGATTTTAGAAGTATTATAATTCCACATTTTCTTTTTCATAAAACTTCAGTGAGGCTAGTTGACTTTATATGTAGTCTTTCCATTACATAGGAAAGTAACTGAAACACTGCTGGTGCAGATTTAACAACGCATGATCTGTCAGGATAAATGCGAAATTGTACAAAATGCTGCTTAGTTTATTGAAACAAGCATAAACCCATCCCTCACAGTTCAAAGCAGCAGCACTGGAAGCCACTAGGGACCTTTGTGGTATGATTAATGCTTGCTCCTAGAAGCAGCATCTAACATCTGTAAGCCAAACGGGACTTAAGAGTCTTCAGACTTAATTAAGCAGTTAATACACTAATTTGATTTCATTCAGATAGTCTTGTCAAAAATATTTCAAGTAAATTAAAGTGTGTCCTGCAACAATAATAAATTTGCTTTCCTTTCACTCTATGTTATTGGAACTTGTATTCAGAACTAACAAAACAAATTAAATAGCTTGGTATAATTTGTCAACAGTATTAGACAATCAGCTGCAGTCTTAGCTGAACAAACAAGCAAAATCATAAGTTTGGATGAACTGTAAGCACTGTTCTTTATTCACTGTATTTTCATTATGACAAAATTAAAATAGTATCTGGTTTAAGAGAAGACCCATAAGATGTTTTCAGATTATTCTATTTGCTTTTTGGAGGAAAAATCACCCTTTTGAAAGTTGAGTTCCCAGCTTGCTAAGCGCTAAGCATCCATCATCAGTCCAGCACGGAACACAACCATATAAATATTAATACTGGCTACTTAGTCTGTAAACACTGGGTGAGGGACCATATTTTTGAAAGTAAATATGTATGCTGAGTTCCTAGGTGTGTGGCCAGAGGTTTTTTTAATTGAAATGCTCCTGATTCTGATAAGAGAAAAACACATGTGTTTTCCCATAGAAATAAAAATTCCTAGAAAATTCCAACAGCTTCTTAGAACAGCTACAGACAGGAAACACAAGTTTGGCGAGGAAATACACATCATTGAAATGTGCTTTACGCTGCTCAGCGAAAACCTGATTTGACTAGCTTTAGAATCTATTTACTTTACAAATTGGTCTTGAAACTGGACACAGGTGCCAACATGGGACTGGACCAAAGAAACAAATCTTCCACCTCACTGGCTGCAAACAGCAGTTTGAATCAGAAAAGCAGTACGGAAGTTTTACAGGACAACATTTCCCACCCCTTCAAGCTCTACCTGCCAGCATCAATGGCATTCTGCAGAATTATCAGTTGTTTGAACCAGTACTTGTTAGATGGATCTCTTTCCTCAACATCTGTAGTGACAACACTACAGTAAAAAAATCAATAAATTAAATTCTAATACAACTCAAAAAAGTGTGCTGGTGGTATCTGAATTAAATTGTTGAAAAGATTTCCAGAACTTGAGATACTCTCTTCAGTTTACGTATGGATACATTGATACTAAAGAGGGAGGAAGAATGGTGGACATAAAATTACACATATTTACCATGAAGTTTTGGTTAGTATCTCATGACTGTGATGCTCTGGGAAAGACAGGAAAGATAATTTAAGGAGGGAATGTATCCTTTATGTTTAACAGTGATTATAAAATGGAGCCAAATGACATGAAAGGCTCCTAATATCTAAACTTTTTAACGGATTTCAGTGGGACTTACATTAGACCTGTGGCTAATTTGTAGATTAAATGTATATGGAGAAATTATACCCCAAACAACGAAGGAAAAGTATTACTTTCAGTAAATCACACAAACACATACAATGTCATCATTTGGCTTATTACACTGCAACTTATTTATTTATTTTCCTGAAGATATAAAATCACAATTCATGTAGTTTCTTCCCAAACTTGGGTAAAATAAAAAAACTTTGTAGCCTTCTATGTTTACATACAAGCATCTTCTAAAACATGTACCTGCATGGATGATTCAAGTTTAAATCATATGGATTTTTATTGGAAAATACTTCATTTTTCTCTCCACAGTTTCAAATAAAGAGTTGAAAAAGCTTTACTCCCATTTTTAAACAATGATATTGGAGTTCTTAAAAAATACATTAAGGGCACTCAAAAATAAGTCACCTGAAGTCTATACACTATGTACAGTGCAAGGTCATGAATCACTCTCCACCTGTGTACATTTTCCTCAATGTATTTGCAATGAGACTAAAATATAGCAGTATCTGGAAATGTTGATTACATAAAATTATCATAAACTTATAAAGCACTGTTCTAGCTGAAACTCTCTTTAATAATTTTGAGCTATGCGTAATAATAAATGGAGGTACCAATGACAGGATAAAGGGATAGAACAAAGAAAAATATCTAGACCCTGTTCCAACATCAGGAAGTGATACTTACCATGGAACATGCCAGTCCATCTTTTTCCTCCTATTAATGGCCTTAAAAGTTGCAAAGCATTATTATTTTGAAAAAGAATCACATTTATCTTTTCATTTTTGTTTTATGAGGTTTAAGATCTAAGCCCTGATACAAGCTGCTGATTCAGCAATGGAATATATAAAATGGTAGGAACCTCTTGCACGAATGAAGTGGGACAGGAGACTAGAAACTTTCTTAAATAAATTGCAGATTCCCTTTAGGTTGTTCTTGATTTTCCTGTTCTCACTTCAAGTATTTGTTCCCACTTTTATTTCACCAGAGGTACCTGCTACTGCAGTTGTTCTAAATGTCACATGAATTGAGTGTGTGCGCTGAGGCTCCTACAGAGAGGAAGAAACTTCCAGTACAGGTGGTTAGGAATGGGCCCAGGTGACGTTCTGTTTTTAATCCAGTTTTTCAAATAAAATGCTAGCTTGTGCTTTCAAAGCCATGATTAACAATCCTGATTACTATTTGACACTTCTACTACTATTGACGTACCGAAATGACCTGTATAATTTTGAAATGAACAGGCATGAAAAATGGAAAGTCTCAATTTCTCCACCATCCACAAGAATTTATACCGACAAATTTCAGCTGGGATTCAGAATGAATTTATAGCAGATATTCATAACAACTACAGTTCACTTTAACAGCTTTAACAGCTGTGAGAAATTGCATAGAAAGGAATAAGAACACAGTGAATACTAAAGTTAGATGAAAAAACGACAGTATAGAAGGCTCAAGTCTGAAATGTATCAGAAATCATCAGCTAAATATGGGAAAGAGTGAAACTGACAGCTGTTCTTACAAAAGAGGATTAAAAGGAGAAAAACAAAGGCTTTTCATCATGCTTAGGAATTATTAGGTTATTTCCAGTAACCGTGGAAATAGTTATGTCTAGATTATGAGATCAGAAACAAAAATGAAGATTCGATGTTCATGTATGACAATTTATTCTGTGTAAACCTTCCAAGGAAACAAAAGCTGGAAAGGTGTTTAAGCTGAATGGTAAAGAACAGCTCAGGAACAAATCACAGGCAATTCCTTACAGAAAAAAGGAAACTGACATGCAAGGGAAGATATATTTCCCATGTAAATCAAAACCTGCATTGCCGTGACCTTATCAGTTCTGGCTCCTCCTTACAAAGGCACAGCCATTTCTCTTTACTCAAAAGGCCATTGACTCTGTATTGCATGTGACCCCTGAGGAGTTCCATCACTATGACTGTGTTCATCAACATTATACTGGTGCATTGTATCATTTAGGAGGGAAGAATGATCAAGGTCATAAACCAATGTGCCCTGCTTTTCATTTTGCCTAATATATCTACACTGAAGGTAGTCCACAGCAAATCTAACAAGTCTAAATTCCTGAATACTTATCCAAACTACTAAAGTCAACCTGTAACTGCAAAATTAAGGGAATTTCTGCAAGGTAGTTATTAGAACTTTAGCCAGCCACCAAGAAATAAAATTTAACTATATTAATAGAAAGGACTGTAGGTTTAAATTCAGTTTATGTTTTCTTAATCTGATTAACAAACAAAACGTATCTCTCTCCCTGTTGATATATAGATACATCTATCCCTATTGATAAAGATATGTCAAGAGATTATCCAAAGCCACTAAGAATAAAAATTATCATTCCGTAACAAGCACATAGAATTTAATCCCACAAGCTAGAAGAAAATTTAACCAAATTTAACAGAGTGTAGAGATGCTTTTAAGAGTAACTGAATTATAGAACTATCTAATATGTTTTTAAGGACCATAGAAAATAATATTTCTGTGTTTTGTTTAAATTACAAGTTGCAAGACACTAGGAATTTCTCTTAAGGCATTACCAATAGCAGAAAAATACACAAGAGTTCTCCTGGCATTTATTTTTTTTAAAAAAGGAACCATATATTGATTAGTATTTAGAAGAAAAGCCTAATAAACTAAAAGCATCCAGTGGCTTAAAAAAAACCCAAACAAATTAAAACAAACTATCAAAAGCCATCCAAATTCTCTTCCACTCCTACAAGAAGAAATAAAGTCCTAAAAAAACACTGTCCACAAGTATTCTTTTGGATACATATAGGTCAGTTACAGCAAATGCACAACAGGGCTACACATATCTACTCGATCACCCAGTTCTACATTTTGTAGTTACTCAATGACAAGCAGTTCAGACTCTCTTTTATTCCACAGCATTTGTACACTGCAGTTTTCCATGTGAGGAACCAGTTTCCCTGAATTCTTATAGAAATAAGTTAAATTATGAAACATTCACAGATAAGGTTAGACAAAAATAGCACAATTGCATGGTACCTAATCCAGATATCTTCACCTAAATCAATAGTCCTTATTAAGAGTACTTTATATTAGAAAAAGGTTCTATGCAAGCATATGGTTCAATAGCTGTTCAGGTAAAACACATAATCCAATATAAGAAAGATTGTTTCACATATGTGAATTTTGGCCTGCCATGACATTTCAGTAAGCTTTGTCTCCCTGCATTTTTAAAAAAACCCTTTTTTGTAGTATCTTAGTATTATAATGTCCAGATTTTGTGAAAAGCTGTTTATTTTGGCAACATTTTCCCAGAGTCAAAAGGAAAGCAGAAGCAGAAGTATTGTGGCTGCACAGTTTGTCATCAAAGCATTTTGCTTTTTTGATTCAAGAGATTTTCCAAGAACAATAGACAAACCAATTCCAAAGGCAAAGAATTTAGTCTGACGCAAGTGAATCACATTAGATCTGTTATTCAATTATAGAACTGATTAAAACTTACAATTTTTTTTCTTTTGTCTTGTTCTGTGGGAGGTTCCTCATCTTCTGTAACTTTGGGCTCTTCAAAATGAGATATCATCATGCAGCTAAGAATGGGAATATAGTTTCAAAGTATTTTAGGAGATAATTTCAACGTACATTATCACTAAAAATTATTTTAAAGCACCTTTAAAAACACAGGACAGATATGAGGGAGTTTGATGAAAGTCAGGCAATCTGTTACAACACCATTTTTTTCAGAGAACAGTGAATCTAAAGAAGGCTGAATGCATGTTCCGTGTCACCTACACCCATGTAACAATCTCAGTTATCCTCCATATTTTGTCCCAAGTTTTGGCTTAAAAATGCATTTCTGCATATACAAAACAGACTATGTGGGTTTATAAAAATTAATATAGAAAAACCTACTGTTCCTAACTAGAATTTCCCAATCTTTCCAAGGAAGTGCTACACAAGCAATCTGTATGCTATCAACATGAAAATCAATGTGGCATACATGCAGAACTAGCAAAGATTTCTCATTGCATTCATGCTTTCCTGTGAGATCTTTAACAAGAGGACCTGAAAACTAATGTGGTCACTGCTGTTGGTTCTAGACACTAAAATCTGCAAGACACTGAACAGTAATGTCTTAGGTGGACAGAAATTAGTTATATTCTGCAGTCATTTATTTAGTTTTTTCTAGGCAGGTAAAGCAAAGCTTTTAAGTGCCTTATTTTTTGTTTTGATCCACCCTCAACTGATAGGTACCAATACACAAAATTAACAGCTACGTTTTAACTAGTATTTTTGTAGTTAAGTATAAAACCAGAAAATGTGAAAAAAAAAATTAGTGTAAATCCCAGATGTTTTTCTGTCCCTTGAAACAGTTTGAATGGACTTTATAAAGACATTGGTAAAAGCTATCCTACAGCAAACATGCTCTCCATTCACTTTACATTCCCATGTTGAAAGATACATAAAATATTCCACCACTTTACCAAATTTTTCCTATAAAATCTGCTTTAAAAAACAAAAGGATTTAAAAATCAATCAGGTGACAACAACTTGACACCAGGTGCTAGGTAAAGGTGCTAGGAAAGACACATAATCCACGTATTACATTATCACTCATTTTCAGCCCTGTACTACTGTGCATTTTAATTGCTGCATTCCACTAGCAGGTGAAAGGTTCTGACAGCGAAGTTAAATAACTTGTTTTAAAGTTAGTAATACAAAGAAGAGTTGTGATTTTATGTGAAAATGTTCACACTTACTCTGTTTATATATTTAGTTTTCTATTAACATGTGTTTAGAGTTATATGAAACACTTGCTAAACAGCATGGTAGAAGGGTCAAATACTAACACAGAAGCCATTTCCAACAGAAAGATTAGCTATTTCAAAATAATACAGCAAATCTCCTGTCTCCTCTCCTCATAAATGGCATCATCTCTCACAACTCAGTTTATTAAAGAAAAAAGGAGACAAAAATATGTGGATTGACAAAATACAAGATTGAACTAACTTATCAGACCTTGATAAATTTTAGGTACCACAAAGAGTAATTAAAAAAACTAGAAGAGGGAATAAAAAAAAAGATGATTATGAAAATGGTAAGACTGTGAATAATATTGAGATAAGACAAGAGCAATGGAATGCTCCCCTTCCCAGGAGATCTGACTTCTGTAAAGCTTTCTTGTAATTATCACTACCATTTGAAACATAAGCGCTAGGAAACCTGGCTGAGTATAATCTCTTTTTATTGTAAGCCAGGGCACTGTGTAATAATTTTCATAACTGTCACTGTTTTAGCTGGGATAGAGTTAATTTTCTTCACTGCAGCTGGCATAGTGTTGTGCTTTGGATTTAGAATGAGAATAATGTTGATAACACACCGATGTTTTAGTTGTTGCTGGGTAGCGCTTGTACTAGTCAAGGACTTTTCCAGTTTCTCATGCTTTGCCGGGTGCACAAGACACCGGGAGGGGAGGGGGCACAGCTAAGAGAGCCGATTCAAATTGGCCAAAGGCATATTCCATATCATATGACATAATGCTCAGTATGTTAACTGGGGGAGTTGGCTGGGGGGGCAGAGATCGCAGCTCGGGGACTGGTGGCATCAATCAGCAGGTGGTGAGTGGTTGCATCACTTGGCTTATTTTTCCCCCAGGTTTTGCCTCCCCACCTCTTCCCCTCCATCCCCCCACCTTGTTCTTTGCCTTTTCTTCTTCTTCTTATCATTATTGTCATTATCATAATAATTATTATTTTAATTATTAAACTGTTCTTATCTCAACCCACGGGTTTTCTTACTTTGACCCTTCTGATTCTCTCCCCCATCCCACAGGGGTGTGGGGAGTGAGTGAGCGGCTGCGTGGTGCTTAGCTGCTGGCTGGGGCTAAACCACGACACTCCTTTTTGGCGCCTAACATGGGGCACGAAGGGTTTGAGATAATAACAATTGCTGGTCACAGCAATGACTAATCTGTTCTCAGTGTTAGTTTATTTGATCTGCACCATGCTCTCGCTTTTGCTGTACATGTTGAAGACTGGGGTTGATTTTATATTTTGCTGTGCTCTGCAGTGATTAGCAATGTCGTGCCTAGTAGGTTTGTTATTCAAACACTAGCCTGGAGCATTATCTGGTATTTGCGTTTTGTACTGAAGCTGTTACTGTACTTTGGGCACCACCTCCTGGAAACATTTAGGAATTGTACATCCTCCTCTGAGAGGTTTTTTTTATGGAAGAAGTACAGAATGCACCTTAGCCACCTTCTTGTATCATGTTTCCTCCTTCATTACAATAACTTTTCTGTATCATGAACATCCTTGGGTAGTTAAGACAGATATATTGGTATTTCTTGGAAATACTGTTTCCGTGTTGTCTAAGGTTAATAAGCAATTTAAGAATATCATCCAGCAATGTGCCCCAAGGCTTGATACGTATGAGCGGCAGGGCATGTGGGATAGCATGGGCAAATACCTGGGGCAGTGGGCACCTCCAGTGTTTTGGGACTTCACCCCTGAACAAGTGCAGAATCCTGAAAAACTAGTACAATATTTGGAGAAAGTATGTTGCTATGCTGGGGACTCCAGAGAGACACAGATCACTGCAATGTGCTGGGGCCTGGCCCATGTGTACTGAGCCCTGTTCAAAAGTATTCAGTGCTCCCAAGGGGAAGAGAAGGTCTCTGGATCAAAGGCAAAGTGACAGGCACTGCGGCCACTCAAACCCTCAGGACAAGCACTGTGGCTACTCAAACCCCCACGACAGGCACTGCAGCTGAATCAGAGAATTAACCCGTGCCAGTTATCAGTTGCCCCCATCACAAGAAGAAATCTTGGAAGCGGACGTCAACTTGTTTAGAAAGGGATGATGAATCCCTGGAGGTATTAAAAGACGTGTAGCCATGGCACTTCAGGGCATGGTTTAGGAGACAAGGTAGTGTTGGGTTGATGGTTCGACTTGATGATCCTAGAGGGCTTTTCCAAAATTAATATTCTATGATTTTATGATTCTAAGAGCAGGCCCATCATGAGAACAGGAGGAAGTGCTCATAAACAAGACAGAAACCACCTGATCCCTATCCTTGAGTGAGTTGCGACATACTCAAAAAGATTTTGGCCGTCGTTCAGGTGAGCACATTAGCTGGCTGCTCCAAAGCTGTGATAATGGGGCCAGTAGCCTGGAATTAGAGGGGAAGGAAGCCAAACAACTGGGATTCCTTTCTGGAGAAGAGGGCATTGGCAAAGCAATTGGAAAAGGGGCACAAGGCCTCAGGCTTTGACACGACTCTACTCCTGTCAGTGTAAAAGAAAGGAATCCCTTCAAGGAAGAAGTTATATATCACCCAGGAAAATGGACAACCATGGAGAAAGGTATCCAGCACCTGAGGGAACTAGCTATGCTTGAGGTGATTTATGGTGACCTGGACGATGAACAGTCACCCAAAGATCCAGATGAAGCCCAGTGCACATGACCCATGTGGTGTAAGTTTGTACAGAGTGCACCTTCATGCCATGTACACTCATTAGCAATATTGTCCTGGAAAGATGAAGAGGCACCAACAATGGGGGATGTGACTGACAGACACTGGGATTATGAAGCACATGTCTCTTCCTCCCCTGTCTCGGTTGTGGAGAAACTGTCCCAGGAGGTCCAGCAACTCAAAGAAGATATGTCCTACTCCCTACCTGTACGGACCAGTATCTCAGCCATTAGGAGTAAAGAGCCCCTTTGCTCATGAGAGCAGTTACACGCCACAGTCCACCTATGGTTTTACCTGCGTGACCACGGAAAGGACATGAGAAAGTGGGCTTTAGATATTGCTGAACGGGGGAAGTGGCCAGTGCTCTATCTCTATACTGACTCCTGGATGGTGGCAAATGCCCTGTGGGGCTGGCTGCAGCAGTGGAAGCAGAGCAACTGGCAGCGCAGAGGCAAACCCATCTGGGCCGTCACATTGTGGCGAGATATTGCTGCCCAGGTAGAGAACCTGGTTGTGAAAGTACGTCATCTGGATGCTCACGTGCCCAAGAGTCAGGCCACTGAAGAACGTCAGGTGGGTCAGGCTGCTAAGATTGAAGTGTCTCACGTGGATCTGGACTGGCAACATAAGAGTGAATTATTTCTAGCTTGGTGGGACCATGACACCTCAGGCCATCAAGGAAGAGATGCAACATACAGGTGGGCTCGTGATCGAGGGGTGGACTTGACCATGGACGTTATTGCACAGGCTATCCACGAATGTGACACATGCGCTGCAATCAAGCAAGCAAAGCAGGTAAAGCCTCTGTGGTATGGGGGATGATGGCTGAAATATAAATATGGGGAGGCCTGGCAAATTGACTATATCACACTCCCACAAACCCGCCAATGCAAACACCGTGTGCTTACAATGGTAGAAACAACGACTGGCTGGCTGGAAACATATCCTGTCCCCCACGCCACTGCCCGGAACACTATCCTGGGCCTCGAAAAACACGTCCTGTGGCGACGTGGCACCCCAGAGAGAATTGAGTCAGGCAAGGGGACTCATTGCCGAAATAACCGCATGGACACCTGGGCCAAAGAGCACGGCATTGAGTGGGTGTATCACATCCCCTGTCACACACCAGCCTCTGGGAAAATTGAACGATACAATGGACTGTTAAAAACTACACTGAGAGCAATGGGGGGTGGGACATTCAAGCACTGGGATACACATTTAGCAAAAGCCACGTGGTTAGTCAACACGAGGGGATCTGCCAACCGAGCTGGCCCTGCCCAGTCAGAAATCCTACATACTGCGGAAGGGGATAGAGTCTCTGTAGTGCACGTAAAAAGTATGCTGGGCAAAACAGTCTGGGTTCTTCCTGCCTTCGGCAAAGGCAAACCCATTCGTGGGATTGCTTTTGCTCGAGGACCTGGGTGCACTTGTTGGGTGATGGAGGAGTCCGGTGCATGCCTCAAGGGGACTTGATTTTGGGTGAAAACAGCCAATGAACTGAACGGTATAACATTGTATGTCATCACTTTTCTGGTAGCTATATGCCATATCAATGGTATCACAGTAGGAATCTCCCAAATTAATGAAGAATGAACTTTGATTAAACCGAGGGAAGTACAGAGGTGATGGAGCAAGTGCTGACTTCTGCATGCAAAAATGCAACACCACACACACCACCTCTCCTGCCCTGAAAGACTGTTATGACAGATGAAGCCCAAAGCCATGGACTGAATGAACTCAGTGGGTATTTTGTGGACATTTGTGGACATTTTACAGCGATGGTTCACAGACTAAGGAAATAGTATATGTGTATTATATCAAAGGATGGGAAACGGGGTGGAGGTTAATGAGGTTGTATTAGATAGTATGGGACATGAGCATGACGTAAATGGTAAGGAATAAGGGGTGGATACTGCATGGTTTTGGCTGGGATAGAGTTAATTTTCTTCACTGTAGCTGGTACAGTTCTGTTTTCTGGATTTAGTGTGAGAATGGTGTTGATAACATACTGATGTTTTAGTAAGCACTATTTAGGAACAAAACTAGTCAAGGACTTTTCCAGTTTCCCATGCTCTGCCAGGTACACAACAAGCTGGGAGGGGAGTGGGCACAGCCAGGACAGCTGATCAAAACTGGCTAAAGGCATATTCCATACCATATGACAACATGCTCAGTACATTAAGTGAGGCAGTTGGCTGGGGGAAGCAGAATCGTGGTTCAGGGACTGGTGGCGTCAGTCAGTTGGTTGTGAGTGGTTGCATCACTTGTTTGTGTCCCATCCACCCCCGCCTCAGGTTTTGCCTCTCTCGTTATTTTCCTTCTCAAAAATGGAAATAGAAATAAAAATAACTGTTCTTATCTCAACCCATGAGTTTTCTTACTTCTGCTCTTCCAACCTCTCCCCCATCCCACTGGGGCTGGGGGAGTGAGCGAGTGACTGTGTGGTATTTAATTGTTGACTGGGGCTAAACCACAATAACCTGATCAAAACTCCCTCTAAAATCTGGTGAGACCTTTATCTCTGCATTTGTATTTGGAAAGGCTCTTCCAAAATCTCATTGCCCTAACTACAACTGTTTCCAGTTTAAATTTCCAGTTTAAATATATTCATGGTCAGCTTACACTTAAGACAACACTGTAATTTAATGTATAGTTTTCCTTGTGCACATTTACCCCCTTCTTCATTCTTTAGCAGCTGCAGTTCTGTATTGTTTCAGTCTTGATTTTCCTATGCTAAACATGTTGTTTTAGTCTCTATCTAATATTTAGCTACTGTAGTGCAGTCAGTGGAGTACACAAATTTTTTTCTGAACCAGTTCAAGCTTAAATCATTCTTCTTCAACCTGGAGAGCCAGAACAGTGCACACAACTCCAGATTATCTCACCTTATTTACTTTCAGATTATGTCGAAATGTGTAACACAAATGTTAGAATCTTTCAAACAGCCCATTCAGTATGTCATGTCAACAGAAATATGTCCTCGGTTCAGTGTACCTATATTTTACAAAGTAAGAACAAGGCCCAGTTTGGAAAAGTACAGTGACACAGTCTACAAGCCTTCAGGCTTAAAATATGAAATGAACTAGGACAAAGTTTTCTTTATTTCTCTGTGAGAACTCTTTTCAACAAGTGCTCGCAAGGTAAGATATTTAGAAATAGAAGAGACTCTGCCACATTGTCTCCAATTGTAAACAGAACACAGGTACAAAGCACATTCCCAGACTTTGGAGTTACGCCTTCTATACTGGAAGCTGGGGGGCGTGCAGAGTGGAAAGTACTTTTTCTAGCAATTCTTGGGCATAGTTCAGGCTCATCATGAGTGGGGACCATTCTCAGAGCACACCTGTGTGCGTAGCACCTGTTTTAAGTGGAGGAAAACTTAATGGATTGCATGCAGGCTGTTCTGTGCTAGCTGGTTTCAGTGCCAGCAAACACCTGCTTAAGCAGTCAATTAATTAGTTCAGATACAGTCTGTTCTATCCACCAGGTAATTATCTGAAAGTTTAAAAGTGTATGAATCTTAGCATCTGGTAAATAGTGTTATTAGAATTTAGTGTCTGTAGGGACATCTTGCAGAGCATCTGTTTTTAATGTTTTAGAACTCTTCACCATTTTAAAACTATGTAACAATTACAAAGAAAAAACAACATTAAGATCTCTGTCCTAAAAAAAAATCCCTATTATTCAGTGTTTTTTCACTTTTCCAGCTTTGATGAAATACCACCGGTAACCTGGGAGTCAGCAGGGGATGAACGAGCGAGGAGCTGGGTGACAGTACACTCTAAGCACCCCTGACACCACCTTCCTGCCATGAACAAACTCTTCCTTCTGGCTCTGGAAACTGGCTTTTGAGGTATGTCCTGTAGCAGCCAGTGTGTGAACTGGAACACTGAAGGGGGAGAATTGCCTTTGTGGGGTAGGTTTTCAAGTTCCCAGGGCTGTGCAGTATTGTACATTATGTCCACTCAATGAGGCTGAGGCATTTAGGAAAAGATCTTGGTTAAAGTCCAGATGTCACACGCAGAGAAACTCTGAGCTACCACCCTACAACATACAAGCTTGTTGGATTGTAATTTTAGATATAATAGTAAAGCGAGCAAAAAGCAAATCTAAGGATATGAACATTTTAAGACATCACTTAGTAGGTAACTTAATGAACAACAGAAAATTATATTGACTCTCATTTTAAGCTCTCCCTCCCCCCATTACAATTATTTTTATTTAGGATCAAAAATTTCCTATTTACTAAAACATTCGCTTTCGTTAAAACAGAACTCTCACAAGCATGTCTTATCTGCCTACAGATTTTTCTAATCAAAACGCTATATATAAAATAGTACTACTACTGTTAAACACACAAAAATTCGTTAGATTTTCCACTTACTCTTTGTAAGTTCCTGTTTCAGGATCTTCGGTCATAATATCATGCAGCCCTTCCACTGAAATGTTGATGATACCACAAAATTTATCTTGGATAACACTGGAAAAGAACAGGAAAGTGACTTAGCTAAAAGAACTACACAGGAAATTTGCACAATAACTGTAGAGCACATTTAATGAGCAGTATTTTCACTGCTTACTGCTTAGCTGAGCATGCTGTCAAGCAGCTAATTCAATATTTTCTTTAATTACACAAAGGCTTCAAAAATATGCAAGAAACATTATTCTTAAATAGAATAAAACCTGATGTGCCACTGTTGAAAACCTAGAAATAATTGCAAATGGAATAAAAGAAAAAGTACATTAGCACAGGACTCAAGAATTGAGTGGGGATGGCACGCTCCTGCTAGCAGGTAAGTCAGAGTACTGCCTTCTATTCCTAACATATTTACACATTTTCTCCCATCCCTGTTCAATGCAAAACCTACACACAAACCCTTGAGCAAAGGGCAGCTTGTGAAGATGGTACACTTCCCTGCTGTTTTCTCTGACCAGTCTTATGGGTATTTCTTCACCCTCCTAGGCAGCTGAATGACTCCCCATAGAGAGTGAAAAATATCTGCACCCAGGTCTGCAGGAAAGCCACTTCCCTGACTAGAGAGGTGAGGTAGGATTTCTGTGCTTACACGCAGGCACCTCCTGCCATTTGAAACACTAACCAATTTAAAACAACTGCCAAGGGCTGGTAGGTATCACTCAGGACTTAAGAGAGATAAGCACCTTTCCCCAGCATGAGCTGAAGGCCAGACCGGATGCCCCACAATGGCCAAAATGACACTACACATTTAGGCACTTGCCCCTGCCTTGAGAATTCATATGCCTGTAGGGTAAAGGCACAGAAACATGATCTCCCCATGATGTATAAAGTAGTTGCTAGCAGCTCCTAGTTAACGGAAAGCAGCTGTGACTGCTGTCTCTGCGGAATTTACTGTGGGTCTAATGCCAGAGATGCACTATTGTGGGACTTCGGTACATGGAACCCTACTCTGAACTACTAAAGGGTGAAGACATACTGCAAATGAAAAGATGTTAACTTGGGAAGACTGCAAAAGTTCCAGCCTCAAGCAGCAAAGAAACAGAAATTACCTAACTGATGAAGGTAAACTACAGCTCTCTTCCTGGGACTGCAATTGATTGAAGCATTTTATTACTCCCTGTTTGGAATTTCAGGCTTAATTTTCCCCAAAAGATGATGCTGCTGTCCAGCGGGCAGAAGCAGACATGTTCCAAATTTGTTTAAAGGTACTGAATACTAAGGTCATGTATTGTACTTTGATCCTTTATGGTTTAATGTAGACAAATCTATTTCTGAATATTCTTTCATTTCCTTACTTGAGATGAACATGGAAAAACTGGATAAACTGCAGCTCCTTGTACATTAGTTATTGCATTTGAAGAACTTTGTGTCAGGCATAAAACAAAATTTTACGTATATTACAAACAGAACTTACATAGCAATAGATGCTTTGGAAAAATGCCTATCAAGTTAGAATACTAAGCATATAAAATATTTCTTTTAGATTTGTTTTGACAAGATTATGATTCAAATCACAATCATTTTGTTTCCAAAGGATTATTTTTGTTCCCTTTTTCCTTCAGCTGCTGTCGAATGCCAGGATCTGAACTGTATTTTTATGATGAAACTTGAAACTCCTGAATTCCATAAAATTAAAATTGACTCGATTTTGATTCAGTCTGGCTTATTCTTATTATCACTGTCAAGTATATATTTTAGAAATTACTTTCTCCCTTGCCAAAAAGCTTCTCCATCTCATTCAGAACAGCAAAGTATTACATGTTGTGAGACTGAACCTTTGTGGGGTTCTGCAGGGAGCAAGCAAACAGCCTACCGACCACACAGTGCCACTGAGAAAGTGAGTGCTGCCTCCTTCATACTCTGCAGAACAAGCCCTCAGAGACAGAGCAGGTTTCTTCACTCAAGTCAGAGATTCCCACCTAGCACACCTCCCATTAAAGCTCTTTTGCTTCATACTTTTTTTGAAACCCATCTCTAGGAAAGTGCAATTAATGTGGTTAATATTTTCAAACATGAGAAAGGAAACAGCTGTCCTCAGATTCATGTCAATAGAGGACAAGGGGCATTCAACCAAAACAGATGCGAACACTTTGCACCCTGGAGACATAAAATATGCCCCGTACATATGCACTATTTAATGAACAATACAGGTTGCTATCTATTACCCTGTAGTTGTATTTTTTCCTTCCAAGCTGCGTGAAGGATCCCTAACTGCCACAGAAATTTTACACGGGGAGGGAAGAGAAAGGTGTTTGACCCAACGAAGGCATAGCCTTTTCATGAGCTGCACTGCTCATGGTCAGTGTATTCGGGGAGGTTACTTTAGTTAACCAACAGGTAAATAAATACTCTAGGCATAATGCTCATTAACTTTATGAGTTTTTTCCAAGCTTGCAGATTGATAGGAGGAACACACAGGGAGGCCTATTTCAGTAACTTGTGTTTCCAAGGATCTGTGATATTTCCAGAAGAAACTGAGGACAGCTGCTGAAGACCCAAAATACTGGTCTTGATAGTTAACTCCAAAGCACATAAAGAAATTATTCATTTCATTACTTGGAGAGGTTATTTGTACTTTATGGCATAAATGAGGGATGATATTTTACTTCTTTCTTCTGTGAAAGATGGAAAATTCAAGGAATTTTATTTTATTTTTTAGGGAAGCAATGCTGAAGAATGTAGAAGACCCTTCAAGAGGGGAAACTCTTTCCTGCAGCTTTCATTAAAGATCACACCTCCTTTTTTCTACCCCTTCTTCTTTTTCACTTTAAATGGGACATGAAGTTTCTTCCTACCAAAGACTCACCAAAATGTTTACCAAGTATGAAATCATTAAACCATGCAATTATTTTTAGAATTCAAGACACATGCTAGTGAAAAATAAAGACAGCAAAGGCTTATTGTGGTTTGAAAAAAATAAACCTCAGTTAAAGTTCAATGGCAATATAAAATGCATCAGGCCTTATTTTCACAGAAGAGAAAAAGAGCCGTGCAAATCAACGCAATACCTTTTTAAAGATAGTAAAATTAGCCTGCTTGTTCCAATAAATACATTAGAAAGTCATATGAGAAGATTCAGAAGATGACAGGGACACTGTATTTAGGTGAACTTTCAAAATGGAAGTTAATACTGTCCATACTAAAATCTTAACTTCAGAGGAAGGTACCATTTAAGCAACTCCCCCCTTGAATTGCATATAATCCAGACCAGCACTGGAACAAACAACAGCATCAAGTTATAACTGGTTTTATAACTACCCAGTTTCCCTAAGTTACCAGGACAAAGCCTCATTTGGTATGTAGCAAAAATTGTCAAAAGGCAGGCCCAGAATTAGACGATTATAACTTCTGTGAACCTGTTAGGATCTAAACCACTCAAGAACAGTTTCAAATATGAAATTTACATATATTAACAATATTTTTTATAACAGAAAGGATCTTTTATGCTGTCTGTAACTCAAATTCACCTTGCCTATAATGAAAACAAAATATAGCGAGCATTTAGGGCAGCTTATACCTGAATAATCTCAAACCTTTTATTTAAAAATTTGCATAATTTGTAACATGAAAGAGTAAAAGCTTTCCAAAGGAAAAAACAGACATCTGTTCCGAAAAAAGTAATATTTGTTTTTTCTCATTCTATCATTTCTAATACACTTAACTATCTATTCAACATATTTATTATCCTGAGGTTTCATGCAAAAAATCAGAATTTGGATTTCAATTACATAGATAGTCACTGGAAATAAAGCTTTACCATCATCTTAATAAAACATCTATAATGATAAATTTTTAGGGATACTTAAATAAAATGGTCCCCATGTCTGCTATGCATCTTCCTCAGCCTGTCAGAAAGGGAGGAAAAAATCTGCATGGGAAAACATACTTTTTTAGAGATTAAAAGGAAGAGGTAAAAAATCTTTTCTGCTTTTCTCATTCACCAGGATGAAGCAGTAAACACAAAACAAGGGAAAGCTTAATTTCGTACCTTTACTACCTTTACTAGTGTACAGTAGATTTTGGAAAGATTAATTCAATATTTATTCTTATCTCATTAGCCAAGGAAAAAGGTGGAGTGGGACAACTGGAGATTACTTTGCATGTACTGTGAGCTATGTAAAAGATCATTACACACACACAACCCCACCTTAGGACATGTACACTGCTAAGGAGCTCCTAAAATAGTCATGCAGCAGCTAGGACATTTCCAGGGAAGTCTTATGGCTGACCATAAACTTGATAACCATAAATCACCATTTTGCTTCAAGAGGCCAGACTCAACTGAGTCTTCTAATGCAAGACATATGAACCACATGTGCACATGGAAGGGTCTGCAGCCAGTGTCTATATATGTACTGGTAGCAGATAATGTGTGTCATTCCTGGAAATGAACTGGAGATGGATGAACAGGACGACAGGGAGCAGCACAACATGGCTGCACATGAGTTACACGAGCAGAAATCCGGCAGGCTGGAACAAGAACCTTGAGGGCAGTTCTGGTTCATCTGGAGAGTGCCCCAGTCTCAAGGCTGGATACTGGAACAGCAATATACATCTACACAACTTAAATCGACCCGAAGAGGGCAGACTATCAAACATTGTTCTCCATTTTCCCTTCAACAAAACAATCTATCTGTAAATTGTGTTGCTTGTAAGCAAAGTGATTGAAGTCTCTATGGCACAGGCCTGTAGAAGACAAACAGTATCTATAAGGCCTATTCAGTTATCTGAAAGTTTTACAAGATTGGTCTATTTGGAACATATTTTTATGACTTTTTCCTGAATAAAGTTTGAATTATTGGAGTAACGATGAGATAAAAAAAAATCATAGAAATTCAGGTTGAAAATAAAGCTGCAACACACTAGACAAACCCTGACAATAATGTAAATAGAACATCAATATTCAAAATAGAAATAAAAGTTAAAACAAATGCAAACTATATAGTAAAATAATATCAATCTTTTGAAGATGAAGCCTAAAATTAGGTTTTCACTAAGAAAACGTACTTTGACCTGGCACTTCAAAATATACACTACAAATATGTAAACATCTTCAGTAATTAATATAAAATTATGTATTTAAAGTGTAGTATACTTCTTCAGTTTACACTTCTTATCCAGCCAAAACCTCCCTCCAACTACTACTATATAGAAGACAAAATACCTTTTACCGACAATAATTAACAAGCTCATAATAAACTTGGTAAGTTTTCAATCCAAAAGAAATTCAGTTTCCCTATTAACTCCAGTTTCAGGTATTATCATAAAATGATACAGATACACGCTAACAAAAAATTATTTTTAATATATTCATTATACAGACTGAATACACAACTTTGTATATTAAAATGTCATCAGTATGAATAAGATTTGTATAGTTTTAAATTTTTCTTTTCCTTGAGAGGTCAAACATGCCAGATGTAAATATGCTCACTTTTTTCCCCACTGTGACCATTAATAGAGGCGGAACAGAAACTGCATTACAATAAATAAATGAAGCATTGCTTTTTTTTTCTCATTCTCCCGATTTCTTGGCTTCATGATCCTGCTAAAAACTGATGTTTTGCTTGCTTCAAGCTTACAGTTAGCTATGGAATTTCTATAGAAACTTACACCATTAAGTACTGCAAAATAAATTAAATATATATATACATTATACTGCACATATACTTGAGTTATTCCTGCAACAGGGTCAGAGGGTAACATACCTATCCATGTCAGATTTAAATGACATCTATTAAAAATGAATAAATTTCAAAACATTCAGAAAGCAAATGATGATTCAGAAAGCAAATTATAGCATTTTCCACAAGTCTATCAACCAGTTGATTTTAACCAGTGAAGAAAATTGAGTTCTTCATTTCTTGACATTTCAGATCACAATAAAGCTAACCTCAAATCAAATGAGATAAATTACAATGATGAATGTTCAAACAATATGACCTGTGCTTGACTTTCAGATGCTGTTCGCTTGAGCAGCCTAATTTGGTCCATTTCCGAATGCCCCACTGAATTCCGAGTTAAAGACTGCACTGGGTCAGTTATGTTGTATCTGCCAGGCTGATAAAAACCATAGTATTCTATTCTCTTTTCCCCTGAATTTTCCAGCACCTTTAGTTTCTGCCTGAACTGAATAATTTTACAGGTTAAGAACAGGATCACAGCACAAGCCAGAATAAAAAAGCCTAGTAAAATGTCAAAAGCTTGATTCAGTTTTTTAATCTGCTGTGTACAAAGTAGGGAAGTTTTTAATGATACAGGAGCAGCATCTGTCGGAAAGAAACCTTTTTCTTCTACAGTTCTGTTAACAGGTATAATCTGCGCTGGTATTGGCACCATTAGTTTTGATAATACTGTAGTTGCCCGGGATGGAATTTCAGCAACATTTTCTTCATAGGGCAACGGGTTAGCAGATGTGGCTGTAGTTTCTTCCCAGAAAGCAACATACTTAGTTCCTGTATTAACAAACTGTTCAAATGCATTGTGCCTGCTTCCCTTATGCCACGCCATCAGCAAAGTGGTAGCGCTGTGATGGACACCTACGGATCCCAGACTCCAGGTTGTTTCCGGGCTGGCAGTAGGGCTACTGCAGTTTGCAAACTTAATGTAATGCAAAGGTCTACCACGCATACTCAGGGGACTCTGACAATGAATTTTTACAGAAACAGGAGATGATGCTAGCCAATTAAGTAATCCAAGCATTTTGCAGCTGCAATTCCAAGGATTATAATTTACCTGTAGATGAGTTAAAGACACTAAGGGCTTGAGCACTTCAGGTTGTAACTCAGTAATATTATTAAATGCTAAACTGAGTATTTTAAGTGACTGTCCCATTTTTTCAAAGGTACCATTGCCAATACTGGTTATTTTATTTCTGTCTAGCTGCAGATACATTAAATTGTTCAATAAAGGAAATGTGCTGGAATTTATATTTTCTAAATCATTATAACTTAAGATTAATTGGCTAAGGCTGTTTAATCCAAAAAATCCATTTACAGCAATACATTTTAGCTTTACGTTTTTTAAAGACAGGTATCTAAGCTTGTCAAGTCCTTTAAATGCAAAAGGATGTATTGATCCAATGGGATTGTGAGACAAAGAAAGTCTTTCAAGATTTTTGAGCCTTCCAATAGCATTCGATGGTACAGAAGTTAAGTTGTTACCTTCAAGGAACAAATACGCAAGGTTTTCAAGATGATGAAATGCTGAATCTGATATCCGTGAAATCTTATTATTGGCTAGGTTAAGAGTTTGGAGACTTATCATTCCCAAGAAGGTCCCACTTCCAAGGACACTGAGACGATTTCTTTGGAGTGTTAAATATCTAACAGAAAGGAGATCACTAAATAATCCTCTGGGAACAAAAGCTATTTGATTATTCTGAAGGTACAAACAATGAAGATTGGAAAGACCTTCAAAGATTCCTGGATCCAGGCGTTTAATATTATTGTTATTTAGATGCAAGTAGCACAGTTTGGGGAGTTCCACAAAAGCTTTTGGGTGTACATATGAAATACTGGAGTTATCCATGTAGAGTGCAGCAAGCTTCTGAAGGCCTCTTAGTTCATTTGGAGTTACACGCGATATATTGTTCCCACTGAGGTACACAAGAATTGTGGTTTTTGGAAAGTTCTGTGGGATGCTTGAAAGCCCTAAATTTCGACAGCTAACTTGTCTCCCAGTGCAGACCTGGCAAGCAGCTGGACAGCCAAGAGCCTCGTTCTGGAGCAGCAACAAAAGAAAACAATTAAGGATATACAGGAATGCTCCCAAGCAGGGTGGAGAACTTTGCAGACCACACATATCCCTGTCTTTGGCCTTCTCACTCATCTCTGACTTTGCTAGTAGAGATAAAAAGAAGTTTGTAAATATTATTAGCTCAAAAGTTTAAAGATTCTATGTGTACAGTCTAATAATATAAGCATTGCTTTCAAGGTTGGTATTTTATATATTCTCCTTTGATGCCAAATAACTAGTTTAAAAATAAAACTTACTAAGTTTGAACTACACTGAAAAAAATTTTCGAAGTAAATGAACAATGAAACAAATGTATTGCCAACCTAGCCAGAAAATATTTAATTGGTTACCGCATAAAAGCAACTAAGCTGCCAAAATAATGTTCTCTAGTAAATTTAAAATACTATTATTCTTTACAGTTAAGAATTACTAGGAAATGTTTCTATAGCATTGAAGTAGAAATGCCAACTGGAAACAAGTTTCCTTTCACTGGTGGTTTATTTATAATTTGAATTTTACTTTTATAAAGCTAAGTTATGTTCAAAAGAAATAAAAACAATTCCTTACCCCAAATCTGAAGTTCATTATTTCTGTTATTTTGCTGGTTTTGCTGTTCAGTGGACTAAGTTACAAGCTGACCGACTACACCCATCCGTGAAACCTTTGTAAAAGTGGTATTGCCGTGTACTAAAGCGCTCACATTTTGCCCCAGGATTTGCAACTGTTTGCTCAGGAAACTAAGAAAGAAGTGGTTAAAGTCAGGTTGCCATGGATACAGGAAACCCTGGGACAGGAAGCCATTTTATCTGTGCTTCAGAAGTATTGTTGGAAAGGAAATCTCAAGTGATTTGTTTCTAGAAAACGAAGAGCTATCTTAGTTTGTAACTGCTGCTGTTTTGTTTTTTTTAAACCACTGTTTTTAACTGGGAGAGCTCAGAAGAGTTCTATCTGAGTTACGCAGAACTTTTAGAATAAAGCATACCTATTTGTGACAGCACTGTTGCATTATCTGTAAATCCTTTATCTTTCAGCCAGAAACTGAAATGTTTAATTAAATCAATAGCAACACTTAGACCGGTCTCTGTCTGTCCGCAGAGCTGAAGAGGGAGAAGACGATGTCTGGAGCCCCAAAGCCTCCTGCACCCCTGCAAGACACTCCCTGCCGGCAGCCCCAGGGAAGCCCTGGAAATCTTGAAGATGAGAACCACATGATGTGGTACTAAATTGCTGTGTTGTTCTTGTTATTTCAGACTTGATACAGGCACTTTAAGAATCACTTTAGGCCACTTTTTTTAAAGCAAATCTATCCACAGAGGACTATGTATATTCTGACTGCCACACCTTTGGTCCACAGCTTTTGTTTCCTGCAGCGTCCCTTGCACAGATACGCAGTGCAAACATGTGCTATAAATAACCCCCTCACTTAAGTACCGGAGACTACATCCTCATTACATCCCATCACAGGGACTAAATACCTGCAAAGTCCGGTCACATCACCAAAGGGGGAAAGGGGAAACAACAACACGAGATGGTTAATTAGACATTAAACCTACAAATAGCAATGTAACTACAAAATCACAGTTTATACTGTAAGGAGACCTTCTGCTCAACAAAACAAAGGTGACAAAGCCCAACAGTAGCCACTGCCAAGGACGAGACACAACAGCAGAAGAATCAAGTCACTTTGGCCACAATGATCTCACACAGGAAGCATGAGCTCACGAAAGGGGCGAAATACCACCCAAATTACCTTTGTCTATAATAATCCAAGCTGAAATGCATAAACCACACGAGCGATGGAAGCACAACAGACAAGGACATGCTTCTGAAGAGGCTTTCTTCCAAATTCGGCCAAAAGAAACTTACATTTCTGAAGTTTTCAAAAAAAACATTTTTGACCATAAATAACTGGCTTTTTATGTCTGAAATCTGTAAAACATTCAATATAAAGAGAAACACTCCTTCAATTAAAAATTAATTACCTTCAATTCTATCAGAGTCAATGCATCTTACAATATCTAGTCTACAGTAAGAAATCGGTAGGACATACCTCTTACAATAGCTAGTCTAAAGTAAGAAATCAGCAGTACCAGTAAAATTGGTCCATGGGCCACTTCAGACAAAGCCTGTATCAGTTACAGCCCAGAATTTGAACAGCATTTGGTTCTTTTTTTCTGAGACCATTAAACTAATAGGAAAACTAATTGTTCTTCAGATTTAACTATTTATTTTCACATTTTAATTTTTCATGGTATTCAACATAACTGTTAATATAAAGGCAAGTAAACATAATTGTTAACGTGAAGGAAAATAAAATGTCATTTCCTTAAAGTAAAAACACTGCATAGTTTTGAACATCCCAGGATGATCGGGGAAGTATCCCAGATATGGGGGAAAGAACAGTAAGAGTAACTGAAAAAAATTATCCAGGTCAAATAGAGCCAGGTGAAGGGGAAAAAAGAAATTGACTAAAAACGAAAAATTACTTCAAGCAGGAAATTATCTCCTACCTAAGCTTCACTACCTATAGCCTGTTTATGCTGATATTTACTTGGGTAAAGAAATAGTTAAAAATTATTTCTTCCAAGGTGCGCTATGTGAAACAAACCCATAGTGCTAAAAAGAAGCAAGTCCCAATCTAAAAAAGAAACGACAACAAATTAAAATACAATCCACCCAAAACCCAAATCTTTTTAAAGGACAAATGTTAATACATGTCTCTTTTTGCAAAATGCCACAATTAACATATTTAGAAAGACTGAAGGAATTGCTGAAGCTCTATGGGATATCAGAGAGCATGGAAATGTAAAGAAACCAACAGAGTAGTGACCAGATAAATGAAAGCTGATGCCCAGTAAGTGCCTCAATGTCTCTCTGGTCTTGTACTAAAGGTACCTTACCAATATTCATAAAAATTTTGCTCAAACCCTAGCTGCCACTGTGGTTCTGAGTGTATCATTGACCCTTCTGATTCTCAGATCCCATGTACAAAATGAGGAAGAAAAATCTTAACCCGGGTCATGGCTCCTCTCATTTCACACTAGGAAATCTGGAGAAAGTCCTGTCTTCCACTTCATAAATACACACTGTTAAGTACACACTGTTAAGGTATCTGAAAGCAATATCTGTTAAAAATGAGAGGCAAAATAACATGCCACATAACTGATACTATCTGGGGGAAAACCATAAAAAAGACTGGGGTACACATATAACTTGGATCAGCATTTCTCAACTGGCTTGCACTTAAACAATTAAATTCATTACCAGTTGAAAATTGTAAGGACAACACAAACATTTATTTCAAACAAGCATGGGCAGCTCCAAGAGTGGTTTATTTTATTCAGTGCAAATTTTGTTCTCCAGTGACAGAAATACCAAGTTTATATCTGAATACATCTTCGCATGGCAACAGAGAAAATTATTTTTGAATCCTAATGTGAATTTTGTCTTAATATGTCAACATTGATAGTTACTAATGTCACTGCTTTTTAACATATTAAAATCTACTTCAACAATGACTCCTTGTCAATACAAGCATAAAGTCTGAGCAACAGCAATCTGTCAAATTGTGCATAAAATGACAGATCAAAGTAACTGAAAGAACATACAAGCACTACACCCAGTACAGCCTTTACAAACCTATATTTTCTCACTGATCCATGTTAGATTAAAGCCAATATATTTCAGATTATTAGTATTAGCTAGCATAAAATAGTCATCCAACTCCAATCTATGTACAGAAAACATCCAACAAGTTCAAAAAAGATTCTGAAGTTACCCATTTTTAAAATGTATTAAAGCTAATTTTTGAAGAGAGATTTCACTCTTGTAGTCACTACAAAATTATGTTAAAGCTCACAGAACAGAGGAAAACCAATTTTTAGCACTACAATTATTTTTTTAAGCTTATAAGAGTGAAACTATCTGTTGCTCCCACTGTACATTTAGCAAGTACCTCCTCTTGCAGGTTTTCTTCCCGTGTGATACAACTTTCTTGTTTTGTTTTCCAATACCTACCACCTTCTGCCCGCATCATTCTCCATATATGATTGCAAGTCAAAGCATTTCAGCTACTAATCTGCTGCTTGGGTAGCATGCACACCAACAGTCAGTCTCGTTTCACCTGCCTACATCCAGTAACACCTGCTGTGAGAACCTTGTTAATGTTAACTTATCAGACCTCAAAACCCTGTTTTGTTTTTCTCATTATCATCCAGATTATCTCAAAAATTACAGATTCCTCCTAGTATTTCATATTCCTGCCTAAGTAAAAATCTTTATTTGCTGCTTCAGTTACTGAAAATTTCTCTGTACCACAGAGTGTTATTCCACTTTCATAATAGCAACAGTGATAGTTACAAAGTGGAGGCACAGGCACAGAAGTTGTAATACTAAATTAATAACCCAGCAAAAACATTTCTGTTAATAAACCCACAGTACTGAACATTTGTATATGTAAAAATACATCACAAAATCTGTTTCAAAATTATGAAGCTGTCTTTTAACTTCTTTTCCTTATCAACCTTGGCATTTATTATTTTTTATTAAATCATCAAGCAGGTTTTGCAACATGATGAGAAACAGAAGTGAAAACTATATAATTGTTTTCCCCATTGAGGATAAGAAAATAAGTTTCCCATCTACAAATCTTATTTGGCTTTAGACTTTAGTAAAGAAATATGACAGAAAGCTCTACTGAAACTGAGACCTCATTTTGAGAAATTGTTAGAGTAAATTTCTCACCTAGTTGAAAATCATTATTGCACCAATGAACTGCATTTGTCATGCAAACTGACAAAAACAAAAGTCTTCTATGGAGTAAGTAGTAAGTCTGTGAACAAAACAATAATATAAAAAACACTGGCGACCAATGAAATCCACAGATGTGATGTGCTGATAATAACTATACCACTTTAGCTTTTATTATTCACAGCATTATTTACTAAACTGTTCAAACTATAAAAGCAAAAAGAAATGTACCCAATATGAATGCAATTCAAACCAAAAGGTGTAAAGAAATCAAAGCAAAGTGATTTCCCAAATTTCAACCAGAAAAACTAATTAATTTTCTAGGAATTGATTCAAAACTAAATCCAATTGTACAACTTTCAGCAGCACAGGGCCTGCTAGTTTAGGAGACAGGAGGGACATGCACTTGGCATTAGCAACTGATAGCTTCTAAAAATTTTACAAAACGAGAAAATGTAAACAATTAGTGCATTTCCTGAAAACTATTACAGAGAATACTCACATGCAAATACAAAAGCTATTTCTTCCTTAAAAATACATCCTTTACACCAGGTGTTTCCTTAATATCAAAACTTGATGTTTTGTTTCAAACCCTCACTTTCCCATTAAATTGTAGATAAAATGTTAATTTTTAAGACAATACTTATTTGCATAAGTTCTTGCAGGGATATGTATTACGTTGTTAACCACTTTTGGTATCTTATCATAATAGTCTGGCACTGTTAAAAAAAGTTACCAGAATCTCAGCTACTCTCAGGTAGTCTCAAATTTCACTGAGTATCAAGCAGAGAGGTAAGTGGGTGTACCAAAACAGCTCACAACAAACTAAGGCAGAAAACCAGCTATAAATCTGTATTCATTCTTTTTTTTTTTTTAATTTGTTATAATATTGAGATTTTTACACATTTTAAATAATATGCTATACTTCAATCACTGCTTATTGAATAACTAATCTGCAAACATGTAAACTGCGTATTACAAAGGACAAAGGTAAAAAGATTGAAGACAGCTATTTAGTCCATTATCATCTTTTGCTGTCTTTTATATAATTAAAAGGTTCAATTTTAGGGTAGAGTATAATTGGAAAAGTTTTGGGGAAAGACTTCTGAAATTCTTTGCATAGGCCACAAACGAAAGCAAGATACCAGCAGCAATCAATCCCTTATGACTGCAGTTTGTTCTCTGCAGCAGTTCAGCTGCAGTTAGTGACATAATCCCATGCAATCACTTGGTGCATTTTCCCTTGTAAACAAGCCTTATGGGTCTTAGAGGAAATGATAATTTGTTTCTGACCTGTCCATACTAACAATTAGGTGTAGGAGAAAAATTAATGGGGATCGTGAACAAGGGAAGTTTAAAGAGTGCATCCTCTTGTCAATGCTATGATGTAACATACAAGTATGGAAGTTGTGGTATTATATGTAACACACTGAATGATGCCGAACGTGATACTCAGACTAAGACCAAAGCCACATTTTTCACTCACGTCATTGAAACTGCACTGTTACCTGGTGGGCAAAGGAAACAAATCCAAGGCCAAACACGGATGACAACTGCAAAAATCATAATTTAAAGAGCTCCTTTTAATACTAATGGTGTATTAGATGTGTGGGTGAGCACACCTTTGACTGGAGGAATTAAAAAAAAAAAATCAAACAAACAAAAGTAAAGACAGGGAAATGGATTCCCTATAAAGAAACGAGGATGTACAAGTTCGTTATGTAAAAATTCTTACTTTATAAATGAGGACATAACTACCCTGAAGAAGAACATGACATTTTATTAGGCACATTTTATTGCCATTTCCTAACATTACATATAGACAACTTCTTGAGAGGAAAATTAAATTTCTCACAAGGTACTTTAACAAATGACAGAAGAAAATGTCTGTAATAACCTAATGAAGATTTATAATTGCATACTGTAAGTACTTATACTCACAGAATACCAATTATCTAATTGGCAGAACTCATACTGGCTGACATATCAGATTTGATACACAGCGAGAAGAAGCACACATTCATTTATGTAACTCTTAGAAGTGAACAGAACAACCTGGAGAACCTCTCAGGGTCTTAATCTTTTCCTCACAACAGAGTTTTCAGATAAACCCATTTGACTCAAAGGGGAAAAATTAACACTGGCATCTGGAAATGCTAGTCGTGTAACACAAATTAAAAAGGAAAAAGACAAATCAATTAAAATGTTTCATATTTCAAGCTCAGTAATCTCCTCACTTCAGAGTGGTACCACTTTACACTGGTAGATCCACCAGAATGTACCTATCCTCAAGCATCACAATTAGTGGACTGTTTTGGAAAGCACTGACTGAGCAAAAGCAAATCTCATTCAAAAAAAGCAAACCTATCATTCAAGAATGATAGGCATAGTATTACTAACACTTACCAGCAAAAGAGGAGCTTTCAACATGGTGTCAGATGCTACCCATGCTTACAGTTAGGTACCACACCAAGCTAAGTTAATCATTTACACAGCGTCTTTCCAAATTCTGTTTACATTTCCTGTTAGAGACTAAAATATTCCTATAATTCTTAAGCATCTTTCAGTGTTGTGTTCCTCCAAGATACACAGATAATAACTGGAGGAAATAAAAATAAATCTACTTTGCTAAGTAAATCATTAAAAGCTTTCAATATCCCCAAATTAGGACATTTCAAAATATTGTAATGCTGACATTATACAAAGGGACAGCAGCACGGTAAGGAAGCTGATTATCTCCAGATATATGTAGGTATGAGAAGGGGAAAAGGTGCAATTATAGCCATATAAAACATAACTACGTCCACTGTACTGCCTAGAAGATTAGTCTTAAAGTTGTACATTCACAAACAAGCCATTAAGATTGTAGACAAACTGGAATATGACTGAACTAGACCAGGAAAGTATGATATTTGTGAATGTACTCATCTGGGTTGCTGTCACCTCTCATGTCTCACACCCTAGCTCAGATGATTCTCCTCCACCAAACTTCAAGTCCTCTTGTGTTTTTCAAAAACCCTGCACTGTTGTAGCTATTGTGTGTCTATCCATACTTCTCTCATGTGCTGGAGGCGCTATTACTCAGTAAGTGTATCCTTACTGCCTAAATCTTGTTACTGGACCCACTGGTGTATACATCAGTTTAAAGACAAAGGTCTTTATTTTACGAAGTATCAAGAACTTTTAATAGATTATTAAAAATGCACGTGGATAGATATAAGTGGCAAAGAGGCAGCAAAAGTACAAAATGTGGAAAATAATATGGATGCCTATATCAGTCAGACACAAAAAACGCTAACATTGAATGGCCAGACTCAGATAGCAAATGCAGATAATTAGGTAGTATTTAGTTTATGCAAAAAACCCAAGTAATACCAGGAAATTACTGCTAAGTGAAAAGGTGCTGCAACACACTAACCAGGAAAGAAGCAGTTATTGTTCTGTTTTTAATATGAACTTCTAAAGTCTAACACAATGTGCAGCTGTGTGCAGGAAGATAAACAGGATGCTGGATTGAAGGACTATATGCATACATGATAAAATGCAATGGTGCCGTTGGTACTAACATGTCATTGCATGTGTCTCTGGATGATATTGCCTAGACAAGAAAGCTATAGTTTGGCTAATAAACTGCCACTTTAACCTGCCTAGTCCAAATAATTGGCCCAAGAACCACTGTGAACTACAACCGCTCTGCAGCGATTCTCATCTTACCTGCTCTAAAATCCTTCACTTGTGATGGTGTCAAAGGCACTATATTTGAAGTAGGAATTATTTTTGCTATACTGGTTTTAAATGAATAATGATGGAGGCTTTAGCTTCTCACAGAAAGTCCCATGTCCACATAAGTATAAGCACAACCACTAATAAGAAAAGTACCTAAAAGCAATGAAGTAATAATGTAGCATTTAGAGGGAGAATAAAAAAAGGTCACTCCTTAATATCTTTCCAAACATTTTATCCATAAAGCAACTCTGAGGAAAGAGTGAGTATACACACATTATCTTCATTGTTTCCCAGTCTGTTCCCTCCCTTTCCTCTCTAAAATAACCTGATGCTCTTGGGACAGCTCCAGCTAAAGGCTAGAGGAAAGAAGTGGCAAAAAGAGCAAAATCCTTACAAAGTGCTGGACACAGTGCAGATGCCTCTTTTCCCCATAGCACGATCTTGAAAATTTGAGGTTGCTACTGGTACCACCCCTGACCATCATACAGGAGCAAACTGTGGGTAGAACCTCACCCTCAGCTTGGCCTTCCCAAGCAAGCCCATCTCATGGCCATCCTCAGGAGACAAAATTTTGTTCTGTCTCTGCAGCTGAGAAATCTTGAACTGGCTTTGGATATTCAAAGTAGTATCGAATCAGGAATCTGGTTAGTGAGGTACTCCAACAGGAAAAATTACTTAAGCTTTTCTTGAAAACTTTGTTTGTATCAATCAAAATATTTTCTTTAAATACTGTATTATATTTAAAACATTTTTGCTTAAACTTTGCAAGAGGACTTGCACAAGAAGCCTCCTTTTGAAAAATTTTATCTTTAACACAAGTTTCAGATGTGAGATGCAGCAAGCATATGTCATATAATTAATATGAAATGGCAAAAGCAGAGTGACTCACATTGTTCAGTATTTGAAGGAACAATCACTAGACAGAATCAGTTTCACATATTCAGTCTGAAGGTATGTTTGGCCCTGGCAGTCTATCGGTTGTATAGTAAATTTTTTGTTGCTTTAACATGTGTCCACTAAAGAGAGGCTTTTTGTTTAAGAAGTGGCTTTCTTAAATTATTTATGTGAAAAATAAAGCTGTCATTTGCAGAAGGTTTTGTTATGTTAAAGACTGCCAGAAATAACTGGCTTTTACAGCAGGAAATTTGGAGCAACTGAAGGTAGTTCAAAATAACACAGTACCTAATGCAATTTATTTTTCCTTCCCCTCTTTAAAAGAAGCTTCACAGGAAGGCAGACATGTAGTTCAGCACCTTAAATTTTAGGTAACACCTCTTTAAGAACATTTTGAGTATACTCATAGCATTGTTACATTTACTGAAAAAAAACAAAAAGCTTTCTCGTAGAGCAGCTGCTTGGTTCACCTTTGGCTAGATGTTTGTCCTGATGATAGGGAACAAAAACCAAAAGCTTCTGTGTAAGTTTTACATGTAAGAGTCCCCTGATTTTTTAGGTAGTGACTACATATTCTACAGCTTTACAGATACTAACATAGCTTTAGGATTTGTGAGCAACATCTAAATTCCTATTAGACAATACTTAAAGACTTCTCAGGAAACCTGGCAGACTAAATGTAAACTCATGCAGTCTTGTCTTCCTGACTTTCAAACGGACAAGAATAACCTGAAGTTAAGCATGGACTGAACTCTTACCTAAACATGTGTTATACATGAATTCTAGTAGTGACAATTTAGAAGCGTAACACTATTCAGCATTTTCATTAAAAAGTCCTGTTTTGTATGTATATTCAGCAATGACAATGGCTAGAGAAAGGACAACAGTAAAAGCTGCTTGCCATAGAATTCTACAGTGCAAAAACTGTTTCATGGTCTTTCACAGCAACTCTTCCATTTAATGTTGTAAAGGGGAAAACCAGGGTGAAAGTTCAGATCTACCCACAACAGGAAAGAAAACTGAACAAACATTGTTCCCTGTAAAGGACACCAAAATACTAAAAAGACAACTAAAGCAACTACCTCATCACAGATAAGAGAAGCATCTAGTTCAATATTGATATGAGAAATGACAATAAAATATGCAGTTCTGTCTCCTCATTTTTACTAAATGATGTTTGCCATGAAATAGAAGAAAGGTTACGATATTGCTACGAGCCAAATAAGAAGTTAATATAATATAGCATGAAAATGCTACGTTTTTAAGTTTCTCTTGGCAAGAAAAAGGCAATACGACTTGTATTGGAATACTTATCTGCAGAATTGTGAAATACCTTAAAACCACCTCAAGGGCCTTTGAAGCATTCTTATTTAAGGCATTGTACATTTGCTTACCTATTTAATGATGGCAGAAGTGAAAGCAATGCCAAAGCAGAAAGTTTTCTTCTTTCTGGCTGAGTGATGTTATCCATCCGATCAACCCACATTTCAATCATGTTACCAAGAATTTGGTCCAACTGCAATGGGAAACAGAACATTCCTTTTCATTTATAAGTACTTCAGCATATATAGAAAATAATTTATTTTAATTTTTCTAGCAACTGAATACATTATTTGATCTGGGAAAGATACGATACCTGTTGCTTGCTACTTCTGTCAGATATATTTAACTGTATTTTTTAAATTTTCTGTGACAGTGCTTCCAGACCCTAAACCCCCCTCACCATTTATTGTAACCTAGAAGTTAGAAATGCACTTAATTCATGGACAGAGCACTGATTCTGAATTACTGAAACAGTTTTCCTATAGTAGTCTAATACATATATAATGTGAACTTGTGCTCTGATTTACCGTCACTGGTGACAAATAAAAAAAAGACTTGTCTTTACCTGTTTGAAAACTGTATTATATCTAAGGATAAGAAAATTACTGAATTTCACTTAAAGACATAGTAGAACACCTGTAGCAGAACCACCTCAGTAACCTCACCAGTGAAACTGCAGCAGACTGAATCCAACACTCCTAAAAACTCATCGGAGAATTATTAGACCATTATCCCTGGCGCAAGACCTATCAAAATGGCACAAGGAAAGAAACTCTCACCCTGCAACACCCTGCAAACTGAAAGTGTTTATATGGCTTATTGTGGGATGCAGCAGGAAGAGAATTTGGATTCTGTATAAAACTTCTAATGAGATCTTTTAAGGTAATTGTGGGAACATGTAAAACTTGTTCCAGAACGTTCAGGGGAAGGACCAAAGGAGGGGAAAAGGCCCCTTTCCAAGATGGACTGGGGAAGAACAAACATGGAAAACAGAGGGAAACCTTATTTCAGCTCAAAAGAATGCAAAACTTCCACATGTAACCCAGCTGAAATACCAAGACAAAAAGCCTTACCTCCTGACCCAACTCACAGGCCATCTGGCTCAAAAGTAAAGAAAAAAAACTTGAATTTTGTAGCAGAACTCTACCCATGATCCCCAGATAAGTCGACATCACCACTGGGTATCTCTGAAACAAAAGTAAACCAAAACAAAGGGGGCTTAAGTTAATTAAGAAAAAGTACTTAACATATAAAGCAGAAATATGTGGACAATGCTTGCCTGCATCCTTTATGGTTTTTTTGTTAAATACAAAATTATAAATTGTAATTTAAAAGCCTCTAAGAACACAAGACTGAGTGAATGATCATTACCAGAATTTCTCGATCCTTACAATAGGAAAACTGTGGCAACCTCAAAGTCAGTTTCCTCCAAATTTCCAAGACAAATTGCAAGGTGATTTTAGTGGAAATTTAAAAACCTGTATCTTAATGAACGAACAGTATATTGTACGGATAAAAAATTACTTTTAAAGTTGATTATGGTTTTGACTAGGATAGAGTTAGTAGCTAGTATGGGGCTATATTTTAGAGTTGTTGAAGGGTTTGAGATAATGACAGGTTTGACTGGAATGTGATAGATCAAATTTATAGCTGTTACTGCTGTTCAGCTATTCACTTCAGGCCCCTGTGCTTGCCACAGGGCTTGCTTGCCTCAGGGCATATTGGAGTCCACTGCTCATTAGTGGCTGCTGTTTCTTTTCTCTGCTTACTATACTGCTGATCATCTTACTCTGCTGTGCCTGGGAACATTCTGATAACTGCAATGGCCAGGTGCCTGGGCTGGCAGATGCCAGGGCATCGCTGCTGCTTCTGTGCTGCTGTACTGGACAGGCTGGAACTCCAGTGTGAACTGGAGTCGAAGGGACTGTGACCTGTGAGTGAGTCCCTGTGGGAGCAGGACACGCCAAAGCATCTGTGGCCGTGGATAAGTCCACAGCAGAGCAGGTACATCTCGAAGTGTCTGTGGCCGTGGGTATGTCTATGCCACAGCAGGTATACCTCTGAAGGTTTTGTGGCCCAAGGATAAGTCCACACTGGACCAGGTACATCTCTGAAGGCATTGTGGCCTATGGAAAAGGCCATGCCGGAACAGGTGCACCTCAAACAGTCTGTGGCTGTGGATAAGTCTGTACTACACCAGGTATAGCCCTGGAGAGACTGTGGCTTTTAGATAAGGCTCCATTTGGAGCAGGTACAACCCTAAGGGACTGCAGTCTGTGGATAAGTCCATGCCAGAGCAAGGGCAGGGGGAAGAGCTCACTGCAGTGTTAAACCCTATGGTCTGGTCCAAAGGGACCAGGGGTGGAGACTGTAATGGTTCTACCTTTAAATTGTTGTAACCCATGATTCGAGTAGCATGTTATAGGAATTACTACAGCAGTAACCACATGAACCAAGGGAAGATAAGCCTTACAAGAAGCAGAACAACTGCAGCAGTGACATGCCCTGAGCTGGCTTAGGTGCCCGAAAAGTCCAAGCAACACACCACCCCTCCTGTACTGGGTGGCCACCATAACCGACTGAGCCCAAAATCATAGACTAAATGAACCTAATGGACATTTGTGGACGTTTCACAGCCATTTCACAGGGGTGGTCCACGAATGGTATCTGTGTATTATAGCAAAGGTTGGGAAGGGGGCTGGTGGCTAATGAGGTTGTACTGGATAGTGTGAGTCCTGAGTATGATGTAAATGGTATGGAATATGGGGTGAAGAATGGACTGGTTTTGGCTGGGGTAGTGTTAATTTTCTTCACAGTAGCTAGTATGGGGCTATGTTTTGCATTTGTGCTGAAAACAGTGTTGATAATATAGGGATGTTTTAGGTACTCCTGAGCAGGGCTTACACAGAGTCAAGGCCTCTTCTGCTTCTCACACCACCTCACCATTGAGGAGGCTGGGGGTACACAAGAAGCTGGGAGGGGACACAGCTGGGACAGCTGAACCCAACTGACCAAAGGGATATTTCACACCGTATGACATCATGCCCAACGTAAAAAGCTGAGGGAAGAAGGAAGTGGGGGGACATTCGGAGTGACGGTATTTCTCTTCCCAAGTAGCCGTTACACATGATGGAGCCCTGCTTTCCTGGAGATGGCTGAACACCTGCCTGCTGACGGGAAGTAGTGAATGAATTCCTTCTTTTGCTTTGCTTGCGTGCACAGCTTTTGCTTTATCTATTCAACTGTTTTTATTTCAACCCACAATCTTTCTCACTTTTACCCTTTCTGTCCCCGATCCCAGCATGGGGGGCATTAGTGAGCAGCTGTGTGGGGCTTAGTTGCTGGCTGGGGTTAAACCACAACAGGTTCAAAGTTAGTGTTAACTATTTTAGTATCATTAAGAAGTGCTTAGTATTTCTGAAGTTGTTGTTACTTATTTTCACTGACAGAAAGTCAGTGCCATAACTGCCATAACTAATTGGCAAGTGTCTCAAAATTAACTGGATACAGTAATAAGCTCACTAGTTTATTACCTTTTCTTATTAGTTTTGATCTTTTAAAAGAAGCTGCAGGTTTCTTTGTATTAAATTCAGCATCTAACAATATAACAGTGGGTATTTTGTAGAATTGAATACTTGAAAAAATTGCCAATATTTACCTGAAAATGTTAACCCACATTAATAGCTTTTTGAATAGGGAGCAATGAATTTAATCATCTTAAATCAGAAGACATTTTAATAATCCACTCTCCAGTCTTTTGTCTTCTTAAACTGCAAACTGTTCAAACAAACTGTCTTTTTTTGTGTTCTATACAGCAAGAAGTACACTGCTAAGCAGTATTACTTGGTTTAATCTTGGAAATATTTAACTCAATAATAATTGCAGACAAATATTGATATCTGAAAGTCTTCAACTCTGAAAAAAAGGAAAGGTTTTGATAAAAAAAGTCAAGAAGCATAGTGAATTCCACCCGCTGATTCTGTTGATTAAAGTTTTTTTTACTCCTCCTGCTGATACTGCCAGGTTCAACACAGTTAAAGCATGTTAGATTTTACTCCCCTTTATCCAACATGGAAATTTCTTGAAGGCAAAGAGAGAGACATGGGAGAACTTAAGACATTTAAGCAAGCAAAGTCTTAAAACCTGTTCTATCCCACACAAAGCATTCTCACATCCTTCAGCTTTTCATATTAGATATGTCAATTAGAAAAGGGTGGAGTCAGTCTTCTCCTTGTCCATTTGTTCTCTGGTGCAGGTACACTTCAAAAGCAGTAATATAAGTCTCTTTAAAATAAACCCAACAAAACACTCCAACCCTTACAAAGGATCTAACTGAGCATAGAGTCATAGCATCTTATCAATGTTAATAGTGACGGAATGGCAGAATATGTTCTGTGTTATTTTATTAAAATAAACACTAAACAGCAATTAAGTGATGGATAAGTTGCTTTAACTCTCACACTATGTTACCTTTACAGACTTTTAAAATAGCTGTCAAAGAGCTATCAGATGCTCTTAAAACAAGAGAAAATGCAATATCAATATGAGAAAACTGGGCCAGATAACAGAAGGTACTTTCCTCTTCAAAAGGAAAAGTAGGGGGTAATTAATGAGTAACTCTTACCTCCCCATCTATAATCCCCCTGAATATTGATGGCAGAAGGGGTTGAAACATATGAGGACCCAAAACAGGGTTTACTTTTAGGACATTTTCCACAACCTTAAGAACAAAAGCAAATTAGACAATTAGTAAAGTATATTTAAAAATCTTAACTGAAGCTTTAAAATTACATATACTGGTCTACATATAGAGGCCTGGTAGGACGCTTACCATTAAATACCAGCAAACCCCAGGACTGCTGAAAAGTATATTCTAGTGACGTACCCTGTAAACCTGAGCTGCATAACAGACCTGATGAAAACTGGCATCCCAAGTGAAACCCACCTAGCCAAGCTATTCCTCATTGGCCTCCTGGCCCCTGGCAAAGCTGATGGAGGTGGGCTGGAAGAAGGGGCCTTGATATAGTTCCAGGAAAAGCAGCTTGATGACATGGCTTGGCAGGGAGGAGTACCAGCAATTTAAGCAATTCCTGTACTTTTGTCCTGTCACTTTCTTAAAGAACCATTGATTAGGAGCTACCATCTCTTTGTGGGTGATCAAGTAACCACAAGCGCATTCAGATGTGCTATTCCCAGTACCCTGCTCTGCTTCCTAGTTTTTACATTCTTTACATTTGCTTCTCAGCTCTTTTCTTCCTCCCATGAGCTGTTCCCTGAAGTAATTTTTTTCCACTGTGTTCTTCCGGCTTTCTTTCACCCATCTCTTTGGGCTCTCCCCTTGCACCAAGATGGCGAGGGGAAGAGGCTGTGAGAATAACAGGCCAATACCTGTTCACTAAGGACAGAGACCATACATCTATACACTGATGTGTATAAAGCATATAAAGGTACCTTCCTTAAACATTCTCCTCAGTCTCCACCTACTTTTAGCTTAGAGGGACTAGTACTCTTCTGTGCTCTTGTCCAGTCTCCCCTAATTTTTTTTCTGAGCCTTGTTCCTCCTAGCTTCATTTAATGCCCTCTATTTCTTGCCTTGAGAGAGATGTTAAGCCATTGACCCCTTTCAATGCCTCTCTGTTCTATATACCTTTAATATACTGTTATATGGAGGTGAACATAATTTTTCCCCCACTCATCTTTTCTGGGTACTGGAAGTTTTTGTTAACTCATTTGTTCCTTGTACAGAGTCTTTTCAAACCTTTTATTGCCTGTCTCCTATAATTAGAAAATCAAGTCACATCAACCTCAGCAATCTAAATAGTCTCATCAGTTCAAATTAGTCTTTTTCAACCTTATCCATTTATTTACCATTCCAATGCCTGCTTTCAATCCAGCCTAAGCTGTTTGTAGGAAAATATTTCTGAGAACACTCCCATATGTTCCTGTTCCCAATATTTATCTTAGCTTTTTTTGTTAAACGAGTCAGCATAGTGACACTTGACAAAACACTTCCCTTTTTGTAAAAATACTTACATGGATTTAGCTCAGTTATCCCTCTGGAATCAAGTAGATACACTAGTAAGTTTTTCAGAGTATACTGGAAAACCTTGTGGCTAATGCAAGGCCACACTGGGAGCTAAGTAGATAAGCAATATATATTGATGTTATAAATTATATATATCAATATATATCTAAATGATATATACCTATATCATAGTGATATATATATAAAGGATCTATAACTATAGCATAGAATCATAGAACAGTTTGCATTGGAAGGGACCTTAAAAATCATCTAGTTCCAACCCCCTTACTGTAGGTAGAGACACCTTCCACTAAACCAGGTTGCTCAAAGCCTCATCCAGCCTGGACTTGAGCACTTCCAGGGAAGGGGTGTCTACAAGTTCTCTCGGCAACCTATTCCAGTGCCTCACCATCCTCATAGTGAAGAGTTTCTACCTTACATCTACTCTAAATATATCCTCTTTCAGGTTAAAGCCATTACCCCTTGTCCTATCACTGCATGCCCTTGTAAAAAGTCCCCCTCCAGCATTCTTGTAGGCCCCCTTCAGGTACTGGAAGGCTACTACAAGGTCTCCCTGGACCCTTCTCCAGGTTCAACAACCCCAACTCTCAGCCTGTCCTCATAGGAGAAGTGCTTCATTCCTTGGATCATTTTTGTGGCCCTACTCCTGACCCGCTCCAACAGGTCCATGTCTTTCTTATGCTGCGAACTCCAGAGCTGGATGAAAACTCCATCACGCTTGAAAATACTACTCGAACCTGATAAAACACTAGCAAGAATAATGGATGTACAGAGCTGAATATCTGGGTGTTGTTTTTATTACACTCTACCTTTAAAACTTGAACTTGACCTTCAGTAGTTATGTCCTTCAAAAGGTCACAAAATGACCGGCATAAGTCAGCAGCATACGTCTGAAATTAAAAGAAGAAAGTATTATGCAAATGTGCTTTATACCTATGTATATATTTCAAAACTCAACACATTAGGGACTACCTAAGTCCAAAGACGCAGCTTCCCTTCAGAAATATTTTCTAAAATGTTTGTCTTTTCCAAATGAATTAAAATCTAATCTAAGCCTTTTGATTAATTTTTTTTAACATTGCAGGTTTTTTTAAGCGATCTATCACAATTTTCTGATAAAGAAGGTGTGAGAACAAGGCATAATATTCCTAGCTCAATTATTGATAGAATTTATGATCATAATTTTATTCTGGTAGGGTAATTAAAGTAATTATTACTACCATGCAGAGGAGCTTTTCAGGTACAAAAGTACTAGATCAACCCACAAAAAGTTAACTCTAAATAATAATCTTTCTTGAATCTAATTTGATTGAGTGCCCACCATGTACCATAAAAGAGCTAACATTAGAACAATATGCTTGTATACACATAAATGAGTAAGAGTATAAATGTTTTTGTGTACAATCTGTCCAATGTAAGAAAAAAAAAACTTGCCAGTAGGGAAATAAGGTGTTAATATAAGTCATTACATAATGGTAAACATACCTGTAAAAATTCCGGTGATGATAAGAAAATATAAGCATTGATGATCTTAAAGCAATTTTTGAGATTTTCTGAACTCAGCTCTGGAAAAAAAGAAATCACAGTTCAGAACCTCATCACCAAACCAAAGTACAACTAAAATTATTCACTTCTGAAAGTCTTTCCTCACGCAGCTTTTAAGTGCCAGATGCCTACAAATAGAAAAATGTTATCTTAGATTCAGTACCACTCAGGTTCTGCCTCCCTGCCAGAGACAATAATAAAAGATGAATGATAATAGCGCTCACATGTTCTCAAATGGAAGCACAAGAAATCCATAACCTCAAAAGCCAATGCTAATTTAAAAAAACAAAGCTTTGGATGTGATAGTGAGCTAAGAAGATATTGAAGATGGAACAAATGAAATGTACTTAAGAGACCTGCAATTACTGATAAATTATATCCCTCACATTTGAGTCAGTAAATGCTGAGTAGAAGCACTGAAATAAAGATTGCAGGTCTTGTCTTCTGACCCAGGTGCCACATCAAATAGCATTGAGCTTTTAGACTGAAACACACTTTTTTAGGCCATACTTTTGAGTATTTCAGAAAGGAAAGCATACCAATATAAGAGACAGATACACAGGAGGTGGTATACAGCAGCAGTTTGAAGAGAGGTAAAAAAAAAAGAAAAAAAGAGACATCCTCAAGCAGTACCTGTAAGACTTTTAAAAAAAAAAAATCACCCCAGAACATCTAAATTAATTAATACTCCAATAAAATCATCATGGAGAGCCAACAGGAAAATACTTTTATGTAAGTATTAAATAAATTTCACCTGTATGAAAGTGTGGCTTACACCTAGAGATGCTTATACAGAAAAACTTCCACAAAAAATATCACGACAGAAACCATGGCTGGTTTTCCATTATAACATCTGAAAAGTTCTGGGGAGTTTCAGCAGTTTCTCTTGTTCTCCCTCCCGTTATAAAGAATACTAATGCTCCTGTTACCTGACATGGCCGTTGAACAGCCTTGAATGTGTGACTACTCTCATACCTCAGTGCTTGGACACATTATGTCTTCTTATCACTTATTTTGAATATTTACATATCTTGACTTGAAAAGAGAGGATTTTCACCTACGCATCCAATATCCTCATCAAAAGACTCCAACACATCTATAAATTAGCTTTAGTAGCATATTACTAGTGTTACACATTTCTTGAAGTTACTGCACTCTCCTTAGAGGCCTGCAGGTTTTTTTTCTTACTAGATACTAATGCAGTAGACAAATTGTAAAGGAATGTTTGTATAAACATGAAGTACTACCAAGCTTTCCATCACTGTCCATTCTGTGATTCTGTGATAACTGATACAAAGGTAATATATGATAGCAAAATTGCAATAAGTTAGTTATTTCAGGCCAGAAGGAAAAAAACAGGTAAGATACATGTCATGGAAACAACAGAATTTTAGTCACTCATCTGTGCATAATGCTCAACGTTTAGTAAAAGCATTTTTCTAGAAAGATATCACCTTCAGCTGATTACATTTGAAAACCTAATTATGCATCAATTCTTTTGCCAGACTTTCATAAATCAAAAATATATTTTGCTGAATAAATTCATATGAATTTATTCATTTCATATTAATTTAGGTTTCATATGAAACCTAAATATGAGAATTATGTTGTGAATGATTATTTTACATCAGTGATAGCACCACAATCTATGAAGGAAGATCAGTTATGTAAGTGAAATCAAGCCTTCATATCAAATGCAACATTTTACCTCTGTATCTTTAAGATTTAAGGATAGCACTGATTACTTTAAAAGGCAAATCTAATTGTTTTGTACAACTCCTCTGACATACAGTTTCAACAGCAGTAGTATCCTGAAATGGATATGAAGAGCTCTCTTCAGAGGACAAATATATCCAGGAAGGAGTAACTACATATTACTTTCAGACTAGTTAAAAAAAAAATAAAAAAAATAAAAATTCTATATTTTTCCCCTTTTAGTTGACTTTTAAAAATTGAAGAGGTGTCACTGCACTTACATATACTTTATGCTGACATATGCCACAGGCCTGTGACATAGCCATGACAAAGACATGTTCAAATAATGAAAAACTGAGTATGAGTGAATGCATCACTAATAAAAAGGCATTAACTAAATCTCAAACCAATTTTTATGCATCACACATTGGAACTGCTTGCCAAGAGATAAACATGTTTTAAAAAAGCCTCCTAAAAGATGCAGGAGAAAAAATGGCAAGCAATTACTTCTCTAGGCTGCAAATTTAAGTTAGGAATGAAAGTCAGAGAATGCTGAAGGTCTACTCTTGTTAACAAGACAGTTGGCTCTGGGAGAGAAAGCATGAGAGAGAGGAGGCAGCAGAGAGGCCTTCAAAGTTCAAGTTTCTAAGGTATCACTGATGGGTGAGGAACCAATGATAGACGAGCAAGTGCTTGTACAGTATATGCCTTGGGAAGCATCTTATGAGCACTTTAAAAAATTGTGTAACAGATAATATATTCATTTGCAATCACCTGAACATTGACTCACCAATAGGAAAAAAAAAAACCACAGCAGCATATTTCTGTTAAGTGATATCCATAGCACACTTCAAAAACTACCAGGCATAATTTGCACGCAGTACACACAGTATATCTTATTTGTTTTTATATCACTTTATCTAAGAATATGTACTCTTATAACACTGAAATCATAAATCAAGTTTTGTACTTTGATGGTTAAGATAAACTCCCGAATCCAATGAGAAACACTAGATGTTCAAAGAGCTTTTAATGGTCCTGACTCAGAACTGCCAATCTATCACTGCATACCTCCCAAATTTTCTGAAAAAATACAGTGTACAGTCACAATCAAGTCCCACAGGACCTTGCTCACAAAGGCAATTAATGCAAAGCAAAAGCTACAATACAATGAATAACAAACACCTGAATAATACACAATCCAGCCTATTGTCTGTACCTCCTTAAACATAACCAAACCATCTACTTTTACATAAATGGTTATCAATATTATTTTTCCACAGTCCCTTTGGGTCTGAGTTATCAAAGCTGCACTGTATCTATTTACACACGCTGTTCAATTCCCACAGAGGTTTGTCCCCTATTATTGTATATTAATACATCTAAGAAGTAACATTTATGCAAGACTTAAAAATGCTATAATCTGGTCGTGGAGAAGATAAAACGTCTTCTCTCTCTCTCCAGTTTGATGACTTTTTGGCACATCTCTTTTCTCCTCTTCAGCAGGACAGGATCTGCTATATACACCTAATGTCAAAAAATCTCATGTATGAGTTCTACTTCTCTTCTTCCCTTCCAGCTCCTCTAGTTCAACCATGTTGACCTCTAATAGGACACTTTCTGAAGGACATCAATGCTGATGCAGCTGTTCAACACACCAGAAAAATAGTTACCTTACCCCTATATTAGAGTAATTCCAATCAGGAAGAATGAATTCAGAAACTAAAGGTCAGAAGGTTCATATTCCCTACACTGTATTTTTAACAAAATCATTTTCTGGAGCACCTTGTTGCTAGTCTTCCACCCTGCTCTGACAGATGTAAGCAAGGCAGTCTTCTCAGAACTTCCCTTCACCAGATCTGCCCTTTGGCTTCCATTTTGATACCTTAAGACTGAATTGAGAACCCACCTCAGATTTTCTAGTTTGCCTTATCTGAGACAGCTAAGGTACACAAGACTTACCAATTTTGAAACTTTAAATTTGAGGATCTCGAACTTTGAATGGATTTCTGCATCTGTCCAACTGAAATCAGCAGACTTCCCAGTTACAACACCTTGTCCTGACAGCTAAGTCACCATCATGAGAGGATAGGAAGTTTGTCCTTTAAGTGCTGGAAGTTTCAGGTGAATACTGCCACTTTTATACTGGAGAAACTGTACTACAGAACTAAGACTGAATAGCCATTTAATTAACTTGCATAGCTGATCATCACTGATCACATTAAGTGAAGCATCCCTTTTTCAAGTATACTTAATGAATGAAGTAGCTGCCTGAGGGATACTGGATGGTAGTATTGCATTATTTTTGTAACTACCAAGTTTTAAAATAAGGTTAGCACTAATCCAAATTCAAGCTCTATTTCAACATCACAGTGCACGGCTATGTCATGTGGAGGCTATCCAGCTAGATTCTCCTCATATAAACAGAATGGAATTGCAGGCAAAGACCAGAATGGTTTCTACTTTCTGGCAAAACACACACCATTTTGGCCTTCAGCAATTAAAATTTTGGACTGACATGACACTCAGAAGGCAAGTTTCTCAGAAAAATGCTCAGGCAGTAAAGTAGTATCAGAAGTCTATATGAGGAGACCAGTCTATGATTACACATCGGCTGCTATGTCTTTGCCACTTACCCCCTTCCTTGATAAACCTCCCCCCCCCCCCCCCCCCCCCCCCCCAGTTTGGCATAAATGTGTTTGAAGCCTCACCTTAAGGAAAGCCTACCTAGCTTAAGTGTACTACTTGCTCTACCAGAATCATACATCAGCTTTCATTTTTCCGAACAAGGAACATTCTCTTGAGGATATATTTTTTCCAAAGGAGAGCATATATTTATGCTCCTGGTTTCATTCATAAGATAAGGAAATTGTTACAAGCGTATAATATTCCTGAATAGTCTTCTAGCAAAAGGTGGAGGTATGCCATTCATACTCATCTCTACCCTGGAAAGTATCGTATGAGGACTATGGAGGACGGGATGGGGAGGTAATAGCATTAGCAAATGTAAACAAGCCACAAATAAAGTATTTCTGAATTTAACTCAAGCAGATTGGCAGTGTGACACTATTATGAAAATCACATGGTGTATTAGCTCCACAACCTACAAAAGCACAGCTAAACATTTAAACAAAAACATGTTACATAATAAAATTAAACTACAAAATTTTTATATTCCCTTTAATTACAAAGCAAAAGCACCTCAAATATCAGTATTTCTTAAGCACTGAATCATAATCCTCATTAATAAGTTTATATTTTGTCAAAAACTCAGGCAAAACTACTGATTTTAATATCAGTGCTGCTTGACTGATATGCTTATAGACATACTTAGGTAGTTTGAAAACATCCTACACAGTTATTAACTGAATAATGGAAAAATCTAATAATGGAAACTTCTAATTCTTTAGACTAGAAATCATCATTCTCGTTGTAAGCAGAACAGGACAGCATTCCATATAATCAACATGACTGAAATTCAGCACATTTGGTGTTAAATTTCAGGAGCTTCCTTAAAAAAACACTCTGAAATTATAAACTGAAATTTGTCTTACATTTTGGGTACAAAGGAGCTTCAATTAAAAAAAGAGAACTGGGCTACGCAGATAAATATTAAAGAAGATGGGAAAGTCAAACAATAAAAAACACCTCTTTGCTTTTTAATGCTTAAAACTTTGCAAGCTCATTTAGTTCTTGCAGCCACAGCAGCATTACTTAATGCATGAACAACACAAGTAGTAGGAAAAAAACCCAGAAATGTTATTAGTAAAAGACTTACCAAGAAGGGCAGGCATGTTCTGAAATACTCTCAGGAGCTCAGGGGTAAGACATGGACTATTCTCCAATGTCACTAACCTAAGAACAATTAAGAAAAATATTTCAGATGATCTATGAGTAACATTAAGCAATCATTTTGACAGATGTAAAACACTTGTTTTCTGTAACAATTAGTGTAACAATGTGTAACAATTACTTGAAGCATATTTCAGGTGCAGCAGTAGTCCTTACAACACACCCATCAGTATAGGCATGGGTCTTGGTAAGGTAGGAAAAGAAAGAAAAACATGCTACTGTCTTTTTATAAAGACAACATAACCTCCAAAATGCAGCAGTGAGAATATTTAAGTACCCAGCTTGGGAACTCAGAGAAGGTGGGTAGTGAGGAATATTCCTGGTATAAGGATAAAGCGTGTAGTGCTCTACACCTCAAAGGAGCAGCTGTGGCAGCAACCAGCTCAAACATTTTTTTTTTTTTTTAGGTCTGAAATGATGCATTGATTACCATACAAAAAAAGCATAACTATATGCACAGCATTGTTTGCATCAATTTAGAATTCCTGAAGTTTGAAAACCGCAGCTATAAATTAAATTCATACTTAAAGCTGCAGCAACACTCTCCAGTCTGTTCCTAGATCTTAGGTGTGGGATTACTGTATTTAAATAACGTTTCTGATTACATAAAGTATCTTAGCTGTTCTTCTCCTCTTGAAGAAGCTATTAGAGTCCCAGCTGTCCCTGCCAGTTCCATACAGATCCCTCTGATGCTCTAGGACACCTTAAAATATCATTCTTCTGCACAGGCATTAGAATAACAACCTCGAGATCAGTATTATTGAGAAGATATAGAAGTTCTGAACTGATACATTAAAAAGGACCCTGTGAATCTTAGTTTTGCTGCGCCTACAATACATTATTTGTAGGTTAATTATATGTAATTCAAATGCTCATCTACAATTTAGATTAAAGGAATTCCTCACTATTTCAAGACAAACTCAACATATTCCTTTTCGGCAGGAAAGAGGTATGCTGAATTCGGTCCAGGCAACAGTTTCCTCTTCCTAGAGTGTCAGCTGTACCAGAAAAAAACGCAAATTAGGCTCATGGCAAACTGAGCAGAGTGCCACTTCTTGTTTTATGTTCAGTCACCAAACAGCTTGAGGTCTGGAAGAAAACTTCTAGCTTTTATCCTTGTAAACTCACCACCTCTTCCAGCAACCAGCTCTAAGAATCATTGGGTCATTTTGCTTCCAAAGGTAAGCACATCAAGTTGTTAGTGTAGCATGCACACTACAGTGAGTCTAGTCTTTTTGTCTTGCTGTCGAATATCACAGTAGAGCTGTCTCTTACTACCAGCTGCCTAAAAATGAATAATCTACTCAGTTATTTTTGATTGTGTTTCTTTTATTAAGTTCCTACACTCATCTCTTCTGAGAGAACGTATGATAACAGATGATATCAAGGTAAGATAGCAGGAACATAAATTCTTAATACATTAAAAGCTTTTTTAAAATCTTTTTTTTTTCATCTGGTGGTACAAAAAAATAACATTTTAAAAATTAGAAACTGATAAAGAAGATTCTTACCACAACTCTAAACCATCTTCAAGAAGATAGACATGTGGAGGCTGAGAAACATCTGTACTTAGCTGAATAACTGGAAGTAGGAAAGGATAGAGATTTTTGCTGTCTGCTCCCAGTCCCTATAAAAGTAAATAAAAACTGTAAAATACTTCAAAAACCTCAAATCAAGTATTTCAAGAATAGCATTGAAAAAGATCTGTGATGCTGTTCTATTCACATACTGTAAACATGCACTCAAGAAATCAAAGTTTGAACTTGCATGCATTTCATACAACATGGTCTGATACTCCTGAGCTTTCTCTCAACATATCTTGAGAGCATCACATAAGTTTTTTAAAAACAAGCAGTTTACCAATGGTCTGCAAGAAAAAAGTATATACAGTACACATTCATTGGTCATTCTCGTTCTGAGAAAAGCCACAGTTCTAATAAATAGTAAATGACTAAATGCTGAACAAAATGTTTTAAAGATCAAGAAAATAATTACCCTTTGGAACTTTTCACATACTAAACCTTTGACATATTCTAAGAATCAGGAGAAGGGTTACACAAAGATCACCTGATGACAGTGACATATTTTTTACATGATCCATGAGCCATACACAAAGATAGCTTCCCAAGAATGCAGAGTAAAGAATTTTTTCAGCAACCATTTAATAAGGAAACCCAATTTTTAAAAATTAGTTAAAGATAATAACTGTCAAAACTAATCACAGATTAAAACTAATCTTAAAAGTAATGGAATTTTTAAATTGGGATCTACTGCCTACTTTATAACATAAACATAATGATGTGGAAAAGAAACCGAGGCTAGGTGAATGCTGCTTTTGCATAATTACTATATGTGGCAACTGGTAAGTTTAAAATTATTTGATATATCTAAGCTAAGGCTTCTTTGTGGAATTATTTATTTAAACAAATTTGTCCTAAGCGAAAAACAATCTCCCATCTATTTGTCTAATCTTTGTGCCTATCTGTATTTTTGGCCTCCACAGACATCAGTAACAAGAAGTTCTACAATTTGTTTATTTTGAAAATATATTTTGTATTTGTTTGAAATAACTCCACTTTTACAAAGAACCTTATTTTTTCTTTTAGTTGCAATGTCTAGTCATTTGTCTTCCACTTTCTTTCCACTGCTAACCTCTGTAATACCATCCTCTTAGTCATGCATTTCTGCAACTTCAAGACTGCCTGCATATTCAGTCTGTTCCTGTATGGACACTGCCCTACATCCCAGGAGCGCTTCCTTGGACGTTGCTAGTCCTACTACATTTCTTTTTGAGATGTAGTAGGAGTTGGAGAAGGTGGAATGGTAAATAGTCCATATTAAAGAAGTACTTAATAGCAGAAATTCTGCAGACAACATAGCTATGTATTGTTTTATTAGTCAGTCTTTTCTCAGGAACGTGTCACATTTTATCTGCATTTTTACTGCCAGCAACACAGATATTTCATGATATTTCAAGTCAAGGATTATTTAATTATACCAAAATTCTTGGTCAAGACAACCCAAAGAGTTGTGATGAATAGTTAAACGCAGTTGGCAGACAGTCACAAATGGTGTTCCCCAGGGCTCAGTTTGGGGCCAGTGCAGTTTAATATCTTTATCAATTATCTGGATCAGGGTATTGAGCGCACCCTCAGTACGTTTGCAGGTGACACCAAATTGGGCAGGAGCGTTGATCTGCTTGAGGGTAGGAAGGCTCTGCGGAGGGACCTTGATAGGCTGGATTGATGGGCTGAGGACAACTTTTGAGGTTCATGAAGACTGACTGTCAGGTCCTGCACTTGGGTCACAACAAATCCATGCAATGCTACAGGCCTGGGGAAGAGTGGCTGTAGAGCTGCCCAGTGGAGAAGGACCTGGGGGTGCTGGTCAACAGCCAGCTGAACATGAGCCAGCAGTGTGCTCAGGCAGCCAAGGCGGCCAACAGCATCCTGGCTTGTATCAGGAATAGTGTGGCCAGCAGGAGCAGGGAGGTGATCGTGCCCCTGTACTTGGCACTGTTGGGGCCACACCTCAAATACCGTGTTCAGTTTTGGGCCCCTCACTACAAGAAGGACAATGAAGTGCTGGAGCATGTCCAGCAGAGGGCAACAAATCTGGTGAAGGGTCTAGAGCACAAGTCTTATGAGAGCAGCTGAGGGAACTGGGACTGTTTAGCCTGGAGAAAAGGAGGCTGAGGGGACCGTATCACTCTCTACAGCTACTGAAAGGAGGTTGTAGTGAGGTGGGGGTTGGTCTTGTCTCCCAAGTAGCAAGTGATAGTGACAAGATGAAAGGAAATGGCCTCAAGTTCTGTCAGGGAAGGTTTAGATTGGATATTAGGAAAAATTTCTTCACTGAAAGGGTTGTCAGGGATTGGAACAGGCTGCCCAGGAAAGTGGTAGAGCCACCATCCCTGGAGGTATTTAAAAGATGTGTAGATGTGGCACTTCAGGCCATGGTTTAGTGGTGAACTTAGTAGTGTTGGGTTATCGGCTGGACTCGATGATCTTAAAGAGTCTTTTGACTATGATTCTAAAAGGTCAAAACTCATTTACCTGACTACCACCAACTTTCATTTAGATACAATGCTGGTCAACATAGCTATTAGCGTTATATGACAAATTCTAGGACCACAGGCTGTCTCACTTTCTTTATTTGTGAGAACTGTAAGATACGAGTGAACTAAACAAACTTAGCTAAATAAACAATATGGGCAAATGAAACCTAATGTTGATAAATGTGAACAATATATTCTAGAAAGGAAAAGTTCCCTACAACACACAGATACAAAAAAAAAATTCCACAAGTATCTACAGAAAAACAATGGTCTAAGAATCATTACGTTCACCTCTATTCTCAGTGTTACTATCACTTATTGTACTTTGAAGCCACAGTCACGAACAAAGGTAAGGTAACAGACCCTGGCTCAGACTTTTTAGTAGTTCTGATCATTCCATTTTAAAATGAACATTAAAAGAGGAGATATTCAAGTATACCTAAAAGGAAAATAATGAGCATAGATAAATTCTCAAAAAATAAAAAAAATCTAAAAGATTCAAATGCAAGTAACAGGATACAATATAAATTGATTACATAACAAAGCAGGCAGCTCAGAGCTGCTATTATCTCTGTTTCATATAACATATGAACAAAGCAGAAAAAAACATCAGAAAAGCTAGGAAATATAAAACTTTTTTCCCATATATTATATAAAAATGGTGCAGAAATCATTGCCAAAGTATGTAATAGGTACCAGAGGTTATGCAGTAGAAAGGTGATGGTAAAAGTGGTAACAAAAAAAAGGTCTGGAATTCTAAATAAACCAGATGACCCAAGATTAGTCAATGACAACCAACACCCTTGAGACATTAAACCTAACAGTTGTGATTTAAACAAGAAACATTTGGCATAATCTGAATTAAAATGCAAATGTGAAGAACAGGCAAAGTGAAACTTCTTGTGGTGGTCCATATCTTGGCCTATGATTTAAAAATGGCTCATCTTCCCAGGAAGTTTGGATCCCAGAAAAAAATTCCACCTCCCTGGGAGCTGAACAGAAAGCAACGGGGAAACAGACGTGCCTACACTGTAGAAACAAGTCTGAACCATACACAATGATTGTGAGAAGACATTGACACTCTTAATGCCAGCTGGGAAATACAGGAAGCCAGAATCAGCTTTTTCTCAGACAATACAAAGTCACTAAAGGAGGTTCAATTCCAAGATTAGAAAAACAAAACCCACTCCAGAACACAAGCGAATTTGCCTAATGAACTGCTTTTACTGTCCCTGAGAGCAAAATAGTTAAGTCCTTAACTTCAGCCATGTTTACCTCCACTATCAAAAAACCATCTTTGCTGTAAGACTGAAAAGCTTTTAAAAACAGCCTATAAAGCCCAAATATACCTTATTTTTACCTATACACCTATATATACCTACACACAAAAACACACAAAAAATATAGGCATGTCTGAGAAAGAACTGTAGGAGATACTGACAACATTTATGTGATTCTGGTCTTTTACCTGGACGAGATGGATTAGGGTGGTTAGAATGGCACATCGTAGCATATTGTGCTCCTCACTCTGTTTCCAAAGCAGTGGTAAATACTGAACCAAACATCCTACATATGGTCGTATCTGAAGTTCAGAACACAAATTTCTTTCTCAATGTGTGAAACAAAGCCATTAATTTATCCCAAGCATCATTTCTAAAACATTTAGAACTGCTTTTCTAACATAAAAATACACTTTGCTTTAATTTACTCCTCTTCTGTCTTCCTAAAACGCTGTATTCCATACTCTGCAACTCAAGTAACTTCACACTGTGCAGTGGTTTGATAAGAACATAGTAGTTACAGTAACATTTGTGCATGGCAATCAGGCTTGAGTAATAAATTGAACACCAAAAATACTTAATTTTGTAACCACAGATATTTTCATAATAATATATTCTTTACTTAAGAGAGGATTCCTAAATATCAGCATCCTTTAAGACAACCAGAAACAGATCCAGTTCAAAAAAAAAAAAAGAAAAATGCTAAATAATCTCTGAAGTTACTCATGCTTTGAGCAGGGCTTGGACTACATTACCTCCAGTGGTTTGTCCCAGTCTGAATTTATTCTATGATGCTCTACAATACTAAAAAGTAAATCTAGTTGTCTTCTGAAGTATTTTACTAGGCATTAACTTAGACAGACTCAAAGGTTCTTTCTCAACTTGTTTTTTCTGCTGCTTCTCCAGCTGATCTAAAGAGCAGAGAAATCTGCTGTCACATTGACTTTTACTACAAGGGAAAATTAGGAAAGCTTCACTTGGCTCTCAGAGAGAACTGACTACGTGTAGACAGAGAAGACAGGCTAAAAGCCACGCATGAACTCTGTCCTTCGTACAGTAATACTGCAAAAAAAGACCCTCAGAGAAAAGCAGTCAACACTTTGGTTTTTAATTCTTCGATTTCTTCATGTATAAGCTGAAGAATATACTTTAACACTAAGAAGGAAATACTGAAGATTCATAATGTGAACCTGAGACTTTTTATGCAGTTAAGGAGACTGCTGTGTAGGCAATCCTGATACTTATCAGTGCCAATGAGAGATTCCAAATCTAACTGCAGCGTCCCTAGGAGTGTGAAGCGTTTTCTGCACCAAAATGTCTCTTCTAATATCTAAGTTTTAATAAAATACTTGTTCATGTATAAGAAAAGACAATTAAAATAAATTATAACTAAAAAAAAGAAAACTGCAAGAAGCGCAATAACGTAGGCGGGGAAGTCTTTCTGTACTCTAAAAAATACATAGTAAATAAAGGAAATAGTAACTGAGCAAGAACATTTTACACAAGAGATAAATGAGAACTGAAAAGTGAAAGGAGAACCAAATAATGCAAACAATGCAGGCATCTACTGTAACAATAACCAGGCTATTAGCCAATGACATTTTTCTACCAGCTTTGTATAAGCCAAAGCCATCAGATCCTCCTCTGTGTTCTTCGTGCAAAGCCAACACTGAAATCTGTGTAAAAAAATTATATATATATTTACCTGCATATTGACTCTTTCAATCACACAAGACAGAACGTGAAGAACATGCATTTTGGTGTCACATTGTGTTACTTCCTGAAGCAGCTCAAAGAGCAGTGTAAACATGGATTCCAGATACTAAAAGAAAAATAAACCACTATGGATTAGACCACCAAATATACAATCGGTGCCATGAATTGGTGATTTTCCTGTATGCTTGCAACTCTAAGATGTCTGTGAACTTTGAAAGACACTTGCAAAGCGTGCAAAATGTTACTCTTCCATTTGGAAAAATGCATACTAGCCAACCACTGCCTAAACAACATAGAAAATTTCAGATATGCTCTTACGTAACGGTTCAAATGTGATCAGTTTGAACATCCAGCATGTTCATGTTCTGGTAAGCATGAACATGACTTCACAGTTAACACACTAGAAACCTGAAGGCCGTCTCTCCAGGAGGAGTACTTTGTTATGGTCAAAGCAAAGGTAGGGTCTTCCAGCTTTTGGGTCAGCAGATAGAATTTAGATATTGAACTGAAAAAAAAAAATCTGAAACAACGCCAATGTTCACAGAGCAGATGCACTCTGTGTTCTTTAGTTTGCTCTCAAGAGAGTTGCAGTTAATGTGCAAGTCATAATCAAATGAGAAGAAAAAGTACCTGCTAAATCTGAGTGAACAAAATAGATCTTTGCCCTATTTATAGCTAACATTTCATTTTTTACTTAATGACAAGGTAATGGCCACTGTAAACAACACAAACAGAGGAGACCGAGAAAATCTATGATTTTGAGGCGCTGTTTTAACCACACTCTTACATTTAGTAACTGAGTGAAACAGCAGGTTAGAAAGTCCTGTGGAAGCAGGCATACTGGAAAGTCACACTGGCATATAAACTTATTTGTTGAAGACAGCACTCCTATTGTCTTAGCATGAAGAAACTTAGCAGCTGGTAACACACAGTGTATATAGTACTAAACACAATGCTAGGGCGTTGTTCAGAGTCCTAACACTACAAGGTTTTGAATTGTCTTTCTGTATCCTGCACATTAACAGCCTTCACAGCAGCAGTATGAGTCTTTACAGGGTTTGGCCTATGAAGGCTTAAAAGAAAAAAATACACGCACACTGATCACTAAGTAGTGTGGTATGAAATGAAGTTGGAAATAATTTTTTTCCTGGTTCAAAGTGAAATTGGAAAATACTTTTTCCTGCTTTCCTCTACGGATCTATCTGCTCACCAGAATATGCCCATATAAATGCTCTTACCAGCAAGAACTGGTCAGTTGTGAACTCAAAGTCATCTACAGGTACACGACCATTAAGGAAAAATAATACAGGTTGCGTGTGGATAAGAGATGCAAATAAGCAAATATTCCACAGGTACACAAAAATCATAACGTGAAGAATTTGGTAGTAAGTTTGAAATGGTTTACTTTCCAGTAACTCTGAATCAAGCACTAATCAAACGTCTTTGCCAATAAAAGGATATTTAACTTCAGTGTCGTAGCTGTCTCAATACGGACCTGAAAGACAGAAGTCAAGAAGCATCACGCATACGTCCATTAAACATTCTGATTATCAACTTAATATCTGACAATATCAAACCAGTGGCTGCTTTGGCAGTTTGCATCATTCTATGCATCCTGTCATTGTCTAAGAAATGTATTTAGTCCTACCCAAACATTTTAATTTGCTTTCATTTTATTACCCTTTGCAGTCCATTTGGCATTGCTAAAGCGGTACCACCTGGAGAAACTACTCAGGCAAAACTTTCACAAAGGTCAGGAAAGAATTAAACAAGAAGATATCTAGCCTGCAATAACAACTCTTGCAACAGAGCAGGAGTTTAACTTGGGGTTAACCTCATGGCTTGCTGCCACCCAAAAGGCACAGAGTCAAAGCAACTCAACCAGTTAGCATGGTCCTCCCTGGTAGATGTTCAGATGCTCAGAAAGCATTAACTGAAAACGGTCACAACACTGACACAGAAGCACATCCTGCTCTGCTCAAGCTGCCTAGAATCACAGAAATAACTGTTATGACTGCCAATTTCCAATATTTAGCTGACAACCTAGCTGGGTTTATTTGGTTCATTTGTTGTGGCTGCTAGGTCTGCTGCTTTGAAAATAAAAACACAAAAGAAACAATCACAAGAACAGCTGCTCAACGAAACCTCACCTGCTGGCAAATTGAAACTAGCTTAAAACCACACAATTGTACTCAACCAGCTTAGCAAACAGTGCCCTTTATCATATTCGGTTAGAAAATAACTATGCTGATGCTTAAATAATACTGTATACAGCAGGGACGAGTCACAGAATAACCCTGTCTTATCCACACAACGTGTTCATTTGTTTATAAATCATTTCTCTCAAGACACCTCACAACTTTCTTCTTACAAAAACCAGACTGTTGCTATGGCCAGTCACCTTCCCAAAGTCATCACCTAGAAAAGATCTTAAGGGCTCGTTTCATGTCTTTGACATTGCTGTTCAACATCTCCACAATGAAACACCCCTACAACTCCCCAGTTGATTATCTTGTACAAGACACAACAGACTTTAAGGTGTGATGTTATGAAGCTCTCAATCAAGTTTACACAAGGTATGGTATTTATGCTTCACCTGTATTTACAGAACAAATGCGTAATCCAAAACATTACCTACTGGTACTTACCACTAAGTCCTGGTCTTGAAGCAAGTTACGAATTGCCTCATATAACATGGGTCTCAAGTCTGACTGGAATTTTACAGAAATCCACTGTCCAATCAGCCAAATTACTCTTCGGCGTATTGCTTTATATCTTTAAGAGTGAGGAGGGGGGGAAAAACAAACACCATTGTATTCTTTAACTCATTTCACTTGCTGTTCAAGAATACTTTGAAGAAGTAAGAATGTGAACAACTATGAGCTGTGTGCACAGCATAAAAATGCCAAAGCCAGAACATGTTACAAAGACCATGGCAGCCTTATTCACAGATCAGGGCTTGGGCGGCACAACAACAAAGGATCAATCATATATATGCAAGACCTCATTACTTCCTGCTAAGACCTCATTACTTACTGCTTTTCTGACATTTAGCCTAACCATTGGAGTGCTTGGCCATTGGTGGATAGCAAGGTGAAGTTGAGTCACACACAAAAAAACCCAAACACAAGACTAAGGGAAAAGGAAATAAATCATCAGGAGACACCAGGTAAACAACTGTGGCACTTACTCTGTGACTCTGAAGTAAGGTTATACATCCATAAGTAAGTAATTAATTTTTTAAAAAATATATTGTAATGAAAAGAAGCATTTTAATATTTCTAAGTTTAGCAGAGTCTTCCACTCAACATGAAATTGAATGGTATTTGTAAAGACAGTGCTTGTAACTAGCATTTGGAAATTAAAAAAGCTGGCTGGCAACTCATTAAGGAAAATCATTTACAATTTATAATAGCTCCTAAAGGTATGAGCAAGCAAATTAGTTTATATTTCAGATGCAATCAGGCCTGGTAAGACAAACTTAAAGTGTAGAAGAAAAAAATAGTAAAGTTCTTCAAAGGACATTAGGGTCACTGCCAATGAGATGGCAGTGAGAAAAACAGGACGTGCTTATTCAGAGTCAAAGGGTTCGCGGGAACTCCTCTGATGAGGAGTAGCACCTACAACAGCAGTCACTGTCCTTCCCCTGAGGGTAGAGTGACAGTTTGAGTAAGAGGATGGACAGCCTGTACTGGGGTGACGAGACCAATCTTTCAAAACACCCTATGGTATCTGCTAAACAAAAAAACCAACCAAACAAAACACCCGTACTTTTGTGAAGGCCACCCAAGTGAAGGGGACCTTGGTGAGAAGGAAAACCCGCTGCAGATGGGCTATATAATACACTTTATGTAGAACCAGCCTGTGATCATTCACACTTCACAACACAAATCCTTACTTCCCCACTTTACTGCCAGCAAAATTAACTGAAGCATGCTACAGAAGGCTTGTATTTAAACTAGTAGAGAAGAACAAATCACTGTTATGGCTAAGCTCCCACCCTACAGAGACTATTTCCACAGATTTCAGTTGGATTTTGCTGCCTAAAGGGCTCTGCGGTCTCAGGAGGCCTAAATACCTTTCTTTCAAGGAGCAAAGGTGGCTGTCCTGAGAAAGTTTACTCAACTCAAACATATGCAAGAGGCCAGACTTGTAATATTATTACAGAACCCTGGAAGCATCCACCACACCAGTAATTCAGCCACACACAGAAACTCTCAGGAACACTGCCGCTTCTGTGACTGTGTCAGTCACCTGTATGGATTTCATACCTCTGCTCATTTAGTGGGTATGTTTAAATCTTGAGTATTTTTAAAGGCTGCAATTATTAGACATCATATTTTACCACATTTGTATCAACAGTTTGTATATAAACAATGAAGGCATAACAAACCAAGGTGTTTACCTGTCATGAGAAACCTGTAGTTCTGCTAATAGCTGACTTTTAAACCACTGGTCAAAATCCACACTATCAAACAGTTCATAAGCAGCCAGTCCAACCGCATTATATACTGGGGAAAAACAACAGTTATGCTTATTGTTTGCTTCCATGTTTAGTTTTTAATACTAAATAATCAGACTCATTTAAGTTTCAAAAAACATTTTTGATAACCTGAGTGTAATACAGAAAACAAAACCAAAGCATATCTTTCTGATGAAAGATATCACCAGACCATGGCAAAGGGAACTATGGAGGAAATTTTAGTCAAAGAAAGGTGTTACAGAAGAAAATTCAGACTCTTGAAAATAGCCAAAAGCCAGAAGGACAATATAGATCTTATTCTAACACCAAGAATGGTGCCTTCACAGGTCTTAGCCAATTCTTCTCTTTTGCCATAAAATCTCCTTACTTGTAAGGTGGACAGAGTATCTCCATGGAAGCACTGCAGCTCATTTATGTGCAGAGAGGAAAGGACGGGACAGTAAGGGAGATTGTCTAAGGGTTTGTTTCACAAAAAGGCTGAAAAAGGGACCATATTTTTACAAAAGCATTTCAAAAAGGGAAGACTGTCATCAAGTGCAAGGAGAAACAGGTTTTAGGTCCTACTCTCCAAACGTCTTAAAAAATAAATCTTGCAAATTCTTCACATACTTTTTAAGAAGTCAAGCACATACACAAAAGTGCCTCTGTTACTTCAAAGGTAAAGTAAATTTAATTTACCAGCATCTTTAATAAGTATAGCGCTGCTATCTTCCATGTTGGTAGATCCTACAAGACAAAGTTCAAATAAAGAAAAAAGCATAACTAAAACAAAGAGCGCAGTCAACTTTGCACTTTTACACTTTCAGTAATGATGCTGTGAATTAATCCTGCTTCCCTGTTTTCTTTTACATTAACAAGTTCAGTTATTTGAATTTTTGTACTTTCTTCAGTAAATACACTAAAATCAAATCTCTGCTTTCACATGCTATTTTCAGTGAGTTCTTCGGAGCTGAACATTTTTAACAGCCACATGCAAGAAAGTCAGAAGCGTGTATTTTATTAAATGAACAGATTCAAAACCCAAAAATTGCTGAACACTGTTGACGATCTGGTATTATTTCCAAAGAATTTTAAAATATCAATATGTCCTTTCAAAAATACAAAGTGAATGCACTATATAAAAACAGACATCACAGGGTAAAATTGTTTAACAGTTCACAAAATAAAATGTAAAGAACTCTACATTTTACAGTTCCTTTTTTTCCCCCCCCCAAAAAAAAACTTACCTTGTAGACTGTGAACCATTTCTAAAAGCACTGGGGTGAGAGTCTGATTATATTCATGGAAAATATCAAAAAAGAGAACTTCCGTGCATGGCTGAAAAATTAAAAGATCTGTTTCAGAATCTATCAAAATGCAGGCAACTAAGAAATTTTAGCAAAAAATGTATTTAAGTGCTGCATTTCTCGCACCAAAGGTGCGGCAGAATTACTATTACGTGAAATACCACTCTGCCTACTATACAGTATGCTCAACTCCAGCAAGATTTCCACAGCTGTATCTGTATCAGCCAGTTGTGCGGTTGAAGAACACCACATCTGTGCAGTCAAACGGCTGGTGCTGAGCAGCTGGTGACCACACTGCAGATATGTCATGGTTTCTTTTTGCATTAGCTTGAGCTGAGTCACCTGGACCAAACACCCGCTTGCACTTGGAAAACACTAGATGCACAGGGTTGTGTGTTCTAGTTTTGCAATGAAAGTAACACAGCAAATGAACTTTGAAACCTCTCTGCAAAGCAAACCACAGCAGCAATAATTGGGAGATTTACTACCACAGCATACTTTCAATCTGAACTAAAATGCTAACACAGATGCATCTGAAATGTTCTTCGCTCACTATATCTACTAATAAAGAGTCGCAACTGATAACATCAGTTACCAGTTTAAAGAGGAGACAACTCCTACTGCATTTAATAACCATCAGATACTACAAAATACAAATGCTGAAGCAAACTCCTTTTCCCTCCCTCCTAGAATACAAAGAGCGTAGTTTCCAGTGTATTGCAGCACGTTTGAGCATTGAGAAATTAACAAAGTTAATTCATACTAATTCTAATGCAACTTCTTTAACAAAATAATTTTTTTGAAAAGCACAATCTTATCTTTCTACCAAATTGGTAGGTTTGGAGTTTACCAACCTCTTGTGGTTATAAGACTACCAGGAAATCCATCCAGAAATGTTGAATAGTTTTCTTTCAAACTGAAACACTTACTCTGAGACTGTACTTCCAAGAATCTCCTCCTGACTCTTCCACAGCTATTATTTCATAAAGAAAAGGAAAAAGTATTATTTCAGCCATGGCTCAAGTAAATTTCACGTATGTCAACACCATAGACTACTGAGAAATCTCCTCTTCTCAAAACAATCTCTAGAGGGAGTATTTGTCCACATAACAAGACTTCAGAAAATCAAGCAGCCAATATTGCAGTAAGCAAGTTGTAGAGGCAATGGGGATACAAAACTCTTACACCAATACCTAAACTGCAACCAACTACACAACACATTTCTTACTGAAGCCTTCAGGGTCCTCTTCCCACATCGTTAACTCTTCCTTTGTCAGCAGGAAATAGTGAGTGACTAATCTCCTACATATTTCCATTAGGGTTGGATATGTGAAAAATGCTGTCTTTATCTTATGTGCTTCAAGAGTTTCAGGACTGCTATCTGAAATAAAACACAGAAAATTCCAAATTACAGTTAAGGGGCTTAATGATCAAACAGTAGTCTAGTAAAATTAGAAAGAAATCAACAGGGAAGAAAATCTTATCCTCAGAGAAGAAAATAAAGAAAACATTTTCATCGCTGACTTTCACAACAGACTTTCAGGTGGTATGTTTTTCTAAGAAAGTTAAACTCCCAAATTAATTTACTTTGAAGAGAATTCTCTAACAACCCAATTACACTGAAGGGTCATTAGGGCTTCACAAACTATTTATGATGCTTTTTGGCTACTATGTAGTTGAAAAGAAAAACCACATACCTGCTGCTTTTGGTATTTTTGTTTTGTTTATCATTACTGAATTAGAAAAACACAAGGACCTCAAAGAAAGATTCTTTTGTACAAGTTCAGAAAGTTTATTCAAATACAATCTTAAAAAAACTTGGGTTTTTTAGGAGTTAACATCCAAAAAACAAAGCAGCAATAAAACCAAACACTGTGTGCTGTACAATCAACACAAACGCTATATATTGTCAGAAATTACATAACATAAATTTTCTATTTTAATTTATCTTAACCACCCTGTTCTCAAAAAGTCAAGTGCTATAGCTTTTATCAGAATGTGCCATGTTCTTCTTGTCTCAAGTGACCACATTTCTATTTCAAAACTCAAACACAGCTACGAACTTTCGCAAGGAGAAATACCTGTCAATAATCCGTGGATTGAGGGCATTCTAATGTATCATAAAATTATGGAGCAACGCTGAAATACATCACTCTTCTGAATAATTTTAAATGCTGGGTTTCTGTGATCGGACACATACCAGTATGTTCATGAAACTTTTTCTTCCCCCAAATTTAGAAGGAGAATGCTGTTATCTAGTGATTGCTGAATGTCAAAGTAATTTGGAAAGCTCTTATTTTTTTTAATACAGTTCAATTCTATTTTTTATTATCTCTACATAAAGCACTGTATGAAGACTCAGAATGAAACATAGTCCTACAAAGCAGACCACATAAACTGCTTTGTATTCAAACGCATGTCCAATTCAATTCACTGTGTTTCTTTATTTCAGGCTACTGTTATTAGTTAATTATGGCAAATACCCCATTTTGGCAAACATTTCTCAAGGGAAAGATGCATCAAACCAATTGATGAATTTGGGTTATTCACCAAACCCCATCCCTTAATACTTTTTAAAACTACTTCAATGAAAACCAAAACAATCAACAAGGAGAAGATATTTACGCTACTTATGTATATGAAACTACTTCAGCAAGTCAATGTCTCTCTCTATATATTAATACTTTAACCATCAATATAAGAATTATCAATGTAGAGACAGAAGCACACATTACTACCTATTAAAACATAAAGTCCTGCAAAAGAATGTCTTCAAGGAGTTTTACTGTTGGGAGCAACTAGCAAAAGTTTCTCAAGAGACAAGAAAACATTTTGAGTAAATAGCAGCAGTACCTTCAAGATTTTTAGATGGCTTGTAAGCATCATTTTTTACAATCATCTTAATGAGATTCATGCACTGTACAATAAACCGCTCAAATACAATTCCTTCACCAGCCTCTGTGAAAACATAGCTTACAGCAAACTCCAATGACCGCTGAATCAAAGGGATGAATGAAAAAGGATGCTGATCCAAGAAGTCTAAAAGCTACAAATCAAGGAAGGAGAAGAGCAAGAAAGAAATCAAATTACTTTTTGCGCAAGTCTTTTAGTAAATGTTTTCATAAATTAGTTGCCAAAACCAAGAGCCAATTTATATAAAATCAGAGAAAACTCAACACAGACAGGAGACTAGGAAGAGATCAGTACCAATGGCCAATGAAGCATCACTTTGCCCTGAACTTCTTCGTTCATGTTCAATATGACCTTTTTTTTTAAGTTTACGGGACAATAACCGTTTTCAACCACACCAACTTGCTGGCAACACAATACATAAAACATATCAGCCACACCTAAAACCCTGAACATTTCAGTTTAAAAAAATTCAAAACTATATTTCATAACAAAGAAGTTTTAAGTTGCAGTACCTTCCATTTCTTTAAAAGATCTGAAATCTTTTGGCTTTAAGGTACATACATAGCTGAATGGGACTGTTCCTCCAGAACGGTAAACTATTCAGTAACTGAATGGAGAATTTACTTACCACTTTAGTGAACAGAATTATAGTCTTTTCTAGACGGTCTCTGCATACGTTTTCTGCTCTTACACTTCTACCTGGTAAATCAGATATTTAACAACTATCATTTTTTTCAGACTTTCCTTCTCCTTCTGGAGAGCTCAGTTTTAAAAAATTAACACTGGACAACAACTTGTTTTACATGTATTTTGAGCATTATGGCAGCCGGAAAACACTTCCATGGCAGAATAAATTCAAATTCAAGGTTAAGGTAATGGGTACTGGGGTGGGGTCGGGGTATGTGGAATCTTTAACCCTGACTCTCAGCTGCTTTGAAATTCACAGTAACTGACCAGAATAAAACAATTTGGGCATCATTACAGACAACTCAATGACAAAAGACAGTTAAAATAATGCAAACAAGTACTAGCATAGACAGGAAGTAGGAAAGCATCAAAAAGATGAAAATGCCCTTTTATGAAAATGATGCTTTATCCTTACTACGTAACACTATGTGCTTTTCTACAAACGCCACCTTAAAAAAACCTATCGATTATGGACACTGGAAAACATTCTGAACTTACAAAAAATAGATGAAGTTTTTATAACAAAAGAGAAAAGCAAGAAGAGCCATAATGAAGGCATGCAGGCAAAAACCACGATGTGATAAATGCATACCACACACTAACCTTGTGAGGGAGGCATGCCCGCTTTTGCAGAACAACTTATTGAGTAGAGAAGTGGAAATGGGAAGCTTCAGCTCAGTTCTTGTCTTAGGACATTGAAACCCCACAGGCCTCAGGTTCTAGGGGACTATGATAACCACCAAGCCTCAGGATGGGATGGCCTTCAATTCAGTCTACTAAAGCTAGGCAGCTATCTCACAAAAAGTGAAAGAAGGGCCAGAAAGGGCATGCTATAGTATACTAGAAGGGGCAAACACTTGCATGCAAAGCAACCTGCATTTCAGACGAGCATCAAAGGGATTTTATTTTGGTACTGAACACAGTGGCGGTCTCCATCTTTTCTAGAAACAAGGCTCAGAGCCCATATCAGCCCCTCTCACCTAAGTACAGTGTCCCAAGCCAGGTACCTTCCTTTATAATCAAACAATTCTTTCTAATCAGTTTAGACATGTATTCTCAGAGTAAGTGTTGCTGAATCCCAGAAGAATGACCTGACAGGCTTCAGATGAATGCATGGCTCACACCAGCTCTACTACAAGTGTACCAGCAAGAAAAGAGCAGTGAGTTCAGACGCAGCACTGCCAAACACCACCTTTCTGCTTGCTCAGCTAACTTTGCTGCAAAAGCACTAACACCTGCCAATTATGCTTGTATTTCTGCTGACAGTGTTAACCTGCAGTTGCCTGTTGCACAATACTACTCTTCCAGTTATAAAGTATAGATAGCAGAATGTCCTCTTTATTTCCCATTTGACACTTACCAAAATACATGGCAAACTCCAGAAGAAAGAAAAACATAAAACCCGCCCAAAGAAGAAATTGCAGGATGGTCTGCAGCATCATAGAAAACTGCAAATTCTAATATGGATATACTTTGTCAATCCATAGCATAAGAGTTTGGGTTTTTTAATTGGTGTTGTCACACCAAGGATAATTTCGGTGGAATTTTAGTCTGTTGATGTAAAAGGACATTTTTACTGAAGTCTTTTCTGACAGTTTCAGTGGCATTGAAAGCTTTTGGATAAGCTTTGCACTTATCCAGAATACCTTACAACTAAATGATTAATGATCAGGCACTAAACTGTATTATGTTTTCATCCAGCTTCTACCGTTTAACCACCAATACAAGGAAAAATATTCAGATACTTACTACACTCCAGAAACTGTTTTAGCCGTTCAAACACTGCATGCAGAAAACCCTGAAGAATTGAAAAGTATACGTGTCTTTTAAAGATGAAGCTTATTTTCTTTCTTTTCTTGCACCCTCCCACCCGGCTCCCCAGATGGGCCACACAGCACTGGCTTTCGTCTCACTCTGACAAATTCTATCAACAGAATTTGGTAGGACAAATACGCCATTACATTCATCATTAAATGAAAACATCCTCTTCAAATGATGGGGGACACTACAAATAAGACATCTTCCTGTAGGCAACAGGGGTGTCACTATCACAAGGCAGGTGAATTGGAAGGGGTACCTTTTCTTTTTTTAAACATCGTGCCATTGGTGTCAAAGTGTTTAACATCTATCTAGGATCTGGCAGTTCTTAACTGATGAGAGGACAACTTTGAGAGCGCGTTGCTTCATCTTCCTTCACATAACACAAGTGCGCGCTTGCAATGGTTTGGAAACATAGCTCAGACAACAACTGAAATCATCACAAAAGATTTCTAACCTAGAACTAGAAACAGAATTACATCACTTACCATCACCTCTACACTCCAGCGAGGTTCTACAAACCCATGGACTGTCAGTTTACGAAGCACTAAGGGGGGGGGGGGGAAAAAGTTACTTGTGTAGCTATTTCTCAGCCCTTGTTCCAGCAGATTTCAGAACATGATTACAATTACAGTGGCTGTGCCTTTCTTCCAATTCTCCATATCAAAAAGTACATTTCATTTCAGGCCCTTGGACGCCTCAACCATACCTAACATGAATCTGATCTTCTTCAAATTACTCTAGAATTCAGTACATTATCTGTAAAATAGTACTCCAAGAGTCACCGAATCAAGGAGAATTCTGCAAAAGCTGTAAGTATTCAACCTCTGAAAGGTTCTGCAGCAGGAAAAGCGCCAGCTACAGTCTACTAGGGCCCATAAGCTATCTTATGAATTTTCTCAGGTTTAATCACTGCCGGTAACCCAGACAAGCTGCACACTGCACCTCCTGAAACAATTCAAGACTGCTATCATCTATATTGCAAGCACCGCACACAAACATCTCGATTCCTCAAAGCAGCAAAGGACAGTAAGGATATGCATGTATTCATCCCACTGATGACTACTTGAGCATCAACCTAAAGCCTAAACTGACTGCTAAGGCTACCTCTTCACTGAACACAAGGTGAGCTTAATGCAACAAAACTCACAGTCCAGCTTCTCAGTCAAGTGCCTAAGATAGACAGATGCAAGCCTAAAATACAACGCACGTAAAAATACTGTTATGCCCTCCACCTTCCTACCTCCTAGGCTTTGACTTCTTACAACTGGCATATCAGAACAGTACAGTACTACTGAGAAACAAGAGCCCCTTCTTGCCCTTCTGTGTGAACAATCCTCCTTCTGCCTTGCTAAAGGTACAGGCAAAATAAACCAAGATTACTGCTTTTCCCAATGGGCATAGCTTTGTTAGAGAATGCTAACTCTTTACCAAAGAACCCTTACTTGTTCACTGTGAAGAAACTTATTTGACTCCGTATATTTAATATTATTCTATTATATTACCTTTCAATGACAACAACGTTCTTTCTAGAGAATTTGAGGCTGCAGCTTCATCCCCTTTACACACTTGCTGTAGGAACGTATCGGTATGATGATTCCACAAGGAACACACAAAGCTATAAATACCTGATGTAAGCTGCAAAAGGAAGAAACACCAACAATATATTTGATTTCTTGAATTTGGCTACGGCATAACAAATTCCTAAATTTTAAAAGCCAGTTTCAACTGTTGAATTACTTAATCTACATTCTTGTATATTACAGGCCACAGTGTTTCACGTACTTCTTTGTTGTACCGAGTTTTACCAATCCAAAGACCTCTTCCAGAAAAATACCTTGTCTTAATTTGAAGATGTTATGATACACTCACCTGCTTCCCTGACTACTTGGTCTATGACTCTACCACTTTAAAGGTAACTCTTCATGCCTCCTTCTTACCTAGTGATTTTCATTAAATACAGCCAAAGCTCTACAGTACAGTATCAGGCTTCAAAAATCTATCCACTCTCCTCATCGCCACCTCTCCCGCAAGACTTAAACTGTTTGCCTTAGGGCATAGTTAATACCTGAATCAGCTTACCCTGGGACACACTTAGCAGTTACACGCCTACTTCTAATAAAAATAGTACTGAACAATGCCTACACTGAAACTAACTTTTGGTTTGTTGATTGATAGCTGCAAACCCTGACTTTTTCCCTCAAATTATTTGATGTATAGAACGACAGTTTCTCGTCAGCTAGCACCAAACAAATGTCAAACTCCATTCTTATTACAAAACAGTGCTTACCTGATAAAGTTATCTGAAGTATAAAGAGAAGATAAAGAACTTTTCATTGAGTTATGGCAGCACTTGACAGCTTCAAAGTTAAGGAAGAAACTGCACTTAAGTCTGCTACGTGTGACATTGATGGCATCACAACCGCATACGACCCGTTTACTTGGTTCCTTTGACTGAGTAAAGGTGAGACAGGATAAACTCTTGATAATCATTCAATGGTGTGTTTGTGGAGTTGCAAAAACACATCACAGAATAATTATCAATAGTTTCAACCTACTCATGTTCAGGTGTTGACTCTGTGTATTGGGCAGGGTGTGTCTTTTAAATAGAACACACTAATACCAACCAATGTAGTAAGCAGTTACCACTCAGATAACATAACAAAAACAAACAAAAAACAATGTCCCCCCAAAAACCAAAACCAATTCAAAGCAGCAATAATAGTCCTAACAGTAGAATATACTCTGGATAAACCCATTGGTCTGTCATCCAATCAGCGTACCTTAGTACTACAAAAATTTTAAACAAACATTCCTGTATTAAAAACTGGGGGGACAGAACCACAAATACACAAAGTATCCAGGAGGACCCACCACATTTTTCCCATTGAAGTCATTCAGCTAGCAATTATAATTTGTATTACTGCAGGACCTAAAGACCTAGTCATGGGGCTTGGCTGCCTTAAATTCCTCTAGTCAGTAAAACACGGGCAAAGCATGTTGGTGGTGGTAAAAAGATCCCCAAAGCAGTAAAGAAATCACAACAATCGTAAAATTTCTCACTGAGGTTCTAGAGACACTAAACTGAATTGTGTGCATCCAGTTGCAAATGAGGCACCCAAAACCTTCTTGTACATTATGGTAGGACTATAAAGAAAAGTGCTCCCAGTTTAAGATAGAGGTTGTGCAGAACTACAGTTTCAGGAAAAAAAAATCAGATAACCTGTAAAAATATAACAGCATTCTTTCAAACCAGGGCCAAGAAGCAACAGGAAGACTCAAAAGCTTAATGTCAAATGAATTAGGGGAAAACTCTGTAACCGATATTCTTACTGATTTGCAGTAAATCCACGATATCACTTCTCCAGTATGTGCTACATGGCTACGTGAAATTATAAAAAAGATGTCCAAGTCCTACAGGTTTTAACACATAAAATCAATTGCTTCCTGAATGTAGTAGTACATTTTTGTTAGAAAAACAAAACTCCCTGGTTTTACTTCAAAGAGGCACCATACTCATTTAATAGACTAGGTCCAGAAAAATAGGCTCAAAAGAAAATGGAGGTTTTTAAGCATATCACCAATGGTATATAACCAGATGTTACATTTTTCTGTTTGAACTAAAGCAGCCGATTCCACCTTGGAGATTGTTAATGTAATTATAATCATAACTGTACTATTCACCAGAAAGATGAAGTTATAAATCGGCTGCATCTACAAGTTAGTGTTTCACAATACACACGTCATCTAACATTTTTCTCTTCTTCAATAAGGGACGCCTTCTCCATAAGCATGACCCTGTAATTTTCCAAGTACTGTAGTACATGAAAACTTATCAAGTGTTTCCAAAGCTGTACTTAAAAAAATGTTGAAACTGTGACTACTTATGTGAAAGTATCAAGAATGTTTGTCATCCATTACTTAAGCTTTTAGCTTCAGATGGGCTTCATTCTGCAAGAAAGGTTTCTGGACCATCCAAGAGAAGTCATGTGCCACTGAACAGATGTGAATTCCCTTTACCAGGGGACAGAAGAAGCAGACTTCAACACTGTCCAATTTTGCCATTACTTAAAAAAACAACAACAAAAAAAAAAAGAATCCTTCACTGTGAACCCTACAGCACCAGATGCTCAGAAAATTTCCTTTTCCACCTCAAGTTCAAAAACCCATGAAGATAGACAGTGTTCCCCCGACAGTGAAACTGGATGCACTGAAAATTTTCATTCACATTAAATCGGGGGATAGAGGTGCTTTGGATACTGAACATAGCCACAAGTTGAAAACCACCATTTAAGCATAAAAAGCCTGCTTAAAGACTATGCTTATTAAAATGAAATGCCAATTCTATTGTTGACAAGAACTGCCTTACAAATCTAAAAAAAATTTTCATAAGCCTTTGCTTCGCATGTCTGAAGTTGCCACACTCCACTAATAAAAGCATAAACAAAGAAAATACCATGCTGGGAAAATGGCATCCCGTAAGGAGAAAGGTCCATCCCAACTTAACGAGTTTCTTGGAAACAAAAAAAGGGCTGAAAGTAACTAAGCTCTTTTTGAGCATGGTAAGAAGGTGGAAACACATCAAAGGTACTCTTGGACATGACAACTTTAACAAATACTGCACCTTACAACCTATAAATTCCTTTCTGTCCCTCTGTTGAGATGGCATGGATCTGGCTCTTTTATGAAAGTGGGGCTTTGGGACTGGGTTTTGTTCTTTTTGCTATATCCTTGAGCATTAGCCATATTTTCCGCTGCACAGCCAGGCTGTATAAGCAACAAGACGATTTAGGAGAGCTCTAGAAAAGAAGTCATTATCTCGCTTTGCTCTTTATTGCTTTGGAATTAGTGATTTGCAATTATCCAGACCATGTACAATGGCCTAATAAATCTCAAAATATAAACAAATATTTCCTATACAAAGATTACATTGATCCATACCTAAACATGGCAGAGAGAGAAAACATCTGAAAATTTTGAAAATTCAAATGTAAGATGTTTGGAAAAATTCAGTTAACTCTACTAAATTCAGTTAGGTCTATTACATCACTGCCTAACTCCAAGTGGGATTGAAGATTGTAACAGCCTACAGCCAAAGGTAAATCTGTGTTCTGATCAGTGCATTCTTACAACATAGAATGTAAGCTGCATGACGCAAGATTTGGCATTTGCATTCACAGCTTGCCTTTCAATTAACGTGGAGAAAGTTGATCTGGAAAACCCCACGCACACTCCCACTGACAATAAAAGCCAAAAGTGCTGACATATGGATGCCTGAAACACAGTATTTTTCGAAGACTATACTCAATTATGAATCCAGAGCACACTTCCAAAACCACTGCAAGTTCATATATGAAAAGATCTGCTGTACGGCATGGTGACACGTGGCTGATACATAGATCTTGTTCTGTAGATGAAGTTCTGCTTCTGAACACAACTTATTATAACAACACTGAAGCTGCATGCAAAATTAATAAAGATCTCAAAACCATTTCACCTAGGAGCTGACTCCCAGGTATTTTGTATTGTACACGCACCCACCAAAGTAAGAGCAATTCTGTTTCTAAGGCACACATTAAAGTCAACATACCTGCCACTAAGGCACTGCCAGCTCACCATGGGAAGTGGCAAGCATGTACAACATGTGGTTTGTGTGTTGCTCTACAACATTGCATCACGTTACTTACATCATAGAAAAGTTTCCTATCTGCAGCAAGCCGTTTGGATGCCAGGGTCTTTGTAACATGATAAAAGGTAAGCAGGGCTCTGTGTTGTTGAAGATCATCCTGGACCTTCACAGATTGTAGAAGAGTGGGTATAAGTTCTGGCCATTGCCTTGGGCAGTCCACCCTGGCAACTTTAGCTATCAGTACAGAGATCTGAGTTGCTATCTGAAAAAAAGCAAAACAAAACACAGATACTACAAAGTCAAAGATCATTTTCAACATGTACAATGCAGAAATTAACAGCCAAATAAAGCCTGAATAAAAAAAACTAGTATGGATGGCTAGATTTTTCTGTGCTTTTTCCTCAAACTATTTTTAAGTTTGCTGAACACAATCAATGCGGAGGAAAAAAAGTCTTCTATTCGATGCGGACGCATAAAGAAATACTTACATAAAATGCTAAGCCAGCTACCTTGTTTAAATTTTACATAAAGACCACTAAATTTATTTGTTCCAGAAATCATGGAAAAGAAGAAACAGATATTTGGGTGTCATGGTTTTAGCTGGGATAAGAGTTAATTTTCTTCACTGCAGCTGGCTTAGTGTTGTGCTTTGAACTTAGTATGAAAACAATGTTGATAACACACCAATGTTTTGGTTATTGCTGGGTAGTGCTTACACTAGTCAAGGACTTTTCTAGCTTCCCATGCTCTGCTGGGTGCACAAGAAGCCGGGAGGGGAGAGGGCACAGCTAAGAGAGCGGATTCAAACTGGCCAAAGGGATATTCCGTATCATGTAATGTCATGGCCAGTATGTTAACTGGGAGGAGCTGGCCTGTCAAGGAGGGAAGCAATCGTGGCTCGGGAACAGGCAGCGTCGGTTGACAGGTGGTGAGAGGTTGTATCGTTTGTGTTTCTGGACTTTTTTCCTTTTCCGTTTTATTATATTATCATTCTTGTCATTATTATAATAATCATTATAATAATCATTATTTTTATTGTAATTATTAAACTGTGCTTATCTCAACCCACAAGTTCTTTTGCTCTTCCGATTCTCTTCCCCATCCCACAGGGGTGGGGGGAAGTGAGCGAGCGGCTGCGTGGTGTTTAGGTGCCGACTGAGGCTGAACCACAACATTGGGAAACACTTTTAACTTAGTGATACTCTCCATCACTTTCTACAAACAAGCATAGACTGATGAATACACTCATACATTACCCTTAATTCTGCTGTACCTAAGTTTGAGCTTTAGACACACATTGCCCCCTGCCAGGCACGCGTGCCTGTAAGACACAGTGGCTGAAGCTGAGACTCTCACTCGCTACAGACCCTCACACCACAGGCCACGGCCACCTCCACCACCTCCACCATCTCACTCGGCTTGCTGGCACCAAATCCCACTCACGCCAGTCTTGCCAGTAGCTGCACCTAGTCCTTGCAGCACACACACACCACAAACAGAGTGAGATTATGCAGAAAGACAGGTAAAGGATTCAATCAGAAGACATGGCAGGTGGTGGGGATTAGGCGCAGGGTTGGTTCAGACACAGGTACTGACCAGCCATGGTCTACACATGACTGGCCCTTTTCATACCTTCTTCCCAGCTATTCCCCACTTTGCTGGTCCACAACCCCCTTCCCCAGTACGTTCCTTAGTAAATTTCAAATAGTCACTCATAACCCCACCTCAGATAGCCAAAGCCTTCATGTTCTTCTATCCCCATTCTTATCCTGTTCGCATGGAAAAGGTCGCTGATTGCACTGATGAAGCAGATGTTCTCTCCTTCAAGATACCCCTACAACCTCCACCACACTTCCAGCCCAGGGAATAATTCATCTTCTTTTGCTATCAAAAGGAATCCAAGCAATGTACAGGCATAAGAGGGAAGAGCTATGCCCTCCTTTCCTAATTCCCTAGCTGCTTCAGCTTAACTCTGACCATGCCACAAAACTTCCCACAATATACATTCCTGCCCACTTGCTTAGGTAGGAGAATTGTTTCAGAAAACTGACGTCAACATTTGTAAGGAAGAACTGGGAGACTTAGTTATTTTCAGATCAAATTTTGTCGATTGGCAGGAGGGAACAAAAAAACCCTTCTCCATATCTGATACATGAAGCAACCTCACCAGGGATGTCTAAGGCCAGCTGGATGGCCTTTACCTCTGCAAACTGGCTCGATTCACCTTCTCCATCAGCAGTTTCTGTGACTTGTCGCATTGGACTCCATACAGCAGCCTTGCATCTCCGGTGCTTTCCCACAAGGCGACAAGACCCATTAGTTAACAGGGCATACTGCTTCTCATTTTCTGGCAGTTTGTTATACAGTGGGGCTTCTTCAGCACATGTCGTCTCCTCCACTGGGAGGAGGCCCTCTGGGCGACTGGGGTTTCCTACTCGAGCCCGCTGGGTGATCAGTGCAACCCATTTACTCCACGTAGCATCAGTCGCATGGTGTGTAGAGGGGACGTTCCCTTTGAACATCCAGCCCAGCACCGGCAGGCGGGGTGCCAGGAGCAACTGTGCTTCAGTACCAACCACTTCTGAAGCAGCTCGAACCCCTTCATATGCTGCCAATATCTCTTTTTCAGTTGGAGTATAGCGGGCTTCGGACCTTCTGTATCCCTGACTCCAAAACCCTAGGGGTCGACCTCGGGTCTCCCCTAGTGCTTTCTGCCAGAGGCTCCAGGTAGGGCCATTCACCCCAGCTGTGGTGTAGAGCACATTCTTTACATCTTGTCCTACCTGGACTGGCCCAAGGCCTACTGCATGAACTATCTCCTGTTTAATTTGCTTAAAGGCTTGTCGTTGCTCACGGCCCCATTTGAAATCATTCTTTTTCCGGGTCACTTGATAGAGAGGGCTTACAACCAGACTGTAATCTGGGATACGCATTCTCCAAAAACCCACAACACCCAAAAAAGCTTGTGTTTCCTTTTTGCTAGTTGGTGGAGACACAGCTGCTATTTCGTTGATCACATCCATGGGGATCTGACGACGTCCACCTTGCCATTTGATTCCTAAGAACTGGATCTCTTGTGCGGGTCCCTTCACCTTACTTTGTTTTATGGCAAAACCAGCTTTCAGAAGGATCTGGACTATTTCCTTCCCTTTCTCAAAAACTTCTTCCGCTGTGTTGCCCCACACGATGATGTCATCAATGTATTGAAGGTGTTCTGGAGCTTCTCCCTGTTCCAGCACTGTCTGAATCAGTCCATGGCAAATGGTAGGACTGTGTTTCCACCCCTGGGGCAGTCGATTCCAGGTGTACTGGACGCCCCTCCAGGTGAAAGCAAACTGTGGCCTGCACTCTGCTGCCAGAGGGATGGAGAAGAATGCATTAGCGATATCAGTTGTGGCATACCACTTGGCTGCCTTTGACTCCGGTTCGGATTGAAGTTCTAGCATGTCTGGCACAGCAGCACTCAGCGGTGGAGTGACTTCATTCAGGCCTCAATAGTCTACTGTTAGCCTCCACTCTCCATTAGACTCCTACACTGGCCGTTTGGGACTGTTAAAGGGTGAGTGGGTCTTACTGATCACTCCTTGGCTCTCCAGTCGATGAATGAGCTCGTGGATGGGAATCAGGGAGTCTCGGTTGGTGCGATATTGCTGCCAACGCACTGTTGTGGTGGCAATCAGCACCTGTTGTTCTTTGACCTTCAGCAACCCTGCAACAGAAGGGTCCTTTGAGAGGCCAGGCAAAGTAGACAGCTGTTTAATTTCCTCCCTATAAAATCTCTCAGAGGAGGAGGCATAACTGCTAATTGCCTCAATAAGGTGGTATCCAAAGTACAGATAGGGTTCCAACACAAACCCAAATACCAGATAAGGCTGAAAACCAGTGTTTACATAACAAATCTCTTAAGCAAAACATCACTAATCACAGCAGAACACAGCAGAATAAACAAACAAACACCAATCTTTAAACACATACTACAAAAACAAGAGCATGGTGCAATGACCAGCAGCTGTTATTATCTCAAACACTCTGAGCCCCACGCTGGGAGCCAAAAGATACTATTGTGGTTTAGCCGGAACTCAGCCTCCACACAGCCACTCGCTCACTCCCCCACTGGTGGGATGGGAGAGAGAATCAAAAGGGTAAAAGTGAGAAAGCTCAAGGGTTGAGATACGAACTGTTTAATAATTAAAATAAAACAACAACAACAACAACGCAATGAAAAGGAAAATAACGAGAGCGAGGCGGAACCCGGGGCGGGTGGGGGCGACGGGGAATGAACAACCCAAACCAACAGCACGTGTCACAGCCGCTCACCGCCCGCCGAACCAACGCCGCCAGTGCCTGACCCGCAACCGCCCCGCCGCGCGCCAACTGCCCCGTTAATGTACTGGCCGTGGCGTCACATGGTATGGGGTGAACATCCCATTGGCCAGTCGGGGTCAGCTGACCTGGCCGTGGCCCCGCCCCTCCCGGCCTCCTGCCCACGTGGCAGAGCGCGGGAAGCTGGAACGGTCCCCGGCTACTACAGGCGCTACTTAGCGACACTGAGCCGCTACTTAACAGCGACCAAAGCATGAAGGTGCCATCGGCACTTTACCAGCTACAGTGAAGAGAATTAACTCTATCCCAGCCAAAATCAGCCCACAACTTCATTAGTATTATTATTGAACACTTTGTAAAGAGAGAAACCAAATTAGATAGCAATACAAGCCTTTGCTGCGAGGGTAATAACAATTGTCCACCACTAACCTGATTCACTGGCTCATTGAAGTTGGTGATAAGTCCAGCACGCAACATAGTTTTCTCGTCTTCAGAAAGAGCACTGTCAGAGTATATTCATTAGAATATTATTTAACTATCAGTAAAAAACAACTATTAATTCATATTCAGAATTATCTCCTCACTCTTACTGGACACAGAGGTTAAATGATCATTTCCATTTGTGCATCCGTGTTTGACTGAGCAAACATTACTTTTATATGCCATTTCCTTAAAACTTTAACAAGTTCCAGTTTGATAAACGAGCAAGAGAACGTCCCTTGGTTTTCCACTATCACCGAGATATTTTAAAAGAGAGAGAACAGAGAAACAGACAAATATTTATGAGGCCTTATGACCTCAGGTTTTGACCTGACCTTTGCAAACACAAACAGCAAAAGAGAAAGTTCAGAGTCAGGGACCCAGATATATTATGAACATAAGGGAAAACTGTACAAACTATAAACTGATGGTTATTAGACAGTTATTACAGGGTTATTACCATGGGCATTCATGACTTGATCATGAGTTTGCCCATGCATACTCATGGATAGTGACAAAAAGGTGCCCAGTGTAAGGCAATCCTTGTATCAGGTGACAGCTCTTTTTGCAGAAGCAATAATCCTCTTCTACCACAAATCCTCTTCAACAAGAAAATCCTACAGCTACACTTCCAAATATGGATTCTTTGAAAATCATACCTTTCAGTGAAGAATATGTGCATGTTGTTGTTCAAAAAGCAACGATGAATTCTAAGCCACAAATGTTCATTTTCATTCAAGTGCAGTTTTATGCTATCCTTTTTACTTCCTTTTAAGCAACCTCTTTCCATTTGATACTACAAGTCACAGTATCATAGCACTCCTGGACTATTTCAGACTTTATATGACCCATGTAATTTTCTTTTAAGTTCCAGGCAGGAAACAGAACAAGCTGCTTTTAAAAATACTTATATAATACAATCAGGAAAAATTGAAAAAAAAAATCCACTCTAATTTACTGAGAGCAACTAGAAAGCTGTTTCTGGTATAGAAAAATACCTCAGTTATTGCGCAACATTGCTGAGATGAAACTGTTTCACCTAACATTGCAACAATTCAGAAGCACGCACACAACCATCACCTCTCAATGAAGTCTCATGGCTGGAAATGAAGATTAAACACACCAACACAACCACTTCCCATTTTCTGACCTCAGACAGAGATACTAACCTACTAGTTCTATACACTGAGATTTAAAATGATGCCTAAAGTTCCCTAAAACACAGCTTTTACATTAATCTAGACAAGTATGAAATATTAATCTCAAAATAATAGAGAACTGAGGTCAGTTTTACCCTAAAAGCAAACATTTGCAACAATATTTTAGTGGTCATGTGTCCCTCTCCTGTGCATGTAACACAGGGACTCACTACTTCCGATAGCAAAGACTTATCACGCTGAGTAGAGTTAAAAAAACCTCACACAGAACACTGGGAAGTGTATAGCTCTGTAGGTATCACCAATTATAATGGCATTGCTTCTAACTTTTAAGTCAACGATTTGGTGCTTGAGAATGCTGGTTAGATTTTTAGCCTCTCTGGAGAACTTTTTGTCACACATTATCAGAAGCCACAGAAAATGAATATCGGGTCTTTCTCTCGTGATAGCTACTTCCTCTTTCTCAAGTCAATACAAATTATTAATTGGCTTCAATGAAATGTCTCCTTCATAATCTCTCCAAGAGACTTCCTATCTTTCACATCTGCCACTATCAGAAAGTCCAGGTGTTAACTTTATAAAGCTCATCACGTCACTTCAAAATCTGGGCTTTATGAAATAGCCTTCTAACTCAGCTTTCTGAAGTAAAACATAAATAACCAACCAAGGAATTTGCTGCTTTCCAGCTTGGCAACTGTAACAAAACCTACTGTAGAAGGTGCAGTGGAAGAAAACCAGGACTTACTGTGGTGCCACCCGTCTCCAGTAGCGATCAATTCCATTTTTGAAGTACAGCACAGCTAACCATCTTACGTTCACATCCAGGGTATGATTTGTAAAGATGTTCTGTTTAAAAAACCCATTACGTTACAAACTACTCAATACACCACAGACAGCAGAGAAAGTGTTTTAACACATGCGCTGGCAACTGGCATATGTGTAACTACACACACCTCTATGTACAGGTGTATATAAACAAAATGCACTAGTCACCATTTGACAGACAAGAGAAACAAGGTGTTAAACATTAATTTTTAAGGACTACAAAAATGCTTATCACTAGCCCTAATGCTTGATTTATAAAAAAGAAACCCAACACACAGGGCAAATGTATTTCTGAGGTCATCCGGCTGAGCAGGAAACAAAATGGTAATAAGCACTAGAACCAGCCAATTATTACACTCTTTAATGACAGAGCTGGATTCTGACGAGAATAAGGAATTACTCAGTGTTGTGCAGAGCCACAGATTTCTGAGACCTTTCAGGAGATTTCTGCATTGTCTTGACATGTGCTGAGAACTGTCCTGGCTACCACTGCTGACTGCAGAACAGTGACCTGGTAGGACAGCAACTCTCAAACTTGCCTCTGCTTATTCAAGGAAATTAGTTTCTACTACTGAAAAGCTACCTATCCATAACACGTACCTATCTCTGTATCTACCTAGGTACACTTTTATGTGCCTATTTGTATATACAGACAAACACAGAGGGATTATTTCATATAGTAACATGTAAAATTAACCAAGCAGGAAAAGCTAAAATAAAGGTAGGCTACTGAATCCTAATACAGGTACTGCTCTGAACAACAACTGTCTTCTTCCTGTTTTCCAGTGCATTCGATGGATCCTTCTTGAGGGCCTGAGGCATTACTCCCACCTTCAGGCAGCAAATAGGCATGACCTCAGTGGTCTTACTGTACAGTGCGCTGTAAAGAAAGAGCGTACCACTTGTATCAATTGCTTTTAGGAGGCCACTGGGAAGGGACATGAAAAACTTCAAGAGCATCTGCTACTTTTGTGTGCCATGTCTGAAGAACCACAAATAAACCCTTCCAAGAACTCAGCACTATAGACACCTGGGACCTCCTCAAGCATTTTCACTATGAAGTAAAAATTTAAACTTGTCTCAAACTCTACTTCTGTAATACTAACAGCTTTCTAGATATAATGCCCAACACGATAAAAACCCTCACAAACTCCAATCGCTAGAAAGCAAACAGGCTTACATGCCAACAAAGGTATTGACTCCAAAAACAGCAACCTGTAGAAAAGCACCAAAAAGGTTGTGGCCCACTGACAAACACCACACAACATGAAGAGGATCTGTATGTGTATGACTTCCTTTCCCAAAGCTCATTTCGAAAGAGGGATTGAACCTCTGCCAGATTTGACCTCTCCCAAGTGCAACTTAGGCATTTGGCACTGTGAAGAGGAAACTTCAAACACCCCTTTAGCCTCATATCCATGAAAAGCATTGCAGGACAAGTGAAACACGGAAAAAGAAAACTATTTGTTCTGAAATTCCCATTGAGCCTTCTAATTACCATTCCACTCCTTGCTACAACATTCATTGGAAGCAAAGCTTCCTCGAATCAAATACCGTGAAACTAGGTGGGGCCTGGATAAGAAATGCAAAAAAAGGCCATGGGATCTACACAGGAACCAACAAAACCTCTCTACATACTCTCCAGCTGTATGTGAGCTTCCCAAAACATAAAGAATTTCATACAACGCACTAATGCTGCCGTAGAAATAACAGGGATGACGTTAAACAATACATAAACTCATACAACTGGTAAAGGACAGAGGTTGCTTTTCAAAAACAGCCACTCTCTCTCTGACTTTTCTGCTCCCATTTTCAGCAGAGAGGTACATAACACCTCAAAACAGAAGCATAGAAACTAACCTGAATAACTCCACTAGGTACTAAAAACAGTACGTTTAGAGATGCTCCTTTCATGGTTCATTATCATTTCTCTATCCTGATCACCCTAGGGGCAAATGTGTCTGACAGTGAGTAATTATACTACTTTCCATATCCCACAGAGATCTACTGCCTCACCAACCCTCCATTTAAAATCATCTGCTTCCACCCACCCTTTTCTGCTCCAGCAGGAAGCTGCCAGTTGTCTTCTCTCCCAGGCAGTACCCCTCTCATAACCAAGTTAAACAAAGAAGTACAGATTTTCTACTTTCCCTTCGTTTGGAAAATTCCTGTCTCTACTTCACACTTGAAGAAAGGCTGATGAGTCCCCAAACAGGGCTACTTAACCACACTACTAGAATTAACAGTATTTGATCCTTTCAAACCCTTCGTTTTTAGTCCTTATATTTAAAACAAATTCATAGCAACTTCAGTTACACTGGGAGTGTACTCTACAGCCTGACTTGTAAACATCCCACCGCAAATGTCCAGAAAATAACAAACGCCCAGTCAGTGGCAATTTCTGCTGTTTTCTGTTGAGATCGTTTATCACTACAGAAACCCTCTTCCCTAAATCCCCTGACTCGCCTTCCACTTTCCAAACAAACGAAACGGAGGGTCTACAGAGAACAGAACATGTCACTCCACCACTCTGAGTCAGTCATCCGAGGCACTGAAGAAAGATCTTTGTAGGAAAAGCAGGTTATCTGTGTTTTTAAGACTATTATAAACATACAGACCAGAATCAGAACTCTTCTTTGACTATGTTTGCATCACTTTTCACCTTATAAATGCATCTGTTTTTGCACGGTCATAGTACCTTTAGAAGTATTCACCTTTCCCATTTCAGGAACCTCGCTGCCAGCCCAGTCAGCTTAACTCCCTGGAAGTCTCTCTCCACTGAGGAGGAAAGCAATCCCAGCTGGGTACCAAACTCAGTGCACTGAAAACCATGGGGGAACTTCTATGAAAACGGTCATAGTGCATCACCTCCACAATAAGACAACCGGGTTACTGCCTCACTATATACAACTGTCCCTGCCTCATGGGGTACAAAAGGTAATTCCTCTCGGCCGCCTATTAGCCACGACTCACAACAGGCCAACAAAAGGTTTAGCGCCAGAGCCACCCCCCTGCGCTGCTACAAGTTGGATTTCCTCCTTCTGCTGAATGCCTGGGAAAAGAGCCTGCTTTGAGACACACTGATGGCAATGCCCACCACTGCACAGCATAAGGTTACTAGCAGCTGCACCATGACAGCTCAACGCTTCTCTTAGCCAGACATCATGGTTCGACAGTGTTCCAGAGAGCCACAATAAAAGTTACTCAAAGTCTGCTTTTCCACTGTATCTTACCAACAAGACTGAATAAAAACCTGGCTGTGTCTCCCACTGCTTCAGTTGTTCCTCAGCTGGCTTCAGTACTGCAGTATCTTGACTGGTAGCTTGCGTCAGGACTTGCAAGACAATAGTGCTAGCACTATTGAGATCCATGAAAACCTAATAATGTTTAAAAAAGAGGAAATACACTTAAGAAAAAAAAAAGGACAGTGAATATAGACAGATATTTTCATTCACATTATCTAAACAACCTATGGCTACTTTTTCATTAGATTACACTGCATAAGATAGCAGCACACCCACTCACAGGCAGCATCAAGATACAGCCATTAATGGGTTTTGCTTTCTGAAATCTCTCAGCTGAAGAAACAGGCACTAAGTCTATCATTACAAGCACATTTACCCGATCAGAGAAATTACAGGAAATATTTTGATTTTAAACCAGTTACCTCCCCTGTGAAGCACAGCAAACCCAGAGCAAAACTGCAACTCGCAATGACTTCAGATGTAGGCAGAGCAAACCACGGGCTTGTCTGAAACAGGCAAAGATACAGAGGATTAACATTTTTGTGTTTTCAGAATAGTTTTTCCCCAGAAGAGATAGTGACCCATTTCAGATAGTTAAACTCTACAATTCCAATTGATCTAGACATTTTATATTGATCAAAAGAGGATAAATTGTAGTTTCACAATTAAAGTCCTGAATGAAACTGGATTTTCCTCAATATATTTTTATTCCTTCATTACCTATTAGGCATACAAAATGCTAATGAGCTGAACCAAGAATGCCAATTGCCTGATTTCCAATCTAAATACATTCTTGTGCTCTCTAAACACAAAACTTTGCAACTTAAAGAGAAACATACACAGAAGCAACTATGAAGCCTGACAATTAACACGGGATTTCTGTCCATAAAAACTTCCACTTATAACCTATGTAAACTTTCCGCAACACAGACACGTGTTAAATATTTATATACTTAAGTTTTCTAAATAAACAGCCAAACACAGTTTCTCTTCAGCAAACATGCCTGAGGATTTGCTTTTGCTTAACACCAGAAAAAAAAAAAAAAGTGCTGATTTTTCCAATGTTCAGGAAAAAAATACTGAAGTGTAAAATTGTTATAGTGATGGTAAGGAAGCTAGAGAAATTAAATCTATTCTGACATAGGTTTCAGATTTTGATTTTTCAAAAAAACCCAAACACCCAAACCACTAAAATAGCAATAAAAGACCTTTTACACCAGTGACAGCCCTGCACAACTGAAAAAATAAAAACAACACAAAAAACCCCATAAGAAATCTCAATCTGTAAGTCTCCAAAATTCCTCAACAAAAAAAGACTAAAAATTGAAGATCCTAGTGTCAAAGAAAGTGTACTTTCAAAACTATGAGCCACAAAATCAGATCTTTCTTTACAGCAATAACTGAATGGAACTAGGAATTCAACCTCTGCTTTATACTTTACATGTGATGCACCTTTTTCTCTCTCTGCTTTTACTGCCCTGTGTATTGGGTTTGCGTGGCAAGGTTTTGGCAGCGGGGGAGCTGCAGGGGTGGCCTCTGTGAGAAGCTGCCAGAAGCTTCCCCCATGTCCGGCAGAGCCAATGCCAGGCGGCTGCAAGACGGACCCGCTGCTGGCCAAGGCTGAGCCCATCAGCAACGGCGGTGGCACCTCTGGGGTAACAGATTTAAGGAGGAGTAACACTTCATGTTATGAAGTTATTTCATTTAGTTACATTCAAAAGTTAAATTACTTGCTTTCAAAAGAAACACAGACATTGTCAACACTTTCAAATAAGACCTGATAAGTATAATTCTGAGCGCCTACTCAACTGAAAAAAGAGCAGGCCATCAGTCTGACTACCAGATGAAAACGAAAAAGAGAGAACTTCTGAGAGTCAGTAGGCTGACAGAGCACGTCTGTGTAAACAAAACCATAAATAACTTCTTCAGAGAAGCTGATTTTAGGCCTTTTGCTGAACAGTGTTTGCAGCAGTACCTGAGACTGCTTCTCGAATACTGTCTTCAGTTTTGCCATCAAAGTTCTCCCTTTCCCCAGCACAAGAAGGAAGTGTAGAAACTGGAGAGGAGCCAGAGCTACTAAGACGGTCTGGGGCCTAAAGCTAATCACCTACAAGGAGAGCCTGGGGACTTATTTAGTAAAGTCTTCCCCTAGCTTCCACTTAGGAGACACAACTAACTTCCTGAAGGGCACTCACAGAGGGGACAGAGCCAAATGCTTCTGTCAGCAATTATATGCTAATACATCACCATAAAGCTATGAACTGCAGCTTGGCAGGTTCAGGTAGAAACTTAAGGCTGTCTTTTCTAGCACATTCGTTTTAAGGAGAACCAGAAAATCAGTGTCACCACTCTGAAAAGCCACAGGAGCCACTTACGGGCCACCTTCTGAAAGGCGTAACACAAACGCTAGCATTTACAGTGACAATGATATGACTGACATATTGGCGATGCTTCCAGGGACACTGTCGATTTCAGGGACAGTTGGTATTGAGACCAATCTCTCCCCAGACTTTCGTACGCTGTCCCACAAGTATCTTCCTGCCCCTACAGTACCTGTATCAGTCATGCCAGATGCCAGTGTTTTGACAGAGCAGTACAACCAAAGAACCATCAGCATCCTGGCTACACGAGGCACTACCTAAAACCACTAACAACTACACTAATGACCACAGCCACTACCATGGCTAATGGCAGTCCTCACCAAGATTTTTTCAAAAACAGATTAACTTTTCCTTACGTAAATCAACAAGGCTGTCCCTACTTTGCCCAATCTAAGCCACAGTGAGTGAAGAAGACAAATAAAAAGACCCAAGTTGCAAAGACTTACAGGGCTTTGGTTTTTTTTCCCCATGCTGCTACGGACCAAAACAAAGGACTAGAACTTCTCCAAATTCATTTTTACAAACACAAGACATCAAAACTGAAACCTCAGTCTCAAAATAAGCCAGCACGCAGAAGACACAAAGGACAAAAGAACAAAGACCAAAGAGGAGCACAGGAATAAAAGACCACAGCGACCAAGGTGGGCAATAGTAATAAGGGAAGTCAGTCAGATCACATTGACAATACTGAGGAGACAGCCTTTCTGGTTAAACGCAAAGCGCCAAACTGACCAAAACTGACCAAACTGACCAAAAACGCAGTACAGGCAGTACAAAAGTGTCAGTGGGACTATTCCTAGGATTTGCTTGCACATAGCTTGTAAGAAACTCTGTCGCAGGGTTCAGTGCTGATGACTCAGGAAAAGCCGAGGCAACACACAGACACCAGAAGAATATTTTTAGAGTTTAATAGTAACCTGATGGGAGGGCCCATCTCCCAAGACCAATCTCTTTCCTTGGGCATCTCATCTTTGTTCATCTCATCTCAACAGATGTTCAAAACAATACGACAGAACACTTCACGTAACCAGCTAGGGTGCAACAGCTGAAGCAGAAATGCAAGTTGCAGTCTGCCCTCATGCTCCGAAACAGCTTTAAACCATGTCGCCTTAACCGCAGTTAAAACCTGCTTCTCATTACACAGTTCCAGAAGTTTCCACATAAACCTTGGGTAAGAAAGACCTTTCTTATGTCATTGACATGTATGGTACTAAATGCCCTTCTGCAGAACAGTGCAATGAGAGGACGAGAGACGAAAAGCAGAGAGCAGAGAAGAACACCGGCACCGAAGTGAAGCTTACGCGATGGACTGCGCTTCACCGACGAGGCATGGGAAGCAAGGGGCACAGGAGCAGCCGGAAGCGCGATCGGTATGGATTCAGGGCCACGGTCTTACGCTTTGCACACGCGGCTGCCTTTGAAGGTAACAAACTGGAGAAACAACTCACCACCGCGCACTGACTCTGCCTTTGGCTTAGGGAAGAACCTGCTTAGCAGTAAAACGGCAGCTGCTCCTCTTCACCCTGCGGGAGGAAAACAGCCGCCTTCAGCGAGGCCCAGCCTTGCCCTTCCCTGCGGAAGGTGAGCTCTGCACCGAACCGCGCCGCCGAACGCTGCTCCCCCGCTGCCCTCAGCGCCGACCCGGCCTGCGGGCCCGGCACCGGCCGGCTCCGCGCCGCGCCGCGCGCGACCGCACCACCTCGCCCGGAGCGGCGGCAGCTCGCAGTCCGTCCCCCCCCCCCCCGCATCCCCCCGGCCCCGCTCGGAGGGCCCCGGGCGCATCTCACTGCTGGCGGCTGCCGGCGGCCGTGGCGGGCCGGCGCGCGAGACCCCCGCCCGTTCCGAAGCTCGAGACGATATTCGGGAGCCGCCTCCCCGCGGCGAGCCCGCGTGTCGTCATGCCCCGTGGCGCGCGGCCGGCTCACCCCGTGGCGCGCCACCGCTGCACCACTGCCGCAGACGCACGGCCAGCTCCCGCCTTGGCGAGCCTTTGGGCGGCATGACGTCAGTGACCGGCGACACACGGAGCCACGGGCGTGGCGCGCGGTCGTGACGTCGTGCACAGAAGCACGCTGCCGGCCCGTTACGTGTTACCCGAAGGTGCCGGTGCGGCTTTGTTGACCGCAGTTCTGACAAGACTGACGTGCCGTCTCCACATCAGTTGGAGAGTTGCCAGGGATAATGGGACAAGCTCTTCCCATAAGAGCAGGGCCTGCCTACAGCGTACGCGCTCTGGTTCTGAAAGCCTTACATGCAAAACACAGACTGTAAGCAAGAAGCTGCAGCTCTGTATTTTAAAAGCATCAGTTCTTTCATGACTGAAGTGAGGTGCTCTCTCTTCCCTTTGTCCTCTGGTAGCTACCTGCATTCCAAGTCTGCTAGCAATCGGCTTCGCTTGGAGAAATCCCAGTGACTGTTTCTTGGAAACGAGCATTTATCTTGTTTGTGGGCTTGGTATCATTTACAGTTTACTCTTATGACTGGAGCGCTGCAATGGATGGCTCTAAGCTCTTGTCATGGTTTAGGCCCAGTCAGCAACTAAGCACAACGCAGCCACTCGCTCACTCCCCTCACCCCTGTGGGATGTGGGGGAGAATCAGAAGAGCAAAAGCAAGTAAACTTGTGGGTTGAGATCAGAACAGTTTAATAACTAAAACAAAACAGTAATGATAATAACAATGATTATGATAATAATAACAAATAACAATATGATTAAAAAACCACAAGCGATATAACTGCTCACCACCCACCAACACACGCTGTCGGTCCCTGAGCCGCGATTGCTCCCTGCCTCCCCCGGCCAGCCCCTCCCAGCTAACATACTGGGCATGACGTTACATGATAAGGAATATCCCTTTGGCCAGTTTGAATCTGCTCTCTTAACTGTGCCCTCTCCCCTCCTGGCTTCTTGTGCACCCGGCAGAGCATGGGAAGCTAGAAATGTCCTTGACTAGTGTAAGCACTACCCAGCAATAACCAAAACATTGGTGTGTTATCAGCATTGTTTTCATACTAAATCCAAAGCACAGCACTATGCCAGCTACAGTGAAGAAAATTAAATCTTATCCCATATAAAACAATGACAGCTCTTCAGAAGGGGAAGGGATGAAAAGAGAGGCGGTGGGGTGCATCTGTTAGGGAGTATTTCGATCGTATAGAGTTCAATGACTGTGATGATAAGGTCAAGTGCTTATGGGTAAGGATGAGGGGGAAGGCCAACAAGGCAGACATCCTGCTGGGGGTCTGATACAGACCACCCAACCAGGATGAAGAGGTAGATGTAGCATTCTAAAAGCAACTGACAGAAGTCTCACAATCAATAGCCTTTTTTTTCTTGGGGGACTTCAACTTCCCGGATATCTGCTGGAAATACAACATAGCACAGAGGAAACAGTCTAGGAGGTTCCTGGAATGTGTGGAAGACACAGCTGGTGAGTGAGCCAGCCACGGGAGGTGCCCCGCTTGACCTGCTGTTCACAAACAGAGGACTGGTAGGAGATGTGGTGGTTGGAGGCCGTCTTGGGCATAGCAACTGTGATGTGATTGATTTCTTGATTCTTGGCAAAGTAAGAAGGGGGTCAGCAGAACCACTACCATGGACTTCCGAAGAGCACACTTTGGCCTGTTCATGGCACCGGTTGGGAGAGTCCCTTGGGAGGCAGTCCTGAAGGGCAAAGGGGTCCAGGAATTCTGGGTACCTTTCAAGAAGGAACTCTTGAAGGTGCAGGAGCAGGCTGTCCCCATGTGCCGTAAGATGAACCACCAGGAAGGCGACCGGCCTGGCTGAACAGAGGCTTTTGCTGGGACCAAGGGAAAAAAGGGGAGTTTACCACTTTTGGAAGAAGGGGCAGGCAACTCAAGAAGGGTACAGGGATCTTGTTTGGTCACGCAGAGAGAAAATTAGAAAGGCAAAAGCCCAGCTAGAACTCACTCTGGGTACTGTTGTGAGGGATAACAAAAAATGTTTTTGCAAATACTTTTAACACAAAAAAGGAAGTCATGGTGAATCTCCATCCTCTTGGATACAGAGGGGAACAACACCACTGAGGATGAGGAAAAGGCTGATGTACTTAATGCCTTCTTTGCCTCAGTCTTTAATAGTCAGACCAGCTGTCCCCAGGGTATTCAGTCCTTGGAGCTGGAAGGCAGGGATGAGGAGCGGAATAAACCCAATAATCCAGGAGGAAGCAGTTTATGACCTGCTGTGGCACCTGGACACTCACAAGTCTGTGGGGCTGGATGGGATCCACCTGAGAGTACTGAGGGAACTGGTGGAGGATCTCGCAAAGCCACTGTCCCATCATTTACCAGCAGTCCTGGTTAACAGGGGTGGTCCCAGACAATGGAGGCTTGCCAGTGAGATGCCCATCTACAAGAAGGGCTGGAAGGAGGATCCAGGGAGCTACAGGCCTGACCTTGGTACCAGGGAAGATCATGGACGAGTTAATCTTGAGTGTGCTTACAAGCCCTGAGCAGGACACCCCAGATTCATGCCCAGCCAGCATGGGTTCATGAAAGGCAGGTCCTGCCTGACTAACCTGTTGTCCTCCTATGGCCAGGTAGCTTGCCTAGTGGATGAGGGAAAGGCTGTGGATGTTGTCTACCTGGACTTTAGCAAAGCCTTTGATACTGTCTCCCACAGCATCCTCCCAGCGAAGCTGGCAGCTCATGGCTTAGACAGGTGTACTCTTCACTACATAAAAGACTGGCTGGATGGCCGACCCCAGGGAGTTGTGGTGAACGGACCTAAATCCAGTTGGTGGATGGTCACGAATGGTGTCCCCCAGGGCTCTTTTTTGGGGGCCAGTCTTGTTTAATATCTTTATCAATGATCTGGATCAGGGGAATCAAGTGCACACTCAGTACATTCGCAGATGACACCAAATTGGGCGGGAGTGTCAATCTGCTCAAAATTAGGAAGGCTCTGCAGAGGGATCTGGACAGACTGGTCAATTGTATGAAGTGCTGGTCCTGCACCTGGGTCACAACAAACACATGCAACACTACAGACTTGGGCAAGAGCAGCTGGGAAGCTGCCTGGTGGAAAAGGACCTGGGGTGATGGTTGACAGCCGGCTGAACATGAGCCAGCAGTGTGTCCAGGTGGCCAATACGGCTAATGGCATCCTGGCTTGTGTCAGGACCAGTGTAGGCAGCAGGAGTAGGGCAGTGACGTGCCCCTGTACTTGGCACTGGTGAGGCCACACCTTGAATACTGTGTTCAGTTTTGAGCCCCTCACTACAAGAGGGACATTGAGCTGCCGGAGTGTGTCCAAAGAAGGGCAATGAAGCTGGTGAAGGGTCTGGAGAGCAAGTCTTATGAAGAGCATCTGAGGGAACTGGGGTTGTTTAGCCTGGAAAAGAGGAGGCTGAGGAGAGACCTTTTGCTCTCTACAGCTACCTGAAAAGAGGTTGTAGTGAGGTGGGTGGTGGTCTCTTTTCCCAAGTTATTAGCGATAGAACAAGGGGAAACAGGTTCAAGCTGCATCAGGGGAGGTTTAGACTGGATATTAGGAAAAACTTCTTTACTGAAAGAGTGGTCAGGCATTGGAACAGGCTACCCAAAGAGGTAGTAGAGTCATCACCCCAGGCGGTATTTAAAAACATGTAGACATGGCACTGCAGGGCATGCTTTAGGAAGCACAGTAGTGTTGGGTTGACAGTTGGACTTGATGATCATAGAGGTCTCTTCCAACCTTAATGATTCTATGATCTTCATTCTCACTGCTTCAGTATCTGTCTAGAGCTGACCTTCACAGCAGGCTCCATCACAAAGTCTGTCTCTCAACATGTCATTTACAAAGCTTCATAAAAAGGTGCTGCATCCTATCTGCCTCTGTCCTTCCTGTCCTCTTTGGTACCCATTGCAAACCACAGCCTGGCTGCGGCTCTAGGCTCCCATGGAGGTAGAGTACGGAAGTCACTGTTTCTCACGTGGGATGTCTCAATTGTCAGAGGCTTTTTAGAAACTAAGATTTCTCTAGAGCAGCTTTGAAGAAACCCTCCGGTATTATAGGATAACCTGTACTATCACCTGCTTCCAAAAGCTGCTGCCTTCTATTTCACTGCTTTTTCTTTTAACTGTGAAGGACGATGCTCTTAAATGAATGCTCAGAAAGATGGGTAAGTGTTGGAGTTTAGCTGGCAACTAAACCCCACACAGCCACTGTCTCACTCCCCCACTGGTGGGATAGGGGAGAGAATCAGAAGGGTAAAAAGCTCGTTGTTCTTTGGCTGTTTTCACCCAAAATCAAGTCCCCTTGAGGCATGCACCGGACTCCTCTATACTCCTCCATCACCCACCAAGTGCACCCAGGTCCTTAAGCAAAAGCAATCCCATGAATGGGTTTGCCTTTGCCGAAGGCAGGAAGAACCCAGACTGTTTTGCCCAGCATACTTTTCACGTGCACTACAGGGACTCTATCCCCTTCCACAGTATGTAGGATTTCTGACTGGGCAGGGCCAGCTCGATTGGCAGATCCCCTCGTGTTGACTAACCACGTGGCTTTTGCTAAATGTGTATCCCAGTGCTTGAATGTCCCACCCCCCATTGCTCTCAGTGTAGTTTTTAACAGTCCATTGTACTGTTCAATTTTCCCAGAGGCTGGTGCGTGACAGGGGATGTGATACACCCACTCCATGCCGTGCTCTTTGGCTCAGGTGTCTACAAGGTTATTTCGGCAATGAGTCCCCTTGCCTGACTCAATTCTCTCTGGGGTGCCATGTCGCCACAGGACTTGTTTTTCGAGGCCCAGGATAGTGTTCCGGGCAGTGGCGTGGGGGACGGGGTATGTTTCCAGCCAGCCGGTGGATGGGCCCTGCATTGTAAGCACACAGTTCTTGCCTTGGCGGGTCTGTGGGAGTGTGATATAGTCAATTTGCCAGGCCTCCCCATATTTATATTTCAGCCATTGTCCCCCATACCACAGAGGCTTTACCCGCTTTGCTTGCTTGACTGCAGCGCATGTTTCACATTCGTGGATAAGCTGTGCAATAACGTCCATGGTCAAGTCCACCCCTCGATCACGAGCCCACCTGTATGTTGCATCTCTCCCTTGATGGCCTGAGGTGTCATGGGCCCACCAAGCTAGAAATAATTCACTCTTACGTTGCCAGTCCAGATCCACGTGAGCCACTTCAATCTTAGCAGCCTGACCCACCTGATGGTTGTTTCAATGTTCTTCAGTGGCCCGACTCTTGGGGACATGAGCATCCACATGCCGTACCTTTACAACCAGGTTCTCTACCCGGGCAGCAATAGCTTGCCACAATGCGGCGGCCCAGATGGGTTTGCCTCTGCGCTGCCAGTTGCTTTCCTTCCACTGCTGTAACCACCCCCACAGGGCATTTGCCACCATCCGGGAGTCAGTATAGAGATAGAGCACTGGCCACTTTTCCCGTTCAGCGATGTCTAAGACCAGCTGGATGGCCTTCGCCTCTGCAAATTGACTGGATTCACCTTCTCCTTCAGCAGTTTCTGCTACTTGTCGTGTAGGACTCCATACAGCAGCCTTCCATCTCTGGTGCTTTCCCACAAGGCGACAGGACCCATCAGTGAACAGGGCATACTGCTTTTCATTTTCTGGCAGTTTGTTATAGAGTGGGGCTTCTTCAGCACATGTCGTCTCCTCCTCTGGTCATAATCCAAAATCTTTGCCTTCTGGCTAGTCCATAATCACTTCCAAGATTCCTGGGCGGCTGGGGTTTCCTACTTGAACCTGCTGGGTGATCAGTGCAACCCATTTACTCCATGTAGCATCAGTTGCATGATGTATAGAGGTGACCTTCCCTTTGAACATCCAGCCCAGCACTGGTAGTTGGGGTGTCAGGAGTAGCAGCTTTCCTGGAAGAACCTCCCTGAGTGATTGTTCTTACTTGCAGCTCACGTACCCGTGCCTTTAGGGTGAAGGTAGGCTTGCCATCCCACCTGCTCATGTCCTCTCCGTGGTCATGCAGGTAAAACGATAGGGTGGTCTGTGGTGTGTATCCTCTCTTTTGAACAAAAGGACGCTTATTCCTAACGGCTGAGGCACTAGTCCTTAGAGGTGGGGAGCAGGACATACCTTCTTTGAGTTGCTGGACCTCTTGGGACAGTTACTCCACAGCAGAGACGAGGGAGGAGGAGATATTTGCTTCATAATCCCGGCGTTTATCAATCACCTCTGCCACTGTTGTTGCCTCATCACCTTTCCAGGACATTACTGCCAATGAGTTTGCATACAAGGATGGTGCGCTCCGTACAAACTTCCTCCACATGAGTCGTGTGCACTTGGCTTCATCTGGATCTTTGGATGACTGTCGATCGTCCAGGTCACCATAAATCACCTCAAGCACAGCTAGTTTCCTCAGGTACTGGATACCTTTCTCCATGGTTGTCCATTTTCCTGGGAGATATGTAACATCTTCCTTAAAGGGATACCTTCACTTCACTCAGGACAGGAGTGGCCTCCAGAGGCTGAGGGCTTGTGTTCTTTTTCCAATTGCTTTGTCAATGACCCCTTCCCCAGAAAGGGATCCCAGTTGTTTGGCTTCCTTCCCCTCTAATTCCAGGCTACTGGCCCCATTATCCCAGCATAGCAGCAGCCAGGTGACAATGTGCTCACCTAGATGGCGGCCAAAATCTTTTCCCATACCTTGCAACTCACTCAAGAACAGGGATCAGGTGGTCTCCGTTGCATTTATAGCTTCTTCCTCCACTTCTCATCGTGATGGCCCTGCTTTTTCATCATCCACTTCTAAAACAGTTGATGTCCGCTTCCAAGATTTCTTCTTGTGATGGGGGCGACTGATAACTGGCATGGGTTGATTCCCTGATTCAGCTGCAGTGCCTGTCGTGGGGGTCTGAGTAGCCACAGTGCTTGTCCTGGGGTTTTGAGTGGCCGCAGTGCCTGTCACTTTGTCTTTTGATCCAGAGACCTTCTCTTCCCCTTAGGAGCACTGAATACTTTTGAACAGGGCTCAGTACACATGGGCCAGGCCCCAGCACATTGCAGTGATCTGTGTCTCTCTGGAGTTCCCAGCGTAACAGCATACTTTCTCCAAATATTCTACCAGTTTTTCAGGATTCTGCACCTGATCAGGGATAAAGCTCCAACACACTGGGGTTGCCCACTGCCCTAGCTATTTGCCCATACTATCCCACATCCCCTGCCACTCATAACTATCAAGCCTTGGGGCAGATCTCTGGGCGATATTCTTAAGTTGCTTTCCCACCTTAGTCAAAACCAAAACAACATGCCCAAAAAACTAACAACAAGTACATCTTAACTACATAAGTATGTTCCAGATACAAAAAGGTTGTTGTAATAAAGGTGGAGACAGCATAGAAGGAAGTAGCAAAGATACCATTCTGTGTTTCCTCCATATAAAATCTCCATAGGACTCCATACAGCAGCCTTCCATCCCCGATGCTTTCCCACAAGGCAACAAGACCCATTAGTTAACAGGGCATACTGCTTCTCATTTTCTGGCAGTTTGTTATACAGTGGGTTTCTTCAGCACGTGTCATCTCCTCCTCTGGTCATAATCCAAAGTCTTTGCCTTCTGGCCAGTCCATAATCATTTCCAAGATTCCTGGGCGACTGGGGTTTCCTACGTGAGCCCGCTGGGTGATCAGTGCAACCCATTTATTCCACATAGCATCAGTCGCATGGTGTGTAGAGGGGACGTTCCCTTTGAACATCCAGCCCAGCACCGGCAGTTGGGGTGCCAGGAGCAACTGTGCCTCAGTACCAACCACTTCTGTAGCAGCTCAAACCCCTTCATATGCTGCCAATATCTCTTTTTCAGTTGGAGTATAGCAGGCTTCGGACCTTCTGTATCCCTGACTCCAAAACCCTAGGGGTCGACCTCGGGTCTCCCCTAGTGCTTTCTGCCAGAGGCTCCAGGTAGGGCCATTCACCCCAGCTGTGGTGTAGAGCACATTCTTTACATCTTGTCCTACCCGGACTGGCCCAAGGCCTACTGCATGAACTATCTCCTGTTTAATTTGCTTAAAGGCTTGTCGTTGCTCACGGCCCCATTTGAAATCATTCTTTTTCCGGGTCACTTGATAGAGAGGGCTTACAACCAGACTGTAATCTGGGATACGCATTCTCCAAAAACCCACAACACCCAAAAAAGCTTGTGTTTCCTTTTTGCTAGTTGGTGGAGACACAGCTGCTATTTCGTTGATCACATCCATTGGGATCTGACGATGTCCACCTTGCCATTTGATTCCTAAGAACTGGATCTCTTGTGCGGGTCCCTTCACCTTACTTTGTTTTATGGCAAAACCAGCTTTCAGAAGGATCTGGACTATTTCCTTCCCTTTCTCAAAAACTTCTTCTGCTGTGTTGCCCCACACGATGATGTCATCAATGTATTGAAGGTGTTCTGGAGCTTCTCCCTGTTCCAGCACAGTCTGAATCAGTCCGTGGCAAATGGTAGGACTGTGTTTCCACCCCTGGGGCAGTCGATTCCAGGTGTACTGGACGCCCCTCCAGGTGAAAGCAAACTGTGGCCTGCACTCTGCTGCCAGAGGGATGGAGAAGAATGCATTAGCGATATCAATTGTGGCATACCACTTGGCTGCCTTTGACTCCGGTTTGGATTGAAGTTCTAGCATGTCTGGCACAGCAGCACTCAGCGGTGGAGTGACTTCATTCAGGCCTCAATAGTCTACTGTTAGCCTCCACTCTCCATTAGACTCCTACACTGGCCGTTTGGGACTGTTAAAGGGTGAGTGGGTCTTACTGATCACTCCTTGGCTCTCCAGTCGATGAATGAGCTCGTGGATGGGAATCAGGGAGTCTCGGTTGGTGTGATATTGCTGCCAACGCACTGTTGTGGTGACAATCAGCACCTGTTGTTCTTTGACCTTCAGCAACCCTGCAACAGAAGGGTCCTTTGAGAGGCCAGGCAAAGTAGACAGCTGTTTAATTTCCTCCCTATAAAATCTCTCAGAGGAGGAGGCATAACTGCTAATTGCCTCAATAAGGTGGTATCCAAAGTACAGATAGGGTCCCAACACAAACCCAAATACCAGATAAGGCTGAAAACCAGTGTTTACATAACAAATCTCTTAAGCAAAACATCACTAATCACAGCAGAACACAGCAGAATAAACAAACAAACACCAATCTTTAAACACATACTACAAAAACAAGAGCATGGTGCAATGACCAGCAGCTGTTATTATCTCAAACACTCTGAGCCCCACGCTGGGAGCCAAAAGATACTATTGTGGTTTAGCCGGAACTCAGCCTCCACACAGCCACTCGCTCACTCCCCCACTGGTGGGATGGGAGAGAGAATCAAAAGGGTAAAAGTGAGAAAGCTCAAGGGTTGAGATACGAACTGTTTAATAATTAAAATAAAACAACAACAACAACGACGCAATGAAAAGGAAAATAACGAGAGCGAGGCGGAACCCGGGGCGGGTGGGGGCGACGGGGAATGAACAACCCAAACCAACAGCACGTGTCACAGCCGCTCACCGCCCGCCGAACCAACGCCGCCAGTGCCTGACCCGCAACCGCCCCGCCGCGCGCCAACTGCCCCGTTAATGTACTGGCCGTGGCGTCACATGGTATGGGGTGAACATCCCATTGGCCAGTTGGGGTCAGCTGACCTGGCCGTGGCCCCGCCCCTCCCGGCCTCCTGCCCACGTGGCAGAGCGCGGGAAGCTGGAACGGTCCCCGGCTACTACAGGCGCTACTTAGCGACACTGAGCCGCTACTTAACAGCGACCAAAGCATGAAGGTGCCATCGGCACTTTACCAGCTACAGTGAAGAGAATTAACTCTATCCCAGCCAAAATCAGCCCACAACTTCATTAGTATTATTATTGAACACTTTGTAAAGAGAGAAACCAAATTAGATAGCAATACAAGCCTTTGCTGCGAGGGTAATAACAATTGTCCACCACTAACCTGATTCACTGGCTCATTGAAGTTGGTGATAAGTCCAGCACGCAACATAGTTTTCTCGTCTTCAGAAAGAGCACTGTCAGAGTATATTCATTAGAATATTATTTAACTATCAGTAAAAAACAACTATTAATTCATATTCAGAATTATCTCCTCACTCTTACTGGACACAGAGGTTAAATGATCATTTCCATTTGTGCATCCGTGTTTGACTGGGCAAACATTACTTTTATATGCCATTTCCTTGAAACTTTAACAAGTTCCAGTTTGATAAACGAGCAAGAGAACGTCCCTTGGTTTTCCACTATCACTGAGATATTTTAAAAGAGAGAGAACAGAGAAACAGACAAATATTTATGAGGCCTTATGACCTCAGGTTTTGACCTGACCTTTGCAGACACAAACAGCAAAAGAGAAAGTTCAGAGTCAGGGACCCAGATATATTATGAACATAAGGGAAAACTGTACAAACTATAAACTGATGGTTATTAGACAGTTATTACAGGGTTATTACCATGGGCATTCATGACTTGAGCATAACCCGCTGCCTGCCAAGGCTGAGACCATCAGCAATGGTGGTGGCGCCTCTGGGATAACAGATTTAAGCATGAAAAAAAAAAAGTGGCTGGGCACTATCAGCTGGGAGAAAGGAGTGAGAATATGTGACAGAAACAGCCCTACAGACACCCAGGTCAGTGAAGACAGAGGGGGAGGCAGTGCTCCAGGCACCTGAGCAGACATTCCCCTGTGATGGAGACCATGGTGAGGAGGCTGTTCTCCTGCAGCCCATGGGGTCCATGGTGGAGCAGGTGGATGCCTGAAGGAGGCTGTGACCCCGAGGGCGGTCCACGCTGGAGCAGGTTGCTGGCAGGATCTGTGACCCGACACTGGACCCACGCTGGAGAACTCTGTTCTTGAAGGACTGCACCCCATGGAAAGGACCCACGCTGGAGCAGTTTGTGAAGGGCTGTCTCCAGTTGGTAGGACCCCATGTTGGAGCTGTGGATTAGTGTGAGGAGGAAGGAGCGGCAGAGACAACACATGATGAACTGACCACAACCCCTATCCCCATCCCCCTGTGCTGCTCCAGAGGAGGTGGAGAAGCCAGGACTGATAGTGCCCGTCAAGCTGCTCTGTCCCGGTTAATCCAAACATAGACCCACCATCAGTGAAGGAAGAGTTAGTACATGAATTATTACAGGAGCTTGACCCCTACAAATTGATGGGCACTGACGCCATCCACCCGAGCGTGTTGAGAGACCTTGCAGACATCATTGCAAGGCCACTCCCCATAATCTTCGAGAAGTCATGGAGAACGGGGGATGTCCCAGAGGACTGGAGGAAGGCAAATGTTACCCCTATCTACAAGAAAGGCTCGAGGTAGGTTCCGGGTAATTATAGGCCCATCAGCCTTAGTTCAATCCTTGGGAAAGTTATGGAATGAGTCCTCCTGAGGGCCATAACAAGTCAAACGAAGCACGTGATTGCGGAAAGCCAACATGGCTTCACTAAGGGCAGATTGTGCTTGACAAACCTGGTGGCCTTCTGTGACAAAGTTACTTGCCTGGTTGACATGGGGGAGGCAGTGGACTTTGTCTACCTGGACTTCTCCAAGGCCTTTGATACGGTCCCCCACGGCCTCCTCCTGGAGAAATTAATGCGTTATGGCCTAGACAAGTGGTCTGTACAGTGGGTGGGGAACTGGCTGACAGGCCACACCCAAAGGGTAGTGGTAAATAGCTCCTTTTCCAAGTGGCAACCTGTCACAAACGGAGTCCCCCAGGGATCAATATTGGACCCAATGTTATTCAACATCTTCATAAGTGATCTGGATAACAGGATCAAGTGTAGCCTGATGAAGTTTGCTGATGACACCAAATTGAGTGGGGAAGTAGACACTCCAGAAGGGAGAGCTGCTCTGCAGGGAGATCTGGATAGGCTGGAAGAGTGGGCCAACAAGAACCTTATGAAGCTCAACAAGGACAAGTGTAAGGTCTTGCACCTGGGAAAACATAATCCAGGAGTGCAGCACAGACTGGGATGCACCTGGCTGGAGAGCAGCTCTGTCAAAAGGGACCTGGGGGTCCTGGTGGACAGGAAGCTTGACATGAGCGAACAGTGTGCTGCTGCGGCCAAGAAGGCCAAGAGGATGCTGGCCTGCATCGAAAAGGGCATCACCAGCAGAGATAAAGAAGTCATTATCCTGCTCTACTCAGCACTGGTCATGCCACACCTGGAGTACTGTGTACAGTTCTGGTCCCCGCTATACAAAAAGGATGTGGACAGGCTGGAAGGGGTCCAGAGAAGGGCCACAAAGATGATCAAAAGACTGGGAAGCTGCCATATGAGGATAGGCTGGGAGAGCTGGGTTTGTTCAGCCTTGAGAAAAGGAGGCTCAGAGGGGATCTCATCCCCATGTACCAGTACTTAAGGGGCAGCTACAAAGAAGAGGGAGGCTCCCTTTTTACATGGAGTCCCATGGAGAGGACAAGGGGGAATGGACACAAGTTGCTCTTGGGGAGATTCCGATTGGACACAAGAGGGGAATTCTTCACAGTGAGGACAGTCACCACTGGAATAATCTCCCCGGGGAAGTGGTTGACTCGGCCACGTCCAAGATTCGCCTGGACAGGGTGCTGGGCCATCTTGTCTAGGCTGTGCTGTTCCTAGACAGGTTGGACTAGATGGTCCCTGAGGTCCCTTCCAGCCTGGGATTCTGTGAGTATAATTCTGAGCGCAGCGACCGGCTCCGCGCCGCGCCGGACCGTACCGCACCACCTCGGCCGTAGCGGCAGCAGCTCGCAGGCGGGAGCCGAGACCCACCGCTGACGCTCCCGCCTCCCCGCGGCGCGCCGGCGTGACATCATTCCCTGCGACGCCCGGCCGGCTCGCCGCAGCGTAGGGGGCGGGGACTCGGGCGCCGTGGGCGAGGTTCCTGGCGCGGGGCGCTGCTGGCTTCCCCGTGAGGGGCGTTCAGGGCCGCTCGTTCCCCGGTTGCTGCTCCCCGGAAAGCCGGGCGAGGCACCAGCGGCGCGCGGCGGGCGCGCACGGGTCGGGCGGCCGCCGTTCCCAGTTCCGGGGTGGTGGCGCCGCCAGGGCGCTCCCCCGGCGTGCCCGCCTGGCGCCCGGCGCGTGCGTCCCGTCAGCGCCGGGCAGCGGCTCTGCCCTGGCGGGCCGGGGTTCGGGCGGCTGGAAGTGACGGAGGGAGGCGCCGCAGCCCTCTGGCCGCGCTCCCCGCGGCTCGGCCTGTTCCTTCCATCCCGCAGCGCCCGCCCCGGCTGCCGGCGGCGGGGAGCGACTGCGTCCTACGGCTCCGCCTCAGGCAGCGAACGGGCGGAGCGCCCGTGTCCTTCTGCTTCACCAGCCGAGATGGCCGGGAATCACCTTTCCAATAATTTCTTCAACGCTGAAACATCAGGCTTGTAGGAGGTGGCAGGTACTGGAGCAGTGGAGGTTCCTCCAGGACTGGTCAAGGAAGAAGCAGGTCTAGCTGATTATATGCAACGGCGTAACGCTGAATATTCTGACCCAGAGTAAATCCACCATAAAGGAAAAAAAAAAAGTTTATTTCCTCCTTCCCCTGGCGGTCTGTTCTCCCTCGGGTTTCCCCGCCTTCTGCTCCCCCACGGCTGTCTGGAACGGGTGTCTCTCCGGTTAGTTACCTCCCCACGGTATCGCCCTCACCGCGCGGCAGTAAATCCACGCCTGAGCAGCCAAGGCGGCCGACGGCCCGCTCGCCGTTCGTCAGGTACCGTGCATTTAGCCGGCGGGCCCGCCGTCGGTCGCTACGACGTTAGGGACCGCTATATTCCCACGTTTCGGTCTCTCCGCCGTAGCGTCCCTTCCCCGGGCGGCCTGGCGCCACGCGCTGCCCGCGCAGCCGAGCCGGTTTCGCCCGCGCAGGGTGACGCTGCTGCACAGCACGCCTGCCCCTCTGCGGCCGCGCGCTCCGCTCGCGCCCCTCTCCCTTCTCTAAGGAAGGTCGCGTTCTGTCCCGGAAAAACCCGGCAACCCGCGCTGCGGCCCCGGAGCCGGCGCGCAGAGCCCGCCGCCCCGCCAGGGGGCGCTGCCCCGCCCGTGACGCCGTGCGCGCCGGGAGTTGTAGTCCCGGGCAGCACGTGTGCGGGACGTGTGGCCGTGCCGGCCGGAGCGGAGCCGAGCCGCCCGCCGCCGCCGCCGCCATGCCGAAGGTGCGGGCGGGGAAGCGGCCGCGGCAGGAGCGCCGGGAGGGCCGCGCTAGCGGTGAGTGCGGGGCGGGCTGGGCGGCGGCGCCCCGGGGAGGGAGCCCGTGGCCGGGCCCGGGCGATACCCGCCCTCGCTCTGGGCCTCGCTGGCGAAACGGTTCGGCGGTGGAGTGGCCTCGCCGGCGGCGCGGCGGGGAGGGCGGCGCGGTGCGGGAGCGCGGTGCGGGCCGGCGGGAGCGGGGGTGGCCGGGTTGCGGCGGGGTGCGGCTGCAGCCGGCGGTAACGACCCCCTCTGCCCCAGGCATCCTCTTCAACACCGGGGCCGGCCAGCACATCCTGAAGAACCCCCTCGTCGTCAACAGCATCATCGAGAAGGTGGGTGGCTGGGCGCGGGGAAGCCTGTCCCGATGCCCGGCCCTCCCCTGAGCCTGTCCTTGCCGTGGTCGTGGAGGGACCTCCCGTCCGTGCCATGCTTCACCGCTTTGGAAGTGCCTTAGCTTACTTCCACTGCTTTGGAAGTGGCTCTTCGCTTACTTTTCTTTACTTGCCAACGATCTCTCCTGAATGAGCTTAAAGATCCGTCATGTGTTCACTGGTTCCCTCCCATCCCTTTGTAATCGATCTTCACACTCCTCTGCAACCTGATTTCTGCCCTTTACTGAGCTGCGCTTACATCCTGTACCTTTCCTTCTAAAATTAAATGGTTGCTTAAAGTCTGTTCTAAGGAAATAACTGGACTGCCGTTTGTTCTTAGGCTGCCCTACGACGCACAGATGTCATTCTGGAAGTAGGCCCAGGAACCGGCAACCTGACAGTAAAGATGTTAGAGAAAGTAAAAAAAGTAAGCGTGAATTCCCTCTCCACACACACCTTCTCCAGCTCAAACCACGTTGTGACTTAGACTGTGGCAAACAGAAGGATCTTCATCTGCTTGATTCAAATAACTAGAATTACACTAGGGATGTTTTTCCTAACGTTTGCATAATTCCAGTAAGTTTTTAACCATTGATGTAAATCTTGTATGGTTTTATCAAAGTATATTGCTGCTATCCATTTTTGTGGGAAGTTGCTGCATGTTTTTGGGGAGGGAGGAAGGTGCATCACTGAATCGGAAGTTTTCCAGAATTATTTAAACCTGTAGCAATAGATAGTGTTTTTTTTACAATTGAAATCTTAATCCCAAAGGGAGGAGCTACATAAAGTTGCAAATATTTACTTTGTTTTCAGGTTATTGCTTGTGAAATTGACCCTAGGCTTGTTGGTGAACTTCAGAAGAGAGTCCAGGGCACGTAAGTATCAGCTGTGAAAACAGCGAGCACTGGAAGCGGTGGAGCTGATGTGGCACAGACTTTGACAACGTGCTTCTCTGAGGATAAGCCCGGTGTGTTTTCCCCCAGGTGTCTGGCGAACAAACTTGAAATCAAGGTTGGAGATATCTTGAAAACAGACTTACCGTTCTTTGATGCATGTGTGGCTAACTTGCCTTACCAGGTATGGGCTAAACAACATGACAAAACTTTTTTCTTTTTAAACAATAATTACCCAGAAGTTAACTAATGCTATTGCTCTTTTTCTCAGATTTCTTCACCTTTCGTTTTCAAGTTGTTGCTTCATAGACCTTTTTTCAGGTATGTGGAGGAGCAGAGCTCTGTATTACCTGATAGAAAAAAAAGATAATTTTAAAAATAGTTCCTAAGTCAATTTTTTTAGTTCTTAAATATCAATTTGATGGATCAGAGCCGCATGACATTTTTTTCTGTAATATGAAAACTGCCAGTGCCTGGAAATCAGTTTATGTTGGTGTGTTAAGTATGAGGAGAAAATTTAGTCTTGGCATCAATGAGTGTCCAGCTGATGAAAACAGGAGTTGTGCCTCTTCACAGTAGTACTATAACCAGTTGTTATTCCAGGGATAAGTTGGGCATTGCCGCATTTCAGATGCCTTCGTGCCTTGGAAAGGAAGGGTGGAAAGGGTAGAATCGAAGCCAAGATACTTCCTTTGTCTGGTCCAAAACTATAACTGCCCAGGTACTTCGGTTCAATAGGTCAGCAGTTCCTGATTTCTGTCACTGAAGCGGTAATGTTAGTGGCATCACTGGTCAATGTTTGGAGCCATTGAGTTTGGATTTGAAGAACTGATGGCAGAATTACTCAACAGTATTTGTTGCAGTTGGGCACAAATCTCTGGGACTAGCCTCTGTTTCTTTGATCCTGATCCATTTAGCAGTATAAAGAAAGAAATTCTATTGTACCTTTAAGGAGATTTAGATGGTTTCACCAGATTTTGTGGGGTTTTTTTAAACACCCTCTGAGCTAAAAAAGGCAGGATTTGTTTATGACAAACTTGTATTGCTTTTAAGCGCTGAGACAAATACTGTGTTTTCCAAGTCTGTTAGTTGGCTTTTGATATAACAGTTGATTGTGTATAATTTATTTGCTCATTTCTGTTATTCTCAGGTGTGCAATACTTATGTTTCAAAGGGAATTTGCACTTCGTTTGGTTGCAAAACCAGGAACTAAACTATACTGCAGACTCTCCATTAATACACAGTTGTTAGCTCGAGTGGACCATCTGATGAAGGTACATCATTCTGCATTAGCTAACAGTGCTGTCACAGATAGAAGAGTGTTTCTAGGAGTGTGAGGATTTATTGCCTATTCATACAGCTGCCTGACTTCTCCTGACTAACAGGTTGGAAAGAACAACTTCAGGCCTCCTCCCAAAGTTGAATCCAGTGTTGTCAGAATAGAGCCAAAGAACCCACCACCACCTATCAACTTCCAGGTGAACGTTATGTACTCTAATAACAATGTAACATACTAGTGATAATAGTTCATTTCATCTTTCTTTTAACTTATTACTCAGTTCCCTGTGCTGTTTTCGGGACCAAGTACCAGCTCTTCATTTGCATTTACATCATTCCAAAATAGTTACTCCTCTATTGATCAGGCTTGCGTTAGTTGTTACCTGAAGGTGCCACCATCAGTGCCGGTGCAGATTTTTGTTTACGGCACTCCTGACAAGACTGACATGCCGTCTCCATGTTAGTTGGAGAGTTACCGGGGATAATGCCCCTTTCACCATGGTTTGTATCTCCCAGAGGCCCGTCTGGCTGATGACTTTGTTGGTTATGATCGAAGCAGTACCTAGGAGAAGTTTTATCTTCAGACGAGTGTGTATAATCTTAGAAGACAGATCTTACAGCGTAGTATTCTTAGAATGAACTTTTAAAACACTTTGATCTTCAAGAGTGTTTCAGCCTTGCCCAAGGTTAGCCACATTTTCTTCAAGTATCTGCTTTTTCAGTGCTTAAGACCTGGCCAGTAGTGCTTAGGCACGAAAAAGAATGATTCAAAGGTTTTTGTGGGTGAAGTGTTTTCTCCTCCATTTGTCCAAGACAGGACTGGTTTTGTGTTTTTTAGAAAGGTATTTTCCAGAAAGACTTTTGTTTTGTGGTCAGTATTGTTGTGAAATTGTCAGCAGTGCCTGTTCTTGTTTGTAGTTGTTCCTTTCTGTAAATTCTGAAATTTTTTATTTCAGGAGTGGGATGGTCTGGTAAGGATAGCCTTTGTTAGGAAAAACAAGACACTCTCTGCAGCATTTAAGTAAGTAACTTCTATTAACGGAGATCTGGGTTCCAAGGCTGAAAGTCCTTCCAGTTAACCATTTCTTTTCTGCAAATGCATAGCACAGTGTTAGATGCACTCCAGCACAGCTGGGGATGCACCATGATGGAGGGTTTATGCTGAGGCCACAGAGAAATCTTTTAGAAGAAAACTAGGCAGCCTTCTAAAAAGAACAGCTCTTTGTAGTGGTTATGGTTTTTTACAGTAAAGACAAACAACTCATTAAAGCTCAGGTACCATTCTAAACTTGTATTTCTTTCAGGTCAAGTGCTGTAGAGCAGTTGCTGGATCATAATTACCGAATTCATTGTTCCTTACATAATACAGTAAGTTCCTTTTTAATATACTGAATTATATTCCTGTGTACTGTGACCTACACACTGACTTTTATAAGAGTCAAAAAGTAACATGGAAAAGCTTAATACGTTAAAGTTATTCCAAGCGTGTTTGAAGGAGGGCAGAGCTCACCTCTTTTCATAGAGAAAAATCTAAAAGGGTCACTAAATTACAGTGAAAAACCTGAGAGCTATGTATGTTATTAATATATTGGCTGTGCATGTCCCAGGGACTTCTAACAATCCAGTAAGAATCTAATGACAACACTTGCTGTGTCTGCTTAGCAATACTGTTGTGGTTAATCTTTAGTGAATGAGCTGAGGTGTAAAATTCAGATACAAGGATGGAAGAATACAATAATCCATACAAGAAAAAATGCAATTGATTTCTATCACTTGAAACAAGAACTATTCTAAAAGTGGGAAAAGAACAGATTATTTAAATGAACCTTTTTCTGTGCTGTGAATAGCAAATAATTTGTGTCCTGTTTGCCATTGGCAGGAGATACCTGAAAACTTCAAAATTGCAGAGAAAATTCAGTCAGTCCTGAAAAATACGGGTTACTCTGAAAAACGAGCCCGCTCAATGGATATAGATGATTTCATTAGGTATTTTTTCTTATCTTTATACCTTCCTTTTACACTGCTTCAGGTTCTACCTGCACCTGCATACCACAGATTAGTGTTGGGTTACACTGGAATAGGACTAACTCTGTTTTCCTCTCAATGCCAGACACTCCTTGCTTCCAGTCCTGAACATGAACAAACGCCTAGACCCTGTACAGGTGTTAACTCCTGCTTACAGTATTGAGAACCAACTAAAGATCCCTATTTCTGGTGTTTGCATACCAGGCCTTTCTGTGTCTCCTCTAAAAATGGCTTGAATGATGGAGTTGGTGATTATACTTTCCCTGGGGACTTAGACATGCCTTCTCTGTCTGTCTTGAGGATTAGGCCTTAGTGTAGAGCATAATTTGGAAATCTGAGTAGTTAACTGATATATTCTGCTCTTACTTCTGGTCAGTTAATTTAAGTGGCAACATGAGTTATTTCCTCATTTAAGATAAAAATTCCTAGCTGTTTCTTAGTGTGCCAGTTAATACAGCTGCTGCTCCTGCAAGGAACGGAGTAAACCTGGCAGGATGCAGTGTAACTAACAGCACTGCAAATATATTTGTATCTCTAAAATGGCACATTTGTCGAAAAGTTTAAGGGTTGTAACAGTTCTTTATGGCAGTAGAAGAGAGATGGCTGCTCTCGTGCTCCTTTCCCATGTTCTTTGCCAGCCAGCGCGTCTTAGAAATGCCTTAAGCTGAAGTAAAAATTAGTAGAAATTGTAACATCAATATTTCACTCTTTCAGACTGCTGCACGGCTTCAATTCAGAAGGCATCCATTTCTCATAGACTCTGCTGGACGAATGAAAGATGTTCTGTGTTTTGTCACCAAAGTCTTACCCAAGCCAGAGTGACTGCAATGGGACAAGCTCTTCCCACAAAAGCAAGGACCATAATACAGCATATGCACTCTGGTTCTTCTGAAAGCCTTACATGCAAAACACAGACTGTAAGCAAGAAGCTGCTGCTCTGTATTTTAAAAGCAGTCAGTTCTTCCACAACTGAAGTGAGGTGCTGGACCTCCACATGCAAGTGTATTTTTAAATATACCCAATAGCATCGATTAATGTTGCCATAACTGAAATTGGTGTTCTCTGATCATGGACTTCACCTCAGTATATTCTTGAACAATATTCAACAGTACAACCCAGAAGTCTGGTCTGGGCACAAAACAAGAGTTCTAGTCATTCAATTTGTTTGGGATATTCCTTGTTTGTTTCAAGGCATATTTAAACACTCTTGTCTTCCCTTTGTACGCAAGTGATCTGCTTCTTTTGGAGAAATCCCAGTAACTGTTTCTCAGAAACAAAAGTATTTATCTTGTGGGCTTGGTATCATTTACAGTTTACTCTTATGACTGGAGCACTGCAACGGATGGCTCTAAGCTCTTCAGAAGGGAAGGAGAGGCGGTGGGGTGCATCTGTGTGTTAGGGAGTATTTCGATCGTATAGAGTTCAATGACTGTGATGATAAGGTCAAGTGCTTATGGGTAAGGATGAGGGGGAAGGCCAACAAGGCAGACATCCTGCTGGGGGTCTGATACAGACCACCCAACCAGGATGAAGAGGTAGATGTAGCATTCTAAAAGCAACTGACAGAAGTCTCACAATCAATAGCCTTTTTTTTCTTGGGGGACTTCAACTTCCCGGATATCTGCTGGAAATACAACATAGCACAGAGGAAACAGTCTAGGAGGTTCCTGGAATGTGTGGAAGACACAGCTGGTGAGTGAGCCAGCCACGGGAGGTGCCCCGCTTGACCTGCTGTTCACAAACAGAGGACTGGTAGGAGATGTGGTGGTTGGAGGCCGTCTTGGGCATAGCAACTGTGATGTGATTGATTTCTTGATTCTTGGCAAAGTAAGAAGGGGGTCAGCAGAACCACTACCATGGACTTCCGAAGAGCACACTTTGGCCTGTTCATGGCACCGGTTGGGAGAGTCCCTTGGGAGGCAGTCCTGAAGGGCAAAGGGGTCCAGGAATTCTGGGTACCTTTCAAGAAGGAACTCTTGAAGGTGCAGGAGCAGGCTGTCCCCATGTGCCGTAAGACAAACCACCAGGAAGGCGACCGGCCTGGCTGAACAGAGGCTTTTGCTGGGACCAAGGGAAAAAAGGAGAGTTTACCACTTTTGGAAGAAGGGGCAGGCAACTCAAGAAGGGTACAGGGATCTTGTTTGGTCACGCAGAGAAAATTAGAAAGGCAAAAGCCCAGCTAGAACTCACTCTGGGTACTGTTGTGAGGGATAACAAAAAATGTTTTTGCAAATACTTTTAACACAAAAAAGGAAGTCATGGTGAATCTCCATCCTCTTGGATACAGAGGGGAACAACACCACTGAGGATGAGGAAAAGGCTGATGTACTTAATGCCTTCTTTGCCTCAGTCTTTAATAGTCAGACCAGCTGTCCCCAGGGTATTCAGTCCTTGGAGCTGGAAGGCAGGGATGAGGAGCGGAATAAACCCAATAATCCAGGAGGAAGCAGTTTATGACCTGCTGTGGCACCTGGACACTCACAAGTCTGTGGGGCTGGATGGGATCCAGGAATATTGAGGGAGCTGGCGGAGCTGCTCGCCAAGCCACTCAACATTCATCAGCAATCCTGGTTAATGAAAAATGTATAGGCATGGCATTTCAGGACATGGTTGAAGATGCATGGTGGTGCTGGGTTTATGGTTGGACTTGATGATCTTGGATGTGTTTTCCAACCTTAACGAGTCTATAATTCTATGCTACGATTCCATGCAAAAACATTATTAAGATACTGGAAACTATCAGTGTCATGTCCTTTACCTGCTTCTTATTGCCATCAAACCACTGCAGGAACCAGCAGAAAATTACCAAAGGGCCACTGCTTATAGCATAAACAGGAGGGGGTTTTTGTCAAGTGTAACTTCAAGCAGCTGTTTTTATAAGAAAACTACTTTGCCCTTCAATGCAAGGAGGATCTTTATCATAGATCAAAGCTTTCAGTGAGTCTTAGAACAATGCATGCCTGTGACCTGACAAAGACTTACTGACGTGTGTTAACACAGTCTGGATTACGTGTATTTGTTATTATAGGACGAGGCAGAATTTTCCCAAGGAAGTTTACATTAACTGTGCGTAGCAGCTGTGGAAAGAAAAATCCATTTTGGTCTGTCTTGTGATTCAGGACAACAGTAAATAGTAACTGTAGCATCAGGAAGGGGTGAAGGCATGACTCCTACAGCAATTTTTTCATGTATTGTGGACTTCTTTCCACAAGACCACAGTAGGTGAAGAGTCAAATTACCCAAAAGTCCTCTAAGGTCTAACTTAATTTTATTCACAGCTGATGTAATTTTTCAGAAGTCATTGATTCAGAAACATGTACAGAAGTTTGCACTTGAATTTGCAGGCGTTCTGGGAGATTGTCTTGGGAAGCAGAATTGCCTTTATACAGAAGGAACATGCTTGGAGATTGTGTCACGCTTCCTAAATACCTTTATTTTACATGACAGAAATCAAGATAATCTTGTCTGAGTCCTGTTCAAGTACTTCCTGTGCATCACAGCAATGGGCTACAGGAGTTCAAGTGCCATAACCAGCTGAATCAGTTTATCTTCATACTGCTTCAGTATCTGTCTAGAGCTGACCTTCACAGCAGGCTCCATCACAAAGTCCGTCTCTCAACATGTCATTTACAAAGCTTCATAAAAAGGTGCTGCATCCTATCTGCCTCTGTCCTTCCTGTCCTCTTTGGTACCCATTGCAAACCACAGCCTGGCTGCGGCTCTAGGCTCCCATGGAGGTAGAGTACGGAAGTCACTGTTTCTCACGTGGGATGTCTCAATTGTCAGAGGCTTTTTAGAAACTAAGATTTCTCTAGAGCAGCTTTGAAGAAACCCTCCGGTATTATAGGATAACCTGTACTATCACCTGCTTCCAAAAGCTGCTGCCTTCTATTTCACTGCTTTTTCTTTTAACTGTGAAGGACGATGCTCTTAAATGAATGCTCAGAAAGATGGGTGAGGTTTCTTTTAGGACCTGCTGCAAAACTAAAGTCAGGACAGTGCTCTGGGGAACTTCTTCCTAAATGAGGAATTTGTATAGAAGAGACAGCTCCAGAAGTAAATATTCCTTCTGAAATCAGAGGCCTTTTCAAAACGGTAACTCCCATGTGCTTACAGAGTGAAACCCTTCCCAAAGCACAACAGAACTTTCACAGAAGTAAATTCTCATCAGTAATTCATTTAATAGCTTTATTTATTAAACACATTATGTAAAATCTACATTGTTGTTTCAGTTTTCATGTTTACACACAGGATTTTTTTTATTTTTAACCATGATGCGACAAGATCTTCCCGTAGTCTACCTTTCTATGGGAGATACAAACATTAAACACTACAAGAATCCCCAGTTTATTTAACTCTCTTTTCATTGCCTTCCCTTTGTTTCTCTTCAGGCCTGGCACAAACAAACAGGCTTGTATTCCAAAAGTCATTTTTAAACAGTTCCAAGGGAAAGTCTGCTGATGAAAACTCCTGGAAACAGGGAGAACTCCTAGAGAGGTCTACAGTTCTTTCTTTGACAAGAAGTTCTTATATGAAAGGTCAATCTTTTTTGGATACTGACTTGCAAAAATAACTTGAGTGCCACCACCCAAAAAGTGCTGATACACATGGCGCCATTTGTGAGAAGTCAGGTACTTGTGGGATTTCTATTAGCGCTATGTAGAGGTATTGTGCCAAAGCCTGAAACGATGCAATTTCCCCCCACTTTTCAGCTGCTGGCACTGCACAAAGGGAAAAATGGATATTAGCTACTTCTTTTTAAAGCAACAGAGCTACTCAAACTACCTGCAAACTACGGTTAATGGACATGTAAGTTTGTCATGCATCAAAAGGCAAATTTTAACAGTATGTGAAAGGCCAACATGTATGTGTTTAGCTGGATCCCCATATTTTAAACAGCTAACCATACACAGAGGCCAGATAGTACCTTTAATCTGACAGCATTATCACACCATACCACATACTGTATATCTGCATTACGCTAAGATACAACTCTCCTCAGTACTTAAACATTACCCTTTATTATACATCAACTAATTTATATTTTTTCTTTTTTTTTTTTTTTTTTTTTTTTAATTACAGAGGAAATGTTAGAATCATATACCCATTCTTTATGGTATTCAGATAAGTCTAGATTCCAGATTTTTTACAAGGAGGATGGAATGTCCAGCTGTTTGTTCACTCTAACAGCTCTTGCAGTTCCTGCCCAAATGATATGGCACATTCTGTGAAATGAAAGTAGCCACCAAAAAAAAAAAAAAGTCTAGAAACACACTACAAATGTACACACACTAAAAGTAATTTATATTGACAAATAAGGAATGTTGTTTCTTAAGCTGTGCTTCAGAAAGAGGACGTTTAGGGTCAAGTAGCCTTCATCAAGGCACAACGGGAAGAGGTAAGCACAGCTGTCTGTAGAAGAGAAGTTATGTACAACCACTCGTGAGGTGGGCATGCACGCAAACACAATTTAAAACTGCACAGCTGGTCTTTGTAACAAAACTGAACATAGTCAAAAGGAAATACTGCGACTTGTTAATGGCCACAGTTTTACTTCATTATCAAAAACATGGCAAATGTTTCCAAACATGAAATTCACAATTTGAATAAATGAAATATTTTAAACAAAGTGCTTCACAGATCTGAACCCTGCATGGTTGTGCTGTCTGGTCTAGAAGCATTTTGTAGACATCATAGGAGCATTTCACACAAAACTGAAAATGTCATTCAGGTGAATAAGAAACAGGACATTTCCACAGACATTTCTAATGTTTTTACACTTTCAAGTAGTTGAGTTCTTACGGCCACTGGGTTTTGTAACAAGAGTGTGCTACAGCAGTATGGGTTCGTGGATTCCTTTAGCAGCAAAGGCCCGTTTCAAAGGGCGCGGGGTCTTTTCGGGTTGATCTGTTTACTGGCCTGTTCCTCCTCTTGTAGAGCTGCCCGGAAAGATTTCACTTTATCTTTAATGAAAAAGAGAGAGTGAGTACTGATGTGCCTGGGCTCAACGCAGATCCTGAAACTAAGCCCTCAAGCTCCACATCCCAGCCCTAATGCACAGCAGAGAATGTTCCTCCACAAAACCAGCTGATGCTACAAACTACAAGATAAGCTTGAATTGAGATAAGCATAAATTCCATACTCACTATGCAAGCAAGCTGCTTAGCAACTTAGTCCCTTCTTAGATGCTACCCTTGCCTCAAGGCAGGATACATTTGGAATCTGCACAACTGCATTCCTACCACGTAACCTGTTCACACTTAAATTCTGCTTCTAACTTACAGAGCATAGGGAGATACACACCACACACATCCTCTTTATTCCCAGCAGCTTCCAAACCATCCTTAGAGGTGTACAAAAATCATATTTAGTGTCCAGTTAGTCACTTTGGTATGTTCTAAAACCCAGCAGAGTACATTTTACTCCCCCTGTTCTTCTAAGACTGTGAAAAGCATTTGTGATTAATTTTTGGAAGTTATTCACCGTAAACAGATAAAGGCATCATTTATCCAGAGTGACGGGAATAAAAGCTGAAATATTCCATGACCTTCATTTGCCATGGGCAGAACACAGAAGATGCTGGGAGAAAGAATTTTTGGCTTAGCAGTTCTTCCCTCCTGCAAAGCGATATATACACGAACCAGGCTGCCTCTAAACACGCAAGGATCTCTTAGGCAGCCTTTACCTCCAGTACCTTGTTTCAAAAGCAGTATCTAACTAGAAGTTTTCTAAGAACAGGGAGTCACCTAAACAGCGTTTTTTCACTGCTGGTGTCTCCACTTGTCTTCTTCTGAAGAGGAAGCCATCATCCACAAAAAGCAAAGGCATGCACCTCCAATTCTTTGCTAAAGTATACTGGTGCCAACACATGCTTACAAGGCAAGCAGGCCACATCTGATTTGCTTGATGTAGTCTTCTAACTTACTGCAGATACCCAGACTAAGTAAGAAGTATGGTTTTACCTTACAAAGAGTTTTCTAACACAGATCAAACCCCAACCCCTCCCATGAATTTTTACCAGTATAGCACGCCTGCTGTAGTCCAAATAGTTACAGAAACTAAGATGAAAAATTAATCTCTTGTGAGGTACTGAGCTGACAAGCTGATTTTAGAAGACAAGCGGGTGGGCAGTAATGATTATCTGCACTTTGTTTTTCAACAAAGAGAGGCTGACAAAATTCAGACAGAAAGGCTGATGAACAAAAAAGGCAAGCTAACAACCAAGCTACTCAGAGCTTGCTGCCACTCTTAAGCACGGTCTTAAAAATGACAGCAGGCTCTCCGCTACGCTACCGAATGCCACAGAGCAGGAACTGGGAGCTCCTACCAGTTTCTCCTCACTGCATTACCTTCTTTTTTTGTACACTTTGTCTGGATTTTCTTTTTCCTTCCTTTATTACTTCAGAACAAAGGAAAAGAAAAGGAAAGTTGCAGGATCAAGTTTCTACTTCCTGGAAGTAAAGCAGAGGTTTTTCCTTTAAACTAGGATGAACTGAGCACAGATGTGAACTTGTTCTTAGGCAGCAGAACAAACGTTCCTTCCACAGGAGAATGCAGGGCAGCATAAGGGGGAATAAAGATCCTAGAACATAAACAGCACGGGTTTTTTTCTCCTCTTTATTACTGCATGTCTCCATGGCATATAAAAAAAACATGCTAATAACACACACAAAAGTGATTAAAAGCAATCTACCTCTGAGTTCAGTCAGAATATCAATTTTTTGCTCTAGAATTGCTTCCAGTTGGGTAGCGTAAGAATCCACATCGTAGTCTACTTCTTCTGTCATCTCAAGAAGAGCTTTTTCATCTTCCAGCCATCTAATAGATTCCTAGATAAAAGTTAAAAAACCCAAAGTAAATACATTAGCAAAGCTTCAAGACGAAGAGCTGAAGTAGGCCTTTTCTCAAGATCACCACACTTTTATTGTCCAGTTTAGCAAAGTTTCAAGACGAAGAGCTGAAGTAGGCCTTTTCTCAAGATCACCACACTTTTATTGTCCAGTCCCTTCAGTGTAACAGATTTCAATCCTAAAATGAAACCTTATTCCTAATTCAGCAAAATTGTGTTTTCTACATTGTTTCTTTAATTCCAGTCGTTATACCAGCAACAGGTAAACCCCAGCTACCCTGGTTCTCTTCAAATTCAGAACATTAGGTGGTTATAAAGCTAAGAAACTCTTGAGAACAGAACTTTCCATCATGGTTTTGTCACCTTAGGCAGCTATCAAACTTTGAAGACAGACTTGAATTTTAAGTATGGGCTGGTTGCCACTGGCTATAATCATTACTACAGTCAAGGAGCCAAGATAATTCTGTCCATAATCAAAACCAGTTTTGAGAGAAGCTGGATCAAAGAAGAGCTATTTTAAGCTCACTATTGCATGAGCTATCTCTCCAAATAGAGAATAGTACAGTAAAGGCTGAGTAAAGCACCTCTTAGGCATCTTTGCACTCAGAATACTTCTAAAAAAAGAGGAAAAAATGTCTTGCAGCAAAGAAGAATGCAACCAGGAGCTTAAAGCTCACAGAACCATACAAAGCTGTGATCAGGAGAACTGATCCCAGTAGAAATGCTTTGATTTAGAAAAATAAAGCAGCTGACTGTTCTAGGTATGCTGGGCCTGAAGTACTAAAATTAAATCTTTCTCTCTGTGCTCAGTAGCCCAAGTGATACTGCAAGCATAGTCCAAACTCCATATATGTCTTTTTGGCTTTCAGGACAGATGGGGCTCACATAGGCTTCATCTCATCTAATGCAAACTGATACATCAAAGATGCAAAGGAAGACCAGCACCTCTAGAGCATGGTTCATTCCGTTGATCCATTTTAGACATTTTTGTTAGGAAAGGATGTTTTGTATCAGCAGCTTCCAGCAGAAAGCTGACAAAAGGCAACTTCTGCCTAGTACAGCTGGTAGATCTTGTATTGGTGCAACCAGCCTCCACCCATGGCATAAACAAGCCATGCTGCAAAGGGAGGGAGCTGAGGGAGCTTAGGCTCGGACACATTTCCTTCCAGTGTCTGCTGGGAGGAGCAGTAATCCCCAGCAGCAGGCCAGATGGACACACAGAGGCAGACATCTTAAACTAATGCAGCTTGTCTCTCCACAAGTCAGAAGCACTAGGACACAGCTACGGCATATGGCATATGACTTTCACACTTCTGCATGTTTTACTTCAGAGCTCATGTTTCATAATAACTAAATCTCTACATCTGTTGTAAAATGTGTTATTTAGCATCCTACTGTCTTATGAACACACATCAATGTTCCACTAAGTTAGATACCTAAATTGAGATGTGTGTATTCCCTACAGGTTTAATGCTCTGCTGTTCTCTTGCAGCTGCTGGGGCAAATGGACAGCCTGCCTGGAGACTCTAAGGTTATGAACAGAAGCAACTCACATTCTCTTCTGAAAACTAGTAACTTGCACTTATTACTGCAATTCATTTTGTGAATGTGAAAGGCTCTGTGGCGCTGACCAGCATCATGCTGCATGGGCAGTATTACTTCCAAAGACCCTGAATAACAGCAAGTGAAAACCTTTGTGTGTCTGTTAAAAGGAAGCAAACAGGCAGTTAGAAACATATGTGTCTCTTCTGGATCTCAGTATCTCAGCGGCAGATGTCAGAAAAGGATGCTCAGGTGAGCTGCTTGGAGGGAGTACTGCAGTATCTTAGAGAGAGATGACCAAACAGAAATGGTGCTGATAGAGACATGACTATTAATTGCCAGCTCTGACATAGGAATATTGGCATAGATTAGACAGTGAAATTGAAAATTTCGAGACAAGTCTGAATAAGGTCCCTGCAACTACAAAAAACCCACCATCACTAATGATAGAAAAGGACTAAAACAGAAAATATAGTGAATAGTAAAAACAGTAAAAAGTAAACAGCAACTTTTCTTACAATGAACACAGCTTATTTAGGAATGTTTGTTGAGAAGAAAAGGAAAATTTTGCTAAATTTATGGGATGATACAGAAATATGCTTCTCTTTCGTCATGGGGACAAAGGGTAGTGCCTAGGGGATCTGTCCCTATTAATTTGCTACTATGGGCTTAGCATAATAAAACAATTTAGAAATCTCTGAGAGCAGCGGAATGACCAGGTGCTATCCTACATCTTCAAGAGTTTGTACTCTCAATAGGTGTCCTGGTTTTGGCTGAGATAGAATTAATTTTCTTCACAGTACCTTGTATGGTGCTGTTTTGGATTTAGGATGAGAATAATCTTGATAACGCACTGATGTCTTAGTTGTTGGTAAGTAGTGCATATACTAAATCAAAGACGTTTTGGCTCCCCATGCTCTGCCAGGTGCACAAGAAGCTGGGAGGGGACACAGCCAGGACAGCTGACCCAAACTAACCAAAGGGATATCCCACACCATATGGCATCATACTCAGCATATAAAGCTGGGGGAAGAAGAAAGGGGGGATATTCAGAGTGATGGCCTTTGTCTTCCCAACTAACCATTAGGCATGATGGAGCCCTGCCTTCCTGGAGATGGCTGAGCATCTGCCCGCCCGTGGGAAGTAGTGAAAGAATTCCTCCTTTTGCTTTGCTTCTGCATGTGGCTTTTGCCTTACTTATGAAACCGTCTTTCTCCCAGCCCACTAGTTTTCTCACTTCTACCCTTCTGATTCGCTCCACCATCCCACTGGGGATGGGGCGGGGAGTGAGCAAGTGGCTGGGTGGTGCTTAGCTGCCAGCTGGGGTTAAACCATGATATTGGGAAAAACTTAATTCCTGGATTAGGATAAAACAAAGCAGAGCTCCATCTTTTACCTGGAAGACAGCCCTGTGGTCTTCTACTACTTGCTCTTCCATTTCTACCATTTGTGACACAGCTTCATGGAAAGTAAACAACTGCGGAGAAACTTCCTCTTCCTAAAAATAATAGTTAAACTTGTTAGTCTGGAAAGAGCTGTGGCTACAGGAAATATATTGAATGTGATCCTTCTCATCACAGAATATGAAAAGAGATATGCAGAAGGCAGAACCTGTCAAAAATAGAGTTTAATACTTCTAACAAGAAAATCTCCAGAAATGAGTGGAGAAGGCCATAGATTCAAAATGGTCAGAGAGTTAAATTGAATTCATATTCACTAAAAAGCTCCAGCCACTAATCCTAGTATCAGGAAACAACATACTCCACATTAAAAAAACAAGTTAAAATAGTGGGAAGAGGAAGTCACAAGGGAAGAATGATTATTTCTGGTAGGTTTTAATGCCTAGAGAAAACTCTGGTTTTCTGTCAGGGCTTCTTGTTGTGTATATCACAATAGACAGTGATTTTAAAAAACAAACAAAAAAGAGAACAGCAATTACATTCAATACATTTAACAAAATCAAAATTAAATTAATCCTTTGGAAAAAAAGTGGAATAAATGTACAGTGAGAAATCTAAAATGTACATAGTTAGGAATAAATTAGAAGCATAAACAACATGGATTTAGAAACTGGGGCCAACAGGGTTCTTTAGAAATGAAGAGTTAAAAATCAAAGGGGAGAGCGCTAGGTAGGCTTTAATTAATGTTTTAGCAAGACAGTATAGCTCCCTATCTGATGCCTTTGAAATCTTTCTTATAACGTATTGTAAAGCTTAATTTAATTCCACATGAACAATGAAAAAGTATGATATGAAAGGATATCTGGCTGGAAGGACCATCCAGTGGGAAGCTCCAGGAATCACCAGCATGTTCTTATAAAATAGAGCCCTGGAAGAAGAGCCAGTTACTAAAATGAGAAATACAGCAGACACCTTGAAGAGGTGTCTGAGAAGGCAGAGAGTCTTGCAAAAAATGTTAAGATAGTATGGATTTTTCTTTCCAATGTTTCATCAGCATTTTCACAGAGTGTAATCCCTGTTCAAAATTTAAGGAACAGGAATTCCCCTCAGCAATGAGGGGAAAATGCGCTTTAGAAGATGGCTCTCAGCGCCCCACTCCTGCAGCCCTGGGAGACATGCTGGGAACAGGACGCGGCTCTCTCCCATAGAGTGCACTGGGGTTTCACCCCATGAAAATCAGGATGTTGGGAAAAGGAATGATGGGTAGCCAGACTTCTAAACACAGAGAAAGGCAAACTCACTTGAAATGGGTGTGGCATGCAGGGAAAAGAATGCTCAAAACCACCAGAGTGTTAAATAAAACACATGAGTGTCCCAGGATACTTCTAACTGCCTATAAACCCATGAAGCTATACTGGAAAAAATGCACACTAAAGAATGCCAAAGCTAGAGCAGACCCTGCCTAGACATTAAAAGCCCTCATCAGCAAGGAAGGTGAAGCAAAGTAAAACATCCTCCTCTCACTCTTCAAGAAATGTTTTTGGTTTGGGCTCTTTTTTTTGTATGGGAGCAAACATAATACCATAACGTGAAAAGGTGAAAAGGCATGCTGTATTTACTTAATGATCTTGCTAACAGGCTGTAAATACATGTTACTCTGGATTTGTTCTGCCACGGTACTTATCATCATCTCTCTCCATGTAATGCTGTAAACCACTCACGTTTTGTTCACAAAGCAGTTTGAGATCATCTCTCTGAGGAGAGCTCCCCACACCCCACTGTGTCTCCAAGTCATCGATCTGATTGGGAGCATGGTGTATAATGGGACGGATATCTCCTGCGGCACTAGGATCAACTGTCAGCTCCTTCACCCTATGAGCAGAAGATGTTTCATTTTTAAATTAGTAACTTTCTGCACAAAAGTGTCACAACCAAAAATAAAGCTCTATGGGTTTATGTGAAATTAATTCATTTAAGAAGGATGATGATGTCAGCTTCACAAATTTGATGTACTTTCAGTGACAAAAAGATGTCAGTCCAACTCCTACAAAGCACGGACTGTTGAATTTCAACTACTTGCAGGTGGATTACGAGCCATCTTCTAGCAAAAGGCATTTTCTGATCGAAATCACGCTGCTCACTGACAGTTAAGACGGCAAAAATCTCCAAACCCTAATTCCTTACCAATGAACAGTATTTGAAAGAACAGTTCATTCAGCACCCTAAACCTGACCTGACCATCTTTCTTTTTTTCTCTGCACATAATTGTGCTTTAAAGAAGTCAGTCAACCAGTACCCAGATACCTGTTAAAAGCAAATCCACGAAGAAAATAATAATTTGCAACCAAGTATCTCAGAGAATGAATAGATCCCTTAATTAAAATACTCAAAGGTGAAAATATCTTATTAAAATGTTAGGCTCTTGCAGCATGAAAACACTTTAAAAAATTGATAATGATTGTCAAACAAAAGCCCATTTAAAAGCAAGTTTATGAAAGAGGCACATCAAAGTCTGAAAATATAGCATGTTTGAGAACATAAACTTCATTTTTTTTAAAGGGAAAAACATGCTCTTTCAAGTAGCAGTTTTTTACTACAGCGGAAACTGTTTTTCATTCATCTTCAGAGTGATGAAAAGGTTTAAAAATGTATACATATGGAAATTGTTTTCTTTTTTAATTAGAGACATTCCAATTACGCTAAACAGAGACTTGCCAGATTTGTTCCACTAAAAGTACAAAGGTGACATCACCATTTTCTAAAAAACATATGAAGGAAACTACCAAGCCTGGATACAGAGTGTGGATGTTTAAGGAGGGTGAACAAAATACTGGGAAGATGATTGCAGATCATGCAGAACCATCACCTGCCAAACAAAATAAAAACAAAGTATGTGTGACTCAAGGCAAGGGGACTAATGAAAGGTTGGTCTGCAAAATTACATAGCCGAAAAGAAAACTTAAAAATAAAGATTCCATGTATAGAATGAAGTAGACCTGGTGACTGAAGGAGAAAAGTCGTCATACTCATAGGAAGGAGAGAGATCAGAGCGACTGCCACTACCCTGTGAGAAGGGAATGTCCGAAGGACTAATTCCAAATTCCTTTACTCTGCAGCAGCAAAATACAGCAGCAAATTAAAAGAAAATGTTCTCATAAACACAGTTAAAATGACAACTCTTTGCTTAGCATACTTCTTTAACAGTTCAACTATTAAATTATTTTTCTATTAAAACACAAGCGTGTCAACTTATTTAAACCTTTTCCAGAGTTACAGAGCATGAACAAAAGAAGTGCTGCTAATTTGCAGCAGACTATAACAGCAGTGTTTTCAGAAAAGTCATTTCAAATTTCAGTTTGTGCAGTTAATAACATTTACTCTTCGTTCAATATTCTACTAAATGGCTCCTTTCAAGATATCAAACCATTACAGCTACAAAACTTGAAATTCTCTTCTGCCTCCCGTCTTATACTGCACGCATACTGGTGTCCAGCACCTAAAAACTGTTTGTACTATGAACAGGATATATTGCTAGAAAAAACTCAAATACTACACAAGTCACATGAAGCAATTGTACAGTGACAGGCATTTACTCCATAACAACATGCAAACTGAACACCATGGGGAAGAAACCATCCCAGCGCAACTGTTTAGTATACTAGAAATAGGTGTTCAGATTTGCAGTGTCTTTTTCCAGCGTCACTTCAGCAACATGAGTTCTGTAAGGGGTGAAAGATCCAACGAGCCTTGATAAATGTGCAAGGTCCTTCGTCATGTTCCTGTAAGCAGGGGACTAGAAGCCTCCTTCTCAACCGGAAGCAGATCACACAGACTGGTCCAAGGCAGGCAGATATGCTACCAGCTCCCTTGATCCAATCACAGAGACATTCAGATATCAAGGGGAGTGGGAGGTAAGCCTTTCTTCCTTTGTGCCCAGTTAACTACTGGCCAGGGTGCCCAGCCAAGCAGGAGCAGACGTCGTTCTGCTCTTTCACTGGGGCAAGCAGGCCACTAGACAGTAGCCTCTTCTGGCCAAACAAGGGTTTCTGACGGCCCATTTGCCTCCTTTGTTCTTTGCGCAAAGGATGGAGAGGTGTCTCTGGGTCACAGGTCTGACTCCAGGGACATGCAGGACCTGATCACTCCAACTCCACAGATGTTAAATGAAGAACTGCAGCAGGGGAAGGCCCCTTTCATGCTCACTGAAGAAAGATGAACACTTTCAGAGAGCACTACAGGTCTCAGAGGTGCTGCATCAGCCTCTGCAGGTGTTACGTTCTTTACACTGATCATGAAGGCACTGTTGGATTAACTGACTCCTTACTTAGGGGTCTCAGATATTTGCCTGAAGTTGGAAAGTATAAAATCTCATAAAATTGTATGAAAGAGACTGGCAACTGTGTGCAATTCCACCAAGGGGATGAAAAACCCTGCACAATGCAGAAAGGTATTTCAGCTAACACCCTGTGAAATCATTATGAATACCGACTACTCCTAATTCAAGACATGGTGCCTCCAGAGTAGGGGCACAACAATAGGGCACCTCCCACATTTCCTACAATCCACATTATCCACGTCTGGATAATGGATTAAATGAAGTTGCTATTGGTTCTATTGTTACAGTTGTAAACAGTGACAATTTAAATTAAATCTGAACCTGGATCAGTAATTTGGTTTTAATCTTACTAAGAAATGCAAGTATGACACAATTATTCAAGTACCTAAAATACTTCTACATCATGGCACAACAGTATTCCAGACGTCAGTGGTCAACAGCTGGTATAGCTATAAGCAATAAAATTTTCCATACCTATTTGCATATCTCAACGTATTCAGGGTGTTTTCACAGGATGCCATCCCTGGAGAAATTGTAGCGATCTGGAGAAAAGAAGCCATGTGTTAATAATTTGCTTCGTACACATGGAAGTGTAGAGGAATTCAAATTAACCTTTTTTTTTTTAATCTCCAGTTCCATTTGAGGTCTTCTACAAAAACTGTCTGATGTGTACAGCTGTCCTTATACAATGACATTGCAAGGACACAGATGTTAGGTCACAGCTTCTATTTGATTTTTTTTTTAACCATACCTGGAACAATACGAACTCACAGAAATTTAAATCAATTTCCTGCATCTCACTGTCTTGGTAACACAACATGTAAATTCAAAACTCTAACTGAAAAAATAAAGACTCCTCAAAAAGGGAAACACGCAATTCAGTAGAAAGTCCAATGTATCCTGCAAACAATTACTAGATTCCTTTTTTATTTATCTTTGTAGGCTGCTCTCTATTCAAGCAAACTGCGCACCGATTTGAGAGATCTAGTTTGGCCACAGTCCAAAACTGTACTTAATAATATTAAAGATATGCATGTGTTTAACCATTTTAGTAAGTAAAGATTTTTTCTTCTCGGTTAGAAGTTATCTGTAAATAATACTCGATAGCTAACTTATTATCAGACGTATCTGGAATCTATAAGTCTTTCCTTTTCCAGTTAAATCAAATGCCCTGATGATCTCACCTTCTTTTCAGCAGTCAGCAAAAATAATAAATGTGATCAGGCAACAGTAGCATCATTATTTATCCTAGCTTCTCTTAGTAGTTCAATTTGTCCATCTGTTCTCCTTTCAGGAGAGCCATAAAGGCACTACCCAGAACAAACACCAATATGATCCTACACACTAACACCTTTTGTGGTGGCACAACATCAGGAGACTGAAACTGATGAAAATTAGATAATCTTGGTCTTCTCTTTCATCCTGCTGCTGGCATTACTGTACAAAAGCACAAGTAGTCATCCTGAGAGGAACTTCTCCTACCAGGGAGAAAGGAAAAATACATGGTGGGAGGGGGATAGGTAGTCTAAAAAGCCTGCTACCATACAGACTTAAGTTTAAACCTCTAATACTGTCTTGTCATTTAACCCAGCTGGCAGCTAAACACCACACAGCTGCTCACTCACCCCCCACTGCAGGGGGATGAGGGAGACAAGTGGGCGGGCAAAAGTAAGAAAACTCGTGGATTGGGATAAGAATGGTTTTATTATAATAATAAATAATAATAATGTATGAAGACGAGGAAGAGGGAGACGAGGAAGAGGGAGACGAGGAAGAGGGAGACGAGGAAGAGGGAGACGAGGAAGAGGGAGACGAGGAAGAGGGAGACGAGGAAGAGGGAGACGAGGAAGAGGGAGACGAGGAAGAGGGAGACGAGGAAGAGGGAGACGAGGAAGAGGGAGACGAGGAAGAGGGAGACGAGGAAGAGGGAGACGAGGAAGAGGGAGACAAAGGAGAAGAATACACTAGCTAGAGATGCACAATTTAGCTTTCTGATCCTGCATGGGATTCATGAAGTTATACGTCTCAGTGCAAAGAAAACAACCCTGTCATTGCATCACAAAACGGAAGGAGAAAAACAGATTAATACAAACTACTATTTTACCACCATTTTCAGATTAGAACCAGACCTCACAGCTAAGGGGAAGATGAGGCTGTCCTAACACCACAGTTTTCATCTTGTGGTCTGAAGGCTTCTCTAGCCTCTAGACTAATTAATTCCAAGGAGTCTGCCAAAGTAACCAACACAAACAAGCCTAGCAATCGGTGTCCACTGCAGAGAGTTTGTGCTGAGGATGCACAAATAAAACAACTGGACATCAGTGCTTTTATCCCTCCTTTACACCATCTGACAGAAGAGTTCTGTTTCTCAGACTGATGCACATGCACATTTATACAATACACAACTATTCATCCCATCTATCCCAACTACTTCCCCCATCAACAGCCTAGAGCATATTCTGATGCCTTTGATACCAACTTTTAAGTTTGTCTTTGTCATCTAAAGATCGCAACTCACCCCTGTACTTCCCATCTACACCACTTTCTCCAAAATTCTGAGTCAACAAACAATAGTCTCATATAATTAAGACCTTATTAAAACCAAACAAACTTGTCAAACTGGAAATGTTTCTAGCTAGATGCCTAGCTAGAAAACTTGAACAAGCAATAAGAAAGGTCATTAAAAATTGAGAACAGAGGAAGTTATCGGAAATGTCTCTGCTGAAGGTCTCACTCCACCTACAGTGTCAGTTAGCAGATAAACTTAAGTCCAATATATTGCAAGTAGCAAGTGACCAATTTTAAGCATAAAAGCCTAAATTACCAGTGTCTTTTCTCTTTATAATTTTTAGAACAGTTAACTAAACGAACTTACCATACAGGTACGGGAGTTTTCTCCTATGAATGAATCTCGTAGCACCTGAGTAAGTTTACTTGCTCTGAAGGGTGTATGAGGTTTGTTTCGGCCTAAGGCTCTAATGCACTCCTGAAAGAACACATAGGTTTATGTACTTTTCTGGACCATAGGTTGAATAAATATAACATAAACATCAAAATCAGAAAATACATGCCTTAGTTATGTTGCTGTCCCCTAAAATATCATTACAATTTATCATTAAAGATTGAATTCAAGAAGAGTTAGGCTTTTACCTCTCATTAAGTTCAGTAGAGAGGGAGGAACTTAAAAAGGACTCAGGAGCCTAAAAGCTTGCTGAATCTCATCCAAAATGTTTACAACAATTGTATCCAACAACAACAACAACAAAACAAAACAGCAAATCAGTGTTGATGATAAACATCTGGGCTAACAATTATTTCAGCTGCAAAAATCTGAATGATCTACCACTTCTGCCAGCAGAAGCGGCATGGACAAGGACATGTGTTAACTCTTATCAATTAAGAGCAGTACCTTTGATTCTGGCTCTACCACTGACCTTCTTTGCAGCTGAGAAGAAAACAGACTTTCTGAAAGCTTCCACAGAACGCAAACCTAGTAAGCATAGCTCTATATTGATGTACTCAGTATTGGAGGACGCTTGAAAATGTAAGTCATTCCCTGTTTTAAAATATTCTTTGTGTGAAAAAACACGGATAAGGCCTCCTCTTTCACTTACAAGGGTATGGGGCTAAAACAATATTTGCAATTGGTTGGAGAGCTCCAGTGAGAAATACTGCACAGATGTAAATATTACTAAATTACTACAGAAGTTACAGCAGCGACTAAGTACAACAGTGCCAACCGAGATTGAACTAACCTAAACACTTCTGCCCACTCTGAGCTCTAGCATCAGCTAATAAATTAATTCCTAAGCAAAGAAAGTTTAAATTTAAATTTCTGTGGTGGTGGTATTGTCGTCATCGTCATATTTTGATCATTAATTCCAGTTTCTGCCTTTGCCTTAAAACTTTGTGTAGAGGCATCTCTTCAGGTGCATGACTTCCTTGGTACCATTTGAACATACCTACACACAGAATTTCTTCACACAACCCTACTTTAAAAGCTATTCAAATTAGAGCTTTGCTTTTAGCAGCACCAACAGATGGAATAGCTTTTGTGTTACATGAGAGTTCTACAGCAGTTCAGCTAATCCTCCACCTGCAGTCTATCCTTGCAGCCTTTTGGGATTCCCTAGAAACAGCTTCTTCCAAAAGCCAGGCCAGAAACTGTGGGATGATAACCCAAGAAAGGATGGCAACTGTGAAACAGCATAAAACAGAACTAAAAACAGGCTAAGAATAAAGCTACCAAGATACAGAACAGAATAAATACAAGAGCAAGCTGGCTTTGACTAAAGTGATCATTGAAAAACTCACCAGCTGAATTTTACAGAATGGACACAGCTCAGATAAACAGAAAGACTGAAGCTTGTTGAATGTGAATTTCATTTTCATGTAAATGCTAAAAAACACTCAATACTTGTAGGTGAGTAAGGCAGCGCAGCCCTTCAATTTTTTGCATTTGTACATTCATACTACAATTACACAAGGAGAAAAGCAAATGGGACAAGAAGAGGAAAAACAGATTTTCAACAAGTGACATAACAAACTACAAACAGTAACAAATGTCTCCGTTGAATTACTGATATGGCAACCGGTAAGTTCAATTAAGATATTTTAATTTACTATAATGATTTTTAGTTTGCTTACTCCTGAAAAATTAGAATTGGATTATCTCCTTATTAGTAAAAGGATTATAGGAGGACACTGTCAGCTTCTAAGTTAATGCAGTTTTTAACTACTTTTGCTTTTCATCACAGTTCAGAAAACCAGGTAACAAAATGACCACACTACTTCCATGGAGAGACATTACAGAAGTAACTTCCTGCACCAAAAATCAATACAGGTTAAACAGGACTGATATGCAGGTGCAAAGAACAAATCTTGGATTAGCACCAAAGACTACTCCCCAGAACATATTAGTTTGATTCAAACTTGACAATAACTTCAAGGGTCTTGAATGAAAATGGAAAAAACTGCATAATGTTTAGGGAGAGAGATGAAAAATGGAAAACTAACATATCATTGAGAAGCTTATGTCTTCCTGTACCACTGTGTAGACCTCTGCAAGACCTCCATTTATTTTTATTTCCCCTTCCTCATGTAATTTATGTTTGCCACTAGTACAGCAGCAACAGAACCTTTCACCATCATTAAAAACACAAGTTGTATGAAAATGAACAATGAGTGTTGTATGGGTACTGCACTGCAGGCACTTGTCAGTACAAAATCAACAAGTAAACTGAAAAAAACACAACCCAAAACCAAACCAGCTTTATTCAATTACACAATTACATTTGGAAACAAGTGATACCATCAAGACAATGTTGCTTGCATTATTTACATTGATGCTAAATCAAAACAGGCCACACTGTTGGAACTGCTGCTTCTAATTTTTCAACATGCCATACAATTTTGTAATGACATCGCACATTACCATTTTGTAGTGTTTTGTGAGATCTGCTTAGAGTCAGATACAAGTCTTCTCCCTAGTTTATATGGGAATCAAAAAAGTAGGCAGAGTGATTCTGGGGTTGAGATTCTTTATGTAAAGTTGCAGTGCTGGTGCCGAGAGTAGTAAACCTAGGCAAAACTAACCAACAACAGAGCTAAGTTCTGAGACAGTCAAAACTACCGTTTCTGCAGTTGAGACACAAAAATTACTTTCCCTGTTTAGGCTAAACCTCTTTCAAGCATTAGAAAACCAATTAAAAAGGCATATGAATATTTAAATAGCCATATTTAAATCAATATATATCATTATAGATATTATAATATCTATATTATTTATACTGATCAAAAGAAATATTCATACGGATCATACCTATCATCAAATACTACCTCTTTCTAGTACTTCACTATTTCATCACTTGATGTGTCCTGGATTAATGTATGAACATCTGTAAAGTGACTGTATCAGACAATTTGCTATGAAGAACAGTAGTTGATTCCAACTTTCAAGGGTTATTTTAATCTATTTGTTAGTTCTTTCTGGATATGTTGCTGTTGTATTGCTTTAGTTAATTAATTAGCAGCAGTAAATCAATATGTCATAAAGGTAACTTTATTTTTTATTTTTAAAAAATGGAGAAATAAATGCTGAGATCAGTAAGAATATTTCCAGTTAGTATTTCAGACTTTGAGTAACAAAGTCAGTCATCTGTCCTCCCATTTTAGATACATGTCAGAGAAGTCTTCACATTCAACCACTGGGGATTTTTTGTTGAGTTGTTTGGGCTTTTCTAAACCACATGCAAGTTGATAGCACAACCTTTCTACAGTGTTTCTACTTGGCAACTACCACGTATTCCTTCAGGCATTTAAAGGGAAAATCAATACATTATTTTACCTGTTACAATGTAGACAAGCAAAGCCTGCAAAAACATTCCTTTTAATAGTTATTGCTATAATATGTAGAAGGCTTCCCCCTGCTCAAAGGCAATGGAAACACTGTAGTTACCTTGAGTGCTAAAAGGCTCTTGTTAATTTCTGCACCTTCCAGTCGTGTCTGCCTATCTGCACTGGAAGTATCTGCTCCTCTTTCGTTGCCAGCCAAATCAATCAGAGAAAATTTACCATGCAACTTCCCTTTCCTTCTGAGAATAATTTGAAACACTGCATGGCTTCGAGATGAGTGTGCATTTGCAGATGTCTGGCCAGATGTCCTTTAAATAAAAGGAGAGAAAGGAAGGACGTATCAACAGGCGCAGGACCAAACATGATAAACATACTAACCTCAGACCGTTAGTTTTTTCAGGGCAGAGTTCTGTATTTTCTAACATGTGTTGTCAGCATGTCTGAAGTTCTTGTGGACACTAGAGACACGACCCTAATAATTGGATGTACGTAGTACAATTATACCTCTTTTCCCATCTCTTCAAATGGGAATAGAAGATTAGTAACGTTTTACCTCCCGCGTAAAGGCAAGGATAATTAGATCTTCAAAGATTCCGTATTATCACAGAGCTTACATGTAAAATGCTGATGGTGTTTCTTATCTGATCAGGCAGCAGTCTATGCAGAAGGCTAATTTTAAAAACAATTAAACTGGATTCTTAAAAAAAAAAAATTTACACTTAACCTCTGCCACTACAGATCAAGGCCTTTCAGAGGTAAAGAATCTGGCAGTATTCCAGATTATAAATTATGTGAATTTAAGTCAGTAAAATAGCTATATAATGCACACGCTTCACATCCTGTAGAAAAAACAGTTCTTAGTTCTCTCTAGGAGACCGAGAAACTCTAAATATCTGTCTTTAGTCAAAAAGCAGGCAGATTCCTTACTTGCAGTCAACATCATCAAAAAAACCCACTGCATATTATAAAGCCACCACTATGAAAAGACCACCAAAAAATCGTGTTCTGATTCTTTAATGTACAATGAAAAACTGGTGGAAGCTAGGGGAGATACCTGCAGCTGTTGCCTATTTCAATAAGCTTAAGAACATCTTCAACACATTTGACTTCCCGTTCCTGTAATCCCACCACCTGGACTTGCTGTTTACCATCTTCTAACACTCTTAATTTTGTCTTCCTGTTCAACAAGTCAAAAACCTTAGGGAGGGGAGGAAAACAGAACAGTTAAAGAGAAGCTTTTAAAGGCAATTTTGCTTCAAATCCTGTATCAAAATATGCAAAGCATTCCCCAGAAAACATGACTGGAAGGGAATTGAGGAGAATTATTTGAAAGAAAGCTTTCAGTACACAAAGGAAAGAAAAATTTCATGTGACAAGCTCAGAATCTTGTGCGTGAAAGAGAAACTCCTCCTTCCGCCGAGAAAGGTCAGGTACTTACCTTGCCACTGTAGATCTCAAAAAATGTTGCATATACTTGAAGTTCTAACTTCTTATAGTTTGGCTTCTTTAGCATTAAAAAGACATCTCGAGCTGTGAATACATTTCCCGAATAAAAAGAAATCTCATTATATATTTTCATTTAGTGAAGACTCATTAATGTGTAACAGTCTATTTCACAGCACCTCTCATGTTCTGCAAGTATAACATGTAGGGTCAGTCAACCAGATCTAAAACACTGCGGTTTAAACTGCCACATCACATCTGAAGATGCAGAAGACCCCCAAATTATAAACTTAATTAATCGTCCATTATATTTATTACCTTTTTTTTTTTAGGTAATCTATATATACATTTACTTCACCATGTAAAGACTACACAGCTAGGACCTACTTTTGATTTTATCCTAGCTCTACTGTAATGTAAAATACATAGACCCTTATGTTTGTACGACAGGGAGTAGGAAGTTTATTGATCTCAACTCATTTGCAAAAGCAAACAACCAATAAAGTCTCACCTGCAAGTGCATATATTCCTTTCGAACAATCTTGGTTCTTTCCTGAAAAGTCACCCCCCATAGTCTAAATTAAAAAAAAAAAAAAAGACAAAAAGACAAAAGAATATTGAGATCACAGAACTGTAACTTGCAAAGTTGTTACTTATTAGAATTTATCAAGTATATAATACATAAAAAGAAGTGTATTGCTGACATGTAGAAGAACTACTTACATGGGTTTTTCCACTGCCTGTTTGCCCATATGCAAAACAAGTGGCCATTCCCCTTTCAAATATGGTCTCCACTAATGGTCGAGCTGTAAACCTTAAATGCAAAAACCAACACAACTTAAGAAACTTAATTACTTTAAGATGCCACTACCACAAGAATGCTATACATTTTAAGGCCAGAAGTGACAAAGCTGCTCCTGTGCTTTGAGAGGCCAAAGGACATCTCCGTATTAGTTCCCGAACTAAACAGACTACCAGCTGTAAGGCACTATAATATCCCAAACAATCAAATAAAAGCTACAAGGTCTCCCCCATTTATTTTACAACAATATTATACTTCTTTAAACCCTAAGGAAAAAAATTTCCTTGTTTTAATCATGCACTGCAGCACAGCTCACTACATGGAGCTTGAACTCCCTAAAGAGGACACCATTAGAAGACACAGAAATAGTACAGTGGAGCAGATAAAGAGTGAGGTTTTGCCAATACTAAAATTCTGCTAGTTTTGGTTTTGGGTCTTTTCTCCCCAAATCAGCTTCTAAGATTAAATTTAGGAAACATTGCACATCTTAACATTTTGAGAACATACAAACACTGAGAAAAGGTTCAAGGAAGCATATACCCAAGCTCTTCAGAATGGAAAAATCAAGTCATCCCTGAAGTATTATTTGGTGTGTCAACAAATATGACCCACAATGTAATTTTCTGTTTTAGAGAACTGATTTTTACTTGAAAAACTTAAAGGTTATCACTCCTACTTCAGCTGCTTATCACCATTATTTCATGAAAAACTCCAAAAGCAAAGGGTAATCTAATGCAAGGTTACCAATGGAGGTAAGAATCTCACTGCAAAAGTCCCTTTTTCTAAACTTTTGCCAGGTGTTTACATGTAAAGTACCTTTAAGTGACAAGAACAGGGACAACTGTTTACAGAAACACTGAGGTGTTACAGCCTTCTTACATTCTGCTCGGGTACAAAGACAAGATTGCTTACAAAAATACTATGGGTAAGACCAAGCCTCTGATCAACCAAGGGTTACGCAAAAATTAAGTTTAACTGAATCTTGAATTTTCATCAAAAATATAACAGACAATTCCTGATCAGCCTTAATCTTTCTTTTTTGCTTCCTATAAATTTACACTTCTTTTGTCCTGAAGAGGATATTCCCATGTTTTGGTGTTTGTTCTTTTTATACATAGAAGACAAAATTTCATAAAACCTATTCATGTAAGAAGCACACTCCGTTATCTCTGTTTAATTGAGTTTGAAATTATTTTGCTGATTTATAAAAAGGGACTTAATTATTTTAAAGTAAGGCAAAACACAAACATATCTAGACAAGTTTTTCATAAACCATTATACCACTCCAAATGGTACCATGCCAAACAGTCCAACTTCACTTTTACTAGCTTTATTTGCAATCTCGATCTTGATCTTTCAGAAATGTAAACCCTACTTCTCCTTTCAAATTCAAAAGGCACACCCATGCATTCAAACTAGTGCGTGTTTTATAACACGTGTTTTAAAACACACTAGTGCGTTTTAAAATTATTATTTAATAATAATTTTTAAGAGTAGCACTTTTTTCTTTCAAATGAAGAACGTTTTTCAGTATAGAAATATAGTGAGTAATTTTAGCATACTGGAAAAAACTGGAGGAACTTGCCACACTATTTTTTCCCCACTGTGACCCCAAAGTTCTGGTGAGAGCAGATGATGATACCAATCTTGCTCTTATTTCTGTTCTTACAGGGGGCCTAGAGGCAGGTTGCCCATCAAGTAATAATTATCATAGTGCCATATGAGGGAGAAGAAAAAAGCCTGTGCTGCTACACAGACTGGAGATTTCCTGTTTCAGTGTGAATACAACTATCTTTTAATAGCTTCCCTTATCACTACTAATACATTAGATACCTAATAAAAATTGCCCAGAGGAAACTGAATACAAAAATATAACAACATTGTATGCCAAAAACACCCCTCACATTTAGACACTGCTCACAAAGACAAATAAGAGGAAGGAGGGAGATTAAAAGAACTGATTGTTAAGCAGGAGAACTATTGCAAGAGGCATGCATCACCAGCTAGACCGCTCTCCCACAGCTCTTCAGTACTGAGGAAAGAAAGATGCTACCAGTAGACAACCATTAGAGAGAGAAATCTCCAACGGCACAGCTTTGCTCTTTAGAAGCCTTTTTTTAGTATAAATTAAGAGACTATACAGATTTTCCTTTCGCCACCCTTCTCCTCCTAATTATATCAAACATAAGACAAAAGTTTTCATTTTCAAGGCCTCGTAATAATTCTTTTACTACGAATTTTGTCTTATCCACTGACGGGATGTTAGCATCCACCATCAATCAATGCTAACTTTCACTTCCTCGTTGTTGGATTAAAACCGAGAATTAAGATATTTCTCTGTCACTACTCCTTAAGGCTATGGGAAGCACTTTCCAAGGAGAAGGAAAATTCTCGTCATCAAATTCCTTTCTAATATCAATATTCCTTGCAAAAAGCTTCACAGGATTTAGCCTGTGTACCAAGATAATAACTTGTCATGGTGCCTAACCTTCCCCGCTACTCTATCTACTCCACTTCACGACTTGTACAAGGTAAACAGCTACTTCTAAATATGCTTTTAAATGCGCTGTGTGCATTATTCTGTGCCAGCAGGGGAAGTGAAACAGAAAAGGAGAAAATAGAGATCCAAATACCTTGGGGCTGAAAGTGAATGTGTGTCTTTGTTGATGTTGTTCTTTAAATCAGAAAGATTCAGCATTTTGAGCCAGATAACTTAGCTCCACGCAGGTCTGTGTTACATCAGCCAGATTGCTTCCAGAAGCCAAGCCAGCTCAGGTATCTCAGCAATATAGCAATACAACCTCTCTTGCTTTCTTTGGCCTCTTTCCCCACCCTCTCCTGATCTGCTTCCATCTGTTAAATATCTCACGTTCAAACTGCAAGCTCTTTGGGGCTGGGGCTGTCCTTTTCTTCTAAGTTTCTTGAAGACCAAGGACCATATCTCAGGTTCCTCAGGTGCTGCACACACACTAATTAATAAGACAATAACCCTGAGGCAAGTGGAAAGCTCATAAAGTTGTTCAAATATTCACTGGCTGAGCAGGCAAGTGATACATGCCTGTGCCTGGCAACCAGCTGGGCTTGGAGGAGGACCAAGAGCAGGACCGAGGTCAATGGAGGGTATTACAGGTGAAGAACTCAGGATCAAGAGGTAAAAAAAAAGTAAACAGGCAAGAGAATGGACGTAGCAATACACATATCTGGTAACACAGAGAACAGGAGTAAAGTCCACAACCAAGGCAAGCCCATAGTATGGGAGATACATGAGAAAAAAGACTCACCAAAAAGAAGCATATACACATACCTGTAAACCATTTCATTAGGAGCCGTGTCATCAAAGGCATAATCAAAACGAAAAGTTTGGTTTTCTAGGTACCTTGTTAAATCCACCTTTTGTTTTGGCTCATGTACCATCACAACATCTTTACTAGGAATTGTTATTACATCAAGGTCTTTCATTAAAGTTTCTATAAAATAAGTGAAATATATATATATTTAACTAGCAACACATCATTATTTTTTACATTTTTTTCATTGCTTACACTCTCATAACATCTCAGATAACACAGCTCCTCCAAGTAACAAGACTGCAATGGATTTGGGCTTCTCATACCTAGACAGTCATCTGCAAAGGAAGAGATTTCAGTTTGGAAGTCTAGTCATCCCATCCTACCAATTGCTAGAAACTAAGGAGAGGTTCTACAAAGTTGATTAGAATACCTAAGATCATTGATTATAGCACTATCATTGTGGCTTGGCATACATTCTATAATAACACTTCCTGTGGATTTGAGTTCTTTTGCCTCAGGGCTTCTATGCTATTTTATAGATTACTGCCATATCCTTTGGGTTTTTATAAATAGCTTCTCTCCTGGAGAAACTGGACACTGAAGTCCTGTACTGCTTGGACTGTCAAACTTAAAAACACAAAGAAATTAATATCCTTACGATAACCTGCTTAATTTTAAAATTTTGTCTATTTTTCCTCAATCCTAAACGTTATAGTCATGTGCTGACAGCTTTCAAAAATTTTGCTTTCATTCTACACAGACTTTTTCATTTGTGTATCCCTCCTGGAACGTAAAGCATACATCTCTAATACTGAATTTCTCTAAAGGTAAATCCTTTCTAAAAATTACCTTGTAAGCAGAAAAAGCTGAAAATGCTAATGATCCTTCCTATCACTGGGAATGAACAAAAGCCATCTAGATGCGATTTCAATAGTCAGTTCCCAGGTTATAATTACTACACAGCACTACAATTTATTGCTAATTGTTGTATGAAATACAAGTCAGCAAAACAGAGAACCCAGCGATCCATGATATGCACAAAAATAAAGATCCTTTGTGTGCACAGTCAGGATACTAATGTGTCCTACTTGCATGTCTATGTAAAATTCCTTAAGGCGTGCAGTTCAAAAATTTGATGTGGCTTTATACAATCAGATAGAAATCTTTTCATCAGTTAACATACTGATCAAACAGTGCAATGGTTACCGTTGCAAGACACTACACACCAACACAAATATGCTTTCAAGTCACTACATAATCAATTTTTCAGCTGCACTGCAATAAAATAAAATGCAATTACTCTGCAGTGAGCACAGAGAAGAAATAAGGAGCAGTAGTGAAAAGAGTTACAGGAAGGTCAATTCTTTGCAGCACAAGCTTTTTAGGCTAAGCAGTCCAAACTTGGTTTTTCTTAAATGATTGCTTGGCATAAGACATTTACCTGCTCCCAGGTATTTGCTATGATGACCTGTATTCCTTGCTGATGAAAATTTGGAATAGTGTCTCTGACACACATCCTATGTTTACCAATCATAAATTTATGCAACTGAAACAAAATCTTAAAATGTCAGTCTGAACACTTAATTCCTGTAAAGTCAACCCACAGAGTGATTGGTGCTGAGAACACCCAAAGATTTTGGTGATAATTCAGTGTTGTGAGACTGAAAAAACAAACTGGTTTTATTTTTCTCTTCAGGGGGTTACACACTAGTGTCTTTCATTCTTTTATACTCTTCAGTTTTAAAACTTGGCATACAGCAGAAATACCATTTCTTATGACGTGTGTGTTTTCAGAAGGTTGTATCATGTGGGTACTAGATTATCTCTATGGTTCATTAACACCTTTTTACCATAGCTTAGTCTTAAAAATGCAAAATAGCTGTAGTGTCAACCTCATTTTTACTTAGGCACCCTTCTTCCTACAAACACCTCCAAACTGCTTTTTTTAACAGCTCCAAACCACTGATACCTAACATATGCAGCTTTTACAAAATCAAATCCTACTTCTGAGTCCCAACTCATGCTCCAGGACAACTCTCTTTGATTTACTGCAATTTCACTTTGTCCACCTTCAGAGCAGGTAGAAAGTGACACTTCCCCCAAAATGTATCAGATTTTGAAGTCATATTTTATTAAAGTTAACCTCCAGTGCTGAAACAGAAATTCAACTGCTACCAGGCTTGTATGTTGAATGTCCTTATTAAACAGGTTATGCAAAACAGTTTCAATTAACCAACTGCTGACATTATGCATTCCTTTCAGGTCAATAAAAGCAAAAAATAGAGAGCGTAAGAAAACAGTATAAGTAAAAATGAAGTAAAAAATAAAGCAGGGGAAGCAGCAACAATGTGGAGGAGAAAAATAAAACAAAACCTAACTATCTACTGGTATCAACACGTTTTCCCTCTCCCACACAATTCTCCCATTTGGCTCTGGATATGCTCCAGATAATCCTTAATGTGTAGTTCTGACAGTACAAAAATAATAAATGCATCCCATGTCGTCTCAGAGTCAGAGTAATGCTCTGTGAGTCCTTTAGCTAAACAAAATATCATAGAGAGAGGAAGAAACGCCTTTCAAAACTGAAGTCAGCTTAAGTGCCAGATTCAGACAGGCTGCAATCCAGAAGCCCATGCATTCTTAACTTCCCACTGAAAGTAAAGAACTTCATGGGAAGATTGGAATTTAGCTCAAGTTGAAAACCTGAACTTTTTTTTCTGGAATACAGACTCCAGTCTGATAAGTAGGCAGTAAGAAAAAGAGTTGTAACACTAATCATATATAAAAAAAGTCACTAGGGAGTCATTCCAGTACCTAATACGTTTTTTTAGTGGTATTTCCTATGCCCTGGGGTATCTTGGCCAGTCCTGAGCAGCAGCTCCAGGGATACAAGTCTACAGTTTCTCTGTAATCCACTAGCCCTGCGACAATGTCTCCAACACACCTGGTCACCTAACATGTCATGAGATACCAGCATTTAAGCACCTGAATTGTTTCCTCGATGCCTTGATGTCAAGACCCGTTGAAAGTGAAAACTTGTGAAAACACATGTACAAAAAATGTGTAGGAAGGTTTTCACTGGGTAGCTCTCTGCTCAGGAGATCATGTAAAAACAATTTGCAGTCTGCACCTCGGCTCCAATCCATGAAATGGTGACAGTTAAACTACTTTTCTCCTCATCTTTATCCAGGTTATGATGAGTCTATGAATTTTCTGGGTCCATCACACATGTTGTCTAGCATAACAGAGTTTCACCTTTGATCAGTATTTCTAGATCGCTTTAATACAAAAAAATATTACTATCAGAAGCAGCTTTCCAGAGGAAAAAGATCAGCAAAATCTTAAATGGTCATACCTTTTTTATTGAGTGGTCGTTTTCGTACACAAACACATATCCTGTGCTCATCAATCTGCAAAGGAAACAATCTGTCAGTGAACTATAGCCCAACTCCAGTTATATGCTATTTTACTTCATTTTACTTCTTGAAGTAATTAAACAACCATTTAAACAAAGAGAAATTTCCAAGACAGTGAGTCATCTGAACATGCAAAAGCCCCTTGTGCCTGCATAATAGCCAAGAACCCAAGAGGGAGAACTGCACATTATCAAAACTCCCCGCAGATAACGAACTAATCCTGGAGACTACCAGGTACATCTCAGAACGCTGCAAGCAAACCCAGCTCTAACAGGGTAGCTCTGCTATTGACAGAAACTGACACAATCTCTGATTTCCATAGAGATCTGACAAGCTCCATTATTTAAGGATTCTGCTCCTCTGACTTACCTGCAAATCAAAGGCCCTCATCACCGTCAAAGATCAAATATTAATCTTTACACTCAGTAGAGTTTTTCAGAGAAGCTTAATGGTTTTGTGTGCACATCCCCTAGCATCCCAGGAAAATTTACAATACAGAGGCTGAGTGACTACTTAGTATATATTGGCATTATTTTAGAGGCAATAAGTATTTAAGTGATGTAACATAACTAACGATAATAGAATAACCTAGGACTTTGAATAACTACTAATTTCAGTATCACCAAATTACTGAAAAACTGAATCCATCTAATAAGGAATGCTACTAGATATTAAACTACTTATTTTTCATGCTTACAGACAGACATATACATTGAAAAAATTTAAAACACATGGCAAAAATACAGAAGGTTAAAAACTTCCATGTTGCTGGGGTACTTACAGGATCTGCAGTTGTCAGTGGTCTATAATCCAAACTTCCCCTGAAATCTCTTATCATACACATAATTTCATAATTTGGGTTTGTAGCATCAACATCCTAGGGAAGTAAGCAACAGAATTTCTATTATAATTATTTTTCCTGAAACAGACTAACTGCAGTATCTTCTGATTATATTTATTTATATATCTACATTTATTTATAAGAAAAATACACATGAACTGAACTCTTATTTTCTCTCCGGAATGCCAGAAATGTCTCAAAGGCAAGTTTAATGCCTTTTTCCACTCTGATGTAGCCAATTTACTGATCACAAAGCAATGCAATTATATCCCTTCTATTTCATGTTTTTGGTCGGCATGTAATAGAAAATACTTTTTAACTGAGGACTCAGTAAGAGTCTACTCCAGAAAGAGAAATGACCACTGCCTTTGCCAGAATCTTCACACTAAGAAAGACCTCCAAACAGCAGCATACCCTCAGACAGCATATACAGTGAACACTTCTTAATCTGAGATAAGGCAGTCCAACGGACAAATGGATACCCTCCATTACACAGGTACACAACAGAGGACAGTGCGGGCACCCCAGTGGTCTACACACAAGCCTGCTGGATCTGAGTTGGTTAAAGGAAGTTAGTCCTACCACTGGCTGTGAATTAACTCCTACAGTTACTTGGATGCATTGGAAACCCTCCTAACACTCTTAGACCACCCAAAAAAGCAGAAGCAACCCCAAGGATACACAGCAGGCTAAATCCAGGCCATAAACCTGGAGCCATCAGTACCAGAGTGAATGGACACATGAAAAGCCATGAATGGGGCCCCTCCAAGCCTTGTTAAGTCTAAGCCTTTGGTCAGCTGAGCTGGTTCTCTGCTAAACTGCTCAAATGTCCTTCCAATAACTTCTCCCCATGACTGTCGGTTTTTACACCATTTCAGGACATGCTGCTGATGCCATGCATAGCCAGCTCTGGTGCTCAGACCTTATTAAGCTTTACATGGCTCCCCACAAATGATACAAAACTCCTTCTGGATCACAGCTGGTTGTTTAAACAGCATAGGCACTCTTAGAAAGCACTGCATTGGGGTTAACCAGCTGAAATGGAGCCAGCTCATGTCTCTGCAACTGTGACACAGCCAAACCTCACCTCAGATAAAACTGTGCCCTGGTAATCAGAAGCTGACTGGACCTTGATGTTGTTCACCCTGACTACAGTGAACTAAAAACTGCTGAGAGTAAGCCCGTACAAAATGTATTCTTGCTGAGATGTCTCCTTCTAACATTCAGAAAGGGGTATTGTTTATTACAGAAAAAGCGTTTGCCTAAGATTCTTCAAACCCTGTTTAAAGGCCTTGCCCACTAGAAGACAGTGCTCAAGCTAATCGTTGCTGCATTTAACAACAGCAGAATACACAAAGCAACATGAAGCACAGATACATACAAGTCACCCCAACAAACAGAGCTTCCTCATAAGGACGAAAGAAAGAAGACATTTTTTGCAGTGATGACGGTGGTGAAACACTGGCACAGGTTGCCCAGAGAGGTGGTAGATGCCCCATCCCTAGAAACATTTAAGGTCAGCCTGGACGGGGCTCTGAGCAACCTGATCTAGTCAAAGATGTCCCTGCTTATTGCAGGAGGGTTGGACTAGATGATCTTTAAAGGTCCCTTCAAACCCAAACCATTCTATGATTCAGAACTTCAAGACTCAGATGCAAAGGGAGTCTTCAGAAAAGCAGTAAGAAAATTTTAGGTGTAGTACCACATCAAAGAATTTTACTATATAAAGAAAAAAATATTTGACCCTTACACATAAAGACATAGCAATGTTTTACATTTCTGTAAAAGGATGGAAATTAGACAACATGAATTCAGCATAGGTAATTTTAGGTCAACTTAGGAACATCATTAAACCATGAAGTAAATTGCCTGAATTATTTACATGGTGGCAGTACTTCTCATGTCAGTAGCAGATTGGTAGTATCTCTTTAGAGAGACTAATACATATGCACAGGGCTGCCAACAAGATTACGCTACTAGTTTTGCAAAGGCTTTTACACCACTGTGACAGAAAGTCATTTAATATTAAGATATTTTTCTCACAGGATTAGCAACTTCATTTCTTTCACACAAGTCTAACTACTTGCTGCCAAATGGCTTACATGATGCAAAGCTAAGTTATAAATGCATAGACAGGTTTAAAGAAAAAAAAAAGTAAGTCTCCTACAAAGCATCAAAGATCATAAAGAACAATTTGTCATAATATTGTAATATCTCCTGTAGAATAACAGCCCTATCTAAAAGCCAAACATTTGATTATTTTCAACAATCTATTTTCCCCAAGAAATAGCTGTCATCAGTACTTGATGTTTAAAGAACACACAGCAAGATAAGCAATTATTTCTGTAGGAAGAAAAAGAGAGGGAAAACTGTCTTAAGTAATAGTTATGAGAGCAATGCAATCAAGCCAAAAATATTTATCAAACTTGCATACAGGATGAAAAAATTTAATTTGAAGATTATTACAGTTCATAAAAATTATTAAAGATTGAAAAAAGCACAACTTTGCAAACTCCTCTTGCTGACATAAGTTTTCCATCCGAGCTAAAAATACTAACCTGAGCTCTTTTTTCTCTAAGTTCCTGCTGCTGTAACCTTCTTTTTTCACGTTTCTCTTGCAATTTTTCAACCTCTTTTACGCAATTAGATTTTCTACGTGCTTAAAGACAATCAGATAATTTTAAAATATTCACAGTGTGTTTCATGGATTTAGTATTTACACTAACATTTCAATTATATTAATTTATCAATAATTAAAATGCATTTATTTATATCAACTATCATTTCAAGCAAATCAGTACTGGTATGGAAAAATTACAGCAATTTAATTTCTAAAATTTATAAAAATAAATGAATTAGAAGAAAATCATGGGAATGGGACAATAATTACATGACAAAAAAAAATAAGGACAATGACCCTCAAAAAATATTTGGACAGATACATGTGATCTCTTGGTTTGAGTTAAACGAGAGCCCGGGCAAATTAAAAAAAAAAACAAAAACAAACCACCACCACCATGCTTAAAATAAGATAAAGGAGAAACAAATTCCAAATGCTAGCACACCTGTGACAGGAGTGAACATTTGTTTAGCCACAGCTCCCTGAAAAAGCTTCTAGAGGAAGCCTACAGGCAACTGTGCATGTAGACCATTTGTCATTTATGGACAAGAACATAATCCAAGAGAATGTACATGTAACGCCCAGAACGAATGAATCCTTGATACACGGTTTACATACAAGGGGGTCCAAATTCCTTTTTTGCAGCTTGAACTGGAGATATATCTGAAACACTACCATTCTGTTGAGAAGAGGAAGACTGCTCGGGAAGCTGAGTAGGTCGCGCACGGGCAGAACCAACCACTGCAAAGGAAAAGCACAAAGCTCATCTGGACATGGAATAGTAACATTTCTACGCTGTTCTCAAATGCTTCATTATGACAAGATAAAACAAGGTCCCTTTCCAGACACAACAATTTACTGGGGCCAGGGGGAGCCGTACACATAAAAGTCTATTAATAAAGACGTTTGGTATGCAGCCCTTTTCTCCTAGTATTACACAGCAACACAACATAATTGTTAAGTACTGGTGCTGCACAAGCATATTTTTAAATACTCTACTACAGAATTAGTACAACTTATTATGTGCACCGAATTAAGCATGTACTTTGAGATATGCAGTCCTGACGCTTAAAGTGCTAAAATTTTATTAATGTTGTGATTATGCCCAAAAAAAAAGCAAGAAAAGAAGCCCTGATGTTTCATATTCTCTAGATGTTACAAAATGGTCCCACCCCACTGAGCCTGCGATCTCTGGAGGAGCAGAAGGGTACCAGTGGAAGGCAGGAAAGTGCAGCTCAGCCTGTGAGTGGAAGAAACAAACCTTTTTGACACTATACTGAAAGTGATATGGATACAATCAATATGTCTAAAATTTATACATTGATTCTCTATGTGCCAAGGATGCAGCGATGTCTGTTCCCAGCGAATGCAGGAGTGAGCATGCAAGCCTCTTTGGTGGAGCTGAATGTTTTAAATTGTTTTTGAAAGAGTTCCTTCAAGCACCTCTGCTTCAGCTGGCCCATTTCCTGCACACGTTCCTAACAGAGTCTGCCAGAAGATTACAAAAGTCAAAGTATCAGCTTTGATTAGCAGCCTAGAGATGACATGCCAAACGAAGGCCACCTCACTGTGCAACATGAAGACAACTATGGAAAGAGGTATCAAATGGGACAAACAAGACAAATGCCCAGATTATTCTGAATATGATAGATCTATCTTACAGCACGAACTGACTACACTAAACAAGACAGTGTGCTGAGAAAAGCTTAATTACAAGGCCAACAACCTAATACTTAGGCCGACTGTGAATAGCAAGACGCATAGGACATATTAAAATACAAGTTACAGGGTTATTCCATACCGAACAGACCATTTACTACAAACAACATGTATGGAGGTGAAGAGAGCCCATCAATAAGATGTCTCAAATGTAAACCATAGCAGTTTAAAAAAAATTATCCCCATTTCATGAGAGTTCTTATTTGTTTAACACCCCCAGAGGCAAATGGCTGAAGGGAGAAAGTGGTCCCAGTTGTCCACCACAAGAGTCTGAACACTTGCAAAGATATGCAAGCCCACTTGTTTTTCACGTTTAAACAGATGGACCGGAATCCAGCCTGAGTTAATGACACTAGATTAATGTTTGGAAGAAGAATCATCACCATCATCAGTACAAGTTAGTTAAGTTTAATGCAGGAGAGAAATGAAAACAATAAGCAGTAACTATTCTTTCTCATGTTAGAGATGTGTTACATCTATATTCATCTAATACATACTTTTCACCTGTCCTTTTTTGGTATTTCAGCATTTTTGTTGATTTTTTGCTATTAACTGTAGAGTGAGCAATAACCCGTAGGGCTTAATTACTCTTTGAATGACTGTTTATACACAGACCATTACAAAACTAAGCTAAAAAATTGAAAGTGTAAGAATTTTAAGTGCACTAGTTAAAGTATATTGAATTTAATAATAATTGAACTCAATTAAGCTGAAGGAAGTTGAGGATGCTTTAGCTTGGAAAAGTCCACACATGATTTAGTGTAGCATAATTAATTAACTTCAAATTTTTGCACCTTCAGTTCATTCAGCTTAACTTTCCTAATGCCATATTGCTTAAACTTGCATATAAATACTATTTGTACAGTATGAATTCCTAAACATACATAGGAATAATTCCAGGAAAAATGTACCATGTCTTTTACATGTCACATGCACATGTACCAAATTAGAAATGCAGAACTATTAAGGCACGTTAGATGAGCAGGAGGCTAAAATGTTCCCATATTTTTTACTTCCTTGAAATGGAAAGGGATAACACTTACCTCTATTATCTCTGGCAGGGGTGTCATTCTTAACAGCTGCCACAGTTCGTCGACTCTACAAAGAAAGAAATCTCTGTTATTCAACCACCTTATTATAGAAAACGTAAACCGCAGTCCCGCCTCTGCTTCTTTGCAGCAAATGAAAATAACATGACATCAGCAATAGAGCTGATTGCTGCCAAATCCCTCCCTGAAGAGCCTAAAGTGAAGACTGCTTGAACTGTACGTACTATTTCAAAAGAGCCTCCAAAACCTTTTCTGTATTTTCCCTTGAGATACATTCAGTTATATAAGTTTAATCCCCAGCTCCCCCTTTGCCAAACTTGTTCTCAGAAAATTTTTAGAAACCCCAATTCATCATAGCAAAAAGAAAGGAACACAGTTATCAAGTACCTCTACAGACATAAAAGTTTAAGTTAATAATTCAAGCATAACAACATATATAGGAGTTAACATGAACATGTTGCATAGGTATTACCAACCTTCACGATTTTGTTTACTTTGGCTGATGGAGTAGGTGGTGGTGGTGTCTCCGGACTTGGTTCAATATCTTCATCAGGAGCAAGATCTGGATTAAGTGAAAATATGCTCTCCAAGTCAATCTGTGTAAAAGAATATAAAACGCATTTATGAGTCTTAGAACAATATTCACCCTCTCCACTTCTCCTATTATATTTGAGAATGAACAATAAATATATTTAGTGGTTTACCCAACAATTGGTTAACTCCATAACCTGAATTACCTTATTTTATGTTCACTAAAAACAGCATAAGCTTTGGTCTTCGTATTAGTTGAAAACTCATCCTTCAGAAAAGGGAAGAACTAAAAATGACCAATAGATATTCATAATTTTGTGAAGTGATCAAATTAAAACAAAAGTACCCACTATTACTGTGGTAATTTGACAATTACTGGGGAATACGAAAGACATTCTGTAACATAGAGAGATCTCAGTAATTTGAAATTTGCCAGACATTGCAAAAGAAAAAGATGAATTACAGCCGCCCAAAACATAAATGTACAGTTGAAACCATGTTAAATTTATCACGGTATATTTTTCTTGTAAGTGTTCCTCATTCAAAATGCCATAAAATATAAGCTGGGGAGGGGCATGACCCTAAAAATAGCTGGCTTCAGATCTATTGAAACTTGTTTTCCTAAGTCTTAAATAGTTTTGGCATCTATAGACTTCCGTTTCCCCTGGCTGGACCTTTCAAAGACCTCACTACTGTATGGATTCTGTGTGTTCGGAGGGATGAGCTCAGCTGATGAGATCACCAGGACACTCTCACAATTTTTTTTTTCTTTTTCCTGTGTTCTCACAAAACCAGTGAAGTGTAATTATTTCTGACTAACATGATCCAAAATTTAAAGGAAGAAGAGATAGCGAAGCTTTACACAGAAAGACACCATTTCCTAAGGAAAGCAATGTTGGAAAAATATTGCAAAAAATAGATAAATAAGCAATCAAATTAGTAGTTCAACTCCTTAGTAATACAAATACAAAACTATTTGCAATCTAGCTCTCCCACTAGTTTCCTGTCTGAACTGCAAGTCTTTCTCCTTCTCAAAAATGTCATTCTTCTGATTGTAAAAGAAAGATAACAAGGTCAGCCTTAGTAACATGGTTCAAAATCAAGAGATGAAAAGAACTATTTCAAATCTATGACACAGAGCTCAGGAACTCAAATGTAATACAAAAGACACCAGCATTTGCCCCACAGCTCCCACGCAAAGCAGTCTGTAACCAGAGAATCATCAGGTAAATTAAGGTTTATATTTCCTCCTTGTTTCCAGTGCGGGTTCCAAAGTAATATTCATGCAGACGTCACATTTTTAGAAGAAAAAAGTTCTAAAATAATTGAGTTTACCTCTTTGCCTTTAGTATCTCCATTTTCAATCCATTCAACAGTTACGCTTTCATTATCTTCATTTAGGGATGTTACCATAGCTTGGTGAATTCGGCCTAGAAAGCAAACACATATGATCATTTACTAACTGGTGGAAAAATCTTCCAGAAGTTATTTTCATCCCTGCACTGTGACATGCAGTGAGAGGCAGGAAGAAGAGGGTTAAAAAAAACAAGGTGATAAATAGAAGATGATTCCTGACCACATACTGTGAAGTGGCTCAGACCTGATTCATCAGCTGAGGCTCTAATGAGACAGTCAGCTTGCAAGCGAAAAACTTAATGAACAGAAAACTGAGTGGTAAATAAACAAAACACGATGTGAAAACCACACCTCTTAGACTCTCTTTTCTGAGAGAAGAAAACTCCAATAAAACAGAGTCTCTCACAGGTAGTAAAGTCTCCTGAGGTGTGCTCCACAAAGGCTTGTTTGTCCCGCTTCTAGGCTGATACAACATTACATGTTCCAACACAGGAGTGAAGCCCCCTGAAATTGTATTCTGATGTCCATTTCTTATGGGCATCCAATCAGTTGATAATTCAACTAAAATTAAATTGCCTGCAACAATAATACAAATCATCATTTTAAAAACAACTGCTAACACAGACTGCTAAGCTGGAGTTAAGATGCTATTGCTTTGACTTCTCCAGTGAAAAGACCCAAAGCCAGCAGGCCCCCAAAAAGTACAATAAAACCAATAAACTTTCAGTAGGAATAAAGATATTTCTTCTTAAATATGTAGCATACTGCAATTTTTTAATGTCCTATTTTCTACATGTTAGCAAGGAGCAATTGGAAGAACAGAGCCATGCACTGACAAAAAGGGATCAAGACCCAGGTGTCACATTGATTTCACATCTGTGCTTTGCCCTAGGAGTACAAAGAGTTGGGATTTCTAAAGAACATGCGTCCAGTGTGACTACTCTTCTAACACCCCCCCTTTAATGAGCCATAGCACGAACAAGCAAACCCTGAATTCACCCACCCAGAGCTACTCCCCAGGTGACCAAGAGCCATGTACAGCTCCCAAAGTATGAGTGACTGTCCTGGAGCAGTGGGAGCATATGTTGCTGCTGCTGGACACGTGCTCAGGGGCGAAACACAATGCAGTCCTTATATATCTGCTCTGGGTCTCCTCCACCTTCTACCTTGTCTTCTCCTTTCCTAAAGCTCCCAACCCCCAAATCTACTCCAGTTCTCTCCTCTGCTGATTGTTTCAAACTTCTATTTTAGCCATTTCAGTCATAATTTGACCTTTTTCCAAAGTTAATGTTTTTATGCTTCTTAGGGCCTGCTGAGGGACAGAAAGGAAGAAAAACCTTGACTGATATTCTAAATTATCTCACCTAGCAGCGCAAGCAACAAACATATACTGTTAATATTTCTTTTATTGCAAAGGCTGCCTAAACATCCACACCTACTTAAAATTAAGCAAGAAGAGAGGCTATAGGGAAGCATCATGGAAGGTAACAGCAAATCTATGCACTGTAATGTAATGCGCAGAGAAAAAGACTAACTGAAACTCAAGCAAAGCATAGCGCTCAGGGGACCTGCACAGACCTGAGACCCCTGGGCAGCACTGCTTTCACACCTGTGGTGTTCACCTTGCCAGCGACATACATTCACATGCACTTACAAACTCCATGCTTGTGCTTACCCAAAGCATAAAGGAGGTCAAGCAGGCTTTTTATTTGGGGGGGGTGGGGGGTGGGTGGGAAAAGCCTCCCCCTTTGCTTCACTTGGTTCCTTTCCTCTAGCATTCACTAGTTTTTACTTCCCTGGACTGTGTTTTTTCTGAACAAAAACTTCCATTTGTGCTTCCTGAGCACTATTCTCCCAGGCACCCCAGCTGCATGCTCTGCAGGGACAGTCTGGCCTACATCCTCCACTGAGGCACTGCCAGGAGATGTGCGGACAGGGACCACTACCGTGCCCTCCCCTCTGTGCACAGGCACTCCTCCATCTCCCCTCACCCAAAGGACATCCCTGAAGGTATTTAAAAGACATGTAGACTTGGCACGTCAAGGCATGGTTTAGGAGACACGGTATTGTTGGGTTAACGGTTGGACTTGATGATCCTAGAGGTCTTTTCCAACCTTTATGATTCTATGATTCTACGACACTGTGCAGGCATGCATCCAAAGTTCACAGATATTACTGACAGTCCACGAATAAATGAGAGGGAAAAAAACCCAACACATAGACATACCACTGAACTATGTAAAATATTTAGTTTCAAAAACAAACAGCACATTTAATGTCCCTCATACAGCAAACAGGACCCTACCCAAGTTCTGCTGGTGGTTGGGCTGAAGGAGACTCAGCAAGCATGACATTCTAGCACCTTATTTCCTTGGATGAGCATTTTTGTACAAGTGTTTTATATGCAAGGCCCTCAATACACCTCTCCATTAGTTTTTCTGCATTTAATAACCACCAGGGACTTCATTATGTGCAATAACACCCTGTTGCAGAACTGTTTCAATTAGCTATCTGGGCCATCAGCAAAGTAGCAACAGAAGCCACTGTCTTCCTGTAGCAAAGCCACTCAGGCCACTTCTACAACGAGCATGCTGGGATGCAAGGACATAAAAACTGTGGGAACTGGAAGACTCCTCAAGCCTACATTGGTATAATCTTCTGCTACTGTTCTAAGGCTGCCAATCCAGAATCAAGAGAAAAAACGATATATGAAAAATATAAGCTTAGCAAAACATACTCTATACAATATTGTAATAATTTTTAGTATGTTACCAAATTTTACAAATTTTGCAGAAAAGCACTATTCACTGCTGAAACCTGTGACACTGTATTAGTCATATAACCATCGTATGTCCTCTTACCTGCTCCTGTGTTCTATTACTTTTGACAGAGAACGAATAAAAATTAAAAAAAAGATTTGATCTTTGCCTTAACAAGTGAAAGGAGATCAAAGCAGCTTGATGAATGAATAGAAAATACTGAACACTCTCACAAATACAGTAAGCCAGCATACCATACAAAAGAATCACAATAAATCTTCCATCTCTGTGCCAGACTTCAGCCATTCCCTGGCCAAGAAAGTCAGGACTGCATGAAAAAAAACCCACTAGCAGAAGTAAAAGTTATACCCATCTTCCAAATATTCTCAGCTTAAATAGAAAATGCATACTATAAATTGGCAATATACCCATACAATTTGTTCCTAAAAATTCTTTGTGTTACTAAGAGTTTACATGTTATTGAACTGCCAGAAAGCACATTTACATCTTTACAAATGCCTCTTGCTCTCCGCAAACAGTATTCCATTATATTTTTCTAGTACACAGCTGAATACAGCAGCTGTGAAATTCAGGAATGCCAGCAACCAATTAGGCTGGCATAAACCTCGTCTAGCATATAAAGCAAGACCAAGCGCAAATGCTAAAGCATGAGAGCCAAATCAATCTGCAGAGTGGTTGAAGGCAACATCCCAGATTTCTTGTGCATTTTCTAGAGTTGGTATCAAAATCTGAAATGTAAACATGCCCATGTAAACATGAACATGCATTACGACAAACTGAAAAGGGAACAAGTGATTCGAGACCACCTTCATACAGACCCAAAAACTAAAGAGGAAAGCAGAGCCATAATGCTGATATACCAACTCTTCACTCGGCCTTTCTTTAATTTCTAGTGCCTCTCCTCACATGATTGGAATTCACATCACAGGCAAAACTTTTCCTGGGAAGTTGTTCCATTGCTACAGGGCTCAAAACTAATGGAGAAGTTATCTAAAAAGGCTATTATTTGTATAAATATGTTCTGTCATACAGCATGTGGTATCTGGCTTATCTCCTACTTACCAGAGCATGAGGAAACTATTGCTGCAAATGCAGCAGTTAGACAACATGAAAGTATGTCAAGCCAACACTCTACAATTACCTTAAACACACCTTACAATATTCTCACCCTAATCAATACAAGCAAAGAACATCAGCTCTCCATTCCCTCTCTTCCTAGTCATCTGATGAACATTTAACAACAGAAGAAAACAAGCATAAACAGCTGCAGAAATATCAGATAAACCCTCTTTATTGTAAGAGTCCATAGGGCAGCTATTGGTGCAGAAAAATGTTTAGGAAGCAGCAGCAAAAGCAAATAACCAGGGCTAAATCAACCATTTTAACTAACCCTCAATGTAGGTAGCAGCGTCAACTGATTGCCAATACCAGGCTGTACTTAGATCCCTACCTCTAAACAAACTGAACATTTTCTACCTGCACAACTTCTCCAAACCACCACAATTTTGAAGCAGTGATCAATGACAATATTAAAACCATGGCCTTTTCATCTTCCCAATACTTTTCAGAAACATGAGTTATCAGTGTTAAATATGGGTTGGTATTCTCTAAATTACAGTCTGGGCTAAAGCACTGGCTGACATGTGACTCAAACCTCTTCGCACTCTCCAAGTGACTCCAGAAATAAGGCTGGAAAAAGACCAGAGTCTTCACCACCCTTCCACATAACTGAAGTGCACCCACCCCAAAAGACACTGTACTCCCACTTCTCATGCAAATGTTCTGTGAAGTCTTAGAAATATCTGAGCTGTAATCATTAAAAATTTACACACCAGGCTATGGAGAAGAAAGGTTTATCATTTCTACTAGGACACTCTCATTCCTCCCCAAAAAACAGTAGCCTTATCAGCTCAAACCCAGGCAATTATTTTTAGCAGGACCAGGCTACAGCAACGTTAATGGACCTAACATTCAGTAAAGCAAACTCACAGCTTATGTTACATCCTCTGAACTTGTCACTTCTTTAGGAGCACAAATGTGTTACATTGGCTCAGGCAGAGGCCTGTCAGCTGAGCACTTAGCTTTTCTAAGTGCATCAGCAGTAGATGTTTCATAGATGAATGCAAAAATATACTACAACTTAACATCTGCTACAAACCCTTGCTGAGGATGACCACTGCAACAGAAGTTACCCATCCCTTAAAGGATTTTAACAGGCATTTGTGAAATAGCCCTTATTTTCCTAGTCACATTCATCAGGGACTAATCCGAATGTTATCTTAGCTTGAGACACCTGGACACGATCAATCTTCACCCTCTGCCACATCATACTGAATTAAAATTGCAAGAAGTACTCTTTTCATCACTCTCTTTAAAAAATAATACAATCCCCAAGTTAGATATAAAAAAAAAAATCACATTTAGGAGAAACATGTGGCTGCAAATCCAGAAGCAGGATTTACCAGAATTACTGTGGTCCAGAAAATTGTCTCCTTTGCTAAAGGCTCCAGTTCTGGTGGAAGGGCTTTCCTGCTCTCACAGTGCTTAGGAAGGTGAAAAATAATCCTCTACTCATTGAACAATGCCTGTACCAAACTTCAAGTCAAAAATGCCAAGAAAAAGAGAATTCTAGGCTTGGTGTCTCCAGTAATGTCAACTGTGGCAATGTTCCTATTCAGGCGATCAGTGCTTGTCATGGTCCTCCCTGAGCTACACAGACAGTCCTGCTGCTAATCCCCCACAGAAAAAACAGCACTTACTAGCGACAGATGTTTCATTCTCCACAGGACTAAACATGTTTGATTTAATTTTGTTTCAAAGGTTCATTTAGCCACAAACAAGCAGCCTTTTATTTTCTTTATATTTACCACAGTTACGCTTTAGTTTTGTTTTACTTAATCATATAGATTTATTTTGGGTTTGCCAGCCTTCCTTATTGTCTTGTCTGTTACCTTAGTTATAGTGTTATCACACTGTCAAATGGGTCACTAAACCTAAACAGTACCTGCTATATTTCTAACGCATGTTCTTAAATATTAAAAAACCCATATAATTTTAAAGAAAGATATATTTTAATATTCATTTTTGTGAATTATCCCTAGCCAACAATTCATTTTGTTTTATTTTCTAAATTATCACAGCAATACCCAAGTCCTTCAAATGACAAGCATGTTACAACCACTTTTTACGATCTCTGTAAACCTCTACAACCTAACAGACAGGATTTTGTAAATAGAAACTAACATTACCGAAATCAAGTTTCCCATATCTGCAGGTGTATTTCAGCTTTGAATTAAAATCCAACTTAATCTACTCTTGCTCCCGTCTAGAAGGCTACCAAACTTAGAAAAATTCCCATCTAAGATATAGATCTAATTTCTGTGCAAAAACCAATCAAACATAATGCTTTAGAAAAACAAAGTTCACAGATATTACTGACAGTCCACTAATGAGGAGGGGGGAAAAAACCAACAGATAGACATGCTACTGAACTGCGTATAATATTTAGCTTCAAAAACAAACAGCACATTTAATGTCCCTCAAATAGCAAACAGGATATAAATGACTTTTTGGTGGTTCCCCTTGCATTCAACACCAACAAACCCCTCCAGCCCCAACAACTAAATTATAATTTGCAGTGCTCAGTGTAGCTGAACTTGTTAGCTGTCCACACTGATGCATCTTCTCTGAAGCAATCATCTGGAGCTGCATCCCAGCACTGCTGTCACAGTTTCTGCTTCTCTAATAATCGTCAAATCTCCAATCTTTTCACATTGTGATGCATTGGGTTTTTCTGCTGACCTTTCATTTTGCAAGCTGATCTCTAAAATCTCCCTTTACATTCAAAACAAGTTTCCTGTGGTTTCCCCAGTTAGAGGAACACTTTGGTTTTTTACTTCCCTTCAAGGTAGGTACAGTTTCTTTTGGGGGTGGGGAGCTAATACCCTTTTAAAGTGCATTTCAAAGGGTATTATTTCACATTGCGGAGCTCCTCCTAAAACATATTCCCTTTACTTGCTTTCAGATGCTTCAACTGCTAGTGAAATCAATGGCAGTCACCCCACTGGCTTCACAAGAGGTTGTCAACAGTATCTCTCCACTGTAGCGTTCAGAGGCTACAGCTACTTATTCCTCTGTAGGTGTCCGTGTCAGAGCGAGAGAGGAGACTTGCTTCTAAAGCAGCTCAATTCATAAAGAAGTATCACATCACAGTGGCCAACAGATGCACTGATATTTAGATATTTATCAGCAAGATATCTCAGCTGTAGCATGCCAGTTATCCTATCATTTCTAAAAGTGGGTAAGTTCTCCATATAGAGCTTGGCCACAGAAAAAGCTATCTGGAAGGAACCACCTGTCCAATCATATCTAATACATACTACCACAAATTCCCTAGAAACTCTTCAATAAATTGAACAGATTTCACCTTTAGGTTATCAAGTGGTCTGCCTCTGCTCTTCGCCCCAGAAAGCAGCACTTCTACCTCACTGTCAACATATAAAAACTTTTATTACAGATTGCATGTGTTCAGTCATTTAGTACTCTGTGCTTTCTTTTATAGCTTGTACAAAACCACTGTACCCGAACAATGAGCCTACCTCTACCTGTCTCAGTCTTTTAGGAGTATCTCCAATACTGTCAACCAGGATGAGGTGCAGTATTCCACAGGAGCTACAGACTGTTTTCCACAGAAGCACTCACTGCCAAATAACAGTAATTCTGAAATTGCACTCACTTTTCTCTTTGTCACTTCACCCTGGTAGTCCATACTTATTTTGTGATTAACTAGAATATCAAGGTTTTCTCCTGTCATTTACAGTTTATGACCTCCCTATCTGTAGCAAAAGCACATTTACTTTGTGCCACATTTCATCCAAGTTGTTTCATTCCATACTTCCTAATCTTCCTGCATGACATACATCTCCACAGAGATGATACTCCCACTCTAGCATAGTAATGAAGTCTCCCAACAATGTTACTTTCTGTGTTATGACCAGGAATTAATAACTGTAATGGACGGGAAAAAACAGCCAGCCAGCCCCAAAACTGATCGCAGAAGGCACACTATTAGGTAGAAATTATTAGGTACACACGCTATCATCACCTGTCTTAAATACATTACTGTTCTCATATTAAACTTCATCTCAAGCATTTTGCAGACTCTATGAAACATTTTACTGAAATTCAGAGAAACTTACAACTGACCTGCCTAATCGGTCAATACTAGTAATGCTGCACAAAGCCTCTCCCACACTGACACACACGCTCATGTCAGGACACCCCACACTCAGCTCCAGCTTTCAGCACCGTGTTTACTTGCTCTACCTCTAGGACACTAGTTTGGGATACAGAGACTAGAAGATCTTCAGCACCTGTTCTCCACTGTTTGCTACTACTTTTAGTTGAGGCACTGTATGTTCCTAAAATGCTTTGATTAGATTTGTAATTTTTCCCCTTGTCAATGAGCTGTAATCACTTCTGAAATTGATGTTAATGTGATGGCCAATTGCTCTATGACCTAAAATGCTTTCATTCGGTTATGCTGTTTTTGTCACTGGGATACCGCAATGGTCTTTCTTTTTCTGGATGGGGAGGAGAGGCAGCTCCTACAAGGCTCTATCACTTGCTGTCAAGTGCTCTTACTGAAACATGGCATAACGCATGGCCAACCTTTTCGTTTTCAAGCAGCAGGCAACACTAGGTTGTAACAGAAGAACCTCAACTCCTAGAGATCACCTCTGTGCTTTTTTTTTCCAGTCAATGCCATGGACAGGAACCTTAAGACAACTGGTACAGGCTGATTCATGTCCACAACAGCCCTGGAACAGCACCTTTCGTGGCACATTGCTCACAACTGCTGCACGTAGTGCTCAACCCAGGTCCCTCAGCTCTGCCTATGGTAGCAAGTACTGTACTGCGACAGGAGCAGATCTGCAGAGCAAAGCAGGTGTTGCTGGGGATCAGATATTCATACCACATGTTTCAGAGGTGACCGGGGGAGTGTCTGGTGCCGCAGACTGAACACCCGTTGTTGGAGTGCATCATGTAAATATCTGAAGTGTAACCTCCAGCTACATTTCATCCAAAAGGAATTTAATATGCTCCAAGGCCACTTTCACAGTGGACTAAAGCATAGCACAAAGCCATAAAGGATGATCAGAAGATACATGTCCAAAGTCCATTCGTGATCTGAATAGAAATGCTTGTACAGGTCCATCCCTGTGGTCCCAAGTGGCACACCTAGAGCCCTCAGACCTCTTAACTTTTTATGGTTATTCACCTTGACCTACACAGAAATGAGAAAACCGCATCGCAGCCTCCCACTGTGATGCTTTTAGAGCATAACCAGAAGCATGTGCTGCATGCCTAGGGACGTGCATGAGAATATGGAAGCGTGAAGCTTACTAAAACACAGAAGGACTGTGCGAGCAGTGATAGCCAAAATGATGCAGTTCAGGTCTCTTCTTAAGAACCAGTCAAGGAAGTTTAGGTTTTCTGTAGGAGGCAGGTCATCTGGTTCACTCCAGGTGGAAGCCTGGAAGTAAACTAGCACACGCGCAATGAGAATGATCATGGTACCAGGACACTAGACTAAAATGAGGTGAAAGATAAATTCACTATCAGAACAGTCCAAACCATGAAATACTTTAATCCTCTGTACAAGAAGATTACATGCAAGCAAGTGCTAATGAAGGAAGAAACTGGGAAGGTGAAGCACTGTTTTCTTTTATGTTATAAGGCCTTTCCAAATATTAGCTAGAAACTTACACATCATTTTCCAGACTCGTGTTCAGTTACACTCTGAATTACAACAAAATCTGTGGTCCAATCCTTTGGCAAGACAGCTTTTTGGGTAGTTAGATGCCATGACTTCAAAAGGGCCGCTCAAAAATAAGGGAGTACATAAAAAGGTGGCAGATGAACTTCAACATAGACAAAAGAAAGATAATGCACCCAGAGAAAAATAATTTCATTTATGGGTATACAATGCTGAAACTGTAACTGGAAGTTACAACTCAAGTAACAGATCCTTCAGTTAACACAGTTCTCTAAAAACATCAGCTCAACATCCAGCTGCAACAACAACAAAAAAAAAGCCAGTAAAACACTGGCCATCATCAGGAACCCAGAGAATAAATGCAAGTGTCATTTTCAAACTATAAACACAACTTTGGTACACACGCATCTCAAGTACTATGGTAATAGCCTTCACATCTCAAAAAAGATGTAGCAGAATTAGAGGAGGTAAAGAGGAGGACAACTAAGAAAAAAAGAGAATTAAGATATTAAGGTGGATGAGATTGCTCACTTTTGAGGGAAAGACTGCGGGTGGATTTGGTTGTGCTCTACAGCCATAAAGGACAAAATGAGTGGAAACTGTTATTCACCAAATCCTGAGACACTGAAGTTGGGAGCAGACTCTTAAGGCACCTTGGTTTCAGGCATATAGAAGTAGTAATGTACTTTTCTATGCAACAAGCAGGGAACTTCCCAATCTTGCTTCAAGAGGTTGTGGAGGCAGACAGCTCAAGTTGGGTCAGAAAGGTATTCAATAAATTCACAGACAATAGGTCTATAAATTGATATTTAATAGGATTAGGCAGAGTTGTACTTCTAATATCCCAGGTATAATTCTAGATATTGGGGGAAGAGAAAGACTGCAGACAGTGACAAGGCTGACCTGCTTTCCCTACATAGCCTCTCCTACTGCTGTTGGGCTAGATGAACCATCCGTTAGATCCACTGTGGTACTTCTTAACAGTAGCGGTGAACATACTGTAAGGAGACGGAGGAATGTCCAAAAGGGCAGAAACACTTCTTAAGCATTTTTTAAAAATTCACATTCTCCAATTTCATTATATGTCTTATAAAGAGAGAGGGGAAAAAGAAGTTTTCATTCACTTTTCGTAAAGTAATCTTCATTTTGTCATATATTCACACAGCAATCTACTTCCGAAGTACAAAAAAAGCCCAAACCAGAACAGCAATAATTGACCCATTTTCAACATTCCTGCGAGGTTTTCCAGTGCCTGCTGATTCCTTTCATGGCCATATGAACGCCCTCCAGTACTCAGACTTAAGGAAAATTAAGCAATGAGAGCTGCAAACTTCATTCAAACAGGAACAAAACGTTAATGTATGCCATGATAGTATTTTCTGTCCTCTGTCACATTTTTCTTTTGCTGCCACTGCATAAGTGAAGGTTTTCATTCAATTCCTGGTAATGACATTCACATACTTCCTATGAGTTGACAACGTGTAAACAAGTTGCAGGAATAGTTCAATGTCTTCTTAAATATATTTTTTTTAGTTTTGTAAAACTGAACATGACATCTTTTTTCACATTTAGTCAGCAGTTCCTTGGAGTCCTTTAGAACAATCTTGCAGGCAGCTTCTTTACAATCTTTCAGAACTGCTTGTGAAAGTTCCTCTCCAGAATACTTTGCTATATACTTTAACAGATCAAAGTCCAGTGTGTTCAGTATAAATTTCAATATAGTTATGGTATGTATGAGCAAAAGTAGATTCAGTCAAGTATCTCTTTCAAACAACATTGGGGTTTAGTGGTTGTTGAAATTTTTTTTAACAACAGGATTTAAGATTGTGGTGGATTCAAATAGTGTGGTGAATACCCTCTGCAAAAAGATTGAGATGACGCGGCCAGTCTCCTCTCTCCCTTCCCCCTTCTCATTTTGTTTGTTGCTTGAATAAATGGCAGAGACCTCCTTTTCATTATTTTTCTCTACTTTGACTGAAGCTGACAGTAGCTGCCTAGAAACAATAGCCTCTTGATTCACAGAGAAAATTTCTACCAGCACCTCCTATAGATGTTTTCAAATGGTATCATTTGCCTTTCATGACCCACCTCGTCAAATAACAGTTTGTCTTTTTGGTTTTTTTTCTTCCCATTTCCCTTACTTTACAATATTACATTTAGTAAGAATATTTACCATTACTTAATTTATTACAGACCTGTCAACTGTTGCTCCTGGTTAAAAGTCAGAAGCCTTTATTCTCATCCACATTTAAAGCCTGTACTTTTTCCTTAATAAGGTTCTAAAAGTTCAAACCAACAAGATAACTTTAAGTAATATTTTAATTCTTCTTTGTGTTTGAGGAAGGCTTATTGTAACTTAAAAAACATCAGGCTGTGATTTATATTCACCTCATTCATCACCGCCTAAATTCCTATCCTATTAAAATGTCAAAATGAACTGGGAAGTTGAATTAATAAAAGTGTAGAAGAGTATGCAAACATTGCCCAAAACTGAATTAGAAACTTGGAATATTCCAAAATCTAAGTGTGCACGTGCTTTTCAAACTGAATTCATTTCCACTGCCCTCTTCCTAGAGCCAGAGATCCTCATCACCACATCATTATGCATGCCTGCATCTCTAGCCTACACTTTTACAGATCGTTCGGAAATACACCTCAAACTCCATATGTAGCTCAGCCACAAGGGGAAAGTAACACATCTTAGCGATTACAAAATGTGCAGCACTGTGCAACAAAAATTCTAGAGCCAAACTCTGCAAGGGCACAAGTATGCTACGTACATTGCTTCTAAAGAGAAAGATTTAAATAAAGCCCACGCTCCACCTCCCTCCACTCACACATTCAGTGTGTTCATCCTTTGAAGGTAATCCTTAACATACTATTCTGTAAGTAGAGACTGAAAATACTCACACTTCTGATACCTGGGATCACACAGAGCTGCCAGTGCCTGATGGAAACCATGAAAAACTCAAACTTGCACTTGACAAAGCTTCAATAGGATTAATGATAAGTCACTTTTTCACTGTTTGGGATTGGACAATTAGTCTTACAGTGTTGGTGTTGCAGAAGGGGCAAGGAACACAGCAGACTCTTACCTTCACAAGCCTGGGAAACTTAGAAGCAGCTTATGCCTGATGCAACCAGACTCCCAGTAGGTAAAACCAGTAAGCTATATTCAAAGCATATTATTTTAATAAAGCAAAATAAAACCCACTACTACCACATTCAAGCCTTTAAGCAGCAAAATCACTCATTTTTCTTTCTCAAGAGTCAAATATAAGATCAGACTCAGTGTTGCTAAACTAGGCCCCATTCACAAACAAAAAAAAACAACAAAAAAAATTAAAAACCCAAACAAAAACAAACAAACAAACCAACCAAAAAACCAAACTGATCAAGGGGCTTAATTACTAAATCTAACTGATAATTCAAATCCTTTAAAATGTCATGAAAGTTTTGGCTAGACATACGGTTTTAGAGAGTTATCTTTAAGAACCTCTACTTACTCCTTTTAACTAAGCAATTCTAAAATTAACTTGGACTCCTAGCAGTGTAAAACAACTGAATTTAGACTGTAATAGCAAAGTCATCAAAAGTCTTCTAGGCTCTACTACCTGTGGTTTCTCTCTTTCCCAGGAGCAACAACTAGGCATGGAGAAGAGCAGCACAAGAGAAGAGTATCTAGGCCCTGTTCTGCCTCCAACAGTAGCTCCATAGCTCCACATTAGAAAAACATTTAATGTGGCAGGTGTACTTCACCAACTTCTAGCACATCAATGGTTTATGGATATTCTAAGCCACAACTGACCTGTTTAGCATGATACCTTCTGGGGTCATGAACAAAACGCATTTCCAGGGTATCAGACACTGTCAGTACCGTTTCATAGCTAAACACTTCCTACAGAAAACAAAGCGTCCCTTTACAGAGGTCAAAAGTGTAGGAAAATCAGGTCAACCACCTATCTTAGTATTAGGAACACTATAGCACACTATAGGCATCTTACTTCTTCAAGTGAAAATAGAAAACCAGTACTCGAACAACAATATAAAACTGTGAACATTTTAAGGAAAGGAATGAGGACAGAAAAAGAAGAAACAGCATACGTCCCTGTACGTTCATACAATATGAACAGATTTTAAGATACAGGTAACAGCAGTTTAAAACAATCTACATCTGGATTACCACAGTTTTAATTCCCTGCCTTTAGTCCCTCACTTCCCTAAAACACATCTAACTAAAAGCTAATGCTGATGCGGTGGCCAGACAAAAGCATCCCAGAGTTAAACATCTTAGCTGTGGAATCACACCAACGGCCAAAATTAGCTGTAGCTAACTTAATTATGATGATTGTCTAACAGTCTTACATAAGTATAAAAATCTCTACCAAAACCCAGGAAAAATTTATCCAAACAATATAGCTAGGAACATTGGTTTAGTGTCTATGTTCAGTTCAGTATTGGGAACAATTAAAATAAAACCTCAAATACCAAGTCACACTAAAACCCAGAGGTTCGGAATATACAACTGCAAGCAAATTTTAAAAAATTATATTAGTGTGAAATGTGACTTCTTCCTCAAAAAAAAACCCCAACAAACCCCGAACCAAAAAAGACTTCTGAAAATACATAAGTTGTAAAACTGGAAAACACAGATAAGCTTTCAAGCAAGCAAAAAGAACTGCTCATATACCTGAAAGCTTGTTCATGTTTTTGAAACAGATGAACAGATATAACAAAAAATGTATTGTAGTTGTATAAAAAAACCTTTTACCCTACATCTGGAAATACACACTGAAAGAATTTATGCTTCTAAATAATTTTAACTGTGCTACGAAGGCATAATGAGAAATCGACTATTAAAAGCCAATGCCTTCTTAAAAATTCTTCTGTTTTAAATTACAAAACCGTCATGCCTGCCTATATATTTTGTTTACTACAAATTCTCACTGGTGGACAAAGTCAAGACTGCTTGGTAGTCCTTACTGTGGACTTCTGTATCTTATTTTTTGCATCGTATTAGATATTTAACTTAACTCTGAAAAGTTAGCATAAACCTTTAATTTACCAAAAGTAGTCATTGAATTCTTTTCTTCTATGGGCTAAACATGCTGTGAACTATTATAGTGAACACCACATTTCAGTGTTCACCTTGGTCTGACCACACCGTTGTCTTCCTGATCCCAAGCAGTCATACAGTACAGTGAGGAAGACAAGATAACCCAACAAACACTAAGATAGAAAAAAGTCAAGCAATAAATAAATAAATAAATAAATAAAAACATCACACTTTATGATATAAGCAGTAAATGTTTACAAAGGAAGTACTTAAACAAGAACAAAGCAATCAAGCAAATTTATTCCATTGTGTTACTTACTCCTCAGGCACCAAAAATCACAGGCACATTCCACAGGTCAAGCCAACAAATATCCTACAGATTTTGTGCTCCAGGAAAGGAGCTCACCCAGTAAATACTTCATACTCATTTCTCTATGTTGTCCTACGGTAAGTGGATGCATTAAAAGAAGTCAAAAGGCTGATTTATCTTCTAGAGCAAAGAGATACTTTTGCAATGACATTACTCTTCAGTCAGACATGACCTCTTCCCAACGATTTATCGTCTCTTCCCACCTCAACCAAGTGGGAAGCCATGCTTGGTGCTATAGCAACACAGCAAAGTCTTCAGTTCATAAAGCTGTAAGAAGAAAAGACAAGTAAAACTGGGCCCAGGCAACAGGCCATCACAAAGAGTGGGTGGAAAGAGCAATAACTTTACCTACCAAACAGAAACAAAGAATAGATTCCCCCACAACATGATCAGAGGGGAGAAAACATGCAATACAAGCTGTGCAATCCCAGTGGCCACATGCAGCTCTGAAGACATTACTGCCAGTATGTACTGCTGTATGGGACAAAGGTAAGAAGGTAAGAAGATTCTCCCAAGATTAGGACTCAACGCTTGTCATTCAAAAGCTATTTATACAAAATACAGAAGGCTTACACAAACATCTGAGCATCTGCGAGTTACAGTTAGAATCGACTTCCTGCATAACAAAGCTGAACACTTAGTGATTTCAAAAAGCACACAGAAAATTTAACACATCCTCCTGGTCAACACTTGTGATGGAACAAACCCCAGAAACTCTAGATGTCCCAATATGAGAACTTACACCAGATAGGTAAACCTAAATGTTGAACCCATTAGCTCAACCAGCAACGGTAGACTTGAAACCCTGCCGCTATGGAAGGACAAAGACACATCGTGTCTGTATGGCTTACGCAGGGATTAGGTAATTGAGTCAGATGGTAACAAGAAGGTCTTAAACACAGGGAACCAATAGATGTATGTCACCAAAGGAAAGAGTAAAAGCACATTACCATTTAAATCTATCCTCAAGAGCTTGTAAAACAGGGTGACTACCTAAACCTGAACAGGATTTTTACAGCATCTTTATGCCTTCTGCCCTGCTATAAAATCATTATTGCTATTGGGAGTTGTACATAAAGATCAAGATCATCATACAGGATTACACAGAAGACAGAGGATGCTACAGACCTCTCGATTCTGAGAAACATCAATTTCACAGAAGTTGGGTTTTAAAGAAAAAAATTACAGTGCTCATCATTACAAAAATCAGTCTCGATTGTGTTTGAAGGCAAAACAGTGACCATGATGTTTTGGCAAGCCTAAAGAGAGAGGAGCTGCCAGCAGGGTTTTGGACTAGATGGATTATCTTCGACTGTGACCGGTTCCAGCTGCTTCAGAGACAAGTGAAGAAAATTCTTAAGCAGGCAATTACAAAATAACACAGCCACAGGCAAGATTTCTTCCTACCTCTGTCAGTTAGAGGTTATTTAAACTACAGGCTCAGGAAGAACTGAAACTACCTTTTACAGTTGCCAATGTACTTTTCAAATCCTTAGTGTAAAACTGGATATTCCTACCATCCTCCTTAAAATTCTGCTATGCTTCCAGCCTCCACCTCCTCTGGTGATAACTGTACCTAGTCTATTCTTCTTTATCAGTTTTAAGTTTTCTCTTTCAAACACTGTGCCTGTTCTTGTATTGTGGGCACAAACTCATGATCTTTCTTTTTTGCACCATTTGCCAGTTAATCCCTAGAAATTCAGGATTTTTCCTTTCCTGAAAGTTCAGTGAAATTTTCAGTCACTCTTCCAATTACAAGAATGTTCCTTCTCCTCATGCCTGTTACATTATTTCTGACACAGTGAGATCAGAATTTCTTCCACACACACACACCCACACACACACACCCACACACACCCCCAACCCCACTTTCAAAATGAGCAAATAGATAATTAATTTCTCTGTCCTTCTAGGTAGTAGTTCAGATCTGCAAAGACACAAGGAATAGGAACAGCCTGAGGAGGAAATGGACAGAACACAATTGGACTGAAGAAGTGAAAGAAAAACACCAATCAGCCTACTAAGGGGCTGCAGGGCATAAGAGGTTTATCCTATTTCAGCAAAAGACTGAATTTATGGAAGAAAAACTAAAAAGTGATTCTTTCTCCAAGTCATTATACAGGTCTTTGTCATCGTTAATGGGATAATGCACAAAAATCATAGAATCACAGAATCATTAAGATTGGAAAAGACCTCTAACATCACCAAGTCCAACCACCAACCCAACATGCCCCCTAAACCATGCCCCAAGTGCCACATCTACACATTTTTTTAACACCTCCAGAGACGGTGACTCCACCACCTCCCTGGGCAGCCTGTTCCAATGCCTGACCACTCTTTCAGTAAAGAAATTTTTCCTAACATCCAAACTAAACCTCCCCTGGCACAACTTGAGGTAATTTCCTCTTATCCTGTCACTGGTGACTTGGGAGAAGAGACCCAACCCCCACCTCACTACAACCTCCTTTCAGGTAGTTGTAGAGAGCGATAAGGTCTCCCCTCAGCCTCCTCTTTTCCAGACTAAACAACCCCAGTTCCCTCAGATGCTCCTTGTAAGACTTTTCTTCAGACCCTTCATGAGCTTCGTTGCCCTTCTCTGGACACGCGCCAGCACCTCAATGTCTTTCCTGTACTGAAGGGCCCAAAACTGAACACAGTATTCAAGGTGCAGCCTCACCACTGCTGAGAACAGGGGAAGAAGTGGAGAAGATGAAGTGGAGATACAGGTGTAAGTCCACGGACAAAGCATCAGGCTATTATTATCTGAGTAAAGGGAATTCTCAACAAATGCCCATATTTAGACCTCAACAACAAGCATCTTCTGGACAGGAGCAACACAGCAGGTCTTGCGGGCACCTTCTGGACCCACCTCTACTTCCCTAAGCTTCTGTGTGAAAAGGCACACTTTTCACTACTGGAACTGCAGCCCATTCTTAGCAACTTGCAACCTAAAACAAATTCTTTCCTGTTCCCAAGACAGATTACCAAGGCATTATTTCAAGCAACATACATCAATTACACTGAAATAAGTAGAAAATTTCAGTATCAGAAATTATTCTAAAAAGCCAAACTAGCTGATCACTTAATATGCTCTTACACGGCATGAGCATAAGTAGCTATTCCAATTATAACTGGAAATATTATCTGGAACTCTAGACAACATTTATACCAATGTTTACCCACTGAGAAAAAACAGATACACAGCAAGCAGCTCTCCAGCGTCAGTCCTCGAAAATGTTGGGTTTTATCCAAACACTGGTTTTCATGTGTTTTTGGCCATGAGTTCCAACAATGCCTTTACATTTGTACATCATCTATTTTCCATTCAGTCCTATAAGAACTCTCTCCTGAAACACTTAAGGCTAATTAGAACTTGTGAAAATAACAGAATATGCAACTTTCATTTCCAGAATGTTCTAGTCTCATTCTCCCATTTATTGTGTTTTGCCTATCTTTGAAATTGTGTTGTAGTGAACAAGAATTACTTTTAACAGTGATGTTTCACACACACACAAAAAAAAAACTGTTCCATTTTTCTTTTCATTTAAAGAAAAACAGAGTTATCTGGAATTAATAAAGCTCTGTATTCAGAGAAGTGTTTAACATACCTCATGGACAGATGGGAAGAAAACCACATACTTTTTCAAATTACCCCATTAACAAAGTAAGACTTTATTCTTCTCTGGATTCAGCAAATAAACAGGTAAAAAACGAAATTTTAAAGAAAGACTGTACCTACCTCTCAAAATAATATTTAGTTTTAAAAAAGGACTCCCTACAGACAAGACAACATGTGAAAAAGCACCCAGTCCAACACACCACTTTTTCCAGAAGTTTCCTGAATGGTTTGAGTCGTGCTTTCAGCCAAGGGTAGCTGGTATGACACACAGCCCTGATCCTACCTAGGATAAGTTCTGGGCAGAGCAGATCCAGGTAGCTCCCTGTTACTGAACCAGTAGATTATAATGTGAAGACGTCCAGTTTACCCTGGCCATGCATTTCCTACCCACTGATACTGTTGGGGTCACAGATCCCTCTGTAATATACTGGAGCTCACTAATCCTCCAGAAAACTAGCACATCTAGTTTTCTACTGTGTTTAGTGAATCAAACAATCAATTAATGTATTAAATCATCAGGAAAAAGAAATTCATTGGCCACACTGGATGGGAGAGAGAGTCCGTGGGAACAACACATTGGAGAGAGGCACCGGCAGCAAGACCCTCCCCTTGTCAGAAGCAGCTAGATTAATTTTGATTGCCTGCACAACCACAGTTCAGGTTGGAAACCTACCTTCTGAAAGGCAATGCAATCTAGTGCTGGCTGTGTTTCAATATCTTTCTCAAAATGCTCCCTTCCACATAGGTTGGACAGTTTATCCTACAGTTTAATGGGGAGAGAACGACAGAAGGCTGCAGTAGCCTGAGCCAGAACAGGGCATCACCTCCCCCAGTCCCAACGAAAAACAAGCAAACCTCACAATAACAAGGACCCACTAACACTGGTATGACACTGCAGTCTGCTTGTTCACACAAGGACCAAGTTAACACAAATGCTCAATACCCTACAGTTTGAGCAACTAGTACGAAGGCAACTCCCTAGTATGTTACGGATGTGTAATATATTTAATGTGCTGCACTGCATGTGTAAGAGATACAGCAAAATACGTAAATTGTTAACAGTAATGAAAATAAGTATTGTTATGTTCAAGAGTTACTGTCCTCGCTTATGACATTAGAAGTGAGCAGAACCCTGCAGAAGGTGAGATGGGGGGCAGGGGAAGCAGCAAAGCATTCTCATGCCTTATTTTCCAAAGGTGTACAAAGCAAACAGAAACATCTATTAGAAGTTTGCACAGCCCTCGGAAAAAGAGCTTTATGAGTTGCTACGGTGAGGTTTTCTGAAATCCTGGGCAGAGATCTGCAGGAGTTATGCAAATAACTGCCCGACCTATCAGATTCTTCATGTGACACATAAGCCATTAAGCACAAATTGAAGGGTTAGATTTAGTATAGTGTCCAGCCAACACCGACCATTATTTTATTGTAGGGTTAAGCTGCAGTATGGGACACAAGAAAGACAGGCTGCATAAAGCTTGTCAGCTGCATGTTTCCTGCCTCATGACAAAACCACACTAACTTCAGTGCCTTTGACACTCAGATCTTTCTTCCCTTATAAACATCTGTTTATTCTTTACCAAGCTTCTCAATCCTGGAGGAAAAGGAAAAAAAAAAAAAAAAAAAAAAAAAAAGAGACCTTCCAGAAAATCCCAGCAGAACCCCACCCTGGTTTAGTAGGCTTCACAGATCTCACAAAGACTGAGAACAGATGACATATTCCCACTCAAATTAAAATTAAAAAGCTGAAGTCACAAGTGACCTGCCATTGATTCAGTCAGTGAACTTCCCATTTCAATCCTCTCCTACCAGACAAATATGAAGGGTTAGCACCCTAAACCTGTCACACATGCCTCCTTTATTCACGTGTATTTCTAGACGGCACCATACATCCTCCTGCCAGGAAATGCTGCGCAAGCTGAGAAACACTGGATCCACCACAGAGAAAGAACAACTCAGGGGCATAAATAGCAAGCGCTCTTATATTGTAATCATAAAGATCATCTGAAATACTAACATCAAGCTTTTTGGCAAGCGATGGAAGCGTCCGACGGCATTTCTGCCAGGGCATATTTTTGTGCCATTTTTCAGAGCACGGCTGGTACGCCGGAGCGAACAAGAGGCCTCTCCTCCCTCCATCGCCTCATCCCCTCCCCTAAGGCCCTCCCACCTCCCCGCCGAAGACTCCCCGGGGCCCCCCTCCCGCCGAGTCGGCCCGCCGCCCCCACCCGCAGCCCCCTTCACACCGCTCCTTCCCCCCCGCCCCCCCCCGCCCCTCCCCGCCCTGCCGCAGCCTCCCCGTCCCCGGCGGCCGCCGCCGCCGCCGCGCGCGCCCCGCGCAACCGCCCTGCGCCGCCAAGCGCCAGCGCTCCCCTGACAACCGCAGCGCGCGCCAGGCCCGGCCACTCCCAGGCCCCGCGCACACAATGGGCCCCGCGCGGAGCCCTCCCCCCGCCCCCACCCACCCCACCCCGCGCCGAGCCGCGCACCGGCGCGGCGGCACCGGCTGCGGCTGCCGGCGGGGGTCTGCGGCCGCTCCGCCGGGCAGATCACTGCCGCCGCCCCTGCCCCACTGACCATCGCTGCGCTTAATCTCCACGTAGATCCCGATCTGGATCTTGCCGAAGTTGGCCGCCGCCATCGCCTCATGGAGCGGCCGGGCAGATCGGAGGCGCTGCCGGCCGGGCGCACGGGGGCGGGAGGGCGCGCACAGCAGCGGGCGGTGGCGGCGGCACCGACCGCGGCGGCTCTGGGAGGGCGGGAGGGAGGGGAGGGAGGAAGGAGGGAGGGAGGAAGGGAGGGAGGGACGGGCGGAGGGGGAGAGGGAGGCGGAGGAGGGGGAAGAGAGAAAAGGCACCGGCCGGATACAACAGGCGCCGGGTGCTGCTGCGCCTGCGCGCCTCGCCGCGGCGTCACGGTAGGACCGGCTCACGGCGGGGCGGGGGCTGAGGCCTTCGTGAGCCGCCCGCGGTCCCCACCTCGCCCACCTCCTCCACCACCTCTATCCTCACACACACACACACACACACATACACACACACACCCCCCCACACCCGCCTCGACGGAAGGGGGCGTTCGGGCCCCTAGGCCCGCCCCAGGCCCGGGCGGGTCCCCAGCCGCGCCCACTCTCCCGACGGCCCCCGGTGTCCCCCGCCACGGCCTTTGGGAGGCCCACCCTTCGACCTCCCCGTGGCGGCACAGCTGCTCGTTCACGGCTGCCCTTCGCGGCGCTGCGGCCGGGCTGGCACAGGGTGGGCGACCCCGCTGCCCTGGGGCCGGCGCCTCGTGGGAAGGGCCCGCTCTTGGCCGCCCTGCCGCCTCCTCGCTCGCCCGGGAACGGGAGGGGCTCGTCCCAGTTGCTGGCCGCCTGTGCGTCCTGGACCTGTCCCCGGCTTAGAAAGGCACACACGAGCCTGTTTGGCACCAGATGGTGACTGAGCTGCTCTGAAGTTTTAACGTAATAGCTTTATCTACCTCCTGTCTGCTCACACGGCTCCCGTGTGCCAACTAGAGCACCTTGGAAGCATCCGTCGTGCTCCTCAACCTGCCAGCTGCTCTTGGGTCTGAGGGAAGCCACACTCCTGACAGCATCCATCCATCTTTGCCTCATGACTGCCCCGTGCCTTTATTGAGCTTCAATAAATACCAAAATACACTTAATGTTTCTAATTTCCCTATAAAGATTCCTGTACCTCAGGCAAGCCACTTTGTTATTGTCCCTTTGGTTTTTACTCCCAGGGCAGCTCCTGATGTGATGAAGCCAGCACTAGTTTAAAATTCCTTCTGCACAGCTTCCAGGTCACCTTGAGCAGTATCACAACAAAAACCCCTAAACACACAGCCTCTTCTTGCCCAGCAAAGCCAGTCTGTTAAAAATAATCCCCCAATCCCCACATCAACAGGTAATAGGTAATGAGAGCTGACACCACACCACCCCCTGAGAGCTACACCCTCGCACCCAGCCTGTCACCCTCCTTGCCTCGCGTCTTCTCCCTGCCTCCACTGTTGGTTTCACACTGAAATCAGTATGATACCTGGCAAGTCAGAGTCAAGAAATTATGGCTCCCAGTTCCTGCAGTCTTGATATATATATGTGCATATAGAAAGAGGCAGCCCTGTGGAGAAGGACTTGAGGGTAGTGGTGGATGAAAAGCTGGACATGAGCTGTCAATGTGTGCTCCCAGCCCAGAAAGGCAACTTAATCCTGGGCTGCATCAAAAGCAGTGCGGCCAGCCAGTCAAGGGATGTGATTCTGCCCCTTTACTCCACTCTGGTGAGACCCCACCTGCATGGTTGCGTCCAGCTCGGGAGCCCTCAGCACAGAAGGACATGGACCTGTTGGAGCGGGTCCAGAGGAGGGTCACAGAAATGATCCAAGGGCTGGAGCACCTCTCCTATGAGGACAGGCTGAGAGCTGGGGTTGTTCAGCCTTCAGAAGAGAAGGCTCTGGGGAGACCTTATTGTGGCCTTTCAATACTTAAAGGCGGCTTACAAGAAAGATGGGGACAGACTTTTTAGCAGGGCCTGTAGCAATAGGACAAGGGGTAATGGTTTTGAACTGAAAAGGGGTAGGTTTAGATTGGATGTAAGGAAGAAATATTTTGCAATGAGGGTGGTGCAACACTGGAACAGGTTACCCAGAGAAGTCCCATGATGTCCCATCCCTGGAAGCATTCAAGGCCATGTTGGATGGGGCTTTGAGCAACTGGTCTAGTGAACGAAGATCAGGTTGGAACTAGATGATCTTTGAAAGCCCCTTCCAACCCCAGCCATTCTGTGATTCTGTATGCACACACACACAAGATAGCCAGAAAAGGAACTGACAGAAAGTTATAACAAACAGCAACAAGCACCTTGCACAACTTGGTTGCTACTTGTATTGGCTCTAACTGTTATAAACCACCCTTTTGATGGAGTGTTAAGGAAAAAATAAAAGAGTGAAAGTTTAACACTTTTAAAGAACAGGACATGTAAAAATAAAAGCATTCAGATTCTGAGATTAGATGCAGAGTAATTGAAAAGCATCTCATTTGAAATAGTTAAATAAGAAATTATAATTTTCTTTTTTCATACTCTGCTCTGTCTATTCCCTAAAAGTTAAACTGAAAAATTTGAGAGGTACATTATATATAATTTTCTGGAAAATTATTTGAGTCCTGTCTCACTGCAGAGATAGATTGTTACTTTTACACAATAATCATCCCACTGTGGTAAAGACGGTGTATCTTAGAAAAATATACACATTAGTAAGTATTTACAAAATTAGGTGCTACTCTAAAATAAAATAGAACTTAAATACTTACCAGTCTGGAGTTAAACGTGAAATCTTTGAAATACTGTGGCCTTTGTACAGCAACTCATTTAAGAATGTTCTAAACTTTAAACACACATTTGAAGCTGGGTCCTGAAAATAAGACCCAAAATTAGTATGCTCTGTAAGAACTGAAATTTTTGTTATTGTCATAAAGCACACATGGAGGCTTTCACAGAGCAAGTCAGCAATAGCCAGAAAATTGCTTGTGTGTGCCTAGGAAATGAACAGCAGTCATAGTAAATAAATTAAAATATTTTAAAAATATGGCAAGGCATTATAGTAAGTTTTCATGTACAAATAAAGATCTCTAATAGTTGGGGTTTTTTTAAGCAAGTGCTTCCTTTTTTTGAAGAAAAAGCATCCAAAACTGTACCGAGTACCGGGTCTGTCTTACTTGTTACTCTAAATACATGTCTTTTCACAGTTTCGGTTAACAATGCATATTCAGTCCAGCATTAAATAGAACAAAAGCTTTGAGGTCCAAAATTTAGTTATGCATTTTTAATGGAGATACAGGAAAATTTTATTATATAGAATATTCCATTTTATTGGCCCACTGACACAGACTTTCTCTGACCACTTTTTAGAAAGTATATTGGTGGTTTCTAAAATAATGTTTGCAAAATTCACAGAGCAGAATGTGTCTACTTTTTACGTGTCAGTACCTGGTACTCTTGACAATACAGAAAAGAATGCAATTACTGGCATTCAGTTCAAAACTTCAGCTGCTTTTGGATTAATAAGATATCAAAAGTAGTGGAAAATGATCATGCACCAGTTATGTTTCGACTGCTAGCAGGAATTCTTCAGTTTTCAACAAAGGCTAGCATCTGCTTGCATTCCATGCAAACACAATCATATTAATTAAAATTGTTAATTCACAGTATTTTGGTACCAAAACCAACTTATGAATATTGTTCTACCTCCTTGGTAACTTACAGATCATTGATTATTAAATATTTGAACTATTTCACAATACTAGTGAACAGATATGATTAATCACAATAATAGTACACGTGTGTAATCATACTGGTATGAAATGTTTTCTTTTTCAAGCTCAACTAGGAAAATATTTTTCTAGTTGTATGAATGCATTGTAAATGCAGGGCAGTCAACAGTCAGGTTAAAGGAACCTGTGGTTGTTTGTAAGATTAAACACACTTATTATACAGAAACAATTTTAAAAAGGAGCCACCATAATGCTGTAGCTCCTCATGTCATCATGAGAACCTGTTGCATGGTTCTTAAATACAAAAACATTGCAAAATGAATAATAGATTATTTCTTCCACTTAAGAATCACTAAATATGCAAGAGGTGCCTGAAGTAGTTTGAGATCCCAGTTGCCCGCTTAGACTGATAGGCTCTTCTTGTCCTGTTCAGTACCCTTGTGAAAAGAGTAACAGCTGAACAGTCTCACAGATCCATTCCTGCTCTTTTTTCCTTTTAAGCATCTCTTCATCTGTATTGTATCACTGTTTAAAACTACCCCCTGCTGGACACAGCACTTCATGAGTAATAGCACTATACAGTAGTATCATGAAGTGATAAAAATAGGAGAACTGCCTTACTTATAGAGAGAAAATATTTTAATATATTTCCTGCTGCTTTATTAGACATAGAAATCTGATTTTCATGTAACTACCTCTGAATAATAAATTATTGTGATACTCATAACTTTGTGTAGCTGCCTTATCTGATAGTCAAAATGTTTTAAACCAGACACTCAAAGCTTCACAACTCTCCTTCTGTCTTGCACATATGCGTCCTGGATTCCATAGCATTAAATGTCTGCAAATTCTGCTGGTTATCTGCAACAAGTGAACTGATGAGTTATTTGAGGAACAATGCTTTTGGAAATATATTTAACTAATTATTTATTAGAAACAACATAGATGGTTAGGTTTTCTGATTTAAACAAATCTGTCTAAGCATAATAGGTTTCTCTGTATTAGAGAATGCAGGTGCTGGAACTGTTGCTGTAAAACTCAAACACACTTGTCATGTCCACCGTAACAGAGCTGTTAGTGAGCTACCGATATTCATGCCATCATGAGAACTGGAAGTGTTGTATTTCAGTAGTGTTTTGCTAACAAAGCAAATTTAAGCAGAAGTTTACAATTGCTCTGCTGGTTACCAGTGTCACCCCACAGCACTCTGATAACTCCTAACATGGCTTTTCAAGTCACTTGTGTGTATGCTCCCTAAGAAGGTCAGGTTTTCCAAAAGCCTTATATCTGCATGAACAGGGATAAAGAGATCTGTTTGTATGTTTTTGCAATTCTAGCTACTTTTCTTTTATTACTTTATTTCCATGTGGCTTCTCAAGGTAATTCTAATCCTTGTTGTATAAGAACCCTTCTAGCAGCATGCATAGGGCTGGCATAAGGGTGCATGATCAGGCCGAAGACAGTAAGAAAATGTGAGGCTCACTGACCTCTGTGGTTGTGAAGAACGTCACGCCACGTATAGCAGTTTTGGTACACTTCTACTGGTTTGGGTTGTTAGTTAGCCAAAAATGTGGAGAACAGTAATTATTGAGCAAATTTGCCCCTAAAGCAAATGCAAGTATACAAACAAAATTGTTATTTCACTTATTGCTGTATTATTCCAGAATGAGCTGCACTCCTAAAGAACATTTGCATGCAGTGGGGCATTGCCAGATACTAGTTAAACAATCAAAAAGTGAAGAAGAGTGTGAATGTATTCCGATCTCTTCAAAGCAAAAGATGTGAGAGAAACAACGTATGTTAGGAAAAAGCACACCTCCCTCCCTTACCATGCTTTTCACTCCAGCTCTATATTTGTGGCCACATTTGCTCTTCCCTGTATTCATAGTTACCTGTGCACTTTGGCTGGATTATTCATAACATGTAGCTAAGGTTAAAATGACAGTCCAGAAAAACTACACTAGTTCAAAAGTCACAAAATGATAGAAGCCCTGAAGAATAACAAAGCTGGATGTGCTTGTTGCAGTAGCCAGCAGTGTGGTCATTATGGGTCTGGCACATACATTACCAGTTCTCTTATGCATTCCATATGCTGCTGCTGAGTGTCTGGCCCGAGGCAGCTATGTATCTGGGGTCACATTTCATTATGCTTTCCTATTGATTGTATGAAACACAGGCAGAATTCCTGCTAGATGGCAAACTGCTTCAGAAAAAAACATGAGCAAAAGCAGATGAACCTTTTTGCTGTCTACAGGTAAGCCCAGAACAACTGCACTGCAGATATTTATATTTACTCTTCATCTTCCTCTTCCTTCTTTCTTTTCTGCCTTCTGTCTCCTCTCCAGATCGTCAAGGAAATACTCATAGGGTTTGTGCTAAAACAGTGTTCTGTTCAGTGTGGGCTATTCAGCTGAGTGATAAATACATATTTCCTACATCCTTCTGCTATCCAATGTAACTTTTTCTGTCAGAAGGAAATATCCTGTATCATATTACCTGTGAAAATAACTTTGGCATGAATGCATCTGCCTGATAGCTTAATCTAGCAATTACATCCTGTCTGTGCCCCACCAGTAAGGCTTCTGCAGCAAGTCATGTGGACCTAATCTGCCTCATAAAAAATGAATCGTTTCTTTACCTGTTCTTAGAAGTTATCCTGTAGCTTTCTATGTATTTCTGTGTCATTAGCACACAGTAGCAGCTAAGCCAGATCATCATACCTGAGATATTTTTGTCTTAATACACAATGTTTTAGCACACTTTTTTGTTGAAATTTGAATTAATACAGATTGTCAATGTGCTTGTTGATGTTTTTACTCCTTTTTAATGCCCTTTCGTAAATCCAGTGTAACCTCTGTGTAATTAGTTGGAACTACATTGCATAATCCTGTGGCAACACCCAAACAGGCACTGGGCTTGGTGTGCACCCAGAGGACATGGAACTCAGGCTTCAACATAGAACAGAGAGAGGTGAAAAAATACAAAAAGAGCTACTTGCAGTTTCTCAGCCATGAGGCAGTCAGGACCTAAATTCAAGCTACAAGGGTATTCTAAAAGAAGACAGTGGATTTGACTCCACATATCCCGGAAGATAGAAAACATTTGAAATAACTAAGATGATACAGCAGTCCCAAGCTTCCTTCTAAGCACTAGCACAGTAGCCATCCTTCTCTTAGTACCCTGACGGTGCAACTGAAGCATATTTCTAACTATAATGATGCATAGTTTTATGAAGTAAAAATAGCGAGGCAAGACTTTTTTAATCAATGTAATTAAAACTGTACATCCCTACCCTCCTACAAGAGAGGATTTGGTGCAATCAGGTGCATTTTTGTTCCCTGTGTCTTTCCATATAAAAGACTTGCATCAAATCTTCTAAAACAAAAAGAGATGGTAAAAGATGTTTTATAAAAGAAATCACTACTAAATAGAATTATTTTCTTGAAAGGCAATTGTTGTCTAGTAATTTGATTAAAATAAATGTTTACTCTTGTTAACCGGTTCCTTGGAAAAATTAAGAAATTTGCTTGCAAATGGATTAATGCATTATTTTATCTTCATTATTGTCAGAGAATAAAAAAAAGGTGAAAAGATTTATCAGTTTTTATACCCTTGCACATCCAACTGCAATTCCTATCCACTGGAAACTTGGAAACCTTGGAAACTAGACAGAAATTATTTATGCAGACTATTCTGATCAGTTGTGATTTTGACAAATTAAGTTGCTTGCATTTATCATAATAAAGATTTTTAAAAGTATCATAACAAAGACTGTTAATGTTTAGGGAGCTCTTATGAGTTATGAGCACAGCAAACATAATGCTTTGTCCTTAAAGTAAAAAAAAAATCCAATTACTTATTGTAATAACCAGAAAAGCTAAAAGTTATTAATACCCTGTCTTCTGTTGTAAGCCAGTCCATACATTATTTTTCTATATAATAAATAAGGGGGTTTAGTCAAGCTGTGTTCCTTTTTGCTGGATTTCAGAAATGGTGAAGCTTATAAAATGGAATAACCCCACTGTCTTCCAGTCCCTAGGCAAGTGTCTTACCGCTTCTTCTGTTGCCAAAATGCTAAGAAAGAAGTATTATGATTGGAAGAAATTACTGCAGTAACTTCCCCGTTTAAGTGGATGTTAACCTCAATACAGTTACAGCTGGAATGCTCTTCAAGTTTATTTGAAATCAAGGATTCCTTTACATTCGATGAGTAGGAAGGCAACCCACTGAAAGAACGAGGGCTCTTTGTGGCGGGTGACATGGATAAACACTGAAATCCCACCTATTTCTAAGAAATAAGTGGCGTTGGAATGGATTCTGTGGCACAGACATCCGTCAGGGCAAAATACAAATGGGGTGCCATTGCACTTGGTGTGGAAGGACTCTGGCAGGCATCGGTGCCTGGGCAAGCCTTTTTCTGCTCAGAGGAGGCGGCAGGAGCTGTGGGTCTCTCTGAAGCAGGAGGCACAAAAGCTGTCCTATTGAGTTGTGGACAGAAGCACCTTCAAAGAAGACATGGTGCCTGGCTGAAAGGCATGGCATGGCTATGGTCAGAGACAGCTGCTGGTGTCAAGTGAGAGGAATTATTTGGAAATACCAGTATGCCCTGATACGATGTGTGTCTAGTGTACAGTTCTTTCACCAGAATGTTCATAACTGAATTCAAATGTTTCCAAGCTTCCTGGATCAAGTGCGTGAAGGTAGAAATAAGACTAGAATATTTTGGATCCAACTACTGGAATATATTTAAATATATTTAAAATTTTTACACTTGTACTAAGTAGTACACACATAGTGAAAGTACACTGGGGAGAAAACTGCTTTTTATGTTGAGCTCTGAAAGCAGATAGGCAATGCTTTGAGGCTGCAATCTCCTCTCAGTGTAAAGAAATGTTTTTATATTAATTTACGTTTACTAAGCTTCTGGATCTGTACTTACGGAGCACCATAGAGTGTCATCTGAGTCCCAGAGCCTTCCCTAAGGAAGATAATATCTTACTTTACTTATTTCCTCTTGCAAAGGTATAACTAAATTTCTCTGTTTTAGTGCAGCATTAATGAAAATTCAGGCAAATGGTAGTAAGGCTTATGAAGGATAAGAAAGTTTCATTTTATTCCCTTTGGACTTGCTCGTAATAATATTCTGTAGAGTGCCTTGAAGAGCCCATCCACAAGTAATTTTTTTTTCCCAAGTTTTGTTTTAAAAGTTACATTCTTTCTTCCATCTTAACATGTTGTAGGAAAAGAGGGAGCGGTTCAAAGAGACAGAAGTGTGGATAGTATTGTGATTAACTCAAAAATGTAAACTTGAAGAGCAGCTTTGACAAACTTAAGGAACTTACAGGATCTAAATACTTGGATGGTGTCAGCTGGCCTGGCAGGCCAGGTGGTCTGGCATAAGCAGCCTGTTGATACACTGGGCATGTGGAAGTTACAATTCCCCAAAACTAATACATCAACAAGGTTAAATACAATAATGACAATGTTAGACTCACCAATTATAAGTCAGATTTTCAAATGTACTACTCTAGGATGCAATATTAGTGTTTTGAAAATTGCCCTGCTTTATATGTTAACCACGCTGAATACAACCCAACATCATGCTCGTACAGAAGCAGCAGCCGGTGCAGGCTGGATGTGTTCATGAAGAGAACTGTGGGGTACATTATAGGAAAAAAACCTCTCTGTTTAAGCACAGTCTAAGCATAGTTAAGCACTGGATCAGATTATACAAGGTGTTTGTCATAAGCCTCCGGTGAAGGTGATTCAAGAAGAGATTAAGTATCTCTTAGAGAAGGTATATACACTATCTCTGAGCAGGTGGGTGGGCTAGATGACCTCTTTCAGGTCCTCATGGCCTTATATTTCTATTGCATTTATGACAAATCCTTTTCCTCCTGCCTAAACCATCTCCCGCACCTGGATTAACAAATTTTATTTGAACTTCATGGCTGTTCTAATTTTAGTGATGGGTTTAATACTGTGTGTTCAACCACCTCCCATATGATTTACCTGATAAATTGGGCGTGCCTGTACTAAAGCATCTGAAGAAAGAATCCCTGCCTTTCAATATGTTGGCAGAAGATGTGGAGGCTTTTTCTCTTAATAATTACATACAAAGCCACAGAAGTGCCCTTCAGGGGCATTGAAATGAAGTTACTTAGTAATTACTGAGGTTGTTACAGTTACTATCATTTTTCACCTCTAATTCTGAGGTCATAACCTCAACTAAGGAAACGAGGAAACAGGAGACAAAACCAGGCGAACCCAGGCTATTCCAGGATAAGCAGTACATGTACGCCTATCAGAAACTTTCCTGACAAGTTGTTTTCTGTTGCTCACAGGACAACAGCCATCGACACAAAGCAAATAGGGAAACAACAGGACCCAGTTATGACAAGAATAAAATCCATATCCTGTAACTTTCCTCCCTTCATAACTTAAAAATTATTTATATTAACTTCCTTCTAAAAGAGGTTTACCCAAAGTGATAAAGCTTTTTGCAAATTTTTCATCCTCAGAGAAGAAAGAATTAGTGAAGAAACCCAACATACTGAGAAACAATTAAATGGGAGACATATGGGCTTCCACTGTACAGGTTACAACCCACGAAGTTGCCACACATTTTAAAGAATGATGTTTCATTTCCAGGTGTTAGTTTACAGGAACTGTAACTTTTTGTTTTCAGCTTGATTACTTATTTAAAAAATCCTGCATAAAAATTTTTTTGGAAGTATTTAATTCTTATAGGTGTAATGAAGGCAACCGTGGGCACTAAACACTCTGAGAATGACAGGTTGTAGTTAGATATTTAACTTTCTGTGCCCCAGAGTTAAAAAAATCTCATAACTTCATTGTGTTACTATCTTACAGCTTGTCCCATATTTATTAAGCCATCTTTCCACAATGTCCCAGTGTTCAGGAAGCAAGAGGCAAGCAGAATGACTCAGATGATGATGACAGCTAGCAGACCCATGGTCAACAACATACTGCTTTTTTCGATGAAGTTTCTGTGTGTTCACACAAATATATTTTACCTGTAATAATCCTTTAGAATGACCTGTCACTGCAAACACAAGCATAAAACACTGCAAAGAAAACTTGGGTCAATGCAAAGTAGCTGCCACACTGGAGGACTGTGATAACAGTGCAGGACTATGGGAAAAGCTTATTTCAAATAAATGAGAAAATGGCAGCTTGAAGTAACTTGTACCAAGGAGATGGCTCAGCATCACTAGATCCAGGAAGCTGCCTGGTAGATAAGCCTAGTTAAATACTGTTGCTGTGTGGAAAGAGAGTGCTAACTAGGCCTGGATAAAATGCAAAATTAAGACATCATCTACAGTATTTTTTTACTTAGACCAGTGACATTTAGACTAGTGATCCTAACTGGTGTTAGGACATCAGGACTGTGCAGAGATATGTCCTGCAACTACAACATCAGCATTCAGCAAGACCTCCATGGAGCTAGACAACAGAAGATCATTAACGCTAGTGTTGTCTCTACTGTCCTATTTCTGCTAGAAGAAACTTGTCTTTCTAATCTAAACCGGTTTTTGGAAAAATGAAGCTAATTATTTAATCTGTTCCTGTGGTCCAAATTTGTTTCTTGTACCCAGGAAACCTGAGGCATGGGGAGTCCTCCAATCTAAATACACCAAGTAAGAAAAAAATATGAGTACATGCAGAAAGCCAGCATTTCACACGCTCCTTATGCTGCGTGGGTTCGTCCTGGGGTTTGAGTAACCATAAAATTTCATCTATGAGTTGATAAGTCCTTTGCTGTGGAATTGTTGTTACATGTAAATTTGTATGTTAAAGACTCTGGTTGTCCTAGTGACGATATAACCTACTGTTGTTGCACAGTCAGAAATAGTACAGTGCAGTACTGTTTGCTGAGATGAATACTCACATATCGTAGTCTTGTGTTTTACTAAGGAGTCTCACCAGTACCAGTTGATAAATGTAGTAACTGTGTTGGCTCAAGGGTGTGATTTATTACCTGAGAGCTTTTTCACATTTTCTCTCTCTTCCTTATCAAAAGCTGCTACTTCCAAAGCTCAGCAATTTGTACTGAGCATTGTCGTATTATATCATTTGGGTAAGATAGGGTACCTCCTTCTAATTGAAATTCTGTCAACATTTCAAAGATCTCTCTGAAAATTTTATTTCTGTCAGACAACATGCTTTTTCTGACATTCTTTCTTAGCCTCTTTGTGGATATAAACTTTCAGCTTGGTTCTCATTTGAACTTTTCTTTGTGGCTTTCATTTCTCTTACTCCTATTAAAGTGTGTCAGCAAGAATGCATTTCAAATGTTGGCACTTCCCTGTAGAAAATGCAGATTTCAGCTAGATAGAAAAAAATGTGACTCCTCCCTTGAAAGAAGCTCTCTAGTCTTGCTCTGCAAGCCTCTCCTTTACCCCATAGCTCAGTTACCAACACAACAGGAGGCAGGAAGAGGATAGGAACTTACCTGCACAACTGGCTGAGGAACAGATTTGTAAAAATCACTGAGGAAATTGCACAGAAGTACATAACAGTACAGCAGGGAAGATAATAGAAGGAGCTATTGTCATCCAAAGAATAAAGAATCACAAATTTGATTTTTTTTTTCCCCAAGGGAAAAGAAGGCACTTATTAGAATGATATTATCTTTGCCACTACTCCATCTTTATACATAGCTGGTTTACTCTTAAAATGGACTGTATCCTTTCCTAGGAAATGTTTTAAAACAGTCTTTAAGAAAGTCTATCTTCTCACATCTTTCTCCATGTTTTCTGTTGAAGCAGTCTCAAAATAAATTAATTACTTCAGGGCTGTCAATTTTTTTATTTTCTTTTAATTGTGACTGCTATCATATATAGGATTTTCCTTATAAACTCATTTTCTGGACTTATATATTTAAAGGAAAAATAATTTTAAAATAACACATGTTGCTCCCATGCTTTTATATTTGTGCTACTAAGTATTTTTATAGTATCATAAGTATCCAAAGTACAATACAAACAATTATCAACCCTTACAAATCCACTGGTATTGGACAGGAGAAGAAATGATCTATGGAAGACCAGTAATAAAACTGGAAAATATAGAGATTAATTATATGCTCCTAACAGATGAAAGTAAATAATCAGAGATTCAGTATATATGACTTCTTGGCTCTTAGCTCTGCTTCTTTCAGCTTACAAGCCCCTCTTCAGTGTGAAGTGTGGCAGGCTCACCCTTGTCCTGAAGTGTTCTGAAGTGCCATGTCAAGAAGTCATCCCAATCCTTTTCTGTGACACCCACCAGAAGCAACTCTTTGCATATTCATTTTACCTCCTTATAGTCTGTCATTATTTCACATACATTTTGAGCCTTCTACCTCCCTAAAAAAGTGTGACTGAGATCCAGCAACCTGTACTTTCAATAACATACCGTATCACCTTATTACTGTCCTCTCCAGGCAAATTGACATTAATTAAGGACACAGTGATTTGCTAAATCCTCAAACGTGCTTCTTCCAAGAATCCCGCTGGGCTGACTGGTGTGCATACTATGAATACTGGTTGTAGGCCAGTTCAGATGTTTCCACCACAGCAGCTGAGCTCCCCTTTCCAGCACTTATCAGACTGGTGGCTTTGGATCCCCATTTGCTAGACCTGCACACAACAAAGCTTGCTCTGGGGAGGGTGTAGCACCGTCTGTTCCCCTGTCTTCACAGAATCATAGAACCATAGATGGTTTGGGTTGGAATGGACCTTTAAACATCATCTAGTCCAACCCCACTGCTCATTGCAATGAACAGGCACATCTTCAACTAGATCAGGTTGCTCAGAGCCCCGTCCAGCCTGACCGTGGACATTTCCAGGGATGGGGCATCTACTGCCTATCTGGGCAACCTATGCCAATGTCTGACCACCCTCACTGTAAAAAATTTCTTCCTTATATCTCGCCTGAACCTATCCTCTTCCAGTTTAAAACCATTACCCCTTGCCCTATTGCTACAGGCCCTCCTGAAAAGTCTATCACCATCTTCCTTGTAACCCCCTTTTAAGTACTGAAAGTTTGCAATAAGGTCTCCTCACAGCCTTCTCTTCTCTACACTGAACAACCCCAACTCTCTCAGCCTGTCCTCACAGGAGAGGTGTTCCAGCCCTTGGATCATTTTTGTGGCTCCTCTCTAGATGCCCTCCAACAGGTCCATGTCCTTCTGTGCTGAGGGCTCCAGAGCTGGATACAGCACTGCAGGTGGGGTCTTACTGGAGAGGAGTAGAGGGGCAGAATCACCTCCCTCGACCTGCTGGCCACGCTGCTTTTGATGCAGCCCAGGATACTGTTGCCTTTCTGGGCTGGGAGCACACATTGACAGCTCATGTCCAGCTTTTCATCCACCACCCCACCCAAGTCCTTCTCCACAGGGCCGCTCTCAATCCCTTCATAGAATCATAGAATCATAGAATCGTTAAGGTTGGAAAAGACCCTTAAGATCATCAAGTCCAACCGCTAACCTATCGCTGCCCAGTCCACCACTAAACCATATCCTCAAGTGCCACGTCTACGCTTCTTTTAAATACTTCCAGGGATAGAGACTCCCCCACCTCCCTGGGCAACCTGTTCCAATGCCTGACAACCCTTTCCGTGGAGAAGTTTTTCCTAATATCCAGACTAAACTTCCCCTGGTACAGCTTGAGGCCATTTCCTCTCATCCTATCGCTTGTTACTAGGGAGAAGATTCCAACCTCCACCTTGCTACACCCTCCTTTCGGGCACTTTTAGAGAGCAATAAGGTCTCCCCTCAGCCTCCTCTTCTCCAGACTAAACAACCCCAGCTCCCTCAGCTGCTCCTCATAAGACTTGTTCTCCAGACCCTTCACCAACTTTGTTGCCCTTCTCTGGACACGCTCCAGCAACACAACGTCCTTCTTGTAGTGAGGGGCCTGAAACTGAACACAGTACTCGAGGTGCGGCCTCACCAGTGCCGAGTACAGGGGCACTATGACCTCCGTGCTCCTGCTGGCCACACTAGTCCTGACACAAGCCAGGATGCCATTGGCCTTCTTGGCCACCTGAGCACACTGCCGGCTCACGTTCAGCCGGCTGTCAACCAGCCCCCCCAGGTCCTTTTCCTCCAGGCAGCTCTCCAGCCACTCCTCCCCAGGCCTGTAGCGTTGCATGGGGTTGTTGTGACCCAAGTGCAGGACCTGGCACTTAGCCTTGTTGAATTTCAGACCGTTGACTCCGGCCTGTCCAGGTCCCTCTGTAGGGCCTTCCTGCCCTCCAGCAGATCGGCACTTCCACCCAGCTTGGTGTCATCTGCAAACTTACTGAGGGTGCACTCGATCCCCTCATCCAGATCATCAGTGAAGATATTGAACAGGACTGGCTCCCATCCTGTCTTGATACCAGGGGTTGCCTGAGCCCAGGTCCTTCTGGATGGCAGTTTCAGCCATGGCCCAGACAAGTCCCTTTGAAGACCCTGGCAGTAGCACTTGTCAAAATCCATTTTAAATATAATACATACTTTACTAAAACTCCAGTTTTGTAATGTTCTTCAGTACCTTCATTCTTAAAGGCCAGAGCAATTATTTCTATTTCTTGTCTTTTGAGAATTTTCAATGTGAAACCTAACTACTGAAAGTGAAAATATCTTTTTTAGCTTCAGTCTGGCCATCATCAAAATACCTTTTTGGAATGGGAGTTTTCGTGGTTAACTGCTAACCAGGTTACTGACACATGGTGATGACAGTGATATATCAGCCATGTATTACTGTCATCTGAAATTTAAGTCCTTGAAAGGATCACAAACCACATTCAAAATGGAGTTTACAGTCAGACAGAGATGTCCCCAGGATCAATCAGAATTCATAAGCTTTTTAAAGACAGGTTTCCTGTATGATTACAGATTTCTGAAATTCCCTAAATTGGTTCTCATAAGCTGTGTGTGGAGAAGCATGTTTCTAGATTTTCTCATGGATTATATCAAATTAGATCTGAAAATGCTCATAATCATGCATAGAAAGTGATTGCAGCTTTGTGGCCATATGTGGAATTTTACTGATAATATTATGGAAACTGGGTCACTTTTATGACAAGTGCAAAATATTTAAATTCAAAGTTAATCCTTGAAGTGTGCTAATTCTGTCTTTCAAAGAATTTGATAGTACTTGCAAGGCAAAGTCTAAGCACTATTAAAGCAAAAAACTATCTGAATTAAAAACGTAAACGTAACCCTTAATATAAAAGTAACAGGAATTTTGACAAGATGAATAGCATATTTTTATTCCAATACAAACTCAAACCATACTAATAGTTTCATATTTAAAATGAGCAGTGATTTCTATGCATAAAAAGTCATGAAGGATATATTGGTGCGGTTCTCCACACGCCCAATTTAAAACAGTAGCATATTTATAATCGGCATTCCTTAAGCATAATTATTTTTACACTGAAAAAAACTGTTTAGATTTGACTTCTGAATAATATAAAATCTGTAATTACAGTCACTGAAGACAATTTATTTCTGTGTTACATACGAGTTTCTTGTCACTAACAGGCAAGGATCATGAAAGGAAGATGGCAGCGGCTGGAAGAGGAAGAAAAATTGTTCGTAGGAAGTACATCAGAATTAGGGTCCTTTTTATACAATCTATGGCAGATAATTTTGTTTAGTAAAGAGGTAATATAGTGATGGCCTTAGTATAAGAGGCATAAATAGGTGAGAGATATAGAAGAAAAGATTATAGAATGTATTTCTGAGTAGTTTAAGGAAATAAAAATTCAACATCTTCAGAAATCGTCTATTTTTAATATTTTAAAAGTTTAAAATGTTTAAATTGCAATATACTGGCTTGACCAAAGTGATAAAATTTATTGCTGCTATGATAAATTTTGATGAAAAGCCACTAGTGAGTGTGGGTGCCAGTTCCCCTTTCACTTGGTAAATATATTTGAAAGCAGCGTGGTTTAGAAAGACATGGCATCTTGCAAGAGATGATTCAGACAACCTTAAGACAGTCCACTTACTAGTTAATATTTTAGGGAAGGATTTGAGGTTTTATTCTTTTTTGAGAAGAAAAAGCTGTTGAATTTTAAAGCTGAACAGTATGGTATCATCTTAGATACATGAAAAGAAAACATCTTTCACAGATGAAGAAGAAACTGTCATTGCCTCGTAGCTTAAACTTATTCTGAATATTCTTGTGCCCTAGATTTTTCCTCAACACTCAGTACATGTTTTGAGATTAAAGTTGTTCTTTTTGATAATCAGAAATAATGAATGTAACTGCAGTAGCTTCATACAGTATAATTGTACTAGTTTCAGCAGTACTTTGGAATTCCAAACACCAAAAACTATTAAAAAATATAGGAAAAAATACCATGAAGAGTACAGAAGAAGATTCCTTTCTTCCCTTTGTGTTTTGCCTTATTATTTTGCCTGATGATGTGCTGCACAGGCTTTGTTTTCTTTACTTCATTACAAGCATTGTATGTGTATACAAGGCATAATTATTGGTGCCTGGAAATTAGCCTTTGCCATCTCATTCTTTGAGGGACTTGGCCCAATAATGACACCTAGAATCCTGTGCTAGCCACCCATTTTTCCTGCCTACCTCAGAAAGTCACCACAAGGTTTCCAGATCAGGACAACATGCTGAGTAGGGTGCCTCCTGGGCTCGGTGGTTACACCAGCGGTGTTTCTGGCAGGCATGCCGGAGAGCACCCATTTACTCTGGGGTTTAACAGTGAGCCCAGCTCACAGCCATCCTCTCTTGGACAGAGGGACTATGTTTAAACTGCTCCCTCACTGCACTGCAAGACGGATCTTAATGCAAGCTTTTTAATGGGGATGCTTATTCATAAGATCCCTTGGAACATTTATATTTATGGAATATGTGAATCATGTTTTCTAAAGTGAACACTGTACCAAAAAGGTGTATTGACTTTTAATCCACCAAAAGTAGCACTGACTAGTCTGCCCACTTTATGTGTGAATTTCTATTTTAAAGATCTTTACGCTACTAGTACCTAAAAACTGTCATTTATTTATCATCTTAATTTTAAAGTGTTTTATAAGTATATAGATGACCTTGGCAAACTCACTGTGTGTGTAAAATACTCTCATATTTGTATGTCATTGTCACAACTCACCAAATACCAGCCAAGTGCAAGTCACTACTTTTTCAACAAATTAACACAAAAATATATATTTCATTTGTTTAACACAGAATGTCATTCTTTAATCCAAGTGACTATTATATCAAAATAATAAATTGATTACCCATAAGTGCACATTAAAAAAAAAGATAATCCCTTCTTAAATGATTTTTCACTGGCCCCTAACATGTTTGGACCACGTCTTTGGAGTACACATACCATTAATATTTTTAAAAAGCTTTTGATGTTCTGTGGTGCTGACAGCTTTCCTATTACTTTGAGAACAACCTAATAATATCTAGTTATGTATTGTTCTAAACATTCTGCACATAGGTAATGGGCCTTGATGTCTTCAGGGTGCCTGGAGAGCTGGCAAGTGACATCCTAGACAATTGTTTGCAGATAGACCTTTCAACAGAGATACAATTAGCTGTAGCTGAAGTAGGTTTCTAATTGACCTTTCTGAGGGCTGAATTGAATGTTGTCAGTAGAGACTGGGACTATTGCCTAAATCAAGCATAGGAGTAAAATTATTCTTTGCTAAAGAAACACTCAAGGAAACTGTCAGGCTTTCAGAAATTCTAAAAATCATGTTGTGTTCTGGAAAGTACTCTGTTCTTACCAGCACAAATCCTACTCTGTAATGTTGATGGATTAACATTATGAACACTACCAGTGTAACTGAGTACAGAATTTGACACAAAATCCATAGAGCCACTGCATTGTTGGGGTCTGTTGAAGAACAGATTTAATGTATTTAAAAACAAAGGTGAACTGATGCTGACACATCTGATGTTAAACTTTTCAAGTTTGATGCTCAAGCCACTCTACAGATTTTGAGATAAATTTGCCTGTGTAAAAGACTAAATGGTACAACTTTGGTGAGAAGCAGGAGGAGCAAAGAAGAGTTATTGGAACAGGGTGAACAGAAACTGCAGAAACTGTTTGGATCTCTTCTAGCACTTCCGCAGACAGCATTTCTTCAGTTTGTTGTCCCCAGAAGACAACAACCAAAAAGAGCCCATGCTGGAGTCTGACGCTTATTTTTATGGTAAACCACAAAAAGCATCTTTGATGTTTACAGTGGGAGGCAAGATCAGAGTTGATCAGACAGCTGCTGACAAGCTTCCCTGAAAGCACAGCACAATGAGGTTGCTATAGTCAAAAGCCTATTTCTGTTTCTTTTAGAATGAAGCTCATTTGTTTGTACAATACTAGGAGAAAAATCTTCAAAGTGAAGCCTGGAAAGTTCCATTTCCTGCTTTCTGTCCTTGGTTAGCTGTCTCATAATAACTAATAAGACTTGTGGTTAAATAACTAGCTCCTCAATATATCATGAATTTACATTCCAGAAAATATGTTTTGTTTATGTATAACAAAGAATTTTTTTGAGAAGCTTGTTTTTATTACTGTCTTTGCTTAGAGTAAATGAGGAAGAATGAACAAGGAGCTTATAAAACAGAGGAAGAAGAACACTTTGAAAGTTTCCCCATCCCTTCTTTTCTAAAGCTCTGTAGATAACAACTCAGTGGGCACAGCCATTTCATACCAAGTGAAAAAAATACCCAAACCAAATATCAGTCTAATAAAAACATCACTGTGGTTGAGCTGGTTTTCCTATGTTACAACAGGTCTAATTTAGTCAAAACCAATCTTTTTGTAGGATATAAAAAAATTCTGAACAGTTACTCTTGTCAGAGCTAATTAGGAATTACACAATGTCAGTCCAAAGGTTTTGAAGTATCCAGGGATGAGTGGCTGGAGAAAGAGAGACTCTTGTGGATGTACTGCCATTATTCTGGGGCTTTTTAGAGTGAGAGTGTTCTCTTTAGACCATGGCAGGGATTAATGCTGTAAATGGTAGAGGTAGAGGCCAGAGTTATTCCAATGCACTTCAATGCAAGTAGGTGCTTAGTGAAAGGAATTACAGTGACAGATTAGTGTCAATAATGCAGAACTTTTGATAATTAATTCATTTTTTGAAAAATGCTACATCACTTTCAACTTCCAAAATGCTATTTTATTATTTTAAAATATCAAATATAAAACCTTCAAGCCTTATGCACAAAGGAATAGGTCCTTTCTGTAGCTGTGGAAATACTGTTGAGATAAGAAGTACTTGGAATTCCCTTTCATTGTTCTTGATACATGTGATTTCTGAATCACCTGATAGGTAGCAAGAAAAAGAATACTGAAAGAAACCACAGATGTTAGAATTCTACAGAACAAGAGGGCTCTATATTCTACATACAGATTGGCATGCATGCTTTGCTGTTAAGCTCCTGCCTGAAGAGGTGATTTGACCTCTGGGGAGAGGAGAGGGGAGGAGAGGAGAGGAAAGGAGAGGAGGGGAGGGGAGGGGAGAGGAGAGGAGAAGAGAGGAGAAGAGAAGAGAAGAGAAGAGAAGAGAAGAGAAGAGAAGAGAAGAGAAGAGAAGAGAAGAGAAGAGAAGAGAAGAGAAGAGAAGAGAAGAGAAGAGAAGAGAAGAGAAGAGAAGAGAAGAGAAGAGAAGAGAAGAGAAGAGAAGAGAAGAGAAGAGAAGAGAAGAGAAGAGAAGAGAAGAGAAGAGAAGAGAAGAGAAGAGAAGAGAAGAGAAGAGAAGAGAAGAGAAGAGAAGAGAAGAGAAGAGAAGAGAAGAGAAGAGAAAAGGAGAGGAGAGGAGTTGGAAGGAACCTACAATGATCATCTAGTCCAAGTGCCTGACCAATTCAGGGCTGACCAAAAGCTAAAGCATGTTATTAAGTGCATTGTCCAAATGCCTCTTAAGCACTGACAAGCTTGGGCCATCAACCACCTGTCTAGAAATCCTGTTCCAGTGCTTGTAAAGAAATGCTTCCAAATGTCCAGTCTAAACATGCTGTGAAGCAGTTTGAACCATTCCCACACATCCTGTCACTGGATCCCAGGGAGAAGAGCTCAGCACCTCCCTCTCCTCTTCCCCTCCTCAGGAAGCCCTAGAGAGCAATGAGGTCGCCCCTCAGCCTCCTTCTCCCCAAACTAGACAAGCCCGGAGTCCTCAGCTGCTCCTCACAGGACAGGCCTCCAGCCCTTTCACCAGCTTTGTTGCCTCCCCTGGACACATTTGAGTACCTTAACACCCTTCTGAACTTGTGGGGCCCAGAACTGCACTCAGTGCTCAAGGTGAGGCCGCACCAACGCTGAACAGAGCGGGATAATCACCTCTTTTGCCCGCCTGGCTCTGCTGTGTTTGATGCACCCCAGGATGCGGTTTGGCCTCTTGGCTGCCAGGGCACGCTGCTGGCTCCTATTGAGCCTGCTGTCGACCAGCCCCCCCAGCTCCCTTTCTGCAGGGCTGCTCTCCAGCCACTCCTCGCCCAGTTCATACTTGTGCCCGCTGTTACTCCACCCAGAATCTGACATTCTGACTTGTTCAATGTCATCCCATTAATCATAGCCCAGTGTTCCAATCTATCTAGGTCCCTCTGCAAGGCCTCTTGTCCCCTGAGAGAGTTAAACAGCACCTCCCAGTTTGGTATCTTCAGCAAACTTACTAATGGTGCATTGAACTCCTGCATCCAGATCACTGATAAATATATTGAACAGAACTGGCTGTAGAATTGAACCTGAGGAACACTGCTGGTGATCATCTGCCAGTCAGATGTAGGCCCCTTCACTACAGCCCTTTGAGCCATGCCATCCAGCTGGTTCTTCACCCAGTGCACTGTGAACCTGCTCATCCCACAGCTGGAATTGCCCCCAGTTGCCCAGATGGATTTTTGCAATGACCTTTCTGTTTCACATGCATTCAGGTAGAATATTCTATCCTGGTAGATATGCTTTAGGCCAAGAATTAGAAAAATATGGCTATGTGCTTGTATCTCAGTGAGTTTTTGTTGACCAAGTGTCTTTTAGTAAAAAGGTCTCTATTTTCTACCATGATTATGATTTTTATTGTGCATTCCATTTTTTTCACTCAGAAGTCTGTAGTGTTCTTGACTTCCTATAGGAATGAAGCTTAACAAAATCTGTTTAAATATAGCCACATAAACACTGAAGTCAGCCTGTTGAAATGATGCTATTCATTTGAAATACTTGATAAAAATGTCACAGAATAGAGCTATAGAAGGTGTTTAGGCAGCTGCAGCAGTCGTATTCGAAACATCTTTGTAATTAGTGTTATCTAAAGCTTATTTATGATTCAGATTCACTGAGATTTACTGCCAAATTAACAGTTTTTGCTCTCTTAGGACTTTTTAAATAATATGGTCCAGCACAGTTTTATTTTCAGCTTGCCTCAGTTTTTATTTTTTATTTTTAAATGAAGCTGATTATTTGCTTATGTCTTTTATTCTGTTTTTGTATTGTGCTGTCTTTTTTTTTTCTGCCAGAGTTCAAAGTAAAACTTGTACAGATTTGGAATTAGTATGGAGAACTCCACAATCATGAATAAGTGCAAGGGAATGAAGAAGAAATCTATTATGCTTAATCTATACGAGTATTACTGTTTGTTGCTTCTGCACGCCTGAGCTGTTATCTGGTAGTTGAGGCAATCTGTTAGAAGGAGACATTAATGATGCAGAAAGCCCCATTTATTACCACAGACAGAGTCAGAGTCTCTTTTTGCTGTAAATGAAGACTTAATTTCTGAAGAGGGGATAGAGGGTAGCAACCCCTTTTTGGCAAATGCCGAAAAACCAGATGCTGTTTTATTACAAATGTAAAAGGACTCCAAAACTGTGGCTGACAGACTGGTTTTGTGGTAGGGAAAGGATTAAGCTAAGAGTTTACCACTTTGCTTTTTAGTCCTATGTGGATTTAACTCATTCCTTCCCCGTTCTTTGCTGTATTCCCTCTGTTGGCAGTAACTGTGTAAGGCTGTGAGGTCATGCTGTGAGGTCATTCTGTATGTCAGCTGGGAGAGAACCAGTAGTTAAGAACAGCTGAAGTCCAGCTTAGCTTTCCCAGATTCAGGCCTAGACAGAAGGGGTGAAGTCCTAGTGCCTGAACACACCTGCCTGTGATTCAGCACTCACTGTAGTCAGTTGAAGTCTTCTCCCTAACTGACTTGGTCTTTGGGTCAGGAGGCCTGGGGAGGAAAACTCTGCCTTTTGGGTGTCCTCGTTTTGGCTGGGATAATTTTCTTCCTAATAGCTGGTATAGTGCTGTGTTCTGGATTTAGTATGGAATAATGTATGGAAACACACTGATGTTTTAGTAGTTGCTAGCTAATGCTTATACTAAATCAAAGACTTTTCATCTCCCCATGCTCTGCCAGGTGCACAAGAAGCTGGGAGGGGACACAGCCAGGACAGCTGACCCAAATTGGCCAAAGAAACATGTCCATATCCATATGGATATGTTTTGTGCCATATCCACACTATATGATGCCATGCTCAGCATATAAAGCTGAGAGAAAAGGAGGAAATGGGGGATGTTTGGAGTGATGGCATTTGTCTTCCCAAGCAACCATTACATGTGATGGAACCCTGCTTTCCTGGAGATGGCTGATCCTGCAATGGAAAGTAGTGAAGGAATTCCTTTTTTTGCTTTGCTTATGCACGTGGCTTTTGCCTTACTTGTGAAACTTCATTCTCCCAGCCCATGAGTTTTCTCACTTCTACCCTTCCGATTCTCTCCGCCATCCCATTGGGGCCCAGAGGGGAATGAGTGAGTGGCTGTGTGGGGTTCAATTGCTAGCTGGGGTTAAACCATGACATGAGTTATGCCTTCTTGCAAGTGTCCAAACCAGCTACATGAAACAGCAGGACAGCATTGTCTATTAGCAATTATGTTTACTTCCTGATGAAGAAAGATGCAAGAGCAGGGCCATACTTTATCACTTCTGGTCACCACCAGAGTTCAGCACCTGTAAGAGGGATTGCATGTGCTTTCCTTGAACTGGCATCAGTGGCTGAACAAGAAGGCAAGGCTATTCTGCCAGCATCAATCCCCAGTACTGACTCCATGTGAAAAGCCATAATGAGGTCCTCTGTTGTTTTGAGAGTGGTAAATTGTCATACTGTAAGATGTAAGTCTTGAGGAGCCAGCAACTGGAATCACTCTCCTTTTGCTCCTCGGTACTGATATCAGACCCTAGCCTTTTTGGTGTGCTGTGTAACTCTCCTTCAGAGATTGTCCATGCCTTTGAGAAGGGTCTAGTCCCTTGATAGAAACTTAAACAATAGGTATTCTTCAGAAGCATAAAACCAAAATGAGCACTGCAACTCCTGGTAGGTTATCAGTTTTAATGCCCCACATGGAATCTTTTTGAAGTTTCCTGAGATTTTCTCATGAAGGTTTATTTTTGTCTGAGTTTTGAGGACATAGTGCTTGCTTTTTCATTCTTACAGTGATTTGTTAGCAAAGAGAAAGGAATGCTAAATATTTTATTTCCCTGTCTAACAAATTCATATTTTATAGCATTCACAGAAGCTTTGCCAGGGTGCTACTACCATTTGAAACAAGGTTGAAAACCTGTGAAGCTAAATTGGACAATAATGCTTGATAGTCCTACATCCGAGAGATGTGTGGATGTCCTTCTGAATCCTTTGCAAAAGGCTCTGCTCAAGATAAGCGATAATAAAAGACCAAGACTAATTCTTTTCTGTTTGCTCGTTATCTAAGTTATGGAAGGAGAAAGAGAAGAGATGAGTAAGGTAGTTTAATTAACCCGTAATTTTCTTGATTAATCTGTAAATACCACCTGGCTCTAAATAACTCATTGCAGATCATCAGTCATGGCAGTGAAACACTGACATGGTCTCTCTGGGTGCTGTGAAATCTTCTCTGAAAAGTGGCTGAACAAGCACATGTGAAGGACAATGAGACTCCTGTCCAGTTCAGGGCTGGGATCAAAGTGCTTTCCTCCCTTTCTACAGCTCTGTGGCACTTCTCTGGACAGCTCTGTTGATTTGGGAGGGCTGCCCTTAGCCATCCCTCTTTAAGCATGACACTGGCCTGTGGCTAGGATCCTGCTGTTGTCCCTGGGACAGGTAATGAGGTAGGCATGCATGGCTGGGTTTGGACACCACCGATAGAAGAGCATATGCCACCTCCTGCTTCAGATGGGAGGTGCCTCCAACCCTTTTTGCTGTTTACTGAGCAGCATTTTCCTCATGCCTGTTTCCTGCTTTGATCTACTGAGGATATAGTCACCCTTCAGGAATGAGCCACAGTGCTGGGAATGTAATGTTTTGTATAGTACATTGGCCATTCTGGAGTAGTGTGTCCTCCTCTCCTTTCAATGTGCTTTGCTTGGCCTCACTGAGCTTCATGTGGGCCTTGTCATACCTCAGCTGCTAGAAAGCTGGTGTGGAGATGCTGGGCATGGGTCAATGATAGCCAGCTGGTTATCGGGAGGGTTTTTCTTCTTGTGGTGTGCCTGTGGCAGGGCACTGCAGGGTCCAGCAGCTCCCTGTGGGCTGGGGCTTCGGGGACTTCCCAGGGCAGCAGCAGGACCTCACAGCCAGGGCTGTCCCACCCCCCAGCCGAGGAGCTGGGCAGGATGAGTGGGCAGCCAGGCAGCCCCATCCCCAGGCACTGGACATCTCTCTGGGGATGGGCATGGGCCAATATCTGAAGCAGGAAACTAAAACTTTATATATACAAAGCATGTGCTTGATCTGAAAGTCACAAGACTCAGCTTTAATATGGGCATATAATAATTTGTTAGAAAAAGGACCCAAAATTTCCCTTAAGTGCTCTACTTGCCCACTTCTATTGGACAGTAACACTACAGTCACTGCAAAAGAGGGACCCAGAGGCCCTACAACAACTCTTTCTAGCTTTACTGAAAATAAGTGGTGCCTTTTTAAAATATAACTTACTCCAGGGACTGTCTGTGACTCCAGGGGCTCTGTTAAAGGCCACTGGGCAGTGGACAAAACACATTACTGATTAATAAATCAGGTCTGTTCCTGTTTCTTCTGGATGTGTTTCCCCTCCCAAGACCCTCAGGTGCTCTGCTGCTAGTAAAAATCCATTCCTGTTCTCTCAAATGCTCTACATTTTGGTGACCAACCTGCAGGTCTCTGAAATGAGAAATGCTTAAGGTGATAATTACAGTTACACAAATACAAAGACTGATACTTCCAGAAACTGACAGTTGACAAACAGCAACATTTAAAAATGTACTGTTGTCCAATAGGGAACAAGCATCTAGCAGTGCACAAGCACCTGATCCCATTGAAAGTGGTAACAAAACTCCCATTGACTTGTAAGGAACTGGGATTTCAGCACTCATATTTAGCAATTCAGCTGCAGAGTATGTGGCAAAAAGCAAGGTATTTGTATGCAACACTGACCACCCAAGAGATGGGACAACAGCCCTGGCAGTGAGCATAGAACAAAGGAGTGTTGAGCAGGATCCACATGTGCCGCACAATACACTGGCTGCGTTTGCACAATTAGCCCATCATGATGTGAGTCATGGATAATAAAGAACTGTCTGTAATCCCATGTAGCAGCAGCAGCAGGGCATGAAGGGCTGCGGCTGTGGCTCTGCAGGCAGGATTCCTTAAAGAAGCACTGTCAAGTTGCTTGACATATGTTAGGCATCGCATGGCCAAGAAAAAACTCAGCCAAACACCTGGAAACATCATGGGATTGGCAAAAACAGATGTATGACTAAAAGGAAAATCCTGTAAGCTCAGTTTCCTCTTCATTGCTTTTAAAAGTGCCCATCATTTCCCCGTGCATTCACTGGGGCCAATGTAGACCCATAACAATTTTTTTTTTTAATTAAACCGATTTTTTTACATAACTGAAATGCTCTGCTGCTCTTGCTGAGACGAACCCCAGATGTGTGTGAATTAATGAGAGCAAGTTTTTCCGAAAATACTACCTCAGTTTATCGGGACTTCAATCTCAGCCAGCATACATTATCCTCTCATACATCTGTGAGAATTCCTTTTTTTATTTAGCTTCATGCTTTGTTCATTTGTGACCCCTTACAGAGACAGATGTCTTCTTGGCTAGCTTGCCAGAAAACCAATGGTTCTTTCCTCTCTGCCACTTTTATGCGTATATGAAGAGCTCAGAGTGGTAGCTACAGGGTCACAGGGAGAAAGCCACAGAAAATGGTTTACAGCTGAAGTTCTGTTTTCAAGTTTAGCAGACTCCTGTAAGTATCTTGAAGTTCCCTGAGTAATGTTGAGTGTTGGCATTGCTCTGTAGCTTGAGAGAGATTGGAAATTGCTGATCACTGATCTGGAGGACTTAAAACCAGCAAAATCAAGAACCTAAGACTTGCTGCTCTTCTTGGGTCCAGGTATATGTAGCTCAGTTAGTTCAAACTGCTAGTCACTTCTGTAAAATTAGCTTGTGAAGGTGACCACCGCTCCTGCAGCAGTTTCTGTTTTCAGTGATACATTCAAGATAATGGTTTATGGGCGATCCTGCTTCCAAGAAATAACTGACTCTATTACTAGGTTTGTATTCCTTCTCAAAAGGAAACATTCATAATTAGATGGAGCTGTTAATGCATCTATCATCCCTGTTGTTGTGCTCTGTTGCTTTTTAAGGTGTTTTGATGGGACCTGCAGTGGTGTCTGCTGCTGACTAAAAATCCTGGATTAATTTGTCTTTTGATTTAAGAAAATATTTTCAAATAAACAAGGAAAGATCTTTCCAGCAGAAAAACACTGACAGCATATTAATTCAAAAGAGCTGGTGATTACAACAAAATTCTTTTATTTGAGTGTCACAATGTTAGACTTATCACTCTGCACTTGTCAAATGAAATGGTTTAATAGGAAATTGCTTAAATAAAGTACATAAGGGCAGGCTCATTCCTAGGGCATGTTCTTTGCTCAGCATGAAGAAGAAGTCTGTAAGTCTGGATAGGCTGAGCTAGAATTTTTATTGCTCATATTAATCACAGAGAGATTAGAAAGGGATTTAGAAAGAGTGTTGTTTGCATTTAAGCATTCAGTACATAAGCCTCCCAGGCTGATGCTGTGTCAAGGACTCTCTACTCCCATCTCATGGTGAGCAGAGACCACAGCAGCTCTGGGATGTCTGTATTTTGTGGGAACTGAAGACATTTCCAAAATATATTTATTTCTGTATGGGACAAGAAGTCAGATAAAATCACCTACTAGAATTAGATTTCTCCAAGTCATACACTTTAGAACAAAATTTATTGTTTTGATTTAAACTTTTTAATAACATATATCACATCTGAATGTATTCCTTTGCTTTGAAGAGAGGCCCTAGTGCTTTAAATCCACTCTCTAAAAATATAATCTGGAAATTATAGTGAATAGTACAATTGAGTGAGAAAGAAGGTAGATCACTGACGAATACTTAAAAGCTACGCCACTGTTTTTTAATTACTCCCTCTTGGAGAACCCATCCTTCCTACAGTGACATATCTCTTCTGAGAATGACCAAGAAGGTCACTCCTTGGTGAGACAACTGACGCCCTCAGTGAGGACACCTGGGTCTACCAGGGGGTTGGCTTTCTAACCTCCTCCTGCCCTCCCATATACCCCTGTACTGACCACCCTTCAGGGCTCAAAACCTTACTGTTGTGCAGAACAAACTTCTCATAAGAGGGAAACTCTGTGTCCCTGCCTGGTGTATGGAGAGCTCCATCAGTTATCGGAGACTGGCATGTCTGTTTGCCTCTTCAGGGGTTTTGTCCAGAAGCACGCTTTGGGGTTAGCTGCTTGATCAGGTGCCGTGGTATAGAAACATAGGGGTTGTGGCTAGCAGCAATGGCTGACCAGGGCAAGAAGACACTAAAAAAACATGAGGATATTCACTTTAAGATGAGGAACTGAATCCACCATCCCTGCCCACAGGCCTTTTTCTGGTGGGGTGTGGGCATCTCTGACATCCAGGGCAGAGGGAACTGGCTGACAACACACCACCAAGGAAGACGAACCCTGCCCAACACCACGTCAGCCCACTAAGCCTTGCGCGAGCCCTGCCTAGGACCCTGGAAAGGTAAATTTTGTGCCAGCTACATCTGTTAGAAAAAACTGGAGGAGAATCCAGGTCTAGCGACTCCTCTGTTTGATTTCTCTGGACTTGAACAGGGGTAAGACCTGTCAATGATGAGGGTCTACGGTCCCTGGGTAACTTCTGTTTGTCTTAAATAGGTGACTAAGAGAAGTAGTGCTATTGCCAGGCATCTTTCATTGGTATACAGAACCTTGGGAAACTTGTAGAGGGATCTGCAAGTTGAAAAAGGCTAGAAACCTGTTCTGTTTGTTTTCTTTGGATTAAAACTAGGGCTAAGAGCCCTCTATTTGATTTGTTTGGTAAAGGTGAGGATCCTCTGTTTGTTTTTATCTGTCCTATTAAAGGCAAATTGATACTACTCATGTAAGTTCATCTTATTGACTTGTTCTGCTGTAGTAGACAATATGCAGCCTCTCCTAGCCCTGAAAACATTTTTTTTCATAGCTTTGACTCCTCAGGGAAAGGTGGTGGGGTTTCTTGACCTAGAAAATATTTATTTCCTAGATTTCTAAGGCGATGACGTTGGCTGCTTCTGGCCTTATCTTGTTGATGTTACTTTGCAATGATGGTTTGTAAAGTGTATGTTGCCTTAAGGTTGCTTTATTGCTTGTCTCTTGGAATAGGCCAAAAATGGACAGTTTTGTAATGTTCCTGAAGGAATTAATAAATTTGTCCTGTCAGAATTGTCTGTGACCTCTTGCACTCTAGACCTTACTGGCGCCTTAGCATTACTGTTTCCCTCACCATCAGTCTTGCCATCCTACAGAAGAAGGACTCCAGAGGCAGGCCATACAGTAGGAAAGCACATAAGTGGCATGAGGTATGGGGAAGCAGAGAAACTGCCTGTGGATTTGTGAGATTGCACTTTTGAAGGTAGTCTAGGGAAAAGGATGGGCTGTGGGAGAGGGAATCATGTGGGAGCTTGAGAAACCCATCCAGAGGAATGATGCTTGTGCCATATAGGTTCAGAAATCGTGCACTTTGCCACTGGGCAGTGGAATTACAGCTAGTCCCAAGCATGTTCTTCCCTCACAGAAGCCCTGACATCTGTAGTGATGGTTTCAAGATGGATTCATCATGTCCTGAGAGTTCTGTCCTGGTGACAGGATTTCTCACCAGCATCAGTGTGGTGGGTACAGTGCTGGGGATGCTGGCAGGCAGGCAGGGTCTAGCTCTGTGTATGTGTGTGAATGCCTGGAGGCACACTCTACATCCACCCTGCAGGTGGGTACCAGAAGAGGCGAACAGGAGCATGGGACCAAACTGGTACTAGGTTTGTAGTATTACCCACTGTGTAGGCTCCTCTTCATGAGAAGGAAGGTGGCATTATCTGATCCAGGCTAACAATAGTCTGTGTGCCAGAATTCACCTGTATGTCTTGTTTTCAACTCTATTAATAATATTTTCTTCCGAAAATTACTAATCTTCATTAGTGTAACCACTATTTATGGTTGAAAAGACAAAATACCAAGGTAAACATTTTTGATTTCTGTAATCCTGTGTAACTTTCTGATTCAAACCAATCCTGCAAGTCCAATCTTGGTAAGTTAAGCAATTTTTCTCTTGTGTTTCTTTAATTAAGTTTTCCAGGAACTACTTGTATAAGTCATTTTGGTAATTTTTTTCCCCCAGTTAATATATTCTAAGCCAATATGTTATAGGGGCATAGAGAGATTGAATGATACCAATTAAACTCAATATCTGACAATCTTTTTAGAAGTAGAGAAAAAGATTTGGTTCAAAAGGCACTTCAAGTTGTTTCCTCTTAAAGGATGGTGCTTGCAATCAAAGTAGACTTTAGGGAGCTAAGGTCTATTTTTGGTTATGCCAGTGCACAACCATGGTGAACCAGTAAAAACTCCCATGAGTGGAAACAGGTGTATTTCAGACCCATTTCAGTCACCTTGTACAGACCCTGTGTCAAAGCATGTGTCAGACCTGTCTTGCTCTGGCTTTATATTTGAAACAAGATGGCTGTCATTTAGCACTCCAGCAAACATACTTGGAGCTGAGAGAGGTATTCCCTTCAACTTTCAGAAACTCTTCTATATTCCTTTTAGGAAAAGCTGTTTTCCACAGCTAAATTCAACATTTGAAAGGCTAGATTTAAAGACAGTTGAAAGCATTTCTTTAGCTGTATCCCATAAAAGCAACTCAGTAGGAACGTAATTATTTCAGGATCATACTTACAATTTTTTGAGTTTTAGAGGCCAATTAAGTAATTCAGCTTTCTTTTCCCAATATATGACCTAATTGTACATATCCTTATTAAACTAATTTTGTTAAAGCCAAAGATATTTTTTACGTGAGCATTCATGCAAAATTAATTTCATTTTCAGAGGTTCATTTCTCAAATTCAGAATTGTTTTTCCTGAGATAAATTTAAAAATATTTTAAAACGTCAATATCTAAACACTCATGAGGAGTGCTGTAATAAACCAGCAATTTTACATGCTGTAGATGTTTACTTTAGAGAAGGGATTGATTTAAGCTTTGGGTCTCCAACAGGTCATATTTAAAAAATAATGGGTCAAATTCAATGCTAATTTGGAGATTTTTTCATGGCATTAGTCCACGCAGTATCTAAGCACTGATTATACCATCTGGGACTTCACAAGAAAAATTTTTGTGGGACAAACCAAAGCCGTACCACCAGCAGAACCTAATACCACAGGACAACTGAAGCTTCCCTGGGGAGGGCAAGGCAGTCCAGGAAGAGTGTTGCATGCATGTAAAGCCAAATGGTGACTTAAACAGAGGCAGGCAAGCAGCCCTGCCTGCACCTGGTCAGGACCCTGTCTGCCTGGCATTGGCTGTGCCCAGGTAAATCTGTGCCTGGCAGTGCAAAGGGCAGTCAGTTCAAATTAAGCAATGATTAAGCACAGGTGAAAGTCTAATTGCATGGGTGGCTCAGAGTGAGTAAGAGCAGACAAGGGCAGGGAGGAGAGTGTGAGGAGGTCCAGGCAGACTGAGCAACATGTGGGTGCCATCATGGGGAGAGGGATTTGACCAGTCCAACTTGGCATACTTGGGTTGGGGGATACTGAATGTTTCATCCACGTGCTGAGCTCTAAGCCAAGGGGGATGTTTTGGGGCGGAGGAAACAACATGGCAGACGTTGCTGTGTTATGAAAGGAAATATCTTTTCAAAGCAGTCAGGGTAGAAAACGGGGGAAAAATGCTGCAAAGTTACAATGCCATTTTAAATTATATTTCATATATATACTCTTTGAGGTAAAAGTCTCTGCTTCCCTCTATCCAGCTTAAAAGTCCCTAGTTTAACACAGACATCCACTGCAGCAAAGACAGTAATATGATAGTTAAGAAGTATTCAGTATTTTCTTAGATGGGAGCATCTATTGCTGCATTAGAGGGGTTTCAAAATTGGATGAGATATAAATACTTCTTCTCCAAACCATATGTCAGCTGCTGAGTGCCAAAGTGTGAAGAAAGGTCTATAAAAAGTGACTCCCTAACCAGCCAGTGCAGATTTTGTGATAGTCTAGCTGCCTGGTCTGGCCATGGGTGGGGTTATGTCTGTCATGTTGCTCCTCTTTCTCAGTTGCAAGAGTGCTGCCATCAATGCTGCTGCTCCGTGGCATGGCTCATTCCACCAGTCTGTGCAAATTGGCCATTAATTAGATTCAGGAGATTAAAAGCTTAAAAATGAATAATACCAGTTACAAAGAAAACCCACTGAACACCAGGTGAAATATAAGCATAATTTTAACTGTGAAGAATTAATTTTGCATAATACTTAATAGCATCCACTTGATTCCGAAGAAATATATTTCACTGCTCCTAATAAAAATATTCATAATTCTTTTCTTCTTTCCCTCAAAGTGAAAAGGCCAAGACTAGCTCTTCCTCTGTGTCCTTTCTGAGGAGCATTATCATATCATACTTGTTGATTACAACACAAAAACTAAAGGTATATTGGCCACAGCACCTGCAACAATAATTTTTGCCTTGAACACTTTTATGTTATAACTCCTTCTATTGCTTTTTTTATTCCTCATTCTATATTGTAACTTTAGTAATTATAAATATGTATTAGCAATAGCCCTAAGAGCATCCAAGAATACTTTATATACTGCCCATTTATTAAATTAATTATGAATAGTTTATTTTGGTATATCTTTCCTCTGTCTAGCTCTGTTGGTATTATATTTCTGCAATTTGAACAATTGTTTTCACAAACACTGTGAGCTTGTACATGTGACCTAGTGAGAAGTCTATTAGCTTGCATACAGCCCTGTAGAAAAATAGGCAGGATTGGCTGTTACAAACTCCACCACAGACCCAAGAATGAGATTCATTCACATTAGTATGGTAGACATATCCTAAACAAGCAGGTTTCTTCTGCTGAGAAAGCAGTGTAACCCTTACTGGTGATTTTCATTCCTACCCTCTGCAAACGGCTATTTTCCATCACAGTTAAATCGCGACATTCAGTGACATCCTTAGGAATTTGGAGTGACAGTGACATCATTAGACCTATTATATACATGTATAATACATACATAATACGTACATATTATATATTAAAGGCGAACAGGAGATTTTGAACCTTCCTGCTACAGATTAGTATTCCCGGCAACTATTGCCGAACTGCTGAAAGACAAAAAGAGGAAAATGTTCCACTTAATAACTAGTTCCCTACCCCAGAATTCAGATTCATCATTTTCATACCATAACTTTACAAATGTCCACTATTTAATCATCTTGGCTCTCCACACAAACTAGGTAAGTATGAGATGCTGTAATCCTCGTTTAACAGCTAAAGAAAATGCTATCAAATTATTTAATTACTCATCTGATGAAGTTGGGTAATGAAAAGAATCGCTGTTAAGAACCTCTCATTCTGCACTGTCTGTTTTGCAGTGGACTACCCCATTTTGGCTGTTGTCTTGTAACCTGCCTACGGTGGCAGGTTGGCTTGGCTGGTCCTGAGGGGTGCAAAGAGGTGTGGAGCAGCAATGCCCCAAGCCAGGGCTGGCTCCCTGGGTTCACTCAGGTGCAGGTGGGCAGGAGCCATCAAGGGGCTTAATGGAGCGGCTGCAGGGACTCCCAAACCTGCCCAGGAGCCCTTTAGGAGGGTGCTGGCTGGTCTAGGTCAGAAGCACACCAGGAGTTCTTGTAACAGTTCATCACTGCAGATGACCATGTTCCACTTTTGGGGGGTGTTTTGTGGTACTTCTGAATTCAGATGTAACCATGTAACTCACCTCTCAAAACCATCTCTTGGACATGATAATGGCTTACAATATGGTGACTGATAACATCAAGATTATCTAAACAATTAAAAACATAGAAAATTATTTTCTAGCTAGAGAAAGGCTAAAAAAGCCCCGGCAAACTGACCCTTGACAATTTTGGCTTTTGGAAGACAGAAAGCTCATGCGTATTTGTGGCACAGTCTCCCAAAGGCAGACTTGGGATGCTGCATTGGTAGCTGCATTGCTGTCTGTCTCCCTGTGCATATGCAACTGCTGAATGCTGTGACTTTTAGTTGTAATAGATAAGAGCACAAACTAAGAACATTTAGGGTTTAAGGAGACTCAGCTTAAAATTTTCTTAACAGATTGAAGACTTGGTATAATTATCCAATAAATGAAAGAAAGTTTATAGTGGTCTTCTATCATATACAAAAGCAGTAGGTTTCCATCAGTGGATTTGTAAGAGCAATTAACCTTGTATGGCATTGATGTGCTAGGACTGAAATGTTTGTAAACTAGGAAACGGTACAGTTTAAATGTCAAGTGTCCTTACAAGACACTAATGAAGTTAAGTTATGCTTTAAGCTAATCAGTGCTGTCAGATATTCATTCCCCCAGTATCTGGTAATCTGGTGATAAACAGGAGGATTAGCTGTAGGAAGTGCAGAGTCGTAGTGACTAATACATATGTATGTAAATACCACTGCTGGGTATAAAGGCAACATGTTTACAGGTTTGGTTGGAGAACTGTTTTCCTCCAAAGATAAATCTGATAGCTCTCATTCTTTTAATTTCTGTTAAACAACATAAAAGCCAGACATTGATTCCACTAGGCTTTTTTGAGTCCTTTTATGATGTTAGAATCAGGGTGAGGTAAAACTCCCAGGCATTTGGCCACCTACAAGTTGAGGTGTCTGCTGTGAGCTGGACATCCAGGCAGAATCTAGGGTTGGTGGGGACAGATGGCTTTTCCAGAAGGTAGTTTATTGCATCGGGTTTAGGAAAGTGTTGCAGGAGGAAGGAACTCAGCAATATCTCTCTGCCCACAGCAATCGTGGAAGGGTCTTACCTGACTAGCTTAGACTAAATCCCTCCCTTCCAGATGGACTAAGTTAGATAGGAGAATATTAAACTTTGATCTTGCTGTGCTTATTGCACAAGGAAACACTGTTTCCTGGAATAACTTCAATGACTTATGTATGACAGTTTAGGAGGAGGAAGCTAATTAAGAGATATTTAACTGTCCTATCTTTATCTCTAGCTAACAGTGTACTGTACTTTATATTCAACTTTAATAAGAACAGCAATTATAAATAATAATAAAATGCTGGAGAGAAGCCAATCCTACATGTACAATGTGGTTCTAGCTGGCATTTATTTAGCCTCCGAAACACATACAGTAACTTCTAGCTGGGTTTTCCTTTAGATTAAGAAAAACAAATAAAAAACACAAATAATCTCAAATAGGTTCTGTAAAATCTGGCAGAATGTGTGAAAGAATGTGGTTGAGAACTTAGGTTGTATTGAGTACTTTCTCATTTCAGTACAGGTTATCACTGCCATGTGTCTCAGAGTGTGGATTGCAGCAACAGGCCGGTGCTCATTTTAAGGTCATCTCAGTGATGTGAGAGAGGAGAGCAAGCAAATACATTTACCTGCTATGCATAAAGCTACTAGAGAGTGTCCAGAGGAGGGCCACGAAGTTGGTGAAGGGTTTAGAAGAGAAACTATATGAGGAGCAGCTAAAGTCTCTTGGTTTGTTCAGCCCGGAGAAGAGGAAGCTGAGGGGAGACCTCATTGCGGTCTACAGCTTCCTCACAAGGGGAGGAGGAGGGGCACGTGCTGATCTCTTCTCTGGTGACCGATGACAGGACCCAAGGGAATGGCAGGAAAATGTGCCAGGGGAGGTTTAGGTTGAATATTAGGCAAGGGTTCTTCACCCAGAGGGTGGTGGAGCACTGGAACAGGCTCCCCAGGGAGGCAGTCATGGGACCAAGCCTGGCAATATTCAAGAAACTCTTGGACAGTGCCCTCAGAGACATGGTGTGAATTTGGGGTTGTCCTGTGCAGGGACAGGAGTTGGATGTGATGATCCCTTTGGGTCCCTTCCAGCTCAGGACAGTCTATGATGCACATAGTCAGGAGTTTTGGGGGTGAATGAAACAATACAAGTGATCCATTTTCAAAATGTGTCTTCCTACCTGTGGAGTTTCTCAAACATAATATGAATTGATTTTCCACCCTTTTAACTGGAGTTTTGCCCAAGACTCAGCTGTAAATCTGTGGTGTCTCAGCAACTCTCAGAAACTTGAAATCTGTGAAAAATTTTGCTGCAGCTCTCCAGGTGGTGGCACCCCAGACCTGTTTTTCTCTAAGGCAAAAAAAGTTCCCTGAGAAGTCTAGGGGAAGCAAATATTTTGTTTCATATAATTTGTTCCATTTGTAAATAAGTGTTTAAACTTCATTTTAAGAGTCACAGTTGAAAGGAATCATTAGTAAAACAAAACAAGGACTTCTTACTATCGTTACCTATGATACCTCATTTCTTTTCTTCAAGCTTTTTCAAATACTCTATCGTTCTATGCATATAGACTGTTTATTATTTCATGCACTATTTACTCATGTTAAAAAATGAACTGACAAAAAATAGAGGCAAAGGTCTTCTGCTTGCAAGGAACAGCGGATAAATATATTCGTTTGTACTACGGGATTGCAGTTCCACTAAAAGGAACACTTGACATTTTGATGAATGTCTCCAGGGAAAAAAGGTACTAACTTCAGAACTTAGTTTTAATTATACTAAGGAGATGACATTATTCAAAAGCATCCTACTGGTAAGGTGTAGCGTTTCCTGAAACAGTTAGTGGAAAATGCCACATTAATCAGTTCAATATTTCACACAAATGGCTTAATGATGGGAATAAGTTGAAAGCACTGTAGTATAACAAAAAAAAAAAAAAAAAGAGACAGATTGTTTATTTAAGGGAGTAAGATCACATTTAAATGACCTCTTTCAAGACTAAGTTTTAAAGAGCAGAATGACAGTGGGGAGGAGGCAATGCTGTTTTATCCTTGTTGGTGTGCTCTGGTGCTGTGCTCAGTTGAAAAAAGACACAAGGCATGCCTGAGAAGCTCACAACCCTGCAAGTTATGCCCATGGCCTTTCACTGACTAGCTGCAGTGTAAATATAATCTGCCATTGACATTTATGCTGTTGGAATCAGAACTCTATTCAGTAAAGAAGGCAGATCAAGCACCTCCAGACCCACTTTGGTTTGTCTGCTCTTACAGTTAAAACACAAGACCACAAGGGTTCAGATGGAGTTGTTTCTCTTCCCTTCAGAAAGATAAAAGCCAGACATTTGGGTGCAAGTCTTTTTGAATAGGCAAAGAAATTAACATGAGGTATATGAGTGTGAGTTATGGCTGTGTGCTGTCACTGTGTTTTTACATTTCACATACAGATCTGGCCATTTTTGTCTTCTCACATGCCCTCCATAGCCATTTGTGATATCTCTTGTTAATGATGCACATTACCCATATGTTTTGCTGTCACATTCATGTGCCTAAACATTTTATTATCCTGTCCTTTCTCCTCATGTTCCCTCATTCTGTACCACCAGACCATCAGAAAAAAGTTTACACAGCTGGTTGAATCCCAACCTACACAAAGTCACATAAAGTTGTCAGTCAAACTATTAATGTTGTAAAGGATCAGAGTGTGGGCTGCAATTTTTCTGAAGCAGTGACACACAGAGGTCTTTCCTCATAGAATAGCAATGCCCTTAGTGGTACAAGGGCCCCTTGCACGGGTGAGCACTTTCAGCTAAAAGAAGCAAAGGGTCACACTACAATTTTCAGCAACACCACTTTTTCTGGTCCTCTTCAGAGAAGAGGGATGCAGTAAAGGGCCGTTCTGAGTGATGATATTGATAGAGAAGATAAATGCAGGAAAACAGAAGGATGCTGGAAATCCTCCCTTGACTCACTACCACTGAGATACAGCCAAATTGCACTATGTGCTTTTTGCTAATGTACACACTCTAGGAAAGCACCTGGAAGTTCACAAAGTGGTAAGTAACTGCCAATGTGGATTTGTCAAGAACAGATCATGTCAAAGCAGTCTAATTTCCTTCAATAAAAGTATAAGTGGCTTTGTGGTAAAGAAAGAAACTGGAGATATCTCTTAACTTTAGTGTGTCTTTTTGCAGTCTCCCACGGCTTGCTCATAGGCAGACTGGTGCAACATTGTCCAGGGGAAACCGCTGAAAGCCAGGACACAGGTCTTGAGAAAGCCATCCTTAGGCAACAGTGATCATCAGCTCACCGCCAGCTTGGCCACACATATCAAATGGGGTTGTATGCACGTCAGTCATGTGTTGGCTACTATTAAATAAAGACTTGGTTGGCAAATAAGAGAGGATGCCTGCTGTATTTTCATGTAAGTCTAAGCTGGGAAGGACTGCAAATATTTTAGATAGCAGGGCTCAAAAAGATCTCAGTGAATAGAGATAAATTGACTGAAATAAATAGGCTGCTATTCAATGAGGATAAATGGAAGTCTCTACCCCTTGACTGAAAAAATGAACTGCAGTGCTATAGGGGGGAGGGGGGGAGACAATGAGATAGGCAGCAGTAATACAGATTTGTGCAGCTTTTAGCAGGTCACAAACCAAACATAAATTAACATCATCACGATGCTGTAAAAATGCAAACCTCATGGGGGCCTCCCTTCTTGCAAGGCCTCAGCTGGTCTATAGGCTCCACTTTTGCATGGCACACATAAAGAAATATATTGAAAGAAATATCCCTTAGTTTGCCGAAACGAATGTAAAAGCAGGCCAGTAGAGAAATTTTATATTACTACAACTCCCACAGTCAGAAATGTGTTGAAGAATATTATTGTATGCTTTCAAATAGTTGAAATCATTAGGGCTAACCTGAGAAGCAAAGAAATTAAAACAAAGATGGTGGAGATTCTCAGACAAGATTAGTAGAGCTAAACATGTATGGTTTGCTTAGGCAATCATTACAAACAAAAACGTGTGAATAGTGAGAATGGTGAGAATAATTTGGCATGTTACACACATGTAAATAGGGAGTGATGGTGGCAATCAGAACTAGAAGTTGGGCTAATATTAGAAAGACCCCTGCCCTTGTGAACATGCAGTATTATTAAGTAGTCTCCATCAGGATGTACTGGAAGTCCAGCATAAACCAGTCTGTGACTGTTATCCTTCAGTGCCTCAGTAAGGAACAATACCATCTCCACTGTTAGTGAGAAAGACTACTGCACACAAGTATTACCTTTATTTAAATTTTAAGATTCTATGAAAAAAACCTCCAAACCTGTTTGTTTCTTTTGCTGTCATGTTATTTAGAAATTCTGTAATTCCCAGTAGGTTTTTTACTCATTAGTCCACATTAATATACATATCCTTAAATAGGACAGCTTAAAACCAAGATCGTCATGTTTGATGTTCATTAAGCACACAAGAGAAAAAATGCTACATTGAGAGATTCAAAAAAGACTCCTATTTGCTTTGTCTTACCACTTGGGTGACTACCTGAATTCCTCCAGTTTGGTCCCTCCTGGTCCCCCCTCCTTTCTCATAATTTCTGGGATTTCTAGTTCATCGGTGCCGAATAAGAGTCCAGGGGTCCTTTTTGAAGGGAGGAGAACTGCAGCTGACTGTCAAGCCAGGCACACAAACATCATCAGTCAGAAGTTGAATTGTGTCTATAGGGTGTATAAGCTGATGGAACATGTTATTGTTATAGTTATTGGTGTTAGACAATTCCTCTTGTACACCAGAGTTAGTGCATGCTCGATGACTTGTCAGTATGTCATCCTGAACATCATACCAGCCATGTCTTTGGAGGTGAAGAGACTATCACCTATATCAAAACCAGCATAGTCTCTTGGTGTCTCTGGACACTAGTAAATATTGAGTCAAATAACTAAGATGGGCCAGCAGGGTCTTGCAGTGCATGCTCAGAGGTACACGGCAGCTGGTGCCTTTCTCCTCTTCCTAATTTTGCTCTTGAGTTCTGCAACTGTGAGGGTTGGGAATCCTTCCTTCCCTTGCCACGTGCTAATCCCATATGCACACAGCATGTTTGGTAGTGACTTGCTGTGGAGCTTTAGACATTTTCTACCTGCAGGATGTCTGATTTTCTAGGGTTTAACACTTTTGGGATAATACATAATTTGGTCGGATTTGTGCTCTTCTTACCACTCCCATTACCTTTTGTATTAGTGCTGTAGCTACTTCTCCATTGGTAGAGAAATTTAAGAAAGATGCCATGAAAGGGCATTCCAGAATGGGAGAAGCCAACATTTTGCTTTCTGCTTTCTCCTTTCCTTTTTTAACACCGCTCTGCAAAACCTTTTGGTCAAACATCCTCCTGGTGGCTAGAAGATAATATAAAGATATAAAAAGTATAAAAGATCACTTTCCCACCAGCCATGAGCTGTCGCGGGTGCCTCTGGTGCAGAGCGTTGCATGGTGTGAGCCGTGCTGCCTGGTGCTCGCTGTTCCCAGGACAGCTCTTTTGTGGGGCCACAACTCCAACCCCAAGCAGTGTTGCTACTTCTTAATGCAGCTTTTCAGCCTGGAGACTCAGTGCATCTCAGGGATTATATATCTTATCCTTCACGTTATTTTCTATGCTTTAAAGCATAAGCTTTTATTTCTTTTGTATTTCAACCACTTCAAATGGGCATTGTGGTTACGAAGCCTTTAGGGCATTAAAAATCTATTTCATGGTAACAAGCAATTTTTATTTTTCTTAGGATTTCCAACTGAAATTCTGTACATCTCTCCCCACTCTTGTTGTTTACCATTCCAGCTTATTCTAGTTATTCCTGTGGGTACAAATAGGCAGGTACATAGTTGCCACCAATGGATGCTTGGCTGTCACTGCTTTTCCTTGATTATAAAATTGAAAAACTCACATGGGAAAAAGTAGTCATACTTTCTTTACAAACTATAGACAGTGTGAGGTTTAGCCACTACAGCTACTTCGTAATATCTAAGTCTACCTTCTGTTATTTCAAATAATGGTCAAAACTCTGCTGTTGGTTATCTTTGGAAAACTCCCCAGATTTTACCAGGCTTACATCGCTTTAGGAGTGAGCAGGCTTTCCCTCATGTTCTCTTGCATGACTCCCAGCTGGATAAAATCTGTAAAGGTACCAAAAACAGAATATAGATGGAACTGATGGGAAATGGAAGCAGGGTAAAATCCAACAGAGGATGCTTGACACAGATCAGTCTCTCACTTTACTACCATTTTATAACACAACACCATAAATTCACTGGTGTTGATTGAGCTACTCCAGGGTCACACCATGAAACCTGGGCATATCATCTGGGCTCTCAAGAAGAGGTCACCAGAACAGGAGAGAAATAGGAAGATAGTTTTTTTTTGTGCTGGATCTGAGTTAGTGTTACAGCTTTTCTTGATTTAGCTGCCTTTAAGGACTGCAGGAAAGACAACAGATAAGAGATAGAAAGAAGGAGAGGAAACCTAATTTAGAACCAAAGGAGTCACAAGAAGATTTAGCTGAGCAATGCCTGGTGTTTTCACTGTGATGATTCAGAGGGCAGGACCTCCAGGAGTGATTACAGGTAATGATTTTATATAGAAGTGGAGAAAATGTCCTTATCAATATGTGGGAGAAGCAAGACTGCTTGAAATGAAAAGATTTTATTTGTGGAAGCCATGCAAGCAAGTAGAAAATATAAAGTGAGGAAAAATGAGAAATCAGAGAAGTAGTTCATCTGAAAAGAAATCCCTGGGGTTACACAAGGAGACAAATGCTCTGGATATCTGAGGACCCTCCTAGAATTTCTGAAGCCAGGTGAGCTGTACATCAGGTCACTTTGGCCATGGGACATCAAGTCTCACAGGCCCCTTAGCCTGAGTTCACCAGTGAACTGGGTAAAATACAAAACCACACAAACGCCTGTGAAAAAATCATCCCAGCACCCTCCCCTGCCAATAATGTGTGTCTTCTGTATTGCTACAGGATAGACTCTATGGTCTTCAGGGCAGAAACTTCCCTGTGGTTTGTTCATTGTGCAGTTACTGAGAGCTGGAGGTGATATTGCAAGGTAAGTAGTAATAAAAACCTCCCTCATATCAAAGAGAAAACCTTCAAGGGCAAGGGCGTCTGGAAGGAAGTGCCACTGAAGAGAATATCAAGCTTCATAAGCAGCTACTGCAGATGAACTTTTAATTAAAAAAAAAACAACAAAAACAGCAGAAGAAAGCTAATCAAATTATAAAGGAAAAGCAGAGAGGCCTGCTTGATATTTCTTTCTTTCTTTTTTTTTTTTTTAATGCTGCTTTTTATTGTTTATGAAACAAATGCTTAAACAAGCACTACTGGTGTTGTCAGTAATACTGTAACATTTGCCTTCAGTCCCTTTGTTGCTCAGGGAACATGTCAGATTTTCAGCACATTTAGCCTTGCTATTTACTTCACAAATCACAGCTGTACAGCCAAGCCAATTTTTCTAGAAATGAAATGCTGAGGAAATTAAATTTCTCTAGTGTTGTTTCCAGGTATTCTGAATTTGGCATAATCTTTTCATTAATTTGGTTTGGGAAAGAGATAAGCTGTAAAAACATGGTATTCCTGTAGGATTAAATAATAAAGATCACTGGTGACAGTTAAAGAATACAACATTTGTACCTTTGTGGGTCCTAGAACAAGTTTGTATCAACAGAATCTTTTTCAGAATATAAGCACCCAATATTAAAAAGGTAGAAAACAGGAGAAGGATGTAAAAGACAAAAAAAGATCTGAAGCCCTCAATGTAAATTCACAGGCTGGTGATTGAACTAAAATTAAATGCTCTGTTGTAAATGAAATGCCTTTAGTCAAGGTATTTCTTGGTATAAATATTTTACCTTGGATAGCAACGTCAAGCTTTATTTTTAAGGCATTTGCAGTGACCTTCAGGGCAGACAGTGGAAAGAAGCTGATGGCACTGAATGAAATTTTGTTGCTGACTTCCAGATGCAGGACACAGGCAGGTCATGTAGCTGTCTTTGGCTAATCCAGCACCTAGAAAACAATGCTATGGGAATGCCCAATTTTTACTGAATAAGAATCTAATTCCATATGTTTCCTTTGCACAGGTTAAAGAGCTCAAGGAATAAGAAAATGAGAAAGGAAGCTTATATGCTTCTTCATGTGTGAGAACTGCAAGTAAGACTAATCAACTTAGCAGGGTCAAGTACGCACTGTCTCACAACAGAGTAACAGCCATGGACAAAAATATTCCTAAACCACAGTGGTACTGTAGTAAGATTGAGATATTCAGAAACAGACACTTGACTTAACTCTTGTTTTACTGAAGCCAAGGTTTCCAAAGTCCCCTTTAGGAATTCCACTGTTGTTTAAAATTTGGTTTGGAAAACACTGGGAGACAAAGGTTGTGGGTGACAATGTAAAGCCTCCAGGCAGCTGTGATTACATGCACACCAAGGAAAAGAGTGGAGTGAAGGACCAGTGCTTTTGCAAATCCACTTGGATACTTCCAGTGCCTTCTACAGAATAAGAATATTTCCCTCCCTCACAGTATGACGTAATAACTTGGTAGCAGAAAAATCAATGTTTGTTTGCAAGCATAGTGTGATTTTGATGTTGCATGAAAGCTTGCACAATGTTAGGCACTTCCTTTATTTTAAAATACTCATGTTTTGAAACTAGGTCAGTTTCCTATGTAAAAGAATCACAGTAATAACTTGTCATAGTCTTCTAGTCTGTAAAAAACAAAGCTTGAGTTCAGATAAATATTCACAATGAAAGTTTGGTCAAACATAAATGCAACTAATTAAGCCAGTTAGAGATTTTCTCACTGATCACTATTCTAATAACTGGCATATAGTAATGGCTTTAATGTAATAGAGGAGGTAATTTTGCAATTTGTTTTGCAGTAGAAAATCTGCCGTAAGTCATCTGAATACTCGGGTGTAGGCTCAATCCACATCTCATATATTCTTTCTTATTGTGGATCCTGTGTTTCCACAGAAGCATTATAAATATTAAAAAATAAATTTTGAAACAATGTATTAGTAAATGACTTTATTTCTTACAAATTATTTATGTGATAATATTTCTTATTATAGAGAACAATAATATCTCTTGGCAAAATTCACGTTTCAGAATACTTGGTTTTTCTGACTTTTTCCCTGTTTCTCCAATCTTATTCCACTGTGAGGCACATTTGCATTGATACTATCCCATAATTCCTTCTTCAGCATAATTTTTAGCTGAAATACACTACTATTGTTTTGCACCTTATTTGTTGAGTGAACAGAAGGAGAAATTGCAGGAAGGAAGCGATGAAGAGTAAAGAAAACTCTGCTATTTCCTACTTTTTCCTGCTAATTACTGTCTAGGTCTTTTCATATAAAGATACACAAGTGCTCCCACCCACAGGATAGCAAATTAGTGGAAAGCAGTTTCCGAGAGATATTAATTTTCTCCCTTATGCCACCGCTGACATCAGCAATAATTTTGTCTGGAAATGCCGCTTCTCTTCTCTGTAATTGAACAGGCATTTTGCTACCAATTTCAACAAGATCCATTGTTTAGCTTTGCATTTTTTGTGTCTTGTATTCCAAATTATTCCTCTGAACAGAGGACTACTCAGAAAGCAGAGCCATGTCTACATAACTGAGGAATCTTCCATTTCAATAAAGTATTTTCTGGAGTGTTGAAATTTAAGCCTCACAGTTTCAGGAGTTTCTGAGCATTTCAGAAGCCCTTCTTGGTGTGTTTAGTCTTTGTCCCTTTCGTGGCATGGCTGGATCTCTTCAGCACCAGCGTTAGCTGTTCACTCACTGATTCTGTAGCCACGGACAAATGTGTCATCTTGCGTGTTTGATGTCCTGTGCTTCGCATCAGTAATCTGTTCACAGAGTTCTTCAATGTGGAGGTGACACTTCTGACTTGCTTGCCATTCCCTTTTGCAGCAGGGGAAAACTGGGGGAACGTGAGGCAGAGTACTAGCCGATGACAGAGGCAGTAAGGAAAAGAAGGGTACTGTTAGACAACACAGAGAGTTTAAAAAAAATTAACCCTGTTTGCAATTAACAGATCATGAGAAAACCTGTGGAGCAAAGCCTTCCAAATGGACAATGTGGTGACACCTTCATAGGCTGAATATCTTCTGTAGAAACACCCCTTAGTATATAAATGTAATACCCAAAATTATTTCATACCATTGAAAACATACTACAGAAGTGAAAAGAATAAGGACACTTCCCACCAAACAGTAAATTCAAATTATATAGGCTACTATATTATTCAAGTTGTCAGATTGTATACAGTTAATTAAATGATCTGACTGAGTGAGTGTCCCAGCGTGTTTCAAAATATGATCAAGAAGCCAGCAAAACACAACATTGGTCTTCGAGTGACTTTTCAGGTAAATCAGTGGCAAAAATGGTAGACACTGCTACACGACTGTGTTGAGCAATAGAGGACTGGCCTAAGGTCTCTGGACCAGGTGGGTCCAGTCCACAGTTCTGCCAGCAGGAACAAGAATGTGGAGAGTACAGGTAGCAGATACATCTGGAAGTATGTTTGAAATTATGAGTATGGCACCTGTGTGCAGTACTTTGTGGTTAAAAATGGGGAAGCATAAAGCGCAGCACGTCAGCAGAGGACTAACTGTAGAAACTGCTCATTTAGTGCTTTGCAGTCTTCCTGCCACTGGCTGCCACCTTGCTGAATAAGTTCGCCCTGCCTAGGTTTGTGGAATGTTCTCTTCCATATGCCCTAGATTCAACTTGAGCCCTCATTCTGCCCTTTCAGCCTCTGGTGAAGGTCTGTAACAACCGCCGCGCAGAGATAAACACTTTGTCCCCTACTTGTCTCTCTGTTCCCTCTGACGTTGCTGAACATGCTCCACATCTGAAGCTCTTGCTGACCCTCATTTCTGTGGTGCTGTCTTATCTTGTGTCCATTACTCCTCCCTAGCACCACTTTAAGATTTCTTTTAGGTATCCCCCTTTTTCCCCTCTGGGGAATGGTCCTTGACCTCTGACTACTCTCACTCTATGACCTTTCTTTGGATGATATCATCTGCCTAATATGCTTCAAGTACTGTATTTAACTTTAAACAAACCCACAATTCTTTTAAACTATTCTGTTACCCATGAGTAGTCTCCTTTGATTAAATACAGTATTTCTTTCTTCTTTACTTTGGATATCTGATCACCAGCTTAAAATTTACTTGGCAAAACCTGAGGTTCTTTCAATCCCCCACTAACTCCCTTGCTTTTCTCAATCACTGATCACAGCAGCCCTTTATTTTCTGTCACTTGTTTGCAGTCTGACTGAAAGTTTTAACACTTCTTTCTCCCTTGCTCTGTATATCTACCTTTTGCCATGTTTATCTTCCCAGTACTTTCTAGACTGTAGTCCTTCCTGCATGCTCTTCTTATTTAACAATTCCAGCCAGATCATTACCTGCATGCATCTTGGATACATTACCCTTCTCCTGGCCTTTCCCAAACTTATGGCATCTTTCAGCATTCAGAGAAGAGATGAACTAATTTTCCTCACCTGTCATGTATCTTTTCCTTACCCTACTATTCACCATCACATGAAAGTTCAAGTTTTGCATGTCCCTTATATTTGTTGTGTCACTGATGTTTGCTTTGAAAGTCCAATTTCCCACTAATTCACAAGCACCTTTACTTTCTTCCTCCTACTGCTTCTTGCACTCAAACTGCTGCCTTAGATTCAAGTAGAAAGCCTAGCAGATATATAGATCAAGATATAGTTCAGTCACATAAAACAACAAAAACCCCAACAAAACAACAAAGCCACCTCCAATGGCTGTGTAGGAAGAATTGGGAGTGGGACATAAGGTTTATTTGCTTTAGAGTTTTCAAATTATTCAGAATGATGATGTTGCAGCCCAGGTTTTGTTACTGTCCTTTTAACTGCTGTGCCTTCTCCCAGTGTCTGATGTGCTGTGACTCGTCTAACTTCCAAACATTCTGCAACACCCAGCTGTGTGACCATCTATTGATGAAGTTAATATTCTTGAAAGTTAAGGGGTTTTAAGTTAAAATTAAACAGGGTGGCACTATTTGTGGCTAACTTTTGAAACTGTGAAAATAATCAAGTGGTGAGGGCTGACAATAAAGTGTTACTGCTTTAGTTAACTTTTATTTTGTATCCCTCCTGTCCATGTACAGTTGAAAGTATGTCAAGGACATTACAGCTCAATGATGAGTATTTTCTGAATAAATGTGTTCAAATAAATAAGCATTCTCATTTGCATTAACACAGTCTGTTCAAATTTCTAGTAGACTGAGGCAACATGCAGACACAAAAGGAAAGATAACCCCTTCTCCAAAGGGTTTATAACATTAACATAAGGCAAGATGCGTAGTTGAAACAAACAAAAGGAGGCTTGGGAGGTAATGGGTATCCAGAGGTCTCCATTAGTCACACAGCCAGTTTTTGGGAAGGTAGGTGATGTACACCAGATAAAGGGCTTCTATGATGTTGTTGGCAGAGACAAAGGAACATGTTAAACACAGGTATTTTAGTTTGTCATTGCTCAACTCAGAATAAGCAAGCAGTGTTTAAAGGTCATCATGCTATATGAATCATAGAGAAATATTTGAAGGAAGAACACCATGGATTCGGGTAAAACACTGCACTTTTTACTGTTACTTCAGTCCCTTTCTCCTCTCTTGCTTTTTATCACCCTCACTTACATATCCTCCTTCCTCTGAAATTGTCATATTTAACAGTTCCTCATAAACAGAGGCTGTATCCATCTTTGTGGCTGTACAGTCCTTAATACAAGGGAGCCCTAAGCAAGGTACAGCCTGTGGTTACTAGGAAAACTATCATCACAGTTATTCTGCACTTCTATGCCCTTTGCTTTGCTTGCAAAGTTAAATGAGAAATAGAAACATCAACATTCAGAGCAGCAGATCTTTAAACCCCTGCCTGTATACTCCTCCTGTACACTGAATGGGGCATAAACTGACAGAAAGGTTATATCTGGGAGTAAAATTTAAATTGATGATGAAAATGGTCAACAGGACCTAGGTTCTTAAATTGCTTCATAGATTTAACACCCAAATCTTAATTCTACAGGTCATGCATCAAAATCTTCATATGGAACCATTGTAACTGTAACAGAGCCCCCAAGGGAGGGGGACAAATTCTCCTACCCCACACTGCAGGGCAGGAGAGAGTAAAGACAGATGAAGAGTGCCCCACGAGCCCCATCTGCACCCTGAGACTTACCTCCGCAGCCAGGAATGCACACTGCGTACAGCACGCCACACGCCATGCACCATGCACCACACACCAGGCACTGCGCACTGCACATCATGTGCCTCATGCTGCTTACGGTACACCAGCACTGCACACACCACCTGCTCTGGAGTCATGCACTGACCATCTCCCCTCTCCATAAGACATATCTCAAAAGATACAACTGCATGACTACCTTAAGTCAGACGTTTCACAACATTCAACCACTTGACTTCACAAACCTAAAACATATTCACTTCGTTTGTAATTTTGTTTTTATTTTAAAAGGCTGAAAACAAATTCTGTGAGGTACACCAGGACCACTGCCACTTTTCCTCAGCGTCGCTTGAGCCACAGGCTTTCAGCAAAGAGCTCCTGGCACACTATAAAAATGAAAAAGCTTTTAATGAGCTCTTGAACTCTATAAAAACAACCAGATTTGCTGTTCCCAGATGTCAGCTGTTACCTTGACGGGGTGGCCAGCTGCTGGGAACATGTGCTTTGACCAAGAGGTGGTCATGGTAGCATGGTCTCATTTCCCTCTGTTATGCCTTTTTACTGTGTTTCTATTTCATATCATCTCAGCAGGCTGTAAAAATTTTCCTGAACCAAATGAGCTAGAAAAGGGACATAGCAACTTCTGGCAGTGTGTATTTTAGCAAAATCTAAACAGATTTCCTGAGGTGAAGTAGGTAGTCTTTGTAACCTGAGAGCTTTCTCCCCACTCAATGATGCAATGCCTACAATGATGTTAGTGGGTCAGAATGAATGAATGAATAGATTATAGGCAGGGAGCCTGGGCATAGGAGTTAACATACACAATCACAATAATATATCAAACAAGTAATGGTTTGGCTAACTAATAAGTTCCCAGTAAAGAATGGAAAAAGGACCCTCAGGCTGGATGGTTGCATCCAGAGGGTAGTGGTCAACGGCTCAATGTCAAGATGGAAATAAGTGATGAGTGATGTCCCTCAGGGCTGGTACTGTTGACTATCTTCATCAATGGCATAGACAGTGAGATCGAGTGCACCCTTAGCAAGTTTTCAGACAACACCAAGCAGAATGGTGTGGTTGACATGCCTGGGGGACAGGATGCCAACCAGAGGGACCTGAATAAGCTCAAGAAGTGGGCCCATGTGATCCTCAGGAGGTTCAACCAGGACAAGTGCAAGGTCCTGCACCTGGGTCCAGGCAACCCCCAGTATCAATACAGGCTGGGGGATGAAGGGATTGAGAGCGGCCCTGTGGAGAAGGAAGTGGGGGTACCGGTAGATGAAAAGCTGGACATGAGTCACCAACGTGCACTCCCAGCCCAGAAGTCCAACTGTATCCTAGACTGCATCAAAAGCAGCGTGGCCAGCAGGTCGAGGGAGGTGATTCTGCCCCTCTGCTGCACTCTGGTGAGATCCCACCTGCAGTGCTGTGTCCAGCTCTGGAGTCACAGTATAGGAATGACATGGACCTGTGGAGGGGGTCCAGAGGAGGGTGACAAAAATGATCCGAGGGCTGGAGCACCTCTCCTATGAGGACAGTCTGAGAGAGCTGGGGTTGTTCAGCCTGGAGAAGAGAAGGGCTGTGAGGAGACCTTATTGCAGCCTTTCAGTACTTAAAAAGGGGTTACAGGAAAGGTGGGGACAGACTTTTTAGTAGGGTCTGTAGTGATACAAGGGGTAATGGTTTTAAACTAAAGGAGGATAGATTCAGGCGAGATTTAAGGAAGAAATTTTTTACAGTGAGGGTGGTCAGACACTGGCATAGGTTGTCCAGATAGGCAGTAGATGTCCCATCCCTGGAAGTGTTCAAGGTCAGGTTGGATGGGGCTCTGAGCAACCTGACCCTGTTGAAGGTGTCTCTGCTCATTGCAGGGGGGGTTGGACTAGTTGACATTTAAAGGTCTCGTCCAACCCAATCTATTCTATGATTCTGTGATTCTACATTGACCAGTTAGTTCCATTCCTTTATCAGTTCCTAGATGGTCTGTTGGCACTGTATTGAGGATGAAAATCTGAACAGAGCAGAATCCTTCACTAGCTATTTGCAAGTTGTTTAAAGGGAAGCAACGGATATATCTTTCCCAATACTTAACATATAGTACTTCACCAAGTCAATATATTGCAGGGGAATACAGCTACATACCTCAGTAAATGTTTTTTTTAAGACAGAAAATGTAATAGCATTTTAAATAATAAGAAAATAATATTGTGGCTGGAAGTTACTATTAAACAACTATTACATCAGTACGAGTTTGTAGTTTTCATTTTATATTAGTAATCTGGAGGAAAGAACATATAGTCTGCAGAGAGGGAGCAGAGAGTCTGTATTTCAGAGGATAATTTATTCTGAGTGATTCGGAGGGAACAATCCAAATACAGACCCGCATTCTGTAAATTAGTGCTGTCATTCAGTAAAGGGGAAAACTTACAGGTAACTATACTCACAGTGAAAGCATGCAACAAACACTGGGATGTAGATAACTGTCTAGCACTTACCAGACAAACTGAGTTGCTAACTGAAAGGGTTCTTTCTTTTCTCTTTCAACTGCCCGACTGTTTTCTGAAATTTCTTTTATGTATTGTGCTGCTTTTGTGTTTATAGAAATGTATACTTCCTTATAGCTTGCCCTTATCTAACCAGCTTTTTTACAGAAGTCTGTTTAATGGCAGGCAGACATAATTTCAATTCTTTAAGGTCATGCTGCTCTCGTCAAGGTTTAGGACACATGCTAGAGTTAGGCTGGCTTTTTGAGGTAGCTACATCATGGCTTTAAAGAAAGACTTGTAATGGGCAACACGTTCCTATGGAAATTCCATATATTATTTAAAAATTATAGTCCTCAAGGAATATACTCCCATAGATATTTAATGAAGCATAATCTATTCCTATTTCAGATAGTGTAGAAAAGAGGTGTTCTTTCTCACATTTATAACAGCTGGAACATAGTAAACTATGTTAATACTAACCAGCCAGCAATTAACAGATTCACAGAATAAACCTGGCTTTCCTGAAAGCTGCAAAAATATAAACTAGTGGGCAACCTGAGAGTAAAGCCCTCAGCAAGAATAAAAACAAGCCCAGTGATCTCTGAAGCAAAAATTTAAGTGACTGGAGACAGCTGCCCCAGAGCAAGAAGCACTGGCACTTATCCTTAGGGAAGTGGCTTCCTGAGTCATGGTCTTTGCCAAGAATAGGAAGTCTTAACAGCATTTCCTACATCATCGTTGTTGCTGTTGTTTTGAATTATAACTCCTTCCCATTCTGGCTTATTCCTCTCCATATAATTTCTCACACCTGGACCCAGGGCCCAAGCAGGGAATAGAAATTCCAGGTCAAATATTAAGGGATTTAAGTAATTTATAGTATTTCATAATGACTTATGAAGCCGTCTATATCCCACATTTGAGAAGGACCTAATGCAATAATTTCTAGAGTCTTTTGTAAGGTATAACAATCTGCTGTGCTAAGTTGTGGTTAGAAAAGTGATCTTCCAGGATTTCAAATTTTAATTGGTCTGGAAGACTTGATGTAATCCCTATTAGCAGAATTACATGTTTGAAGCCATATTCTGATGCATTGTTGTGCACTGGGAGGTCTTTACTCTCAGAGAGTAAATACACAGTTCCAGTAAACGAATAAGCTAAAATGTATTGATAGAGAAGGAAAGTTATTTATTTGGATTTAAACTCCAGATCAGGCCAAAGGGGATTTCTCCATTTTTTCTTAGTTTATACTTCTAAGCAATGGTCCCTTGAAGACGAAAGATGAGTACGTTACATTCAACCAGACTGGAGGTCTCAAATTTATGAATCTTTTCTGAGATCTTTATCAGAAAAAAAATCTATTAGTTTAAGACCAGCTTTGAAAAACAGCATTTCTTCTCTTAAGGACATGTCTATTGCAGAAGGAAGATCTCTACAAGTTTCTGGATCTTCTCTTCACGGAAGTTTCTAGGGTAATTGTGCAGGAATCAGGATTATACCTGAGGTACTGAATGTTTTCCTCAGTGAACTGAAGATAAGTATAGCATTACAATGATCTAAAAATTGTGGAAGGCAAAATAATTAGAGCGCTAAACAAAACTGTGGCCAGAGTCACAGAGAGAGCTCTCCTACCCTGTAATATTCCTAATATACAAGTGTAGGAATATGTGATAGGAGCAAAAGGGAGCAAAACCTAACTGGGAGAGTGGCATTGCTGGGGCTGCGCGTAGGTCTGGTTGCATCCATCTGAGAAAAGCATTGGCAAACGGGATACAGATATGGGTCTGGAAAATGCTTAGAGAAAGTGTCATATAGCAAGAAACATCAAGAGCTTAAGCTATTTATCTTACCATAATCAACAGTGAAAATTACTTGTTTTTAATGTATAGATGCCTACAGGGGAGAAAATCTAGAATATTATAGATCCCTTACGTTTCCCAGAGAAAGACCTAATAAAAAGATATGGTAATGCTGAAACCAGTCGAATTCAGATTACTCTCTGGTTTTAATAGTGAGGATGGTTAACAACAGGGGTGGATGGCTCCAAATTCTTGATTCTTAATTTTTTAGAGGAGGGATTTGACCCAGGGCTGTCCACATGCCTCTGGAGTTTGGGCAAAGCTGATTCAGAGCCCCAGGAGTGGGTGAATGGACCAGGTTTAGGTGCTGAGGTGCTGTGCATCTGGTGAATCTGAGCTGACTCCCTCTAGCTCTGAAAAAAAGCCATTTTTATCTATGAATTACAACTTGAGAGCTGCATGAAGGATAAAAATGTTTCTTATTAAAACAATTTTGTGCAAAATTATTTCATAATTGGCAAAATAATTCAATATTCCAGGAAGAATTTTCTCAAACTCAGCTCAACTTGCTGCATCATAGTTCACGAATCTTAGTTTAGTCCAATCCAAGCTCGTGGGTTTTTTTTCTTGAAGAAAATTGAGACTGGATGCTGTAGACAGCATTATAATCTATTCTTTTTTCATCATCATTATTATGGCAGTTATTATTATTATTATGATGATATCAGATTTCTTTTATTATCCTTTGTTAAATGCTCACAATCTGCTTGCTATTGTAGAAAATGCAGTAGGCAACACCTGCCCCCAAGTGCATATAATTTCAGCTGCTGATCTGGCAATTTAAAATGCATGGCTGGAATCCACATTAAAGTTAATGGTGCTCTGCTTGGGCACAGCAGTCTGCCTGAGCATTATGAATTGCAGGATCGGGGCCATAAGTATTTGCATGTGGATCTAAGATTCCCCTTAGCCTCTTAAAGTCAAAGCTTAAGGCTAGAGCAGAGAGTGTGATTTCTGTACCTTGGAAGGATACAAGAACTGCTCTGAAACCAGGTACACAGCTTTACGGATTTGTGGTTCTTTTCCTTACTTTGGGTGGAACCCTTTCTCTGACCCAAATTTCACAGGAATCAGAGGCTTCTTCAACCCAGAAGCCTGCCAATGAAATGACTATTGGTGTTGTCTTTGCTATGGGCTCTGTAAATCACCCATAGCTCTGGGGAGGAGCCGGGAGGTGCTGCTGAGAGGAAGCTGGCACCTCTGGCATGCCAGCAGCACTGGACCAGCCAGCAGCACTTGCTGCAGGGCTGGGAACTTGGCTCCTGGACCAGACTTGCACCTCATGGGGACACCTGCACTGCTCCAGGTCTCCTGACAGGAGCTGCTAGGAACACCGAATCCAGATCTGGGATCACCAAAAGGGCTAACTCAAGACATTTGGAGGAAAGCTATTTAGGTTCATCTAGCTGGTGTTTCTGGAGGAAATTTTGTTCATCAGAAAAAAATTCTCCTTGGATCTTCAGTCACTTTAATTACTCAAGTCTGTCTGAGTCCTATTTACTTGTGTGCTTAAAATTGAAGAATGCATGAATAAAAAAGAAGAACATAGACAGTGGAAAGTAATTCCCTGTTGCACTTTTGTTTCACTAATTAAATAAGAAGAAACTGATGCAGCTGGGGATGAGGAAGGCTGTGAAAATTATTTGTACGCCAGGTGTTTGAGAAGGGCACCGTTCCTGCGCAGTACTCTGAATCTCAACCGAGTGCGCAGCAACCACCACCAAGCACATGTTTCTATATTTAGAGGATCCTAGCAAAACCTACTGAGTATAGGATGTTGAACAGAAACAGCAGTTTTCGTCAGTGTATTATCTTCCCCCTCTTTACACTGATTTTTCAGGAGAAAACAGCCAGCTAAACTCTAGCTGCTATTAGCAAAAATAGCAGCAACTCAACTGGAACTAATTTCACTGTTGACTGCATTGCAGTGTATACAACTGATTTCATTCCAGATTCAGAGATAAGCAAAAGTGTCTTGGCTGTGTTGTCCTTGACCTCTGCCAGGTACAGCTAGTCTCCTGGCCCAGTCAGTGTGATGCAGGAATAATATTTCTCCCTCTGAAATGGCAAGTGTTGGTTTCTTTTTTTTTTTTTTTTTTTTCCCTTTTCTCCTTTCAGGTTACCTGTGAATTTTCAAGCCAGCTCCAGAAGCTTAGTGGAACTGAGCTGCCTCTCATTAACTGGGGTGCCAATGGCCCTGTCTCCTCTTATCTCCAACATGAGCCTTCCTCCCTCCTCTATGTCCCCTAACTGGATTTCAATTTCCAGTTTGCTTTTCTTGCATGCTGCCCTCTTGGACTGGGAAATATCCTCCAAAGTCATTGGGCCACTTCTGTTAGAATATAAGATCACAAAAGTTACAGCTTCAGAAGAACATGCTGCCCTCTTAAATTTAAGAAGGTGAGTATAGCACAGGGTCAGGTGCTGCCCTCAATTATACCAGTACAGATCTGGAGGAATTTTGTTTTCTTCAATGACATTAATCCTGTTAACTGAAAGTCAAGACCATGCATTTCCCTTTATACCCCTTCTCCTTCTCCAGTTTATAAATTATTCCTATCGTGAAGGATTTAGGGATATTCTGTACAGCAGAAGGTTTATAAATATTAATGGTATCATACCTTGCATGTGAGCCACAGGACAGGTAGTCTGTTTAGAAAGAGCTCATTTATCCTCTGTGGGCACTGCAAGCATGGCCAGTCCAAGACAACTTGAATTTATGAGGTGCAGAGATTTCAGGGGAAGGGAACACCAGGTATTCACTTCCTCCTGCAAATCTAAGACTCTCCTGCTGCAACACAGGGTTTGATCTCCTAGGTTAAGCTCACACTCTCTTCATGGATATATCTTCTCCAGAATTTTTAAAGATGGAGGAAGACATGCCTTACCTCTCACTTCTCCTCCTCACAGTCGCTCTTTGGGTCCTTCTTGCTCTTCTGCATTTTGCCTTTCTGATCTCTGTTTCTCCTCCCTCTATCACTCATCTCCCTGTTCTCCTAATTTATCCAGCAGCTTTCTTCACTTCACCCTCTTTCATTTCTCTGCACACTGGAGAAGGACCATATCCTGTAGGTTGTGAAGAGGAGAAATTTAGCTTAGATGCTTGTATAATTACTTCACCTTTTTAGGAAGCACAGCTTGGAAAATAATTTGTGTAATTTTACTGGAATCATGCTAGCCAAAATTTAAGCAATTGGAATATGCATTTAAACTAAAAAGCTACCACACTGGATGCTTCTTTAAGAATTTCTGTTTGTAGTTGAATAATTACCATTATCATTATACTCTCCTCAATTCTGCCATAGAGCATTTTTTGAGTAAAATTTCTGTGAAAACTTTCAATGTCAAAGTAACTGAAGAGCTCTGTCTGGATGCTCTATGCCTGCACGGGACCACCAGCAGGATTCTCATAAGGCAAATTGCTTCCCTATGAGAGCTGCCTCCAGTGCAGTCACGACCTGCGACAAAAACTCAGCTCCGTGTCACTGCCATAAAGAACACTGAATGTGTACCTATAATTAATGCCTGTACTCTTCAGCAGAGCTGGTCCTGAGTGGTAAGAGTGGGAAGTTATCACCTCAAACACAATGATGCTGGAACTTCATCCCATGGCTTCGCCAATGGTCTGTGCGTTTGTGCCTCATGAATGCACAACAATAAAGATAATTTTTTATAAGACTTTGGGTTTTCTTTTCCTCAAAAGGAAAGCTCTGCCCTTAATCTATACTTAATATTTTTCATATTTTGTCTTTTCCTGCAGAAACAATTTCTACTTGGATAAATACCAAAACTCAGTGCATTGATGCAGCAGGCAAGGCTCAGCGTTCCTCAGGGGGCTGGGGTCTCCTCCACCCCAGCTCAATACATGTAACCACACTGTACACACTAAAGCATCCAGATATAGAGCAGAACTTCTCTCTCTCTAGATTTCACTGTGGTTCAGCTGTGCTTTCCCTGAAGTTAATGCTGACATGCTTTAATACCCCTATTTATCTCCAGTTTTACAGATCTAAACCAGGGGAACCTTAAGCATTCAATTTTGTGTTAAAACTTTTGAAACCATCTTAAACCTCCCTTTCACTTCTTGACTTTTTGCTCGGTCATGGTGACACTGAAGGGAAGTGTGGGTCTCTGTGCTGGAGGGTCCCCCTGGAGGAGGAACAGGACATTACTTTGTTCCTCTGGCCTTTCTGAAATGGCTGAAGAAGACCAATGTTGGCATTACTGATGGTTATAACCGGATGGACACTTGTCTGCCAGGAGCCCCATTTTACAGCCACCAAATGACAGTGATTGCTGGAAGGAGCTCTGTTGTCTTTTGCAGTAAACAAGCACAGCCATATGCACATTCACTGACAATTTACTTGTGCACCAGGAGCGGCAGCAATCACAGAATCGCAGGATGGCAGGGGTTGGAAGGGACCTCTGGAGATCTTGTCCAACCCCCCTGCTTGAGCACGGACACCTAGAGCAGGGGGCACAGGAACACATCCAGACAGGTTTTGAATGTCTCCAGGGAAGGAGACTCCACAACCTCCCTGGGCAGCCTGTGCCGCTGCTCTGTCACCCTCACAGGAAAGAATTTTCTTCTCATGTTTAGGTGGAACTGCCTGTGTTCCAATTTGTGCCCATTGCCCCTTGTCCTGTCACTCGGCACTATTGAAAAGAGCCTAGTCCCATCGTCCTGACACCCACCCTTTAGATATTTATAGGCATTTATGAAATCCCCCCTCAGCCTTCTCTTCTCCAGGCTAAACAAACTCAAGTCTCTCAGACTTTCCTCATATGAGAGATGCTCCAGTCCCCTGATCATCTTTGTAGCTCTCTGCTGGACTTGCTTAAGCAGTTCCACATAGTTAAACTGAGGGCTCCAAAACTGGACACAGCACTTCAAATGTGGTCTCACTAGGGCAGAGTAGAGGGGCAGGATACCCTCCCTCGACCTGCTGGCCACCCTCCTTTTAATGCAGCCCAGGAGACCATCGGCCTTCTTGGCCACAAGGGCACACTGCTGGCTCATGGTCACCTTGAAGTCCACCAGCGCTCCCAGGTCCTTCTCAAAAGAGCTGCTTTCCAGTAGGTCAGCCCCCAGCCTGTACTGGTGCATGGGCTTGTTCCTCCCCAGGTGCAGGACCTTGCACTTGCAATCCCAGGGTAAAAGCTCTAGAATTACAGTCGGAAGAATGACCTGCCCAAGAACTTGGGGAGCGCTATAGTGTATTTTACTTCAAATAATTAGATTTGTATTCAGGCAAGGACTTTGCAGAAACAAATACAACTGCCAGTTGTGCAGCATTTTCATTATACATCAAGATTCCAGGCACAGCCATGAGACTGACAGGGCTCTTTGCAGTGGCCAGGCAGCAGACACAGCAAAAATTTGCATAACATGTCAGGAGAGAAAATAAAATTGGTTTAAAGATTGTGTTTTTTTAAAAAGCAAAGATATTCTGGAAGTATTTTAAATCTAGTATCTTAAATTCATCTGAGTTCCCATTAAACTCAGTAAGAGAATTCATGAAAATGATGGGCACTAAATCAATTTGTACAGTATTTTAGTAATTAAAGAAAATATCTCTATCCATTTGAAAAGTACCCTGAAGATACTGAGAAATTCAGTACATCAGAACAACAGTTATCTAATAACGTCATTTCTCTTACATAAAATGCAGCTGCTTTTTTGGTTCTGTACACATTTATGTATAACATGTTGCATTTAAATATAAACTGATGTGATAAGGATTTTTTTTCTCCTTGTTTGCTTTGACCTAATGAACATATGCTAGCTTGTTATTAGAAATCAGAGGGTCTTTCAATGAAAATTGTTCTGTGAATAAGCAAATGACTTTGAAAGAAGTGAGGGACAAAGCCATCTACAACTTTGGTCTCATTCCCACTATAGATTAACTGTTCAATAATTCTGTCATCACTGAACCCATATGTGCATCAGTTTATTTTTCAGTTTATTTACCTAAAAGATAGGTATCAAAAGAATTATTTACCAAACAGGTACTTTTTACTTCCCCATAAGCTAAAGAATCATTTACATTGTCATCCCTGGACAATTTAAAAAAAAAAAAGTGTATTTTCATGCTTCGGCAATTACTACAGCTATGCTCGAAGCAACTCAGGTAGAATATTTTAGACTTATGAGCCTTGGGAGAATTGTGAAGATAGCATTTAAGTAATGTCAATTTACTGTAATTCCCAACTGTTTTACATAAAAGAACAGAATGTTTTAAAATAAACATTGTAAAATAGTTCCACTGATCTGCTTCTGCTTAGAAACTAGTCAAAACCCAACAAACCACCAGAAGAAAATCACTGCAAAATGGTGGCACAGTTTTCCTCTGTACACATCCAGAAAGGGGTGGTCTGGACAACAACACAATGTAAAAAAGTAAACAAACAAAGTGCATTCCAATTTAAAACTCAGTAGTCTGGAGATTTACCAGATGGGTTATGCCTTAATATTTCTTAAAGGCTTTTGAATCCGTTCTCACATATTTTCACTCCCATCATCTGAACTTCCTCACTTCTCCTTTACAAAAGTCATGGGATATATGACTGCTGCCTCTGCAAGCTCCTTTGAAGTATTTGGGAGAGCATACACAACATTCAGCTCTCCAAGACTGTGGTTAAATCCCAGGGTTGCTTGTCAGGTCAAGAACTGTAACTGATGAAACTTCAAGGGCTCAGCATCTTTGGACTGATTGTCTGTAGCAGGGCTAAAACCCCAAGCAAAATTTCAGATTTCTGTGGACAGCTGATATAGGTTAGTCGTTGTAACAGTGATCAACACTGGCAGGGGTCCGCTTTAGGGAAGCCAGTGGTGATGTTGCTTTTCATCACTACCAGCAGACATATCGCTCTTCATACTTGCTCAGGAGAGCTAAAAAGAAGAGAAAACACGGTTGCAGGAAGAAAGTCTGAGAGAGTAAGCAAACGAGATATAATTCTCTGCAGATGCTGGGAAGGAAGTGACACCTTAGTATCACTTGCATGGGAAAATTTGACAGAGGGAACCTCCAATTTTCTTCTCACTTCTTCCTAGGGCTTTAGAGGAACTTCTTTTCAGCAAAGGGAGTTGCCATGTCCTCACCTCCTGCTGCAGAGCAGGAGGTCAGCAGGAGTAACAAAGCTGTAGTGACACAGAGACACCAGCAGGAACATTCAGAGGGGACCCAACCTGAGCAGCAGGGTCAAGACCCTCCACAGTGCTTTGTAATGGGCTGTCATAGTACTAGACTTGTCTCGACTCTCCATCTGCTACTTGAAACAAAGGCTCTGTACCTATTTCCATACTATATAAATATGCAGAAACTGTAGGTTTGAATGGATTTATTCCTCAACTACTCTGCTCCCATAGAAAAAAGACTTTGACCCAGATAAACTGGTGAAAAAGCCACAGTCTTGGTGATTGTAAAATTCCACCATTCCACATGGGATGTGACCTTCTTATTAATTACAAAATGCTCTGGCTGATTAACTCTAATTTGATTCCATAGTTGAAATATCTTCTGTGTGAAACAGAATTTGTGTGGGAAAAAATGAAGGTAAAGAAGGAATTTTGTTCTGTGCAGCAGTCCCATCTGTTCTGGATGTTCTGTTCTTTATTTCTAATTGCATAAGGACAAGCCCACCTGGGAACAGATATTTGTAGAGTTAGCCCACCCCAGGATGCAAAATTTTTTAAAATGCAGCATAAAAAATATAAAATATTAACAAGGAAGATGTAATGGCCCCCAAAGAGATTTTTCTATTTTAGTCTATATGAAATAGTTCATCTTTTCCCTAGGCGATCTACATTTTTTACCATGCTTAGACAAGCAAGGAATCATATCTGTAGTTTTGCCATCTTATCATCATCAGGCTGAAACAATCTGCACAATCCTCAACAATATGCTAGGGAAAAGATATTATTTTCCCTTGCATCACACTGGTTTAATGCCAGGTTAACTGCTGATGTCAAAATTGAGACACATTGCCATATGACTGACATAACTCAGACTTTGTACATTTATTACAAAAACAGCTTAATAAGTACCATATGGTCTAGGGTGTGGGAGTGAACATTTCAAGAGACTGTGAAAAAATACATCTGAACACTGGTTCCTGGCTAGGAAGCAAGTACTGGGGAAATGATGAAGTGGCCCCACCTGGAACTGGATGTGAAGAAGCCCATAGCTAGCCAGGCCCTTCCTATGCCCTCAGGCCTCATCCTCCCTTCCCAGGGTCTGGTCAAAGTCACCTGAATGCTTCAGGATAAGGGAGAGCATCCTAAGCCGTTCAAATCATGGAAAACCCCTCCTGAATTTTCTCAGGCATCCCGTTGTGCAGATGCAGGTCCTTTTATTGGTATCTTCCAGGCTATGGGTAGGAGGAATTAGAAACAAACCCAAGCCTGCTTGCTTGTATAGAACCTCACACAAACATTCTTTCATCCCTATGCATGTGGGTAGCCACAATGGCATAAATGCAATGATTCACGTAAGGCCTGAGAGGTATATGTGTGTATAGGACTGCAGAAGAGAGAGAGGAGTTTTTTCAGCCAAGAATCTTCCAAAGTTAAAAAAACCCCAACCCTCAGCTCAATTCATTGGGATCTGTCTGTACCTATATATATACGCAGACAGCTCATGTAGTTACATTAATTATGTTACAGCCCTAAAAACTTGGTGCTAGCTGTGTTGTTCTATGTCATTAATTGCTAACTTCCTAACAGGCTGCTTCTTTCCACGCAAATTTTGAACTTCATATCTACATTGCCCACTAAGACAAGGTGTATTGGAAAATTAATGAAAAACTAACAGTCATATTGTTAACTCAGCAGCATTAGCTCTTCTGGATAAAGGCTGGTGCAGCATAACTCTACATCTCACCTTAGAAATGCCAGGACAAGCTACAAAATCTGGCATTTGATATAAAAATGTGTCCCTCACTTGATGGCACACAGACTTGCAACTATGGAAACTATTTGGGCCTAACATTGTCATGGGATTGTACTTATATGTAGTGGGAGATGGAGGGAGAAGGTCTCATGTAATTTTAAACTTTACCTTAGCCTGAACTTTTGTAGGGTCTTCCTAAGATCTTCAAGGAGAGTGCAACTCTCTTTTCGGCAGATAAGTTTGCATTTTTGACATCTGTCATCCTCTCTATAAAAATATACATTATATCAAAGGCCAAGCTCTATTCTCATGTAGCAACATCAATCCGGAATAACTCATCAGAGTGATGTAATTAAACGTTGAAGGCTGGCTTAACTGGCATTATTGCAGCTTGATAGTTGTAACAGAGAACAGAATTTGGCCTGCGAGATATGTGTTATGGATGTGCCTGTGTGTCTGTATGTCTTGTTCCTAAGAGAAAGAGATACCTGGGATAACCTAACTAGGCTAGAGTTATCCCACTGTCTTTCCCACGGTGTGACTGGGTTCTCACTGAGACCCCATTACACTGGGATGCATGTCCATCACCATAAGTTCAGGAGACCTTTTTGCTTCAGGCTGAGTAGTGAGCAGAAGGGAGGGTGGCAGAAGACACTTTGGATGCATTCCTTTGGACAACAGAACATATTGAGATACATAACTGCATCTGCACATGTAACCCCAGAATTATTCTGCAGACAAAGGATGAATTATTTTCAGGCAATTTCTCCTCAGCTTAAGTAGTCAAAAAGGAAGAATTGCTGATTTGTCTGCTTAAGGCTTCTTTGGCAGCTAGGAAACAATTGCTGTCTTATCTATATCATGTTGTGTTATTCCTAGGAGAGGTTGCTTACTACTTGATGAATTGTTTAGTAAAAACCTTTAGTCAAAGGAGCTTGATCTGTGGAAAGAGCAACTGTTTGCACATAGCAACACTGAAGTGGCAATGAACTCTGTGTGTCAGAGGTGAAAATAGTGACCCATCCCAGGGCATGGAAGGCTTGCACCGCTGAATGCAGATGGAGAATGTATATGAAAACATGTTAAATGAAGCACCAGCCTGTTTCCTTTCTATTAAGGGGGTAGTAAGTCTAAGAAACCACTGGCATACTGGTTTTCCTCTTCACAGCCCCGCAGGAAAAGCCTCTTTGGAGTACAGCCCGGAGAGAAGCATGTTGGCTGTTCAGCTGCTTGACCCTCTGCATGTTAAGGAAGATCTACTTCATAGTTTCCCTTCTTTGGCCTCCAGTGTTGCTCTTTAGCCAAGGGCAACCTTCTCAGCCAGGGCATTGTTATGGGAGCAGAGGGCTCCCCACTGACATGTGCTGTGCTCCACACCGGCGTGTTGCACATCCTCCCCCACTGTCTGCAGAGACAGCAGCTCTGTGCTAATTAAAGAGCTGTGCCAATTAGCTGCATCTAGCCTGTGAGTCAGAGTAGCAGACTATAGAGTCTGTTTTGGAGTCTAGCTCCAGTGTGGATCATTTACTGTCAGAAGAAGCTTTCTTTTTGGTTCCTTCTATTTTGCCTTGACTTGCCTCAGATGCACAAGTCTTTCCAAGGAATGCACAGTGAAGCAACTCCTTTCTCCATTGCTACTGATTTACACCTGGCTTCTTCAAGACACCTGTGCTCCCTCCTCCCTCAGGTAAGCCCTGAGCTCTCCAAGGCACACAATGTCAGAGGAGAGCAGACTACATTTGTTTATACCACTCCCACAACAAAGTGAAACAACTTGCTTCTCATTTAAATTGTGCAGAAGTCTGAGCTATAAGCTGCATGAGTGGCAGAAGAACATGGCCCGTAGCATCTGTGAAAAGAAATTGGATTAAGGTTGTTTTATCTCTTGCAGGTGTTCAGCAATATTTTTGTTAGGTAGTGGCTAAACTGAAAAGAAATATCTTTTGGGGAGTGGAAAATGAAATACTAGTGTTGGCTAGTGTAATCTCATCAGGTTAAGTCACTAGACAGATGATATGCTGGCATGAAATGATGTTAATGATACTGAAACTGCGTGCAATGGTGGATAAAGGGCATTCATATCTTGGTCTCTGTGGAGGGAGAGAATGGACATAGACAGTAAAAAGGATGTAAATGCACACACTGATGACATTTTCAACTGATATGTTACCTATTTCCAAATGTTTCAGACAAAGAAAATTGCTAAAAATTCCTGGTGTGTGGTATAAAAATAATTTAGACAAACCCGTAGGCATTCAGGCTTTTAAAGTCTGTATGGAGGTGATGTGAGGACTGGGAGTTGCAGGGACCTCACTTCAGTAAGGATGTGTCTAGGCTTTCCTAGAAAACCTAGCAGAGCTCCTTTTGTCAGAGCCAGTGGGGCAGTCTTGGAAGTCAGAGTTTAGAAACGTATGTAGAGGCTGCAGTTGATACCTTGGTCAAACACTCTTTACCCACCATTATAAACAGTTTCCCTCCCAGAAAACTTGATATCCTCATGAGCTTATTTTCTGGCTGGAGTTAGACCAAGCATCTGAGACCACAGCTGCCTTTCTCACTCTCCCTGTAACGTAGCCAGCCAGTTTGCACTGAGCCTGGCTTCCACAAGGACATTTGTTCCCAGTTGGAGAGGATTGCAGAAGGCTTCTGGTGAGAAAGCCCTTTCAGGCAGTGCTGAGGCATTGGCAGCTGATGGCTCTGCTGTGGCCTGCGGGGGCTAAACCACAGACAAGGTGACTGGGCACTGTCTTTTCAGCAGCACCAAAGGGATGTGGGCAGCTGAGTGAGATGCAGCTGGCTTAGCATCAATGTTGGGAGGATGTACGCTGATGGGGTGGTAGAGAGGTTAGAAGGTGAAACTGTTTGGGAAACTGTCAGGGTCCCAACTTTAACATGGGTGAAAGGCAACGGACTGCTGACTGTAAGGTACAGCAGTCCTCCTCAGGTGTAACCATTCCTGAATATATAATTTGCTATAACTGCAGCAAATTCATTCCTCTGTTGCCACTCAGTAGGGTAAGTGTGACCTTTTCTTTAAAATAAGGACCTATGATCGTCCTCAAGATGGTTGCAGTTCACTGCAGGTAGCATATATTTTAATAACTGTAGAGGAGGGGCAGCAGGTATGGGTCACACTGGGCTACATCTGAAGACGGAGGACATCTCATGGACTGACAGGCCCTTCAGAATTATTTAAGAAGGTATGTGAATAGTTACCTAGATTTAATTTGCACTGCTACATCTTGCACTCGGTATTTATCTGACAGATTAGCAGGGCATGGTCTAAATGGGAAAATCTCTTTCTAGCCTTCAGATGGCTTCCGTAAGCTAAAGTGCAGCAAGGTTACTGCTGCTGTAGCTGTCACTGCTTCTTTCTGGGACGGGAGAGTCCCACCTCCAGTGCTGTCAGTCAGGAGCCTTTATAAAGTGGTTTTGAAAAAAAATATTAAGAAAATATAATCCCTCCCAAAACCAATTTCCCTGCTGTGAATTGAATAATTCCTTTTTATTATACTAAGCCATCAAAAAACTAAGCTTCTTTCTTTAATATCAGAGTAAGGCAACTGCACTTTATTTGGAGAATGTGAGAATGTGAATGCCTTGAGCTGCAGTTTCTCTTTCACCAGCTCTCAGCAAGTGGCTGTTTAGTCTTAATTGCTCCTCACAGTGTAGTCCAATTAAGAATGACATTAGCAGGGCAAGAACTATTTGTTAATCTGTAAAAGGTATGAGAGACAGTTCCTGTTTAGCCTGAAGTTTTGATTCACATGTTTGGGTGAAAATCTAACCAGCTGGAATGCTTTTCAAGCAATACCTGAGTGTTAGCAATCTATCCGTTATAAGCAAGATAAATGTACATACGTAATCGAGTAGAGCAAAACTTTACAAAACATTTATTTATATTTGGAAAGACACATGTTGCTGAACTGACAGAGCCAAACTACAAGTAACAGTATTGATACTTGACTTGAGAGATGTTTCTGAGCTCACTTGGGCTGGAGGTGACTAGGAGAAAGAAAACAGTTTATGGTCTGGCCGCCTCAAGGTGCTTGTGCAGACAAAATGGAAAATACCCTGCTGCTGGAAGAACATTTGCCCAAGGCAGGAATATGAGGTATGTTGTGGGTTCCCTGTGATCCTTCTATACTTGGAATGAATGGTTCAGAAGTCACACCTATCAATCTGGATATTTCCCATCATTACTGACAATTGCAGTGCAGCTCCATTAAAGTATGTTCATGTAGTATTTTTTTCTAAAAAGCCTCTTACAATCTGCATGGCTGTTTTGTGCTCAAAATTTATTGTTTCAAATTAATAAATACATCAATTGTGCCCATTTACACAAGTTGAATACTTTGAGGGTTTTTATTGTGTAAGAGATTTTAAGGTCCTATATGCCATCTGGTCTAAGGTCACCATATTTTTAATAGCATAAAAAGGGGACAAGAAAATGGGCAGGTAGAAAAGGGCAAGGAGCTGGATGCAGTTTATTACAGGGTGTGGAGGAATGTATGTGTGCCATGGAAGCCTGCAATGGGATAACTTTGATGGGGCTGGACAAGAGTTAACCATGCCCTTTACCACAGCAAACTCAACCCACGGTCCCTTGACTGGGGACAAATGGTACACGCACCAGGGCTGAGCAAGAAGAGGTTCTGCCTGTAAAGCAGAAATCTTTATAAAGTGAACAAATTTAGGAAAATCTACCTGAACAGAATCAATGCATAAGTGTCTCCAATCACCTGGCTGCAAGGCAGCCTTACCCACTGAATTTTATGAAACATGCCAGATCGCAGTCAGAGGCTCAGACAAGTCATGTCTTCTTGTATCTGGCTAATGAAGACAGATTCTTTATTCCTACAAGGAAAGTGTTTAATTACATCCACTCATTATTCTTAAGAAATGAGAAAGGATTGTGTTTTTTATCAGCAGTGTATATGCTCCTAACCAAGAGTTTTCCTTATGTTCCTTATGTGCGCCCTTGTTTTTTCACCCTGTTTTCTGATAGCTTCATTTGTAGAGGACGTGTGGGTATCGACAGGGTAAGCTGCAGATGCTTGTGGGAGAACTGGTCTGATGGTTGGACTTCTCTCATGCCTTTCACTGGATGAAGCATTCAGAGAAGCTTATTTTTCAAAAAGCTTTTGTTTACTGTCTAACACTTAGATCTGAAAGTCAGTGTTACAGAAGAAAATACACTGTATTCTTGTTCTGCCCAGTTTATATGTCACTAATGGACCTACTTCTTTTAGGAAGGTCATTAAATGGCAAATCACTTTCAGACAGGCTCTCAGTAGAGAGCTTCACTCCTGTTAATCTAAGGTGATACACTGTGGGTCTTTCCTACATCTGGAGTTAAATTTCTTACCTTTCTGCTCTCTTCAGTGCAAGAGTTCTTTGCAATGGTGCTCTGGCCCAGGGTGCTGCATTGTCACCAACAGCTGTTCAAGGGCCTTTCCACCCTTGGAGACAGACTTCTGGTATTGCTGCTGGTGTTCCCCTTGGCAGAGGGCTGATGCAAAGTTCTTTATTTTCTTTCCTTCTCTTTTCCCGTTTTTTGTTTTCCAGGGTATTTCCGACATATTGATGTGGAGTTCTGTAAAAAGTGAATAGGTATAGTATTAGTTGACATCTTCATGAATTGTGATTACTAGGAGCTTTCCAAAGCTGAAGTTAATGCAATATTCACATGATAGTCAACAATAAGTTTGAAATTGTGAAATAGGTATGAAATAATCCCCACACAATGCACACTGCAGTCCCTTTGAGCAGCCTCTCTTTGTAATCTCCCTTGTAAGATTAATAAACGTATCAGTCTGGAACCCTATTCTGGAGTGGTGTAAATCACTGGAAGCAGCAGGAGAAATAATGACACATGTTTTGACCATGGTGAGGACTTTAGGCCTGCTCATAGGAGGAACCGTTTGCCAATTTACCTGAGGTGAGAAACTGGTGCTGAGCCGAGTATGGGATCCCCACGGCCTGGTCTGCCTGCAGGTTTCCTCATCCTGGCTAGGGACAACTGCTGTGCTACTGCCTGTTTCCAAACTCAAACGGCAGCTTGTTGCTACATTGCTTAGTCTACTTCTGGCCCTTTGCTTGCTACTGATGCTGCTGCAAGCATGCCAAAGTGTGGGCGTAGGGCTACCTGCTCACCAATAAAGTGACTGACTGGTTGGTACAGCATCTTTTTTATGCCTTTTATAATTGAAAATTTTATTGTACTGCTTATAAAAATTAATGCATAACAATTTTCAAGAGGAACATTTTTCAATCAAAATGCCTGCAACATGATGGCATTAGTTTTCTCCTGAGTTATGATCTCACTGTGTGTTTACTTGGCCATGTCCAGAGGCATTTTCATCCAGAGGCTTTTTCCTTTGTGTAATTTCCACTTGAAAGGCCCCTTGCATTTTATTGCAAAGGCCCCAGAAGAACATGCCATTCACCCCTCAATTCAAAGGACACCAGGTAAATCAGCCACCTGATTCATAGTATAGGGCTGCCATGCAGAAAACAGAATTTCTCTTATTACACTGTTGGCTTCCCTGTTCCAGCTGAAAAACATAGTTGTACCTTCTCCCATATTTTCATACCATTGCATCTGAGCTGCTGAGCATCCAGAACTGTGCCTCTGGTGAGTCACAGGTGTGCAGCGGCATTGACCTTGAAGCCACTGGGCCTGTTGTACCTGCCTTATTGCGTTACCTTGTGTGTGTGTGTCCCTGTCTGTGCAACACATGCTGTCTAAATTGCTTCCCCACTGTAAGATCCTTTGGTCAGCATTATATAGAGTCTCCAGAACTACTAAAATATTTTTGGAAACTCTTCTCAACTTGAGTGCAGGTTTTAGGCATGCAACTTGAAACAGGATAATGGATTCAAACACAAAGTCCAGAGAAATCCCAAATATTTGGGCGCCTGGTTAACAGGATCTTCTTTCCAGAATGTGCATATTATTTCCATCAGAAATAACATATGGAAATCCCAGCCCCTTGCCACTAGGTGGTACCCACATAAAACATTGTTTTTCTCTCTTAATTGTATATGCTTTTGTTTGCAGATGAGATCTGGTCTGAATGCACTCATGACAGTTTATGTGAATGCTGAATCTTGAAGTTTTCCCTGGTAAAGGATCTTATTATGTTTTGGTTACTTAGTTATCAGGCAATCACTCCCATAGTTTAACAGGCTAGTCTTACCTTGATATAACTGCTATGGTAAAATGGTCCTTTCAATTTGGCCCAAGTCTGTGCTGCTGCCAGAAGAGGTGGTACCTCCTACCACATCTATCTCCACCCCTCGTGGCTTCTTTCTGTCTGCTGCCTGCCTAGTGCTGTGCAGGGAAGTGGTCCAAACTAACAATGATGGACAGGCACACTGCACAGCCATGTAATTGCTAGTCCCAGCACTGGGACACGGTAAGGCCCAGCTTCTGGGAAAGGGGAGGGTGACTTCTGATAGCAACAAGGACTTCTGCTGAATTCAAGTGACTGTGCAATGAAGTGTGAGATTTGAAGATGTTCCAAATCTCAGAGGATCACACGTTCATTAACAGTGTTCATTAAGGCCTCAATTCATCAAGATACTTAAGAACATAACTCATTTAAAATATCTGAACTGTACCATTGACTTCGATCAAGCTACTAATGTGCTTAAAATGACGTGAGTACTAAAGTGATTGATGATTGATGGATGAAACCATACCGCCCGTTGCAAGTACCCCAGAAATCAATTGCAAAATGTTCATTGATTTAACCAGGCAGTGCCATGCTGTCAGGCTGCACAGAAACCATGGTGCCTTGAAACATTTCTCAGGCCATGGCCCCCTGGTCATGAGTGCATGTCGGGATTGGACTGAGACCATGCACTCCTCTCCCTCTTCTGCACCCCGTCTCAACCAGGCATTCAGGCAGCGATGCTGCCATGCGGTGTCCGGGGGGGATTCTCCCAGCCACTGTCAGGATCGGAGGCAGAGCACACTGGCCTTGAACTTAGGAGGCAGCTTCTGTGTCTGGCCCCAAATCCTTCACACCAGCAAAAGTCTCTTTGAATCATCATAAGGTTTTGGCTGTGTAAAACCTTTAGGGTCCAGCCTGGAGCAGTGCTCAGGTTTTAGAGTTTTTCACTCCCCAGAAGTATTTCTAGTGGAGAGTAAGCATGAAATCTGATAAGTAACATGTCAGAAATAATTCTTAAAACAAAACAGATTTGGGTACGTCCCAGCAGAATACATACAGCTATTGAAAGCTGTAATAGTCCTGAATTTCTAGCAGGAGAGCTGTTTAGTGTGTTGCTTCATTAGAAGTTGTACTATGATATTAAATAATACACCTGCATCAGCAATGGTAGTCACTCCTTGAGTGGGAAGAGTTGCTGCAAAATATATTTTATGCTGTAGTGCTGCAGGATTTAGGTTTTGATGATATCCCCGCCATTGGCTTAAATTTATTTGATATAGAGCAAAACTCAGGGTGTGGTTAAGGGATGGCAGAATTTGGGCCAATATTAAATATTAGAGATTATCCTATTCACGTATCTTTTCAGGGAGCAAAAACGTTTGTATCCTGGAGTACAGAAGTTAGCCAGGTATTCTCCTGACATGCTTGCTACCTGGTATGTACAAAACTCCTTTCTCCCTGGGCCTCTCCGGGTACATGGGAAAGGACCTCAAGGCAGCTAGAGTCTTCACTCCTTCAGAAAATGATGGTTAAAAATGGATGTGGCAGAGATTCAAGGTCATTGATCATATGCTCCAAGTTTGGGTTAATATTTTTTCACCTGATAGCCAAATATAACTAGTACCTTAGATTTTTTTTAAGTCTTTGTTACTATTCTGCTCCTGCAGAAGATTATTGCCCTTGATTTAACTTTATCCACAAAGGCAATGTGCAAATGTTTGTGTTCACTCGTGAGGCTACATACATGGATCTAGGGAGCTGTGCTTACCTTCAAGAGGACACTGTGACTAAAATACTATGATTCTTCATTACACCTAAGTGGTAAGTGACCTTTATTCTGTTCTTTTCTCAGTGACCTCTGTGATCTGGCCTTTCTTCTGTTCCCGAAAAAGAGAAGTGACCAGCACACTGGGGAGGAGTCTGGAGCAAAGGAAATGTTTTTCTCTTCACATCTCCTGCTGTGGCTGCTACAGTTGCATGTTGTAAGTAAATACTCAGTAGGAAAGGGAGAGATGACTCTAAAATGTAGGGTTTAGCCCATGCACCTGTAAGAAAGTCAGGAGACCAAATGTACCACTGGGTGGACGTAGGATCTTCAGTTCTCTCCATTGTGGAGCATCCAGAGAGGAACTGGAAGACAGGTTTTGGGCCTCCAGTCCTTCTCTTCTGGCTTTCTGATATATCAAACGATTCTCAGTTCCTTGGACTTCAGAAGAAAGAGTTAAGGTACTTAAATCCCAGGGCAGGTTTGGGGTTGCAAATCCTGAATGGGAAGAATCACTCCATGCAGGCAGAGAACAAGACAGTCCTAGAGAGGTACAGGGTACAACACCCATCTCTATTTTCAGCATTTCCTTCTGGCTATCTACGTTGGGGTTTGAGCTACAGGAATGTGGTAATTTTATCCTTTTTCTGAAGCAAGAGCCCATGCACCCCACCTGGGTTTATGAGCACTGCAAAGCAAAAGAGCACCAAAGAGTGCAATAGTGGAGTTTCTGGTCCACATACACCTTGTTGTGAGTTGTCTTGCACTGTTCGGGGAAGCCTAGCAAGAAGCTGAACTTGGACTTCCAAATTCTTCAGATGATATGTTGAATCCTTTCCTGCTGTGGCGGTAAAGATGATGTTGGGAGCAAGACTGCATGCTTACCTCTCACTCATCTGGATTTGTTACTACCTGTTTTGATCCAAAGGGAACGTAAATATTTAGAGAGCCATGTTATTTATAAATCTTCCATCCTTGCTGATGTAAAATGGGATGCTAATGAAATACAAAAGTGTGCTATATGTGAGTGTAACATTAGAGCTATCCATAATAAATTTTCAAAATTCATAGGTATTATATAATGCAATGTTCTGTATGATCCCCTCCATTGCTAGCAGTTTAAGTACTGTAGTTATAAGTTGTCAGATGTGTGCTAAAGGATGATTTATATATGGAAATACAATAGGATGTTGCTTAATTCAATGCCATTCAATAATATATTTCACACCAAAGCATCACAATCTATTAAGCCAAAGACATTTACTGGGAATTGACTTCAATCTTTAGGAGGTTGAAAGTAGCTTCAGTGGGATTAACGGCTTAAAGTTAATTGTTTTTGCTAATGTTTTATTTGAAATGTCCTGCTCAACAAAGGTAACGTGACATTTTGCTCACTATGGATGTTGAGCCAAATTCACTGCTGACATAGGCAGGTGTAACCCCATTGACTTAATTAGAGCTGCACCTGCTTACGTCAGCAGTGAATTTGGTATCTTGCCCTTTTGAAGAAAAGGGAAAAATGTAAAGGTTGGCACTTAGAAACCTGGAGGTGAAGCACAGAGGACAAAATAAAGAGGAAATACCAGTACCTGAAATTAGTTGGCCAGAGTTTCTCTAGAGAAGTAGCTAGTAAAAGCAGCCAAAGCTGACTTTACCCTCTCCAGGAAGGGCTGTGTGCTAAATCTTGCTAAATAAATGGTGTGAAAATAATCTGAGGTTTTAATAACCACTTGAAAGAGACAAATATATAATCATTTCTGGAAAAAAGAACAATAATTGCCTTTTTGTGAGGCAAAAACATGCTCTTTAGAAAGAGAATAGAGATAGTGTGGAGATACCGATGACCTGGAGCAGGAGGGGGGCTGTTAGTCCTGAAAGGATGGGAGAGATAATGGGGAAGTGGAAGACAAATAAGGAGGCAGCTGGCCACTTGTCTTCTCCACGACAAAGATGGTAACCCCAGGAGGTGCCAGATGATGTGCATAGTCTACGGCTGTGTGGCTTCTTGCTCCCAACCCAGCTCCTGATCCAGGGATGGGCTGGCAAAGCTGGTCTTGTGAGTAGTGTCAGTGATAGCAGTGATGTCAACCAGTCTGAAGTTTATCACTTGTCATGGGATGTCTGAAATGTTCCTAAAACTCTGCCTCTTAAAAGCACGTGAAAAGCTCAGTATTCATTTAAAAAATCTTTAAGAAAGAAGCAAATTTGATACTTACCCTTCAACACTTGACACAGAGATGTAAGTGACCCTAAAAACACAGAAACTGAAATGAGCCCCATGGAGTTTGTTGTTGTTTTTTTTTTTTGTTTGTTTGTTTGTTTTAAAGGCTTGTGGGTATTTTTGAGGGGTTAGTTGAAGGGTTACTGCCCCCACCCCTGATCCTTGAAAGAACATTCACAAGTTTGTGAAAATACGTGTGTCCTCATCCTCAGGCCACCCTCCACCCCCTCCCCATGATCTCCTCCCTGGCCTTGTGGGAAGAAAAGCAGAGGGAGGAGAGGTACGATGCCACAGAAGAGAGGCTCGCCCTGCCATTTGCAGAATGTGCTCCTGGATAATACAATATCCCAAGCTTTTTATTCCATGTTTGACTTCCTGCTACATGTGGCACTGCACATAGTTGAGGAACTAGCTATTGACTTCAGCCCAGGAATGCTAATGCCAATGATATTGGCTCTGAATATAATTTCAACACTCACTAACTGGCTTTGTTTTCAGTCCACAAGCATTCGTACTGTTAATTAAGGGGCTGTGCTCAAAAGTTATATATAAAAACATATTTTATTGAAAAGATTAGACAATTCATTAAGATAAAATCCATGTAAGGAGAGAATCCTCTTCCAGTATTTGGTATAGCCTGGAGGAAGGGCATATTATAAAAAACAATTAGATTTTGAAGCATTTTCTGAGTGGCAGGTAATTTTTTTTTTTTTTTAATGCAGTCAGAAACAACCCTAATGGAATATCTTGCACTTTAGTCTTGGCCGTGCTGCTGTTCATATATCATCATGATAACCCTTTTAAATGCCTTACTGCATAACATGCAACCAAGAGCTATATATTAACTTAGAATGCACATATAATTTTTATGGAGTTATCCCTGTGTTTACATTTTCTAAATGCTCTGAGCTTTGCTCCAACACAAATGCCCTTAAATCAAGCAGGAAACATGATACAATGGTCTGATACGGCTGTTTTCTTCAGTCAGGAATGCCATTTCCTGGTTTATGTAAAACATAGAGATTTCATAGATTCGCAGAGTATTGAAACTTTTATGAACTGAGGAAATCTGCAAATTAATTATTCTTCTTAACTGTCCAGGGAGCATATACTACTGGTCAGATTCTGGCCTGAGATATGGTGCACAGGAACAACTGAGTTTAGGTTTTAACTTCGTAAGTGCACTAATATACTCAAAGGAAGCTCAATTTGAGCATGAAAACAGCAAGTTACTTTAACTGAATAATAATGTTTGACCACTGGGTTTGAATTCTAGTGAACTGCATGTATAGGGTGCAGGTGAAGTGGTGAAAATGCTACACACTGGTTTGTAATATGTATCAATGTATTATATGACTATTATTATGTTTATGTTCCAGGAAGAGACTACAGGAATTACCAAAACAGAAGAAAAGGATGTTACAATAATGTAACATTTCACTGGTATAAAGCTGCACAAGCTTCTTACAGCTGTGCAAGAGATTGAGTGATGTTCTTGTATCAACTTGCCTAAGACCCCTGTGTAAAGGCTTTGTTCTTTGCTCAAGCAGTAGGGGCTTTCCTTTGTTTGTAATTTATCAGGGTTTTGTCAACAGTTCCAGATGTATTTTGGTGAAAGTCAAGGTACAATCAGCCATCCAAAGGGCCAGTTTATAAACTACACTGAGAGACATGTAGGACTGACGATCAGAGATGCAGGAGGAAATGGCAAGAGGGAAAGAGGATATTTCTTGTGCAGCAGTAAATTCCTGTTGATTATCTTACAGCTACAACAAATGTGTGGGTTTTTTTAGTAACTAACTTTATGATTTTAAAGGCAGGTGTAAGTATCCTATGCTTTAAGGAAGTCTCCAAAAAGGGTTTTAGCATCTCCTGTACCACCTCTCACCATTGTAAGTCTTGGCAAGGGAAAGAGGAAAGAGAAGAAAAATTAGGGATTATATATCAGCCCAGACTAGTAATTTATGTTCTTTCTATCCCTTTTATCCTCAACTATTGCCCATTTTAATTCTTCTTAACTCATTCCAGCTTCTCTGTGGAGTAAGTAGATACAACTGGATCTTTCACTGTCTGCACAGAGTGCCTCTGGTATTTCTGACACTGTCTGCAATTTGCCAAGAACCCTGATGTCCCATCAGGTCAGAGCTGCAGCTGTCCTCCTCAGCTGCAGGACATGGGTCAGTCAACCGCTCCCCATCGGCAGCCATTGACAAGGATCAGAGCCTCTGGGAGCCTGTCCTCGGTGGCACGGCACTGCAAATGGTACATCACTGTTTGGTCCTTCTGAATATGGCCTAAATACCTGTATTGGTGTTTTCTAAGAGGTTCCTTTGGGATTGCTGACTAAATGGAAGGTCCAGTAACCTCATCCATTGTGGTGTGAGAGACCGCTACAGCGATACTTATCTGTTAGCTGTCATTTAAGAAGTTAGAAGCACTATCTTGCAAGATGGGACTTGCAGAACTGCATTATTAATTAATTTATTTGTGATATGTTATTATTGGAATTTGGTTCTGTCCCACTTTGCTCACAATCTTTAATTTAGACTATGGCTCTTGGTTTGGTTATTTCACAGCATCAGCAAAGTTCTGAGTTTTTAAATTTGGAAATTAATGTGTTAGAAATTGTGACCGCTGTGCAGAACAGAAAGCTGGGGTGCACAACCACACTGCAACAGAGCCCGAAGCTGGAACACGCAGCCGTGCCACCTCTGATCAGAGAGAACAGAAACCCGTAGTATCCCGTACTAAGTAACAGAGGACAGGACCATGATCAGTGAAGATAATAGATCAGATCTTAGAAGCAGTACAGAGGCATCAATATGCTAATTTACTAATCAGTTCTGCCCTGCCATGATGATGGTTTTATGTTGCTTCTGGAGGTAGCTCAGACTTTGCTGTCTTAAGGCTTTCACCTGCATCACCTGTGCAGGGCAGGCCCTTGTCATTTTTTTCCCTAGACAAGGGAAAAAATACCTGAGGGCCTGGGTTGACTGTGAAAATGTTCTTTACACAATAATCAGACTTAACCAAATCACTGTGTGTAACTTATGTGTCTGCATATGTGCATAACAGAGCAAACATTTTTCTAGGCCCCCGGCACCTTGTCCTCTCAGCCCCAAATGTGCATTTCAAGGGAGTTCACCTTCAAGGCTTTTTCAAAAAAAAGCTAACTTTGTAATGTTCTGCTAAGAGCAAGCTGAAGTTCTGCTTCCCGGGATCTAAGAGCTGCCTCTGCAAGCAAGGGTTTGCTCTGCACACCTCTCAGTACGAAGTGTCTGTGTCTGTTATCATAGCTGTTAACCGAGCCATGAGCCAACACGTGAAGTCAGAGCCCATGTCAAAATCCTGCTTTGGCTGATGCTGTTTAGATTTGAGGCCACAGCAGGACAGAGAGTAAGGAAGGGTGAAAAACTGGATTGGAATTGCCCCAAATGGATTGTCTCTGGTATTCCAGGTGATTTGAATCATTAGCTTATAGTCAGATCGCTTTGTTGCAGCAATCCCATTTTTGGTGGTCCCTTGGCATTCCTGTAGTCTTCAAGGTACGGGATTCCACGAAAAGACAAAAGTCTGCTTCAGTCTTGTTAACAAGCTACCAGCCATCTGTTGGAGTGATTAATTCCTGGAGCATCATCATTTACGTGCATTTTAATTTTTTGAGGCTTAGATGTAAATTGTTTCTAGACTTTTTTTTTTTTACTATTCCAACTCCAAGCAGTGGAGAAAGTAGCAGTAGGAGTATAAATCCTGTAAATACTGTTCATAAGTTTATAAAAGCAATAAAATGCCTAAAACTGCATCTGCAGCAACCCTCAACATTGAAGTAGTAACATTTGTTGTTCTCTGGTGGTTAATATCTATTTTTGTCCAAACAATTCATTAGGTTGACTGCTTCAGTTATTTAACTTAATATTAGTTATGAATTATTTATTTTCTAGAGCTTTACTGGTATTCCATATGATTAAATTATTATTTCAGAGAACAATCATCAAAAAAATCAGTAGGCGGTTTAAAAGAAGTCCCAAACCAACAGTTTAATCTCAGTTAGCTGCTGGTATTCATAAAGTTCCCACACTTCTTGCAGGCTGTAATAACATGGAAACTTTACTGGAAAGGTATCCTGTGATTCAGCATGGAAAAGTGCATTCTTCTATATGTAATGAAACAAAATACCAGGTAGAGAAGGACATATGAAGTTATAAAAAATGCTGAGGTGGAAACTCTACATGGGCTTTCTGTATTAATACAAAGTCTTTGAGTCAAAATGGGTCAGGTGAATGAGGATCTTAATTTTTGTCCCTGTCATTTGGATTTTGACTTAATAAGATATGCTGGAGTTTGTCAGGTGGTGTTAGATGTGCTGCTAGTGTTTTAGGCTCATTATGCAGAAGATCCTAGGTTTTCTTCTCACACATGAGCAGGGAGAATCAGATTAAAAGAGGTTCTCTGAGTTGGGTTTAGATTATAAAAACTAAAGAACAGATGTTTGATCTAATTTTTATGCACCAGGTTTGGCAGGGTCTGTATAGCACTTTATGATTTTGGATCATCTCTAACTGTGGACAACTGGCTCTTGTTTAGAGTAGATAGCTTTTCAGTTTTGTTTTGTTTCTAGATGAACATTGGAGCCTTGCATGGGAACTTGATACATTTTCAAAAGAAGGTTTTTTGGGTTAGTCTTCTTTCAGTGCCTCTGTAACTAGAATAGAATAGAATATTTCAGTTCAAAGGGACCTACAATAATCATCTAGTCCAACTGCCTGACCACTTCAGGGACGACCGACCACAGGTTAAAGCATATTATTAAGGGGTAGCATTGTCCAACTGCCTCTTAAAAACTGACAGCCTTGGGGCATTAATCAGGTCCCCAGGAAGCCTGTTCCAATGCTTGACCACCCCCTCTGTAAAGAAATGCTTCCTAATGTCCAGTCTAAACCTCCCCTAGTGCAGCTTTGAACCATTCCCACGCATCCTATCACTGGATCCCAGGGAGAAGAGCTCAGCACCTCCCTCTCCTCTTCCCCTCCTCAGGAAGCCCTAGAGAGCAATGAGGTCGCCCCTCAGCCTCCTTCTCCCCAAACTAGACAAGCCCAGAGTCCTCAGCCGCTCCTCACAGGACAGGCCTCCAGCCCTTTCACTAGCTTTGTTGCCCTCCTCTGGATGCATTTATATCATTAGAGTGTCACAGAATCATAGACTGGTTTAGATTGGAAGGGGCCTTTAGAGGTCGTCTAGTCCAGCCTCCCTGCAATGAGAAGCGACATCTTCAACTAGATCACATTGCTCAGAGCCCCATCCAACCTGACCTTGAATGTTTCCAGGGGTGGGGCGTCTACCACCTCTCTGGGTGAACTGTGCCAGTGTTTAACCACCGTCACTGTAAAAACTGTTTTCCTTCTATCCAGTCTAAATCTACCCTCCTTTAGTTTAGAACCATCACCCCTTGTCCTGTCACAACAAGCCCTGCTAAAGAGGTTGCCCCCATCTTTCCTATATTCCCCCTCTAAGTACTGGAAGGCTGCAATAAGGCCTCCCTGGAGCTTTCTCTTCTCCACGCTGAACAACCCCAACTCTCTCAGTCTGTCCTTGTAGGAGAGGTGCTCCAGCCCTCGGATCAATTTTGTGGCCCTGATCTGCAAGTGAATGCAGGATATACACTGGATTAGCACCAATTTAGTACAAAGGAAGGCAGGAAGGCAGGAGGAGGAATGGGCCTTGCAAGGACCTCCTTTTCATCTCTTGGGGTTGCAGGCTGATGAAGTGAGAAAGTGAGGCCCATATTAACCCCCATCCCCATGCCATGATAAATGCTGAGGGTTATATCTGCCAACAACTGCCAATGGCTGTGGGCTTTGCTCTTTTCATTGCATTCTTATTTTCCACTGGGTGTGGAAACAACAGCTGCCAGAGCAGGGGATTAATGTCTTTGAACACCATCACATATACAAGAAAGACCATACAGATAATATGTGACTCGAGCAGATGCTGATAGAAAGAAGTGAGTTTTGGTGACTGATGTAATATGTAACAGCCAGCAGTCATGGGGGGCTAGAACAAGCCAGGGTGCTGCAGTGATAAGGGCAAGTGTGCAGCCACTGGCTGGAGGGAGCTTGTGCAACCTAATTCTGTCACCTGCCTAAGGAAAAGCTGGGGTGATTTCTGTGCCTCTGATGGATTATGTCTTCGGATTCTGCTGGAGGTGGCTTACTCCTGCCTTTGCGTCACAGGATATTGTCTGAAGAAATGAGGTGTCTGTATAAAGAAAACAAAATTATGGACTGGTGGCAGGGTGTCTTTACCTGAAACCCCATATTAAGAATCTAATTGCGACTGAGCCTGTTCTGTAGCATCAGTTTGTCCAGCTTTTTATGCAAGAACAACATTGAGACTTTGGCATTTCCTGCATTTACAAGATCTGTGATCTGCCAGCATGGCTCTGAGAAACTACTTGTGATTAGAAAGGAATGCACATGAGTTGTTTCCTTGAGTTTTCACACTCCAGTGAAGCCACAGGGGCAGGACCTGAAGACTGTTCCTGCATCTTGCTCCTGTATCTGGAGAGACACTCCAGACTTCACTCTGATGTCCTCCAGAGTGCTGGCTCATGCTCCATTTGCTGCAGGGTACGCTGGCTTAAACAAGGCACTTTATATGACAAGGGATGCTGCTAGAAAAGGCAGTGAAGACACATCTGGGTATGAAACTCATGCTTTCAGTCACTGCATGGAGCAGATGCAGTTTGTTCAGCAGACTGTCAATGCCACTTCAGGAAACATTATTGTCCATGCACCAAAAGGACTGAAGTCACAGAGGAACACAGGGTTGTTTCCTGCGGAATATTTTGCATGTGAAATGAAGATAGCAGAACATTGTGTACCAGCTGAAATGATCTATGTCTGATGGTCTGGAATACAGGGCGGCCAGTTTGTGGGGCAGCCGAGCAAATCTTAAGCCAAAAGACTGCTCTCAAGTGTAACAAGAGGATGCTCTTGTGATGGGAAGACAGAGCAGTGGGTCCTGCATCATGTCCCTAAACCCATCTTCCTAGTGGTATGAAAGGAAGAGATTTTTATACCCAGTCCAGGCAGAGAAGGATATGCAGAAGAGCTGCCTATGCATGGCAATCTTGGCATTAGGAAGACATCTGAGTGACTTATATCCGGAGAGTCCTGTCTTGCCATATCTGCTCATGACTGATCAATACTGCCATGTTTCCCCAATCCATACCAGCCCTGGTCTGTTGCAGCCCATCCCAGAGGGTACCCCAGCTCTCAGCAACCCTAGATGGATGCTGATGTAGGTTATCAGAGATGTTGCCTGCTCAAGCCAGATATGGTGCAGTGCAGGAAACTGCACTTGGGGACAACTGAGGAGCTAAGAAGAAAGAGGGGTTGTGGCAGTAAGTGCTGAGCCTGAACAATGATTGCAAAATCAGCCCCTCAGTTAGGGAAGTGAGGTCATGACCAGACTGGAAAAACCAGGCGTAGTGCAGTAATTATTATCGTTAATAATCAAACATAGCTGCACAGGAGCTACAATCATTAATTCCTCTTTTGCTTTAGGGGACATGTTTCTTTGCTGGTCTGACCCTCGCTGTCCAGCCACAAGAGAGACTTTGAGACCCACCTCTTTCCAGACTCCCCTTGGGAGCCATAATTCTGCAGGGAGCGGGGGGGAAGCTGTTTCTCATAGGCCCTTGCCCTAGTCCACATCCCTTTAAGCTCCTCCAGTTCGTTTTTTAAGACCTGCTGACACCACATTTCACCTGCTGTCAGCTTATAGCAGGACTGTAACTGTGAACTTGCTCAGCAAGGTCAGGAACTTGGTGCAATTCCTTCCCTTCAGTGGAGGCAGTAAGTGCTGTGTGAAACTACTGTTTTAATTCCCATCCTTGCACTGAGGTGGCCTCCATATTTACATAATTTCCCTGCAGAGCAATGTGCTTGTTCTGCTCGCTCCTCTGAGCAAAGCTTTGCGCAGACAAGTGGGAAGGGTAGGAGATCTGCTTAATGTGACTTCCATGAAGGTAGTCCTAATGAGAGTCCTTTGGCTGTGCAAGAGCAGGGAAGAGACAACTTGTGAGAGAAACATTCCTCTTTAAAGAGACAAACTCTTTGAAGAAGTCTTCTTTAATGGTTTAATTTTAGTATCCGCATTTACTGAATCTTGGCTCCAGTTAGGGAATAAAGGGATATTTTCTGATGACTTCTCTAGCTTTAAAAAGACAAGTTTAGGGATAGCTATGCAATTAACTGTGACTTACGTGTGTCTGTATAGCAACAGCAAACCTTCTGTGGAAGAAATTAAATTTCCTCCTGAAGGAGAGTGATTGCATAGATGACTTATTCAAATGTGTGGAAAAATTGCTTTGACATGTCCTACAGGAAGGAACAGATTCACATCAGTATTGAAATAGCTCTGGGTACCACCAATCTATTCACAGGTAATTGGATTACCTCATGTGTCCAGTGCCAAAAAGGGGCTGAAAAAACAATCCCAAATGATGGAGCAGATTTACACTGAATTTGATCTCTCCACATTTGGTAGCACTGTGCTGCACGAAAGAAACTCCCAGTTCCCACAGGGAGGGGAGCAAGAGCAATAGGCATTGATGGGAACTGCCTTTCCAGCCATGCCACAGATTTCTCCTCTGTCCACGTCATCACACCATGCAGAAGCAAAGGGAACTGTTCCCATTTAGGCCAAATGGAGTGTAAATCTCCTAAAAGCTGCCCTGCTTTGCAGCAAAATGGCTCCAGCGTCAAAGTTTCGTACAGTTGACAGCTCCCATCCACCACTACGGCAGCTGTGGGGACCTTGTGTGTCAGAGGGGTTATTCGCTTTGGTGCAGGCTTGTGGAGCACCTGATGGATGCCTGGAGCATGGAAACCGTCAGATGGTGGTTGTGTGCATTCTCACTGCAGTCAGGACACTTCTGGCTACCATTTCCAGTTACCGATGTCTGTTTCCACCTCGCTCCCTAAAGGCTGCTCTGATATTTTCATCTACACTTTCCTATTTCATCTACTTTGCCTCCACAGACCTGGGAGATCTGGCATTGCCAGATGAGGAGCTGCCATAGTCAATCATACTCAAGGTCCTTCTAGGCTTAGACTCATTCTTTTATTATGGCTGACATCAGGTTTTCAGGTAAGGCAGTAGGAATCTTTTACCTATGAGATGAGAGATCTTGTTCCCTAGCAGTCAGACCTGGAAAATGCGGTTTAGTATTCTCTGAAAGCATGGTTTTTGTCATTGATTGTGGCCATCTTGGGTAGTGTGATAACCATATGCTATCAAATCTCACTTTGAATTGTATGTATTTCCTGATTCTGCTTTTTCTCCCTGTCACTGAGACTGAAGTGTGCAAATATTTGCCTTAGTGTTTTCATCGTGTGCATTTTCCAGGACTGGTAGCAGCTGAAAATGTGCCGAATGTTTCAGGCCAGAGCCTGAGCCAGCAAGCTTGTGTTTGTGTGTGTAAGAAATTCAGCTCCAGGTTGTTAAAAATGATGAATGCCATTCACATCAGCAGGGACTGTTGATGGCTCATGGCACTGCTCGGTGCAAGAGAAGTGGAAGAGCAGCCCTTGTTCCCTTCTGCTGCCAGTCCCGTACTTTTGCCCGGGGGGGAGCAGCCTGGTTAACTACAGACACCAGCTCTTAGGTGAGGCAACCCACTGCAAACCCTTCACTAGTGGTGTGGAGAACCCCATCCAGACACCTTGTTGTTTGCTTTTATTTGTACAAATGGGAGGAGGGCTGTGCTTCCCGCACAGAGAGGGAAGAGAGGGAAGAGGAGGACAGAGATGGAAGGAGAAGAGAGCATAGGAAGCGATTACATGTGTTCAGCTGAAGCATAACATTTACTCATCTTCTGCTGTGCCATTTCCTGCCCCTTTTCATTAATGGAGGGCTAAATCCAGAACTACTCAAGTGCCGTCCTTGCTGTTTCAGGTAAAAATCACAGTCTTGCCTCACACATGACAAGTGCCTGCCTTTTGTTGCTGCTCATTTTTTCCTGCCTGAGCTCCCTCTGCAGCAGATATCCTTGGGGCACAGTTTGAGAGAGGGCCTTGTTGGTGCTGTACCTGCCTGAGTGCATGGGGACTATGCTCTACCTATTATTATTTAATAACGTGCAGTGGAAATTGTCACTTACCCCTCTGCAAGTACATGGTACCCCTACACAGAAAATCAAGTCACTGGATGAGTCCCTGCTGAAGGTGGCACTGCAAGCCTTCCCTGCCTAGGTGTTCCCACCCAAGGGGAAAGAAAATTGGAAGGAAATGTGCCATCCTTTGCAGCCATGATTTAGCCCAAGGCCAGCCATTTTGTCTTGGTCTGTGTGCCTCAAGGCACTCTGAGCCTTAGGTTCTACTTGCAAAGTGAATGAACTCAGGCCCTGACTGACCTACTAGACTCAGTGATGGCATGAGTTCTGGTAAAGGTCTTGCACAGTGAGGTCCTTCCCACTTCTGCTTTTGTCCTCTAGTACAAAGCCAAAACAGTTGCACCATTGCATGTCACAGCCAAGAAAAATAACTACAATCCTTGTGCAATTCAGAACTCAAGGCAACTGTTGTGCAAGCTCTCCTGTGGCTGCACCCTCATCCTCACTGTGCTGCTCTCAGCTGCCCTGCATCTCCCACTTGAAAGCAAGGTGGGCACACAGGGAAAATACTGTCATCTCTTTGGTCACAGGATGCATTTAGATAGCATGGTAAATGTCATAAAACTGGAAAGATGGAGTATTTCAGTACAGAGAGAGAGTGAGTGTGAGAAGTGGTTCACAGGCTGCCAAGTGCTGAATCACAGCTGTGGATGTATCTGCTGAAAGCAACTGGAGATCCCCTGCAGCCTGTGAGTGCACCCAACATGTGCCAACACACACATGCACATGCACACACATTTTCACGTGGACACAGACAGAGCTGGACATAGCCCCATGCCTGCTTACCAGCCTTTCAGCTCACCACCAGTAGGGCTGGTAGCATGGGAAGACAGCAAAAAGCCACAGGTGGGATGGCTGTGCCTTTGTTATAAAGTCCAGAGAATGGGTTTTCTCTCTAAGAGCACCCCAGAATACCATCTCCCAAAGCAAGTAAGCTCCATGCTGCACACTGTGATAACATCTTTGGGAAGAGACCTTTCTGCACCCTGAAATCTTCCCAGTGCACACGCTAGTTGCTTTTCTTAGGGAAATTGGTCCCTGTGTCCTCATCCAAATGTCATTTTTCCCCAAGTCACGTAGCATGTGGTGTGGTGTCAGCTGCTATTCAACCCCGGGGAGGTGGCATTTCAGTGCTCTTTCACTGGCTTACTTTGGTTTGACAGGTGCCATGGAAAGGTAAGCTGTTGGGATGATGGTAATGGTAATAGATGCCAGCTTTGCATGGCAGGTATTTTAAAGTCAACCACAACTGAGGCAGTTAGCAATTATCTAATAGAAATGAAGGTGTGCAAAAGCATCAGGCTGAGAAACTGCTAGATGGCTCAGCAAGGTTCCAGTGGCCCAAAGTCACAGAGATGCTTCTCCCCTGGGTACAAGAGGAGAAAAGAAACAGGGGAGATGCTGGTCACATTGCTTCACGCATGACCAGAAAGTGCTGGGTAGTTTTGCTGATGGCTGAGGCAGAAGAGCCTGTGCAGACCAGAGTCCTGCTTGGTGCAGTCAGAGGTCTGGATTAAACAACTTCCTTTTTTTATTAGGGACTTTACTGTATTTAAAATAATCATCCCATCTAAGTGAAAAGTCGATGAGTGAGCTCAGGCTGCACTCTGCTTTGCAATGGCTGAGCTGAGGATAATTACAAGATTACCCTGGGGGCTGCCTTTTTACTCAGATGGGTTTCAAAAGCCAAAGCTTCATGACATAGTGTGATGACTTTTTCAGAGACACAAGGTTTGGATCAGCCCTGGCTTGCTATTACACCTGCAGTCTGGTCATATGAGGGTCTATGTATAAGTGGGCGAACAGCAAGGATACTGTCAAGTGTTACTGGCTGCAGTGAGGCTTGGAGCTGTCAAGTTTCTGATAGCTCAGCTTTCAAAGTATCTTTTATAAAGATGTCTATAAATAAAATAATAATTATTCATACTAAAAGAGCATGTGGTAAGATAATTAAAATATCCAAAGAGAGAGCCTGAGATCATGATAAAAGGAGAAAAAAAATCAGGAAAAATCCAAGAACGAGGTCTCAAACAGCAGGTGAAAGCAAATTTCATCAGTCATCATCAGCTGTTACTAACAATAAAACACCTCCCCTCTTCTGTCCTCCAGGAAGTCCATTCCACTCCCAGATGCTTTCTGCTGAGGTTGGGCATTTTTCTGGTTCTGAGATTTCATTAGTATTCCTCCCATCTCGGTGTCCTTTCTGAGCTGTGGCCGTTCGGAGCAGAGATGCACTCCTGCTCCCCTTGCGATGCTCTGCCGTGGCTTACCTCTGCTGCTCGCCGGTCCTTGCTGCTGCACAGGACTGCAAGGCAAGGCCCAGTCCCCCAGTAGCAACTCACTGGCCTCTCCGGTAGCACCAGCAGTTTCTAAGGCTGGTTTATTTCTTTAGCTGGAACCATAAGCGAAGCCCAGATGTTCTGACCTGGTGTCAAAAGACCTTGCTCGTGCGGAAAGCACAGAGCACTGCTCACGGAGGGTCCTCCCCTGTCTGCCCGAGCTGCAAGCCGTTCCCACGGAGCGGCCACCCGCGGGGCTCGGTCCCGGTGGCCCCCCGGGAGGGGCTGGGGCGGCCGCCGTGGGGACCCGCCAGCAGCCCAGTTCCACGGGAGGGCACTCTTGTTCCACAGAAATTGGGCAGCGGGAGCATTTATCTTTCTTTTAAAAAGGCAGTTTAGCTATGACAGGTAATTTGGCACATTCCTAGTTGAAATGTGCCAAATGATTTGGCAGATATTTCGCATACATCTGAAAACAGGAGCACCTGCTGCTGGCCTACAGGGAGGCTGGGGATGGGGCGCATGGATTTTATTAGTTGCTAATTACAGGCCCTGTAACAAAACTCGTGTGTTGGATGAGCCAGCTGGCCCCTGCAAGTGAAGGCTCATCTTCTCAATGACGCGCAGAGCCCCTCACTTTAAAATCACTTTCTCCCAGGCACTGGCATCTTTTCAGCCATCTTGAGTGACTCCATCACTTTGTGATGATGAGGGGCATGATTGATCCAGGTTGTCAATCACATTATGTGACTGTGTTTGCACAATTGAATTGTGATGTGGCAGATACAAGCACATTTGATGCACCAGGGATAGAAGAGGTTCATGAAAACTTTACTTCATGCTCTGGGAATGTCTCTTTCCTTTTTATGAACCTCCAAAAGGGTCTGCTGAAGTCTAAGCTGAAGATGGAGAAGGATCCTGTCACTAACAAAAACTTTTAAAGTATGTATAGGCAGAATATAAAGGACCTTATGAGTGGACGTAATTGTGAGCATACTAGGCTTCTGTAACTAAATCAACTGATTTCCCAGGATTTATCTTAGGCAAGATTCTCAGATTAGGAAATGAAGTACAGAAGTTTTGGAGAGGTTGAAATAAGTCATTGTAACATGAAATATATGTCAAATATTAATGAAAATTATGCATTGAAATCTCTTTTTCCATGCCTATTTTCCTGATCAGGTAATCTTTTTTGTTTGAAAGATCAATTAGAAGTGGGACCTAATGCAGACAACAGTCTAGCCTACATGTGAAAAATCACTCTCGCAGCAGTAATCACATATATTGACAGAAAACAGTACCAGTGTCAGGCCAAACCCAGTACAGAATATGAATGTGATAACAGTTGATGAAGCAAGGCAGGTTTTGCTCCTTTTCTTGCTGTCTACAAATCTACAGGCAAATAACCAAAGATGTGTTATGTTTTTAAGCTAACTGAACTTTCACATTTCTTGCTTTGAATCACAGCTTTAGCTCTGTCTTAGGATACTGTTAACTTCAGGAATTATTTGGAGGTATGTTTGATTGTCTCACAGCTCATATCAGTGCCACCTTCAATGAAGTCTCATATGTATTTTAAACTATAAATATTTATTAAAATCCAAGCCAAAACCAAGAATCAGCTGAACACAACACAGGAGAAAAGGCAAACAGTAAGACCAAGCAGTGAGGGTATGACTGCTCTTGACAAAATTCCTGTGCTCACGTATGGGGTCAGAGGATGGAGAGTCCCTGGGTGCAGCAGGCTGTGCCTGTGTCAAGACCCTGCAGTACCAATCTGGGGTGTTATTTATGTTCAAGTATCAAATGGGATCACTTCCAATAGCATCCCTCATATTTTCATGTCACATCTGTTCTTTATAAATTATGTTCTCGCCCAAAATGCCTTCTCTGAATGTCTATGGAAGAAATCTAAGAAAAATTAAGACTTCCATCAATGCAAGCAAGCATGCAAAATCAAATGGAGCATGTTTGCTCATTTTAAACACTGTCCCACCCTCTGGCAATGATGAAGTCTTGCTCCGGCAAAGCCTTTGGCACGCTTTTAGCTCTTGGCCCAGCACTGACAGCATATTGAATCTTGGGGGCAAAAGAGCTACATTGGACATCACTGGCTGCTCTAGGTGTCCCTTGGGGTACAGGAGATGGCCCTGGGAGTGCCTGCCAGCCCTGGGCATCAGAAACCGCCTTGGGTATGGGGTTGGACCAGGGATAGGATGGGCAGGCACAGTAAGGGCTGGCATGCACTGCTGGCCCTGGCAATGCCTGGTTTCTTTTCCTCTGGTCATTCCTCCTCTCTGCCTTCCCTTTTATCCAGAGAACACAGAAAATCTGGGCCTATAAATTTTTCAAATTGTGTAACAGGAAACCAGGTGCAATTTCAGGCTGTAACAATTTAAAATGGTAAATGCCGCTCATTAGAAAACCTGTAACTCTTTTTAATAGTTTGAAAGGTTCAAAATAAGGGATTTGATGCTATCTACATGGAAAGAGTCATCTCTTTCATTACTTTTAGAAGTTGATTCAGGGTTTATGTAGTGTCAGGCCAGGCAAAGGCCATGAGCCAGCCACAGAGGAGATGAAGAGCAGGGCTGGCCACAGGAGATCCATCTCCAGTCTGTCCAAACAGAAGTCGCTGTCTTGGTGCAAAGGGGATGCCTGGAGGAGTACATGAAAAGAAGTTAATTTTTAGTTCAATAATAGCTGCTAAACAGATGCCAACCATGTACATCCAGTCAGGTTCAGCATGACAGGCTTATTTAATGCAGCAGATCAAAAGAAGCAGTCTGCAGGCACCAAAAATTTTTTCTTTGCTCTTGAGGTCATCCATATCTGAGTTCGAGTTTTGAGGGGACAGAACTCATTTCCAAAGACCAAAGCAACAAAGCTTCGATTTCTTGTCCATTTTCATTTTGGGAGCAACCAGGTTAACTATTCACACTCTCCTCCTGTATGTAAGATAGAAACTAATCTGCACTTGTAGTAGACAACACGTAGCAAGGAAAGACAGAGATGTAGCATGCAATAACAGACACTTTGGATTGGATAGCTGTGTGCTGTGAGAATATAGTCCTAATTTAAAAAAGATTAAGGGAGTAGGATGTAAAGAATGGCTCCGCAAGCACAGGAGGACCGTCAGATACCCACCACCAATCTAGCAGTTGCTGATGTAGAATATAATGTAATTAATCTATCTCTCCTTATGTTATATTTTGGGAGAGGAAATTAATATTTTTACAGTTGTGGACCTGGAATAAACATAAGCTTAATTATTGCTGAAATTTCAAGCCCCATTTTACAGGGTATTTTCAGTCTCTTCACCTAATATAAAAGAATTTTTCTTAATTTTATATCTCACCTAGCATTGAGGAGCAGGTGTTACTGATTGTACTGCTGAGAAGAAAGAGGATGGCAGAGGTGCAATACACTTGCTCAGCTTTTTAATCATGACATTTTGAGTTTTCTCTGAAGTCTCCCAACCCATTAGGGTGTCCAAAGCACCTGCTTCATCCATTAGGGAGCCTTCAAACTCTCTTCTCTTGCTAAAGGTCGGCCATACCAATACAATGATTCCAAAAAACAGAAAATCTCAATTGGGCCTGAGGCAGTGCTATTCTATGAGTCTGAAATAAGGCAGTACTCAGGGGAGCAGGAGCTGTGATCACTGCCTGGCAGATATCCCTTGACCAGTACAGGAAAATCCTCCAAGTTGCTTTGATCTTGGTTTCCACATGATGAACACACGTTTGATCCTACCTCCATAAAAATCCATTGGCGTTTTATTTAATATAATGGGAATATGATCAAATTCTAGGACAATTGAACTGGGTTTGTCTTCCTGGTAATTTATGATAAAGTATAATTCAGTTACTATCAAAATCTACTGCTCTTTTAATATATTTTGTTTCTTTTCTTTTATTTCAGGTTTTCGTAATGAACAGAAGATGACAAATATTTATGGGGAAGGTGCATGGCAAAACTCTGAATATTTCTACTGTTAATTTTTAAACAATTGTTTTCACTCCACTTGGGAAACAATGAATTAATTAAAATGATATCTTTATAATTATAGCATTTGAACAGGGCTTGATTTTATGACCTTGAGACAGTCACAAGGACTGGGTCATCTGCACCATTTTATTAATTCCCTCTGCATTCTCTCTCAAGCAGAATTATACATTTTATTATTATTTTTCTTCTTGATAAAATCTCTAGACTGATAGCAAAATAGCTAGAGAATAGTGCCTGCTGGAGTTTCAGAATTATTTTAATTTTCTTTCTCAGGATAAAGAGTGAAAAGTGGCATTGAATTAATCCATTCTTGAGAACATCCTAAAATTATAACGAGGACAAAGTGGTACAAAATGTATTCATTCTCACGACTTTTTCATGATTGTAACCAGAATAGCAAATGGCAAAATGTATTAATTCTTATAATAAAAACGTAATGAGGATAGAAGATGGTGCAAGATGAATTAATTGTACTGGGAAACTTATAACTGTGAGGCGTGGTCTTATTTGAATAACATCCTGTGTTTCTGTAGAAAATGCAACAAAAACTGTTGTGGAGGTACTAGAAAGATACTAATCTGATCATGTTATTGTAACAAAGTAGTTCCTTTTTAGAAACAGGGTAGATACATATATGCTAAAGAATTATGAATCTGGTACAATGTTTATTAATCCTAACACTTTGCAATCTTGTTAAACCTGGAACAAGAAAAAGTCTGTCTAAAGAGGGAAGAAAGTCTATAACAGTGAATGCCAGTGAAGAAAACACTGAACCTGGGGAAGAGGCAGTGGGATGGAAACGAGGGCCAGACTGACCTTGTGGGTATTGCTGGTACCAGGATCCTGCTCTGGCTTGAGGGCAAAAGTTCACCATGGATTATGGCAGATTGGAATAGCATGTCCATAACTGCCTTTTACCTGGGATAGGCTGCCAGGTGGCCTTACACCCCACTGAAAGGTAGGATTGGCCTATCGGAAATGGTCAGTTCGTCTATGGGCTCAGCAACTATTTTCCTGTCTCTCCAGTGGAGGAAACAGTTGTGGTGACCAACATTCCTTCCACTTTCATGGCATCCCCACTCAAAGGCAACAATCTTCAAGCTATTTCACAGCAAACGTGCACCTCTGCTTTAGCACAGCATGGCACAAGGTGCAGCTCTGCCACACAGTGCAGCACCATGTCAGATAGCTCTGAGTTGTCCCTGTACACAGCGGGGTGCCTATGCAGTTGCAGGAAGCGCAGCACTGTGCAGGGCTGCTGTGGCTGCAGACCATGGGAGATACCCAGCATGGCCAACGTATGGGGCTGTACAGCCACTAATGAAACCTCTATCTTACTGCTTAACCCCTGAGCAGTGTTGCTCTGATGCACGCCCACGTACTGTTTCTGGCCACTAAGCTGGCTTGCAGTGGTGGTGATGATCCCATTGTACATGCTGAGGAATCCCTGCGTGATTTCAGAGGTAGGCTTACCAGCAGGACCCCACGTGTGCATATGCTCCCAGCCATGACATATGGGAATAGCCATGGCTGGGTGGCTTCACACCCCACTGTGTGGCGACAGCCCTCAGCCAGGATGGAAATGCATGGATCTTAATTTCTTCTCTCGATCATATTTGACAACAGTGCAAGCGGAACACCACCACAGTGAGGAAAGGAGCACTGTGGAGACTGAAGCTACTGTCATTTACTTGGTAGGGTCGGGAGAAATCCTAAACCCATAATGAGTACAGGGATTAATCCCAAAAGGACCTATTTCCATGACAATTTATGAATCCTTCACAGTCTTAAACTCCACACTGGTTGTGCACAGCTATTATTCCATGAAAGGAAAGGATTTAAAATTGTTGTTGGTGTCTCATTCTAAGAGTTTGGAAGACAAGAAACACTTCTCACCCTGAACGGAGCAAGCAGAGTTTGTGTGTCTATGTGTATCTATGCAGTTTATAATTGTGATCAGATGGTGATAACCATCTTATGACAAAGGTAATGGTGGTCTTATCATCACTAAGTGGAAGACCAGTCAGGCTGACTGTAAAAACCAAGTTATTCCTGCTTCTAGTGCTGTTTTGAAGAAAATCCTTCATGTTCAGCCACTTAAAATAAAGCAGATAGCTTTTAAAGATGACTTAATGATTAAATAAAGCTGGAAACTGGCTAACAGTTTCCCCCGCAGGGCTTGTACTCTGCTAGTGTTGTACTGATCACTTTTCAGAAAGCTGGCCACCTCTAGCATTCAGCTGTGCTGCAGGAACGCCAATTGTAATTAAACATGTTAAAAATACTTTTCACAAGTCATGCAGGGTGACAAATACTTCCTGTTCTGCGAACCTGTGAAAATCAAGGCAGCTCACCTCCCAGAATTTTTTTCCAAAGTACTGTTTTATTTTTAATGAGTTAGAAGAAGAACACTCAATTCTTGTAGAACTTTCTTCAACACTCTCCGATGCATTTCCACCAAAAAGGGAAACCTCATTGTCCCAGTTCTGTAGCAGGAGAGACCAAGTCACTCTGCAGCCTGCTGACCAAGCCCACTCCTGCTTTCAGCTTGGCATCCAGCCGAGACCCTTGGTCCACAAGAACAACCTTTCCTAATTATCCATCACCCTGACTATTGACAGCTAAAAGACAACTCTGTTGCAAAAATGATGCAAAGCATAAGGGCCAACTAATGACAATAAAATAGTAAAGCAATGGCAAAAACGGAGGGAACTCACCTAGCATTGACCAGGCTGTGAAAGGCTAAATTCTGTAGCATGTAGTTAGCTGAACTACAAGTGGCTGTACCACAAGTATTCTCAGCAGCAGGGTGGGCACATATACAGTGAACAAAACCCTCACTCTGCCTTCAGCCACAAATGGGAAACACATGTGGGTCCTGTGTAGCACATGTTGAGATGCGCTAGGAGCCACCTCAGACAGCTGTCAAGGTGTTCCCCAAGACATTAACCTGATCTGCTCTACCAGGATGACTGGGTTGTACAGATAGATCACCCAAACTTCCTGCTTCACGTGAGGATCGATTTCTTGACTGTCAAAGCAAATTTCCTAGGACAGTGCTTATTGTCTACTTCTGAAATACACTTTTATGGTGGTGATGTGTAAACAGCTGGGAGATTGGCGTATCATTCCGGCTAGACCTGTTGGACTCATGCATATTATGACAGACCATGACCATAAAGGCTGCTTTGTTTCTGCTCTGCTATACACATGGGAATTCCTGTGACAATAAGGTTAAGTCCCCAGTCTTCATGCTTCAGGGACAGATGTTTACTTCTTCAGGCTGAAGGAGGTTTTTAAGCAGTCAGAAGCAGTGTTCATATGACATAAGCCCAGTTTGCAGGTCATCAGACAAAAGAGATGAGCAGATCTGGCCATTTTTTGTAATGTTACTTGTTCATGAATTATGATTTTGGCCTCATTATCTCTTCATTCATCACCCTCCAGTAAATTTTCCCAGTCAATGAATTCTGTGTACTGTGAGTTAATGAAATGGATCTGATGATGTGGCTGTCTGTGATAGTATCAGGCTGTCTGTATGGGCCTCTCCCATCCAGTGTTCTAAGGTTAGGGTAAAAACTCAGCCTACTCTCCTAAAGCCCATTAAGAAATTTAATTTCGGAATCACCCAGGGCAAAACCTATGATTTGTTTTTCAATATTTTTTTTGACAGGGAATGTCAGAATTCTGATGGAATAAAGGCTGTCAGGTGTCAACATGGGTCAAAGTTTCAGAAATGAGGTCTAATGCCTGCTAACATGAGAAGTTCCTCCTCACCATTGCCCTCAGTAGCAATAAGGAACATTAACTGGTGCCATTAAGTATCACATTTTAGGAGGCTTTTAAAAGATAACAGACAGTCGTGGTTGATATCTGAAAATGAATACTGATGCAATCTTCTCACACAGTGGTTCTAGGATCCCCTGCTGATGCTCCCAGTGACTTCATATTAAACTGTGAAGTAAGGTCTCGGGCCCTCCATGCCTGGGCTGCAGATCTGTGCTTGTCAGCATGTTTACAAATTTCACACATTCTTCTGAGGCAGTTTGGCTCATCACAATTGGTTTATAACACCTGCGGTACTTCATTTACAGTACCAGTGTAGCTTGAAAGAATTAATTTTCTCTCTGTGATAGTTGTTAGTGTAATTCATGCTTTGCTTTTAATTGCTGGATCAAATTACTTAGAGTATTCTTTTGTGCATCACCCCACAATAGGGAAGTCCAGAAAGGTACCTGTATGCCTGGCTTCTCTAAAAAAGGGGTGACTCAAAGGTAATTTGCTAAACAAAATTTTCTTCTGTCCTCAAAGTGAATTTTTAAGAGGCAGGGGGCCAAATAAATACAGTGCGTAAATGAATGCAAATCCAGTAAAATTAAAATGATTGTACCTATTTACCTCTAGAATGACTGGCCATCTCAGCTCAGATAAATAGAGTGGCACTGTCTGTCTTTAATGAACACTGGCATTAACATTAAAGGGAAGATGCTGAAGCATAATTAAGAGTTGGCATTTAGCCATCTTGCAGGACAGAGAACAAAGGACAGGATCTACTGCCTCCTTTAGCTGGTTTCTCCGCTTTGTGCTCGTCCAGGTGTGTCTGGCCTGCCCACCCTCACCCCTCCTCACTGTGTCAGAACTAGGTGAGCAGATAGCATTTGTGGTATCTACAGATCCCCTGTGCCATGGGAGGATGCTCACTGGGGTGGTTTATCTGGGCAGCACACAGCATGCTGCCTCCAAAGTCCCAAAGCACATGCAGCAGAAAGCTGGTGGGACGTGCCAGTATAGCGTTGCTCCTCCAGTGGCAAACTCTGCCCTTGGCTGCTGAGGGCTGCAGGCTCCCACCACATGGAGAATTGTCCTGACCCTGCTCTTAATGTTGTTGAGATGAAGCAGACGCACTGAGGTAGGAGACTCTGGTCCTTCATGACTACCCCTTAGATAAATGCCTTATACCTAAAAAGTTAATTAATTTTAGAATAACTTACTAAAAAGCATATAATGTATTCCTGTCACAGCTAAATGTCATCCCCTGTAAAAACAAAAGTATTTCGGCAAATAAAGAACCTGTAAAAATAGCACTTGAGAAAGTATATTTTTAAATTTCCACTGATGTTTATTTTTGAAGTCCTGAAATTTAATTCATGTGTTGAGTAAATACCCTTCAGATATCTTTCACATCACAAAGGGTAATTTTCTCTTCTCTTCTTTTGCAACATCAAAAATAACTATAGCCATCCCTTCAGACGCTGATGGGTGTGTGTTTCCCTGTAGGACAATGGAAGGGTGAAAACAGAATGGGGAAAATGCATGTCACATCACGGCTCCTGAGAAGCATGTATCACACTGTCTATTTCAGCATTGCAACATACTGAGTTCAAAGCAAAATGGGTTCATAACAAAGGGGCATTTGCCATAGTGTGGTACCATAAGGTCTGCCAGGATTAGTGTCCTGTCAGTGGCAGTCCTGTTACAAAATACATGTCAGTTCCGGCAAGTATAGGAATTTTATGTCTGCTAGCAGTTAAGTGGTAGCTGTATGAATATATAAAGATGCTGTGGCTGAAGTAGAGCATTTGGGTAGCAGTAAATAAAGCAGTCCCTTTCTGCTTCCTAGGTAAATAATACAAAAAACCAGTAGGCGTAAGCAATGTTAAAAATGTCTGTGGCACCAGGAAGACATGTAGCTTCACAGCAGGGATGTTTGCAAGAAGGAATAAAAAAGGAACAGTGAAAAGGAGGGAATGGGAAGCAGCTGTGCTGGCCAGCCAGCCTCATATTCGAGTCTGGTGAGGTCAATAGCGGTGGCTGTTCATATCCCCCACAGCCCAGGTTGCTGCCTCATGGCCACCTCTACAGAGCATGCTCCTACGCAAAAATGGAAGCTGAATTGCACTGCAGAGACAACATATCCTTCCTCTTATAGAAGCAGGAGGCACCTCCATGCTGTGCAGCCATGGAGCCACCAGCCAGCTTTCCCCAAGGCACTGCCAACAGTGTAGCTGGGGCAGTGGAGGAGTCATTGTGCCTTGTAAGACCCATGCAGGAGATGAGGGAATATCTGTGCGATTAATCTGCATCAAGCTGCATCCACCCACAACTGCAATGTTTGCAATAGCCAAGCTGGTTATTCTAAAGCTAGCTCAGGCCTGTCTGTACAAACTGCAGAACAGAAATATCCTGCAGGCAGCTTTACTTTAAGGTATATCTGTCTCTGTTTTCCAGCTCATAATCATATTGCAGAGTGAATGGCAGGTCTCCTGGGTTTGCTAAATGGTCCTTCACATCTCCTACCCATTTAAATGTATGGGTATCACTATTTGGCACTACTTTTTATTGTAGACTGAGAGCAACTTTGATACAGAAGATCAAACAGAGGTACAAGCCACTAACAGTTTTACTTAAAAGAGGTAGCTTCTGTCTTTTGAATGGACAGACAAAGCAGCTCAGTAACCCTTACTGTCTAGGGGCAAACGGTGTTGTTTTTTTCTTGAGAATCAAGTCCCTCTCAAAGAAGACCACCCTTGCTGTCATACTGTGACCTTTTAATGATAATCTCAGCAGAAAACTCAATATGGCTGGATGCAAAACCCAGCCTTGAATCACAAGAAAGACTGTGCAGAGGGCGAGAGCTGGATAGGAGCAGGAGGGGAACAGGGGAATAGAGGGCTACGTTTGGGAAAACTGGGGACTAGTGGGGATGGTGAAGCTGTGCTTCTGTTCTGCCCTCTACGATGTGGGTAACAGCGTAAAATGTGACCTCTTGAAACCCAGGCATGAGAATGCTCAAATTTCTGTGATACTGGGCTGAAGCTGTTCAATATGTTGACCAATGGCCTAGGTGGAGACCCAGAAGGCACCTCCCGACCCCAGCAAATTTACAGATGACACCAAATGAGGAAGAGTGACCTCTTAATTTACTGTCTGGCCTGGGAAATAATGCCCCACTACAGCCTAAAGTTGCCATTCATACTTGCTTCCTTTAACTGAAGATAAACAGCTTGACTTCCTCCAGTGCGAAGTTAAAGGCCAAAGTTGCCTACATTTCATTGTGTGTCAAAGTACATTTGACAGAACACAATGTTGCAGCGGGCAGGGACAGGGAACAGTAGCACTTCAGTCCAGAAGCACCTTGAGGTTCAGACAACTGAGGGTGTCAATCCAGAAGACACCAGAGGTTCAAGCCAGCAGCTGCTCCATAAGGCTTAGCCAGGAGAAGTGCAGAGTTTGGCCACCAGGCAGGGCAACGTGAAGCATGGCAGAGAATGAGAAGCTGGGCCACCACCCTGCTGAAGAGGACCCGGGGGTTTGCAGAGGGCTGCAGGCTGAACTAATCAAGCTCACTTGCTGTGAACAAGTCCAGCTGCATGCTGAGCTGCATTAGAACAGTAACTTTTATCAAGGGATGATTTTATTCCCTTCTACTGAGTGCTGGTGAGGTCTCACCAAGGATAGAGGCCAGCTCAGGAAGGATTTGGAAATGTAGTCCAGGGTGGACAAGCCCAAGGAGAGGCTTAGGGAGAAGGTGTTCAATCTTACAAAAAGAGGGCAAAGGGGTGATCTAAGAAGAACCTACAACTACCCAAGTACTTAAAAAGACATAGCCAAACACTTCCTAGAAGTGGAAGATTATACAGAAAGAGGTAATGCCTACAATCTGCACCTTGGGAAAGTCAGAGTGGACATTAAGAGAATTGCTTTGCTAGGTGAAGAGTGCCATGTGGGAGCAGGCTATCCAGTGAGGCTGGAAATACTCCCTGGAGGTTTTCAGACTGGAAGGGGTCAGTGATAATGGGTGGTTAAAATGCCACAAAAAACAGGTCTACTGGCAAAAAAACGTGTAAGAGTAAGGTATTAGTGTTACTTCTTAAAATTCAACTTTTGAAAGCAGCTGTACTTGAAATGATTTTGCATGGCTCTGGAAATGCACAGTAGGGATGCTGCACTTCAAGAAAAGTGTGTGCAGGACAAGGAGTGCCATGTCAAGCAAGGTAATGCTCTGTCACAGGTCTTTGTGCTGTGCAGGAGTGAATTTCCAGCTCCCTGCTGCCTCCTCTCCTCCTGTTTGTGGGGAAGGGTAAAAAAAGCACCTGAGGGAAGGGGAAAAGGGCATCCTTAATGAGATTCAGGTTTGACTCAGGCTGCAAGCCTTTTCATGAAGCACTGAGCATAGGGTTCCCTCCTTCCATTGAGAAACAAGAAAGACTTGTTGGCCATTCAACAGCACTTTGCATTCCCACCACCTTGCTGCAATCTGGGCAGAGGTTTGATTGCTGCGGGGCACAAGTGAACCTTAGGTTTGCTTGCTCCATCTTGTTCCCTGCAGTGGTCAAACCTCTGCCCAGGAGGCAGCAAAGCAGCAGGGCCAGGGACCTACACCAGGTACATAGGGCACTGTGTCCCAGGCAGGTGAGCATCCTGCCCAGGGACCTTCTCCCAAGATTTGAGGATCATTACTGAGAGATGTCTCAGCAACCCAGAGAGGGCATTGCCTACTCGTCATTTCCAAAACTTCTTCTTGCATCCTGCTGTGCAGTTTAAGGTGTAAAGAGTAAGCTTTGGGTGCCAGCTTGTGGGTTTTTTTTCAGTTTTCAGTGTGGAGGCACAGCAGCCTACTGCAGTAAGGGACTGAAACAAGCATGGCATCCTACCTGGGCTGGGAACAGAGGAGCTCGGTTTCTATTTGACAAATACAACCATTCACTGGGGCGTTTTTTATTTTTCTAATCAGGGGAGCAAGTCGCACATTACACTGTATTTTCCATGTCCCCAGGCCCATATATATATTCCAGCAGCCTTCCTCAGCATTCCACATTATAAAATCAATCTCTATTGAAGTAAGAGGGGGATATTTATTTTTAAATTTTTTTAATAATGTATTTTGTGATTTGTTATAGCTCTCAGTATTGTATTATTTATTTATTGTGCCTATAGGGTGCCCTGCCTCATGGTAATAGAGAAGCTACAGGAATTACAGACCTAAGCAAAACCAAGTTCAATAATTTTGCTACACTGTAGGACTTGGTCCAAAATTAACAAAGGAGCAAAACTGCAATGCAACAACAATACCAAAATGGTTTGCTCCCAAGTTTTTATGAACCCAGTGGAAGTGAGCTAAAAACCCGAGAAATACCAATTATCAGTGAAAGCAAAAATTAGTACTGGATCTTCATATATGTCACAAGGTTTTTCACAACTGAGTTATCTGCAATGAGTTCTTAAACATTAATTATAAATTTGCACAGAGACCTGAATGAAACAAGTATCAAGGTTTTCTTTTCCTTCCTTTCTTGCCTTCTCCTTGCAAAGATGATTCCCTTTCAAAATACACTCAGAAGTCTTCAGCTCAGAAAAAAAGATCAATTTATCTTGCAATCAATTTATCTTCTGCATTCGTTAGGTTATGTGTCAGCCCAGTTCATTGAGTGGCAAAGATCTCACTGACTTCAGTAGGCTAGTGTTTACCTTAACCAGCTGAGTTAATTCATTGCTGAAATCTGAAAGCTTGAAAAGCAGGAGTCTTGGGTCTTGCTTTTGGTGTGCTAATCCTCAGGGAAGTTATGGTTATAACTGTTGAGGCGTGACAGCTACAGCATGCCTGCGTCCTCGGGCTTGGCTGCAACAAATCCCACTGGCAGCCCAGGGGCCACAGCCCCTGCTTTACGTGGGGATGGTGTCAGTGATCACACTCTTGGGTGGCAGGCGGTGGAAGAAAGCCAGATGTAGTATGTGTTTACTCATGACAACTGTACAAATCCTCATCTGATCTCCTTAATGGTGCACAGGATCTGATATAGAGGGGAGTTGGAGCTGCTAGGAATGAGCATCTTACTCTTTCTCTCAGGAAATATTTATCAAACTTATCAAAGCCGATTCAGGTGGAGCTGGTTCACATTTCTCAAGGTGTGACCACTTAGTTTACAAACTTCATTTCTTCTGGCATCTCTCTGCAAAACTCTGTGCTTAATTCCCTCCTCGCTAGATCACCATGGAGAAACTTTTGGCTGAAGGGTCTTCTCTCCCTACTGCTTCTTCTCCAACTCTGCGAGCACTCCTGGCCTTCAGAGGTACATAATTTTTCAGGGCTATTTTCCTGTTGCCATGACTCCTGTCACTGCCTCTGGGCTGCCAGCTGCCAGGCCAGCCTTTGGTGAGGGCCATACTGCAACACATAGCCCTTCATCCCACCACCAGGTTTCTGCCTGTTGGACTTTTCTAGAATGAGAGAAGGACAAATTCTTTGGTTTTTTTTTTCCTGTTTTCTGGATGTTGTGGTTTAACCCCAGCTGGCAACTAAGCACCACACAGATGCTCACTCACTAACCGCCCTCAGCAGGATTAAGGGAAGAGAATTGGAAAGGTAAAAGTGAAAAAATTCATGGGTAGAGATAAGGACAGTTAAATAATTGAAATAAAAGAAAATATTATAATAATATAAAAATAACAGCAACAACAATAACAATAGTAATAATAATAAAAATAGTAACAAAAATGAAAATAACAGAGAGAAATAATACCCAAGAAGACAAGTGATGCAAATTAAAACAATTGCTCACCACCAACCAACCAATGCCCAGCCAGTCCCTGAGCGGTGGACCCCCAGTTAATCTTCCTCCTAGTTTATTTCTGGGCATGATGCCATATGGTATGGAATGTCCCTTTGGTCAACTGGGGTCAGCTGTCCCAGCAGTGCCCCCTCCCAGCTTCTTGTGCACCCCCAGCCCACTCGCTGGTGGGTTGGGGTGAGGAGCAGAAAAGGCTTTGACCCTGTGTAAGCCCTGCTCAGCAGTAACTGAAACACCCCTGTATTATCAACACTGTTTTCAGCACAAATGCAAAACATAGTCCCATTCTAGTTATTATGAAGAAAATTAACTCTAGCTGAGCCAAACCAGTGCGCTGGAGTTGATGAAATGGTAAGTGACTAGGCAGGAATTAAAAAAATCCAGCAGTGAAAGGCTCAGCAATCTCAAGCCTTACTTGGAATAGTTACAGAGGGAAAAACACCCTTTTATTGCCCTGCAGGAATGGCTGCCTTAATTAGACCTAAGCGGATCTTCCAAGAAAGCAATCTGCAGATCACGGGTTTATTCAGTTGGGACATCCTTGACACACTGTGTAATTGTCACTGAACCTTGACATTAGGGCCCTGGTTTTGCCTCATATGGAGGAAAAACTCACCAGTTTTAATTAAGTGTTGCCTATAGGCAAAGGGAAGAAATCTGAGTAATACTCTTCATTTTGTAAATCACTGATTGACGTCAGGCAGCCAGCAGTGATTAGAGCCAACCACAGCTGGCTCCCTTCTAGCCAACCAAAAGAGTTTCAGCTCACAAAAGCCAGCTGAGTCTTCAGTGGGGAGAGTTTCATCCTGGTGCCCTTCAGTGGGAACTGTGACTGGACTAGCCAAGATCTTCATGAGTAAGGTGAAATGCATCCTCTGCAGGGGCAGAGCAGTGCTGTGCTTTCTGATCAGATGCAGGAATTTGGGCTGGGAACGGAGACCATGCTTTGTGGTGAGGGCTTCCCAGCAGACCTGCAGGATGGTGAGCTGCTCTGGCAGCTGGTATCAGTGTGAGGGCTCACCCCACCCCTTGCAGGGCTCATGCTCCCTCCCCATCCAATAAGGCCTGCTTTCTAACACTGCAGTCCTCTCCAATACTGCTACATTACTGATCTGGATTTTGGCCTCAAATGCCACCAGTCTGACTGAATGAGGGGCTGTATCACTCATACCCAGCCATAACTGCTTCCTTCTTGCATGTGGGTATTCTGGTTCTTCTACATCTGATCGCCCTTGCACCATGACACAAGGACATAAGAAATGTCCTCCTAGGTCCAAGAGAGTGTTCATCCCTCCCCAGATTCTGTCTTTTGCAGTGCATAGATGCTGCACTGGGACAGCTTGTGAGCCTGGCTGTGATCTGCCTGGCCAATACCTGCATCTACATCCACATCTCCACAGAGTGCCCAGCAGCCAGAGCTGTGGTGGTAGGGACACTGCAGGGTACCTCCCTGCACAGCTCTTCTAGCACCTCTTTAAGGATCTGTTTTCCACTAATTTGCCCAACCCCACATGGGGCCCACCGGCACTGTCCACCTCCATCACATCTTGTAGCAACAAATCCTACTGCCAATTGCGTAGAAGAATATTTTCTTTCATCTGCTTTAAAGTGATCCCCGTCTAGTGCTGCCTGATTCTAGTGTTATGAGAATTAGTGAGTAACAGTTCTGAAGTCACCTTTTTACTTCCTGCACAATTTTGTAAAAGACATTGCTTACTTCCATGGCTGCAAAGTAAACATCCCAAAGCAATATTGGAGATTTCCATCCCCTTTGTTTCTTAGGTGAGACTCCACTGCTCTTTTAAAAGAAGAGCATGTGTTTTAAATCTGGCTTTTGATATCCAGTGGTATTTTCAGAAGGTTAGCTGCTGAGTTTCTCACAGGTACTTTGTACAATTAACAGCTGTGCCTGAGGGAAAGGAATTAGCTACTTTCCTAGCTTACGTGCTTGTGAAAATACTGCCAGGTACACACCTGCAGTTTTTAGACCCCAAATGCCTTTGAAAAAGCTGAGGTCAGTTTTGAAAGCTACCCATGGTTGCTTTAAGCTGTGTAAATGCTTTTCTTCTAGTAACCAGTCTCACTGTGGTTTTGAATGAATCATTCAGAGACTGTTCTCATTAGTGCTTCCCTGTCATGTAGCCCTGAAATGTGTGGCACAACCTACAGGAAAGTGCAAAGCATTTTTTATGCCAGTCTTCAAAAAATCTGGCCATGGATTTGATGGCATCACTAACTAATCTATACCAACATGCTCTAAAGCAGCGTAGAAATCTTCAGCAATCTGCCTCAAAAATCTGCATACCAGTTTCTGCCTCTGGAAACCAGAGCCAGTAAAGCAGGCTGACCCCAAATGTACTGTATGCATATTAATTTGCCCAAGTTAGTAAGGTGCTTGGGGATAAAAAGTGTTATGAGGACTCTGGGAATGGAGCCAAAACATGACTCCCTGATGCAGTCTGGAGTATTTCTGTGTTGCTCTAGCACAGGAATGATCTTTACATTTTCTTAAATCTGCTGGCTGCCTGTGTTGCTTTATTTCATCTTACTTGTTGGAAAACAACTTGCTTAAGGCCTTGAGTCAGCAATAAATTAACTTTTTTAAACAAAAAACTTGGCACACCCAGTAGATCAACTGACCTTTAGCCCTGAACATAAAATTGAGAAGTGTATTATTATTTTCTTTGTGAGGCAACAGGCAGCTCTCTGCTCCTTTGCTTTCTCATGTGATGCTGCTGGTGTTACTCTCAGCTAAGCTATTACAGTGCCACAGTGGTTCAGACTCTAAATAACTTGTAGGCTTTTTCTCCTGAAGCATGATAATAGGTTAAGTTCACTTCACAATTGCTAATTTTATATTATTTCAAAGGATGATTACGTATTTATGTGTGGTTTATTACACAAATCTAGCATGATACATTATTTACTCAGTATTAACAGTATTTATTATTTATTATGATACTGTATTGATATATATTATTTCAAGCAAGACTTTTACCAGTGTTGTTTGTTGATTCCAGTTATTAGAGTTAACATTCTGCAGAGTAGACAGTACTGTCCTGTGGGCTGAAGCAGCTGAAATCTAATTACTTTAGCCAAGGAATGCCATTCACATTTGCCTTAGAAATATTTTATAACTTGGGGACAGATTGAGGTTAGCTCTGCCTGCGTATAAATGAACAGAAGGAGAAATATGTGATAGCTCCTCTTCCCATCTATATGGTGTACTTCTGTAGAGTCCCTCAGTCCCAACTTTCTTCTTCTCTGCCTGCAAGCCTGGACAGACCCACAGACTGCCACAGCTGCTACAGATGTCCAGGGAGATATGGACTTGGCCATCCCCTTTGTTGTGCTCCCTCTGAGGGAAGCCAGAATCATGGTAAACATATTGCACAAGCCCCACTTGACTCTAGACACTGGCTGGTATCACCAAGTGGGTTAGGGAGGTGGTTTCTTGAAATGACATTGCTGTGGCAGCCAAAGTTCTAGCTTAGAGGAGGTTAGAGCTTCACAGAAAGGCCTTGCTGCAATAAATTATCTTGCTGGAGAGCAGAGCTACACCAACAAAGGCAATTCCAGTTCTCTGTGGCTTAACCTCACCAACAGACCACTTCTTTTGGAGAAACAGACTCTGAAAGGTCTGCCTCTGAGAATATCTGCTCTTGGGTAGATCAGAAACAAACCTTTTGTGATTATGAAGGGCTGGAAGGCATCGTGTAGCAGAATAGGCCCATCTTCCATTCCCACCCTGCCAAATGAACTGCCAGCCCACATCTTCATACCTAAGGCCATTCCCAGGGGTCTGGTTTGCTTACCTGTAAGTGGATTTACCTGACCTTCTGTATGCCTGTCTCCTTTCAGCTCCTCCACCCTGGTCCCCATTTCTCCATGCCGTCATGCTTGGCTTCCTCCTTATTCCATGACCTCTCATTGCAAGAGGCTCTGGACTTCACTCTGAGACCTCCTTTGCTCAGTCCTTGCTATTTGCCATGCATTTCTCACTTCTGGTAAGTACTCAGGCCATGTAAACCTTAAAGAGAATAGGTTTGGTGCTCCTTACCCTAAATAATCTTTAATGGAAGGACTGTCCCGGGCGGGTTTCAAATATAATCTGAAGCTCCAAAGACTTTAGTGGCCTAAGTTGCTTTGTTCATCACTATATCAAACCTTTCTGCACTGCCCAACTCCCCTTATGTCTGTAGGGCGTACTATTTGTGTCCTGTTCTCTCCATCTACCCTGTCTTTGTCTGTGGTGCCCCGTATTCTCCGCAGTTGACTGTACCCAGGCCTCTTCAGAGTGCCAGCTTGCCTCCCCTCTTCTGCTCTTCCCAGCTTGCCTGACTATTCACTCTCCTTTGGTTTTGCTGTCTGCACCTGAGACACTAACACTGTCTCACTTCACCTCTGCAAGAAAAACTGTTGCGTATCCTGGTTGATCTTCGTATTTTCTTGACTCACTCCTACTAACTGGTGGAAAAACAGCTGTTTATCTCAATTAAATTTTGATTGGTAATTATCATCTACCTGTCACTATTATTCAGTTTCTTCCAGTGTCCCCTTCAGCTATTTTCTATGCTATTTTTTCACCTGGTTTCCATGAGAACAATCTCACTATATCTCCAGACAGCCACCCCTGCCATATATCTGATTCCTGTCAGGAAAGAGCAAATAGAGAGCTGTTTACTCTCAGGTAACATTTGAATTTGGGGCTTCAACTGTTCCAGCAACACTCAGATGTGGTGAGAGTCACCTCCTCAAAATATATCTGGGACCCTCCACATGCCCATATTCTTCTGTACCATAATAAAGATAAGTCTTTCCCATAGCATACTGTCAGTCTACACCCTGCCTCTCTAGCTGAACTAAAGCTTTACAGACATACCTCAAATGTCCAACTGTAGCAGGGGCCAAGGACAAAGAGATTCTGTGATTTGGTGGTGCTCTGGTGTCCTTTCCTTTGGGACAACAGCTAGTTTCCCTGCAAATCCCACCAAACAGCCTGCCTAGTGGGCAGCTGGACTTCAGACATGACTCCTTGCTCTGTTTTGCAGACTGGGCTTGTAAGAGCTTCTTCTGGAGGTTCACTGAGCCATTCACTTGCAGTTTCCCTGAGGCAATGAGATGGAAGAGAAGGGGCTCCTCCTCTCCTCTCCTTGGCATGGAGAGGCAATGGGTCAGGCTTTGCAGGTGTCTCAGCTAGGGCAGCCGAGTGACTGGCAGCCTCTTAGGAGCCAGGGCAGGAGTGTGAGGCATCAAGATTTTGAGCAGCAGTAAAGCAGAACGTGGAGATCTGCCAGTATCCACAGGGCAAAGAAGGTGCAAGAAATTAAAGATAATGTAATTTGTGTGAAAGATAGTACAGAATAACACTACGCTACACACAGTCTCTGAGAAAAACAATACTAAAGGACTGTTCAATTCACAAAGTTGTCCCTCACCAGCCAGCAAGAATATATTTAAATGGCATTAGCTGGGCTTAGCATTTGTGGAGAGCTTCTCAAAATTAATAGTTCAGCTTTTGCCAATGCATCAAGTCTTGTCCACCTACAATCTCATAACAACATCAGTAATAATGTCTTTAAAACATGGTGGTTCAGCTGGTGGATTATCCCTCTGTATGGAGATGCTTGTTTCAGTTCTGCACCTACTTCAGCTGAGGGATGTAGTCCTTACACTGCAGGGGAGTAATAAACAGCTGGCAGGCAGTACCGACAACTGCTCCATGTAGGTTTGTGAGAGCGTATCCTAATTTCATCTTACATCTACCCTGAATAGGAGTACATGATATGAGGTGCAGTGCCTGTGCAGAGGTTTGCACCAGTTAAGTCAGTTCAGTGTAACCTCAGCAAATATCATTTAAGAAAAGTCCAAGATACAGCCACAAAATCTTTGATATGCTTAGTCAGAGTCTTATGTAGTACTGCTTATTATTAGTTATTACATATATGAGAGCAGTGTAAAAAAAGAAGAGGCAAACTTCATGTTTTCAGGCAGCTAGTGGACACAGTAGCTTCAGCTGTGCTGCAATAATTACCATGAATTCTAGACAAGAATTATATGAAATATTTTATCAGAAAAAAACAGGAAGCATTGCATAGTTTTAGCAAGGTTGAGTAAGAAATTGAGTCTTGTGTGATCTGGAGGCCTGGTCTGGGTGTGTCTGTCTCTCTCCTCTTGGTAAATTCCCAACTCATTGACCATTTTCCACCTCACCTGGCTGAAATGAAAAGACCTCAGACATGAAGTCTCTAGGGATTTTGTGAAAATAAGCAACAAGGTGGTCAGTGTTGTTTTCTCCCACTCTTCTTCACCCAGGAAGCACTTGTAGGTGAGTCTGCTGTGTGGCAGCAGAGGTGGAGGAATGGGTAATATAGCAGAAGGCACTGAGAGGAGAGGAGAAGCTGGCTATTAGCCAGGGCAGAGAGACGTGGTGGTTCCCAAGAGCAGAGTGTGAAATACATTATTTGCATCTGTAGAGCAGAGGAGGTTTAGGAGAAGATAGGAAAGGAGGGTGATTTTATGAACCTTAGATGAGTGTCTCTTTCAGACTGAATCACTGCCTCTTTGCCTCTGACCTGTTCTGTCTTGGAGTTTATTACTGCTTGGTCAGACCAGGTGAAGGAATGACAGGCTCTAAAACTCACCCACTCTATCCAACTCCATCAGCTTGCTTAAGAAAAGGTACTGTTTCTCCCTTCAGAAGTGTTCATATTCCATCTTTAGACCTACTGCAGCACTGTAGTTAAATTGTTGGCATCTTCTTTTTCATATGCCATATGCTGCCTTATGCTCTCACTGTGTTTTCAGATGCTGTCAGCTAGTGGACTTAGGTTGAATTCAGTCTGTAATCTGGAGACAAGAATACATGTGTCCCACATGTAGCCCATTAAACTATCCAGAAAGGGTTCAGATAAAATATTTGGAGGAGCAAGCTTCTTAAATAACTTGGTGCTGTGGACAGGAACCATCACTCATAACTAAAACAGAGGGTATGATGCTTGTGCAAATTTTGGGGTTTTATTCCCTGATTGTTACATTGGTGGATTTTCTTTAAAACCTGTATCTTCTCTGCTCAGTAACTTCCTATTTATCTTCATGAGATGTATTTGTTCCAGACGTTCCTGGGGAGGTGCAAATGCCCATGCGGAGATGGGCCAGTTCTAAGAAGGACAAACAGGGGCTGTGAAGGAGACATTGCCACCTCAGGGAGCTCCTGCCTCACATTGAGGAGATATTGTCAAGTGTATTCTGTTCCCGAACAAAGCTTGTTGATGTTTATGCTTGCTGTTGTGTTCATATGGTATGTGATTCTGAAGCTAACTTAGGTGTATACACTGACATCCACCACTGAATTTATTGGTAGTTATACTTGCTCCAGATTGTTTGTAGATTAGGGGCAAATTCCTGCCCTGGAAGGAAGTTGCCATCACCTTCAGTGGAACTTCACCACAGATAAGTGACCATCAAAAATACGTTGAAAGCCCTGAGAACCTTGTTAAAAATCCTAAAACACCATCATGTTTGTCAAGTACAGTCAGGTCTGGTTAATCACACCCTGTCCAGTTTTATCAGTCTGAAAAAAAAATGTCAAATCTTGTTCACATGTCCTATTAAACCAGTTTCGTCTTTAATCTGTTGGATGCTTAGACAATGCCAATAAACCAAGCACGATTTAATCAGCTCTGACTGTTCTGATCTGACAAGCACCTCATTTGGAGGCTGATTACTTGGCTCTCCATAGAATATTCATGGATCCTACAAGACACTCAGCTCTCCCGCTATACTTGCCAGAGACTTCTGCTAGAATTATAGGACTTGTTTCCTGACACATATAGAAGAATAATATTAGCTTTTTCAAATGCTTTTAGGAGTAACAAAGCAGAATCAAATAATGATCTATATTCAAACAAGCTTTTCAAAACTTATGCAGACTGTTTGTTGTCTCTTCAAGCATGGAGGAGATTCCCTTTCTCCAAGGGATGGCTGCTAAGGAGCTCTATGTGGGACACAGCTCTAAATATTCCTCTTGTGTAGGACGCTCACTCGATGATCAAAGGCATTCATAGTTAAGAAATTTAAATTTTGCACCTCTTTCTAATTTAAATCTGAAGAGCCACTTGAATGCCAGTGGTACCATTCACTATTTTTCTGCTACCATTGTTGCTTGCTTATGTATTATGTGACCTTACCTGTCTCAGGTTTGCCCAGCTTGTGTATGTTATTCAAAATCCTTTGAGTCTCCTTATGTAAAGAATGTTGACTGAGGGAGGAAGAATAACAGTTTACAGAATTATTTGCAAATGTGGGTCACCACTTTTGCCTGGATTTTGCAACTGAGTTGCAATATTTGATCATTTCATATTTGGTTGATATAGTGTAATTATAATCTTATTTATTTTGACTTTACCTGATTCTTTCTAATCATTAGGAGTTTCACTACCAGCTGCTTCAATGTCTGCTGTAGCACTGGTGGTTTTTAAATGTAACTGGGTCAACTTCTTTTGTTGCCAGATTTCAGCTATGAATCAAAGCTTGCTCTCTCAGTAGCCTCTCTCTAACTTGCTTGGATTAAAACCTTGGCATGAGGTATGTGTGGATGGTGCTTTTGCAGAGACCCACAGCCCAGCTGGTGAGGGCCTGGGCTGGGAGCAGAGAGGGCTGCACTGAGTAGTCCTCACCACAACTGTGACTCTGCAGCAGCTCCAGGCAGGAAAAGCGGTGAGACAGTCACATCCAGCTAAGCTTCAAGTGTGAAGTGATCCCCTCTAAGCCACTGGGACTACTCATACATTTAGTTACATGTGGCAGAGGAGTTTTTCTAGGGGTTGGAACTTCATGGTTTTGGTCTGAATCTTTCTAACAAATCCACCAGAGTCAATGAAAAGATCCCTGCTGCCTCCCACTTTGCATATATGTTCAGATGTATGCTTTTCAACCGTTAGCATTTTTGGTGAAAAATAGAGGAGTAACATACTTTTTTATTTTCTGTTAAGAACTAGATCCTTAAAGGTTTAGCATTAACAGGTTAAGCTATTTCAGTGCAAATAAAAAAAAAGTTTATATACAGAACCATTCTAATTGGTAAACCTACTTTTTACTCACTCATATCACTCCAGAGATCTTGAATTCAGGAAATTCAGGTTTTGCCTGGAATTTGCTATGCCAATTCTCTTTTGAGCAGGCTATACCTTTACAGGTAGAGGGGAAATGATCAGAAGATCACTATCTACTGTCTTGAAATACTATCTAAATGAAAGCAGAATTGTTACAAGAATACAGACATATAAGCAAGCAGCCTCCCATCCCAAAACCATGTGTCATGCTTAGTTTTCTCAACATTTATGGAAGGTAAAATTACTAGGTTTTTTGTTTCAGTGTTTTTCTTCTGTTGAAGACAATGGAACAATCTTCCATTAATTTTGTGGGAGCATGATTTGGCCCTTACTGGTTTTATTTCTCTCTTTTCTCACCTCTTTCTTTTGCACAGCCAGCTTCCATACAAAGGATACAGCCTGAAAAATAGCACCTTGACTAAAGAAGAAGAATGATTTAAAAATTAATGAACTATTCCTTTTCACCGCATACTGTACTGTACACAGCTCTGAAAACTATAGTTCCCTTTATTTTAATATACCAAAACCTTTTTTTAAAAGGTGCTACTTTCCAATTTCTGTTCTTTTTAATAATTTAACAGTTTTAGAAGATGCTGTAAAAGTAATTTACTTCTTCGTGTCTGTTTCTCCACAATAAAACAGTTTCCAGGCTTGTTTGTTTGTTTCTAACTTTGAAAAGTGGAAATGGGACTGTGTCCTCTGGTTATGCAGGTTTCCCGTAGAAGCTGTCTTAAGAACTCATAGCTGAAAATACCAAAACATGTCACTTAATGTTAGTATAACAGATGAAAAGGAAGGAGCAGAGAATAACCCCCAGAAGCCTCTTTCCTGAATTTCTTTCCTCTTCCTGTGTGTCAACCCGGAGAGGCTGTAAGACAAGAGAAAGACATACTGGTGAGCCAATGTTGTGTTAAACTGCCTCTGCATTTGCTGCTAAAGGTAATTTCAAATTAGGTTATTTGACCTGAAGAGGAATCCGATAGCAAAAAGACCTTTTTTTTCCCACGGTGCAGACATATGTCCAAGTAGCTAACTGTAGCTGATACTGCACCCTCCCTTGGGGCTGGCTCTGACAACCTGCAGCACTCACTGGACCCCTGCTCATCTCCATCGGGTTTACATAGTGATTCCTGTAAAATTATACTCTTTCTGGGAAAATGATGTGACCTACGTCTCTTTCAGCCACCACCCCATGTTTTTAAGGAACAGAGTCCTTTTTCCTGCTGCTGAAGGACTCTTTTGCTGTCTTCTCTCTACTGTCTCTCTTTTTTTATTCACAGCTTTCTCCTTCTCCCATGCTGCACCTCATAACCTTCTGTCTGCTCCCAAAGGTGCCGCCCACCACTTTAATTCAGAAGTTAATAGCTCTGCAGCTGCCCGCAGGGTCATAGCCTAACCCTGCCTCAGGTCCTTCCAGAAAGCTGGCCATAGGGTGCTAAAGCATCACTTCTTTCCACACCACCAGTCCCCTGCCCAAAACTCAGGAATGAGGCTCCCATTGTCATTGAACTCACTGCTGTTTACATTGCGTCACTCAGTGTGAAGCTACAAGCTTTCTTGTGTTGTGCCACCACTGTTAATGCATTAGTTGAAAATGTCATAACCAGTGTGTTCAACCCATACAGCCTGGTCCTGTATTGCAGCAACTCAGTAAAAGCGTCATTCCAACAGACTGGCTAGATGAGGCTGCAGCTGAAATCAGGTCTTGTTTCTCTGCTCATTTTCTTTGCACCTTCTTTCACTGGTCGATCTGAAAACACTTCTTTGCCTGTCCTTCTATTTCCAACTTTTCTTTCCCCAGATGTCTGGACTTCTCACTTGTCTGAGCATCATCCAAACATGCAGGCAGTGCAGCCTCCTCCAGCAGCATCACTGCCCAGCAGTCCAACACTGGCTGCTGTGCAGTTTTGACAGACCAGCTCTGCAGTAAGGACCTTCACTGGAGGGTTTGTGGCTCTGCTGCAGTTAGTGTCTTGCCCATGGCTGTGGGAAAGCAAGCGCTTGTATGACAATGGCAGGTTTTGCGATCATGGGTGATACCACCTCATCTCTGCAGCCCCATGGCATGTAACACCTGTCCCACATTGCAACAACAGAGTCCTCTCCTGAGGACCCCCCTCAGTGAGGGCAAGGCCAAAGTGCAGTGGTAATGAGCTATGTGCATAGTCCTGCCCACCATGGGCTCAGTCATGCACCCAGCAAAGTCAGCTCTAAAACCACTGGTAGATGGAACAGGATCCTGCTGGATGTTAAGAGACAGAAAGTGCATAATTATTATTCTATGCTTTGGAAGGGAAAATAAAAGCAGTTTCTGACAATAACAGTTACTTTATGTCCTAGCTGGTAAAAGAAACGGTATTAAAAATGCACAGAAAGAAATGAGAATACTGCTCCAAAAGTCTGACTTTCATACAGGAAATGTCAATGGAGACTACTATCTATTAAGTAGAACAACACTTGTCATAGCAGATAGATAGAAAAGTTTATTTTGAAAGGTCGAGTTAATGCAGTTGTTATCAAAAGGCATTCTAGTACATACTGTTCTTCAGCTGAGGGACCACATAAAAACTTCCTGAATAAGTACAGCAAAAACTTCAAAATGTCTAATAAAACATTGAAAACCATTTAAATATTAAGATAATGTGTCCCATTTTCCTTTCAGCTGTGAAAGTTGCATCAATGACATTGCACTGCTATGGTAGAGAAGTCATTTGAGCGGGGTTTTTCAATTATCTTAAAATGGAATAGAAGCAGAATTTGTTAAACCACAGAATCATAGAATAACAAAATATATTTTAAATTGGTTGGGTCAGTGCCAAATTAAAGCTAACAGGAATTTTTTGATCCACCCAAAAGATGTCTCATCTAAACGATTGCTGTCCCTCTCCACATCAGAAGTGCTTGTGACTCATATCCATTTCCATTCTTAATCTCATATATAAGCTTTAATCGTTGGCTTCGTAGTTCATAACTAGTTGCTAATATGAATGTATTTCATATGTTTTAAAACTGTTTCAACTTGTACAAACATTATACAAATCCCTTCCCATGCTGCACAGCGTAAATAGAAGCTCAATAACCATAATACCCTAAGGAAATCTATGACTATAAAAAGTTCCTAAATTTTTTCTTGAATAGGATACTCCAAAATATCCGAGTTGTCAGGGAACACATATTCCATCAACTCTGAAATAACAAGCATGCATTAGAAAATTCCATTTCTTTCCAATAAGAAAACTTTGAAATGGCTGTCTAAAAGCTATCTACATGCTGAAAGAAATACAACCCCAAATTTCCCTACTCTGGTATCTGTAATTTAGCAGTGAAATCATAGAAATTTCTTTCTTGCAATAATACATTTAAAGTAAATATAGAAAATAAGCATATTTGTTGCAGAGTGTATCCAGTAATTTGAAAAATGATAGTAAGTCACTTGGGCATCACAGCATTGACAAAGAACAGAAATGAGGTGTCTCCAAGAAATATATAAGAAATACGGAAGGAATGGCAGCAAAATCATGTCTTGCCCCCCTTTTCACCTGCTGTGATTTCTGCGGTGGCTGGGAAGTCGTGAGAGCCTACAGGGACCACTACAGTTCCCTGAAGAGTATTTGCAATAACGCAGTTGGCAAAGGGACACATTTTGGTTAACATCTATACAAAATGCCAGTTTGTGTGGCAGACACTGAACGTCACCAATGAGCAAAGGGTTAGCTCAAGGTTTCATTTTCTCCCCACTCTTCCCCACTGTTAGTGATAGGTGTACACCAGCTCCTGCATCAAAATTATGTGTATGCAAAGGGTGTGTGTTGTCATACTGCTTGCTCAGGTGTGCAGGGCCAAATGCTGGAGCGGTATATGGAGCACATGGGAACATCCAGGAGCTGAAGCAAAGAGGGCCAGTGCTCTTTTTCTTCTCTTCCTTCACATCATCTTGTTTTGTCATGTTTCATGCCACCAATGACCAGGCAAGATCCAGGAAGGATCCCACTGAAATTAACCTCTAAGCCATTGTTGGGAGTAAAGTTAGACCTAAATGTGGAGAGGCAGAAAAGCACACAGTGGTGATTTCTTATGTTTCTATAAATTGTTGGACCCAAAGCTTGGGGATCTCAATACTTTGGGCTGAGCTGAGCAGTCCCAATTCGCACTCCCAGTTTGGAGCTAGGAGGGATATCTCTGGAGTAGGTCCTCTCTCACTAGGCAATTACAGCCCAATCAAAACTTCAATTTAGGGCCTGAAAAAAGATGATGTTCAGGGTCATTATAACAATCTATGTGTATAGAATTGTGAAACAGAAATTAAATTAGTTTGGGTGTAAACAGCCACTGATGGCCTATACTGACAATGCGTTGCTGGTTCCTGTGAATGGGACCAAAGCTAATGGAGAAAAGCCAGGTCTATTCATGGAAATGGCCCTTTCCACATGGGCCTCGTACCCCTGTTATGGGACTGGGACCGGTTCATTTCCAGGACTTTCTTTTTTCATTCTTGAAACTACTTACTAGCATCTGTTGCATTCATGCACCAAACATTGGTTAAAAAAAAAAAAAGGGCAAAAAAAAGCATTGCAGTCTGTTGAGTGTATTATATGAGTTTTAAGGATTATCTACTGTATTTACACAGTTGACCAGTGTGAATACAAGAGCATGGCTCTGGCTTTGGTCTGCTGGATAAATAAATGTCAATGTTTGTATGTTTTTGAAAGAGATTTATTCTGGCCCTCTGGTGAATTTTGTGCTAGTTAAGAGCAATATTACACCACAAGAAAAATCTTCCATTTCTTTAAAGTATGAACATAAATGATCTTTAAAAAACCGTTCTTGCCGTTAAACTAGGAAACTTAAAAATGACATTGTATCTTGGTCTGAACAAAGGTCTGGGGGTTGGGCAGCTCTGAAGCTTCTGCTTTTGGATGTGGTTGTGATGCTTTTGTGGTCCTTGGTTTTAGCTGCCCCAAAAATCATTAGGCCTCTAGTGCAACTCTGCTGCACCTGTGTAAGACTGACCACTTTTTACCCAGAATAGCACATTAAGAGCAAAACTCAGGCATTCCCGTTTTGGTAACCAGTTCTTCACCAGACCAGTCAGAAGGCTGGTCTTACATACTTCTCAACAATTTGATTATGAAATCTGATGCAAGAGAGGCAGTGGGAAATGTCAGAGCCAGGACAGGAAAGATGGAGATACCTCCTTCACTCACTACATGCATTCAGAATACCACAGCATTTTTAAGGTGTCCTAGTATCCTGTTTTTAGATTTGCCACATTTGTTGGCAGGAGGTATAGCTTGATTTTAACCAGCCATGTAGAAGTCATGCCAACTCAAGTCAACTCATAAAATTCAAATAAAAGCTTTTCTTTCCAATTTTCAAAACAGTCAACAAGAGTTTAAAATAGATGATGCCGGAGAAATGAAATAAAACTACTCCTAGTTTGCATACCCCTGAGATCAAAGGTCAAATGTCTCCCTTAATCTAACTTTTTGGGAGACAGTTTGTGCTCCAATGACAGCCCCTAGCGCACCTTAGAAAAAGGGGTAAATGTGCCCCTAGCACTGGTGACTCACCATCTGCATTTCACGATCCACTACCTTTATTCATTGAAACTGTAATTCAATATCAGTTTGTACATCAGTAGCCTGACACAAACATCCGGATAGAGTGTGTTCGTTCCACTCATTACTGGCTTTTGGTGGAAGCAAGGCATGATGGTGGTCCACAGTTCTGTGCAATAATAAGTTTGGGGTGACTGAGATACAGCAGAAGGAAAATGGCAGATCTGGGGCTGAGAGAGAAACAGCCGGGGGTCACCCAGACTGTGTGGGTAACACAGTGACTCAAATGAGCCTGCTTTAATGAGGCAGGCTTGCGGTCTCCAGCTTGCCCTGCATACTGACGTTGGGGTGCATGATGAAGCTGAGAGCTGGTGTGGTTCGGAAAGCTGTCTCAGGGGCCCTGTACTGCTTGGGCACCAGATTGTGCCCATCTGTCCACCTAGATGCTGACAGTTAAGTAATGCTGCTACAGAAGACCTCTGTGTGAGGTCTGCAAGGGCCCTTTCCCCAGGGTCAGTTTCTACTGGCCTTCTTGTTGGGATTGCCCCTGTTTCCAGCAGCTTCCACTTCATCTCCCTGCAAGAAAGTAAGAGCTGATGCTCAGTGACAAGCATCTGACTAGAAGTACAGGACCTCACATCAAATCTTCCCAGCCCTGTTCTGTAGAAACCATTGGGGCAGGGAAATAGTCAGACCCTCTAAAACTTCCTCTTGGCCTGAACATGGGCTTTACTGCTTCACCACAGGCACCACACCACCCAAAATATTGGCCTGAGTGATATGAATGCTCTAAGGGGTCTAAAATCCATAAAATGACAATCTCACCTCAAGACAGTGGGTTACATTTTGCCTTTCATCTACAGTGAAAATCCTTAACTTCATGGGTAGCCAAATGTCACACTTCCTCCTGTGCCTGTTGCAGAGAAAGCAAAATGTGAGAGGAAAACTTCCCTGTTTAAGACACTGTGTAAGAGAAATAAAGTTGTATTGGGCTGAAAGCCAGAATTTCTAAGAGTATCTCTTCCAAAGACTGTTGCTAATATCTCCACAAGACATCACCGTCATTACTGAGCTAGGCTTTACGCTCTTCTGCCAGGGAACAGAACCTAGGTCTCTAAAGTGACATATCTAAGTCAATTGCCTCTGTGTGCCAAATTGAAAGTCCCAATTACACGATCTGTGAACCCAAGTCTAATCCCTACACTGAGAATATAACCAAGGTATCCTGATACCCAACATTACATGCAGCTTCCTCATAGCTGATATACCTCTAGGATGCAACATATGGTCTGTGGGTTTCTAAGGCTGCTCTGCATGCTGCATAACCACCTAGGTGCTCCTCTGTGTGTTATCTACAGTATTTCCGAAGGCTCCAAGTCCATTACTCCCATCGGATGGAGCAGAATCTCATAGGCCTTGGAAATAAGCTATTGGTTTTTTCCTGATAGGAATAGCTCCTATCTTGGAATAACCCTCTGTATCTCTGTACGTAGACTGAAAACTTCATTCAGTAGGGTTGTTATGCCATCTTTCACCCTGGCACATCTAGACAGCCAGTCCGCAATCACTGCATGCTCACCAGTTTCCTCTGCAGCTTCTCAGGATGAGGAGTGTTAAGCAGGGCACTCTGATGAGCCCTCCTGCTGGCACTGGGGTCACAGAGGTTCATGTCTTTCACTTTTCTTCAGCTGGCACCAACTGTTTCTTAAAGTTGAAGGTAAAACCAAAAAAACAGCAACGTAACCGCGGTGCAATGTTTCTGCAAATACGCAAGTTAGCTTCTTAAGGCATTTGCAGCAGACACCACACATAGATTTGCAGGGAGGTTGGCAGACCTCCCTTCGGATCAGTGGAGGCAGCAGACAGTTGCTTGTTTGGGCCTGAGCACCATAAGGCATGGAGTGAAAGGGCTGAAGTTTTATATCCCCAAATCCTCAGTGACTGAGCAGTCCAGTGTGAGTTAAATAAAGAGTGTCAGCCAAGAGGCTCAACTTTGACAATAAATTTCCTCAGTTTCATGAATCTAAAGTAAATCAGACTTTACAATGTACACCTTAATGTAACTTTAATGCAGTTTTTGTACATTAATTCCCTTCTGGTCCAGTCCTTGTCATTAATATTGTCTACTGGCAAACAAAGAAGGATTTCTTAAAAAGAGAACCTTGCCAGCTGAGGAAAATGTTTGATTTACCTTGGTGTTGCCAAGCATTTTTGTTTGCATTTTTCAAGGATATTTGAATAAAAGTATATCTCTACAAATCTAATTTTGTGGCCAGTGTCCCTGCTTGCAGTCTTGCACTGTACCTATTAATTTCAATGTCTGCAATTAAAAATTGCAGGAAATATGTGCAGGATTAATAGCTCCGTATTTTCATTGATGAGTTCTAAACACTGATCAGTAAAGGCTTTACAGAACTGGCTTTCCCTATGATTTGTTTTGCCTAGTGCCAGATTTTGTCCAAGAACCTTGTTCAGCTTATCACACACATTGGTGTTTGTAACAGCTATATTGGCACAGACAAGTTATGGGCAATTTCTGAGTCCTATGGCTGTGCTGGTTCATTGTACAATACTTGTACCTCTCACAAATTCAGAGTCTGGGCTCCTGGGAGCTGATTACAGGAGAAGATTAAAAAGGCTGTCTTCCATACACATGTTCAGAAGCAATGGATGGCGTCTGCAAGACTGAACCAGCACACATCTGCTCAGAAAGGAGAAAAATATTCCCCAATTAGAAGGGTACCATCATTGGTTACAAGGGAAAAACTTTGGAAATGCTATTTATATATGGCCACATGCATATATACATACACACACTTATATGCTTATATGTGTGTATGTATGTATGTTTTTATATTTAGAGATACACATTTAATTATACGATGTTGTATGTTTAAGAAAGACTCTGTTGACACAGGAGTGTGGAGCACCTTTTTCATTTTAGGCATCCAGCCACTGGAAAAGGCAGCCAACCTGTCTACGTCAGGTCTGGGGGAGAAGCAGGCAGCCCTGGTGAGGCTCAGCATGCCTGGCAGGATAAGGGCAGCAGTCAGGAAAGTCTATGGGCAGAATGGGTGGCAGAGGTAGGAGTCAGAGAGGGAGTGGGAAGGCTGATGCCCAGTCCCCCTCTAAAAGTTGTTTATGTATTTTATGTATTGGCTGCAAAAGATAAGTAAATAGTCATAGAAGAAGAATAAAAATGCAAGGTATTCTTATTACAAACCATGTTTTCTTTGTAAGTGTTCATTATGGTAACATCCTCTCCTAGTCAAAAAGAGCCTAGGCTGTGGTAGGTAAGGCTCAATTCTCAAAAGGAAATTAATCTTCTAAGGCAAAAGTAGAAATATAACTGGGTCTTGGGGAAAGAACTAATCACTCTAGTAAGATAGAGAAGATGAAGGTACAACTCCTTCCTCCAACTGTTTCATGAAGTAAAGGCCGCCTTTACGTGTACATGGGAACCACCTCTATAAGTTTGGGTGAAAAGTTTGGAGAAAATCTACTGGATATTGCCCCTGGAGGTCACAGAGGCTGCTCAACTACAAGGACCTTCTGGAAACCACCCCATGGTCTTGCTCAGAGCAGGGTCAGCTTTATAGTTAGATCCAACTGACTAAACCCTGCCACAAAAGAGATGGTTTTCTACACATGTAGAACTTTTAGGAGGATTTTAAGGTTATAAAGATAAAAAGATAGTTTGGGACAACAATCATTGAGGTGAATATGAAAACATCTCCTATTACCAGGAGAAAAGGAAATCTCTTTGTATTACAAAAGCATTATTATAATTCTTACATTCAATCCACTTCAGAAACACTGGTCCAAACTCTGCTTATCTTGCTTAGGCATGGAACTCCTCTCACAGTCACATTAAACTCTTCATAATTTAAATGAGGATATAGCCAATAAAATAATCCCCACAGAGTTCCTGATCTCTACCTGAGGGTTCAGTGTTGCTTCAGGGTTGACTTTATTCTGTCCAGCAAGGACAGGGTGGTGACCAAAGCTCAGAGGGGACATGTGAAAGAGGCAGAGCTGAGGGCTCAGAGGACATGGAGGTGGTGGAGACAGACAAAACAGCAAGGCAGATGTTGCCACTAGAAGGTCATCAACCAATTAGTGACTAACAGACACATTCTGGGATATGTCACTTTTGTCTCTTGGATCAGACAACTTCTGTTCCTTCCTGACAAACAACTTTTTCAACTCTCCTGACAGTGAGATGTCCCAGATGGATGGGATGACAGATGTGGGTTTGATGGTGGTTGAGCTGCAATGGCCAGACATTAACTGGCCCTGGTACAAGGCACAGAAGTACGTGCATGGGACGATGTTTAGTTCTCCTCTCTTTGGATAACTCAACTCCATGTTCCTGGGAAAGGGTTCTGCTGCTGCAGGTCACACCTGGGGATCCTCATGTCCTCAGGTGTAGCCAGCTGTCTGAAGGAGTGTTGAAAGGAGCTGCCAAATGCCTGACTCTTGAAGAACTGCATATGGTGCCCTGGTGATGAACAGGATGAGCACCTTTAATGAACAGCAAACTAAGGAACTGAAGATGGCAGGACTGTGGACCTGGGAGACAGGAGCTTAGTTGGCATGTTTAATCAATTATTTCCCTATGTCACTTCACTGGCAGCAAGCTGAGCAACAAGATAAATCCCATCAGAGTCAGCAGATCGGCTGCTGAGGTGAAGAGTTCGCATGTTAAAAGCTTCAGCAGCTTTCACATATGTTAATCTGCATGATGCATGTACATGCAGGTAAACTGCACAGGGGGCAGGGAGATTGGCTTGTCCCGACATAAAGCACATGCTGCCTTGTTGGGGGTTCTGTGTGTGGCTGCAGATGCAGCATACACACCCACCCACACGCATATGTGTATCAAACACAGTTAATGGTAGATAATAACAAAACTTAATGAGCTTTCCACGTCTTCTTCTGAAAGCATTTGCATTTTTTTAAGTCAACTTCCCATTTCTTTATGAAAAAATTTCAAACTCTGCGTTCTTGTGTCAAGCTCTAGGTTTCCATGTAAGTTCAAGGTAATGATTGAACTTGGTATGGGTGCCAGCTGTGTTGTTGCAATATCAACAGAGGAACATCAAAGGTCTGTGTTAGTTTGGGACTCACAAAAAGTAATTCATTATGCATAATGGTGATGTTGGCAGCGCGTGCCAAATGGTTAAGTCTAATGTAGCATACAGTTTCATTAAGGCACAACAAAATTAATCTATCCTTCCCCACCAGGAGGTTTAAACAAAAGCAATAGGGAAGGAGATGCAAGTAAAAATTACCAATTCATTAATGAAATGAAGACATGTAAAATAATTCAGTTTAAACAATAGATTAGAGGACTAAATTAACCCTTTTATTTTCCATGCAATATGTGCAAGTCAGAACCCTAGTGTTGGGCATTATTATGTAAATGCAATCTTATGTGTCTTCTGATTTCCTTCCAGGGAAGAGATGCATAAGCAGATCAAAATGAAGCCACTAGTTCCTTTTAGTAACTTCATTCTGGTTTGCAGAAACTGCCCATGGTGACTATTTGTATTCCAGATCAGTGTCTTGACTTCAGATCTCCAGTGGGAAATTGCAAATGAAAGAGTTAACACAAAGAATCAGCAAGAAAGAGCTGCCACTAAACTGGTGTACAATAACTCATGTAATTAAAAATACTGAAACTAAGGGACCAATCTAAATCAACAGAAGATGGAACTTTCTCATGCCCAATTAGTAATGGTAGTTAAAAGGGACAATTGTCATTCCTTAGTAACTCCTGTGCCCCCAGTAACACAGGAGAATTTTTTAAACAGTGTGGCTAAACAGTATAGATGCTGCTTGCTTAAAGGTGCAAAGGAAAGAGAAATGTTTAAAAATACGCTACATTTATTCAGGATAAGAAAATCCCCAAATGTAGAGATCTTTGAATTAACCAAGTAATCAAGAGATTCCTTGGCCTTCTGTACTTTAATTTCCTAATTTAGCTGAACACAGCAGGATATTTTCTTACACTTTCTCTTTATGGCTTTCAGCTCTGTCCTAGAGGGAAGAAATCCTCCTAAGCACCCAGCAGTGCTTAGGGGATGAGGTGAATTCAGGGCACAGGGAAGCCTTTAGGGGAGATCTGCTGTGACTTCAACCCTAGGGAACAGGGGACTCCCACCCCCAGGGCTCTCTGCTGGTTTGCACCAGGCTGTGGAGCTGGAGTCTAGTCTGCATGTTGCATTGCCTGGATGTGGGTAATGAAGCATGGGTGTCATGTGCTAAAGTTATGTCCCACTGAGCACCCAAAGCTGGAATGTCAGCATGGTTTGAAACTCATGTTTCAAAGGGAAAGATGGAAAACATGTCGCTTTACATACTTGCTTCCCCCATGGGAATTTGCAAGTATATAAGGTGACATTAAAAGCCTCAACATCTATATCGAGTACCCATTATTTCTCTCCACTTTCCAGAATGACTCTGCCAGCATCTAGAATGGGAAACAAAGTTTGCCGACAGCAGTAATATCAGCAGAGGTACCCTTGTAGACAACACAAATTTGTCACCCCCAGGGGAATATATCATACAAAACTTAGAAGCAAGTCAGTATGCAAGAAATGCCAGGGGGTTCAGAAGGCCTTAGGCAAGCAGCTGCAAAGGCAGAGCAGCTGGCTGCAATCAGCATCCCACCGTTGCACACCGATGCAACAGTGCAGGGCATGCCAGAGATCAGGTGGACATGGCTGATAAGTATCTGAAATGACACATTTCCCATAAGGTTTTCTATTAATTATTACTGTTAGTTGTGGCTGAAGAAGGAAGATGTGGGGAGCTATACATTTAAAAGGCTGCAGTCTAAGCCAGCTGGAGCTAATTATCTTGTTTAGGAGCCCTTGTCCTCTGTGCTGATCACTTCTAACTCTGACGGTCAGCCTGTAGCTCCAAGGGATTTCTGGGCATGGGAATGGTACAAATATGGGGAAAAGTGATGGACTCAGTCTAGACTGAGGTAATGTCATGGTTTACCACCAGCCAGCAACAAAGCACTACACAGATGCTCGTTCACTCCATGCTTCCAGCAGGATGGAGGAAGAGAATTGCAAAGGTAAAAGTAAGACCAATGCCCAGCCAGTCCCTGAGCGGTGGACCCCCAGTTAATCTTCCTCCTAGTTTATTTCTGGGCATGATGCCATATGGTATGGAATGTCCCTTTGGTCAACTGGGGTCAGCTGTCCCAGCAGTGCCCCCTCCCAGCTTCTTGTGCACCCCCAGCCCACTCACTGGTGGGGTGGGATGAGGAGCAGAAAAGACCTTGACCCTGTGTAAGCCCTGCTCAGCAGTAACTGAAACACCCCTGTATTATCAACACTGTTTTCAGCACAAATGCAAAACATAGTCCAATACTAGTTACTGTGAAGAAAATTCACTCTGTCACAGCCAAAACCAGCACAGGTAAGCTGAAATCGTCTTTTTGAAGTGGTTTTTCCACACCAGGATTTCCCTTATGTTTTCTACAGCCACAACTATTTTAGGGGGCTTATTCTCTTCTATCCAGTGTCATTGTACCTGTACTGAGTTCAACAGAGACATAAAACTTAAAGTGCCTAGATACTGATGTCTGATGTAGAAGACACAGACATATTGATTTTACTGGGGCAGTGTTATCTTGGGAGGCAATGATGTATCGCCAAAGTCTCCAAGAGGAGAAGGGCAGTACAACAGGTATCTTCATTATTTAATGGGTCTTACTTAGTGAAACTGGCGCAACTCTTTCCCTCCTGGCCATTCTCTTATCAAGCTTCCTGGATGAGGTATACCTATATACTTGATGAATTGTCTTTGGTGGTATTTTTTCAGAGTTAGCTGACAAGTGTTAAAATGAATGGACTCCAATGTAATTCCAAAGGTAGTCACTATGTTCATTGCTATTGATTAAGCAGGTATTTTAAAGATAAATGTGAAAAAATATTTTTATTTTATTATTTTTATATTTTATATATTGAGCGACAGTGGCATGTCACTAAACTGACTCTGTCCCATCTGTACAGCTCATTAAACTAAGTGGGCCCCCCATAGCTGGTGATTTGAAAACTCCTGAACTTAGAGTTAAACATTGCTAGTTTGTGGCTGGCAGCCAGAAGTCCTCTTTGTCTGGAAAGCTGAGTCATTCTTAATTTTCAAGGGTACAGCTCATCTTAACCTCTTAATTGCAAAGATTTGCCAAGATGTATCTGATATATCTTAGATAACAGTGACATCTGGGTAAAGATGTCCTATTTTAGAATAGGAGCCAGCAGATCCTGAGGTAATAGGAATCAACAGGGGAACAGTGGTGAAAAATCTCAAAGGAATTAAGGTGTGTTCCTCTAAAGATGTGACATGGCCAACAGCCCAAATGAAGTGCCTCTATAGCAATGCACGCAGCATGGGTAAAAAACAGGAGGAGCTGGCAGCCACCATGCTGCCAGAAGCGTAAGACCTAGCTGCCATTACTGAAACTTAGTGGGACAAATCCCATTACTGGAGTGCAGCTATCAATGGCTACAGGCTGTTCAGAAGAGGGAGGCGAGGAAGAAGGGGTGGAGGGTTGCCCTCTATGTCAAGAAATGGATAGATTGTGAAAAGCTGCCTCTGAAGAACTGCCACAAGCAGTTTGAAAGCTCATGGTAAGAATTAGAGACCAAGGCAACATAGGGAACTTTGCGGCTGGTGTTTACTACAGGCTGCCCAATCAAAGGGAACCCATTGACAAAGCCTTCTTACTCTTCCTGCCGGAAGCATTGTGCTCACAGGCTCTCTTCCTGCTGGCGGACTTCAACTACCCTGACATCTGCTGGAAAAGTAGCACAGCAAGCTGTAGGCAATCCAGGAGACTCCTAGAATGCATTGAGGATAACTTCTTAAGCCAGTTAATAGACAGGCCTACCAGAGAAGATGCAATACAAGTGAGCTAACAGGTGACATCAGGATTGGAGGAAACTTGGGCTACAGTCTCATGTACTGCTGGATTTTGCAGTTCTGAGGGATATGGGTCAGGTGAAGAGTAAAGTCGGGACCCTGAATTTTAGGAAAACAAAAGTCCAGCTCTTCAAGGAATTAGTCACTAAGACCCGCTGGGAAACTGCCCTCACAGGCAAGGGAGCAGATCAGAGCTGGCAGATCTTTAAGGACACTTTTCACTAAGCACAACAGCTCTCAATCCCCAGGTCTAAGAAATCAGGAAAGGAGGGCAAGAGATCAGCATGGATGAGTCAAGACCTGCTGGTCAAACTAAAGGGCAAGAAGGAAATGCACAGGCAGTGGAAGCAGGGACAGATATCCTGGGATTAGTATAGGTGCGATGCCCATTTGTATAGGGGTGGGGTCAGGAAGGCCAAGGTGCTGCTGGAGCTGAAGCTGGCAAGGGACACAAAGAATAATAAGGGCTTCTACAGGTGTGTCAGCGACAAAAGGCAGCTCAGAGTAAGTGTACCCCCCATGATGAATGTATCTGGCAAACTGGTAACAACAAATGAGGAGAAGGCTGAGGTACTCAGTAACTTTTTTGCCTCAGTCTTCACTGGCAACCTCTCTTTCTACACCTCTCGAGTAGGTGGAGATCAAGGCTGGGACTGGGGGAGCAAAGCCCCTCCCACTGTAAGGGTAGATCACATTCATGACCACCTGAGGAACCTGAACATACACAAGTCTATGGAACCTGATGAGATGCATCCCAGAGTCCTGAGGGAATCGGCAGATGTAGTCGCCAAGCCACTCTCCATTATATTTGAAAAGTCATGGCAGTTAGGTGCAGTCCCTGTGGACTGGAAGAAGGGAAACATTGCACCATTTTTAAAAAGGGTAGAAAGGAGGACCCTGAGAACTACTGACTGTCAGCCTCACCTCTGTGCCTGGGAAGATCATGGAACAGATCCTTCTAGAAGCTATGCTAAGCCAACTGGAGGACACAGAGTGATTGAGACAGCCAGCATCACTTCACCAAGGGCAAGTCCTGCCTGACCTACCTAGTGGCCTTCTGTATAGAATGACTGGAATGACTACATCAGTGGACAAAGGAAAAACTATGGATGACATCTATCTGGACCTCTGTAAGGCTTTGAAACAGCCCCACACAGCTCTCTGAACTGGAGAGGTATGGATTTCATGTTTGATTGTTAATGAATTGGCTGGATGGTCACATCCAGAGGGTAGTGGTCAATGGCTCAGAGTCTGGGTGGAGATCGGAGATGAATGGTGTCCCTCAGGAGTCTGCACTGGGACCAGTACTGTTGACTATCTTCATCAATGGCATAGACAGTGGGATCGAGTGCACCCTTAGCAAGTTTTCAGACAACACCAAGCAGAATGGTGTGGTTAACATGCCTGGGGGACAGGATGCCAACCAGAGAGACCTGAACAAGCTCAAGAAGTGGGCCCATGTGATCCTCAGGAGGTTCAACCAGGACAAGTGCAAGGTCCTGCACCTGGGTCCAGGCAACCCCCAGTATCAATACAGGCTGGGGGATGAAGGGATTGAGAGCGGCCCTGTGGAGAAGGACGTGGGGGTACTGGTGGATGAAAAGCTGGACATGAGTCACAAAACGTGCACTCCCAGCCCAGAAGTCCAACTGTATCCTAGACTGCATCAAAAGCAGCGTGGCCAGCAGGTCGAGGGAGGTGATTCTGCCCCTCTGCTGCACTCTGGTGAGATCCCACCTGCAGTGCTGTGTCCAGCTCTGGAGTCCCCAGTATAGGAATGACATGGACCTGTTGGAGGGGGTCCAGAGGAGGGTGACAAAAATGATCCAAGGGCTGGAGCACCTCTCCTATGAGGACAGTCTGAGAGAGCTGGGGTTGTTCAGCCTGGAGAAGAGAAGGCTCTGGGGAGACTTTACTGTGGCCTTTCAGTACTTAAAAGGGGGTTACAAGAAAGGTGGGAGCGAACTTTTTAGTAGGGTCTGTAGTGATACAAGAGGTAATGCTTTTAAACTGGAAGAGGATAGATTCAGACTAGTTATAAGGAAAAAAAGTTTTACAATGAGGATGGTGAAACACTGGAACAGGTTGAGCAGAGAGATGGTAGATGCCCCATCCCTGGAAACATTCAAGGTCAGGTTGGCTGGGACTCCGAGCAACCTGATCTACTTGAAGTTGTCCCTGTTCATTGCAGGGAGGTTGGACTAGATACCTTTAAATAACCCTTCCAAACCAAACTTTTTCACAATTCTGTGACTCTAAGGTCCCACGCAGCTATAGGACTCCACTTCCCCCTGTACAGCCAAGACTAGACCCTATCCTTTTCAACCATACCCTTTGCTGCTTCGTGTCTCATTTGCTACCACCAGTGTCAGTTCATCTCAGCTCTGCATACCAACAGTTCCACTCTTCTCTCAGTGCTGGTCCTGGCATGGCAGTGGTTTGGCTGTTGGTTTCAGCAGGAGTAGCATCAGCCACAGCTCTGTCTTCCCTTGTTCATGCATCTACAAAGCCCTGGTCCCTGGTGTTGGCAACACCTGGGATACAGTCAGCTTCTCAGTAAACTCCCATGTTTGGCTACGTCTCTAAATAAAGGAGAAAAGTAACATATGCAAGACAGAATTTCTATGGAAAGTTTTGAATTTTCACTTTCACATGTCATTACCAGAGCAAAAGAAAAAGATCCGAGACTGGCTGTCAAATTCACTTGAGTCTTTAAGACCAGGACTGAGGGAAGATAAGATTTTATTTGTACATGAAGCAAAATGCATCTGTGAGCCAGTGGGATGTGACAAACCTAGCAGCCAGTGATGCTATTCTCAAGGTGGCACTTTGGAAGAAATCCTTGTGGGATTGCCTACCCAGCCAAAGGAAGAGGTGTTCTGGGCAGATGAACAGACACAGAAGAGCTTGTTGTCCTCTTTCCCCATCATTGATCTTTCCTGGAGACAACGCAGTCTGATGTAGTTTACAGCAGACTATGGACTTCCCTAAAAGATATGTTTTGCCATACTTACCCAGTGCTGGAGTACCTACCAGGGAGATCTGCTGTGCCCTTTCCTTTGAAAGGTGATGATGACAGGAGTGGGAAACTGGTGGAGAACATCCAAGCCAATATGTGTGAGGGTCTTTGGAGGGCACTTTAGACTCTCTGGTTACTCAGTAAAGCAAAGGAGCCAGAGGCTGAGACTGTGTCCCTAAATATACTTCAAAATCACAAGTCATCAGCTGGCAGATGATTATAGTGTATGGCCTTTCTTCCATCAAACTAATGGAACTTCTGAAATTAATTAATAGGATCCTGAAAAATTCCCAGAGCCTTGTTTTATTTTTAAATTAACACATTTTTCAGTGAGATTGGAGATATAGGCCTAAATACTGGCCTCAGTTATACCACGTATCCCCACCGAAGACAGCTGATTTCCCTACTAACTGATGGCAGAATATGAGATGCAAGGATCTGCATGTTCCTTCTCTCTAAGATGGAACAAGTCTGCAAAAATGGACATGTTTTACCTCTTCATGTAAAAGATAAGTGTGACTCATTCAATTTCTCTTTAAACCATTTTATATTTACTGTTTTATATAGTTATTCTGGGCATCAGTGTCCTCAACAGTCACTTAAAAATCTGCACTTGCCAAAACCTGTCAATTATTGCTTTAGTCACAACTTGCACAGTCACCAAGACAGCAGCAGAGAAAGATGAAATTTTAAACTCATTTGGATGTCAGAATTTTGCAGTGGAAACCTATCTTTGGTGATATGAGAGTCATCTTTTCAGGCAATACTGTGTAAGGCAGTTTGAGAGAAATCCTGGGTGAGCAGCTCATTGGGCAAAGGAGCATAGTAGTAGGTGCCATCAGGGAAGGGTGGCTGATGGTGGGGAAAGGACATTGCAGAGAAGTAGGGTTGGTGCTAAGGAAAATGAGGTAGAAAAGCATATCACAAATGGGTCTCTTGGCATGTGTGTGGCTAGATCAAGCTACCCAAAAAAGAACCACATGTTGCTCAACTTCCAGCTCCTGTAAAGATACCTGTGGTTTTGGCCAACACCCAGAACCAACCACACAAGAAGTGGGGCACCAGGTCTTTTAACACTTTGAAGAGGGATGGACCTGGCAAAGCCATTGGTTGAGACAGCAACAAGCAGCCAGCACTGAGGGGTCGAGGCTGATATTCACACAGAGGTGCGCAGCTCCCTGTGTGGTCCAGCTGTGAACCCCAGGGACAGAAGCAGGCCACTGTCACCATTGCGGGACCTCATGACCAGCTGCTCAGCACACACGTAAAAGAGTGAGCTCTCCTGGAAATGGTACAAATGCCAGAGAGCTGACCCCAGTGATAGGGTGCTGATGGTGTAAATAAGGTCATAAACTGATCTCAAGGTGATGCCTCTTTTCTACATAGATATTTTTAACTTGCTCTGTTAACTTTTTATCCTGAAATTATAGGAATCTGCTTTTTCCCATCATGATTATTTTCTCTTTGTGCTCATTGTCATTACAACCTGATGCACCTTTGTACTGTAGTACCTGCAGCTGGCAGGTTACAGACCAATTCAGAAAATCATAGAATCATAGAATCATTTAGGTTGGAAAAGATGTTTAAGATCATCAGTCCAACCACTAACCTTAGCACTGCTAAATCCACCGCAAAACCATGGTCCTAAGTAACACTTGTCTTTTGAAGACCTCCTGGGATGGTAACTCAACCATGTCCTTGGGCAGACTGTTCCAATTCCTGACAACCCTTTCAGGAAAGAAATTTATCCTCATATACCATCTAAACCTCCCCTGATGCAGCTTGAAGCTGTTGCCTCTCGTTCTAACGCTAGTGACCTGGGAGAAGAGACCAACACCCACCTCACTACAACCTCCTTTCAGGTAGTTATAGAGAGCAATAAGGTCTCCCCTCAGCCTCCTCTTCTCCAGACTAAACAACCCCAGTATGCTCAGCTGCTCCTCATAAGGCTTGTGCTCTAGACCCTTCACCAACTTCATTGCTCTTCTCTGGACACGTTCCAGCACCTCAATGTCCTTCTTATAGTGAGGGGCCCAAAACTGAAGACGGTATTTGAGGTGCTCCCTCACCAGTGCTGAGTACAGGGGCATGATCACTTCCCTACTCCTGCCGGCCACACTATTCCTGATACAAGCCAGGATGCTGTTGGCCTTATCAGCCACCTGGGCACACTGCTGGCTCCTGTTCAGCCAGCTGTCCACCAACACTCCCAGGTCCTTCTCCACTGGGCAACTTTCCAACCATTATTCCCCAAGCTGGTAGCATTGCATGGGGTTGTTGTGACCCAAGTGCAGGTCCTGGCAGTCAGCCTTGATGAACTTCATACAACTGACCCTGGCCCATTGATCCAGCCTGTCCAGATCCCTCTGTATACCCTTCCTACCCTCAAGCAGATTGACACTTCCACCCAGCTTGGTGTCATCTGCAAACATACTGAATGTGCACCCTCTCCCCTCATCCAAATCATTGATAAATGTATTAAATAGAACTGGCACTAATATTGAGCCCTGGAGAATCCCGCTCATGACCGGCCACCAACTGGATTTAACTCCATTCACCACAACTCTCTGGGCTTGGCCATCCAGCCAGTTTTTTACCCAGCAAAGACTACACCTCTCCAAGCCATGTGCAACCAATTTCTGCAGGACAATGCTGTGGGAAATGGTGTCAAAGGCTTTACTAAAGCCTGGGTAGACAACAGCCACACCCTTTCCCTTATCCCCTAAGGGGGTTACCTTGTCATAAAGGGGCATCAGTTAGTCAAGTAGGACATGCCTTTCCTAAACCCATGCTGCCTGGGCCTGAAGACCTCGTTGTCCTGTACGTGCCACATGATGGCACTCAAGATGATCTGCTCCATAACTTTCCCCAGCACCAAGGTGAGGCTGACAGGCCTGTAGTCCCCTGGATCCTCCTTTCAGCCCTTCTTGTAGATGGGTGTCACATCGGCAAGCCTCCAGTCATCTGGGACCTCCCATGTTAACCAGGACTGCTGATAAAGGATTGAAAGTGGCTTGAAGAGCACTCAGTACCCTTGGGTGGATCCCATCTGGTCCCATAGACTTTTATGTGTCTAGGTTTCCCCCTGCATCCAATAAAGGATAGAGATTCTCCTTAGCCCTTCTCTTGTTGCTAATGTATTTACAGAAACATTTTTATTGTCTTTATGGCAGTAGGCAGATTAAGTTCTAGCTGCGCTTTGGCCCTTCTAATTTTCTCCCTGCATAGACTTAGAACATACTTGTAGTGCTCCTGAGTTGCCTGTCCCTTCTTCCAAAGGTCTTAAACTCTCCATTTTTTCTTAAGTTCCAGCTAAAGCTTTCTGTTCTGCCAGGCTGGTCTTCTTCCCTGCTAGCTTGTCTTTCAGCACAGGGGGACAGTCTGCTCCTGTGCTTTCAAGATTTCCTTCTTAAAAAATGCCCAGCCTTCCTGGACTCCTTTGCCCTTCAGGACTGCCTCCCAAGGGCAGCACTGAACTGTCCAAAGTCTGCCCTCTGGAAGCCCAAGGTAGCAGTTCTGCTGACCCCCCTCCTTATTTCTCCAAGAATTGAAAACTCTGTCATTTCATGATCGCTATGCCCAAGACAGCCTCCAACAATCACACCACCACCAAGTCCTTCTTTGTTTGCAAATAACAGGTCCAGTGGGGCTCCTTCCCCACTTGGCTCCCTCACCAGCTGAGTCAGGAAGTTATCTTCCACACACTCCAGGAACTTCCTAGGCTGTTTCCTCTCTGCTGTGTTGTATTTCCAGCAGACATCTGGTAAGTTGAAGTCCCCCGCTAGAACAAGGGCTAGTGACCATGAGACTTCTCCCAGCTACTTATAGAATATTTAATCTGTCTCTTCGTCCTGGTTGGGTGGTCTATAGCAGACTCCACCATGATACCTGCCTTTTTGGCATTCTTCCTGATTCTTACCCATAACCACTCAACCCCATTGTCACCATCATTAAGCTCTAGACAGTCAAAACACTCACTAACATACAGGGGCACCCCAAAGCCTCTCCTGCTTGCCTATCCCTTCTGAAGAGTTTATAGCCATCCATTGCAGCACTCCTGTTGTGCAAGTCATCCCACTATGTTTCTGTAATTGCAGCTATATCATAGTTTTGCTGCTGCACAATGTCTTCCAGCTCCTCCTGTTCATTGTCCATGCTGCATACACTGGTGTAGATGCACTTCAGTTGGGCTGTTGATCCTGCCACCTTTATGGGGGAAGAAGTCCTAATTCCTATGTGACCATTCTGAGGTGCTTCTGTGGTTTCTGACACATAATAAACACTATAAGGCAAAAAAAGAGTCTGGTTTTACCCATGATGCTTAAAATTAATGTTTCTCAAAGGTAAGCCACAGGGACAGTCAGCCTCAGGTTAGACCTAGCACTGGGGGGAGTTTAGAGGTCAGGCGGGCACCGCAAGGAGGTCCTGTGCCTGCTATGACTCTCCTGCAGGCTGCGAAGTCCCCCAGCCAGCATAAGCCCTGCTTGGGTTGCCTGTTGGACACACCTTCCCACTTTTTCCTCCCCTCCTGAATACCCCATTCAGACCAAAAAAAACCCCTCTCTATGTCACATTGTTTTCTAGCTGGGGAGTTACATCTGAAAGCTATCACTAACACTCTTTCTGGAATAGGTAAGGGGCCACGCAGGACCAGAAGAACTTTTTAAGTAAAATGAATGTATGCACAGCCATAGGTGGGAAATAAAGATAGATCACATTACATAGATACATATGTCTATGCTTACTAAGATGCTTACACATTTAGAAATGCAAACAGTAACCAAACTTTTAAAACAGCTTTTTAAGAAAAACAAACAAACAAACAAACAAACAAAAAAAAGCCTTTCTAGAAAGACACCCAAGTAGTATCCAGGCCCAAAACAACATACATTAAGACGCTGGCAGCCATCCAGTATTTGGGTAGCAGCATGAAGTAATAAAACCAAACCCTGCGATTCCTTGCCCTCAAGGAAACAGTGCTATGGATGCGGGCCAGTGAAATTCTGTAACATTTACCACTATGAATAAATAAAATTCACAAATTTAACAGTTGTAAGGCTCTTCACTTGCTTTTACTTTACATTGTAACACATCTTCTTTTATTGTCTTCATATCTTTATTGGCTGAAATATTTCCAGAGAGAGGAGATAAATGTTGATTAGATAAAGACAGGTAGTGTTAAAATTTTCCAGTGTAAGATAAAGAATATGTCGATATCCTCAACACATGATTTTTCTTAAATAGTCAACACATGGTTATTTTTTCAAGTTAGAAAGTAGCAAGGCTTTTTCACTTTTAAAGGTGTATTTTTGGTCCTGTGTTCAAGTGAATGGCTTCAGTAAACCCAAACCTTTATTTTATAGAATAATGATATCTCTAGAAAATAAAAAACACTTTCTGGAGAGATTTAGTTATGCAATGCATCTATACATGATCAATTAAGTGATTCTGTTAAATATTTTCCTGGATTAGGTCAGGTAGTTCAGTAGCATTCAGGATTAAAGGTCATGTCTTCTGACCAGTGCTAGACTAGTCTGAGATGTTCAAGTAGATGTGAGGCATCTAAGAACTGAGGACAGCATTGCAGCTTTTTCAGAAAAAAAAAGTATGAAAAAGAATACCTGCATTACAAGAGATAATGTTGAAAACAATTTGCCTCTCCAATTACCTTTGATACACTGGCAAAGACCAAGTAGCAAGTGCGCAGTAGGCCTGCCTCATCCCCTCCAAGGAATTTGTGACCACCAAAATGATACCAGACATACTTTGATTTTACAAATAAGGCAACTCAGAAATTAACTCCATTTAAACTCCCTGTTTGGAGTGTAGTTGGAGAGTGAGGTGATTGTTACTGCTGCTGGAAGATGTGTAAATGAATGTACATTTGCCCAAAACCTTTTCTGCTAGCAGAGATGGGCAGGTCTGCTCAGAAGAGACTTCCTACTCCTGCCCCACCATCTGCACTGCTGTGCAGGGACTTTGCAAGAGATAAGATATTACCCGGGGTCAGATAGGTCCCTTGGCACCACTGGGATGTCTGACAGGCAACAAGAGAAAATGGACTGACATAGATATATTCTCGTTAAACCAGCTCTCCTTTGATCTAGTGGCAGATAATTCTCCCTCATTTCAGTGGAAGCAGGCCTTTACTGGAACTCATCTCAGATATAAGAGTGATTTTTAAAATGGTTTCAAAGATTCCTGTTTCATTTACTCTTAGCTAGCCCATCTCAATAGCTTTATAAGTAGTTGTTAATATCACTGCAATTTTCCTATAAATTCATTGAGGGGTCCTGGGATGGAAAGCTGCTCCCAGGCATCACTCTGACACAGAGTCAAATTCTGGGCTTCACTTATGAACCTGTCTAAGGCTGCCAGTGCATCACCCAACAGGACTCTGGTGCCCCAATTTGCCTCCTGGGGCTTGCTGACCATGCATAGTGGGAGTCCTTTAGGGCACCAAAATGTAAGCTGATAGGCAGATGATTTCTTTTATTACATGTTGACCCCCAAAATGCAGGATGAACAAAAGCAGCTACACCCTCCAAAAAAAGTAACCTCAGCCATAACACTCCTGCTTTAGTTAAATCTTCCACCAAAGCCTCAAGGAGGAAAGGGAAGATGTAAGCCCATCACCACTCTGACTTGAGGCTCACCCTGTGGTAGTGTGACTCTCCTGGGCTTTTCCTCAGGGTTTTCAATGCTTTAGGTGTGTTGACAGTCACCAGTGGCCAGCTGAGATCTGGTCCTGACAGTAACAGGACACTTCAGGTATGCTAGGGAGTAAGAACAGAAAATCAATTTTTCTTGCATAATGCTCCATCGCTAGCAAATGGGCATACCCTGTTTCCAAACTACCTGTGTTTGACACCCTGGCTTGGTAAAGAAGCCAAAAATTGTTAGGTGATACCCACAAGGCACAATTTAGAAGTATTTTTGTTTCTCTAATTTCGTTATGTTTTAAATGGGCGCTTTCAAGTTCCCCTGTCTTGCTTGAATAAGGAAAGAATAGTCTTTGTGATTGCCATTGCTTATACAAAACACCTGTTTGTGGGAACTTGCTGTTCTTGTATTTCTCTGATAATTGCTCAGACTCCTTCACTGAGCACAACCAAAGACCTTTGCTTTTACTCTCCATTAGGAAAGCAGTGAATTTCTGAGGATGGCAACTCAATACAAACCTTGCTAAGGCAGCTGGCACACACCCACAGGTTGGTCACAAATTATTCTGCAGTCCTGGCTTGCCTCATTGTATTTTTAATTCAGTGAAAACACTCTTGACAGTAGCTATTAAATTTATTAGCCACACCATGGCAGAAAAGCTGGGATGCTTTCCCAGGATATTTTGCTCACGTTTTGATACTCCTATTGAGATGGTCAGGAGTTGTTTTGTGAAATATCAGTAAAAGACTAACATAGGTTTTATTCCTGTTCCAGAGACCTGGAGACTGGTGTCCCAGTTCTCCCCTGCCAGCCAAGCAGCAAGGCCACTGCACAAATACCAGGTTCTCTCCTGCTCACCTGAGACTCATGCTTTTGGCTGGACCTGGGTGCAGCTCCAAGCTGTGGGATAAGCTCCTCCTTGTTTGCATGTTGCCTTTCCCAGGTAATCGTATTCACTGTCTAGTAAAAGTTCCTTGATAGAATAATGAGCATAAAACCAACAACAACAAAATATTTTTGTAAGATTAAAATATATCCTTTTTGTTATTTTAACTCTACTTTTCTTCACTTTGGGTCCCTCTGGAACAACACTCCTTCTATCAATATCCCTTGTAACTAAAGGAGGTGGGCAGTTACTCCAAATTCACTCCTGCCAAGGATATATCTTAAAATCGTTCAATCACAAATTATGTTTTATGAATGCTGCATTTGTCTTCCATGTTTCCAAGCAGAAGATCTGACAACTAGAAACACATGCTAAAAATTATGTCTGGTTTTCACTCTTGAATGGTAGATGTCTGCTCTGCCACCCTCGTGCACAAGCAATTTATTGACAACCAAAATGGAGGAAAATGATTCTATGCTGTGAGCATGCACATCTTTATGCTTGAAGAGTAGATGTCTAACTCCTAGAAAATTAGGTGCCATCTGACTGGTTTTTGAGAAATTCTCTCTTAGGCAAAGACAGTATACCAGTTAAAAAAAAAAAAAAAAAAAAAAAAAAAAGACTTTTATGGGCTTTATCTGGCTCCCATTAAAATCGTTCAAGCCATTCACTTCAGTTGGAGCTGGATGGAGCTCTATAGAAGCATTTTCAAACCACATGGCATATTCTTTCAGAAGTAGCTGTATCCCTCTTTTCCTGAAAGTGTTTGTTATAATGTCTGGCTAATCTCATATGAAGATGCTGGAGATTTATGAGTCGCCATTGTTGGTTTTGTTGATTTTGGTGGCTCTGTGAAGGCCACAGCCTCTACAGCTTATTTGTCTAACGTTTTTGCAGTATGCATTTCTGAAATCCTGTTTGTTAAGAACACTACATCATAACAAAAGCTTTGATAGCACCAGGAGACATTGCTCTTGCCTAACCTCAGAGAATCACGTGCTCTTATTCTGCTTAAGGAAAACTAATCATAGTCAGTATATGAGAAAAAGAGCTGCATGCAGTTGAAGATGGCATGATCATTTGCATTGGCGGCAAAAATGAAGGGTCATTAATTTTATAGCATTAAATGAAGAAAAGTGTTAGACCTCTGTAATTAGCTTCAATGAATACATTTCAAAGACATCTTCACAAATGAATGTAGGAAATGTGTACCTATAGATACTGTTGAAATTTATTATATTCAATCCAACCTCATATATACAGTGTCTGTAAATGTAAATATACATACCTTGACAGATTTCTCATTCTTTAAAACTGGCTTAATTGCTCTGGCCTACTCATGGACATAATTCCAAAATGGCAATCTAAAGGTTTCATTGCAATTGTTGATCTCCACTCATCTACAGTCCTCTGAACAAAAGGTGTGACTTAAAACCCATATGAATTCTTCAGTACTGGTCATATTGTCCAGTTCTGTAGCAGCTTATCAGCCACTTTAAATATACTTAAACCATTTTATGTTAAAATTATATGCTTGGTTTTAGTTTCAGAGTTTTGGGTTTTGTCATTATAATTATTATTATTGATGCTGTTGTTGCTGTTATTTCAGGTTTCTTTTACACTGGGAAACATTTACTGCAATTGGGGTCAGTCACTACAGTGAATAGTTTGGTCAGGTGCTCCAGAAAAACCAAGTGAGGTAATCAAATACCAAAGCAACAGGAAAGAGTCTCCATACTGAAAATAATTAAAGGAATGTGACACTTTACCAGCTCTAACGCTGGGAAGGGATGGCAAGAATTCTCAATTGAAGGTTTCAGTGGAATATGGGAAGTCAGTGTAATATGGAAACCAACAAGGCCAAGAGTTCAAAGCAGTCAAGAAAGTCTTGTCACTCTGGGAACCCAGGGCTGCCATGGAGGGTCAAGCAGAAGTTCATTTTGCCTGCTACTCTTCCACTGATGTGATGTTGTCTATAAAGCTGTCATTACAAGCACATTTCTATTGGATTAAGTGTTCCTTCCAAGCTATTTGCTGCTATTATTTTAGATAACTCATCCAAGGAAATGTTGGTATCTGCAGAAATACTAGTCCTTTTAAAAGTACTGTCCTCAGAGGTTTCCTTAGTCTCATTTCCACCTTTATTCTAGCTGAATATCTCTTTCTTCTCCCCAGAAGCTGCAGAGAGCCCAAGTGCTCTTATTTCCCTTGAGCAAAACAGTCACTGACTCCTAAGCTGTTACCTTGCCCCTTCTCAGTCCCTTTTCTCAGTTAAGAAAACCCAGGTCTTTAGAGCACCCACACCACCAGAGATTTTCAGTGGTGTTAAATGCATGCTACTAAAGCTGGCTGTTGTTTTCCTGTTTGTATTAGCCAGCCAACACCCCTCAAAAATCCAGTTTGTTTAGGTCCTGCTGAAACCCCAGCCTCAGTACGAACAGCAGAGATGCCACTGAGGTTTCTTCTGGAATGTATTGTATAGTCAATGTAATACCTCACAGGGGCACTTTGTGTGCATCCACTGCCTGACTTTTCCCCATCACATCAGACCTTCCTCTCTTTCCTTGTCTCCTCTACAAAGGCAGTGGTGTTGACCTTGTCTCTGCCAGACCTGCCTGCTGCAATCATCTCTCTTTTTATTTTAAAGCAAACAGCCAGCTATTTCCTATCATTGTCCCCCTGGTGTTGCTGGGAAGAAACTCCCCTTAAATATACATTTTTTCTCCTTAGTCTCCTTACAGACTCACCTCCTTCCTCTCCTTTTCCATGACTCATACTTGCGGAAGGTCACACTGTGAATGTCTGCGAAGAGCCATGCCAGCCATCCAGGAGTAAAGGTATGTGGGAGACCCCAGAGAGGAAACCTTCCCCCGCAACACTGGCCTTGGCTCCATGCATGCCCATCTCATGTGAGGCATCTGGGGCTGTGCTCCTTAGTGCTCCTTAGTCCTCTAGTCCCTCCAGTCCAGACCAGGGCTTGGTCTGCTCTTGGTGGTGGTTTCTTCATTTTCCTTACCTACCCGTCCTCATCCACCATCTGTACCTGGTTATATATCTGGCTTCGATGGCTATGAGGAGTGCTTTTTTATTCTGTGCTTGTGCAGAGCTAAGGATAAGTGGGCTTAGCATCTGAGGTAGGCTCTAAGCCTGGCCGGGCTAGTACTGCCACAGCTAGAAACAGAAAAAAAAGCATGATAACAAACAAAACCTTATGACAAATAAAACACCATCCATGAAAGAAACAGCTGTGTTCCTAGCTGCTGTGTTGTAGTTGAAGGTTCATTTAGATCAGCGCAATCATACTAGGGACAAATGTGATCCAGTCTAGCTGGCATGAGTGGCAGGTCTTCTAGTAGGTCCCTGGGTCTGACTCAAGCAATGCTGTACGAATACAGAAGACTCAGCATGACTGGCAATATGGAGACTGAGCAGCAGGAGATCTGGGCTCTTATCTTAGATCAGCCACTAGCAAAACACACTACTCTGGGTGACACCTCCCACCTGTCTTTCCCCTTACACTTTAATCTGGTCTCCATGTTTAGACTGTAAACTTTCCAGGCAAGGATTCATTCTTACAACTGTACAGCACTACACACAAGGGGTGATGACTGTCCAGAGTAACAAAGAATCCCCACTTGTGCTATCCGATGGTCCTTTTGATGGATTATTTTGTGATTCTTTTTATTTGTGATTTGAAACCGGTATGACATCAGAAAAGAGACAGCCATGCCTACCAAGGAGTTAAACAGGGATCAAATGAGTATAAGATCCAGGACAGTTGGGCAGGGTGGCCAGCAGGCTGGGGGACATTTCAGCAGGACATGGAACCCAGGGTGTCCCTGCTGGTGTACACTAGCACCCTGGAGGAAACAGGACCTGTTACTGGAGCCTCCAGTGCTTCCCATTGCACTGGCACAGGATGGCATCAGGTGAGGGAAAGGCGGGGGGGCCTCTAAATCTTTTTATTCTCCTATTTTGTGGGAAAGAAAACCCAGGAAATCTCTCAATTTGCAACTAAAAGACCAAAAATATTAAACAGAAATAACACAGATCAAATGCATACTGATCTACCAGCCACAATATGAAAAGCAAATAGTACAGGACTAGGAATGTGTGGCATTACAGCATTTTTATACAAATTGTCTATATGCCAGAAGTATATTAAAACAAAAGGAAAAAAGAACAAACAATAGAAAAGCAAAAAACTGTGACAAAACACTGAGCTCAGCAACCTGAGAGGACAGTCCTGAGCACAGTTATTCAATTTAAAATTAGTCTAATTAGTCTAATTTAAACTAAATTTAAATTTAAACTAAATTTAAACTAAATTTAAACTAAATTTAAACTAAATTTAAACTAAATTTAGTCTAATTTAAACTAAAATTAGTCTAATTTAAAATTACATCTAGCTAGAGAAACAAATCCTTGTTTCTCTAGCTAGATGTAAACCAAGGGTCTCCAAACAGTCAGACCCCATAAAAACAGGGTGCAGGAAAACAGGGTGCAGGAAAACAGGGTGCAGGAAAACAATAGGGAAATAATAATTTCAACATAGTCTAAACCACACAGCATAACATAATCACACTTGATGTGAACAGTGGTCCTTCCTGCAGCCCCGTCCCCCGTGACTCCACAATGCCTTGCTGCTTCACTCCATGCAAGGCAATTACTAGAGGCTTTATTTTGCTCCAGCTTGTTTCTGCTGAGCACCTGGAAAAAAACAGAATTGCAGTTTTGTCTGCTTTTCCATAATACTCCAGATCACAAAGATTTCTCAGTTCCCCAGGGTTCTTTTTACTGTCTACTCAGAAATAAGTAACTATATATATTTTTTTCTCTTCCCAAAATCTTATATAGGCTGCTGGCCAGAGTGAGGTGAGGATTTTGAGGTGGTAGTAGAGCTATAAGAGTAGAATTTCCAAGGCCCAGAGATCCTTTACATTTTGAAAACATTTTGAAAACAAATTTGTCAGAAATACCTTATTGCTAGGGTGACTTTTAGGTTTTTGTTTCACAGCAGAGGTGCCAGGTACATCTATGTAGATATGCTGTATAGCTCCTGAGCCTTTTTTTGGTTTTGGTTTTCAAATACGCTAAATTTGTTTCCAGAGCATATGGCTCTTTCCATGTTAAGCCCAACCACAAGGCAAGAGAATTCTGTAGTGCTAACAGCAATGATGCAGGTTGTTGATATCTGCAGCGCTATACTAAAGCCTAATCAATATTCTCCACCAAAACGAATGAAAGTGACTCTCCAACTGTTATACTCAATCAGCTTTCCTAACCACTTTAAGCAATTAATTCAGAAGACTTCTGGATTAAATCAACATGAAGGAATCCTTCCACCTGATTTACTATATGTTTCTCCTATTACAGCTCAGAGATACTGCAAAGCATATATGCCTCAGCAGGCTCCCCAGGAAGGAAGGTTTCCTACCTCCTCCTCACACGCCAATGCACTGAGACTGCACAAGGAGCTGTTGTTTGCTATAAAAGTTTTGATGCATCCCTTTGCATTTTTAGGTTCTGCTTTAAATAGGTAGCTGTGAAGAAAACACTTCTCAGCAGAGGTGAAGCTAGAGGTAGGCAGGACAAAGAGTGCTTCAATTTGATCTGAAAGTCTGATTCATCTCTAAAGCTGGGCAAGGTAGCAATGCGAAGGGAGACTGGTGGAGCAAGCGAACAACCTGTCTGCTGGAGTAGGTGTTCACGAGCTTTGCATGTTTAGGAGATGCTTCTGTGCAAGGCTTGGGTCATGACTACCTTTTGCACCCTTCTGGCACAATGTGGACTGCCAGGGTGCCTGCTCTTCACCTCTTGCTCCTTGCACCTAGAAAGCCAAAGCTCAAGTGGTAAAATTAAGCCAGGAGCTTAAAGATGTAGACAGATGGTTCATGAAGACACTTTCCAGCTCTGAATGTGGGCTGATCTGCCAGTGTAGAAACAGCCACAATTATTTACGTCTCATTCAGGGAAAGAATTGCTACAAGATATATTGATGCTTGGCAGCAATATTGATTCGTGTCTGCTGAAATTACTCCATGGACATTCAGCCACATCAGGTGTGCTGTAAGATGTGGCTCCCCAGGCGTGCACCCGTAGTTGCTGGCAGGGCTGGTGGTAGGGGTGGCATACCCCTTCTCCTTATGCTCTTCCAGCTTTCAAATGGGGCCCAGTTTGTCTGGCAGTTGAGTGTCTGGAGGCTTTGGACAGTTGAATGATGTTTGAAAAGTGTTTCTAAACAGTTGAAATGAATGATCAACTTGTTGAGATGAAAGAGGTTTGCACAGGTGGACATTTTGTGTGTCTGTGTGTCTGTGTGTGTATGTGTGTGTACTTGTTTGGAGTCTCCTTGAAGTAAATTGCGCTGACATAGGCTTGGATGCATTGTTTTAAAATTTGGGTCTCATTTTCTCACTATGTCCCCTATTTGGGTGAACATTTTTCAAGTGAGTGGTACATCTGCATGCACAGAACTGTGTGCAAAATTAAGGCCTAGACATACTGTCTTTTGTAGTGTCTTTTGAGAATTTTCTGTCCAATGGCTTCCATTTTCCTTGGTTTATCATTCAGTCACTCAGTAATAGTGTTAAATTATATTATAATGTATGTTGTACCCCTCCAAAAGCAAGCCAACACTCTGCTCTTTGCTGATGCATGCTTTCTTTTACAATTTTATTATACAAGGTGCATATTTAGTTAAGTCTTTTCTGTTTGTTTGTTTCTCCAATTAAATTATATTTAGGTTTCACCCCAATTTCTGAGTGGGAAGAAATGGGTCATTACAAAAAGCTGATGTCTCTGTTTAGTTGTGAGAACAACAGCTAACCTATGCTTTTGGATAGAGATTTGGGACTTGTTATTAGCAGGGCCCTTTAGATACAGACTGACACCAGTCCTTGTTGCTGATTTTAACCTCTGGGGAGATATTAGCCATGTTATCCCTTAGTCAGAAGTACCAGATCTGCCAGGAAAATCAGCTTTTATCTATACAATATTTAGATGGCTGCATTATTCATTAATTGCTCAGGATCAAGAGCCTGGCTAAGCTTGCCTGCTCATTGTCTCAGCCTTAGCTCATCGAATCTGTGCAACACAAATGTCTCCATCCCCTCTCTCAGCCATATGCTATTGGAGTCTTTCAAGATTCAAGTCCCCACACTTACACCTTCTAATTAAACACATCATCAACAATAGTTAAAGATAATTCTGATATAACATTTCAAATTCTTATAGCCCATGTATTAACTTCAAAAAACCAGACAGCTTAGCCGCTGGACAGTCCTTACTCTCTGCTCATGTCCAAATAATTCTCCTGCTATCAGCTGTCTCAGGCAAGAATGACTGAAGCTTGTGTGACACCTTTCTTTGACAAAACTCTTAGTTCTGTATTCCATCTCTATGTGGCTTCTGGGATTGGGAAAATGGCTCAGCTACAGTCGGTAATTTGGGTCCATTTTAGCAGACAACCTCAGCTTCCTTTTCTGGCCCCAATACTGCCTGCAGTCAGAATTTCAAATAGGATTGTTATTCTCAGAAGGACATAGTTTCTTGGATTGCAAATAATAATTGTTTTGTTTTCCCTTCCCTTCCCTTCCCTTCCCTTCCCTTCCCTTCCCTTCCCTTCCCTTCCCTTCCCTTCCCTTCCCTTCCCTTCCCTTCCCTTCCCTTCCCTTCCCTTCCCTTCCCTTCCCTTCCCTTCCCTTCCCTTCCCTTCCCTTCCCTTCCCTTCCCTTCCCTTCCCTTCCCTTCCCTTCCCTTCCCTTCCCTTCCCATCGTGGTTCAGCCCCAGTTGGCAACTAAACACCACGCAGCTGCTCACTCACTCCCCTCACCCCAGTGGCATGGGGAGAGAATCACAAGAGAAAAAGCAAAAGAAAAAAAAACTGTGGGTTGAATAAGAACAGTTTCATAATTAAAATAAAATAATAATTATAATAATAATGATTATGAGAACAATAATAATAATGCTAATATAGTGAAAAGGAAAAGGGCAAAAGCGGAAAAAAACCTAAAACCACAAACAATGCAACCGCTCACCACCCGCCGACCGACGCTGCCCGTCCCCGAGCCGCGATTGCTCCCTGCCTCCCCCGGCCAGCTCCTCCCAGCTAACATACTGGGCATGACGTTACATGATATGGAATATCCCTTTGGTCAGTTTGAATCCCCTCCCTTAGCTGTGCCCCCTCCCCTCCCGGCTTCTTGAGAAAAGTCCTTGACTAGTACAAGCAACAGCAACAACTAAAACATTGGTGTGTTATCAACATTGATTTCATACTAAATCCAAAGCACAGCACTAAGCCAGCTACAGTGAAGAAAATTAGCTCTATCCCAGCTAAAACCATGTCACCTTCCCTTCCCATCTTTTTGCACACCTTCAAATATCCAGTGAAGCTAAAATTACCTTCTGGCAAGACAAGCATTCTGCCTTTTTTTGTTTTTTTCTTGACTGGAATGTGAGTATGGGAAAACTTGCACTTCCTGGATAATGTTCTATAATAGAAACAGTAAATTGTCATGAAAAGCAAATATTTTAGTATTTTGGTATTTTTTTCCACCAAACCAAATGAAATATAACAGGGACTGGTGATCACCTTGTCTAAACAAGGCTTACTTGCTTGAAAGTCCTGCACTACAAACATAAGCAGCCTTTGTCAGGCATTACAATATCAAGGTTTCTATGTCTAGTAATAATAGCTGTGATATGCATGACCACATCTTTAGTTATATTCCCTTTTATGGGGCAAACAGTCAGCTGTGACATGCCTATGTTATTTAGCTTTTCCAGGAGACATAAACACATCTACAGCAACTCCACTTTTCATGTCCCACCACCAGTCTGGTCTCATTTCCAGCTGTGTCTCTGGCAGTCAGAAAACATATTTCACCTGTGATATTTTTTTAAAGCTGACTGATACATATAAGAAACCTTTTCCTGGATTTTGTTCTACTGCTATTGTCAAATGTTCTACCAAGTACTTTTGCAATAGCCAGATCTCTCCCAGTACTGCATTCAAACAGCAAATCATAAATCTTCAGAGAAAATGAAATCCCTTTACTCTTGGATAGTATTTGTGAAGCCCATTTTGGTTATCATGCTGAATGCTACACAATCACTTTCCACTGCCATTGGCCTCTCAGAAATAAAGTTCTGAAATGTTTTACAGGTAAGGACTAAACATCCTTGCCTGTGTAAGCATACTGACTTCTGGTTTTTACTGTTACCTGTGGCATATACTTTAAAACTATCCAGATACGACCTGTGAATAGCACCAGCACGCTTTTCATAAGCACCTGTGAATAAGCCAGACTTTAGCTGAGGGTGGGACCTCAATAATCTTCTGTGTTGCAAAACACTTCTTAAATTTTGCCTTCATGCTTCTCTGATATCCTTGAGCAATAAATCCTTGTTAAAAAAAAAAAAGACTATTTTGCCATGCTCACATCACAGTTTCTAGCACTGTGGACTCATACCCCTATCCTGTTATTACTGAATGATCGATCTGAGATCAGCTTGACAAGGCAGGCGGCACAGCCCTTGGGGCAGGTTACTGAAAGATACTGGTGAATCTTCATCCTTGCAGGTTTTCATGACTGGAGTATGCAAAGCTATGGCAGACCTGATCTGGTGCTGGTGAAAGTCCTGCTTCGAGCAGAAGGCTGAACTAGAGCTCTCCTCCCAGACAGCATTTCTGTATGTGTAGTATAAGTTAATGGTCCATTCACCCTGAGCCATGATACTGGCAAACGCTTTGCAGAGGATTTTCTTTGAGATAATGGTTCTGCTGTCGTCCTCTCTAAGTCGAGCGCTATGCAAATCTTTAGAAACTTTTTTTAAGCTGTATAATCTATTCTAACACCTCTTTTTTAAAATGCTGGGCACTGGCTTGACTTGTGCACTTTGCCATAGTGTATTCAGCTCAGTGCTAGTTTTTATTGATTCCAGTTTTGATCCTGATGACTCTTTCTGCCACTTGTCTTTTTTCGTGCTGCTTCGGATCCCCCAGTGCTCACAGCGTGCAGCACTCTCTGCTTTCCCTCAGCTTCACATGGAAACAGCTGACTACATTTGCTTGGCAAATTCTGACTGTCTTGTCAAAAGTTATTTGTTATTTTATTATTTATATTTATTATTACAGAAGTTAATTCTGGGTGTTCTGGTTGTCTCCCAGAGTGTCTGGCACAAGGGCCTCACCCCTAATTCAGAAGTTCAGAAGATTTCTGTTTTCTCCCTTTCTTCTTCTTGTGTCTATTTAAAAACATATAAACCATATGCTGAAAAGTCTTATGAAAGCCAGTACGTTTATGCAGAGTGCAGGATTCCTCAAATCTATGTATGACAATTTCATGGTTAGCCTTCTCTGCATGAGTTAACTGAAAACTATGAAGAAGATCAAGATTCTGAGAACAACTGATTATCAGAAGTAAAGCTGCTTTCTGATTATCTGCCCCCTTGTTGGTGGCTACAGCTTGCAGAGACAGGGGAAAGTCCCGTCCATCTCCAGATGTCCTTGCCACATCCAGCAATCTCATGATGCAGTTTTTAACTGATTGCTCTGACACTCAGGAATTTTTCTGAGGTTTGCTTTATAGGTAGTTGCAGGTATCATTTAGCAACTGGCCAGAATCAAGGCATCTACAGACTTCTGCTTCATTTGGCCTAGTGCAAGATGCAGGAGCTGGTCCTGTCAGTGCATTTCGGAGCCCCTTGGAGGTACTGCTTCCCACAGGGAAATAGCCTGGCCAGTCAGACAGTAGCTGAGCTTGCCCTTTTGCCAACTCCACAATGGCTTTTCTCAAGTAAAGGAGGTGATGCCTGACAGGAGCTGATGACTGGCAAAGTCCCCTGACAGCCAGGCTCCTGAGGCAAGACAGAAACCTCCAGGGGTGAGACTTGTGTGTCCCCTACGTTTCAGAAGATCCCCTTATGAAACCTGGCTTCAACTACCTCTGCCTTTCCCTTATGCTTAGTTACTCATCCGAGCACCTCCCTTATTATGGCTTCAGAAATACTGTGTAAAGTCATGTTTTATGTTTGAGGTGATTTAAACTTATTTTTTTGCTGCAAGTTTTGTTTTTCTTTTCCATTTCGATGCTGGATTATGTTGTCAAATTAGATCTGAAAATAATCTCGTGGCCTTGTTTGGCTTTTCTGGTAGAAATGTCTCTTTGTAATAAAGTTTTAATTGCTTTATGCTATCCTTAGTTCAATCAAATATTTTTGAAATCCTTTTGGCCCTGGAATTTACTTTATGGGTCTGATCTTGGCACATCTCCGTTCTTAGATTTTTCCTTTTTCAAATCACCATCTTTGTTTTTTGCTGGCCAAATAACTGCAAGATATTTCTTCTGAGAGATTATTCAGCTGAATGCCAGGAGTATCCCTATAACTAGCATACAGTGCATGTTAATAAGACAGTGTACACTAATGGCAACATTAGTGTATGCCATCCTGCAACCTCTGATGACAGCCGGACTTTATAAAAACTGCATTATCACTTAGTGAAATGTGTCACCAAGAAAAGGAATGGTCCCACAAGCAGTGAGACCACAAAGTCCATAGTTCCTCCGCTCTTTTTTGTTTACACAAGGCAAGAATTAATTTTGCCTAGTGGTATACTTAGACCCAGATCAATCTGCTACAGTGTTGAGCAAGCACACTTTCATTACTCCATCATCCATTTTTCTTCCACAGATATTTTTTCACGCCTTGAAAGCATGAAGTATCAAACTGTTGACATTCTATCAAACAATAAAACACATGGGCCTGATTCATTGCTGGTGTCACATAAATGATCTATGGAATTACATCAGAGATCCTCTCAGGTCCTTCTGTCATTATGGTGATTACATACTAGTTTTACCAGAACTAAAACAAAATTGGAAGCCTAAACTATGTTTTTATAAAACATAACTGCTCTACCCATTTTTATTAGATGTGTCCTCTAGCTTGCACTACACTATAGAGTAGTCATTTAATAGGTGAGCAAGACGTTCTTCTGCCTACACTTGGGTATGTGCGATGTTAACATTCTTCTCTTAATATTTGCCAACATATTTGCAGCTATACCTAAGGTTCTTCATTAGAGTAGGAAAAGGTCCTATATAAACCAACGAATAAAATAACTACTTCAAGGTTTATTTTATTTTATTTTTGAAGGCATACTTTAACAAGCAATGTGATAACAAGCACATATGCTAAAGAATATTGCAACAGTACTTTACCACAAATATTTTAAGGAATGCAAGGAGTACTGGAATAGCCAAAATGGCATATATGCATATTATGCGTACAACATAGTGTCTATATATATATATATCCTGAATTAATTATTTAAAGCAATTGCAGAAATTATCTCACTTTATGGTAACAATGATTGGTTATTTTACTTGATGGTTATTTAAAACTGAATAATGCCCCAAAATAATTCAGTTTTAAAACAATATATCTAATATGTGGAAGAAATATTCCAAAATAATTTTCTTTTTCAGTTGGAAAGGATTAAATAGCAAAGTCTGTATTTTTTATTACTGATTTCTACTGTTAAACGAACTACATATAAGCAGTGCTGATTGCAATATAAAGAATTAATCTCCTGGGTCCTACTTGTATTCATTCTCATTCTACACTTTAAAAACCCATTCATCAATTACTCTGCAGTGGCACCAGAGCTTAGCATGTGCGTATTATCTTTCACTCATATTCCAGTGCAGTCTTCTGGAGAGGAAGAAAGAGACGGCAAGTGTGCGTAGCAGGTGTGACTCCTCTGCCATACACACAAGCACACATAGATCTGTGTATACATTCATAGCACATCGCACATAATTGCAGAGAAGCCCTTTGCAGGGGCTGGATGTAACAGTCTTCTTTCCCCACTCACCAGAATCTGTTGTAATATCTTAAACCAAACAAATCTTGTAAACAGCTAGGTGAGCATCAGCACCAGGAGTTTTTTGATATGCAGCATAAGTGAAATGCTGCATAATATAAAATGATGGTGCTATTAATCCTATAGCACTGGTGATTCCCAGCCCCCTCTGCTATTGATACCAACGCCATTGTCTCTGGCTTTAAACTTCATCAGTATGCAAACGGAGTGTCACCATGATGGGTGGTAACTTGGTTGGATGCACTTTCTACATTTCTGGCAAATGAGTATAATTATTTTCAGAGCTGCAGGCAACTCATGCATGTTTTATCCTCCATCTGGACCTGCATGGTACACAATAGTGATAAAAGATTATTTCCCCCCTTGGATGTTCATAGGCCATCATCGACACCGTCCTGATGAAATGGTCATGTATCCCCTAGCACTTCTATATCTGCCACAGCTTGACAACAAAATTATTTCCCTATAGTACTAAAACACTTCAAATATTCAAGCCCTCTGTGTATATATTTGTGTTTTGAAGCATTCAGCGTTAACGTAATGTGGTAATTTATAAACTGACAAATTAACTATGCAGAAATCTGAGCAGGTCTTTATGAAGTCTGCAAAGCAGCAGAAAAGAAAGCAAAACCTTTTTGCACTCTGTAATAATAATCTTATCAAGTGTTGGAGGCAGGTTTTAGTCTCCCATTGTTAGTGCTTTTCAATCCTGGGCTTAGTTACTGTATGCTGGAGCTGAGATGCTTTGAATCAAACAATTGTCATGATTGCAGCTCATGACAAAGTGTACTGTCATTGCTTGAGCAAAAAGGGGAAATACAAAGTTCCATTGTTGACCATTCAAAAGGGAAAAAGATGAAGGCAAAAAGGCTAAAACAGAATTTACCAAAACTAAACGCTCATGTCTATTGCAGAAAATAAAGTCCATCCAAGCAAGAAGAATCAATATCTGCAAAGCTGAGATTACTCACAAGAAAGAGAAGAAAAGAAAGATCAGCTTCCTTTGTTTCTTTTCTATAAAATCATTTTAATGATTAAAATCCATCACTGCGATAGCCTTCCTCAGTAAGCACAGGCTGTCCTTACAGGCTTGCCGTTGATCCCTAAATAGCCAGACACTGGGATTCACACCACCTGTACCAACTGAGGTGAAGAACACTCTTCTCCCTTTTACTGAAGGAGCCTGATTCCCCCTGAAATAAATTAAGGACTAATTTTGCTGGACCCTTGGAGAGGACTTGGTGTCTTCTGCTGCCCTATCCACCTGCGGTGGCCAGGTCCTCGCTGGGGGCGGGCAAGGCGGGGTGCATGGATGCTGCACACTTAGGATGTCCCCGCATCCACTGTGCCACCTGTGCAGCCACCCTGTGCGGGACTGCCGGCATCAGGGCTCCTCATCGCGGCTGTGCCAGGGTCACCATGGCAACAGTGTAATACATTTGCCTTTATTCGATCCCAGAGGCCACATTGAAGTGCAATGCAAAATTTGCTGGAGCCTGAATTCCTTTCAAGTCATGGCTCGTGTCAGGAAACAAGTCAATGCACAGACAGCAGTAAACACAGGGACAGAAGGAAACCTTTACTCTCCCATGCTGCATGCTGACACAAATGCTGACACCGCTCTGGACCCCATTTCTACCTCATTTCCTGGTTATTAATTCACTCTTCAGATGGGGGTGGAACTGGGTCGTGGGCAGCTAAGGTGGGCAGAGGGAAGCCTGGCAGCCCCAAGGTGACTGTGTTCGGCCCCTGCTCCCAAAAACCTCTGTCCCCCTGAGGAAAGCAACCCTGTCCCTCGGGCACACAGCATCCCCCTGAAGGGCCAGGGCTGCCTTAGCAGCACCCTCAGTGCCACACAGCACAGGCAAGAGCAGCTTGTAAATGAAAGCATCCCCTTTGCAAAGTTTGTCCTAGCTGTTAACTAAAGCACAATGAGCTTGTTAACAGCCTGATTGGCTGTTAATGAGAATGAAACATCCTGCAGTCCTGATGTCTGCAAGCCCTGCCCAGGCATTGGGTTTCTCTACATCACCAGTAGAGCTCTGCTCTCTGTCACACCAGTGATATTTCTTTTATTTCAAAATCTCATGCTCATACAGCTGGTAACACTTCTACAGGCTCGCTCCTTATTTTTAACCCTCACTGTTGCTTTGGAGTCAGGGAATCCGTCTTCATGTTTGTGGACATCAGCCAGCCCTGACTTGGAACTGCGGAGAGAAGGAGGTATCCTGGACAAGAGAGGGTGCTGTTATCACTGAAGCCCAAACACACGCATAAGAAACTCCCCAGTCCTACAACTAGACCTCACTTACTCTTCTTTCCAGGCAGGGGTCCCAGGCTTCTGCATCTACCTCTCACTCATGCGACGTACCCCAAAGCTGAAGACTAGCTGAAGGCTAGCATCGTACATCCCATGCTGTACATCATGCTGCATCTTCTGTAAACCAACTGCCCTGAACACAGTCTCACAGCCCTTCTTAAATGGCTTCTGTTGGGATTGGACTGCTTGAGGCAAACTGGCAGCCAGGCTTTCTGCGGTGACACAGCAGAGCCAGCAAGGGACAACCAGCACCCTCCCTGGACTTCTTCCATGGCTAATTGCTTTTTTCTCATTTTGCTCAGCTCCTGGCGTTCATGGCTATTTGGGGAGCCACACCACTTTCAGGGTGAAGACCCTCTAGCAAACAACTTGAAGCGTCCTGCTCATGGGCTGTAGCTGCTCTGCTGTCTGCCATACACTTGCTGCTCACCCCTCTGATGGGGTGTGTTGGCCACCCTGCAACAGCGCGCCCTGGCCACCCTCACTCCTCTCTGCCAATGACCCACGCCCTGAGGTGCAGCAGGCTGCTCCTCATTGAGGCCTTCCCAGCAGGGTTCGCAAGGAGCACAGAGAGACAGTGAGAGCTTCTGCAATGCAGATTATTAATTTTAAATGTGTTTTTATTTCTTTGGCTGTTAAGATGGTTTCTTTTCCATTGTATTTGTCGCTTTTCTTCCCTAGCTTGTATGCTGGAAGCGGCATCTCATTTTCACTTCAGTCCCAGCCTAATATTAATGCAGGCAGCAATGTGAGGATGTGAAAAAAGAAATCCAATCCTTACGCTCAGTGAACCCACTGGTAGTGGATTAAATACAACATTTTTCCTTATATATTATGGAAATAGTCCTTGCATGTCTGAAGACACACAGTATTATCTAAATAACCCTATTCAGACATGCAAGCTAAGTTGCCTCTGCTGTACTTTGAGCAAACAGGATCAGGCTAATGGTGTTTTGTGTAAATGAGGCACATGTTAGACTGAGTGCATTCAGGTTCTGTTTATCTAGTTACAATTTCTCTTTGCAAGAGCCTTTCAGCCTCCAGTTTCCTTGTACCAATGTCCCTTGCACTGGGTGTCTGGGGGATGGGGGAAGGTCTAAAGAAGTTCAAGATTTTACAGCTGAACTGAATATGGAGGAAAATGTTTACCAAGGTCAGGCTAAGAAAAAATAAATTGATTCCAAGGACAGCAGCACAATGGAAAAGGCCTAGGCTCCAGCAAAATGTTTTCTTTATTGTTGTTCTGCTGTATGAAGAAAAGTCAGTTGTAATAGAAGGTGATGATGAAGGGAAAATGTTATGGAAACTGAACATAGCAAAATTTTGCAGGTGATTTATTGTATATGTATTTTGACTGCTCCTACCCCACTGTCCAACTTCTCTGACAAAACTGTGGCATGGCAAACCCTGGTAATGGATTCCTTTCAGCAGACCCCTGCAAGTTCTGATCATCGATCCAGAAGTATATGCTGGCTCAGGAGCAAGAGGCTACATCTACATCCTGCCATGAATATTTTCAGGAGTAAGCTATTTCATGCTTTAGTGTTATTACAGTTTTGAATATGTGTATAATGCAGTACTGTATATCCAACAAACCCCTACATAATACTGCAGATGTGACCCATTCTGTTTCATCTGAGGTACCAAGGAATGGGAGGATAACAGCACAGAATTAAGATGTTTTCTATTGTGGCATCCCAATAATTATTGAAATATTTTCAAGACAGTACCACAAAGTGCCACATGGAATGAGTTTACACTCAGATAGTTTTCATATTGTGCTAAAAATAGGTAACTTCACTTAAACCACATGGATATCTAGTATATGCTCAAAAAAGCCTCTGTATGGAACAACACAGAAGAAATTATGGTGGGTTTTTTAAATTTTGTTGGTTGTTTTGTTTTGGGTTTTTTTTTTGTCATAGCAAGAAGCTGTGGAGTTTTTCAATCCATAAGGAAAAACTGAAGTGGTTAAGCAGTGATTTGGGATATCTACAGGCCAGAAAGCAGAGTCTAAATTTGCACAAGGCATATACAGTCACTTGCACACCAGCTAATTTCACCTAAGCAAACATGGGAACACTTCCAACTAGCCAAAAAGATACTCATGAGACAGAAGGGTTTTTTTTAGAAACAGGTAGAGCTGCCCAGGCATTAGATCAAAGATGAAACTGAAAGCAACCTCACCGAACCAGGCAAGGAGCCTCCAAGCTGCCCAAGGGTATTATTTTCCCACAGCTCCTTTCAACTTGGCTTTGTGTTGGTGGTTTGGTTGCAGAAAACCACTGAGGTTTTGGCAGTTGTTTCAAGTAATGCGAAAGGTTTTTTATAAAACATGCTTATAGAGAAAAGCAATAAGATGTGCTTAACAGGCGTGGAACCACGAAGCTTGTCTAGAAGTCACCACAAAAAGCTAGAGGATGAGGTTTCACGGTGCCAACTGGAGCCAGCAGGAGAGGGGCAGCCTCACATGCTGCCAGGCATAGGCTGGGCTGGGGCATCACCCCAGAATCACCCAGGGAGGCCCATGCTTCTGAGGGCTGCTGACCATTCTCCACCTCTGCAGCCATGCTCTAACACAGTTCCCTCACACTTCTGTGGGGAAAATGCCCTCAGCAAAACCCCAGGGCTTTAGGAGCCCTTCCTGCTATAATGTGAGAGATCTGCAACAGTGAGGAGGAGCTCATCCGCAGAACCTGTGGATGGGATAAAGCCCTGGAGTGTTAGTATCAATTGAACCAGTTTAAGATAAAAGCTATTAATCTTTATTCCTATCCATGTAGAAAACGCTCACTGGGCTCAAATAAAAAAAAAATAAATTATTATATTATTTGAAGTCTCCTTGCAGAATACTTTGGAGGGTATCATTCTCTCAAGGGCATTCCTTAATTTGATTTAACAGTTATACATTGAATATAATATTCTCCATGAACTAGGTGTTTGACACCACTTTCAGAATTCCACAAAGTCCAAGGGCTTTCAGTACTATATAAAAAACCAAAATTCTGTCTTAAAGACAATTGACTGAATTTTTCTGTCCAAACCCCATTACAGAAAGACTATACCAGAATGCAAGACCGTTTATTGTTACAGAGCACTGCCGAAAACCATTTACCACTTTACCACTGGATGCTTCTGCACTCTACCTTTGCTTCTAATTCTGTTCTGAATCCTGCTAAATCTGGTTCAGTTCTATACAGTTGCAATGGGTTCTGCAATCTGGCTTATGTGCTCTGTGAAAAAGCACATTTCGTTTTTAACACAACATCTTTATCTTAATTAAATACAGCTTCATGCACTTTCTCTGTACTGTTTATTATTTGACGTACTTTCATTGTGTCCCTTTCACTTTGATGCTTTGCCTGCAGGATCAGCCTCTGCTGGTAAGCTCCAGTGGAGCTGTTTCTTGAGGCTGGAGTCACACACGTTCTTTGCACAGGCTCACGGTCACACTGGTACTCACTCAGGGAACAGAGCTTGGCATCCTGTCAACCTTGGGATGCTCCTTGCAGGGCAAAACACTTACATGAGTGCCGCTGGTCTTTTCCACACCTCACAGCACGAGAGCTTTTCCAGCCCTCTAAACCTTTCTTGTCTTTGAAGTTGTCCCTGAGTTTTTACCATTTCTGTCACAACTGTGGGATGGAGCAGTGAGAACTGACCACAGCCCTCCAGATATGCTTGATTTATATAATTGCATTGTGTCTTCTCTTGTGTTATTCTTGAAGCTGTTCATGGTGGATCATTACACCCTGGTAGGATTACTGATTGTTGCTGTTGCTGAGCTAAGGTCTTCATCTGTTTGTCCACACCAATGAATCCCACATGACTTTTACACACTTTGGTAAATCGTACTCTGAGTCTATTTTCTGAATATCTGCACTTAACTACTGCTATCTCCACGCAGCACTATTCATAAGCGCAACAAATGAGCTCTGTTGGGTATGAATCAGTAAATTCAGTGTTGATGTGCTCTGTAGACATGCTCTTAGCATGTGAAAAATAATGTATGTGTAGGATGCACCGTTCTCCCCCTTACAGCTCAGATATCAACACTGAGCTTCACCTGCCGAATTGCTGCCCCAGCCTGGGAATTGTCTTTCTTGACTCAGCCTGGGTATTTCCTCTAAATCTTTTCAGGGTTTGACTAACATTAATGAGGGGGTTGCTGCAAAAGCTCTAACTGATCTTCTCAGTTTCTTCAGTTTCTTTTTTGATTTTAACAAATAGGTTAGCGGATGACTATTTGAGAGTGGGACTTGGTCCATATTCTTTGTTATTAAATGGAACAAAACACCATCCTAAAGAAAATGTCGGTAGTTTGAAAGCTTGCTTCTTTTTTTTTCTTTTAAATTCTTGTCCAGAAACAAAATTTCAATTTCATGCAGAACAAAAGTTCTGGGAAAACATAAGATTTAAGACAACTAAGAATTTTTTTCCTCCGTAGTTTTGATATCTTTAATTTCAACTTTGCCCAAATTTTTTTGCTTTAGCATTTTTACTTTTATAGTAAATTGTAAATATAGTAAAATAGTAACCTTAAATGTTCATGTCATGAAATGAAGTTCTAGTTATAATGAAAAGTTGCAACATAATTAAAACTCGAAAGTTCAGATGACTCATTTTGACCTTTTACATAGCAAATTTCATTGGAATTAACATGTTCCTATGAGACAATGTGATTTCATTAAATTTGCCTTTTTTTTAAGCAGAAACCTGCTCTATTAAAAATACATTCAGAAGTTCCCACAGTTAACCTTTGCCATTTCAGCCCTTTACAGCCTATTCTTCTTCTTAGACAGCTTCTGAAGCAGGAGAGTTTTTCCTCTGTGTACTTGGTCACTTCGGGTTTTTTGTAGCTTCTTTTGGTGAACTATACTAAAAGCTATCAAAAAACCAAATAATTTTTATCGCTTGTTAATTTAATAGCACATTCTAGGAGAATAGACAGTCACAGTTTTCCTTTGCAGAAACTGTGCTAATTAGACCCCATCAAGATCTTTAATGTTTTTTTTATTGTTTTAATTATAATTCCAACAATTCAAACACTAGCATGCCAGATTTTCCAGGTCACTCACTTTTGAAGGTAAATATGGCATTTTTCCATGCATAAATTTTCAGATAAATTTTCCAGTTGCAGTGAAGTTGTGTCTCCTTCATCTTTAAGCTTTCTGGTGCTGCTGGGTGCCTTCCACTGAACCAGGTGGCTTACTCTTTTACAATTTATCACTTCGATTCAGTAACAAGTTTTCTGGGACAACTCTAGCTCCAACAGTACCTCATACTTAAAATCAAATCTATTTTCTGAGCAAGAAAACCATGGGGTGGTTTTTTGGTTTGGTGTTTTTTGTTTTGTTTTGGTTTGGTTTGGTTTTGGTTTTTGTGGAAGCTGGAATAAAGAAAATTTGGTAGATTTTGCCCATCCAGATTTCAGATACCACTAACTTTCATACATGGAAAGACTGAGCTCTGCTGTCATCTTGTCCAGTACTGTTTTTCAGCAGGGTAGGGATACTCCTAGCAAATCAGCAGCCTGAGCATTGCTGGGCTTTTTAGACACTATGGAAAAGGGGACGTAAGTGAGATATGAGGATAATAATGATAGTGTCTTGCAGAAGTTTACAGGGAGCTTCCTCAAAGTGTCATGGGAAACCTGGAAGTAAAAAAAAATATTCACCAGCAAATAGGATGAATAGCACAGAATCATAATTAGTTCACAAGGGAAAACATCTAGTATGGTCACTTCCAAAATTGTGCAGTAACCTGACAGTGCCTGTGTAAGCTCCTGGACAATCACACAGCGATCACATGGGGAGGTGGCAGAAACAATTGCATGTACACTACAGATGTGATTTTTTATTAATTTTATTATTTTATAACTTTAAAGGTACACGCACATTCCAACCTATTCGTTAACATTTCTTTGAAACCAAAACTGAGCTTCATGGGAAGAAGTGTCCTTTGATGAGAAGCAGAAGCCCATAAGATTAGCCCAAGGAGGAAGCTGATTGCAGATAGGAACACCTGGATGAAAAGGTGACATCACCTGTCTACCCATTACATCCCAGGAACAAATTCAGCACTGGGCAATGGGTATAAAAGCACCCTAGACCACTGTGTCTGTCCTGATATGACATGGGGTCAGGGTCCATCTACGTTTGCACATTTGGTTTGGAGCAGCAGTGTGTTTGAGAGATGAGCAGCACCCAGGCTGTCTGCAGTTCGAAGTAAAACCTCTGAAATGCCTGTTGTGCAGGTTTTGGGCACTGATTGCTTTCATCTATTGATCTTCTTGACTTTTTGTTATGTAGACAGAATTAAAGGTGGCTTGCACCAACTTTATTTCAAGAACTAATCCAGTTTTGTAATCCCAGAGTGTATGCATCCTGGAAAACAAGAAAGCCTCACAGAGAATTCAGGACTCCCTGCACACCCAGCCTCCTCCTGAGTCACCAAGTGTTTAAAATAAGGGGCATGGCCCCAAGTCCCAGGTTTTGCAGGGCCGCATGAGCCAACCATCTCTCCCTTCAACAACAACTGAGCTAAAAAGAATTAGCATAAATTGAACATTTGCAGGCACACAAAGCTATGATCCAATGAGAGGGAAGGACTTAAAATCTGAAAGCAGGTATCTCAGAGAAGAAGGTAAGGTAAGAAGGTAAAGGTAAGAAGGTAAGAAGGAAAAGGCATCACTTTGAAATGTCCAATACCCGTATTCCTGCAGCCCTTCAGGGATAAGATGAACCACCAGTTAAGATTCCATTGTCAGGTGGAATCCAACTAGACAGCTTTTACAGTAAATAAGACAGTACATAACAAGGGCAGGAGCAGACCCATGTTAATTGCCACCCCATTCAGCTGGCAAAAAGCTGGTAAGGCATTTGACATGCGCCTGATGAGGTGTTTGAGCACACAACAAGGTGTTTGACCAGACCAAGCTGCTTGCACTCTGCATATGGCAAGAAAGAAACTGGCGAAAAAGAATGAAGAAGAAATTAAAAGACAGTTCTCTATTTGTCAAAATGCTAATTCAGGGCATCAAGCCTATTTCTCTTGTCCTCACAGAGAATGTTTAGAATTTATTTCAGTGTAACAAGAATTACTGAAGCACACTTTTAGAGAATAATTTGCCCAACTTAAAGCCATTCTGGGTGCTGATTACTGTTAGAGAAAATATAAAAAGAAAAAATTAAGGAATATGCATTCAAACCAGCCATTGGCAGCTCTCAGTTATATAGCTTTTATTTATGTGAGAGATTATTGGAACAATTGCCAGTCTTTTTTCCATGGTAGTGGTGAGCAATCCCTTCAGACGTGACTCAACATCTACCCAGTCACATACCTTTATATGTTTATACACATCTATCATTGGCTAATATCTACCATTTCCTGGATGTGCTAATCCATATACATGAAAAAAATGATTTTTAGACTGGTATTTTCTCAGCAGGTTTTGATGTTAGTGTTATTTTTTTAAAAAAAATTATTTTCCTCATGTTCTTACATGGTGTTGTCAGTCATAATATACGATATAAAGTAAAAGAAAAATATCTTATGTTCAGAAATTTGAGAGTGAGAAGAGAAACAGTAGGGAGGAAGAGAAACTTTGTTTTCTTTCTCTTTTTTTTTTTTTTTTTTATTTCAGCTATGCATTTATTTAATAAGCCCCAAGACAATCAGGATCTGACACTCTGGGGTGTTTTTGTAGGGCCTGCCACAAAGCCTGCTGAAGCTGGCAGAAAGGGTCTAATTGCCTCAGCTCCTGAGTTGCTACATGTGGGGCTGGGGAGGTACCACCCAGGGAAGCTACCGCTCCCCTCCTCTGTGCTCCCACCTTTCCTGTGCCTTGCCAGTCAGTGCAGGCAGCTGGGGGGGAACTTGCACTCTTTTATTGCCCTTGGGAAACACAGAAGACAGCTACAGCCAGCCTCTCTCTACTTTAGGATGAACATGGACACAGGTGCCTTTTCACCTCAAATTCCAGGTGTTTTCCTTTTTAATAAATGGAAAGCTACTGCAGCAAAAGGACAGCTCTTTCATATCTCTCTTTTCCCCCTGTACCTTTCCCTCCTTCCAAAAACACAAGAGGCAAAAGAAAATCTCCCTCTCTGCCCCTTTGTTACCCACTTGCTCCTGCAACTGCCTAATAAACTGATTAGTGTGTTCTTTGTGAGATGTGCTGCAACACTCCACCACAAAAGAATGATTTTATTATATGGGGGAAAATATTTATTTCCTTGCTTTGTGTGTTTAACGGTGATAATTATTATGATCTTCCATTTCCATGGTACCTCTCCTCCCAAAGGACCTCAGCTTGCTTTATAAACCCACACTGACACATCAACTCTATGCAGGATGCTTTCCTCTCCTATTAAAGCATGGTCATCTTTGCGATGAATGCATCAGTGATGCAAAGCATTACAACCCAGCCCTCTAGGACACAAAACACAGCCTACCCGGTTCAGCTAGAAACAGTGGGGGGGGGGGGGGGGGGGGGGGAGGGGGGATGGGGGGGTGGCAGGGGATGGTTAAGGGGTGTGCATGTATAGAAAATTACTTCTTCTTGCTGCCAAGAGGCCCCAGGTTCAGTCTCACAGGAACCAGCATTACTCTGCAAATAAATATGGTGTGACTCACCTCTGGAAGGGCACAGGGAATCTGCCTCTACAACTTAACAGCTTGTCTCAGTGGCTCCCACCACGGGATACCGAGTTCCTCTGGGGTACATCGCTAACAATGACAGGACACTGAGTTTCTAGAGGGGAGGGAAGGAGAGGGAGGGGAAGGAAGCAACAATGATCAAATAAATTATCCACCCCCAAATATTTGCTCAGCTTTGATTTGGAAAGAAGTGCAGTTGTTTAGTGTGAGCTGGCACCCAAAACTGAAGAAGTTTCACCTTAATGTTCAGGGAAGGAGTAGTTTTTCCAGATGGGAAATTGCCACTTTCTAGATGCCTGACAGTGATAATATGAGCCCAGCTGTTGTTGCACTTCCTGAACATCAGTTGAAGGATCATAAGCAGGTAATGCTGGTAACTGAATTTAGCAGAGCCCTTCTCCCATCCAGAGCACTTTTTGGTCAAGCGGTTATAGTCACAAGGATCCTTCCAGTTCACAAGCAAACCCCTGGAGGCTGGGGGACAGTTAGGTGGTTAAAAGCTGGAAGGAATTAGGTACAGTAGTAACCTTATTTTAGACATTTATTTTCTTTGGTTTTGCCCCAGATTTTTCTCTAGAGGCAAGCACGGTGTGTTGTGGTTACACCAGGTGCTGGAGCTGTTGGTGTGGCTCAGGCACATCCAAGCCAGGTCCCAGCATGCCCAGCCAGGTACTGGGAAAGTCAAGATGGGACAGCACAAAATTCAGTGTGGGATGCCAAACTGGTCCAGCCAGCAAGTTAGGAGTTAGGAGGCACTGTGCTTCATGCTGCTGTGATTAGACTGCTGTCACGGCCTTCGTTAGCCCCAGACAGACAGTTGGGGTACAGCAATACTGTGTTGTAATGTAGGTGCCATGTAGCAGCAAATTGGTGCTGACACACTCCTGTTGACAGGGAACAGAGATGTGATAAAAGGGAGAGACAGACTTGGAAATGAGAATTATGCCCTTCCAACTCCTTCACACCATCACCCTTTCTCCTTTGCAGATACTCCTGAGGCCCTGCATGGTTTCTTGCCTGTACACAGTCACACCTCTTCTCTCTGCACAGCATCCTGCCCATGCAGTTTACTGGGAACAGGCAAGTGACACAATGTAACTGACTTTGCTTTCACCTGCTTGCACTTTTGGTAATATTAAATAAAATTACTTCAACCTTCTTTTCCCCACCTCACCTGCTAACTCTTTGTGTCCTGTATGCAAGGATGTGGTTTCTTCTCTCTTTATATTAGCTCCTAAGTAAGATTTGTTTTATCAAGGACCATGAGCTCAGCTATTACTATTTAGAGTCTATCAATAGTGGGATATAATGCTTAGGCAAGTGTAATTCTGAAGTGGGGCTGAGGATAAGACTCTATAGACCTGCAAATAGGCTGTTGTCGTTTCCCTTCCTATAGAGCTGTGCAGCTGGGCTGGCGAGGATTAGTGCAGCCACAGAAAAAGCCAAAAAAAAAAAACCTAAATGCACAATGTCTTGTAGTCTCCTGGAGTCTATATCCTACATAACTCCAGTGTCCTGCACCCCATATAACTCCAGGGTCCTTCTACACTCACGGGATGGAATAGTAGAGCTTTTATCTACTGTGAAGCAGCCCAGCTGCACTGCACAGGCTATAAGGAGCAAGAAAATAACCAGTGAAGTCATTCAAACCCCACCCTTCAGCTCCCCTAGCCGACCTCCCTACATCCTCTCCCCCCCACAGAGCATGCAGTTTGCAGCTGTGCAACACTGAGCCCTGGGTCCCCAGGGTCACTGCCACCACCTACCCTTTGCCTCCCTGGGGCTGAGGAGTGGGAGGAGAGATGTGCAGAGCATTTGCAATGAAAGCACAATTTCTGTGGAAAAAAAAAATACTGATCTGCTTCTCCAGAGTCAGAAATGGGGTAATCCCTCCCCCTCTCTTGACGGAGTGGAGTAAGGTGATCCCACAGAGAAGGGGAAGAATCACTCCTTGCACTTTGGAAGCGATGACCTGTAGATGCGGCACAGTCTGAGTTTTGCCAGGTTTGAAATTTAGGGGTCAAGATTATTGCAAAGACCAGGTTGAAAAAAAGCAGTATCTTAAAAGATTGTTCTTCACCTGCCAGCAACTGAGCATGCGAAAGCAACCCACAAAGCTGTTCCTCATCTCTGTGTGTTGGATCAGGAAGACAGCATTTATCTGAAGTATCATCCTCCCACTTAACTTATAAAACAGCTCCCTAAAAACAAAGACTACAAGGTGAAATATTTGGGCTAGAGCTCACTTAATTCTTTCAGCATGCAGCAGAGCAACTTCCGGTCTTATAACTTAGCCACATCCTAGTGGTCCTCTACGAAGATGTCAAATGACACCTGCCTTGTCACTGGATGATTCCTTTGCCAACTTTTCAGACTACTAGAGGCCATCAAAGATACAAACTAAACGAAACCCAGGGCTGTTAACAAAACTGCCTCTTGTTTTTCAGCCTCATTCTCAGAGCTCACCAAATGCTTTTTGCTGAAAATTCAAAAAATAATTATTTTCTTCCTGAAGGAGGAAGCACAGAAATGCCAGACCAAGCCATGGCAAAGCCACAAGAAGCTGAAAACTGGTACCTTTGCAAGGAAGCATTGGTCACCCTCAGGTGTGCCGGTGGTTCAGCTTTCAGGGTGACACTAGGCTGAGGCACAGCCTCTGCTGTAAACATTTTTCTAGAGTTTTTTTCTCAGAAAACTCTAAAAACTTGTCATTATTTGCAAGATCCAGAGCTGAAAAGCAAAACAGAAAGTTGCTTAGTTGACAGATTTATGTTTGGAGCTTTAGTTACTTTCAGATAAAGCATGTAGTGTATATGACACTGTCAAGGGGCAAAGAAATCTTAAGCCCAGAACAAAAGAAGCACATACTCTCTGTGTTATTTTTTCCCCCTTCAAAGTTCTGTATTGATTTTATTAAGCTCTCCCAAGACAGAAAATTGCAGTAAGGACAGAGGGCACATTCTGATACACAGGTATTTTACAGGAATATATCAGCCATGCTCTTTTCTTCCCACCCCCCACCCCTCCTCTGTAGTATTACGTGTAACAAGTTTTCATGTTGCTGTTTTGTTTGGCACTGGTGGATGGCAGTGGAGAATGTGCTTAGTGAAATGGGACACTCCAAAACTGGCACAGCTGATTGAACTCTGAAACCGGGCAGGCGGGAAAATAGGTGTTTCTGAATGCAAACTGAGTAGACATTCATATTTTAAAATTATTTAAGTACTGACATTGGGAAGAAATTTTTTATTACATGAGGTTGCCATAAGTTTTGCAGATGACTGGGAACACTGACAACTGGCTATCTTGCATCTAATACATTTTAAATTAAAAATCCGATGTGAAAATGTGCCCTGAAATTAATGACCATTGTATGCCCAGCAGTTTATCTTACCATTTGTAATGCAATAAAAGAGGATCAGATAAACACAGGCATAACCTCTGCCACAACTGATAATGTAAAACATCCCTTGTATCATCTGTCTTTCCTTTAGGCAGCATACAAAAGACAAAAATGAACAATTGATGCCTAAACAAAGAGGAGCTGGAAAGCAGTGCATGTCAGATGTTTACTCTAGGTCATTATTAGGGGGTTGAGGGGATTTGCTTATAAACACAGGTTACTTTGTGGGTAGGGAAATGTGTGAGATAAAGTGTTTTCAGAAACAAGGCATCTCTTTTAAAGGTGCAGTGTTGCTTTTTCTAGCATGCACAGTAATTTACAGATAACGTTTTTATGGGATATGAAGCGCCATCTCATGAGCAGTGTAAAACATAATGTGCTGTAGAAACAATGCTTTTTCTCTCCACTTTGTCCAAATGTCATTTTTCATTACACAGTGAATCTGAGCTTGCCTGGGATTGAAATTAGTTCAGAAAAGCACCCTGTGACAGATGGATATGCAAACCTCTGATGTGCTGAAGAAAGATCTACTTGAGACCACTGGGAGGTGTTCCTTTGGTAGCTTTCACTTGAATCTAAGTTTGAAACATGGGATCTTTCAAGAATGTCACATCCTTTTATGTTATCCATTTTAACCATTCTTATTCATTGCTGAGTTTACATCCAGTCCAACCAGAGGCAGCAGAAGAAAAATCACCTAAACAAACAGAAAGAGCCTTGGGTATTCAATAATGGGTACAGAGCGTGGGTGCCTTAATAATCCTTTTGATTTGGGTTCAGATATATTTTCTACTTGCCTTCCCAGGAATGCATGCTTTCCCTCTGGATTGCAAATAATCTGAATCTGGATAAAACCATTACAAAGTGCCCTTCAAAACACTAAGCCTGCATTTGAAGTGAAAGTGTGGTGGAAAAGCTCAACAAGAGGATTAAAAAACTGGTTAAATGCAGAGGAGGCAGAGCATAGCAAACATCCTGCTGTGGATTTTCTTTATTCTCTTCCTTCCCTGACTTCTCAGCCCTTCCTTTAAAGTGAGTCACCACTGTCTATGAGCATGAAGGTGCGATATCTGCCTAATCAACCAAACAAAGCCAATGCACACCAACATAACCCCTCCAGAGAGGAAATCTGCTTCCTGGCAGCCCCTGCCACCCACTCCCAGGGGTCGTGGCGCACTGTCCTTCCCATGCCACAGCATTTCCAGGTTCTTCCCAGGTGTCTTTTCCATTCTTCCTGTGGCTCATGCAACTTTGCACATGACTACCAAGCGAGGCGCATCGTGCAGTCATGTTACTCTAAGTATACAAGCAGACTGAAATGAGGTGATTAACATGGTTGCTTGGCAAATATTCATTATTTCTTGACAAGTATTCTTACTTAGTGATCTTACAGTGAATGTAAGCATCCCAGTTAAAGGCACAGGAGGTTGAAAGCAGAAACAGCACAGGTGGGCTCAACAACATCAAGCGCTGCAGTAAATGTAGGTTTGGTGCATCTCTAGATTGCATGGACAAACCTTCAACCACAGCAGGTGAGTAGGACTTGGCAGTGGCACATAACTAGCACCAGACAGCAAAAGATTTTTACCTTGTTAAATTTATTAATTGGGTCTATAAACCAATGTTGCAATTCTACTTGCCCTGCTCATGCCCAAGGGAAGAGAGGGACTAGGCACCATGCTTGGATGAGACAGCTTGGTGTCACAGTCCCACTGGCAACCCTCCCTCTTGTCAGGCTCCCTGTGCAAACAGCAGTGCCCAATTGCTATTGTGGGGGCCTGGTGGGTGGGCTGCTCTGCACAACTAGTCCCTGGGCGTAGCACAATGGGCCTTCATTCCAAGAGCACCCCCAGTCTCCCCAGATGGCTGCAAAGGAGCATCTCAGGTGTCCCCTTTACAACTGCTGCTGTCAAGGAGATATTGCTCCAGGCTGAGGAAGGCTGGAAAGGTTATCAGGCATGCAGGAGGGAAGAACAAGGTTAATGAGGCAGCCCAACTGAGAAATAAAGATGAATGTGCAATACATTGGACATGGGGTTTGGTTTGTAAAGGACCCTACCAGTAGCCATGGAAAAAGTGCAAGTTTTGGGTCGGTGCCTAGCAATGGCTTTTTTGTCCCAAGGGCTCCTAAGGAAACCAGGTCATACAATCTAAAGGGTTAGAAAAGGTCTTGTCCTGGCAAAACTGATCACATGTTAAAAAAAATGATTTATGTGTAGACATGTTTCTGTTGCTTTTGTGATTTAGATAGATACTGGGTCCAGAATAACAGCTTTCTTCTTGAGTTCATTCTCCAGTAAAGTCATTATCCTGTGGCTATAATATTCAACCTACTGAATATTATAATCATGTCGACAATTCAGCTTTACTCTTTCACAACAGTATACAGTAACAGGGGAAGCTGGGATGAAATCAAAAGAGGATAGTGACACAAAACTTCTTAATCTTTTCTGCTAAGCCCTTTCTTACCTTTTGATTTCCATGGCTGCTGATAACACCTCCAGCCTTCCTCAGCCTGGGACTTCTCCTTAGAATGTCCTGAGTTGGAAGGGATGCACAAGAATCATCAAGTCCAACCCCTGTTCCTGCACAGGACAGCCCCAAATTCACACCATGTCTCTGAGGGCACTGTCCAAGTGCTTCTTGAATAGCATCAGGCTTGGTGCCATGACTACCCCCCCCCGGGGACCCTGTCCCAGTGCTCCACCACCCTCTGGGTGAAGAACCTTTCTATAATTCCCAACCTAAACCTCCCCTGGCACATCTTCCTGCCATTCCCTTGGGTCCTGTCATCGGCCACCAGAGAGTAGAGATCAGCACCTGCCCCTCCTCCTCCACTTGTGAGGAAGCTGTAGACCGCGATGAGGTCTCGCCTCAGTCTCCTCTTCTCTAGGCTGAATAAAAGAAGTGACTTTAGCTGCTCCTCATGCGGTTTCTCCTCTAAAACCTTCATCAACTTTGTGGCCTTCCTCTGGACACTCTCTAGTAGCTTTAAAACCTTAACGTACTGCGGTGCCCAAAACTGCACCCAGCCCTCGGGGTGAGGCCGCACCAGCGCAGGGCAGAGTGGGACAATCCCCTCCCTCAACTTGCTGCAATGCAGGGCTTGATGCACTCCAGGGCACAGTCGGCCCTCTCGCTGCCAGGACACACTGTTGGCTCATGTTCAACTTGCCATCAACCAGAACCCCAGGTCCTTCTCCACGGGGTTGCTCTCCAGCCTCTCGTTCCCCAGTCTGTATGTACATCCAGGGTTGCTCTGCCCCAGCTGCAAAATCCAGCACCTTGTTCATGTTAAACTTCATAAGGTTGGTGATTGCCCAGCTCTACAGTCTGTCCAGATCCCTCTGCAGGGCCTCTCCATCCTTGAGAGTGTCAACAGCTCCTCCCAGTTTCTTGTCATGAGCAAACTTAATTAGTATTCTTTCAAGTCCTGCATCCAAGTACACAGAGATTAAAAAGTACCAGCCCCAAGGTGGATCCCTGTGGAACCCTGCTAGTGACAGGCCGCCAGCCCGATGTAACCCCGTTTGCTATAACCCTTTGAGCCCAAACCATCAGCCTATTGCTCACCCACCGCATTACGTGTTTATCCAGCTGTATGCTGGACATTTTGTCCAGAAGGATACTGTGAGAGACAGTGTCAAAAGCTTTATCGAAATCCAAAAATATCATATTGACTGGCTTCCCTTGGTCAGCTAGGTGGGTGACCGTGTCATAGAATGAAATCAAATTTGTTAGGCAGGACTTTCCCCATGTGAACCTGTGATGGCTGGGACCAATGACTGTGTTGTCTTTCAGATGTTTTTCAATAACTCCCAGAATAATCTTCTCCATAGTTTTACCAGGCACAGAAGTGAGACTGACAGGCCTGTAGTCACCAGGGTCATCCCTGTTGCCCTTCGTGAAGACTGGGACAATGTTTTCCAGCTTCCAGACAACTGGTACCTCTCCAGATTCCCAAGAGCATTGAAAAATCATTGAGAGAGGTCTCGCTATGACATCAGCCAGCTCTTTTAAGTACCCTTGGATGAATCCCATTAGGCCCCATCCACTTAGAGGGATCTAGCCGGAGCAGCAAGTCCTGCAGAGGTTCAGGATTTATTGGGAGTTTAAGATTCCCACAGTCATGGTTCACCAGCCCATGGCTCTGGGGGTCCCTGAGCCCACCATCACTGTTGAAGACTGAGGCAAAGAAAGCACTAAACATCTCTGCCTTATCTATGTCCCTGCCTGTGAGGTGACCATTCTCATCAAGCAATGGGCCACTGTTAGTTCTAGCCTGTCTTTTGCCATTAATGTATTTTAAAAAAGCCCTTCTTAATGTCCTTCACAGCACTAGCCAGCTTCAATGCTAATTGAGCATATTTCCTCCCTGTAGTGGTGAACAGCATCCCTATAGTCCTCCATGTCACCGGACCTTGCTTCCACTGGCCATATGCTTTCCTTTTTCTCCTTATTTCAAGAAGAATATCCCTGCTCAGCCAAGCTGGCTTTTTGCCTCACCTGCTTGACTTCCTACACTTTGGGATTGCCTGCTCCTGTGCTTTTAGGAGGTGGTACTTAAAAAGCAACCAGCACTGATGGACCCCAGCACCTTCAAAAGCTTTTTCCCAGGGGACATTACTAAGCAACCTGAATTTTGCTCTCCTCATGTCCAGAGTTGAGGTCTTGCTGGCAGCATTCCTCCTGTCGCCATAGATTTTAAACTTGGCTGGTTGGTGGTCACTGTGGCCAAGGCAGCCCCCGATCTCCACTTCACCCATGAGGCCATCTCTGTTAGTAGGCAGCAAGTCCAGGAAGGCACCCTTCCTGGTCTGTTCCCTTAGTACCTGTACCAAGAAGTGGTCATCAGGTGGTTTAGGAACCTTCTGGACCTGCTTGTCCCAGCAGTGTGGTATTCCCAGTTGATGTCTGGCAAGTTGACGTCCTTGACTCCTCTCCTTGGCTCACACACTAAGGCTGTCCTGTTTCTCTCTCTGTCATTTCTGAAATTCATCTGTTGCTGTCCCTCAAGAGCCCACACTTTGGACTGTTTGTTCCTGTGCTTGCGGTTATTCCTCTGTTAGCAAGGGATATGCTTGTCTGTGAATCAGATTTTACCTATATGACTGATGAAACTTGGAGAAAAGGCCTAAACTCATCAACTAGACACCCCATTTCTACTTGGCCCATTCTCACTTCTAGTCACTCCCACCCTCCCTCCTGTGGAAATCTCACTGGATGAGATCTTACTCACAGCCTCCAAACATGATCTTCACCTTCCCCAAAATAAATTTATTACTGCAGCTGAAATACACATTAAATAATCTTACTTTGTCTCAGTCACAAGTCTCTGGGGTGACTTGGCGGAAGCCGGTGGGAGTGGCAGAGTCTCAGCAGAGGCACAGAGAGTCCAGGACAGGGTCCCAGAGGAGTTGTGCCAGAGTGGGGATTTATGGTACACCAAAGAAAGACTTTGGGATTTGATGCCTCATCCAGTTCTTATTAACACGCACTAGGAGTCTTGTCACTAGCTCAGAGAGAAATTGGGCCAAGTCTTACACCCTTTTAAAGTTATTTAAAGTCTTGTCGCCATTGAAATCCATTTGCCAACCTTCTAAATGTCAAGATTTAAAGTTGTTTTCCTCAGATGTTATTCAGTAGCCTTCCATGATATACTCCATTTTGTACCAAATTACATTGTTTTGTTCTATAAGGATGTATATTATATAGTATATGTATATAATATTGTCATATTCCCTTCTATTGGAATTAAGCACAAAATCCAACAAGCTTTTAAAATTCTATCTGCTAAAAAATGAGCTAGTGATATGAAATTCCTCCCACGTACTCCCACTCCAATGTTTCTCTAAAATCTATTTATCTTAGTCACGACCTTATGAGCATGAACAGAATGTGGCAAACATTTCTCAGTATAAGAATGTGTCTAAACTTTGGAAGTAGTTGATGTAGCTGAAAAGGTATAATTTCTACACAGCATTCAGGTTATATACTGTGATAGAAAGAAAAAACAGATGCCAGAAAACATGTTACTTTTTGGTTTACACTTTACTTGAAATCACTTCTTTCTATTAATTTTGATGGAGTGCTGCAGGTTACTGAGTGCTCTCAGCCCCCACAGACAGGCTGAACATCGTCAGGCCTTGCTAGCAGACACTCAGTAACATACAGGACTAAGCCCTTTAAAAAATAATTTCCAACTGACAAAACTGCTCACTTCAGCCTTTTCTGCTAATGTTGAAGCCAAAGGGAGTTTTTCATTATCTTCAAGGATAACAGGACATTGTCTTCAGAAATTGGTAATGAATTAGTAAGGGACATAGAAAAGGAATGTTCTTAAGTGTGTTTTGGCATTTCGTGAAAAATCTGAATAACAAAGAATACAGAGGATTAAGGAGTATCCAAAACAAAATGGTTGGTTGAATATTGGCTGATTCTACTAGAATTGCTTGGGCTTTTCTAGGAAGTTCTTTATTTTTCTTGAGGGATGATCACTAAACAATAAACAGGATTAGATGACAATATAATTAAAAATTAGTTTTCACCCAAAACAAAAGTTGAACTGCCCAAGGAACAGAAAAAAGGCTGTCCACACAAACACCGGACCGTCCCCGTGTATGTTTTGGGATACATCCAAGAACAATATGTTCTGGAAAAAAGATGATGTGCCAGAGAAGTTCACCCCTGGTCAGGCATTCCCTAAACTCTAGAAATGTGTAATCTGAGATACTAAAAATATGTTACAGGCATGTTCAGTATTTACGGATGCCATTTAGCAAACATGAGGTCAGAGGCAATGAACTTGCTACATAATGTTGTTCCGTGTTACTGGATATGACAAAAATGAATGGACTTTTTTCCACACTAAATGGCAGTATTTATTGCACTGTATACCAACGCTGAACCAGGGAATGGTGCCTACTGTGTTCACATTTCTAGTACTAGTCTGGAAGGTGAGAAAAGTTATCATGCTTCAAACTGAGAAACCTATTTAAAAATGCATTTCTTTTAAATTTATAATTATCACTTTAAAGAGTGTTCCACAGTTGGGTAGCCATATAGAAAGTAACGTAACTCACACTCCATTTGGGGGAGCAGTATACTGCAAGCACATTAAAATCTTTTCCATTGGCTTATGAGTCAGAGAAAGAAATGCAAGTCACACGCCTCTCACTTACCCGAAGTCTACAGCAGCATGACTTTGCTGAGTTCACTCCAGGATGTCTGTCCTGAGAAAAGGTGTTGGTTACAGATGAGCTGTAAAAGAGTATCCTGAGAGAGTTTGGAAATACTCCTCCTAGGACTACAGATGTCCCTCTAGACTGAGAAATTTGTACTCTGACTTTGTTTTTGCAGGATAAAAACCTAGAAGTTTACTTCAAAAACAACCAGACAAAACCAATCTCCCCCCAACAACAAGATTAGGTTTTCTTCAGCCATCCATCATGTTGTAATTGTCATGCCCTTGTCAATGTCTTTCTCGGAAAATAAAAAAGTTTTGTAAGCAAATAAATTCTGGTTCCAGGTATTAAGTCATGGCTCAAGAAGTCCATTGGATGTCTCATCCAACAAATTTTTTTCCTCCTTTCTAAGTATAATTTTCAATTGATATTTTTTTTTTTTAATTGCATTTCAGGATATTGTGTCTGTTTTTTCACAGATTTTGTAGGTAGGCTAGACCTGGCATTAGGAAAAACCTGTCGAGGTTGAGATCAGTAAGATCAGGAGAGGAAGGAATATAATTAGGCTTAAAATGGAAATTCTGCTGGGTTTTTGTGTATGAAGTAGCTGCTGGCACTATCTGACATCTTTCCTCTCTGTCTAAGTGCACAAGTCCACCACCCAGCAGCCTACATGGAGAGCACAGGACACACAGGCATGCATCCTTTTCTGGGATGACCTTTCTTATAGCTCATTCTTTCTGTTCCAGTGCTTCATTATCTTTCCCAGTAGCAGGCTTTTCCTGGTGTCTCACCAGAATTTAAACTGCTCCAGCTGAAGCCTAACACCTGTCTTGGTCACCGTGGATGTAGAAAACAAATCAACCCCTTCTGCAGTTTTGTGTTGCTAGGTTTGTTAGGGTTGATTCTTCCCTCTTTCCTCCGTGACATAGGCTAAAATAACCCCAGATGGTTTGTTCACTGCCTTTCTCAACTCCTGGTCCATTTTAGTGATCTCCTCTGGACTTCCTACTGTTGATCCACATAGTTTTCAAAAGACATCACCCAACACAGGACTTGGCCCTATAGCTGTGCAGGAAGTTGGGGCTCACTGGGGCTGAACAGAGTGGAATGATTTCTCATATGTCTTAAGTTTCTGTTTACACAACTATAACTTTTGTTGTATTTTCCAGTATTTCCGCGTCCTCTGTTCATGATTCACAATGGCCCTCCAATGGTTTAATGGAGAACCTGTATTTTGCCAGCTGGTCTCTATCTTACGTTTATTTGATGCAGCCTCTCAAGAACAGTACTTTGTATTTTACATTATTGACACTCTACTTTTTCAGACCATCTTCCCCAGCTGTCAGAACAATTTTTAATTTTAGCTTTATCTTGGAAATGATCTGTCGTCAATCCCAGTGAGGTGTCTTTTGAAAATTAATAAGCATACTTTATTTTACCCAATATACCTTGATATTGAAAATATTGAAGAGAACTGGACCAAGGACTGGCTCCTACAGCCACTTTACCCCACTTCATAGAGGTAGGCACTTTGTTCTTGCCATCTCTCTGATATCTCACTTTTCCAGAGCAGGCTGTTAATGATACTACTAATAGCACTGAGAGTACATCCGATGGTCCTTGTACTACCCTGTGAACGAGGGTCACTGAGCCCAGGAAGTGTGAAAACATCTAATATAACTGCAAAAGATAGCTGATTTATCTGCAAACTCCTTGAGCATTGCCTCATGGCAGTAGGGTGAAACCTGGTAGAGTTATATTGGCCAAGGAAAACAACATCCTGCAACACTCAGCATCAGTTTGCTCTTGTGATTGACAGATTGTCCTGCACAGGAGCCCTCTAATACTAAACACTATCCATAGTTTGATTATGATCAACAGATATTGCGATAGGCCTGTGAAAAGCGCTGTTTGATTACTTTTACATGAAGGGAGTACAAAAATGTCTCTTAATTCAAATTATCAAAATATGAGCTGAGAAGCTGGCAGATAAATTATTAGAATACAGTCTTTGCACTGATAAACTTTTGAACTTTAATTGAACTTGTATATTAAGAATAGGCAGTTTTTCCAAGAGTAAAAATCACTAGACAACCTATAATTTTTCTTTCATATATTTAAGGAAGGTGTTCGATCTGGTAAGGAAATAATAGTAATTTATGTCTTTGATAATTGAGAAGGATTATCGTTCTATACACAGAAAGAAGCAGCTATCACCTGCTCTCTGAGTCACAGTCCTATTAAAGAGGTAGATACCACCTTAATGGGTTGAAACCTCAATATTTTGGGTTAGGACACCGAGGAAGTTTCCATCTCCCTGTGAAATGAAAACATCATTATCAGCCTCTTGCTGTCTTGCTCCTCCCTTAAGACTTGGCACAAAATTATTAAATCCTCCTATCTTCCTCATGCTCTTTTCCTTAAAATGAGATGGTCATTTCCCTTCATGCACACAGGAACAAGCTCTAGGGACAGCTGTCCTAATAGTTACAAAACCACCTTCTTCAGGCTGGGCAAATCTACAATTCTCTGTTCAGCATCCTGCTCTGAACGAAGTGGTACAAATTAAAGGTTTGTATATAATTCATGATTCAGGTGAGTTTTTTACTACAGACCCTGGTTTGAAGAAAGACTGAATCCATTAAAAATCATCATCTGCCATCAGTGCACAGGGCACAAACCATAAGATGTACTGACCAGGTTTGTTTCATCCTACCTAAAGTTCCACTCAAGGCAATGAGTTAAGCAGGAAGACATACCTGAAGGACTGATTTGCAGACAAGCCACTTCATTCAGCCATTTGGGGTATGGAGGTAATCACTTTTTGACTCTTATGGAGCAAGCCCAACCCCTTAACATCCTGTAAGTCATGAGATCTGCAGCTGGACAGTGATATTCAGGTGAAGGTGTGACATGTAGGCAGCGTGAGCATGGAGCACCTGTTCATCCCATGAAAAACAGCACAGATTCAGGAAAAAGGGGCTGCCAGGAGTTCTGCTTTCCCCACCTCTCCTGAGACCAGCTCACCTTCACAACTCAGTGAATTTAGAGGGGGAATCTGAAGGAACCATGGTCCTCCAGGCTTTCATTGGCCTTTTTCAGGGAAGGAGGTGGTGAATGATCCCATCAGCTACCAGGCTGGCGACATCAAGACCTTGCCATCTCTGCTGAAGCACTGCGACCGAGCTCTACTCCTACAGCTTTCCCACGCAGTCTCTCTGATCTGTTGCTTCCTTGTACTTCAAATATGAGTATCCTACCCTGGACACTTTGGTGCTCTGGAGCAGCCTTCCATGCCTCTCTCTTCTGTCTCATCAGGAACATACCCTTTTCAATGCTAATCTTTCTTTTTTTGTCCAGTTATTCAGTAATTCCCACCTGTGACCTCAACCCAGATGTTTTCGAAACTGAAATCTCTTGCTAATTTAAAAAGGCTTTGAATCTGTTCTTTATTAACTATTTTCAGGGTGCTGAGGAATGTCCTGCTTAAACAAGTCTTCTGCAACAGCCATTGCACACACTGTTTTCTCCTGTACTTATAAATGAAAATTTCTGTAGTCATTTTCTTTCCTCTTTTGTATTAAATTATAGAAGTGAGCTTTACACAGATGTCTTTGAGGTCAGAGGTGCAGGATGATATTAATCTGGCCAAACACAGATACCTGCAGGTGGATTAGCCATCCTAAGGACCCTTAGCAGAGAAAGAAGAGAAATCAGCACTACCAACATGGGAGCGTGTGCATCCTAAAGTAGATTTGGGGTTGATGAACTGACAACTTCTGAGGTCAAACACATCTCTGATGAAGGTGCTCCCAAGACGACAATCTTCCAGACAGAGACCCTTATGTTGGTCTCCTAGGAGGATCTCTCTAAGTACTGATCTGCCTTTTCCAGGGTATTTCAACTTTAATTTCCAGGTTATTATTGTAATTTAGTAATCTGCAAGATATAAAATAGGGAGTGGCCAGAAAACTTGTCTGTTGTGAGAAAGCAGGCCCATGTGTATCTCACTGTTCCCTCCAGCACTGCAGAAAGGGTTCACAACTCTGCTGCTCCCCAGGCATTCTTTGAAAGGGCTCCTGTCAGGAAGAAAACTTGATACAGAGGCCAACAGGCTTGCAACAGCCCACATCAACCTGAGCAAATGCTCTGACCCACCAGAACTGGGTGACTGCCTGCAAACCACCTGCAGGGAATGGTCCCTGAACAGTGCTTGGGGTCTGGACTCCTGTCAGCTGCCCTGGGCTAGGGCCATTGTGAGGACTTCGCTGTGCAGGTGATCCTGTCCCAGCTCCTGAGAACACGGCTTCTTTTAACCTGTCATCTGCAGTATTATTTTTCCTCTGTCTCAAAGCGTCATGACCACTTACAGCAAACTGCTCCACCCTTGGTCTCCCCAGAAGTGGCAGGTTTAACAGTTTAATGTCCTCTTTGCTGAAGGTCAGGGTACAAGTTGCAAGCTGTACTGAATATGCCCCAACAAATATTTTCCCTGCTGTTAGCTGCCTGCATAGGAGCCACACTGACAGTACCTTCTCCATTGCTTTTCACGCCATTTGTTTTGCTTCCAACAGTGTCCTGACAAAGTAAAAGGCTAAAATCACTAATGCAAAGGAAGGCTTTTGTTTTATAGATACAAACTGGTACAGATAGCTTCTTCGTTCTTTGTTCAATCATGAGTTTAAACTTGGTCATACCTTTCCTGCCTAGCAAAGTTTGTCCAAAATGTCCCTGTAGGATTGTTTTTCATTGGAAAATGTGGAGCAGTTGGAACTCAAGCCCTCAGCAAGGCTGTGAGTGTGTGTGCCACCTGAAAGACAATATAAGGGAAAAGTCAAACCCAGAGAGAAAACTCACCTTTTCAAAATGAAAGAGTTTTGGTCTTATCAATATTAAATCATATAGAATGAAGTTGAAATGAAATGTTCTTCCCATTTTTCTTAAATTTGATTTTTGAAGCCAAGTCAAACAAAAATATTTGAAATCCTAGCTTTTTGCCCTGGCTGCAGCTCTGTTATGGTATTCCTCCCTCTTGGGCAGTGGAGAATGAAGGTCTAGCTACTCCCTGGGAGGCAGCTGATGTGCAGAGTCACTCAGGAGCAGCAGGATGGCAATATCCTGGGCACAAGTGTGATGGATTTTTTTTATCATCTTATCTGTAAAGAGATTGAAGTGAGGCAAGTCTATCAGGTTTAATTTTCCAACGTAAAAAATGTTACCATGAGAGAGTTGTTCATGTTCATGTTCAAAGAATAACAAGAAATGATTCTGCAGGTACATCAACCAGAAAAAGAAAGTCAAAGAAAGCATACCCCTGCGATGAACAAGAATGGTGGCCTAGTATCAACAGACAAGGAGAAGGCTGAGTTATTAAATAACGTTTTTGCCTCAGTTTTCATTGGCAACCTCTCTCTTCACCCCTCCCAAGCCAATGGACTACAGGATGGAGACCAGGGGGATAAAGCCCCTCCCACTGTAAGGGTAGATCAGGTTCATGACCACCTAAGGAACCTGAACATACACAAGTCTATGGGACCTGATGAGATGCATCCCAGAGTCCTGAGTGAACTGGCTGGTGTAATCTCTAAGCCACTCTCCATGATATTTGAAATGTCATGGCAGTCAGGTGAAGACCCTGGGGACTGGAAGAAGGGAAATACTGCACCCGTTTTTAAAAAGGGTAGAAAGGAGAACCCTGGGAACTACTGACTGTCAGCCTCACCTCTGTGCCTGGGAAGATCATGGAACAGATCCTCCTAGAAGCTATGCTAAGGCACATGGAGGACAGGGAGGCTTCAAAAAGGGCAAGTCCTTCCTGACCGACCTAGTGGCCTTCTATGATGGAGTGACTGCACCAGTGGACAAGGGAAGAGCTATGGATGTCATCTACCTGGAGTACTCTAAGGCCTTTGACATGGTCACCCACAACACCCTTCTCTCTAAACTGGAGAGTTATGGATTTGATGGATGGACTGTTCAGTGGATAAGGAACTGGCTGGATGGTGTCATCCAGAGGGTAGTGGTCAACGGCTCAATGTCTCCAGATGGAGACTGGTGATGAGTGATGTCCCGCAGGGGTCTGTACTGGGGCCAGTACTGTTGACTATCTTCATCAATGACATAGACAGTGGGATGGAGTGCACCCTTAGCAAGTTTTCAGGCAACACCAATCTGAATGGTGCATTTGACATGCCTGGGGGAGAGGTGGGCCTGTGAGAACCTCATGAGGTTCAACAAGGCCAAGTCCAAGGTCCTGCACCTGTGCTTGGGATACCCCCAGCATCAATACAGGCTGGGGGATGAAGGGATTGAGAGCAGCCCTGCATGGACAGACTTGGGGGTACTGGTTAATGAAAAGCTGGACATGAGCCAATAATGTATGCTTGCAGCCCAGAAAGCCAGCTGTATCCTGGGTTGCATCAAAAGCAGTGTGACCAGCAGGTCGAGGGAGGTGATTCTGCCCCTCTACTCTGCTCTGCTGAGACCCCACCGGCAGTGCTGCGTCCAGCTCTGGGGCCCTCATCACAGAAAAGACATGGACCTGTTGGAGCGGGTCCAGAGGAGGGTCACAAAAATGATCCGAGGGCTGGAGCACCTCTCCTATGAGGACAGTCTGAGAGAGCTGAGGTTGTTCAGCCTGGAGAAGAGAAGGGCCTGGGGACACTTTACTGTGGACTTCCAGTACTTAGAGGAGGGCTATAGGAAGGATGGGGACAATCTATTTAGCAAGGCCTAATGTGACAGGACAATGGGTAATAATTTTAAACTAAAGGAGGGTAGTTTTAGATGGACTAGAAGGAAAAAAATTTTACAATAAGGGTGGTGAAACACTGGCACAAGTTGCCCATAGAGGTAGTAGATATCCCATCCCTAGAAACATTCAAGGTCAGGTTGGATGGGGCTCTGAGCAACCTGATCTAGTTGAAGATGTCCCTGCTCATTGTAGATGGATTGGACTAGATGACCTCTAAAGGTCCAACCTAAACCATTCTATGATTCTACAATTCATTCTATGATTCTATGTATAGCATCTGCCTCACAAAATCCCCCTCACCAAAGGCACACTGCAGCCACCTTCTCCAACTGCCCTCATTTTATTTGAGAATCTCTTTCTCCCGCTTCCCTGACTCTTTGCCCTGAGGAAATCAGGATTAAGACATGTCTTTCTGCCTTCTTTGAAGTATCCCAAAACCCCAGACCCCAAAGCCTTCTCCCTTTAGTAATATTGGGTACTCTAATTGCAATATGTACTTAACATGCAAATTTTAGTGATTAGGTTAAAATTAATTTCTCCTGCAAGGTGAGCAACAGTGTCCCCTGAAACAAAAGCAATTTCTTTGAAGCAGATCAATAGCACATGAGAAAGCATTGTTAAATTGAGTACCTACTTTATTGTATACACTAGCAAACTTACGTACAGAAGTTTAAAGACAAAGGTATAATGGAGAGAGTTACAACAATGAGATAAAACCAGCATGTAAGACTGTAACAGCAACCTTATTTTATCAGATTTGTGGAAAAGATATTAAAATCCTAAAAGATATAGAACTCAAACCATTTGGTTCTCACTCGAGTGTTGCAGCCATCAGTTTTACATCATAGCAGAGACTGTCGTTGGTGGTTTCATTTCATAACAAAAAGCTGGTGAACCTGTAGCTCTCAGGAGACAGCAAAGAGACATGATAGCAAAGAAGATGCTAAAATATAAAAGAATTGTCTTGTTTTTTTTCTTTCTCCAGAAGTCTGTTCTCACTTTTGCAAATCCATAAGTTGAGGCCAAAAATACAGGGGTTTCTGTGCTACCTTAGATGAGATCAGTGCATCCTGGAGATGCAGAATGCTGAATAAGACACCAACAACTCACTGGGCTTCCTTACAAAATGCCAAATGAAAATGTGCGAATCAGGCATTGAGCCGGGAGGGTCTTCTGTATTCTCAGCTCTGTCCATAAGTGACCTTACAGCTTTTGGCAAGTTCTTCACATCGGAAGTTTCATCTGAAGGGAATGGTGACTGGGAACAATGCTTCTAAACACGGGGGCCAACAATTATGCATTTAATTTTACGTGATAGTAAATCTGTGGCATCTGAGAAACGGAGTACCTCTGAACAATAGAGCATTTATTCAGAAGTCTGATTATGGATTTCTACAATGAGCGTACACTCGCTGGTGTGTAAGCACGTACCTCTATGTTCCTATCTGCAAAACGTGGAGAGTGTATGAAATAACCACTGTTGTGCCACATGCAGTGTAAAAGCAAATACCCTGCCTAGTCCCTCTATTGGGCTACAAACAAGCTGTATAATATCGTTGCCTGAAATAACTGGACTTGCTGGCCTGGGAGTCTTTCACATCCTTTCTTTAACCAGTCTGAACAGTCTGGTGATGCTCACCAGAAAAATCCTCTGTGTTTGGCAAGTCTTCATCCTTGCACGGCAATATGAATCAAGATGGGCACACGTGTGGAACCCAGATGAATGCATCCTATTTCACATGCTCCACTGAAGCATATGGAGGACATGGTACTACAACCTACAATATGTAGCAAAACTCTCCAAAATCTAGGGAAGAAAAAAAATCTCCTTAAGAATTATTCACTCTGCAGTTACAGCAAGCATTTCTGAAAAGCTTCACTTACCTGCCATATAACTTGGTATTAGAGATATGTGCAGACATATATTTAGCTTGGCATTTGTAAAATTAGACTGTCCAATGCCCTTTTCCCACTCATTTTTCCCATATGTTTTAATGCAAAGTATGCAGTGGACAGTAATTGTTGTAGGCATAAGGAGAGTAACTGTTGTAGGTGATTCCCTTCTAAGGGGAACAGAGGGCACAATATGCTGACTAGACCCATCCCACAGGGAAGTCTGCTGCATCCCTGGGGCCCAGGTCAGAGATGTTACCAGGAAACTCCCTGGTCTGGTACGGCCCTCTGATTACTACCTGCTATTGGTTGTGCAGGTGGGCAGTGATGAGGTTGCAGAGAGAAGCCCAACAGTGATCAGAAGGGACTTCAGGGCACTGGGGCAACTTGTTGAAGGATTGGGAGCACAGGTAGTGTTTTCCTCAATTCCATCAGTGGCAGGGAAGAATAATACTGAAAGGAACAGGAAAACTCACCTGATTAACACGTGGCTCAGAGGCTCGTGCCATTTGTGGAATTTTTTTTTTTATCATGGAGAGGTTTACTTGGCACCGGGCCTGCTGGTGGCAGATGGAGTTCACCTATCTCAAAGGGGGAAAAGGATTGTCACTCATGAGTTGCTGGGGCTCATCGAGAGAGCTTTAAACTAGGTTTGAAGTGGGAAAGGGATATAGCCAGGCTCACTAGAGAGGAGTTTAGGGGTGGCATGTTGATTTTAGGGGTGAAATCGATAGCCCAGCTCAAGTGCATCTACACCAATGCATGCAGCATGGGTAACAAACAGGAGGAGCTGGAAGCCATTATGCAGCAAGACAGCTATGACTTAGGTGCCATCACAGAGACATGGTGGGATGACTTTTACAACTGGAGTGCTGCCATGCATGGCTTTAAGCTCTTCAGAAGGGACAGGCAAGGAAGGAGGGGCAGTGGCGTGGCTCTATATGTTAGGGAATGTTTCGATTGCATATAGCTTAGCAATTGTGATGATAAGGTCAAGTGCTTATGGGTACGGATAAGGGGGAAGGCCAGCAAGGCAGATATCCTGCTGGGGGTCTGTTATAGATCACCCAAGCAGGATGAAGAGGTAGATGAAGCATTCTACAAGCAGCTGGCAGAAGTCTCACAATCAGTAGCCCTTTTTCTCATGGGGGACTTCAACTTCCTGGACATCTGCTAGAAATACAGCATAGCAGAGAGGACAGTCTAGGAGGTTCCTGGAATGTGTGGAAGATAACTTCCTGACACAGCTGGAAAGTAAGCCAACCACAGGAGGTGCCTCGCTTGACCTGGTGTTCACAAATAGAGAAGGACTGGTGATGGTCGGAGGCCATCTTGGGCTTAGTGACCATGATATGATTGAGTTCTCAATTCTTGGCGAAGCAAGGAGAGGGGGTCAGCAGAACGACTACTATGGACTTCCGGAGGGCAGGCTTTGGTCTGTTCAGGACACCAGTTGGGAGAGTCCCTTGGGAAGCAGACCTGAAGGGCAAAGGGGTCCAGGAATTCTGCGTACCTTTCAAGAAGGAACTCTTGAAGGTGCAGGAGCAGGCTGTCCCTATGCGCTGTAAGATGAACCACGAGGGAAGGTGACCAGCCTGGCTGAACAGGGAGCTTTTTCTGGGACCAGGAGAAAAAAGGGGAATTTACCACTTTTGGAAAAAGGGGCAGGCAACTCAAGAAGAGTACAGAGACCTTGTTAGGTTTTGCGGAGAGAAAATTAGAAAGGCAAAAGCCCAGCTAGAACTAATCTGGCCACTGTTGTAAGGGATAACAAAAAGTGTTTTCACAAATACACTAGGAACAAAAAAGGGAGCCAAGCAGAATCTCCATCCACTATTGTATGTGGAGGGGAACATTGCCACCGAGGATGAGGAGAAGGCTGATGTACCTAATGCCTTCTTTGCCTCAGTCTTTAATAGTCAGACCAGTTATCCCCAGGGTATTCAGCACCCTGAGCTGGAAGGCAGGTACAAGGAGTAGAATAAAACTCCCATAATCCCGGAGGAAGCAGTTTATGACCTGCTGTGCCACCTGGACACTCACAAGTCTGTAGGGCTGGACAGGCTCCACCCAGGAGTACTGAGGGAGCTGACAGAGGAGCTCACCGATCCTCTCTCCAACTTTTATCAGAAATCCTGGTCAACAGGGGACATCCCAGATGACTGGAAGCTTGCCGATGTGATGCCCATCTACAAGAAGGGACAAAAGGAGGATCCAGAGAACTACAGGCCTGTCAGCCTGACCTTGGTACCGGGGAAGATTATGGAGTGATACATCTTGAGCGCACTCACCAGGCAAGTGCAGGACAACCAGGGGATCAGGCCCAGTCAGCATGGGTTCATGAAAGGCAGGTCCTGCCTGACCAACCTGATGTGCCTCTATGACAAGGTGACCTGCTTAGTGGATGAGGGAAAGGCTGTGGATGTTGTCTACCTGGACTTTAGCAAAGCCTTTGACATTGTCTCCCACAGCATCTTCCTGGAGAAGCTGGCAGCTCATGGCTTAGAGAGGTGTACTCTTTGCTGGGTAAAAAACTGACTCGATGGCCGAGCCAGAGAGTTGTGGTGAGCAGAGCTAAATCCAGTTGGTAGCCAGTCACAAGCGGGGTTCCCCAGGGTTCTTTTTTGGGGCCAGTCTTGTTTAATATCTTTAACAATGATCTGGATGAGAGGATCTAGTGCACACTCAGTATATTTGCAGATGATACCAAATTGGGTGGGAGTGTCTAACTAATTGAGAGTATGAAGGGTCTACAGAGGGATCTGGACAGGCTGGATCAATGGGCCAAGGTCAGTTGTATGAGGTTCATCAAGGCCATGTGCCAGGTCCTGCACTTGGGTCACAACAACCCCATGCAATGCTACCAGCTTGGGGAAGAGTGGCTGGAAAGCTGCCTGGGGGTGTTGGTCAACAGCCATCTGAATATGAGCCAGCAGTGTGCCCAGGTGGCTGATAAGGCCAACAGCATCCTGGCTTGTATCAGGAATAGTGTGGCCGGCAGGAGTAGGGAAGTGATCTTTCCCCTGTACTCAGCACTGGTGAGGCCACACCTTGAATATTATATTCAGTTTTGGGCCCCTCACTACAAGAAGGACACTGAGGTGCTGGAGCTTGTCCAGAGAAAGGCAATGAAGCTGGTGAAGGGTCTGGAGAACAAGTCTTACGAGGAGCAGCTGAGGGAGCTGGGGTGGTTTAGCCTGGAGAAGAAGAGGCTGAAGGGAGACCTTATTGCTCTCTGCAACTACCTGAAAGGAGGTTGTAGTGAGGTGGGTGTTGGTCTCTTCTCCCAGGTCACTAGCGTTAGAACGAGAGGCAACAGCTTCAAGCTGCATCAGGGGAGGTTTAGATGGGATATTAGGACAGATGTCTTAACTGAAAGAGTGGTCAGGCACTGAAACAGGGTGCCCAGAGTGGTGGTGGAGTCACCATCCCTGAAGGTGTTCAGAAGATGTGTAGACGTGGCACTTCAGAGCATGGTTTAGGAGACATGGTTGGACTTGAAGATCCTAGAGGTGTTTTCCAACCTTAACGATTCTATGATTCTAATTTTTCCCTGGTTACATGGTGTTGTCCAGAAGCCAGGCTGAGGGAAGTGAAGTACCTAGTATGAAAGGTAGGTCAGGAATGCTCCAACAAAAAATATTTTCACTAAGGTCCCGGAGAGACCCTCATTATCTGCTGACTTATGTGGTCTCTAGGGGTTTCGCACGTCCTTGTTCAAGGTCCTGCTCCGATAAGCATTTTTGTATGTATAGGAATCAAACAGCTGCAGCATGAGAAGTTGAGAGAACAGTATTTGTGATACAGCTTCAGAGATGTGGGAAGTTTTATAAAAACAGTAGTTTGAGTAGCTAAATAGCACAAATGACACCAGCAAGAAAAGGAGCAAAGTATATGTCTTGGCTAAGCTTAGAGGGTACAAGGAAAAGTTAAATGTCTTCAAATATGTGGTATGATGAACTTCAGCTTCAGGTGGTCAGGGGATGGGCTGAGTCATTAGTGTTATCCCCAGGGAGTCCTTGAGTGATGGTCGAGGAACCAGAAGACCCAAAATGATGCAACTCCTGAACTGGGGTACAAGGGGAGAGGAAGCAGTTCTGCCTGATCAGCATCTGTGAAAAACACTGCAATGCAAGGTTTATAAAGGGGGCACAATTCAAGATGGTTTTATCCTGCATTGGAGAAGTTTTTGAGAGTTCTCATAAAGATCAAAACACACCCTGATAGCAAAAAGCTAAATGTGTTCCCAGATTGTACAGCAACAAAAGATGTTAATAATTCTATCATGACTTGGTAATGGCTGCCCTGGCTTGTTTCCATCCTCTCTGTCATCTTTGTTGGGTACATGCAGGAAAGCCCCTGCACTGGAGGACACATTGGAGAGGCAGTCCTCCAGAAAGCCCTAGTGAGGCCACACCTGGAGTATTGTATCCAGTTCTGGGTCCCCCAATTTAAGAGGGACAGGGAACTGCTTGAGCAAGTCCAGCAGAGAGATACAAAGATGATCAGGGGACTGGAGCATCTCCCTTGAGGAAAGTCTGAGAGACGTGGGTTTGTTTAGCCTGGAGAAGAGAAGGCTGAGGGGTGATTCTTATCAATGCTTATAAATATCTAAAAGGTGTGAGTCAAGAGGATGGGACTAGACTCTTTTCAGAGGTGCCCAACAACAGGACAAGGGGCAATGGGCACAAGTTGGAACACAGGAAGTTCCAGCTAAACATGAGAAAAACTTCTTTCCTGTGAGGGTGCCAGAGCAGTGGCACAGGCTGCCCAGGGAGGCTGTGGAGTCTCCTTCCCTGGAGACATTCAAAACCACCTGGATGCAGTCCTGTGCCCCTTGCTTTAGGTGTGCCTGCTCAAGCAGGGGGGTTGGACAAGATGATCTCCAGAGGTCCCTTCCAACCCCTGCCATTCTGTGATTCTATGTGTGCCATGGTCAGCATCCCTGCCACACACCTGACTCACAGGCATGGGATTGTCCACCAGTGTATAACAGAGCTGCACCATGCAGCATATATGTTCAATCAAAACAACTTATATTTGAAGTTGCACCTCATGAATTATTCACAGTAGTCTTGAAAAGTGAATACTTGATAAACTGTGACTTGTTCATGGACAATTTGTAATCAAAAAGAGATAAAATAATCAATACATTACTCATTACAAATTATTTGTTCATTTCCAGTAACAGGTTTTCTGAGCTGTTTACTCACATTTACAGCTTCTCTCTGCAGCCCTCCCCAACATTGCATCAGACAGTGCTGTGCACCCGAGGGAACCCAGGGCCCCCATTGCTCACCCAAGGTCTTGATGTGGGGCAGAGCAGTGGAGCCGTCCCAGCACAGCTACCTGTCACCCTTCTCCACTATACGGGCATTGCTGTGGCACTGCTGCACCCTCTGCAGATCTGCTCTCCTAGGGCTGAGCAGGGTTTGGTATCTGGGGCAGTGTGGGGCAACAGCATGGGGCAACTTGAGGATGAGGCAATACAAGAGTAACTCCATTTATCACCCTCCACCCTCCTCCTCCACAGACAGAAAACAGCCACAGCCTGCACCCTGGTTAGCAACACAAGGTGAAATGAGTGACTTGTTGGTTTCAGGCAGTTCACAGGGTCAGGCTCCCCTGCAAACCAGTGTTTGGCTGATGGTGATACAGGATGGACTGGTGGGCCCCCAGCCCTGCTCACAGCAGCAAAGAAGGTAGTCAGGTCTGTTCCTTCTCCCATTTGGTTATTATCCATAATTACCACACACAGAGCCTGCTGGCTTTTTTTTTAAAAGATCCTTTGGTTGGAAATGCACCCTTTTTTCTTCATCCATTTTCTTTTCTTCAGTGGAAAATAAAAAAAGGGTGAACTGCAGAAAGGAGAGATACTGGAAGACATTCAAGTTCCTCCTTCCACCTCTAGAATAGCGCAGATTCTTGCAAAGATTTTTGACAGACCTGCACCGAACCATGGGATTGACTTAAGAAACCCTTCTAAACTTGCGAAACGGAAATTAAGGCAGTAGTTTTCTGCAAAAATATCTTAGCACTTTTTGATCAACCTGGGTTATCCCTGCCAAAGCAGGATTCAAAATGATCCCTACAGTACACAGAGGAAAACAAGACAAGTCATGTCATGATACCGGTCATAGTATTCTCATGTTCTGCTGCTTTCATGTTGGGAAATGACTTTATCTCCTTTCATCTCTGTCTCAACTCTGTCACTTTCTAAACCATGACAGAACATTGCCTTTTCCTCTGCAAGCAATTACTTAGACTTCCTGGTAGGCTTTTGCAACAAATGGAAGCAAGCTTTTTGGAAATCCAAATACATGTCATTTACCAGTACTTTATCTGATCTTATCCCTATAAAATGTTGTGCTATTGTGACTAAAGGTATCATTTTATATTGCATAGAGCTGCATTAGTTTAATTCAGCTGATATAATGTTGCATCATTCATCATTTATGAATATGTAGGCACCCATTATCAGTTCAAACCTTTTTTATCTTGGTTCATCTTGCCCTGGTGAATTTACAGGTACAAGTTAAATCCATATAGCACATTTGAAGACTTTCTTAAAAAAATAAACCTACAGAAGTTGCATCACTTCAACTGAAAACAGAATCTGTGTAGTGCTGTACACAAGCCCTACGGGATAGGTGGCAACATTTCTCTTTACAGAAGATGCAAGGAGTATAGAGCTTGCAGAAGGCACTAGTGAGTATATCATAATTTAAAATGCCAGCTGCTCAAGTCATGGCTATTCTTAGTGTTTCATTTTAGTAAGTATTTAATTTCTGTTCTCATTTAGAGCAAGAAGAGACTGAAGAGAGAGCCTGGGAAGCTGACACCTGTCAGACTCTAGAAAGCCAGTTGCTGGCAAAACCTTTCTGGTGATTTGGAGACTGAACCCAGCTCTTTGTTTTTTGTATATATCATTGTAGGACACTCATTTCTGTAACAGTTATTCTGTACCATTTATTCTGTACGCTCTGGTGCCATGCATTACCTACTATGCAATGAGTAGTGGTTTGTGTGAACTTCAATAGTTAAATGCCTCAAATGAATACACCTAAATTAAAGCTGTTCTCCATCAATTCTGGAGTCATTTAGGCTCAACACCCTTAAAATACTGTACTTCTCCATATACACACCTCTGTTTCTTGGGTCTATGTGAGAAGAAAATTCCACTGCAGCAAAGAGGTAGCACCAAATTTGCATGGGAGATAGGACATCAGCATGGCTATAGATAGAGTAAGTAGAGGTTTCATTACAGACCACCTAGTAAGCTTTCCTCCCTCATCTGCTGGGCCCCACCAAGAGGGATGCAACAGGGGTGCATTCAGGGTATCTGACATGCAGGCATGGAGGACTCACTGGTCAAGCATCTGAGCATTGTCTCCTACATCCCTAACTCACCACAGCTTGACCATCAGATATCTCTGTCCTCAATGCCCATGTTTCCCTGCACAAAAATTTAAAAAAGCCTGAAAGTGACTTACCTACAATTATACACCAAAATTACAAATAAAACAACTTGATTCAAACTCAAGCTGCAACCCTGAAATATTATTTCATCCTCCTACCTGGAGGGATGCAAGGTGGGAGAGCAACCTACTCTTCTCTCAGGCTGTGATCCCAGCTGTTCTTCCACCTCAGCCATGACAGTAGAAGAAGAGCTGGGAACACAGCCCAGGAGGAGGGGAATAGGCTGCTGTTCCCTTCTGGAGGGTCTCATGCACCCCCCGTGCCCAGTGTAACTCCAGACCCAGGCACGGTCTTGAAGATTGCCTCAGCTATGGATTGTTTTATAAGGAACAGGCGTTAAATACCGAGATGCTTTCAGCAACAACTTAAAATAGTTGTGTGCAATACCTGCGACATAATGATAAGCTGGTAGCTGCCAGTAAATTAATTAAAATAGACTGATAAATGCACCCATGCTGAGAAGTATATGAAAGCTTCAACCCCAAAGACTGATAGGAAAGAAAAGTACCCATTCAGAAATAATGGTGCAGTAGCTCTTCCCTTGCTGAATTAATACGCTCTGTCAGAAGCTGCACAGAAGCTTCTTTACCCTTCTTTGGTACCAGCATATATGGCAAAACAACATGGTTGGTGATGAATAGTATTTGTCCTTGGTGCAAGATTTGAACAGGAATAGATACAGAAAGGGGTGTGAGACACGATGTATTCAGAGGATGGCAACTGTGAATTTTTAGGACTGAATGTTAGAAAATACATAATATGAAAAAAAAGGCAGTCATCTTAGATTTGGCAGGTATGCAGGCATTTCCTTCCATACTAATATTTTCTAGAAAGATAGGGAGCATATTTAAGAGCCGGTTCTGTCTTTCCCAAGGCACTGTCTGTTTTCTGTTTCTATCTTTTAGATCCTATGGGGCAAAGTATAGCTTTGTCTCCTCAGCCCTCTGTCATCATTAAACAAACTATATGAGGGCAGTACCAATAATACACTGAAAGAACTTTCATCTTAAGAGGATCAGAACTGATATCAAACTATTTACATAAATAAACAAAATACAAGTTCTCTTCAAAATCAAAAATATATCTAGCAGGTCTGCAAATTGCAAATATTTCCGGACTTTTACACTTTAAATATAAGTCTTTGTGTAACACCTATGGGTGTTGGGGATCTGACACAGGCACTCAGCTGACAACTGCAGCAGCTAACGATGTTATGAGTTCATTGGCTGTTTGCTGTCACTCCCTCCTGACCAGTACACCTTGCATAGCAGGGCTAGCAGAAAGAAATCTGTGGCTTAATGCACTTGTTTCAGCAGGTTAAGCAAACACACAGTTATGTGCCCAGGAGCAGTCAAGGTAGGAGGATGCACTCTTCCTACCCACATGGGTACTGAGAAGCTAACTTCCAGCAGGAAAGCCAAAAAAACAACTGCAGTAGTAACTTCTTAGACCTCTGCAGCAATATTTTCCAGAGCTTGTCTTTCAGAGTCTCAATGCTGTAGATTAATTTCCTAGGTGCCTTTGTTAGAGGATAATGAACCATTATTTATGTCAAGATTATGTGATTTCAAAAGTCAAAGAGATCACCAGAAAACTGAAAAGGTTATATTTTATTTGCACAATTGGTACAATAAAATAGGAAAATTATCATTTATTTGCCATTTTGATGACAATATTTTTTGGATGTGGCATGGTATAATGATGACTGTATATTTCATATAAACTGCCATGTAGCACAGAAAGGCATCCCTTCTGGGGTGTATTGCAGCCACCATTCTGCATGAGCATTTTAGCCTAATATTATACTCTGCCTAATGTTATCTAATCATACCTACTTCTGGCATCTCTTTTTGTATTAGTAGTGTCATTGTATGACACTTAAGCAAGGAAAAAGACTGTAAGATTAAGTTGAGTAGTTCCTACCTTATTGAGCACGCAGTGACATCTATGATGTGACATCAGGAGTAATTATTATGCTAGCAATTTATTTATTCATTTATACAATAGCTCCCTGAATAGCTATTGAATGCTCTGTTGGATAGCCCATCTTCTCATTTGTAAGGTAACTGAAATTTGGCTGGATGTACACATCTGCTTTAAAAGACTTGGAATGGAAGCAAGGCAGGAGAGAGACAATCTCCTCCTCGGGTTTTGACATACAAGGATCAGAAAATCAGGTTTAAATAAAAAAAAAAAAAAAAAAAAAAAACAAAAAACAAAGAGTGTGGCAATAGGTCAAGACTCCTCAATGGATGGATAGGGTGGAGAAAGGAAATACATGAATAAAAGTGTGAACATTGGTCAGAGAGACATTATTATCTGTGAAAGGACTGAATTTGTCTGAACTGTTGGATGAGGTAATTGAGAAACAACTGAGCAGCTTGTGTAACTTTGATTTGTATCAAAGTGTCAAATTCCAAACTTCCAAACTACAATAGTACTTATGTCAGCTACAGGGTCAGATTTAGAAAGAGATTAATATCTCTATAAAGTTATTCTAAAGATAAAACACTACCAGGGGTGTATCGCTGTTGTGTAATTGTCCTCTCAGATATAGATTAAGAAGCAAATACAACAACTAATGGTACAGCTTACTTACTCTTGGACATGATAGCTGACAAATATCTTCCCAAATAACCACTGAACCTACTAGGGGTAATGTAATACTATGTCAAACAGGGTTTATTAGATACTTGGAAAAGTATAGAACAGTCAAACATAGAAGACAAACTTGGACTGACTTGACATGAGAAGGTTTAGTTTAAATAAAATGGAGGGCTAAATAAATACAGGTCTAGAACTTTTTCTATTTAAAAATGAAAACTGCGAAATAAAGAAGTTGTTGATAAAAGTCTGAAGTGCTGAAGAAACTGAATGTGTGGACAGGAATATTCTTAAGTAAAACATACTATTGGAACTGAGAAAAAGGAAGAAAGAAAACTTATGGAAAGACTTTAGAAATGGCTGGGTAAGCTGTCATTTTTATAAAGCTATTAGGAGTGAAAAAAGAACAACCAAAATAGGAAAGAAAGTACTAGGGAAGGCACCTATCAGAGCTCAAAATTCAGGTTTAGCTACACTTTACAAAGAGAATTAGGAGCAAACTATAAAAAAGTGAATTAGTTATATAAATAACAAGGAGAAAAGGGTGGGATAGTGGGCTTGCTTTGCAGTTAGAGAAGGGAGAGACTAGGGAAATATGACTTCAAATGTAAATATTTTGCTGTAGTTTCAATAGAAAGAACCGTTGAGAAGGGAGGTAAGAACATGATGGTTAATGGAAATGAAGATTTGGGAACAGAGATCGCCACAGCTGGGATTGAAATAAAACTTAAATAATGTAGTATATTCAACCCAGGATGGGGGGTGGGGGGCAGGCTATCCTCACCCAGAGCAGTAAAAGACCTGGCATGTGAAATCACAGGTCCAGGAGCAAGGACTTTTTTATACATCTTTCAAGTTAAAGTAATGCTGCATGACTGCAGAATAACATACGTAGGCTCTGTATCTGAGGACAGAAGAAAAAGAACTTGAGCAAGAAGGCTGTTAGACTCACTTCAGTATTACGAAAGGCTTTAGACAGAAAACTGCACAACAGAAACTTTGGAAAGGTAAATCATGACAGGGCAACTCATTATCCTGTTACACGAAAGTATTAGTTTTTTCTAAAAAGAAGCTAGATTAAATCTAAATTGTATCTTAGCAAAACCCATTACTTACCTATTATTTAACATTGTACCACATGAGAAACTATTAGTTAGAATGGTGAAAATAGGAGTGAGTCAAACTTTAAGATATGCGTTAAACTAGCCAAAAGAGAGATAAAACAATGTAACTTTGTGAAAGAAAACTACCGGCACAGAGATTTACCAATGCAGCTTCTTATCAATGCATTTCAGAGCACATATTAATTCATTCCCTTACCATGGCACAGAAAGCAGGGCTTTGGAATGAATGTCAATCAGAGTATCATAGAGGAAAAAATATGAAAGAAGCTGAGATTGAGACTACAAAACAGGATTAAATTTAACCATCCAAATGCAAGATCAGGCACTTGGAAATTATACAGATTTCTGATAAAAACCAGGACCTCATCAGCTGAAATTGCTATAACAGGAGAAAGGTTCAAATACCCTGATCTCTCCAAGGATGACAGCATGCTGCTGCTACTACTGTGTGGCCACAGAAGACACAAGAAAAGCAAATACAAGGATGAAGATGTATAAAGAGCTGCAATGCTGCAAGTCGAAGCCTTGGGGAGACAACATCCACACACAGTTCTGGCTGCTGTGTTTCAAGGAACACGACCTAAACCAGAAACAGATATGAGGAAAGACAACTAGCAGCACTAGGGGACAGGAGACCATTTGGGGAGTGGAGGCAAATACAACATGTCTAGTTTAGCAAATAAAGGCAGAACTGGACTAGAGCTGCCACTTATAAGTACTGGGAAAGGAGAGTGCTGTTTAAGCTATATGATATATTAGAAAGACCAAAGGGCATCTAATGGCCATAAATAACCACATGCTGAAAATGAGGAGATTTCTAGCCATCTGAGAAGTGACCTTATACAACAAACTTCCAATAGAAATACTGGGAGCAAGATGTCCAACAGGCTCTAAGTTGATCAGGACAAATTTGTGAAAGGGATGGCATGAGGTACGTTTCTGAGGCCACAGCACTACATTCAGAGTCCTAGGATGTGCCATGCCTGCAGCCATCTTCCATTGAGAAGGATTCAGAGAAGCAGAGTACAGAGCACGGCCTGCCACATGTTGTTAGCTCCCCATGAACTGAAGCACCTGTAATCAGCAGATGGCAACTTCTAACCTACAGAGTACAACATGTTAATACAAGGAATTTCTGTTTTCCAGTTAGAGTTAATTTCTTAGTGGAGTTACAGAGCATATTACAAAGGCTGATTAAGTGCCAGTAATGGTTTTGCTGATTTATACCTTCCCAGATTCCCTGACAATCCTTTGTGATTGTGTTTACACATCCACGCATGCAAACACACAAACACTGTAATTTTCTGCACTGGAAAAATGAAACTGCTTCAACTAAATAACCACTTGGTGTGGATGCAGACTTTACAGCGGTTGATATTGGGCTCTTGATCCTTTCATGTTTAAAGCCCAGGCATCTTGACCTGTCGCTCACCTCCTGTGTATTCACCTTCTGTCAGCCAGCGTGGCTCCCCATTGCTGTGCTGGGACTCTGCTGTACAGCCCTGGCACAAGGCTGTGTGGTTCTTCCAGCCCAGGCTGGGGGAGGTGATGGCTCAGGAGATGGCAGTGTCCCTTTCATGGTTGAAGCACAGATGCGATTGGATGTGGTGCTTGCACGCAGTGACAACAGACATGATGGTCTGTGTGCACTCATGAGAAGCATCAACTCTCTCACCTCCAGTGACACGTTAGCAGATGTGGAGATTGAACCACAGTCACCAGGAGTGTGTGCCACTGGAGCAAGTGCACTGGAGCTGCACTTGCAGAAGTCGCCTCATGTCTACTTTGCTGCTAACCAGAAGTATCTACAACTACGTGTTCAGCACATTTCCTCGATTCACTTTAAATAATTAAATACTGTGTTAGTGCACACAGCATACTGCAAGAACAACTCCACCACGCCCTTTCCACATATCCAAAACTTTCATTACTATCCTGACATGGAATTCTCTTGTCGTCTAGTTTGATGTAGTTAAATTGACATATCTTGTTTAATCTTACCTAGCGGCTGACATTAAATTGGAATGTTCTAAAGAGATAATGGCTAGCGATATTGTTTCCTCAGTTCACACAATGACTTATTTAAAAACAGAATAAATCTGATTCTGCAAACCTGCAACTTCCAATTGCCAGACCTTTTCTGTACTTTAATTCTTCAAAGTAAAATTGTCACGTGCATAATACCTCTGAGTGGGGGAAAAAAAATACAGTTTCAATTTTCATATGCTGTAGCATTGTAGGGGAAGATCTCATTTCTTGTCGTGTTGTATCCTGTCCCAGAACCAATAAATATTTTATGCATTTAATGCATTTAGCAACTCTGCTGTATAAAAAGTACAGAAGAACCTATGCAGTGGTGTCAAAGACATCTCATGTATTAAGGGAGTCTGAGCAACCTCTTGAGTGCTTCTCCACCTTGAAATTTAACTTTATGTCTTATCCATCAACGGAGTGAGAAGTGACAACAGTTCCCTGCTCTCCAAGGTAACCATGCACTGGTTCTGCTGGTGGAAAGGCAATTCTTTCAGCAGATAGGAGATGTATGTTGTCTACGCTGTGAATTTTCACGGGTTATTCTTAACAAGGAAATATACAAAATTTATTGAGGCTGCAGTATCTCATTTAATGGTCCAAACTCACTTTCATTAAAATGGTCCAGACAAATTGGTCCAGAGAAATTTGGTCCTTACAAATAATGTCTTGCGTTTAGAAATTGCTCCTGTCATTTTCTTTTCTTTAATCTTAAGATTTTTAAGTGAGTCTAAGGAAGTCAGATACCTCCATACGAAATTCCATAGGACCAAGCTATCTCATTTATGAACCCCACCGAAAAATTGCATTCTGGATTTGTATGCTGAAATTCTTGTCCTTAAAAAAAAAATTCTTATGATATTTTTCTATTTATAAAACAGAGAATATATATACACACTCACATGCATGCATATACATATGGACACACATGACAGAATTTAGTATTCTGTTAATTAAATCCACTAATATCACTCAGATGGAAGGCATAATCAATACAGTTGAGGATCACAATGTCATCCTGGAAGCAGTGGGTGATGTTGGGGATGACCACAATACAATAAGGATTAAATTTATAGTCAGAATGAAGGTCATCTTATGAGACCAAAGACAGGAACTTTGGACAGAAAACATAAGTTCTTGTTGACTCTGAACAAAACACCAGAAAAAAAGAAAGGTCTTTTTGGTACCAGAAACTGAGGGGTCAAATCTGAACACTAGCAAGGTGCATGTCTCTGAAATGGGGCAGAAAGGGGCTCAGTGTCTTTAGCAAAGCAAATGAAGGCTATGGGAGATTGTTACCCATGTTTATAGAGGAATAGGGAAATGCTATTTAAGCAACGGGACAATGTAAGGTCAAGAACATATATATATATATTCATGTGTATATAAGATTGACAGGAATAGATGTCAGAAGGAAATAAGAAGGAGCCTTCCCCAGGGGAGTGAGGTGGTTAAACAACCTTCTCATAAGAATAATGGGAGCAGGAAACCAAATATTACAAGATTGTGCTATTTATTATACAGAAAGATCAACTACACTGCATTTCAGCAAAATTATGCTGCATTGAAAACTGCTATTCAAGAGAGATCTGAGACTTGTATAATAAAGGAATTGTACATCAGGAAAGAAGCTGTAAAGATTTGCAAGTAAAATAATAAGACTGTTTATTGTTCTAACCTGCAGAATGTTACCTAGAGGTTTAATCTTGAGTTTTAATTTGAAAAAGATAGTTGGGACTTTCTGGCTGTTAGATCCTCTTCCATTGAGCATCCTCTACAATGTGTATTGGTGTCTTTTAGGGGCTAGCTGTTTTATCAATAGCAATGTTTTACTTTTATAGCTTCCAGTTAGTCTTCTGTCCAGATGGACCAGGGGAGCTAAGAACTGGAAATCAGCATCTAAGCTGTATTATTTTGAATTATTATTTTTAAGATCAAAATGTAAGTAGCTTTTAATGTTCCATGAATCAGATATTAAAAATAGATTACATTAGTTTTACTTCTCTGTTTTTCCTACTAGTATATCTAATGACATGTCCACTGTTCAGAACTCACTCCATGGCTTTGTATGTCATGCCTGACTCAGACCTATTTTGTTCTTTTTTTCTCTTTTTTTCTTTTGGATCTAGCATAACTTTTTTTTTTACCTGTAGCAATCACTTGCCTCAGGTTACTTAATTCAACAAAGTTCAAAATTCTTGAACTCTTCCATAGCCATAATTTTGGCCCCGAAGTTCAAGATTTTGAAAGGGACTCCAGATTGATGAAGGTCCTCCAGGCTACCCTTGCTGTCATAGCAATTCACAAACTTCATAGAGGGACCACATACTGTATGAAAGGTCTCTGCAGAGTCCTTATGAGCAGGATGAAGAGGTAACAGAATAGAAATCTACCATTTTCACATGCAGAAGGAGAAGCTGAGCCCACCGTCTGATTTGCATAGCCACCAATGTGCCATGCAGCCAGGGAGGTTGGCAAGTATTCATTATGACATAACAATCCTGCAAAGTGCTGCCTGATTCTTCCTCGCTGCTGTGCTTTTCTGTCCTTCTTTCTTCTCTGAATCATTTGTTTTAATAGCAGGAGTCAAGAAGGCATGCTTATTTTAACGTAGGCTTAGCCCAGACACTGCAATCATTACCAAACTCTTAAATAAACCTGGGTGAAGGTCTTTGGGTACTGTGTCATGTCAAGCTTGACCTCTACCTGTAAAGCAACCTGTCACTGCCCTCCTTCAGTTTTCACAAAATAAAAACACAGTAGGGGGTAGTAAGGAGAGGCAAGAAGAAAAGAAACATGAGGCACTAAATGAGAATATGGTAAAGCTGACTTACCTTAGAAGAAATGCAAGAGCAGTACAAGCTGTTGAGTAGTTTCTACAAAGACTGTTGTCATTGGCTTTTAATTTTAACATGACACATACTTCTGTTTTTTGACCTGAGGCTCTGCAGCTAAAAAGTATCATTTTGCTGCAAATTTTCATCAGAGGTTGGTGAAAAGACTGTTGTACTAATTAGTTTTCCTGGGTCGTGTTACATAGGGAAACCCAGGACACTGGGGACAAAAAGCCCTGAGAGCTGACCTTTATTTACCTGAATAGGGACTAACCTCATAGACAGTAAAACTGGTGCTTAATATCTAATCTCAGAAGCTATTTAGATGTGCAACTCTCTTTGCATGCAGTCACTGTGAACTTGCGACAACGTACCCCAGATTATCAGGCCATGGTGCTTTTTTTACCCCCTAAGTATCACTCGATTTATTTCTCAGGCACAACAATGAACAGTGAGTGTCTTCTCTACATCTTCTCAGCTCAGAAGCCTATCTTCCCTTTCATCCTGATGTGCTCGGTACTGCATGAGACTGCTCTCGTCGTCTCGGCTCCCTGTTGAGGAATGCAGAGGAATAAAGAAAAACTGGGTGCTGAGAAGGGGTGGCTTTGCTTTCCAATCAAATTACAATATTCCTGTTATTTTTATATGATTTTTACATATTGTTTAAGGTGCATATGGTACAATGACAGGGAGTTCATTGTTAAAGGAAACTGGAATAAATAATAAACACAATATTATGAAAATAACCCAGGGGAAGGAGGAAGCTCTAGGAGCTGCCTGCCAGCCTGTTTCAACATTTTGTGCCTTGGAAATCAAATAGCAGTAGAGCTACAGCTCAAAAAATCCTACATCCTCTGGGATACCAGCAGCCTGCATGTCAGAGGGGCTCCTGTGGCTGGTGGCGGCTCCCCATCCCTCACAGCCTGACAGCGGGCTGCAGCTTTCAGCAGGACTTCATATGAATGTCCTCATTACCCACAAACTAGGCATTTCCATCCTCCTTGCCTCCATGGCAGGGAGGCTTCTTGTGGGGCTCCAGATCTCATCTCCGCAGCAAGAGGAGGGAAGAAGGTGGGATTTGGACTGCCCAGGGAGAGACTATCGCTGCTGGCATGGGGGCAGGGGAGTCCCGTGGCACCGCACCCCGCTCCACTGGACAGAGCCCAGCAGTCCCTGGCACAGCCTCCAAGCCAGCTTCAGCACTCTTAAGTTGCTTCATGCAAAGTCATCATCATCCCCAGGTAAACTCTGATTTCTTCTTTATCAGGGTTAGATAGAAAACAAAACAATTAATTAAAAAAGCAAAACACAAGACATAAATGTTATTTATGCCCCTAATTATCTCATTCTAGTGGGTATTTTAGTTCCTGTCTGGTCAGAACATTAATTATCTTCATAAATACAGCAAAAGTTAAATAATAAGCACCCAGGGCCACAGAACCACTGCAATCATCAAGCTGAAATGAACATATAAATTTTATTAATGGATGCTTTACACAACTCCATATATTATAAATCAAACAAAAAAACCCTATTTCCATCTTCTAAGGTTGTAATGAAAAAGCTTTAACATTGTTGAGGATAATTTTTATTAAGTTTAAAACTCCTTTTTTTCAGTAATGAGACTGTTATGTGGATAATTTAATCTGGTTTGTCATGAGGCACCTCAGCTTGTTAAATAAGTTAATAAATGACTACGCATTAATCAAAGTGACAAAGCTACAAAGAGCTAAGGATGGGAGACAGTTCTGGTGATAGTATTAATTAGTATTTAATTAGAAACTTAGGGGCCATAAATAAAAAAATCATGGGAGAGACATTTATGCAAATTGCTTTGAAAGTGTGGTGGCGTTGTATTTGCTTTAGGGAAAAGATCTTCCTTCCACCCTTCCTTTCTTTCCCTTTTTAATTTCTTTCCACACTGTACATAGCAGAGTTGCAGTGACATCACATGGATAGAAATGAGCTTATGTTGGGTTTAATTTTTGCCAATTAGAGGGCTCTGCACTTGAACCATGCTTTTCACTCTCTGGCTCAAACTGAAGGCTTTTTTGAGACTTCTGATTTCTAGACAACCAGAAAGAAAGAAAAAACGAAAGGGAGAAAAGGGAGGTGATTTCTATTTCTGCCATTTTACTTGAGATGTGTGTCACCTTTCTTTAAGGAAGAATTGATGTCATAATGATGCCGCTGCAATTCTCTGTACACAGCAACCTCTTCTGTTCACAAGCGTGAGCTGAGCAGGAGCCCTGTTCATTTGTTACCTCATGTTACAGAACAGAAGCAGTTTATAATTTTAGCCCTTATGCCATTTCTCTTCACAAGGTACCCATTTCAAAATGGGCGATTCCTTTTATCAAAGGAGGTAATATATCACTCTGTTACATATTTCAGGCTGTTTTCCTGAGGAGCAGACTTTATTATTTATGGCATTTGCGCAAGAAGGTTACCTGCAGTTAAACTGCTTTTTCTGTTCACCAGTCGAGCTCTGTCATTGCTCATTTATGTGTGAACATGACTGACTGAAGCCAACATTATCCACAACTGACAAGTGCCAGACCTACAGTTCAATCAGCCCCTTCTTTAAGATAATGCCAAGGTCTGGCTGTTTGAAGTAGTGGGACAATAGAGTGGAGAGAGACAATGAGGGTCAAATTGATCCAATTCCCTGTGTATAAAAGAGATTCTGCCTAATAACACACAGCTCTTTTTGCTCTCCAAACACATTAGACCTTAAACAGAGACCTGGCCTTCAAGGAAATGTGTGACTGACACAAAAATGCTGAGGTTTTAAGGTGGTTTCTTTAGCCGTTTCCTTTCAAGGCCTTTCATTAAGAGTATAGTGCAAACCCAAGATAAAATGCACCTGGTACTCAGGGTTTTCTGGTTGTTTTTAATAGCATGTTTAGACTGAGCAGCGCAGTGATGACACAGAGTTCATCCTCCTTTTCCTTTTGTTTTATATTTGGTTAACAAATCATTTGCATCCGTTAATAAAATTAAACCTGAGAAATTAATAAGAGGCAACTTCTTTCAGTGATGCTCCCAATTCCCATTGCCAATATACTGAACTGAGTTCCTGAATGCATTTCTTTATATTAAGTCTCCACAGAACACAGCAGTTAACACAAATATTCTTTCAAAATTACCAGCTGCTTCTGCACTGCAATACATACCAGGTCTGGAATTTAATAAGATATTTTACTGAACTTCCAGAAGATAAAGAGCTGAGTAGTAGTCACTAGAGAGTCAAGAGAAATTTTGGTATCTTCAAGCACTAAGATACCAAACTTTTAGATGTTTTCCTTCCTCCATCTCCTAATAAATAAGCCCCTGGATTTGCACGTGAACAAATTTTTGTGGTTTTTTTTTTTTCATGGATGGAGACAGATCCACATATTTCAGTAATCAGAAAAGGTTTTTTAACCTCTGTCTCTCACTTCCCAGCTACCACCTACCTGGCATATTGAATGACCCACAAAACCAGATTTACCACCCCCCATTTCCCGTGCAAACCCAAAAGTAGGAGGCCAAGCCTGCTGTGTAGAGTATGAGCTATATGTTGACCAGCTCTGTGGTAATTTCAGTATTTTTAAAATTTTCTGTTGAACTAACTTTTTTTTGCAGGTACTCCTCCACTTAGGGTCTTGCAGCCCTGGTCAGACCCTGCTGGGCAGCATAGAATCACAGAATCATAGAATGTCCTGAGTTGGAAGGGACACACAAGAATCATCAAGTCCAACCCCTGTCCCTGCACAGGACAACCCCAAATTCACACCATGTCTCTGAGGGTACTGTCCAAGTGCTTCTTGAATAGCATCAGGCTTGGTGCCATGACTACCCCCCGGGGACCCTGTCCCAGTGCTCCACCACCCTCTGGGTGAAGAACCTTTTCCTAATATCCAACCTAAACTTCCCCTGGCACATCTTCCTGCCATCCCCTCGGGTCCTGTCGTTGGTGACCAGAGAGAAGAGATCAGCACATGCCCCTCCTCCTCCCCGTGTGAGGAAGCTGTAGACCGCGATGAGGTCTCCCCTTAGTCTCCTCTTCTCTAGGCTGAATAAAACAAGTTACTTTAGCTGCTCCTCATATAATTTCTCCTCTAAACCCTTCACCAAATTCCACAGAGCTTGTAGATCTGCAAGCACCTGCCATGACTCTCATCCACTTCAGTTCCCACTTTCTCCCATGACTGAATAGAGACTCTGGAGTGCTCTGTAGGAGAAAAAAAAACAAGGGGGGAGAGCAAAAGAGGTGGGCTGCCTGGCTGTCTTTTCAGACCAGCCTTGGCATCCCTCCACACATTCCTAGCAAAACTCTGAAATGTGGCCAAATACGGGTTAATACAGTGTGGACAGCAGAAATTAGGTCAAATGAGGATTTTGGTGCACTTTACTGAGCCCCAAACACCCATGAGGGTGTTGGACTGCAACCAACAACAGTAGGTGTGATTTGGTGGTAGGGGTTCTTTGTAGATATTTTGGAAATATATGTCACTCTTTTATGACTTGTAAGCTTACATGCTCAATGATGGTGCTTCCTTGAAAAGATATGGTGCTCTGTGTGCTTCTCAGTGGACAAAGATTTATCCTCTACAATATTTATGTTCAGTTAATGAACAGACTTGCATGAAGTGAGTAATCAATAACAGGATGCTGGGCTTGGTCCTGTAATTCTGTAGGTAGTAAGAAAATTTCTGTCTCCTGGGCTCAGTTTAGGTTTTCCCATCACACTGAACACCAGCGTGTGCAGCCTCCAAGGGGAAGCACATTGATCACAGTCACAACTGCTGGTGGGTAGTCATAAAAGTGTGACTGTGTTTGGACATGGAAAGACTCCTGCGGGGGTTTCTACCAACAGGCAACACACTGACCTACTCTGAACAATGTCTGGAAAAACCCATTTTTCTCTATTGATGAAGGCAAGAAACCTCAAGAACTCGGGCCAGCCCTTGCAAACAGCACCCAGTCAATAGTTTGGTGAAAACTTAAATAATAATTAGGATAAAGATTATATATATGCAAGTGATAAGCAGTAACTGTTGGAAACACCGCCTAAAGGTTTTTTTAATGTCATGTTAGCAGCGTCCAGTATATTGGAAAACTGCCATTGCACCATTTGTCTTGACAATAATGTCCCTAAGCTTTCCTATAGAGCAGCACAAGCTTTGAGGATTACACAGAACACACAACATAAGCACAATGCAGCACTTACAAATTTTACCGACTCACATATCCAAGGACTCTCTTTGTACATTTTTTTTTTAAAGCTTTCAGTTAGGAAGGCTCCAAGATTTAGGATCTGTGCATACGTGTCACAATTTTCACGGGTCTGTATTTCTGAGTAGCGGATTCTCAGGGCTGCTCTTTTCATAAGAAGTACAAAGATTGCGCAGGTAGCATCTCATTGCATCATTAGCAAGTCTTCTCAAATCAGCTGTGAGAATTAGGTGCTTATTTCATTTTTTGTGAAACATTAGCTATCAAACTGTGAATCCACAGCCTATGTCTTTCCAACAACACAGGGAAATGAAGAAAAATGAAAACAGAGCACTAAGCTACCTTTAGTATTGTCATGGTTTTAGCTGGGATAGAGATAATTTTCTTCACTGTAGCTGGCATAGTGCTGTGCTTTGGACTTAGTATGAGAATAATGTTGATAACACACCGATGCTTTAGTTATTGCTGGGCAGTGCTTACGCTAGTCAAGGACATTTCTAGCTTCCCATGGTCTGCCGGGTGCACAAGAAGCCGGGAGGGGAGGGGGCAGAGCTAAGAGAGTGGATTCAAACTGGCCAAAGGGATATTCCATGTCATGTAACGTCATGCCCAGTATGTTAGCTGGGAGGGGCTGGCCGGGGGAGGCAGGGAGCAATCGCGGCTCGGGGACTGGCATCATCAGTTGGTGGGTGGTGAGTGGTTGTATCATTTGTGGTTTGGGTTTTTTTTCCCCTTTTCCCTCTTTTCCTTTTTATTATACTATATTATCATTATTATTATCATTATCATAATCATTGTTATTATCATTACTGTTTTATTTTAATTATTAAACTGTTCTTACCTCAACCCACGAGTTTTCTTGCTTTTGCTCTTCCGATTCTCTCCCGCATCCCACTGGGGTGGGAGGAGTAAGAGAGTGGCTGCATGGTGTTTAGTTGCCAACTGGGGCTGAATCACAACACTTGGGAAGTTTGCAGCAGGCATTGTATGATTCAGTTGCCTTCGAAAGTAGGGAACTGGACGTAATGGCACAGCAAGTACCTCCCAATCCTATGTGCCTATGAATGTATGTTATCAGAACAGCTCTAATTATAATACTGTAGTACTTTATACAGACATAAATTATACCTTTCCTGAGCTTTATGTATCTGCACTGATGGCTAGTCAAAAAATTCTAATTACCTCTCTAGTTCCAGAAAATATTTCAGTATACACTAAAATTTGGCGGGCTTCCATGGTTTTAAAATTGTATTAGGGAGTGAACGCCCCATGTACAGGGCATGTAATTGCATATGAAAGTGCATGCTCTTCCTTTTCATTTGTTAGTGCCTGCTTTGACGTATTTAAGTTTGATTTTCATGGGCACGGGAGGATGAAAGCAAAATCTGGAATGGTCAAAAAAAAGCCAAAGCAAGAACCAAATTAGTCTCTCAAGTCCTGCATTTTTGTTCACGCAAATGATGGAACAACACCCGGTTCCATCATAACCAAACCAAACCTGCTTTTCTGCAGCCACTTCAAAGTTTAAGTTAACCCAGGCTCATTAACTTCACCAGGCAGAAGATCTGGTACAGTGATCTCCAGGCCTTCGGAAGGAAAGGGGAAACATTGGTGAGCACAGCCCTCATGCCATACCTGCCACATGGGCTGTTTGCGTCAGAGGCTGACCTGAGGTGCACTTCAACATGGAAATCCCTCAGCACATTGATTCTGGGGCAGTTGAAATGCTCAAAATGGACCTTTTCAGTTGCTCTCATTAGTATTTTTGCATTTTCCACGTTCTAACCAGAGAACTCTCCTAGCACTTCTTAGGAATAGGCAGAAGGCAAAGTCTGCACATGTGGCTCCATGGAGGGAGGAGATGTGGACAATGGCCATGGAGGTGGCAGGACTTCACCATACATCCAAAGGCTCTGTGTGCTCAGTTATGCACCTCCCCACTCCATTACACACCCACATATGTGTATCTACATCGCAGCTTAGAAAAGTCAGCCCTTATCTCCCCCTTACCAATTATGTATATAGTCATGGGCTAAACTGACGCAACACCAGTCACTACACTGAGCTGTTGTGTGTGTTTACTGATTTTGCCTGGTCTGATTATTACTTGTGCTGTGAACACAGTGAACAGTATTTGAAGGCTGGACAAGAGCAGAGAGAGAAGTAACACAACCACAGAGTCCCAAACCTCAGCTTGCTTTGATAGTTTACTGGTACTAAATAACCTTCCACTATCGTGTCAGAAGATACGGTGATTTTTATATATATACACTTTTCCTTACATCTTTTCAGTTTTCTTTTTACATGACCTTTTTCTATACGTGTTCTTGAATTTGCTCCCTGCTCCGTGAGCATGTACAGACATAGGAGGGGGAGTTTGCTCCCCCACTAAATGAATGAATTTCAGACTCCCGCTCCTTTCCATATCACTGCATTCCGCAGTGTGCAGCTTGATGTACTGCCAGACGAGAAGAAACATAGAGAAAAAGACTGTGAGTCATAACACCCTGGGTGAAAATACCTGCACTGGAATAGAAAAACATAAGGAGAAAAAAACGGGGAAATGGGGAGGGGAGGCAGGTTCCTGAAATTACCCCAGGTTGCCTTTTCTGGAGACAGAGGAGCTAGTCAAGAGACCATTCATAGCTTGGAGAAAAACAAGTTTGTTTTGAGGGTAAGAAACAGTGGGTATGGTAAGTGTGACTCCAGCAGCTGGCTGGAGTAGCAGGGAGCTGTGGGGAGGGAGAAAAGGTCTCCCCCCAGGAGCCCATTGGTCTCCACCAAACACATGTGCGTGGAAAGGAGGCTTCGGCACTTTGCAGGGAGCACCAAATGCTGGGGGTGAGCAGGAGCCCTGTCTGACTCCAGTTGTCCCCCTGTCCAGTGCCGCAGCAGAGGATTTTAGTACTGCATACATTTCAAATCTGTGCCATAATTTGTGGTCAACCACTATTTGAGGGTATGTCCATGGTAAAGTCAGCAGTAGCCGAACCTGTGCTGGCAGTGCTGTAGATGGTTTCTGCCTTCTTTGGTGTGAGCAGCCAGCTTGTGAAGAAGAGAGATATCCTGAAGTAGATTCTTGATGGAAGTATTTTACATTTCTGAAGGGCTCATTAGTGAGAAATGAGAGAGCAAACCATTATTCCTTTGAAGACAAATAATGATTTTCTAAACTACATCAAATGGAGACCGGCTTGAGCAACACTGTTTGCACTTTTTAATCTTGTGTAAACTTCCAAGGTGTCTTGCTCTGGCCCCCTCTCTTCCAATAGGTGGTCTAATGACCAGAAACTGCCCTTTATTTTGAAGGATAATCTATTAAAGAAGAGCTAGGAACCTCTTCTTTTTCTAAATATCATTCTGAACTCCATTTTGTAAGTTGCTTCATCTATAAAATGGAAATACTATTTTCTTCACAACCTATTACAGCTGATTAATGGATTACTGTGCATGTATTTAGCTATACAGTGCACGGTCTTATTACATTAAATTTAATCCTGTCCCATTTTTAGGCTGTGAAAATTACCTATTTTTTCCATCAGAGTTACTCAGACATGGACAAGTAGAGCTCATCCTAAAGTGAGGACTTCTGTGTTTAGTTCAGCAGGGTTACAGCACACCTCAGCTATGGGCTTCTGGAAGGTCTTACACCTGCCTCCATATGGAAAAGATGCATGTATGTAATTGGGCTGAGATCAGTAGGAATCCAAAGAAACAATTCCAAAATGCAATATGTTTCGTAAAGGATAATCTCATTTTGATGTATTTTTAAAATCCTATGAAATTCTGCAGTAACGCTACATATTTCCAACATATTCTACATGGTGGTTAAAAAAAAATAGGTGAGTAGATTATGATTTTCCAGAGTGCTTGGCCAAACACACTGGTCAGACAGGCACCAAAAAGTAATAGTTTCAATGCTAGGCATAAGATATGATAATTGATTCAGAATAAAAGACAATTTAGTTGTACTGAATTAGGGTCTCTATATACTAGTTCCATTTGATTTTGTGTGTTTATATTTGCGTGTACACCTGATATTAGCTATGAGGCTTGCCTGCCTCCTTTCTGTCTTTATCTCCTTGTGGATGTCAATTCTGGCAAGCAGTAGCACTGAGTGCTGTGGAGCATCATTAAGAATTGACAGTACAGTGAGGTACTTACCTGTGGTTATGGTTATTTATCTTAAGTGAGCTAAATCCCTCTGCATATATATATCAATTAAATATGTCATGTAAGGGCAGATAAGGGCAACTGTGATTATCTGACCTGACCACTTTTGTAACAAAGGTTGTAGGACTTCCCTGAAGTAATTAATAAAGCCTTTTCATAGAAGAATATGTTGTCTTCCCCAAATCAGAGCCCAAGCATGCTGGAGATGCTGCCTTTCCAAGGTACATACCCACCCCACAGTGCCTCACCTGTGCAAAAGGGTCTCGTGCACCCCCCACCCCCAGAGAGGCAGGAGCAGCTCAAACTTGCTCTGTGTGGTGGGTGCCTGCAGGCTCGGGCAGAGAAGGGAGCTCCCTGTGACCTCCCCTTTCCTTGACAAAATAAACTTTTTCTAGAGCAATTCTGAACCTTTTGAGGTTTGGCTCAACTCTGAACTCTGTTTTATTTGCCAGCCCTGTGGGACACTGAGCTTACTTTGATTCACATGATAAGAAAGATTTCTCTTTCATGTGTGATATGGAACATTACCCCACACCTACTACCCCTCTCTTCCAGAGGAATGACTGCAATAAGACAAAGCTTACAATCATTTAGAACAGCTTAAGGGCAAGCCATTTCTAAATTTTCAGGAGAAATCATTGCTTATGCAGGACTGCATATACTGGCTGGTATTTCATGTAAATACCGCACATGTCCATTAAGAAGGTGGCCACACAGGTGCTAGAGAAGAATATTCTTTTCAAAATATTTTGTGCTGGTAAGAGGAGACACTTTACCAGTTAGGAAAATGCAGGGGATCTTTAAGCATATTGTCACTTTTCCTGAGACCATCACCGAGACTTTGAGTGCTCTGGCAGAATTTTATTGATACCGACAAGATAAAAAAGTTGAGACATCAATCCATTTCTCTTATAAGTACTAAAGAGACCTGATGTTGCCAGGTCACTGTACTAGGGATCTGAGCCAGATTTGGACCCTAGAAGGCTGAAGTACACAACAGGAAAATTCCTGTGCTTTGGGGAACACACTTTGGAGGTATAAATTGTCTTGGCCGCTGAGCCTAGCTGCAGTCACAGGTGGGCTTTTCACAGAGGATTCTCTATGAAATTAAATAATTCATCTCTCTTCTGGTTCACAGCTGTGTGCTTGCACATATGATCTTTACATAGATGGGCAACGTATGTCACTCTCTCCTCTGCAGGCTCAGCCTCATCCCTTTGCCAACACCTCCATAACCCTCTCTCACTGTCCTGAATGAGTGATTCACTATGACAAGTGCTGCCATGGCCAAAAATGTAATTGCCACCTCTCTAGATGCAGCTCAGATGAAATATGTTACCATGAAGTTACCCATGGTAGGCAGCCCACTGCAGCAGGTGTCCGGCAGTGCTGGGACAGGGGAGCTGCATGTCAGCTCATAGTTGCACAACACTATGAGCTTTGGGGGATTTTTCCTGTAAATGTTGGTAAAAATACACCTTTTCCTCATCAATAAAATAGTTCTTGGTAGCCTCTTAGCAAATATGATTGATGATTGACAGTCTGGCATTGAGTAAAGGATTGTCTCTTCTGGTATGAGATGAACGTATATTCCACTGTTTCTAGGAACAGTTCTCAAGGTTCTGGCTTACACCTTTATAGAAGCTGTCCCCATGCCAGATCTGCTCTAAGCATTACTTAAAGTCTTCCCTGAATCCAGCTCCCATACAAAACAAGGCTGGAAGGGACATGGAGGACAGACCCTGCCACCCTAGCCAATGGCATCAAGACATACCATTTCATGTAAAAACAGGTTTATGTGCCCAAAAGTGTGAGTAGATGTTAAAAAATATCCTCTACGGTCAAAAGAAATTTCACACTAATTCCTCGGTCAAATTTTTTCAGAAATGCCTATTAGGCAGCTGGTTTTAAGTTAATATTTTCCATTAGATGTAACTTTCTCTTTCCCTCTTGGCATTAAACCACTACGCTTCCCAAACTATTTACAGGTAGTGGCTGTGTCCTTTTCTCTGCCAGTTAAGTAAAAAAGCTGGGAGCCCATCCCATAAAGCAGGTTACCATTGCCGTGGCAGTCCTGGCAGCCTCCCTCTGCCCAACTCCTATCTGAGTGCCTTCACTAAATACAAGAGACCAGACCCATGTATAAATTTCCAGATGGGATCTCATCAGTACTGCACCCTCTGGCACGTACAAGATATTTCCCTAACTCTGATGATGCCACCTAGGGTTGCATTTTTTCACAGGTCTGTTGTATTTATAGCTACTTTACACTCATCAGAGGAACTCAGGACTTTCTTTCTGTTTCCAGTCAACAACCTTATAGCAGAAATGTTTGTTCCCTGGTGAGTGAGTGACCCTATGTATGCAGCAGCAAATCCCACACCACAGCTGTTAGTGCCATCCACAATTTCATCTGTTTCTTTCTCTGAGATCTTCTGACCCCCTTTAGTGCCAGCAACACTTCCTACACCCCCAGCATCCACCACCCAGCCCATTGTACTTTCTCATTCCTCATTTGGACAAAGAACAGCTTCACAAAAACAGCATGAGGAAGCCTAGATGGCTGACTGCATTTTTACACTCCTTTTCATTCCTGTTTGCAGCCTTTCCGCCAGCACACAGCACTCCTACTTCCTCCTCTGCCACATTGACATGCATTCCATTCCTCCCCATGTCCCCCACCCAAGCAGACTTTTGTCACCAAAGTGATGGCTATTATCAGAGCTTGGAATTTATATTTTTACTGTTCAATCAAAGTCCATAAGCAACCTCACAGAAACCACTTAGCATATACCAGATCTAGGGAAAAACTTTTCTCCTATGCAAGAGGAAGAAAAATGCCAAAAATATACACCCGACTCTCTGCCTGCTCAAATTTATATTTTGAATATGTATTTTAAAAATAAACAAACAACTGAAGAATGTCTGCTGCTGAGACATTAAGCCACAATCATCTGGGAATTTAAGTTCCCAAGAAGTTATGAGCTCACTAGGAAAGAAGTAGCCCTGGAACAGGCCAGGTTAGAATCTCACATACCGAGGTTGGCATTTCTCATCTGTGCTGGCTCAGCAGAGTAATCCTGCCTGCTCAGAGCAAAGCATGAGGAAGGAGGGATGGAGCTCCTCACAGTGCTAAAGTAAAGGTGAAGGTAAGGAAGATCAAAGTCTGGAAACCTTTACAGATACTTTAAAAATGGGTCCAGGATCAGCACACTTAAGGCTTTCCTCTCTGCATATCTTTTTAATGACAATATTGCTGTATCCTTCAAACAGCAGCCTGTGAGGGACAAGGCAGAGCCCTGGGGCACTAGGAGGACAGGGCATTCTCATCAGAGTCCCACCTGCACTGGCTGCACCATCTCGTATCAGCCCTACTTGCAGCATCCAGCTCTTGCTACTTGTCAGCAAATCCCAGCTGCGTCTCTTGATGCCGTGCACCCTTGGGCCTGGAGCTACGTCAGAGTTTGCCATCAGCTGCATCCCTAGGGGTGGCTGTACCCAAGGTAGAGTACCTGAGCTGTTGGCATCTCCCTTTGTGTGCTCGCAGGAAAGGGCCTCACAGCAGTTTCACACCACCTCACCTGCCACAGAGGCTTTGGACAACATAGGTGCACGGGAATCAAATCAAACACAGAGGTTCACGCTTGTTGGTCTACAAAGCATTTGCAGACGTGGACTGATGTTCAGCTTGACTGCCCCAGAGGCACAGACATTCCCCTGATGCCTGCTGGGACCCACTGCAACTCCTTCAGTGACACTGTACACATACTCTCATCACAGGTGAAAGCCAGGCTGGAAAGAGCCAGAGCTCTTTTGGCACTTGTATCCATCCAGACAGGCGCAGCCATACTAGCTGTACCTCAGGCTGCTGAGAGTCAGGACTTCCTTCCAGGATCAACTTTCTCCCACCCAGATGACAGTGGCAGGTGCATGCTGTCTGTCTCTGCTGACAAGCCAAGAGTGGGCTCCAGGCAAGAAGCCCATCTCCCCAGGGAGCCACCTGCTGCAGGCTTGCTGTCACAGGGTAGGTAGACACCCAAGTCAGGGTGTCAAGTCCCAAGTGGGGCCTTCATTAGTTTACAAAGGATTGCTGTTGCAAAACACGTCTGCATCAGCACACTTCCCAGCACAGTTTCATTGCTTCTTTCTTATTTGATGTGTCTCGAAGCCTAACATGTAAAATAAAAAAATCAAAGAGCAAATTGTCATACACTGTAGGAGCAAGAGGGCTTTTGGGCTGTGTAGTCTCATCCTCTGAATAACATAGACTGTTACGTTTCCTCCAGATGTTGTTTCAAGTCTGGAGTCTGGACCAAGCAGGGTGCCTGCACGCCAGGTACCAAGAACAGAGGGCTCCTGGTGTCCACTGTGCCCTATGCCCAGGGACCGATCAGCTCCATCAGGCACTGGATGAGCTTCTCCAAGTCCCATGGCAGCACCAGCCATTCCTCAGCCATTCATGTCTTGTCTTGAAGCAAGTCTTTGTATATGTGGCAAACAGTCACGATGCTGTAATTTCCTTTCTGGGCCCCTGTAGTTATTGCTGTGCATGTCCTTTTTTTCATAATTATGTGATAGCTGGGTCAGTGGGAACCTCAGTCATTGACAGCAGAACGGAATATAGCAGGCTGGACAGAAAAGGAATCCAGTAATGAGATTTGTGCATCCAAGCTTTAATTGTTTAACATTCTTTGTCCAGCGCTTGTATTATTTTCTTCTGTTACACAAAGGTTATCTTCATAAAATAGATTAGATTTCTATCAGACAAAAATTACTTAGTCTATAATGAACTTATAAAATGTATATATTACCTCTGTATCCACACGTACACAGACACAACAAACAACTTGACAAAAAGAACATGAAGCGCGCTGTGTTTTCCATTACGTGTGCCACTGAAAATACTACAGAAAAACGTATTCCCGTGGTACCATGAGTGAAATAAAAGATAATGGCACAGAAAAGGAAAAGTAACAAAAAACACCTGCTGAGTTATGTTAAAACACAAAAAGCAAGGGACTAATACAGGCCAAAGCAAAATTCTGAAAGTAAAAACTTACAGAAAAATTTTGATAAATTTTACCCCATTGGTATATTTTTAACATGAAAACCTGAGAGAAAATTCACCATAAAAAAAGGTTGTTCTGTAGCAAGACCAACTAGAGCCCCTGTTGCTATCATAATTGCAGAGTAGTTATGTACAAAATGAAATAGAGAGGACACTCCTGTATCCCATATGCTCCTATATTCAAACTATCTGCCTGCTTATAATTGCAGTGCTTGGAAAAAAAAAAAAAACAAAAAACCAAAAACCTTGTGGAAGGAAAGAAGAAAAAAATCTGCCTCTATATTTTTCTCCTGTTGTGCACAGCTCATTTGAATGATGGTGTATTGTGGTTCTCAGCAGAGGATTTTGTGCCTGGAATAATGAATTGCCTCCTAGCATAAAATACCTATGCTCACATTCACCATCCATTGAGAAAAAGACGTTAAACACTGTAGTGATATACTGTGGCAGCAGAGAATTTCATATTAATCATATCACGTGATGCTAAAGGCCCTGCTGGCATCGTCTGTGACACTGCTGTAGAGCTACCAAGTTTTTCATTGTCAGTGTTGATAACTTTTTACTGAATTCAAACATAAATACTATAAATAAATTCCAGATTAAAATATGACAGGAAAACCGCTCTCCTTTAGAAAAAGAAAGCTGATATTTAAGTCTTAAACAAGCTGTTTTCTTCCTAAGATCTTCACATACAGTACACAAAGAGCTTACCACAGGCTAAGCTGAGATATGAACAAACAGGATGCTGCTGGCTGCTTGGGTAGCCACCCATGGGGATGCTTTTACTCCAGGGCAGATGAACACTAGTGTCTTTCACTCCCCTCAGGGAAAGAGTTGCCTCACATACACCATGGGCAAGAGCATACTCACAGTCTGTAATCAAAAAACAGCTGACGTGGTCTATCTGTATGCCCAAAATTACTTCACAAGAACTTCATACTGGAAGCATATTCCTGGCAGAGATTTGCCCTGGTGCCAAAGGGGATTTAATTTCTCCTTTTGTTCCCTGCCTACTAGCCCTTTTTCCCTCCTCCCCCACTAGTGTGCTGGTGTTTCCGGGATGAGGCTGTATCTTCTTTCTAATTCCCCAGTTTCAGTCATGCATGGAAAGTGAGTGCAGTACTGGAAATATATGAGGCCTGTGCAGTCGCAGGGGAGGAAGAGATTGAAAGTGAAGGCACTAACACCTCTTCTTGGCTGAAGATGTGTGCCACCAGCCTTTTCCCCGCCACAGTCCGTCATACAAGGGCAGCCCTAGTATATTGTTCAAAACAAAGTATGCTCACATTACTCTGCGCACCTTCACAACCTATTCACATACATTCACATATTGTCATCAGTGTATCAATAGGTATCTAATATACACAATATAGATTTTTAAAAGCAGAGATTAAGATAGATCGCTTAGAGCAGTCAAATCCTTCCTTGACGTTGCAGGGCTGTTCCCTACAGCCTGGAGCTGAAAAGCACCAAATTATGGGCTTCACACACATTTTTGGCATATTGTTCTACTTTCACAGGCAGGAAATATTTTTCTGATTTTCATCTAAATATACACAAGCTGCTGTTCCCACACCGCTGATAACAAATCTTTGGAAACTGTTACTCCGCAATAACTGCTTTGCAGATTACCCCCTCCAAACTGCAGGCCTGGATTGTGGTGATGGAGAGATCCTGCCCCTGAAGCATGCAGGCACTGTGGGTATGTTGCTGTCGCAATCAGTGCTGAGACTGGCTGCTTGTGCAGACATACGTGGGCGAGGCAGTTTGACAGTAGTTTGACTTGGGTATAGCCAGCAGGATGTTATAGCAACATGAAGCTCAACCCAGGCAGAAAGCTTGACCAAGAGCATGGGTAAATGGTTTGAATGGTGAGGCTCACAGCTAACCTGATTAAAGCTCCCTGTTGCTGCTATCACTTTGCTTGTTTAATCCAATATGATTTAAATTGGTCAAAACCAGCACAGTAAATTCAAAGCTAGAAATGCAGTGAAGAAATACCCTTAGGAATGAGGAGACCTAATCCAAATTTGACAGTGACATTTTTCTGGTGAGGAAAAGGATGATGTTGAGAAAAATAGAGAAAAAATGCACTGATTGCTTCAGTTAAAAAAAACCAACAGTGGAACCTTGCATTGTTATGAAGATTCACTCTTGTTTTCCCTCCTTTCCAACATATTGCAGCTGTTTTGAACTAGAAGATAGAATACAGTTACAAATGGGAGAAAAATCTTATTTCAACTTCTACCTTTCAGAAAACAGATATTTCTCTGTTCTTTATAATTTTTTTTAATGTGTATTTGATTAAAAAATGCTTTTGAAAATGAAAGTAGACTTCTGAAGGGTTGATATTAAGGATTCCCTGCCTAGTCTAGTATTTCCATGGTTGTTAACCCTGACAGAATGACCTTCACAATTTCATTAACGGCTGTCCTTCAACAAGCTAAAATGCAGGTAAGATTCTGCTTAGCTTGAACTCTGCCAGTCTCTCTCCATGTTGAAGATACAAAGAAAGGATAAACCATGTCTTTGAAGTTTTCCTTAAATAAACTGGAATAACTTTTAAATTACTTCTTTTTTTCTTTCTTTCTTTTTTTTTTTTTCTCAAGCTTAAAATTATTAATCTCTTGCAAAAAGGAACCTAGTGCGGAGATGGTGTGAGAGAACTGGTGAGGCCGCACTTTGAATATTGTGTTCAGTTTTGGGCCCCTCACTACAAGAAGGACATTGAGGTGCTGGAGCGTGTCCAGAGAAGGGCAACAAAGCTGGTGAAGGGTCTGGAGAACAAGTCTTATGAGGAGCAGCTGAGGGAGCTGGGGTTGTTTAGCCTGGAGAAAAGGAGGCTGAGGGGAGACCTTATGGCTCTCTGCAACTACCTGAAAGGAGGTTGTAGTGAGGTGGGTGTTGATCTCTTCTCCCAGGTCACTAGCGTTAGAACGAGAGGCAACAGCTTCAAGCTGCATCAGGGGAGGTTTAGATGGGATATTAGGAAAAATGTCTTTACTGAAAGAGTGGTCAGGCATTGGTACAGGCTGCCCAGAGAGGTGGTGGAGTTGCCATCCCTGGGGGGTATTTAAAAGGTGTGTAGACGTGGCACCTCAGGGCATGGTTTAGGAGACATGGTAGTGTTGGGTTGATGGTTGGACTTGGTGACCCCAGAGGTCTTTTCCAACCTTAACGATTCTATGATTCTATGAACAATTCTGGTTAGGAAACAAACTTTAAGGGTAGAAGGGTGAGATAACTTTCTGCACCTTTCTAGAGGACTCATGGGCCCTTTCTGGTTTTCTATTACTTTCTGCAAGAGTGCTGTTGTAGCTCTTTTCAGTCCCAGGCTGAGCTGATCCAAGTAAGGACAACCATCAGAGCATCTGAGGATACCACATTTTCCAAGAGGACTTCCTGTCCTCATTTTTTATGACAGAGCAGCTGGGAGCTTTCCAGAACTGGCCATGGGAGGTCTGGCCCAAATTCCTGGGACAAAGTAGGCCTAGAACCCTACATTTAAAGGCAGAAGTATAGATTTTTCAAAAATCCTAGCTGCTCCCTTCAGACCCCTTTGTCATTCCATAATAATCCATAATCCCTTCCCACAGCTATAGCTCCTCAAATGAGATAACACTGGCCAGAACAGTTTAATTCCCAAACCCCTAAGGTGGAGTCATACTTAGTCTACAATGCCAAATGAGAATACAGTTTAAAGACACATCTTCACCAAGCCACTTTGTGGACAGTTTGACATACCTCTGACAGGCATGGATGTAAAAGAAGGCATGATGGCACTGCAGCCTGTGACAACACACATTCAGATAACAGCCATGCTCTCTTGCAGTGGTAAGAAGTCAGAGGGGGGAGGCAAAATTCCCATCCAACTTTGTGGTTCCAGTGAAAACACAACCTGATCCAGCTTTCTGAAGCATTTTGAATAAAACCTGTGCTGCTAATGGCTATACAGCCACAGTACTTTGGCTACCTGTAAAGACTAAGGTACAGTTAAATGTGGTTCATGTACCAACATTCCAAAACTTTGGGGGTTTGCAAAAGGAGAACCCAGACACTCCAAAACACTTGTGATTTTAGATCACCAAAACGTGAGAAAAAAAACAGAACTTCATCAACCTGCCTCTTGTCTTTTTCCAGCAAAAATAAAAGCATGTATCAATGTTGAATTCCAGCAGATTGTGCAGGCTGAATTTCTGAAATGAAAGCCTTTCATACAGACATGGACTTTTGTTGTGGTTTAACCCCAGCTAGCAACTAAATGCCACAAAGCTATTCCCTCACTCCCCTGCCTCCTCAGTGGGATAGGGGAGAGAATCAGAAGAGTAAAGGTGAGAAAACTTGTGGGTTGACACAAGGACAGTTTAAGAGGTAGAGCAAAAGCCACATGCACAGGCAAAGCAAAACAAGGAATTCCTTCACTACTCTCCACGGGCAGGCAGGCGTTCAGCCATCCCCAGGAAAGCAGGGCTCCATCACACGTAACGGTTACTTGGGAAGACAAATGCCATTACTTCAAACGTCCCCCCATTCCTTCTTCTTCCCCCAGCTTTATATACTGAGCATGACGTCATATGGTACGGAATGTCCCTTTGGTCAGTTGGGTTCAGCTGTCCCAGCTGTGTCCCGTCCCGGCTTCTTGTGCACCCCCAGCCTACATGCTGGTGGGGTGGGGTGAGAAGCAGAAGAGGCCTTGACTCTGTGTAAGCCCTGCTCAGCAGTACCTAAAACACCCCTGTATTATCAACACTGTTTTCAGCACAAATGCAAAACATAGTCCCATACTAGTTACTGTGAAGAAAATTAACTCTGTCGCGCCAAAACCAGCACAAGTTCAGAGATTTTTGGAAGCAGTAACTCAGTAAGGTAGTCAATGAGACTGTACTGCATCTTTTAGGTCAGTTTCTTTCTGACTTCTTGTACAACATTTAAAACCTGATGAAGCCCCAAGACATTCTTCTTCATTAAAAAACATTGCATGTTTTCCTTCACAGCCATGAACTGTGACTGGTATTTTAAGTGCTATTAAAACTAAGGAGTTGAATGTTGGAAATACAGCAGTAAGCAATTCTTTCACAAGCTCCTTCCTTTCTCCATATGCCTGTTTCTGTCTTACCTTCGATTCAAATTTTTGTTACTGTTCTTTCTCCCACCGTCAGGTTTTAATTGCAAGCCAGCAACACGTTGGCTATGTGGACAGCCATTAAAAAGGCAATCAAAAATCAATAAAAGCATGTGCAACATTTTACTACAATTTACTCACCTGTGTTTGGCTTTATGACAAGATATGGCTTGGAAAAACATCTTACCATGATCTACTTTTCCTGTTTCAATATAAATCCACTGTTATTCCCTACTACCCTTCAGTAACTTTTCTAAGGTTTTGCCTTGTATCAGGTAGGAACCTTGCAAAAAAACCAGGGAAATTTGCTATAACAGCTATGAGCTTTAGCCCCTCTCCTCTAGATCATAATCTGAGAAATAATATTCCAGAAAGGGGTTGGTCATGAGCTATTTTTACTTATACAATTCCTTTGGTGGGTACCTTAAGGGAAGAAAGCATTATTGTTCTCCTCTATTTGAATACATGCTACAGCTCAGAACAAAACAACCAAATGCGTGCAAAGCTGTTACATCCCCAAGCTGATATAAACAAGTACCTATCTTGCCTGCAAGAATTGATTCAGATTATAACCTATGCATTGCCATTACTTCAAGGCTGATACACACAAAGGTCTCAATGCATATGTAATGTGATGTTAAGTGGGGGAATAAGCTAGAGTCTGAGTACCCATGGCTCATCAGCCACGGCTGAGATCACCGTGCGCTGCAAAACCCAGACTGGTGCCGCGCAGGTGGTGCCCAGAACCACAGCTGGTTCTCAGCTGATCACTGTCAGCTCCAGTCAATGTGGAAAATAAAGATGACTCAGAAGGTGACTTTGCAGTGAAGGTGTAGCCTCTGGGTGAAGCTTACATAGTTTTGCAACTGCTTCATCACTTTGAATGATACCTACCAGCCACTATAGATTGCTGGACTTGGATTACTGTTGCTAGTGCACAGTAAGTTCGTGTTACGTAGACCCACAGGTTTTCTGAACAGCTGTTGCTGTTCTTTACTAGAGCTGGGTCAGCTTCTCCTGTTGAACAATGCATTTAACTTGGTCCCTCTTATTACATCTAAAAACAGATTTCAGTGTTTTCATTATTTAGAATTATTCACTGAATAATGCATGGGAACATCTTGCAGACTGTGTACTTACTCGCGAATGCTGTGCCACAGTCATTGCTTGCTCACTAGCTGGACTGTGTGATTGGTCACCAAAGACAAGCAGTATTTTTTCCGCTCTCCCTGCAGTCTACCCTCCCCAGATCAAGAAATATTGTCAAGTTGCATATTTTAAAAATCAGGCTAATCAGTCATACGCACTTTTTCACCGATACCTATAACATTTCCAAGTCCTTTGCACATTCCTAAGAGAATAAATTGTGTGTGTTCACATGTGCAGTCAATAAAATGTGAAACAAAGCTGCAAATGTAGATGAATAAATAAAGCCAGCTCTTAGCCTAGTGGGCAGAGTACTTACCTGGGAAATGGTGAATCTGTGTTCAGCTTACTTCTCAGCTTTAAGGCATGCAGTCAGGCCCCTGCAGCTCCAGAGGAGCCATCCTTCTGCAGCTGAGTCCTCCAGGTAGGGACACCTCTCACCCTTCATTTTGAAATTTTCACTTTAATGAATCAAAATTATGAGTATCCTGAAGCTGGGGGTGGGATGGGGGTTGGGGTGAGGGGTAGGAGGTGTGTGCGCAGAAAAACCAAACCAAAAACCAAAGCAACAACCAAAAAAAACAAAACTGAAGAAAACCTGATTTTGTAACCTCGTAGGCCGGCAGCTAGTGGGAGAAGGCAGCCCTGACCTGAAGCCCTTTTCTGGAGAAACCCTATGTAGTGCAGCACAGGCAGTGGCAAAGGGTAGCACTGGCACAGTGGAAAAACATTTTCCACATCTTCCAAGCAGCAAAGCCTATTTGCCCAGCACCAAGGCAGTCGCTACACTCTAGGTCCTGAGAGAATGGAGAGCGGCCCGGGTACAGCCCTGATTCAGGCACCAGGGAGGAGTGGAAATAGATGAGGATCTCTGGCTTCATGTCTCCTGCTGACTGGGTCCAGGTTGCTGCCTACCAGGTACGGGGAATTTGGGAGTTACCCTTTAGAGTGGTGTTATACTTCCTATGAAGGCACAGGTCCTGTTTTGACTTCTGAACCACCCTGCTGGTGTTGGACACCTGAATTTTTAGACAGTGCAAGGTCTACAAAGGAAGCCCTGAGCAGATGCTCTGAATCTGACCCCTTGTTCCTATTTTTGATTATTTCACTCCCACTAACCTTGGTGTTACTCCTCACCACTGGGGGGGGAGGGGGTGCAGTACATCGCAAGATCTCCAGCAGAGATAACAGAAACCTCTTCCTCCAGCTCTCTGAGTGCTGTGGCCCTGAGTACACCAAAGACACAAGGATGGGACAGGGGACAGGGGAGGACCCCTGAGGCCAGGCCCAACTAAAGGCATGAGACAGTCCTTCACACTTCCAATGAAAAAGTTTAACTTTTTAACAGATACATTTTCAAAGGAGGGGGAAGGTCTTCCAGAGCTGCCATAGAAACAAAAATACCAGAAGTGGAGAAAGGCCAAGGAGAAACCTTGAAGATAGAAGTTTTATAGGGAGAAAGGAATATAAACAATATTTGATGGGGACATTTTTAATATAAAAGCAACAAACCAGCGAAATGGGTCAAAAATCAAGCCCTGTGCAAGACCCTGTGTTTCTGATAAACGTTATTGATTTTGTAGGTGCCAGAGTTTTAGCATCAAAAAAATGATGGTGGCTACCGCACTATATCCTATGCTTTGTTACCCAAAATACCCAAGTGTAAGAGATGGTAACAGAGAGGGAGAGATACTGAAAAAACAGTTTGCATATTCACCTAGTGTGTTTCGCTCATTTGAACTAAGGTATAACATGGTGTAAGAATTCTATGTCTTGAATGACTGAACTCACACCCATTTGCCATTACCTGCCTTTACCTGTAGTGTCCATTGAACAAGAAATATTGACTGTGAGGACAACATTGTACAGCAGGAGATGGTGTCAGAGGAGTGGAGCTACACAGTGAACCACCCTTGCAGCAAATCCATCTCCCAAGAGACGTCTCGGTGTATCTCCTGCTGTCATTAGGTGGGTTTCCACAGTTACATCTTTGCTTTGTGCCAGTTAGTCCTTCTTTCTGCCAGTCTGTCTTACTCCATCCTCTTTTCCTGCTTCCTCTTGGTTTACATGGTTCCTTCTGCACTTTCTGTTTCATTACTTCCATTGTCCTTCAGAAGAAAGGGAAGTCTTATGTAGACAAAGGCTCATTTCCTCCTTAGTGGCAATGCAATAAGTCACCCGTTGATCATGATGCCCTCCAGCAGTGGATCCTCCCTTATCTCCCAAGACCCAGGGGAACAAGTTGTGTTTCCTTGGTTAAATACACACTTAACGTAATTCAGATGCTGCAATGTTTAACTAATACTTGTACAGATCATAAAATTGCTGTGTAAGGTGAGCATGGTAATAACTGATTCTCTTCTGCAGGGGTGCTGCTGAGTGAGGAGTCACAGAACACAGTGGCTGGCATGGCTAAAGCCCCAGTCTAAGCAAGCAGTCCAGCAAAACTGGGGAGCAAAGGGCAAAAGATGCATCCACAAATGTTCCTCATCCTGCCATGGGGACAGGGTAAGAAATCCCTTTTCCAGCAGCTGGGAACACTAGGATCATCACAAATTCTACTGGTGAAGCTACAGTGACTTTACAATGCATTTCAAGCTCTTTTTGACAGCAAACAGCCTGGAACCCCTTTTAGCTGAAGAAGCCCCATCCAGCCACCTCCCACCCTCATAGGATGCTCAAAAGCATTAGCTTGAGCATGATCCTCCTGCTTTGCTAGTAAGGAAAACTCTCATGCATCAGCACGAAGACATGAGCGCCCATCAAGGCAATTAGATGGCCTAGATTCTCTCCCGTTCAGGGACAATGACAGCGCCAAGGAGCTGCTCAAGCAGTGCAGTTTCCTGCCACATCTACTTTTTCATATCACTTAAGAAAGTTCTTGAGCACGGCCCCTGTAAAGAGAGGTGCAGACATTTTTGAATTGCTGCCTGCACTTGGTGACACACCACAAGCTCACACTAATGTTCTCAAGTTCAGGCCCCTCAAGGCTTGCATTTGAAGGCAGTTCCTTGTATGTGCCTATTTTCCATCTATAACATAAAAAACACCAACTATTGAGAAGCACAGCCAACAGCAATATACACTGAAATTAATAAAACTTGGAAAGTAAAGCAGCAGGCTACAGTCTAATCACTGAATGTGATGCGCTGTCAAATGGTAGGCTTGGTTTGGATGAGCTACCTGGGGTCATTTGCTCTGAGAATTAGCGGGGCTGGGAGCATCCCTGGGGTAATGATCATCACCTCTGGGGAAGAGCACTGTGCTCATAGCTCCCCTGTACCCATGTGGGAAAAATGGAGGTTGCTGTGGTGGACATTTTGGGTAGAGCTATAAAAAGGCACTCCAGTATTGTCATCCACACCAAGCCTCTGCCCAAGCCATCTCATCACACTTCTTGTCCCTACCAATGAGGCTGGGTGCTTGAGGATGTCACTGATCTGTGGCTGTCTCATTTTCCAGCCCTTGAGTGAAAGCAGGCCTCTCCCTTGAGCTGTGTGAACAATGGATTCATTCAGTTTTTGGTAACATCAAGAACACATTTGTTGTTGAGTCAACCTAAAGAAGTTTATTTGCTTTTTGGCAGGAGAGGTTTCATTGTGGATTAAAATTTTTAATTTCCCCCCAAAACAAGATGCTTAATTTCTTTCTTTGGATGGGGAAGGAGAACTATGTCTTTTTCTCAAAATTAAGAAAAAAGGTGTAGGGGGAGTTGAGAAGGCTTAGGATGGATGTCTTAAAATGAAACCAAGTTGCTTTAAGAATAATTTTGTTTCACAAATTTAATGGAGTTCCCTATTAAGCATGAGAAGAAAATGACCCTCGCTATGATTTAGTCTCACATTAAATTCATAGGGTTTAAAACTGTGCCTGATTTTGGAAAGTTTATTGTATTGCTACATACCTTCATAGCCAAGGTAAGGTGCTCGGTAAGAAAGCACAATTCCAGCAAAGATTTCTGACCATAGGCAAGGAGAGAAATCCCGGCACAGCGTGGTTTGCAAGCTCAGAATAGCACGTGCAATGCTGAATGGGGGTGAGGAGGTGGAAAGAGAAGGAAAGAGAATGGGGAAGTCTGAAGAAACACAGGATGTGCAAGAGGCACCAGTAGAGTGAATCAGTGTGATTTCCCAGTAAACATGAAGGCACAGTGGGGTGGGAGGGTGGGGGCAATGGGCAACACCCACACAAACTCCAAACTCCTGAAACCTTCAGGCAGGGGAGCAGTGGTGGGTCTTGGGTCACGGATTTGGGGTTGAGTTGTTCACGTCTAAGCAGTGTCGCCATTTGAAGAATCCATGAACCCTTTTCCTGCACTGCTGTCTCCAGCATCCTTATTTCCCCTTTCAAGGAGAGATGCTCAACAATATGTGTTTCTACACCTAATAAAAAGATGTGATTGGGCTAAAAACAAACATACAAACAAACAAAAAAACCCTGTTATAGCAAATGATTAACAATAATAAACACACTACAATATTACATTCCTTTTAGTGGCATACTTACAAGTAAGGAATGAGTATAGGATGTATTTCTGCTTGCCTCACTCCTGGACGTGATCTAAGAGAAAGAGCAGGGTTCACAGGCTTAGCCAAAACAACCTAGGCAAGAAATATCCTTCAAGCCTGGGGTAAAGACTGGGCTTCACGTAGGACCTCAAGCAAATTACAGGGCAGAAACAGAGAATGGAGTTGGACCTGGGCTACCAATGAATTGCAATAGAGTACAGCCAAACAGTGCTGCTAATCAGAGGTGTCTGGGGCTGGGAGACTGCAATTCAGGCTGGGGGACACTCCTTCCCTGCTAGCAGAAACCAGGAGGAGTACAGCAGGTAGGTGCCTGAAACATGTTCACTCCTGTCCCTGGGCCTGCAGCAGTATGAGCTGTTCCTCCAAAAAGTATTCCTAAATTCTGTCCTACCTCCTTGACCAAAGTCAGAGCTGGTTTCCCCAAGTCCTATTTGCATCACCCTCATTAACAGATTCTGTGCACGTCATCATGTTCTTAACATGACACATATCTATGGCCTTAAGTGAAGACTAGAGCAGCTGCAGAGTATTTGATGTTGAGGAAGAAGTATAAATTTTAGGTAATAAGAAATATTTTATTATCCTAATTCTGTAAAGTAAATAAGAAAATAGCCTGCAAACTAAAGATTAGAACAAAATATGCCAAAAGCAGGTTCTTAAAAAATTACCATGTTAGTAAATTATCTTTATTTCAAAGCAGTAAGGGGGAAACAACATCATCCCTCTGCCATTGCATACAGAGTCCCATTTGGGATCCATGAATAGGCATGTGCAGCCAACCTTCTTGCAATTGCCTGCAGGTTATGAATCTGGAGGTTGGTGGAAAATTTCAGATTGAGCCTGAACATTCACTTGCATCTGGACTTTAATGTAACAGCCTAAAGGGAACATTGCTTTAAATTTTAAATCGCACTGAACTTGATGAAGGGCTTGACACGGTCTGCAGGAAAAGGTCAGAAAAGCTGTAAATGTTTATTTCAATGAGATTAAACCAGTGCTTTCAATTCTGCTTTTACGCTTCCATCTATGTATTCACTTACAGTCTTTGCAGGACCATGCTAGTGCTTTTCTGTCCTAGGAAGCCTTCAGCATACGAGCACTGAAAGGCAAATCTGTGGCACTGAAAGGAATCTGTGGGCAACTGCATCTCTGTTGCTAACTCAGCTCATCAGTAGAAAAATCAGCTGGGCAAGAAAGAGGAAGCTTGGGCTGATTCAGGAACATTACCTCTTTTCCCAGGAAGGCCAAGGGCTGGCCAAGCTGGCAGGAATGCATCATGAAAAGCACCTTCACTGTTGAGAGATGATGGAAAATATAATGGACAACATAGCTTCACATAGATTTTGTAAGAGACTGTCCAAAGGGGACATGCAGCTGGGAAGTCATCACACTGTGCTACAAGTACCTATCATTTGGAGAGGGGGGGAAAAATATAAGTAGAAAATTAGACTAGACAAGACAGGCCATATTATAATACTATTCTCACAGAAAAGAGATGTCAGTATGTGCTGAGGTACTTGTGAAGGGTGCCAGAGACGTCAATGGCAACGGACAAAAGAGGAACGTTTTATCAACTCTTTGGGCTAGCTGGCTGCACACATTGCAAAACACAGATGTGCCTGCCCTGCAGCACACTTCGGAAAAACTCACTAGGCATTCCTGGTCTTCAGCTGTGTCTACTCTGGGCTATAAGCAGCATTGCCAAGCTGTGTTTGAACTCTGCTTAAATGCCAATGATTTCTACGGCCAAACTGCAAGAGTGTGAACTCAGCACCATGCACTATGTAGGAATTTGGCACCATTGTGCCTAAAATCAGCTGAAGTGTGCACTTCCATTCTTGAAGCTGGCTGCTAAAATTAGCTGGTATGGGGGAAAAAACAAAAGTAATGACAGGGGAGTGATGGTACAGTCTAATATGGTATGTTCTAGCACACACAAAAATAAGACAATTTAAAAAAAAGAAAGGGACTTCTTGTTTAAACTGAAAGAGTATTTTATGCCACTTCAACACATAAAAGCTGAGTTTAACTGTGGCCTTTTTGATACTACCATTTTATAACTGCAGGGAGCTACTTGACACTGACATGTGGTTCCTGTTCTCTTGCCTTAGGATATCACCTAGAGCACTATTCCATACTATTCGCTCTGTGCACTTTCTAGATGTTTGAATCACTGAACTAACTTGCACTTACACTGGTAACTTACCAGATCTGGGTTTTGCCCCAGCTTACCACACACAAAGTCTGATCTGCTGCCTTTTGTGTGTGTATTGCTGCTTATTTCCAAGACAAATTCACAATATCACAATATATTCACAAAAGATCACAATATTTGCAATTATTTAGAGGAAAAGCACTGTCCAAGGACAAAACACAGGAATGTAGATGCATTTTTGAGTTGTTACATAACATATAGCTAGAGATTACCTCTCTAGTACTGCTTATTTTTGTCTGATCCCAACTGTTTACAGTGGCTCGAGCACTGTCTAAAGGACCATAGCAAGCATACCTAGAGAGCATGTGCTCTCTGGTGTTGGGACCTGTGAGAGGTGAATTCTTGATTTAGTTTTCTCTATATACTCTTCCTCTTGTTTCCATCCGTACTTTAATGCATGGAATTCCTGGCCTACAATGCAAAGCAAGTAACCTGCGATGCATTAGCAGGAAGAAAACAGTGAGTATTCATGCCACAAACGTCAGGTTGCATAGGATCAAGTCCAGGCATGAATGGCTGCATCTGTATAATTTGTTGAAGTGATGCTGCCTCTCAGGATTATTTGCTGATTTCCAGTTTAGGAAGTTGCACTGCATGCAGAAATGAAGTTTATAGGTAGTATTTGGAAAACAGTTACTCAGATTGTCTCACTACATTTCCATATGACTACTGCATATATGTAATCATTATTTTTTAAGCCATTGAGTATTTTGTTCCACCTGGCCACTTTCTGAGAAATGGTTCTGTTTGTACCGGCTACTGAAAGCAAATGATGTCAATATTCTCCCAGGTCAAAAGCGAACCACACACAATGCTCACTCTGATTGAATTCATAGGCCTCCCCGGCTGTGACAACAGGTCCACAAAGCTGAGGTGCTGTAGCTAATGCCATTCATCATCTGGGGCATCTCCAGTAAAAAGAGGATGGGTGTAGGGTGAATGACAGTAGAAGTCTCATCATAATGTCTTCAGTTTATGTGAGTTCAAATGATTTTTAAATAAAGGTATCAATTCTTAGTATTACGATGCTGGACAAGACTGAAATATTTTACTTCAAAGAATGAATAGTTTCATATCTCAAGCATAATGCCAAATGTTTGCCAGATCTTTATCTTAGCCCAACTATTTTCAGTGGCTCCAATGTTATGTAAGAGACTGTAGCAAGACATCCCCAGGGGTTTATATTACTATTTGGCTTTATACTTCTTTCACTACTTCCAATAAATCATGAACTTCTTCAGATGTGTCACAGGGCATTCCATTTCCTCAACTGCAAGTGAAAAATCATGAATAATGCAGGTTGCTGACTTTTTTTCCACCCCAGGTTCCTATCTAGCTCTACAGTGACTCCAACCTTTTGCATCTGGTCTATTTTTGCAAACGTTCCCTGCACAATGGCTGTGAATCTCTCAGATTTCATGTATTAAGATAATTCTCTTCCAGTGCTATACATATGCATGCATTGTATTCAGCTCATTTACTGTAAGTATGAATTTAGCAGTTCTTCCTTCACACTTGAACATACAGAAATATGTGGAAATAATGGAAATATTATGTGGAAATAATTATTCATTGTTCCCTTGAACTAAGGCACCAATGTAATCACCCAAGTAAGCATGTAGCCAGCGTACTTTGTGCAGTCTGTGCTAAAGAGTATCACTTCAGTCTTGCTATTCAAGCTAACTAAAGTTACTGCAAATATGCCTTTAAGATCTTCAATCACACATTCAGAAAAGTTACAACCTATGTTTGGTTGGTAGCTATAAATGGAATATTTTTACTCACTCTCCATATTAAAAGAACATCAGTGGAGGAGGTGCTTACAATTTGGGGAGGGCTGGCTGGAACAACAGAAGGCACATACATCAACAGAGTCAAAGAGAGGAGTTACTAATTCTCTTGCACTCAACAGTGGCTATGATGCAAAAATGAGTTATGAAGCCAGTTAGACAGCCGCAGTCCTAACACAAGTTTTAGCAGCCTGTGCCGGCTTTGGTCTTTCTGGGCATGGTTTACATCATTTGCGAATTAGTGCAACAAAGCACACCTATGTGTTCTTCCAGACATGCAGCCCTGTTTGCCTTTGGAGCTGGCTTTGTCAGCTTCCTGCTGTGGAAAAAATTCTTGGGTGAAATTAACCTCCTTTCCCTGCAGGACCCTTGCCTGTTGTGTCCTGTATGGAGTGGGCATTACACCTGTGAGTGACAGATACGACCCTCTATCCCATCCTGGAAACTCTTCTGAGCTGACTGTGATGCTGATGGTTCTCTATTTTAAAATAGGTACTCCTAAAATATCATTTAAGAACTGAATGTGCTTCACCAAAACATCCATGAAATAACCCACAGGCATCCTCCAATCTGTCATTACCTGGTTCAGTAGGTACCACTACAGCCCACATCTGCTTGCTGAGGAGGCAATTGTAGCACTACCCTCCCAGTGCTCTTTGGAGAGGAGTACAGGTAAGGATAACTGTTAGGAACAGTCTCTGCTGCACCTGACTTTAACCAGAAACCTTCTGAATAGGGAATGACAATACATGTTTCGGGACAATAGACTTAAAAACATTTTTAACCAACTGGCGAGGTTCCTCAGCTCCCTTTAGGTTTCTTGTTTACAATGTCATGTTTAGTACTGAATATAACCAGTTTTACCTGCAAGAAATCTGCCAATAGAGCCGATGATGAAGGAAAATTTCTTTTCCAGCCATTCTCTTTAGGAACTGTGTCAAGGTGCTTTTCCCATATGTCACAAACATCCTGCCTCCTGGAAGGCACCTATAGGCACTCAAGCCTAGGAAATTCCCAAAGCTTAAACCTGAACAGGTCACTGCCCTGGCTGGCTGCATTCTGCCACATCCTGTAGATTACAGAGGGCTACTCTGAAAAAAACAAAACACCTGATTACTTTTTTGCTAATTTAAAAGTCCCTACCATGTAAACCATAGCATTTGATTACCATCATTGTCAGAAGAGGATGCTCAATAGCAGTTAATTCCCATACTCAGTTCTGGTATAAGCACGCAACAGGAGTTGCAACAGGAGCACGCATCTTGCCACAGTTTAGGAAGAGGAGATTAAATTTGATCTTTCTGGAAAGGTACATAGGTGAGGAAAGACTGGTTCAAGATCAGCTGAAGAAATTGCCTCAGCTAAGTAACCCATATTTGAGGCAATTGATTTTAATATGATCCCATCAGGAACTGTTTGGAAGACCAGCTAGTCACATTGTACACCATCATCTAAAGCATCACTTGGTTTTGCTGAGCCCAGACTGTGTTTAAACTGAATTCCCAAACTGTATTTTAACAATGGAACTCAGATGGGCACAGTCCGGGAATGCGGTTACAGCACAGGTGGTTCCTGTCAACATTACCCAAGTTGTGCTGTAAATGTGATGGGATACCAATGTTTTGTAACTATACTCATCATTACAGCAGTTTTTACAGAGCAATAAAGATCAAAACAAAAGCTCATTGACCTTCTTGCATTTAAGGATTCCATTATCTTTAATATAGAAATCCTTGAATACGGCTTACTTCCCATTACATATTTAAGTCCATGTTGTCTCTGACACTGTTTAATTCTCTCAAGATCTGAAAGCACTCTTTCTCTATGCTTATTAATTTTACATGGTACTTTGAGACAAGTTAATAATAAGATCCAACTCATCTACTGTCCCACTGTTGGGGAACCAAAATGCACGAATGAGAAACCTAGTGCTAACAGCAATGCTATTCAGATAAAGCTTTTTTTATCCAGCTGTGTCAGAAAGCTAAACAGTCTGCTGCTCCTGAACCCTCCAATTTTGTTCTGTTCTGTGGAAGACAGGAAACAATCCCACAAGTATTACCAACTTATAACTTAATTTTCCTTCCAATTATTGCATAAATTATGTTATTGCAATTTATATCTGAGGTTCATATGCTACCACACTGATACTACCTAAGCAGTGGAGACATAGATTGATTAGCCAGAGTATACTGCACAGCAGCAGCCCTACTCCTGTCTTGGAAAGGTACCAGGCTTGGGAAGGAAAGTCACCATGGCAATGCCATGCAGCTTTGAATGGAAGGATTCTGTCTGTGCTGATTCTTATGCTTTATGCTGGAGGCACAGGCCCATGCTGGGGTCTTCCGATACTAGCATAGTGTAAATGTTTACTCTTGTCTGACAACTTCAATTCAGGAATTATTATCATAGGAACCCACAAAGCAGCTCACAATGACTGATTTATTCAGGTAACATAGTCACTGCTGTATTTATGATTAGGCTAATTCAAACAGTAGGTTTTGCATCATTATTTGCAGTTCTGAAGTTTACTGAAGTAAACTCCCACCATTCACAGAAGTATGGCCTTGTTTAAAGACTGAATTTGTTGCACAGGTTTTGCTTTTTGTTGCCACCTGAGTCACATGTTGTGGGTCCCCCTCAGGGTAACATTTTACTTAAGAATAGGACCCTAACATGAGAGAGCCACCTCTTTCCAGGACTGATGTAGAGGGAAGGCAGGTTAGAGGGAAAATGAGTCTTTGGAAAGATAACCATATAAGAAAGCCCATGGAACTTCAGAATATTGAATTAAATGTTCTGGTGCTTGTTGGCAGAAGGAAGTGCATCATATGCACATGCACAAACCACAGACTTTTAGGAAGCTGGTGCCTTTGCTGTGGTTGTGTAGGTCACTTTACAGGCTGCGTGCTCTCACCTAATGTATGAACCAAAGAACTCTTCATGCACATAGATGGGAAATTGTAACTGGAAATATTGCAGATGAGCCCCTGCCTGGCTTGTTGAAAGAACAGAGCTGCCACTGTCATGAGCTGAGGGCACCTGTGTTTGTCTCACCCTGAGCTGGACCCTACCAGCCTGCAGCTCACCCCTCCGGCCTGAGGTTTTGAAGAAGGCTGCTTTGATCCCTAATGTGCCTGTTGACTGACATGGCTCCTACCTCCCCTGAGCCTTCTGGTGCACACTGGAAATTAGGAAGCTTCTGGGAGGCTGCAGGAGGCATTTGCTCAAGATATAAAATGAATTGCATATCTCCAGCAGAGGGGAAAAGCAGTCAGTTGGTTACTTCTGTCAGATTGCTTATTTTCTCCTGCCCTCAGTTGTAATAACTGTTGGTCACACCACAGCTCAGAAGACAGCAAGGACATCACCCCCACAAACAGTGTGAGTCACCTTGTTTTCTCTGTGATGGGGATTTTTCAGCATCTTCCCGTCAGCCCCCAGTTGAGCATTTCACCCCAGAGCAACCTGGCCCGCTTTTCACTTCCCTGTGAAAGCATGGCCCAGAGTCTGACTGTGCAACACTCCCTGCCTTGTCTTTAATCCTCCTCAGACATACTGCACAATTTTTCACCCTATGGTCAACATAGTTTCATCCCACAAGGTTCACTTGGGGCAGAAGGCTTTCCTCCAGCTGCAGTGGGCTGCTGGCATGCACTGGGAGACCCTGTGCCAGGGGACATTTTGTTCCATGGGGAACAACAAGGAAATGCAACAACACCACCACACAACCGCAGAAAAAATGCGCTGTCGCTAAACCTCATGCAAGAGAAAGGGAAGAGTGTGGTAGCAAGCCCCAGGAAAGGCTCCAGCAATGTCCGACAGAATAGCAGCACTCCTGTGTTTAACACGCCCGTTCCCCGCTTGCGCTGCTTTCCACAGCAAGGATGTTATCCCCAGGACCACAGCTCAAGCCCAAATCATGTCACCACACTCAGGCTTACCAATCCACTTTGCTTATCAAGCACGGCAGGCAAGCTTCATGTCTCTGAGCAACTGCACAACACTGCACAGCTGCACTGCACAGCTGCCCTGCTCCGGCCCCAAGCTGGCGGTCTCTCACTAGCAGCAGGGAAAGATCCTCTCCAAAAGTGCTCACAAGAGCTTTGGTGAAAAGTTTTAGCTACAGCTAATGCTAAACGCTGCGGTATGCTTCTCTCTACTGTTGTCTATAGGGAAGTCAAAAGCTGGAAGGTAGGTTTCTCCTGGGGGGAATTTTTAAAAAAACCAGGAGATTGGTGATTGCAGCCAGTATTCAAAAAGCTAGAACAGTTGCTCCACATTGGGATTTATTTCAGGGAATAACATGGAAGGAAGAAGCTGGAATGCCTTTATGCACTGTATCACACACACATATGTAAAATTACGTGTTCTGAAATGGGCTGTGGTTCCCATATTGCAATTGGAAAAGCTTTTAGATATTAAACACATTATTTTGCCACATACTGGCACTATCTAAAGTGTTAGCTATAATCCAGAGCTTCTTAGATGCCACTGAAGTTTCAAAGCATTTGAAGAACAGAAATGACTTCACTTCAGGCAGAAGCCAGTATATCCTCTTCTGGAACAACAGATTTTTATTTTTTTTTAAACCTCTATGGGTTTTATTATGGTGGTCCTATTAGCATCAATATATTTAAGGATGTGTCAGTGTTTCCATTCTAAACCCCTATTTTAAAGTGTTTTATAACTCAGCTGTAAACATATGGCACTTGGCAGAGCCAGACACAATTCTTCTGCTTCTATAACAGGACTTAAAAAAGTGTGCATGCACCCACGCACATATACAGCAATTGCAGGATCTTAGTCTTCAATGCAGTTCTGTAGCCCAAAATAATCTAAATCAAAAGAATAATTTGTCTTCAGCCTCTGACACAGCCCTTTATTTTCACTGCTCTCCTGTTGTAGTCAGTATAATTTGTTTTTTAAACCTTAAAAGCAACTGCTCTTACATTATACCCGCTTCTCCTGAGGGTTGTAACGTTACTGCCATGGGAGTTTCACCTAGGGAGGGAGCCTCCCTCATCCTCCCCTTGCGCATTTCTGCAGCAGGCCTATAATGAGCCGTTTGGTAAACAAGCAGCAGTCTGAAAACCTCCTTTAGCAGGCGCTTACAAAAGCTACCTTTAAAAATAATAATATTTTTAAACACTAGGCTGCAGAGAGCTTTGATACATTTGCAGAACTTCAGTGAGGGAAACAGAGCTGCCAAGAAGTAATTTTTTTAAGTTTTGATTTTCACTCCTGTTCAGCTTTTTATTTTAAGGTGTTGAAAAGAAAACAAAGGAAATTAAATGAAAAGCTTCTTCACTGAAGAAAGCCTGGCTGTTCCTTCCCCAGCTTCCCCAGTATAATCCCTCCTGTCCATTTCCAGATCTCCGAGGAGCCCTGTGTCTCCCACAGGCGTCCCAAGGCAGAGCAGACGGAATCCTCCCAGCACTTGTCAGTGGAGCTCTGGAGCGAGGGGTGCAAGTGGGGAGTCACGCCCAGCAGCTCTGGGCAGGTGCCCCCCAGGAGGATGTACTTTGCGCAAATGGCACAGCTCCCACCAGCTGGTAAAAGAGCAGGGCGTGCTCTCCACTGTTCTTCTAGGTCCTCTTTTTAGTGGAGTGATTTAGGGAAGTGAGAAGCACCACTGGCCTCACAGGGACTATTCACGCACAGAAACTCAGCTGCCTGCTCCCGTGTCTTGCTAATCCAGACACCTAAATCAATAAGGCTGTTCCAGACCTACATCTAGTTTTCATGTTAGTGATCCCTGAGGTCTGCCATGGGAACTGCTACTCACCCAATATATAGCAGAAGGATTTGTGGAAAAAAGCAGAAGCCAGAAGTATTTAGTCTTTTGGAATTACAGCTTCCAGAGACCTGTGTCTTGTATGTGCTTTCTGTAGCATCAAGAGGGCTCTGCAGTTGTGCTGCCAATCGTGAAATAAATGCAGCAAGCTGAAACCCACCACTGTTTGGAAAAGCCACACATCAAGGGCCCACTGAACAAGCCAAGGAATATTGTTTATAGCAGAATTCCAAAACTCTATAATTTCTGAATTTAATCACAAATCCACAGTGTGGAAGTTCAATAGGCAGTTTAATTCCTCACAATTCTTACCTACAGAAAGTCACCAGAATTGCTGGCAAGTTGAAACACCTGCAGAAGGCCAAGAGCTGCACAAATGAGTGTTCATTTCAAATGAAGGCACAGAGGTAGCAGTCACTCAGGCTCACGGGCGGGGTGGGATGGTGCAACACAGTGGGGCTCTAAGGAAGACCTGTGATCTCTCTCAGCCACATGCCCTGCACAGAGCTTACCCTGCTACCTTAATTCTCACCATCATTTGTCCAGTAGAGAGGCATTTAGTACTAGGGAAAGAAGAAACAAGCAGTTTCTCCAGGGCTACCTATGCCCATGGTTTATAGTTTTGTCCAGAAACAAACACATAACTTGGTTGTTTTGTCCCCTTTGCTGTGCTCTGGTCCAGCCATAGCATATCCTTGCAGCTTGTAAAAGCTGCTTGGAAAGACTGAAGCTATGGATATCAGCTAGCATGCCAGCTTGTTCCCATGCACTGGTCCACCAGTGTTTCACAGAACTGCAACACCTGAGGAAAAACTAGGACCTGTGGCTAAAAGCCATGTTTGGGCTTGGACACCCACCTTGTCCCCACACCACGAGGTGAGTCTATGTTTGCCCCTGACCACACTCATCTGTAGGCACACACTTGAATAGCAACAAGGATGAAACCCCTACAAAATTACTGGCAAATTCAGGCCCTGAACTCAGCAGTTGCTGAAGCTCAGGCTTCTGCTCAGAGCTATCAGTGCAGCTGCACTTCTCAAGCACCGGTCCAAATGTCTTTCATTTTATTTCCCATCAGTAGAAAACAGAGGCTCAGTATTGCTGCTGGTAACAGATAACCTAGATGTATTGTAAGTAAAGTGGAGTGAGCAATGAGATAGCACAGGGAGATTGCCAGTGTGGCAAGCAGGCCAGAAACACACATTATTCTCCAGTTCAGAAGGGCAAACAGGTGCATAAACTAGCATTTTCAACACTCGGCTAAATGGAGTCAGTGCCATTTTAGTGCATCCAGTTATATCTCCCACACACCCCCCCAGACTAAATAAACCATCTAGGTACTAAACAACAGGCAACTAAAAGACCACATCATCCTGTCTGGTTTGTCAGGACTTTTCTAGGAGTGGAGGACTTGTGCCTTGGCAGCGTATATGCTTAGTGTTGTTCTCCAAATTCTTGTTGTAATTACTGTTTTCCTGATTTGATTCTTTCCAACGAAAGACCAAATGTTGGAAAATCTTTGCCTTTTACAAAAAAAAAAAAAAACCAACCCAAAACAAACCAACCAACCAAAACCAAAGCTTCTTGTCAGCTTCTGGCTTTTATTGCCTGCATTTCCTGTGTAAGGAAGTCAACACGCTCACAAAATAATGACATAAAACTCTGAATAGCATCTTATCACTTCCTCATGAGCCATGACCACTTCTTTCTCAACTGAGAGCAGTATATATAGTCCCTAATTATTGCTGAGAGGCAGGAACTGACCAGTGAAAGGCTCCAGGTTTCCAGACAAAACCAAACCGAACCTGGCCAAACTCTTATTTGCTACATTAACAGTAATGCAGCCCAGCATAAGGAACATAGCATAACACTGTATACACCTTGCAAGTGATGAAATGGAAAAAGAGAATTGCAGAGGTATGGAAAAAGTCCTGGATCATTCCAGATGAAGAATACAGCAACAGCTGGGAAAATGTGCTAGTGCAAGAGTTAATCTTTCTCACAAGGAATAACCTTTCCTTAGCAGACTGACAGTTTCAGATCCACTTGAAAACTCTGTGAGTACAGTCTTCCCCTACAATCACCTCTCCGTAAGGCAATGCTGAAGTTTCTTTTTCAGTATTTAGGTATCATCTCTCACTAAAACTTCCCAACATGACTATCAGGCTTCTCAGATGCCCGTTATATGATTTAGATACAATATATGAAAGACATTCTAAATGACTAAGTAGCAACGAAGCAATACTGCTTACGACAGGCTATCAAAATTTTTAAGAGTGCTTAGTGTTTTTAATTTAGATCCTGGATTCCTGAGAATAGTTGGAGAAGTTCAGCTTTCACAACCAAAAGTCCCCAGACCTTACAGCAGACAGGAGTGGAGACAGCCTCCTCAAGGACATAAAAATTGCAGTGTGCTGGAGAACAAAGTGTGCTTAGGGTCAGACACAGAGGGGCACAAAGTCACCCTGAGTGACTGGGCAGGATCTTCCCATGGTTACTGCTGCATCCACACCATACCTGGAAATCAGCATCAGGTGGCTAGAAAAAAAAGGCTTTTAAACTCAGGAAACTAAACACCTTCCAGAAATACCCCCTTACCTTCTCCCTGACCAAAACTGGCTGGAGGGGTGATGGTTGTCACAGTGCTGTCTGTCTTTCACAGCTCTGTCTTCGCAGTGAGGCAGACAAAGCATGACTGTGAAGTACATTTGTTCCTTTCAGCAACAAGTTAGCAGGACAATCATGCCTTCCACTTTGGTGGTTATTTTGGAATATTTTTAGTTACGATACTGATCTACTAAGCATTTGTCAATTAGAGGCACAAAAGAAAACATGTTTTCTTCAGAAACCATGATCTCCACTCATTAACTGCTGTTAGGCATTATACGAATAGAATCTTGCTGGGAAAGCTTTTCATGCAGTTTTCTCTGTTGCAGCTTTAGCCTCCTGAACTGGGTTGGTTGTGCTGCTAAGGGTTCCTTAACACGCAGGCAACATGGCCCAAGCAAGGCCAACCTTCATCCCAGACCCCTTGTTTTCAGAGGGGACAGAGGGCTTCAGTGATACCATTTGTAATGCATCTGATGAGTTGCAGTCTGCCTGACTCATTTCCCTGTGCATTGGAAAAGCTAGGCAATAAAGAAAGCATTACAAATAGTCATCGTGCTGTTCAACAAGATTCAGGTCATCTGGAATTCGAGACCCCAAACCCCAAATGATTTTTCCTGCCCACTGACCGGGCAAGATTTGGCACTGCTTATCTCACAACTGTTGTTCTTACAACAGGCTTCCCAAGAGTGTCTGCCAAGATTACCCATGATGTAATTCCAGCAGTTACACCAAAGGAATATTTAGCTCTGTCCTTAATCACTCTTGTCCATTTTTTGACTTTCCAGAATCTTTCTATGAACAGTGGTTTGCCTTTGATTCCTGGGATGCCAAACCAAGACTCCTCTGTGGTTGGACAAGCAATTCCATGGTCGGAGTAGTGGGAAGGCAGATAGTGTTGGTTCTGCGTGCCAGCTGTGGCTGCTGCCTTAGGTCTCGGCTCACTGGCCCCCCTATGGTAAGCACGACTGAGCATCTCACCCTGCTCATTCAATGCTTTACAGATACTTCCAACACCATGGACCACAGGTACCAAGCAATATCTCCATTGCTTCCAAGCAAGCATTTTTCCAAATCCAAAGCTCTTGACATGACGTATACAAGACAAAGGCTAAAGGGGAAGAAAAGGAAAGTTAAAACAATGAAAGAAAGTTTGTACAAAACTCTGTAGAAGACTACTTACCAGCTGGCTCCTGGGGCAGTTCGCGATTGTGGTACTTTCTAGTCATAATTGCTCTCTTGTGAGGAGCTATAGAAATCTGTCAAGGTTGGTTTTAGAAATAACGTGCTTTATAGCCAATCCATGTTAATAGAAATCTTTGATCCTATGACCTTGCAGATGTCTGCAAGTATAGCAGCTGATGTAATTTTCTTTCTAAGGCAGGTTCTTTTTCTCAGCGCATACAATGCTCTACTTTTACTAATGTTAGGGATACTGATACTACCTGTAAGGATGGGTCACAAACATTTCAGCTGACAGGTAGGTGCTACTTGATGCTGACAGCCCGGGGCGTTAGCAGAGGTAACACTCTCTTGTCTTCCCATGTGTATGGAGTCTACGCTTCTACAGGGGAGGCAAATCCTAGCAACCTATTCTCTCAAGTAAAGCTATCCCTCACACTTTCCTGTTACAAATCTTAAAAAGCTTTTTGTCTCATATTCAGTGTACTTTGTAACATGCTGTAATACCCCTAAATCTCTATTGCCTGTTGCATTGTCACAAGGCAAGGATTGGACATAGCACTTTTTAGTTTGTGCTCCTTGCTTCCCTGCTTATCCTTGCAAAAAAGCATACTTTCAAGCAGACAAGCACTTAAAAGGGTGGAAAATGTTTTTCTGTGAGTGCTTTATCTCTAGCCAGAACTGCAGAGCAAGAGAATACCTGAGGGTATCATACTTCCCCAATCTATAAATGTATCAGCTATATTGCTATTTTTCTAAATCATATCCCACATCAAAAACAAAAGTCCCTGTAATTCATCTACTTTTAAAGCAGAAATGGAAGGCTGGATGATTTTTCAGTAAAAATCTGTATTTTAATAAAATTTAAGGCATCGCAGTGAAATAAATTTACTTCTAGTGCAAATCCACTCTGTGGAACTACAGATCTAAACTGGCACAACTCAGAAAGCAAAATTTCCCCACCATGTTAAGCAGCATTCCAGTTTGCATGCACTTCTGTTACTTATACCCATTTATATGAAAAACTTAATTGCAACTAGACAGAACTGAGAGAAAATTTAGCTCAAACTAATTTGACGGAAGACTAAAGCGTTATTGAAGTGACTTTCAAAAACTCTGTGTGAAAGCTTTCAACAGGAAACTACGGATATACAAAGAAAATGATGGAATATCCGCTTTCTATAGAAGAGAAATCTACTAATGCAAAGCACTCAGAGCATCTTCTACCCTCAAAAATACTAGGAAGTCAATTTTACTTTTTGAGAGTAAAAAAGGAAAAAAAATTAAGCAACACAGAATTTCATCTGTACTGCAAGAAGTGTTGCACCTATTAGCAGGTCTGTGCACTGTCTTGAAAGAGCTCCATCTGTTCTACTAGACAACGACAGTGAAAGAGAGTCTGTCTTCTTGTTGCAGCTCTAGCCTCAGAACATTACCTGCAGTTTCTCTCCATCTAATAAATTCCTTGTCATGAACATGCAATCTAGATCTAGCTCCACTGCCATTACATTAAAAACAAAAGATTTTGAGAATAAGACATGAAGCACTCCAAGGGAAGCAGTCTTGGGTTTCAGATGTACCTTACAGTCCGCGTCTCCCATATGTGCCTTTCTTTCTCTTTTTCATGCTGAAAAGTTGTGCAGTTTTCTCTAATGGGAAAACTGGAGGTGGGAATGAAGTAAGTGTCGAAACACTAAAAATCTAGATGAAGGTGACGTAATTCGGGTAACGAAAAATATCTCTCTTGGCTTCTCTTCTGGCAGAATCAATAAAGGCAATCTGAAGACAAACTTATGGGCAAAAGTCAGTTTCTTGGGCTGCAAGACACCCTCATAATACAGAAATATCACATCTTTCAGGATTTCACTCATCAAAAGAATGAGGATTCGATGGTAGCCTATTTGATATGGAAGAATCAGTTCCCTTCACTACTGAATAGCAATCCTGGATTTTAAAAAAGTTCTCATTTAAAGGAGTGTTGAAAAGCACCCAAACACTTGAAGACGATGATGGCAGTGGTGTTGAGCTGTGTATTTCAAATATATGGCTCCGCAGAGAAGATAAATAATTTGAGATATTGTCTTCTGACTACGCTTCCTTATGCTTCAGAATTAATTGCAACATGTAAAGCTTTAGAAATTACAGAAATATTTGATTGGATTTCACCAAAACAACCCTCAAGCTTTTTTTTTTTTTTTTTTTTGTGGAATCCCATTCCTGGGTTCTTCCTACCTCCACAAAACAAGAGCAGTACATATCTAGACATGTTTGCTTGAGAGATCAGACAAGCCTTTGTTGGTCCTTGAGGGCTTTTAACATGGAGCAAACTGTACTGCACAGCAACTCTGTTGACACGTAAGAGATTTTACTCAGTCACGAAAACAAGCCAAATAAACTTCCTTCAGTCCTGAAAGAAGAATAAGCCATTGTGCTCATCAAAAGCAGGTGGTAACCATCAGGACTGCATTTAATTCTGGAGCCTGATCTTCAAATCGGCTTCAGTTTTGCCATCTACATAACCCACAATATCCTTACTACTAAATTATTTCTAAGAGGCAAAAAAACCCCCAACCAACCCTGCCACAAACTATTACAGAATGGAGTATCCCTCTTGTTCCTTATTGCCTGAGGCAGAAAATTCACCTAGTACAAAATAATGAAGAAAAAATGTAATGACGATTCTATACTTGGAAGGGATAGAAGTCACAGAAGCTACAGGTTAGTACCATGAGGTCAGGACAACTAAGCTGTCAGCAAGACTTGGTAAAGACTCATATTTTACATCACAAGTTGTACAAAGATTCAGATATTTTTCCTCCTTAATCTTCCAGTAACACAAGACTCACTGTCAGAATTCATGAGCACGCCGGCATCTCTTGATAGTTGCTTGCTGCACACTAATTCTCTTCTCAGCTGAAGACACTAAAAAAAAAAAAGTGAAGGTGTTCAGACCATGTAGTCAAATATAACATCATGTAACATTCCTAAGATGATAAAGATGTTGGTAATGCAGAAAGCTCCTCTTCAATTTTCAACCATGCATATCCCATTCTTCGCTGAGGGCTGGAAAACTCATACAGCTCCTACAGAGCAAGGGCTCCAAAAAAGCAGAAATGTTGGCTGCCAGCTGGTGAGAAAGAACTCCATGCTGGGTGGAGCGAACTAGATGGCTCAAAATACACAAAATACTTTAGAAAACTCAATCCAAGAACAGCAAGAACTGTCCCTGTATATATTTGCAGCACATCTCAGCTCTGATGGACACTTGAGTGGGAACATACCCCAGCACACACTACCATCCTACACCAGGGCAACATGTCAAGGCTGTTGGTTGCATAGACCACATATCTTCAATCCCAGGCAGCATTTGGTCCCTCCTCTGATGCACCAGGTCTTCTTCCACCAGCAACGCTGCCATTCCTCAGCAGATTTTTGAGGAACAAAGCATGTCTTTCCTGGGCTTGGTGCTCATATTGCTCACCACCATAATGCATCAAAGTTGCAAGCTGGGCATTTAAGATCTAAGAACTACCTGTACAATTCAGCTCCAGTACACAGACACCATAAAGGAGGCAGAATCAACTTTCAAAAAACTAATTTTAATCAAAACAAAAAAATTGTTGATCATTAACAAGTTTATAAAACAGTGATTTAGTTACATAAATAAATTGATATCAGTGTATCAAATCTTAATTACTTTCAACTTCATGAGCATGTTTACATGGGTGATGAAGTACAACCTTTTTACCTATTATAATAAATAAAATGGAGAGCATGAAATAGTTTTTCTAAACAAAAATACCTACAAACATACCTCTAGCATGTTCTCTAATGAAGGGAACAAGAGACACTGGACAACTTTTGCACCAAAACATAAAAACTGCTTTAAAAAGCACAAGGATACAGAACCATCAGCTAAAGTAAAGACACTATACTGTAACCAAAGTTGGTATTTAATAATATAATGAACAGTTTGGTAGTTAGATCTCCAGTTTGGTTATTTTAAAGCATTAAGACAAGGCAAGATAGAAGGCTGCTTTGTTTGAGTAATTCTAGAGAAAATAAAATATATTAAAAAAACAAACTGAAAAGTAGAACAGTCATACCTACACAACTTTCTGTCCTGCACAAAGTCAAAATACCTATGCAGAATATATATATATAATATATATATATGTTATTTGTGCACAAAGGTTAGCTTATTATTAGCTCACTGCAAAGGCGTAATGTATCATGTCAATCATTTTGGAAAACATTTTGCATTTTCTGTCAAAAAGGATATTTCTTTAAGTCTTCTAGGCTAGGAGGCACAAACCCCAATTCTGGCATACTGTATTCTTAATGCTAAGGCTTGCTGCTCTGGCTGTGTATTTTTTGTTGTCCTTCTTTACTATAGTGCCTGTTACAAGCATGTGTGTATGTGTGTATACATATATATGTATACACAGGTTGTATAAATATATATATATAAAATTTTCCCCAATAGGTATCAGTCCAACCATGCAATCCAAAAGGTGGCTCTGCATAGATGCCCAGCATATAGTTCACCACCTGAGCCAACCCTGAAGCAAGGCGCACTTTAGTCCTTCTGATAGGTTTTCTTTTTTTGTTTAAAACCAAGCTACTGCAGCTTCAAGTATTTTGCATTACATAGATTTTTTTATAAATTAGTTAATGTTATATTTTTCAATATTCAGACATATACTATAATATATATACAGTACAATAAATGCTCTCATTCTTTTTTTAATTTTTTTTGATAAATCCCTGAGAATGTATGTTGACAGTCGCTAAGTTTCCACATGCACAAGCATTGTGTGCCATGCTTCTGGATGAACAGCACTGCAAAGCCACGTGGTCAGCCTTTTAACTATTAGCATTTCATTTGTTGGTTTGTTTAAATATGCTGAAATGTAAGGATGAGTTACAAAGGAGTAAAGCTGAATCCATTCGAGGTACTTATCACAGGATGGAGGTGTTTTGTTTGGTTTTTAAAGCCATTGCAATATATGTTTGTTTTTGAGGCTGTGAACGTATACAGAAAGAACAGGAGAGCGATGTGGGCTTTTGCCACTTGACAACATATACTCAGTGTAAACCAAACCTTTTTTAACCTCTCTCTCATACAAAACAGAAAAAAAGAAAAAAATTAAACACACAAACTTTCACAACATGACAGTTTAGTTTGCAAACGCAATATAACTATACACATATAATACCGGTGTGGCTCTGTTTCTTTAAGTTAAAAAGGATACAAAGGCAGGCTCAAGTAAAAACAAACCACCCCTCCCACCCCCAACCCCCCCATTCACACATTTTCATCAACCAAATCGCTCACGAACCAGCATCATCAGTTTCTTTTTGCCTTTGTAGATTTGCTTTAGGTTGTCAATAAACTGTGTAAACTGGATGTGACCATCATGAGCCATTAAGAAGGTCTCTCGGGCCTTGCTGAGGAACTCTATAAACTCACTATAGTGTCGCGGGCTGATGTGAGTGAGACGTGAATGAGTTGTATTAATGTAGGCTCCGATCGTGGCATCCAAGAGTTGCCGTAAAGGGGCTTTGTCCAGTGACATGAGCTTACCAGAGTTCCTCCTTCCATGAAGTCCCACCATGCCAGGAGTGGTCAAAGTACACCTGCGCAAAATGTCTGACAGTACTGTTGCACATTTGACACTTTTGACCACCAGAGGTATTATAGCTGCTAGCTCATTTTTCCCAAGGGAGTGGCTGAGCGCACATGCCCACAAAACGTCATTAATGGCAGGGTGTGTGTCCTGATTGTAACTCAGGTTGAGATGTGTCATGGCCAAAGTGGCCAGCTTGTAGGCCCGCATGGGGTAACCACGGTGCTCCATGTATCGTGCTATAGTGAAAAGCTGTGAGTAGCTCATGCCGGTTGTAGCAGCATCTAGAACGATTTGGTAAGCGGTCTCAAAAGCTATGTGATCCTTTTCACATAAGGTCAGTGCAGAGAGGGCACAGTTTTGAGGATCCTTCATGGCACACTGTAGAGCAAGCGTCCTAGCACTGCCAGCCAACTTCTCCTGCTGATGGCAGTCCAGGTGCAGACGGACGATGGTGCTGTTGGACATCACTGTTGTAGCAACAATACTAGTGGCTTCTGTTGGAGTGAAAAGTGTAAACCAGTTTTGCATGATACTATCCAGTGCATAAACACCTGGGGAGAGAAAGAAATGATTAGCCACAACTGATAAAACGTAGCAGATACAAATATTCAGCAAGAGAATACATCTGCAGCGAAGTCTAAGAGGTTGCTGTACATCCAAAGGATGTGCTTCAGCAAGAAGGGCTAAACCAGATAGCATGGCTGGAAAAGGATATTAAAACAAAGGACACTGTGCAAACTCTGTAGCAAACTCTGAAATGCAGAGAATAACAAAAAAGCCTGCAAGATAAGCTTTAATCTCCTGGTGTGACAACTGTGCTGTTTTACTTGTTATTTAAGACAATTTGGATAACAAGTTCTGGCTCATTTGGTCTCGTCGCATCACTCAAATGCAATCCTCACACTGAACACTTAAAAGAAGGCAATCTTAACTTCTTTTCTCACTGTGGATCTCAAGGCACAGTGTGTGCACAAAGATCGAAGTAGCCTAAATGGCTTTCTGAATAGAACACCATGGCATATCCTAATAGAACACACTACGCACACCTTAAGAAAAAAACAAACAAACAAAGAAACCCCAAACCTAACCCTCATCTCCTCCCAACAGGCTTTTCAGATACATCTTGTATCAAATTCATATGTGCTTGAACATTAAGATCCTTATTAGGGAAATACTCTGAGCAATATGAACTACTGGATATTATCTGAAATAGGTATTTTCCTTAGTATCACTTTATTCCAGGCATGTGTGTGTTTGGCAGGGGGAGGAAGGGGGAAACAGTGACTAATGGGTTCCATAAATTGAACCTTATAGCCAACTAGAGTGCCTTATTATTGCTAGAGGCAGTTTACGCACATCTGTGAGCCCACCTAAACCACACCCAGAGGTCCTCATTTTCTCTGTAGGACTCTGATGCTTCCTATGCACTCCTTCACTCATGTGCAACAATCCAGTATAGCCAGAAAATACCAGATCTTCATCTAAATAATCAGATTCCTTGCTTTACCAACTTGATTAAGTCTCAAGAGTACTTTGCATGACATTATAGGTTCTTTATGGGATACTTCTATTAGAATATGTAAACTAATTTAAAGCAGCATTAAAACCAGCATTTTATTTGCCAATATCCAACTGCACAAAATAACACCCAGGCACTAATATCTGTAAGATTATCTTAGCAAAGATATAAAAGCAATAAAACAAGAGCATTGCATGAAAACTGGCAGACACAAACCACTTTTTGGCTGAAGGCATACAAAGGCAAGCTATATTTTCCCATGCTAATGACAACATTAATTTCCCAGTTAAGCATAATGTGAAGAATAAACTAATCCATAGAATAAGCAGCAGCAATCTTCTGAAGTTCTGAAACTCAAGAAGCATCGATGTGAAACAATCCAACTTATAAGTATGAAAAAGGAATAAATAGGGAAACTTGCTTTCCAGAAATACCTTTAGTGGCAATTAAAACTGCTCCCTTATTTTAAGTACTTATATTGTCCCCACTACCACAGTCATTGAATTTTTTTTGATACAGCTACACAGTTTTCAGTGCACTCATCTTCACTTTCAGATTCTTTATCCTCATCTTGCAGATGGTAAACTGGAATACAGAAGCTAAGGGACACCTCATCAAGACACACAGGAAATCTATGACAAAGCCCAGAAATGAACAGAACGTCCTGCTGAGTGCACTATTCTCCCACTGCTGTCCTCTAAGTGTAAGGCTGGTTCTGCTCCCACCTTATTTTCACTTTACAGGATTAATGATGGATGCATTGGCATTAGGTTTCCGTTACAGTGCAGATGTGAGGCCTCCACATCATAGCCACAAAACAAAGAGGAGTTACACTAAGCTTGGATTGACTTAGGGGCTTAAAAAATCCCTAACAATGAGAACCCCTTCATGAGATCCTGTCTGCCACACAGTAGGAGGCATCCTCAGCATTTCATTCACCTTTTTTTTCTGGTTCCTCCTCCCACAGCTGATTAGACAGCACTCTCACCTGCCTTTCAGAGCAAGCAAAGTTGAAGCACAGTGCAACAGCCTATAACCATGAGCCTTTTCTCTACTACAGCCCCAAAACCCATGATGGAGGGGGCAAGGTGACATCTGAGGTATTTCCCATAGGCTATCCACAGCCCCACCTTGCAGGGGAAAAGTCACACTGCATTACTAAACTACTGTCTCACTTTTTTCCTATAAAAACCACTCATCATTGCCATGTCTTCTCACCAAAGGAATTTTATAGAGAACAGAAAGTGGGAGACATTTGCAGAACCTGGGTGTTGACAAGCAAGGTCAAGCCCTCTAAGATTAGCTGACAATAGAAGCATCTCAGAACATACCTACTTCTGTTGCACATGTTACCAACCACCTCACCATTTCCCGCCGTCGCCAATTCAGTGTTGACAGTGTCATCCGCATCACCTGTTAAAACAACACAAACAAAATACAAATTAATCCTATTTAAAAAAGGCAATATACCAACAATTAGGATCTTAAGTCACTCAAATACACTGAAGTTCAAAATGGCAGCCTCTTGCCCTCTCCACTCTGTTACCTCTTTTTTTAGCTGATATGTCAAACGACTTAAAAAAATATTCAACTGCAGATCCTTTAAGGCTAGGAGAGAGATTGTTTTATCCATGGGGCAGAAACACCCCCACACACACTCCCACCCTGCCCCCCATCCCACCCCCCCACCCCCCCACAAACCCCCCTCCCCTGGCCCAATCAATTATTAATTATTCTAATTAAATTATATCATGTCTCCTCCCTCTGCACAGTAATCTTTAAAGTAGAAATGTGTCAACTCCTGTTGGGCAAACTAACCCCTTCAACTTCCCTCACCTGCATTTATTTTCATTGACTTCAATGATACAAACAGGAGTTACTATCCTGTGATTTGACTGGCTGCTTATTGTGCAAAGCTATATATATACAATTCCAGATATATCCAGGTATTATTAAGATATCTTAAGATGAAGAAAGCAAGTAGTTTTCATCATACAATATCAGTGATCATACTGTGGTATTACTATTTGTAGCAAATAAAGAGCATAATAGGTCAATGATAGAGCTTTCAGCAATGATCTTTACATATTAAACTCAACAAATGCAATCACAAAACAGCCTTAAGTCAGCAGCATTTGTAAGAGGGTTCTCAACCCATATCGCCTCCCAAACCTAAGGTGACTTCAAAGTGGCACGTAGCCCTCTGCCATATTTGCTACTACTGCCACCTCCTTTAGTCCTACGCTGTAGATAGGATGATTAAGACAGAAAGATTGCTGAGGAGCACAAATGCAGATGATCTTTGAGAAGTCTTGTTATAAGCAACCATGAGTGGTTCCAAGCTGGCTTCCAAACATTCCCACCTTGAGGCTCTGGCAACTGGTTGTACATCACCCAAAGTGACAGGATAAGGCCAGCTTTGCTGGCCTTAGACATTGTGGTATCGTTTTACCTAAACAGTAATTTAAGGGCTAGACTGGAGAACAGCATTTTGAAAGAAAGCAAACTGATCTATAAGGAGCAATGCAACACATTTTAAAACATGAAAATATGGCTAAGGTAAATCATGGAACTAGCCTTTTCTTGAAGTCTGTCTAGAGGAAAAACAGGCAGCCCCAAGTCAAAATGCATCAGAGTGCAATTATCTCTTGCGTCAAAGGGAAGGAGTCTAGGTGAATTCCCGTATTGATGCACATGCAAATTGAAGGCTAACACTCTTCCATATCCACGACGAATTTTCAGCTTCCCCCAAGTAGAGTAAATCCAAGATAAAATACAAGGTTATGGACTGAATTCCGCTCTCGGTGAGGGAAGGAAAGAGGTAAAAAAAAACCAAAAGAAAACAATGGTATGAATGATGACTTCTCTAAAAGTCTTCTCTGATGACTTCCCTCACTGTGGTCTGTAAAAGGATCAGTAGTCACAAAAGCCTTCAGCATGTGTAGTGGGCATCATAGTACCAGTGTAGACAGTCCTAACTCAAGAACAAAAAAATACCATATCTAGTTTCTTGACATGGAAAAGTTTCTTGACAAACTATTTTGGAATTAGGTTCCTTTCATTTGATTAAACTCACAAGCTGAGAACAGCAAGAACAGGGCCCTTTACTGATGATAAAAAACCCAAGGACTTCAAATAAAGCATGTATTGATGTCCTGACCAAGTAGGAGCTAAAGTTAATTTATACTGCAGCACATGTAGCCAAAGAACTGTTTCAATTCTGTTCAATACATTCTTGAGCTACCTCTTCCTAAAACGGAGTTCCACTGCTGTCCAAGATCTATCCAAGATCTGTGGTATCAATTGAAGAGAGCTTCTCAACAAGTCAGGAAGTCTGAAAATGATAAGAAGCCCCTGGAAGTTACATAGCTTTCTGAAAGCCAAGCTCTCTTCCACACAGATAAACTTGACTTTGTCTTGATGGATCTTTATAAGAATTTCTTCTAGAGGAACAGACGATCTCACCACCCATAAGAGAATCAAGAAATAGCCAACCAACCATTAGCTCCTGCACCAATGTGAAACCTTTTCGTCATGCTCATTGGAAGGAGGTTCACTTATTTATTTGTTCATTCACAGGTTTGGGGGAAAGGACACCATTCGCCAAATACACGTTGAGAGATCACCTGTACTAGCATGCTCAGCAGTTCTGCCAGCAGTACCTGTTTGCATGTGTGTGGTAATACCTGCACTGATGCAGCACACAACATGCAAACAGAGGAATACAAGCCCCTGCTGTACCTGCAGATCTTATAGCATCTGTACCAGCAAGGTTCTCAAGGACAGAATACCCATGAGGTGCTCCAGGCCCATTTGGCTATGCTGATGACCTCTTTCCACAGCTAATATATAAACACTTTCCCTCTGCTGAGTCACATAATACATCCTGCCATTGGAAACAGGGACAAAGAACCCAGGAGTCTACACATTACTCCCAAATCCAGAACAATATAACAGGCTTTTCTTCGCACAGATCTCCGTGACAGAGTTGTAAAATTGCTGGTATCATCTCCTCAGCCCAACCAGGCCAACATGTCATTGCTGTAGCTGAGGCAGAACAGGATACCTGTGAGGACACTGCTGTTTAGTTTACCACATGAGGGGAGAAAGTTTTCTAGGGCGCATAAATGTCTTAAGTAGTCAGGTACTAGACAGTGCATACCAGACAATCTAATTGCCATTAAGTCAGGGGGCTAGGAAGGGGGAAGCATCTGTAGGCCACTAAAGACAGTGCTGACACAGAAGGTTTTTGCAGGAAAAGCATTAATGTAGAAATCTACACAGCTGTGAGTTACTACTAGAAGACTGCTATGTATCTTCCTCTGGAAATCAAACTACCTTTAAGATTCTTAGAACACCTTTGTAAGCTTGGGACAGAAAAGGGACAAGTTCTATACCATTTTGTTCCAAACCCTGGGAGTAAGGAGAAAGTATGGGTTCATGATATTTCTTTCACTAGACCTCACTGAAGACACTCTGATGACACCACATCAGATACCACAAAGGGGTATCCATGAATACAGTGGTATCCAAAATGTGTTGCTACCACTGAATGATACTTGGTGAATGCTTGAGGTCAATCATAACGATCTTTCTCTCTCTCTCAGGTAAACAAACATTTAAGGCAGAAACATACCAAGATGTGAAAAAAGCAGATTTTCACAGCAACCTTGGGAATAAGAGAGGCTACCGAAGCATACAGAGTCTCAGCTTTCTGATTAAAGACTTTAGCTTCTAAACGTCTAAATAGGCAAATAGTACCTTTCTTTGGCATGAGAAGCAACTGGGATAATATCCTTTCCCCAGAAGTCTTTCGAGCTTTGTTTACTGAAGCAAAGTAATAAATGGTTTTCTGATCTTTGCATGGTTTTTTGAAGAAGTCCCTGAAGAGGGATGAAGAGATATATTTTTGTTGAAATGAACTGTGTAAACTCCAAGATTCATCAGTGTCAGGCAACATTACTCCAGATACCTAAAACTTAGCTGTCTCCTTTTAGTTTGTGAAGTGTCTTCTAAGAGCCTGAAAACTGGTCTGAGGTTCTTGTACACCTCAAGCTGAGTCTGATGCATGTGACCATCCCACAGCTTGTGGAGTAAAGGATTTTTGATGAAGGAAGTGAGAAGGCTGCTGTTAGTGCAGTCTGCCTTAGAAACAGGTCATTATGGTTGACCTTGGCTTTCTCTAGTAATTCATCAAGCACGTACCATACCTCATTTAGGGGAAACAAAGGCACAAAATGCAAAGAAACCCCTTAAGGCCATGCAGAAAATACAGTGCATTTCTGGCAAGCAGAATGATTTTGCTTTCCAGCTGGTCCTACATATACTCCTGAACCCATTGCACTGGTCCTCTCTCACCCCTGGACACAAAAGTGGCCTGCAGCCAGCCGCTCCTAGCTCTGTGTTCCACCCAAATGGCACAAAGGGGCTGCACAGACCCTTGGTCTCTATTTACCAGTCCATTGAGCTTTGTATCAGGAAACAGAATCTAAAAATTACAGACAGAGCCTGAACAGGGAACGGTCCTCAGCACTTAAAAGCTATACCCACCAAAACTAGTTCAAATTCCTTTCTTTTACTGTAATAGTAATGAACAAGGGAAATACCTGAAGGCCCAACTCCAGGGAAACTTTCAGAAGGGTGATGTCTGGCAAGCTGTCCATGAGCGTTGCTATTTTAAATGCATCCTGGGCAAGTTTGAAGATGTGTGATGATGAGTGGATATTCTTCTGGATAGATTCTAACACTGTTCCCAGCCTTTGAACATCACCTGCAAGATGTAAACAGAATCACCAAAATGGAACAAGCTCACAAAACATGCAGAGATGCATTTTAACTGAGCCTGCTGTTGCTATGCAATAGTACAATGCTTCAGTTATACACACTTTGTTTCTAGTAACCTTCCACAATTAAATTGCATATGAATGAAAGACTAAAACTCCTCTAGTGCCTGGTGATGTTAGTGCACCACATGTCAGAAGTCATCCTGATTTGTGAATTTTAGAAATGATTGTCCACTCCTCGGTCTCACAGTCTGCATCCTGTGTCAGAAGAACAAAAAGCTGTCTCATCAGCCTCAAATCAAGCTACCACCAGCTTAACTACTTTGAAAATAAAATTAAGCGACAGGTTTAAGCTAGTTCAGTTTGTTGTACCCATTTCAAGCTCCTGTCGGACTGCAATTTGGATTCCTAAACACAAATTTTATAATCTGTTTACTTCCTGCAATATTAAAAGCGTACATTTAGTTGAGTACATAACTCACAGTGATATACCTTTGGCTGCTGTTAGCATGGTCGATGCCAGCTCACACTGCTGGGATTCGATGTGACTTAGGGTGAACCAGCGGGGATACCGGTTTGGAACAACTGACGCAATGTGGTGCGGGCGGGACATGTCTCCTGAAGGAGCTGTAGATTCCAATACTAGCAACCTGAAATAAGGAAGAAAACTTCCTTCATTAAATTATTATTATTAGGTTACGCATGTGCAAAACTAAAGCTGCAAGAACACTTGGACTTGTTTATGAAATGTCCCTTTTTGATTAGTAAGAAAAAGACTGGAAAACCTCTTCTCTTCTTGGGGAATCTTAAAAGTCCATTTGCCAAACTTGCCTAGATCAGTGAGCACGTACAGGAACTCACAAGAGAATTAAGCCGCCCATTAGTCAATACAGCAGAGACCTCCTACCGCATCAATACAACTGAATCTCTTCTGCTTGCCTCGTTTCAGTCTTTGAACTGCAGCCCTCAGGAAAGGAAGTGGAACAGTTCTCAACTGTGCTGAGAACGTGAATATTTTGTGGTATTTGGAACATACTTTCTTCACTTACAAATGCTCAAAGTAAGGAAGAGGGATATTCAACAAGTCATTTGGATTTTGATCTTGCAATAAATTCAGACATGAATTTATGTCCAAAAAGGACATTCTACTGGTCAACTATGACTACTTTTTGAAGTCCTTAAATGTTAGCCTACCAACATTATAAAATACACCATAATCTGATGTTAGGGTCCCAAACAGCAGTGACAGAGGAAGTTTCCTTTAATGTTACTCTTCAGATTCCATTTGCTAATTCTGAGGCAAAAATTTCTTTGAATATGCACCAATCTGCAGTTTTATCCACCAAGGAGAGTCCATACTTAGAAAATGCAAATTACTGTGTTTGTTATTGACTACTACAACACAAGTGATGGCCCATAACAGAGACTCAACCGATGGCCCTTACAATACACTAGATACAACCAGTACAGTAGATGCTACATAAATGCCAGTGCAAAAAGTAGGAGTGAAGAAAAATAGGCATTTTTATTCAACACAATTAAGCATAGTTTCAAGACATGAATGGTTAATGAGACGATGTCCAGAAGACAAGCCTTTCCAGTGCTTAGCTTCTTGATCAGCTTAACATCTGAGTTCTGTTTCTACCAGCTTTCATATGCAAGTGATTTTCTAGCAGGAAGTCATCTGGGAGGATAAAGGAAATCAAATCTCTTTTCTCAATAAAATTGCGATTACTGAATATTGAAAATCAAACAAATTGTGATTTTCTGTGATATGATATTTCTTATGCAATAAGCTCAATGAAACATAAGTTACAATTTCTTGCACTTAATTAAATACCTAAGTTCTTAAAGTAACTGGAGTGCATGTCCTTTTTTTTAAAGTAAGATAATTTTAAATGCCATCAGTTTTCCATAGGTTCCTCAAGCGTATGACAGTATCTTTAAGAATTCCCTGACAAATATAGTTTTGAATATATGGAAGGATATCTAGCAGGCATATATAAACACAACATACCACATAAGTAACTATCAGCAGATTATATTAACATTTTCAGACACACATATGTGCATGCTAATATAAAAAAATAAAAGACTTCCCTTTTGATTTGTAGCAAGAGTCAAACCTCTTCCCTAGTACCGAGACACCTCTTTTTATAGCTTTATACACATAAAAATAAAATTGATATAAACTCTTCAGCTGATTTTTTCCAAGCATGTAAAGAGGGTGGAGGGAGAGATGCATTATTAGATGTTTTCAATAAAGAGTAAAAATCCCAACCATTTAATGTAAAAAGGGATTATTAGGTTATGAGTAACAGTAAATAGACAAAAAGCATGAAAGAAAGAGGCTGTTTTGGGGAAATCTTTTGTCACTTTGAATTTCATTGCCAGCCTCTATGTTCTTTTGCTGTGAAAAGAAATGCTGTTGTGAATTGGTGGCTTTAATGAAAGTTTGGCAAGATGAAGGAACATCAGAACAAGCACAAGCAGATTTAACATTCTTCACTCCCCCCCCCCCCTTATAACATCAATTATTTAGCTAGGTTTTAGCAAAGCTACCTTGTGATTAAACATCACCATTAAAGTCTGGCTCCCAAAGCCTGGGTGAAATTCAGGCTTAACAAGGGATCAGCCAAACTAAGCCAAACATTCAAGTTCAGATTCCAAGTGAGCAGTCAACTAGGTCACTGCAGATCCACATTCTCCAAGGCTCTGATCCATATGTTTCGGTGCTGCAAGCAGAGAACTGTAGACAGAAATGACTATCGAGGATAGCACAACCCTGTCCTTGCAGACCTGAGGTGTACGCATGAAAGGCTTTATGGTCTCAATTTCCATTGATTTCATATTGAGTGTTCCACACACTAAAATAGGATTCAAAAAATGAAACAGCAACAGATGATATTGAATACAGAGAGGTAAAATACTCTACAGCTGCCATCATGGGTCATTGATCTGTGTAGACTGACACTAAACACTTCTGTCTGGAGAGCAACTAGCTGGGGTCTTGGAAAGTTAACTACTTTAATAAATGCTGCAGTGAAGAAGGAACTGTGCTCCACTTCTAAAAGCATGAGTGACTGCACAGATTTCTATGCTTTACCTTTACTAACTTCCACATGAGATTTTTGTCCTTGCCACAGCCACTTCCTCCCTGCCACGGAAGAAAAGATGCTCAACTTTTCCTCTTCTGATCCATTCACCCTCACAACCATGAGACAGACATTCAATCTCCATGTTTGCTTTCTTCTTTCCCCCTCAAGGCAGTATGAGGTTCCTTTTAATTTGGTTTGTATTGTGAGTCCTTTATATACTGAACTATCGCTTTGGTGTGAATGCAAAGAGTAATGAACCTTCTTCAGGAAAATTTGAGAAAAGCTGAGGAATGCAGACAGACATGGAATAGAACGTGTCTAAATCTGCCATCACCACAGTTCAAAAGAGCAGTCCACATTTCTGAAGAGAGCCAAATATCAAAATACAGAAAGACTGATTATTATCTAGGGCTGAACTCTCATCTGCCTTATAAAGCGATGACAAGAGGGCTATGGACAACAGCCCCGATTACGCTGATGTCTCCTGTGATTTTATCAGATGGAAGTGAACAGACAACTATTTCTTATACTGGTCTGTTTGAAAAGTAACTTATTTGGCTGAGATGACAGCTTCATACCAAAAGATGGCTGGAGCTGCCCATGACTAACTGGAGATTTCATCATTTGGATCTTTCAGTGTCTTGCTTTTTTTATTCCAGTTGAGAAAGGAAACTTCCAGAAAAAAAATTTCTCAGTTATGACTGGTTTCTGGGGAAAGCCCAAATCCTTGTTCAAAAGGAATGGCATGCTTCTGTCATCTTCACTGAAGCATTCAGTGCACCGTACAAAGCTGCTGATGGATGTCTATTCCAGCCTTTCAGCATGGTTTCAGTAGCTTAGTTTATGGAGGAAAACTTCACACAAACAATCTCGGAGAAACACTTTAAGATAGTAACTGAAAACACATACAAGAACACAAGTCTACTTTATAAAATTGAATTTTCTAAAGAACAGAAAAAAAACCCAAACCCCCCAAACAAACAACAAACCCCACCCACCACACCTTGTACTATCTTGCTGATCTGATATGACCAGGGTTATTGACACACTCAACTTACGATAAAAGAAGTGGGGTATACTTCGATGGCCCAGACAGCTTTCTGATCATACATTTGAATGTTCTCAACAGTTCATTAATAATGCATTTTTGTCTTTTCAATATATTCCCTAAAATGCTAATCATAAGCAGCAACTATGCAGGGTCACTCTTCATATTAGACTCTTTCCTTAACTTCCATTACTGGACAACTCTTGGAGGCAAAAAACCCAAGCTAAGTAGACCTTTGGCCTGACCTGATGTAGCTATGTTTTGTTCTTATGCGTGCCTTCCCCTTTAGTCCTTTGAACACAGAATTATTTTCTCCCCATTTAGCTTTCTGGAGAAACTACCTCCAGAAAATACACCTCCAAGCCACTAGAACACAACCTGTCTGGTAAAGCTAAATGCTGCTTATGTGGATAGTAAGTCCTTCAATCACTGTGCAATCACTCTTATAATAACGACAGGAAAATGCAATGTCTTTTTTTTTTTAAATCTGGGACTTGATTGCTCTTAGTATTCAGTTGCGGGCATTCTTTGCCAGCCATCAACTACAAGGTTCTTGACTAGACAATCCAGGTTGGACCAGTTTTTCCCCTGCATTGTATGCTGACAACAGATTTATTGCTGATCATTTAGGCCATTGAAACTTCCTTCAGAAAGCTTTTCTTAGCCACCATTACCAACCTGGCCTGCCTTGAGATAAAGAGAGCACACACTAAGCACTCTCTGAGAAACATCTTTTTCCTGCTTACTGAAGATAAATGGGATGCAAGTCAGACATTTTATTGTTATCTGACATACTCCATTTAAAACACAACACTCACCTGAAAGTGGGCAAGACTGCTTCGTTATGAAGCACAAGAAAAAAGTACTGGCTCAGACCACACCATATGGTTTCAAATCTATCATTGTGAGTTAATTTATAAAGAAGGCCAGTGGAACAGAGTCCCACTGAACAGGCTAAGCAGCATATGATCCCGAGAGCGCTGGTGAAATGCCTCTTTCCTCATTCCCTTGCCAATACCACCACACGCACAACCACATGGGTGAGAGAATGTACATGCTAAAGCATCATTTATCACAAGACCACGTGCCCTAAGAGTGGGATTCTAGAAGAATTTGTAACAGAGAATGCTGTTTTACGGTCACATACAAACACTAATTGTACATTTATAAATTATACTGTAGTTACTACTGACACCAATTGCTTTTACAGGTGACAGAATCAAAGTAATTTCTCCTTAAAGGGAAGAATGCTTCTTTCTTTCTAAAAGACTAGGTCTTGATTACCAAGCTTGTCCCGCTTTTCCGAACCACTACTTGGGCTCTTTCTAGACAACTTGTGAATACATACCGCATGGCTCTCAGTGCAGTTTTGTATGCCAATTCAGCATCATGAGGTAGGAGAGAGGTGAAGAGATACTTGGCAAATGTATGCATTGGAACGCTCTCTCGATGGATGACTTCGCCTAAACCACTATACGGTCCAGCTGTGGGAAAGAGAAAGAGAATGCCAGTCTTTACATACTGCTAAACCCCAACTTCTGGACCTTTAAGAACATTCAGTATACCTTCAGTTAGAATTGGTATTCATTCAGAGTCATAGTTTGCTGTACAAAAGGTAGCTATATTGCTATGTGTAATATACTTCACAGAAAATATCATGTATATTCAATAAATTGCAAGCATATTAAATTCCTTATATTCTTTGAGACAACAAGACAGACTGCAAACTGTAAAGTACTAAGCACAGTAGCAGCACACAAATTACGGAATAGTTCCGGTACTCCATGAGGCTCATTCAGCAAGCCTATGTATGGTATGCAAAAATAGAAAGTGATAATCCTAGCTTTGCCTCCACGTAGTTACACTGTGCACATGAATCCTTGTGCACCTGTTGGTGCGTGAGTGATTTATCACAAATCTACCAGAAAAAAAGAAGAGCGGTTACAGTGGAAAAATGGGTATCTTTAATTGAAGTTACATGACCAATCACCACAGCAGCATCTGATCCCTATTAATGTCTCACCCAACATTAGGCATTTAAATAACCCTTTGGTCTGAACTTGGTCTCCAAAGAAGACTGTGTCAGATCTTGCACCAAAGCAGGTTTTGTTAGTCCATTACAGCCACATGATCTTAAAAATTGTATTTGTTGTGGGAAAACTATCCCCATTGTTGAGGCAATGGATTTTGTTCACACTTAGTGCAGCCGGTGTAGTATTTCATAACAGCAGTGCCAGGACTGACAACAGCAAAGTTTAATGCAACTATTTCCTTGCTGAGTTCTGAATGTTCACAGTGCATATGAATCCCATTTTACCTTTTTTCTGCAACCTTAAGACTGTTATTCTTGTTAATAGGAAAACTATGCCAAACAGGTTTTGACTTCAGCACTAGAGGTTCAAGCATTAAATGCTGCAAGATACAGAATAGGAATCTTACATTAAGCGTTATGGGACAGCCATCAGTCCTAGAAGTTACTACTACTACTTCTTCTACTAGAGACTCCAACCCACCACACTTGGGTAGAAGGATGAATGACCATGTGAGTACACCACTTTGCTGCAGAATCACCCACCTCATTTAAATTGTTTCCTCCAGCGGTTCAAACTAACGTGGCTGACTCAACACTAAAGCAGACAAGGAGAAGCAGCCAAACTGTTTCAGCAATGTTTTTCTCACTGGTGCCTTAGCACAACACACAAAGATAAAAATCTCTAGGCATGAAAAAATTCTGAGCTCTATAGGTGGGCATTTCTGAAGACTACAGCTGATTACAAAGGATATGTCAGTGAAGATTTATTAGTTGACAGTGTGTCTCATAATCATTTAAAATGAAGTTGAAGGCCATTCAAAACTAGCTGGCATTGCTTCAATGAAAGTAGCCATTTCATGTATGTTTGCCAGTTGGTGGTCCAGTCAGAAACTCGGTTAGGACACGAAGCATACAAGACAAAGCATTTATATGAAAATATATTCTGTCATTAACTTAGCAGCCAAGCACAAAATTAGAACAGTTCTTGCAAAACAGTCTTACGTTCTGCTTTCCCACGCACTCAAGTGGTAGCTACATACAGCATGCATTAATCTGCATTAACAGCATAGAAATCAGCTTAATATTGGATTAAGCTTTCTTTATTATATCTACAGGACTTTAATTATAAAAATACAATTTATATGATTAGCACCTTAGAACACCACATAGTTTTTCTTCCATGTGAGCTGGCAGTTTCTGCCTAACCTGAAGTAAACTGAAGCTATTGCAGGAAAGCCAGATTTCTAAGCACACAGTAATACAGGACCATCGTTGCACACTGCTCACCACAGTAATTTTGTAGGTAGTTATATTAGCAGATTTCCTGCTATGATCACTTGTTTACTACTCTACAAAAAGTTAAAAAGAATTTCAGTGATCAAAGTCGTAAACTAGAATTATCAGAGAACACTTCAGAGAAATCCTGCCTTTTCCTCATGAAGTGTCCTTACCAGTAAATAGATGCAGCAAATTGATTTTATAATCCATAGGATCCCTGTATGGTGGTTAATAGCTGGATCCAGAGAGCAGCTGTTCTTGTCCAGAGGCCATAAAGCAGCAGTACAGCCACACCATAATGGAAACTCTCCCCACAGTGCAGCTTCTCTGCAGTTTCAAGTGGTACTATCAGTAGGTACCAGTCTTTAAGGACCTGGGCAAAAATAGTGACTCAAAGCTGAGAACCCTGAACAACATACCGCACCTCTTCCATTAAAGTTATAAAAGACAACTGTCTTAGAGAAAGAAAGCCAAACCGAACTGCTCTGTAACAGTCTTCACAACTTACCTAGAGCACTACCATGTTTGCCACCATACCTTGAGCAAGCACTCAAAACTTGGACCATGCCTTGGCTAATTTGTTCCTCTAAAGTTTTTTTTTTTTTTTCAATTTAAAAAACAAACAAACAAATTAAAAACCCAAACAAACCCCAAAACCAGAAAGACAACCTCAGAACCTATAAGCCTACCTCTGAACATGAGGCTGAAGTGCTACATGTTAAGCCTTTTTAAAAGCTAAGGCAAAAGTATGCACTGTTTTGTACTGATTTTATTGCAACACAACGGCTAATTCCCAAACACAAATTGTTTGTCTTGGTCAAAATTTAGTCATGAGACCAGGCCTTAAGCCTCAATATTTGACCACATACTTCAGTTTTCACGTACAACACAAACTTCAGAGGCAAGTTATTTTCCTAGTTACTACAAATAAAATATTACGTTTCTGTCCCAGTAATTCTAAGTGAATTTTCTGAACTCTTCAGTTGGGAACATAGGTAAAAATCTTCATACATTCACAAAGCTGTCAGTCCCTTTTTCAGGATACAAGGAAACACTTAGAATTTTGCTATCTGAGAACTTTTGATGGTAAGTTTTGTCTGTATTATTTAACTGTGAGCCTGGGTTGTATAATCAGGATACTGAGATTATGACAAGCAACAATCTAGAGAACAAAATGTAATCAAAATTAAAACAAAAGGCTTATAGGTCAATAGATGCCTTATCTCTATAGTCATGTGGTAGCTGAAGTATGTTTGATTTTCGTAAGAGACTGGAAACAATTTCGCTGGAGTTTTATGTCAAAAAAAACATCTGAAGTATGTAAGGCAGTTTCCACATGAACACTAGTTCTGTGTCCTTGTGCAAGTGAAGACAGTTAAAAGAAGTTAACATGTATATTGAGCTACCTTCTAATAGGAAGACTGCTTGTTTTCGAAAAATCTTCACCAGAGTATCATCCAATTCAATTTCCTGTAGCTTAGAAATGAGCTGCTCCTCATTTCGACAAACCTTCTCTTGTGCATACAAGCCATCTGGCATTATTCGTTGCTGTCCCAGCCCTATCAACGCTACTTCCACAGCCAGCGTTAAATAAGATTCCCCTTCTTCTAAGAATTTGTGTGCAGGCAGGTGCTGGTACTCCAGAGATTTGCATTGTCCCATGTTCTCTGTAAAGAGTGACACAAAGGAAAACACATCAGCAAATCATTCAAACCCATAATCTGCCTACAATGCCACATATACAAATGCTTCCTCTGTCAGTATTAATTTTTTTTTAATGATTTAAAATACTAGCGAAATCTCAAAATCCAATGATCCAATCTAAAATATCCCATCCAATTCCACATGGAAGAAATACACAAAACAATTAGATTTTAAATAACTCGCTCAAGTAAAATAAAAGTTCTCATTTTTAAACTTTACAGAAAGTTTCTCCAGCTTTGTGCTTATAAGGCTAAAATTGGAAGATCTGTTTCTGTATCTCCTTGAAGCCTTGATATGTAAGAGGAAGGGAAAGGTGCTTATACACCTGCACAGCTATTAGGATTGTACCTATTAGGATTGTATTAGGATTAGGAAGCTATTAGGATTGTACCAATACAATAGGCCTAGGGAATCCACAACTTTAACGCATCCTCTGTTTGCTAGTGCTCTTTTCAGGCTTTTTTATTACAGCTGTAAGTAACATACATTTTTATCATAAATACAATAGGAGTCCTACTTTAGTAAAGATTACATGTAAATTCCACAAAGACCAAGCCATATATTGCTTTAAAGAGTAATACCAGTTTATTTGGCACTTAAGACACACCATATGACAAAATGCTATTCCAACCTGTAGCAGTTTGCAGTCTAATGCGGGAACAAAAAGTTATAATGGACAGATGTAAGGAGATGGACAACCCCAGCAAATGGGAAGGCTGAATCCATTTGGTAGATTGCATATGTATAGGAGGAAGTTATTTTCAATATACAGTTTTTATTTCATTAAGTTCTTTGGTTGGGGTTGTTTTTTTTAATAATTGCAAAGAATCTGATTTCTGACTTCTTTTAATTAGAAATTTTTTCAAAATTGGGGGATATGGGATTAGAAATTTATTGAATAAAATCTAATTGAATAAAAGGAGTTTTAAGGCAAAGCCCCAGTAAGTTTGCCGATGTGTATGTAACAGCTGCAAGTAGAGGGATGAGTCCAGTTTCTGTCCACCCAGGTGGTGATAAGAAGCTACTGCAGAGGTGGAAAGAGACTAAGGATGAAGAATTAATCAGTTAAGCTCCTGGGAAGCAAACACTGAAATTAAAACAGGTGTACACATCCTATCCTAAATCCTGTATCAATACTGCAACACTGCTTCCCAATTCATACCATTTATATACCATGTACATTATCAATTTTAAGTGTTTTTTCATCATTTTGGAGTATTATGTATACTTGTAGTCCAATAACATCCTGGGCTGCAGGAGGAGGAGTGTTGCCAGCAGGTCAAGGGAGGTGATCCTTCCCCTCTGCTCAGCACTTGTGAGCCCACACCTGGAGTGCCACGTCCAGTTGTGGGCTTCCCAGTACATGGACATACTGGAGCAGAATCCAATGCGGAGCCACAAAGATGATTAAAGGACTGCAGCATCTCTCATATAATGAGTGTGAGACAGGTGGGGTTATTTAGCCTGAAAAAGAGAAGGCTCAGGAGGATCTTACCAGAAGGTATAAATATCTGATGGAAGAATGTAAAGAAAACAGAGCCAGACTCTTCTCAGTGGTGTCCTGTCACAGGATAAGAGGTAATGGGCAAAACTGAAATATAGGAAATTCCATCTGAGCATAAGAAAACACTCTTTTGCTGTGAGGGTGGTTGAACCTGCAGGAGGTTGCCCAGAAAGGTTGTACAGTGTTCATTCTTGAAAACGCAAGTGGACACAGTCCTGGGCAACCTGCTCTAGGTGACCCTGCCTGCAGCAGAGCAGGTGGACTAGACGATCTCCAGAGGCACCTTCCAACCTCAGTAATTCTGTGATTCTGTGATTTCCTGCAATATCTCTGAAAGAGGACAGAGCAATGTATACGGAAAAGGCCTGTGGCTATAAAGTCTTATTTCGTTTCACTTTAAGTGTGAGATATGGAATTGTCTTCAAGAATGAGGAACGGGTAATTTTTTTAAGTGCTTTCACATTTTACTTTAAACATTTTGCTGTCTTGTGTTTTCATAAGGAATGCAAATGTCAGTTCTTATTCTATAAAAACACTGGCTTTGAAGCTGATTCAGACAGGCAAGAGAGAAAAATGCCTCTGGTAAATGAAGATGTATAGAAGATTGCTCCCTTTGTTTGGCCTTACCAGTGAAATCTGAGAATCCATGGAAGCTCTCATCATCCACCCTGCAGGCTTCCATCAGGCTACTGAAAAGGGTGCCAATGGGGTCCAGAGGGTGTCCCACCCAACCTTCAAGATTCGTTACTGAGGTTACTCCTCTGTGGAGAAGCTCTGTGACAGAAAAGATGGAGGGAGGAGGGAGGAAAAGAGCACATTAGCCCCTCAAAAGAATTATAGAAGTAGAACTGATTAAAATGCTCTCAGTACAGAATTCAAAGTATTTCCAGTAGCTTCTGCTTAGAAGGAGAAAATAGTATCCTTCACAGTGAATTCACTGCCCTTTGTGGAGGAAAAGGAAAGAGGAAAAAAAGAAAAAGAATGAAGGGCAAACATTTTGAGCAGTAGCAAAGTGCATTATGAGTAAAAAATTTCAACTGAAGTGTCTTTTGAAATATCTATTTTCATACCAGTAACTTCTGAGAATGTCTTCTGAAAAAATTAGAGCAAAGAGTTTTTTTTGTAAAATAGTCACAAACAGTTTCCTCACTCAAAAAGATGCAGTACTGTTTTTACACTTTAAGTCAGTCTGATGGCACGGAATTAAATGAAAATATTCTAAAATATTCAATTTCAGAAATAAAATAGGCACTTTTATACATCTAAATATTTACTGAAATAATAAACTCAGGATGACATCTCCATTAAAAGAAGAAGAAAGAATAAAATGTTTAAATGAGGTATACAAGAAAAAATTGTCCTTTAAACTGATCAAGTGCATTTTTTGTCATTCTAAAACTTCAATCAACAAATACCTTCACAGATGCTATGTTCTGTAGCCCTCACCCATCATTTGGTTAGAACATGAAAAAATTGTTTAGCACAGTGAATTGAACGAAGTGTGGCTGTAGTAACAGATGTTAGAGATTCCCCAAATCCCTTTTTTTACTAAAATTCTTATGGCAACAGCTCCCCTTTGACTCCAACTCCCAAGTTTTCCTCCTAGACACATTCACATAACTGAACTATAAGAGATCAGACACATCATGGGTAGGCATTTAAAAACTGTATACAAGCCATTATGGATGCTCTATTTCTCTGCCTGTTACAAACTACCTTGTACCTGCCTCTGCTCTCTCTTGCTCACAAAGTGCCACCTTTCTGAGTAACCATATGTATTATCACAGAGCTTTTAAATCCTGCTTCTTGCCTATTTAAATGTGTGGGGCTACAAAATGAAACACAGCCACACTGACAGGACAGTGTTGTTTTTTTTTTAAAGAATCCACTGAAATGTAATATGAAAAACAAACAAGTAAATTATTGTCATACAAACAGATAGCATGTACTAAAGACGACAGGCAGAAGCAAGTAATATTACCAAAAAGGATTAATCATACTGACTTCTTACTGACTCACTTGTGTTCTATTTATTCTGTTGTGCCTACTTATGAGCTTCACTCGTGTCACGCCAAAGAAAAGCTTCAGTCCTTCAGTCATATAGACATTTAACTTTAAATCACGCAAGTGGTTCCACGGACGTCAGATCAATCACATGAATAGAAGTTAAGTAGAAGCATGTGACGTTTGCTGAACTAAAACCTAAAGCTGGGCTGTAGCTGCAGAATTCATCTGCTTATAGAGAAGACCAGCACATTTTGTAGTATTAAAAGAGTGGTTTTCAGAAATTCCATGCACACAGAAAAGCAGTGAGTGGTAACACAGGACCAACAGACTTCTTTCTGGGGTAGGATGGATTGCATTTCATACACTCAACATTTTATTTATAATAGCATAATATCAGTTGACGGCTATAGCAACTGCTCACAGGGAAAGGAAATTAACGGAAGTATTGAATGGCTAGATATTGCATTAGCAATTGGGAATGAAAAGGAGCAGTACTACAACCAGCACACTTGCAGTAGACCCTTCACACCTGCCAGTGGTATGTACACACATACACGTACTGGCATAGGCCCCTCCATTCTTATTCCCCAGTCTGAGGCACTAGAAAAGCTGCAGAGCTTAAAAGAACACTTGTTAAGGAAAGATACATTACACAATAAAAAGACATAGCAAATTCTACTAAGTAAGAATATGAAGTACTTTTAAGTTTTGCTCAAATCTAGGATCCACAATAGTGCTCAAAAATCTTCTTCTTTGGGTACCATTGAACAAAAAAAATGGAGGCACATAGGAAGTGCCAGATAATTTTTCTTCAGTCAAGTGTCTACCTTGTCTTCTGAGTGCCCATTTCTCAGAAAACATCTGCACACACACTTGAAAAATTCACGCGTATGACTTGACACTGGTATTTCTGCCTACAGTGCATGAGCGTACACATAGTTAAGAGTAGCAGTGAAGATGTAAAATAAATTTTGAATTAAAGGATTCTTGTAGGAGCTGAGAAAGTAATTCCAGTTTTTCCATGTGCATTCTTCAACCACAAAGCCAACCCCTTCTTCCACTGCCTCTTGAAACTAACATGGTTCAGTTCAAGATTGTATTGGGTAGCACGGATCACATGGCATAGAAAGTGTGAATATTCCTTCAAAACAACCTAGGGTAGTGCTCAGAGGAATACCTCAGAACATATTATAAAAAACAGTTTTTCAAAAACAAAAAAAAGGCAAAGCAATGCACCTGTTCGGAAACACTAAAATTTTAAGCATAAGACTCTTTTTGAGCAAACTGCCAAATCTGATAAATTTCTGTAGTGCAAACTTTGCCTCATTGTTACCCTCAACATCAACTTTAGGTTTACTCCTCAGAAATACATAGTTCAGCTAAATTATATATCAGAGGAAAAAAACAAAAGATTAAGCACCTGACATCCAAGTGCAAAGCTCTGTTTAAAAGCCTGTAAATTACACAGGATGAGTATTTTCACCGTGTAACCAAAAACCCTGATTCGGAAAAAGGCATTATGCCAGCCATATTGCAGAATGCAGAAGAGAGTCCTTGCCCTGCTTAGCTCACAACCCAGCTTCCAGAAAACCTCTGACATCCAGAATGTGACATTACCACTATGATTGTTTGGACCGAAGAGTTAAAGTCACCTCTTTCACTTTAGTTTCATAACTGGTTTTCTCATGCAAAGTTCCAGTCCGGTGTTACTGTCATCTCGGCACGTCCTTTGCCCTTCTCTCTTCCCCACATTTACCTTTCTTCTGAGCCCGGAACATTTCCAGCTGTTTCTGCTGCTGCCTTCTTAGTGTATTAACAATAGCTATTGCTAGCCTCAGTGCTTCTCGTGGGTATCCATGAGACCGTAATGCATCCACCCTCGCACAGGCTGTAGGAACATGTTCTAAAATGGAGAAAATAATTGAGGAATAGCAATGCTTCCATGTCTGCAATGGCCTGTTTTGCTAGGTAACACAAAAGGGCTTTTTTTGTTTGTTGTTTTTGTTTTTGTTTTTAAAACTATGCAAGAGAGACTTAAAGACTATTTCTGAGCCAGCATTTCAAGGGAGCCTCTGTTCTTTTTGCCAGGCTTTTCATTCATCTCCCCACCATCCCCCCAAAATAATGCCATAGAAAATGAACAAAGCAGCAAGTCATGGAAACGTCTTTCCGGTTTAGTCACTTACCATGCCAGAGGGGCCACCCGTGAGAGTCAAAGAGCGAGTTTTCAGTGTCGTCATGGTAACAGTAGTTGGTGTATAGGTCACTGCTGATAATGTGCTGTAAGTGGCTGTCCTGCCAGTGCAGATCGCACGCCTCAATGGCTCGAGTGAACACCGTCCGATGTGGCCTGTTCGATGAATCTGTCATTTTCACAAGTTCAGAAAGCTGCATCAGCTTTTACTCATTCATATGTGAATCAGTCATTCACTGTATTCTTGTCTTCTGCCTATTCACCAACCCCCAACTGACGGCAGCCTGCCTTGCACCCCTCTGCACAGAGCAGCCCTCAGATGACATTTCACATCGTATTACTACCCAACAGCTCAGACCAAGTGTGTGCCATTCACTTTGCATTCAGAAAGAGAGATCTACAAACCAGCATGGCCGATGCTAAACAGGACTTTGCAGAGGGAACAGCTAGAGATGAAGGACATTCAATAGCATGTACAGAACTCCCCTAAACAAACTAGAAACTATATGGCACACAGCTACTCAAGCATCCCCAGCTTCTCTCCTCCTCAGACCCAGAGCTGTCATGATGAGGGATGGATAAACATTGCATGAAAGACTTTTAGTTGTTCTCTTTGAGAAGTGACATTAACTTTGACCACTTGTAGAATTTTTTTTTCTTCATAAATATATACAAATACTGTAAAGAAAGTGAGGTACTAAGACCATGGGACTGACACAATCCTTACTGGACATCTTCCTATAGCAAAATTGCTCTGTTGACACGGCACTACGTCTGCGAACATTGAGATGCCATGTCAGCATTACCACTAGCCTGCCCAGATAGGGCTGAACATCACGAAACAGAGAAAGCAAGACACCTCTGTAGGGAGTTATATACTGAATGGACTTCTGTCCCTTGCTAGCTGCAAGATTTAGAAACGAACCAAGTCTATTTCTCTCAGAGATAGTCTTCCAAGAAAAACAAACAAGGAAAACCCATCTAAGTCCAAATCTGCCATCTCCCAAGCATTTAACTTTAACATAATTATATGAAATCTGTATCAAAATACTGAGGTTTTTGAGGATTATGAAGGTTTTTTCCCAGAAAAATATCCCGCATCTTCCCCAGTTATTAGCAAAATAGCCATCTTTGCTTAATGAGGACTGGATAAGGCTTCTGTCAGATTTGATAATCACATCTTAAGATCAGAAAGCATGATATCGAGTAAGAAGTGACACCTCCTCCAGGACGGCAGTGTTGTTTCTGCATGCCCCCCACACACCTGGCAATGCAGACTCTGCATACACAGAGGGCATCCCACAGATAGCTGCTTTAGTTTCTCACACACTCAAGTTTAATGCAGTTGCAACAGAAGTCTCCTTAAATAGGTATCAAAGACTTTGTAATCACGAACAAAATAAAACCCCCAACACCAGAAGGAATACAAGATTATAGTCAAGCAAAGAAACAAGAGGCTTTTACATGACATATGTCAAGGACATCCAATTTTCATGCAACGTGTTTAGAAGCACCAAGTGAAAAGTTAGAAAACCTAAGTAAACACATACTTGCTTTGAAAACGTTGCAGGCCCAGCACAAAAAAACCCCACCTATTTATCCTTTCTGCAAGGATAGTATTAGCAAAAATAATTTTGTCTGGTCAATCCTCAACAAGAAAGTTACTTGTCCCAGGAAAGAGTGCTGAATTCTGCAAGGCTAGAGTATATAAGATAGAGGTTATATTATATGTTGCAGTCAGTGCATATGTTTAGGCTCACCTTGGTTAGCATTTGCACCCTGAGGCAAAGCATTGGTTAAATTGGGCAGCTCGTTTCCATGGTTTCCATCTTCCCAGGGACAAACATCCACACTGTTCCATTTTTTCAGCTGTTTTAGCCAACTGGCCTTCTGCTCCAACTTGCAGTGGGGATTTAAGACTATACACATCCACAGAGCACCTGATTTTAAAAAAATTGCTAAATTATGTTTTCTATTAAAAACGCAGCAGCCAATGACTAATTGCAAACTTCTGTACTGTAATACTTTTTCTCCCCTCAAAGGCTACACTGCTCGCTCCCAGCTATGCCTAACACCAGGTAGAATGATTCCCAATGCAGGATCTTGCAGCTGGCGTGGCCCATCTGATGCAGTTGAAGGATGGTACCAAGCCAACCTTCTCAATTAAAGGGCATTAAGAGGTCTTTTGTATTAGAAGATCCAGGGTTCACAATGTATGGTTCAGACAGGAACATTAGTCAAAAGCAAATGAGAGTTCACATAAAGTTACAGCAGGAAATTACCCAAGTTTTTCTTCTAATTTTTGTACCAGAAGTGAATGTTGTTTTCTATGAACAAGGCTATGTATCTTCCAGCTTCACATTACAGGAACCAAAGAAGTGCACTAGTAAGACATGTATTTTGTAAACACATACTTCCACACTCAGAATCCAGCAGAAGTACTGCTGATCATATAACTCATTCCCAAACACATCTGGGTCTCGGAGATCCAGTAAACATTGGTTTTGTGCAGTCTAATAGGAATAAGGTATTTTTACTGCAATGACTTCAGTAATTTGGTTACACTAGAAAATTTGTTTTACATTTTCTGTTTACAGAGCTCAAAGGGAAAGCTAATTTGTGCTGAAATTTCACACATAACATCACTTTGGAACCTGCTCCCCAAGACTATCTAGCAGGGCAGGCATAAATACACCAGGGTCTCTATCAACAATTTTCAAATGGAAAGATTTTTCACTAGATCAAGCTGTCTCTTCATCAGCATGAACTTTGACAAAAGCATGAAGACATCTGAAAGCACTGTTTAGCAACAGTTCATTTGCTCATTAAGAATATGCCTTATACACTAGAAGAGATTTAGAGAATACGCTTAAACTATGCAATCTTCATGACAGGCTGAAAAAAAAAAAGGCATAAAAATGCAGCTGGTTCTTCTAGGATAATAAAATTCTCACATCCAAATATTCTTTACTAACTAAGAATGCAAAATGGATACCCAGAGCAGAGGCCATCACATTACATTCGTTCCTAAAGTAACTCGGCATGTTGGTATGCTACAGCACAGGAGCCAGCAGAAACACAGCTTGATCCTTAAGGGTGCAAGTCCCCTGTTATTCAGACCAATATGGAATAGGGAAGTAATACCAAAGAAATCTGAAAACCACAACAAAACTATGATACGGTACAGTGCAGAACACCAGAGAGATACTACACTACTGCAGATTATTGCTGCACAGTAGTTAAATTCAGTACAGCAAGTTTATTTGGGTTTTTTTGGTTGGTTTTGGTTGGTTGGGGTTTTTTTGGGGGTTTTGTTTTGTTTTTAAGTGTCTGAAACTTGCCATGGGATTAAGGCCAGTATTATTTTAAAAAAAACTTATTTTAAATCAAATCACATGACTTTCTTTAAACACACTTGTCAACACACTTCACTCTCCAGAGTCAAATTACAACTGGTTCTTATTATTAAGCATCAGTGCATTCAGCACTGCGAAGACAGAAAAACTGCATTTGTTGCAATCTGCAAAACTAAACAGAAGATGGGGCATATTGGAAAGTCTTGGAGAATTGTTAACTTGGGCTTTCTTATTTATTTTCAAAATCAGGTATCACTTGAGGGCACCAAGGAGCCACTGTACCTCTCCACATGTAACAAAAATGTCAATTTAATACTTTGTAACCAGATTCCCAGTGTTTTCAGACTGAAACAAAGGCAAAGTGGAATACCTTAACCACATTTGTTAATTATTTCAATTATCCGACAAGGTGGAACAAACTACTTACTACACCATGCCCCTACAAAATGAGTGGCCTTTTTCCACATCTCAGAAACACCACTAGAGGCAAGGGAATTCACTTGCCTTCTTCAGAAACTCCACTATGCATGTGGTACATCTAAGACGCGAGAGAGGGAAGAGGTACCCCAAAGTACCAAAATCCTGTAAAAACTTGTTTGGTTTAAAAAGGAAAACTGTATCAAGCACAACTACATTGTTAGCAGAGATAGTCTCAGAAACCCAGGCTATTTTTATGCAATTGAAGCACAAGGACAAGTGTATTTCTCATAAACCCCACATACACCACGTAAAATTTCAACAGAGCCCAACTGTACCCTGCTCCCAGTGACTTCAGGGTGAGCTGTGTGCACATCTGAGATCTTGCGCAGCTTTCAGTGCTGCCCAGTTCCCTGCAGGAGGAGGAGCGTGAGACAAAACTCCCCCACAAGAAGAGAAAGGAACAGAAAGAGCCTCAGGCTGAGCTCCTGTAGTGCTAACAAAGGCTACCATCTGGGAGAAGGATGCATAATGCCAATGACACCACACTCTTCAGCCTATTTGGATATCGTGGTGGTTTTTTTGTTTGTTTGGTTGGGTTTTTTTGTTTGGGTTTTTTTTTGGTGTGGTTTGTTTGTTTGTTTTTTGTATGTGTGTGAGTTTTTTTTTCTCTCCCCCCTCCGTGCCCCTGGCATGTGTGAGTTTGCCTATATTCATATTTCTTCCTTCCCCTTCTCCCTAAGCACTTTCCCGCTCCCCTGACACCTGCTCCATTCTGGCTCTTCCACTTCACCAGTTCTTGTCCTGCTCCTAGTGCTGTGAAGTCTGAGGAAAATGTGCACTTCTGCCCAGATTTTTACCACATGCCAACTGGAAGCAGCCTGGAGGATATTATTCCTGTTTCACTCTGATGTTGCTCAGTGGAAGCCCCCTGAGCTGGCCCTTAAATGTCACCACCAACCTGAAGGCTTACACCGGCCTCAAACAGGAGATTCTATATTTTCTGCCTAATGGCTCCCATACAGGGAAACTGCTGATCACACTTACCCCTTGCTATAGATAAGGCTTACAGAAAAATGAAGGGCAGCTACTTGTAATCTGTGGGGAAGGTATCTAAACCAATTTCCAGTGACTTTAGCCTGAAAACTGCTGTGGGCAACAGCCCGTTGGCAACTCAAGTTTCCCAAAATACATTCCTGGCATTCTCAAGTTTACCTGTTTGACTAGATCTAATGATGTCATCAATGCCACCTGCAATATGAACAAATGTCTCACTAAATGAAAAAACCCAAACCAACAGAGAATGTGTTTACGTTTACATACTCGGTTTTTCTCTCCAACACAGCTCACTCTTCTTCCTGCCTCCCCCTTCCCCAAGCAACAGGTATCTTTTCATACTGGTTCTCAGCAGGCTGACACATCTTCCACCCCCAAACTACATGCTACTAACCCAAAAGTAAAGTTCTGATTTGGATCCCTCGACTGTGACCTATGTCTTTCCAATACAAAACTCCTCAAGCACAGTGGCCAAATTATCACAATCCAGCGCACAAAAGTTTTTCCCCCAGAAGATAATTGGAAAGTAAGACATGCTGTGACTGCATTTTGATATTAACTTCCCAAAGGAATGAATATTAGAACTGTCATATTGCAGTGAGGAATTGCCTATTATGGTTCAACACTAATCCTTTTGACCTGGAAAAAGCCAGCTTTGCCAAAACAAACCTCTGGTTCAGACAGCCCTCCTTTTAAAAATGCATGGTTGTGATTCATCTGTATTATGCCTCACACTACAAAAAAACAGGTTACATTACTGCTATACACAATGCATACCTTCCTTGTACATCCAAGGGAACATCAGTACTTTTGTGTTTCTCAGTAGACATCCATACCTTTGAATTCATGGGGGAGAAAGGGACAGCATGCCTTTACTCTGATTAGGATTTAAACATGCAAATTTAAGAACATTAAGAAGTATTCAGTCACTGTAAAAGCACACACAGTAATAATTACACATCCTCTGTATGCATGTATTCATGAAGCCAAAGGAAGTGCAAGGAATGTATACAGGCTGTCCCAAGAGATAAAGCATTGCTCAGTTTTCATAAATCCCATTATATTTTATTCTTGCCCCAGTAAATGGGAAGATGGTGATGGAAACAGTTTTAGTGGGATGCTAGGACACTGACCATGACTGAAGATCCAGCGTACAATTCTGTTTGATTAGTCTTCCCAAGATATTTGCTTCTCCTAGAAATATTATGCTAACCTTGTCAGGGCTGCTGTGCAGCTAAGCTTGGGTCAGCATTTCCTCATTTACAACACCTATGTAATCAATGGTTGAGACTAGGCCTTTGCTGTGGAATTTTACATTTAATATACTTAATATCACTCCATTCACTTGCAAAATTAAAACATGGAGGAAACAGATGCACCTCTACTGTGACATTTTTTGCTTTTCCCATTAAAGCACAGCTTTGTCTTAAAAAATAAAAACCTACAAGCTACCAGGTTAGTAGTATTTATCATTTCAAAGAAAACGGAGCTAGGTAATCAAGATCATTCCCACCGTGCAACAGATAATTCAACTTCAGCACTTGCTGCACGCTTGTCACTGCACCCCATTTAGGCCTAATCAATTCCATTAAAAAAGCACCGTTTTCCAGCATTGGAAGTGCCAGAGTAGAAACAAAACTAAGAGGCAGAACCTATGATCCCTTTGAAGTGTCAGCAAAGGATTTTGGAGTGGTTTACATTTGGTTTTTAAATACATATGCACATTCACTGGGACAGCCACTTGGAAACCTCAAAGAAGGTAGCGTATGGTATTTATTGCTTCTCAAGGAGAAGGACAAGTGTGTGCAGAAAGACTGGCAAAGCCACCTCCCTCCTCCAGGCACGGAGTGATCTCCATTAGAACAAAGCATAATCAAAAGTCCCCCTGGAGAATGCTCCAATTAAACAGTTGCTTTTATGGAATAGTGAAGATAGGCAAAGCACTTCAGTGCTGTTCTCTCCTTGATAAGAACCTAGAGGAAAAGTACTCTCAGCATTCAGTTGGATCCAAGTTTCAATCTTATTCATAAAAACAATTCCTTAATGCATTCTGGTTTCTCTGTGCAGCCTTCAAAAAAAAAAAAATGCTTTCTATGGGTGCTATGTTTCTTGGAGAACAGAATGTTTCATTTTGCTCTAATTCATTCTGTTACTGAATTAAACTTTGATATATTGGTCTTGACAAGTGCTTCATGCTGATTGTATTGTGTATGATAGTATAATCACTCCCCATGCATTTCACACTAGCTGGCTGATTAATGTAATAGATTACCTGCAGCACTGATGGCAAGAGGGAATCATTGCCCTTCTGCACACTAAACTCTGAATGTGCGTTAGAGGGAGCAGAGGTGTAACCAAGGGACAAGAAAAAATGCATAATTCCTTAAGTTTCTCTTTTTCTCGTGCTGCATAGTGCTGGTCCAAGGGTTAAAGGTACACGGTATTTGGCTGAAATAAAATGGGTATTTACATCCTAAGATTCTATTCTAAGCTATCATCAACAACATGCATTGATCTCTGTGTGTCAAGTAATGAAAAACTCCTGGCTCTTGTCTTCCTAATTTTTCAATTCTTAGCACAATGGAAAAAGGAACTGACCAAGCACTTCTGTCACTTTGCATGAGCCCGTTGTTCTGGGTTATGCCTTTTTGAGTTTGTTTAAAAACTGCTGCATCTTTGCAGACACACTGCCATTTGACCAAAGGGTTTCATATAAGACCAGAAATTTGCTTGAAAAGTGCAGTTTACAATATCATAACACAAGACTACAATCTCCCTAAGACAGCACTTGGGATCTGTCACATGTTCATTAGATGCCCCTCTATGCAACTACAGTACCCTATAACGTAACCACCATAACAAGGCACGGGCTATTAGTCCACAAAGCTAGAGGAAACCATAAAGCACCTGCAAATGAATCTCATTGACTACCTTCCCCAATATTCACAAAACTATTAATTCATTTGTTCACAATCAACTGAAGGTAAAAACATCGCTAATACTACCACAAATAGTACAAAAATACTCTTTAAGAGTATCTTAACATGATTCTTCACAATTTTAATTAGCTGCCAATATTTACAGTTATGTGGTGAACACAAAGTGTGTTCCTGCCCAAAATACAGATCAGGTATTTTATCAAATATTTTAACTGGTAATTCAGTCTCAGCAGTCAGTCTATTTTCAGACACTGACAATTTTAGAAGAAAAGTTAATATGACTACTAACTATAAATACACTAACCTACCTTTATTTAAATTTATCACTGAGATGAATTAATTCTTCTCAGCTAATTTTTTAGGAAGATGTAAAACTGTAAAGCTTGACAAGTTCATCAAACAACACAAGATATTAATAAAAGAAAGGGATGAAAATACTTGTCTTTTTTTTTTTTTAAAAAGGTGGAGCAAGTGCAAATACTCCCTAGCATAGTGGGAAGTTCAGAAAAAAGTATGATTGGCACAGCTATGCTCATGGAATGTAAGTAACACACTGTAACTGGCCAGAACACATTCTGATTGTCTAGTGTGAATTCGTTCCTACTCTAAGATTTCCTCAGTTACTTTCATCTTCCGTTCCAAAAGCGATTGTTCAGTTTTTACAAAAACAGCACACTTCAATTAAGATTTCTAATACAAGAAGCTAGTGCAGCTCCTGGCTAGCTGATCTGCTTCCTGGCTACCACAACTCCAAATTCTTAGCTTATTTCTAGTTAAATTTATCCAGCTCCAACTATAATTTTCAACTACTTTTTGTTTGCTTGGCAGAAATGTCTTCCCTATCCATTTTCAGTCTACATAGGTATGTTAAATTATAATTTCCTTTGTTTTGCTTTGACAGACCTAAGCAGACTGAGATTCTTGCACTTCTCAAAGTTACTTTTCCAATTTTTCAGTTATTTTTCCAATATCCATTCAAGACAGAAAACTGGAAAATATCATGAGGCTTGACTGCTGGACCACAGTAAAATTCAGAGATATCAGTGAAGATTCAGTACTTCCTCTCCATAAATCTATGACTTCTCTCTATCTCTGGTATTTACTAGAAGTGGTATTGGAAAATTAAATAGCAGCTTAATGTTACTGAAGTATTACAAATAAAGACAGGAAGGAAAAAAATAATGTTAAGTACCAGCTTGGGCTCATAGCAAAACTCTGCCCTTAATCTTGGCAGTCATGATTCCACAGTTAGGGCCACAATGAGTTTTTTACCAGCTCCAATACAGAACAATTTTTTTAGGACATTTATAAGTAAATCAGTTCAAGAGCTTAGTAATAAAAACTTCAAAAACTGTTTTAATGTGGGTACTTCAAGAAACACGGCTCCTGCTGTAAAACTACCCCCCATCTAAATGAACTAAGGGGAAACCCAAACTTTCTGTATAGCATTAAAAATAAGCCCCTCAAGCTATGCTTATACACTAAAGTTAATTACTTTCACCATTATTCCTCAAATCTGGTAAGTGCCACAGGAAAGAATATCCTCTTTGAAAATAGCTCCCACTTACTGTCATACTCTGGCCCCATATTCCCTCATTTTAAATACCATTATGGTATATGCCAATAATGAAGGAGGAAGGAAATAATCCTCAGAGAAGATGGGCAGAACCCATCTTCACAGAACTGCAGCCTGGCTTCATTCACCAGGGAAGTGAAGGTGACGACAACAACCACCAAATCACGCCAGGGCCACAACAGCAACTTCTTGAAATTGTCATCCATAACTCAGGCCTTAGCACAGAAAAACTGTCTTGTGATGCTAACTCACAAGTACTGTTAATCTAGCACCTCCAATAGCACAAGTCATTCAAATACACTGACATATTAACAGCTTACTCTGTGAAAGAGCAGATGGAACCTTAAGTGCATGAGCTGAAGGCATACATGTTTTGTAACTGTATGGCAACCACACCATGGCAGCTAAGAGTAAACAAAATGAAAGTAAGAGAAGGATTATCAATTAAGCAAAGACAGCCTACCGGATATGATACAGTTGAAGACACAAATATGTGTAAGATATCACTCCACCCAGAAGTCCCACAACGAAAAACCAAGGGAAATGGCGGATCCCACCTCCTTTGAAACATAGGTCTTCCTACAGCTTTCACTTCAAGGCCAGAAATGTACTATCTGCAACTGATTAATCTAAACTTAGATTTGAAGTTAACTTTTTTGTACAGGTGCAAGGCATTGGTACTGCCCTTAGCATAATGAACATAATGAAATTAAAACTTCAGATGCTCAAAGAGATCATAAAGATATGGATATAAGCTTGGCACTTAGCCTTGCTGCACCATTTTTTAAATACCATAAAACATGGAGGAAAGTGAATGTTTCTATTGCATAGCTGATCCTGAAAAGGGACTGCACGGAGTATGCAACTCCAGACAAGTGCTATGAGAGCACAAAAACTGTAATGAATGCTTAACTTCAGTGATTCTTTCTCATGGCAGCCCGGACAGTCATCAAATCTGGCATCAGGAAAGAATTTCTCTAGGGGCATATTGGCAACAACCCTAGCCGATTTTGTCCTTTTTTCCCCTCCACTTAAGTACTAAGCAGAAATAATCTGTTTAGAACAGCTGGCACGTCCCATTCATGCAAGTTTGTCTCCCTAATTGCAAAGGGGAGGAATGCCTGAAATAGAAATATAGACGGAGAATAGCTTCATTTAGTTAAGGTGAAAAGAATCTAACTTGGTATTTTCTAGAAATTAATATAAAGTTCTATCAGAAAAATTCAGAGTGGTTTCAAAATTCAAAAAGAGCATTATTTAACACTCAATCATTAGTTTGCTCATGGCAAAATGATAATTAAATCTCTCTTAATTATTCTATAATGATTCCTTGCTTAAACTCAATATTTAAAATTAAGTTTTAAATGAGGAATGAAGAGTTATTAATAAAAATTTAGGCACGATCCTTTAGGAAATATATTGTACTACTTCTCCACATGACATGACCTTGTAAAATGATATTTTAGTTTTAAATTTTAACCAAAAACATATCACTCTAATCCAGAATGTGGCCAAAATATCAAATGTGAACTCACAGTAGACCATGAGGCGGTTTCAACATTAAAAAGCGGCCCACAACAGGGCAAAGTACAAGTGAGAAACTACTAAGAGTACTAGCACTACTAAGACAAAGACATGTTATTCCACTCAGGAGATACCTTTATGACAACAGCCCATTTAGTGTGAATAACAAAGGACTCTAAGGATGTCACCCAGGAAAGCTTTATCCCATGAATGAGACTTGTGGCAATACTATGAGGTTCCTACACCTAAAGACTTTAGATACCAACCAGTGGTTGAGGTAGACAGGAGAAGTTTATGCATTAAAATGGGGACGCTACCCAGCTGGAAGAACAGAATACCTTTCAAGTTCTCCTCAATGTTATAAAATAAGACAACCAACAGAGACCAGGATCAGCGTGACGCAAACCCAGGACACACTCACCTATTTTATCCGCTGCCCTGCAAGAGCTCTTTCGACACACCCTCCTCCCCATGACACAGCCATATTTTTTGTTCCACAAGAAACTAATACATGACTTAAAAGAAAAACAGCTCTTCTCCCCCTTAAACAGTTCTTAAATATCAAAATGGAGGAAATCTGCTAGAAATGTTTGTTTTAAAACATGCAAATTATATGAAGTTTCTACACCACAAAGGCAAGCAAGAGGATATAAAGATACTGGAAATGGTAGTTCACAAAAAAAAAAAATCTGATCCTGTAATCTACATGTTGACAAGCTGTTGGGCTCCATCACTCCACCAAGCAGTAGATACTTGTCTTAGATTCTTCTACTTGACTGCTTTCATCAGATTAAGCATCTGGGATTTAATTTAACAGTTTCAGCTTTATTAAGCTGTCACAAGAGCAGCCCCGCTTTGATAACAGTAGCTGCTCCAATTATGGCTTGGTTTAGGGTTGACAAGTATAATGATTCATTCGTGGCACATGAGAAGCAATAAAAGGTTGTTTTGCATTACAGCTTTAAAAATGTAGGCACTTTTTTCATTTAATTTGTCACTTAGCTTTTGCTAAGAGGACATTTAAATTGCAGTAAAAGGCAAATGGGGCTTTTAGTTTAAATGTAATCCCCATATTTAAATTATCTGTAATGGCGCAGTGTTCGAGTGGGAACACTATTGTTTCACAGTGGGCCCTGATGGTGACATGTGACATTTGTATTCAGGTCCTGTATTATCCATGTGGCTAAAGGGCTTCCAATTTCATTTCACAGCCAGAAGCCTGCAGAAAACACCAATTAACTTGCAGATCCCATTTGCCAACAAAACTCAGCCTCCTCCCGATGTCTGGCATCTGGCAGTGCTCAGCATTTAATTCCAAAGCAGCCTCACAGCCATCATCATCCCCAGGCTGGGGCACAAAGTCAAAATTTCCCCCTTTTTTAAGAAACTCTTTTCCCTTTTGTAGAGAACAAGCAACTTTTACTTAATGTTTCATGGATGAATATTAATGAATTACTGCTGTAGTAATATTGCCTGGTCCATTTTTCCCTCGAGACTACAAGGGTTAACTGACTTTTCTTCAAGTCAGAGATCTCAGCTCAACAGGCATCAGCAGATATTTACTGTGCACTTCCATATCCCCCCACTTTACCAATACATTTTAATTAAGAAGGCAAACCAAGAGGCTTCAGATAACCAATCCTTCTGATACTCTGAAGACTAAAGTCTTCAAACATGGCCACCAAGAGTTAAACACAAGTATCAGCATGTGGTATTTACCTATTAAGAAACCATTTAATCAGCAACAATGTTGAACGCTAAACTCTGGAAAGCACATCATGTATTACTGTAGCAGGTCGGAAGTGTTCACCAGCACACCACTGAAGTTGCATCTAAATTCTTCTAGCCTGAGAAGTATATAAGCAAGCTTTATAGCTTTGACCCATAATCTTGATCCTTCCAATACTATACCTTTGGAATTCTGTAAGTAGCATTTACCTCAACCCATTTTTTGATACAACATGGGAATTTGCTGAGCATAATTATCATATTCTTTCTCCTGTTCAAAATGCTTTAAGAAAACAACTAGCTAGTTATGCACAAGGCTTTTTTGTTAACTGGAGACTTTTGAATCATAAATTGCTTACAGAATTAGGACTTTGCATTAGATAATCACCAGGTTCATACGTAGAAGTGAAGTATTTGTGGGGTTTGGGTAGGGGTTTGTTTGGTGGGTTGGTTGTGGTTTTTTTGTTTGTTTGTTCGGGTTTTGTTTGTTTGCTTTTAAATCATCGCCAAATATCCAAACCCAATCTGACTTTTACTGAAGTCAAAAATTTACCATGAACTTCAGCAGGAACTCCCATCAGAGCCCAGCATGTCCTTCCAGTACCCTTGCCAATGCCCAATGCCAGGCAGGAAGCATCAGTTAAGTTCTAATGAAAGGCTCAAGTGACCCAGTCAAAGAGCAAAGCTGAAGTTATTTAAGTATGCTTAAAAACCTATGCCAAGATGGAACTGTCAAAGTGGCCATATGCCTAGCAGTTGGCAGGCAGCATATCAGGCCGAGCAAGCAAGCCTTTATTAATCAGAGTCTATATTTACATACCTTTTATGCCCTAAAATTCTCCGTAACTACAATGCTAAATTGCTGCCTACCCATGAAATGAGATCATAGATAAAAATTTTTTTTAGAGACAATAATATATATATATATATATATATATATGTGCCACTCCCAGATTACTCTGAACAGGTAATACAAAACATTAAGTAGGCAAAGGCCTGGCTCACTCCCTTTATTGATATTTTATTTCTCTGACATTCCAGGAGATGACAAGAAAGGAAGCCAACATTATTTTAGAACATAACAACATCACCCTCTTAAACCCAATGTCTGAGTTCTCTGCCATTTCTGGCACAGATCACGTGTTGCCAGGGCAATCCTGCTCTTCCTTCTGCAGCTTGCTATTCTAACTCTGGTCTCCCTTAAAATCTCCTTCAACTTTTGCACATTCACTTCTTTTTTAGATATGCACATTTCACCTGGAAAAAGGTATGTGTTTCATTTCAGTGAAACTCAAGGCAAAATCCTAGCAAAAACATGGCAGCAGCTTGTATCGTCACACAAGGTAGGAGTCAAGCTGGAGAGATTCACCCAATTAACAGAAATTTTGAGGGAACTTGCTACACACCAGTGGAAGGAATCATACTGGTGTGGGGAAGAAATGGACAGTTTAGCAACATAAATACAAGCTGCAGGTGGAAGAACCAAGTTAAGTTCTACCCTTAGCCTACCGCACACTTGAAGTGATTGAAATGTATTTGCAATTGAAACCGTAGTACATGATCAACGTATTTTGATCCTGCTAGAGGCAGCAGAGCAGTTCAGGAGTGAAACAACAGTGTCTGCCTCAGATTACAAGTACAGCAGCTGACATAGTGTTGAGGCTTTCTGCAGGCTTTTTGGGAGTGACACCTATAATTCCGATTAAACAGAGGTAAAATAATCAATTCAATTAATCTAAAATATTGCTTATTTAATGCTGCAGGCAGAGAGGTTCTACCTCTACCTTCAAACAGGTGCTGCCAAGAAATATGATGTTAATATGAAGCTGATGAAACAAGAAGAGGAGCTGCTAAGAAAATTTAACAAAACCTTTTGTTTAGTGGCCACATGTGGTAAGACTGCTACACGTTACAGACGGAGAACATTTTTTCTCCCTCTCCCAGAACCTACCAGCTCAACCCACATAAGCAATGAAGCGTGAGACCCTCCAGTTTTCAGTGTGGTGGGATACAATTTTCTGTGTACACGTCCAATTAGGCACATGCCCTGCTTGGCAAAAACTGTTATTCCCCAACAAGCCAAGGCATCATAAAAATAACATACTAGAATGGTTGTTACACTTGAAGTCAAGTAGTTACACCTACACTCTGATGGAGGTTTGCCTGCTCTGATATTAAGGCCTTCCACCACATAAGTCTATAATCTCAACGACATAACTAGTGCTTTATTAACCTAATGCTTTATTTAGACTGAACTTAATATATGCTAAACAGGTTATATCCAGTCCTAGCCCCACCAGTCAACAGGCAATCAATCATGGTCATCTTTAACCTTTAACAGTGGAAAACATAAGGTTTGTTTTTGACGCTTTCTGAATGAAGCATGCTATTCTTGCTTGGATTTAGTTTCAGTTAGCTTGATTTTGGACCTTTATATCAAGAGCATTATGGTCTTTGGCTCTCTTCTCTGCATTGTTTCACGATGTCCCATCGGGCATCATCTGTAAGGTTTTTAGCTTGCTTTTTATCGAGTATTTATTTCTATGTTCCACGCCACAAAACTCAGGCATAGCAATATTGGCCAGAACACATCTCAAGACAGACTCCTTTAAGTCTAGACTTAAGTGTCTTTCCGGACTGAGCAAGAGCACAGGTAACTACTCCAAGATCCATGAACCACAAGGCAATCCCATTCAGGCTGTGTGTTCTCAGCTTGCTTTGAGAAAGCCTCCAAGTCAGCATCCAAAACCTTACTACACCTAAGATATACACATCAATCCCTTCACTCATGCACTCAGTGAAGTATCTTTAAGAGAAACAAATCAGATTTACCACTGTACTTTAAATAATTCAGGTTGTCTTTTACCACTTTTATCTTTTGCACACTTACATACCTACTGGTTAGTAGTTTGTTCCAGTAGCTTATGTCTAGAAAACCAATGCTTGTGGTTACTTAACGTTATTTCCACTCACCTACCCCCTTTAAAATACTGGTGACATTTACACTCAAGTTGTTTTCAATTTCCCCTCCCTACTACAAGTTCCTATAGATTTTGAGAACTTCTGAAGCAGTAATTCAAAATTGTATTAGCACGTTTCTGGAACACTTTTGAGCAAGTGTCCTCAAACCTCAGCAGTTTAAATATTCCTTTCCAATTTCAGCCTGTGTTCCTCTCTCCATTGTACAACTAAGCCATGTATCTGATCATCACTGACCCTTCCTGTAAAGCAGTGTTAATAGTTTTAGCCTTCTATTATTTGTTCTCCTTTCCTGCTCAGTAACGGACTTTTCTTCCGTTGCTACCTCCTCATACTCTTAAGGAATCTTCCCTCTTTGCCTTCTATTTCTCCCTGGTTGTGAATCGATTTCTTCCTTAACCTTTCCAGTTTAGGACTAGTGAATTATATATTTCCCTTCAGTTGTGTAGCTATGTTTCCACTTCTTGCTTTATCCTTTTTAGATCCTTAGGTACTTACAACCTGTTGCAGTTGGACTTGTTTCATACCATGCTTCCCTCCTCCAACTGCAATTGTGTCACACTGTAGATGAGAAATTCAGTTTCACCCAACCTTAACTGAACAAACAAAACTGCAGAAAACTCTAATCTGCTTTACCTAAGTACCACAATAAAGTTCCTCTTCACCCCAAATATGTAATTGTTTCTTCATTACACATATGAACACCTAAATGATTTTGAAGTCTGTGCATTTACCCAGTTCATCCCAGAGCTGCCTATACTTGTCAGTCATTGCAGTTCCTTGTTGTCTCCAAAGCGAGAGACGAGGGTCAGCCATGAACTGTTCCGTTATCAGTGTCAACATGCGAGCTCCATTTGAATCTCTCATCTTTAGCATCTCTCGCACCTAGGAAATGAGTCTTTTAATACAAACTTGAAAAGAAACCAAAGAAATCACAGTACAGACAATATGTTGCAGTGTTAAATATTCCACCTCTTTTAAATAAGAAATGTAATTTATATGTGGTGCGAAATTTTTAAGTAGAAAAACCAGTCTGCCTTCCCAATTTTAACAATTTTTTGTTTCATTATTCCACTGCAATTCTTCAAAGACACTTCTTCCACAAGTCATCCACAGGTGTATTATGCAAACTGCTGCAAGACTAGTTTCTATAGGTTCCTCCAACATTGTAGGGGTTGGAAGGAAGAGAACAGCAAAGCTGCAGATGGTTGAAAAGTTACTTCATATCCTTAAACTGATCAAGACACATCAGATTGCGGTCCATTGCTGTACAGCTCATTAAGTTGCCATTGTGTTCCCAAGGCCTTCTCTTGTTTTAGAGCAACAGGACTGAGTAAGACACCAACAAGTACGGACTGGCTTGGGCAATGGGGGAAGAGAAAAAAGGCGAGGTTTAGAGTACTCAACACACCTTTGCAAAAAGCAAATTGAGCTGCTTCCCTGATCCATGGTATCCACCCTGGGAGAGGAAGAGTTTAACCTGTTCTTGGACCTGTTCCTCATCCAAATGCCAGCAGTTTTCATCATCTATGCTGGCACCCGCTGTTGGGTCAGGAGCACCTGCAGACAGCAAGAAAAGAAATCATTATGTTCTATAGAAGAAGACAGGTTCATGGATCCAGGGCAGAGGACTACTGCAGAGGTTTTTGGATTTGTGCTTTGTCCTCTTTTGGGTGTTTTAGCTTTAATCTAAACATTTTTTCAAATAGATTTAATTTTCTCCTCAGTAGTCTTAAGCACTTAGAAATTACTGCCTATGAGAAGGTATTTAAATAAATAATTTTTATAACAAAACATTAAAATTAAGGCGAGGTTTTCTCCTCCCATCTCAGCAGCTATACAAGAATGCTTTTACAGTGAAAATTATTTTGCATAGTGTTTCTACAACTGTGATATCAAAAGCACTCTCCCCAAAACACCTGTGTAATTCCTGTACCTTCAGCAATCTTGCTCAGGTTTAAGTGACTGCTAGTGAGCGCTGCTATTGATGAACATGAGGAAAATCATCACCTCCGTGCCTCTGAGCTGTGATGGCTCTGCAAAGCTAAACAAAGAGTAAAAAAAATCCCCAAACAAATCCAAAGTCTTAAAGCACTAAAGGCATTTCCATCAAAAATAAGAGTTACAGCTGCACAAAACTAGTGCTTCCAAAGGAGCATTTTTACATAGGCAATGTCATCAGCACAGAGTCAATTCAGAGCAACTCCACCTGAATTAGCCTAGCATGAACTGAAGTGACTAGATTTACATCAGGCAGTGCTTTGTAACACAGGCTGCTCTAACCAAATTTTGCAGTTGAAGTTGGTGATTCTCCACCAGTGGCCTCTTCTAAAGGCTGGCAAATTTAACTAAAACAAGGTCTTGCACCATCTGGCAATCCGTATTTTTCTGAAGACTGCACCTCCACTGGATATTTTTAAAAAGGTATTCACAAACTGAAAAGGCTGAAAAGCACTTATCTAGACTGTCAGGAAAAGAACTTAAGGCAGTGCATCACTATACTAGATGTAAGGTATTTTAAGCATGCCCAAGACTCCAGTTAACTTGATATTTTGATTTTGGGCTTGCCACAACTCTGTAATCTCTATCTTCCTTAAGGTTTTGAGAAGATGTTAGAAATTTAATCATATTATACAATCTGTCACTTTGAAATCCAAGTCCATGTTAGCTCTGAAGGAAAAAAAAAAAACAAAAAAAACAAAAAAAGAGAAGAGAGACACTGGCAGGGAAGGAAAATTATGTACTCAGATTAGTGAAAACTTGCTTTTTCAAAGAAGTCCTAAGAACCTGAAAAGCAAAGATAGCTACAACTCTTCAGATGTAAAGGAATTAAACATTGATTCTATTGAGTCAAGCCTTCATTTCACAATTGCAGCTCTGCCGTGTAGGTGAAGCCTTTAAGTGGTCACAGGGAATGCTGGAATCTTTATTTAATTAAAATACAACTGGAAGATTTAAAGGGTCTGAAGAGTGTCTTCTCTACTAGGTACTGCGAGAGTAAAAAAGTCTTCTAGCTTAGCAACTTCCTAAACTGTCTCCAATTTCAAAGCATGTTTTTATATAAAAACATATATTTAGACTAACAAGAAAATGTGTCTGAAGAAGTGAATGAACTCTCCTACCTTCCACACGAATCATAACAGTGTCTCAGAAGATAAGAATCAAGCCCAAGACAGTACAAAAAACAAAGAATGGAAAACCTCCTCTTCTGTGAGCACTTCCATTTTAAGTATGTTGGTTTTAAGGGGCTTTCAATTCAGTCAGTTACACAAAAGACATACTGATAAGTCTTCAGTTGCAAAGAGCAAGATAAAAAGGGAAATCAAGCCACAAAAACAAGTAGTGCAGCTATTGCACAGACCCAGGTTTGTAGTATCACCTTGCAAATAATTTAAGTATTTCATTGCTCTAAAACATAGAAAAAAGACCTGTGAAAAGGAACTATACACTTATATCTATCCCTCGCTTCAATAGAGATTTATCTCTAAATAATCTTTGTATGGCTGCTTTTAAACAGAATTAAAAATAGACCAAGATTCCTCAGCTAAGCTTCCCTATTTAGGGAAAAAACCGAAATTCCTTCCATAACTGTTTATATTTTATCAAAATCTCTCTGGTCATTTTGTACTAGAAGGGTAAATTTCAGCGCAGCTACCACAGATACTTTAACAACTGGATTCCTTTACAGGAACAAGGGTGCCTGCTGCCCTGGGCCAGCAGCACTGCCCCCACCAAGGCCTCTTCTTCCAGCATGATCCCAAATATACCTTCCCCAGGGGCTCAGCATCACTACACTTATACCTCTGTTATTTTCATGCTAGTAGGCTAGAAGACTGTAAAAGCTGAAGAGACCAAGCTAAGTGTCTGAGCCCTACGTTGCTGTTCAGCACAGGACTACAGAGATGTCCGTTTCAGAGCGATTTTTTCCCTAGAAGATCTTATCTAGGGTACACTCAGTATGATCAAAATTTTTAATCAGGATATATAAAGAAATTTCAGTATAAATGTAACCAGCACCAGCTACAGTTGTATTTCTGTACACCGTAGTTTCTTTAACTGCTCAGTTTTAAGTCACTGATCCTTCAACACCATTTGCAGTCTTCGTCAATAGCCATGGACTTAAAAAGCGTGGTGTTGGTGTGTCAGATCAGGCATGAGTCCAAACCATCTTCCCACCGCAGCAGCAGCCAGGCATCCTAGTTGGTGCCGCTAGGGAAGCCTCAGCTTCCACCGCCCACACCACTCTTGTTTTGGCATCAAGGCACAACCATCTCCATGTCTCTCAGCCAGGCACTTAGAGATCACTACATTCACTTAGTCAGGTGAACACTGATTTATTTAGCCTGTTTCCTCTTCCACCCAAACACAGATCACTCTCAGGCAACAGACAGAATTTCTACACTGCCACTTTTCTTCTGAAGACACGGGACTGGGTGAGTAGACAAGAAACTATTTGAACAATGAATAGGAGAGAGCTGCTTTAGGACCTACGAGATGAAGCCCTAGCAATAGCTAGCAGGAAGGCTCAGGGCAACACCAGGCAGAGCTAAAGGCTGAACTCAAAGGTGGTGTCCTCGCTTGGGGTGCGGCGCAGCCCCAAACAGGCACTGTGAGGCTTCGGCAGATGGGCAGTTTGGCTGTGGAGAGGAACATGAGCAGCCCTGAATTCTATCCAGCCGTGCAGTTTGGTACCAAGACCAAATCCCATTTCCCCACTTGTAAACTGGATATAAGTATTACTTCCATATTTGAGAGGGATGTCATGAGGATAAATTAGTTCACATTTGAACTATGAAAGTGAAAAGCACTGTGTAATTATACTAAATATTAAAACCTGTAATTAAACTGTGTCTGTTTATAGATGCTGATATATTAATCTCCCTCCAACCTCTGGCTTTAACTTCTGTCACAACTGGTCTTTGAGATAGGTTTTACATCATGTACATAGACTTAAATACAATAAATAAAGTATTTATGCTCTGTATATAGATACAGCCATACATACTCATGCTTTTTTACTAAAATTATTCAATTGCAGTCTTCACCATCAAAGCAGAAATACTGTGCACAAGTTCAACACTGAACAGACAAATAAAATTTGAAAACACAGTAACAGCCTTTTATATTTATGGTCATAGCAGGTTCCATGTTAAATATAATCAACTGAAGTTCTAAGAAGCAGAAGCATTAAAAAAAACCCCACTTTGATCATTCACATACCAATTTTAAGTGCAATTGCTTTCAAAATGAGCAACCACATTCAAGAACTGGTGTTGCGTATGGAGAACTTCACCTCAAAAAGTAAGACAAAGGAAAGCATGGAGCATTGACTAAAATAGGCTAAGAATTGCCTACATTGCAAACTATTCAGGTGCACACGAACAGTGAAATTTGCTTAAAACAACAGAAAGTAGTCTTTAAGGCAAACTGCTTCCTTGATCCTTATTTCTGAAATATCACAAGAGTTGTCTTCAGATGAAACCATGCCATATTACTCACTCATAGCCACAATGAAACTTTTTTGAACTTCATTTTATAAAAATCTTATTAATTTAAGTATATAAATGAAGCGTAGATCAGTTAAATTTTATTAAATGTCATCCCACAGCGGCATTAAGGAGAATAAGATTTGGAAAAAATCATTACAAATAAAAAGCATGACTTACTGAATACTGTGTAAAGATTGAATGCTTGCAGCTAGAAACCAATACTGCTGTACGCTGATTCACAACAGAATAGTAATTGTTTTTATAAACTTAGTGTGCTGAGATTATTCTAAACAATAATTACATAAAACCAAAGATCATAAAATTAATGATTCAAAAATATTATTATGCCTTTGATTTCCCAAATGATTCAAAGTTCAGACATAAATCACCTCATCTTGTACTTCATTTCAGAACTCTTGGGTGGAATATAACACCTGTTCAGCAGCGCACAGCTTCAAAGAAAAATGGCAACTCCTGTGAATCAGCCAGCGCTAACAACAGAAAATATGAAGACAGGACAGGCTATGGTAAGTTGCTGAGGAATGTTAATAACCCCCAACAAGTTTTTACCTTCCAAAAAGTTATTTATCTTCCATCTGCACATACAGCAAAATGCATAAACTTATCTGCTGACAATGACTAACCTCTCCTGCTAAAATCCAGATCTCACAAACATTACATAGCAAAAAGTTGCAAAGTCTACTTGTGTGTGGCAGATAAAAACTTCCTTATCGGTAAAGACTAGCACACATTATTTTCCTTTATTTTTACCTTCCATGTTTCAAAACAAAACCTATTTATTTGCTATATAACGTTTTATTCTAATGTACCTGAAAAAGCCTTTCCTAAAAATATGAATTTCATAAATTATGTTTTCATGTTATTTTGCAGCTATCAATCTTTCATTTTATTTTATATTGTACTACTTATTTACTTCTACTTGGGTTTCTGAAGTTCCTCCAGTTTTGGCTGGTCTTGTTGGTTCCTTCCCAAATCTGGTTCACTAAACTATTCTCATATTAAACACTGGAGCACTTGAGTCCTTCTTGAAAGGAAAGTCACCTGCCATTTCCTACGTTCTTCTTTTGCAACTAGTCTCTCAATCAGTTTTGCCAATTTAAGCAGGGCCATATGAAATATTCCATCATTTTTTTAAATAATGTATCATCTTTAACATTATCATTCCCTTTTCTAATAGACTGGCAATACATTGTATTTGGTTGTTTAGCCCTACCCTACCCTACAATTTTCCACTAAAATCCCCATCATTTAATTTAAATATACTAAGCTCATATTAACACATATTCACCTGTACCTCCGGATTGCCCTTTGGAACTTATGCAATATATAGGAATAGCACTAGATACTCTGAAATTTTCTTTTAAAGCAATTTTTTTGATAGTTCTTTCCTTCTTGCATACCTCCACCAGCACTCCTAATACACGTCACAGATTAATGATTCCTGAGGATTTACCTAGATCTGCCTGGACAAATACAGAAATGACTACTTAGGTATCTCTGCTTCTGAGAAGACAAATGTACTTAAAACACTTTCTCCCAAGTCCTTCCTTTTAAATTTGAGTTCATCCGCATGTGGTTCTGTACTGGTGAGTGACTCATATTGTGAGTTGGAGAATCAGAGAGTGGGAGAAAGTCTGAAGAAATCCATACAGTTCTTCTAAGAGCAGAGATTGTAACAGCAGCACTAAAGACTCGGGGAAGAAACAGTACAGCTTAAAATGTAAAAATGGAATTGGTTTGCTAGGATGTCCATATACCAATAAAAGGCAGACCCTTTTTCACTATGCATATAACAAATCAATGCTAATATGAGATTCATAAACAAAGACCTTCCCTATTCTCCCCCCGCCATCTTGCAGTTACTTTCCTATTTCCACTCAAATCTCAGGAATGTAGTTTGAACTTTCAACCAACTTATTTAAGTGAGTTTCATACCTAATAAAAGGCAGATCCGAAATGACAAACCCAGCTGATAATCCATCATCCTGACTGTCCTCTTCCTAGCCTCACACACCTGCCAGCTTCCTCTGCTACAATGGTATGAAAATTAACAGCGAGGAAAAAAGCCTCAGCTAAGCAGGATCCAAATCTACATCCAGCTTCCTGAGTAAGCATCCCCAACCTGAAACTCAATGTGAGCCAACAGTTATGCAGTGCAGATGTCAGGGTGTCAGTACGAATACCTATAGCTGTCCTGAGTACAGAAAATTAGACCCCACAGATCTCCAGTTTTGAAATCATCAGGAACATGTACAGCTGTAGCAGCGTCACATGAGAAAATCAGAACACAACACACATTCTCAAATATAAGATATGCTTCTGTGCTCTAAAAACATGCAAAATCCTCTTGTAACGTAATCACCACCAAGCGAAAATTAGCATGGCAAACACAGAGGAGGATTAATAATAAATCACTCAGCCCTCCTGAAGAAGTTAGTGAATAGGCAGCACATTCCTGGGCTTCTAACAGTACGCCCTTATTTTTTCCTGCTGTGAGGCTCAGTCATGAAGCAAGAAAGGATATTGTATCATTTATATCCACTGAGGAACTCAAGCAGATTTGTCATTGCAAAATCAATGTCAGTGTAAGTCACTTCACTAGTTCCCCCAGTAGCCTCCTTCACAAGGCGGCCAAAGCCAGTCATCAAATGCTGTATAAGACAGAATTTGGAGCAAGTGATCCAATTCACCTTTTGTGAAAGGTAAGTACTGCAGAGTTGTTCCATCTCCCTTGCCAGCTCATAAGCAAGTCAACAAGATTGCTGTGGTCAGAGCTCTTCAAACTCCCAGATCATTCTTACGTACGAATAAATGGTATTCAGGAGCTGATTTCTTTTGCCTGTCGTGGGAACTGTATGAAAACTAGAACAAGTGCAGACACCATGAGGGGGGGAGGAATTTAAAAACTGAAGTTTTATATAAAACCCTGAAATTAAAACACCTCTAGGTAACATTGAAAATAATTTTCTCCTCCAGTTCCAGATTCAGTACCTCCCTTTGATCAAAGCTGTTTCTGGGGTTTCTGTGCCTCTTACTTTTATAAACAAGTTTAAGTTTTTCCTCTTACTCACCTGTGCCTTCAAGCAGTGTTCAATATAATTCCTCTTCAAACACTAGTTTAGTGAGGTTAAGTTGTTCAAAGCAAGTCAGGTCTACAAGACAGTTTTGTATTACCGACTAAACATCTGCAGTACAGGAGATACGACAGAGTGACTGGTGATCTTACGTTCACCAGCCTATGCCATCAGAAAGAGAGATAGATTTCTTTTGGTTAACTTTATTAATTTATGGAATTTGATTAGAGATCAAAATCACAGAATTACAGTATGACTCCCAGAAGAATGCTTACTTGCTCTATAATCAGTACTTCTTCCTTAAAAGAATCCTGTAACTTTTTAACATTGTAAACGTACTAAAATAAAAATCAGACCATGATTTTATGGGAGTGTAAGAGGAAAAGAAGGAGACTATAGATAGTCTTCCGTAATCCAGCTTTCTTTGATAATAGCATTTTATTTTCTTACACTGCCTGGATTTTCTACTTCAAATTTTGGTATTTGATTAAGAAATACCAACAGTCAATAAAGACATACTGCAATCTTGTTTAGTAGGAAAACAGCAACATGTGTAAGAAACATTTTGGTTTTGTGGATAATTTTAAACTACCCTACCCAAATTCATTGTGGAATTTCAGAATTATCGAGATTTTTTTGTTTCCTATTCTTTTTGCTATTTGGGCTGTGATACAAACATCAAATATATATCTAAAAATACTTCAAATACTAATGAGTAATGAGATATTTTGACAATAAGAGAATAGCTGACAAAGACTAACATGGCTATCATTAGTGTAATTACAGCCTTAATGTTGACCAAGTTTAAGCACTCTCTGCAAAAGCTTGCCATTTCTCTTACATTAGCTGTAGTAGAGCTAACAGACATATATACCCATCACCTGTCCTTTCTTTCCCAGCCCTGCCTTCCCCTCTTCTAAGCACCCTTGACTGTTAGCATCTTCTATGCCACCCTCTTACCCACCATAATTCTTCCTTGCCCTTAATTCTTTATGTTCAGATGATCACCAACTTTTCCGATACATGGCTTCAGCTTACAACATCTGAGCATCCTCCTCTATTGCTTAATGTCCTGCATCTGCTTTATCTTCTTCACTTTCTTTGCACCATTACCAGGCAGCTCTGCCAATCACCTTCTCATTATGTTCGTAACTAGAGCAACTGCCTTGCCTCTGGTCACATCCCTATAGCCCCCAAAGCCAAAAAAAGCACTGCTCCTGCAATTCGCCTTCCTACACCACTGCTTGCCTGGGCCTGCCAGGGCCACTGGACCCTGAGGAGAGAGGCTAGGCTGCAGATGAGTCCTGTTATTCGAAGGACTCCCATCTTTTGTTCTGGCTACACTGTATCTAACACACATGTGTTTTTCTTTCTCCAATATTAAGCAGCTTGGTTGTGTTTGTATTGCAAATTCTTTGGAATAATGGTCATCCCTCTTAAATATCTAACACATAATAACTGTTCCCGTCAATGAACAAACAAAAAAGATATTTTTAGATATTTAGATAACTTTTTCTTCCCCTCTAAGCTGCCCTTAAGCCTACAGCTCTGGTCACCTTAGGGGATGTTTCTATCGGATGACCTTACAGAAACACAGGACTCAAACTAGCTGGGTCACCTCAACCCACAACTACCTGCTTTCAGTTCAGCAGGGTCCATAGACAAGCCACCTCAGAAGCCTCAAGTGACACGCAACACCCTTTAACAAACAAGACGTTCAGTACAAGAACCTGAGAGCCACTAAAACCACGTGCAGCAGAAAGAGGAGGAAAGATCAAGACCTTTGCTGATGCTGTAGGCTGCTGCAGCACTAGACAGGAAAAAGGCACTGAAATACAGGTTTTATACTTCTCCTGACTTCATACAGAAACCAAATCCCAAGAGATAAAAGTGTTTTTCATGAATGAAAAAAAGGTCAGTAACACCTACGTACTTTTATGCTTTGCCATTAAAACAAAATTACAAAATCAAAATGTCAGAAGATCAGTTCAAAAAGTAAAAAATAACAAAAAGATGCTGTTGGTAAGTTGGTAAGATAGTTCCTTTAAGCAACATAGCTATACAAAGAACACTACTTCTCAGTTTTTCGTACCTAGAAAATACAAGTGTGAAGTAGATCAGGCCACATATTAGCAGTGCTGGAGATATGTAGCTCATTGCTTATGAATTTCTTTGTTTTCCAAAAAGTACTGCTTTCTAAACATCTTGAAGTGAAGGTTTAGTAACAAATCCTTTTTGGTAAACACCATAGAATCACAGAATAATTCAGGCTGCAAGGGACTTCAGCAGGTTACGCTCCTGAATGCCACAAAAAAGCTCAGAAACAAAGAGGGAATGAAGCAAAACAAAGAACAAGTATCAAACTCACCATGGACTTGATTGATTTCTGAATTCTGAGAAAGAATTTCATCTGCTAATTTTTGAGCAGTTGGCAAAACTTCTGTGTGGTGGACTGTGATCAAATACTGTACAAATTTTTGTAGTTGGTCTCTGTTCATTTGAAAGAGTGTCTCTGAAATGGGAAGATGCAGTTTGACCTGATCTGGCTTGCGGATCCGGTATAAAGAGAGTGCCACAACGTGGGCACAGTAAAATATGTCCTTGTTTCCACAGCTACAGGTCACTGAGGTAATCTTGCAACGATCAAAGCTGATAGCTACATTGCAAACAGTTTCTGGCTCCGATGGCATTGCAGGCTCTGTCACCGTGCCGCTCAAGTGGAAACCTGCGCAGGGGGAAAAAAAAAATAATTTACTTAATAATGTAAGTAAAATACTACATCTCATTATCAGGAATCTTTCATTATTAAAGTAAAAGTAATTTTCTATTTCTGAGAAATGAAATATCTTAAAATACTCTTTAATTACAAATATGGTTCACCCTTTCTTTCATGCGTACTCTTTTCATCTCCAATAAGATAAAAAGCAGGGTAAAAAGCTAGTTTACAAGCCCTCTTTGCTATTCCATCACAACACTCATAAAAGTTTGATAGTAAGAAAAACATTTATTTGGTTAATTATAGCTGTAGAAGCAGAGCTGCATCCGATTAAGACCAGTGTGAAACTCCTAGTACCTCAGCAAGTTGGCAGCAATTTTCCAAACCCCCCAGCAGGCAGCCTGCAGCACCTACCAGCAAATTTAACCATTCTCTCAATAAGTAAGAGGGAAGTAGTGCACTCTAGTGGCACGAACCCAGGTCCTCACCTCAACTCTGCCACTGTATCACTGACACGCACCACTTAACCTCTTTGTTTTCACCTCTCCCACTGTGCTCATGTTAAAGCTCACCTTCACCCAAGCGATCCTGTAGGACGGCTATGTTTGTGTAGCTCTTTGGAGATGGCAACCGCTGCAGTTACCAATACGCAGGGTATCAGATTTGTAACATTGAATGAGACACACGTGCACCGTTTCGGAAGCCTGCATTATGGTCCTGTTTTCCACTCAGCATAATAAAGCACAAGGCACAAGATCTAGGTTTTCTTGTATTGTAAAAAGGTATGGTATAACAAAACAAAGATTTCCCTTCAGCAAAGATGCCACTAAATAATGCAGCACCCTGTTGAACCAAGGTTTCAAACTCTGAAGACCAGACCTAAACCCACCTCCTGTTTGCCCAACATGTAGGCCCAGGTTTGGCTTCCAATAGTCAATCACTGAATAGCAGAATTTGGGGGTTTCTTTCAGATTTTACGTAAGCATGACATTGATTTTGGCTGAAACATTAAGCCAGAGGCATAGATATATGGCAATAAAACTAAAGTTCATATGCCATACCAGTATTAAACTTGGAACAGATAGTGCATATAAAATCTGGCATGGACACTACAAGTAAGGCATTATACATTAAGCATTTATAATGGAAATAATATAAAACCACAGTCCCTCAAACTCCAAAACTGATTTAGTATTCTTGAAATACTAGAAAAGTGTATTGTAGGAAGCATTATCACAGGAAAATTAGGTTGGGGAAAAAAAAAGAAATACATTCATAGCTCTAGTCCAAAATGTTGGACTCCGATTGTTTTTAAAAAAGCTCTTCAAGTAACAGGAAACGGAGAGGAAAATTTCTCTTTTTTTCCATTTGTTTACACTGTACATTTCAGAGCAGGTTGTGCAGTTAGCATCACTGTTTGGATTACATTCAACTGCAGCACTCCATCTACCCTGAAGGTCATATGCACACACTAACCTCAACTTTGCAAGTGGATGTTTGCCCGCTAAAGTAGTTAAGAGTCAAGGCTGAAGAGGTAGTAAGATGTGAAGTGCACAGAGATGAAGAGGGGTGGACGAACAAGCCCAGGTGTACACGGTATTCTTGCTCTTGTGTCCATTCAACACTTGCACAGAGAAGGGAAGCGGAATTGCCCCTTGCATCATAACCCTCCTCCCTCCGCCTTTCCCTTTGGTTTTTAAGTAGTCACAGCATGCTCCTGTAAGTGCCTTCTCTCAAAAAGAGTGGCTCTGTTAATTAAAACTTAGCCAGCTCTATTTCAGGTTAATTCCCAGTAAGTGAAAGTTGGATTGGTGGTGTTCCCAGAAAAACTGCATGGGAGATTTTTTCTTTTTAATATCATTTTCCTGTGAAACACACAACACTGTCTCTCATCTATGAGCTGAGGAAAAGCCACATGCTTCAATACGGAAAGGGCCCAATCCCACTCCTTCCTACTCTCAGTAAGTACCTGAACTCCTATTAATTCCAACAGAATAAGGCCCAATTAAAGAATTTCTGTTAAACCAATTTTAAAAAAAGCCCAACCAGCTACTCCAACAACATTACCACTTTTAGTCTGTCCGTACATAATTCAAGCATTCAAAAAAGTTAAAATATTCCTAGAAAGGTGAATGTCTCCAGAAATATCTTGACTTAACAGCAGGCCTGCCTTTAAGCCCCTACACTGTTCAGACACAAACACAGCTCACCCTCCCTCTCCACCAAGATTTTTGGGGAATTCATGTTACTAACAGCAACATTTACAAACATGGATCCTGGTCTACACAATGACACCACTAATGCAGTCAAGTTACCTAACCTACCCTTCTTAAATTACAGAGGGTTTAAACAAAAACATCATCTTCCCTTGCAGGCTAAAATGTAGAAGCTCTGTACTAACTATGCCACGATGAGGTACTATGCCTGGTAATTATGAAACACTATTTTCCTCCTCTTTTTCTGTCTGTGCTTTTAAAGAAATTATAGTTAGTAAATATGACCTTAAAGAAGGTTTCAACACACCAGAAAAAACAATTCAGGAAATTTTGGCTCAGAAGCCCTGGTAGGAACATCAAATTCTACCTTCTCCACTGCCCCCAGCACTGCGGAGTAATCAACAGGGAGGGCTCTTCCCCTTCTGCAGATACAGCCTTAATCTTTTTTAAGGTAACCATCTAATACTCTCCACAGAAAGTATGAAAAGTTAGTAGCAGGTAAAAAATTGACACACTGTGCTTTGCTTGAAAGCTTTCACCAGCAGTAATTTATAGCCTGCTGAGGAGATCTTACATGCTCCTGGAAGAGGGCAAAAGGAATCACCTGCGCAGGGACTCAAGGATAATGACATTTCACTAACAGATCCAAAGAAAGAGAAAAGTCTCTTCAGCTAAAAGCTGCAAGCCCTCACTCCAGATAGGTATTTCCCTTCAAGGGGAAAATTCCTCATTTCCTCAAGGTTATAAACCTTTGCTGAAAATATTACATTACAAAAAACACCAAGAACAGATATGTTTTACTTTTAAACTAAAAGGCTCATTCATTATCCAAAGACAACAAAAGAGTTGCAGGCAGAAAAGCATGTGTTCACTACAGAAGCTATTTATAGAGCAGGCATGTTTCACCTTTTCCCTTCAGCTGCTGAAGTTCAAAATGTTTTACTGTTTTCAAACCAGCACGTGACTAGTAATTCAAGCTCTGCTGACATTTTCAATGCGCAGGGGTTTTACCTTCTGCAAAAATGCATTTAGAAAAGCAGTTGGAGCATTAAGACAATGTATCAGATGAAGCTCTTTTGCAGAGTGGTTTTGCTTCTCCTCAAACATGACAAAAATTATTAAATTATTTAACAGCCAAAAAAAAAAAAAAGGGGGGGGGGGGGGGGGGGGGCTGTGCCAAAGTGCCATCAGGAGGAAAGCATTAAGAAGTCAGTGAATTTTACAACGCTATTTTTGCCAGAATCTGTTTGACAGTGTCCGATCCATTAACTAAGAACATTGTGGGACTGTAAAGCTACCTAAATAAATAAAAATTCACATTACTACAATGTAGCATTTGCCAGCATAAGTATATATGCCTGTCATAAAAAAAATAAATACTTTAGAATAAAACAAAAAGAAACTTTGGACTGTAAGGCACTAAAGAGGAGAAGTGATAGTGGCACATGGAAAAGCACCAGCAGGTCAGCTTTTAGTTATTCAAGTCAAAAACAAATTTTGAAATTTGTTTCACCGATTCAATGGGATAAGCAAAGTTACTGCACTCAATAAGCATCTTCAATGACATCTCATAAGCTTAATTTATTTCTTCTGTCACCCGGTATTACAAAGCATCTTCCTCAATATACCCAAGGCCAAAAATGCATTTTAATAACATACACACCAAAATGAATAAAAACTATCAGAACAACAAATCATGTAAAATTATGAGATGAGGGAAGGGCATTATCCTGAGATTATATGGTGTTGTGGTTCAAGGAAACAAAACAAGAGTAAACCACAACTTCTAAATGAACTATAAATAGTAAATCTATCTAAAAATTTAGGCTGTTGGATTTTTTTTTCTCAGTAATTAAGAATTCAAAATTCTAAGATGTTCCTGTAGACACAGAAAAAAAGAGAAATTAAAGAAAAACCCTCTCATTCAAGGGGAACCACATTCATTTGTGATTCAGTCCACAATACATCAAGCTATTACTGAGTGAACTTTATCTAAAAACATAATTCTTTTTCAGTAAACTTTTTAGCTCCCTATTCAAAAAATACCAATAACATGACATCAAAACAAACATATTACCAGGTTAAAAAATAGCAGGCTATTCTTATGAACGTACAATAATAGTACTTTAACAAAATATATTAAAAATGCAAACCTGCACTGCATATGTTAAAAATGTATCAGTGTTGCCAAGAATTCCAGTGGTTAAAAAAAAAAAAAAATCACTTCAAGCTCACACTTGCAGTTGAAAGCTTTATTCAAATGCAGCCATACATCACCACTGGGTATTGTTTATACTTTACAGGAAATATAAAAAATGGCAGAACTAGATTACCTAAATACCCTAAAGCTTAAAAATCAGTGCTTTTGAATATTTTTCTGCCGTGTATCTTTTGGGAACACCACGCATGCTTCACCTACTACACACACATTATCCTAAATTAGGAAGTATGCTACCAGCTGTATTTGAAAAATAGATGTGTTCCTTAATACTGATCCACTGACCCTTTTTCCAAGTAGTTTACAAGAACCATATATACACTCCTAGTCAGTTAAATACATGAGCTGTTTTGCATTCACAGAAGAAAAGACCAGCAGATGACATTACTTATAGAGGAAAAAAAAAAAAAATGGAAGAGCTTGTTCTGGGAGCTGGAGTCTTCAGCGTGCAAGACCTATGTGGGTAACTTCCCCCTACATAACTTTACATTGGTAATCAGAATCATACCCTCTACCTTTAACAATCATTTAGATTAGCTTGCAGGCCTACCAGCTAAGATTTATTCAGCCTGCTATATTAATTGGCAAACACATAATCATTGTATAAAGTGAAAAACACCTCTACTTCATCCTGCCTACCAAACAAAGAGAAATGCTTATGGAAAGTAGTTTCCAACTATGCCCATTAGCTATTTTTTGGTAGCTTAGGTCAGTGGTTGCATTTTTTTCCCTAGACAAGCAAAAGTCTAAACCATGTTTACCTCATACAAATTTTGCCTTTTAAGAAGTGGTTTTCCTTTAAGATGGCAATGTAGTATCCTACATTCAATTCTGTCTGAACTTTGGAATGCTCAAAGAACATATCAACAACACACTTTGAAATTATTATGAAGTCAAAACTTTGCACGCCACCACTCAGCCTGAAGCTAATGTTAACAGCCTATTTATGAACCAGAGAAAACATTGATTTAAAATGGAAAATACCTACCCACAGTACCTTAAACATGCTGGTACAAAGTTAATGGTGAGTGTAAAAAAAAAGATTAATTAACAAGAGTAGCACATAAGATGTTTACTGCATGTAATGAATGCACAGAGTATAGAAGAGCTTACGTTACGAGAGCACTGGCACCTAGAACAAAATTGGCATTAACCCTGCACCCAAACACTAACAGAAGACCAACCCCAAACAACCACCCAGATTCCACAACTCCGTTTTATAAATACAGAAGCCATGATTTGATATTTTGGGATTTTTGCAAACAAGAAAGAGTGGAAGTAGCATTAAATAACTTCAGGCACACACTCCACTAACAACTTGAAAGTTCACTACTGCTGGCACACATCCAAGAACACACATGCTGTAATGGTAACAGCACTAGTGACTAGAACAGAAATATTTATTTGTCTCAACACTATGAATTCAAACAGTTGCATTTAAAATAACAAAATCTTCCAGGACTTTCTTCATCAGCCCAAATCTTCCACCAGTCTGAGACCCAAACCAGTCTGAACTGTTCAATTAATCACATTCGTTAAACAAAGGCTTCCACTAGCCCCTCAAGCCAAGCTTGATCACACCTCTGCTGCTCAAAAGCAGCCACTTCTCACTGTGGTCCAAGCAGGGGTCATGGATGACAGTGGCTGGGATACACCCATCCAGACTACTCTTCCCTAAGGAGTAGGAAAGGCTGTTCAAACAGCAAACAACACAGTAAAATGCCTCCCCCTGCCCAACAGTCATACAAGATCTGGACCATTTTAAGACAGATGTAGACTGCAGCAGCTCATGCTGTCTGGAGGTGGAGGCATTGAACAAAATGCACACCCCACGAGCGTGGCCTCAGGGGTCCCTCGAGGTTTCACGACTATCCCTGTGGTTAAACAACTTGCAACTCACCACACAGGTACCCCCATATGAACTACAGAATGACATTCTCACCAGCACTCCTCACAGCCTTGGATCACATACCTGCAAAACCTGAAAGTCGCCTGCACTCCAACTCATTAAAGATGGATATAATGAACCCCATTTAAGGTGTCTGTAGCATCAGCTTTGCGGGCAAAGCAAAAGCAGCAAAACCTTGGTGTAAGTAACAGATACGTTAAAAAAATGCTTTCTGGACAGCAGTAACATAACTCTACCTCTAGCACAGTGATGCTCAAACTGTGATGTAGGATGCTATGGCAAATGATGTTTATGCTTACAAAGCAGAAGCATAACAGAAGCAAACAAGCCTACTGAATTACAGGCTTAACATAGGGCCAAGCATTCCCTAGAAGTGTGAATGCTGACTGACTCCTGTCAGGTCAGAAAGGCTAGCAATCCATGGCTGCAGGCCATCCTATCAGGTATACAACCAAGCCTTTTTGTTGGGTTTTTGTTTGTTTGTTTTTAAAACAAACTTTGCTCCTCTATGCTCAGAGTTTAACAGCTCTTCTCTCAGTAAGACCACAAGTAAACAAAACACAAAAAGAAATCTCAATGTGAGCCTGGAAACCCTGAAGCTGATGGGTAGAAAAGTAGTTTACTGTGACACACCAGCAGCAGAAGATTATTTATGTATATATGAATTTTTCTAATAATATACCCTACAGAGATCATGTGACAGCTAACAAAAAAATCAAGACTGCCGAAAAATCATAAGCTTTGCAGAATGCAGACAAATTAACATTTTACTATGTATGACGCATGGAATACAGTAAGCCTTGAACTTTTGAGAGAGTTTTAATAGGCTATCTGAGCTGAGGCTAAACTTAACAGCTAAACTAGCTGAATCTGTGATACAGGAGCTTGCTGTGGCAAAAGTGTGAAGTAGGAGTCATCAAAATTACACTGGTGCTAAGGAGAAACTGGAAGTAAATTCAAAACTAAGGGTAAGAAAAAAGGGTAATTAAATACTCAAGAAAGCTACTAGAAGTAGAGTTACTCCAAAATAATTGAGCTTTTAACTAACCGCACTGCTCAGACCATCCAGTTAGCTTCCACTAAAATGATTATATGTGTATTGTAATAGAATATAAATGTAGACCAGCATCAGGCTCAAGTTTACATTCAACCATAACAAAGGCTGGAAACAAGAGCCTGAGACAGATTACTAATCTACATTTAAATTTTGATAAACAAATATTCACTGCTGGTGAACTTCACAGGCCCTTGTTTTTTGCAAAGGGAACAGATTGAGACAGCAGGATGTGTAAACAGTCTGCAAGGATCTGCATTCCAGGAGCATACTGAGGGTGCCCATGAAAAAGGACCGATCATGACCAGTCTTCAGAGGATCAGTGCAGAGGCATTTGTTGCTAGCTTTTGAGGAGGAATTCACTCTACTCTGGTGAGCAGAAGCTGGCACCCCTCCTGCAGTAAGCAGGCAGCAGAGACTCATGCTATAACCCAGGCTAGGTATATCCCAAGGTGACACCATTTCAGCTTTTACTGCTATTTAGTTCTCACATCACATTTGCATGGAGAAATTATGCTTACTTGCTACAGCACAAGCATAAATATCACAAATGTGAAAGTGACTGCAAATAAGGAAGAATAACAAAACAAAACTCAGATTAGACCTCCTGCTTTCATTAAAATATCCTTAAAGCAATACAACAAGAAACAGGCTGCTCTTACATTTATAAAAGTAAATATTTAGAGACTATCAGTTGTTTTAAGCAACTTAGAAGATGCCAGGCCTGTCAAACAGATACAATATGGTCATTTTTTAAAGCTACTATTTACATTCTCACTGCTAAGAGGAGAAATTTTCTGTATTACATGTCTACAGTCAAAGGTTTATATTCAGCAAAGAATCATCTGTCTCCAGCAAAAGGAAGTAATAGAAATTAAACCATGTGAGTCTGAAGAAAGCCTCCAGCAAGACCTGCTCATTTTTAAGGGAGGGAAAGAGAGGAAGAACCCAGTCTAACCAAATTTCTTTTTGTTTTGAAATTTCCTCTGCCAGTCCAACCACATCTCTGCTCTTTTCATATTCTTTATTACTGCTGTCAGGTATCCTTTGCTTATGTCACACAGGCTGTCTCAGCTTCACTTTATTTGTCTTAAGTTAGGGTTCATCTTCAACTTAATTTGTACAGTGCTTCTGTAAGGCTCCAACATTGCTCGGCTTTTACAAATACAGCATGGTTAGGAGCAGTTTTCTACAAGGCTTTTCAAAAACAAACTGAATTCAGCTAACATATGTCACAGAGAAGATAGGTGTTCATGAGAAGATAGGTGAAAGCAAGATGGAAAAAAACTTTAAAAATTACATCGTGCATAACTCATTAACACCACTTTAACATCAGGAAAAACTGCTTTCTCATCCGCTTGATAAGGGCTTGATCAAACCCCCACTGTATTTTTTAATAGGAAGTGGATGAAATCCTAAAAAGGCAACAGCAATCACCAAAATAAACTTGGAAAGAGATTTTTAAAAGATTAGAAAATTAAGCCAACGTGGCTTTACTAAGGGCAGATCATGCTTGACATATCTGGTGTCAAAGTGACAACAAAGTGACTTGACTAGTTGACATGGGGTGGGCAGTGGACATTGTCTATCTGGACTTCTTCAAGGCCTTTGATACGGTCCCCCACAGTCTCCTCCTGGAGAAATTGAGGCATTATGGCCTAGACAAGTGGTCTGTGCAGTGGGTGGGGAACTGGCTGACAGGCCACACCCAAAGGGTGGTGGTAAAGAGCTCCTTTTCCAAGTGGCAACCTGTCACAAACGGAGTCCCCCAGGGATCGATATTGGGCCCAATGTTATTCAACATCTTCATAAGTGATCTGGATAACAGGATCAAGTGTAGCCTGATGAAGTTTGTGGATGACACCAAATTCAGCGGGGAAGTAGACACTGCAGAAGGGAGAGCTGCTCTGCAGGGAGATCTGGATAGGCTGGAAGAGTGGGCCAGCAAGAACCTTATGAAGCTCAACAAGGACAAGTGTAAGGTCTTGCACCTGGGAAAACATAATCCGGGAGTGCAGCACAGACTGGGATCCACCTGGCTGGAGAGCAGCTCTGTCAAAAGGGACCTGGGGGTCCTGGTGGACAGGAAGCTCAACATGAGCGAACAGTGTGCTGCTGCGGCCAAGAAGGCCAACAGGATGCTGGGTTACGTCAAAAAGGGCATCACCAGCAGAGAGAAAGAAGTCATCATCCCGCTCTACTCGGTGCTGGTCAGGCCACACCTGCAGTACTGTGTGCAGTTCTGGTCCCCGCTATACAAAAAGGATGTGGACAGGCTGGAAGGGGTCCAGAGAAGGGCCACAAAGATGATCAAAGGACTGGGAAGCTGCCATATGAGGATAGGCTGGGAGAACTGGGTTTGTTCAGCCTTGAGAAAAGGAGGCTCAGAGGGGATCTCATCACCATGTACCAGTACTTAAGGGGCAGCTACAAAGAAGAGGGAGACTCCCTTTCTACAAGGAGTCCCATGGAGATGACAAGGGGGAATGGACACAAGTTGCTTTTGGGGAGATTCTGATTGGACACGAGAGGGAAATTTTTCACAGTGAGGACAGTCAACCATTGGAATAATCTCCCCAGGGAAGTGGTTGACTCGGCCACATTGGTTACCTTTAAGTTTCGGCTGGACAGGGTGCTGGGCCACCTTGCCTAGACTGTGCTCTTCCTAGAAAGGTTGGACTGGATGATCCCTGAGGTCCCTTCCAGCCTGTGATTCTATGATTCTGTGACTACTTCCTGAAAAGAGTGTGTCTGGATTTCCACAGCCATACTCAGTTTGGGAAAACCCTGCACAGGATGTCTGAAATACAGGCATCCTGCTGTAAAAGGTATTTAGGTCATTCCAACGAAACAAAACATGTATCTGATTTAGTAATTTAAGACTGCACTCAAACAGTTCAAGTTTAAGCTATGCAAAAGTGTTAGCCAATATAACTTTGAAATTAAACTCATCTTCAGTCAGGAAATGTTACAGTTGGCCTAAAAGAGGAAACTGCCACTCCCACTCCCATTACTAGTTATGGATTAAATAATTTTCTTTTATTTAAAAAGGGGAGGAAGAAAATAAGATATCAATGCTGCACTTGTGCCAAATGAAAAATGGCATTTATAACTCCCAGAAAGTAAGGGAGACCCTTTCTTTACGGCCATGATTCTGTTCTTCCACTTGTATACTAATTATTTACAAAGACTTAATTCTTAACTTGTAAAAGCATTTACAAAATGTTTTGGTTGCTTTAATTTTTTAACAAATGTTTGTGTATTACTGCAAGATTCAGGATGTTCACTGAACGCATTTTATTCATAATCAAAGCAGAAGTAAAAAGAGGTTTTTAAGTGTAGAAACAACAGTCACTATGTAGGACTTTGGGAGGGGCTCGGTTCATTTCGAGCGGTAAATTTTACAAGATAAATGTTTTCAGCAACTGCCTTTGGTCACCAGAGCATTACAAGAGATTCCAGCAAAAATAATGAAGTATGACGTAGTATTTCCTGACAAAGCAGCAGAGAAAAAACCACTAAAACCATACTGTTGAAAGGGTTCCAGGATGAGAGTCTGAAAACCCACCAGCATCACAAGTGAGTCACCCTTGCACGGCTGAAGCCAGCATAAGGGGAAGCATCTTTTTTCCAGCTGTCCAGGGCCAACTGCAGTGGAGCCCCAAATGCAGACTGGAATCCCAAGGAATTATTGTAATAACAATAAAAGTGTTTAAAAACATTAAAAACTGTGTGGTGCTTACTTGCTGACTGGGGCTAAACCGCAAAAGGTCATGCAACGGTCACTTATATTATACATCAGAATATCCTTGAATACTGGCACACAGCCTAAACCCACACAAGAGGACGTGTTATATGAAATCAGGTTCTTTTGGTTCACAGGTTTTCCATACTGTCGCTACACTAGATCCTAATTCACTTCTTGCTGTTCCAATGATTACTCGATGAAATCAAACCAATATATAGTAGTCATGGCTAGTGTAACCCATCCTCAAAACTGGCTGGTAAGACTTGCCATACTAGCACTCCTCCATATAGATGTGCACCACCTCTTTCCAGACACGGGATGCTGGTCAAATAGGCTTTATGTAAGAAAAATGGATTTCCAAAGGCACAGACAATTTTGAGTGTAAGTTGCTCACATATCTTTTTAGCTTTATATAACACAAATACATGCTATGTATGTTCCCTGGCCCCTTCTTGGCTTCTCTGATTTCTGGGAGCTGCACGCACAGCAAGCACTTGGAATATATAAGGGTAGGTGTGGGTGGGTGGGGGAGCCTGACGTACATTCTTCTACTAAGACAATGCTAGTACATTCAGAGCACACGGCTGTTCCTACAACAATGCAGGTAAGATTAATATGCAGTTTTCTTAAAGAGGTAATTTAGGAGCCCACCCCTTCCTCAAAAGCCACACACTAATTCTCCTTGAATAAGCAAGACACAGCATTCTTCCTTGCCAGAGCCAATAAATTCTTAGGAGTATTTACATCTAACCTGCAGCACCCAGAAGTTTAAAAAAGCTACTGTTATTCTGACTGTTAATAAAATTCTAGACAGTGTTCTAGTACATAACATGCATAGGGCTGAACAACAAAATGCAACATGGTGTATTCTTTTTTTAAAATTCATGCCTCACACCCACAAAATCAAAACTTTGCAGACAACACAGAGACAGTGAAAAGTTTGGAAAGGCAGGAGGAAGAAGGAAAAAACAGAACTGCACAATCAAGGAAGCAAAACTTCCGGAATAAATTAAAGAAAAAAATCAGCCTAAGGAAGGAGGACAAATTATACATTATACTCAATCTAATTCAGCATTCAGATTTATTAAGCAAGTTACTAGAATTCAGCATGCTGTGGTTTGGCCTCCAGAGCAGGTTTTATAGTACATAAGCTATTAGACTGAGGACCCCAACAAAAAGCATTATCTGGTAAGATATAACATTTCTGACTTTCACTGAGAAGACAAGGAACACCTTAAAACTACCTTTTGACAGAGGAAAAGGAAGCAATTACAAAACCACCATCATTTATTTAACTTTTACAGTGCACTGTGGGAAGACACAAAAACAAGCAGACAGAAGACAAAAAACCTCAAGGATGGCGAGACCTTCTGTCTACCAGCGAGCAAAGCAACTAGTTGCTGTCATGCAATGATGAGGTAACTTTCTCCGTTCCAGATCCCTGCATTCTCTTGCTATTTATTTTTGGGTTTCAGCTTCTGATAACCTATCTATACTACAACTATTAGCATTTGTGATAAGATGGTAGGTGGTATGCTTGTGGAAGTATGGTTAATACCTCGTTTTGTTAGCTTTGGTTGCCTACTAAAATAGTCAAGGATTTGGCTTGCTGATGAACATGAAACCCAACCCACAAGATCAAGCACATCGCTGACTAATTTTGTGACTCAAGGTTGTTTGTTGTTTTTACTTATCTCAAACTAGACATCAATCTTGTAGTGATACAAAATCTTCTTTTTTATGCAGGTATCATGCCTACAGGTCTATATTTTGTGAAAAGATGTTCACTGTCTATGCTCTTTACTTTTATAATCTACATAAACATAACTGGGAGAAAAAAAGGAAGACCATTCCAAGTTCCTGAAGAAAAAAACCCAGATGTTTATACAAACTCTGAAACAGATGCATGTAAAGACAGAGGGTGCCCTTTGCTGGTAGAGAGGCTGAACAGGAATCATGCCTCTAACATCAGTTTTTGAAATTATTACTAATGGTTACAGATTGTTTTCTGTCTTCGATTAAATTAAGATTAAATTCAGCACCATACTAGACTACTACAACATACTATTGTCACCTGTTTAAGTTTGTGTTGTCACAGTGCATTTAAATATCAAGACAGAGACAAGGTTACATATGAATCAGTTTTCAGTGTTGCCCAAGATACTCAGATCGGGACTTGTTACTATTCGAAGTAGTTCTCTAGATCACAATAAGAAAGGCAGGAACAGAACAGAGCTAAATTCTGAACACTGGGGTCTCATCAAAATAAACTGAAATACTTCAAAATTAGGCCCCTTACACAGAAGACTACTGATTTATTTTCTTTCTACTTTAAATGGTTCAAAAGAAATTTAAAATATCTATAAAGAATGCTCTTGGGTTTTTATCCCTGCAACAACATCCTCATCCCTTTCTGCATATCTCCCTGGCTCCCTTCTCAGTAGAGTAATTTGAAGGAAGAAGCTGGGTACTATGTCATGGTTGTCCACTTTTTAAAATTAAAATGATGACTCTGAAAAATACATCCATACCCTCTTCAGTAAAACTGGAAGGAAAAGAACTGTTTAACTAGCATCATGCTTCCAGAAGGTCAGCTATGATTTAGGTTATTTTTATCTATTGAGAAATTGTTTAAATCGGTCATTCACTATACTATGGTAGATTAGACTATGTAGCAAGGATTACTCTTCCCTACATCTGTTTTTTCCTGTTTACATAGTCAAACAGGAGGCTTCCTCCTCTGATAAGGAGTAAGACACATACTGGGAGCTGCAAACATTATCAGCCATTTCCTTAGAAATCTGCCCTTCCTCTCTGCAGTCTGAATCTCTGGACGAGTGTAACAGATGTCCATATGATACTTCCTGCCCTTCTTAAATTCTCCAAGCAAGTCTTAGAAGTTCAGATTCACAGACCTAGCTTGTTCCTAGCAAGCAATGATGACATTTTAAGGTTAAGTGGGGTCAGTTTCCTACATAAATATTTGAACATCAGACCAACTATTTTCAAAATACTCTAAAAACAAAGTAATCAACCTGGAATACCCAAAGCTTGTTGACCCTGCTTACTTAGCAAGAAAACCCTGTTCCTCAGCAAGAAAACTCCTAGTTTTCACCTCTCGCAAGACAATACCCATGAGATGTGAGAGTGCAGATTCAGTTGCTAACTGACTCTTCCAATCTGTAATATACATTAATTGTATCAAGAAGCATCCTCTCACGCTCTGATAGAGGGAAAGCATTGGCACTGAAAAGGTGAGCAATTTTCATGTATGCTTTTGCTTGTTTTTATTTCATCTATTGGTTGCACAAAAAAGCAAAAAGTAAAAAACAAAACATCCATCACCTCAGAAGAGGGACTGAAACCTACCACCACCTCACCCCTACAAGGCGCACTTCACAGGCCTGCTTGTCTATTTACAGTAATAATTCCTCAGTTTGAATACAAAGTAACAGATGATCATCCCTCTTTAAGAATTTACCCCCAAGAGCTCAGAAATGTTGCCCCTTTAAAAGCACATCTCAGCACATTCTGCTGGTCTTGGTTGTGGGAACACTCTACCCCTCCCTGTCACCCTCCAGTCTCTCATGGACTATAGAGCTGAAATTAGCTATTCATTACATGTGAAGGAGTGTCATAGAGCAGCACCCTGCTGCTAAAGACTGCTACTTTACATGGCAATTTCACAACTACAGCATCTGCTACCTTACTAATATGTATATTTAATGCTGCTGCATAATGTGCAGAATTATGTTGTTCATTGCCGGTTTGTTCAGATATTATGTCCTCTTAAGTAGCATTATTCCCTTTGAAAACATTGTACTTTTTATTAGGTCTTCTCCCTGGTGTTCTTTGTAGCAGAGCCCCAAATGAGCAGCTTATAGACTTTTCTAGACAAAAAAAACCCAGGACTCAGGGTGAGATAACCGAACGTGACAAGCTTCTGGCCTGCAACTACTAAGATAACTTAGCTTATTTCCTGGGTCTCACTCCTCAGTCTTAGTTTTACCTTGTTTTGATGCGAAGGAAAGTGGAAAGGGAATTGTATCTCAACAATTCGTGGGAAACCTATTCCAGGCTACTCTTGCCACTGGAAATGCGAACACTTGTATTACAGCAGTGGCTTTTGCAACAGATTTAATTCTTTCTACAAGAGGACACTCGAAGCAGTAATACCAAGTTCTCCTACATATAGCCATTAATCATTTTGTTCACAATAGCAAACTATATCAGAGGAAAGGAATCAAACTTTTAAACTAGAGAAACAAAGGTTTTGGAGTCAAGTGTTGGACTAGCACATTTAAGATATTTCATGTCCTTCAGGAAAGGTTTCCATATGCTCATATGCCAAATGCCTTCTTAAGACAGTGTCACTAAACCTCCCTATACCTAACTCATGGAAAACTTATGAACATGGTTATCCCAGATGACAAAATGGTTGGCCATCTAGTCTAGACAACAGTGAACACTAGCACATATGGTTCCCAGCTCAGATTTTTACTTGAATTATGTATTTTCAAGCAGCCCAAGTAAAGGTAATGAATCTACTCTGCATTACTGAAGTGAAGTCCTCTGGGAAACACTACTTTAAACCTGCTTTGGAGCAAGCAACAATCTGCTCTCTGTTGGGAGGGCAAATATAATGCAGGGCAAAGGAGATTCAAATATACTTCGCTAAAACAAGCGTTATCTCAACTAGACTTTCAGGATTATGCAAGCAGACATTCACTCTATAATTAGTTTTCAGATCATTTTGATATTAGGAAGATTTGGGGGCTATGGCAGTGTTGGGGGCAGTGTTGCTATGGCAACACTGAAGTACCCCCACAGGCTGCTTAGGAACAAAATCCCAGCCAGTCCATTCTCCTTCTTCCAAGCTACAAATCTACCAATGAGAAAGAAGTGGCAGGGACAGCCCTTGTTGGCCAGAGAGCGCCTCGATCTAGTCTTCTCTTATCTGCTATGAGCATGTGATAGTCAAATAGCCCATTGTCTTGATATGAAAGGGTGCAGAAGGCCTTCCATTCCCTCCTTTCTTTACTTACACAGCAGACAAGCTCCGCTCCTGAGGACCAAAGGACTCCGGTGGACTGGGCCTTTCTGCTCAGCCAAAACACACATGTCGGCTGCTCTGTTGAGCAACCCAAACACTGCCCTGAGAATTTTGTAAAGCAGAGCATCACAGCATTGCGTGACAGCTTACAGAAATCAGCAGGCTGAAGTAGGTTGCTCCCTGCTATGCATCACTGATCAGAGTGCAGACGGCAGATGCCGAGAGGACTATACAAGGGAGGAACTGCAGAAGGAAAGACCAACATCCCCCCCTCCTGCCGCTTACGCACATATGCGAGTGCACACAGAGTTTGCATGCAGTCAGAACAGGAAAATTGTCAGTTAATCATCTTTGTTTTGGATCTGCTCAAGACATTCTATAAAGCAACAAGAATATATTTTTTTTTGTGCTGTTATAGGAATATACGAAGTTCTCTTTAAAGCAATCAGCTATTCAAACAACACATCAATACCTCCCAAGATGAGGCAATGCTGACCCTATCAGTGAGGAAGGACTGTCACAACTATTGAAATCTATGAAGCACATGAGAGCGAGCACAGTCATTTCTCAAATTAATTATGCCAGATTCAAAACAAAACAACAAAAAAGCCCTCAAAAAACCCCAAAACATTTCTTGCATCACAGGCATATTTAACAAAGACAACCTCCTTGTAGTCCACGTGAAGAGAAACAACCTGAATACCAAAATCACGAAGCAGGACCAAGACTCTTCTAAAAAAGGCCAATATGTTTTCGTATTTTTATTCTTCTACATAAAATTCATCAGGTAGAAAATGGAACTGTTATATTCTAGTTTTGCAAGGTTAACATGCTTTTAAAATATTCCTGACAGAGATAAAACTGGTCAGAAAAAAAGAACTTTCAAGAGTAAGTATATCACAGTCCCCTCATTTTATTTTGAAAGGTGATGTTTGCTTTTTGCATGAGAGGGCAATGTAAATTCCAAACCTTCTAGACCATGAAAAACAGAAGGCAGCTGAAGAAACCACATTTTAAAGTAGGGTAATACTTCATTTCTGTAAAAAGCTGAACAGAAAAAATTGTCCAGTTGTCTAGAATATTAAAAGAAGTAACCTCTGTATTTTCTCTTCAGTCTGTCTTCCAAATAAATGAGCACTGGAAAAGCCACAAGCATTATTTCTCTTTCAGTTGAGTTTCAGTGATTTTGTTTTTAATCTAGCTGACCCTGCGACCTTACTATTTACCACATTTGGACACGTAATTTTTATATGAACTCATTTTTATAGTCAAACAAAGCGTTTCTGTGGACATTTGTAGGATCTGCTGCTGTAATGAAATGGTAGTTTAGTAAGAGAAGGAATAATTACTTTAAAGATGTACAATCTGACCAGCCCAGAAGAAATACTACTTGTAGTTATTCTTTCAGAGTTAATATTGAAATCAGGAGTAAAACTTACTGAAAACAAGCTACTTCACTTTTTTTTTTTTTTTGCTTGCTCAATTACCTGTTAAGCAAGGAAAAAGCCTTAACAAAAAGAGCTCCTAGCCTGCAGTTCTTCAGTAAGAAAACCCCTTTCTTAAAGCAGAGGAAACTTCCCTTCTTACTGTTCTTTGAGGGTAATGAAGAGACAAAAATTACTGTAGTCTCACTAAGTACCTGTGCCTCCAACAACCTAATGAAGTTTGTTTTGCTTTGTTTTCCCCAGGACTCCAAAGGCCCTGCTGTAAGGAAGCTGCTTACTCCAACTTACTCCGACACTTGGATGCTGCACACCACTGACCCAACTCCACCACCACTTCAAAGGGCAAAGAAAAACCTTCCAACACGCCAGAGGCAGTTTGCTAATGTTTGCAGCACTACAGCATTATTTATATTCATAATCCACAAAAATCATCTGCACTGGGGCGGGGGAGATCTAAGATCTATTTCTCCCTTTATTATGGATTGCAAAGGTTGTGTTGAAAGGTAGTGAAGCCACAGTGCGACAGCAGAGCTGGCTAAGCCACGGTAAGGCCTATAGCTATCCTGGATTAATGCCTGTGTGACATCCAGCCTCTCCGAACCCCAGGAGAAGGTCAGGCTGCAGTTGCCAAAAACTGCTTCCTACTGGGAGCACTCTGAAAAACAGAAGTTTGTATACAAAAGCTTGCAGGGTAAACTGACCCCCTCAGATGAGAAGGATGTCTAACACCAGCAGAAGGTGAACTCCAAACGAAGAGAGGAAAAGAGCCCACACTGCTGCTTACAGGGGAGCGAGCAGCACAACCTGTGAGTAATGTCTGCTCTAACGAAGAGCAGTGCATGAGAAACAGTCGGTCTAGACAGGATGGGGTGGGGGGGTGTCCGGCTTGTTTGCTTCAACTGTTTCACAATGCACTTAGCCCACATCAAAAGGCAGGGGGTGAGAGGGGGAGAGGCAGGCAGCCTTGCAGGAAGACCTACCCCATTTTTTAATAAAGAAAGAAGCCTGCCACCATTTATTGATGATACTTACTTCATCTTAGAAAAGGTTATTTTGCTGCTTAATAGCTGGAGGATCATATTTTCCCATAGCTGTGTCACCAGAGCTAGATCCCATTCATTATTTCCCAACAAACTTGACAGTGGCTAAGTTGATGCTAAGAGTCTTCCAGCCTCATGTAAAGCCTACTTTTAGAAACTAGGCAAAGCCACTAAGCTGGCTATTTTAATGCACCATGGTAAACAATTACCCAACAGATTAAAAATATAAAAAGAATGGAGTACTCTGGGCATCCACACCCCGCAAGAAAACGATATTCCTTCTTCCCTTAACAGCAGTTCTCCAGTCATACAGCAAGTAGCCAACTGTACCAAGTTTGAACCTTTCAGCTTGGAAGATGGAACAGAGTAAGGGTGAGGAAAGGACCTATTAGAAAAATTAAGCCTTCATGAAACCAGAAATTATTTGAAACATAGTATTTAACAGTTGTTTAAAATATGCATAACTACATTTAGAATAGTTACCCTGATTTAGAGCAGGAGCACATCTGTTTATGTGTAAGTAAATAGAGTCTGACAGCAATTTGGATCATCTATCAGAAAAAAACAACTGCAAGTTTAATAAGCATTATTTGTATTCTGCATAATAGTCTATTTGTTCTTTCAAGCCACTGCAGTGATAACGCATTTAAAGTCTTCCACTGTGTATTAAATCTAAGGTACCTAGGCAAAGCACAGCATATTCCAGTTGGATGCTTCCCAAACCATATCACTCAACTTTTTAAATATTACTGCCATCTGGCTACTAGGCTTTGTCTACCAAAACAGTAGCTGTGCACACATTTCTACAGCAGCTGTAGTCAAAAAATTTAAGTAATGCCATTTGGTTAAGTTGCAATTCACATTTAAAAAAAAAAAAGATAACACAAACTATTTTGTTAACCCAGTTACCATTGTACCTAGAAAAACTGAATATATGTAGCTTTGTGTTTTGCTTTCTTTCCCATTTCAGTGCTTTTATGTTCTTCAACACATTTCCCATCTACACTGGCACACGAAAGAAGTAACTGAAGAATGTGCGAAGAGCAAAATAAGTAGTCCTGCTTGTATTATCTGTAATTCTCTTCTGGGTAAGCACTAGTGCTATAAAAGTATGACTCGGAAATGCTGTTAGACTAGTACATCAGGTCATTCTTAGGGTGCATATCAAATACAATCCTCTCAAAGAAACCCCAAACCCAAGCTGTTTAGAGGCTGAAAGCTCTGATAAATTCCAGGGACTCTTCCCAGTGTCTGGGCCACATTAAACAAAACAAATATTTCAATTATGACTAATCTGAAACAATGCACAATGAAAGCCGGCTAAGTCTTGGGAGCAGTGGGAATATTTAAATTGGAAAAGAGCCTGTGGGGGTTTTTCCTATTCCTAATTACAGTACATTGTATTAATCAGGCCTGGAAACCACAAACCCAAGGCTCTTTGTGACCAAGTTGTCATGGCAGCACAAAACACAGCCAAGGCCTAACAGACGAAGAAGCATTTTCAGAGCTTACTATGTGTATATCTTATAGGTGTATAGGATATAGAGGAATTCCAATCTTCAAAAAAAAGCTGCAGCCTCAGAGAGCAGATAAACCTTGCTAGGATAAAAGCTAGTGATAGTGTAATTACAGCAGGTTTTTTTTAAAGTTCTGCTGTGCTTAAAACCTTGCCTAAAGCTCCATCCAGATACTTAACTCATTTCAGTATTCAAATAACCAAATATAAAAGAATCTAGCAGTTGCTTAAAATATGTATAACTAGAATTTAAATAGTTGTACCAATTTAAAGCAAAAGCACATGTGTTTGTGTGCAGGAAAATAATGTCTGACAGCAATTTGGACTAACTACCAGAATCAACTGCAAACTTAATAAGCTATGGGATAATTAACAAGTGGTGTTCGTACTTATGTGAATATGTTGAGCTATGTGCTGTTGGCCCAAGCTTTCCACCAGGAACTCTGCACAAGTGTGGTACATGCATATGCATTTCTTGTAGCAGCCACAGCTCATTCTTAGATCTGAATGAAGACTGCAGTCTGATAAAGCACCTTACAGTCCAGAACAGCTCTGCAGGCTGATTTTGCCAACACTGTAGTAGAAAAGAAGGGCCTCTTTGTTCTCATCCAGAGTCCAGAATTGTGTGTCCTACAGTTTGTTCATGTATTGATGTTTTAGAAAGAATTCAGTATTTTTGGAAGCAATAACTTGGCTTTTACTTTTGTTTCTCCTCTCTCTGGAATCAGATAACCACAGCCCCTGTGAGAAGTGATATGTTCTGGTACACTATGACTGACAAAGGTACAGCATCTGGCCAAGCTCTAGCCTGAGCTGGCTTGAGGTCTTTACACAAAGTTTCAGGCCAGAAGAGCAGCTTCCTCTTGCTAGGGATCAGAACAAAAACAAATTTTTTTTTAAAACCAAGGTGTATATACATTTGATCCACACACAATCAAAAAACCTGACACCACACAGTTGTCAGAAAATCATGCAATACACATGGGAACCAAGGAGCCTATCAAAGTAAAATACCGTCATCAAGGGATCATGAAGTGTCAGAAACGTTACCATTAGGGTTCATGTATGAACCATCTATTAGGCCAAAGAGAGAAACCGAGAAGGTAAGTATTTTCTCTTCCTGTTTCATACAAAACAGCTGTAAGAAAGTAATCTAAAAAAAAGCTAAAGGAACCACATTAGCTTTCCTCAAATATTTTCATAACATACAGTTTTTCATTCCCAGAATGAAATAAACCATAACATTAAAGATTCAAGTAACCAAATATTAATGAACAGTAATAACATGATCCTGAGATTTTTGATACTGCTTAGCTGCCAAGTGGTTGCAAATGACCAGTGCTGCCTCCTCTGATCCAGCTGGGAAACTTAAGGCAGGATAGTGCTTTAGATAAACAAAGCTAATACAGGTTACACAGCAGAACATGCCAAGCAAATCTCTGAACAGGTAAGTAATGGGAAAAATAGTGAACAATGAAAGGATGCCTTTCAGTTTCTGAAGTTTGAACAAATTCAAGAATTAGAGATTCCTTTTTTTGGAAGCAGACCAACGAGTGAGCAAGACAAAACATATAGATGAGACAAATAGACAAGGTACAAGAACTGCAACACCAGATTACTACTCTAATTCTACTTATCTTCTAGATTAAAAATTTACTACTGTGGTGCTTGCTTCAGAAACATGTCACTCTTTCAGGAGATTAATTTCAGATACTACAACTGGCAGGGAAGAATGGTATTCAAGTACTAAATCTAGTTTAACTTCTTGGAAAGAGGTAGAAAAAAGAATGTATTCCTTGTATAACAACATTAAATTTTGATATTGTCTTATATCTTCCACCCTGACCTTTTATGTGTTTCTTTTTTCTGGTAAATCTGATGATGACAGAGAGTTGGCACTGATGAACTAAGTGTTTTTTCCTATTTGTACAGCATATACTTACACACAGTTCCAGTCTTAGTGAAATCCCCAAGAGCTAGAAAAAGATTTATATTTAGTTTTTTAAATCTGACCTCCAAGGTATATACAGCAATCTAAACACTTAAATGAAAGGTTTCAAGAAGTGGTTTTATTCCTCTCCTCTCCCCTTCCCCCCTTCAACTCTCCAGTTTTGTGACAAGAAGAAACCTCCTTTTAATCCTCTCCTCAGCTTCTGACCCAAACCTAACTGCTTTTCCAGGGCTAAGTAATACCAGCTGGGGTAGGCATGGATGAAAGCATTATTCACTTGCCCTGGGCTTCACGAGCTGAAGTCTATGGTCCAATTTGCACAGGTTGTCTAGATTCCATCACCATCTCTCCAATGATGCATACACATCTAAACTCAAACGTAGCACAGGCCAAAGTTTAATTTAATGTTGTTGAGAAGAGGGAGGCAGAATTGTTTTGAAATTCTCCCTGAAAAGCAGCCTGTTGTATTAGAACAAAGCAGCTTGTTTCTATCGTTCCTTTGTTTGACAAGTTTGGGCTGGTTAGAAAGGTCATTTATGCCTCAAAGCATCAAATTAACATTTGAGGACATGAATTTTAAAAATGGCTATTTGCTTCTGTTCTCTGAATTGCTAATGATTTTTTCTTTAAAAAAAAGAAAAGAAAAAAAAGAAAAGAAAAAAAGAAAGAGACATAGTCAGACCCCAAAAGGAAAAAGAGACTTTTCCTCAGGCAAACTAGGCATTGATTTTATGTCCATGTCAGCACAAGCTGACTATATCTTAATTAAACCTCACAGATTAAGCAGATAGTTGAAATGGTGTCAGACAAAAATATTGTTTAATTACTGAAGAAATACTTTTTGGCATCTCATATACAACTTTCTCCCTCCCCTCCACATAGACAAGCTCCAATATCCACAATGTGAAATCTCCACAAACAGCAACAGCTTCGAAGCATGATTTGCACTAACTTGCAATCATCAGCACAATACTGTTCATCTTGCTAGTCAAACTACATCTCTACTCATAATACAAATACAATTAATAGTAAGTTTTGGGTTTTTTAAAAGAAATAAACTAAGCCTATTTGCTTTTAAACTAGATAAGGGCCAGGTTCTCTGACATAAGGCCTTCCACTCCCCACCTCTGAAAGCACTTGTGGTTTTCATCAACCCTTCACAACTAGCATCAGCTAAATTAAGAATTGCATTTCTGTGAAAACCTTACCAGCTTACAAAACATTTGCAAAACCACAAAATTCTTCAAAACCAACCAAGCTGAACTCAAATTATCCCAAAACAGGTGCAGTCTGAGCAAAAGCTCATACCTGGTCATTTGCTTTCTCCAGCTCTCCAAAAGCTGTTTGGCTGTGTTGCATTCATTCCATACACACACACCCCCAGTAGATGGAAGCCAGAAGATGAACTGCAGATAATGTTCCCTGCCCCACGAAGGTCTTGCTGGCTAAAGAGACAGTAATTTTAGGCAGTAATTCCTAAACAACAGCACCACCAGCTCAACTCGAGCAGCCTGCACAACAGTGGCTGACAAAGCCAGTGCCAACTAAGTTGTTTCAAAGAGGTGTGGCAGCAGAAGGACCCCAAGGTAGCACACACACAAGATGTTTATATTGGCAACCTCCCCGGGAATCATCTCCACTTGTTGAAAAGAATCATGCAGAATTCACCAGGGATTGGTTTTTAATGCTCCATTCGACAGAAAATTTTTATTTATGGAGAACAAGTCACATTCACTGTAAAAACTTTCAAGAATTGTCCAAACCTTTCAGCCATAAAGAATCACCTCCTATCTGCTCTTTCAGTCAGAACCCTTTCAGACTCAGCACCGCTGACAGCTCAGATATCTATTACCAAATATAACAATTCACTTCCAGCCAGGACAAGACTCACAGAAACTCAGACACTTCACAGTATCTTAAACAGACACTGCTCACCTGAAAATCAACTAGATTGTATACACTGTGACAGAGTAATCTGTAGCAACAAAAACACTGCCTAGATGTTGCTAGGCACCAGTTCATAGTAAGTACAATTGTAAACTGCTAGTACAAAACAGCTGTTGTTTTGAAGGCAGCAAAAAATTTCAGACAACAGAGCCTTACACAGGCAAGCAAAGTCAAAATTTTCTTCATGTTTCCACCTGTTGATGTGAAAAGTATCTCATTGCTTTATGCCAAAACAAGGAAAAGAGCAGTGAGAAAAAAACAACCTGCATAAATCTGCTTATAAAAATGCTGTTTTGTCACTTTCCTGTAATTGTTATTTCTGTTATTTGTTGAAACAGCAATGCACGGAAAAGAAATAGTATTAGTACAGAGCTACCCACAGAAGTTACTTCCGAACACAGACGTTCCAAACACATTATCAATTTTGCAGCTAGTAAGGTTTTAGTAAACCACATAATTTCATACAGGCAGGAGCAACTATGTCAAAACTTGAGAATCCTTCCACTTATTCTTTTTAATTTCAGTTAGCTTTACAAAATGTTGATAATACAGGTCTGTGCAGCAACTATCACTTCAAAGAGCATATTTCAAAATAAGTTCAAGAGAAAAGGTTTCCAAAATTTCATTAAGTTGGCCAAAACCAAGACTGTACTCTTCAAGTCTGCTCCCACAGAGAGAACAAATCTCAAGACCCAGGAGAAATGCAGACAACACTGTCTCAATGTACTATTACAGTACCTCTGAGACATAAGTACCACACTGTGTTACAAGAATTTGTCAGCTAGTACAAAAGAACGCCGTAATACAATTCAAGGCTAGAACAAGGTTATAACATGTTTCATCGAAAATAATCATCCATAATCAGCCATCAGAAGCAGCTAACAAAGAGGACAAAATCTCTTTATCTAACTGAGCAGGATCCAGCTTTTGCTAACTCTGGGCCTCCTACTAGCACAGGCCAGCCACAGCCAAACCACACCAACTGCTGCCTTGCTTTCAGTATGTAGACATACACTCAGCACAATGAGCCGTGCCATTAGCATCCTAAAGTTAATAAAATGCAGTTTATATTTTGCAGAATAAGGTAAGAGTGAAACACGACCAAATAAAAAAACTGAAATTCAAATAAAGACAGAGGATTCAAATCAAGGTTCAAATAAAAAAGATACAAGAGTTCAAAGTCATCAAAAAACTTTCTACAGGAACTGAAAAGACATATTAGAAGTTTAAGAGAAGACTCCATTTGCTCGTTTAGCTACAGTCCCCTGTGGATACAGTTATTTTACTGTTATGGGAAGTATTAAGAGAAAAATTTAAATAACTGTAACATCAGTCAGGCCAGCCACCCACAGACAAGTCTACACTGTGCAGAAGTGCTCTCTGAGCCATGGATTGCATTTGTTGTGGGGTTCCCACACACATCAAGATTCAGTTCCTCCTCGCTGCTGCTCAGCTGAGACTCCTGCAGCCCCCCAGGATCTTCTGGCAAAGGGCACCAATTACACTGTCACTATGGCTCACATCCTGGTGTAGGGACAATATGGGATGCCAGGTAGACAGGCTTGAAGCAAAAGCTGCCAAGTGTCTGGGGAAGGAGAGATGGAAAAGGAAGTGATATGCAGCAAATGGGATGGGACAGAAAGGTTGTTTATTTGTCACCCCTACTGTGTCCAAATCCCACCAAGGCAAGCATCAAGCCAGAGAGATTTTCATTCTCCTGATTCACCAAACCAGAGGGGAGAGAGAATAAAAAAAAAAAAAAAATCTACAAACTAAGAACAAAAAAACTCTACCTTTTTAAAGCTAGAGGGGCATTTCCATCCCCACCCCATGAAAATTAAGAAACAGCTCCAAAACAAAGCCATTTTTGTGCCATGGCACGTTAAAAAAGGGGCAAAGGGAGACACTGGTAAACTTTCACATTCACCTTCTGCAGAGAGTTCTACTCAGAATCACTAGAAATGTCTTCTGCTGCATTTAAAAACAAGTTATTTTTGGCACTCATAATACTTGGGAAACTAGTTCTGTTGAGTGTTATTTTCTTACCTAATCAAATAGCTGCCTAATTTATTATTCCCAATTTATCCACCAGCTGTGAGAGTGCTCTGCTCTCAGCTCTCCGGCTGCAGAAGTTCACCAGATGGGCAGTCCCCAAAGATAGACCTAGTGGGGGAAAGGAGGAGAAGAAAAAGTGGTGTCTTAATCACAGCCCTTTCTAAAGTAGTTTCTGTAGAAGCTGTATGTGAAGTTCCCTTTTAGTTAAAGCCTCAAGAAAATAAGTGAGGCATGGAGATGTTATGTTTCCAATTTCTTTAGTTGTTAAAACTCAAGGCAAGGATGCAAATTTAGCTTAAGTATCCCCTTCCCCAAATAGCTGGTGCAGGAAAAAACCCAACATGGCACTTAAATACAGTTAGGGAAAGGAGGGTCACCTAGGGAAAGCAGCTGGTACACATATGGTATTTATCAGGAGTTCGATCTCTCTTGCTCTCTGCCCATTAACAGAGGGACACAACACCTGTAATTGCAAAGGGATTGCTACTATTTGATTTAGCTTTTTTTAGCAGCATTGTGGTGCTTCTGCACACTTAACACTGACATTATACTGAATTGCTTAATACTACAACAGTACACATGGATAAGACATGTACAAGACAGGACCATCAGCCAGTAGAGCACAAAGGAAAAACAATGTGACATTTGGGTACTGGTACTGCAGCACTGCTCTATAGTTCTGTTCTTTTCAAAATTGCAGTAAATGCTATGCTGCACAGGATTTCTTAGTGGATACATTACTGGGTATGTTTTCCTTCAGTTTATAGGGGAAGCGCCTCTCTCTTTCCGAACTGCTTCTAGGTTTCTTTCATTATGGGTCACGATGTTGAGGGACTGCGAGGTAGAAGATCAAGGAGCACTGCACCTTGAAAAACCAGGCTACGAAAAAGAGAACTGAAACAGCAAATACGAGGAACGCTATCTACCATAACAACAATGAAAACCAACTATGGAACCAAGACCACTTCTGCCATGTTAATTTATAGATTTAAAAAAAAGTAAATGCACGCTTACATTTTAGTAAAATCCAAAAACCTGAAGATTAATCCATCTGCACGTGTCAAACTAAACCTCTGACGGTGACTTTTAGAAGTAATATGTTAAGCTTTATGCAGTATCTATTCTTTGTGGAAAGGCAGAACTTCCATGAGACCCCTCCTGTCTCAAACCCAGTACATGCAATTTCTGTTGAATACACAGCAATATTTAGGAAGCTTGAAAGTTCCAAACTCCTGTTTTGTATGGTCTATGCTGCATTTAACTAGACTTAGTCATTTTATAGCTCAAGAGGAAATCCCAAATTGGAATGAGAGGTGTAAAACTAGTCTGATTCACAGGGGCAACCCAGAGGCTTCCTTGCAGTCACACTACTGTATTACTACTGCTTGGATGCCCCAGACAGAACTTGAGGCACCACTGTGGTATGCATTGTCCAGCAGAAGTCATGAAATTTAATAATAATCTCCAACAGACAAGACAGGAAAAGGACAGTGGAGAAAGCAACACACACAGAGTGACTCACCCAGAGTCATGCAGCACCTCAGTGGCACAGAAGAAATTCACTACTTCTGACTCCTAAAGCCCCAACAACCAACTAGCTTATGTCTCAAACAAATTTTAAAAGGTGTTTTCCATACTAGTACATCTGGTCTTTTTTGGCTCCACTTACGACTTGGCCCCAATACCATCTGACAATGAATTTCATGAACTAGTCCTGCCTTGCACAAACAAGTTTTTCTTTTCAACAGTTTCAAAATTTGTTATCTCCAGTCTGCTGACTGTTCTCTCATTTGTCATCTTTAGTATGAGGAACAGGTAACTATTCAGATGCCACCTACATCTGCAATGTCATTCACAGGACAGGATGTGGGAGAGCAAAAAGAAATGGGCTTCTCTTGAGGGTTTATTTTCCATCTCTCTCCTCCTTCATAGATCTATTAGTGTGTTCCATCATGTATTTATATTTAAACTCCGAATAGAGTCCTGCAACCTCTATCTCTAATTTACAACAGGATTACACTATGGTATGCAAAACTTAGTGACAAGTGCACACTGACCTGTGATAAGAAACACTGCCCCAGAAGCTTTGCAGATTACTAGTGAAGACTAGAAGCACCAAGACTGGTTATAGGAAGAGGAAAGGAAGCCCCAAAAACCTGAATTAAAGAAGCCAAGGAAGCAGCTTCAAAGAAGCTGCCTGGACCTGCTTAGCAAGTATCCAGGCAGCCCAGAAGCCTCTGCAGTCAACAGTTCTCCCAAAATCCTTTAAAAACAAAAACAAAAACCATTTAACTAGTGCTCCATTTACCTATATGGCTGATAGTGAAGCATGCCTTCTGTCACTCTTCTGCAGCCTGCATATTTTCCAGGCACAATCATTCTTTGTATTTGTTTCAAAACAATCCAGAACCATAGATCTGTACTGAATGTGATTATAAAGCTGAAGAGAACATCACCCAGAAGGCAATCAGATCCAAAACCAGACTAATTTTATTAATTTTTAACTGAAAGCTTAACCCCTTGCCACCCTCAAAATACTTCTCTACATGTTTTCCTCTAATTTAAGAAAAAGGGGGCAGTCACGGCACCAGGCTGTCCTTACTGCTACAGAGGCAGGGGAAGGCACGCTGACGGTGGAAGACACACGCCACCTCCCAGAATCCTCCAGCCCTGAAACCTGGAAAGCGAGCGCTTAGTTTTTTGCACTCTCTTCACGAGCTCATCTGCAGCACTGAAAGCTAAATACAAAAGCAGAACTCGCGCCGTTGAGGGGGCGTGGGGGGTGCAGGACACATTTTTTCGGCGAAATGGCAACTTCGCCTTTACATCGGAGGCCCTGGTCTGACTGAGCAAGAGGAAGAAGGGGGTGGAAGGGGCGGGGAGGCCGCCGGCGCGCGGCGGGGGAGGGGATGCGAGAGGCGCGGGCGTTCCGGGGAGCGGAGGGGAGTGCGAGGGAGGCGGGGCGGGGCGGGGCGGGGCGGCCGGCCTCCCCCCGCTGCCGCCGCCGCCGGCCCGCCTGTCCCTCAGCTGAACCGCCCGCCCTGACGTCAGCTGGCGGCGGCGGCGGCATTCCTCAACAGTGCAGACAAACCCACTGGTGGGAAGCTTAGAAAGCCCTCAGCTGTAGTGAAGAAAGCAAAGGCTTGGCCGGGAGCCAGACTACTGAGCTCAGCATTTTGTAATGCACTTCCTTTTTACTTAACAGCTTGCATAATGCCTCGGCCCCTTCCACCTTTAACCCCTTATTCACCCACATCCCGAAATCGGGCTTACGGCTGCGGCCCTTTCTCACCGGCCGGCAACACCAGAAAACAAACGGTGAGGCTGCAGGGACCAGGGAGTCGCTCTCACGTTTACTCCTCAAAAATCCTGTGTCGGGAAAAGAGAAACGCACCTCAAGAACTGCAAAGCAGGTGCAGGTTGCGCAGTCACTTTCACAGCACGATCATCACCTTGATTTCCTCTAGTTCTACCCAAGTCCACGTGTTGACAGTCAGGCACAGAGACCGTGTTCACAGCAGCTCTGCTTTTAGTCAGATTTTCATGTATGGTACTTATACATAAATCCTGAGGTGCCACTGGTCAGACTGATCCACGCGAGCAGAGAAAGGAGCAGGCTGCCACAAGGTACGGCACTGGGGCTGGCTGCAGGGCCCAGGGTGAGCTCCAGAAGTTGCTGCCCTTCTCACACTGAGCTGGTCATCTGAGTTCAGAAAAGACTCAAAACAAGCAGATCTAAAACCAGAGGTGGGGAAGGAATCTAAGTATAGCTGTGGGAACAGCCTGCTACATCTGCTATGCAAATTATTTCAAATAACATCTACAAATCTGAAGAAAATGAAGGAAGCTTTCTGAAGGTCACGTAACCTTAGTTTCCACATTTCATTCACACAGCCCTGCTTTTTTTGAGACCGCACAGCTCCTATTTTAAAGCTGTGAAGACAGCACAGTGTAGTAAATTCCCTCCCACCACCCCACCCACACTGCTTTGTGACTCTCTGAAGAAGACGACCCATTTTCAGACTTCCTCACCCAGATAGTAGCTGCATTACAGCCATGGAACTGTTGCTGCCCAAACTCTCCCCCTCCGAACAGACACCTGTCTTTTGCAACTAATATCAAGAATAATGACCAGCATCAAAGAAAGCTTCACGATCCCTGAACCTCTTTTTCAAAAAAAGTTTTAAGAGTGAAGTTAAACACAAGAGCTCAAACTAGTTTAACGCTGTCAAGTGCAAGTATCACCAACAGCATGCAACAAATTCCCAGATAAAGCGTGCACACAGTCTGCCATTTTGTAATGTTCTCTCATCACAGATCCCCATTCTACAGCAAATATAGTTCTGGTTTTCTAAGCACATGCCATACAAAAACACTCTTCTAGAACACAGAGTTTATGCCCTTTTAGGTGAACATCTACCCAGTACAAACTGCCTCACCCAACAGGAGGCACTAATTTGAAAACAGTGGTCACCCTAAGAAATATTGGTAAAAAGTTATTTGATTTTTGACTAGCAGCATCACCTCAGTACCACAGCATTAGATATGGCAAACCTGAACCAAATAGTCTAAGAAATGTCATAGTAAAATTAGAAATAATGTTTAAATTCAGCTTGCAAGTAGATCGCTCAAAGTGTGCCATCACAGAAAATTCTTTACAAAAAGCAGGAAAGCATTTTGCCGATGTTTAGTTTTGATCAGCTGTTTCCAGATCCCCACTACCATTTAAAACACAAGTAATCAGATTCCTGTGACCATGTCAGATGACCCTAGTCGGAAGAACTTCCTGAAGAGGGACACGTGCAGTGTTGACAAGGACTCAGAAGTTACCTTTAAATGACAAATTAGATTTCCTAAAATGGATGTTTATGTTTTTATGATTAAAACAAGTTCTGTTTTTTAAAGTTCCCCACTTAAAAAAGAAAATAAACCAGAAAGATAGCCATCTCACCTAGCATTCCTCAGAAGAGGACATTGCTCAGGACAGTTAAAGCAAAACAAAAGCTTTGACTTTTGAACTGTAATTTTTTCACACTAGTTTTTAATTTGAAAGAGATCATAGTATCAACCTCTGCTCCTAAACTGAGTGAGCAGGTAGGGTGGGAGAAAAATGGATGCCTCTTGCCTCACAGTCCCTCCATGCCACCTATGCAGCCTGAAGCATGGTTTCCAGGAAAATCCCTTTTCCAGTCTTCTGTAACCACCACTCTGAGGGAAGCGTAGAAGCTCCAGCTGTCAAAACTCTCCACAGCTGAAGCTTTACAATGTTTAAGACTGCAACAAATGTGGCATGTACAATTTTAACTGATAGCATGAAGGATTTCAAATATTAACTCATATCTACCATTTCTATAACCTCTTTTACATTAAGTTTTATAAATCTTGCACAGATTTCATTGTGGTAGCAAGCTGGACAAGTTGAAGAGTTTACTACAACAAGTGAAAGCATTTTATCTGAATGCATAACTGATGCCAGTATCTAAATGCATGGAATGAATCAGTTCAATGCCTTCAAAGCACCAGGGTGCTTATTTGAATAAAAGTTCCCCATAGCTACCATAACCGCCACAACATACATATTTTAAGGCAAGATTTTATCAGCATATACAGCAACACAAAAATGCAACACAAGTGCACTAGGGGATGACTTAGTACTTGCTGTGGGGGCCATAACTTTTAGTTTTCTTGACTTAAAAAATTGGTCTCTGCTTTAAACATGTGAGCTCTGTATTTCTTTTACATTTAATTGAGTTGGAAAGGATCTGTTGCTATATCTGATCTATTCTATCACTGCAGTGTACGATTCACAGATTTATAAAGACATTAATGTTCCTGAAATACTCCCAACAATGCCAATTCCAAAACTGACTGAAATGTTCCACCAAGTAACTGACATTAGCATTAAAGGGATTTCAGTTATTGAGCTTCCACCTTCCGAGTTTTAGGTTTTCATTTGTGGTATTTGCGTCAACTATTAAAAATAGCTCCCCATGAGCCTGCCAGTTTCTTCTGTTCCAGTAATGCCCCTAAATCACCTTTTCTGAGAGAACACAAGTTGAGAAACATTTAGTATATCTCCTTTTCAGATACTACAGAGAATTACAAAATTGAAATTAATAGTTAGTTTCAGATGTAGAAGTGGACAGACATTTTAAATCTAAATTTAACTTTCTGCCATGTTTATAACACCTCCTCAGGGCAACCCCAGGTAGCTCTCATTGAGAACAATGTCGTTTGGGTGGTGTTTACCATATCACCACTGCAATTATCTCAGTAGTCCTCAAATGAAAAAAGGTCATCAGCACAGAAGCCAACCACATCATGTGCTCTTTCTGGCTCCTCTCCGGGATTTGAAAACACGAAAATGACTGATGGTCTACAGGCCATTAAGATCCTAGCACGTTTAGTATCATCTATAGCTTACCATTTGAAAAAGCCTTTGGATTGTTTTTAAGCTTTTCTTTTTAGCTGCAGAGGACAGTTTGAAAACTGCAAACCCCTAAAGTGTTACAAGAGGCAAATAAGGACAGAATTTCAAAATTATCTCCTAGGGGGTTTTATTGTTATTTTTTGAGCCTTTTGATTTCAGAAGAAGTTAATAATGATTTTGAACACTTCAGTTGACAATTACGCAACACCATAATTATGTACCTCTTTAGCCTGTGAAACCACACATTCATATCTTTGTTCTCATTCACTCTTCCCTTTTTTTTTGCTACACCCTTTTGCATCATAATTTAAGAATAAACTTTTCAGAGCTAGGACTGACTGAGTTTACATGAGTTTACACAGGATCTTTCACAAACTGGGCAAAATAAACACTGCACAGTAGAGTACAGGTGGGTAAAGACAGAGGTGACAGGGAAGTACTGGAGTGGCAGTGTACACAAGCTCTGCAGAAATCCTTCAGTCATTTACACACATCTCTACCAAATCAACCAAAGATAATGACTTCATAAACACTAACCAAATCATTCATTCTTTGTAAGGTGGGTAAGTATGAATAAAAAGGGTTCTAAACATTAATAGTACAAAAGAGAAAATCAAGACGAAAAGCAGTTCTAACACATGAACAAGGAAGTGAAGGGAAGCAAAAGGACAATTCAGCATAAAGATCATAGAGTTAAAATTTGCATTTCAAGAGAAAAGCTAAGGTGGCTCTTACAACCAATAAGCATCTTTATTTTTATATGCAGTTAAACATAAATTACTAGCCTTGCAACTATTTTTAAGGACAAACTCCAGTACTGAACGGCACCCTTTTTGAAGTTGGCAACTCTTCACAAGCTCTATTTAAGAACAAACTAAACTCTTATACTTCAGTTATGCAGATTAAGACATGGTTTTCTCCTGTGAGCTCTGCCCTTTCAAAAGATCTCGTTCTTGGTCATCTCTGCAAATCCATATTGCATTTGTAAGAGGCCTAAAAAAGGGGATATTCAAATGACCTTACCTTGTCCCTTACCTACCTTTAAATTTTGTATACTGCAATGGATAGTTAAGTGCACAGATACTGAGTGATTTCAAGCAACTGTTACTACCTTGCATTATGGTGTACCAATGAAGCTTCGAGCATCGGGCTATTCCATAAACTCTACGGCAAACACCTAAGGAATGACAGACGCTGCAGAGGAAACAATTCTCCTTCCATTTTCTCAGCCAACCTGGATATATTTTAGGAAGCAGGGCAGCATACATTCATTTTTTTAACCAGCTAAGACAGGAATAGGAAGAAGCTTGCCCACTGAGGCTGACATGCAGAACTACATCAGATAAACCAAAACCTTGAAACAGCCACCTGGGGGAAAGGGACACTTTGCTGTCAGCTATTTTTCTTCCTCCTCAGTTTGGATGGCAGGGGATGGTCATTGTTTCCTCCTTCCATCTTATATTTTTGGAAAAACTTCTTCAGCAGCCAGGCCTAATATAATTTAAGAGCTGGCTAGGAGAAACTAGATAAGCCAGATACAAAGGGGACTCCCCACTCCTCCTTGGACAAAGATTTGCTGCCTTAGCATAAGTACAGATTAGAAGAAAGAAGGTAATAAAGTATTCCATTAATGTCTTATGATTAGAATTGGGAAATCCATAGTGCCTCAGGCTAACATACCTACATGGATGACCTCATCTCTGTTACTTTCAGCATTAGGGAAGCAGCAGAAGCTGCAGAAGACTGCACCAGCCGCTGACACTCATTTTTGCCCCGTCTTCTCAAGTTTCACCAAAACTCTTCTCTGTGGTCTTTTGCCCTGAACTGAATCTAGGATCCAGCTAGGAAAATAATAATAATAGACTATCTTTCACTGGGTAAGTTCCCTGACCCACATCACCACACCAGGCCACACACAAAACGAAAACGCCACTTCTTCTAGCACAAGGAAAGTAGTAGGGTAAAGACAGAAAGAAGCTGCTGAAAGAAACTACAGCTCGTATTGACATTGCAAGAAATGTATGTAAAACCACAGCCTAAATCATACTTCAGTATGTATTGAGTTCCCCCACTGGCCACAGTACATGGTAAAATGTACTTGCAAACATTTAACCGGTTTTAGGAATTATTTTAATAGGTTTTTACTAGTTTAAAATGTAAATTTCAAAGTAAAACCGGCTAAACCAAAAATACAACAGCTTCCACACAGAGACAGTAGGTAAAAAACAGACATCGGTAACATCTGTTCTCACCCCACTGCACTTTCAAACTGTAAAAAAAAACAGAACCTACATGTCAATTAAGTTGCTGACCTGACACAAAAACACTGGTCCCTGAACTTTTTTGTTCTCACCACTACTTTACCTAACAAGCCACCACAACGTACACACTCACAAAGCAGTCTGGAACTTTCACAAGCACCCTGAATACACAAAACTGTACCCCATGCAATTTCAAGTAAAAGTCACTAATTTCCAACCTCTGTGTTTCATTATGACATGGTTCAGAGTATATATTGCTAGTTACACTCTTTCAGAACAGTTTTGCAAACCTCCAGCAAAAGTTAAACCTGCTTTCTTGAAATATCAAGCCCCTACAAGAAGAGGCATGAACCCTGTTATACAACATGCTGGAGTTTACTATGGCATCTTCCAGCCCTTACAGAGCGCTGTACTAGTTCAAACTGCAAACTCCCTTCTATTTTTGGCCTATAATATAGCATTCATAATAAAATGCAACAATCTGCAAGGAAGCACCATTAGCTAATTAGAACTGCAATTTTAGCAACTGAGTGTCATCACAGGGTTCAAACAAAACGTAAAGATACGCTGGCAGTATATTAGGATGCTCCAGCAGTACAGTCCTTACAATGGTGTATCGGACAACAGAAATCATCATACACAGAAGGAACTTCAGATACTTAAAATACAGCTCATAAGCTGCTAGCCAATTTTCTGTTCAAAACAGACCATTCCGAGGAATCACCCCTTCTTATTGACGTTTTAATGGATTAGAAAAAATTGGAAACATTCCTGCCTTACACTACCACAGAAAAGCCAGTTGTTAAAACTGTGGTATTGCTGAGACAAAACAAAATAAAAGGAACAAACAGGATTGCCAAGTGCATTGAAACATTGCAGTGTAACTGCTACAGGGCAATGCATAAGTGCCTCAAAGCTACCCTAACAAATGCCAAAAACGTGGGTAACATCATACTTACTATCCAAGAAAACCTACCATTACAGGAAAAAACACACTAGTATAATGCCAAACTTGCATGATGTTTAAACATCATAGCAACAACACCACCTACAGCGGTAATGTTCAGAGTTAATAATAAAGCCTCCAGGTTCTAATTCTATTTACAGAATGCTTGGGGGGTACCATTAATTTGTATCCTGGTGCATTAAAAGATTTTTGTCCCCACGTTAAGGATAGGATGTAAAAAAAAGGAAGAACTGTCCTAGCCTACGACAACAGTACTGAGGTCCCAGGGGGTTTGATCCAGACTGCCTTTGTAAAGGGGCAGTCTCTCTGAGATAAGGGTGAAGGTCAAAGCAGATTAGCAGCCACCTAACCTCTTAGCAGCCTCCTGGAAACTTCTCAACAGACAAAACAACAGAAACTGCCTTTGCAAAATTGAGACGTAGAAAGCAACCCAACCTGCGTAAGTCGTCATCTCCAAAGATCTTCAGGGAATAAAATGGCCCCCATGGAGTACCTGTGTCCTGTTTTCAGCTGGGGTAAAACTAATTTTCTTCCTAGTAGCTGGTACAGTGCTGTGTTTTGGATTTAGTATGAGAATAACATTGTTAACACACATATTTTAGTTGTTCCTAAGTACTGGTTACACTAGTCAAGGACTTTTCAGCTTCCAGTGCTCAGACAGGAGCACAACAAGCTGGGAGGGAGCATAACCAGATGTCAGGGTTTAACCCCAGCCAGGAACTAAGCCCACATAGCCACTTGCTCACTTTTCACCCCCCTCCCCCCCCAGTGGGATGGGGGAGAGAACTGCAAGAGTAGAAGTGAGAAAATTCATGGGTTGAGACAAGAACAGTTTAATAATTGAAGTAAAATAATAGTAGTAGGAATAATAATAATAATAGCAATCTACAAAGCAAGTGATGCACAATACAGTTGCTCACCACCCGCTGACTGATGACCAGCGCATCCCTGAGCAATGACCACTGTCCCCTGGCCAACTCCTCTCAGCTTATACACTGAGCATGATGTTGTATGATATGGAATATCCCTTTGGTCAGTTTGGATCAGCTGTCTTGGTGGTTGTGCACCCTCCCAGCTTCCTGTGCACCCAGCAGAGCACGGGAGGCTGGAAGAGTCCTTGACTAGTGTAAGCAGTACTTAACAACAACTAAAACATCAGTGAATTATCAATACTGTTCTCGTACTAAATCCAAAACACAGCACTGTACCAGCTACTAGGAAGAAAATTAACTTCACCCCAGCCAAAACCAGGACACCAGCACAGCTGACCCAAGCTGGCCAAAGGGATATTCCATACCATTCTGACCCGCTTCCTCAGAATGGCCAACTTTGTTGGAGAAAAGCCTCCTAAGTTTTAACACAAAGAACTTAGGAACAATGAAATACAAACAACATTTACACAGAATTTTCTTCTTGTTGCTCCTAGACCACTGTATTTCTCAAGGACTAAGTCACAATCGAAATTCACTACTTCAAACCCTTTTATTTCATTGCTGTTACTTCAGGGGATGCAACTTTAAAAAATGATAGCAGCTTTTCAAGTCTTTTAATTAGGTGGTGGTGGTGACCTCAGATTTTATCTGAAAACCTGATACCGCACTTAGTCACCATGCAAGGGCGTAAATTACAACACGTAAGCCAAAGCTATGCCAAAACTTCTACTGAGAATTCACTCCATGTCTCATGTTCGTAGGAAGCTGTCTTTTTATGGAAGGGACAGCCTTTGTAATTAGTATAGAAGGTGAAGACATGAATGGTTTACAGGTGAAACCAAAGTATTTAACTAACTGCTGTCACAGATTTGGTTGCAGCAACACCCACTTCTGAGCTAGAAAATACTTTTCTAAGTTCTCCTTCCAGGACGGTGCTGGCCAGAACAAGTGTCACTTCCCTTTCTGTCAAATGAAATGGGCTAGGTAAAAATCTACTGATGTACTTGCAAGCCAATTTCTCCTGTTGCTTCACTGGCCCTGCACAGAATGAGAGAACAGGAGAGAAAATGACTTAATTAAAATAATTTTAAACAACATGCAAGGCAAAGTTTTAGTGTGGATGGGACTGGTGAAATGAATACTTTGCTAAACGTGTCCACGGCATGGAGGCAACGTGAATGAGCAAAGCTCACTTGTCACTAATGTAATAATTACGAGTCCTCTGGCTGTACTTGAGATACTTCCCTGGGTCTGGCATGATCATGAACATTTTAGATTTTTAACTAGTCACTTATGTTCAGTGATCCATTACACAATACACAAACTCATATTTAATTACCATGAAATATTCTGTATTACATTCAAGCTTAACTCCATGACTTTTTCTGTAACTTAGATTTTTATATCCTCTTAAAAGCAACAGTAGTATTTCTGCAACGTATTCTAAACAAAACACTAAGTCAGCCGTATAATCTCTACCATGACCTTTTCCTGCATGTTTATCTCCACCTACTGCAAGGTGTCCTCAAGAGTATGTAGGAAGGCTACAGCTTTACAGATTTCAGGTCAGCTTAGGTCCACCTAAATGAATACACCCAACAAGAAGTGAGTATTTGACAGTTAGGTTGCGGCTATGACTTCATCCTTACACATCCAGAGGTAATGGCTGAAAATGCTTGAGGTTTTCCACCAAGTGTTCAAAGATGTAATCAGATCTTCACCGTGGGGGTAAAAAGAAAAGGGAAGGAGTAGGAAATTTTGCCTACAATCCCCCAGAGGAACACCATTTTAGAACATGAGAATTTGCAAAGGAAAAAAATATTAGAATACTACTGAGATGGGGTCAAGCACATAAAGTGGAATTAAAAGTCAAAGATACATTGCTTATTTGTTTCCAGAACATTGCCTGGCCTCCCTTTTTGTTTCAGTTGGCAGGAATTATCTACAAACACCTATAAAGCTGTATCATTACTGCACTTCAAATTTTCCTCTGAGAGTGAGGGCTCAAACTTTGACGGCAAGGTGGTATATGTATCTACATCTGTTTTATCACCTACTTTCCAGTCTTCCATCCATACACCAGCCTTCTATCTAAACCACAGCCTACCTGTATTTCTCAACTGTAATCACAAAAACAAAAAGAACTTAAAGTTGTTTATTAAAATGACAACAAAAACAATATCAGACCCTGTATGTAAGCTTTAGGATATAAACCTGTGTAAAGATGTGGTAATCCTTTCTTTTTTTATAAATCCCTCCTCCACTATGTATCTTCTGCAAATACAAGATGTATCTGAGTTGAACTGCAAACAGAAAACCCAGCTTTTCTTTATAGAAGCGAAAAAAGTCACCAGTACACACTTGTTATTTAGTAACCCCTTCACCTGCATGAAAATGCTTATTTTGTAGGTCTTACTGTACATGGAAATGTCACACAGACTGTGGATACTGAGAGCCTCTTAGAAGGCTTTCCAGAAAACATTTGTTGTTAAAAGAATATTAAATAATCTCACTTCTCAAATGTAGTTTTTGCAGCTGTTTTTCTTGCCTGATGCTTTCTCTAACTGTGATAAACTGAACCTATAAAAATATGATGGTTATTATGGACAAATAATCATTGCCTGGAAAACTACTTTGCTTTTCACAGCATTCTCTGCTCTACATTAAAACATTAATTTGACCAGAAGGTAGCCATTCAGATGTATTTTTCAACTGTAATTTTTCAGGTATCATCTAGTTGTAGGAGATTGATCATAAGATATATTTACATTCCTGAAGAGTCAGAAAGAGCTATCTTGACATTTGCTGGTGGAAGGGAGACTGGGAGAGAAAAGAAAGGGTAATGAATAAATCCTGACAGATAGCCTTCTCCACCTACACCACTGTTTCTGTTTCAGCTGAGGCTAGTACTAAAGCCAGAAGGTTAAACTACTGCAGAGCTCTGGTGACCTCCTATTAAAAGCACTATTAAAAAATGCAGCAGTTTTCTATTGTATGCAGAACAGAAGACACAATAACCAAAATTTCTCCAAAAGATATTCTCAACTCCTCTTTACCTGTGCTTTGCTTTATTCAAGATAACCTGAGGGAACTGGAAAAGGGGGGAAAAAGGGCAATCCAGGCAAACCTTCTGTTAGTACCCTTATGTCCAAGAGGCCTGTCTCTAAGAACCAAAGCAGCAGCTGGTCACTTGCAACCAAGTTCTATTAAGCAGAAACCAAGCAAATCATAGAAATTACTATAACAAACTTAACACTGGTTAGCAAATGATATGCTAACGGAGAGGAAAAAACACAATTCATGAAGTAATTCTGTAGCTCCTCCAAATAGAAGTAGCACCAATTCCAGTCCCCGTCCACTAACAGATTGGTATTAATTCTGCTGTTACAAATTCAAGCTTGAAAACTATTCCCCCAGAGTTAAGAATTAAATTGTTCTGATTACACAGGCAGGGCAAATGAGGAGTTGTGATTGCTTTTTAAGCAAGTGTTTTTATTTCACTGTTCTTTGGGGTTAAAGGTAGCCTGGAACTAGAAAAAGTTAAATTGGTCTCTTTTGATTGTTAGATGAAAAATAATTAGAAGCTTCAAAATGCTTAAACTCTTCACTTACATTAGGAAAACCATATCAATACAACACAGAAAATCCTGGCCTCACAAAAAAGTGCAAGTGCTCATTCATTAACAAGCTTGGAAGGACACTCATAAAGCAAGTAATTTGTATTTCACCTTCAGTGAGAATCACCATTAACTACTTTGAGCTCTCCAGACTGAAAAAAGCAAATTACTTCCACTGAGTCCTACTCCACCATGAGCTAGTCTGAAGAAACTGAGTGGGACTTGCACTTCTAAATAGACCAGAAGCTTTTTTAAACCTTCAACACATGGACACTGTTTACAGCTATCTCCATGGTATCACCAAAGACCCAACATGTTTCTTAAAGGTACATTGGGACCGAGCATAAGATTTCTCATCCCCAGAAGTGGTTTCCTATGAGCTGAACTGTAACTGCACAGTATCACTGAGCCTACTGAATGGGGGTTAAAGACCCAAACTCTAATGTGCCGGTGTATCCCATGGACAGCAGAAGGGCAGCTACTGCAAGCTCGTGCCCACAGTCCACTGCTCTCAGGGACTAGAAACTTGTCTCAACATTGTTGGCAGGCAGGTTTCACTACTAAAGCCTGATCACTACAGCAGCTGAACGGAACAGGTTAATCACCAAGGTCAACCCGGCAGGAATGTTACCTCGGAGTACCCGTCGTCCACGCGTACACCCGGGCCCAAGGCCGACTGGCAACATATGGCGGGGGGCTCGGACCCTTTAGAACTTTCAAGCACCCTCTAGTGACAGTACTGGGCACGCGCCCCACCGCCGCGTGGGAGGCAGGGGTACGCAGAACAGTTACTGACTCTGCCAGAGAGCAACCTTATGAAAGGGGAAACCAGCAGAGACGATGGAGGCATGTTCTGGAACATTCCCCGTCCACCAGCTTTGAAGATGCATCGGACGCCCAGACTAGCCCCGGCCCGGACGAGACGGACTGCCACAGAACTGTGGTGGTAGCTATTGCAACAGTCCCACTCCCTCCCTCCCGTTCCCTTTTTCACCTTCCCCCCCCCCCCCCGCCCCGCCCTATGCTTTTCTCTCCCACATCTATTTTTGGCCAAATAAAGTGACTTGGCACTTGACCCTGTTTTGAGTCTTAATTCTGTTTCCAAGAATGTAAAAGGAACCTAGTCACAATAACACACTGGAGTTAATCAGAAATTAAACGCAGCCGCCCCCAACCTCCCAGAATTATCTGAGGTTGGTTGGAAAGCAAGGGAGTTTAACCTCTGCCAAATAGTTCAACCCAATAGTGGATCATGACAACTCTCTTGGTCAGAACTTCTTTGCATGAAGCCTCTTGTGCCCAAGAATAAAAGAGGTTCTGATGCATTACCTGCTATGCAAGCCTCTGATCACTGATGTTCAGCTCTGCAGTAATGCAACCTCGATCTGTACTGCTGTACAGAAAATATAAAAATCTCCTCCATGAACAGCTTATAAAAGACATTTTATTTATGTGGCCAGGTGTCCAATGCTGGGCTCCCCAGTACAAGACAGACATGGACATACTGGAGAGAGTCCAGCAAAGGGCCACAAAGGTGATACAGGGACTGGAGCACCTCACATAGGAGGGCAGGCTGAGAGATCTCCAACTGTTTAGCCTGAGGAAGGGAAGGGCTCTCTTCAATTTATACAAATACCTGAATGCAAAGTATAAAGATTGAGTCAGGCTCTTGCCAGCGGTGCCCTATGGCAGGACAAAGTAAACCACAGGAGATTTCTCCTGAACATACAGTGTGCTGGTTTTGGCTGAGAAGGGTTAATTCTCCTCACAGTGGGGGATCGGCTACCTTTCCAGCTTCCCGCACTCTGCCATGTGGCGGGGGGCTGGGAGGGTCGGGGCCATGGTGGGGACGGCTGACCCCGACTGGCCAATGGCAGGTTCATTCCGTACCATGTGACACCATGGCCAGTGTATTAAGGGGGGCAGTTGGCAGCTCGGGGGCGGTGTCGGGTCGGCGGGCGGTGAGCAGCTGCGGTGCGTGCGGTTGGTTTTGTCGGTTCATTCCCCTCCACCCTCCCTTTCCCCCCCCTTTTGCCACCCGCAGGTTTCACGCCTCTCGTTCTCCTTCCCATTGCATTTTTATTCTTTTGGGGTTTTTTTTTTTATTTATTTTAATTATTAAACTGTTTTTATCCCAACCCACGAGCGTTTCCCTTCTGACTCTCTCCCCCATCCCATCAGTGTGGGAGTGAGCGAGTGATGCGTGGGGCTGAGCTGCCGGCTAAACCACAACAGTCTCTTTTGGTGCCCAACATGGGGCTCAAGGGTTTGAGATAACAGCTGCTGGTCACTGCACTATGCTCTCGTTTTTGCAGTTTGTGTTAAAGATTGGTGTTGGTTTGTTTAGTCTGCTCTGTTCTGCTGTGATTAGTGATGTTTTGCCTGAGAGATTTGTTATGCAAACACTGCTTTTCAGCTTTATCTGGTATTTGGGTTTTTTGCTGAAACTGTTACTGTACCACCTTGTTGAGGCGACTAACAATTATACCTCCTCCTCTGAGAGACTTTATATGGAGGAAACCCAGAATGCTATCTTTGCAACTTTCTCTGTGATGTCTCTGCCTCTATTACAACAACCTTTTTGTATCTTGAACAACCTTGGGTAGTTAAGATATACTTATTGTTAGTTTTTGGGCGTCTTGTTTTTGTTTTGACTAAGCAACTTAAGAATATCACCCAGTGATCTGCCCCAAGGCTTAATAGTTACGAGTGGCAGGGCACGTAACCCCCATGACCAGTACTGGAGCTGACTCAGAGAATCAACCTGTGCCAGTAACAGTCGCCCCCCCCCCGACAAGACAAAACATTGGAAGCAGACGTCAACTCGAAAAAGCAGGGCCATCACGAGGAGAGGAGGAAGAAGTCATAAATGAAATAGAGACCACCCGATCCCTGTCCTTGAGTGAGTTGCGAGACATGCAAAAAGATTTCAGCCATCATTCAGGTGAGCACATTGTCACCTGGCTGCTGCGATGCTGGGATTATGGGGCCAGTAGCCTGGAATTAGAGGGGAAGGAAGCCAAACAACTGGGATCCCTTTCTGGGCAAAGGGGCATTGACAAAGCAATTAGAAAAGGGACACAAGTCCTCAGCCTCTGGAGGTGACTCCTGTCCGGAGTAAAAGCAAGTTATCCCTTCAAAGAAGATGTTAGATATTGCCTAGGAAAATGGACAACCACAGACAAAGGTAACAGATCTAAGGGAATTAGCTGTGCTTGAGGTGGTTTACGGTGACCTGGATCCAGATGAAGCCCCATGCACACAACCCATGTGGTGGAAGTTTGTACGGAGCACACCATCCTCATATGCAAACTCATTGGCAGTAATGTCCTGAAAAGGGGACGAGGCACCAATGGTGGTGGAGGTGATTGATAGACTCTGGGATTATGAAGCAAATATCTCTTCCTCACTCATCTCTGCTGTGGAGAAACTATCCCAAAAGGTTCAGCAACTCAAAGAAGATATGTCCTGCTCCCCACCTCTACAGAGTAGTGTCTCAACTGTTAGGAATAAGCATCCTTTGGCTCAAAGGAGAGGATACACACCACGGGCAATCCTATGGTTCTACCTGCATGACCACAGAGAGGACATGAGGAGGTGGGACGGCAAGCCTACCTTGACCCTAGAGGCACGGCTAGGTGAGCTGTAAGGAAGAACAATCACTCAGGGAGGTTCTTCCAGAAAAGCTGCTGCTCCAGTTTCCAGTGAGCAGGTCCCCAGACAGAGGAGTAGAAGTGCTAATTTTATTTCTGAGCTTAACAGAGAGACTCTTGATTCACATTTACAGGAAGTGAGTTGTGACTGCCATGATCACGACTAGAGGGGCCCTGCCTCCAGCCGGGTGGAGGAAAGGGATAACAGGGTTTACTGGACTGTGTAGATCCGATGGCCTGGCACGTCCGACCCACAGGAGTATAAAGCTTTAGTGGACACCGGCGCACAGTGCACCTTAATGCCATCAAACTATATAGGGGCAGAACCCATCAGCATTCCTGGAGTGACAGGGGGATCCCAAGAGCTATTGGAGGCCGAAGGGAGCCTAACTGGGAATGAGTGGCAAAGGCACCCCACTGTGACTGGCCCAGAGGCTCCGTGCATCCTTGGCGTAGACTATCTCAGGAGAGGGTATCAAGGACCCAAAAGGGTACAGGTGGGCTTTTGGTGTAGCTGCCTTGGAGGCAGAGGAGATTGAACAGCTGTCTACCTTGCCCCGTCTCTCCAAGGACCCTTCTGTTGTGGGGTTGCTGAGGGTCGAAGAACAACAGGTGCCGATTGCCACCACAACAGTGCACCGTCGGCAATATCGCACCAGCCACGACTCCCTGATTCCCATCGATGAGCTCATTCGTCGACTGGAGAGCCAAGGAGTCATCAGCAAGACCCGCTCACCCTTTAACAGTCCCGTATGGCCAGTGCGGCAGTCTCATGGAGAGTGGAGGCTAACAGCAGGCTATTGTGGCCTGAATGAAGTCACTCCACCGCTGAGTGCTGCTGTGCCAGACATGCTAGAACTTCAATCCGAACTGGAGTCAAAGGCAGCCAAGTGGTATGCCACAACTGATATCGCTAATGCATTCTTCTCCATCCCTCTGGCAGCAGAGTGCAGGCCACAGTTTGCTTTCACCTGGAGGGGCATCCAGTACACCTGGAATCGACTGCCCCAGGGATGGAAACACAGCCCTGCCATTTGCCATGGACTGATTCAGACAGTGCTGGAACAGGGAGAATCTCCAGAACACCTACAATACATTGATGACATCATCGTGTGGGGCAACACAGCGGAAGAAGTTTTTGAGAAAGGGAAGAAAATCGTCCAAATCCTTCTGAAAGCTGGTTTTGCCATAAAACAAAGTAAGGTGAAGGGACCTGCACAAGAGATCCAGTTCTTAGGAATCAAATGGCAAGATGGTCGTCGTCAGATCCCAATGGATGTGATCAACGAAATAGCAGCCGTGTCTCCACCAACTAGCAAAAAGAAAACACAAGCTTTTTTGGGCACTGTGGGTTTTTGGAGAATGCATATTCCAGATTACAGTGTCCTTGTAAGCCCTCTCTATCAAGTGACTCAGAAGAAGAATGATTTCAAATGGGGCCGTGAGCAACGACAAGCCTTTGAACAAATTAAACAGGAAAGAGATCATGCAGTAGCAGCTGAGAAGGGGTTAATTCTCCTCACCATGGAGGGTCGGCTACCTTTCCAGCTTCCCACGCTCTGCCGCGTGGCGGGGGGCAGGGAGGGGCGGGGCCACGGTGGGGGCGGCTGACCCCGACTGGCCAATGGCAGGTTCATTCCGTACCATGTGACACCATGGCCAGTGTATTGAGGGGGGGCAGTGGCAGCGGGGAGGCGGCGTGGCGTCGGGTCAGCAGGCGGTGAGCGGCTGCGGTGCGTGCGGTTTCAGCGGTTCATTCCCCTCCACCCTCCCTTCCCCCCACGGATTTCACACCTCATTGTTCTCCTTTACATTGCATTTCTGTTGTTGTTTTTTTTTTTAAATTTTAATTATTAAACTGTTCTTATCCCAACCCACAAGTGTTACCGTTCTGATTCTCTCCCCCATCTACTGGTGTGGGAGTGAGCAGCTCGGTGGGCCTGAGTTGCCAGCTGAACCACAACATACAGAAACACATTTTTACTGCGAGAGTGACTTCCTTACCAGTCTTCCAGGCCATGGCTTTAAACAGACAGAAGCTTAGGAAGGAGTCAGATAAAATAGTTGATTCTTAAAGAACTTGCTTGTACTGCCCTATTGGTTTAATAAGCATGTCCATCAATATTCTTCAAATCTTGACTGAGAGGTCAAAATCTCAGAATCAAAATTCGTTTTCTCCCTGGACTAACTCTGCCAAAAATCCAGACTAAGGAGTTTCAGTTATCAACTAGTCACATAAAAAACCAAGCAAACAAAAAACAAACCCAAACACAACACTACAACCCAAGGAAACAATAGGCCTAAGCTATATTGATAACCATCCAAAAATTCTAAAGCTTAAATTCAGCTACCAGCAAACACAGAAGTGGTTAATGCCTGCCAAAAGACTTTAAAAGCTCAAAAGAAAAGGGGCAGTGTTTTTTTTTTTTTTTAAGAATCTCTTGTTAAAGCTCATGCTTCATGGAACACTTAGTTCTTGAAAGAAACCAGTGAGGACCTGTTTTTGGTTTGTTTGGTTTGGTTTTGGGATTTTTGGTTTGTTTCTTGGTTTTGTTTGTTTATTTTTAAAAAAAACATTTTAGTGCCAGCAAATACAAATATGCACCACTGCATAACTACTGTTGAGCTGTACACTCATCCACAGACTTAGGTATAAAGTACTGTACAAATCTGGTTTCTGTTCTCAGGGAAAATTAGGTTTAAGTTCTGCAGTCACTTTTATCAACTTTCAGTATGTTCCATATTAGTAGTATATGGCTCAGTCACGCAACTCACATGAATTCAATTTAAGGCCCATCAGCACTGCAAGAGTGTGTGTTCAACTGCAGATGTAGCCAAAGCTATATTAGCACCAGGAGTGTCCAATCACATTCTGTGCAGACACATGTCATAGTATAACCCAGCCCCAACTTTCTACAGAGGCCGTCAAGTTTTAAAACAGCAAAGGAAGAGTAAACTATAACTTTTAGTTAGCCTTATGCATAGAGCTCTTTACAGAATGAACCATGCTTCAAGAGCTGCAGATGCCCCTTGAAAAGGTTTAAGACTTTTTGAGAAGTTTCAAAAACACAACCCATAGTAAGTAAGAAAAGGAATGGATCTAAGTATCAAACCACAGAAGAATCCAAACAAGCTTTCAAATTACATGAGATAAGAGAAAAAATACAGCAATGAGAGTAATGGACAAGAGAGTCATCCCACTATTCATTTGCAACAGATGAAAATGACAGTACAAATCAAAAGTTTGGAGAGGGGGCCAGAAGAACAGGAAAGGGAACATGTTGATACCAGTGTCTAGCCAAAGAGAATGCAAAATGACGTCTTGTGCTCCAGTAACTCTTTCTCCATAATCCAAAAGGTGCCTTCAATAGCTGACAAAGAGCTTGCCACATGCGAGATTAAAGAAAAAAGTGTCAAGTCTATAACAGAGATAGGTAATTTTGGCTTGGTGGGGCTAACAGTGATTGTCATCTGTGATATTTCTATGTCAGAGTCAGCTCAGCTTTATCTCTAATACAGAAAAACATTTTGAACAGCATAATTCATTATATCTTTTAGTGTTGAGCACACTGTATTTTGATAACCCTATACATAAGTCATTGAACTGTTCTAACTCAGTTTTCAAATATGCACTATGCCCTTTAAGAAAAAAGTCCCAAAACCTGCCAATCTCTTGCTCTTTACAAGCAATGTAGTTGAATAATTGTGAAGTAGACAGATTTAAGAAGAGTGTAAAAAGCTTAGAAAAAAGGTGGCTGTAACCAACTTCAAATTGTTTTCTACTGTTCAGCGAACACATTGCATCTTATCCTCTGTAAAACTTGAGTCTGCTGTAACTAAGCTCAATGCCTCCTACATGCAAGAAATGGAACTTAGAACTACCATTTTTTTTAAGATTTTCTGACTGGCACAGAACTGAACAAGATAGATGTTCTTCAACTAATATAGTACAATAGCTTATTCTAATTAGTAAGTTTAAATATTTTCATTTTCAATATTGTCAGTTAACACTCCCAACAAAATATTAAACATGGAAATGTTATTTTGTTTCAGATCATAACTCTCCCAGGTTTTAACCTCTTTTCTCCAGGAAGCTTCCAAGTGTGCAGCAGTTCACATATTGAAAGAGATGGCATGTCATACTGGAAATGCTCTTCAAATTAAAGATGAAAGAAGTTTCTGTTGCTGGTTTTAGACTAGTAGATTTGTAACAGTTTATAAACCAAAATACAAAACCATCTGTTTGCCAATTATGAAGACTTCAAGGCAAAGCAATTTACTCTCAGCAAATGAACAAACTGAATTGTGCAACGCTGCCTTGCTCCATTTGTGCAAGAGCTTACTTGCTCTACGTCATTTAGCCTGTACAGTGCAATTGGGCTGCTTTCTTGTTATCATGCTCTCGCACTCGAGTTCCTCTTCTTCGTGCCTGGAGAACTTGATTTGATTTCTGTCAGCACAGCTCTCCCCCAGCACAGTCACAGATAGCAGCAGCTACACTTCAAAGCAGAACGTGCATTTCTCCTTAAGAAAGTTCTCTCTGAGCATTTTTGCCGAGTTATAGGGTTAAATGGCAGAATAAACAAACCTAAGAGTTAAAGCAGTCACAAAGCCAGATCAAGGGTTTGTGGTAATGGTTTAGATACAAAGGAAAAATAAGGAGATGAGTAGCATTCCTTTAAGGTTATCTAAGTAATAACACATATACAAAGTAAGAGCTACTAAGGCTGTGGAAGGAGCAGTACAAAAGCACGCACATGAAGGTACTGGTTTACAAATGTCAGGGGTTGCTTATTTTGAATTAGTATTTCCATAATACTCCCACATATGCCAAATTCAGGAAAACCCAAGAGGTCCAAGACCTACAGCGTTTATTTATTTAATCTAGTTTAACCCCAGCGACCCCCCCATTCCTCACCACAAGAGAAATCACACCACTTGTACAAGCACTTCCTTCCCTCTATTTTAACAGAATTATTCTCTGTGTATTACAGCTTTTTTTACAATCCAAAAACAGCATACAAAAGCATATAGTTTTATCTGCTAAATATTAACATCCTTAAAGACAGTAAGATAAAAATAAATCCTTGCAATTCAGTAACACCACAGTTGGGGGAATTAAGTTTCTAGATACGCCTCTGATTTGCGCTCACACTGCCAGCTGCCTTTACACTTGTGCTTCTGGAGAAAAAAGCCTTTCCTCTGCTACCAAAGGTCTTTGTTCTATGCAGAGGCCAGCTCACCTTACCCCTGAAAGCCTAAGCTTTTGTCAGCTGTTCACACAATAAACAGCTGTGGATGTATGGAAAACCTATTACCACTGGCAGAAAATGAAAGCTGGCAAGTAGTTCCTCTGTTTACAATAGAATAAAGTCTCCAAAACACAAACATTTCAACATATTCTGAGAGTTTTTTTCACCTCCCCCTCACACCTATTTTGTATAAGCCTTCAAAAGTAGTCTGTGCAAACAGCATGATAAACGTAATTAACCGCACAGTGCCAAAAATACCCTATCCCCCTGCTACATGCTAATATGAAATACAAGAGCATTAGCAAGAGGAGCAGCAGAGTCGTCACACAGGGTTAACAAAGGTTTTCCTACAGGTCCTGCTCCTGCTTTAAGTGAAACACTAGGTGGGCCAATATAAATCTAACAGGGTAGATGCGTATCAACTCTGAACACTGTCAACAGAAGTTATTCTGTTTTTTTTCCAGGAATGCTCAAGAATTTCATAACTTTCAATGAACTGGTTAAAAGCCACAGATTCCCTTCACCTGCTATGTTATTCTCTAAAATAACCTGCCAATTATGGTACAGTTCCCAGTTTGGTATTTTATTTCAGGTATAAACTCCAAATTATGACCAAGATAGAGCGCACGCACACACTATCCTGTCTTCTGAGGAAATAGATTCTTTCCTAAGAGACCAGGTTGAGTGAAGCTATTCCAGTTTTCAGCTGAAGTTTCTCCTTTGTGTTCTGTTCACTCTCTTTGTATGCATCAAATTAAAGCAGGCTTAATCAAGATGTGCCAAACTGTATTCAGAATAACCAGAATGCAAAAAGATATTAAAAAGCTTGCAGTCATCAAGTTTTTTAGCAAGACTTGAAGGATTTCAAAAGGTTCACAACCACTGCATCTAATGAGGTCGGTGTCACATTCTGCTTACAAATATCTAAATGTCTAAATCTCAACTGTCCCTTCATAATTAACACCATGGGGTTCAGGTTTGCCTTTTCTTCTCATCACTACTACATGGAGGGGGAGTGAGAGAAGAAAATGAACCGAAACCATCATCGAGCTCAGTGAGAAGCACAGTGTGGACCTGTATATTCACCATAATTCATCATTCAGTATAGATTTTTCCTTCTTTTAAGGATGCCAGTATTTCCAAAACTGGCACATGGCTTTTAGTTTCTCAATTTACTAAGTGTTCACAATGGTCTAATCAAGAATAGCCACTCCTGTCTGAAAGCAAGTTTCACATGATTTGAGTGAACTATGTTGTTCTGAGGCCTCCCAATAGCCAAGGCTTCAATCATTATACACAAAACATCTTCTATGCTTTATTATCTGGTACAGGGATATTCTTGGGAAAATACTATTAAAGGGCACCTCTTAAAAGACTCAGACTAGTTCATTTTGTGCCTGTTGTTTCTGTCCAACCATTCTGGGCTAAAACAGATCTAGCAGTTGCATCCTGAATCTCTAACAGATTCAAATTGATGGCAGCCTATCACTGTACACACTAAGTTCTTCTGGGATACATTTAGCAGGAATTCTGTAGTCAAAAATAATTTACCAGCCACTAGTTTGCACACAATATTGTCTTTAGAGATGGGTACATTTAAAAAGACTACTAGATGACCTAACTTGCCACCTGCACAGCATAACTGACAGGAACTCTGGCCTGAATTCAAATAGCACGAAAGCAGATAAAACTACACAAACAATGTTAGTAGTAGTAGTTATCTGAACCCAGTATGACCTCTTCCTCATATCTTCAAAATGTAAAAATCCAAGAGTTGTCTTAGACTTCTCCACTGGGTCAAACGACCATGTATAACTTCACACTTACCACAGCAACAAAAACTTCAGAGGCACGGCTGGTGGCACATTCACTGTTCCACAGAAATTGACCTGTGGACAGTCTTGCAGCAGCGATGGGAAAGTAATCCACAGGACATTACCCCTTGGTAGAAAGCGGTCAGCTTTCAGGAAGGTGCAAGATACAGGTCTGAAGAGAGGAAATTACAGCAAGCAGCTGATGCGCAGCAGCTTCTGGCCATGCACCCACAGGCAGGATTCTCACCTCCAGCTGGTGTGAAGGTATTTACGTAATGCTTCTGGAGGGCTTTGGCAAGGATGGCAAGTGCAAGTCTGGATTCCTGAACCAGTTCTGCAAAATTCTGAACTTGTGAGCAAATCTGTATGCAAAGAGCTAGGTACATTCTTTTGGGTTTTGGTGGTAGACTGTTTTTGACTCAACACCAGACTTGTGATGAGAACATTCACTCTGAACTGTCTGTTCCATTAAGAAACATCAATCCCAATAAGTTTTAAGCTTGGCAGGTTTAAGGAGATTCACTCAACTGTAGTACAAAAAAAATCCCAGGTTTTTAACCCTCTTTTAAGTCCCTTTCCAATAAAATAATACTTTTTTACTAAGGCAAAAAACATTTTTTCCAGATTAAAGACAAAACATGATCAATTATGAATATAACTTACCCAAGCTTCAAAACTGAACACTTTGGTTTTAGACTGTCTTTAAAGAACACCCTACATTACTCATGGAGATTGTTCTTCTTCCTATTTGCTAGCTTCACATGAGCAACAGCACTGTGCATCGCTCAATACCCTGTTCTGAACAGCCGTTTCCCCCTGATAGTGTTTGTCTTCAGAGTAGCAGAGGAAGTAGGGGTAGAGGTGGAGGAGTTAAAAGAATACAGCCATGATACCACACTAATTGGTACAAAAATTGAAAGACTGATATACCTGACTGCTCTTCATTCTTCTAAGTGGAAAAATGTTCAAGCTGGTACTTCTTTAACAAAACTGGCTTGCAGAAATCATGGTCAGCTTACATTGCTTAACCTGTGATCAGCTTAAAACATTATTTCACAGAAAGAAGACATGCAATTTTATAAGACTGTTAGCAGTGCAACAATGGAGCAGGAAAGACACCAGACTAAGTAACTTCACCTTCCTCAAATAAAAAATATTTGGTTTAGGAGCCAGAGTAAAGGTGTACAATAAACACCACCTGCAGCAGTTAGGAAGGAACTAGACATTTCGATTAGGTTGGAGGTCATGCAGGCTCCCTCCCAGCAGGAGACAACCAAGAGAAGTCAAGTACCCTGCTTAAGTGCTGTGCAACTTAAGGACCTGGACTCTTGCTCATGCATGCCTTAAAGAGTCTGACAGCCACAATTGTCTAGGCAGACCAGTAGGAGGGCTCTAGGAAGTGAATAAGCCGGATCAATCTGTCCACATTGAAGCAGGCTACTGTTGAAAGCGAGCCAGTAATAAGCTTTAAGCTCCCCCACTGCATGCAGTTGAGAAAGCCAAAGCATCCTCTCCCAGACAGGCCAATATAAAGCTCCATAAAATCTCTTTACAGTAAAGGGAAGCCATTTCTGCCCTGAAAATAGACTCATCTGCACTCTGAAGTGTGCAACAGGGCTTCCAATGCACTTTCTTCCTCCACCAGTTATAGGCAAGCTTAGTTCTGCATTAGTTAGGTCCATCTGGAATACAGCACACATCAGCTTTATTTGAGTCCTGAAAACAGATCATTTCAGTAAATATGCCTCACTTACCAGAACAGCTGTCTGCCATTTAGCTTCCACACTAAGCAAGTTATACAAAAGCACCAACTTTCTGCTCAATTGCTGTTCTACTTGGGGAAGCAGTAAAGATACTGGAACTCCACAAAGCTATTTTAGACTCTCAGTGAGGTCCATATCAAAAGTACTCAGTGTACAAGCAATAAGGTTTTCCCCCACCTTTGTGTCAGCCCTACAAACTCAGCTTGAGATCTCCATCATTTCCTTCTCAGATGTTACCACAAGTAATAAAGACCATGCAAGACAACTGAAGTCTCACCATGTCCCTGCAACCTCCAGTGAGATTGCTGAGTGGCAATAGATCAAGAAGCAAAGAGGAGACTCCAGCTCATTCTTAGCTGTGTTGGCTCAGCAGGCCTAACCAGACAAAAAGCTGTGAATACTTACTTTAGCAACTGAAGTCAACTGCTATGAATGAAAATAAACATAGAACATGTTATTTGGTCACCAAACATCTGCATAATAAGCAGAAAAATTGCCTCAAAAGTCTGTGTCATACGTAAGTATGCTGAAGCTCAGCACCATCCCAGAATAAGAGAAAAATATGAACTTTGAAGGCAAAAAGTACCTTTTGCAACAGCTATGCAGACAGAGAAGTGAATACATACAACTGGAGTAAGTAGTTAGGTATTCCCTTTCCTGCACTCTTAAAGTAAACATTTGTCTGGCTTTCTTTTAACCACCGCTGGTGGAGTGTGGGAGGGGTACTCATCACTTGGCCATGGTTTTGTAACACATAGAAACACTGTAGAGAAAGAGATGTGGAAGATGGCTCACTCATACAGACCCAACACACAACCTGGGCTCAGGAAAGGCCCATGCTGCTGTCTCTGGAAAATCAGGCCTCCTTTTGTCAGAAGTGACTTCCCAAGCACAGCAGCCATCTCCTTTCCCCAGGAAGCTGTCAAGGCTTCATGATCACTTTAAGCCAGTCTAAGTGTGACTGACACAGAAAGAAGCCCTGACCTTTTCAGTGTCCCCCTTCTTGCAATCTCCTCTTCCTTGAATGAACAGTAGCATTTTCTTGGCCAATACACCAGGTAAAACTCACCCAGCGAGAACTGAATTCATAAGCAGGCCAGTTCTCTGGTTCACCATGCAGCTCCACAAGCCCTGACATAGGCTGCAAGTTTGAGGACAGCAGTATCCCTTCGACAGCAGCCTGCATTTAAGCCAGCCTAAAGCAACCACATGACTTCAGGGTGAATAACACACAGTGGTCTTCACAGTGTGTGAAGTTCACAAATGACAATCACAAAACATTTCCAAAACACAAGGTTATAAGCACAGCAATGCGCATTTTCTGTTCTAAGAGTTGCACAATGAGGCACAGAGCAGTAACGAGTCACAGCATAGCAAGTGAGTCAGTTATTTCATTTACCATATTCATGACCAGAGTATTTCACAATGGAAAACATTTATTTTGATAAGCCTGTTTCACAGCCAAACCCTGGAGGAGTTCACTGAGTGACAAGGAGCAAGTTGGCTGAAATGGGCTCTTGGAGAAGGACTCCTGTGCTCACAACCACGCTGTGCTGCTGTATCAGCAGCCTTCCTTAGGGTAGCAGGCTTGGCCAACCAGGAATGTGCCCCCTCCCCAGAAAAAGGGAGGGGCAAGAGTGATAACAATGCTAAATTGTAACTGCAAATATAGTTTTAACTTCTCTCAGAGCACAGGTTTATGGCCTCTGTCATTTACAATATTTGTGAAGCAACCTAAGGTTACCAGCCTTAGAAAGAAGATAGACAAAAGGCTTGTATTTTAGCTTTAAACCCATATTTACGAAGACTATAGAACTACTGGTCTCAGCCTTTGATCAGCACCTTTACAACACAGCTGGGGTTTTGTAGACCAGTACAAGAGCCTCTGAACAGCTGACATGCACAGCTCAAGCTAATGGAAGCACTGCATCACTGCACCAGCATGCCCACGTCAGGGCTAACAAGCTGTAACCACCACACTGGACACTGCTATTAGACACATATACTGCTAGCAAACCTCACAACAGCCCCTTGCTTACACATATATTCATTCCTGTGGAAAAGCGAACTGACCAAGGGCCCAGCAGTGCTTCTGCCTGTGGAAAAGGAGCTGCTTGGTGCCTGGAGCAGGGTGCCAGGGCACTGAGCTGCAGGGGATGAGCCCAAAGGTCCCTCCCTCCACCCTATCCTGAATGTGCTGCTGTCAACTTACACTATTTGTACCCAGCTACTGATGGAAGATTAAATTACAGGCTACTTCTGCAGCAGCCCCACCCCCAGCCCACCCTGCAAACACATCCTTCCCACTCTACTTCTGGCACTTCAAACCAGCATCAGCTGCACTCTTATGCTGCTGACTTCCCCACCTCATTCACTCATTAACTTACAGTTGAGATGCTCATGTTCTGTCACAACACCACCTGTCCCACATCACCATCTTCTCACTCACACTGCCAAGCCATTGAGTACACCAAGGCCATTGCTGGTTCCAGTACGGTGCATCCCACTTGGATGCCTCTCACCAAGGGTTCCCACTGGAGACCTTTTCTGGATGCGTTTCAGGATTTGGATTCCTTTACCCTTCAGCACTTACAAAAATCGATGACTCCTCTCCCAGAACTTTTAACCTTTACCGGCTTTTGTGGTTCTTCTTTTACTTCCTAAAAATCACAGCTTACTGTCTCACTGCACAGTCATCCTCCTCTGCTTCCTCCTTTCCACAGTGTTTCTCAACACTTTACCTCTACTTCTTAGCTTCCTTCTGTTATTTAAGGAGAGAGGGGAAGATGGACCTCATATGCAGGATTCACTGAAGTGCATGCCCATGATTCATGTCTCTTCCCATTCGGCCAGTCTAATATTTTAGTACCTATCATTTCACACTTTGAGTAATCAGGAAGTAGCAGCTTTGACTTTACTGCCATCTTGCTCCTTTCACACTTACTCCACATGCTGGAAGTATTCAGTCTTCTGACCACATCAGTACCCTTCCTTATCCCTCTGAGTATATACAAGTCCTTCCTTTTAAACCCAGCAAAACTCTGGATCTCTTACCTACTGAGATTACAATGCTCGCATTTGTCCTACATTTCCAGTCTTTACCATTTATCTTCTACCCTTATCAACATCAGGTTTGTCTTCCACATGGCCTCCTATCCACAGGAAAAACTTCTCCAGTTCTTCTGATCACCACTGTGGCAACTCAGACAATTCTCTTCCTCTTTCCCCTTCCTATTTCCTACCTTGGTCTAAAGAAATGCCTAGTAAAGCTGTGCGTCACTCTTCACTAGATCCCTGTCTTTCCACACTGTACCCCCAATCCTTATTCCCAGGTCAGAATAATAATAGAAATGCAGTGCTTTCTGAAAAAAGAGTGTTTCCTTTGTGCATTTTATTTATAAAATTGAAATTGGGATGCAAGATTGAAAAAAAGAGAGAGAAAACCCCATTCAGCAACCAAGCACCACGCAGCCGCTCACTCACTCCCCCCTGGTGGGACAGGGGAGAGAATCAGAAGAGTAGAAGTGAGGCAACTCATGGGTTGAGATAAAGACAGTTTAATAGGTAAAGCAAAAGCTGTGCACAGAAGCAAAGCAGAACACGGAATTCATTCACCACTTCCCACGGGCAGGCAGGTGTTCAGCCATCTCCAGGAAAGCAGGGCTCCATCACATGTAACGGTTACTTGGGAAGACAAACGCCATCACTCCAAACATCCCCCCCTTCCTTCTTCCTCCCACAGCTCTATATGCTGAGCATGACGTCATATGGTATGGAATGTCCCTTTGGTCAGTTTGGGTCAGCTGTCCCAGCTGTGTCCCGTCCTGACTTCTTGTGCACCTGGCAGAGCATGGGGAGTTGAAAAAGTCCTTGACCAGTGTAAGCACTACTTAGCAACAGCCAAAACATCTCCTCGTTATCACCACTGTTTCCAGCAAAAATCCAAAACATCGCCCCATACAAGCTACTGTGAAAAAAATTAACTCTATCCCAGCTGAAACCAGGACAAGACACTTCATAACTTTAAATGTATTTTACTGCCTCAAAAGCTACAGGACAGCTAAGTTAGTTTGCCAACCTGCTTTCCATTTTGGAAGCTTTGTTTCATTTTGTAGGAAAGAATCTATTAGTTTCCATGCCTTTGATAATACCTGTTGAAAATAGACCACACAGAGGGAGTAGTCATTCAGACTATATCCTCCCCTCCTTAAATACACCTCTTCAGGGATCTGCCAGTATCTTTGACCTCTACCTTATCTCAGGCACCACCACCTCCCACTTCTCTTCCTGGCTTCTCAGCTACAAAGGTCAACTCAGCATTTTACTACCTCTCTTCTCTTCAAGTACATCATATTCAAGGAGCCAAACTTTTGTTTACTCCTAAACACTTCTTCACTCCTGCCACCAAACAGCCACTTATATTTATCATCTACATAACCACCTAGAAATCAAGCCTGTAAATTATTACCAGGATACATTACAATGTAAAGTTTGATCACTGAAAACTGTCAGTAAAAATGAGTGGTATGCTGCTTCTAAAATTTTTAAGTAGCACTAATCAAGTTATTCTGAGCTTCCTTATCCCATCAGATTGCCATGGCATCTGCTACATCAAGTCCCATTCCTATGCACTGCCTACCATTCATGCATTAGTAGCACTTTTAGCTGAAGTCACCTCTATTATTCATGCATTTGACGAGGAAAGCTGCATGGTGATGCTCTCACGTATCATGACTTGCAATAACAAAAAGCTAAAAAGCAGCTACACATTTTATGTCATGCTCAGACCTCTGCTCTAGAAGAAGCAAAACTGAAGTTTCATGCTTCTGTGCAATATAGCTACGCTAAATCCAGGCAGATAAAGAATATAATGGACTTTATATTTTATCCCCAAGACACTAACTGTAGTCAGTTTACAAGGCTTCAGTTTACAACCTAAATCAATGGAGAAACTGACACTCATTTTGCGTGTACAACAGCAGCAGCACAGCCAGTTGTCATTGGTCATAACAGTATTTCAGAATAAATGTGTTCCAGGTTTCCTTCCTTTAGCTAATATATTAAACAATTCATTTAGACTATTGATTTTTCCCTGCTTTTGAACTTTTAAATCAGCAGGCACAGCAGAATTGTCTTGAGGAAGCACAAGCCATGCTTAATGTAGTCACTGAGGCCAGCTTTGTAAATATGCAAACCAGTGTTTTACTAAGACTACTTTTGACCGTCGCAAAGCAGTGCATTGTATTCCACAAACAGGAGAAGCATCGTAAGTGCTTCATTGAGACAACTGCTGTGCAAGTAATCAAGAGTTTACTTTAAGGTTCTCTGCTCAACTTTGCTGATTTGCTCACATTTTCCAGAAGATTCCAGGAAGATTATCTGTAGACTTATTTGTTAATTCCTAACAATTCAAACATTTCTTGTAAAAAAAAAACCACAAACAAAAAACCCCAACACACTATCTGCCATCCTTTCAGAACAAAGCTACCAGTAAGTGGTAAAAATGACCAGCCACCAAGCATACAAAAACCTGAACACCACACTATCTACATTTACTTTTACTTTCCATAAACATTCTATCAATCCCATCGTTAATTACCAAATATGGACTGGTGCTCCATGAACTTTATGCCAGTCAAAATATCAAAGCTGAACATAGAAATTAAATACTGGTAGTAACGTTCACCAGCTGCTCTTGACAGGGTAAGCTAAAAGCTGATCTGCTGAAGAGAGTTTGTGCTGCCGCTATGCCCTGTACATGTAGCTGAACACTGCCATGTGGGGAGAAGGCAGGCCACTAGGATAAAATAAGAAAGAGTCAAACTTTAAGCATAAGGAAACGAATCCAAGACAGCCAGTGCTGGTAAAAGCCTTTAACCCAATACCTTGCTTTTAACACAAGTTTAAAAATACAAAAATAATTAGAATACATGCAAATTTGATCCTCTACTGTATTACAGATTGTAAATTTGTCTCACACTTTATAGAGCAGCTTATCCAATTTTAAGTGCCTCAACAGTTGAATGTTCTTTATTTCATTAGTCAGTATAAATTAAACATTGTAGTCAGCTGCACAATTCCTGAAGTTCCTGCACTGTATTTGCATTACTACCGGCTGTCAGTAACCAGTTAGCAGCTAAACTTGGCAAGCGTACAACAAAGTGCCTCATTTCTTAGAAGTCATACAGCTATGTAACATTTTATTTTCCCAGCCTTTAAAATTATCATTTGAATACAATTAACTTTTGTCCAAAATAAAGACAAATATATATATTAACACTTACTTCTATGAAATTTCTTTCTATCATGCCATTTTCCTCCATTTATTTTTCCAACAATCCCATAACGTATTAAATATCTGACATCAATTAACAATGAAAGATGACTTATGTAAACAGGCAGGTTGTTAAATAAAGCAAGACAAAAGGTAAGTCACCTGAATTTTTAGCACATTAATTCAGCAAATTAACTTCCGATTTATCTGATCAGCCAGCTCTACTAGTGTGAATTTAAACTTACTGGCAGGTTTTACTGCACCCTTCCAATTAACGTCAGAGTTTCTCAGCCATTGCCCATGCATTTCCAAAGCAAAAATTTCCAAATATTTCAATGCTGTCAAATGTACTCATTTACAAGGAGTAAAGGGTTAGAGCAGAAAATGATTAAAAAAAATTAAGCTCTCCTTTTTAAAGCGTGTGATGCTCTGCATCACAATTACCTTAAAATATACTCTAAACACTGTTAAAGATTCCCCTCTCACAACTTGTGTTTCATTTTTCAGAAGGATTTAATGAAGTGTTAGTAAAAATCCCACATTTGAAGACACTTCAGTCTATACTGAATTGTGTCAAACAAGAAAGTCTTTTGTACGACTGCTCAGCTCCTACAGCAAGCCTTTTATCAGTTCTGACTTAACCACAAAGGAATTCTCTACACTGTAGTTACTATTAGAAGGCTACGCTCCTCTGGTCTGTTTGCACATTTGCAGAATTAAGTCAGAAAAAACTATTTTAAGATAGCGACTTACATCACAAGTTTTCTAGACATCCTGGTCTTCAATAGCAGGGCCAAGGCAACAAAGATTGGACATGTATTGCCGCTTCATCAGAGAATAGCAGGGTAACGCACCACAAGGGCATCACGTAAATTATGGTAATTGGCATGTAGCTAGAAGAACGCAAACCAGCATGCAGTACCAGCCAAGATCTCTAGTGATGCAGGTCACAGAAGGATATGAAACCATGTCAAGGGCTGCATACCTATCCAACTGAGAGATGCATTTTACATAGGTAGTCTTAGTGAGAAGAAAAAGTGGAAGGTCAAGGAGACAGATCTCGCAGAAACAACAAGCGCAGTTGTTGGACAGTACTCAAGTATTCACATGCTGTCAGGCTGACTGCATTCCAAGCAATCAGAATTCGCATTAAATCTGTGCCCTTGTTGCACATAAAAGCTTTTTAAAATTTCAAATTAGTTCCTGTCACAGATAGCATATTCATAAATTAGGATAGCTTTTGTCAGTTAAAATGGTGTGGTCATTTTTTCCCTCCCTTTTTAAAGATGCAGTAAATTCTCCCACCTAATCCCCACAGAAAACCAGCCAAAGAAAAAGCAAATTAAAGTATGCCAGCTGTATTCCTATACTACCACAACATTGTACTCGTGTTACACTACTACAAAACTTCACTGTTTGTCTTGACATAACTAGATTACCTAGACAGCAGGTGACGTTAAAATTAGACCCATGCAGACATATCTTTTAGCATGCCATCTAATATACTTTGTCCTTCACCAGTAAAAATTGTTGCGTGTGATAATATACTTTTCACTCAAAGTACGTTAAATTTTTTAAATTAGAACTTTAACTGAGTCTTATGCAAGGGTTCAATTTTAACAGGTTCATTTCAAGCAAACAACAGGACAAAACGCAGTATTTTTACAGTACTCATTTTTAAGGAAACCAGTTTGTCCAATGCTGACTTTTAAATAGTTCCAACCTACCCTCACACACGGATTTTGCTTTTAATTGCTTACTTCTGAAAGTTAGAGTACAGGGAGAGAAAGAGCACAAGCAGGCATCAGTTGCTAGCATGACAACTGGCTCAAACTCAAGAACTGCTACTTACCAAAACATCTGATCATATACAGAGATGGAATCATTTTCTAAAAGAGAAAGCAAGCATTGAAAGTGGAAGCAAGGAAAGCCTTGAAGTTAGGGGAAAAATGAAACATAAGGAACAGGAAAAACAACCTAAAACAAACCATGAAAAATTGTTAGGTGAACCCAATATCTAACTCTTGTATAGAAGATTCCTTGGTTTAAAAACTGTGATGGGAAGTGATGTACTATTCATTTTCTCCTAAAAAACTAAATTAATTGTAAAGCAGTACTGACACTGTCCTATTATTTATCCTACCATTCATAATTACATAGAAAAACAGTATAAAGTTTTATTTTCATATCTTGAAATCACTCTAAAATGCTTACTTTCTCTTAAAATACAGATTAGATATTTTTAGAAATATCTGCAAAAAGGCAGGAGCCAATTTACAAAGTTTTCCACATTAGTGATCTGGTCTTGAAAGAAAGCTTTTTTCCACCTTTTCCCTCCCCCCCTTTTTTAGGGTTTCCAAAGAAATTATTCAAGGTCAAGGATAGTACATCCGAGCACACAAACTGAAAATAGCTTGCACATTCCATAATTAATGCATTGCATTCCAAATCTAAGAAGGAAACTGAAGTGCATTCAGATGTCTCCCTTTCAGGAAGAAATATTTTAAAATTAGTTTACTTGTTTCTGCTCCAAAACTTGGAAATATTAGTAGTTATTTCTTAAACCAAACTGAAACTGGAATCAATGAAGATATTTTCGCAAGACTCTACTAGTCTTGGAACTAAGTCAAAAAAAGTCCAGCAAAAAGTGAGACATCATTTGTTTACTCCCCTACTACAATATTGTATTCACAAATTCTGGATTACTTGTTTTAGTCATACATTCCTAACCAAACCCCACTGTCAGGCTGACTGCAGAAGAAGCTACGCTTATTCCTTCAGCATGTCAGCAGACAAACTTCTCCTCAAACAGGCAAAGTTTAACACAACCTTCTCCCCTTGGAAAAAGGTCACTACACATACCAAGACAATTTGGTGCCACAGGACACCGAGAAGTTTATGCAAAACACAGAGCTTGCATCTCCACAAATTACAGCCTTCGTTTTGTCACACGACTTAGTATTATTTGCATTAAATAAAAATTTATTACTAAATCCATGAATCCTACAGGTTTCATCAACAATTAGATCTATACTGCATACCTCAGTGAACATCATAATGTCTGCTAAAAGGCACATTTCAACTCACAGCACAAAAACATTTGTGCCAGCTTCGCTAACAAAGTACTTGGTGTGGTTTTATCAACAGAAAGGTGTTTCACATTATGCTGTTGGCACTCAAACAACTAAACCTTGAAGAAAATTACTTTTGTTTTATTTGCTCCACAATTTCATGTTATTTCAAGTAAAGATGGCTAGAAAGAATAAATTATTATTAACTATAATCATCCATTAAAACAATCTGAAATTTCCTGCCTACAATACACATTCCACAAGAGTTACATGTAGCAGTTACCAACATGGTCTTGTAATACTTTCTCTTCTTCCTGGTGAAAAAATGACTCTCCTGGTTTTGAAGGTAATCATCAACCTTTAGCTCATATTTTAAAAAAAGGAAAAGGGGGTAAAATAATCAGCTGTAGCAATAGATGACAAAAGCACCTGAGTCAGAAGATAAAACGGCGGGGGCGGGGGGCGGTAGGGATTGCAAGTTTTCAACTTCATTTAATAACCAACAAAAGAAACATCCAGGGAGCTCCAGCCATTATTTTACACTTGAGAAATTTTACTTTGTTGTTATCTAAAAAATATTTTGGTTACATCCCCCTGATCACACATCACTGAGGGGCTTCAGAAAAATGAGTCTGCAGCTCTACACTGACAATGCTGTTTGGCTGAACCCCCTTCTACCGACAAGGCAGTTTTCTAGCTCACAATATTAACATTAAATTCTAGAGTTGTGGTAAGTGCCAGTCAATTAATTCTTTACATTATTTTCCTTCCCTAGGAGCCTCTTCCCTCCAACTCACTCCCTTGCCATTCATACCTAAGAGGCACGACTACCATGATTACAAAGCCTCATGCTGCTGTGGAAAGGATGGTAAAGCCTTAAAGGAAGACCTATGAGCAAGCAGGGTCTGTACAACAAAGACAAACCGACCTCAAATTACAGACAGACAAGGATACTCTAGGAGTACTTACATGACATATCAAAAAACCACTTCAAGTACCTCTAATGCAGATGGCAGCTACAGCGGTAAAGCCAAGCTTTACAGCACTACAGTGAAGGCACTCTCCATCTTTCCTCAAGCTAGAAGAGTCATACCAGCAGAGGCACATGGGGTTTTTTTTCTTCTCCTAGAATAGCTGCATCAAGGTTTCTCGCCAGGTCAACTGTGCTATTGGAGGATCACACCTCTTCCTAACCTTGACAGCTGTAGCTGTGACGACAACCCAGTACTATATACTAATTCAGAACTAACCTCAGACACCAAATATACACTTCACCATCTAAAACTGTCTGCTTGCTCCTGGCATCTTCACAAACTTGGCCAAATGAAACACAGACAATTTCTAATTTTCCTTCCAGATTGTTGTATTTATTCACAAACTGCTTTCATGTTTAGACTGTAATTTTTACTAAAAATACTTGGTTTGAAATAAATGAATAACATATATGATTGAAAAAGCTCTGTTTTGAGCAGTTGAAAAGGTTTGCTTTGGAAGCCCACATTCTGGTTTGTTCGGGGTTTTTTGGTTTGTTTTTTTTTTTAATAAATTGAAGAAAATCCTTCATGTCTAATTGAAACATATCAAAAAGCTATAAAAACATGAATAAATTAAATGCAAATGGACTTTTGAAGCCAACTTCTTTGGAGAAAAATCTTTCAAAATTAAGTGATGGTAATTATGCTAGGACAATATCATTCAACTTCAATATAGGCTAGCACACAAATTTACTGCTTGATTACAAGAACATCAGTTGTGCGTATCACTAACATTGTCTTCCTTTTATTTAGGATTTTCCTTTCATCACACACGAGATGAAGCTGGGGTGGCACCAAGCAGGATGACATGAAGATTTTCAACACAGCATAGACACAAGGTTTTTAAAACTCTCCCACTTAAGTTGCCATGATAAAATTGTCTGAATGTTTATTCACGGCTAAAAAATGAAATAAAAGTAAAATTCAGAAGCAAATGGTTCCATTTAACTCCACTGAGCTGGAATGTATATGTCTCCCTCAGAACTCAAACCCTGCATTCCCTGTTTATAGTAATACTCAGAGTTACAAGTAAAGCTGTTAGAATTGATATGTAATAAAATGTACTTTGTCCAATAACTAGACTTTTCCATAGTACAATAGTAAACATTTACAGAGTTTCCATTACTCATACTGCAAAGAACAACTTCACATTTATATGGTCACTAAACATGCACTTACATAAACTCAACGTTAAGTTTTCCTCAGTGCTACGTATTCAGCCTTATTATATGGAACCAATTCCATCCTCCACCCAATATAACTCACTCGAGTTGAATTGGCTTGAACAGTTGCACCTTTCTGCTTCACAAGGAATATCTGGCTGGCAAGAGCCAGCATAATGACACAGCTACCTACCCAAATTGCACAAGAACTTTCCTACAGCAGGACCCAGCCTACCCAAGTGCTCCAAGACTCCCTCGCCAGGCAAGCCAAAGGCTCCTGTCAGAACAACTGACATGTTTCATATCATCAGTTTCCACTACTATTTTTGCACAGCCTTCCAAAGGAGGCTCACATAAGGGTGGGGGAACAAAGCAAGTGTATTTTCAGCAATAGGTATAGCATTTGTTTGGAATGCCTTTAAGGGCTCCAGAAGCAGCAGTCAACACTTCAGTTGTATTTATGCATATTTTCTTTCTTCACGCTGACCCTTGCCAACATTACTCAATGCTCCCCCCTTTTCGAAGCTGTACAAAAAGTTACTTTTTTTTTTTCTTTCACAACTACTCACTGAGGCCTATTCCACTGCTGAAAGCAAGTGAAGCAAAGCCCATGCTGGGTGTCTGTCTCCTAGAGAAGATTGCATCTTTTATTTATCGCCCCTTGGCTTTATTTTCACAGTGAATTCCTGGCTTAAATGTAGTCAGCCAAGAAACCCTCCCTATGTGCACTCCTGTCATTCCTCATCGCTTGCAAACAGAATCAAGTGCAAGCAAAAGGGGAAAAAAATTATCTCAGCACCGCCAACCAAACTAAAAAAGCCTTACTCCTGGTTTTATCGCTCCTAAAGCGCCACAGATGCACCTCAGACCTTTGGAAAGAGAAAGCCAAGAGATGAAACTTGTAAGAAAGTTAATTAGATCAAAAAAAAAAAAAAATTGAACTCCCCCTAGGCAGAAGGGAAGGGCACTAAGCCTAGGAGCAGGGACACAGCTTCCCTTCGGGGAAAAAAATTGATGGCACCTTTGCAAGCTGCCCGCCAAACCGAACCCGCAGCGGGCAGGACTGAGGTTTTGGGAGGGGAGGAGTGGGGATCCCGGCGTCCCCCCCACCCCGAGCTGCCGCCGCTAACAAAAGGCGAGCAGCAGCCTCTTTTGTCTGGCTTCTCCTTTTCGGGGGAGGAGGAGGGGAAGCAACAGAAAACTGAGGGGAGAAAAAAAAAAAAAAAAGACACAAATAAACATGAAAATGAGAACAAAGTGGCCGGGTCGCACAAAGAGCATCACCCACCGGTGGGGGCGGCTGTCTGCCGGGGGCGAGGGGGGGAGCCCCACCGGTCGGGGGGGAAGCCGCCCCCGGCAGACAGCGCTCCCCCCCCCCAAAAAAAAAAAAAAGCGGGGGATACCCACTTCTGCAGCCCTTTATACCCAGGCATGGAGGGGTTAACCAGGGGCGTCCGCAGCGGGTGAAGAGCAGCGGCAGGCGGCGGGGCTGGGGTGGGGGGGGGGAAGAAGGAGGAAGAGAAGGGGGGAGTATTGTTTCAGGAGGAGGAAAAGCAGCGCTCCCCCCTTCCCTTGTCACGAAGCGGCTCATCCCAAAGCAACCCCCCCCAACACCCCCCAGGCGGGGCGGATCGCCCTCCCTCCGGCTCGCCGCCGCCGCTGCCCTAGAAATGCCTTTGTTCGCGGATCTCCCCCCACCACCACCCCCCGCCCCCGCACACCCGCTGCCGGGGTCTCGCACCGCTTTTATATCTTTATTTTGGACCGTGGCGCATCCCGCCCCCCCGCCCCGGCTCCTTCCCCCGCCGGCCGCCCTTCTGCTGATTCATTTCCACCGGCGGTCCCCCCGGGATGGGGGGGCGGCTTCTCCTTGCTATTGTGGCTCGGGGTAAGGCGATGACCCGGATTACCGGGGGTGGGCGCTGGGAGGTGGCAGAGCCAAACGGGATTACACGGGATGGATTACCGGGAGCGGGCACGGCGCGGCGGGGGGGGGGGCTGGGGGAGGGTGGTCGAGTTAAAGGGACAGGCGGGGGGGCGGCCTGGCGGCGGGGTCCGCAGCCGTGTCACGCCGAGCGAGGGAGGAAGGGAGGGAAGGAGTAACTCCGTGCCCCGGCTGCGACCGGGAGGAGGCCGGCGGAGGAAGTTGCCCGGCCCGCATGAACGGCCGGGGAGCGAAGGGCTTGTACGGGCTGGGCCGCGGGGGTGGGGTGGGGGGGCGGCTCCGGGCCCCGCGGGGGGTGCCGGGGGAGGCTCCGACCGCCGGGGCGGCGGCGGACGGGCGGCAGCCCCCCAGCTGCCGAGCCGGTGACAGGGAGACCCGCGTCGGGGGAGGCTGGCGGCGCCCTGCCCGGCTGACGGCGGTGGCCTGGCTCCGGAGCGCGGCCCCGGCCGGTGACTCACCGACTTGCAGGACGTTATCGACGCAGCCGCCGTCGAGCAGAGCGATGCCCCTGCGGAAGGGCAGGCGGTTCTCGTCGGCGGCGGCGTCCGCTGCCCCGCCGGGCGCTGCGCCGGCCCCCCCGGGGGCGGCGGGGTCCTCGGCGCCGGTGTTGAAGGAGGAGTACATGCAGATCTCCCTCTCGCTGCGGGGGAAGGACCAGTAGACGATCCTGCGCTGCACCGGCTCCGGGATCCGCTCGAACCGCTCCTCCACCCGCTGGAAGGGCCATTTCTCCGCCACCTTGCGAGCCGCGATGTCCAGCAGGGACTCGGGGCTCTGGGTCTTGCCGAGCGGCAGCAGCCCCAGGGCGGCGGCGGCGGCGGCGGAGGAGGGTCCGGCGCAGAGCGCCCCGCCGCCGGGTCCGGCGCCGCCCGCCCGCTGGCCCGGCCTGCACCCGGAGCCATAACCGGGTCTGCAGCAGAGGCGCTTGGCGGGGGGAGGGAGCTGACCGCGCTCCGCCATGATCGCGCCGCTTCTAAGCGAGCGGCGGAAGTGGCTGTACCCTATAAACGGCTCCAGGAAGGCAGCGAGCGGCCGCGAGCCCCCCCTCGGGACACGCCCCCCTCCGACCTTATATGGCGATGGGGGCGGTGTCGGACGCACGGCCTACGGCGGGCACCGCCCTAATATAGCGAGGGGGCGGTGCCTTACGCAAATCACCGCCACAAACGTAAATAGAACGCTCCTGCTTCCCCCCCGCTTCCCCCCTCCCGCTGATGTCACGAGCGCAAGCCCGGGCGCGCCCCTCGCGCGCGTGGTGGGAAAAGGGGGCGTGGCCGGCGGCGCTCCCCCCCCCCCCATATGAGGAATGGAATGCGGGGGCGTGGCCGTCGCCGCCTCAACCCCCGTCACTTCTGCTGGGAAAGCCGGAAAATACGGTAACGACCGCGGGCGGAAAAAGGGGCCCGCGCTGGGGGAAAAAAAAAGGCCTGGGCTCCCGTCTCTGGGGCAGGAGCCGGGATGGGCGCCCGCCTCGCCCCAAGCCCGTGAGGCACCTCAGTGAAGCGTCATCCCCCTCTATTAGAGGTATTACGGTAGCAGCGTGCGGGACCGGCGCGCGCGCCGCGGGCGGGTGTGCAACCCGGTTCCAAGCCGGCGGCAGCCGTTTCGTTTTGCAGGTGATGGTGCTTGGATCGATCCCAAAGGTGAGGTCTGGTCGCCGCAGACCGGCGGGTGAGTCGGTGGGAGGCCGTGGCGCTGGCCGGGGTGTGGGAGGGGTCCCGCGGGAGGACGCCCGTCCCGCTTCGTCGTTAGTGGGCAGGGAGTGCTGCAGCAAAGCGTGAGGACGAAAGGATGCTTTTTATTTTCCTTTCTTCGTTAAAAAACATGCCGTCCGGGAGCGTGCCGGCACCTCAAGTTAAATGGCCTTCCTGAGGGGGAGGTGCGTGGCGGGGGAATGGGACAGTGAACGGCAGCGGCAGGCAGAGGATGTCAGGCTGCCGCAAAGCGCCGGGTAAACACCAAATGCTACCCCTGCTTGTAGCAAAGGGAGTTCTGGCCCAAATTGGCTACGTGAAACATTCTGAACGTACTGCACGACACGTATCAGGGCTTGCGAATAAAGCCGATACTCTCTTTCCTCTGGAGGGAGACTTCCATGTACCATTTTAGAACAATCAACGTTTTTTATTAATTAAATGTTTTGTAACTTTGGCTTGGAAATGGCCTTTTTGGCGACTCACAGTTGAAAACAACACCTGCTCCCCTGGCTCGGGTTTGACAATGAAGCAGCACCTGCTAGCATGCAATGCAGAAGCCGTAATTTGAGCGCCTGGTGGCTTCATCCACGCAGGCTGGTTTACCCAGCTAGACTACATTTTCCATGATGCAACGCAAGCCTGCAGCTGGGAGGTGCGCCGCGGGGAGGTGGCTTCACCAGGGAATGCAGCGAAAGAACGTCAAGTCTGTCAAGATCTAAGGAGTACGAGTAACGCCGAGTTGACTGGAAACTTAACATCTACGTTTTGTGTCCGCCAAAACTCCAGGCGAGAACAATAGCTGGCTTGCTGAACAGACGACTGAAGAGCTTTGCAGAAGCTGCATTTGCCATTAAAAATGGATGGGGCATTGAATAAACTGTGTCAGACTTGCTAACATTTTAAAGCATCAGCAGACACCCGAAGATGTTTTAGAATGAGCAGGCATTGGCTTTTCTGTATGTTTGTAAGCTCGTATCAGTAGAGTTGATTTGAAATTTTGCAGGTAGAGAGTTGTTTTACACCTAGGGCTACAATGTTTTTTTGCTTTCTCCGCGGTCCATTGCTCATACTGAGAAAATGCCTGATGTTTTTTAACCAAAGAGTTTATACTGCAGACTACAGACAGGGCCTAAACTATGTTTTGTATAGTTCATTTTTTGTACATAAAACAAGTCGTTTTTTTTGGGGGGGGGGATCATGAGAGCTACCTTCTGGGTGAGAAATGAGTATAAACTGGTGCTTGGGCTTCTGAGAATAGACAGCTCAAAACAATTAGTTACTCTTCAGGTGCCAGTTTCAAGAGTCCACAGATATATTGCTGGGGTATTGACTGGCTTCTTCCTCATTTTAGGCATATATTTTTAAAGTGGTCTACTGGATTTATAAACTTAACTCCAGCTAAATTTTGGAGGCGTTAGGGAGCCTGAATGCTAAAGGCCAGAGATGAGTGCGTAGTAGTTCCTGTACTATTAATATGGTATTGATTTCAGTATTGCTGAAAGCAGAGAAATGGAATGTGTAGAAGGTAAAAAAGAACTTCATGATTGCATGTGTATGACAGCAGAGGAAAATCAGATTTAGTTTTCACCCCATCACTTACTCTTTGTTAATAATTATTCATGTCTGGAAGCAATTTTTCTTCTGTGTTGTTCTGGCGCTATTTCTGTTTTAAAGAAGTGCCTAGCAAGTCAGTCAAAATGCTCTTCTAATTTGGGTAGTGGCTGTTCTTTATCAGGTCTTAGCCACCTGCTGCAGTAAAAATACCACACTAATGCCACTGGAAGACTTCTTCCTGTCACAGAAAAGAAATTTTACAGTAAAAATTGATATAAGGAGAGTGAAAGGAATGCCAGTGAACAACAAAGCATCCATAATAAGCAGTAGCCCATGTGTCTGTTAACTCAGAGTACTTGTTATTCTGTCTTTTCAGTTCTGGGCAGAAATTATTAAATTCACTTAAGAAATCCCAGAGAAAAGCAGATGGAAAAGCCCATAGAGCCACCTCTTTCATCCGTCTACCACTCAACAGGAATAGCTACTCCCCATTAAGCCTACAAATATTAATAGCTACACAGGATGCTGTTGAAGCTTCTTTATTTCTGGGCTAAGGAGCCCATGAAGAGATAATGGCATCTTTGCTCTTGACATTCCATCACACGCACCAGCCTCCTCAGACTCCCTCTGCACTGGTGTAACACCGTAATGGCTTGCAGGTTATCATCTGAGGCTGAAGTTCCTTTGTCCTCCCAGTTCTGCCTCTTGAGTTCCTTTAATTTTCTGAAAGCAGGTGGGAATATGTGTTAACGCCAGGGAAGAAATGAAAATGTGTTAAAGCCACATCTGAACTATATTTTAATTTCTAGTTGGTTTTTCTTTCAGTGGATCTTCTTCTGGAAACAGCTAGCTCAGCTGAGCATTCATTTCTTCTTTTTCTGTCCACGGTTTTGGGAGGTCTGTGTTCCAGAGCTATGCAGAGAGGAAGGAATGGCTGCAAAGCAGCAACCTTAACTTGGTTACCTTTCTGCACATAATCAAAGGTTATCCTATGACCTGCTTGGAAAAATACACTTGGCCACCACTCGGTGAAATTCCTTTTTAATAATCTTGCAAAGCGTTAGGCCACTTGCAGTCATTTTCACTCGTGCCAGGAAAACATACAGGGGTTGAGCATTCTACCATTTGTGATAATTTAAAAGAAAGTTTGCACACAGTTGTCTTTGTATGAAACAAATAACCATGTAAATGTAGAAAAACAGATGGCAGACAACCTAATACTGGCCAACACAAGTCAATTTGTTGGTGGTTGAATCTTATTTATTTTTACTTATTTACTTATGATTCCATTATATTTAATTTAATTATAATACTATATACTATATAAAATATATAACTTAAAAATAAAAATAATACATTGTATTAATATACTGTATATTAAATATTTATTATATAATAGAATTAAGTTAATATATTAATAGTAATCTATTGTTTATATAATATATAATTATATGATGATACATTATATTTATATATTAATACCAATTCAGGTGGTTGAATCTTATCTGGAAAGACAAGACTCAGCCTTCCTGCATCAAAGCTGAACAAGAACCTGGATTAATTCGTTGCATAAAGTATTTCTAAATGCTGGGAGGGTAGGGGGTCAGAAAGGAAGAGGAGGAAGTTTGGGAAGGGAGGCTAGAGGCTTCTCAGAACTAGAGCTTTAAGAAAAAAAAAAACACACAAGAAAGGTTACTCGAGGTGACAGCACTAAAATAATCAAATACAAGAAAGACTGACAGGCCTGCTGAAACAGCTGAATTTACAATGCTAAACCAAGTCTTTTTTACCCAGTTTCTTTAAGCCTTTTTAGATAACCAGGCAGTTCTGTTCTTGTAAGAAAGCTATAGGTTTTGTGGATACCGAATGTATTCTAACATGTATCATTTGAAAAATACTGCTGCAGGTAAAGGTAGTGAGTATCGCCTTGCTTTGCAGTGCAGTGACTCTGAAAATTCAAATACAGGAAAACAGACAGTAGCGATGAGTGTCGCTAAAGTTATCAACTTAAGATTGGTCAGTGAAGAAAATAGTGTGGTTGGTCAACATCTTTGGTTTTACAATGTTTTCTTAAAATAGTTTTCTTCATTATGTTGAGAAACTGTTTAAGGAGTTAAAAAAGAACATTTGCCTTTTACTAGCCTTTTAAATAGAATACTGTAGGATAAATATTGCCAGCTCTTTAGAGTCTCTCTATTACAGTGAAAATAAACCAGCAACACTGAATGAGCCCTTTCAAAGTGCAGCTTTTTATTCTAATTAAATTCCATGATGATTCCAAAACTGAGTCAGAGGCTAGAATCTAAAAGCTTTTACGAAAATGTACTTAAAATACTCCGCATGCTTTACCAGTATTCTAGAATAATAAAAAAGGGACAAACATCTTAATTTGAGCTAAATCCTCTTGACATTCATTTCTGTGTCCTCTGCCTTTTTGTGGCTTGATACTTGCTGTATGAAGTCATTCTGAGACAGACTGAAGGGGAGGGCATTGTTTGTGCTGTAGACCCAGAGCTGTGTGAATTAATGCTGCTCTGTATTTCCTCCAGGAATGAGCACATTCAGTTTACACTTATTGAGAATAGACCCTGGGAATGAATTATTTCTTCCTTACAAGGAGCCTTGTTGGGATAGTTTAGCTCACTACTAAGCTACTAGGCATAAAAGCATCACTGTTAAAAGTAAAATGATAATGTGCAAGTGGCTTCTTAAAATTAAACATGTTGGACTGATTTGAAGGGTTCAGAATTCAAAATCTTGGAATAGAGGAATAAGAGCATCTCACCCTTTTTAAGAGTTTTAACTTATTCACTTACCGGTTGCAAAAAGTCAAAAGCAGAAAATCCTGTCTCTGAGAGGAATCTAGATTTAATATCCCGCTGGGTTTGTTATGGTCTTCTATAGATGTGAGTTGAAGAATACATGAACACTCAAAGTAAAAACAGTGTTATTCCTCTCACAGGCTTTTGTAAAGTTTATTTTTAAAGGATTATAATTTGCTAATATAGAAATAAAAGCAAATTCGATGAAAATTTCAGGTTTTAAAATAACTCTCTTATAGGTATTCTCTCTCTTTACTGCAAGTACATACATATTAATTGAAGTGGTTAAAAAAAAAAGATTCCTTAAAGCTTTATCCTCTTCTGGTCAAACATCCTCCACCAAAAATACTCTAGGCCAGTTCAGAAGTTAATCAGGTGTAAAATGCCACCAGTCGGTTTACCAGCAGTTGTGGGAACAGCTCAGCACAGATAATGCACAGAAAGTGAAGTGGACTGGTGGTCTAAAGGAAAACATTATTGAACTGCCTCTTGTGGGTAAGCATCCTACACTAACAAACCTCCTTTTATCTTCTCGGGCTTTGTCCCTTTAAACTGCACTTTACTTTAAACTTCCTTGCATTAGACCAAATAACTGCCTTGCTATGGCAAGCAACATCATAATCCTTGGGCAGAAACTCTGCATGAAGAAGGGCGTGCAAACCTCAATCCGCTAACATCAGGAACAAAAGGCAAAAAGTCATTGCTTAACCAGATTTCCACCTGTGGCAAAGAAAGAGAAACAACATGTACTACAATTCTCAGAAGTGTTTCTTCCAGGGTGCTAAGTGCTAGTAGAAGAGCTTTAAAGCAAAAAAACCCAAAGCCCAAAAAAACCCTGACCAAAACCAAACAAACAAGCCCACCCCTCCCTGCCCCAAATCCTCTTTCTCCCATTTCAAGAAGTCTGAGTCCCAATTCATTCATGATGGGAAGAGAGCTGTACTTACAAGGGAACAGCTTAAATATGCCAAAAACTGAAGCTCCTGGCTATGCGCTGTAGAGATGTGGTGCATATCAGCAGGACCCTTGCTGCGCTGGAGCCTCCTTGTCTCCACCAGCACAGCCAAGACAGCAGTGCAAAGAAAAGGAAAATGTAGCCAACTGGCCAGCAATTGCATCAGATATTTGCCAGTCTTCTGTGAATTCCTCTGCATTTATAAATTATAACTGAAGACCCAAAAAAAGTATGTAGGCAGAAAAAAGGCAGCGATAGCTAGGCATCGCTTAAATGGTTACTGTTTAAACAACAAGCATTCTTTCAAAACACTTGGGTATAAAGTCAGTTTCGCCTAACTTGGTCACCAGTGACTGCATTTAGCAGGCTGGGGAAACTGAGCTGGACTTCAATATTCTTTTCTTAACAGTCTGTTTAAAATTTTATTTCTACTGATGCTTAAATTCTTAGTTTACAAGTGTTTTATATATTTGGTATATTTGAATACACAATACTGTAAACCTGCCTCTAGCTTTGCTGGGACTGAAACACCCAGTCAGGGTTTACAGATGACTCTTTTCTTGGGTTGTATCAGAGGCAAACTTACAACGTAGTGCTCTAAATACGAGGGCCTCTGTAGAATTCAGACACCCTATGAAATTAGAGTCTAAGATTTTTCTGTAGAAAACTTATGCTGTGCCATCTGGTTAAGCTTCATTTGGTCAAAGAGGACTATGCACTGAGCAATAACTAATAAAAGCCCAATGCAAGGGTATAATATTTTGGGGAGTTGTTTTCACTTTTTTTTTCCCCACACACAGATTCAGTCTTGTATTTGTATCTGTATAGCAGTATTCGGTGTCAAATCTGTCCTTAAGAAAAGTGCTATTTAAGTACTTTCATGTGTTGGGTCTAACTAAGTAAAACTTGTGCATTTGTCCCAGGGCTTTAGAAAGCATTTGGAATTTTGTAGCCCAAGTGCTAATTAGGCTGACAGGTACTTGTTTTACCAAGTTACCCCTGCAATGCTGAGCGACTGAGCTGTGGAATAGTGCTTCCGTTGAGAGCGGTCAACTTTCAAAGTTTAATACAGCTTACTGATGTATATCTTGGGTGATGCTGATGTACTTTCACCTTTATTTTATACCCCAACTCTAAGTATTTTCATTGTCTATTTGCCTCTTTCTATCCCTTCTTTCTCTTTCCCATCTTCCTTTGACCATACTTTGGTGCTGCCAGTTCATTGTGCACTGTACTGCTCTCTCCTGACTAATGCCCCATAAACTTTCTATCCACTTACATTCCTTCTTCCTATTCTTCCTGTCCTGCAGTCTTGGGAATCATACCAGTGCTAGTATGTCACGCCTAGCCTTGTAATCAAATTGAGAAGATGGAGATAAGCTATGGTTAGAGCTCTGCAGTAAAATATTGTCAGAGAAACCAGGACTTTCTTCTACTTCATTAGCTTCAAAGGTTTCACTGGAATCCCTTTCTTGGAGTAGGGATTTTGTTTTTTCTACTGGTTTGTCTCTAAACAACATTTAACCTTTGAAGTTGTTCTGAATAGACAGGGAGAGCATTCTTCTTTTTCCTCTTTTGCACTCCAGGGATTAAGATAAGCTGAGAGATATGCCTTTGCTGCACTTCTCCCCTTGGAATGGAGAAGTGGCACAATGTACTCTTATATTTCTGGAAAGCTAGTGCTTTAAGCCTCTTCCAGGGGGTATTAGAAGTTAAAAGAATTTGGCCGTTTTACTACTGAAAAGGAAGGGACCCTTGATACTCAACACGTATCCATGCTGCTTTGCTTCAATAAAGTAGGCAGCACTCAAGGGATGCTGTACTGGGGTCCCTAAGAAGGAATAGATACAGGCACTGTGTGTGGTGTGGTTCAAATGCTCCAGGAGATACTGTGTCAGATACTGTGGCTGCAAGTTTAGGCAGATGTCACCACCAGTCATCCTACGGATGTTGTCATCCATGAGCAGGAGGGGCAGAAATCTTCTTGGTATATTCATGTAAAATACACATTTTTAGTGGTTCCAAAAATTGGAGCCTCTGGGCAGGGACAGATCTCTATGGACCCTCTGAATTCATCCAGGTGTGATGAAGGTCCATTGCTGTGTTACTGATCCCCCAGTCTCAGCAGATGGAAGCAGGTCTCCAGCACCCTAACTCAGAACTCCTTCCCAGTTATCACTTTTAATATGTGCTTCTCAGAGCTTTGTTACAGGCAGCACACAAATCACCTTGTTCTTCTGTGGTTTCAGTGGTTCTGAGCAGCAGCAGCAGCAAAGCCTGAGCACAGTTTTCACTGTGCTCAGGGCAACAGCGCAGGCACCAAAGCTCTCCTTAAGGACATTTGGACAACCAGTACTGAGTCAGTTTGCACTCTACTCTGACCTTTCAATTTATCTCTACAAACATAAAGACTTTGATTTTTGTTTTTTAAAAGCGAAGTTTACTGGCTGCAGTTGAGTGGCTGCTTTTGAAGTTCACTAGGAAACTTGGAGAAAATAAGAAATCACTAGGATCTGAGTTAGGAGTGGAAGAATTGAGGAAGAGAAGGGCAGAACTAAGAGAAGTAAGATTTGAAAGATGAATGTATAAACCCAGTCCCTTGCCAACTCCACCCTCTAAATGGCATTTACTGCCAGGGAAATTGGATCCACCCTGGACCGATTCTAGCGTCAGGAAAATCCTCCTAAAATAGCTCTGGGCCTTGCAAAAGTTGCAGTTTCCTCTCCCAATAATTGATGCTGTGGTGACAACCTCCATCTGGTACTCATGAGTCGCAGTCACCACATCTGCTAAGGGGAAGAAGGCAACTTTTTCCCTTTACTCAGAATCTCTTGCCTTGTATGCAATGATGGTCCTAGGAGTGAAAGATCACTTGCTAAGTTTAAGCACTTCTTAAAAGGTATGGTGTCCCCTATACAGGCAACTTGGAAGTGAAACTGCAATCTCTGCTGACTCAGATTTTACGGAGTGTAAATGAAGAGGAACCACTTTAAGAGTACCTTGGGATTAGTCTAAGTTGCACTATTGCCATTGAATGAGGGTTTATTTCATACTGTTTACTAAATGGAGAGTATAACCATGGCAACACTCATGACATGCTCTGCATGGTTCTGCCAACACAAGACTGAAATTAGCATGCAAAAGACAACTGCTTGAAAGTAGCTTGAGAACTGAAAAAAATCATGGTTCGGACTACAGTCTGGATAAGAATACACTTCAGCATCTGCAGAGTGAACATTAGGCAACATTTACTACTTTGGCTTACTCCGATCTCAGCAAGAATATTTGTGGTATCATTTGTATAGATCTTACCTTGATGAGTGAAAGCATAATGGTATAAATACTAATAGTCAGTGGTGATTCTGACTAGCCCCATAACAACTACAATTTTGTCTGAAGTGTGCTTGAAAAATACTAGTACTACTAGCCTTTTGTGCTCAACAATAACGCGAAGAGAGTTACAATCTTTTTTCCAAGTTTACTTGGAAAGAAAATAATGACAATTCCTAGACAAGATCCAGGTTTTACTGTCTACATATAATGAAAAAAGGTGTGAGGTGAATGGGAATAAGGAGGGGAATATAAAAGGACATTCTAGATGTCAGTTAGTCCTCTGCTGTCCCAGGTATAAACTGTTCATATACTTAGTCTAATGAATATTTTTTATTGTTGCACATTGTGATGTTCTTGCAGGAATCTTTTATATGGGAAGTTACAGTCTGACAGAATGAAGGTGGATTGAATAATAGCTTACTGCTTCATGTCTCTCCACAGGTCAGTTCTTTTTCAAAGGAACAGAGTCAACATAACTACACCTTTCTCATTGAGTCATACCAGCTGTTGCAAGTAATGCCGAACAAAAATAATTCCCTGGTTACTCTGCCTGCACTTTTATCTGTGGTTAGTTTCACTGTGTTTTAAGTCGGTTTCTTCTGTTGTATGCATCTGTCACATAGCAGGAAAGACATGTTTCTGTAAGCAAGCTTCACAAGTCATTTAGGAGTTGTGTAGGAAAATACAGAACTGCTTTTAACTAACTTTTGAAAGTTGGCTAGATTTTAAGCTGACTCTGCCCTTTCAACAGATGCTCAGAACAGTGACTGCTCTTTATTGCCTCAACACACCATCTTGGGATAACACATCAGCCAGTCTGATGGAATATTTTATGTAGAGTTACTACTTCCCATGAGTCAGTGCTGTAAATGGCAATTACGTCTGCAAAGAACACAGCATCATTCATGTCCCCTGCTGCCCTCATGGCTAGTAGTGCTATATTTAGGGCGGGTTATGTTAGGCCTAAGAATCATATGATGCTTCATATTATAAATTATATGCAAAGCATATGAAGCCTCATCTAGAAATGATGGAAGTGTTGCTAGTAAAACACAAAATAATTAATAATGAATAATTAAACGTTTTTTTCTATGTTTGAAGCGTACAGATAAACCCCAAACTTCTATGACTTCACAAGATGAGAAAACACATCCTACTCCAGGAGGAGTAACTCAGGAGCATGTTATCCATCAAAGCTAAGTGTAAAGTAACTCGTTCAGATAGCTTTAATTCAGTGTTTATATTCAGACTGACCAAACAGCTATCTGTGTTGCTACTGTTTGTTTTCAATAGATTTGAAACTGGGAAAGACGATCCAGAGGATTTGGCAATGTTGAAAGTACTGGCAGTAAAAAGGGTAAAGAGGACAATCCAGATGATTATTGGCTAGCATCCATGTAGGCAAAAAATGTATAACAGATAGATAAGCTGTTAAAGGAAATCAGTAGAACTCATGTTGGTCAATATTGGTATATGAAAAACAGATCTGACCACAGCTTTTTTCAACAATACACTTGATAAAAAAATACAGTGTTTATGTAATAATAGTGTTTGTGTAATACCCAGAATTCTTCCAAACATTTTGACTTACCATTGTATGACATTTTTTATATATCATGCTAATTTAATCAATATGACCTGTTAATTAATAGAATATTGGTTAACTGACAGCCAAAACCAAAATACTAAATGGAGGATTCTAACTGAGCCAAGTATATTCATATTAGGGTTATTTTAGGAATTGCTTTTGGCCATGTTGTGTTTTAACCCCAGCCAGCAACGAAGCCCCATGCAGCCACTCGCTCACTCCCTGCCAGGGGGATGGGGGAGAGAATCAGAAGAGTAGAAGTGAGAAAACTCATAGGTTGAGATAAAGACAGTTTAGTAGGTAAAACAAAAGCTGCTCATTCAAACAAAGCAAAACAAGGAATTCATTCATTGCTTTCCACAGGCAGGCAGGTGTTCAGCCATCTCCAGGGAAGCAGGGCTCCATCACGCGCAACGGTTACTTGGGTAGACAAACGCCATCACTCCAAATGTCTCCCCTATTCCTTCTTCTTCCCCCAGCTTTATAAACTGAGCATGACGTCATATGGTATGGAATGTCCCTTTGGCCAGTTTGGGTCAGCTGTCCTGGCTGTGTCACCTCCCAGCTTCCTGTGCACCCCCAGCCCACTCGCTGGTGGGGTGGGGTGAGGAGCAGAAAAGGCCTTGACTCTGTGTAAGCCCTGCTCAGCAGTACCTAAAACATCCCTGGGTTATCAACAGTATTCTCAGCACAAATCCAAAACACAGCCCCGTACTAGCTACTACAAAGAAAATTAATTCTACCCCAGCCAAAACCAGCAAACGTTATTTAATGTTTGTTTTAAATTACATCAAAGATTGTACAAAATTGTTAATGATACTCATAGATGATGCAAAATATTGGGGATATAATAAGCAACAAAGTAATTGATGCAGTCCAGATACTTTATTTAATAAGCTGGTTGGAAGCAGACAAGCATTTTGTGGCTAACTATTAAGTAATACATTCGTGAACAGTGAAAGCAGACTGGCTTTTCTACCTGTACATTTGGTCTGCCCACCAAATACCAGAGCTCAAGAATGAAGAAGACACCCAAATTTGGAGCCACTGAAGTCAGTTGACCATGGTGTTCTTAAAATAAAATACCCTAGCAAGCACAGCTTTTTGTTTTAGGGGAGTCTAAGCCTCCAATTTGTTTTCCTGGGTTTCTTTGTACGTCATGGCTCTGATCATCTCTAAAGCATTCAGTAATGTTACATGCTTATTTAACTGTATTTTGTCATCTCAGAGTAATGCTAGAACATCCTCATGCTATAGATTTACACTACTTTTGAACCTTGAGCCAGTCTTTTTAAATATGTCTTACACCATAGATGCATCACTACTACTGATACTCTTTCTCTGCCTTGTATAGCCTTTTCACATGTATGTGTATTTGGTACCATTGAAGACTACGCTATCATCTAATCATCAGAAAGTTTGCAAACCATGTTTTTCCCCTGTGAAGACAATCCCCAAGGCAGATGATCTTTTAGCTCTCTCACTGGCCCAGCTTATGCAAGGCAGCCTTAAAACTAGTGGGGCTCCACAAAAAAAGATGTCTCATTGTTTCTGTGTGCTCATTCTTCTTTGTCTCTCCCAGCTTCACTAGTATCAAGAGTTAGAGCTCTACAAAATTGCTCGAGATCACTTCTAAACAAGTCTGTTGGTACAGCTGTAACAAATAAGGGAATAAAACCATCTCTGCAGATAACTCCTGTAGTCTAAACATCAGTCACAGTAAGGCAAAGTTAGTGCTGCTGTTGCCTTCTTTATCTTCAGAAATTTGTGTTTTGCTGGACCTAAGAACTGAGAATGCTGGTTGGAATTTTTCTTCTGTTAACGAGTTTTTATTTGGGGATTTGGAGGAGGAATGAGGAGGTACAGAGAGATTTGTCGAGGAAGGTAACAATGAATGAACTCGTAAATACAGTCGTTTGGTCAAAATGCCTCATGTAATTCTTGGCTATAAGAAGAGAAATTTCTAGGGACTGCAAAGACAATACTAGTTCTGTGTTTGGCACTGAAACAATTTTTGCTGGAATTTGCTTTGTCCAGATTCAGAAACAAGAAGACTGTTGGTAGACAGCAAAGGTTGAGACAAAAGCCAGAAAAAATATTTATTCATGTCATGTGATACAAGGAAGTTTTTCTGTTTGGTTTATCAAACAGAAAAGTGTATTGACAGCAGTCCAAATGTATCTGCGATGAAGTAGCAACTTAATACCTGGTTTTCCATCTAGCTGACAGAGATATAAGAGGATCCAGTTGCTGGATGTTGAAGGTGAAAAATCAGACTATAACCAAGTGGTACAATTTTCCCTAAATAATGAGCAGTTAACCATTGGAAGAGTTTGATGAAAATTATGATGGGTTTCCCATCTCTAGTAGTTTTATCCTCAAGACACGTCTTTCTTAAAAGACATATTCTAGCTGAACTCAGCAGTAGTTCAGGAAATCTCAGGGACTTCTATGACAAAACAGATCAGTCCAGATGAAGACCAAGGTGGTTTTGGTTCTTCCTTCCACTCTGCTATGGACTTACTTCATGATCCAGTTTTTTGCCTAGGAATGCTAACATTTGTACTGGAGCTTCAGTGCACCTGCAGCAGTTTAAGAAAGGACATAAACGTCTGTAAATGGTATAATGTGGCAAGGGATCTAGACTGCATAAAAGCCTGCTCTAAAAATGTACGCAGAGGATAGGCAGCCACACATGGAATTTTAGGACTTCTTTTCCTTTTTTATTCCAGTTCCTGAGCAACAGTCTCATGAATTAAAAGTCTATCTGGTGATTCTGTGCTACTATATAAGATGTGGTCATATACAGAAGGTGGAGTACTGGTTTGGATTAACAGTCTTTGCTCATGTATTAACTCATGTATGCCTGTATGATTTTAAATGTACAAGGGTATGTCCATATTGACACTTGGTTTTTTAGCTTGTCCAAAACTTGCAACTTTTATTTGGGCTCTTGTTTGTAAAGACTTGTTTATTTAGTCCTTCAAATAAAAGTACAGAAGTAATTAGTAACATCAGCTTATGATTATTTACAGCAAACCAATTCCCTCTTTGTGCAAAGAAAAATAAAATTATATCCTTGCTTGGCTGAAAACTTCCTTTCTGCAATTAATAAAAAGTGCAAATATCCCTTACAACGGCTACTTCAGCCTTCTTGCAGCTAGGGACAAAACCACATTGGCAGAAGGACATCATCTTGTCTCTGATGGCTATGAAGCCTCTCTGAACTCGACCTGAACATGAACTTACACAAAAGGGACCTCTGTGCAGTGACAAGAACTTGAAAACAGAATATAGTTACATAAGAAATTTAAAATAAGTTGGGGAACATGTTGGAATGAGATCAGCATTCCAAGTAGTCCCTATCAAGAACTGGGTATTTATATCTCTGTTGCCACTCATTTTCCTTTATGACTGATCATCTGAAATTTTCTGTTAAGTGTCCTCCAAACTGAAACCTTATACCAGATAGCAACCTGTCTTAAGAGCAGCCTTTTGGTGCAAAGTTGGCCTTGGTATCCTATACAAGTCTCCCAACTTCTTTAATTATTTTGTTACTTATAAGCAAGGGTGTGTTTAAAAAAAAGAAGCATCACAAAGGACCCTGTGTTTTCTTGTCCTGTGTTGAAGAAGCTAATAAATTGCATGATCTTAAGGAATCAAGAGAAGGAAGAGCCACAGTAGTGTCATGGAATTAGTAGGAAGCACTGGCCACCTTGTCATTGCAGCACTGACCAGGATGGAGCTGTGCTAACTGCTGCCCTTGGTATCAGTAGCTCCAGGGCTTAGCCTCTATTCAGATGAAGCCAGCTTCTCACTAAGCTCCCAAACAGTGTCTCACTACTGAAGAGATTCTTTGTTCCTTTTTAGGCGTGTTTTTTTCTCTTTTACAATCTCATCAGGCTGCCTTGCATGATCTTTGTAGTTTTGGTGGTCACCACTCACTGAGGACTACATGTGATGGTTCACTCCTTCCTCATCTATCTTTGCATCAGATAGCTGTTCGATTATACTTAAACTGCCTTGGAAATCTACAGGTAAGCAAAACATGAAATTTCTAAGTAGGCCTTATGTCATACACCTGAACCTCTTGGGTGGGCGCTCTTATGTTTCTGTGCCTTGAGAACCTCAGTTTTGGACTGAGTGCTTTTAAGAATCATCTTTAACTGTGGGTCTTTGTGTGTCCCCTCCATGGTAAAGCCTCTGCCTGGCAGCTGTCACTGAGACAGAAGGCTCCAAAGTATAACTGTTGTGAGATGATGGCTTAGTACCTCACGCCTCCATAGTTGATTTTTGCCTTCTCCTACTGGAGTCTTGTGTCTCAGATGCTGTTGTTTGTGTTGCAACAAAGTCACAAGGAGAGACCTTGCAGAGTAGCACAGCATTTGCTGGCCTATGCACAACTACACTTGGCCATCATTTTCCCCTTTCTCCTAGGCATCTGGAAAAAACAAACTTTGATCTGTGGCTGTGGGGAAAGGAGGGAAAACCTTCTCCATCCTCCTTTCCCCAGTTTTGCTTTCTGTCTTTGCACTGAAGGAGGTTTCTCTTCTGAAAGAGCCCGAGTCTTTTAGACTTCTGATGAGGTTTTCCTGGGATACACACCAGGCCTGTGTCAAAGTGCTGTGATAATGGTCAGTTGTGTGTAGCAGGGATATAATTGCTCTTCCAGGCTGAAAGTATTCCTGGCTGAGGTACTTGTGGAAAGCTGAAATCTGTTTCAGCTCCATAGATATAATGTTTCTGCTACAAAATAGTGAGTCTAATCTGCACTTCAAATTACAATGAAATCATATCCACAAACTGGCAGGCATTCCCCAGACTATCACACCTTGTTTTTAACATATGGGCTGACTGACACAGTCAGATCAAATGATTTTCCGGACTTTTTGCTATACAAGGCAGCATTTCTCATTTAAGATTCCTGTCATGAGGCTGTATCTCCAATGATAGCTTAAATTCTCATCTGGTGTAAATTATCATAGTTCCAGATGACTTCAATGGGTTTGATAATTTATGCCATCTGAGGTTCTGCATCTGAAAACTGTAATAAAAAGCAGCTGCTACTTTAACTAATCTGAAAAATGATAAGTGCCTAGTACGTGTCTGAGTCTAGCTATCTTAATACCTGTTAGTCAGCTGCCAGCAGACCACTGCGTACTGAAGAATTAAAGTCCTTTGTCCTGCATCTGAGTAACTGGGGTTCTGTCCTGTATTTTATCCAAAATGAAAGTTGAACAGAGAGTGCCATAGTCCTTGACAGCAACTTTGCTGGGAGACTGGAAAGCCAACACTCCCTCAGCAAAGCCGGTGGGTTTGGTTCTGCTAGAAGCTAGTCATATTTTTATACTGACCATGAACATTACATATATTATACATACGCAATATTTTAGAGCAGTTACTTAGGTTTGTCACCTTAATGTGCTTTAGTTTTGATTTCTGTATTCATCTTCAAGCCATATGAACATTATTTGATGTTCAGTATCAATTTGAACTTGTAAAGAATATGAGATTGTATGGATATCAACTATTTATGTCAAGAATATGGTAAGAATTTCATAGAATCATAGAATGTCCTGAGTTGGAAGGGACGCACAAGAATCATCAAGTCCAACCCCTGTCCCTGCACAGGACAACCCCAAATTTACGCCATGTCTCTGAGGGCACTGTCCAAGTGTTTCTTGAATAGCGTCAGGCTTGGTGCCATGACTGCCTCCCTGGGGAGCCTGTTCCAGTGCTCCACCACCCTCTGGGTGAAGAACCTTTTCCTGATACCCAACCTAAACCTCCCCTGGCACATCTTCCTGCCATCCCCTCGGGTCCTGTCATCGGTCACCAGAGAGAAGAGATCAGCACCTGCCCCTCCTCCTCCACTTGTGAGGAAGCTGTAGACCGTGATGAGGTCTCGCCTCAGTCTCCTCTAGGCTGAATAAAACAAGTTACTTTAGCCACTCCTCGTACAGTTTCTCCTCTAAACCCTTCACCAACTTTGTGGCCCTCCTCTGGACACACTTCGATAGCTTTATATCCTTAATGTACTGCAGTGCCCAGTACTGGCACCCAGTACTCAAGGTGAGGCCGGAACAGCGCTGAGTAGAGCGGGACAATCCCCTCCCTCGACTGGCTGCAATGCAGGGCTTGATGCACCCCACAGCCTGGTTGTAAACTGTAAAATATTTGATAGAAACCATGCTCTCTGACCTATTCCAGAATGTGATACTGTAAATAAAGTGCCTATCACTATATGTTTGAAGGAAATGTGTCTTCTTTATTTACAGTTCTTCACTCTCCACACAGAACAAATCATTTTTATGATTAGAGTACGTTATGCAGTTTTGCCTGTAAAGAACTATTTGTACCATAAAGATTCAAATTTTCCCTGTTACTTTAAAATTTATATACAGTTGTCCTCTTTCTTTTAGTAACAACAGGGTATAGTTATAAACACCACCTTTTCTATAAATCATGTTCAGTCCTGGCTCAGGCATACTCCATGATTGCTACCCAGTGGGGACACTTAGCGAGTGACAGAACTTTCCGTTCATGCTCAAAACTCATCCTTAATAGGTCAGCAAAAAAAAAAGAATAAACTTTTATTCCAGCATGTTCCTCAGAAATCACTGGTCTGACTGTCTTTACATCTTGCAGAGACTTTACATTCGTCTAGACCTGAAAGTAACTTTTCTTGGTATGCATGAGCAGAAGCATTGATAAAAGGCAGAATGCTGGGTTTTAGGAGATGAACTTTTTCTCCTGCTACGTCAAAGTCCTCTTTTACATCTCTAAGGCTGGTTATTTCATGTTTCCTCTGCATCATCCCGTTTGTTTAATACCCTACTACATACTTTATCGCTAGCTAGTTCTAAGCCCTAAACCCTCCAATTATGGTGGTAGAGTTGGGGGGAGGGCAGGGGAAGTATTTTTGCTTTTTTCTCTATTGTCAAATTCTCTTAGAAATGTGTAAACAAGAATGAGTTAGGAACCACCAATCTAAAGAAACTAGGTGTTTACAATCCCAAACTGGAAGATATTTTGGCAATATGTGTCAGGTTCTACTACAGTGATGGAACTTGTTAAGGGGATTTGGGGTTAGTTGGTTTGGACAATAGCTGTAGCTGCATCACCCAACAGAGTCTAGTACCTGCAAAAGGAACACAATTGCCCTCCACGAAGCTTTTGAAGGTGTGAACAGAAGCATGGCAAAAATTACCCAGATGACCCTAGGTAAATAAAACACCATCAAGCACAGTCAAAGTGTCCTTGTCTATAGTTTGGTGGCAAAACTTAAGTAAGGACTTCCCCAAACTTCTCTTTTCCTTCCTTTTCTCAGCCTCCCAATGTCTTTACCTTCACTGCTCTTTGACCACTGTCCACATATTGGGGTGACTCCATCTTACTACAGAGGGACAACATCCTCTGCCCATCCCAAACTGCAGCTGTTTTCCAGCTCTTACATTCCTCATCTTCCTGCCAGCTTGTTCCCACCTAGTGGCCATGTGTGTGAAGTAATCACCAAGGGTGAGAGAAAGGGCAGCAAAGACAAATAAATATATGGAGATCACCGACTCAGTGAGCCTACAGGAAGCCTGAGGTACAGTTGAACTAGTCTGGTAATGTTCTGCCCTTTGGCACTATTTTATTTGTACTCGGGAAATAATGAGTAGTACAGTCATTTTTACATTTAGGGTGTACAGATAATTTGTGAGTACAATACGTATTGTGTTTATGCAGCACATGTTTGAGTACAGCTTTACCTACTTATGTGAAATTACTATTCTGCATGTGCTTCAGAATATGCTGCTTACTTTTTGCAGTGCTACTAAGGATAAATAAATAGTGTATGTTGTGTGTTGGACACAAATATGGCAACACTTTATATTGTTTTACATGCTGACAAATTAATTTGAATTTATTTGCAGCTAACCAAAGTGCCATATCCAAAACCTGATCTTAATTAGGGATATTCAGTTTTGCATTTGCTAGAACAAATAGCATCTTCTGTCAAGAGATGAGTTTGGGTGATAACATATAAAACAAGATGCAGTACCTGCAACTTCTCCTCGGGTCTAACCAAAGAGTGCCCCAGCCACTGAGTTAGCAGTTGGCTCCGGAACCCACACAGCAAGATAAACACCTTGGCAGCTGGGGAGGAAAGTACTTGGGCTCTGGGACAATCGTCAGAAGTGGAGAGTCAGCCTGAGCTCCTCCCACAAAGCTAGTTTTGCAGTCTGTCCTGCCTTTTTTTTAAACTGGGATGTAATCAATTGCTTCTTGTTTTGCTATTCCCATCAATAGCTTTTTGAAGACTTAACCAAAAATGTTTTACTAAGCTAAACTGGTAGGATTTCCCCTTCAGCTGTGAGAGATTTTGGTTTTGTTCCAGGCCTCATTCAGGCCAGTAATGGACATACAGAATCTTGGAAAGGGTTATAGGCCAAAGCCAAGCTGCCAGTGAGGGTCTTTGCTTAACCACAGCCCAGGCGGAGAGGACACATCCCTAGCCCATTTTTCTACCTTTCTTCTCCTTTTCAGGTCTATTCAATCTCCTGTGTCTCTACATGTCATCTGATTTACTAGATTTGTTATTATTCCTAGGAAAATAATTTTCTGAATAAAATGGATTTGCCTTTTGGAAGTTTTTTATCCTTACTTAGTAATAACACAGGGTGTAGCATATGCTAGGTGCACAGTACATCTACCTATCCAGAACCAGACCCAGCACAGGCAAATGCAGACAACCTCCTTGTAAGGGAAATGCATCCACCAGGTAGTGGCAGCTTTGGTACAGTAGCATAGACCTTTGTACACATTCTGTATATGTGGGTATGAATGCACTCATCACTCGTAAAATTTTGAACTTTGTAGAAATCCTGCTTATGCAAAAGAGCTTTTTGCTCCCACTCACCTTGTGGGAGTGAACTCCAACTGCAAAAGCCTTTCTTTTATGTAGAAGGCATTCCCCTTGTGAGTTTTCTATGTTACATCCTTTTGATTTCACAATGTGTCGTCTTCTCATATTCTGAAATAGTAAATACAAGCAGTTCATTTCTTTCCTCTTTATGTTTTTTCTACTGTACGTGAATTTCTACTGTATCTCAGATCCGACTCCCTCCAAACATTGAACTGTTTTCTCCCTTTTCATAGCCAGGCAATGGATACTAATAATTTCCAGAACCTCCATATTTCTATTAGGCTTTTTTAATCTTGGTAGATGTTGGCTTTTTACTTTTTTATTTTATTTTATTTTAAGTGAGGGCACTTCTACTCAGAAAAAAGCTTGAAAATCCTCCACACAATATCTGATCAGTACTTACTGCTAGCTTTTATCAAGATAGATGGCTTTTTTGTTAAGATCTACCTGTCTTCAGGCAGGCCAAATTAATAGCTATAGTAGGAGAAACCAAGCTGAATTGACCTCCACACTATTTTTTAAAATAAATTTTAAAGTATATTTGCAATTATTAAAATAATTTATGTAAGACTAGCAGAATAAATAAATATATTAACATTAAAATAATTTTACTTGTTAAATGTTTTATATTAAAAGTCAGAATTGGCTACCAGATTCTTTAATGCAAGAATATAAGGGATGACTGATATTGATAACACCTCTTTTCTTCCTCATAATACAGCAGATTTGTGTGCACATATAAATTTGTGTCATAGTCTTCCTTGCTAGCATTTAGCCGTGCATATATATACATCTGAACCAGTATAATAACTGAACACATTCTCAAGAGGTAACAGTATTTCATTTGAATTTAAATGTCTTGTTTTGAATAAGCAGTTACGTTATGGAGCTAAATCAGTCAGCTTAACAACAAAGGGCAGTATGCTGATGAATTATGTATGTTATCTGCATTTTCTGCCTGCTGATAATTGACAGGTATCATGGCATCTTCTGCAAACTTCCCGTAATTATATGCCACATATCAAACACCGACTTATGTGTAATGGTCCTACACACACACACTTACACACAAAATGTTTTTATGTTTTATTTAAAGGTTATAGCATTTTTAAATTTTCTGTTTCTCTCACTCTGGTTTCCAAGCTGCTTTGCCACTCAACCCATTCAACAATGTTAAATTAATAAGATTTCCTCAGAGTTAGTTTGTCAGAGTCACCTATTCAAACATTTGTTCCATCCTTTTTATTTGTTTTGTTTAAAAAAAAATTGTTAGGATAAACCAGTACCAAAGAAAATTTACCTTGTAAATGTTTAAGGGAAATTACCTGCTTGTTTGTATACTTGTAGTAAAACAGATGTCTCAGTCTTTGATATCAAGTTCCTGTCTTTACTGATGGATATATGTTCATCATTATGTAGCAGCTTTAGGCAGTAACAGGTAAAAAAAACCTACTATCTTAACAGATCTGACTAAATAGCTAGTTCCTTCTTGGTGGTATGCATTTAATTCAGACTAACTCCACCATAACAAGGATACATTAATTGGGTAGCTCTGCAACTGGACTCATTAGATGCAATGCTTACTGATTAAATTTAACCACTACTGGGTATCTTAGCACATGATTCAGAATTACTTTTCTTTTAATTCAGTGTTCTGTTCCTTGGAAGGAAATTAATTTTACTGAGAATTATTTTAATAAACCTCTGATAATAAATCTTTACTTAAAAAGGAGTCTTTTAGTTACCTTGAAGGGCTTTTTACTTATATTGCCTTAAATACTCAATTTTATATTTTGATCTAAAAATGTACGTTCAGTAAAGGATATGCCTGGTGTATGTAAAAAAGGACCACTAGTATATGTGGTGGAAGAGTTCCTCACTCCATCATCTCATCCTTGACAGTATTCACTACCAGGGAAAGTGCATGAAACAAAGCCCCAGCAATAACAGAAAGTAATTGTGCAGAAAGAAAATTAGATAAATATCTCTTTTGTTCCCATTAATTTAGACTTGATCTGTCAGCTTCTTTAGAAACCAAATCTTATATTCTCATCCTGTATCATTGACTAAGTTGGTTCTGAGGCTCATACCTTAGTGAAAAAGTGATCCGATACACTGTTTCTCACTGAATTAGAATAAACTATTAAATATATTTCTAAATCTTAGGTATTACAGCCTAAGACTTCTATGTGAAGCCCCTTTCATCAAAATACACTTCAACTTTGAAAATATGATACCATGGGACTATGGTAGAAGGTGACAGCCTGTGAGCTGTCAGTGATGGCAAAGGAAAGGTAATGTACTACCACCAGCTAGTAACATTCCTGCTCTTTACTGAACTGAAAGACAAAATTTCAGGAAGGGGAAAAAAATAACACTATATTTTCCTCTAAGGCATGATATCTGGATGTAGGACCTGTCTGGCTTGAGAGCTCTAAACACCTGAGTGCAGATAAACAAGGTAAAAAGCAGAGTGCAGATCTTTCAGTAGTTGTTGGCAAATGCTTGCATGAACAATCATCAATGATTTTACATAAATGTGGTTTCCAAAGACTTAGCATTCATCTGAAGTGAACCCAAATTCATAGGGACATGTGGGCACACCCTGCTATCAGGCTGAGTGCTAACTTCTTGATTTCTAACCCAGCGTTGAGGACCTATAGCTGATTCTGCAGAAAAAAAAATATAGCGTGAACTTTTTTTAAACATGCCTTTAGGCAGGAAGTTATGAAGAACTACAACCATGATTTACATAGAAATGATCATGCTTCCTCTCTGATTTTTATTTTACATTGCCACCAATGCACCTAATGCTTCTGAAGCAGATTTTGTTTTCTGTCTGCTGCTTATCCAGCTTAGCCTTAAGAGGCACAGATGCCTCCCAGAAGGCTATCGGGTTCAGCAGGAGAAGCTTTCCAGATATCTCAGATGCATCTGCACTGCTGGATGAACTCAGGAAAGCAAAGCAGGCTGGGGTGCTTGGGGGACACAAGCCATCCAAAGGCAGAGTGTCCCAGGGACATACAGCAACTGCTTTCGGAGAGGAAGTGGCAAGTCAAAGACATTTCCCTAAATTGGCTTATTTAGCCTCCTAAAATGAAAGACAGAGTTGGATTACTTTTGATAAAAACAAAATGGGAATGTCTTCCACTCTGAAAGATAATCAAACAAACATTAAAAACACAGAGTCTGTGATCGCTTTTCATCTTTTAATGGTCTCACCTGTCAATCTGCTTAGCATAGCTTAATTTGTTTAGGGCTAAGTAATATACCACTTTCTTCACAGGAGCAGTATGTATTTAGGCAAGTAATCTTGTGAAATTAACAGGACTACTCCTTTAATTAAGGTGTTTGGGACAGGTCCTTGGCAAAGAATTTTTCTTGTCTGTGAACACCCAAAATGCTTCCATACGGGCTTATTGTTACCTTAGAGCAACATTATCTGATTATTTTTTTTGGTGGAGGAGGGCCCCGTTAGTTCCTCTTGGGGCACTCACAGGATCCAGCTCCCCAGCTTCCCATTCTAATGTGGTCAGAAGAGAGAGTATTACGTGTCCTCCCACCACAGGAACAGACCTGGGCATGGATGGGTGCATTCCCAAGCATGTAGTGGAGGAAGATGCACAGAGCTCTTAGGACAGGGGTGGAATGGCTGCCAGAGCTACTTCCTGGCCCTAGTGTGGGGCGCTGGGAAGGGGAGCAGTGTGCGGCAGTCAGGGGTCTTCTATGGAGCTGGGCGGCGCCAGCGAGCCCTAAGCAAGCATCCCCACTCTAGACATGTTTCCGTTTTGATCATGGATCACAGGCTACGGAGTTGTGGATATTCAGGCTCATTGGTCAGTCTCTGAAAAGGCAGGAAACAAAGGAGCCACGCTGCCAACCTGCAGGTGCTGTGCCTAAACCTGCTTTCCCATGCAGCTGAGCTGCAGCTGGAAAGAATGGCTGTCTGCTCCATCGATCCACGCATGGAGAGATTTCATGGTGTCCTTCAGCTGCAAGGAACTTCTGACAGGGCTTACACCTATATTATTTTGTGGGTAGGCCTTTGAAGGGTGAATTGAAAACACACTGGCCTATACTTGCCCCTAGAGAATAAGCACATCTTTTCTGCTTATTTTGGCACTTTAGTCTACCAACAAAAAGTCCCACTGTGGCAAAACAGCCTGTCATTCTCACAGCAAGCTGACTTGATTAATATAGTTGTAAAGCTTGTTTTGCAATTCAAACATTGTCAAACCAAATCCAAAATGATTTTCCTGGATAAATCCAATTACAATGTAAATACTGAATCAGAACATATTTTCTGTAATTACCAAGCAATTCTGTAAAAGGCTCTTAAAGTATGCTAAATTGCCTCTCTTACCCTGCCAACTCTCCTTGCCCGCCCAGGGCCACCTTTCTGGAGCAGTGCTGTGCTTGGCAGAGGAGGCAGGAGGTCAGCTTACATGTGCAAAGCCCCCAGCTTCAGGCTGGCTTGCAAGTGGCAATGTTCCATTCAGCCCTAGTGCTGCTTCAGTGGGATAAAAGATTCCTGACAAGCCAGTGTCTAATGGAAATGGACACAACTCCTATCCTCTGTTTTTCATTTCAAGTCCTCCCCTAGCTAGATATGCTTCTGTCAGATCAGTCAAGGCATCAGCAGGCTTTTCTCTGTGCTGTTACAAAGACAGCGATATTTTAAATTATTATAGTCCTTGTATGATTCTATTTCACTCTAAAAAAAGAAACCAAATAAACATTTTTTATCTGTGTAATAACATCCATAGGCAAGTGTTGGAAGTGTCCTCTTCCTGTGAAGCTGGCAGACATGTTGTCAGCGTTACTAATTCCGAGAAGTTTGAAGAAAAAATGCCAGCTGCTTTTTTGATTAGCTGGCCACCTTGATGTCTGTAGTAGCTTTGAGTTTGTAGGGTCTGATTTTTAAGTGAGTGGCAGCTTGAAGGCCTTAAATAATTCATAACAGCCCCCTCGGTTTTATGTTACTATTTTCCCCAATTAAAACAATGGAGTACCAAGCCAAGGTCTCACAATTAACAATTGCCATGAACAGTCCTTCCAAAAGGACTGGTTTGTGTGCAGGAGTGAGTACATGTTCAGCACAGCAGGTGGAAACATTTCTGAGGAAGGCACTTTTCCATCTAAAAATAACAGTCGGTTAAAGTGAATATTTCCCAGGAATGTCACAGTTTTGACAACAGCAACAACACCACAAAATTGTGAATGGTGTCCCTGGGCCAGGGCAGATTTTGCAGATGAGAAGGAAGGAGATGCCCCTGCACTGGTGAGATTCATCAGAAACAAAAGGGGTTTCCCACCTCCCCAGCCAGTGTCCCAACTGCAAGCCATGCTCTGTCCTTCTTGCTTTCCCACTAGAGATATTAGACTTTAGAGAAAAAGTCAAGACCTGTCTGGGCTGGGCTGCAGGAGAGAGGCTCCACTGCCCACACTGGCCTCGCAGGCGAGTGCTGGGGCCAAAGCCCCCGTGGGGCAATGAGGCCGACCGGCTGTCACCGCGGTGCCTGGAAGTGCCAGCACTTCTGCAGAATCAGTCATTGCAGGATCATCTTGCCACTCTTTTCTCCTTTTATCAGAAAGTGCAATTTTACGCTTTCTCTTTAAAACATGAAAGGAATTATCTGGTGCTGATATAGAAATAAAAGATACTTTGAATTTTTTCATAGACAAAGTTGTTTTCCAGCCAGACTCAACATTGACAGGCCACTGACAAGGCTGAGGACTTTGTGGAATTCTCCGAGCTAAGACCAGGTCTCCATTGCGGTTTTGGTGCTATATTTCACATTAACGAAACAGAAAAACTAAAGAGCTCCCTATCTCCAAAACGTTCCTATGGATGCCAATAAATGTCCTTGTGCTGATGAATTTATGTATCATTATATTTCAAAGATGCACTTTAAGTATTTACATGTTACGCCTTCCTGAGTAATACAGCCTGTACTTGTCTAGAGCTGCTTCTATGGTACCTTTTTTCAACACTCAATTACTCCATACTTGCCTCAAGATAATTTGTGGAAAATTTCATGAGAACTGCATTAGCCCTGATTTTTACAAGATGTTATCAGAATCAAAACAAAAATTCATTAAATAAATATACAATATCCCTATGCCAGTTTTGTGCACCACTTCTGGTTCTATACCATGCATAAGCTCCACATTTTTATTTCATCAATATCTGTCATATTAATAAAACAATAATCTTAAGACCACCCAGTAAATATGTAAAAGTATGGAAAATTATGCTAAAATACCTGTGAGTTAGACATGAAAAATAGAGAAAAACATTTAATAAAACCAGGAGATCGTTAAAAGCATCAAACCAATTACTGTATTTCCTTACTTTGGATATCATGGACTAAACAGTGTCCCAGTTTTCTGATGAGACAACAGAGGAATTTTCTGGCTTTTAGTATCTGGTCTCTCAATCCCAACATTACTTTAACTTTTTGCACTATACATTCAAACACATTTAAGGGAAGTTAAGCAAAACTACTACAACTTACTGAAAAGTCATATTATCAAGTTGTCATCAGAGTGCCATGTTAAATCTTTGACTTGCTTAGTAAACTAGAAAGGTGTTAAACATGCATTCAGGCTTAATCAGATACAGTGTTCCTGTTATAAAGGAATATTTAAAAAAATATAAAAACTATATAAAGGATATTTTAAAAAATATCCTCTTAAATGTGTTTCTTTTATCCCATTACTTGGTATAGTGAGCAATCACTGGTAGGCAGTATGCTCTGCTGTATCTTATTTCCCTTCAGAAGAAACAAAAGGATCAGGGCCACCCATATCTAACAGGGTTTTTATAAAAGCAGTTTTGAGGAGTCAGGCTGCTCTCTCAAACCATGCTCTCCCACACTTCCCCTGCTTTTCCTGCTGTGAATATCCTTCCAAATGGTTAGGCTGGCTCTGCTCAGTGCATTATTTGTTATCCCAGGTCTCTCCATGAATAATAGGCAACAGAGTGTAAAGTACATAAGTTGCAAAGTGACTCTTCTTCCTTTATTAGTTACAGATGCAAGAAAGGAAACCCACAGTCTTCCATATTAAAGGCTATACCTTCAGCAGAGCTGTTCCCATAAATCCTCCTCTGAGTCTCAAGTGAGAAGGTCAGCTATTGACAAGGAAATATAGAATTATAGAATCACAGAAGGGTTTGGGTTGGAAGGGACCTTTAGAGGTCATCTAGTCCAACCCCCTGCAATAAGCAGGGGACATCTTCAATTAGATCAGGTTGCTCAGAGCCTCATCCAGCTTGACCTTGAATGTTTCCAGGGATGGGGCATCGACCACCGCTCTGGGCAACCTGTGCCAGTGTTTCACCACCCTTATAGTAAAAAATTTTTTCCTTATATCCAGTCTAAATCTACCCTCCTTTAGTCTAAAATCATCATCCCTTGTCCTGTCACAACAGGCCTTGCTAAAGAGGTTGCCCCCATCTTTCCTATAGTCCACCTTTAAGTACTGGAAGGCTGCAATAAGGCCTCCCTGGAGCCTTCTCTTCTCCAGGCTGAACAACCCCAACTCTCCCAGCCTGTCCTCATAGCAGAGGTGCTCCAGCCCTCGGATCATTTTTGTGACCCTCCTCTGGACCCGCTCCAACAGGTCCATGTCTTTCCTGTGCTGAGGGCTCCAGAGCTGGACGCAGCACTGCAGGTGGGCTCTCACAAGTGGAGTAGAGGGACAGAATCACCTCCCTCGACCTGCTGGCCAAGCTGCTTTTGATGCAGCCCAAAATATGGCTGGCCTTCTGCGCTGCTAGCGCACATTGTTGCGCATATCAAAACAAAGTTCATACATGAAAGAAATTCTTTCCTGGTTCAGCCAGCTCTGCACGGCTGTCTTTAGCAGACATATCCGCAAGCTCAGACCTTCCTCCTTAGGCAATCCTGAGTAGATCCCGTTCTTGGAAACCACATTCCACTTCCCCAGGTAGGAGGGTAAATATGTTCTCCTCTTCATGATTTTGACAGAAAGACTCTCCGATTAGCCACTAAAGCAAGACCTCTTGACCAGGAACAGTCTATTCTCTTTTTTTTTCCTTCTGTAACTGGCTAGTTACAGATATAACTTTGTTATCACATGGTGATAACAATACTTTGACCTAGCAGCCATTCTGCTGGATCCCTGCAGTCCCTTCACCACATAAGCCCAATGTTATGGCTACCAGCACCAACCTGTTGTGGTTTGGCCCCAGTCAGCAACTAAACACCATGAAGTCGCTCGCTCACTCCCCCCACCCACCCCAGTGGGATGGGGGAGAGAATCAGAAGAACAAAAGCAAGAAAAAAAACCTTATGCGTTGACATAAGAACAGTTTAATAATTAGAATAAAATAAATAACAATAATGATAATATAATCAAAAAGAAAAGGGGAAAAAAAAGGGAAAAGACCAGAAACACAAACGATACAACCGCTCATCACCCACTGACCGATGTTGCTGGTCCCCAAGCCGCGATTGCTCCCTGCCTCCCCCGGCCAGCTCCCCCCAGGTAACATACTGGGCATGATGTTACATGATATGGAATATCCCTTTGGCCAGTTTGAATCCCCTCTCTTAGCTGTGCCCTCTCCCCTCCCGGCTTCTTGTGCACCCAGTAGAGCATAGGATGCTAGACATGTCCTTGACTAGTACAAGCACTACCCAGCAACAACCAAAACATTGGTGTGTTATCAATATTATTTTCATACTAAGTCCAAAGCACAGCACTATGCCAGCTACAGTGAAGAAAATTAACTCTATCCCAGCTAAAACCTTGACAGAAAAAAAATAGCATCTGACAGTTCATTAAATTATGTGGTGAAACAGCAATAGGATTTTACATGCAGCTAAACTTTAATCGAGTATGTAATTGCTAAGTTAAGACCTCCGATATCTAAACCACAGCTCCTGAAAACTTAATCTATCAAGGTCATGAAACCAAACAGAAATCCCACAAAACTTGAACTGGCTTACCTTTGGGACCATCTGACATCTTCAGCCACAGTCCCTTATGACCAGGAACTCTTGCTAGAGCCCTAGTTGAGTTCCTCTCTGTGAGTAATCATGGGACCTTTTAGATCTTATTTGCTTTCAAGCCAGCTCAGCTGGAGTTGCACCAACAGAGTGTTTAAGCCTTCATGTGCCTTCATGGAACTTTCTCAGGTGCAGGTGCCCTCTCTAGGGAATATGCAGTCAATGACATAGCTGTTCCAGTTCCGAGTTTAACTCTCTGAGGACTGCGTGATAGATAAAATATCTACAGTCTTCGCAAACAAACTTTTTACCATGCAGTCACTAATTTCACTTACAGGTAAAAAACAAAGAGAACTAAGAGCTGGGCAAAAATTAATAAATGTCTTTTTTGGGATCCTCTGTACATCTGGGGCAGTATAAGTCTTTCTGCTCCCCATATTTGTGCTCCCTTTTCCAGTCTGATCATTGTGAGAACTTCTTCCCCTTTATTGGGTATTGCCATTCTCCTTCTCTTTTAAACTTGCTCACCAAGAGCTGCTAGTAGTCTGTAGTTTGTTGGTACCCTCCATTGCTCGGGCAAGACAGATCTATTGGTTGTTATTTTTAAGGGAATACCTCAGTTTCTCAGACAGTCTCCCTGTCCAGACATAAAATGGACAATCCAGTTTGCACTGAAAGTGATGGGGAATTTGTAGAATAGAATAAATGCAAATTGCAGGGTTCCCTGGTTTGCTGCAGTCAGGGGTCTCTTTGTAGCCTGGGTTAGAGCCGTGTGTGTTGCCTTGCCCAATACGCAGCGAAGAAAAACTGCTCAGAGAACAATCACCTGGAGGCCAGTGTGGATTCCTTGTACCACCTTTGTGGAACATGAAACTGTGTCCACATAATTAAGGAATCCATGGCACATTCAGTCTTATTCTGGCCCTACATCTCATGTTTGCCTATTTTATCTCTTAAAAATAATTATAACTACACGTTCTATTTACTGGCATATCTGTTTTATCAAACCTGTTTTTCTTGTTATGATAGCATGTGATCCATCAACTATTTAATACAACTAAAGAAAAAACCCCAGTAACTCTGCAAGTAAAGCTGTGCACACATTCCAAGGCTCTGATAATACAAGTCATGAGAGCTTTGATTTTTTGAGAGAGTATCACTTTGTCAGAACGACTAGGTGTGAGTCAAAAATTAGTTTTGTAGTGTTTTTTGGACACAGCTTTTTATTCCCTTGCCTGTGTTTTTAAGATAGGAAAGAAACTTCCTAGTGCCAAATTCTGCATCTAAACATGCGACTAATTACACCAGAGACAAGCAGTGCTACTACTGGCAGGAGAAACAATTTTGGAGAATACACATTTCCAAGATCACCCCAGCATGTGCATTTTGACAGCCTGATGGTATTTAAACTGCTTATTCTAGAAGATTTCTTCCCAAAGTTCCCTTATTAGGCAACTTGAAGTCACTGTTTCACTTGATTAGAGATCTCCTATTCACGTTCCAATAGTTTGGAGCAAGGGAATTAGACCCACTCATGCTGACCTCCAGGGTGCAGATCTGACTTGCAGTACTAATGGATTTCCAAAATAACTGTACATCCCACCTCATCCTAAGGTCTCTTGCATGCCTAATGGATCATGAGATATATTTCAGTGGATTTATCTCTGCTGAATGCATTCAGCATAGTGCCTGCATAATAATTTCAAGGTCTACCATTTGTTGTTTAAATTGATGAGGCCATATTTAAGGTTGTGTTTCAAAAGTACATAACACTTCAGTGTTTTTGTCTCCTTTCCTTCCTGGCCTTTGTATGCCAGGTATTTTTGTCTGCTTTTCCTGCTGGCTATTGCATGCCAACTAACTTATTGGTGTGGCACAGAACATACCCCATCTGTCACAAGCATTTTTTAACACAGTCTAAGCTGAATGTTGAATGAAGCCATGCCTTATGTAGAGGAGTTTTAATTATTCTTTGGTCTGTGGAAGAGAGGAGTAGGGCCAGGGTGAGGAGGACTGGGTCGTCAGGAAGATAGCTGGAGGGAATCAGAATATATCATTACCTAAGGGAGTGGTATCCTCAGTCTTCATCTACTTTAATTCTTTCACCAGACACATCAAATGACAGTGCTGTAGGGCTTAAAAAAATTGGGGCAAAGCTGGGGCAGTAGGTGGTTGATAATGACAGCCTGTCTAAATGGCTGTGTGGCAGACAAGTGGAGAGAAAGAAGTTTGTGGTAAGGGCTAGCTCAGGTGGAGTGACAATGCATTTATTTTTTATCTGCTTCCTTTCCGGAGCAGGGTTAGGCAGCTGGTTAAGCTGGCTAGCTCTACATGAGCTTCACAATGCTGTTTATTAATTTTTTTTGCTAAGAAAATTGAAATTCGGCAATCATCTCAGCTTGCCCACAACTGATTGTTATTGCATAGAACACAGGAATGAATGACTTGAATGACTCTTGCTTTCCTGACAGAAGCAAGAGGCAGCCACAGACTAATTTCCTTCTACACCGCCTACAAGGGACCCAAGTTAGGAGTCTGCTGCAGATGGAATTACCTGGGGTAGAGGAGGAGCTCTTCAGGAGGGCATGTAGCTGCAGTTCTGCCAGTCTCTCCTTCCTATGAAAAAACCATGTCTATTCCACGTCTGTCTCACTATTTACACACGAAAATCTATTTCCTACTCCCTAGGCAAATCTGACATGTTCCTCTAGCTCATCCAGCTCTTGTGGCACATGCATATATACTTGGCACAATAGCCACAAGTAACTGGCAGAACCCCTGTTGATCCCACCCCATGCCCTGTGAGGCCAGGAGGTGCTGGTTCACCCAGCCCAGCTAAGAGCCCTGACACTTCCCACTGATTCTCATGGGAGATGAAGTTCTCATGAGCCCAGAACTTCTCTGCCCTGCTCAGACCTGGTGATTACAATGAGCTGGCAAGTAAGGGGCAGTACAGTGCCACCCCATCATTTCAGCAGAGAAGAAAATTCCTGACTTAAAAAGCTTTTCCATTTCCAGTGAAAGAGAGCAGATGGAAAGGTGAGGAATGTATGCATGGAAGGGTGGGGTTGGTCTTACTCAGCTGTATGTGTTTAAAAGTTAGGCTTTTAGCTGGGGTAGTCATAAGCCTCCACCTATACACAAAGGAGAGAAACAGGGACTTCCAGAGACACATTCATGCCACCTGAGACAGATATCTAAAGACAGCACTTCTGGCAGGTGATTCATCCCATCTAGCACTTTCTCCACAGACTAGAGAAGGATTCTAGACAACTGGGTGTCTAACCTTCAGATGGCAAAATTTAGGTGAGTTCAACATAATACAGATAAAAATAAATATGGGCACGAGAGTTTCCTTTGGATACCATCCCCAAGATGTTCTTCTACAAAGTTATGTCGTTGATTTTTTCTTTTTTAATGTTAACTGTTATCTGAAGCCAAATATTTATTTAGTAGTGAATCAGGTCAAACCAGCTATTATAGATCTGCCTGTTTGTTAACAGCAGTTTTGTTACCATTGTTAAGACAATGAATGCACCATTCTCATACTGTGCCATGGTAGCCTTTTAATCAAACTCTATCCCAGATATCATAGAGCCCATGATATCCCAGGGGAAGACTCTCAAATGTTTCTCTCATCCACTCCCTGCTGTTTAAGCAGACAACAAAGAATTGCTCAGATGTAAAGGTGGCTGGCCATATATAAATATATGGTGTAAAATATATAGACTCTTTGAACTTATCCACCACTCCAGATTTCCAAATTACTTTGCTGTGATGGTAGTCAGCAAGCAATCCCTTACCAACAAACTGTAAAAAGCTCTCCACCAAAAGTCCTTATTTCTGCTCACTTGGTTACACGTCAGGTGACACTGCATCTGTTCCCTGAATGGGTGCAACAACACATACAGAGCAGAGATCTGCACTTCTTTCCTGGTCTAGGAAATGAACTAATGTCATGCTAAGACCAAAAAGCAAAGCAAAGAGAAAAATGACATATCCTTCCCTAAATGCCTTATAGTTTTAATATAAAAAAGAGACAATAAGCAGGCACAGAGGGGAGTACAAGAAAAATGGCAGTAATGGACAGCTTGTCAGGCAGTAAACATTACACATCTGCAGCCTGGCTTATTCAGGCCTCTGCAAACGTCATGGAAGAAAAGAGCTTGATGGAGACAAGCTGGCATTCTGCAGAGGCTTGCAGAGGGCTCCAGAGCACCAGGGCAACAGGGGCTTTTTCAAAGCCAAACATGAAGTTCTCTGCTCTTTCAGAGGAAGGAGAAGGTTCAGCAGAGTGATTTGAAAATGGCACCTTTTGTTGCCCAGGGTAAGACTGTCAATTCTCAGCAAAGGATAGAATTTAAAACATATCCTTCTCTCCTTGGCACCACTATTGCCCAGTTTTGGCAGCTTCCCACTCAGCTGCCTTCCACAAATCCCAATTCAAGGTGCCAAATTTCCAGCATACCCACGGATCAGATTTGGATGTTAGAAATGCCATTGGGTGCCTACAACTCAGGAACTATGACCCTCAGCATTATAAAGTCCAAGTCTCTTTGGCTACAGACCAAAGACACTGAAGTGGCTCATAGAAAGAGAAATAGATGGTCTGTTCACATACATTTTAGCTGGCTGTAGGGCATCTCTTTCTAGGCTGCCTAAGATCATGCCCTGCTGGTTTCTAATCTGCAGCACACTGGATACTCAATCCACCCCTTTCTAAAGAAAAGAAAAGAAGACTCCAGTTTTACAAGATATATAGGGCAGGTGCTACATTAAGAACAAGGGGCAAAGGTCCACAGAATTCAAACAAGCCATACTGCTGAGAGCAATGGACCCTGGAGGACTCCCTTACAGCAGATCATTGCTGAAACAGGGAGGTTTATGTTTTGAGAGGAAAGGCGTTACAACTAGCCTGGCTGCTTTCCATTACCCCATACTTGCAGCATGGAGGGGAGAAACTGTAGCTCATTACCCTACATCATTAGCCCTACCTGCTTGCCCCTGTCCTCCATGGCCTAGCAGCACTGGTGGCTTAGACTGAAGGAGTGAGAGCAAGGTGCTAGTGGCTCATGAGGGGCTCATATGATTTTTACAGACTTGGGGCAAGGGTTTATTTGCTTCAGGTCTAGCTTAATATTCAACCTTTGCAGCAGTCAGAGAGCATGGAAATATTCATAAGAAGCAAACAAAGAGGCCATAAATATCTCTTTCATATTCAAACAAACATTTGTACATCTCTTCATTGCCTTTACCCTGTCTTTAGGTGTGTATTGCTCAGCAGTAACATCTCTCTGTGATTATTTATTTACTTACTTATTCATTCATCCATTCATTTATTTATTTACATGCTGGAATTTATATCTCACAAGGGTCCATACTGCCCAGTTCAAGACAATACGTTCAAGGCAATAGCCAAGAAAACAGGAGGTTGTGCTTAAAATATAACTTGTAAGTCACCCACAGAGTGGGAAAGGATCCAGCATGAGGGCATTCTGTTCTGTCCTTCATTCCCAAATGGAGATAAGCTTTTAAACCTAGCAAACCCATTGTACATCCACAGTAAATGGAAGCAAATTATATTACCAGCTTCCAAAATCAGAAAACATGTTTTCAAGAGAACAATAATGCACAAGCCCATGCATTAGTCTTGGTCCCAAATAAGTCTCATGTTGAGGGCTTTGGTGACCTGTGAAGGGCTGCTGGCACTGACTGTGCCTGATGGGAATTGCATCCTTCTGTCTCAGCATATCACCCTTAAAGGTGGTGCTTTGATTGCCTCTGTGGCAGTGTGACCCAGGGCCACTGTTCAAGGCCAGAATATCATGTATTGTACCTTAGCCTTGGTGTCTGAGAGGATTCCACATTGCTAGACCCTTTTGCCTTTTGTCTTTGCAGTGAAATGAAACATATATTCCAGCAATTAAAAAAATACATTCTTAGAGCATTCATGTGCACTTTTCATTCCACGTTGCACTGCCAAAATGTGCAGAGCCAGCCCTATCTGTTAGGAAGGGGTGTTAAAGACTTAGAAAAGCATATAATTTTCTGAAGCCATAGACCAAAGAGCCAGTCGACCAAACTCTGCAAGATGAGAACCTCTTCAGGGCACATGTACTAACTTATTCAGGAATGAACAAACTCTGCTTTATCCTGTTGTTCTTTGGTTTGCACAAAATAAACATTCCAGCCTGATACTCATCATACACAAAGGCCCATTTCTGGCTTAGGGCACTAGGGACTGTATTGTGTTTTGTTTGGTCCTAGACCTGAAAACAAAAGACTTCAATTAGGGATATTACTCATTTTCTGAGCAGTGGCAAAAACAATCTGTATTTTAAAAATGGCTTTCAGGTGTATTCCATTTCTTCAGGAAAATCGTAAGTACTCAGGCTTGTGCTGCAGTGAACTCCCTCCTCATTTGTGCTAGCACTGGAGTGTGCTGGGCTGCAGTCAGCCAGGGTAAAGGACTGACGTGGCTTAAATCCCTCTTGCTCCTTTTCTGTCAGAGCACACAGACTTAGAGATGAGCCTCTTCACTTTCTGGAGGGCTTCAATGAAAGGGCAATTCATTCACTGGCTGCTGGCCCTCAGCCCTGAATTTGGTCATCCATTTCGGCCAAACACTCCCCTTTGGCATGACCTAACATGGTCACACAATGCCTTCAGTGGCAATCCTGCCCACTGAGCTGAGAGCACAATTTAGCTGTTAAAGCTGACACAAATCCTGATGCAAAATCTTTCCTTTGTTCTTTGTTATCTCAGAAAGAATTTCAGCCTCCCTTGCAGCTGTTATTTTTATCCAACAATAACAATACTTTTGTGGTCTTTCAAAAAAAATTAATATCTGCCAAAAACCTCTGATTAAAATAGCACTGTACAGCATTTAAAGTATCATTTCTCTTGCATTACTACTTTTACGCATCACACTTAACTCCATGGGTTGCCTTTTTATGTGTTGATTTAGGTAGTTGCATTTCCTATTGCAGGGATGAAAAAACACATATATTTGAAAAACCACTGTCCAACTTCCAGTGGACAAAACTGAGTCCCAAACGGCACAAGACCAGGCTCTCCTTCCTTTTCTGGTATTGAGGAATATTTTACTGTGCAAGTTCTCCTACTGAATCAGTGAATCTATCTGTGGAATAAGGCACCATTTGGGAATAGTGAGGATACTGACATTTAACATTTCATTACAGCAGTGCCTCTGTAACTATAGCCATGTACCAAACCCAAAACATTGCCTAAACCCTAAACAATTTAGCAAACACTAAATGCTCCCTCATGATTAACTGCATGCTCTTATATTTAAATGGACAACATACTACATAAGAATTCTTGGATTAGTATTTTCCAGATAAAACATCATCTGTGTTTCTATTTTATATAAAGATTTAATTAAATATTTATTTTTTTTAAATTATTGTGCAGAAAATTAAAGTGAGTTTATATGCTCTGCTCTTCCAAGATGCTTAAAATATTGGTAAGATACGGAGATAAGATATTGATAAGATTTGGAATTTTAAATTAGGTATTACCAGTTTCTGAAGATTATACACACACACATAGTTAGGCTCACAATAATGTAGAATATCTTGTTTAGGGCAAAAACATGGTTCAGATGTATTATCCTTGTCTCATTGAAATGGTATTTTTGGTTGCTGATTTTCTGTCCTGGCAACGAAGGGGGCTGGAAGACCAGTAATGTTACGTAGCTGCTAGAAACACTCCACAGGATGCACAGGGTTCTGAACTCCTTGCTGCTCACACCTGGAGGGCCTTGCTGGGGCAGATACCTCACAGGAGCCCACAGACAGGGAGAGGGCCAGGGCGACTAAGCAACAAGAGCAGGGGGAGAGAAGTGGTATGCAGAGAACGGAAGGCAAAAGGACATTCTCACAGTATCTGCTCTTGGCTTGTGTATCTGTGACCAGCTTGGAAAAAACCATCCCAGCCATTGAATATAAGACTGAATTTGGCAAGGGTTGTCCCAAGACTTTTGCCATACATAATGATATGCCTCACATTTTGAAGAAGTAGAGATTTTATATTCGACCAAAAGTATTCTGCATGTAAAGTGATTCTGCTGGAAACAGATTATCCATTCTTAAACTTCAAAAGGGCTTTGGGAATATTACAAAGCCCTTCTTCAAGTGCAAGTCAGGTTCCTTGACCATCTTATTGAAGGGAGCAGAACTGCTTACTACAGGTACTTCAGCCAGTGGGCCTTTGCTTAAGATGAGTAGGAAGTATGAGGTACAATAAGGAGCATGGGAGTCCTTTCCTTTAGTAGTCATCCATTTGCCCTGCCCTGAAGGTGTGCTTTTTATTCTAGGATGTTTCAGGGAATGGAAAGATACTGACTTTATTTTTGATGCTCAGGATGACCATTTGGGGTTTTTCTCTCTGAAAAAAAGTAAAAAAAAAAGAATTCTTGGAAGAAGAATAATTTTATGGTACATAGGCTTATACTTAGAGAACGCAACATTTTCCACTACAAAAGTATGGACAAAAACAGAAACACTTTTGCAGAAACACTTTATGGACACCATAAAGAAAAACTAAGTAGTAATTGTCATGTGGCATTGAAAGACAGTAATAAAATATCTTGACATTTTAAAAAAGACCACTGTATGGGTGCATTTTGCTTTCTGGGATTCTAAATCAGCCCTGCCTCTTCCAGTTCTGTCAGCAGGACTGTAATCTATTCAAGACAATAAGAATATGTATTATTATTCAGGATGAACTCTGTTCATATTAATTAACATTGGAAAAGAAAGGTACTATTGAAGGAGTAGATTTGCTCAGTAGGATGTATCTTTAGCAGAAACTGTATGTTTCTCTTCAGGAGAACCACTGTACAGAGAAAGATGGGACTTGAGAGCAAGCCTGGCATCTGGCACTAAATCTTAAGTACAGAAGATGGGCAGCTCTGCTGCAGAGAGCTCCACAGTGTGCAGCCTGGCAAAGCAGCATTTGCTACACAGATCAGGAATGGAGGTGCAACTCTGAAGACTGTATGCTAGTAACCCAGGTTTCAAGTTGGTTATAATAAAGGCAGAAATCCCCTCATCTCACCTAGCTGCATAAAAACTAGGCATCTCATCCAAATTAGTCATCTTAACTCTTTCCCTGTTCTCAATGGTGAGAGACAAACACTCCAGAGGGTGATTCAGCTTTCGTCTTTGTTGCTGTACGTTTCTATGGGAGAACTTATCTTGGGCCGCATATCTCCGGGACACAGGGCTCTACCCACCCTGGGGACAGTGATGCACAGACATCAATATGATGGATACAAAATGTCCGTTTATTTAACTGCGTCACACGCTTATATAGCTCTTGCGCTTCCTGTTCCTGCCACTCCTATGGGGAGGAGTCTATCTTTCCGTCACATCCCGTGATCTTCTGGTCGCCGATCCCTGTCTATTCCCCTGCATCTCTTATGGATGCATGCCCTAGTACTCAGTAACAATTACTCACCTTCTGAACAAAATTTTGAACAGAAGCAGGTTAGTCTTAACCCCTTGCCTCCTTCAGAGATTTAAGCAACTCCCAATTAAAAATGGCAGCACTGCCACAATGGCAGAAGCATCTGTGGGAAGACTGAACGAAAAAAACATTTTTGGCTACTAGTCACGTGAACCTGCTTCAGGATGTTGTAGGTAGCGTGATAATGAAAATGCCAGCAGTTTCCAGAGCCCAACCTATACCCACATTCCCTCTGGGACTAGCCAAAAGGGAGCTGCGCTGGCAGCAAGAACAGCAAGCTATTTTTGCCACACAGCATGAAAGGGCAGGATGAACAACTCTCCAGCTAGCTCCAGAAATTAACATTCTCCATTAATGGAGTGGATGGCAACACAACAGACTCAGCAAATTTGCCAAAGGATTCATTATAGTGGATTACTGTGGTGTGGACTGCACTGCTATATAACGATCCTTTTGTTAGGTGTGAACTGCATGTCCCTGCATGAGAGGCTTGACCAAATGTTTCATTGTTTTAAATTTTTTCATCTAAAAATGAGATTGTAATACAGATATTGCCTTTTGTTTCCAAAAAAAGCATCTAACTCTTGACAGAGTGGGCATATTGCCTCCTGTGCCATCAGTACGTACAAGGGAATCCCTAGAGAGGTTGTTTTTACATACACTAGCCATATTTTCTTCTTAGATGTATATATTAACCTGGGTTTGCTCCACTGAAGTCAGTGAAATAATTCCAGCTTTTCAATGACGCAGAGGAGTTCAGAACCTGCTGGCTGTGACATTAGCCTTCAGATTGCCTGTCCAAGCAAGTCCCATGTCATTAAGTAGGGTTTTTTTATACAGAACAAACTACACTGCAGAAGGGGGCGGAGGTGGCTCCAGTACTGGTTTAAGGCCACTTTGTGCTACTGCTTAGGAGATTTAAGGGATAAACAACTGTACTAAGCTTGTAGTTCTGGATGACTCAGACTGGGAGACTCAGGAGCCCAAGGACTGGCTTTATCATCCCTTTTTGTATACAGTGTGTGGACATGGAGGGACCAGTCCCCTGGTGGAACAGATATCATTCCACTGTAACCATACACAAAACTTAGAACTGCCCTAAAAGAAGTGCACAAGTTAGTGTCTGGACTACAAAATTTTCTCCAGAGAATGTAATTCTATTCTGCTGTGTAACCTAAATTTGCAATGTAAATGCAAAGGGAACAGCTTAGTGTCAATGTGTGTTTACTTAAGTATATGTCTGGGTATGGTTCACTTTTAATATACCATTGATATAATCACCAATAAGAAACAAAAACTGGCATCTGGAGGCCCCATAATTTCAGAGATGCTATAACCAGAATAAGAGAGGTTATTTGGAGAGCTTCAAAAAATCGTCCCCTTTCCAGAATCAGACCTCTTACTGATATCTTCATTCCTCCTCTGAATAATAATGCTGAAGCTTTATTAGTCAATCAATAAGACATGATACGGGGTATGGTTATCATAAGATAATCGCACCCTGGAGCATTTTGAGGCATGAGCCTCATACCTCTAATCTGATTGGGGTGAGATTATCTTTTGATAAGCACACCCTTGGGGACTGGCTCTTTTCTATTATAAGAAAGTGTTAACATTGGGGGAAATGTGCATTTCATCTGTAAAAACCTGAAAATGCTAGTTTAGAATTAGCAGCCATTTCTCCCAAGCTGAAAAATCAGATTTCCTTTCGGAATGCTCCAGGGGAATTCCTCACTCTCCATGCTATTTTAAAGCAAAAATAATTTCTAAACACGTAACATGCTTGGGAGTCTGTTTTAACCTACCATATATATCAATATAGATACATATATATAGAGAGAGAGAGATCAATGGACCACACAGGCACACAGGAAAAAAATATCCAATGACAAGTTTGCTGTCAAAAGTTTCATTGTTGCTGGTAGAAGTTTCATTTAAAGGGGGGAGAAAAATAGCACATTGCACTGAACCAGGAAATAAACTTTTCAAATTATAGTGATCAGAATTAACAAGCACACTTGGGTGTGTACTTTGAAAAAGTACACATACACTTCTTTATAAGCAAACTCAATGTAGACAATTTTAGATATTTTGGACGTGTTTTCTATGAGTGTTCATAAGAAGCATTAATGAAAAAGAAGTCTAAAATTTAAAAGTAAAGATGATGGAAAAAAGCAATTTTTAGATGTTTATGAACAAATATTGTATGAAATGCGTGTGCACGCAGTCAATCCATGATCAGTAGTGACAGAATTCAATGATTTTGCTGAGTAAAAGTAAAACAATAATAAAACCTCAAATAACAATAATTTCAGAGCTTCACGCTTAACCTAGTATTTTTTATCATTGGAGTTCATCTCTGTTTTTCCCCTCACCCTGCTCTGACAGACTAGAAAACGAAGGTACAAAGAGGTGAAATAAAAAGTCCCAACTTAACCAAGATCCAAATGACAGAGCCAGAAGCAGAATAATAGTTTCAATGTGGAGCAAATTTCTATGCTATGACTCACTATGAGCCTGAGAGAGCCCTGTCACTAAACTGAGCCCATGTTAGGGCTCTTGTTTATGCCTATTCAGGTGAAAAAGTGCCACTGATGAGAATACCGAACTGTTGTTCTGGGGAAAAACTGAACCTGAGCCTTACTGCAGAAAGCAGAGAGCACAGGAGGTGAGATATGACCATTCAAACAAGACCCAGCTGATAACAAGCCTCCAAATCAACAGCTGTTACACAGCCTGGTTTTCTTCTTCCACTGTATTCTTCAGTGCTCCCCTCCATCCTCTCTGCTGCTTATGATTTTTCTCAACTTTGCCTGCATTTCATAGGAAGGTGTGGTTCTTCTTCCATAAATGAAGAAAGATATTTTTAGAAAGGGATTTTTCTTGCTGTTCCCTTCAGCACAAAAACCTTTCGCATCTCTCTTTGCTGCCATTACACTTAGCCATAGCTACCTGTACAGTCTGATAGCACAATATTTTGTGATCTCTGAGCAATCAGAACAACTACTAAAGCTACTGCAACTAACTCAGGACCTTTTGTTGATCTACCAGGGCAACAGTTTTCCCCTACATATTTGAACATAGAGCTATTTCAATTATTCTGGTATGTATTCTAGTATTTGTGAATGGAGAAGAGCTTGTGGGACAGGTGACTGTAGGTAGCTGTCTTGGCCACAGTGACCATGAAATCGTTGAGTTTAACATTTTCAGTGTAATGAGAAAAAAAGGACAGCAGAGTTGCTACCCTGGAGTTCAGGAGAGCAAACGTGAAGATATTCAGGGAGCTATTAGGCAGTGTCCCCTGAGAATCTGCTTTTGAGGGCTTAGGAGTCCACAAGTGCTGGTCAGTCTTTAAGAAGCACCTGTTAGAAACACAGGAGCTGGCAATTCCACTGTGTCAGACATCAAGCAAGCGGGGCAGAAGACCAGCTTGGCTGAACAGGGAAAAAGAAATTGTGTGACCTCTGGAAGCCAGATCAGGCTTCACAGGAAGAGTACAGAGCTGTGGTTCTTATATGCAGGGGGAAGACGTGAAAGGTCAAAGCTCAACTAGAGCTGAAACTGGCCAGTGCAGTGTCAGACAAGAAGAGTCTTTTTTAAGTCCGCTAATAGCAAGAGGAGGTCTGAAGAAAACATTGGACCAATACTTGTTGAAGATGGTCATCTGACTAATAAGGATGAAGAAACAGCAGAGGCACCAAACGCTTTTTTTTGCCTCAGTCTTTAATAATACTGGTAAACCTTGGGCTGCCTAGTCCCCTGAATCAGAGGACCGTAAGTGTGGGAACAGTGACTTTCTATTTGTGGACACTGAAACTGCGAGGCACCAGCTCTATCTGCTGAATGTTCACAAGTCCATGGGGCCTGATGGGATTCTTCCAGGAGATTCTGAATGAGATAGTGGATGCTACAGCAGAACTCCTCTCGATAACCTGCCAAAGGTCTTGGGAGCATGGGAAGGTCTCTGCTGACGGGAAGCTAGCCAACATAATTCCAATTAACAGGAAGAGCGTGAGGGAAGACCCAGGGAACTACAGACCTGTTAGCCTAACCTCAGTTCCTGGAAAAATGATGGAGAAGATCACCCTGGGTGCTACCGAAGGACATTTACAGAATCATGCAATCATCAGGCACAGTCAACATGGGTTCACAGAGGGAAAGTCCCATTTAACTAATTTGATAGCCTTCTGGAAGGGCACCAGTCTAGTGGAAGGAGGGGAGGCGGTGGACGTAGTTTTTCTGGACTTTAGTAAGGCTTTGGGTACTGTCCCTCACAGCATCCTCCTGGACAAGTTGTCCAGCTGTGGGAGGAGTGGGTTTATGGTGCACTGGGTGAAGAACCAGCTGAAGCGCAGGACATAAAGGATTGTAGTGAAGGGGGCTACCTCTGGCTGGCAACCGGTCGCCAGTGGAGTTCCTCAGGGTTCAATTCTAGGGCCAGTTCTGTTCCATATATTTATCAATGATCTGGACGCAGGAGTTCAATGCACCATCAGCAAGTCTGCTGACGATACCATACTGGGAGGTGCTGTTGACCCCCTCAAGGGACAAGAGGCCTTGCAGAGGGACCTAGATAGATTGGAACACTGGGCTATGATTAATGGGATGACATTGAACAAGTCAGAATGTCAGATTCTGGGTGGAGTAACAGCGGGCACAAGTATGAACTGGGCGAGGAGTGGCTGGAGAGCAGCCCTGCAGAAAGGGAGCTGGGGGGGCTGGTCGACAGCAGGCTCAATAGGAGCCAGCAGCGTGCCCTGGCAGCCAGGAGGCCAAATCGCATCCCGGGGTGCATCAAACACAGCAGAGCCAGGCGGGCAAAAGAGGTGATTATCCCGCTCTGTTCAGTGTTGGTGCGGCCTCACCTTGAGCACTCAGTGTAGTTCTGGGCCCCACAAGTTCAGAAGGGTGTGAAGGTCCTTGAATGTACCCAGAGAAGGGCAACAAAGCTGGTGAAAGGGCTGGACGCATGTTCTATGAGCTGCAGCTGAGGAGTCTGGGCTTGTCTAGTTTGGGGAGAAGGAGGCTGAGGGGCGACCTCATTGCTCTCTAGGGCTTCCTGAGGAGGGGAAGAGGAGAGGGAGGTGCTGAGCTCTTCTCCCTGGGATCCAGTGACAGGACGCATGGGAATGGTTCAAAGCTGCACTGGGGGAGGTTTAGACTGGACCTTAGGAACCGTGTTTTTTTTACAGAGCGGGTGGTCAAACACTGGGACAGGCTTCCTGGAGAGGTGGTCGATGCCCCAAGCCTGTCATTGTTTAGGAGGCATTTGGAGAAAGCCCTTAACAATGTGCTTTAGCTTTTGGTCAGCCCTGAATTAGGCAGGCAGCTGAACTAGATGATCCCTTCTAACTGAAAATATTCTATTCTCTTCATTTTTTTCTGATCTTCATTAGTGCAAATTTATGTATATGTAATGCTGCTGAAATTGCTGGAATGTGTGGAAACCCACAAATACAGTATGAATGGGATTTAACTCCAAAGAGGTGTAAGCAGCAGGATCAAAACTCCTCAGACTTGGATCATAGGATTCAAGTAGTCAAAGGACTTTTTTTTTTGTTTTGTAATACTGAGCTGTGAGCCTATGTGTGATCACTGTCCAATTTCATGGTTAGTCACACTCATACCAGTAGAAGGAAGTGTGCAGCAGAATTTTTAATAGCTGAGGTTGTACTGTGCCACTGCTCTGCAGATACTCACAAGTACCGCAAAGATGAAAAGTTGTCATGGCTTTAACATTTAAACAATGCAGCATGTGTGCATGTGGTTGGAACATGTGTTAACCGTATTACTGTAACTAGTCGTATATGATGCCCTTAGGGGTCCAGACTACATAGGCTTTAGTCATGCAGTTGAGTCTTCCAGCTATAATTTCTGGAACATCTTTCAAGGCCAATTGACAAAAGTAGTCCCAAAAGGCAAGCGAGTGTATTTTGCTTTTCCTTACAGGCATGTTATTGCAACAGTGTCCAGTGGGGGTCTTGCATCTGTAGCATATGACAGAGCATGTCACAAGACAACATTCATTTTGGCCCAAACTCCCAATGACTTTGATGAAGTTTGGCATGTGTTAAGTGTTCTAAGAACTTCTATTTATATGGTGATTAAAAAACCGTACTTGATAGTTTGCGTCAGCTGCTGTTTATGGTATAAAGAAATGGGTTTATTTATTTAATTGATAGGTCTTTGTAATTACAGCACAGCTGGAAGATCACAGTTCCAAAATAGAACATTAGATACGTATGTCCATGGTGATCTTTTGAAGATCACCATGATCTTCATGGTGATCACCATGATCATCAGCTAATCATAGACTGTCCCAAAGCCCACCAAAGTCAGTGAGAATTTTTACATTACATCGAAGGAAAGAATTGTGATACCTGACAAACTAGGTATTACACTGAGGAACAGAAGTTCAGCTCATCCTGAGGAAAGGCCAACATACACTTTGTTATGCTGCATGAGTTGTGACAGACATATGGACTAACCTGCTAAGATGCTCCCCACAGCTTTGTAGTTTATGCCAGGTACCAACATTTGCAGGATCACCTTGCACAGCTGTCCACAGGGTGTTCATGGCCCAGGCTCCTGGGACTGCTTTGCCTTCTCCACTTCAGCTTCTACTGCTCCCTGAAGGAGAAAATGTTTAAGACTCGGCCTACAGTAGCTCTGCCCTGGTCGTATTTCTGAATTGCTTTTATACTGGCCACTGGTGTTGTAAACAGAGCCAAATCTGGGCCATATGTTGTCCAATTAGCTAAATAAGCTTGGATTTCAAAAAAGCAAAGATGGCAAGGGGACTGTCTTTGACATGAAAGCTAAAGTTGCATTTGGCATTTTTTAGCCTTAGGTCCTTTCTTCTTTTTATTATAATTACAGCATGAATTGTACAATTAGAATTTTTATTTTTAATTCCTTGTTCACTGTTGTGCTGGTTTTGGCTGAGAAGGGGTTAATTCTCCTCACTGTGGGGGTCGGCTACCTTTCCAGCTTCCCGCGCTCTGCCGCGTGGCGGGGGGGGCTGGGAGGGGCAGGGCCATGGTGGGGACGGCTTACCCCGACTGGCCAATGGTAGGGTCATTCCATACCATGTGACACCATGACCAATATATTGAGGTGGGGGCAGTTGCAGCGCGAGCGCGGAGGCGGCGCGGCGTCGGGTCGGCGGGCGGCGAGCGGCTGCGGCGCGGGCAGTTTGTTCCGGTGGTTCGTTCCCCCTCTCCCCTCCCTTCCCCCCCCCTCCCCGGGGCTTTGCGCCTCTCGTTGTTCTCCTTTACATTGCATTTCTACTGTTGTTTTCTTTTAATTTGAATTATTAAACTGTTCTTATCCCAACCCACAAGCGTTACCCTCCTGATTCTCTCCCCCATCTGCCGGTGGGGGAGTGAGCGAGCGGCTGTGTGGGGCTGAGCTGCCGCTAAACCACAACAGTCTTTTTGGCGCCCAACGTGGGACTCGAGGGTTGGAGATAACAACAGCTGCTGGTCACAGCACCATGTTGTCCTTTTTGCAGTTGGTGTTACAGATTGGTGTTGGTTTGTTGAGTGTGCTGTGTTCTGCTGTGATTAGTAATGTTTTGCCTACAAGATTTGTTATACAAACACTCGTTTTCAGCTTTATCTGGTATTTGGGGTTTTTGCTGAAACCGTTACTGTACTTTGGATACCACCTTGTTGAGGCAATTAGCAATTATACCTCCTCCTCTGAGAGATTTTATATGGAGGAAATACAGAATAATACCTTTGCAACTTTGTTCTATGATGTCTGTGCCTTTGTTACAACAACGTCTTTGTATCTTGAACATCCTTGGGTGGTTAAGGTGCACTTATTGTTAGTTTTTGGGCAGGTTGTTTTTGTTTTGACTAAGCAGCTTAAGAATATCACCCAGAAATCTGCCCCGAGGCTTGATAGTTACGAGTGGCAGGGCATGTGGGATAGCATGGGCAAATACCTAGGGCAGTGGGCACCCCCAGTGTTTTGGAGTTTCACCCCCGAACAAGTGCAGAATCCTAAAAAACTAGTAGAATATTTTGAGAAAGTATGTTGCTATGCTGGGAACTCCAGAGAGACACAGATAACTGCAACATGCTGGGGTCTGGCCCATGCCTACTGAGCCCTGCTCAACAGCATTCAATGCCCCCAGGGGGAAGAGAATGTCTCTGGATTGAAATGCAAAGTGACTGGCGCTGTAGACAATCCAGCCCGGACGACAGGCACCGCAGCCACTCAAACCCCCACAACAAGTACCAGAGCTAGCTCAGAAAATAAACCCGTACCAGTATCAGTTGCCCCCATACACAAGACAAAATATTGGAAGCGGACATCAACTCGTTTAGAACGGGATGATGAAGAACCAAGGCCATCGCGGGGAGAGGAGGGAGAAGTAATAAATGAAATAGAGACCACCCGATCCCTGTCCTTAAGCGAGTTGCGAGATATGCGAAAAGATTATAGCCGTCGTTCAGGTGAGCACATCCTCACCTGGCTGCTCCGATGCTGGGATAATGGGGCCAGTAGCCTGGAACTAGAGGGAAAAGAAGCCAAACAATTGGGATCCCTTTCTGGGGAAGGGGGCGTTGACAAAGCAATAGGAAAAAAGCCACAAGCCCTCAGCCTCTGGAGGCCACTCCTGTCTGGAGTGAAGGAAAGGTATCCCTTTAAAGAAGATGTTACATATCGCCCAGGAAAATGGACAACTATGGAGAAAGGCATCCAGTATCTAAGGGAATTAGCTGTGTTTGAGGTGATTTATGGTGACCTGGACGATCAACGGTCATCCAAAGATCCAGATGAAGCCGAGTGCACACGACCCATGTGGCGGAAGTTTGTACGGAGCGCACCATCTTCGCATGCAAACTCATTGGCAGTGATGTCCTGGAAAGAGGATGAGACACCAATGGTGGCAGAGGTGATAGATAGACTCCGAGATTACGACACAAATATCTCTTCCTCGCTTGTCTCTGCTGTGGAGAAACTATCCCAAGAGGTCCAGCAACTCAAAGAAGATCTGTCCTACTACCCACCTCGACAGAGCAGTGTCTCAGCTGTTAGGAATAAGCGTCCATTGGCTCAAAGAAGGGGATACACACCACGGGCCACCCTATGGTTCTACCTGCGTGACCACGGAGAGGACATGATGAGGTGGGATGGCAAGCCTACCTTGACCCTACAGGCACGAGTGCATGAACTGCAAGGAAGAACAGTCACTCAGGGGGGCTCTTCCAGAAAAGCCGCTGCTCCAATTTCCAGTGAACAAGTCCCCAGACAGAGGAGTAGAAGCGCAGATTTTATTTCTAAGTGTAATAGAGGGACTCCTGATTCACATTTGCAGGAAGTGAGTTGTGACTGCCATGATCACGACTAGAGGGGCCCTGCCTCCAGCCGGGTGGAGGAAAGGGATAACCGGGCTTACTGGACTGTGTGGATCCGATGGCCTGGCACGTCCGACCCACAGGAGTATAAAGCTTTAGTGGACACCGGCGCACAGTGCACCTTAATGCCATCAAACTATATAGGGGCAGAACCCATCAGCATTGCTGGAGTGACAGGGGGATCCCAAGAGCTAACTGTATTGGAGGCCGAAGTGAGCCTAACTGGCAATGAGTGGCAGAAGCACCCCATTGTGACTGGCCCAGAGGCTCCGTGCATCCTTGGCATAGACTGCCTCAGGAGAGGGTATCAAGGACCCAAAAGGGTACAGGTGGGCTTTTGGTGTAGCTGCCTTGGAGACGGAGGAAACTGAACAGCTGTCTACCTTGCCCAGTCTCTCAAAGGACCCTTCTGTGGTGGGGTTGCTGAAGGTCAAAGAACAACAGGTGCCAATCGCCACCACAACAGTGCACCGGCAGCAATATCGCACCAACAGAGACTCTCTGATCCCCATCCATAAACTCATTCACCAACTGAGGAGCCAAGGAGTCATCAGTAAGACCCACTCACACTTTAACAGTCCCATATGGCCAGTCCGGAAGTCTAATGGAGAGTGGAGGCTAACAGCAGGCTATCGTGGCCTGAATGAAGTCACTCCACCGTTGAGTGCTGCTGTGCCAGACATGCTAGAACTTCAATCCGAACTGGAGTCAAAGGCAGCCAAGTGGTATGCCACAATTGATATTGCTAATGCATTCTTCTCAATCCCTCTGGCAGCAGAGTGCAGGCCACAGTTTGCTTTCACATGGAGGGGTGTCCAGTACACCTGGAGTCGACTGCCCCAGGGGTGGAAACACAGTCCTACCATTTGCCATGGACTGATTCAGACTGTACTGGAACAGGGAGAAGCTCCAGAACACCTTCAGTACATTGATGACATCATTGTGTGGGGCAGCACAGCGGAAGAAGTTTTTGAGAAAGGAGAGAAAATCGTCCAAATCCTTCTGAAAGCTGGTTTTGCCATAAAACAAACTAAGGTGAAGGGACCTGCACGAGAAATCCAGTTCTTAGGAATCAAATGGCAAGATGGTCGTCGTCATATTCCAATGGATGTGATCAACAAAATAGCAGCCATGTCTCCACCAACTAGCAAAAAGGAAACACAAGCTTTCTTGGGCGTTGTGGGTTTTTGGAGAATGCATATTCCAAATTACAGTCTGATTGTAAGCCCTCTCTATCAAGTGACCTGGAAAAAGAATGATTTCAAATGGGGCCGTGAGCAACAACAAGCCTTTGAACAGATTAAACGAGAAATAGTCCGTGCAGTAGCTCTTGGGCCAGTCCGGGCAGGACAAGATGTAAAAAATGTGCTCTACACTGCAGCCGGGGAGAATGGCCCTACCTGGAGCCTCTGGCAGAAAGCACCAGGGGAGACCCGGGGTCGACCCCTAGGGTTTTGGAGTCGGGGATACAGAGGGTCCGAAGCCCGCTATACTCCAACTGAAAAAGAGATATTGGCAGCATATGAAGGGGTTCGAGCTGCCTCAGAAGTGGTTGGTACTGAAGCACAGTTGCTCCTGGCACCCCGACTGCCAGGGCTGGGCTGGATGTTCAAAGGAAACATCCCCTCTACACACCATGCAACTGATGCTACGTGGAGTAAATGGGTTGCACTGATTACCCAGCGGGCTCGAGTAGGAAACCCCAGTCGCCCAGGAATCTTGGAAGTGATTATGGACTGGCCAGAAGGCAATGGCTTTGGACTATGAGCAGAGGAGGAGGTGACACGTGCTGAAGAAGCCCCACTATATAACCAACTGCCAGAAAATGAGAAGCAATACGCCCTGTTCACTGATGGGTCCTGTCGCCTTGTGGGAAAGCACCAGAGATGGAAGGCTGCTGTATGGAGTCCTACACAACAAGTAACAGAAACTGCTGAAGGAGAAGGTGAATCGAGCCAGTTTGCAGAGGTGAAGGCCATCCAGCTGGCCTTAGACATCGCTGAACGGGAAAAGTGGCCAGTGCTCTGCCTTTATACTGACTCCCGGATGGTGGCAAATGCCTTGTGGGGCTGGCTGCAGCAATGGAAGCAAAGCAACTGGCAGCGCAGAGGCAAACCCATCTGGGCTGCCGCACTGTGGCAAGATATTGCTGCCCGGGTAGAGAACCTGGTTGTAAAGGTACGTCATGTGGATGCTCACGTTCCCAAGAGTCGGGCCACTGAAGAACATCGGAACAACCAGCAGGTAGATCAGGCTGCCAAGATTGAAGTGGCTGAGGTGGATCTGGACTGGCAGCATAAGGGTGAACTATTTCTAGCTCGGTGGGCCCATGACACCTCAGGCCATCAAGGGAGAGATGCAACATACAGGTGGGCTTGTGACTGAGGGGTGGACTTGACCATGGACGTTATTGCACAGGCTATCCACGAATGTGACACATGCGCTGCAGTCAAGCAAGCAAAGCGGGTAAAGCCTCTGTGGTATGGGGGACGATGGCTGAAATATAAATATGGGGAGGCCTGGCAAATTGACTATATCACACTCCCACAGACCCGCCAAGGCAAGCACGATGTGCTTACAATGGTAGAAACAACGACTGGCTGGCTGGAAACATACCCCGTCCCCCACACCACTGCCCGGAACACTGTCCTGGGCCTCGAAAAACAGGTCCTGTGGCGACATGGCACCCCAGAGAGAATTGAGTCAGACAACGGGACTCATTTCCGAAATAACCACATAGACACCTGGGCCAAAGAGCACGGCATTGAGTGGGTGTATCACATCCCCTATCACGCACCAGCCTCTGGGAAAATTGAACGGTACAATGGACTGTTAAAAACTACACTGAGAGCAATGGGGGGTGGGACATTCAAGCACTGGGATACACATTTAGCAAAAACCACGTGGTTAGTCAACACGAGGGGATCTGCCAACCAAGCTGGCCCTGCCCAGTCAGAAATCCTACATACTGCGGAAGGGGATAGAGTCCCTGTAGTGCACACAAAAAGTATGCTGGGCAAAACAGTCTGGGTTCTTCCTGCCTCCAGCAAAGGCAAACCCATTCGTGGGATTGCTTTTGCTCGAGGACCTGGGTGCACTTGGTGGGTGATGCGGGAGGATGGAGAAATCCGATGTGTGCCTCAAGGGGATTTGATTTTGGGTGAAAACAGCCAATGAACTGAATAGCATAATGCAAACTGCTATATAATGTTGTATGGCATCTCTTCTGTGGTTGCTGTGTGCCATACAAATGATATCACAGTACAGATCTCCCATTTCAGGGAAGATGAACTTTGATGATACAAGCAAAGCACAGCAGTGATGGAACGGTGACTGACTCTGTAGGCAGCAACCGAACACCACACACACCATCTCTCCCACCCTGAAAGACTGATATGAGAAATGGAGCCCAGAGCCATGGACTGGGTGAACTCAATGGACATTTGAATGGACATTTTACAGGGAAGGCCCATAGACTAAGCGAATGATGTCTGTGTATTATGATTAAGGATGGGAAGGGGAGGGGTGGTGGTTGGTAAGGCTGTATTGGATGGTATGGGACCTGGGCATGGTGTAAATGGTATGGAATAAGGGGTGGAGAATGTGCTGGTGTTGGCTGAGAAGGGGTTAATTCTCCTCACCGTGGAGGGTCAGCTACCTTTCCAGCTTCCCGCGCTCTGCCGCGTGGTGGGGGGCTGGGAGGGGCAGGGCCATGGTGGGGGCGGCTGACCCCGACTGGCCAATGGCAGGTTCATTCCCTACCATGTGACACCATGGCCAGTGTATTAAGGGGGGGCAGTTGGTGGCTCAGGGTCGGCGTCGGGTCGGCGGGCAGTGAGCGGCTGCGTCGTCTGCAGTTGGTTTCGGCAGTTCATTCCCCTCCCACCTCCCTTCCCCCCCGGGTTTCGCGCCTCTCGTTGTTCTCCTTTACATTGCTTTTTTTTTTTTTAATTATTAAACTGTTCTTATCCATCCCACGAGCGTTACCCTACCGGTGGGGGAGCGAGCAAGCAGCTGCGTGGGGCTGAGCTACAGGCTAAACCACAACTAAGAAGTTCACAATGTTTTTTGATAAATCAAATTTTCTGATAATTCTTTTGGTGGCATATGGTCAAAGTGTGCTTATTGTTACCAATAACAGACTAATTTCTCCCCATTTTATTAATATACATTTTTGGTATCTATATTGCATATCTATCAAGTTTAGATCCATTAGAAAATATAATTGTTGTGTCTGTGCATCTTTGATATTAAGGAGATGCTGGTAAATAATTTGGGGAAAGTTTCTGAGACTTTTTCTGCATGAGATGACCTTCTATTTCTAGTTTATTTTTAATCCAATAACAAAAAAAGAAATGTTCCATGCTAATGTGGCTCTATTCAGCATACTTGCTCTGCTGTTACAAAGCCAGCCAATCAGTAAATGGAGCATAGGCTAATAAATAATTATTAATTCCCAAATTATGTTAGAAACATACATGTCTAAGATACCAAAATGAGTAAAGCAGGATCTCTTGATATCATTCCCCTTATAAAGGGTTGTTGCAATACTTGCCAAATAAAGCTGGCAAACAAGTGCAAGTTAATTTCAATATTTCTGGTATTACAGTTGTCGTGGTTTAGCGGCAGCTCAGCCCCACACAGCCGCTCGCTCACTCCCCACCGGTAGATGGGGGAGAGAATCAGGAGGGTAACGCTCGTGGGTTGGGATAAGAACAGTTTAATAATTCAAATTAAAAGAAAACAACAGTAGAAATGCAATGTAAAGGAGAACAACGAGAGGCGCAAAGCCCCGGGGGAGGGGGGAAGGGAGGGGAGAGGGGGAACGAACCGCCGGAACAAACTGCCCGCGCCGCAGCCGCGCGCCGCCCGCCGACCCGACGCCGCGCCGCCTCCGCGCTCGCGCTGCAACTGCCCCCACCTCAATATATTGGTCATGGTGTCACATGGTATGGAATGAACCTGCCATTGGCCAGTCGGGGTCAGCCGCCCCCACCATGGCCCTGCCCCTCCCAGCCCCCCCCCCCCGCCACGCGGCAGAGCGCGGGAAGCTGGAAAGGTAGCCGACCCCCACAGTGAGGAGAATTAACCCCTTCTCAGCCAAAACCAGCACATTCTCCACCCCTTATTCCATACCATTTACACCATGCCCAGGTCCCATATGATGCAATACAACCATACCAACCACCACCCCTCCCCTTCCCATCCTTTAACATAATACACAGACATCATTCCCTTAGTTCATGGACCTTCCCTGTACAATGTCCATTAAAAATGTCCATTGAGTTCATCCAGTCCATGGCTCTGGGCTCCATCTGTTGTATCAGTCTTTCAGGGTGGGAGAGATGGTGTGTGGCGTTGGGTCGCTGCATACCGAGTCAGTCATCGTTCCATCACTGCTGCACGGCTTGTTTCATAGTTGATCTTCCATGGGTTGGGAGGCTCGTACTCTGATATCATTGGTACAACACAGAGGTGACACACAGTATTATATAGCAGTTCACATTGCGCCATTCAGTTCATTGACTGTTTTCACCCAAAATCAAATCCCCTTGAGGCACACATCGGATTTCTCCATCCTCCCGCATCACCCACCAAGTGCACCCAGGTCCTCGAGCAAAAGCAGTCCCACGAATGGGTTTGCCTTTGCCGGAGGCAGGAAGAACCCAGACTGTTTTGCCCAGCATACTTTTTGTGTGCACTACAGGGACTCTATCCCCTTCCACAGTATGTAGGATTTCTGACTGGGCAGGGCCAGCTTGGTTGGCAGATCCCCTCGTGTTGACTAACCACGTGGCTTTTGCTAAATGTGTATCCCAGTGCTTGAATGTCCCACCCCCCATTGCTCTCAGTGTAGTTTTTAACAGTCCATTGTACCGTTCAATTTTCCCAGAGGCTGGTGCGTGATAGGGGATGTGATACACCCACTCAATGCCGTGCTCTTTGGCCCAGGTGTCTATGCGGTTATTTCAGCAATGAGTCCCGTTGTCTGACTCAATTCTCTCTGGGGTGCCATGTCGCCACAGGACCTGTTTTTCGAGGCCCAGGACAGTGTTCCGGGCAGTGGCGTGGGGGACGGGGTATGTTTCCAGCCAGCCAGTCGTTGTTTCTACCATTGTAAGCACATCGTGCTTGCCTTGGCAGGTCTGTGGGAGTGTGATATAGTCAATTTGCCAGGCCTCCCCATATTTATATTTCAGCCATCGTCCCCCATACCACAGAGGCTTTACCCACTTTGCTTGCTTGATTGCAGCGCATGTGTCACATTCGTGGATAGCCTGTGCAATAACGTCCATGGTCAAATCCACCCCTCAGTCACAAGCCCACCTGTATGTTGCATCTCTCCCTTGATGGCCTGAGGTGTCATGGGCCCACCAAGCTAGAAATAATTCACTCTTATGTTGCCAGTCCAGATCCACCTCAGCCACTTCAATCTTGGCAGCCTGATCTACCTGCTGGTTGTTCCGATGTTCTTCAGTGGCCCGGCTCTTGGGGACGTGAGCATCCACATCACATACTTTCACAAGCAGGTTCTCTACCTGGGCAGCAATAGCTTGCTACAATGCGGCAGCCCAGATGGGTTTGCCTCTGCGCTGCCAGTTGCTTTCCTTCCACTGCTGTAGCCAGCCCCACAGGGCATTTGCCACCATCCGGGAGTCAGTATAAAGGCAGAGCACTGGCCACTTTCCCTGTTCAGTGATGTCTAAGGCCAGCTGGATGGCCTTCACCTCTGCAAATTGACTGGATTCACCTTCTCCTTCAGCAGTTTCTGTTACTTGTCGTGTAGGACTCCATACAGCAGCCTTCCATCTCTGGTGCTTTCCCACAAGGTGACAGGACCCATCAGTGGACAGGACAAACTGCTTTTCATCTTCTGGCAGTTTGTTATAGAGTGGGGCTTCTTCAGCACGTGTCACCTCCTCCTCTGCTCATAGTCCAAAGTCTTTGCCTTCTGGCCAGTCCATAATCACTTCCAAGATTCCTGGGCGACTGGGGTTTCCTACTCGAGCCCGCTGGGTGATCAGTGCAACCCATTTACTCCATGTAGCATCAGTTGCATGGTGTGTAGAGGGGACGTTTCCTTTGAACATCCAGCCCAGCACCGGCAGTCGGGGTGCCAGGAGCAACTGTGCTTCAGTACCAACCACTTCTGAGGCAGCTCGAACCCCTTCATATGCTGCCAATATCTCTTTTTCAGTTGAAGTATAGTGGGCTTTAGACCCTCTGTATCCCCGACTCCAAAACCCTAGGGGTTGACCTTGGGTCTCCCCTGGTGCTTTCTGCCAGAGGCTCTAGGTAGGGCCATTCACCCCAGCTGTGGTGTAGAGCACATTTTTTATATCTTGTCTGCCCAGATTGGCCCAAGGGCTACTGCATGAACTATCTCCTGTTTAATTTGTTCAAAGGCTTGTTGTTGCTCAGGGCCCCATTTGAAATAATTCTCTTCCGAGTGACGTGGTAGTGTTTCCAACCAGACTATAATCTGGGATATGCATTCTCCAAAAACCCACAATGTCCAAAACAGCTTGTGTTTTCTTTCTGCTAGTTGGTGGAGATACGGCTGCTATTTTGTTGATCACATCCATTGGGATCTGACGACGACCATCTTGCCATTTGATTCCTAAGAACTGGATTTCTCGTGCAGGTCCCTTCACCTTACTTTGTTTTATGGCAAAACCAGCTTTCAGAAGGATTTGGACGATTTTCTTCCCTTTCTCAAAAACTTCTTCTGCTGTGTTGCCCCACACGATGATGTCATCAATGTATTGTAGGTGCTCTGGAGCTTCTCCCTGTTCCAGCACTGTCTGAATCAGTCCATGGCAAATGGTAGGACTGTGTTTCCATCCCTGGGGCAGTTGATTCCAGGTGTACTGGATGCCCCTCCAGGTGAAAGCAAACTGTGGCCTGCACTCTGCTGCCAGAGGGATGGAGAAGAATGCATTAGCGATATCAATTGTGGCATACCACTTGGCTGCCTTTGACTCCAGTTCGGATTGAAGTTCTAGCATGTCTGGCACAGCAGCACTCAGCGGTGGAGTGACTTCATTCAGGCCACAATAGCCTACTGTTAGCCTCCACTCTCCATTAGACTTCTACACTGGCCATATGGGACTGTTAAAGGGTGAGCGGGTCTTGCTGATGACTCCTTGGCTCTCTAGTCGATGAATGAGCCCATGGATGGGAATCAGAGAGTCTCGGTTGGTGCGATATTGCCACCGGTGCACTGCTGTGGTGGCGATCGGCACCTGTTGTTCTGTGACCCTCAGCAACCCCACAACAGAAGGGTCCTTCGAGAGGCAAGGCAAGGTAGACAGCTGTTTAATTTCCTCTGTCTCCAAGGCAGCTACACCAAAAGCCCACCTGTACCCTTTTGGGTCCTTGATACCCTCTCCTGAGGCAGTCTATACCAAGGATGCACGGAGCCTCTGGGCCAGTCACAATGGGGTGCCTTTGCCACTCATTCCCAGTTAGGCTCACTTTGGCCTCCAATACAGTTAGCTCTTGGGATCCCCCTGTCACTCCAGCAATGCTGATGGGTTCTGCCCCTATATAGTTTGATGGCATTAAGGTGCACTGTGCGCCGGTGTCCACTAAAGCTTTATACTCCTGTGGGTCGGACGTGCCAGGCCATCGGATCTACACAGTCCAGTAAACCCTGTTATCCCTTTCCTCCACCTGGCTGGAGGCAGGGCCCCTCTAGTCGTGATCATGGCAGTCACAACTCACTTCCTGTAAATGTGAATCAAGAGTCTCTCTGTTAAGCTCAGAAATAAAATTAGCGCTTCTGCTCCTCTGTCTGGGGACCTGCTCACTGGAAACTAGAGCAGCAGCTTTTCTGGAAGAACCTCCCTGAGTGATTGTTCTTCCTTACAGCTCACCTAGCCGTGCCTCTAGGGTCAAGGTAGGCTTGCCGTCCCACCTCCTCATGTCCTCTCTGTGGTCAGCAGGTAGAACCATAGGATTGCCCGTGGTGTGTATCCTCTCCTTTGAGCCAAAGGATGCTTATCCCTAACAGTTGAGACACTACTCTGTAGAGGTGGGGAGCAGGACATATCTTCTTTGAGTTGCTGAATCTTTTGGGATAGTTTCTCCACAGCAGAGATGAGTGAGGAAGAGATATTTGCTTCATAATCCCAGAGTCTATCAATCACCTCCACCACCATTGGTGCCTCATCCTCTTTCCAGGACATTACTGCCAATGAGTTTGCATATGAGGATGGTGCGCTCCGTACAAACTTCCACCACATGGGTTGTGTGCATGGGGCTTCATCTGGATCCAGGTCACCGTAAACCACCTCAAGCACAGCTAATTCCCTTAGATCTGATACCTTTGTCTGTGGTTGTCCATTTTCCTAGGCAATATCTAACATCTTCTTTGAAGGGATAACTTGCTTTTAATCTGGACAGGAGTCGCCTCCAGAGGCTGAGGACTTGTGTCCCTTTTCTAATTGCTTTGTCAACGCCCCTTTGCCCAGAAAGGGATCCCAGTTGTTTGGCTTCCTTCCCCTCTAATTCCAGGCTACTGGCCCCATAATCCCAGCATCGCAGCAGCCAGGTGACAATGTGCTCACCTGAACGATGGCTGAAATCTTTTTGCATGTCTCGCAACTCGCTCAAGGACAGGGATCGGGTGGTCTCTATTTCATTTATGACTTCTTCCTCCTCTCCTCGTGATGGCCCTGCTTTTTCGAGTTGACGTCTGCTTCCAATGTTTTGTCTTGTCGGGGGGGGGGCGCGACTGATACTGGCACAGGTTGATTCTCTGAGTCAGCTCCAGTACTGGTCATGGGGGTTTGAGTGGCCACAGTGCTTGACCTGGGGGCTGGAGTGACCACAGTGCCTGTCACTTTGCCTTTCAATTATTCTTTTCCCCTTGGGAGCACTGAATACTGTTGAGCCTTGCTCAGTACACATGGGCCAGGCCCCAGCACGTTGCAGTGATCTGTGTCTCTCTGGAGTTCCCAGCATAGCAACATACTTTCTCAAAATACTCTACTAGTTTTTCAGGATTCTGCACTTGTTCAGGGGCGAAGCTCAAACACACTGGGGGTGCCCAATGCCCTAGGTATTTGTCCTTGCTATCCCACATGCCCTGCCGCTCATAACTATCAAGCCTTGGGGCAGATCACTGGGTGATATTCTTAAGTTGCTTAGTCAAAACAAAAACAAGACGCCCAAAAACTAACAATAAGTATATCTTAACTACCCAAGGATGTTCAAGATACAAAAAGGTTGTTGTAATAGAGGCAGAGACATCACAGAGAAAGTTGCAAAGATAGCATTCTGGGTTTCCTCCATATAAAGTCTCTCAGAGGAGGAGGTATAATTGTTAATCGCCTCAACAAGGTGGTATCCAAAGTACAGTAACAGTTTCAGCAAAAAACCCAAATACCAGATAAAGCTGAAAAACAGTGTTTGCGTAACAAATCTCTCAGGCAAAACATCACTAATCACAGCAGAACAGAGCAGACTAAACAAACCAACACCAATCTTTAACACAAACTGCAAAAATGAGAGCATAGTGCAGTGACCAGCAGCTGTTATCTCAAACCCTTGAGCCCCAGGTTGGGTGCCAAAAGAGACTGTTGTGGTTTAGCCGCCAGCTCAGCCCCACACAGTCGCTCGCTCACTCCCACACTGATGGGATGGGGGAGAGAGTCAGAAGGGTAAAGGTTGTGGATTGAGACAAGAAAAGTTTAATAATTAAAATAAAACAACAAAAATGCAACGGAAAGGAAAACAATGAGAGGTGTGAAAGCCAGGGCAGGGTGGCAAAAGGGGGAATGAACCACCACGACAACCTGCACGTCACACAGCCACCCACCAGCCCAACACTGCTATCCTCATAGCCATAACAACCCCCAGATGCCACTGCCCCCATTAATGTACTGGCCGTGGCGTCACATGGTATGGAATGAACATCCCATTGGCCAGTCAGGGTCAGCTGACCTGGCCATGGCCCCACCCCTCCCGGCCTCCTACCCACGTGGCAGAGCGCGGGAAGCTGGAAAGGTCCCTGACCACCACGGGCACTACAGTGAAGAGAATTAACCCCTTCTCAGCCAAAGCCGGCACAGTATATTAGAACTGGACTAGACAAATGCTGTTTCATTTTATAGGCACCAGCTGCTATGTAAAGAAGAGCATTTGACAGCTCCTGCTGTAAATATTTCTTTTTCTGTTGATACAGAAAGCTCATATTATAGAGAAACGTCTGACCCAAATGGATTTAAATGCCCAAAGGTATTTAAAGTACAAAATGAGTAAGCCTAAAATGAGAATAAAGAATAAATCTGAATGCTAAAAATTAAGGAAATCAAAGCCAAGTAGTTCTACTGCTTGGCGTCTGTGTCCCATGCACTCCACAGAATACTGGTTGGACACATGTGGTTGGCCCCTCAAAACATGTAGTGTATTAGTGTATTAGAAGCTTACTATCAAGGCTTTTTTTTTTTTTTTTTTTTTCTAGATACTTCTCATGGAGTGGGAAAAGTCAGAGGAATTGCATTCTCCAGAACAAGTAACTTAACTGGAATGCAGGGTGGTGGCCACCCTTGTCTCCCAGAGGGGAGACGATGAGCAATAAACTTTTCTCACCTTGCTACATTTTTAATCAAGATTTTTCATAAAGTTTAAATGACCCCCTAGTTCTTGTCACAAGATCTGTAAACATATATCATGAAGACATTTCTAGGTTGCCTTTTAGGTTAAGTTCCTAAATGAGAGAAAATCAGGTTGCCAGTATTGAATTTTGCTCAAATTTTTTTCCAGTAGCCCTCCCCAGTGCATGAAATCCCAACCTACTGCAGTTAGTGGCAAAGCTACACTGACTTTAATTGACAGGATTTTGCTCAGACACTCTTAAACACTTTATGGCAGACATTGAACTTCTTACTGTAAACTCTACATGCACACACTTTGCAACTTGTTAACAACTTGATGTTTTTACTTTCAGTGGAGCTTATCACATGTTAATCATTGCCCCAAGACCAGTAAAATCACACGATGCATATTATAATCATTCATTTTAACCTACAACATAAAGAATACCTTTGTCCTAGTGAAATGGACACACAGCTAGTAGCCCAAGAAATACCAGGGAAAGAACATACGAGGGCTCTCCTGTTTCAGCATTCCTTGGTAGTTCTGATGTTTGCCAGTACCAGAACTGGTGTAATTGTCTAGGAATCCATAACAACATTTGCCATTTTTTACTCATTGTTACAGCACAGAGTGTATTTTTCACAAAATTAAAAACAAAACAAAACATGAAACACAGTAAAACTGGAAGGGAATGACAACTCTTAAAATTAAGATGGGCTGTCAGCTCAGCTGTCATTGGAAAAGCTCATTTCATCTCCATATGCAGCTGCTTCTGCAGGGTTTATGTCAGCCATGTTCACAAAAAAGACCTATTACTTGGTGGTAGGAGTCAAGGCCCTGCAGAGCTGTGAATACACTACTTTTGGCCCACAAAATCACAAACAGAATGAAAACCCCATCACTTATGATTGACAGAAAGGATCTTAATTCACTGGCCTCAGATAAAAAAGATACAAAAGCACGAAATTTTATTTCACTTATTTAAACCTCATGTAAAACCCAATCCTTATCCCCAAAGCTGTTTTTGGATCACTTAACAGAGGCTTATTAGCATATTAGTAAAAGTATGGCACTCTAGTATGTGAAATGTCACTCCAAAATCTTTCCACCTGTGGCTGGTTATGCAGGTACTCCAGCTGATAAAGAATCAGTTATTTTTAATTGAATCATATAATGTCATACTTTATAACTGAGAATTTGCAGGAAAGGCAAATACTTCCATCTAAAACTTTTTTCCACTCTTCCCTCTGAAGCATTAAAGGTTGAAATGCTGGGAATAATAATTATTGTGTCCCATTTGGGTGGTACCTGAAGTTTACCCCTCACTGGATCAGCTCAGTGGACAGCCTGGACCTACTGATGTTTTTATTTTTCTGTAATGTCCTCAGGAACCAAAATCATAAACGGTAACTGTCTTAGAACAAAGAATCTAATGTGAGAATACTATAATGCAGCAAAGCACTATATTAGCCAAACAGGCTGTTGAAGTCACTGAGAGAACTTGAGCACTCAGACCTACATGAATGAGTTTTGCTGAAGCAGGGCTTTAAGCAGAAGAGTTTGGTCCAGAGAATACCCTGGATTCCGCTCCCATCTCTTCTGCCTGCTACCTCTTGCAGCCTTAGTCAGAACTAGCATGGATGTGAGCAATCAAAATCAGATTTAGGCATTCAAGGTGGTTTAAGTCCCTGTCTGTATCACCCTTCATCCACACATGTGGGCATTTAACAAATTAGTCTCACAGCCTTCGGGCTTTAGAGTCCCATAAACACTATCTGATTTGTGACTGTTCCCATCAGACCAGGTAAGCACTACACAATCACCACAGAACCTAGAAATTTGGAAAGTGATATAAAAACCCCCCTCAGCAAATGTTCTCCAAGTACACTTAACTGAAGCTGACAGAATGAGATGCTTCACAAAATGCAATTGCATCTGTTATCCTTTTCAGACCCTGTTCCTTGTGGCACAGATAACTTCTCTATCCAACCTACTGCCTAGAGGACTTATCTGAAGTGGGAAATCCAAGTTCAGATCCTTCTATGGCCACAGTGAGTTCAAGTCCACAAATCTCCACAGAAGACAATCCAAACGTCCAGAATACAGGCTATGAAGCCAATGTAAGCAAAGAAGCAAGATTTACTGGACGCAGAATAGCAAGCAAAGGGCATGATTCTGCAGTGCTTAGTGGCTCTCGGGTCTTCTCCTGGGGGAAAAGTCAGAATTGACCTTGTACTTCTCCTTCAACAACAATCTCCCAACACCTGTGGAGGGAAAGGAATGAAACATGCATAAGCACAGTGCTCATTTTAAGGCCCACAATACTCACAATGTTGTCACTATGCAGGCACACATCTTTGTAAATAAAGAAATCCTCAACAGCTACTCTATCAGAGAAATTTCTGGCTGGCTAGCTAGTCAGCTTACTTCTGTCTCTTAGTTCCTGGGATATGCATGTTACATTCACAAACTCGGTTCTGCCTAATTTCATGCCAGAAGATATACAAACCCCATACACAGGGAATTGATTAAGCTGTAAATGGGAATAAGAGTTTAAGGATTCCAGGGGAGAAGTGGCAGTAGTAATATTAATGAGGGCAGCAGGTGCCTTTGCTGTTCTAGTAAAACACACAGACAATGTGCCAGGTCTAAAGATATTGTGTTCTGACTTAGTAACACAGAACAGTACAGAAATAAATAAAAAAAGTTATCTGTTTTTGCTGAGGGGCACAAGAGGAGATCTTCAAGGAAGGAAGGAATTTTAAAGATGGGTGTAATGGCAATAAAGAAAAGTATGCTGGGCATATGAAGTAGGAACCAGAGGTAAAGGAGATGGCCATTACATCCTCCCCATATGTGTGCATCTGAGCCTAATTGCTGCTAAATAGAGTCAAGGGCAAAATAGAGGTAACTGGAAATATACAAAAGCTAAAAGCTTGGGGATTTATGATAAGAAAATTATTGTGGTTTAATTAAATACTTCTGAAGGCCATATTTTTAACAATTACAGTGTTAAGAAAACACCAGGTGCAAAAAATTTTAGGGACAGAATGAGTCACAAGGTTTGTGGGAGTCGGCTGGGTCTAGCATGAGCGTTACTGCACAGGGAGCATGGCTCAGACGCAGGGGAGAGCAGGTCTATTTCAGACTGTGCCACTGGCCTGTTTCTTAACTGAGTGAACCACGAAGATTCAGATATTCAAAAACAGCTTCTAATTCCAGATACTTTGCCATAGACACTGAGTCTGTCTTTTCAAAACTGCTGGACACCTGCATCTCTTTTTGCAGTCAGACGGGATATTCTCTGGATGAAGTCATAAATATCTGAAGCCAAGTTCTGAATAACTAAGAATGAGGTTTCATATTATGACAAAACTGATCAGCCGGTTAACTGCTGCTAAAAGAGCTGCCCTGCTCCTACCTGATTCTCCCACAAGCTGCTTTTGCTTTTCCTGGTATAGGTCTCACCTCACAGAGCCAGGAGCTAAACTGGCAGAAATACTCACTTGTGGGGGCTTACATACAGCTTCTGGATTAGCTCCTTGTGTCATCCTCCTTTGTGGCCTCACAAGCACTGAAGGGGTGCAGGGGAGCATAGAGGCAGTAAGGACGAGTAAGGATTCCCTGTGAGGCAGCCACATTTCAAGGCTAATTTTGAACCCATATGTCTCATCCTCACCATTCATTTGTTTCAATCTTACCATTTGTAAAATAGAGATGGGGACAGGTTACTGTAAGACTACACTAACTGGAATAAGAATGAGGAAGTACAAAGACTATGAGCAACTCCATATAAACACAGTCTTAACCAGAATGTTCTTATGCTCATGTTTCTTCCACAGCCCTGCCCACTGTATTCCTTCCTAATCATTCTCACGTCTCTCCTTATAATGCTGTTGAACACATGTATTTGTTTCAATTCAAATTTAATTGAAATGCACCCACTATATAGTACTTTTAATCAGGTCTGTATGTTGACACAAGGACCATCACCTTTAGTTTCACTACAGCTGTGCTGCTGCTCCTTGTACCCTGAAACAGCACTACTCGATCAGTGCCTTTACAGAGCCTGACAGGAGGTGCTGCTTCCAATTCATCAGCTATGAGGAAAAGGCCTGCAGCAGGATAGCCACTGGTCTGCCAATGCCACTCCACAGTAGTCAGCCATTGAGAAGGATTACTACTTCAAATACTCAATTAGTGAAATCCTGGCTATACTGAAGATGGCAGTGGGATCTTTGCCACTTGTGTGTAGTGAAGCCAAGATTTCACCCATTGTCTGTACGCAGTTGCAGCATACTGAAGCTCAGGATTTTCAGGCTCAACCGTAAAAGGTTATTCCCTGCTTTTGAGTTAACTCAGGAGTTTTAGAGTTATAGACCACCCTGCATTTCACCATGACAGCCCCCACAGAGGTAGGTATGTCAGTTATCATGGCTGTGAGAAAGGAGGGTAAATGTTAAACATGAACCATATTTAGAGCTAACAGGTGCTGAAATGTATGGTAGATTTTTTTTTTCCCATACATTTTAGACTGAAAGACTATCTGGAGAAGAGCACAAGAATCACCAAGCTACATTTGTCAGTAACCAATAAGAAATCCACATGAACTTAGCTTTTACCTTCCACATGAGCAGGTAGCCTCATTATACACTTCAGTGATAACAGTGGTAATACAACTACTATGTTATAAGCAGGTTTAATGACTAAAGCACTAACTATGACCAATAATTAAAAGCCAGTGCTATGTGGTTATAATCCCACAACCTTTCTATAACCTGATAATATGGAAAAATATGGGCCCTACTCCCAAACATATACCAATATCCCCAAATTCATGCTCTATATATAACTGATTATATATGGATATTCTTAAAGATTAATATCTACATATTATTCTGAAGATTGATAATATGATGTGCAATCACATTAGGGCATCATTAGGACCATCCAGCTGTAATCACAGCAATTATTTATGTTCTGAGTACAGTGTATTCAGTAAAAATTTCCTTCATCACCTGAAAGTGGCCTGCATCAGTCACACATATCTAGAATTTTCCTCTTCCAAAAGAAAGCTGAGAAATTAAATTAATGAAGTAGTAGGACTGTGGGCACAGGAGAACGAGCTTTCTACAGGTGTGGAAGCTGCACAAAACCAAGGCAGCTTGTGCTGTGAAAGTATCCTATAAATAGAAGTGCAGTATGTTATAAAATAAATGTGGAGAAAAAAGAAGAAAACACTAACAGGTTGTTTTCACAATTCACAATTATATTTTTGTGTATGGAAAGTACTGCATAAACAGTATAAACAACCTCAGCAAGGTATTTTTGTAGTGCTTCCTGTTCAATATGACTTTAAAAAAAGCTATAGAAAAAAGGCATAATGCAATACTTCTCTGAAAAATAGGGGGGAAAATCTTATGACACTTTTGTTTGCAACTGGTTTGTTACACTTCAGCAATGAAATTGAAACTACTAAATACCTGGAATATACACACAGTTCTGTAGAAACTGGTATCATCCCCTTGGCAAAATCGTGAACAACTTATTTTATAATTCCTTAGCCATATACTCAGCACCTGGAAACATGCTGAGTAAATGACTTCTATGGACAAAGTAGACTATGCTCCACATTAGCTGCACTCAGCAAACAGCCACTCAAAGTAAATATTAACAGAACTTCATTTAATGCAAAAGAGAACGCCCATTTGCATTGTCTTATTTTCTTTAAAATGCCGAAGTATTACACTTGTGAACCCAGGAAGACATCTATATCCATTAATATATCCAAGCTTAAACCAGACCAAGTCCCAAAATGGAGGTCCACAGCACCAATTAATCCAGTACCCTTGAAATTAATAGAAATCCTTCCACTGACTTCCAAGTGCACTAAATCATGCAGTTAGTCACCACTGCATGACTTTAAAACTACATTTAGGTGGGTAGTTTCTTCTTATAAATACATATGCTCATATTTTAATCACTAAAGTGGAGTTCTTTTTATAAATATTTACTCATGCTGAAAATAAAAAAGGGATTAGGTTTTTTAAAGTAAACATGTCCAGAAATAGCTAAAATAGAAAAGTTTTAGCATGCATAAAGAAAGATAAGAGTTTTGTCAGGTTCTCATATGGTTATCTCTTAACGTTTTACTTCCACGTTAGGTAAGAGGACTACAGTCAAGTTTAATGGATACAACAAAGAGCTAATTTTAGTCCAGCGTAGGACAATAGAAAAAAAATTGGTTTCTTGTTTTTCTTATGAATAGGTAAATACATGCCACAACAGAACAAAAATTCATCACACTTTACTACCAAAGGTGAGAGCAAACCCCATGCAATCCAATGCAATCCCCCCATGCATCCCCAGGGGATCTCCACAACATTTTAGACATTTCTCTATGCAAATACCAAACACAATGAGAATTAAAACAGTTACTTTCAAAGCCTAAAGGAAATACGTGATTTTGTTATGTAAGAATTACACACACCAGGAACAAGAATTACTTATAACAACATCTCCCTGGGCTACCTCAAGGATGTTCTGGGGCAAGATGCTGACTTACAAAAACGAGACCTACACCTGAAGAAACGTTTAAAAAGCATTACGTTGTGTACAGAAACACTTCGTTCATGTGGGGCTTAGCAGCTCCTATGCACAGGCTGTGGACCTCTGTGCTTCCTTGGTTTTGGACAAGAGACTGAGTGCGAAGGTAGAAGACATGAGACTCTCAGAGACATTCTCAAAAACACTGCCAGTTTATCTATTAATTTGTGTCTTTTGACTTCTACAGTACTTACAGCTAACAGAGAATTTCACAAAGTATGTACACACACTGGCTGTGAACCAAATATGGGAAACAGTGAGAGCAAGCCAAAGCAAGATTGCCCTCTGCATCCCGGTTTGCAGCTATGGGTGATTCAGCACTTTTGCAATTCTCTTCCCTAGGTCACAAAAGCAAACACACATACTCTGCACTGTGCAGAAAGGCCTGTGAGAGGCCTGAATAATGGGAGGGGGACTCAGGGAGGAGTTGTACTGCTAGAGAAAGAATAACAAGAAAAGCACCCTGATGTTCTTTTAGCTGGTAAAGGTCTTTCCATGTGCTTTGCTTCATAGATATGCATGAGAGCAGAAAATCCCACCTCCTCGTCATATGACTCCAAGAAGAGTCTCTTGCCAGAATGCTGCAGCATTCTCTACCTAATTTTATTGTTATGTGGGACAGCACTGACTTGAGAGACCAGACTATTCCCCTTTATGTGATGTGCAATAACTCAAATTCATATAGACGTTTATACTCATATTGTTGCTATTAATAAAACTTTTTTATTAGAAGATAACTATGATGTTTATTTTCATATCATAAATTTTTCTTTCCTTATTGGTATTTTTTTCTATAGACAAACAGATTTACAAGGTATGCACGTTAAAAATTGCTTCCCTAGTTTCTGCCATATGATCTCACTACAAACACTTTTCGTTCCCAGATGTAATGACAAGATATCCTCTTGTGTATTTATAAAGGCTCTCCTGGATGTTACTTTCTGGTTTATAAGGTGCTTTCAAAGCTGTTTAGGTGATACCAAGTAGTTCATGATATAATACCATATGCACAGTGTCATTCTGGAGAGTGGCAGGCAAAGAAAGTATCAAAATCTATACAGAAACACAAAACACAGAAACATAAAATTGTGTTTACTTCTGAAGGCAAGGACAGAATGTTTTTTTCTAAACAGTTATGTAGTGTGAAAAGCAAGCCTAGTCCAATCATTAAAACTGTATAGCACAAATTCATTTTGTATTGGAGGAAAAATATCTTCTGAATGCTATTCTCTTCACTGTGAGGCTGTTATACTGGATTTTCAAGGTGTCCACTTTGAAGAGCATGTGCACCTGAAGCACCCACATATGCTTCTGAAGTGACGAGGAGGAGTCACGTGATTTCTGGGGGGGAGGGCTGTTATGGTACAGCATGAGAAGAAGGAGGAGAGGAGCAGCACATATGTTTATGATTAACTGAACTGTAAGTAGGTATTTATGGGTGATCTGCTCATATGAAGCCCCTTTAACAGTACTGCAGAAACAACTAGGCTTTTCCAGAGGTACAGTTCATCTTATCCCAAACTGAATGTCTGAGTTGGGTCAGATAAATTTAACTCTTAAATTGGCGCTTCTTCCTAGCAGCTGTAATGAGGTACTAGGGCTCAGCTGTAGCAGGTAGGCAAGATGAATCCTTCCACCATTACTTATTAGAGACACAGCTGAATTAGAAGCAGAGAGTTAAAAATCCAGTGCATGAATGCGATTTGATTCAAGATGTGGATGGAATGGGAGAGCATTAGGAACAGAACAGTTGTCTGTTTATGGAAGGGGCTCATCCTTAGCTGGAGGGACACAGTGCCAGCAGCTTGAGAGAGAAGTCCACACAGATTAAACGCTTAACACTGTGCACAGTGTAAATGAGTGAACGGAGCCGATCTCTCTGGGCACAGCTGTTTCCCAGCATAGCACCAAAATGCAAGTGATTATTCCTCAGTCTATATGCTGTAGAGAAGAAGAAGATGATGTGGGCTCCTGCTTGAGCAGACTTCTCTGAGTGCCACAATACTGATGACAGCACTACCCATTTGCTCAGAAGAGCTGAAAATGCAGGTGGTGGATACTGTGATGTTTAGCAGAGCCAATTCAAATGGGAGCTTCCAGAAGCTTTTCACTCTGGGTTACATGAAAGGCTTGGTGAGTGACACTACAACCTAAGTCTCTCCTAAGGATTGGCAACGATTGGAGTCAGATCTTGTTGATGTGCCCTGAAGTCTAGAGCTGGCCCACAGCCCAGCATTTGAAAATCCTGCTTTACAGTGCAATTGTTCTGTATTATTCTTGCTGTTTAAGAGAATCCTATCCTATCTCATCCCCAAGAGGACCTGGATACAGAAGGCCTGATGTGATTCTGTTGTAGGGCAGACAAATTCCATGACTGTGTTACTGATGATGTAGTCTGACATTACAGCCAAACAAATTCAACAGCCAGCTGCTACCAACACTGGCATTTCTTTCTCTCCACTGGTCTTTCTTCATGCCCTGGCAAGTAGAAAGGTGTGTGTCAGAGGAACTTCTCTGACTGAAGGGAAGGGGAACAGTGGTGTGTGCATGTGTGAATGCTAGCACATAGGTCCTGCCCCTTCACCTGGGCTGGCATTTATCTACATAGCAGCAGAATGGGCTAGAGAGCTAACCTGGCATAAAAATTAGCAGTTCATTTGACAACCATTTATTAAAGGACTGAGTAGCCATGGCAGCTCCAAAATTCTTAGCATCCAAGGCAAAATTGAGCTTTGTTGCCTCTAATTCGCTTTGGAAGTAGATAATGTAAACAGAAAAACCTGTTTACACAATACAAATGTCCACAAACAGACTTGTTCTGTAATGTTTATCCCACTTTATTTTACATTGACAGTCACAAACAGATGAGTTCCAAGTATCCAGCTGTTTTGTTGGTAAAAATCTGGTGGCAATCTAATCTAGGAAAGGAGGTCTTTTAGCTTCCACTAAGGATTTTGCAGATAAAAATACTTTGACTCACTGGTAGTAGTAGTAGTACATGGTCTTTCATATGGAAGAATGCATAGCTAATAAAAGATGAAAAATAAAATTCAGTATACTTTCTTAAAAATGACATAAATGAAAACTGTCCCAAAGCATACTTCTCTCAATTCCTCCTTATGCAAAATGTTTTTGCCCTGAACCCATGCAATTTTTTGTTTTGTAAAAGTTTCACAAAAAAATGGAAATTCTAGGTTCTAACTATATCTCTTAGGAAAGGGGGAACAGGTGTAATAAATATGATACTATAGTCAAGTCCACAAAGAAGCCTGTAACTTCCACAGTCTCTGCACATATCTGCAGTATTGAACCAAAGTACAGGCTCTTACCAATGCATTATGTGTTCTAGAAAAAGTTAATCTCAGGCAAATAATAGGAAATGCCATGGTCTCCCTGAGACAGACACCACAGTTTTTACACTGATTCCTATTCTATTTCATTTAGAATTCTCCTCTTGAAATAGCTAAATATTGAGTTTAATTAGCTGTCTTTAATAAGCATAAACCATTGTTGTATTAAATATACATTCTCTGTGAAGATGTAGTTATGTTTGAAGAGAAAGATCTCCTCTAGCCTTCAGAATTACAGGTGCTAACCAATTCTTAGACAAAAGAACTACATATTCCTTATTTTCTTCATTATATTTCTTGTACATTATCACTTTGTATGTGTTAGATAGCTGTGGCCCAAAAGCAGAGCCCCAAATCTGATACTTTCCAAATTATTTGGGAGTTCAAGAATAACAGAGTACTCCCCATGCAAGGCCCTAGGCTCTGGAATCTGGTTACCTCTTTGGTGTACTAGTTCCTGGATTTAGAAACATTCCAAGCAAGCACTCTACATAGTCCCTCTTATCTTGCAGGTGTTCAAAGACGATGGGGCCTGAGAGATGGAAGGGCTGGAAATACAAAGAACAATGTACACGGGGTTTTATGACACTGGTCCCTAGAGTGCCTTTATTTTCTGTGGGACAATATGTAAATAGGAACATTCACATTCAGAAATTCTCATGAACTGAAGTATATAGTGAAACTTTGCAGGCTTTCAGAATGCTAAATGCCGAAAGGTACTTAGAGCTGTGAGCCGTTATACACATCTTTGACTTGTTCCACAACAAAAACAGTATGAAGAAACCATGTGCTATAATCGAGTCCCAAATAACCGCACTTACTACATAATACACAAACATGCAAGATATAGCTAGGGGCATGCTGCTGCTCTGACTGGTTTCTGTCAGCCCCTGTAAACACAGAGGGTGCTATTAAAAGGTTCACAGGTGATTTAAAGAGACACTAACATATCCTGAGACACTAAGAAATCAAATTGGCACTGCAGAAATCAAATCAATAAATAAAAAGAAATGTAGACTGTAAAAAGCAAGCATTCCACTATGTTGTCCTTAAATTTTTTTATTAATGAGAAAAAGTAAAACACAATGGTTGAAGGAATTTTGGTCAATAAGAATATATTCTTAAACACCACAAATCATAACTGAGGAAGATTCATACACGCAAGCTAAAATAATACTGAAGTGGTCTGAAAATTGAAGTGGTCTGAGTTATATATCTAGTTTCAGCAGCCTGTGAGGTTATTTAATGCACTGTATTTATAATACAATTGTTTACCAAACAAGTAATAAGTAATTACATACAAATCTCCCTCCAAACCAAAATCAAAACAATAAAAAGGTTTGACATAAATGCAATAATACTAACTACAAAGACAGACATATCCACATCACGGCCCTTTTGTATCACTGAGACAAAATACAAGGACACTAATGCAGGCTTAAATGCAGATACAATTAGGCCCATCTAAAAGAAGCTCTTGTGTAACTGAGAATTGCATTTATAGAATTAAGTTCCCTCCTATTTTATCACTTTCTGCACAGACATTAAATCTCATCCCTCTGGTGTTCACACAGCATAATCCCAGGTGCCTTTAAAGATAGGAGTGGTAGACATTACTGTTAAGTGCTCCTTTATATTGAATGATCGTACAATACATATCCCCAAATACAGTATGATAGAACACTATTCTGATGTGTTTTTATATATATGTATGTGTACAACTGTACACATACACATACATACATGTAGTTATATGCATATATTTCTATATCTTCATGGCTCATTACAAACAACAAAGTTCAGTTTTGTCTGCTTCATATTATGTCTTGGTGCCTGATATTTTGGGATTATGCAACTCAGTGCCCTATCAGGGTGTAAAAGTGAAAAATGACAGCAGAAACATCTCTGAAAATAAGTTTGAAAATTCCTACCTTGTGCATTATTAAAATTAAAGCTTTAACAATACATCAGCACACACCATTGTATAGCATTCTCACTATAGACTTCCCTGGTTGGCAGAGAAATGGGGCCATGGGAGAACTCCTGGCTAAATTACAGTCCAAGTTTCTGTGTTGAACAGCAAATACACGAGAAGTGCAACCAAGACCAAAGTGCAAGCTGCCTATAAGAAAACATTTCAGAGGTGGTGAACACAGTGATGCACTCTAATGCAGAAAGTAAATGTCAGAATCTCATGTTCTTTTCCATATTTACTGACCACATTAGTGAACTGGCCAGCATTTCAAAGAACTGAAGAACAGATAATTTCCAAGTGAGCATCAAACTGACACCATTTCATGAAATCACTACCTTATTTCATTTCCATTTAATATATTTTGTTCAATACATTTTTTTAATGCATTCTCAACTTAGGGTGAAAGATGTTAAGCACAACATAAGAGATAAATGTGTAGTGCAAGGGGACACATACGGTTTATTTATAATGCAAATTCTTTGGGGGAACTTCTGCAAAGCCTTGAATTGGTAGAAAGTCATGATCTTGTTAAAAGTTGCTTCCAGGGAACTGACTGGTATCAGGACTGAAGATTCCTGAGAAACTAGAATTGTTTGGGGTGTCTTATCAGCACCTCTCACGAAGGATGTATACAGGGTAAATGCAGAAGCTGTAGCTGGAGGATATTCAAACACCACATTACTGATTTCTCTCCAAAACAGAAACAGCCAGTAAGGCCCCAACTTCTACCACATGGCAGCAAAGTGAAAATATTTATTTTAAACAATTTTTTCCAGCTGTGATTTATGGGAGTGTTTGCAAATTAATATAGGCATTTCCTATGAAAGAAGCAACAAACCTACCATTGTGGCAGCCCAATCCTCAGTTACACTAAAGCTGTTTTATATTTCTCTGGCACTACCAGGATGTTAAAGAAAGCAAAGAATATCTAGGAATATCTCCTCCCACTGCTAGAATTAAGGCACCTAATTTGAATCCCTGATACAGGAGATTGGGACACAACTATTCTGTGCTCTCTGAGGAAAGTGCAGTGTAAGGAAGAAGTCCTCCTACTTGTTTTAGCTGTCTTGGTTATGTGCTTCTGTTTTAATTTATTAGCTCCCTGAGGCAGAGGCATTTTGTAAAGCACTTGCCCAACATGTAAATTCAGCAAAGGCAATCCCCTCTAAACAATTCAAACAGCCCTCTCCTCTGCCTTCAATTTTTTTTCTGTGGATTCTCCATTGGTGTAAAATCAAGCAGCAGCTTCCAAAAAGCCAAACAATTCAGTACCTACCTCTCCTAGACTGATGTCAGCAATGGTTTTGTGGGTACAAAATTTGCATCGTGCTTCTCACTGTCATTTGCGAGTATTTGATTCTCCTTCCATTCAAGTCAATGGGGAATTCAATACCAACATCAGCAAGGCAGAACTGGTCCAGGAGTCATCTAACAAAGGAGTCTCAGGCCTGTTCTTTCCACTGCTGGAGTGGGCAATGCAATTAGTGGAGCAGTTTGTGGAAACCAGCAGAACTCACATGTCTTTCTATTCTCCATTCCAAAATGTAGAGAGCAAAATTTCCAGTGGAAATGTTTGAGAAATTAAATAAATGCAACAGGCACGGAGTAGTTAAACTTTAGAGCTGAGTATAAACATATTTGTTTGGCTCAAAATGTTTTAAGAATGAAAATGAGGGGCCCCGCCTCTCCCTGCCTTGCAAAGGACTGTGACTAATGTAAAAAAATGTTTTTGAATCAGAGCAGGAAAAAGTGTGCCCTCTGTTTTTTGGAATACTTCTTTGGTATTTTTGATGAAGTGAAAGCTTTCCTTGGAGAAAATACATTGCCTTCTGTAATATATGCCTGATGGGAGCAGGAAAGAAAAGGCTTCCCTTTTCAGAAGCAAATTGGAGGAAAAAGCATCAAATTCAAGGACAGAAATGAAGCAAAATTTGAATGAAAGAAATAGTCCTAGTTATGCAGGTGTTTCTTTGTTAATCACAGTTTACTGGCAAGTCTCAGGATCAAGAACATTGTGTCATATTAGGCTGAAGGAGTCCTGAAATGTGAGAGTAAGTAATTCAGTATCCATGTGATATAAAGGTTAAGCTGAGTCATAGTCTTCAACTACATTATGAAACACTTCCATTCCAAAAGGACACCAAAGGCATTGGCTTTCTCCAGCAAACATTATATAAGCTGTAAAATAACAGGCCAAACACCTTGGGAAGATGTGACAGAGAGCATGAACACCTACCTCATCATCCAAGCTAGATGAAAGATAGTATTGCTGGGAAATAAAAAGAAATGGATAGCAAAACCATTCTGTCCTTTAATTTGGAGGATCATTACACAATGTGAAATACTATAGACTAAGACTGTTTCAAAAGCAATAGCGATAAAATTACATTTCTTCATTGGAAATAAAAACTAAGTATAGGAGGCAAAAATTTTCTTCAGGTGCCACCATCAACTGCCATCATTGTTATTGGAAGCACTGGTTTCAACCTGATGGAATATTCACTAAATATATAATATAAGAAATCCCTGTGACCACCTATTCTACCTTCTGTTTGATTCTGGTTATGAGATTTTTTTCAAACCAGCTTCTTTACAGAATCATTCTTTCCCTGGAAAAGCGCCCTTTTGAAATATGTAAACCTGACCTACCCTTTTATAAGTAAGTGCATGCACAAATTAGGCCATAAACAAGACTCTTCTGCAGATGTAGATCATAAATATTTACTGAACATTTCAACTGTTCCTGGCCCAATTCTTTTACTAGAAGAGAATATAATCAAAGCTCCTGGTTATCCTTAAGTCCGCTGGCCATAAGCTCATCCTCCTGTACTCAATTCTCTTACCACCTTTCTGCAATTCCTACCCTCTGCTTTAAAATATGAAATAATGTTTAGTTTTCCCTTTCTTGATATTTATTATTTCTGAAATAGCTGCTTTAATTTTCTCTCTATATGTTTTTTTTAGATTGTGTCACCTACTTTTGCAATAGATGCCAGACCATATATATTCCCAGTGGGCAGGCACCTTGGCAGCGGGCATGCGCGTGGCAGCATGGTAACCGGCCAGCAAAAACCATTGTCCCCTTCTTCCCCTGAGCTTCAAGCACCTGGTAGAACCAGTGCAGCCAAATAGACAGAGCTCCTGTTCAGGCATGCAACCACCCAGATTTCTGGCTGTGGGACGTGTGAAAGGATATATCCAAAGGTGGAAAGTGACTGCAAACAAGAATGCAGGAGGTGTTACCAGATTGATGAACAGTTCTGCTTGTTGGCTGACCTTCAGGAGAAGGTGATCAGACTGAGAAGTCTTCAAGAGTCTGAGAGGGAGATCAATCAATGGAGCTGTACTTTGCCATCTATATATTTCTTATTTAAGGAAAAAATGTTTAGAGTGAGGGTGGTGAAGCACTGGAACAGGTTGCCCAGAGAGGCTGTGGAGGTCCCATCCCTAAAGGCATTCAAAGTCAGGTTGGACGGGACTCTGATCTAGTTGAAGATGTCCCTGCTTACTGCACGGGGGTTGAACTAGATGTCCTTTAAAGGTCCCTTCCTACCCAAACTATTCTCTGATTCTATGAATCTTTGATGCATGGAAGCCAACTCAGCCATGACCACTACAGGGGCAAGTCCTGGATTTGCTTTGTGCCAGGAGGAGAGCAGTGTCACAAGGGAAAAGGAGGCATGGAAGAAGGTTACAGCATGGAGCGGTAAGAGATACCCCTCCTTACCCTCTAAGTTACCATCTAAGATTCCCTTATAGAAGAGGTATCAGGCCCTGGGTATGGTCGATGAAGTGCATAACGACAAAGAGGAGAAACCTGCACAAGCAGCCTTGCCAAGATCAGAAAAACCAATCCCTCACAACAAAACCTGCATTAAGACCAGCACCAAGAAAAAACAATGGTGAGTTATGGTCATTGGTGATTCCCTCCTGTGCAGAATGGAAGCATCCATTTGCAGACTGCACCCTCTTTTCAGGGAAGTTTGCTGCCTCCCTGGGGCCTGAATTGGGGACGTCATCGCAAGACTGAAGAGCCTAGTTCAACCTTCAGACTACTATCCATTTCTGCTCTTTCATGTGGGTACAAATGAAGTTGCAACAAAAAGTCTGAGGTCAATCAAAAGAAACTTCAGAGCCCTGAGGAGAATGCTAAAAAATTTGGGAGCACAGGTAGTATTTTCCTCAGTCCTCCCAGTAATGGGGGGAGACTTCAGAAGAAACAGGCAAGCCCAGGATATCAATACCTGGCTCCAGGACTGGTGCCTTCACCAAAACTTAGGGCTTTTAAACCATGGAAGATCCTTCAAGAGACAATGTATGTTGGGGCCTGATGGGATCTACCTGTCACGATGGGGAAAAGGCATCTTCAGGCATACGCTGGTGGGGCTGACTGGGAGAGCTGTAAACTTGAATCGGTGGGGGAACGGGATACCAACAGGACTGCAGTAGGTAAGCCAAGAGTTGGCATGGCATTGCCTGAGAGTTGCAATGCTAGTGGGGACACTTACGCTGCTCCTGGGAGCATGGATGGCTCAGGAGCATATCTGAAATGCTTGTACGCTAATGCACACAGTGTGAGAAATAAACAGGATGAACTGGAAGCATTGGTTAGTTTCCAGAGCTATGATATCATTGGTACTAGTGAAACTTGGTGGAATGTGTCCCATAAGCCAGTGTGCGCCAGGGCAACTATGATGTAGTTGCCATCACAGAAACATGGTAGGATGACTCACACAACTGGAGCACTGCAATGGATGGCTACAAGCTCTTTAGAAGGGACAGGCAAGGAAGGAGAGATGGAGGGGTAGCCTTGTATGTTAGAGAGTGTTTTGGCTGTCTAGAACTCAACGATGATAATGATAAGGTCAAGTGCTTATGGGTAAGGGGCAGGGGGAAGGCCAATAAGGGAGACATCCTGGTGGGAGTCTGTTATAGACCACCCAACCACGATGAGGAGACAGACGAAGTACTCTGCAAGCAGTTGGCTGAAGTCTCACAATCTCTAGCCCTTGTTCTTGTGGGACATTTCAACTTACCAGATATCTGCTGGAAATACAACACAGCAGAAAGAAAGCAGTCTTGGAGGTTCCTGGAGTGTGTGGGAGATAACTTCCTGACGCAGCTGGTAAGTGAGCCAACCAGGGGAGGTGCCCAGCTGGACCTGCTGTTTATGAACAGAGAAAGCCTGGTGGGTGATGTGGTGGTCGGAGGCTGTCTTGGGCTCAGAGACCATGACATGATAGAGTTTTCAATTCTTGGAGAAGTAAGGAAGAGGGTCAGCAAAACCCTACCCTGAACTTCAGAAGGGCAGACTTTGGACTGTTAAGGTGTCTGGTTAACAGACCCTTGGGAGGCAGTCCTGAAGGGCAAAGGAGTCCCAGAAGGCTGGATGTTATTAAAGAAGGAAGTCTCAAAGGTGCAGGAGCAGGCCGTCCCCATGTGCCATAAGTCAAGCAGGCGGGGGGAAGACTGGCTTGGCTGAATAGTGAGCTTTGGCTAGAGCTCAAGAAAAAAAGGAGAGCTTACTGCCTTTGGAAGAAGGGGCAGGTGATTCAGGCGGACTACAAGGATGTTGTGAGGTTATGCAGGGAAAAGATTAGAAAGGCGAAGGCCCAGCTGGAACTTAAACTGGCCACCACCATTAAAGATAACAAAAAATGTTTTTATAAACACATCAGTGACAAGAGGAGGGCCAGGGAGAATCTCCCTCCTTTGTTGGATGTGGAAGGTAACCTGGCCAGGAAAGATGAGGAGAAGGCTGAGGCACTTAATGCTTTCTTTGCCTCAGTCTTTAACAGTCAGACTGGTGATCCTTGGGGATTTCAGGCCCCTGTGCTGGGAGATGGAGATAGTATGCAGAACGAAGTCCCAGTTGTTGAAGAGGTGGCAGTCACGGACCTGCTCCTTAACCTCAATGTTCACAAGTCCATGGGGCCGGATGGGATCCACCCAAGGATACTGAGGGAGCTGGCAGAGGAGCTCACCAAGCCACTCTCCATCATTTATCAGCAGTCATGGTCAACTGGGGATGTCCCAGATGACTGGAAGCTAGCGAACGTGACGCCCCTCTACAAGAAGGGTCAGAAGGAGGATCCGGGGAACTACAGGCCTGTCAGCCAGGCCTTGGTGCCGGGAAAGGTCATGGAGCAGATCATCTTGAATTCCATTAAGCGGCATGTGCAGGACAACCAGGGGATCGAGCTCAGCCAGCATGGGTTTATGAAAGGGAGGTCCTGCCTCATTAACCTGGTCTCCTTCTATGATAAGGCAATCTGCTTAGTGGATGAGAGGAAGGCTGTGGACATTGCATACTTGGACTTTAGTAAGGCCTTTGACACTGTCTCCCACAGCATTCTCCTGGAGAAGCTAGCTGCTCACGGCTTGGACAAATGCACTCTCTGCTGGGTTAAAAACTGGCTGGATGGCCAAGCCCAGAGAGTGGTGGTGAATGGAGTCAAATCCAGTTGTCGGCCAGTCATGAGTGGTGTTCTCCAAGGCTCAGTGTTGGGGCCGGTCCTGTTCAATATCTTCACTGATGATCTGGATGAGGGGATTGAGTGCACCCTCAGTAAGTTTGCAGATGACACCAAGTTGGGTGGAAGTGTCGATCTGCTGGAGGGCAGGAAGGCCCTACAGAAGGACCTGGACAGGCTGGATCATTGGACCGGAGCCAACGGTGAGATTCAACAAGGCTAAGTGCCAGGTCCTGCACTTCGGTCACAACAACCCCATGCAACACTACAGGTGTGGGGAGGAGTGGCTGGAGAGCTGCCTGGAGGAAAAGGATCTGGGGGTGTTGGTTGACAGCCGGCTGAACGTGAGCCGGCAGTGTGCTCAGGTGGTCAAGAAGGCCAATGGCATCCTGGCTTGTATCAGGACTAGTGTGGCCAGCAGGAGCAGGGAAGTGGTCGTGCCTCTGTACTTGGCACTAGTGAGGCCACACCTCGAGTGCTGTGTTCAGTTTTGGGCCCCTCACTACAAGAAGGACATTGAGGTGCTGGAGCGTGTCCAAAGAAGGGCAACGAAGTTGGTGAAGGGTCTGGACAACAAGTCTTATGAGGAGTGGCTGAGGGAACTGGGATTGTTTAGTCTGGAGGAGGCTGAGGAGAGACCTTATTGTTCTCTACCTGAAAGGAGGGTATAGCAAGGTGGGGGTTGGAATCTTCTCCCTAGTAACAAGCAATAGGAAGAGAGGAAATGGCCTCAAGCTGTGCCAGGAGAGGTTTAGGTTGGACATTAGAAAGAACTTCTTCACAGAAAGGATTGTCAAACATTGGAACAGGCTGCCCAAGGAAGTGGTTGCATCTCCATCCTTGGATGTATTTAAAAGGGTGGATGTGGTGCTTGGTGATATGGTTTAGTGGTGGACTTGGCAGTGATAGGTTAGCGGTTGGACTCGATGATCTTAAGGGTCTTTTCCCACCTTAATGATTCTATGATTCTATGATTGGAGTGCTGGAATGGAGGGCTAAAGGCTGTTCAGGAGGGATAGACAGAGCAGGCGAGGTGGAGGTGTTGCACTATAGATAGGGAGAGGTTTGATTGTACAGTCCTTACAGGTAGCGTTGATGTCATTAAGAGCCTCTGAGTCAGGATTAGAGGATGGAAAACAAAGGAGATGTTGTAGTTGGTGTCTACTACTGATCACCCGGCAAGGATGTAACCACTGATGAGTGATTCCATACGCATTTTAGAGAAACTTCTGGATTGGTATCCCTTGTCCTTATGGGAGATTTCAACTTCCCACACATCAGCTGCGAATACCATACCCCTATGACAAGCAGGTTTTGCAAATACTTGACATTTGTAGGAGATAATGTCTCACATGCACTCAGTGAGCCAACCAGAAAAAATGTGCCCCTAGACTTGCTGTTTGTGAACAGAGAAAGATCTGTGGGACGTGTGGCTGTAGGTGGCTGTCTTGGCCAGAGTGATCATGAAATCCTTGACTTTCTATTTGTAGACACTGAAACTGCGAGGCACCAGCTCTATCTGCTGAATGTTCACAAGTCCATGGGGCCCGATGGGATTCTTCCAGGAGATTCTGAATGAGATAGTGGATGCTACAGCAGAACTCCTCTCGATAACCTGCCAAAGGTCTTGGGAGCATGGGAAGGTCTCTGCTGACGGGAAGCTAGCCAACATAATTCCAATTAACAGGAAGAGCGTGAGGGAAGACCCAGGGAACTACAGACCTGTTAGCCTAACCTCAGTTCCTGGAAAAATGATGGAGAAGATCACCCTGGGTGCTACCGAAGGACATTTACAGAATCATGCAATCATCAGGCACAGTCAACATGGGTTCACAGAGGGAAAGTCCCATTTAACTAATTTGATAGCCTTCTGGAAGGGCACCCGTCTAGTGGATGGAGGGGAGGCGGTGGACGTAGTTTTTCTGGACTTTAGTAAGGCTTTGGGTACTGTCCCTCACAGCATCCTCCTGGACAAGTTGTCCAGCTGTGGGAGGAGTGGGTTTATGGTGCACTGGGTGAAGAACCAGCTGAAGCGCAGGACATAAAGGATTGTAGTGAAGGGGGCTACCTCTGGCTGGCAACCGGTCGCCAGTGGAGTTCCTCAGGGTTCAATTCTAGGGCCAGTTCTGTTCCATATATTTATCAATGATCTGGACGCAGGAGTTCAATGCACCATCAGCAAGTCTGCTGACGATACCATACTGGGAGGTGCTGTTGACCCCCTCAAGGGACAAGAGGCCTTGCAGAGGGACCTAGATAGATTGGAATACTGGGCTATGATTAATGGGATGACATTGAACAAGTCAGAATGTCAGATTCTGGGTGGAGTAACAGCGGGCACAATTATGAGCTGGGCGAGGAGTGGCTGGAGAGCAGCCCTGCAGAAAGGGAGCTGGGGGGGCTGGTCGACAGCAGGCTCAATAGGAGCCAGCAGCGTGCCCTGGCAGCCAGGAGGCCAAACCGCATCCTGGGGTGCATCAAACACAGCAGAGCCAGGCGGGCAAAAGAGGTGATTATCCCGCTCTGTTCAGTGTTGGTGCGGCCTCACCTTGAGCACTGAGTGTAGTTCTGGGCCCCACAAGTTCAGAAGGATGTTAAGGTCCTTGAATGTACCCAGAGAAGGGCAACAAAGCTGGTGAAAGGGCTGGACGCATGTTCTATGAGCTGCAGCTGAGGACTCTGGGCTTGTCTAGTTTGGGGAGACGGAGGCTGAGGGGCGACCTCATTGCTCTCTAGGGCTTCCTGAGGAGGGGAAGAGGAGAGGGAGGTGCTGAGCTCTTCTCCCTGGGATCCAGTGACAGGACGCATGGGAATGGTTCAAAGCTGCTCCGGGGGAGGTTTAGACTGGACCTTAGGAAGCGTGTTTTTTTTACAGAGCGGGTGGTCAAACACTGGGACAGGCTTCCTGGAGAGGTGGTCGATGCCCCAAGCCTGTCATTGTTTAGGAGGCATTTGGAGAAAGCCCTTAACAATGTGCTTTAGCTTTTGGTCAGCCCTGAATTGGTCAGGCAGTTGGGCTGAACTAGATTATCATTGTGATTCCTCTCCAACTGAAAATATTCTAGTCTATTAAATTTTTTTTAGTGTGGGACATCTAGTAAAATCTTCTTTAAAAGTTTCCAATAATCATTCACAATTTTTATGTAACTATTAATTAGTTATCTAACTTTTAATTATTTAGAGCATTTTTTAATGAAAGAGGAAAATATTAAGCACAAATTTAGGAAAGGTACATATTGCCCCACACATTTTTTTATAAAAAAGACTCTTTGCTTTAAACAATTTAAATGCTGTAAACACAAGAAATTGCTTACAAAGTAAGTTTTCTTGTACATAAAGAACTGGTGCATGATAATAGTTACTGTTGCAAAAATAAAGTTAAAATGTTCATAGTAGAATTTATTAGTCTTCAGAATCTGGGATTTTTATTCTTTATTAATATGCCTAGCATAAAAAGGGATGTGTTGATGATGAGGTTGGATATCTGGAGTGTTCTGTCCACTTCTACACTCTCATACAAGGGAGACATGGAGACCAGAACAAGTCCAGCACATGTCACTGAAGATGGTTAAGGGCTTGGAGCATCTGTCCTATGAAGAAAGGGTGAAAGAGTCAGGACTGTAAAGTGTGGAAAGGAGAAGGCTCAGAGGAATTTTATCAACCTGAATAAATGCCTGATGGATGGGGAGGAGAGGGTGGGCAAAGAAGACGGAGCCAGACTCTTCATATTGGTGCCCCAAGAAAGGACCAGAGGCAATGAGCATGAACAAGAAAACTCCATTTAAATGTAAAAAAACCACTTTACTACTGTGAGGGTAGCCAAACACTGGAACAAGTTGCTCAGAGATGTTGTAGAGTCTCCACCTTTGGAGACAGTCAAAACCCTACTTGCCATGGTCTTGAGCATCTCTGTTTAAGTGACCCTTCCTCAAGCTGGACTAGATGACCTTGAGGTGCCTTCCAAATTCAACCATTCCATGGTTCTATGAAACTAGAGGATGATACTGGCATTAAAAAGTGTTTATTAGCTCGCCATAAATACATTTAGATCAGAAATTCAAAAGTTACAAACCTTCAGAATAAAAAAAATCTGCATAAACCCTCCAAAAGGAAAAAGTAGTTTAGCAGTTGAATTTGATCAGTTTATGAAAAGGATTAGAAGACATGGTTTCCCACAATAGCCTGTAGTAAGACTAATCCACTTAGAAGATACCTTCCAGCCTTAATTTCCAAAACTAGGGTTTTTAGAGCATAAAGTATGTAAGGACATTTTAGTCATCCTGATCTAGCCACAGTCAATTTGAGTTAAGAGGTTGCTTCCCCTAATGGCCTACCAGCACTAGCATGTATGTAATTGCTCCCTAACCCAGTTCTGTTAAATGACTTAGTTTATCTTAACCACACTTTAAACAGAGTTTATCTTAAACATGTTTTTAGTACATGTTTTTAAACTAGATAATTTTGACAGAACTGTTAGAGACAGGTCCATTTGGATGGTGGCGCCTCACGTAAAAGCTTTGGCAAGTAACACTGGGTGCCAGCTTAACTTGTATCAGATATAAGCAGAACAGTTCAGCTTACCGTGCCCAAATTTACAGGTGTGGATCTTAATTTTTTTTTCCAGACATTAAAGCAAGTCAGCTCAGACTAAATAAAGACGCAGTTGGCGTATCAAGCTTTGTTAGGGCCCCGAGTGCACCTCTTCTCCAGGGATTGTGGCCCCACCTCGAGTACTGTATGCAGTTTTGGGAGCCTCAATATATGAAGGACATCAAACTACTAGAATGTGTCCAGAGGAGGGCAAGCAAAATGATTAAAGGTCTTGAGGGCAAGACTTAGGAGGAACGGCTGAGGTCACTTGGTTTGTTGAGCTTGGAGAAAAGAAGGCTGCGGGATGACCTCATCACAGCCTACAACTTCCTCATGGGGGGCAGCGGAGCGGGATGTGCTAACTTCCTCTCTGGTGACCAGCGATAGGACACAAGGAGATGGAATGAAGCTGCATCAGGGGAAGTTCAGATTGGACATTGGGAAAAGGTTCTTCACTGAAGAGAGTGGTCAGTCCCTAAAACAGGCTCCCCAGGGAAGTGGTCATGGCACCAAGCCTGTCAGAGTTCAAGGAGCACTTGGACAATATTCTTAGTCATATGGTTTATTTTTAGGTAGTCCTGTGAGGAGCAGGGAGTTGGACTCAATGATCCTTATGGGTCCCTTCCAACCTGAGATATCCTATGATTCTGAGATTCTTTGTTTCTATGATTCCATGAGTAGTAAAAGAAAGACTGGGGAAACTGTGGGCTCGCTGCTCAACTAGGTGGGTGCCCTGGTGATACAGGATGCAAAGAAGGCAGAGTTACTGAATGCCTTCATTGCTGCAGTTCTTACTGCTCAGGCTGACCCTCAGGGATCTCAGCCCCCAGAAGAGAGAGAAAATCTGGAGGAAGGAGGACTTCCCATTGGTTGAGGAGGATTGGGTCAGAGATCACCTAGGCAAACTGGACTCTTGCAAATCCATGGGCCCTGATGGGATGCACCCACGAGTGGTGAGGGAGCTGGCAGATGCTGTTGCTAAGCCACTCTCCACCATCTTTGAAAGGTCATGGAGGACAGGAGAGGTACCTGAGGACTCGAGGGTAGCCAATGTCACTTCAGTCTTCAAAGACAGCAAGAAGGAGGACCCAAGAAACCATAGGCCAGAGAGCCTCACCTCCATTCCCAGAAAGGTGATGGAGCAGTTCATCCTGAAGGTCATCTCCAGGCATGTAGAGGACAAGAAGGTTATCAGAAGTAACCAACAGGTGTTCAGCAAGGGAAGATCATGCTTGACCAACCCGGTAGCCTTCCACGATGGCGTGACTGGCTGGGTAAATGGAGAACAGTGGATGTTGTTTACCTCCACCACATCAAGGCTTTTGAAACTGTCTCCCATAACATGCTGTCATGGTTTTGGCTGGGATAGAGTTAATTTTCTTCACTGTAGCTGATACAGCACTGTGTTTTGGATTTAGTATGAGAATAATGTGGATGACACACTGATGTTTTAGTTGTTGCTAAGTACCGCTTACACTAGTCAAGGAATTTTCCAGCTTCCCATGCTCTGCCGGGTGCACAAGAAGCTGGGAGGGGAGGGGGCAGAGCCAGGACAGCTGATCCAAACTGGCCAAAGTGATATTCTATATCATATGACGTCATGCTCACTGTATTAACTGGGGAGACATTCAGAGTTATGGTGTTTGTCTTCCCAAGTAACAGTTATGCATGATGGAGCCCTGCTTTCCTGGAGATGGCTGAGCGCCTGCCTGCCAAGGGGAAGTAGTGAATAAATTCCTTGTTTTGCTTTGCTTGCATGTGCAGCTTTTGCTTTACTTATACTGTCTTTTTCTCAACCCATGAGTTTTCTCACTTTTACTCTTCCAATTCGCTCCCCCATCCCACTGAGGAGTGGAGTGAGCAAGTGGCTGGATGGTGCTTAGTTGCCAACTGGGGCTAAACCACAACACATCTTCATAAGTAAGCTTAGGAAGTGTGGGTTGGATGAGAAGACAGTAATGTGGATTGAGAACCGGCTGAACGGCAGAGCTCAGAGGGTTGTGATGAACGGCGCAGAGTCTAGTTGGAGACCTGTACCTAGTGGTGTTCCCCAGGGGTCTGTGCTGGGTCCGGTCCTATTCAACATATTCACCGATGACCTGGATGATGGGATAGAGTGTTCCCTCAGCAAGTTCACTGATCATACCAATCTGGGAGGAGCAGCTGATACACCAGAAGGCTGCGCTGCCATCCAGCGAGACCTGGACCTGCTGGAGAGCTGGGCCCAGGGGGACCTCATGAAATTCAACAAGAGCAAGTGCAAGGTCCTGCACCTGGGGAGGAAAAACCCCATGCACCAGTACAGGTTTGGGGCTGACCTACTGGAAAGCAGCTCTGTTGAGAAGGACCTGGAAGTGCTGGTGGACAGCAAGTTGAGCATGAGCCAGCAATGTGGCCAAGATGGCCAATGGTATCCTGGGGTGCATTAAAAGGAGTGCGGCCAGGAGGTCAAGGGAGGGTATCCTGCCCCTCTACTCCGCCCTAGTGAGGACCACATTTGGAGTACTGTGTCCACTTCTGGGCTCCCCAGTTTAAGAAGGATGTGGAACTGCTTGAGCAAGTCCAGCAGAGAGCTACCAAGATGATCGGGGGACTGGAGCATCTTCCATACGAGGAAAGGGTGAGAAGCCTGGGTTTGTTCAGCCTGGAGAAAGAAGACTGAGGGGGAATCCTATCAATACTTCTACATTTCTGAAGAGTGGGTGTCAGGACAATGGGACTGGACTCTTCAGTGGTGCCCATCAACAGGACAAGAAACAATGGGCACAGGTTGGAACACAGGAAGTTCCACCTAAACATGAGAAGAAACTTCTTTCCTGTGAGGGTGACAGAGCAGTGGAACAGGCTGCCCAGGGAGGCTGTGGAGTCTCCTTCCCCAGGGACATTCAAAACCCACATGGACACAGTCCTGTGCCCCCTGCTCTAGGTGTGCCTGCTCAAGTAGGGGCGTTGAACAAGATGATCTCCAGAGGTCCCTTCGAACCCCTGCCATTCTGTGATTTAGCTGCCTATATATTTAGCTCAAGCTCAGCCCTGGCTTCATACAGCTCTGTGGCCTTGAGTCAGAGGGCTGTGTAAAATAAGTGGTGTAAGAAAAAGCTGTGGGCAGTGGCACCCTGTCCACCTTCACTCCAGAGCTGTTTTTAAGGTTGGGCTCTTGCTCTCAGTCTCTGCCTGAATTTTGCTGCAGAAATGCCCGTGCTTTATCTTCTACATTCCTGAGCCTTGACTCTTATCCTGACCTGCTTACTTGAATTTCTGGCTTGGTGTTGGACCTGTCTCATCACTACAGAATTGCCTGGTGATCTGAACTGTTGGCTGAGCCTTGCTACCATCACTGGGCCTGCTCTGCTCTTCATGCTCAGGTACTGTGGGACTGCACCCTTGTCAGTGAGGCCACCGTCCTGCCTGCCTTGGCCCCTGGCTCACCTTCCCTTACAGAGTGGCCTGCCCTTGCTGCTTCCTGCAAAGTATGACTGTGAACTTTTGGAGGGTACAGAAAAAATTCCCATGCTAATTCTGTGAGTAGAGCTTTTAAAAAGCATGAATACAGGAAGGAATATTTCCACCTTTAAAAACATATCTGATCTCTTCCATAAAGGCTTTCTGCTACTGAGAGAAAGGAAAGTCAGATGAGTGTTCAAATCTACTGCTGTTGTATGCCTCAGAATGGAGAAATAGACAAGGAAAAAGCACCTGATTTTCTTGCAGGGCTGAAACATCCCAATGGCAATTTTTAGGTGCGTCAGCTCAACTGTCTGAGCTTTGCAAGCTAGGCTACCAAGCTGTTTCTAAATGAATCAGATGTATCCTACAGGATTTGGTGACAATCTAAGTTACACAATTTTAGTTGGTTGTTTTTGCTACAGGATGCCTGTTCTGAGTGCATACTCCATACGTTTGAAACATAGAAGTGGACCTGGCATTGGCTAGGATAGGCAAGCTGGCAGTTACCCAGATCGATAGGCATGTCATTAATAATTCAATTTGAAGAACATACATTTATGGTGTTTTGCAAAACTCTTGCTGTTACAATAAAGGTAAATTTATGTCAGTGAGATGTCACAATTGTGAGGGAATTTCTAAGAACAATACTTCCCATAACTTGAATCAGAAGGAAATAAGTACAAGTTCCACAGGAGTGAATATCTTATCTTTTCTGATTGTCTTTTGAACATGCAGTATCATTTAAGTATATGATCCTGAAGCTGAGGTGTTTCAGACTACAAAATCAGCATCGACTGGTCTACGTTTAGATATTCCAGTCTTGGCATTGTTCCTTTACTTTTGATCATTCTGCTTTGCTAAGAATGAACTAAAAAGCTCTTAACTTCAGGTGTTCTAACTGTAGCATGAAAACTAGGGAAGAGAACATACTAGGATTTTCTTTTTTGCTAAAGACTACTTTGCTGCTGAGTAGAAGGCAGGGGGGATGTACACGTAATGCTAGAGACTGCTATAGCATTCCGTTCTGTAGGACAAAGAAATCAAATAAGGTGCAGACTCCCACTTCCACTGAAACAGTTTCTTTCCATATAAGACAGAGCAGGAAGCAGCCAACAATGCTGGCTGAGTTTCAGATATATATATATATTACACTTATCAGTTAATTTAATACTGAAATGGGCACTTATTATTGGTACTGAAGATTTATACAACATCTTTCATCAGCAGAGAGCTCACAATACTTTCTAAAGTGTTTCTAAACACACATAAGCAAAAGAAGATACTGCCATGTTCAGATGGAAAATAGCAGGTATATAACATACAGGAAAAACAGTACCATAGCATATAGGTCTAGTTCCCCAAAAAGAAATAAGGAATTAGAACTAGGGTCCTTTGTTATGACAGCAGTCCTGACTTGTTAAAGTATATCCTATAATGAGAGTCTCAAACTCCACTTTTACCCTGGATCACCAGAAAACCTTCTGTTACCCTGTAAAAAGGAAATCAAAATCATTGGATCTCTGAAAAGGAATTTTTGTTTAGGAAAATGTGTCACTTGAACTAGAATTTAGCAAGGACACAAGAACAGATGTGAGAGATAATCCCTGGCTATGTGATGAGCATTTCAGTGCACTGAAACACTACACAGTACAATTATTATTACTACAAGTGCTAGGACATCATTCTTACACAATATGCAGAGCACAATGATTCAAGTAAAGAGGTTCTTGCAGGCACTGTCCTGGGACTTTTGTTCAATTCTAGTTAGGGACAGTACGACCTGGTGAAGCAGCTGTGACACTTAGCAAAGCAGTATGATTTCTTCCTACTGCTCTTGGAAAGTAACTATTAAAATATTAACTATGCTCTGCTCTTCTATGAAATATGATGGATTAGACAGAAGTATGGTTCTGGTTCTTTAATTCTTCTCAGAACATACACAGTACATACAGACCAGGCTAAGTTTCTTACCTCAGAGTGTACATCAATTACGTTCTAAAAAGAATGTCATTTAAGACTTAAATGTCAGTCAGTCTCCTCAACTTTGGCTTCCCTTTGGAAGAAGCCACAAAATGAACCTGCTTGTACACATTTTTGGGCAGATGTCTAGTTACCCACTAGAAACATCAATTTATAATAAGTTTTTATAATATAACATAGGGTAAGACCACAAATAGAAGTAGTATTAGAACTGCACCCATATTTCCTGAATTTGAAAAGGTTGTGTTTTGATCCATTACTTGCATATGGCTTTATAATGGACATAAACTGCTTGTTAAACTCAGGCTTCTACAAAATCAAGGAAAATCTGAATCCTAAAAGTTAAACTAATAGGCATACTGGCACTGCTTCTTTTATTCAACAACCTCAAAATATTTTAAGAATGTGGATAAATAGTACCACATACATATAAATAAAGACATGAAGTTGATTCACCAAAGGATATGCTGTTTGGTTTGGGTTCATTGCACTTCAATCTGGTATTTAACTGAGGTGTTTAAGTTGGGAACACTATCCTCAATCCTTAGTGCCCTCTGTGGTCCATGAAAGGAAACAGGCAGCTTCAGAGAGTGACTTGCATCATGGTGGGCCTGAATCACTGCTCAGAGGCACCAATCTTTCTCTGTTGCCTTTCTCCATTTTTTCTGGGACATCAGACATCTGTGGAGATGCCTAAAATTTTCAGAGTCAGCCCAGGCCTAGTACCACAGTTGGTATATGACTCTGTGATTATCAGTTTCTTGCCTGAACTTATAAAGCTGTATCGATGCTGATTTTTTCTCTCCTTCCCTTTAATATAACCCAAGAAAATCCAGTTAATACTCATATCAGTCATGACTATATCAGAATACAGTAATGATCTAGGAGAAGAAAAGATCTCTATTATTTGAATAACTTCCATTTGCATCTTTGATAATTCTTTTCCCTTTTTGAACTGTAAGAAGATATAAAATAGGAAAAAATGAAGGATAGAGTAAGGCCTGACACACTTCAGTTCTTCAGTTACATGATTCATTATAAGGGTAGTAAAACCAATGCCATTACATAAATGAGTCTACCTAGCACACAGAAGCATTTGATCATTCTTTAATGGAACATCAGATATACATACTTCTATGTTCTGACACTTTCATACGATACAAAAGTGTGCAGCATGTTACTTGGCCTATGGGCGATGCACTGTCCCAACACATGCTTTATCCTTGAAAGTATATAACAGCAGAACTATTTGTAAGGATGGTTTGAAGTGAATTAAGTAGAGCACAAGTATTATGCATGAGTTTGACTACTTTTGGATACTGAGACCTAGCTGTGTTGAATGGTAGCCAAACTGCAAATATAAGGGGTTGTTCATGGAATTTACAGAATAAAGTTATACAGCAGATACACTTAAACATAAAATACCAATGTTTTTAAACAGAGATTTGCAGCAGAAAAAGAATCCTTAATCCCCAGTAGTACAAAGGAGTTCTGTCGGCTTAAGTAAAGCTATAAAAGCTAGAATGTTTATTGGCTGTCACATACTATGGATGTATCATACCTGGTCAAAAAAGTGCCAATAAAGGTCTCACAGATTAGAGGTTTTACAGGTTGGAGAAAAAAGCAATAGCCAAACTACCTTTCAAAACTCTTCATAAAAAACACCATTGTGCTATGGCACAAGAATTCTGCCTAGCTCTTCTGAAACCAGCGATACTCAGCAGGTGGAGTACAGCATGCCCAGGACATTAAGTATACATGAAGATCACTGGAGAATTCATGCTGTATGTAGGAAAGAAAGTAGCTTCAAAGAACTCAGAATTTACAAATAAAAGGGTAGTAAGAAATTATACTGTGTGAAATATTTAGCAGCTTCCTTATACAGAATGATTCTGGACCACTGATACATGTCAACATATCTGAGTGAAATAAATATGGTTACTCAGAGCTTGTCTTCACCACACATGCTCACTCACCATCTTTCAGTCACTGTTGGCATGAGAAAGGCTTTGCTTTCATGTAACTCTTCCATTTTCCATGCCTGCATTATATTCTCAGCAGATTTATCTGCATTTTATCTTACTTTATTACTGCTGGATTTCTGGAGTGCCATTTCCATTCCTTCACCCACTCATTCTTTGAAAGTGTGACAATGGACAGTAATGCTTGTCCCCTGCAACATGCTGTCATTAAATTCTATTGAAACAGAACTTTTAATGCCGTTCATATATGTTTATATATATATATATCTATAAAAAAATAACTACTGATTTAATTTTATAAAAGTTGATGGTTCATAATTTCATACTATATTATATTTTGATGCTACTTCTGTCGCTGCTGCCACTGAGGTTATGTAGTAGCTGAAAAGCTTAACTCCATCCTAAGTGAAGTTCCTTCCTAGCCTAGATATCTGACATGACATCTAGGTAAACCATTATGATGTTTAGTATGAATTGTGACTTTCACGCTTTAAACAATGTGATCTTCTATCAGTGGATCCTGTCCCACTCCTTCCTAAACCCTCCAGTTTTCTTGGTCATCCACTTACAACTGACAGATACTAAATTAAAGCTCGTCTGTCTTAAAATACACACAGGCACATACATAGCTATAAATAACAGAACTGGGTCATTTAAAGGAATTCTAGATTAGATGCAAAGGAAAGTGCAGATTTACAAAGTAGCAGTTAACTACCAGAATTATAGTTAACATAAACATATGCTTTATGTGGTCTTTTGAAGTATTCTGATTGTGCTGCTTTGTCCAAGTTGTAGTAAATTCTGGAATTTCTGTTCTCGATGACTACTTGAGGTACAACCACTAACTCAGAAAAGCAAAACAAGTACCCTGATCTCCTATGGCCTTTTGGTTGATTTATTCTGAATTTGGTAGAGTGCAAGCCCCAGATGAAGCTTTCCCGTCGGGCAGTAATCCCATAACATCTCTTCATTCCTAACACAGACGCGCTGCAGGTTTCAGTCAAGGATGTAGCCTGGGCTTCTCTTGTCTACCTAGGCTGCCTACTTTCACAAATCTTACATGAGCAAAATTATTATGTACGAGACCTCTGTTACTTTGCCAATATAACTGGCCAACCACTTTGGAAGCTATTAGGGTAGAAGGATACCAGAAAAGGTAATTGCATAAACCCTGTTCTCTTAGAATAGCAAATTAAAAATCCTTACTTTTTATTTCTTCCCTGCCATAATGAAACAGGCACTTTTCAAATCAATGAGGCAGAGAAGACACAGAAAGACAGACAGATGAGACTATTACTACTATGTGAAAGACTGCAACTGGAAATTAATTTTGCAGCAGGTGTAAAGGTGGTGATATCAAGCAGCTTGTCTATAGCTGTTGACTAAGTTAGTGCTTATTTTGGCTTATGTACCTGATTTTGACATCAAGCATCAGAAATATAACTGTGTTCCCTCTAGCCTGATACGCAATTTTACCAGAAATAGACTATACTTATGCAATAGCTCACCTACTTCCAACATAGCTACACAGCATGCAAAAGCATCTTATAATGATACCAACAAATACACTGCCACAGACTTATATCTAAGCTCCAACAAATTTAGATTGTTATATTTGCTAATATTTACAAATTACAGACCAACAGGGACCCGTAAATTCTGTAACAGTTTTAATGCTCATGAAAATGGCTGAGTAACACATGTACAGAGATGCATGTACAGGTGTCTACACCAAAGGTCTTGCGAGTCTGGGGAGGTCCTCGCTTGACTCTTGCAGAGGGACCTAGATAGATTGGAACACTGGGCTATGATTAATGGGATGACATTGAACAAGTCAGAATGTCAGATTCTGGGTGGAGTAACAGCGGGCACAATTATGAACTGGGCGAGGAGTGGCTGGAGAGCAGCCCTGCAGAAAGGGAGCTGGGGGGGCTGGTCGACAGCAGGCTCAATAGGAGCCAGCAGCGTGCCCTGGCAGCCAAGAGGCCAAACCGCATCCTGGGGTGCATCAAACACAGCAGAGCCAGGCGGGCAAAAGAGGTGATTATCCCGCTCTGTTCAGTGTTGGTGCGGCCTCACCTTGAGCACTGAGCGCAGTTCTGGGCCCCACAAGTTCAGAAGGGTGTTAAGGTACTCAAATGTGTCCAGGGGAGGCAACAAAGCTGGTGAAAGGGCTGGAGGCCTGTCCTGTGAGGAGCGGCTGAGGACTCTGGGCTTGTCTAGTTTGGGGAGAAGGAGGCTGAGGGGCGACCTCATTGCTCTCTAGGGCTTCCTGAGGAGGGGAAGAGGAGAGGGAGGTGCTGAGCTCTTCTCCCTGGGATCCAGTGACAGGACGCATGGGAATGGTTCAAAGCTGCTCCGGGGGAGGTTTAGACTGGACTTTAGGAAGCGTGTTTTTTTTACAGAGCGGGTGGTCAAACACTGGGACAGGCTTCCTGGAGAGGTGGTCGATGCCCCAAGCCTGTCATTGTTTAGGAGGCATTTGGAGAAAGCCCTTAACAATGTGCTTTAGCTTTTGGTCAGCCCTGAATTGGTCAGGCAGTTGGGCTGAACTAGATTATCATTGTGATTCCTCTCCAACTGAAAATATTCTATTCTATTCTATTCTATTCTAATTTTCAAAAGATATTACAAGATCCTGAACACTACAGACAGGTTTTGAATAAGAGTGAACAAATAACGGAAATTTGGACATAGCACAAAATGGCATTCAACACGCTCAATTTAAAGCAGTTTAGGTTAGTCACATCTCTTGTCAGTGACTCTCTCATTGACAAAACGCATTTCTGATTTGCCTGTTTGCTGCCCTTTTAAGAACACCAGCATTCACAGAAAGAAAAGACATACAAAAGCAGAATGCCCTTACGGCATTTGCTACTATGCTACAGAAAAAGAAACTCCTGCATTGACCAATGCAAGTGACTGTAAGACCTTCTCATTTACTAAGCTGGTACTCTATGATTAACTATGCGTTGGAAGCATAATGAAGTTTTTATCCACATCAGTGTGTGCGTGCACACACGTGTGTACGAAGGGAGAAGGGAAGGCTTGGTGCAATACACATAAGGTGAAACCTCAAACCCGGAGTTTTCAGTATAAAAATATGAAAGGCTTTAGCAGTCACTGAGGTTATACTGAGACCAGCGGAGTATTTTCGCTGAAGTCAGTTCAAGAGGGAGCAGCCAAGAACCCCAGCTCTGACAGCAGCATGCACGCACTGCACAGCACCTTCACCTCCGGAAACCGCAAGGCGCACCGCGCGGAGTCCACGAAGGCCAACAGCGAGGGCCGGGGTTCCCCAGAGGCGCAGGAGACACCTGCGGCGTCTTGCCAAGCTACCGGCCGCAGTTCCCCGCGGTCTGCCTGCAGAACGTAACCGCGCGCTTCAGCAGCACCGCAATGGGAGAGCGAACGGGGACGCTGCAGGCCGGTGACGCCACGCTGCACGCCGGGCACGCGCCCCAACCCCGCAGCGGCGCGGGTGGCTCACGCAGGGTGGCTGCCGGGCCGCCCCTGCGCGCGAGCTGCCTTCCGCCGCCGGCCTCGGCACGACGCCAGCACCGCGTGCCACACCCCCGCGGCAGCGGCGCAGGCGGCGCGCCGGGGCGGGGCACCGCCGGGGCCGGCGCAGGGCGGGGCGGGGCGTGCGGGACGCTGCCCCGCCCCCCGCGCGACGCCGTGAGGGGCGGGGCGAGGCCGCCCGGGCAGCCGGGCCCGCCCCCCTCCGCGGCAGGCCGGCGCGGGCGGGGCGAGCGCCTTCTTCCTGTTTCCGCTCGGCAGGCCGGCGCCCGCCGGGGCAGCGGTACGTGGGGCGGCGGGAGGGACGCGGGGGGCGGCGGCGCGGCGCGGCACGGCGCTGCCCGGACCCCCGGGCCTGAGCCACGGCGATGCCTTCCCGCCGCCGCCGCCGCCGCCATCCTCCGCCGCCGCCCGAGCGGCGTTACCTATGCCGGGCGGAGGCGAGCGCCGCTGGGCCCGCGCCACGGCGGCCGCCGTTCCCTCACAGCCTGTCTCTTCTCTCCGCAGGGAGCTCGGCGCCACCCTTCCGCGGTTTGAGGTGCCCGCAGGGTGCCGGAGGCGGCGCCGGGATCCGCCGCCGCAGGTGAGAGCGGCGCGGGACGGGGCGCGCGGCCGGCCGTTACGGGGCGGGGCGGGGCCGGGGGGACAGCGGGAGGCAGCCGGTGTCCGGGTGGCTGCTGCGGGCCCAGGGGCTCCGGCTCCTCCATCCCGCGGGGCGCTCGCAGGGGACCGGTCCGGAGGGCTCCGCCGCGCTCGGTGCCGGCCCGGTTCGGACACTGCCGTTGGCGGGCTGACCGCTGCTGGCTTGCTCTCCACAGCCCTGACCCGCTCCCTCGCCTCCCCCCGTAAAACCTGCAGATGAGCCAGCTGGGCTCTCTTCCCTTCTCTTCTGAAGAAGCACAGACCTCACTTTTTTTCCACATAGCAATTTTTTTCATGGTAGTACCTGAAGCTCTGTGGGATTAAATGCCTGATTGTTTTGCAAATGCTGCACTTTAAAGTAAGGTCGACACCGAGTTCGTATTACACTTATGTTCGTGTACTAAGCTCTGCTTTTAACTTCTAGCAAAAAAGAACTTGCCCTTTAATAACGAAACATGATGACTTATATTAAAAGGGCGATAGCTGTGTATGTGCTCTTTATTTTCTGAATACTCAGAAATTATTTTGGTATTATTTCATAGGGTTTTCCCAGCAAAAAAACAGAGAAGATGTTTGATGTTAAGGCTTGGGCGGAATACATCGTGGAGTGGGCTGCAAAGGACCCCTACGGCTTCCTTACTACGGTGATCTTGGCCCTTACACCATTGTTCGTAATTAGTGCAGCGCTTTCATGGAAACTTGCAAAAATGATCGAGGCCAGGGAGCGAGAGCAAAAGAAGAAACAGAAGCGCCAAGAGAATATCGCAAAAGCCAAACGAACGAAGAAGTATTAAATGCGGGGAAAAAAAAGGCCTTTTCTAATCAAACACTTGTACATTTTGTTGTAACTATCCTTTGATACTTGATCCTGTAATTTCTTGAAGTATGACATTTAATCCCGTCAGCATTTTTTTTCTGCTGAGATGATTTGTGTGAAAGTTTGTCCAAGTGACACTTGTTGCAATCTTTTAATCTGCTACTTGTGTTCTAGTGCAGGTTGCCTTTCTAAATTTGCATGTTAAATTAAAAAATCTGTTGGGTGGCTCTGGAGGTAGATTTTTTTTTTCCCCCCTTAGTTATGACTTAACAAGTGTCTTAAAATTGTCAAATCAGGGGGAAAATGTGAGTGGTAAACTGGATTATAGAAAGGCAAGTTTTGGTATACTTTGGTATACTTTCAGCAGAGCTGCAGAGATCATCTAGCTTCACAGCGAGATAGCATACCTTTAAGGATGCTGCATATGGCCCTGTGGGTCTTGAGCTGCGTGCCCAGAAGAGCTGCTGAGTTGTCTTTGGTGGTGGGTCTTGTCTGCAACAAGAACCTAACTTAGCTTTTCCCGTTTCCTGACCTACCAACCATCAACAGTCTGTAAATTCAGCCCAAACTCTAGGAAACTGATTGCTTGTTCTTATGACCTTCGTCTGTCTTAAGCCACTCATGTTCTACAAAACACACTACTATGTTGTTTGGCTCTCCCTAATGATGCATGTCACCTGCAGCTAATTTGTTTCTGCCTTCAGAAACTTTATGCCTCAAAGCATAGCCATAGATGGGGTGAGACCAAAGACCCCTGTGGCCTGGTGCACTGTGTCCTAGTGACCTGTAGCAGGTGGCGGTGGGAGAGTACAGGAGGATGTACCGCTGGTGCCAGTACTTCTCCTGCTTGCTAACCTTCTGGCTACCTTTGACTTAAGGACCTTCTGATCTTTGGGATCTTTGTTCTCATGGCCTGTGAAACTGCTGCCTTCCAGGCTGCAAAATGCTGGCATACTGGAAAAAGTCCAAGTGAGGTTTGTGTTGTAAATATGCCAATATTACTTAGTGTTAATTCCAATTTATGTTTTTCTAACAGAAGTAATTTTTCAAAGCCTAATTTCTATTAATAGTCTAGTTCTACAGAGCTTGTGGCAGTCGTCAGGCTAGACATGGCATATTTCTGAACAGCAGCACAGGGCTGTGCTTTCTAGCAAGTAGTCCTTCATTATGTTTAAAAATAAAACCTTAAAATCATACCGTTGTTCAAATGAGGAGACCTGTAGAGCTGGCTGACACAAAGGGGGATTAGAACTGGGGAGCCCAACTGGAAGGACTTAAAGCTAATGTGAAGTATTGTTGATCCTCTTTCAGTTTTGTTGGTCAAAGCAAGCATTGTTAGCAATGACACCTTGGCATTTCATAAATACATGGGATTGTCTCCACTGTTTTCTCTGTGTTGTCACATTTGTATGCGTTCCACCTTTGATACCTATACAGCCTGAAACACAGAGCAGAACTGATGAAGGATGCACTGCATAAATAAATTTGATACTTTTTTCCAAAAAATTTTGTGGTCTTTATTTTGACTTGAAGTTCTCAAACATCATCTCTAAGTAAATCATCTGCACATTTTATATATCTAAGCTATGGCCAAATGGATCTGATCATTTAGGGAAGCTCCTGCATACACCAGAAATAAAAATGTCTCAGACCCTGTGTTATTTTCCAGCAGCTTTACCAAGTGCTTCTAACCTCTATTACAGTAGTTACATGTAGTTTAGCTCATCCTGATTTTATCCTGTGCTTACTGCTGGCTGCAAATCAAACATCATGCAAGTATGTTGGTTGTTTTAAGTTAGGGGAATGTCTCTCAGATTAATACAGCGTGTAGTGTCATAGTGATTCCTGTTAAATCAACTTTTCCATCCACTTGCCAGAGGAAAGCACAATGGCACTGCCAAGGGAATTAATAAGCATTCTGAAGAACTATCTTAAATTGATGCCTAGGTTTGGGAAAATTTAAGTGTACTGATTAACATTTATTACATCAAAAACAATTTTAAAAATAAATGAGTCTTCAAGGAAAAAAACCAATTTAGAATTAAGAAAATTAAGTTAGCTAGAAAACCTCCTACCTATGATTTCATGAGTAAGTGATGAACAGCAACGGTTAAAAACTTGCTTATACATGCTGTTATTAAAAACTTGTAATACATCCTGTTTTTTCACAACACCCAAACATTTTACAGTAGTTTGTCATGACTAAGCCTATTTGAACAGTTCTGCAAAAATAAATGAAACTTCAGTATCACTTTATTGCACACTCACTTATATACAACAGCTGTGTATGTTGTCTGTTAAAATATTTATCCATTAGCAATATCTGTACGTGACAATCGTTTATTTATTGTGACTGCTACCACTGCCTGGTGGCATCCAGGAGCCTGGCTGAAAGGTGCTCGCAGTGCTTGTTGGATCTTGCGAAGGCTCACTCTTTCCATAGTAAGGGGCTGATGCATGGCCTTTAACACGAGTATGAACTGGTTCAGCAACAAGTCCCTCCTTGTATTCCTTGGCCTGAAGGAGCTTATCCTTTTCGGATACATCTTTGATTTTCTGTTTCATTTCTTCTCTGTAATTTTCATTCTTGAGTATCTCCTAAGAACACAGTAGAAAGATAAATAAATAAATCGGAAGTAAATGCAATACACAATGTTGGAAAAAAAACCCACAACATTTTAAGCAGTTATTGGTTTTCCTAATCTTATAATCCAAATTTTCAGGTACCTAGGTAAAATAAAATGTGGCGAAATTAATGGTGTGCAACTGCAATTTCAGCCCTAATGTTTTGATTGTGTTGTTGAAGCAAAACTGCATTGTGGTGTCCCAGTTTCACTATTCTTTTGGATCACAAAGCAAATAACAGTCATCAATGCGTTGAAAAGGCATTAAAAATAAGGCTACCTTTTAACTGTTTTCTGGGTAGGACTTGCTACTGTATAGCTACTTATCACTTGCATTTCTTCCTGTAACACACTATGCCTAGGACTTTAGGTATCTGTGGCCCAGAGTGCAGTTTTGGGAGAAGCAGATGTGCAACCGTGACTCTGCTAGTACATAATCCGAAGCCATACCAGATTAATAAATAAATAAAACAATTAAAAAATACCAAAAAGTTATATAAGGAGGCTCCTAAATTTGAGGGGGAGAAAAAAGCATTAAAAATCACTGAGGGAGACCCTGCCCCAGAGACTCGGAAGACAGCTCAGCAAGGTCAAGGAGTAGCATGGTCCAAGAAGGAAGGGAGACCAACACACCCTCAGCTGGTGACTGCCTGGCCAGCAAAGGTGAACAGGGTATTGCGATGAGGCCACTAAGCAGAACGCTGCTTAGGCAAGCTGTATGTTAGCTCTTGGTATCTAGCAGGCATGTTAGCTAAAATAAATGTACTGCATTCACAAAGGGTGTAAAATCATACCTACTGGCTCTGCACAGGTGAAAAATTCAAATAAAAGTGTTCTAGTTTTAGAGGTAAATAGATAAACTGAAGCAACTATCTGACGCATGATCCTACTGCAAAGCCAAAAAACCCACTCATGATGTGTATTCTGAGCGGCTTGTACAACCTCCTGATTCAGCTTCATGAAACTCTGTACTGAAACATGGTTGTGTATGGGTTAAAGCTGCCAATGCGCTAATGAACATGACCTGAATTAGGATTTGGCTGTTTCCACTGACAAATGCTGAGGGTAATAGTTGAAGCAAGTGCAATTACTGGCTTGTCCACAGGTAAAATAGAAAAACAGCTGTCAGTACACTGTGCCATATTGTTCAGAGGAAAACACATGAGAACTCCCAAAGTAAACACAAAGAAAAAAGCCCTGAAAAATACTGAAGATTGTTTTTTATCTGTTAGCATATGTTTCCTATCAGAAGGACAATTTGCAAATTCTGCTAACAGAACTCCTCTGTGCTTTTGTTAGGGCAGATAGTGAAAAGTATTAGAAACCAAAGCAGAAAAGTGATAAGAATTTTTACAACACTTTGAACCCAAATGCAACTTAACTGTAATCAACATCATTTAATGAGGAAGCTGCTAATATCCACGTTTAGAGTGGGATACAGGAGAAAAAAGGCTGAACAGCTTTCTCTGGATTACAAGTACATGGAAGCGCTACGGAGAAACTAGACCAGTACACTTCTCTCTGAGTAGAAGACCATGACATTATTTTAGGAATGGCATTAAAATACATGTGATATTGCCAAGAGTTGACAGAACAAGTATAAAAACATTTAATAACATTTTAAAAGGCAGTATGCATAGAGCAGAGGCAAAACACTTCACATACCTATATAGCATGCAAATACACAAGCAGCACATAAATGACTTTGCAAACTGAAGGGAGGGAGGAGAAAATCCTCCCACGCTCAAATAAAAATACTGCCAAGCATAACAAGGTCAAACTTTCAAAAGTCATTATAGCAAAACCTCATTATAACACCTCTCAATTCTGTCCGTGTTTGCCACATGCCTGTATAAATCTACCATGACCTTAATGATTTCAAGGGGATCACTCCTATGGTGCTTGCGTTACCCCACTACTAAGAAACAAGGTTAGATACCTTTGTGGTATCTGAAGACTGCATCACAGCCTCTGCTAAAACACCATGAAATGATTCATTAAAATATGAATATGAACAGCTACTTACTAACTTCAAATCTTTTTCCAGTGATTACTTTAACAAAGTTACCTTGGTCAGGTAACAGCAGCTGTAACTAAATTCCAAATGCTCCAAGTCCATTTTAAATGTTGATGTATAACTGTCATCTGGTTTTCAGGCTCAAGAACAGTGCTCTTAATCAGCTTTTACTGGCTGAAGTATAGTTGTGATCTAGTAAAATAACCATGTTAATCTTGAAAAAAAGCATGAGGAATAATCCACATTAGCAAACACAGAAAAAAGATAGTGAAGTGACTTGTTCAGAATCTTCTACACAATCCACACCAGGGCAAAAATTTTTCAAGTTCAAAGTATCTGCACACATCCATTTTATGTATTAAATTCATGCCACTAACATGTACACTGGGTTACAGTGTACATAAATCAGGGTTTATGTGCTCAGACTAAAGAAAATGTGAATCAGGAACCTTGCGTCAATTGGCACGTTAGAAAATTCGGGTCAAATACATAAGTTTTCTTAGCATAAACATCTTGTCCTTTGATACTGGGAAAGTTTGTTCTGCAGAATTCTGTCACAGGCAGTGAGTCATTCCCGTTCCTAATATTATCACCAGCAAATACTTCATTCTCAATTCTCACTAGAACATACACTTTTTTTTTTAAAACATTGTGATTGTATTTCTAAATACTACTAGTTCAATTGCCATAGCCACTGCAGTTTGAAGCATTTATGAGACTGAAGTTTCCCTGCCTTTACAGGCATTTAAATAAAAGATCCAAGCAGTTCTAAATTTGAATAGCATAATCAACTTGGTTCAAAATGCAAATCATAATGGAACTATTGTATGCATATTTATAGAAGGAATTATCCTTAAAACACACCAGAAATGTGTAGGACCTTTATAACTAATCTTCCAAATTTGGCTTCAGTTGATCTGCATGGCTCACTGCAATTAAATACAGTGAGTGTTAGAAAGGTTACTCTTCAGATACCCTCCTGGTTATACAGGGCTTCCTATCCCCTGCTGAACAGCAGTGGAGAAGCCGACATCTGCTGGGCTCTTCTACACATGACTCGTAGCCTGTAAATCTGCGTGGCACTACAAGCCTTCCCAACTCACCTGCACACAGCTATACTCTCACTTCGAGGCCCCGTTGCTACCCAGCCCTTTACTGCTTGATATACTGTGAACAGTGACTACTGGGAGCTAAAAGTATTTTTTTAATACCCTAGCAGGTTCAGAGCAATTCTTTCCTCTTCCAAGATGAATGGAAATATTTCATAAAATGGCTAGCTTCATTATAATCTGCCCCCCAAAACACACCATTTAAATTTTCTGCTGAAATACAAGAACATGAATATGTAATATGCTCTGACCTTTAGGGGAAATACAAAATCATTTTATCCAACACAGAGGACGTGGTATCTACCAGGTAACTGCAGTTTTCTAGGGGTTAGCTTGTTCTTCCAACTCTCTCTTCATACAAATAAATGATATAAGCCCTTTGAACCTGCAGTTCTCAGGAGGCACATGACATCCAGAGTATCAGAAATGCCCTTAGTCGTTTTCATTAAAAGAGAAATCTAAGGATTTGCATTATGCTGCAAAACTAAAAAATGAAAAATGCTTGAAGACATCCAGCCATGTTTTATACCAGTTGAAATCCGTACATGTAGATGTTCACCTTGAAAACCATCAGCTCCCAGCATTTGGAAGAAGATACATACAATGTGGCGAGAACTAGGTCCAATTACATGTTCCACAGTTTACTTTTAGGTGGAATGTAAAAGAAAAAATTCTACTCACTGCAGGTAACAACTTGTCCAGCTTTGCTGATTATTGTAACCTCTATGACGATTTAAATCCTTCTAATGATTGAAGCTGCATGCCTCCCCTCCTTAGAAAGGCAGGGTTTAAGGGAGTGATCTCTAAGGTTTTCTTGAAGAACTTAACGTTATTAAGGAAATGCCAAAGTGACCCTATGTGGAGTTTGAGGCGGCTACTTTTCATCCAGCAACTGATGACTTCTGCATATTCTGACATCTTAGTAGTGGTAACAGCTGCATGAACAAAGAATGAAAGACGGCCTGCCCATGGGGGCAACTCAGCCCAAGACATGTTGCTGCCTTCCTAGTGCATTGCTGCAAAAGGGATCAGGCTGTATTTCATGCCACTAGGATGAAATTTCTACTTTTCTTGCAAACGTATTTTTGTTTAAAGCACTCACTCAACTCTGACAGCTGAGACGTATCACCAAGCATCCTCTGCTGTTTGGAAACCGTATTCACCTCTACTCCAGGGGAGAAAGATCTACAAGTTTGTCTCTAGTCAAATGACTTTCAGTGCCTACCATGCTGTACTGGAAGACCTGTTTTGTAGGCTGAAGATTTGGAGTGCAGTATTCTTCCACTTTTAAAGGATCTCATATTGTCACTGCTTTCCCTTTGCTGAATAAACTTGTAGGCTTATGGAATAAAATAAATTTCTTTAAAAAGTTCCTCCTGGTAGGAAAATGTCATAAATACAAAAAAGGTTTCTCTAGACTTGCTTAGTCCTTCATCTGGGGTCTTGCTCACTAGTGACTAGCCTTTGCTGAACACTTCTTGCTGGTCTTCTCCACAGGCAAATACCTGTTGTCCTGGTTTTGACCAGGATAAAGTGAATTGTCCTCCTAGTAGCTGGTACAGTGCTGTGTTTTGGATTTAGTATGTGAATAAATTGATAACACACTGATGTCTTAATTGTTGCTCAGTAGTGCTTACACTTGACAAGGACTTCTCAGCTTCTCATGCTCTGCCAGGTGCACAAGAAGGTGGGAGGGGGCACAGCCAAGACAGCTGACCGCTACCATATGACATGGTGCTCAGTATATAAGCTGAGAGGAGTTGGCCGGGGGCAGTGATCGTTGCTCAGGGACGAGCTGGGCATCAGTCTGCAGGTGATGAGCAACTGTATTGTGCTCACTTGCTTTGCACATTATTATTATTACTACTGCTACTACTGCTGCTGCTACTACTGATACTTTACTTCAATTATTAAACTGCTCTTATCTCAACCCATGAGTTTTCTCACTTTTCCAATTCCCTCCCCCATCCCACTGGGGGGAGTGAGCAAGTGGCTGCATGGGGCTTAGTTGCCATCTGGGGTTAAACCACGACACCTGTACTTAGTTTCTATCCTGCAGCACCTCCTGAACGCCACAGTCTGAGGAACTCATCTCCTTCCTCTTACTGTTTCATTGGTTATAACCAATATTGTACCAATATAATTGGTTTTATAACATTGATTATAACACCACTTGCTCCTCATTGAGAATTTTCAATCTCTTGAAGGCAACAGGCAACCCAAACTTGTGAACAAGTAGCTCTAGGGATACAGATGGCTAGACATACACTACCAATATTAACTGTCCAAGAGGGATTGTTTAAAGGTTATTTTAACAGACTGGTACTTGTTTTGTTTTTGTTGTCTCCAGATGATTTTCTAAAGACACTATATCCAAACCTATAAATCCAAGGTTTTTTTTGAGCAAGATGTCACATTTTATTTCAGGTGGGTTTTTTTTTTATTACAAATAAATAGCTTCTTTATGTTGTCTTAGAAACTATTCCAACTTCTTATGTTACCTTAATTACATGTTGAAATAATCATGACTTCTCTTGATTTGAATAGGGTTAGCTATTATTTGATGCCAGAACTGAGAAACATTTGTACAGATTAATGTTCTTTGTTTGAACTGTACAGACACTACAATTCATCAAATATTTGCATTTTGGTATCCTGTTTGAGTATTTTATTTTTAATCATGAATGAACTTGAACTTTGAACTCTGCCTGTTAAAAAATTCATGAACACAAGTTAGAAAAAATTTTAAAAATACAAATGGAAAGGAAAAAATCTGTTTTGGGACAGTATTAAAAAAGTTGATTGTTATAACACAATTTAACAGGTCAGATTTTTTTCTTCAATGACAAATCAACTAGAAGTCCAGTGAAGTGCTAGAAGTTAAGCCAATTCACCTGGTTTTATAATACTGCCTAACTGGTTAACGAAACTCCATTTTCCAGTTTGACAAGTTAAATAGGTAAGATGAAATAATCGGGTATTACATCATATCTCAGGAGCAGGAGGTAGCGAGAGGACCTCGTCACTGGGAAGCACTAAATGTTCTGGTCCAGGGCAGGTCTTGTTAACTCCGCAACTGAGCATGAGCTCAGTGGTTGGGAATAAGAAATAACATGGTAAATGAAGGGCTGTGTCAGTGCATGGCAAACACAGAGGAGCAGTTTGAATTACAAAGGCATATCTGGCTTTGCCAAAGTACTTATTTAAATCAAACACTGAGCCAACTGACTACTAATATTGTAAAGAACATACATGCTAAATATCTTTGGTCAATCAACAATCAACTTTAGGCAAATCAATGCAAGATTTGCTTTATTCAGGTTTAGTTTTATAGCAAATCTCTTATCAGTTCCAATTCTAAAATATGGACTTTTTGTGCACCCAGTGTGGTTTTTTTAGTAGGATGTACCCTGCATAATTCAAAAGTAAACTGATCTGAATGATCTTTGTTGGATACATCACGATTTATGGCATCTCTCATTGTCTAGGCTTTGTAGAACAGCTTTTTTGACCTTTGAACATAAACCAGAAAAATTATCCAAACAAATTATTAAGCTAACATAGCTGCTGTTTTAAAACAGGCACTTTTGCTTGCAACCTGCAATAACCCCTTGAAGACAAGCAGATACAGAAACAGACCTCTAACAGTCCACTGGTTTTTGAAAAGTGAAACTGGCTCCTATTCTGTTTTAAGGGGAAGGTAACTCCTTAGGATCGTTTGTTACAGTTCACTCAAGATGAAGGCTGTTTGCACATTTTGGGTTCCTAATCCTGTAAATGAGAGGTGTGCTAATTCTTTGGAATCAATCAGTAACAGTCCAAAAATTGCAGTTAAGGTTTAAAGCACTCCACAATTAGTATGTAAGTGCTAAACCAATATATTGATTACAAATATACCTAGAAATATATGCTTTGATGACGGCCCAATACTTAGTTTTAAATGCAGTGCTAATACCACAGCTACTACCAAGCTAAATCAGTTAAATACTAATTCTAACTCACAGCAATTTTTGTTTAAATCAAATCTACAGAGAAGCAACACTAACCATTACTAAATTACTATATTGCTAATTCTGAGCTACAGAATCTCTGGCATGAGCTGACATAGCCTCTAGGGCACCACAGTCTAGCACATATGTATTTGGAAAGAACATGTAATGAGAGGCAAAAGGAAGAGAAAAGGCACACACAATGGAACGTAGAGCATGTTGGCAACATGTGGAGACAGTAGGGGTTTGAACCTGAATTATTTTTATACTACTGCAGAGATTTTTGTACAGGGCTACATACATGTTTAAGACCACAGATGAAAATGTGAGGAGCAGCAAAAATCACAGGCTATCCTGGCACCACTTCACTCTGCCCTGAATAAAGGGCAATGCACAGCCTTGAGCAAACACAGAGCAAACAAGGAACTGTAGCTGTGACTCAATCCCAGCTTGGTCCTTGCTTTCCCCTTACTCTACTATGATGTAATCTGTACCAGCCCTTTTCCTGGTACGCATTACTTCTCTCTCCACCCCCATTCAGTTGTACTGACAGTGAATTAGGAGACAGAGCCAATGCACCACATGAAAAGGAGTAGCAGAGCAGCAGCAGCTCTCTCCCCTACAGACTTGGGATCTGCAGCATTCACAAATGCAAGTAATGGGACAAACTGGTGCCTCAATACTCTTTTGTGGAGGCTGATGAGCACCTATGTTTCAAACCTGAGGAGCAAGTTAGAGCAAATAAGAGAGAAATACTCCAAAAGATGATTGCTTCTTCAAGTTTGTTTGTTTTGGTTTTTTTGTTTGTTTGTTTTTTACCTCACTTCTCTGACCGCTTCCTTCTATTTAGACCTTTGTAGCTCAACTCATTATATTGTCAAATTTTACTGCCCTTTTACAGTGAGTAATAATCCCCTCTGGAATCACATACAATTTACTATGCAAAATGCTATTTAGTGCAAGTCAAGTCATTTGAATACATCCCAAATTTTCAGTCCTGGTTGTGATCCTGGACAACAATGGTGGAAAATATTTTGCTCAGAGAGCTGTTTATCCCTGTGCTTTTTTAATAGCCTTTCCCAGAACTGTAAATCATATTCTACAGTTTTTTGTGGCTTCAGGAGTAAGATACTAATTTGCTAAGCCCCATTGTCTATGCACAAATGTGCGATCTCCATGTCAGAGTTCTCATTTTAAAACTTCTGAGCTGAAGCATCTGAAAGAAGACAGAAGCAAAACTATAACATGCAATTGCAACAGTGTCAAAGAGTTTTTCTAAACTGCATCCCACTCTGGTTAAAAGAATGTGAATTCTGTGTAAACTAATCTCCATGACTGAAGCTAGTTTTGATCATACCACCTCTCAAATAAATAACACTTTTGATCAAATAAATGGGAAAAGTGGTTATGCATTGTGGCAACCAAACAGAAGTAATTTCAATGTAATTATCAGGGAGGGAGGAAGGAGAAACAATCACTGAAACCTTATGCTTATTACAACTCACTGAAGTACACTCTTCCTCCCTTGACAAGGAGGTTGTCAAAACAGATAATTATGGAAATGCTAGAAATAGTTTGAAAGAAGACAGGAGCTGTCACAAAAAGTTTCTTTTTTTAACATTTTACCTTCTATCTAACGGTGCAGTTCAGAAGCCACTGAGTTTTATTACTGTGTAACAAGCACATAATGCATGAGAAAAGCAGTCATTTACTGTGGTTTTCTATTTCAAACTATTTTCAGGCTCTTGACACTAATTAAAGGAACATGCAATTCTACTTTACTTTGCATGAAATATTAACATAAATACATATGCATACAAAGCAACAGTGAGGTTTCAATTTAAGCTGAGAATACTTGTAGCTATGCAGCCCTCTGTGCACTACAGAGGAAGCACCATCTAGCTTAGCAGTGAAGTGACTTCTAGTAGGAAGATCTGTGTTCACAGAGTAGCATGACTATAGGTACACGCCTGGCAACTGCAGGATAGCATGTTGACAGGTTCAGAGAGAAACCACAGTTCTCTCCATACCAGTTTCTCTGGGCATTGCCATGAGAACCTTCTCTGGTTTGCCTCATGCATTTTCTGGCACCCCAGGATAGTCTGTAACTTTATTTCTATCTCCATTCTGCAGACAAGGCCATTAACCATGCCAAGTTACTGAGGTATTCTTGAACCTCAGGGCACTGTCAGAAGTAGTGTGTAACTACAAGGTCTGTTATGGGAAAAAATGAGGGTTAGATTTCTAAATACTTTCAGGTACCTCATGTTACAGACAGCAGGTTCTTTAAAAGCCCCTACAAATCTGATGCCCTCTGAAATCGGAAATACTAAAGAAATTAAACAGAAGTTAGGCACAGAAAGGCTTAAAAACTCATTGTACGCCTGATATTTTTAAGGTTTGCTATATCCTTAAAATATGCCTCATAGTTCTTTCCAGGTTTAGAAGCTGAAGACTCAATGTGTCTTAGATACAAGATACCTACACCAATTTTGATACAACTCCCATTATCTGTGTGTGGGAAAACCTGTCTGTGTGTTACATATACACTGACTGTATAAAGACGAGAGACAGAGAGGTAGATACTCTATTAGGAGAGGCACCATAAGTAAAGCTTACAAGTGTCTTATGCATTCAGCCACTATCTCATTTAGGAGCTGCACCAACAGAAAATGACAATTTCATTCATTAGTATTTTTAATATATTTACATAATGCTATCTCCAATTTTAAATTAAGCTTTTTTTTTTTTTCAATGGGAATGTGATCCAGAATGAAAACAGGAGATGTAGAATGCAACAAAGCATGTGAATGCCGTGTAAATTTGCCTATCAACAAAGTGCTAAGAAGTCTCTTATCAACAAAACTGCCTGAAATCCATGAAAGTGCATAAAAAGAGACACACCCACGCTGCTCCTATAGGTGTTACATTGTTTAACATCTTTTAAATATGGGGAGTTCCACGTTGGTGATGGAATAGCAACGTAAGGCCCAAAAAAAAGGAGTCCTGAAGAGAAGGACTTTCCCCCTGGCTCTCAAGAGCATTTTTTCTTTCCTTGCAACCAAGAGGTGAAAAATGCAAAATATAAAGATGCCATGTTTTAAATCAGGAGTGAAATATGTAGCCAGAAGGAAAAGTGGGAAGCAGGAGTGTATGCGGGACAGCACACTTACCTGGCTCATCAACCTGGTTGACGAGCCATACTGAAAGTGGACTATGGCTCAAATAATGGAAGTGATTAGTCTCTTAAAGATATAATTTGCATGGATGAAACATCACTCCTATAAAACAACTCCTATATCCCAAGACAACTTTTGTTAATAAATTCTGACAACATTAATGCTTAGCAGGTAAACTAATTTGCATATAAAGTGATAAATTATTAAATCTGCTTCCACAAAATAGCACCTGATTAAAAATATTTTAATATTTGTAGCCTTTAATTAATTTAGAACTGTAAGCCCTCTAGACAAGAACATATTTCCTATTTGCCGAAAACACACTACATACACCTAGTTTCCTATATACATAATAAAGAAATGTAATAGACTACTTAATTATTCATCACTTGTTAAATTGTTTAAAATATAATTTACAGCTGCACAGGAATAAAGGTAATGAGAAGTTTTCCTCAGCCAACCCTATATGACCATACACAATATATATAAAGGCACAGATGACAGAATGCTATTGTAATGCAAAAATGTACATATACAAGCTCAGATTCTCACCTGTTATAAAGCAGTATGTGTATATGTATGTGTATGCACACGTGCACGCTTCCACTAGGTGCAGACATGATCTGCAATTTTCTATCAAGATGGAGTCCCTGATTACCGTAGGAACAGAATATGTTTAAGCGCAAGATAAGGAACAACTTGATCTGCATTCATTTGCAAAGTTATCACCCTCATCATAACTGAGTTGAGAATGAGGCTTGGCATATTTCAAGCTGTAACAAAATCAAAAGGCAACCAACTGTTTCCAGTATCCCAGAAGCTAGCTTTTAAAACTCAAGGCTTCCAGCCACTAACATGCCTTACGTTACTGGTCAGACTAGAAATAACCATGGCAATGAGCAGCATTCTTGGGTTATGACTAGCCCAGTACACAGAAGTCTAAGTGACTTCCTCCAAAAATGGGGGGAAGGCGGTGGGGACAGAGAGAGGAAAGAAATTATAAAGTATGTGAAACACTTAACACTGAACAGGTTGTCTTGTGAAGTCACTGGAGTATTCTTCCATAAAAAAAAATAGAATCTAAAGAAAAAGAGATGTAAAGCAATTTCTTCTGTGAGGAAATGAAAGCCTTATAATGGAAACAAAAAAATACCAGTTTGTGGAAGAAAGAATGGCCTGAACCCAAAACATTATCAACACCGTCAACAGACTTAGCTGGTGTCATGACCCAGCTACCTTGACCAGCGTAAGGAAGGGCAACTCACATTCATTCTCACTGAAGTGACTGACACATCATCATGATTATGAATGACATTTTGTTGGCCTACAGTATTCATCAAAACATTGGTTCCCAAAATGTGGTCATGAGGGCTCTCAGTAAGGACAGTGAGATCCAGTTGATTTGTGAAGCCACACCTCTGTAATATTTTCAGTTGAAGTTTGATCATAGAGCTCATCGTGAGATCTGATAGCCTGAGCAGTTTGGCAACCTCTATCATCTATAGCTGAGAGCTGAATGAAAGACAAGTCTGACAAATATAGAAAACCCAAATATAAAATACTAAAGGGGGACGGTAGGCAAACAGAGCAGAGAAGGGGAAGAGAAATGTTAATAAAGTTTAACATATGTCATTTGATATTAGAAAGAAAAAAAAATTATGATGGGCAAAGGACAGGAAAAAAAGGAAAACCATAAAAAAAAATGGTATTACAGACCACAAAGTTAGGAACATAGGCACAGCTCCAGAAACTTATGCTTTAGGAATTGTAATGCTTTTTTGTGGTGTTACAATATGGTGTTGACAGTAAAGTGTCATTAAGCAAAAATGCAAAATTTGTGAGCTTTGCATCCTTTTTCAGAAGTAGTCTTGTCTCCTGAGAAATATGTGAAAGAACAAGGAGATTTGTCATAACAGGGTTTCAGTATGAAATATGGTCACAAATATTCCCTCGTTCCATAGCTGTCAAACAGCAGTTTACCATACCAGCATTACCATCAAAAAAGGAACATAATACAGAACAGCAGCCAGTAAAGTTTATGTAGCTAAAACACTAATGCCAATCAGTCCTACAAATAGGGACCAAACGGTATTCTATACGTGCTTCACTAGTATAATTATATTCATAATGATATTGTGGTATAAGGGTTTGTGGTATAACAGTTTCAAATCAGGAGAAAAGTAGCTCATATGTATCACCCTACACTAATAAAGGAAAAAAAATTAAGCTGCACTATCACATATTTAAAATGTGACTGCAGTATTGTTTTCAAAATATTAGTAAGAATTTTCCTAACATACATATATTTGAACTACCTTTTCTAATTCCGGAAAAAAACAAGTTAGAGATTACTTGAAAGAAAAGATAGCTACTTTTCAAATTCCTGGTATATCACTTCTACTCCGACAAGGTCAATGTACAGCCCTGCAGGTAGAGTACTAGCTGCTAAGTTATTTTTCAGACCTATTACCTCATGAAACTGAAGGTATAAGCAGTCCTGTAACTCTGAATGCACCATTATTCCCAATAGTATTTCATCGTCCATAAATTGCTTTTTCTGGAAGGTAAAATATTTAGAACAGTATTGATCCACAGTTCTCTCACCTGTGGAGACTCCTTGCTTCCTATTTTGAAACAGAACCAACACCTCCAACACCAGGACAAGCTTTATTGCACCAGTTCAAAACCCAAGGCTGCCCAGATTCGCTGCAGGAGGTTTATCTTAGAAAAATTATCATGGCAGCCTGGTTTATGCAAATAATAGGACAAAAGATGTGCAACACCCCCCACCTTCAAGTATCCTGAGCTGGTAATTTCAACAATAAAAGCTGTATGTATATGGTTAGCATAAGCCAGAGCTACTTTAAAAATCTGTCCAAGCTTAGGCAGAACAACTGCTGCAGTACCGCTTCTGCACAAGTGCACAACTTCTGCACACTAGAATGAGGCAGGAGAGGGGAAAAAATATTTTAAAATCACACTTAATACTTCCCTGAATGTTAATGCAAATAAAAGTTAATCTGCTTCAGGTCCTAAAAAGATTTGAGGATAAATGTAACTTAAGCTTCTTCCATTCACGGGTGCATTATAGCCCTTATTACCTCTACAACCTCAGTGGCAAGTGCAAAAAGGAGGCAGAGAGAATTAGCTGAAAAGCTGTAAGTTGTGTGGGAGGTTATTTGAATGAGTTACGTCTGTAAACATCAACTGACAAGCTTCCCCAGGTCATCTTAACACACAGGCGGGCAGGACAACTTTTCACAAATGAGTATATTCCAGAAGATCTCAGTGACCAAATCTTTGTCTAGAGCATGCCAGCATAACTTCACTGAATTTGACACAGTTATTTCTACTGATGCAAGTCAAGTATCTGCCTCTGTGGGTGTCAGTTTGAACCTTCTGTAGTTAACCATGCCTCATCTACTCACTCATACCTAGCTGGTGCTTAGCAACTTGTAATACAAATCCAGGGCAGGTAGCATATGTGTGTGCATCTGCATACACAGATCAACAGTCAGACTTGTTCCACTCTTTACAAACTCATCAGCATGAAAGACTGTAGGATATTTCCCTACTTCATTCCATAACACACCACTTACGGAAAAAGTCATGCCTGCATCTCCCCCATCTCATTAGCATTGTAAAGTGTTAGTGCAATTTGTTTTCCTGTATTGATAAATCCACTGACAACTGGATGTGAAATCTGCATTTTAATGTCAACTACCATGAAAAAACATTGCATTAATACATAGATGACCTGTTTTAAAAATTCATAGCAGTAATTTCAGAATTTGTTTCATTAAAGAGACTCTTGAATGGCCATGATCATCTTAAAGAATCTATGTAGATCATCCTGAAGAATTCATCTAGATAAAAGTAACAACTAAAGAACATTGGAGTTTATATTTCCAGTTGGCTTTCTTTTTCCTAAGTGTTAGATATCTAGTTTGTGTATGATTTCATCAATTAGGCAAGCAACATGTAAATTCTCCACCAAAAGTGACAAATTACTGGACAGATAAGTCTGCTATAAATTAATTATTGTAGTTTAATTACAATAATGGAAAAATTAAAGACACTTCATCTTTCTCACCTCAATGGTGGGTGGATCATTTCTTTTTTTTCTTATCCATGCTGCAAAAGAAATAAAAATCAAATTGATTATTTCAAACATCATGGACAGTATTAAAACTCAAAGTTATGATGAGTTTGTAACAGAGAGCAAATGTGTATATAGACAATTACAATAAAATTTGCCGCAACCTGGCAAGCCATATAATTTCCAAAAAAACTAAGATCCAGGATGTTACTTCTCCTGTCAATACTCTCAGTCATCACAGAAGGAAAGGTGGTGGTGCGGAGGGAATCAGCTCTGTGAGGAGAGCTTGGGCACAGTTTACATACCACTCTGGCTGCCAAAACAGGCCTTAAAAAGCAGGGCTCATGGCCCAGGCCCATTGTTGAGCTTGTTATAGAGCCGAGCTTCACCCTGAGAAAATGATAAGATGACCGCTGAAAAGGATGAAAAGCCTTTGACCACTCTGTAGCAAAAGGACTCCTGTATATGTCTCAGGCATTGCTAAAGCTGAAAACCTATTTATGTTAGTGCCACCTAGAATTCCTTTACAGGGGTGCAAGACACAGCCCCACACCTAACTGAAGGTCTGCAGAGCCTTGACTGTACCATGTCCTACAGCTGTGTGGGACTACCCACTGCATTGAGGCTCCCTCCATCTCAGTCAATTCATGCTGGAAAAGAGAAGAGAGGAATGAAAGCAGTGGCAATGACAATTGCCCCGGGGCTCAGGTTCTCCATGGTGAACCAATATCAATAGACTTACGCCCACTCCCATTGCAAACACTGATGGTTAGTGTGGGACTGACTGGAGGTAGCAATCCAAAGGGACCCCACTGCAGACAGAGAAGCGGCACTCCATCGGGTCTTGCTTCATTCAGCCAATGAATTATTAGAGGTAGCTCCAACTATTACAGGCATTATTTAGACAAACAAATTACTTGACTGTGGACAAGGCAATATCGAGCACTCTCTGAAAGTATCACCACCACAGCATTTTTTCATGCCTTTTCAATCCACACAATTGGTTAGCACTGGGTTCTATATTTTATAGACATTGGTCTTTTCCGCTCATGTTTTTCAGATGAACGAGTAGCAGAATGCAAGTGGCCAGTAATGAACAGAAGGACAAACATAAGGAAAGCCAGTTCCAAGTGCCGAGACGTGGCAAAATGTTCTTTTGTATGGTTGTTTTGATAATTAAGAGTTTTGTTACTGTGCTTGAAAATCAGAGCAAAAATGACATTTATCATTATCACCCAGTCAAATTCCTGTTCTAACCTGCAGCTGTCTATAAAGTATCAGAAATGCTTTAAGAAGGAACTATTCCAAATTTTAATTTTCTAATACTATTGGTGCTGTATTTTGAGGGGAATGAATCAGACAGCAAGTCCAGAACACTAAAAGCTGCACAGTCATAATGTCACCTACTACTGAAAATGCAGTTACACATAGGGTGAAACACTAACACCACTCTGCTTCAGCAACATTATGAAACTGGTTTTAGGAGGAATAGCTTCCATTTAACATAAAAATGGAATTAAGGGAAACAAAATGGCATTACACAGTTTGGAATTTAGCCATGATGGCAAGGCCAACAGACTTAACTCGAGGTTAATGGTAAAATACCTGTGATGATATGAAGCAAGGTACTACTTTTGGTTCTTGTCTATCAGATGACATTTTCTGAAGATAAGTTCTTTTAAATACCATTCTCAAACACCTTTTCTTAAAAGCAGTCCCTGTCAGCTCTTCTCAAAGGTCTTTTGGTCCTAATGAAGATGAGCCACAAGTCTACCATCGTGGAGAAGCGACTGAGCACTGAATAGTCAACATCACCCTTTCTGCCAAAGTTTTATGTTACTGGAAAGAAAGAAAGCCCATTAAGATAACCCAAAATACAACTAAATGACTTTCTATTAAATCTATGGAACTAAAAGATATTGCATGTACCTGAAGCACTTTCAAACATTTAAATTTTATGAGGATTCACAAATGCAAAATCTGGCAAGGTCAGAGACTAAACTGGCATGACTGAGACTGGCACTTCTCAGCTGGCAGCCTTGCAGACACTCTTTGTAAAAGGACCAACAGCAATATTAGAGAAAAACACAGCACACAAGGCTTTCTTCCTGACAGAATTAGTCTTTCTCTGCACTTAGCAACAGTTCCAACAACATCCAGAAAAGCAAAAAAGAGGTAGAAGTACAGGGCATAGTGAAGAACATAGACCAGACACTAACTGATACAAGAGTCAGCTGGAGAAAAAAGGAAAAGCAGTAGTTTAAAATGTTTTGTAAAAAATTAAGTCTTAAACCTTCAAAATTTAAGGGATTACTTTCAACTAAGTATCATCTTCTGCCTTCCCATACCTTGCTTCTATCACATAGATGTACAGTACCACTGGTTTCAATTCCACAGCTCTCAGCACCTAAAAATTGCTTCATTTTTTTAAAATTGCCAGTATTTTCTTACAACATGAGCTGCATTTTAACATCAACTGGTTATAGTTAGTGATTCCTAAAGAAAAATTCTTAAAATTTGAAACCCTACAAAAATGAAGCTGCCGTTAGAAACTACTGCTGAAATACAATTATTACAATAGATATTCTTTCAATAGCAGATGGGACCTTTAGGCAGTTATTTGATTAATGATTTTCAGATTAACAGAATACTTCTATTAAAAGATTTTACCATTTAATTATCTGCCTCAGTTTAACAAACCACAGACAGAACAGTGAAGGGTAACACAATGACACGTGTTCTGTGAACAGAAGCTGTGAAGCAAGGAACGTTACATGACACATTCTCATTCATTAATAGATCTCAATTAGTATCAACGCTCAAAAGCAATAATAAACTTTAATTTAGGAAGATTTCTCATATCAAACATTCCAATATCAGACTGTATGTATTTAAATACGCAAATAATGCACACAGTTATAATGATGTGCTATTTTTCTTTCCAGCTATAATAAGCTGGAAATGCATGGTTTTATAGGAGCTATCAACCTTCCTTCTTTCTAATAAATGTCTGAACTACAAATCTTTTTCAGTTTAACCCTAAATAACTTGCTGACACAAAGATTGGATACCATTTTCCAAATAACTACAGGTAAATTAATTTTAACATCTCTAATGAGCTGCATTCGAAAATCGTTATTTAATGAAAAATTCCTTCACTCCTATGTAACTGAAGAAGAAATACAGTAACAAAATTTACTAAAATCTCTTTATAGCCATAAGATTAATTTAGTTAGCTTTATATAATATTCCCTCTGTGCAAATCCATTTCTGAACTATTCCACATAAAGTACCGCTCAAGATGTATTACAAGATTAAAAGCAAAGAAAACATCACCTGAATTGAGTATATTTTAGTACACTGTACTTTAGTGTCTAATAGTTTTTTCAGTCTTTCAAAAGCAATACATTTTTCTAATAGTTCATCTAACCACTCCTCAGTCTTCGGGGAGAGGAATGGGAAGACTCTGATATATTTAATTCCCACCAGTTTTCAGGTGGTTCTCTTTCAGACAGAAAACTTAAAAACCCTTTCAATTTTTTCTAAGGTATCAACAAAATTTTGAACATCCAACATAAGGTGCAAAACACCACCAACACCTCATAACTCAGGCTTAAAAGAAATTAATGGTAACAATTAAAGGAAGAATGAATGTATACAAAAATACGACCAGTGATTTACTACTGAGTTAGCACTGATTTTAACAAAATCCAAGCAAATGATATCTTGAAATTAAGACACCTTGCATTCTCTTTGAAAAATATAGTCAAGAGTATACAACTTAGCAACTGATAAGCTCCCCCACCTTTCTTTGCACTCTCCATTACTCTTTTGGTCAATGCAGGTTTAAATTACTTACCAGATTTATACCATAGTTAAATACTTGTTGATGGAAACAAGGCAGGTAGGTGCTTTATTACATATTATTTGAATACCATATGCACACATGCATACACTTAATTAAAATGTGTCCAGTGACAGTTATAGCTAGAAAAGATTTCCACATGAACATTCCCATTCCCTACACAAACAAACTGCCCTCACCATTGTCAGCCAAGATGTTTTAAACTTGGTAAAGTAGACAAGGTAACGTGTGTACCGAGTGCAACCAAAACATGCCTCCCTGCCCCCCAAAGCTTTGGCAATGTGAATCATTGCCTCCTTTCAAACTAGTTATGCTGCTGCTTCTAATTTTATCTGGATGGCACTTCTTGCATTCTGTACTTATTGTAAAGCTACTTTTGTCTAAAAGGAATTTTGCAAGATAGCTGGACATTCCCTACCTTAAGACCCTTGCATTCTTTCATCAGTGCTCATTTGCATTCTCATTAGTATGCATGAGATTTTCATTGAGCTTTAAGGCTCCTACTGGCACATAACACACTGTAATGAGTGTAAAAGTGAGCATGCAAATTAAGAATCCCATTAATCATTAAATTTCACCAGGAAAGAAAAAAAATAGAGACTAGGACTAGATGGGCAATAAAATGCTGCATGAAGCATGCAATCTTATGAATCTCTATAGGTATGTAAAATTACTCATCTCCTCTCAGGAGCACTATTGACATGTCCCGAGGAGGTAGATTACACATTCTACAGAAGATGAACATTCAGAACTAACATTACAGAAAGGTTATCTGTTGTGTGCATCCTTATTGCCTAGGGAAAGGTATGGACTCCCACTCTACAGTAAATACAAGAGGCTTCACCTAAACAAAAACAGGTAATATGTGAATTGTGCTTATGGATTACATTCTGAATTCAAAACTAGAGTACAAAAGGAAACACACTTTGGGATTTTTAAAATAAGAATTGACTTAATTTTCATTGTACAAATAGCTAACACTAAGATTAAAGAGAACACAAGGGATTATGATTCTATTCTTTTAATATTGAGCATGTTTCAGTTTTACAAAAGCCTTAATGGCCATTCAGAATGTTTGTAAAATTCACAGGTCTGAGAATCTGGAAAATTTAATCCTGGGGAGCACTCAAAACTACCATCTTCAGGAGAAAAGTTCCAGGCAAACCCTTCAGGAGTACGCCCTCGGCCCTGTGTTCAGTAAACTCTCAGGACTAACACACAAACATCCTCTCCAGAGTCCGAGAAACATCTTGCACAGATTGAGTCTGTAATCTGGATGATTGGTTTATCTACTTGCTTTAGATCTTTCTACTTGGTCTCAGTTACCTTATTACATGTTTATAACTTGATAAACGCAGCACCAAAATCAGTCCCTTAGTTTACCAGCTGTCCAGGCTGCATGTCTTAGATACACAATGAGATTTAACTCAGACTCTCTTCAAATTTCCCTACAGCCTGCTCCCACTCCTTAAGCAAACCCTTGTCCGTGATTTTGTGCAAGTTCTGCTCATACAACTCATGCCCTTAAGTATTTCCAGGGACACTACTTTATTCATTTGGATCACAAGAAGCTTCTTTTCTGGTCACAGCAGCATGGTGTAGGGAAACAAGGAGAGGGAAAGGCTGCTGGGATGACCGCTTTTAAATCAGGCAGCCATTAACGATTATCCACAAGTGAAAAAACTGAGCCCTGGCACAACAAAGACAGCAAAGGTGAAAGCAGCTCTCTGCAGATTCCAAGAAAAAGGAGAGGAAATAAGGCAACAGAAACTTCAGCACAGTCCTTGAAGTGAAAAGCCTGAGAAGGCTAGGCGAGGAGACCGATATTGCTGAACCAGCCAAAACTGAAGCCGAGAGGCCAGAGACGTCAAAGTGCATACACAGGATTTGGAAAGAAGGCCCGTGGAGAAGTAAGCATGCGCTCAGTACAGAGGACTTAGAATACTAAAAATCAAAATAATTTCCAGAAGTAAAGATAACACAGAAGTAAGAAATATTATAAAGCCTTCTAACCTTATATTCTTCTTTTACTGTTCAGAGAAAACAGCAAGCATTTTAGAAATCCTTCTGCAAAGCCCCAGACTATTTGCTGGAATGATCAGCATCTACAACACCAAGAATTGTAAAGTGAACACCCACAGAAAGAATGCATTGGGAATTTCAAGAGTCTAGACAGAAGATACAGAGTGAAACTTCAGCACAGGTCTTGTGGGCCTGGTAAACTTCTTGACCAATCTTAAAGAGGAAAAAATAGGGAATTGAATTGTAATGAGCCTTTCAGCAAAGAATGTCTAAAAACCTCATATTAAAACCTTCCACTCAGATAAATGGCTTCCATAGTATTATCTGAACTCTTACTCTTTCCATTTTTTTCCCATTTCTTACTCATTGAGAATTTTTCATTTTACAGAAGGCAGAAAAGTAGTGAACCGAACTTCAGAGCACTCCACATCCCTAATTCACAACCCAATATATAGCAAAGGCACAATGGTTCTCTGAACAGCCTCTATACCCACAGCAGAAGTACCAGTTTTCACTTTTTAAAATTATTTTATAGTTCCACAAAACTGTTTGTAATGTTCAGTCTGGCATTGGACATAAAAATACAGGTTAGCCTTTTCTGTGAAATTCTCATACTTTATCTGTCAGAAACATGCACTATACATCCATTCTGCCTGAGGAAGGCACAGGGCAAAAGAAGATGCATGCCTCTTTTCTTTCTGTTTCTAAAGAAATTCAGCACTTAAGAGGAAAAGACAGTTACCTATCTGCATACTGTAAATTTTACTTTTCTCTGTGAAGTCTATTTGATGCTGATAAAATCACTAAGGAAAAAAAACACCGCTACAAAGATGAGGAAGTTAAGCTTTAAAAGTGTAAATGGAGTTCATAAAAATGGGACTGGCCAGTTGCCTTTTCTTCTTTAAAACAAACCTGAATAAGATGGCTTGACTTGCAAAAGTGCCTCTCAGGTCTGGCAGCTGCATCTTTTTATGCAAGTCCATACTGCAGGGTACCTGACTCCAGGGGTCTTGTACTGGTGCTTGCCAAAAGCATCCTTCCATACAGCTGTACCCTCCCATGTACCACACTGTCAAGTTACATGGATTTGTGCTAACGTTTCTGAAGAGAGATCCAGTGCAGGCTTATCAATGCCACATCAATTACATCAGTCCTAAGGAACAGGTTCCTATAGCAAGTTGGTTGAACCAGTCTAAGACCCTTTGTGAAAGGGTGGTTAGCCCACACCCATCCAAGACTGTCTGACTGCCCATGTTGTTTCCTGTTAACTCCAGCCAAGTGCAGGTAGAGTGTGCAGGTAGAGACTATCAGGTTGTATTTTTTGGCTCTGAAAAGTCAGCAGCAGGTCTTAGGTGAGAATTCATTCACAGCAGAGTTACCTGAGGCTTTATACATACTGAGGCTTCTCAGTGATGGTGGTGCAGAGTGACTGCATGACAGTCACACAGACCTGAGATAACCAGCAGTGACTGGTGGTTTTGCCACAGTTGGCAAATGCTGGTAATAGGCTTGAAACACCGTTGAGAAGCTTTTAGCTGTTAATACTAGCCTTAGCTGATCATTTAAAAAAATCATAGGAATCAGTGTAACGACAATGACAAAATGCAAGCCGGGAACATTTGATATTTCTCTACTGACTCTGCTAAGGAACATAATGGGACCAAAGTTTTTTTTTTAGGTATCACGTCCCTAAGGGGCCAACAGTGAGCGCAAAGGAAAGAGAAGGATGTCAAGCAAGTATATTGCAATATTTCATCAAAAACCACCGTAGCTTCCATTAATCTGCAGCTCACTGACAAATTAACCACAGTAATATGTGTGTATGAGAAGGATTTTTCTTCAATGAATTTTTAAAATAATTTTCTGATCTCATGCAAACTCCCAGCAAGCAGAATATTCAATGACAAGGAATTCCCCAGTTTAACTACATACTGCTTAAAATCTGTTTGCTTTAAACCTATCAACTTCTGGGAGATGCCTATATATTATTCTCCCCAAAAAGCATGCTGAATGATGGATAGACTCTGTCTACTATTTCAGGAGTTCCTTGCTTATGCTATAGTCTGGATTTTAAGCCACATTTAACCCCACACTTGGCTTGAGCTCCTACACCCTCAAGGACCAACACACACTCCCTCTCTCCTTTCTCTCTTTGTCCAAGGGCTGCTCAGCTAATCCTAAGGAACACCACTGTCATGGTTTTGGCTGAGATAGAGTTAAGTTTCTTCACTGTAGCTGATACAGCGCTGTGTTTTGGATTTAGATTGAGAATAATATTGATAACACACTGATGTTTTATTTGTTGCCAAGTAGAGCTTACACTAGTCAAGGACTTTTCTAGCTTCCCATGCTCTGCCGGGTGCACAAGATGCTGGAAGGGGAGAGGGCTCAGCCAAGACAGCTGATCCAAACTGGCCAAAGGGATATTCCATATCATATGATGTCACGCTCAGTATATTAACTGGGGGGCGTTGGCTGGGGGGGAAGTCATCATGGCTCAGGAACTGGTGGCGTCAGTCAGCAGGTGGGGAACAGTTTCATCACTTGTTGGGGGTGTGTGTCCCCCCCAGATGTCACCTCTCTCTTTTGTTACTTTTCTTTTCTTCTTCTTCTTAGTAGTAGTAGTATTAAACTCTTCTCAAGTCAACCCATGAGTTTTCTTACGTTTGCTCTTCCAATTCTCTCCCCCATCCCACAGGGGTCGGGGGAGTGAGAGAGCAGTTGTGTGGTGTTTAGTTGCTGGTTGGGGCTAAACCACGAAAACCTCTAACCTCCCAGAATTTCTTTCTATGTCCAAATTTTTGGACAAAATTTTCATCAGTAGCAGTGGAGAAAATAGTTAATTATTAACAGGTTCTCCAGCATACTACAAGATTGTGCAAGGAAGAGTATAGGAAGCCAAATACTGCTGTAAAAAAAGAAGCCCCATCACTGCACCACCAATAATTCAACTAACCTACAAATTAACCCTGTAGTGAAGGCATAATTAGGAAGTGTAACACATGTAGTTTTGGTTATTTTATCAGATCTCCCTCAGGCACAAGTATTTTAACATTTAATAGGAGAAAGACATGATCACACAGGCTTTATTTACATTTTTATTAAGTACTAATTTCCTAAACATAATTTATCCTATTTGTAAAGGGGTTACTTTAAGAATTCATAATAACTAGGCAGTTAAACAAAAGTCTGCATTACTCAAAATGAATGATAACTGACAATAGTCAGGCTTTCCATTAAAAACATTGAACCTACATTCAATGGCAAAATTATCTTGAAATAAAACAAAAAATTTCAGGATTTACCTTCCCATTCTGTTGGAAAGTCACCCATTTCATACAGATATGCTTGACGATTTATTGCTTCTACAAATCTTCTTTCTGGTATTATCTGCCCTATAGGAAAAAAAAAAGGCAGTTAAATGTATTTCTATATTGTATTTAAATTGCTGATTATGTTATTGTTTTGAAAGAACTGTAGTTACACAAGTGCAATGACGTCTACAGGGTAAAAAATGAAGGAATAAAATACTCAGAAAATGATTACGATCTAGATGTCAGTTTGAAATGCTATGTGTTTCAGTAACTTGAATAAAAGCTTGCATGGTCTAGAGTTGACTCGGACTATTAATAACAAATACATTTCAACTCAAGTTATCCCCCTTAATGTATCCCTCCCTTTGAGAATGCTTCTCTGAAGAACTGTCAATTAGTTTTCTACCAACTGTTTTTACCCTCACCTTGGTATTTTCCACACCATTGCTGGTGAGGGATCAGAAACTTGATGCTGTCCTCAAGTCAAAAACCAGCACTGAAAGTTCACTGGTTACCTTTGCAAAGCAGTCAGGACACATCATCTCCAATCACTGGCAACTGCCCTGTGCATGTGAGCCTTTTCACATATGCATCGAAACGAAATATTTTCTGTGTTAAAAAACAAAAGCTACTAGGTAGCTGTCTGATAGCGAACATTCAGTATATTGAAAGGGGAGCCAGTGTGGACAATCTGGACCTACATCCCACGCACAGATTATACTACTGCCAAAGAGGAAGAATTAAGGTTCAGCTGGTGAAGTAGCACACAGCAGACTGACTGTCAGATGTCATGCTACTGTACAGAGACAGAGTATTTTAATTTGCTTTTTAAAATTAGCAGATACTGGAAGGATGTGCAAGTTCTCCATCTCTCACAGGGAAAAAAACCTAACAACATTCCCCAGGCTTTTTCTCCCAGCTTTTTCTCTTCTTGGGAAGCTGATATGGAGAAATCTGGCCTTTTAAGGAAACAGAAAGAGGTATCTGCATAAAATATTTTTGTCATAATTATGTGATTAATGCAGTTCATTCCTTCAGTATGCTTTCAACAAGTATTTAAAATGAAGTTATTTTAAAACTGATAGCAGTTATCAGTTACCACTCAAAATTAATAGCTAAACTTAATACTATTGTTTGTTATTAAGTATTTAATACAGTAAAATAAGAACTTGTATAGAAACTGAAATTCCTTTTCTAAGTACTTTCTTTAGCTTTATAATATTTCTTTTTATTTTTAAGCAATGCAACATTTTTACTGTTTCAGATATGCTATCAGGCAAAGAAAATAATGTAGCATACTTTCACCTCCAAGATCAGGTATTTTTAATCAGTGTTGAAAGATACACGATTTATACTTATTTGTTTTATAAGTACACAATTCCTATGTTGAAGATATTATACTTCATTCACTTGCTTTAAAATAATTTCCTTTCAACAATACCATGTATAATTCAATTTCTCAAACTCTTAATCTACAAAGCAAAACAAAAACACAGAATTACGTTCTTCCCATCCAGAAAAGCTGAAGACCTATCTAATTAGGTCTGATCCTATGTAAGTCTCAGAACTAACACTCTTCTCCATTGTTGGAAATTCACTAGATTTCACTGTTAGCACAGAACCTTTTAAAAAGCAGTCCGTAATTTGAGTCCTATACAGGTAGAACAGTCTAAGTAAACTGACGTAAGCAAAAGTAATGAAGAACTGTAGTTTTCTACTTGCTTCCGTGACTTGTGATTGATGTTGTGTCTTTATACATTCCCAAATAAAATGTTTTTAACTAATCTACTTTTAACAAAATACACCACTTTATCTTCTGCTACGAGCTTTTATAAGACACATGTAAAAAATTATTTCTCCAGATCCCACGCTCAAATCACATCGTAGAGCCAAACTCAGAAAGTCATTTCGCAAAGATGTTATTTTGAAGAATCATCACACAGTAGTGCTGGTGGCTTTTAAGCCTCTCCGCATTTGTGATGTACACACGACACTTCACTTCTGCTGATTTGCCTTGTCCACTAGGTTTCTTTTGCAGACCACCACTGACAAATAGTTGACATAGACTTTTCTATTGAAGATCACACTCAGTCCACTTTAGATGTAATTAAAACGTTTTACAGTTAAGAAGTGTGGTTTTTTTATATATGAAAGGTATTGACTGTTTTGATTTATATAGACTAATTCATTCACGTTTTCAAATAAACACTGCGTTCTCTGCTACTCCAACTCAAGAAACTTCACTTCTAAGTATACACAGGAAGCAATTACAAATAGCAATATAAGAACCAGTATTTAGAGTTTTAAGTTTAAAATTAACCTCATTTTCATGTGACCACTAGATCTTAGAAACATAGAAGCACCATTAATACTTCAAGTCGGGTTTATATAAAACACAACATATCCAAAGAATAACAGCCAATAACTTACAAAACAAAAACCAGATTACTTCAGAAAGAATTTAACAGATGTACGGAATACATAGCACACAAAATACTGAAGTAGCCAAGATTTGCAACTTTGCAGGAGTTACAAGCAGGCAAAATGGCCAAGGAGTCTAAGAAATGGACAGATCTTTCAGCAAGTGATACAGTATTTACACATTTTAGATTTATATACTTTCTTACTGTACAAATATATATATATATATAAGCTTTTTTGTCCCAGTCTATCTGAAAGTCAATGTGTGATGGCCAAAGTGAATTTGTATAACGGCCTGAAAACAAGAGAGTTTAAGAGAAGTTAGGCAGCCTGCCAGCATGAGAAAGGGGTAGCCAAAGCTGACAGCGAAATAGTAAGTGAAATGTGAAGGTGTAGCAAATGACTTAAATGAATTATCTGCTAAATTTCTACAGCCATATCCATTGTCTATGAAGCCTAGAAACTGAGCTGTATTTCCACAAAAAAACTGTGGTTAACTGTAGATATGCACAGATATTATGAGTATGTTAATTTTTCCGTTTCCTCTAAGGAAGAGCTCCTCTTCTATGAACAAAACATCCTAGTTGTTTCCGCTGCAGTCACTAAATCTGATATATCCACATTTACATTAAGAAAAACCCACTGAAGAACCTTCCAGATCAAAATAAAGTTAAATAATGAATAATCCCACATTTGGATTGTTCTATAACCAAGTAGTTTTAAGAACTTGATATGGGAGGAATAACCATATATACACACGCTATTTTAAAGATGTCCAGCAGCCCTAGATCGATTTTCACTGTTCACAGAACTGTTATGCGAAACAGATTTCTCTGTTGACCTCCAAACAAGTTTGTCTAATGTGTACAGCTAGAACAAACTATGATCAGTAACAAGATAAATGGGACTGTCAGCAGGTAACTTGATGGTTTTGGTACCTGAACTGTGCAAGAGCCCCTGTCGGCTATAAAATACCAGTATGTTTTGCAATAAGCAGATGGAAATGGGACTCTTTCACACATGTGTATGTATGGAGGTACCACATTAAAGCAGCAATTCGCAATTCTCATTCAAACTGAGTTAGTCTCAGCTGTACATGAGAACTCAGGACTAGGAGACTTTTGGCTTGCTGATTTGCACTGTCTGCACAGTAAGAGTACATGGAGGAAACACTTTATCAATTACTTAGATGAAAGAAATTTTTTTTAAATGGACAGATGGAATATGCAGCCTTTGTTAAATTAAGACAAATGGACTAAATTTCAGTTGCACAACACTGCTGTACTGTTTATGAGGAAACAAGCATTTTTAAAGCATACCTATTTACTGAAGCTGTATGTACTCTGAAGACATTAAATTGTACTTCATTTACTAATGGTATGTTATTTCACCATCAGTAACACAACATAAACTTTACCTACTGGAAACAAAGGTTTCTAACATTTTTTTCAGCAGTATCTTACAAAGCCCAACACAATGGACCCCCATTTCTTTCCTCTTGTCTAGTAACACCTCAACAAGTTGTAGTTTTTGATAAATATGAAGCAGTACCTAAGTCAGCAAAGCAACTGAACTACCAGCAGTTTTTCACACAAAGCAGAGAAAGAACTACTTTTCTAGAGGCAACAAAAAAATAATTATTTCCTCTATAGGTTGCAGGAGTGGCCCATCACCTTCAGAGCAAAATACAAAGTTCTCATCTCTATTGGAGGAGAAGGAAAAAAGAGTTTGTTGTGGAGAAAGGGAAAACCAACCCTTTTAAAGGTGAACATTACTTTGTGCAAGCCTAGATCACTCCTTTGCATAGATTTTCACTTGAGGGACCCTGTTCGTTTCCAACTGTCTTCATGTTAGCTCCTGGTCAGAACTGCAGTATTTCTGCAAGAATGAACTCCACCTTAGGATATATGTCAACATTTTTAAGATAATACTTTTTCCCCAAAGAATTTTTACTTTATTTTTTCAATATTTAGATTTCTATGATGTTAATTAATTTTAATAACTTTCAATAGCTCATCATATTTATTTATACAATAAATCAACAGAGAAGTCTGAAATAAAATACAAAAATTTAAATATTTGCTCCTAACGTCTATCACTTACACACGTAGTTATGTTTTCTTTAATAATTCATACACTTGAGGTCATCTAAACTCTTTATGCTTTACAAAATCATAGTAGAAACTCATTTCAACTTTTAAGAGCAGTAAATAAGGCCATAGGATGCTTTGTTCTATGGTTCTGATTTCCATTACCTTCAAAAGAACCAGGATCAGTGATTTCCAGTTTTACAGTGATGCAGGATCAAGCAATATTAAACTTGGTACATAAGTGCTGAATGAGCAAGTCCAAAAAGCTGGAAGTACCAGGCACTCAGGGTCAAAAATAATGCTTTGACAGTGCCAGTGCCATAGCTATACCATCTTAGTATAATTTGTTATTTTGTATTAATTGCTGTTCCTACTACCCCACACTGCATACCAAAATAATTGTTCTCACCTTGCCCTGATTTCTTACAGCATTTACAACTAATGTTCAGTAAGAAGGAAATGGTCTGCCATGTTTAATTCACACGGCTAACAGATTTTGCCAATACAATTCATTAACTATTATTTCTATCCCACTAACAATGCATTTGACATAATACAAAAAGGTTAAGGGTAGGCTCATGTTGCAACAGAAACTGAAGACAGCCAAGATAGTTTTGAGAGAGTTTATTTACATCCCAGAAACGCTAGCCACAGCAAATTCAGAGCTTTGATAATTTTTCCCACCTTATCTCTGAGTTTGACAGTCTTCTGGACTTCAGCCCCAGCAGGTAACACTAGCCCAAACAGCATATACATTTACTGCAGCCTCTAGGCAATGTACAACCCTGCAGTCTACGTAGTTTAAACATAGATAAAATCTGACTTATGGGTCTGGGTCTCTTGGAGGTGAGTAAGCTTTTTGGTTTTATTTCTCATTAAGCAACCAGAGAAGGTGTCAAATTTTGATGTGGACTTTAGATGAGAGAGTTCTAGCTTTGCCAGAGCATGTGCAACATCATTTCTTTTGTCAGAAATGGGTATTAACATAATCACAGCACATCTGATGCTGTCCCAGAAGGCTTTGCTTGTCCTCTGAAATTTCCACTGACACGGACTTTTCCCATCTTGACAGCTTCCACTGTCAGTTTCCCAGGGAAAGAGATCTGTACTTAAATCACCTTCAACAGCTTCTCTAGGATGGACTGTTGGTGCTCTGGAGAAGTCCTCACTCTTGTAAATGTGACCAACATGCACTTACAGTATTGTTAGCCTGATTTTGTCCCAAATTTTAATGCAGAAAGTAATCTCAACAAATCTGACTCTGGACACCATCTAGATTCTGCTCTTCTTACAAGCATACCTGCTAAACATTGAAGTTCTTGCAAACAAGACTTACTACCCAACTATTTACTAGCTAGCAATTGATCTGTAATTCAATCCCTGGGAAAGTTATGGAATGAATCCTCCTGGGGCCATCACAAGTCAAACAAAGCACGTGATTGGGAACAGCCAACATGGCTTCAATAAAGGCAGATCGTGCTTGACAAATCTGGTGGCCTTCTATGACAAAGTTACTTGCCTGGTTGACAAGGGGTGGGCAGTGGACATTGTCTACCTGGACTCCTCCAAGGCCTGTGATACGGACCCCGATGGCCGCCTCCTGGAGAAATTGAGGCATTATGGGCTAGACAAGTGGTCTGTGCAGTGGGTGGGGAACTGGCTGACAGGCCACACCCAAAGGGTGGTGGTAAAGAGCTCCTTTTCCAAGTGGCAACCTGCCACAAACGGAGTCCCCCAGGGATCAATATTGGGCCCAATGTTATCCAACATCTTCATAAGTGATCTGGATAACAGGATCAAGCGTAACCTGATGAAGTTTGTGGATGACACCAAATTCAGCAGGGAAGTAGACACTGCAGGAGGGAGAGCTGCTCTGCAGGGAGATCTGGATAGGCTGGAAGAGTGGGCCAGCAAGAACCTTATGAAGCTCAACAAGGACAAGTGTAAGGTCATGCACCTGGGAAAACATAACCCGGGAGTGCAGCACAGACTGGGATCCACCTGGCTGGAGAGCAGCTCTGTGGAAAGGGACCTGGGGGTCCTGGTGGACAGGAAGCTCAACATGAGCGAACAGCGTGCTGCTGCGACCAAGAAGGCCAACAGGATGCTGGGTTGCATCAAAAAGGGCATCACCAGCAGAGAGAAAGAAGTCATTAACCCGCTCTGCTCAGCGCTTGTCAGGCCATACCTGGAGTACTGTGTACAGTTCTGGTCCCCGCTATACAAAAAGGATGTGGACAGGCTGGAAGGGGTCCAGAGAAGGGCCACCAAGATGATCAAAGGACTGGGAAGCCTGCTGTACGAGGATAGGCTGGGAGAACTGGGTTTGTTCAGCCTTGAGAAAAGGAGGCTCAGAGGGGGTCTCATCACCATGTACCAGTACTTAAGGGGCAGCTACAAAGAAGAGGGAGACTCCCTTTTTACAAGGAGTCCCATGGAGAGGACAAGGGGGAATGGACACAAGTTGCTCTTGGGAAGACTCCGATTGGACATGAGAGGGAAATTTTTCACAGTGAGGACAGTCACCATTGGAATAATCTCCTCAGGGAAGTGGTTGACTCGGCCATGTTGGACAACTTCAAGAGTCTTCTGGACAGGGTGCTGGGACACCTTGTCTAGGCTGTGCTCTTCCTAGAAAGGTTGGACTAGATGATCCCTGAGGTCCCTTCCATCCTGTGATCCTGTGATTCGGTGAATATATACACCCTTGGCAAGCAAACAAAACCCAAATAAACCTATGCCCAGAAGGAGGACCACACATTATTCCCTGAAACAAGAGCTACATTCTTTATTTCTGAGAAAATTTTCATTTCATAAGTGCAGGAAAATTATTTACATGCATATGTAACAGGAGAAACTGCTCAATATCATAGTCAAGTATGACTGTAAGGAAATTAAAAACCTTATCATGTTAGATAAAGAAATTTTCCCGATTTTCCATAAAGTAAACAAGAAAGACTTAGAACAGCACCTTCCAAACAAGCAACAACTCAATCCTACCCTTTTTAACCCAACACAACACAAGTAATGTTGCAGGGTAACCAGGCCTATATGGATTCATTCTGATTTGATACAGCAATTTCTATCTTTTGTTTGCTAACTAGAATGATTTTGACGCTGTTAGCTTCTTTGTTTCTTTGGACAGATATATTCTGTATTTAGCTTAATGCAGAACAAGCTTATCCCTCAGCCCTCTGAAAAGACAATCTGTCAGACATCTAGAGTGTCCGGCTGCAACACGATTCCGTTTTGCAGTTAAAACCAGCTATGCATATTAAAATTTTGCAGTTTGACACAAATGGCAGATTTTTTCTTCCCCTTTTAAATCAAAAGGCCTATGCATGTGAGGGTCATTGGTCCACGCTAATCACATTTTTGCTTAACCACTCCATTGCATACATCCAGTAAGTGACATACTGAATGTATATACAGACATATATACATATACACATTTTCTATGACCCATTACCTAATTATGCTTTCAGAAAAAAAAATACTGTAACATAACATGTGTAAGATAGGTAACAGCAATGTTCAAATGACAGTTACTCAGCCAAAGTGCTGATAGTAAAGACGTGGCATAGACCAATGAGACTTCGGAAAAACACTGACAGAATTAGCAGGAAGGACTGGGGTAGGATGGGAGTGGGGAAGAAAAAGAAAAATAAAAAAGAGAAAAAAATTTAAAACGAACTCTGAGTTTACAAAATGCATTTGCTGTAGTTAAAATGTGCATAATGAGTTAAAAAAGAAAACAACACAGGCTTTGGGTTTTATTGTTTTTCAAACGCCCACGTATCCCTCCACTCTCCTAGTTGTATGTCTATGATATATTTTTGAAGACCTCCCTAGTCTAGGACTCTGCTCTACATGTGTCTGTCAAGAATGACATTTTTCAAAGGTGATCTACAACAGCAGACCTTGCTGAAATCAGAAGGAGATGTTCTCTCAATACACTGTTCCTCCATTCAGTTTACTAAGACCAACCATATAGTACCACATCATTGTTAGTACGGTTACCTTTACTGAAAGAGCTTAGTACATTTTAGAACCAAGTCTTCAAAGGTGATCTTCAGAATGTTTCTCAATTCAAACTTTAAGCAAAATTTAGTAGGAATAGGGTCCCAGAAGTAATTTAAACTAATGATTAGAGAATCAAGAAATTCAAAACACTAACATCCAGGTGTCCCACTTTCTCCTTCAGACTGGTCTTTTAAAATTAAAAACCGTATTTCTGCCTGATTGCTCCAATAGTTTAACCATTTCTATACGGATTATGGCCAAATGTATTTAAATGTCTCTTAACTGTTTGCTGAAGTATAGACAAGTATTTTTTTCTAAATTAAAACAACTTTTGCTATGGAAAGCTAAAGTTTTAAAGAAAATTTACAATAAATGTTTCATTTAAATATTATACTTCTGGTTTTATAAACATCATCAAAAACTCTAGAAAGTATTCTAGCTAATCATTAATGGAAGATGCCACTTTTTACTTTGGACTTGGCAGGAGGGAATCTGCAAGGAGCAATCTGATATTTTTATGACAAATAAAGCCAAAACACACATGCACAAAAGTCAATGAGCTTTCTATTGAGTTTAATGGCATCAAGCCACAGCCAGAAATACAAAGTATAAAATACATCAAAAAATCGATACAGTGTGAAGAATTGTCCCTGAAGAATAACCAGGAGCAGGTCAAAAATTTATGGGTAAGAATCAGAGACAGAGGCAACAACAGGAACCTTGTGGTTAGTGTCTACTACAGGCTGCCTGATCAAAGGAAGCATACCGACAAAGTCTTCTTCCTCCAGCTCTAGCTGCAGGCTCTCATCCTACAGGGGGACTTCAACCACCCCGACATTTGCTAGAAAAGTGGCATGGTGAGCTGTGGGCACTCCAGGAGATTCCTAGAATGCATTGAGGATAACTTCTTGAGCCAGCTGATAGACAGCCCTACCCGAGGGAATGCAATACTAGACCTGATGGTCACCAATGCAAGTGAGCTCTTCAGTGATATCAACATTGGAGGCAGCCTGGGCTGCAGTGATCATGCACCGGAGTTCACACTTCTGAGGGATATGGGAAAAGTGAGGAGTATAGTCAGGACCCTAAATTTTAGGAAAGCGGACTTCCAGCTCTTCAGTGAGTTAGTTAGCAGGACCACCTGCGAAACGGTCCTCAGGGGCAAGGGAACAGAGCAAAGCTGGCAGATCTTTAAGGATGCGTTCCATAAAGCACAAGAGCTCTCAGTTCCCAGGTGTAAGAAATCAGGCAAGGAAGGGAGGACACCAACATGGCTGGGTCGAGCCACGCTGGCTAAACTAAAGAGCAAGAGGGAACTGCACAGGCAGTGGAAGCAGGGACAGGTATCCTGGGAAGAGTATAGGGACACTGCCCAGCTGTGTAGGGATGGGGGTCAGGAGGGCCAAGGCATGGCTGGAGCAAGATTAAAACTGGCCTTAAATATAACAGAAGACAAGGAAACCAGAGAGTTCTCTGGATCCAAATGTTCTGCAGTATCTTCTCTACAGCCAAATAAGCAAAAAAATAATAAAACCCCCTCGCCACTCCCCATAAAAATCCCCAAACCCTCAGCTCTAGCCAATGACAGCAAGTAAAACAAGGCCCAAATCAGCATGCGCTCACAGCCCAGAAAACCAACTGTATCTGGGGCTGCATCAAAAGCAGTGTGGCCAGCAGGCTGAGGGAAATGATTCTGCCCCTCTGCTCCACTCCGGTGAGACTCTACCTGGACTGCTGTGTCCAGCTCTGGAGTCCTGAACACAAGAAGGATGTGGACCTGTTGAAGCAGGTCCAGAGGAGGCCACAAAAATGATCGGAGGGCTGGAGCACCTCTGCTATGAGGAAAGTCTGAGAGAGTTGGGGTTGTTCAGGCTGGAGAAGCGAAGGCTCTGGGGACACCTTATTAAAGCCTTCCAGTACCTGAAAGGGACCTACAAGAAAGCTGGAGAGGGACTTTTTACAAGGGCATGTAGTGACAGGATGAGGAATAATGGGTTTCAACTGCAAGAGGGCAGATTAGATAAAAGAAAGAAATTCTTCACTATGAGGGTGGTGAGGCACTGGAACAGGTTGCCCAGAGAAGTTATAGATGCCCCCTCCCTGGAAGTGTTCAAGGCCAGGTTGGATGGGGCCTTGAGCAACTTGGTCTAGTGGTAGGTGTCCCTGCCCATGGCAGGGGGTTGGAACTAGAGGCCCTTTAAGGTCCCTTCCAACCCAAACCGTTCTATGATTCTATAATTATGGGCTCCTGAGCAGTCAACATGTATTCACCTACATCTGTGTCATAAATGTACGAAAAAAGGCATTCTGTGTTCTGTATTTACTTTTTAGGATTGACAAATTTAATAATCTGGAAATGCTGAACCTGTAACTTCCTGAGGGATCAGAGCCCATGGCTTTTATATATGTTTAAGCAAACCTTATGTTTTGAAAGCCTGGTATATCCAAGAGTCTGGTGGTGAACTCATGTGAAAACACCTTTTAGGGCAGTTTGTCCAAGTAGCAAGCTCCTTCAGTGGAGATTTAAAAACCCTCTGCTAAACGCCCATTGTCATTGCAATCCCCAGGCTCTCTTCATCTGGTATCAGGATGCACCAACACCAGTTTCTGTTCCCTGCTCACTGAAGGACACTACAACTTTACAAAGAACCACTGCTTTGTAAAGGACTCTGCAATAAGCTTACTAGAAATATCCAACATTACATTCTTTTTGCAACAAAAGTGTAAATGATACTTGAACAAATGTCACTTCCTTGTAGAGCTGATGGATGCTTGGTGCTCTGTCATGTGGAAGCTTTCTCCCAACTGTTCTTCTGGTTTGTTTTGGTCTATCAGATTCAAGAAACAGTCTTCTATGAATTACTGTCATAATGTGAATAAATCCAGGAATGAAGTACTGAATATTTTCTGTAAATGTATGAAAAATGGCTTAAAATGGGGATTTAGCATGTATAAAGGGAATTTAGCAAGAAGATAGAAAGTGTACAATAACTTGTACTCTAGAAATAAAAACATAATGCAGGAAGATAAACAAGAAGGCAGCCATGCAGGGAAAAGAAATGGGGAAATGACAGCAAGGGTATGAATTGTAAATGAAATTAAAAGAAAGTTACAGCTGTGGAGAACATCAATTAAGCAATATGACCCAATACAGCAATGGTAACAGTCTGGTTTGGATGATTAATTATATTTCAATTACAAATAATTTGCCAAAGCTCATTTACCATCTCCATTTTTTTTCAGAATAAATGGAATTATTACAGCTAGCTGCACATACACTCTCAAGGAGCTAATGCTATTTCTGTTTTTTAGGAAGTTTTAATAAATTTTACAAAAGGATTATAGGTTTGAGATTCACAAAGAAAATTCAGTCTTATGGTCTGAATACAATTACAGCTGATACTGTGTATAGCACTTGAAGGATTAGAGAATACTAATACTGCTATTTTATTATGTTTGCTTTTCTTTGCAGAGTATAGGGGAGAACGCTCATGTATTTCAGCCATAGTCAACACAGGAGTGCAACTTCTAAAGCTGCACTTGCACTATTCGTATATGTCAAGACAGAGCATTTTAAGAATGTAAGAGGTATATATATACATAAATGCCACCTAGTGCTTTCATTAACAGAAGTCTCACAGACTCAGATGAAAAAGTGGGATGCAGATACATCAAAGTAACACAACAAATAAACTCCTACTGTAGTTAAGCTGCTTGTTCTCACCTTGTGTAATTGCTTTACACAAAAACTCTTGCAAAGTTCGCATCTGAGCAAGATGTGAATAGAGGTCCTAATATTTCAGACACAGGAGGTAGATATGGTCCCCCTCTAGTTGGAGGTGTGGCTGAAAATCTGAGTAGAACAAGACTGTGCTCCTGACCCCCTCTGCAAATGTCACAGTCAACTCAAGAAACACATTGAATGAGTATATTCTATTCAAATAAGCCTGTCAGTTCATCCAGATGGTGAAAAGCTTCTCTTCATAGCTTGAAATATGGCTTTGGGAAGAAAACAAGAAATACTGTTGTAAAGCACAAAGAAAAAGGTGACAAGGGATGAAGCAGTGGGTAATATCAGAGAACAGGGCCTAAACCTGGTGTGGTCCTCTCAGAACACCAGATGTGGAACCCTGCCAGTCCGCTTTGCATTTCACTGTCATTTTTAGCTAGGGTGATGACCACCAAAACACCATTTTCAAAGGAAAGCTGATAAAGGGAATAGGTTAGCGTAGAGTCAGAGGGACAGCCTCTAGGCAAGAGAAGGACTGGCGGGATCTCAGAAAAGAGTAAGAGCTCTTCCTTGGGAGAAGAGGAAGCAATTTAATACAACAGGACAAATGACTACAGCACGACCCTGAACACACAAATGGTTTGCAGTGACGTCCACTAACTGTAGCCTACTGGAGTCAAGAGAAACACTATACAGCTTCAAGGAAATAAAATACCTAACAAAAGACTGAAATAAATGTAAATAACAGTAGAGACTGCCAGGGCCGCCAAGTAAGAAAACATTTCCCATTTTGTCATGCAGCTGGGTCTGACACGAAGTTTGTACTTTTATAAATAACCTCATGGCAAAGATATGTTTTGTGAGGTGAGGCAGCCACAATTGACACAGCCAGGTAAAGTGGCAACCAGAACTCCTTTTCCTCAGCTCTTGGATAAAGCAACCTAAAGGGCTGTGAAGACACAGACACCGACATGACAAATGCTGTTATTCCACAGCGTCCTAGTGTGCACACAGGGCACTGCTGCCTAGCTGAGAACACAACCACGGGTCTGAAGGGCTGAACAGCAGAATCTTGCAACCATGTTTTGCATCCAGAAGTTTTAATCATGCTTTATATAAAACAATACTGAAGTTTCTGTTTGAAAATGCAGACCTTTCACTTGGATTGAGCTTTAAATGATTCTAAAGAATCACATTTGAGATGAAACAAAAATTGGTATTGGAAAAAAACGAAGAACATAAACATTGCCTGACCTGTGAAAGAAGCACGTATGTTGAACTGATAGCTCAAAACATATCACAAAAATTCCCTGTGCTTCAAAATACCGGTATTATGTAGCACGTACGTATTGCAGTAGTGAGTTAAAACAAGAGTATGTTATCATTACTTATTTCCAACTTGAAAGTTAAATTTTCTACTCAAGATAAACTAACTGAACACCTTACCCCATAAGCAAATCATGTCTTTCACTGTAAGACAGTAAAAATATTACTGAAGAGGGCTTAATATTACAGATAAGACATGGTCTTTAACATAGGGGTATACATCCTGAATCCAAACCTCTCATCTCTGTTCTAAAAAAGAGAGGAAATGCCCCATCATTTGTAATTTATAGTAATTATTATAATAGCGTTTGACCATCAGGATCCTTAAGAAGCTGAGTAGACAGTTAACAGGTCAAAAAACTCCCCACAATTCTACTCTTGTATCCTGATTTGTTTAAAATGTATGACGGCTGAAAGGTGGGGTGCTTAAAATGAGATACCTAAAAAAGGGTGTACACTCGTTCAGAAACAACTTTCTAAACATGCTTCTGACTCACTAGTTTGACACTTGAAATGTGAGTGCAACATATTTTCATCTTCATCACTCATTGCATTTTTATTTACTTTCAAGTTTGCTTGTATTTACAACAAATTTCTGGTATGCATTTTCACATATCTTTATTATATACATATGTTACATATATTATTCAGTATTTATTAAAAAGTTATTGAATTTTAAAATAGGAAATATATTGGAAGCATAATTAGTAAAATGTTTTGCAAAAGAATGCTATACTAATGCTTATAGCAACTTAATTGTCATTGTTTTTCAGGTTAGTATGTACTTCTATGGATTTTAATATTTGAAGTTTGCAAAATGTCATATTTCATTACATATAGGAATTTTTTTAAATCTTCACTTGGTTAGAGTTTTAAGAAAAATAAGTATTTCAAAGGTAACTAGTTATTTTTAAAAATGAAATTAAACAATATTTAACAGAAAGTACAATAGTTTAGTGGATTAACATTAGCAACCTGGAATCATTTATCTTTAAACTGCTGAAAATTTTTGCCTGATTTAACTCTTACCTTACATTGTCAGGTTACTTTTAAACCTTTGCTTAGAGAGTTTTTTTTCTTTAAGCTGACCAGTACTAATCCATTAGTTGAAGTATTTTCCAGTAACACTGACTTTGGAGAAAAAGAAAAAACGTTTTAGCTGGTTTTGGTGAGCTCAGAATGGTGTAGGTGGTGAAGAAGTAAAAAAAAAAAAAAAAAAAAATAATCACATAGCCTGATCTGTTTTCAAAGCTACTTTGAACAGACAAAGGATAAATTGGGACAGCAGGGAGCAAGAACTATCTGAAAGACCCGAGTCAACTCATTAGTTTATTCTTCTACTCAAATCTGAAGAGTTTCTGTGGTCACTTTGCAAGTTAGAAAAACAAATGCACGTGCAAAAAGCAACATGCAGTCGCCACGTAACAATTTTTCCTACTTTCTACTTCCACAGTTCCAGTTAACTAAGCAAATTTTAGACTAAACGGTAAATACTGAGGTCCATGGGCATTTGCAATAAGTGCACACCTAATCATCAAGTATTTAAATACTCAGTTGTGTGCCCATTGATTTTAGAGTATTTTGCTGTTACTAGAAGCTAAAGCACTCAGTGCAACTATTGTAGCCAGTAAGCACACATAAAGGTTTCTACACGAAAGCATTTATGCTGGTGCCAATGAAAGAAAAGAAGAAAGCCTGCCTTTGGACTGCAATTTTTAGACTTGCATAGCTTGTAATAACCATAATAACAGTTGTTTGATACATGGAATTTATGACCACTGAAAGAACAAGCTGCGAGGCTTATGAACTCTACAACCAAAGAACTTCATTTCCAGGTACATCAAAGGCTCGTAGGTTCCTAAAACATATTTTAAATCTTAGATGTAAAATTAAAGAGAGTTACTTTACTACACTTAACAGTTTAATCTCTAAAACATAAACTCTCAGAAATAATGACATTCATAGAGATTCTCATTATTGCAAAGTTATTCAATTAATCTCATTAGAATTCTAAATAATTTCTTCCTGGTTTGAGCAACTATGTCCCTGTGATTTTATATTAAGATATCACACAAGCTCTTTCATTCTTAAATGTCTCCATAGACTAAGAAACCTTACTGATATGAAGACTAAACAAGACTTGCCTCTAATCATACTAAAGCACAGCTCTGCACTGTCCAGCTATGGAAAACTCCCTTAACAATTTCTGACCTCAAAAGAAAAAAAAATTTACTCTCCTAAGCTTGGCAAGACATGATGGAATTGCAGCATAGGATGGCGCGGGTGCAGACTACTAACTATAAGGAAAAGGCTTCTGAATACAACTCAGTAAGTATAGCTGCCTTGCTACGCATTGGGAGTTGCATGCATAAATCTCTGACATCCCAGTGAAAGAAAACAGATACACATTAAACCTTCCCATTGTCTTAAGATGCAAGGTATTTTGAAATGAAGGTCCTAATGGAGTTAGAATCTCTCAAGGATGATAACAATGATTCTGCTTCTATCAAAAAGAAGATACTTCAAAAATATTTAACCTTCCCTCCCACCACCCCATTCCTTCCATGAAATCATGAACAGACAATAATATACACAACCTTCTAAACAGAAGATAATTCTGTTCAATTTTATTATACCGTTTGTCTCAGTGATGTTTCTTACTAATTGTTTTGACAACATGGACTTGTTTTTGTGAAGGTGTGTTTGCTTTTTAAGTGACCAATGTAATGAGAGTTGCTACCCAGAAAAATAAGCACAGATCTTGCAGAGCCTCTCCTATCTGTGTGTGTGAATGAATGAGAGGGAGCACTGCCAGAGATGGGACAAGATTTTCACCCCTAATAAAGATGACCTACTTCTCCACATTTCTACAACATTCATTTTCCATCCTGGGCATTTATTATAAAATCAAATTATCTGTATGATAAACCTCCTGTAATTACCAGTAAGAGCCTTATTTTTCAGTTTAAGGACACTTGATTTGCAGTTGCATTTTGCATACTGTACAGATGACTAAACATCTATTTAAACATCAAATTCAGACATTTTTAGTTCAAATCAATTAAATTGAGAAATCATTTCCTTCTGGCTGACTATATTTTTCTTTAATCCTGGTCAATGTAGGACCTTATTACGAGTAATTTGCTACTATAAGGCTGAGGAAAAAATGCTAGCCTCACAATTTTTGTCATTTTTCCCTCACTTCCCCTGCAGGCTACTACTGTTGATGGCCTTTATGGAAATATAAATTCAATCAGCAGCTGCAAATTTCATGAGACGTCCATCTTCATGCTGAATTTCTAACTGCGTGTCAAAACAATCTGTGGATTTCTCCCTGATGAAACACACTTTGAATTGTAAATTTCTGCAATTTCCTCATGTTAGAATTCGAGCTGCACTAAAATAGAGCTAGCCCAGATATAGCACCTACCAGCTTGAGCCAAGGCGTTTTTCCCCTCATTATCTCTAACATTGAAAGGGTTAAATAATAACTAATGAAAAATGACCAGTTTTTTTTTCTTTTACATAAAAAGTAAATAACATTTTCTATTCTTTGTAGTAGAATGTAATAGAAAGGCCTTAAATATATTCTAAATGGTCCCAAATCAGTTATTTGAACCTGCTATTCATTTTGCAGTATTTTGAGTGATAAAACCTGAGAAATTAGCTGCAATAAAACTTAAAGAATTTCCTTTACTGTCAAAATGGTGCAATATATTCAAGGAGAGCAAGTTCAGTTCACAGAGAGAGTTTGTTTCTTCTAAATCTTGACTTACTTTAAATGTTGATGGATAAAATATATATGTAAATTACTAAAATTGAAACTTAGTACAGTATTGAACACTTTGCTGTTCTCTGAATACTGTACAGCAAAACACAATTTCTGATTCAATTACTGTTTCTTACAATAGCTTAGAAAGTACAAATAACCTAACCGGTATATTATAGCAGCTTAATTATTTTGCTTTAGAAGCATACTTGTTTCCCTCTTTTGTAGACAATAACATGAAATATGTAAAACAATACCACTTTTCCTATTTGCAAGCAAACCAAATGGTCTGTTTATTACATATTCTTCTCATCTCCTTCCCGTATATAAATACACCATTCACAAAGAGAAATTCACTGATAAAAACAATTTATCGATTCATGTGGTTAAGAACTGGCTGGTTTTCTATTTGTTTCTCCTCTCCAGGAACAAATAAGTGTAATGGGGTGGGCTTACTGAATGTATTTCACTAACGCTGAAAAGAATGATTCCGTTTTGGATGTTTCAATACAAATACCATATTCCAAAACACAAGACTGTCTGTCAGTTTACAGAAGAATCCAATGGGGCACTTTTATACAGCTAATTCTCAGAATGAGGAAAGAAACCTAAAAATGAGCAGCTACAGAATAATTCTTTTACAGAAGACTTCCAGTGTATTGAGGTTTTATCGCAGCTTTTTTTTGGTTAAGCCCTCCCATCCCCTCCTGCTTTCCTGCACTGCATTCTCTTTAGTGTGAACTTGAACTACGTGAAAGTTGATCATATTATCAAACTCTCAAAACTAACTGATCTATACAATTTCCCCGACCAGTTTCTTAACCTTAGGTATTACTGACTGACTTAAACCAAACCAAAACACCACCACAAACAAAAAAAATCCATACCAAGAAAACTTGTATATGTAGATAAATAAGGTTTATCTCAAAAAAAGGCCCAAGGAAAGAATGCTGGCATACAGCCGCAGAGGGACACTAGTTAGGTGAAATCTTACACTCCATCAAATAAGCAGGGCAGAGGGGCAAGTCGCTCAGAGAAAACTACTGGGCTCCCTTTTAACCCATGCTTATTAAACTGACCCTTATAAACTTGCTATTATTTCAATGAAAGCTCCCTGCTCAGCATAACAATAAAACCCCCACTTTTTTTGAAACATTTCAACAGACCTTTGGTTTTGCTTCATTGAGCCACAACATCCCAGACCAAATAATACCGGGCTTTTATTTCAGTTTCACAAAATCATATATTTATTAGCTTTAACAGCAAAACAAAAGCACACACACCGGTCTCTTCTCTAATGCCAATAATTTAATACAGTAAAGCAGATGTTCTGTAGCACACACAGAGTTTCCAGTCAAAAGCTTTAGCTACTGATTCTGCTAGGGTAGATGGCAGATTGTATTATAATAGCTGAATGTATTATAATAGCTTTCATTGTAACAGCTTCTTGAATATTGCATTATTTAGTTACATTTATCTGTGGAACCTGCCAGAAAGGAAGGGAGGCATAACAAGAAAATCTGGCTCTATTTCTCAGAAGTATCCAGAGTACTACTGATAGAGGTCACGGTAATATATGTGAAGGACTGGCACCAAGAATTCATTCTAACTGTATTAATATATCATCATGGGGCATTTGCTCCTGTTCAGTTTTAGGGTTTAGCTTTGTCTCACATTATTTCAAAACCTCACCTCTATTTCTCTAAATCAATTACTTCCATTTTATTAATATCTTTCATGTTCTAGGCCATGATGCTTTACTAAAGTGCAGAGCGCTGAAGCACTTCCAAAGGGAGCTGATTAAACTGCCATCTAACACATGTAAGTGCAGAAATTTCCAATTTCTGTATGGGCTCTGACATGCCAACTTCCAGCTTCCTACCAAAACTGAAAACACCAAAGTACTCTAAAACCTAGGCATGAAAATGAAAATTGAAAACTGTTAATACACAACACAGCTGCACAAAAGAAAACTGACTGTAGTGCAAAACCGACAAATGCAATCCCACAAAATCTAAGATGTGCAACATATTTCTTCAGTGCCATCTTCTGGCATCATAGTTCCAGCTACTAAACAAATGTGATTTTTTTTTTCCTTCCACTATAACCTTGCAAGTCGTCAGCATATCAATTACATATGTATGTTTAACAAGAACAGTAAACTTATGCACTTGAAAAGTGCATTAATCTTGAGCGAAACAGTTTTAGAATTTTATGTCAAAAGTTGTATTAATAGGGGAATTGTCATCTATGGATATTTTAAAAATGCATCAAGTAGTAACGTCACAAGTCAGATAAGCCTAGGATTAAACTAAACTTACATTCTAGCAAGGTGTCACAAGTATTACAAATAAACGGTCATTTTTATGGCATTGAGGTACACCACCTCTTAGAAGTATTCACCTCCTTCCATATGCCCCCAAATTAACATATTGAATTACTTGACTTTCAACTGCTCGATTGAAATACTCGACTTCTGACTCAGAACTGAAGATATGTTTCTGGGCTCAAAAGTTGGTTATTTTTTTCTGAAAATATAATTGGTTGTTCTAATAAAAATATTGCCTTCTACCTATAAACCTTGTCTTGCTCATCTCTTAACAATCATGGCTAAAATTTCACCAAGTCTTTTCCTTGGCTTTTCTACTCAATAGCCAATAATATTAAAGAGCTGATTTAGCTTTTTTATTTAATAACACCTCTGGCACACACACATGCAGAAGTTCATGAAGATTTCCTTTTTCTGACCTTCTTCCTAAAGCAACTGGATAAGTTTGTGAATTGCAAGACAGCTAACAAGGCTTTGCTTAGAAAGGTTGGTAGCACTGCCACCTTGTGAAGCTCACTTTTGTTTTAAAATACAGCATAATCATTGACAGTATTGGAGGCAGGCAAAGGCATGAGTGGAGTGAATCATAAAAGGGGCTTGATAAACAAAAGGGCTTGATTTGACTGTGTTTTTGTAACTCTCAATTACTTTTTCAAAGGCACTTTCTAACATGACAATCTCTAAGTAAGGTAATCGTTCCACTTACGAAACTCTAAAAATGTCCTCTTAAAAATTGCATGAAGTTTAACCAAGCCTTGTAATGCAAAAAATAGTTTTCAAAACAAAAAATATACAGCAGTTAAAACTACATTATTTGCAGGACTGCCACCTAATTCACCACATGGCATAAAAGATATGCCCTCTCTAGGAACATTAACTTTTGAACTTTCTATACAGTCTCCATTGTTTATAGCATATTAACAAGGAAACATGGGAGTGATACACAGAGAACAGTTTAACAGTGCAACAGCAGCAAGTTGTCCCGTGGGATATCCTTGTACTTAAATGCTCTCAGGAACAGCTTGCGGAAAATCACTTGGACACTAGCAAGAATGGAGAAAAGAAACAGCATGGCAGCTTGAAAACTATGTGTCTTTTTGGAGACATCTTGGCTCTTAGGTGCTTGCATTTTCATCTCCCTTCTGCTTTTCTTTCTCGCTGTGGCCTCTCCTCTTCTGTTGCCCATGGGGAGAAGGAACAGAATCAGAGTGCTTCCATCAGCTGCTGGATCCATAGAGAAAAAATTGTCATATTAACCAAGTAAAGCTCTAGTGAAATTAAAAAGTGAATAGAAATCCTTGTTTTATCCCTCAGGAAAAGACTTACAACAAGCATTGCTAGGATGTCACCTATATGTCACCTATAAGAACATTGCATCATCCCAATACACACAAGGTTCATCTTTTAAAAGAAAACATGGTCAATCTCCAATCTCAAAAATAGGCCTCAGTATAATATTAATTTGTGTGTATGTTTCTGGAAAACCTTGCATTCCAGAAGTGTTGCAGCCTTTGCAAAACAATATAAATAATCATGTTGCTCAGTGATATTCAATGTCATTATATTGGATAGATAGTCTGGAAAGCCTCATTTGGAGTAAGGCCATGGTAGTTAATGCAAAATCGGGCAACTTATTATCCTATTTCTGTGATACTACACATTAAGTCTCATTTTCAAATATTTTCCATCAATGAGATGATCAACAATAATTTTTAGTCATTAAAAAATATCCTAAATAGTTTGTGTGCAGAATGTGAGAGAGTTCTGCACAGCTTTGATATAACAGGAAGAAGACAAGCATTAAACTTACTTTTTAGGTATCTGCCATCAAATCCTAGCCTTCTGTGCTCATTAATATTTACAATTGCATTCCTAGTCCCTCCTAAAAGTAGCACACATTTCAATGGTTGTTTCATAAACCTGTCTTTCTTTCACTTGCTGCATCAAAGATTAGCCCAAACACCTTTCTGTTATTCATTTGCTCTTAAGGGAAAAAAACACGCCAACAAACCACCACCACTACCAACAGAAAACTATTTCACAGATGCTTCAAATGACAGCGCTTCTCCTCTCACAAACTTCCCTCCCTGGAGTCCATGAGTCTCTCAGAACCTGGCAGCCAACAATGCACACAGAGATGTTAAAGGCTCTCTAAATTGAATTGTTTTTGTAATCTGCATCACTAATAGCAGGCTCAGAGTACTGCACTGATGAAAAAGTATAGAAAGGAAAGCACTGAGGAAAACAGGAATGTGGGACTTCCTTATACAGAGGTGTGCACAGGTTGACAATCTGTTACGTCAGGTGGCTGAACTGCAGGAAATGGTTAAGAGGCTGCACGGTTAAGAGGCTGTATTAGAGGAGCTGAGGCAGAGATAGACAGGTGGCTTCAGAATCATGTTCCTGTGGCAGACACTGCCGAGAATGAGGCACCGTGGACCGTGGTGACTCACAGAAGCAGGATTCCACATCAGCCTGCACCCTCCACCATCACAATCAGAAAGAGATATGAAGCCTTAATGATTGAGAACACCCATGAGCAAGGTCTACAGAGTCCCCTGCAAGGGGAAACTGTACCAGCAACATACAGTGGACATCGTAAAAAGAAACGATGAGTGTTCGTGGTGGGTGACTCTCTGTTGAGGGGTACTGAGGCACACATCTGCCAACCTGACAGGGAGTCACGAGAGGTATGCTGCCTTCCAGGAGCCAAGGTCTGAGATGTGGGGGAGAGGGTGCCACAGCTCATCAGGAGAATAGACTACTATCCACCACTACCATTTCATGTAGGCATGAATGACACTGAGAGCCGTAACCTGGGTAAAATCAAGGAAGACTTTCAAGCCCTGGGGGAGCAAGTGAAAAACATTGGTGCCCAAGTGACCTTCTCTTCCATTTTGCCAGTTCAAGGGAAGGGAGCAGCCAGAAACAGGCGCATAATGTATATCAGTTCCTGGCTACGTGGCTGGTGCCACCATGAGGGGTTTGGCTTTTGTGACAATGGGGTGTTCTTCAATTACGAAAACATGCTAGGGAGGGATGGAATCCATCTCTCTAAAAGGGGTAAGGGAATCTTCAGCAGTAGGCTGGCTAACTTGGGGAGGAGGGCTTTAAACTGAAGGACCTGGGAGGTGGGATCCGTTGCGAAAACACTCACACCAGCACATCCAGCAGGGGAGTAAGTCAGGCCAAGCAGTGTGGTGATAAAGGTTCCTTAGCTGTTTCCCAAGAGGTGAAAGAGTAATCACCTCAAGTGTATGTATACAAATGCACGTGGTCTAGGTAACAAACAGGAGGAACTGGAGCTCCGTGCCCACTCAGAAGGGTATGACATCATGAGAGTAACTGAAACATGGTGGGACAACTCAAACGACTGGGGGTTCACAATAGATGGTTACAGGCTCTTTTGTAAGGACAGGCAGCGTAGAAGAGGTGGAGGAGTTGCACTCTACATCAAGGAACACCTTGAATGTATCGAAGTCAACTATGGTGATTGCGACTGCTCTATCGAATGCCTCTGGGTTAAAGTCAAAGGGGTCATCTCCAAGCAGGACCTCACAGTGGGCATCTGCTATCGACCTCCTAACCACGGTGACAAAGCCGATGAAGTGATATTTGGGGCACTAAAGCAAGCTTCTGACCAACAGATCCTGGTCCTGATGGGGGATTTCAACTACCCAGACATCTGCTGGAAGAACAATACGGCAGCTTGCATGTCATCTACCAAGTTCCTGGAATGCATCGAGGACTGTTTCCCAATAAAAAATGTTAGATGTGCCAACCAGGAATGAGGCGCTGCTGGACTTGCTATTCACAAACCGAGAAAACCTGCTTTGTAATATCTCGGTTAGTGATAGCCTTGGCTGCAGTGATCACAATATTGTGGAGTTTGGGATCCTGCTGAGTGTGCCGAAGGTCAGCTCTAAGACAAGGGTTCTGGATTTTAGAAGAGCAAGCTTCAGTTCACTCAGGGCTCAGTTGGGAGGGATTCGATGGGAAGCTTCCAACGAAGACAAAGGAGCTAGTGAGTGCTGGGAATTCTTCAAGAACTCTCTATTGGAAGAACAAAGCCAATTTATCCCCTACATAGGAAAGGGAAGTAAGTGGAACAAGAGGCTCCCTTGGCTCAACCATGACCTCCTGGGTCTACTCAAAACCAAAAGAAAAGCATACCAGAGATGGAGAAGTGGAGGATTATCCGTCGAGAGCTACAAGGGCATTGCCAGAGCATGCAGAGGTGCAGTTAGAAAAGCAAAACCCCAACTCAAATTGAAACTGGCTATAGATGTCAAAAATAACATGAAAGGTTTCTTCAGACATGTCAACCATAACCAGAAAAAGAAGGAAAACATAGGCCCACTGTTCAACAGAAAAGGAGAGTCAATCACCAATGATGCTGAAAAGGCAGAGGTCCTCTACACCTTCTTCACCTCTGTCCTTACCAACACTGTCAGGTCCCAGGCTTTGGGAAAAAAATTACTGATTGATCCAAACACTGACCCACCATCAGTGAAGGAAGAGTTAATACCTGAATTATTACAGGAGCTTGACCCCTACAAATCAATGGGTCCTGAACACCATCCACCTGAGGGTGTTGAGAGAGCTGGCTGACATCATTGCAAGGCCACTCTCCATAATATTCGAGAAGTCGTGGAGAACATGGGATGTCCCCAAGGACTGGAGGAAGGCAAATGTTACCGCTATCTACAAGAAAAGCTTGAGGGAGGATCCGGGTGACTATAGGCCCATCAGCCTTACTTCAATCCCTGGGAAAGTTATGGAATGAATCCTCCTGGGGGCCATCACAAGTCAAACAAAGCACGTGATTGGGAACAGCCAACATGGCTTCAATAAAGGCAGATCGTGCTTGACAAATCTGGTGGCCTTCTATGACAAAGTTACTTGCCTGGTTGACAAGGGGTGGGCAGTGGACATTGTCTACCTGGACTTCTCCAAGGCCTGTGATACGGATCCCGACGGCCGCCTCCTGGAGAAATTGAGGCATTATGGGCTAGACAAGTGGTCTGTGCAGTGGGTGGGGAACTGGCTGACAGGCCACACCCAAAGGGTGGTGGTAAAGAGCTCCTTTTCCAAGTGGCAACCTGCCACAAACGGAGTCCCCCAGGGATCAATATTGGGCCCAATGTTATCCAACATCTTCATAAGTGATCTGGATAACAGGATCAAGTGTAGCCTGATGAAGTTTGTGGATGACACCAAATTCAGCAGGGAAGTAGACACTGCAGGAGGGAGAGCTGCTCTGCAGGGAGATCTGGATAGGCTGGAAGAGTGGGCCAGCAAGAACCTTATGAAGCTCAACAAGGACAAGTGTAAGGTCATGCACCTGGGAAAACATAACCCGGGAGTGCAGCACAGACTGGGATCCACCTGGCTGGAGAGCAGCTCTGTGGAAAGGGACCTGGGGGTCCTGGTGGACAGGAAGCTCAACATGAGCGAACAGCGTGCTGCTGCGACCAAGAAGGCCAACAGGATGCTGGGTTGCATCAAAAAGGGCATCACCAGCAGAGAGAAAGAAGTCATTATCCCGCTCTGCTCAGCACTGGTCAGGCCACACCTGCAGTACCGTGTACAGTTCTGGTCCCCGCTATACAAAAAGGATGTGGACAGGCTGGAAGGGGTCCAGAGAAGGGCCACCAAGATGATCAAAGGACTGGGAAGCCTGCTGTACGAGGATAGGCTGGGAGAACTGGGTTTGTTCAGCCTTGAGAAAAGGAGGCTCAGAGGGGGTCTCATCACCATGTACCAGTACTTAAGGGGCAGCTACAAAGAAGAGGAAGGCTCCCTTTTTACAAGGAGTCCCATGGAGAGGACAAGGGGGAATGGACACAAGTTGCTTTTGGGAAGACTCCGATTGGACATGAGAGGGAAATTTTTCACAGTGAGGACAGTCACCATTGGAATAATCTCCCCAGGGAAGTGGTTGACTCGGCCATGTTGGACAACTTCAAGAGTCTTCTGGACAGGGTGCTGGGACACCTTGTCTAGGCTGTGCTCTTCCTAGAAAGGTTGGACTAGATGATCCCTGAGGTCCCTTCCAGCCTGTGATTCTATGATTCTGTGATTCACACTTATGCCAATCTTCTGATGTACCCAATAGAATAATTTCTTTTGAACTAACTCCACATTCCTCTTTATATTTTGGCCAACTTTCTTATGCTGTATCTCTTTCTAATAAGCAATGTCACAATTTTTTACCCAGGTAATTCTTCATCTTAGTATCCTCTTTCCTACCCCCATTCAGTTCATCTAGTTGGACTATGACTTCTTATCTCGTCACAGGCTCAAAAACAGAGTCAATGCATTCTTGAACCTCATCTCACAGAATTTCAGAGAAAACAGCTGAAATGGCTCAATACATTACAGAATCACTTCAGAATCTTTCTATGCCCACTCCCTCACTTACAAAATGCATCAGAACCACATTATGGTAGTGTCAGTCCAAGAGCTTGCCATCTTCTTCAGGCAGACTATCAACCCTTGCCTAGAAACTACCTCCTATATACAGTTTCAATTTCACCTAGGTATGGGTTATTAGTTAATAGAAGACCTAGTTATGAGGTCTTCTATTACATAAGATTTCAAGGTAACATCTCTATTTTAAAGTGCTAACACTTTAAAAATATTAAATAGTGATATTATGACTTAACCTACTGCATAAACTTTAACTACAGTTACGTAACATAAAAGTTCCAGTCTGCAAATAACTCCTCAGAAATAAATTTGAACCTCTTATGAAGAGGCTTACGATAAAGCAATATACAGTAAATTACAAACTTTGATCTGAGAATGCAAAATGTTCTAAATTAAGAGAAATATCAACTTCATCATCTGTGAGCTCCTTCAGCATGACAGAAGGCAAGCCACGGAACACAGCAACCCTGAGAAAAAGGAGCACATGCAGCTAATTCAGCGGTATGCCAGCTACAGATGAGCAGCGTAGTCATACAGGGGTAAAATGTTACTGCTACTTGTGAATTGTTACTAAAATTAAGCACAGTGGTTGCTATACTTTTCATACCTTGAGGATGTAAGGGGGAAGTAAGTGCAAAATCTAGTGAATACTGCATACATATCATAACTTGCCTGGCCACTACAGCACCACAGAAATTACAGAAAAACCACCTCATCATTTGAAACAGGTTGATTTTAAGTACAGAATTACTTCTTTTTAATCAAAACTGTACCAAGAGACACCTGGGGAAGTGGGACAAAATAAAAAAACCCAACAGATTATGCTGTTAATTTTAGATATGATAATGTGCTTCAGAGGTAACACATCCTTCTACATGACAATTGAACAGATGGAATTTCTCTTTTTTTTTCTTAACTGGACCAATACTTATAATTCAAAGTAAGCTGAAAGCTACTCTCTTCTAAGAAGCAGGTGCACCATCCCAAAAAACAATGAATTGAATGCTGCAGAGATTAAACTGACATTATAATATCATTTTTGCCATACTTCAAACGAAATGTTCAAGGAACAACAGACATTAGTGCACAGTGCATTAATGTGAGAAAAAATACACATTCCATATATGGTGGAGAAAAAAAGAATAACAACTCTTCAGCATAAGACTCCCCTGAATATTAAATGTATATCCATTTCTGTTCCCTTTCCGTCCTCTGAATTTTTATTGCCTCAAAGACCAGCTGTAAATGGACTAAACCCTAAATACCAATCACTACCCAACACTGAAGCTCCCATTGAAAACTGCTTTTTTTACCTCTTTAGTCTCTCTAAATCCATTTCTTTCTAACTATATTAATTACAAAGTAAAATCTGATTTGATAGAAGTCTTTGACCTCTCTCACCTTATCTCCAATGTATGCTGTTCAGTCTTTCATGATACTTCCTCTATATAGCCTGTCAACAACACTGCTTTCAAAAAACTGCACCATAACCTTTCTTGCTATAGTTAAATTTTCTCTCTTGCTTGACTTGCTTGGCTTCCAGCATTTTCTGGTGTGTCAGCATTTTGAACAGCAAGATAAGCTAGAAAGCTCCAGTGTACTACAGGATTGGCAGCAACTGTTCTAACAGCTGCTCTCAGAAATACATAACTAATAATTATCTTGCAATACCTCCAAGGTTACTGCCTCATGGCACTGGCTGTCCTTGATCCCCTCATCTTTTTCTGTATTTCATCTCTGGAGACACTGCAATCTTTGCAACACAAACACCCTTCAGACATATATTTTGTAGTACAGAATGCCATAGCACAATGCCAATCTGTCACGGCTTGTTTCCAATACAAATGATGCCGAGCACACTCCATAGGTGTTTTGAGTTTACTATCAGGGTTCACCCATCTCATACAGAAAACCAAATTCTTCCCTTCTAAGAATTTCAAGACTTGCCTCCTCCTGCCTTAAGTGCTCTCTCTTTCTCTCTGACACCTCCAAAGAGATGCCTGATCTTCATATTAAAATTAGCATGGCTATAACAGATTTTATTCTCTGTTCTTTCCCCACAATCATGATGAAGAATGCCATCACTCTTCTCCTTTCTTTCTAGTAGTGTTTTAGAATGGGAGCTCTCCTTCTCAATACTCAGGAACTCTCTCACACATATAGTTTCTTTCTGCATATGGTTTTTTCAGGAAAACTTTCCTGATTTTCCACACTACTAAATCTGTCATCCAGGCTCAATTACTATGACATAAGTTTCTTTTGATTTGGCATATGCCTCCTACCCTAGTCATGGATTTATAATACTGCTGCAAAGATTGGTTTTCTAGTCAGAAACTGTGAGCATTTCAATTCTGTCTTTAGACCCTTCACAGGATCTCTATTTCTCTCTTTGGCTACAAGCTACTTCATTACCAGACTCCTCCGAACTGTCACCTTCTCCTCTGTCTTCCTATAGCCTGAGACAGCTGACTCCTATCACATACAGGTCTGTATCAATCAACCTAAATTTGTTTTCTGCCTCCTTGGCTAGACAGGAGATTTCCATGAATATCCACAAACTAATTTCAAAATTTTCCTTTACCTTCTATTTTGCCATGAAGTATAAAAAAAACTTCAGCAACTCAGGCTGCAGATGGGTTACATTTTTGCTAATGAGGATGACCATACTATCCATATTTATCTGAAGTACCTTTTCTTATGCATAAACTTTAAACACTTTGGATAAAGACTATCCTTCTGTCTAAAGGACCAAGCAGGTACTCAGAGATGCAAGACTATGGTTTGTGGCTCATAAGTGTAATACACCTGCAAATAAAAAGAGTAATACCTGAAAACAAGTTTAAACTACATGGGTGGGATAAATAGCACTGCAATAGCCAGGAAGATAACACAAAACTACAGAGGCTGTTCTCGCTCTTTGCCCATAACTATAACCATAAAATACAGCAAATTTTGAGGAAGTATTACAGCAGGGTGTTTTTCTCCTATTAGACCAAAAATTTGAAATAAGTGTATATAAACAAACACGTTTCACCACGTCGCAACTGAACTTCATTCTTCTCCTAATGCAATTCTTCTGGTCTATTCCAGGTTCAGAAAGAGGCGCTTCTTTTTAATATTTTTTTGGTATAATATGGGATAAAGAAAACAGTTCCCTACCTAATAAAATTGCAGTGAGGAGGAAATTAAATATTTGAGATTGCCTAACTTTTTTAAAACAAAATACATTTGAAGGGAGAAAGATACAGTAAAGGGGGCTGCCAGAAACAATGACCAGGAATCATCACTCCTATTGTATTACACCGAGCAATGTCAGCATTAAGAGTAAACATGCCTATAATCCACTCAGCAGCATATATAAATCCCCACCTGATCAATATGCAGAACATATAACCTAGTAGCTGTAATTCTAGCATTAAGTAATGCCTAACAATATTTTGTCTAGACTGTTCAATACATCTACTCTTTCTAGCCAGCCAGGAAGCCAGCCACTGAAGCCATACCTGGTCTCAGGACATGCCCCCCAACAAAGGAAAAAAAACAAAAAACATTTTTAATGAAAAGTTGCTAAAATGTATTTCCTTCCTTCATGCATCTCTAAGGAGGGCCTGCATTTGCACTTTACACATCTGGACAGAACAAAGCACCACACTGAATTTGCCTTTGGCTTCCACTCTGCAACTATGACAGATTACCAGTTTCTTATGTTTTAGCTCGCACTGTTTATTTCCACTTAATTTTCTATTTATATTTAGTTAGTTGTACTCCTACTTCATGTTATGCCATACCTTCCCACTACAGAAGGATTTCACTCATGAACTCTGTACCCAGGGTAATACATCTGCGGGGACCCAAGAACACTTCAGGAAGTGAACACAATCCATTTCAGCTCAAAAGAGGCCACGAGACTGCAAGTTGACATATTTTTATCACTAGCTCTGGTAATCAAGACAAAGGAGCTTGTCTTGATTGTACCACCATTTCCATTACAATCCCTTTTAAAGAATAGCAACCAAGCTTTAAAAATTTGCCCCAAACCAGATTACTGAATGTATTCAAACCGCACAGTAAGCAGAAGTATGTGGATGTTGGTAAGCAGTCTGAAACAATTAATATATAAACTTCTTGCTATTCTAAACTTTTAAGCAAGGACAATTCAGATTAATTTGGGCAAACTGCAGAAGATTTTAGAAATGTTTTGAGCCAAAATAAATGGTTCAACATAACAGTTTTTCCATCAGAACAGATTCATACCTTCTAGCAAGGAATAACTAACACAAATCCCTGACGATCAGTGTCCATCTTCACCCACCGTCTGATTCATTCTTCTCCTTATGTGAGAGGGTGGCAATGCAGGAAATTCAGGAAAATGCAGCTGTGTCTTCCTGCTGTTCTTCATGGTAAAGCCCACAATCCATTGCAGCAAGATATTCATAGCAGCAGGCCTCCAGGGTGAAAACTTAGATCATTCTTTAGATGTGGACATCCAACAAAAGAGTATCTTAGTCTTCCATCTTCCCTTGGGTGTGTGCCTCTTCTCCACCCCCCCTACTCCCAGAATTACGCTGATTGTGATAAGGTGACTCCCATGGTCAACTAACAATATTTATAGCTATGCAACCATGTGACAAAACTCAGTGCAGAGCCTTTTTGGGGTCATGAGGTAGAAATTCATATTAAAAGAATTAAAAGTCCTGATTTCTTAAGTGCTTTAATAATTTACATATGCATTAAGAATCTGTGATGTTCTTCATACAAAAAGTTACCACACAAACTCACTACAAGCTTAGAGACATAAAGATTATGTCTGACATACAGACACAATTTGTAAAAACCTGATAGCCAGCCAGTGCACAGCTGTCTCTCAGGAGGGTTAGGATGTGTTACTGGTTGAGGCTCGCTTTCTTTTGTAGGCGTGACTGGAACTGGCTCCAAGGTGCTTGAGTGACCCATGTTTGTTCTTTGTTTGAACTGTCTGATCACCAGCTCCCTGAATGTTATTAAAGCAAAATATCAATCATAAAACAACTGGCCATGCAACTATGTGACTTATGCAATTAGCACATTTCTTGCTGCTTTTCTGGAACACTGAGGCTGTTTTGGTAGGCTGTTGTTTGTGGTAAGGCATTCTAGGCCTCTGATTTGGATTAGCCGCCTTTCTTTTACTGAGGTGAAGGTGTGAACCCCCAAAGAAACCGAAGAGACTAGGTCAGACCTATGGACTGTACTGAACTGCCTTGCTGCACATTGGAACAGCAGAAACTAGGCAATCAATTGTTCGTCTTTGAAAGAGATTGCCTCTGTTTCTGTTTCAGAGGACAGAGTTAATTGCACTCGGGAATACTGTGGCTGTTGCAAAAAGTCTAAAAGTTACTATGACCTCCAAAGAAACTGGGCCTTCATACCTTCTTCCCCCTCAGAGGAAAGCAGTGGCCTGACACTGACAATGAGCTCCTCAGTATTACCTTACCATCGTACAGGATCTGTGCAGACCATACAGACCTTTGCTCCAGATGAAGGTAAGTCAAATGTTAGCAGAGATTCCACTGTCAGAAACTTTCTATAGTCTGTTAAAATCCTCAGTTTGGCAATCTTCTTTCCTGGTGAGAGGGTTAAATGGCTTCTTCCAGGACTGGAAAAATGTTTAATATACCTGCCAAAATTCCCTGATCACAACAACAAATCAAACTAATCTTAATATTTCAGCAAATACTACCACTCCTTTCTCATATAAAAGATCCATGTTTTGTTCTAACACAAAACAAAAACCAGAATCTCATAGGTGATCCTATAAAAACTGAATATTATACAAGGTGGGTTGTGTTCCCCTGGCAAGTCTCTTGGGTTCCCCTGCCCATAGTCACCAACCTCCTACAATGCTTTTAGCTCAAAGGCTCCACCTTCCTCCTTTGTCCCAGCTTCACAGCTCATTGGACCATTTACTCATCTTTTTCTACTGTCATTTAAACTGGCAGAGCAACAGGTCTCATGAGAGCCACTGCCAGCTTGAGGGAGAGAAGGCAGGGAAAGAACAAGATCTCTCCTTTTCAGCAACAGCAAACTTATGTGAATCAACTGAGTCAACCTCACTTCACCTTCAGGTTCACAAGGATCCTGGCTCCAGTTTTCTGGACTTTATCACTTCTTATTACGTAACTGGGTCAGACCCAAATCCAGGAGCTGTCCATTTTCCAGCTCTGGCTCGGAAATTGCTTACACGACATGTCTTTTTGATCCAAGATGAGAGAAATGTCACAAAGCCAGCTGATTTCATAAACTACTTGTCATTTTCCCACTTAATTATTTCAAGAACAACCTAGGAAATTTTGGTGCCTCACACTGAAGCAATGCCATGATTTGCTTACAGACACTGTATTCTTAGTCCTCAAATAAGGAAGGGACTAAGCAAATTTTTTTTTTTTTAAATGAGAAAACATCCATATACCAATATCAAGTATGTTTTAATAGCATGGACAAATGTCTCTTTCATCTGAAGATATTCTTACAAAGATAAAAAAAAAAATTACACCAACTAAAAAAAATCCCAGCCAGATAATAACGACAACTTACTTCTAAAACTAATCTTTTTATTATTTTATAATCATTATACTAGGTTCCATTCAGAATTTTCCTTTGCATGATAAGGTAACAGTGACAAAGTTCCCAATGCTATTACAAATATAAGCTAAGAAAAAAAATACTAGTACTTTGCAAATCTCCACTGGTTATTTACAGACAGGTAAAATGAACAGTGCAGCCCTTTATTCTTTTGAATTACTAAAATCACTCCACACCGAACATGAATCAGCAGTTCAACTAGCATTTAAAGCTAGAAGAGCGACTGAAAGTAGATCTGCCTTGTTCCATTTCCTAGGTGCTTTTTGCTCCCTTACGCTGTTGCACTTGCACAGCTTGTGCCATGAACCAGACCAGGTAACTACTCCTTCTGAAAAAGTTAAGCATACTATGTTATAGAGATAACAGACCTGGCACAAGGCTACAAAAACACTTGTAATGAGAAAGAGGTAGAGGCACATCTTAGAAGACAGAAGTGAGCAGCCAGACAAAGGACAAAGACTGCTCTGCCTTTTTTGACAGAAATACTAGCTTCCACTAACTCTCAGATCAGATATTTATTTTACCATGGAAATAAACCTTGATGTTAATTTTACTACAGCCAAGTAGTTTCCCACAAAATGGAACCAGGAACAGTTTGGTTTTTGGCAATTTTAGAGGCCAGTGTTTCCAGCATCTTACTTAGATCAAGTATTTACAGTATCTCAGCAGGTATTTTGCAAGAATGGCAAAAAGCAAGGTTAAATTCCGGAAGAGAACAGACATTCCATCATTGACTTCAATGGAATCAGTTTCTTCTAATTTCTTACAGAAAAACAATGAAAGTCTGTTTTATAATAATCTGATGTAGTAAGAGAGAAAGCATAACAGATGGGTCTGGCCATGACCAAGTCATCATTTATCAACAATCATTTCTTGACTGACTAAAAATAGAAAAAGATACATTACATCCACTTAAGAAAGTCATATCACTAACTGAAACATTCACAGCCCCACAATTAGAGGTTGTTTACATAAGGAAAAACCTTTTAAAGCTTCTAGAAGATCGGTTCATCTGAAGTTTAAAATAATATGTAGTTTCGATATCGTGATGACTACACGAACCACCATTCAATATTTCAATTTCTAGCTAGTATGTTAGAAAAAGTCACCACTTCTCCAGTACAAGTAGGCAAGATCTAATAGGTAAACAGACAACTGTAACACTACTTTTAGCTCTAATTTTGAAACAGTCTTTGTAGAGTGCCCTGGTAACCAGACTCGGAGGCTTCTCTCTTGCTTTATGTGAACCTTTCACAGATCTTGTATACCATGAAGCTCTTCATCACCAGAACTTTTTTTAAAAAACATTTCTTTCAACACAGAATGAATGCTTGTTGACAGGGAAACAAGAAAAGCTGCTAGATACAAACGAATTAAGCTAACACTGAACACACTGTGCCCTGGCCCTATGATGGTCTGAAAAAGTAGTAGCAAGGACCACCTTGAGTAAGGGCACAGGACCACCAACAAGACAATACCTCATGCAAGATGATCTGAAGTGGTGATCCAGGGACCAAGCAAACAGAACCACGCCACAACATCCTCACAAGAATGACCAAAAATTGGCTTATCTTAAACAACTATCCTTGAAGTTCTTTTAAATTGCAAGGTCTTCTTAAATTGCCCATGTTTTTTTCCACACACTGCTACTGTAAGCTGTGCCTTCCGAATTTCTTGTCATTTCTTCAAAAAATAATCTTTTGTGATTGGTTTGGTCACATCAGCAAAACAAGTGTTCCTTTAGTACCCTGCTGCTGGTTGCAACTGCTTGAGATAACTGCCTGCAGTCCTACTGGAAGCCATAGATTCTGCCACTCTGCATGACTGGGAACTTTACTTCTCTCCTGGTCAATTCCTAATTGCCCAGTCTGAAGGAGCAGCTGGGAGGCTACAAAAGGAAGTCCTCTCTGAAATCCAGTTTATTGTACCTATGATGCTGAATTAAAAAGATGTTCAGTTCCTCTCTTATGCTCCCTACATTCAGAGAAACAATACCAACAATGCAGCTCACTTAAGTTTAACAGTGCACTAGTAAATTTCATTACCAACCTACACGATTAAACTTTATACTAATCAAGCATGAGCTATACTCCTGAATGAATTCCTCCCCTGCTGATCCAAACAGCAAAACATGATAAATACTATTTCAAACCAAATGGGGGTGGGAGATAAATTTAATTTTCTAAAAAACAAAATATGAAGGAGCAACTGCATTCAGTTAATTTATCTTAGTTTCTTCACTATATAATATCTTCCTGTTACAACTTAAATTAGACCATCTTGACCATACTAATGAGTTGCTGCTATACACTAAGCAAAAAGAAGAAAAAAAATCAATACTGTTTAAGGATAGGGCTGAAAAAAAGTGGGCAGGACTGTGAGGCTGGGGAAACACCGGTAACGTTCTGCTATTCTAAGCTGCCTCCTTCGATCATCTTAATTTAAGATTTCTCAGTCGAAAAGAAACAGTTACTCCATAGCAGTGGAAGCAAAGCCTCAATTTATGTCCTGGACCTTTCTGCGTTCTTTTTACAGATGAATAAATGACTGGCAGGAATATATAGTTACTATTGAGGGTGTGGGAAATCCAAGTCACTTAGAAAACTATGGTGTTTGGAAATTCTGCATGACAGGAACTTCTGCTGCAAGACTGGAATAAAACCCAAGCCAATGTAGACAGGCTGCTAGACACAGATGCACCTATTTGCCAAACAGGCATTTTCTTCCAGCGTGGTTTCAAACACCACCCCTGTACAAATACCAATGACATGCAAGTAATGGACCCTTACATAATTGCACTCCCCATTCTCTATTAACTATAACAATCTAACATTTTTAGCTGAGGCGATGCCGCTCTCACTGACATCCATTTTCACTTTCTCATTGGTTATCACTGACTGCATGTGACCCCCTTTCCAGTACATTAGTTCTGCTAGACTAAAGTCTGCTATGGCTAGTATCTTCAGGGTGCTCCTCAGGCACTGTAGTGGTCATCCCACGGCATAGTGCTATATATCTTTCCATTCTACCTTTGTGGTGGTATTTCTGTGGACCAACTTTTCCTCATCCCTGAGTTCAATATTTGTCTTACAGGTACAAAACATCAATCAGTGCATGTGCTTCATGAGTTCCAAAGCTTGTGACATTTTCAGTTCCTACAGCACTGACTACTGCCAGCAGAAGTCTGCCAGAATGCACCCATTCTTTGGCCTCTCCTGATCAGAAGCACTTTTCATACTGACTGTAATTCCCCTTGATGGTCCCTAGACAAAGGAGGCTAATCAAATTAGTCCTTTACTTCAAGAATGATGAAATTATAATCCCTTGTGTTTCTTATGCACATGGCCATAAATAATGGATACCTAGGAACTAAGATCCCACCTCCCTGTTTCGTCATTTCCATTTCCTCAGCCTGTTGTGGTCATTTTTAAGTATTCCTCCCTTCTGCGCAACTCCTGCACCCAGAGGCAGAGCATAAAATTGACTCTTCCCTCTCCTCAAAGCAAAGCAGTTTTTATCTCTCTAAATCTGCCCTTAACACTACCAAGCCTCTTATGCCAGAAACTTCATTTGGTATTTTAAAAGATCTATAATGAAAACAAAAAACTTATGGTATAAAGCAGAAGTCAAACCTAATTCCTTACCACCTTCTCTGTTCTTCAGAGGAAACTGAAAAGGTTACAGTGGCCTGCAAGGTAGCATGCCAACCTTTCTCAGCTCCTTTCATTTATCCTCTCTTTTACTACACTTTGTCAACTGCACCCTTTTGTTCAGCTCTTTACCCTTCTGTTCTCTCTTCGTTTTTAAAATAATAGTGTAGCCCCTCCACTTTTATTTCAATGCTTTAATTTTTTTTCTAGTCTTATTTTACAGTAATAAACCATTTCTAAAAAGATATAGAAAATAAGATACCAGTAAAAGTGGACATTGGAAATTTTCATATGAAAGTCAAAATTAACAAAGTATTGGGACAGTATTTATAATATGGTTAATCCAAATTCATATAAATAATCAGCTGAAATTAATCATACAGACACATTGGAAAACGTTTCCTGTACCAGCTACAGACACACTTCAAGTTTCTTTTATATAGTAAATCTATTCTTTAGTTTGCTAGTACAATTTCAAACCCTAAAGCTTTCTACAGAGTAAGTCATTTGTTCTTATATATATTAATGACCAATCTTTTTTCCCTCCTTTTGAACCAGAAAAAAATAAGTTGAATTCTCCTTGTATTTCAGGATAAGGAAACTAGAAGTGATAGAATTTAGCCACAAAGGAGGTGTGACGATATGCTGACAATCCTCATTGATATAACGATCATGTTTGTAACACACATAGCTCTAGTGATTATGTTCCAAGGACGAAATACAGGCAAGACTCCTGAGTTTCATAAGCCCTATTTCTGGGACAATTGTCCTTCTCCTGCCATTGTGAACCCACACAGGCTCACCTGTGCTAACTTAGGTTGGAATGATGTAGTGGTGAGTCACACCACTTTTTAATACGCAGATAGGAGAACAAAGCACGAGCAACTTCATCAAGACAGCACAGGTACCCTATAGATATTTTAACTCTTAGAAAAGACATGCCTAATGAAATATGTTTGTAAGAATTACCAAAAGGGCTGCTGTTTTGACCCTGCAGGTGGCAGCTGTTTAAGTCAGGACGATTAATAATATCAAGTGAGTTTTTTCCAGCTATTAAAAACATGTATCTGTACAGCACTTCACTGCTTCTGTCTCTGTATAAAGTAAACAGAAAGCTATTAACACAAGGAAATTTTTAAAAAAATATTTGTTACTATCTGATTTTTGGCCATCAAACAGACCTCAAAACCACCCCAAACCATCACAAACCCCCCCTCCCACCTCTACTGAAAGAATCAAAACAGGTTCTCAAACCAAAACAACAATAATTAAAAGTAACAACTGTACAGCATATAAAACATAATTCTGGCAGGAAAAATTCAGCAAGATCAGCATCTCAGTTTAATATCAATGCATACACTGAAGATCAAACCTGGCCATAGCAACAGATAACATGCAAGTTACTGCCTGTCCACATGACTATTTATTGCTACTTCTCGTTTTCAAGTCAGCAAGATTAACGTACCATGCCTGTTGTCACTTCACTTCTGGCAGCTGAAGGAAAAACGTTTCACTGAACCCAAACACTGTTTTTCAATATTAATGCTTTTATAATCTGCAGTGAGCTCTTCACAGCGTAATTGCCTTACCGCATAATGTATCACTCAGACTGAAAAACTATTTTGTCATTCCGGAATTACTGTCCCAGAAGCTGGCAATCTGCAATGTAAGTTTTATTCTGTGCAAACACACATACATGCAATTCTTTTGGAGCTAGGTTTCTCTGTTACGTAGCTTCGCCCCGAAGGAACATTAAGTGAGCTGTCAGTATGCACTGTTTCTGAAACAACGTTGCCACCATCTGGACAAACCTGTAGCTGCCAGCTATCACTGGATGCGAGAGTATGCCTCTGGAGAAAAAGTTCTGTGTGAAAAAAACCCACTTTCTCAATATACTTATGTCTGTATCCGAAATATTTAAGTCTTTTAAAATTTGGTTTCATATTCATTAATAAAAATTCAAATTCTGTGTTTCCTTAGTATCTTAAAAATTAGACATGTAAAACTAAAGTGAGTTAGCTTTCCACCAACACTTGAAAAACTAGATTGCAAGACTTGTTTTTTATATTCAGCAATATTCTGTAGAATTATCTGCAACGCTTGATAATCAGTTTAAAAATGCTTCATACAGTCAGAGTCAGTTTGTCTCTTCCTCAGACTTCATTCCTGTTAGTGAGAAAGGTAATATTCAAGTCAAAAGAAAACCAGAGCTCTAACCCCAGAAGTTACACTTTGGAAATACGATGTTCATTCCACTCTACCCTATTCACTGTAAAGCACTACAGGAATGTTTCAGACTAGTCTTCAACCTAAAATTTTATTTTATAGCAAATTTTGAAGAAAAAAAAATTAGAAATTCTAGTCCGCAGTTCTGATGCACAGGAAGGCAACATGCTACTGTATAAACCAGAAAACAAGTAGCTACAAAAACAAGCACAGAAGATTCCGTTATCTCAACAGAATTGTAAATTTTTCTAACTTTAAGAAAAAACATATCTATTTTTATTGAAGCCTTGATTCAGTAAGATTAGGACATCCTACACGTTTCATTCAATTGAAAAATTAGTATATTTTCCTTACATCTTTTTCTTATTTGCACATTTCTGGTTTGTAGAGAAAAGGAGTTTACAAGACACAGGCCTTTTATGCAAACCTGAGTGGGCATTTCACATGAACAACAGGTTTCCCACAGAAGAGAGTGCTTACACTCAATTAGCAACAAGGTTTACAGAATCGCAGAATCACAGAATGTCGGGGTTGGAAGGGACCTCTGGAGATCATCTTGTCCAACACCCCTGCTTGAGCAGGCACACCTAGAGCAGGGGGCACAGGACTGCGCCCGGGCGCATTTTGAATGACTCCAGGGAAGGAGACTCCACAGCCTCCCTGGGCAGCCTGTTCCACTGCTCTGTCACCCTCACAGGAAAGAAGTTTTGTTTCACGTTGAGGTGGAACTTCCTGTGTTCCAACCTGTGCCCATTGTTTCTTGTCCTGTTGATGGGCACCACTGAAGAGTCCAGTCCCATTGTCCTGACACCCACTCTTCAGAAATGTAGAAGTATTGATAGGATTCCCCCTCAGTCTTCTTTCTCCAGGCTGAACAAACCCAGGCTTCTCACCCTTTCCTCGTATGGAAGATGCTCCAGTCCCCCGATCATCTTGGTAGCTCTCTGCTGGACTTGCTCAAGCAGTTCCACATCCTTCTTAAACTGGGGAACCCAGAAGTGGACACAGTACTCCAAATGTGGTCCTCACTAGGGCGGAGTAGAGGGGCAGGATACCCTCCCTTGACCTCCTGGCCGCACTCCTTTTAATGCACCCCAGGATACCATTGGCCATCTTGGCCACATTGCTGGCTCATGCTCAACTTGCTGTCCACCAGCACTCCCAGGTCCTTCTCAACAGAGCTGCTTTCCAGTAGGTCAGCCCCAAACCTGTACTGGTTGTTCCTCCCCAGGTGCAGGACCTTGCACTTGCTCTTGTTGAATTTCATGAGGTCCCCCTGGGCCCAGCTCTCCAGCAGGTCCAGGTCTCGCTGGATGGCAGCGCAGCCTTCTGGTGTATCAGCTGCTCCTCCCAGATTGGTATGATCAGTGAACTTGCTGAGGGAACACTCTATCCCATCATCCAGGTCATCGGTGAATATGTTGAATAGGACCGGACCTAGCACAGACCCCTGGGGAACACCACTAGTGACAGGCTTCCATGCAGACTCTGCTCCATTGATCACAACCCTCTGAGTTCTGTTGTTGAGCCAGTTCTCTGTCCACCTCACTGTCCACTCATCCAACTCACACTTCCTTAGCTTGTCTATGAGGATGCTATGGGAGACAGTGTCAAATGCCTTACTGAAGTCAAGATAGATAACATCCACCGTTCTCCCTTCATCGACCCAGCCAGTCACACCATCACAGAAGGCTACCAGGTTGGTCAAGCATGATCTTCCCTTGATGAATCCATGCTGACTACTTCTGATAACCTTCTTGTCCTCTACATATCTGGAGATAACCTTCAGGATTAACTGCTCCATCACCTTTCCAGGGACAGAGGTGAGGATGAGGGACCTATAGTTTCCCAGGTCCTCTCTTCTTGTCCTTTTTGAAGTTTGGAGTGACATTTGCTTTCCTCCAGTCCTCAGGCACCTCTCCTGTCCTCCACAACCTTTCAAAGATGATGGAGAGAGGCTCAGCAAGAACATCCACCAGCTCCCTCAGCACTCGCAGGTGCATCCCATCGGGGCCCATGGATTTGCAAGGATCCAGTTCGCCTAGGTGATCTCTGAGCCAATCCTTCTCAACCAATGGGAAGTCTTCCTTTCTCCAGACTTTTTCTCTCTCTTCTGGGGGCTGAGATGCCCGAGGGCCAGCCTTAGCAGTGAAGACTGCAGCAATGAAGGCATTCAGTAATTCTGGCTTCTCTGCATCTGCAGAGAAGATCACCAGGGCCCCTTCCTTGTTCAGCAGCGTGCCCACTATGGTCCCAGTCTTTTTTACTGCTTACTTTTTAAGAAGCCCTTCTTGTTATCTTTGACATGCAGTACCAAATTTAATTCCAAGTGGGCCTTGGCCTTCTTCGTTGCATCTCTGCACACCCTGACAACATTCTTATATTCCCCCCAATTGACCAGCCCCTTTTTCCATGTACTGTGGACCTCCTTCTTCCATTTGAGTTTCTCTAGAAGCTCTCTGATCATCCATGCAGGTTTCCTGGCTCCTCTGCCTGACTTCTTCCTCCTGGGGATGCACCAATCTTGAGCTTGGAGGAAGTGGTCCTTGAATACTGTCCAGCTCTCTTGGACCCCCCTACCTTCTAGAGCCCTAGCCCATGGGATTCCTCCTAACATGTCTTTGAAGAGGCCAAAGTTGGCCTCTTGAAGTCCAACATCTGCCACTGGGTAATGCCACTTCTGTTTCAGATGGTATTTATAAGAATACTGAGAAATATGTTTAGCTTGCCAGTTTCCTTCTTAAAGCTGGTATCATCACAGGCTCAGGCCTCATATGCCCCCTAATACAGAGTTTATGCAACATGTAAAAACCTGTGGATACAGAATGGTTTGGGCTTTTTCCAGCTGCTCCTGGTAGGCTGCAGCTCCAAACCATGTCAAAATTGAGTCTGATATTTCCCCATAGGAAACCTTGAAACTTAAGCCATGCTTTTAGCATTGATACATAATCTTTTAAAGAAACTACCACTTTGTTGTTGATTTACTGTTCTTATAACAGCTTGCCTATGCTGGTATTTCAGAGAGCACTCATTTTAACTCTTAATCATTACAACAGATGACAGTACAAATGAAGATACTGAAAAACTTTAATGGGTAGCTTATATTTAATCAGTCTTTAGAAAAGATGAAAACTATATACCATATCTTAAATATTTAATGCCTCTTATCTTGCTGCATGCTTTTAATAATTTGTCTATTAAGGGTGTTTATAAATTATTTTCATTGGAAAATGGAATCAGCTATTTCCTTTAAGAAATACCCCGTTGTAATAAATGCATAAACTGTATGAGGAATTTGTTTTGTAATTAAAAAAATATGAACATTTTAAGTATCACTCCATGTTCTGCAGCAAGAACAGTTTATCACGTAGCAAAGCTAAAGCAATGCGCTGACAGCATGTTATACAATAAAAAAAATAAATGCATTACATTGATAAATCTAGTCTGTTTAGTGAAATACTTGTCTGAATACTGAAATGAGTCATCAGTCACCACTACCCAACTGTCTATTCCCACCTTCTATCACATCCAGTTTGAAAACTGGCAACTGAAGAGTCATCTCAGCGTTAATGAGTTACGCTGTCCTCTCATGACAAGCACAATGCAGTTGTACTATTTAATCACTGTCATCACTTTAAGGTAATCTTGTTAAAAAAAATACAACTTGCAGAATGCCTTTAAATATAGAGTCATGTTTCCTTCCAAATGAGTCTACCTCACCAGAGGACTGAAGGTATGACTTGGCTTTGAAGATGATAGTTTCTTACCACCTGAAAATAACAGTGTCTCATAAACATTACACAATATACCTTCAGTCCCACTGTGTCTGAAGGTCCAGGTTTTCAGAAAACTACCTTAATTCTGAACTTTTGTATTCCTGTAGGCAGAATGGTTCCTTTTTCATGGTCTTTGCCTCTGCCTTGACACTTACGTTCTTCTTAACTCCTATTTTTAGCAATTACATTCTTTACTGAATCTACTAACTTCTTAGTATTGTGACCTTCTCTCTTTCAAGGGAATTAACACAGACTCAAATGCCTCAGTTTTACATTTTCCTTCCCTTCCTCTCCAAACTGCCAATCCTTTCTATACTCACCCAGCAGAACTATGATATCCTTGCAAGCTCTTAACTGCCATTACTCATTAGACCTTTTTTTAAAAAAAAGGCAAAACACCTGTTAGAATCAGCACCTTTGCATGTCACTGACAGCTGATACCACTATTTAAATCTCTGCAATGATTCCCTACACCACAATGAAATACATTTAAGTTGCCAGCTCTTCTTCTAATAACCTAATTATCTGGAGACAGTCAAAATCAGGAATGCAAGACAACTCTCCTGTGACTACAGACAGGTAATGGTGGTCTCAGGGTACAGTTGCTACACCTTGAGTTTGACCTGGGCATCCCAGATTTTAGGATATTTGTGAGACTATATCTACAGTAGCGATGCATTTCAAAGCAAGTGTGCTTTTGTAGTGAATCCTCTGTTGCCTCTATTTGCCACGTGCTGATTTGGATCTTGAAGTAGTTTGTGTGTGCACAACTTTGCTTTTTTTAAGAAGAAATTCTCACTTATAAAACATTTCAAAAATTAACAGGATATTAGGTGTCAAGGCAATGTGAAGGTCACGCCTGCAGCATTTACCTAACACTCTCTTACCTTTTTGAGAACTTCAAACTACATGTATTGCAGACATTCAGCCCTGGGAAACAGACTAAATTTAATCTGAAGTAAACTCCCTGAATCACATGAGATGGAAGTGCAAGGAAACTCAAGATCAACCACTCGGATCCACTGATCTGCTCCTATCAAGCTTAACTAATGTAGACATGGCCCCAGGGTTGAAGGGCATCCTGGACTCTGGACTGAGCATAGGAGAGAGTGGTTCACAACTGAAAGAAACTAAACATTAATTCCTTGCACCACAGGTTCCATGTATTTCTATTCTAAAGCTTTGTCAGGGGCTAGGCAGGGCAGGCCAAAAGAAAGCTCTCAGCCAGCTTTTGCTTGAAAAGCACAAGGCACAGATACTACCTACGCTACCCATTCTCACCTCTAGCTGAAGGTGGGATGTCCCTGCTGGGCTGACACAAAGCCCACCCCCAGGTCCTTATAGACCTACCACATCCAGGACATGCAAGAGGAAGCAGCACCTGTCTGTTCTGCACTCTCCTTCTGCAACGGCTTATTCACTCAAGTACAGTACAAAGCAATAAAGCACATTAGGCTCAGCATTGTGCTAGAGCTAATCAGTCCTCCCCAGATCCCAAGGTAAGCAAAGCATGGTGCAGACACACTGTAGTGTCTTCCCAGTGGAAGCCGTACACAACAGCTCAATGTCTCTACAACATTTTCTCTGCAATTAATTTGCTTTCAGTGCTGTTCCCACCCTGCACTGATCTCTATATGGCTAGAACACAAGGTAAGACATGAACTATATATGCTGCAGATTTTCCTAATGTACAATAAGTAATGCTCTCCAACACTTAAAAAGAGAGCATTGCTTCAATATGGTTATCTTCCACACTTTTAAATTCCTAACTTCTTTAAAAACTGAGCTTGGGAAATCTTCTACATGTGGACATTTTATTTTCTACAGACTAAAATAAATTTCCTTACCCATCCCACATCTTCTAGCTTCTTCACAAGTTTTAAAAGCCCCCAAGTCCTCGTGTGACCTGCTGAGTACACAAGTGTGACCAGCACAGGATGGTCTTCAAAAGTGCTATGAGAGCAAGTTAGTTACCACCCCACCCAAGGCCATGGGTGTAACCACCTGTGGTCACTTCCCTAGTGAATGGATTCATAGTGACGGAGTAAACTGACTGATCCTCAGCCACAAGATACTACAAACCTAAGGTGGAACTGGCATACTTTCCTGCTCTGGAACACACCAAACCTAGTATCTTTGCTCTGCTGACATCACAAGGATCACCATCCACAGAAGTAAAAGCACAAATCACTGTGGAAATGAGTCACCAGTGGGTGAGGAAACTGAACTGATATAGAATCTCCTATATCCAAGTAGCCCAAAGTCACACGTGACTGCAGTAAGAGGCTAGCTAGGCTTAGGGAAGACTCTATCTTAAAATAATAACAAACACTCATGAGGAAGTCTGTTTTGCCAGGAAAGTGGATAATGATCTGTAAGGTGGAAATGGAGGGAGAAAATGGGTATCCAAATTAAGAAGACAGAAATGAAATTTACAGCTGCTAATATGATACATGCTACACCACAGAAAATTTGTCAGTTGTGTAGATCCATGTTCTCAGAACACGTTAACCACTACATCATATGCTCTTTGTTTAGAAATAAGCAAGGCTTGATCTTAGCTGATCGCCCAGCTGAATCATATGACAGTTGACCTGCTGTTAGATGCTCAGAGCTACTTCCAGTTCCCTCCTGCACAGATTGAACTGCAAATTTAACAAAAATACTTTCTTATTCTTCATCCAAATCACTAAGAAAAACTTTGACTAATTCTGGACTTCAACAGACAGCTGGTGCATCCCTCTGGATACTCACCTCCAGCTAACAGGTAACATTTCCAACTATTCCAGGACCAGTTTCCAACCTGCTATGCACCCACATAGCAAATTCATAATCTAGAGTCTTAAATTTTGCATACAAAAAGACCTAAACACCATTGAAGTATTGTGTACAGAGTAAACAATTTTGATAAAAACCTATCTTGTCAAACCAACAATTTCACATCAGTTTTTACTCACTATCTGGTGAGTATACTTACAAGTTATTACTTGTTCCTCTATTTTTCCTGCAGCCATGCCAGTTAACCTGATTCACAGAGGGTTTTTTTTCTTTTGAGGTCACTGAAAACATTACGATTTAGCTAGGTTAATTTATTGCTATACTTCTTAGCCTTCATCCACATTACAGTAATTTGTACTTGTTCCTTTAACAGTCAGAGGAGGTACAGGTATGAATTGTCCTACACACCTTTTCACTTATTCCATTTAGACGTTCACCGGCTCTCTCCTATCCATTTTCTGTTTTCATTCTCCTTATTTCCCTTTCATCCTTAATGATCATTACATCCCACATTTCTTGGTCGAGTGTGTCTGATTGTAACAGTGAGTTCCATCAATTAATATAACACAGAACAAGTCAACAGAATAAAAAGCAATGTTTGAACACTTTCATGAAAAAGTTTCACCACCAGTTTCTTCTTCCTGTGGGGAGGTCTTGCCTACTTCATTCTGCGTTCTTTCATTCTGCTGATGCTGAGGGGTTAGGGTTTTTTAGATTATCTAAAGTGCACAGTGTCAAATATATGTCAGTAAACTAAGCAGAAAACAGAATTTTCAAAAGCAGTATTTTCACACAGAAATCTAGTATTAGTATTTTTCACAAGTGAATAAAACATTAACCCTTTGCCAGATTTTTTTTCTTATTCTACCTGTTAATATTTTTTAAAATACACTATCTTTCCCAGATAATATGCATTCAACTGAGTCAGATCAGAGGAATTAAAAAGCCTAATAGCAAACTACTAGATAGCAAAGGAAAACTGAGGTGAATACGGTTAGGAAGTATTAGAGACTCTGTAAAAGTTCTAGCTGTTGATTTTGTTTCAAGACATCTTGTATACCCTTATGCTATCTAACAGCATTCTTCATTCCTACTTCTGTGCCAGTTCTAGTTTACAATTTATTCTTCATCAAGTAATTTTAATCCATTCTTCTATTAAAGTCTTCTGTAGGAAGGTCAAATAAATGACAGCGAAAAATCAGCAGTGGTGAGAAAGAAAACGGGGAAGAGATCTCTCCCTTTTGGTGGCAGTAAAATATCGCATGTGCAAGGCTGGTGGTGGAGAATTTTCAGCAGGTCAAGACTGTTGTGGTTTAGCCCCATTCAGCAACAAGCACCACGCAGCCGCTCGCTCACTCCCCCCTGGTGGGACGGGGAAGAGAATCGGAAGAGTAAAAGTGAGGCAACTCATGGGTTGAGATAAAGACAGTTTAATAGGTAAAGCAAAAGCTGCGCGTGGAAGCAAAGCAAAACAAGGAATTCATTCACCACTTCCCATCGGCAGGCAGGCGTTCAGCCATCTCCAGGGAAGCAGGGCTCCATCACGCGCAACGGTTACTTGGGAAGACAAATGCCATCACTCCAAACGTTCCCCCCCTTCCTTCTTCTTCCCCCTTCTTCCCCCAGCTTTATATACTGAGCATGATGCCATATGCTATGGAATATCCCGTTGGTCAGTTGGGGTCAGCTGTCCCAGCTGTGTCCCCTCCCACTTTCTTGTGCACCCGGCAGAGCCTGGGGAGCTGAAAGAGTCCTTGACCAGTGTAAGCGCTACTTAGCAACAGCCAAAACATCTCCACATGATCACCACCATTTCCAGCAAAAATCCAAAACATAGCCCCATACTAGCTACCATGAAGAAATTTAACTCTATCCCAGCTGAAACCAGGACACAAAGAAAGTAAGACAAGTGGCACAATGAGAGAGGAAAATCTAGTAGCAGAAGAGTATTGGTAATTCAGTAGACCAGCATCGTGTCATCTGTATCACTAAAATACACTTCATGTGCAAAAGCCTCAAGATTTGTAGAAGTGCTCTTCTCACTCACATCAGCCAGAGTTGCAACTACACAGCATTTAAAAGCATTTAAAATTTTCCTCCTATTTCATTACTAACTTTAAAAGCCTCTTATACTGTGCTCCTGCTGAGTTCAATAGCTATGTCCCACACCTCCTGCCCTCTTACCAGCATTACAACTACCATATAATTATGTTCTAAATACAGAGATCAATCTAAAAGTTTAAGCAGAGGGCTTTCACTGTGAAAGGCATGCCAACATAAATTCAAATATTGAGAAAAAGACTGCAAATATTTCTGATGAAACAAGTAATTTTCGCTGGTAAATATGGACTGACACTGGAATAATCACACACAAGAAATCTGACTGTAGTTTTTACTACTTCCTATATGCTAGAAAACACAGCCTTCTGGACATCTCTCAAAGCCACCATGAACCCCAACAGTGAAAGGCCAAAAGCTGAAAGCACGATGCAGAAAGCCTGGAAATGTTACACTGTCATATTAACGCAGAGGGAAAACACACTGCTGACGAAAGGGTGTGCACATCACCTTCCAAAGCACTTGTTTAGGCAGACCTGCTTGAAGTCACTGCTAGTTGTTCACAAAGTTGCAGAGCAAAACAGGTCAAGGGAACTGCTCTGAAGGCAAAATAACTCCAGAAGACATTACATGTTTCTCAAGAGAAGGCACGTGTCCCCTCCCTCCCTAGCTTCCTTTTAAGAAGGGTACAGACTTCACTGACTGCACAGCCTCTGACTTTCTGCTTCTCCTTGTACTCCAAAGAATTAATATCAGGCAGAAACTCTACATAGCCTGGGGGTGCTCTAGTTGATGTCGTCATACAAAATATATGGAGTTTAGCAAGCAGATGAAGAAGCCTGCACAGGGAGAGAAAACAGGGCTGTAAAACAGTATAGCAGGTGCAGTTAGACACCTGCAGGGAAGCTGCCTTCAATGAGTTATACGTAGCTGTGCAGTGTAAGTATTAGCATCTACGGAGAACGACGTGAGGACGTGCCATAAGAGCACCCAGGCTCCTGGAACACGGCCAGAAACCTACAAAGCTATTTTTCGTCAGGAGTGCAGCGAGCATACGCAGAGGCATTCACTTAAAAACGTACGCAGAAATGCTCTGAATTATCAAGAAGAGCCAGTTTGTTCACTGCTGCCCACCTGCCTACTGCAGGGTGATGCCACCGCTCTAAAACCTTCTGACGGCCGGCGTCAGGCTCTCCCTTGCACCAGAGCACCAGCCTAACGCCAAAGGGAACGCGGTTCCGAAGCGAGCGGCGCAGGACGGGCCCCGCCCGGCCCCCGCTACCCTTCCTTCGCCCCAGAGCCCGATCCCTTCTAACCGGCCACCAGCGGCCGGGCCGCCAAATCGCCCCGCTGCGTACGGACAGACAGACAGACAGCAGCAACGCGGCCACGGACCGGGCAGGACCCCCGCCCGCCCATGCCTACCTGCGCGGGTCTCGTGCTTGGGCACGCGGTAGTACTTGTTGCCGAACTGGTCGGTGCCCACGAGTTCCTTCTCGGGCCCGAGGAACCGCAGGCGGAGGGCGCGCAGCGCCCGCCACGGACGGCTCATCCCGGCGGGGAGCAGCCGCCTCACGCCGCCAAGGTCGCCGCTGCGGCTGCCGCCACCGCCGCTAGCGAGCCCCTCTACCGCCGCGCTCCGCCCATCGGTGGCGGGCATGCCAGCAAAGCCGCTGGCCATTGGTGGAGACCGGCCTGCCCCGAGCCAATCCCGGCCACCCCTTGCCCCAAGATCGCGGAGCGGCACGGGGCGACTCAGCCGTCTCGCCATGTTGGGGTTCATTTCGGCCCGTCAGGCCGGGCTCGACGATCCAGTGCGGCTGCGCCGGGCTGAGTCCACCCGCAGGTAGCGGGGGCCGGCGGGGAGGTGGGGCCGAGCTGCGCTGCGCGGCGGGGGGTCCGGGGCGGCCGCCTCCGGCCGGCGAGGCTGCAACAGCAGCCCCGGGCTCCGCCCCGCCGGGAGCCCTCGCCCGGCATAAGCGGGGCCGGCCTGAGGCGGGGTGGGCAGGTGTGAGCTGGGAGGGAGTCCCGGGCCTGGCCCAGGCTCCCCGGCAGAGCCTTTCCCGTCGGCCTTCCCGGCGGGCCGGTAAGGGTGCTTTGGCCGGCTGTGTGGGCGCAGGGTGGTGAACTGTGCCTCGATGTGGCTGCCCTGCCTGTCCTAGTGGCTTTACCAGGTGCTTGGGCTTGCATGCGGCTGCGCTCTGCTTTGTGGAGAAACGAGGTTTGTGAGGTGCTTGTGTGCCCGCGTCAGTTTGCCCTCTGTCTTCCCAACACTTGGCCTGTTGGCAGGCTGCAAAAGAATCAGATGTGAGGGTTTTATTAAGTTCCTAACAGATTTTGAGGAAAATAGTGACTGCATAGAGAGGCTTATTAATATTCCTGCTGAAGTTTACAATGGGGTAATATTTGCTCCTTGTCAGAGAATGAGTTTTGCAGCTGTGTTTCAAGGTAAATCCAATAAAGCCAACCTCAGTTCCGTCAATCAGACAACTCCATTAGCAGGAAGGATTTGTGTTGGTGATTCACCCACACAACGATGCAGCTTTTGTAGGTGTATCATTGTAAAAAGAGCCTGTTTAAAATCGAAATTAATTTTGGTGATTCAGGAAGCTCTTTTCTGTGTGCATTTTGACAACACGATCATGCCCTTTCTGTGCCCTCAGCACTTGTGTAACTTGTGTAGCGTCAGTGTTATGAATGGACGCACAGTGGGTGGAATTTATGTTACTTGGACAACTGTCTACTTAATTTTTCCCTTCCTAAACATTTTAATTTCTATTTAAAAAAAAAATCATCTGTATTTTTGGTAGGTTATATTTATAACTACATTTTAAAGTTATATGTTTTAAAATATTTCCTTGGAGAGGTTTGTTGTTTCACTAAAATTCTATTCTGAGCTTGAAAGTTTTAAGCTAGATATCTTGTATTGTCAAAATTCTTATTCTAGGTGTATTCTTGGAAATCCTATACCACATCTTTTAAAAGAGCTTGAATGATTTGCTGCCTTTGAAGCATACCTACAGACATGCTGTTGGGGGTCTGCCTGAGCTTCTGACATCAAGATTTTTGCTGCTGAAGCTGAGTAGTGGCACTCTGCCTCACAGCTTTTTAGTTATCTACTTAGTTACGTTTTTGCTGAGAGTGGTTCTTACAAAACAGTGCTGTAGAAAGCACTGATCATCTTATAAGGCTAATTTTATATCGGGTAGTATGGTTAAAGGAAGCAGAATCTGTCTTTTTTTTTTTAACTATGAAATATTAGCATATTTAAAGATACAGGCTACTACCAATTAGTACAAGATACTAATGGCAGCTCCGAAAAGTTTGTCTTGGAAGCTTCATCATGTGGATAGCATCATTTTTATTTAATATTACAGAAAACATAACACACAAACATTGTTTCATTAAAGGAAATACTGTAATTTGTTAAACTAAATGAATCTGTCCACTAGGTGTCCGTAGTTCCAAGTAGGATGAAGCTTGGAAGGATGGTTCATGACGAAGGTTCAAAGTAACTAGTATTTGTTGCAACTACAACAAATGCTTCTTAATGTTTCTTTTCCTCAGTGTTTTCAAATTACATTCCGGTTTGTGTTTCATATGTTGACACCAAATGCGGTTTTGCTATTTCTTTGAGCCTATTTTATGTATTTATTTCTCTCTTACCTTCCAAACAATACCAAGATAAAATGTTTTGGGTTTTTTTCTGCCAGCTTCACAGGACTTACGTCCAGTCTTGTATCATGTCTGCAAGTCTAGTTTTGCAAAAAATAATGTGGATGGGATAAATGCATTGAAGAAGCACAAAACTATAGTTTTAGCAGTTCAGAGCTACATAGTATAACGTTGTACAATTCTGTTGTTCTTGTTGTTCATATCTCTGTTTTTCTTCTTTGTCTTCTTGTTTTGTTGTTTTAAGGGTTCTAAGTTTGGAATTAAATAAAGATAGACATGTGGAAAGAATACATGGGAGTGGTATCAACACCCTTGATATTGAGCCTGTTGAGGGAAGATAGTAAGTATATACCTGAGTTGGTAAAAATGTATATGAGAACTTTACTGTGTTTTGGTACTATGGATTTATTTTCTTCCTGAACAGTCAATTATATTGAGCATATTGAGATTATGAGTGTTGTAACTTGTCTGCATTATTAACATTTTCAGCATGTTATCCGGTGGGTCAGATGGTGTTATTGTACTTTATGACCTTGAAAACTTGAGCAGAAAACCAAATTACACATGTAAAGCACTTTGTTCTGTGGGAAGGTAGGTACTCAAAAATTCTATTAAAAGTTCATGTGGTATCTCTTGTGTGACTAGGATTAAACTCACAAATTAATGTGTGTTCTTATTTCTAGCATAAAAAGACTGTAGAAAATAATGCAAGAAATCTTTGCAGGCTAGCATGATGCATTATGTTTTTTGGCATGCAAAAATAAAAGCAAAAAACCATGTAGGGATTTATGTGATTTACTAAGTCGCAGGAGTTAATTGGTTTTTCTTTATTTGTCTCACAGTTATATGTACAACAACTCTGATATTCTTTGAGTAGATCTTTGATAGTTCAAAAGTTAAAACGAAGGGTGTTAATTCTACTCATATGGAAACTAGAGAGGCTTGTGTTGCTGTAGACCCCACAAAAAAGTCAGAGTTAGTACTCCTATCTCATGTTTTAGCACTAGAAAAAAGAAAAAAGAAAAAAAATCCAACCCTCTTAGAGGTCACAGTTCCTCACCTGTGAGTTTTCGTATTGTTTCATGTTGAAATTTGTTGACTCTATGCCAGTAATGATGAGGAATTAATTTTGGGTCTGTTGTAGAAATATTCCTTGTATCCCGCAAATGCATATAATGCATGCCTCTCTGAATAATTATGTGTTTAAGCAAAAGTAAAATAATCTTTGCATAACCCTGTTCATCTGACTGGAAAAAAAAATCTAATACAGATTTGCAGTTGTTAGTTTTATTTCCCCTCTCCCTGCTCCCAGCTTTACTAATAGCTATTTTAAGTTCACCAGGTGTTCACCAGGTGCAGAAGTAATTAATATAGAACTTATTAATAACACGTTTGAATTAAGGCAGATGTTTTACAAAAATGGGACATATTCCTCTGAAGAACAGGGTACTACCATACTGCCTGTAATCTGTATGAAGACTCAACACCTTTATTGATTTGTCAGGTTTTCCCTGCAGGCAGAAAAAATTTGTCCATTATGGGTATTAAGCCTTCTAGCCTACAAGGGAAAAAACAGCTTTTGCTATCTAGTAGGTTTGGACTTCATCTGAGGCTTACAATAAGATATACACTGCTGTGTAAAAGATTAGGAGCTACATTTCCCCTTGTTTTTTCCCCAGTCTTCAAATTATTTAAGGTCTAAGAGCTTCATGAATAAGGTTGGCAAAAACAGATTTGTAACAATAAAAGGCCTAAATGGTATCTGGGACCATAAGAAAGAAAAAGGGTAATAGAACGTGCATCAGAACAAATGCTTAGGAACAGAATCTACTGCAAGTAAGCTGCATTGGGTAAGTGTTGATGGCTGGGACTTCTTGAACAAAATTAATTAAAACTGTAATTAGGGACAACTAATGACAACACATCCCCAAATCTCAAAATGGAAGTTAATTCTGAAACAGATACAGCACACTGAAGAAATACATGCTGAGAAGACACAGCATAAAAATGGGCAGATATGTGCGAAAATCATGCCACTATTATCTTCAGTTAGGCCATCAGAAATATTCTATACTTGAAAATTCTCTTTATGAGCATAGTTAGTTGGTGGTTTGTTTCTTGAGCAGGTGTTAATTTGCGTAGATTCAGCTTTTATTTCTTGGCAGTTGAGTAGAGACATAAATCACAGTAGTAGAATATGATTTTGTGTGACAGTGTTCTAAATGATAGCCTTATTATTATTGCTTAAAGTAACATTAGTAGGGTTTTTGCCTCAATTATTTATTCCTGGTATTCATGTAGCTTCCTAGTACGTTTTACATACTTATTATAGCTAATTAGCTACAGATGCAGCTTCAGATATCGGAATATTGTAAATTAATTTATAATTACCAGCAAGAAGCACTTCCCATCTGACTATCTGGCTCCTATCTTTGAAGATAACGTGTTGCAAAAGTTTGACTGTGTTCCAGGTTCACAGGGCACAAGGCAACTCTAGTCTCAAAATTGCTTAAAGAATAAACCCTTGGAAGAGGCTCTCTGCAGCTGTTTCTGAATAGACACTGAACTGGGCCTGCTGAGGGTCCAGTAGTTTAGAACATCAGAGGAGATAATTCCTGATGGTAGGCTGTGATTTACCCAGAGTTTCTCATCTAGAATGTAAAGCAACTATTGCAAAAACCAAGAACTTTCCTCGTTCCACTGGGAATCAGCACACAAAGCTTTATGTGGTTTCAGATGATCCACGCTGTCCTGTGGCAAAAACTGGCATTGGAGAGTTACCAAACAGTACCAACTTCCAGATAATGTATACGTGATGCTTGTGTGCAAGGTAGTCTCCTCTATTCAAAACATGTCTAGGAAGAATGAATGCCAGTGACATTACACAGAATTCATTCTGTATTTTTCTTTGGTAGAAAAGCTTGGGATGTTCTAAGTAACTGGGGAAAATATTGCATATAGAATGAACTGGGAGTAACATACAGCCCTGAGACATGAAGCCAGGTTGAATGGCATGTGGCCACTACTAAGCTTAGCCAGATCAAAGGTGATTCCTGTAGAGCTACTCAAGAGTGTTTTAATTCATTCCTCAGCCCTCTGGATTATGGGAGAATTGATTGTTCTGGTGCAGTGCTGAACACAGTACGGTGTGGGGCACTTGTAATTGTTGTACCAGGATAATTAGTGCCATCAGCTTGGATTTTTCTGCACATTGCATGCAAATGCTTCCGCAGGAGTAAGTTCATGCCAACTCAGGCTTGATCTCCTGGCACTGCAGGTACTGAAGTTTTTTAGCTTGACCCCCCTGTAGAATAACTGCACAAAATCTGTTGATTTTTAGCACCGTGGCAAAGTAATGGGCTGTTCTAGGGTATGCTTCAGAGATAAGCAATGCAGGAGTTGTTAAACTAAGCTCAACAGTTGCTCAGTAGCTCTTGCTTAGTATTGTCAGTGTTGGTTTCTGTGCTTTCTAGCGACCCAAGTAAGCGGGAAGGTATATTAGCTTAGGTGTAGTACCAGATCTATACAGAAAATCTGCATTTCTGTTTACCCAGTGATGCCCCTGAAATAGTTACTGCTTTAGAGGCCAGGACACTTGAGAGAACAATGCAAAGATAAGAGCTGAAGTGACGAAATCCTGCATGCTCTTTACTAGCTGCAGATGGAGCCAGCTGGACAACCTTCGTGTGTGTACTGTGTCTAGATGGGATGGGATTAGTTTTCTTCACAGTAGCTTGAATGGCGCTATGTTTGGGATTTATGAGCAGTCTTGATAATACACTGATGTTTTAGCCATTGCTGAATGGTGCTTGCATAGTGTCAAAGCACACTCGGTTCCTCACTCTGCCCCCTCAGCAAGTAGGCTGGGGGCAGACCAGAGGCTGGGAGTGAACACAGCTGGGACGCCTGACCAGAGTTGACCAAAGGGTTATTGCTATTCCATACAGTGTCATCTGCAGCAATAAAACTGGGAGTAGTTTTCCATTGCTCAGGCTCTGGCTGGGCATCAGTCAGCCTATGGCGAGGGATTGCTTTTGCGTCACTCACTTTTCCTTTTTTTGTGGGTTGTTTTCTTTCTTTTTACTTACTAAAGTGTCTTTATCTCAACTCACATGCTTTCTCACCTTTGCGGTTTGGATTCTCTCCCCTATCCCACTGCGGGGGGATGTGATCAAGCGGCTGTGGTGGTGCTTAGCTGTCTAGGGTTAACCCACAACAGCATGGTACTTCCGAGTCTGGGAGTATGGGTTTGGGCCTTGAAGCTGGATCCATGTGGATCCAGCTGAGCTATGAGTGGTGTAGTAGGTGTGTGAAATGATCTCTGTTGTTCAGAGCCTGGGTGGTTGAATCATATCCTGCAGCTGTCAAGATTGACTCTGGTGTCCTTTCTTCCCACCACTGTTAATGTATTATTAATTGTATTACATTCTGTTACTATGCACAGTTGAGTTGAAAATTTTGTGTTGTTGTTCTTTCTTTTCTGAATGCAAAAGTAATTACCTCTCAGTAAATCAGTCCACTGCTATCTGGTAACTTCAGTATACAGGAATTTCCAATAACTGCATAGCTGTAATTATTAGCTAATAATCATGAATTTTTTGAACTGTATATGTTATTGTATTTTTCAGTGGATCCATTTCTAAGATGGAGGGATTCCACAAGCATAAATGGTTTGTAGTGTTAGTTAGTGTCTCTCACTTTAAAGATCAGATTCCTTAAACATTAGAAGTTAAAAAATTCAAAATATGTTCTTGCCTTTTATGCCTCAGACTGAGTGTCTTAACTTGAGATATGCTACAGATACCATATTTTGAAAAGGTAAATGATCTCTAGTTTCTTGAAATGAGGGGTCTTCGAAGTAATTAACATTGATTGAAAATCAGCTGGCCATATGAGGATAGGCTGGGAGAACTGGGTTTGTTCAGCCTTGAGAAAAGGAGGCTCAGAGGGGATCTCATCCCCATGTACCAGTACTTAAGGGGTAGCTACAAAGAAGAGGGAGGCTCCCTTTTTACACGGAGTCCCATGGAGAGGACAAGGGGGAATGGACACAAGTTGCTTTTGGGAAGATTCCGATTGGACACGAGAGGGAAATTTTTCACAGTGAGGACAGTCAACCATTGGAATAATCTCCCCAGGGAAGTGGTTGACTCGGCCACGTTAAGACACCTTTAAGTTTCGGCTGGACAGGGTGCTGGGCCATCATGTCTAGACTGTGCTCTTCCTAGAAAGGTTGGACTAGATGATCCCTGAGGTCCCTTCCAATCTGTGATTCTGTTTAAACTGTTTTCAGATTGTTTTTGAATATAAAGACAATTACAAGACAATAATCAAGACTCTAAACAACTGGAATCTTTTGCTTGGTTTTAGGAGCCATCCTGATGTACATAGATACAGTGTGGAGACAGTCCAGTGGTATCCTCATGATACTGGCATGTTTACATCCAGCTCATTTGATAAAACTTTGAAAATATGGGATACAAATACTTTACAAGTAAGAGAGAATTTCTACAGCTTGCAGGCTTCTTTGTATATGTGTTACTCATTTTGCATCTGCAGTTCACCCAGAGGTCAACAGGACCAAGCATCCAGGAGGATCAAAACCAGCCAATTTTTAGAACTGTGGGTACAGCAGAGGGTGGCATGGTTCTGGCATTCATGCGTATCTTGGTGTGTACCTTTCTGTTCCTGAAGAACTGAATGTCTAAACTCTATGAGAGCCTGGAACCCTTGGGACAATTTCTTTCTGCTTTTGCTTTGAACAAGAATACAGCTAGTTGAATTTATGCTATGTAAACTTGTCTGCCAAGGACTGGTCTGAAGTTCATTCTTGGGGATTGTTGAATATAATGGTAGTGTACAGCAGGGTTAGTTATTTTTAGTAACCAAGGCCTAAATACTGCTCTTGAGGGACTGGTGGTCTTGGCATTCAGGGACTTTAGGTCCAAAATTCTGCTTTTGTAAGTACTATAGACACCATTTCTAAAAATTGGTGGGGAATGAGAGAAACTATTAAGAAAATGCTAACCAATGTAGCAGGCTTTAATAAAGTAAACAGATTCTGTAAGACTTTAGGTTGCTTTGACTTGTTAATCCTCACATCTAACTGTTGAACTATGCATTCTGGACTGCAGTTTATCCTGTTTGCAGTATGTGTCTATTAGTGGTTTTACACTGATGCTACTTGAATATTGTTTCATGCATGGTGTCAAAAAAATAAGACATCTGTCATCCCAGGGATGAAACAGAAAATAAATTTTGACCTCTTTTTGTGAGGTGTGAAGCTGTGTTTGCAGTTACTAAATCTTCTCATAAATGCAAAGCTCAATTCACTTCCCAGGTAGTTCTGTAAGCATGACTTAAAAGATGCTCAGTGTTCATGTGAAGGTTATTGACTGAGCTGTTCTGCCACCAAATGGTGTATTTGAAAACACAGACAACTTAGTTTCAGGGTGCTGGAGTTTTTTATATACAATATTTTGGAATGAGACAACAAAAGCAATTGTTCCTGAAAGTAATTGTACTGATTAGTAAAGCAAATATTATATTTCATTAATTTTTAACACTTAAAAGGGGGCTAATAATTTTGTATGTTTGTTCTGGGGTTGTTTTCATTTTGGCGGGGTTTTTTTTGAGGAATTTAAGATAGTATGTGATGTTTGTCAATGACAAGGGGCTCCTAAATTTAGTCTTAAGTGCTTATTTCCTGTTGACTTCTATCTCCATATTATAACCTACTTTTTTGCTGTTTTTTCTTGCTAGCTTTTAAAATTTTTGGTAATTTAGAAATTATTTCCATTCATGCTTCCGATTAGCCAGTTTTCCTCATCTTTCTTTTGGGTTCTCTCTGAGCTCTGGCATAGTTGTTCTAATGCTGGAAACAGACTTATTTGCTTTGCGATGTTTGTGTGATCTGGGTTCTAACCAGGAAAGTTATTGCTAGTATGTAAATACTAATATTTGTATTAGTCTTATTTGTAGCTGTTACTTGAAAAATACTTAATGATAAGGATTTACATTCTGATAATATACTTGGCTCTGTGATTAAATTAATCGTTTTACTATCAGCCTGCAGATGTATATCACTTTGAGGGAACAGTCTATAGCCATCACATGTCTCCAGTTGCTACAAAGCATTGTTTAGTAGCAGGTATGTATGTATGTGTGTGTGTGCATTTAAGAAATGCCCTATGTATTTTGGGGTTATAGTAAAATGCGGGTAATATTTGGGGTTTTATTTTTTTTTTATTTTTACATAATTTGAGTCTTTGTAAGACATAAGGTCATTGGTAAAATAAAATATTATCCATTAGTTGGATGATGTCGATGAGAATATCACATTTGTTATTCTGAAATAATGCATCAATCAATTCTCCTTTGAGATAAAAATTCCTAGCTATAATTAGGTTACCTTTCATTACATCAGTTAGCATTTCAACGTTATTACATCCAGACATAGTGAATTGTGTTAACTGGGGTGGCATGTGTTGCTTACATGTATGCAATTTAACTACCTTTAGCAAAAAATAAAAAACTTTAAAGAGGAGATATTTTTAAGTTTCATAAGTGCTGTCCTGTTTACCCCCAGTTTCTGAATTTTGTTTGTTATATGGTAAATTTACTTGGACTAAAACTGTAAATCTGCTAATAGAAAGCATTGCTCTGACTAAATGAACTGTTATGCAGCTAACATTTTTCTTCTATTTCTTTGTCATTGCTAGGATTTTTTGTTGTTGTTGTTCTCTCAAAAGCTTGGGTGTTTTTAGCTGTCTTTGTTTCTCTTGTTACAGTTGGTACCAGAAGCCCCAAAGTACAGCTCTGTGACTTGAAGTCTGGATCCTGTTCTCACATTCTGCAGGGTACTTTTTAGTCTGAAACATAAACGTTAAACAATAACTACTTTGAGTAAAACAAGTCCTGTAAAGAAACACTGTGTACAATGTGTTCTTTGTAAGTAACATGACTTATTTATTGCCAGTTGTGAAAGTTACACTGTGGCAAAGGTTCTTCTGGGTGTTACTGCTAATGAAGTGGAGAATACAAATATTAATTAATACTTATTACAGATGTTTGGGTATTTTCATTATATAGTCATTAGTGATTACTGTTTATTACATGGTTAACTGTGGGCACTGGTTTTGTGTTCATGGGAAGAAAAAACCCACCAAAACAACAACAAACAAACAAAAACCTTCACTATTTTTCACAAACTATCCTGTGGAGGTGCTTACTTGGATTTGTTTAGAAGTTTCTGTGTAACAGGCAAGATACTACTTGCTATAGCAGGGTGGTATCTAATCCTTTGTATTTACCTAATCCAGTAAATGTAGGGATTTGTTGTTGCATAATCCATTATTTTTTGCACTTAATGAGCATTTGCCTTTAATGTCTCTGTTCTAATGTTTACTTTTTGGAGTATGGGTATATATGCACATGCTCAAGTGAAGGCAATTACAAAGTAAACCTTCATGCTTTAAACCACCAGGGCAAGACCCAGATCTGATATAGAAACTCTACAAAACTGCAAATGCAGTACTGTTTCTTCAGTGCCCAGCTCAAGTCTAAAAGCAGCCTAGGTGCTTTCATGTGATGCAGAGTTTAAGCCAATAAGACCTTGTGAACTGAATCAGCCACATTGGGTGTCTCAATGTTCTGGTTCTAGAAGTGAGAGCACCACAGAGTGCAGACACAAAAATAATTCTGTAGACAATCAGTGTGGTTTCAGCAGGGCTTCTTAATTTTGACACAAGAGTTAGTGCTTTCCAGGCTCAAGCTGGTTGTGTCTTTGTTCACAGCCTGGTGAAGTGCAATATCTGAGGAACAAGTGGAAGCAGATTATGTCCTCCACTAAACATAATCTTATCACCAAAGCATTCAGTAGTGTCTTGAAAATAAGTATGAGTATTTTTCACAAAGGGTAACTCTAGCAGCTGAAATGAAGATGAATGGTTGGCTGTAGACTACTTAATGGATCAAAATAAATGTACATACCCTGAGCCTTCCAAGTGTATCCTGTAGTACCTGTATTATGGAGATTTTTTTTCATTATCCTGGGCATGACAGCCCTGTGATTACTTCAGGTAATGGAAAACCATCTGCTAGAAGATTTAGCAGAAACAAAGTAGTTCACATAGCTCTAAATTGCAGTAGCAAAAATGTATTTGTATAACTTGGTTTATTTTTTCCGCCATGTGTTTCTATTATTATATGAAATGTGATTGCAGTCTTTTAATTTAGAAGACCTTACACTTCCTATAGTCTGTATTTGTCTAACATTTTTAAAATTTTCCAAGTTTTAAAGTGCATGTGTGTGCGTGTGTGTATATATATATGTATATATTACTTGACACTAAGCTGCACTGGGTATGACACTGCTAAGAAGACAGTTGTCTTAATATTGTACTATTTCAGGCCTAATTAGGGAAAAAAAATCCCAAATTCAGGACAGGAGTATTTCAGGATAAGCTGAAAAAAGTTTTAATCTTAAGTACATATGGTAAATGTGTTTTATTAAACATTTTGAAAGAATTTGAAGAAAAATAATTTAAAAGTTCCTTCTGCATGTGAGAAGACCAGTGCTAACACAAAATTTAATAGCAGTATTTGAAGTAAACTCAGTAGCTGTCACTGTGCTGTAATGTGTTTTGCATAGGTAAAACCATCTTTGTTAACAAAAGTTACATTAATATTTCATGTATCGCTTCCAGCTCACTGCAGTCCCACTCCAGCAAGAGGAAGAAAGAGAAATAACCTCTAGCCCAAAATAATATATTTTCACAAAATTCAAATTAATGTTACAATTTAGGTTATTGTTCTCTATTGGTGGATCCAACAGAACTGAGTATTGCTTTTACTTTTAGTTATTTACATTAAATGGTGTGTATAAATATTTTCCTAGAAAATCATATAAGCTTTTTCATCTTAATTTTTAGGTCACAGGCAAGAAGTACTGGCAGTGTCTTGGTCTCCACGTCATGAATATGTTTTGGCAACAGCAAGGTAAGGATGTTGCTGGACTGTTATAAGCACTAAAAATGTCTGATGGTAAAATGTAATACATTCATTATGTATGTTTTAGAGTTAATCTTCATCATTTACTTTAACCGCTTCAGTTTTATAGATCTTTGTTAGAAAAACTAAGCCTGAAAAGCTATCCAAGTGATGTTTATTTTATAGGAAGATTGTACGGAATTTTGAAATAGTAATTCCATGGAAAGGTACAGGAAACTGATAAATCATTATAGAGATACTTACTGTTTACTAGTGTGCGCAGTGCTAATCTGTTTCATAACAAAGTAAAACATGTTTAAAACATGTTTAGCTCAAAGTATTATCCTGGTTAATCATGCTGAATTATATCAAGGAGTGTAATGCAGGTAGCTTAGCTGACAGGCCATAACTTTCCAAGCTGCAGTGATTTGGTGAGTATGGATTGTATGTTGATATTCCTGAGTCTTTTTTTTTTTTTTCCTCCAGCCATTTTCAGTCTAAAAGATCCTCATGGCTTTGCTATAACTTCTGCTTATGTTAGCTTTTGATTATAATGTGACGTTTTGCTTCTCAGTTTCATAGCTGGCATGTGTTTTCTTTTGAATTGCAAAGGGGAATGGCCATTTTGTAAGTTGAGATATAAATTTGAATTAGTTGATATCAGAATTGCATGCCCTTGACTTCTAATGCCAAACTTCTGAAAGGCTCAACAGAGTTGGGAAGTTTTCTAACAGTGTGATCTGTTTGTTTGTTTTAGCAAACAAAAATGTGTTTTCTTGTTTTTTCCGTCACAGAAATAGTAACAAATTTTGTTTATTAATATTGACTTATTGATGTTTCCTGAAACATTTTGCTCCAAAGTCATATAACTATAAACTGCATCTACCTATGTTGTGATGCTGCTTTATTATAACCGGATGTTAAACATGTTTCTTATGGCTCCATTTCTTAATTCAGTGCTATAGATGGACTACTAGTTCCTAAAAACATAAATCAGTTTTGTCATCTGTTAAGAAAAATATGGGCAAGAACTGGCAACACTGAGATATGAAAAGGTAGTGAGGAGAAACGGACTGGTACTGCTAAAGAGAGAATCTGGACTAATCTTGCGTATCAAGAGATGTGATTGTTTTCCAAGACAATTTGATGTTTGCTTGTGATCACTTCAGGGAAGGGAAGGGAAAATAAATTTTGGGGTTTTATGTGGCTCGCATGTAAATGTGTTATTTCAGATTTCCCTATATGATGCTTGGCTCTTCCATCGCTTTGGAAAGAGGCTGAAATGGTCAGAGAAGAGACATGTTTTCTGGGTGTCTCACTTCAGTTTCAGGCACTAGAGAACATTATATGCTCTTTCTTCCTCATTAGAACTGGCCAGAAAAGATTAGCCAATAGAAACTGCACCATCAAAAATGGACAACTGTAGCCTTTATAAGGAAGCTCTTTCTATGCCTTTGCTAAGAATATTTCAGTGAACTACCTGCAGTTTGTATCTCATTTTACAGTCAGCTCAAACCTCAGCGATACCTCTACTTACAGTCTTAGAATATTTGTTTGCAGCAAAGTAATATGTTGTCAGCATGCTCAGCTGGAATACCACGTGAAGGTTAAGAGAATCTATCTGTTGTGGAGGGGAGCACAAAAGAACAAATTAGCCATTAGATCTGTCAGATGCAGAACAGATAAGGAATAACAGTTGGTTTTGCTTTGGCCAGTTGGTATATGTATACCATATATCTTCCTGATACTAATGCACTGATCTAACTTGAAAACACACAGGAAGAAGCATGTAGCACTTCAGTTAGATGATGTGGTTTATGTTTTTTTGGTTTTGGGTTGTTTTTCTTTTTTCTTCCAAGAGGACAGATAAGTTTCTGGGAACTGTCCAAATATTTTCAGTAAATACATCTACCCTGGTGATTTAGTGCATGGGAAGCGTTTTTAATATGAATTTGCCCCCTCTCTATACCCGGGAGTCTTGTGGTAAACACAGAAGTATAGTGCTGAAACGCTCAAATCAAGCTGTACATCAAGGTGCCATACAAAGTGCAGGGCCCGCAATGTTGCTGCCTGAGCATGTACCTAGCGCCAACGTTTATCATAGCTTTTGTTGCTTGTAAAGACAGAGTGAGCAAAGCATGAGTATGCAGCCTGGGAACCAGAACGAGTCACAGCAGCCTGTACATTGGCCTTTTCCTCCTTGTGCCACCCTGGTAATGGAGACAAAGCCAGTGAGTTACTACAGAAGCAACCTCTCAATATTTCTCTGCCATAGCACTGTATGACAACAGAGCATGTAGACCTATCCAGCCTACGTGTATGTAGCCAACTTGTGTACCAGTCATACTGTAGACCTGTAATACAAGAGCCTGAGTTCCCAGACAATTCTGGAGTCTGTAGGTACAGTTGAATCAACAGAAGAATTAGCAAGTTTATTCCTCACCCTTGTATGTTTGCAAGTGTGTTACGTCGTAGACAGAAGCAAGTGTATTGTATTGTAGACAAAAATTCACTCTTAACTTAGGTGCCTGTACTGTTTCATCTATAATTATTAATTTATGTAAATGACTGTCTGAAGTCTGTCTTAAAAATCTTTTAATGAAATTCTGTTAGCTTGAATGTGACTGCATAAGTAGTTCAGAGTAGTTGCTGGACCCAGGTGAGTAGCGGGTAGGTTGGCTAAAGACAGGTGAACCCGAGTGCGTGCAATTTCCCTAATGTATGCAAATCTGTTTTTCTTAGTGCTGACAGTAGAGTAAAATTATGGGATGTGAGGAGATCATCTGGATGTCTGACTACGCTTGATCAGCACAATGGAGAAAAGTCCAAAGCATCTTCTGAGTCAGGTAAAACAGAATATAGCTAGTGGTAATCCATATGTAACTAGAAACATTCTTATATTTCATAAATGCATTGAATAATAAGACCAGCGAGGACAGTAGTGATAATCCTGTTGTTACCCACTGTGTAACACAGGCCGCTGAATTTTATTCAGTTATTTCTATTAGAGACAGTGTGGTTAGGGGTCTTGTTTAGCAACATCTCCTTGGCAACAGTATTGTATCTGTTCTAAATGTTTTTCCCTCTAAAATGGGAAATTTTGCAATCTGTTTTATGGAAACAAGAATTCATTCCTGCTGTAGATAAGGTTTCATATGAACAGCAATCACTTCATATTCCATAAGCTGTTCCAGTAGTTAATTAACATCCTTTAAAAACAAAGACATCACCAACAAAATCCACAAAAGCACATTTCTTTCCTGTTTAAATTAGTCTTGCTTCCAATGCAAGCCTCTAGAATACTTTGTCATATGTGGTGCCACAAAATCAATAATATTCCTTTTATACTGCATAAAGTATACAACAGAGTATAAATTTATTATTATATTTAATTTTTTTAGAAAGCTAAATTACACTTTTATTTCAGTACAGTTAATGCATTAATAGTGCCTTGTATCAGTTATTAGCTACAACATTAACATTTTTATTTATCATGAGGTCACATTACTGTACCAAAAAAAAAACCAACAGCAAAACAAAAACCAACCACCTAAATTAAAGCGAAGCACCTGAACTTTAAATTTTCGTTCATGAATTTTGGTTAATTCCAGACAAAAGATGTTTACTTTTGGCAGGCCAAAAGAGTACCTGAACAGTCACTGCTCTGAGGTCAAACTACACAGTATTTGGAATTGAATCACAAGGTACAAACTGTGTAACATGGCTCTGAACAAAGGGATTTGCAAAGCAAAATCATAGTGATTAAAGCTACATCCAGTTCACTTGTTATGTGCAACTTCAGTTGCATGTGGAAATATAGGTGCAAATCTCTGAAGTCAAACCAATTTTCCAAAATGTACAGTTAGAGGATATGAAGTAGCAGTAAGTATCTGTTTTAATAACCATGCTCTCTGCTATGTAAACTGTTGTGTGGTAATATAGATGTTAGGTTTTGACAATTTTAAATTTCATTGAAATTCAAGAAATTTATGAGATGAAAATGCTCTAAAGAAATCTAAGACTTCTGAAAAAACAGAAATTTGGACAAGTTTTGTTTTATGAAAAACAAAATTTTACATAACTCCCAAGATAATTATGCCATTTTATCGATTCCTTTGAACGATATGTTGTCTTGTTCAGACACAGCTTTCTTTTCAACTTTATTTCTCTGACAGGTTCAAGATGATTTTTTGATAATCTAATAGCAATCAGATAGATCAGGGTATTAAATATATTGAAATATAGCTGAACTAAACCAAATGCAGCTAACAAATTTTTTTATAAAAATCTTTGAAAAACAGATAACACTTCTTACCTAAGAGGTATGTCTAAATTTTGTACTGCAGTATAATGCAGAGATACCTTATAAATTTTTCCAGTGAGTTATTTTATGGACACTATAGCTTTATAAACAATATAGAATATTCAGTTGGAAGGGACCTACAGCTATCATCTAGTCCAACTGCCTGACTAATTCAGGGCTGACCACAACTTAAAGCACGTTGTTAAGGGCATTATCCAAATGCCTCTTAAACACGACAGGCTTGGGGCATCGACCACCTCTCCAGGAAGCCTGTCCCAGTGTTTGACCACCCGCTCTGTAAAAAAAACGCTTCCTAAGGTCCAGTCTAAACCTCCCCCGGAGCAGCTTTGAACCATTCCCATGTGTCCTGTCACTGGATCCCAGGGAGAAGAGCTCAGCACCTCCCTCTCCTCTTCCCCTCCTCAGGAAGCCCTAGAGAGCAATGAGGTCGCCCCTCAGCCTCCTTCTCCCCAAACTAGACAAGCCCAGAGTCCTCAGCTGCAGCTCATAAAACATGCGTCCAGCCCTTTCACCAGCTTTGCTGCCTCCCCTGGACACATTTGAGTACCTTAACATCCTTCTGAACTTGTGGGGCCCAGAACTGCACTCAGTGCTCAAGGTGAGGCCGCACCAACACTGAACAGAGCGGGATAATCACCTCTTTTGCCCGCCTGGCTCTGCTGTGTTTGATGCACCCCAGGATGCGGTTTGGCCTCCTGGCTGCCAGGGCACGCTGCTGGCTCCTATTGAGCCTGCTGTCGACCAGCCCCCCCAGCTCCCTTTCTGCAGGGCTGCTCTCCAGCCACTCCTCGCCCAGTTCATACTTGTGCCCACTGTTACTCCATTCTAGGTACAGAATCTGACTTTTTTTCTGTTAAATGTCATCCCTAATGGATGATCATAGCCCAGCCAGATGCTTTTATAAACGAAGGGTTAAATTATTAATTTACTGATATGTTACCATTTAAACAACGTTCTCACTACTATACATTGAAATAAAAATGTGTATACAAAATAGCAATTCTTCTGTAGAAATCTGAACCAGCTTTTTTCCTGACAGCAAGCACTGCTCACAATGGGAGAGTTAATGGTTTATGCTATACGAATGATGGACTACATCTTTTGACCATTGGTACAGATGATCGGATGCGACTCTGGAATAGCTCCACTGGAGAAAACACGTTAGTAAGTTTTCAAGAATCTTCAGTTATGTTTTTACATAGCTTTTTTTCCAGATTTCTTATTTCTACTTATTATAAAGAAGAGTATGAAGAAGCCTGGATCTACTTAAATATTGAACGTGCTAACTTTAGGTTCATTAATTTGTAGGCATAGCTGAAAACACTTCAGACAGTAATGAAAACCTCAATATGCAGTGACTGTTGGTAGAAATTTTTTTTTAATATAACTTATTGGTTGTCATCATGCTATCCACAGGGCAGGTGTCTATACCTGAGAGTTTCACTGTTTGACTGCTTGGCTTTCTTGCAACTTTCTTTGTGTTTCTGTGGATCCTCTCTGGTGGAGTTATATAGCAGTGTTAAAATATCTATCCTTCTACATTTGTATACAGCTGAACGGGGAGGGATGGGAATGGATGTTAAATCTCTGCTGCCGCTCCAGTCCTTTCTATGGCTTGTTTTTTGCTGAAGGTTCCTGGTTTAATTTTCTGTTCAGTAAAGAAAATTTCCCATGTTTATTTTGAAAGAAAGACATGCTAGGTAACTCAGTTTCCATGGGATTTTAGCCAGTTTTGATCATGGTCTGTCCTTGCTATCAGAAAAGGAAGAAATTTTACTCTACCTTAGAAATCTTTTACTTCTGCTACTTAGTTTCAGAACACAGCAAAAAGAATTCCTTACAGACATTTAAATGAAAGGACTGTTCTATCTCCACACTACCCAGCTTGTTCTCATCACTTCATATGCAGACATCTTTGTCTTCAAATCACCATCACCAAAGTAGATAATACAGTTGTTCACTCTCCAATCACCAGCTGGATCACTGTTTTTTGTTTTTCTGTCCCTGTTAGTTCCTTGACTTGTTTCATAGGCTATTTTACAATTTTGTTATTTGATGTGGAATAGCTTGATCTTGCCTTGCTTTTTCAAGTGCAGAATTATATTGTCCAGAGTACTGTATTTTCACACACTACCCAGAGGTATTGCTTAAAATATTTGTCTGCTGGTGGCTTGAAATTAAATTCATGTACTGGTAATAAAAGTTCACACCATAGTCCTTTATTCCCCCTACTAGCCAGTCCTTTCAATCTCCATAATTTTTTTCTATACCTTTCAAAAGGTGTAGAAATTAAGCCATGCATATGTTTTTTGTTTTGTTTTTTTTTTTTTTAGTAGTAAGCCAAATTTGGGGCCAAATTTGGATTGTTTCCGTTAGTAAGAGAAATTAATGTTGGAGTCATACACATCTTCCATCCATCCTTTATCACAAAAAGGAACAGAAGGTTCTGATTCACTGAGTATAGGAAGAATCAAAGAGAAGGAAGCAGGTTTTCTGTTTGTCTGTGTGTTCAAAGGACAAAAACAGCATTTAGGATCTTCAGTTCTTGTTTTGGCAGTTCTTGTTTCTGTTGCTCCTCTGTCAGTCAGGAACATTTACACTGAGTATATCCGTATAACTTCCTTTTCCCAGCCTCGATCTCCCTTTCATTTTATATGCCTTTGTTATGAGCAGTGTTGTGGCTTGGGGACTGTTGCTGTTTCATGTCACATGCTGTGTAAAGGAGTTTAATTGCTTTTTACCAGCAGAGTAATATGCCTCTGAAAATGACTTGCATTAACAAGATTTAACACAGTCAATATTTACAAACGTTGTATTTACAAAATGAGCAGTATTATCCACAAAGGACATGACATAAGCTCTGCCTCTCATGAAAATATCCTCTCAAAATGAAAAAATATCAACCTACTTGTATGCTAATCAAACTCTCTTTGTATGCGTTTTTATGATGATTCAGAGGTATTTTCTCAGGACTCCTTTTTATACTTTTCTTACATAAGTGCTCTTTGCTATGAAAGACCATACTTTAAAAATAGAGCAACAAGTAGTCATCTTTCTTGCCTGGCTCATGCTGACTGATGCATATATTTGCCTCAAACTTTGGACCAGGCAACTGATGTAGTATGGATCAAGAGCCTGAGAAGGCAAGACATTCGTATTAGAATATTTACCTGTTACACTTTACAAATCTGTTAGCCTGTAGTCAGAAGATTTCACACCTAGGATTTTTTTCCTTTAAAGGCCATGAGGTTTAGGTATGGAGCTTTAAAATTAACACAGAGAGCTTTGCTAGCATTGTATGCATAAGTGAATATCTGTTTTTCAGCAGAAATTAAAAGCATAAGCTGTAGGACAATACTACTTGAAAACAGAATATTTTATATATAATGCTATGTATTACTAATAAATTTAAATCTAAAATACTTTTATTTTTATTTGAAAAATGCTTCTTTTAAGTCATAAAACAATGTGTGAATTTCAGATGTTCACAGTGGACATCTCCCTCTTCATGAAAAAAAAATGTGTATGTATTAGTTGTCAAAATTCTAATGCTTTGTTTTAATTAAGTTTATTTAGAGTTAAGCTCCACTGTTCTCATTAATACGTTTCTATATTTTCTCATGAATACACTTTTGATGTCTGATAGGACCTAATTAATATCCAACTGGAATATTTCCTAGCATGTTGGGGAAACTTTCCACTTTCAACCTTTGGAGAGATTTTTATGTGTATAGGACTTGTCAAGAGCTTGGATTGTACAGATGTTAATATACTATATTTCTTATACTACTTTTATCTGTTGGACTTCCCACACACCACACAAGCCAGGTCTTAGAAATGTAGTATTTGCTCCTATCCCAGCTACCCTCATAGGAAACAGTATGGAATTTCTCAGTCATGATTTAGCTTTCATAGAAGATAGGCTTTTTCTTATCACTCTTAACTAGTCCATAATAATTTAGCAAGTTATTCTTTATTTGCTTCTCCTTCATGAGTATCTTCCTTCTAATCCCTTTACTTCACCCATATGCCGTCTTACTGATTGCCCTGCAGTTGTTTTGATACTGCCTGTTCATCTCCTACTGTTTCTTGGTAACTCATGAGAGAGAGATAAATAGTCTTTCCATACGCTGCAGATGCGTTTCCTCTGTTCCTTCTTCCCCAAGCAAGGGATGACTTGCTGAGAAAACCTGCGGCTGGTTCTTGCATTGTCTAGACTGATGTTTCTGTTCTTTGCCATCCTACTCGCATATATGCTTCAGAAATGTAGTTTTCTGCAGCATCAGTCAACTCTGATATACAAAGGGCACTTACAGGGGAGAAGGTAGTATAGATCAATTTTTATTCAGTCAGTGCACTAAAGTCTTGCAGTATTGGGACCAGTACTGTTTAATATCATCAATGATATAGTGGGATCAAGTGCACCCTCAGCAGGTTTGCAGACAACACCAAGCTGAGTGGTGTGGTTGACATGCCTGGGGGATGGGATGCCATTCAGAGGAACCTGGAGAAGCTTGAGAAGTGGGCCCACAGGAACCTCAGGACGTTCAACCAGGACAAGTGCAAGGTCCTGCACCTTGGTTGGGGCAACCCACAGTATCAATACAGGCTGGGGGATGAAGGGATTGAGAGCAGCCGTGTGGAGGACTTGGAGTGCTGGTGCATGAAAAGCTCGACATAAGCCGTCAATGAGCACTTGCAGCCCAGAAAATCGATTGTATTCTGGGCTGCATCAGAAGAAGCATGGCCAGCAGGTCAAGGGAGGTAGTTCTGCCCTTCTACTCCGTGCTGGTGAGACCCCACCTGCAGTGCTGCGTCCAGCTCTGGAGTCTGCAGCAGACAGGTGTGGACCTGTTGGAAGGGTCTAGAGGAGGGCCACAAAAATGATCAAAGGGATGGAACGCCTCTCCTATGAGGACAGGCTGAGAGAGTTGGGGTTGTTCAGCCTGGAGAAGAGAAAGCTCCAGGGAGACTTTATTGTGGCCTTTTAGTACTTAAAGTGGAGTTACAAGAAGGGTGGGCACAAACTGGTCTTTAGCAGGGCTTGTGGCAATAGGATAAGGGGTAATTGTTTTAAATTAAAAAAGGGTAGATTCAGACAAGATATAAGCAAGACATTTTTTATGATGAGGATGGTAAAACACTGGCACAGGTTGCCCAGAACAGTGGTAGATGCCCCATACCTGGAAACATTCAAGGTCAGGTTGGACAGGCCTCTGAGCAACCTGATCTAGTTGAAGATGTCCTGGCTTATTGCAGGGGGTTGGACTAGATGACCTCTAAAGGTCCCTTCCAACCCAAACTAGTCTATGGTTCTGTGATGTATAACTGTTGTAGATGTGGAGTTCTTGTAACAGTTTCAATATCTGAGAGAAAATTACTATGTTGGATCATCTAGGAAAAAGTTTAAGGCAGTAATTGCTGAACCAATTCTAATTTCAGTGATAGTTAAGGTGCTTAGTATAGATCTGGCATGCAGTAGCCTATGCAAATTCTATTTCTAAGTGTGGAACTTCTGATTTTTAGGCATATCTTTCTTTCCCTTTCTTAGAGTTGATATTGAGAGTGAACTTTGATGAACAGAAAAACTATTCTCTTGTTAGACATCTGTTATTGGAAATCTCAAGAGTTGTATTAACATTGGGAGACTTAAAATTAATTTTATTAGGTATTAAAGATTAAATTAAATTGACCTTTTCAGGTAAAGTTATTTCCCATAAATTTAGTTAATAGCTAACTGTTTAATCCTTTGTTTTACAGGTGAATTATGGGAAAGTCTGTAATGAAAGTAGAAAAGGACTGAAATTCACCATCTCTTGTGGCTGTAATACAGAGTTTGCCTTTGTACCATATGGTAGTACCATTGCTGTTTATACAATTTTCACAGGAGAACTGATAACTATGCTTAGAGGGCATTATAGTACTGTTGACTGCTGTGTTTTTCAACCCAATTTTCAGGTAAGTAAAATACAAACGTTATTCCAGACAACCTGGAATATTTATGCAGATTGTCAAACCATGTGCACAGAAAGCATTAACTTTTCAGGAATGTGCTTTAATCAAAGATCTTGACATAACAGGGAGTTCTGTGGCCTGTGTGTCAAGCAAGAAAAGTTTGGTCAAGCTTTTGGGATGGCCCTTTCTGTATTGGGTTCCTTCCACTGTTAATTTCATCTCATAGGTAATTTTTCAATATGCCTGGATATATTGTCATTAATAAATTGTCTGCATTAAGGCTTTTGCCTGTTTTCTTTAAGAATGGAGGCATTTGTCTTTTTCTGAGATACCTAAGGCTAATCACAGTAAGAAAGAATGTGAAGTGCATTTAGGTGAAGTGCATTAGTATTGCTATCAGTACTGAGAAACCCTTCAAGTACTTTGCCAAGGTGATCTTGCTCAAATGCCTGTAGTTATACCAATCACTGGATCTATTAACAGTTTGGATGAAGTGTTGAGAATGTGATGAGCTTCTTAAATTAATCTGAGAACATTTCACCTAAGAAATACCATAGCATTACAGGGACTCATGGTGCCGAGAGCCTTTTTTTTCTTTTCCTCTGCCTTTTTTTTTCTTTTCCGTTTCTCTCGTAATAAAAGACGAAAGGATAACAGAGCTTAATTTGTTATGAGATACTTTACCACACATTGTTCTTGTGGTTTGTGGTGTGGCAAGGGCAGAATGAATGTTAGTATGGATTTTAAGGCTGTTATGTAGTTGCCCTCAGGCTCTGAGGATTATACATCATGTTCCAGCTCCTCCTCTCTCATCTTTTGTTTCTGAAGTATCAGGCACAAATATTTGAGGCAGAAAGGGCATATGGCTATCTTTTCATGACCTCATACAGTATATCATAGAAGTGAAACTGGTAGCTCTTTCTTTGAGTCTAGTAACTTTGACTGAAACAGTATTTCCCTACCCCTGAGATGGACTTCACTGAAAGTTTTGGCCACATTACAGAGGAGGCAATAATGCCCAAGATAATCAGCCTTGCTAGAGCCGGAAAGCCATTCTGGCATGATTAAGGCAGTGAGATATGAGATCCACTGAAAGGTGGAATATTCACATTATAGCTAAGGCATATCTTCGTGGACTATTCTTGACTAGCTTAAAAAGCCCTTTGTGTTTAAGAATAGTTTCCCTATAAAACTGCTAGTATGTTTATATTAAGTCATCTTTGGTGTTCTTCTTCAGAAGCTGAAGATGTGAGGCTCATTAAATATCCCTGTAAATCATGTGTTTCAGCCCTGGAAATGCGTATCTCTTCATAGTGCCCCTATCTTGGCTCTTACAATCCTTAGAAAAGGATCACTCTTGTGTGAGCATGCACACAAGAACTGCATCAGCCACTATAGCTGTGGGTTTATGTTGGCAACAACTTCATTTGTTTATTCATTGTGATTCCTGATTCTCTTTCAGAATCACCCTTTTCCAGAGTTCAATTCTGTATTCTAGAAGTGTGACTGGATTTTCTTTTTCTTTAAATGCTCTGCATTTAGTTGTGTTAAATTGTTGCTCTGACGGAATAACGTTACTATAGTCAGTGTGTCAACACCAAAGGTGTAGTCGTAGTGTTATTTTGGCTGTGTTTACACCTATACTTCCAAATAGCTCATTCTGTCTTGAGACAATAACATACGTTCATCAGGCTTCATATAATTCCAATGGAAATTATGATTTCCTAGTTAAAATTTTTCTGAGAATGCAATTGTTTGTAAAATTTATTGTTTCCTCGTTTATTTCACTCTTGCAAGCAATATTAAATCAGTGTGTTACAAAGTTATTCATAGCTGTGTATTTCTATTTTCAGTTACTAGTTTTAAATAAAATCAGTTTTGCTTGACAAAACCTGTTTTGTTTCAAACTGCATTGACTGATGTTTAAATTCCTATATCTTAACTCTACAGTAACTGAATCGTTTTATCACCTTTTCCATTGTCTTGTTTAGTATTAAAGAAATTTCAGTTAGTTCATTTGTATCTGTATCATTCCACTTTTTTCTTTCCTTATTTTTTTTCCTAATGGCATATTAGCTCTCTTTCAGCTTTGTAGTATTTCAATACATATTAAAACATATAATTAACTTGAGCAAGCCAGAATTTTTCTTGGACAACTCTTCTAAGCCTCTGCTAGAAGTTATGCATCTACTGGTGAAATGTGTAGCAAATGGCTTTCTAACATTTTTCTTACTTATTAGCACATTTGAAATTAGTACACTATCTTCATATGAAACAAGGTCTACATCTTTTCTGTTTATGTTCTAACATTTCTATCTAGTAGTGAGTCTCTGCCACTGTTAAGAGTTTTGTTTATATTAATAGTCTTAACTTCTTCTGCTGTCTTTAACCTTGCTGAGTGATTTTTGTCCTACCTACCCCCAGATTTGGTCCTTAGGTTTTCTTACTATTTTTTTATAATGTTCAAAACTCGTGATTGATGTTGGTTGGTGCCAGTCCCTCATGTTCTTTCTGTTCATTAACTGTATTTGAATCACTGTCTTTGTTTCACCTCATTACTGGAATAGGCTCGAAAGGAACTCCAGATTTGCACCAATTATGTATTTGGGGTGAGAACTGTCTTCTGTTTGCTCAGAACCTTATTATCAAATATACCAAGATATAGATACCCAAGCAACTAGCTATTTGCAATCCAATGATATTGGTCTTTATCTGTTCTTATGAGGTCCAAATTAATTAGCAGGTTTGTGTGGAATACCTTTTGTGTTTGAGATATTGTATGGCACTGTTTCCACAGAGTGGTGTGAGATTTAGTTAATGTGTGTGTATATATGCCTTTTGAGATCCTGGGAATGGAGCCATAAAATCCACTGTATTATTGTTGGCCTAAATTGTTCTTACATAAATATCTCTGTAAAGTTAATAGGATGTTAGTCTGCTTGAGTAATAAGAACTGCAGAATTTGACCCTTTAATAAGAGCCATTAATTTAATAGGAGGTTGGTAATTTCAAGGGTGGTGTGGAAGAGGAAGTCTTCATTGTGCAATCTCTTAGATGATGTTTACTATTGGGTCTAATATGCTAGATACCATTGTGCCATGTTAGCTACTTAAAATAATTTAAGTAAACAAACAAGACCGATGTTTCCCTTTCAAAAAAGAAATGGAGTAAAGCACCATGCACGAATAACGTGTAAAATATTAGGTATGCATGAGGAAACAATTTTGCTTTAAAGTATAGCTACTTCTACTGTTCAAGATATGCCAGTGACATCTGCAAAGGTATTTGGCAAATCCAGTGGTAGGCTAATAAGTAAAGATAATGGAAAGTTAAATTAAGTTTTATTTCTCAATCTTTCCTCAGAGTCTTAAAGCATTATATTTCCATATGTTGTACCGTAAACATGCATGGAGCATGTTTGGAGTACAATACATGTGTATGTCCTGTACTGTACCATAAACATGCATGGAGCTCCCTGGCTCTTCTTTTGGCTGACTTAAGGTATGAGTCACCATTTCAGGTTGTAGTAATTAATTGTAAGTATTACCCAATGCAGTGGATATTAACTGAAGATCTTGCAATGCCAGGATCAGAAAGTGAGACAAGTGGTAATAAAGATTAAATAGAAGTATGCTGATGTCACTGTGAGATTGCTCATGATGAGATTTATGGCGTGGGAAGGTTTTAAAGTTCTAGTGATATTCTGTATCCTGACAAAGACAGGAGGCATGAGTAGAGTACTGCTGACAGGATAAAGTGGGATTTGACCTGTACCTTGGTGTAACTTTGACCTGTCCTCTTTTAAGCAAGACAAGTAAGATGTTTCTCTCTCATAAAATTATAGAATCTAATCTTGTGTTTCATGCATGAATAACTTAATGCATGGGACCAGTTTTACAAAAGTTGAGTATGTCAGCTCTCTTGAATAAGATTACCCACATAAATGGGTGTTTATAGGAATTAGGCATTAAGTTCCTGTACTGTCAGCGTAATTCATACAGTTCTGGAATTAAATGTGCCTAATATAGGAGGCTTTCTGTGAAGACAGAACTGTACTAATTTATTGAACTTATGTTGAATCAATGTATTAATAATGTGCACTTATACAGAGTTGCTAGTGTGTTAAAGCCAACCTGCTTAAAGCAAGGGTTTTATACTGTCAGCCTGAATACAGAAAAAATACTTCATATGTTTCACTTGGGTAGTTTAAACGCACAGCAATACTCAAGTGTTGTCAGATACCGTATGTAATATGCTGGAGTATGATTCAAGATGGAAGGCATACGAGAATACCATCATGTGTGTCAATTTAAGTAGCACTTTGGAAAATAGAAGCATTATTAGTGCAAAATATACTGCAAAAATGGTGTAGTATTTCTCATTAGCAACATTTCTTCAGTTGAAAGTGACAGAGATGTCTGTTTTTCCTATAATGAAGAACTAACAAAACAGCTATATTTGACTGTTAGGTGTTTGGTGTAGAGACTGTTTGCTTCCATGTGTTTGCAGGGTGCCTTGCACAATGGGATCTTGGTCCTTAGTCGTTATCATAATAGAGTTATTTATATTAAAAATAATAAATTGGTCTTTTTGATCTCTGCCTTCCCAACAGGATACAGGCTTCAAATTGTTCATTTTGTTCTTTTCGTTTCCTAGGCATGCTAAAACTATGTTTACTTAATACTTCTACTTCTTTGTTCTATACTTATGCACTCTTCTAACATGTATTACTAGATGCTTTTGAGTTATTTTTTTTAAATTATAATTAAAAATATTTTCTTTTTTTCCCTTCTCCATGCAACATCTCATCTTTTAAGCTTAAGTCATCACTTAAGCTTCCAAACTGGTAAAATAGGTGTCTTTTTAGGAGACATAAGCAGGGGAAGAAGAAAAGTGCATTTAAGCAATACAGTTCATTTAAATATGGGTAGTGCTGTTTTGGTGAGCAATCTGGGAAAAAAAAAAGATCTATTCATTTCAGTTTGGCATATTATTTAAAATACCGTTTATCAGGATTATAGTACAAATTAGAAATTGTATATTTGTCTTTATTTTTAAATAAATATTTCATACCTTTGTTTTCCCAACATTATATCTATGTCACTCATCAGTAAATTTGTGTAAATGTAGTTTTTGCTTCTTTTCCTAAAGGAACTTTATAGTGGTAGCAAAGATTGCAATATCCTTGCGTGGATACCAGCTCTTCGAGAGCCAGTTCCTGATGACACTTCTGAAAAGGTAATGAATTTGTGAGTTTGAGCTATACTTTTTATGACCGTTATACTTGGTGGGGGGATGGTGTGGAAATTAAATATGATGTGTTACACCATCAAAATTTGTAACAATTCTTAATTAAGAGGAGAATCACGTATTGTTGCTCTGTGATCTTTTGATCTGTGGGGTTTCGAGACAGCATATTCTTTCATAGTCTAGTAGGATCTTCTGCAGACTTCTAGCTTCTCACTTAATTAAAAGTAGTACTTGTCATTTGGCTATCAGTCTTTTAACTTCTACTTTAGCTTCCTTAGTGTCCATACTGTTTTCTGTAGTTTATGCTATTTTGGAATTGGAGAGGTGCCAAAGAGTGTATTTTAAATTGTTTAAGAGTATACTCTGTGTTGAACAGTAGAGATTTAGGGATGCCACGCTTCACACCCAAATATTTTTGATGCAGAAGTATGATAAAGAAGATTCTAAATGAGCTTATTTTAGTGTTTGAGGCAAGACATTTAGGCTGTTATAGGGAAGATCATATATAATACTGTTTTCCAAGAGAGTACTTTCTTAGTATATGAGCTGGGCAATAACAGTGAACAGTTTGAGGGGGAAAAGTTCTAGACTTTAAGGAACTGAAACCAGTCACAGAATCAGAGTCTGGAAAACTGTACTAATGTTAAAAAAATCAGAATCTATTAATGTTTTGGCTCAGTGTACAAAAAATCCGCTTTTTAAAATTTCTGAAATGTTCCATTTTAGGGAAATGATAAGCATAAATTTTTTGTAACATTTGCTTTGCTTTTTAAGGCAACTTATTTCAAAACTATCCTACATTTAAGTGAAGAAGAAAAAAGTGGTTTCAATGGTTAGTTGACCTAAACCCAAAATATGTTCAGTTGCCCTGAAATGAACACTTTTGCTGTAATTGAGGCTTTTAAAGTGTGTGATTTTTTTTTTTTTTCTTAGTCTGAAAAACAAAAACAAACACACAGCAACAAGATTATTTACCCAGCTCTGATTAGAACTGCCCCTTTAAATTTTTCATGGTAGAGGTATGTAATATGTGCCATTGTTTTGAAATCTGTTAAGCTACAGCTGCTGTTCGCAAATGTTGTAGATGAGCAGTGCCTCTGAAAGCAGCAGTTCTGCTGTCCACAGGCCACTAGTTCCTGCTCCCTCTGATGTGCTAGAACGGCCATTGGAGTGCCCTGTATGAATAGAATCTGAACCCAGGATAGCTGTAAACCAGAAAAAAATTTTACCCCACATCAAAACTGTGATTTGGTGCACTGTGTAGCTGCACAAACCCTTTAGCTTGTCCCTGGGTGGTCTGAGGTGAGAAACAGTTGTTGGATGAGGATAGAGGCCAGGACTACTTCTTGAGACAGTAGTGCTTAGTTATGCTGGGCCAGGGAAATTACAATTTAAAACCAGTAACTCAAAACAAACACAGTAATATCTATCTGCCATATTTTACACCAGACACCTGTAAAACTACCAATCAGTGCCTCAGATATATTTTTGATGAAATTGGAATTAATTTAGAATACTACTTCATTTATAATTTAGCCTGTCTCTAATAAGCAGAATGGCCATAGTAGTAGTTAAAAAAATCCGGTACCCATGAGAGACATCATAGTTTGTCTACATATAGTAACTTAAGAAATGCCTTTAGCATTGCCCTTATTTGATTTTAATACTTTTAATTAAGCAAACTACTGATTTTTTTTTCATTTTCTTTAGTGTCTGCCTCAACAGCATTTAAATCCAGCATATGAAGACGCATGGAGCAGCAGTGATGATGAAGGCTGAATTTCAATTGTGTGCTGACATAAAATTGACATTCAGGCACTGCATCTGTGGACTTTATCCACAGAATTGGATATTGTCAGATTTATTACAACTGGATTTTTGGTACAGTTCTGTCAGAGCAAGGTCTTTCAGAAATAAGTTTCCACTGTTCTCTGTGTTCTTTCTTCACTGTTACAGTTAAATCTAAAGGATTACTTTTTCATACTTACAGATTTTTATACTTACCGTTACACATTGGTATACTTTATCCAGTGTTGAACAGCTGATTAAAGGGAAAATAAAAGCCCTTGGGACCAGTTACTATTGCATTGTTTCTGGTATCTCTAATGCATAAGGAGGCAATCCCTATGTTTCCAAGAGACCTGATACAGAGGACTTTGCCTGAAGGAGGACTAGCTCAGGGATGCTTCCAGCTTATTTTTATCAGATGGAGCAGACTATTGATTTTCAAGTGCTTATATGCTGTGGGAGCCAACAGGATTTTGTGCCTATTCTTTTGCATTTTCAATTTTGCATAAGTTTCTGCATAAACGCAGTATTCAGTTCAGGAAGAGGTATAGCTGGGATCATCTATTCAAGTATTTATATAGTGACCCCATCAACTAGTATCTGAATCTGTCCCAGAAAGTTAAGAATAAAAATTATTTTAGAGGGTTTTTTGTTGCTCCTGTTAGCCAGCTTTTAAGATCAGCTTTCTATATATGAATCTCTCTCACTTCCCTAGTCAGCATGAAGAATACCTGGACAGAAACAGGCTTAAGGTACAGTACATGGCAGCAAGTGGATCACATTTCAAGTTAGAAATATCAAATATAGTCCTTTGAAACTTTTCATCTGAATTTGTAGTCCTAATGCCTGCTCTGCTTTGAAAGGGAGGAGCTTTGTGAGGTTATTGTCTCATCTCAATCACTAGTTCCTGCTTCAGATATAGTGTAGTCACCAATATGAGAGCCAAGTTAGAAGTTCCCATCAGATGTAGATGCAGCTCTATTGAGGAAAAATTCCTTCCAAAACGAATCAGATATTAGGACCACAAATGCAGATGGAAGGAAAAAAAATTATACAAATAAATGAAAGATAATTTAATCTTTATATAGTGTGTATTATTTCTATTATTAGTATGCATGTTAGAATTAATTCACAGTGCTTCTATAATTTAATATCTATACAAGATAGAAGCTGTCAGTTCCTGTATCAATCTAGAGTCTAGGTTTGTAAAATGATACCAGGTGAGGAGAGGGCATATCAAGAGTGTGTTGTAATTAAGCAAGCTTCATCTGTAGTGCATATTTGCTGGGAGAGACCCAAAATTTAAGTTGCGCTATTAAGCGGGTAGGTGCAGGGTGGAAGACTTCTGGAAGTTTTGGCTGAAGTTAATGACCAGCCTGAGACTATTCCTGTAAAGTGACAGAGAAGAGAATTTTCTGGGTTTTTTTCAAATTATAGTTTTCATTACCAAAGGTAGCTGTTCCCCCTAAAACTGGAAAAACTGGGGAACAAATTTGAAGACAGATTATACATTTTGATTTTTGTTTTGAAGATTACTTTTTTGTGTATTATAATTTTACATATCATTTGTATATGCCAACTGCAGTGCATGTATTTGGTATGTGAATTTCTAAAAATGTGCTCAATAAATCAGTTATCAAAGAATAAATGCATTTTTTAAATGGACTATAAATGGTGTTGATTTTAAAACAAAAATCTCACCAAAAAACCCACCAGCTCTATGGTGGACTGGGAATGGTATATAAAATGGGAGAGGTAGAATGTTGCATTAATTCTCCTGTTTTTTGGAATGGCCTTTCTCAGTTGAGTTCCTCTTCCCCTGCTTTGTGTACACAATTATTGACATTGGAAGAGATCACTGGAGATAATCTAGTCCAACCTCTCTGCTTAAAACACAGTCCCCTAAAACAGGTTCCTCAGGCTTGTGTCCAGTTGGGGTTTGAGTATCTCTACAACCTACAAACCTATTCCTGTGTTTGAGCATTGCTGGAGTGAAAGTTTCTTAGTAGGTTTAAATGGAGTTTTATGTATTTCAGTTTGCACCCATTGCATCTTGCCTCATCATTGGAAAACACCAAGAAGAGTCTGACTTCCTCTTCTTTATTCTCCCTCTCCCTGGCTCTGTCAAGATATTCCTACACATTGGTGAGATCCCCCTGAGCCTTTTCTTTTCCAGGCAGAACAGTCCTAGCTCTTTCAACCTCTCCTCATAGGAAGAATCACCTCCCTCAGCCTGCTGACAGCACTCTTCCTAATGCAATGCAGGATGCTGTTGGCCACCTTTGCTGCAAGGGCACAGTGCTGATTAATGCCACTTTACTGTCCACCATGAGTACTGAGTCCTTTTCTGCAAAGCTGTTTACCAGCAGGCTGGTCCCTGGCCTCTTCTCATCCATGGGCTTCTTCTCCCTGGGGGTAGGATTTGGAATTTGCCTTTATTGAATGTTATGAGATTCCCATTTGCCTATTTTTCCAGTCTACTGTGGTCCCTCTGAATGGGAGCAGTGCAACCATTGGGTGTGTCAAGCAATCCTCACAGTGTTGTAGCTTTTAATGTTGCATCTCTGTGGGCTCAAGGAATTCAAGCAATCGGGGTCTGTTTGTACGACAGTTTGGGGAGTAATCTGCAGAAACGAGCTGTGCTTGCAAGGACTCGATCATTCCAAGAAATAAAACCTTAAGTCCAGTTTGATTGACTTAATTTCTTTTTTAAGCTTGTTGAAGGCACATTCTGTTCTATCATCAAGGTCTTTAATGAAGATGTTGAACTGTATTGGCCCCACTGTCAACCCCTGGGATACATCACTAGTGACTGACCTCCAACTGGACTTTGTGCCACCCGTTGCAACCCACTGGCCCTGGCCCTTCAGCTGTTTTTTAATCTTACTGTCCACTTACCCAGTCTGTACTTTGGCAGCTTATCTGTAAGGGTGTTTTGGTAGAGTGTCAGGAGCCCTGCTAAAGGAAAAGTAGAGATCATCTGCTGTTGTCTCCTCATCCACCAAGCTAGACACTGTGTTGTAGAAGGTGCTCAGGTTGGTCAGGCAGGCAAGTTCTTCCCGTCATAAATCTACGCTGACTGATACCTTCTTGTCCTTTATCTGTCTGGAGGTGACTTCCAGGATTATTTCCTCCATCACCTTCCAAGGATTGGTGGTGAGGTTGACTGACATGTATCTTCTGGATCTTCCTTCTTGAAGACAAGGGTGACCTTGGCTTTCTTCCAATCCTCAGAAGCATCTGCTCACCATGACCTATCCAAGATAATGGAGAGTGGTCTTGCAATGGTATCAGCCAGTTGTGGGTGCATCCAGTCAAGCATTGGGCTTGTGCATGTCCAGTTTGTGCAAATGTTCCTTAACTGATCTTCTTCCACCAAGGGTATGCCTTTCTTGCTCCAGACTTTCTAGTGGTCTTGGGAACCTGGGGTTGCTAAAGTCCAGTCTTATCACTAAAGAGCACAGTGAAGAAGCATTGAGTACCTCAGCTTTTTCTGTGTCCTTTGTCTCCAGTTTCCCTGCCCCGTTTTAGCAGTGGGCCCACATTCTCCCTAGTCTTCCTTTTGCTGCTGATATACCTGTAGGTTTTAGTTTTGCTTTTCATATTCCTCACCAGATTTAACTCCACATGGGTATGGGCTTACCTAGCCCTATCTGTACATGCTAAGACAGTTCCTCTATACTCTTCGCTGCTTCTGACACTCATATGCTTCCTTTTTGCACCTAGAGTTTTGTCAGGAGCTCCATTTTCATGCATGCAGACTTGCTTCCACCTTTGCTTCATTTTCTGTACGTGAGGGTGGACCATCCTTGAAAATCAACCAGCTCTCCTGGACCCTCCTTCTCATCAGGGCCATATTCCATAGAATTCTCCCAGACAGACCCCTGAACAGGGATCTGTCTGAAAACATGGAAACTTTCCTCTATACTTTTATGGCGATCATTTTCATACTGTTGCTGAATAACTTTTTGCATATTGGTTTTGCGTATGTTGCATGATGAATGCAATGTGGGATTCAGCTCAAGAGGAGGTGGGCCGGGGATTATTTGCCCAAGTGTCTATCCACCCCGGTACCTGTCAGCCTAGTGTCTGAAGCTGTTCCAAACAGCTGAAAATAGAAATTAGTTGCCTTGGGGGCTTATTGCTCCTAGTAACAGCTAGCATCTTCTACCCAGGAATCTTTCCAAATTCTTTTCTGGTATCAGTGATGTCATTCTCCTTTTTGACTGTTGTCCTCTGCTGGAAGGAGAGATGTTTCTGGTGAAGGAAATTTAAAACATCTGTGTCTCATCTGGGGGAGAATGCAGGCACGTTCTACAATCCGGCACCTGCAAACCTTCCATATAATGGCAGTAGCTGCTAGGTGATACTTAGTTTACAAGATTTGAAACCTCTTGGACCTAGCCAGAATCTCAAACACCAGTTTCTGTGAAAATTCTACTTTGAATAATGGCATATATGTTATTATTTTCTTTGGTACTTCTAGTTTTCTGTAGATGTGGTAAATTTATTATTTAAGCTTTTTCTAGGAAAGAAGATTATTTCTGCTGCATTCTTATGGTAGCTGTGCTTAGTTACTAAGTGCTGGTATCTTCAAAATGAACAATTTTAAAGGACAGTGAAGGTAAGCTGTATATTATTTTCACTAGAAAGAACCAAATACTAAGCTAGCGGTGTCAGTTGCAACTATGCATGTCTTACTTGTGTGTAAGTTAAATGTGATAATTAAATCTGAGTCTTCCCCTTCATTTATGCCTATTCTGCTTCTATGCTTATAGCATGTATTTTTATAGTATCAGAGCTCTTTCAGAACCAGAAATGCAGTGACTGGGGTAGTACAGACTTAGTTGCATTTCCCATCCTTATGTCAGTCAGGAAAAAAAAAAACACATTTGAAAATCCAGTCAGGTGTCAAAAGGGGTGCTGTATTCATGTTGAAATAAAGGTATTCACTTGAGAGTCAGCTAGCTGATAGCTGGATTCTAGGTTCCTACTAAAAACAGTAGGAAAGTTAAGAGTTTAAAAAGAGAGCTTAAGCTGGAATGGACTGCACTCTTATCGCAGTATTAGTAGTCATACTCTGTATCAGAATACTCAGAGAAGTGCTTTCATCTTTCAGGCTGTTCCAGGAATTGACTATTGCTTAGAAGACTTGCTTTGCTTGCCAAGGCAGACATTTTTATTTGAGCTTGAAACAGTAGGTACCTAAAGAGGGAAAATAATTTATTTGTTCTTACAAGAGATCAAAGTATTTCCTTTCCATTCTAGCCTAAGGAAACAGTGGAGGTAGGTGTCAGCCTGAGCCAGCCCGGTTGAAGAAATCCAGAGGGTCTAAGACAAGCCTCCTTCAGCTTGAGTGAAAGTTGAGTTTTGTAGAGACAGTAAGATTAGGACTATGTTTATTTATGTCTATGTTATGATGCTCAGAAAGAATCTGATATTGAGACATACAAGCAAAAACCTGGTTCTTTTTTTCCTCCTGTACACAGACATGGAAGAAAGCATTAGCACATGAGAATTTAAATATGGTTAACTCCCAAGTATTGGGAAGAACAAGTTAACACCAAGTTCTTATCTCCCTTTGCCCTTTTCTCTATCCCCACTACACTCACTTTTGTATACAGGCTGAAAAGACTAAAAATTTAGATATTTGTTTGCCACCTTTTTTTGCATTGTTTGGATTTATAGTCAGGCCAGTTTCTCACTGCACAAGATATCTGTTTCTTTTAATCAAGCCTGAGTTCCTCATATACTCAGTCAGCTTAGGACCCGGAATTTAAGACCCCTGTCATTGTAAAGCAGAAAAATTCTTAGATTTGGAAACAACAATAGAATTTACTTATATTTTTTTCCCTTATGTTTACCCTTCTGTTATAGTCCTTATCCTACCTTGAGTGGAGATACAGAGATACATATTTATACACACACACATATACATATATATGCACACAAGATATAAATATATTTAAAATACCACTACTTCAGCACCACTGGAGGATAGTCCTTGGCTTTCTAACCTCATGCAGGTAAAGGTCTAGTGCATACCACTGAGAATTGAAAGCTCTTCAGTGCACGTTGGCCTAGGATCTGCCGCAATGAATGGGTAAGCCCGCTGTTAGCTTAGTACAAGTCAAGTTTGAGATACTTAGTCAAGTTACAAGCATATCAGTTAAACCACATAAACTGTCCAGATACATGTTTTTGGCATGTAAAATATAGGATCTAACATAGTTAAAGCAATCTATAAAGAGAACTTGAGTATTGGCCATGTGCTTAGCTGCTAAGATTTGTGCTGAGGTTTTGACACCTGAGAGTTGTTCTTCAAAGCAGCATACTAGTCTCAGTGGACAGCAGTTAATGCTTATTATACCCAACTAAACAAAACTATGTAAAACATATCAATAAAGTCTGATATTCCCACTGTTGGAGAAGATCAGCTTTGTGACCACCTGAGGAATGTGAATATACATAAGTCTATGGGACCTGATGAGATTCCTGAGGGAATTGGCTGATGTCATTGTCAAGCCACTCTCCATCATATTTGAAAGTCATGGCAGTCAGGTGAAGTCCCTGGGGACTGGAAAAGGGAACCATTGCACCCATTTTTAAAAAGGGTAGAAAGGAGGACACTGGGAACTGCCAACCTGTCAGCCTCACCTCTGTGCCTGGGGAAGATCATGGAACAGACCCTCCTAGAAGCTATGCTAAGGCATGTGGAGGACAGGGAGGTGATTGAGCAGCACCATGGCTTTACCAAGGGCAAGTCCTGCCTGACCAACCTAATGGCCTTCCATGATGGAGTGACTACATGAGTGGACAAAGGAAGAGCTATGGATGTCATCTATCTGGACTTCTGTAAGGCCTTTGACATGGTCCCCCACAGCATCCTTCTCTCTAAACAGAGAAGATACAGATTTAATGGGTGGACTGTTCAGTGGATGGTGAACTGGCTGGATGATCACATACAGAGTGTAGGGGTCAACAGTTCAATGTTCAGATGGATTAATGGTGTCCCTCAAGACTGTATTGGCACCAGTACTGTTGAATATATTAATCAACGACATAGTGGGATTGAGTGTACCCTCAGCAAGTTTGCAGATGACACCAAGCTCAGCCGTGCAATTGACAGACCTGAGGGACAGGATGTCATCCAGAGAGACCTAGACAAGCTGGAGAGGTGGGCCTGTGTGAAGCTCATGACGTTCAACACGGCCAAGTCCAAGGTCTTGCACCTTGGTAAGGGCAACCCCTGGTATCAACCCAGGCTGGGGGATGAAGGGATTAAGAGAAGCACTGCAGAGGACTTGAGGGTACTGGTGGATGAAAAGCTGGACATGAGCCAGCAATGTGTGCTCACCGCCCAGAAAACCAGCTGTATCCTGGGCTGCATCAAAAGCAGCGTGGCCAGCAGGTTGAGGGAGGTGATTCTGCCCCTCTTCTCCGCACTGGTGAGAGCCCACCTGCAGTGCTGTGTCCAGCTCTGGAGCCCTCAGCACTGAAAGGACATGGATCTGTTAGAGTGGGTCCAGAGGAGGCCACGAAAATGATCCGAGGGCTGGAGCCCCTCTCCTGTGAGGACAGGCTGAGAGAGTTGGGGTTGTTCAGCCTGGAGAAGAGAAGGCTCCAGGGAGACCTCATTGTGGCCTTTCAGTACTTAAAGCTGGACTACAGGAAAGATGGGGGCAACCTCTTTAGCAAGGCATGTTGTGACAGGACAAGGGGTGATGATTTTAAACTAAAGGAGGGTGGATTAGGATGGAAAGGCAGAAAAAATTTATTACTGTGAACACTGGCACAGGTTGCCCAGAGCGGTGGTCGATGCCCCATCCGTGGAAACATTCAAGGTCAGGTTGGACAGGGCTCTGAGCAACCTGATCTAGTTGAAGATGTCCCTGCTCACTGTAGGGGGTTGGACTAGATGGCCTTTAACGGTCCCTTCCAAACCAAATTGTTCTGTGATTCTAGCATTCTAAGTCCTTTTGTGTGGTTAAAGCTGAGTTACAAAATGGACATGCCTTCTTCCATCCTTCCCTTGGTTTTGTTTTCTTTTAGTCTATTTTATAAAATCAGGGCTAACAGAGGATAAAAAGGGATGACTGAGTGGCCAGGAATTCAGGCAGGTGTATAACTACTCCCCACAGCTTCATGCCTTCTAATCATATCTCTGTGCTCTGTAGTCAGCCTTACCCACCAGCCCACACATTCTGCCCAGATGACAGCTAACCAATGTCATCCACCACACCGGCAAGCCTTAACCACCCCCAGTCCTGCCAAATTCCACCAAGCCCAAGACACTGGAAAAAAATATTTGGGGCTATTAAGCCATCTTTCTATTTAAATATGAAAGAAGTTTTCATTGCATAGGCATACAGCTTCATTCTTAATTTTCATTTTATCACAATTTGGTTTCAATATTAAGGCAGAAAGAAACCAGGCTATTTTTAGTTATGCATCTTAGCTTTGTGCTAAGAAGGAGACTTTCAGTCGGTCACTGATGTCTGTATGCTTGGAAGATTAAAAGACACCCTTTTCTTGCAACTGTGGGACAGAGATGCGTCTGCAATCCTAAACAGGTTTTATAGTAAATTTCCTCATGCCAGATAGGAGATTAAAATCAGCAGTTTAAATCAGTCCAACCAGTTATTTTTACAGCCATGTGTCTGTAATCTAGAGTAACATGTTTAAGCAAGAATGGGGTAATTTATTCAGCCACAAAAATAGTATGCCTTTGTTTAATAAAAAATAGGTTAACATGTGGGGCAGAGAAAGGGGGCATTATAAAAACAGTTTTTGCTGTTCTTAGCAGCCACATTTGAAAGATACTGAGCACTTTGCTTTTGCGTTGACTGCAAAGCCTTTATTTAACAGGATACTTGCTTTATATTAGTTACAGGTCTTATCCTCCAACAGAATTATTAAAACATTCTAAGAGAATTTGGAATCACAGTTTTAGTAAAGTTAGCTCAAAAACATATTAATAATAAATTAATAAATATATTGTGCTCTTGCTTATGATGGAGATCTTTGGCAAGAATAAACTTATATTTGGCAACCAGCCAGTTCCATTTGTTGACACTTAGTCCTCTTTGTCAGTAGTTCAGGATAGCCTCTGAAGGAACTGTAGCTATTAACGCCTCTTTGCAATGTTTTACTTTCATCCACACAAATACGTCTTGGTCTGCATAGTGGATCTTTAATCAGTCAGTGCCATTTTAAGAAAGGAGGGTAGCCTGGGAAAAAGAAAGAGGGAAAAGATAATCCCTTCCTCTAACTTAGTGTACACCTGTTCTGCAGGCATCAGCATAATACAGAGGTGTTAACTCTAGCTGTGAGCAACCCCACCACAGGCTAACGTATCTTTCTGGGATGCTGCATCAACTCACCTATACAGACGTTAATACTGCCACAGCTAGTGTACTTTGTGTTAATATGCTTCTTTCCTGTTTTCTGTAAATACGCTGTGTCAACAGGGCACAACGGATGCAGCAGTTTGGGGTGCCCATGTTTTCTCTGATAAATGATATACCAAACAGTAGGTGTATGGTAAGAATATCAAGTTCTCATATTTTGTGCCAGTCAGTAGGGAGTGTCTTGCATTGCTCAACTGTTAATTACTGTTGCTATCGCCTCCTACACTGTTCTGTTACACCTCAGGAAATCAGCTGATTATGATTCTCATGCTAGCAAACATGAAAAAAAAATGTTTTGGGACTATATAAAATAGTAGATTTGGATGAAGATCTTTTTTTTTGCCCATCACTAGTTTTTCCAGGTGGAGTATTTTCGTACCTGAATCATGCATTATGGCCTATGTGAGCTGAAGTTAACTGTCTTAAGTACCCGAACGGTCTGATGCTGTTCTGTGGTTTTGCATTGCCACTAGTGCAACAAGAGCCCTATAATGAGCTGTTCTTCTGCACGTCTTCTGTGGGAAATGGTCACATTTGGCACTTACTTGGAGTGTATTGCACATTCTCAGGGTAGTACCTAAATTGTTTCCCAAAGAAAAAAATTGCATCTCTAGGGTTGCATAGAACTTTGCCATCTGAATGCTATTCATCATTGTTTATAAAGAAAGTTTCCAGAACATTTAACTGTTTTGCAGGCAGCTAATATACCTGAGGGCCTAAATTAATGTTTGAAACAGCTGCTTCATCCTATTCTGCTCTATGGATAACTATTAAAGTTTATGTTGACTAATGAAGTATATCAAAGTAATTCAAATAACGCTCAGTGATGGGCTATTATATGAAATGTAGATACCTGGGAGACATGCAGAAATCCAGAATATAAGAATTATATTGCGCTTAGCAGAGTTCCCCTGTGTTGGATTATTGGTTTCAGTACTTTAGGATGCTTGCTCTGTGTGCCCTAAACATGTATAAGGTCTCACTGATACATACCTTATCAGTAGGAAGGCTTATTATATATTCTAGTAGCCTTGAAAACTGCGCCAGCAAAGGGGTTTTTTTTGTGCCAGAGTGAGCAAAAACGATGAAAGTCTAAGGGTGGAAAGCGATCCAGTAGTTCACAAGACTGCTCAAGCATTAAGCTTGACACGGACAAGAAAAATGAATATAGAAAAAGCTAAAAAAGGCACCATTCTAGTTTATAGAAGGGAAGGTAGAGCCCTGTTTGTGTCCCAAGACACGTAGGATATGCATGTTTGACAATCTTCCACGCTCCAGTGGTGCATCCCGAGGGCCAGTGCTCACTTCTGTCGTGTCCTCATCCACGAACCCTTAGGTGAAGATCCTGCTCCACGTGGGCCAGTGCATGGGAGCTGTGAAAGCAATGGCTTTGACACTACTCCATCTTACCTCTATCTCTCTTGCTTCACCTTGCGTCAATGAAATTCAAATCTTTCATAGTCCCCAACTCCTGCCTCCTCTCCAGCTCTCCCCAGAAGGATGTTTATAATCATTGCTGTTACTTTACATCTCCTTTCTCTGCAGCACACAGTCATGCCCACACACAGCTCTCTACGCCAGGACTTAATCCTGGCCTGTCTCTACACTGAGGTCCTCAACCTTTTACTAATTCAATATTATTCATCCAGTTCTTCTGCTTAAAATTGGTAGTTCTATTTCCTTTTGAAATATCACCTAACCTTTCTGAGCAGTCCTTAGGCCTGTCCTCCCCTTTCTTCTCCATTTCCTTTTGGCTGGCACGGCTGCATGCTTAGATGCCTACAGTGGTTTGCCAGTTCAGATACAGTTTTGAGCAGATGAACATGAAAGCGTTGATCTGAAAGCTATTTGGCTATGTTAAAGCAGAACTGTACCCACAGAATAAGGAAAATGGGAGGGAGGTTTCATTAGCTTTTTTGTAACCCTATGTTAATATACACATGCAGTTTCCAGAATAACATTAACTGCTTGTTAATGCACTTGGACCAGCACAATATTTTTCGATGAAGAAGCAGCTCATTAGTTCCCACATTTGCAACATTCATTCATTAAAGTTGGTAGAAAGGAGTTGTATTGAAAACCTGGCATTTAAATATTATTTTCATTTTATAATTGACCTATGTTCATCATTATTTCCTCCAGTCACCTGCAGCGTCTTAAAACCCTACAGTCATTAAAAAAAGTGATCATATAAATGTTCAAGGTCTGGTTTATCTAAAAAGAGACTTAGTTGAATAAAAATATAGCTGAAGTATTGCAGAAATCTTTGAAAATCAGCAGCACTACTATCTGCCACACTAAAGATTTTCTCAGTTTCATATCTTTGTGCAATATAAAACAGCTGCCAGATTTGCCGTTTATCTTCATTTGTAGATGCAATTCTCCATGATCTTTCTTTACCCAATTCACATTTCTGCCTTTCTCCCCATAATTTCTTAAATGCCATTTCACTAGTTCAAACTGACTTATTTAATTTCTCTTGAAATGTTCTCACTGTCTTGTCTCCTGTCACCATATATAAGACCAGCAGCCTCCATGATACGAAGCTGCAAGCTCTGCTCCATCCAGTGTTGAGATTTTACCACTTTCTCCTGTAACTATTCATAAAATCTGGCCTAACATTTTTTTTGTGCCCAGAGTCCACTAACTTTTGTCCCCTCTCCTCCCATCTTGATGGCTTCCTCTTCACTTACTCCCACATTTCCAGTCTGCCACTTATATAATGAAAGGTGCCACAAATTTTAAGATAGCTCCTGTGGTAAGATCTAGCTATTTTTTTACCTTTTCTTTTTTACCTTTTTTTTACCTTCACTTTTATTCTCCCAACATATCATCTCCTCTTTAAATCACCTTTTTTCTCTTCAATACATTTCACAATTCTTACCTAGCCTGCCTGCATAAGCTTTGGTCATTTACTTTTCCAGCAACTATCTCCACCCTTTTTACTTTTTACTACCTTACTCTGAGCTGGTCTACCCAGGTTGTAACTTTTAACTCTTACCAGATTTCAAGACTCACTTCTGTCATTATGTCTTTCGAAAATGAGTCAGACATTAGTTATGTTTACCTCTAAAATATTAACGAGATGTTTCTGCATTGTGCTTTTAGCTGCATCCCATGATGTCCCATTGTTGTGGGTGTCCCAGGCCACCATTAACACAGAAAATGGACAACTCAACATAGCTGACAAGCATTAGACTTTGTTTATTTTGCATGATCACATCATCCACAACTCTTCCTTTCTACTGTCCTAAAGCTTTAACCCCTTCATTGTATCGGGACTCACATCACTCAACACTATAACATAGGTATATTAAACATATGACTTGTTTAATATAGGAAGTAAACCTTCATCTAACATTAGCAGAAAAACAAAAGAGTGTTTTATTACATCCTCAGGTATATCCCAAACTATTACAGGATAATTAACCAAGAAATACAGGGGATATCTAAGGTACATTGCATTACAGTGCCTTGACAGAGATGCTTAACTATGTTAAAAGCTGTTGCAAAACTGCTTTGAGGAAAACAACAGTTCTCCCAAATCTTATAAAATCTAAGCTCATGCTGCACAAAGCAAAAAGTATTTCCTTGACTGGACTTGCAGAAATCTGCAAGTAAGTAGATATTCTGCATTATTCCAAATCCACCCAATGTTATCCCACACTCAGAGCCATCACCTATTCAAGAAGACAAAGGCATTACCAGAGATGACAAAGCTGGGGACAGTCAGCAGAAAGAGCCCTGTTTGTGTCTCCACCATCTCTGCCTGGGCTGCAGCACAGCAGCCACCAAAGCCTGCAGTGCTGCAGCCCCTCAGGCCTGTTAAGTTAAAGACAGGCTAAACAGGCACAGGGGAATCCTTGGCAATTGGGTGAGTTCAAAATGGCTAAAATTAACTTTGCTTCACCTCTCCTCAGGCTGCAAAAAGGAAAGCTCTGGTGCAGAACTGGATTGCTTCTTTACTTCCCATGGACGAAAATCCTGCTGTGTCTTGGCAAAGTCTTAAAAACAAATCCAGCATAATGGAAGAAGTTTGTAGGGAAAACTTCCCTACTTTGTCTACTGCGGTTATTTCTCTCCTGTTTTTCTATCTCATCCGTCTCCATTTTATATTACTTGGACCGTTGTCATCCTCCCCACCTTTCTTTGTAGCCTGTTTGGAAAAATAGTGTGTTTTCTTAGGAACTCTAATCTAAAAGCCCTTTAACTGTTAAAGATTAACCACTAAAGCACCTGTGGAAAAGCACACATTTCCCTGACACCTGACTCCAGCCTGCTGCATTCTGAAACTCAGCTATTAGTAATGCTTCAATAGCTTATTCACGCTTAACAGGTTGACAGGAAGGCAAGCTCAGATTCTACATGGAAAACATACAAATGCAGGCTAATATCATATGTCTGGGTGAGGAGCCACAAATGCCTCTAAGTGTGGGCAAGGATGTATAAGAACCCGTCTTTCAGTGGCACAATTTGTTGGGGATTTTGATTTTGATGAAGCTTTCTAGTGAGTTTTCTGAGGGTGGTTTGGGTGCCTTCAGAGTGGGAGCAGAGGGCTGCACGCATGCCCGTGCACAGAGGAAAAGGATGAATGCAGCAAATCAGGCCCAGGTGGGGGGCATCAAACAAAAAAAAGGGCTTTCTAGAGAGGATGATGCACATGTGCAGCTGGAAAAGCAAAGCTCTGAAATTATTATTTCAATGCATACAGCATGCTTCTGTTAAGAAAACTCAGTGCTATGGAACTGGTAGGAGTTTCCCAAAAGGTTATCTACACTCATGTTGAATTTGGGGGTCAAACATGGTCTAAGTGATAAAAACTTTACAACTTTACCTGGATTTCCCTACAAGGTTAACACATATTTGGACCTTTCCTTCATACAAGGTGATCAAAAGCAGTTTCCAATGTCAGTGAGATGTTTCCTACACAACATTTTCTTTAAACCCTTTTTAGTGATATTGAAATATTTATTTCTACCTTACCACATAATCACAGTAGAAGCCATTTCACCATTTAAACTGAATTAGCTAAACTATTTTTAAAGAAACAGTATAAGGCAAAATAGACCATGAAATTTCTTTGGTTTTAGGAATTTCATTGATATTTCAAATGGCTTTTCAATTTCTACCTTAAAAATAGAAGTAATTAGTTTTATTATAAATTATTTTCTGATTTGGAAGCATCTAGATCCTGTAGCAGAATCAAAGACCAAACATCCCAGGTCAAGAACTAACCCAGCTAACAACCAAAAACAGAGTTGGAGAAAAGGAATGATGTTGGCGTTTCTCAATCATTTCATTTTAATTGGGTTTTTGTTGTTGTTGATGGTGGTGTTGTTAATAAATTAACTGGTAGTATGTAGGATGATTTAATTCAGTATTTCTGCAATTTGCAGAATCTTGGACCAGAAGGATTAGGGGCTATGTCCTGACAAAGAGGACTAATTCTTGTACGGCTTGTATATGGAAATACTGCCACCGGAATAAACAAAGATGCTTGGGGATAACTTCTTGTTCCTCATCTTCAGTACATAACAATGGGACATGTTGCCTTAAAAATGGTAAAAGAGAACAGTAAGCAATAGTAAGTAATTTAGTCCTTTCTTTGTGTCACAATGACATTATATCTGCCAAGAGAGATTTCAGCTGCATTCATATGTATGAGTTTGTGTAGACTTTGAGATTTTATATGTATGCAGAACTCATTATAAATAATAAAGGCTAAGATCAAGCCAAGAGCAACCTAGAAGACAAGAGATTGAGATATCTCTGAAAACCTCAAAATAAGTTTAAAATTTCCATTCTGTCCTCTTACTGCATCTCTTAGTAGAAAAGGTGAGCACAATAAATATAATAAAAGTTTACCTCAGCCATAGTAAGTCCCTGAATGAGACAATACTTGTCAGGGAGGAAAGAGAGTGGGGAGAAATATTCAGAGTATTCTTTAGAAATACTTGAGAAGCCATGTTAGAATCACAGAAAAAGACCAGTAGCCTCAGTTAATGGTTTTCTCCTATCCAGTGGTTAAGCTTCGAAGATAAACTATTGGCTTCTAAGAATACATAATTTTTCCTATACTCTGTCTAAAAGTCATCATTTTACATGTTTGTGAGTGTCACGTGCACAAACAAGACACTACCTCAAGTGCAAAACTGGTCTATGAATGTAGGTCTTGCAAACTTTACCAAAGATTTAGCCCCCAAAATTTCTCCAGATGAAAAACATCAGAATGTATCATTTCATAGTAACATGCTAATGCATGTTAATGCAGAAGTAACAATTCCTTGAACAGTAACAACCAAGGAAGTGTAAGCTTTTTTTGAAACACTGGATTTTTAACTAAGGTTCAACACATTGTAAAGAGTTGCATTAATCTCAGCCAATCTGTTTGAGCTGTTCTTATAAGTCATTACTTTGCCTGTGGCTACCCTACAGTGAGTGTAAAGGCATGACAAAATGGGTGGAGATATGAAAACAAGTACACTTAAAAGGATTTTTTCTCAGATCCCACCTACACTGAAGAGTCAAATAATGCTCTGCCATCTGATATGAAGCCAAATTCCCACTTCCACCTTTTACTCTTGACCTATTTAAATTCTCAGCCCCAACAGTGAAGAAATAGCAGGAGAGAAAGACGACAGCACCTACTATGAAGCGCACTGTGAGACATAACGCAGTTTCAAGCAGTTCCCTAACATGTCCCCAGATGCAGCTGTTGAAGATGACAGAAGTCTGCCTGGGAGAGCATCCTCTGTGAGAATATAGGCCCGGGATATACCCTGTAGCAAAAACATACCCTGTTGCATTTAGTGTCTCTCACTGACAAGTCTAATTTCTCAGCTAGAGCAGGAAGATGGTAATCTTTTTTGGAAGAAACTATTTGGTTCACTGAGTTTGGACTAAAAGTCTCACTGGTTTGGTTGGTTGGTTTTTCCCCACCTTCCTTCCACACTGCTTTTAGACTCCTTCACAGAATGTTTTAGGTTTCGTGGCATATTCTCCAAGACAGAATGTGTTTTTTCCAGTCACGCTACTATTCGTGTCTTTCAGCCTTGCTTAAGCCTGTTTCATAGCTCTGCTGCCCTCCTTTAAACACTTAAACAAGACAGCTTATCTGCAAAAAATCATTGTTCTGAACTGTTGCAAGTGACATTCATGGTGAGTAGTAATAAAGCAATTTCTCCTCTCTGCTCCACTCCTGCCATGGTGCCAATTAAGTACAGCTCAGTTTTGTCAGGCTCAGCAGTTTGAAGAGTGTTGGCTCAGCCCTCAAGGAAGCTTTAGTTACTTGCTCCGTGTTTTTTGTTGCTGTGGTTATGCTACTACAGGCACTTGAGCTGGGAAGAATAAAAGGAGTTCAGGTATGTTTATGTGAATTGCTGTGATAGTAACATGAGTGTGTGTCCTTCTTTAGAAGGAGAACTTTAATCACATTGGGAAGGCATGTGTTTTCTTGCTGGTGCATGGTATCAGCTCAGGTAGTTCCTGTGAAAATGTCAGATTTGGTTGTAAAGGTTAAAGAAAAGAGGGATACAACAAGTAATGCTTTGAATAGAAGTTTCTATTATATTCTAACACTGTCTGCCTTCTTCCTCATGGAGGAAAAGATAGTGATGTGTGTGCATGTCTGTGCTAGCTGGTCAGGAGTGTGTAGAAAGGATTGGAATTTTTTGTTTGGAGAGAACTAGGGATAGACTCCTGTAAGTGAATGAGAACTGTTGAGCACAGCTTAGCTATTTGCACATGTGATTTTATTTTCACTTGGGTTTTTTTAAGTCTTAAAACGCAGACTGTGGCTTCTCTGCTACCCCTGGGAGAGAGTGTAAAAGGTACCAAAGAGAGAATATGCAAGAAAGAATTATGTTCTTGATGCCTATTTCCATGGCATGAACTTGCTGGCCGAGAGGAAGGGGGACACCAGGGACAGAACTGAGCGGGAAAGGTGGTGGTGTTGTTGGGTAACAACACTGTGAGGTGGAATCTGCATCATCCCCTCAGGGCAGAGTGTTGAAAGGACCAGCCAATGTAACAGAGCTGCAACATGTTAGTGAGGTTGACTCTTTTCTTCACGTATTGTTTCAGAGATGGGACAGATTAAAAATAAAAATGTGGTAATGCAAGATTATGATTTTTGGGAAAAGGTTTGCCAAGTGTGTTGGCTTTGGTTTTCTCATTACATTCAGTAAGGCTTCTTTGGCTGGCTGCAATGCACTTTTTGCAGGTGATTTAGTTCTCCTTCCCGGTATAGATTGAGTTGCAATCAGCCTGCATTTAAGCAATACACTCTGAGGAGGTGTGTCACTCCCAGTTTTCATTTGAGGAGCACAGTGTGTATATAATAAACTGTATTATATAATATGTGTGTATATGCATGATATGTCTATTTATATATACAGTATACTATACATGTGTATATGTGCCCTTAATGTATATGTACAATACACACATTCTATATAAACTTTAAAAATAAATACATATATCATTGAATGTATATATATCACATGTATATCATATTCATACATGACACCATTACAGTACCTCTGTTAAACATGCCCTTTAAAGACATTTTTCATATGTTTAAGATTATTGCTTTTACTCTTGCAATAGCCATTTTTGGAGTACCTTCCTTCACTCCTGCCTACCACTAGTCTCAGCTGCATAGTAGAAAAACAATTTTTCACGGTAAGGGCCTAATGATTTTAATACTGTTACTTGAGATAGGTGGGTTTATATGGAAAGTTCCCTATCCGAATACCTTTTCACATTTGCAAAAATTTATCAAATTCACTGTTGTTCAAATGGCAAAACTGGAGCTCAACCTGTAAGTAAACCTATAACTGTTGAAACAGAGCTGACTTGACAATATTGCAGTAGCTTGCGGTGGGCTCACAGTGTCAAGAGACTGTGCAAAACCAGCAACAGCTACTCACTTCTGTAGTTACCTGCAGTGTATGTCCGCAGAGAGAGGGGGGAAAACCTCCTTGCACAACTCAGCTCATCCATAGACAGATGAGCAGGACTGCATCATCTTCTCACCTTGTGCCACAGCAAAAGTGATGATACATGTCTGAAGAGGAATTTCTCTACCATTTGGAAACTGCTCCTGGAAGGTCACTGAGAGCATTATGCAAGGACCCATGCATGGCCCTCTGGAACAGCCCTAGGCAGAGAAATGTTCAGAAATGCTTCAGCTACGCAAAGGACACTGTTGCAGCTCAGAGGATTAGGTAGAAAAAAGCAATTTTTTTCCGAAATAAGTGGTAAGCGAAGCCAAAACTCCAACTGGAAAATGAGAAGGACCACCAAGGACCCTTTTGTTTACAGCCCAGCTGCCAAACACAGCAACACACTGTGCCATTACAGCTGTGGGATACAGGCCACTTGCAGCAGAGCCTGCCTGGGCTGAGTTTGGCAGTTGTGACTCAAGAACACCAGTATAGGTGCACTGGCAAACCAGTTGTTCTCTAGGAAAGCAAATCTTGCAAACAAGGTCTGGGTAATGTTTGCATCGCTTCAAGATTGGTATGCAGATATCTGTTGGTGTTGTTTGGATGACTACCTTGCTTGGTTACAACTTACTATTTCAGCAAAAGCTCCCAACAGTGTTGGTGCACTAGGGAGCGGTTCTTGTGATTCTCCTGCCGATCAGCCCTGCAGGCTTCGAATACAGTCCTAGAGAGTACTGATCTCTAAAAGACTCTTAAAACACCTTATTGGCAGAATGACAGTCTAAACATCCTTTAGTTAGTAGAAAAGTAGCACCTGAGCTATTTGGATTCCAGTAAGGCAATAAAATAAGGAGAAGCGTTGGTTAGCAGTATTCACAGCAAGCACAGTTCTTCATTCAGTGTCGACCCAGAGTTAAGTATTCAGCATCCTGTGAAATCCGGACAGCTGACTTCCATGCCTGCATTCATTCCCATCTTGCCCTCTTCTTGGATGATGAATGTAGGGAACTTAAAAGATTACTTAAATTTACAGTAAATCTCATGTGCCACTTTCGCGTACTAAGCACTGAGAAAACCTGGTTGTTCCTAGCTGCCTCTTTTACAACTTAAATGCCTCGGACTTCCTGTGTGTCTCTGCTTTCTTTGCATGTGCAGGGCACAGCTGTCTCCTTCATGCTGCCCTTCCCCTGCTGCATGTTAATCATCTACCTGCCACGAGCAGGTCAGCCACTGTTTCTGCCCGCTCCCAACCCTCACAGACTTGCTGGATGTTTCGAATTACCTTTGCTCCTGAAGTGCATGGAAGGCGAGGCCACTGACTCTATGGAGCTCCAAAGAAAGAAGTAGCGGCTGCCGTTGCTAACACTGTTGGCATCCAATGTGTTAGCTTGCACCTGGTAATTGTTAATTTTTTCCATTAATGACAGCAGCCTTGCATTTGGAAGTCTACAGGTGACCTACTTACTTTTTATTGCTATGCTCCACAGTGTTTCATTTTGTTTCATCCAGAGCAGCCCTATCAGGCATGGCAAAATACATATTACGACACATATGAGGAATACTAGTTCCTTGCTGAGCCACATAGCCGCCATCCCTCTGGACAAGTCAAGACTTATTCGTCTCAAGGCTCCCAGGGGCTCTGTCTGAGCAGGGATGTGCTGGTCACTAAGGTCTGTTTGCTGTTTTTGTTGGCTGATGTCTCAGAAAAAATGGTTTTGACCCAAGAGATCAAAGAAAAGGTTTCAACTTCTGAAAATTAAGGGGGTGGGGGAATGGGGTGTTTTAATTTTGTTTTGTGATTTTCCCTTCCTAAGTAAGACATACAGTATTGCTCAACAGATTATAATATTTCTACATATCCTTTTTGGCCAAACCCAGTGATCTTATTAAGATGTCCTTCCAAAAGCCTCAGGATTTCTTCACCTGCCATAATCCTAACAATTCCAACAGGAACATTAAGTAAATCCAAAAGCTTAAGGTCTTCCTCCTAATCTCCAGCCCAGTGATGTGGAGTTTCTGCAGGACATCTGTTACAAGCTATGTTTCTCCATCCCCACCCCACCACCTGTTTTTCAGCTTCTCATAATATTTCCACATTCTTAACAAGTTTTCTATGTTGGTTTTTCCTCCTGTGGTCTCAGACTTCTGGTCTGAGCTTCTTGCTGTCCTCCACCTCAGAGGCCCCTTCTGCACTTACACGTTGACTATGTGTTAATTTCACAGCATCAGCTCACAGTCCCTTCATCTTGTGCTTTTCTGCACATCACAAAAGGACTTTGCCTCTTTTCTTCAATTTGCCTTCATACTCTCTCCCTGCTCCTTGCTTTTGCCTCTTCTTTCGACTCAGTCTATCATCTCCATGCCAACCATCTCAGAAAGCTGTAATTTATAGCCTTTTGTGGACTAAAGTGACAGACAAACGAAAGCGGAGCACCTGTTTACCCGTCACCGTTCCCTGTGCCCCGTACTTCTCTAGATGGGAGTCAGCGGGGGGTGTTTTCTTCATCCTCAGTGGCTTCTCAGAGAGGAGTACTGCCGTCTTTCTGGGGTAAGAGCGTGCCGTAAAGCATTGCGCTAAAGCTGACCAGCTGTGCTTTGTTTTTTAAAACAAAGAGTTATTACGTCTTCCTAGTATTGCCCTGAGTGACTCTTAGCTGCTGCCGCCGATCCCGGAGCAGGGTCAAGGAGCCGCGCCGCAATTCGGCGCTGGCAGAAGGCGCTCGTGGGAGGGGGACCTGGGGGCGCCTCGCGGTCCCCCCGAACACCGCCGCGGCGGCTCCGGCAGCAGCCGGAACCCCCCTTGCTCACAGCGCCGGCACGGGGGAGCCCGGCCCTGGGGGCGCCGGTGTCAGGGGGGCTCCGAGCCCCCGCGCTGCCCCCCGGGCACGGGCAGGGCCGGGGCCGGTGACTCACGGTCGCGGGTGCCGGCGCGCCGGGGGCCGAGGCGGGGCCGAGGCGGGGCCGGGGCGGGGCGGGGTGGGGCGGGGCGGGGCGGGGCGGGGCCGGCCGCCCCCTCCTGCGCGCCCTCCCGCGGGCCGCCCCGCTGCGCCGCGCAGTTGCTGCCCGGTGGCTGTGGAGAGCGGCGGGGTGCGTGGCTGCTGCGTGAGTGGTGCCGGCGGGGAGCGGGGAGCGGGGAGCGGGGGGGCGCCCGCCGGGGCCCGACGCTCCCCCGCCTGACGCCCGCTGGGCGCCGTGGCGTGGGGCGCCGTGGCGTGGGGCGCCGTGGCGTGGGGCGCCGTGGCGTGGGGCGCCGTGGCGTGGGGCGCCGTGGCGTGGGGCGCCGTGGCGTGGGGCGCCGTGGCGTGGGGCGCCGTGGCGTGGGGCGCCGTTGGGAATGGGCACCTCCGGCGTCCTTTCGCGGGGTCCCTTCCGCGCTTGTGCGCGCAGGGCTGGGCGGGGTGGTCTTAGGGGTGATTCTTGCCGACCCCCCCCCCCCCCCCGCCGCTAACCCCCAGCCCCAAAACTCCCCGATTGTGCTCGCATCCCCAGTGCCTCTCCTGCAAAGCCCCCGGCTGCGCTCCGCTGTGCCTTTTCCCTCCTCACTCCATCCTCTGGCTGCACCCCAACACTGCGGGCAGCACCTGCATCCCCGGTCCGTGTCCGTACCTGCACCCTGCTGTGCCTTACCCACAAGCCCTCAGGCTGTGCCCCATGGCACCTGTTTCTGCTGGCTGTACCGCACATGCTGCACTGCCTGCCCCCCAAGCTTTCTGGCTGCGCCATGCACTCCATGGTGCCTGTCCCTCTGTGTCCCCCCCCACTGACCTCACCTTCCTGTCTTGAACAAGTAGCACCAAGGATGAGACATGGCAATGCCCTTCATCTTGCACAGGAGGCTGCATCAGGAATTTTAATTTTGAAAAATGCCTTTTCCATGCCACACACCCCAGAGGAGAAGGGTGGTCCCAGGCATCAAGAAATGGAGACCTTCTTCTTTGCAGGGGCAAAGGTCAGAGGCAGCCAGAGGAGAGGTGTGGCACATGTGCTTAAGATCATGATAGTAAAATGTGAGGCTGGAGGGATAATGTATAGTCAGCGTTTGTCTAGCAAGTTGAAAGCGGGGCCGCTCTCTGGTTTGCTGCCTTCCTTCTTTTCAGAGCCCAGTTTCCTCTGCTGCTGTGCGTGGTGGGTCCGTCCCTGAGGACTGGCAGCAGCAGTGAGGCCATCAGCTGAGGAAGGTGGTGGGTGCCAGCATGTGTGGCTGACAAGGCTACATTGAGCCAGTCTCTTGGACTTGGCCTTTGCAACTGTGGATGTCACATATGTTGAGTGTTGTAATTGCATTCATACTTACTTTGTAAATACATTTTAAGTATTGTGATACTTTGGCTGGGTTTTGGGTGTTACTACCGCTGGGGTAGAATTTGGTGGCGCTTGAAAAGGCATAGTGAGGCTGCAGACCAACTTTTACTAATTTCTTTGCTTTCTTGTGTAGGAAATAAAGATAAATTAACTAAAGCTGTTTGGACAAACCAGAAACCTCACAGCTGTGTACGGATATCCTCTTCCTTACTCCGTTTTAACTCAGCCCTTCCCAGACCTCTGTGTAGGTCTGTACTGAACATTGCCATGCGGGAGAAGTTTGAACTAGTTTTTCTGGTTGTCAGAAGCAGCCTGGGAACAGGCGTGCTGCCTGACTTATTCTGCTGCTTGGCATCTGGGGTGCTGACTAGGAAGCATTCAGGATTCCTTGGAGCTGCCTCAGGTGCAGGTAGCATTGTTGTTTATCAGCGTGGCGTTAGGCAGTGTGGACATACTCTGAAAATGCTTCACTGAGGAATGGGACCGCTTGTACTTACACGTTTGCTTGAAGAAAAAGTACAAAGAACTAGGATACAAAAACATAGCCAAATGTAGGCTTAAAGTCTTCCTAGGCAGCACCTCTGTTGCAAGTGTGGGGAATAATGCATCTTTATGGTATTTCATTACAATGTGTTGATCAACTTTCTATTAAATAGTATTTATTTACTGGTAGAATGAGGCAGGTTGTGGTACAGGAAGCAATATTCATGGAATGTGTTGGAAAGATGCCATGTCATTAGTCAAGTAATACATGCCAAATAGGATTTAACTAGTTATGAAGCTCACTGAATACCATGAAAAACATATCAACTAATTACATATCAATAAAAGAACTAATCAGGTACATTTCTGTATCCTGACATGACTTGACAGCCTTTGCTGAGTGTGCTCCTCTTGCTGTGCTGTGCCCTTCCTGGCTTCATTTCACTTTGCTGCAATAAACCAGGAAACTTTTTTCCTAACTTGGACTCCTGTTCTTTCTCTTGAATCTACTTCTGCCCAGTGCTTCTGGTTTAACGCTTATCTTATCTCTTGCTCTGGCCTTTCCCTGTCCGGTTGCTTAAGACAGATTTCTGGAGGCGTGGGCAGATGCAGAGCGAGGTAGAAGGGGTGAGTGGTGAGTGGAATGGGCACGGGAGGTATGTGGGCAGTGAGGGTAGTGGGAGGACATTGCCTCTGTGCTGCGTTCAGGTGCAGGAGGTGAAGCTGGAGCTTCATTAGTTGCTTGTGAAATCATGTTTGTTGTATTGCGGATCTAACTTGGCAGACTTCAGGTGGCATCTCTCCCGCCCTGATGCCACTTAGCCTTGGTGTGCCTGTCAGAGGCCACTGTCCCATAATTCTGGTCAAGGCTGGTGTGAGCTCCCTCGTCTGCCCCAGCCAAAATGAGATTGTTTAGCTCCTGAGTATGAGTTAAACTAATCTGACTCACTTTGTCTGAAATGGATTAAGGACCACTTGTAAAATAGGGGTAGCAGAGCTATGACACATAGGCAAGGATGAATAGGTGGGGTAGTGTCATCTTCAGTGGCACAGTGTGATTTTATAAAAATAATTTTATAGCCTAATACTCATACTGACTTCAGGCTAGTGGATATCTGAAGCTTTAAGCTACTTCCCAAAGCCTGGGTAGTTGAAAAGGAAGAAATACTCCATTCCTCTCACTAATCCTCTGTCACTCACCACCGCTCTTCACTGTTCTGGTTTTTTTTTCCCCGAAGTCACAGCAGGTGATGCACACAGGTGCAATGTTTGTATCAGTTTCCCCATTGCCCAAGTACACATAAAGTTTGGGAACTGACAGGTTTTCTTCTATCGCAATTTATGGATGCCTCAAAAAACAGTTCTGGCAGGCCTTCTGAATGTTTAGGAAGAAGCTGGTCTCTACTTGGAAGCTGCTTCTGAGGTGGAAAGGGATGGGAGCTAAGCACTGAGAAACTTGAATAGAGGCTATTCCAATATTAAGAATAATTGTTGCCGTAGAATAGATTTAAAGCGTGTTACAAAAGTTTCACAATTGTTCTAGGTTTAATATTAGGATCTTCCTGCGCATGTAAAATTACATGTTATTTAAAAGTTGGGTAATTACTCTGCATTGTTGGACAGTGCTAGGGAGCAGGTCCCACGTGCTTGCCCGGGGCCTCCCTCCTTACCCAGGATCAGTGCTGCATCTAGAATGCAAATGCAGCCTAAACGGTGAAAAGTAAACCTTTTACTCCTCGGAAAGATCAGATCATTAGAACAGAAACATAACATTAACAAAATAAAGAATTCATTTTGTAGGCCTGATTGTACTTTTTTTAACGCAGTTCCTTTAAAAGGCAAGAAAATGAAAGCCAGAGGGTCGCGCAATAGCTTTCCTTCCTGTAGCCTGTTGTCACATGTTCAATCTGCAAGAAGTTTTGCAAAGTTGCAAGTGATGTAGCACTTAAGAATTTTTTTCTGTCCTTCAGGTACTTAGTTGAAATCCAAAAAGTAAAAAATTATTTAAGCTGAAATTAAATATGTATGTTTACACTAAGGGGAGACACCAGAGCAACTCATGTTTCTCCTTTCTTTAAAAGAAACCATTGTCTTTGGTTTCAGTGTTAAGTGCTGACCATTGAACTGGAAATGCTGAATAGGTTTTTTAATTTTTTGTCTCTTTACTAAATTCATACAGTAAAATGCTTTCTATGTGTCTGTTGATATATGTCTTGATTTTTAATTTTGTTTTCTGCATGTATTCTGCTATTTATATTGTCTGCTTATGATGGTTACACAGAACATTTTATCACTGAAGACATTGGCTAGAAAGGACCTGGAAGTAGTTCATAAATTGAGTAATGTGAGAAGAATACACAGTTTATAGCACCACAGGTGTAAAACTGTCTTGGTTATCTTGGTTCTGGATGAGAATCTGAGAAACTGAATTTCAGTAGCATTTTTAACTTTGAAATCCTCAGCACACAAAACTAATCTCTTAAAAACTACATGTAAAGCTTATCCAGCCCAAAGCAAGCTCTGGGTTCCACCTGCAGAATGGCACAGATGTCACAAGGACAAATACAGGTGTCAGTAAACTCTATGAATCATCCTATTTGCCAGGAGCAATGGTATTCAGATTGCCCCGGTTAACTGTGTCAGGGCTGTATTACTTGCACCATAAAAGCAGTGAACACCGACTCTTATCTCCACTCCACTCATGATACCAACTTAGGCTTATGTTGTAGTTTCGCCAGCATTTCTTTTATCCTGAGTGCTTTTGCCCTTGTGTCACCTTCCTGTTGTGCTGGTATAACCCTTGGTGAAGACTGGCGCAGAAAAGCACTGTGGAACTGGTCTGGGTTAAAAATGCCCTTTTCTTTTCTGTGAGGCTGTCTCCCCTGCCCTGGATCTGTTTCCCAATCTATTTTATTATGCAGCCAGAAAAACAGTTGTTCCAGCACAAGTCAAAGGTGACATTGGAGCAGGCATGACTAATGGGGGGAGACGTTGATTAAAATGGCATTACTACCATTAAAAGTGCACTTATCATTACAAACTTACCCTGTAGACAGTGAGGCTTGCTCTGCTTGAGCAGGCTGTGTTCAAGAGGAGCTGCTTGTAGCAGCTTTATGAATTCCTACACACTGCCTGCGTGCATGTAATTGTATTGTGAATTCTTTGTAGTTTGGATTATATTTTATATTTATGTGGTGCCTGGCCTAATGCCTGGAGCCTCTGTTCAAAGTTTTTTTTTTTATTTTTTTTAGGACAGTACCTTGCCAAATGTGTGTGAATAAGAACGTAGCTTTGTATGGTGCACTGCAAAAACCTGTACAAATGAATAGTATGTACAGTGCAAAAAGCTGTTAAGCTTCTACAGGCATCTCCTGGACTGGAATTCAGGCGAATGCTCCCATCCCAATGACAACGTTCTGGGTTTATGGGTACGTCTGAGATAAAAGCATAGCTTACTAAGAATAACTCTATTCCTTTTATTCTTTGTTTTCTAACAAAAAAAGGGGACAACTCTTGCTGGAGTCTGAAACACAAAGATCAGTTTGTTGATTTGGAAATAATTTGCATTGTATCATCAGTCCTGAAATGGCTTAAAGCAAAGTCACAAAAACCTGATCCAATGCTTCTGTGCATGCTTTTGGAGTACAGGTATGGTTCGTGTTAGTACCATGCCCTTTCTTTCAGGAAAGTTATTTGAGTTGACAAGTAGTTTTAATTTATTTTTATTGTAATTGGGTTTTGCCTGATCTGTTAAAGTAAAATGGCTGGAAATTGTGACCAGCAGTTGAAGCTGATGTTTTTTGATGTGTACCTGAGCAGAGTGCAAAGTGACTGGGAAGGAGAAACTCCTTCTTTTAGAACTGTTGTCACTGGTAGAGGAGAAAAGATTTTTTGTGTGTGTGTGGGTGGAGGGGAGAGCAGGTGGGGGTAAAGTATTTCTGTTTAGTTACAGTTTGAAATACAGTATTTGTCAAATGTATCTGATTTTTTTTTGTTAAAGACTTTACAGCCAATATTTTAAATTATTTTCTTTTGGTAAAATATTTTTTTATTTGTTTTTAATGTAAATGTATTGGCTGAAGCAGCAAGAGTATCAGGGTTATTGGCCAGATGTGCCCATTTATTCTGTTAAGTAAATACTGTGGTATTTGTTTACCATGTAGCATTATGAATAGATGGGGATGGGCAGCATGGAAATGTCTATAGTCTCTTCAGAGAAGTAGTAGCTGGTAATTTGCCTTCTTCTGTACAGGAGAAAATTACTTAGATTCAGGTAAATTGCAAGTAAATTGTAGTATTTTCATTTATAACATCCACTACAGTATCTTTTTTGTTTAGATGTACAGTTGGAAATATCTGGGTTAAATACATTCTTTAATAACTTTTGTAGTTGGAGTTCTGTGGCTTGTCGTTTCAGTACTGGAATAAAAGATTCACTTTTGAGTCTTTAACTGTACATAATGGGTCTGACGAGCTCAATGAAATTGGGGAAGTGCCCTGTCCATCCTTGCCTTTTGTGACTGAGATGTGTAGAAGACACTGTGTACAAAAGCCAAGAGGCTAATGGAATAAGCTCAGTGTTCACTGTCAGCTTTGAAACTAAACCTTTCATGAAACTACTTGTGAGCTGTATTCCTAGAAACGTCCTTACAGATATTAAATTTTTTGTTCACTTTCATTATTACTGTTGTGCCGACAACATTGTTTCTGCAGCACCTTTTGTTCTGTGCAGAGTTAGGTTGTAAAAGAGGAGTCTGCTGGAGTTTGTTTCAACATGAAGAAGTGATAAGACTGTAAGGCAAGGCTGTAAATAACTCTGTGAATAGATCTCATGTTTAGGAAGACCACTTATTTTAACTTCTAACCACGATCATGACTCTTACGTTTTGGAGAAGGAACAAGGTGGGGAGGAGGAGGAGGGAGCGTAAGACAAAGGAGCTGTTAGAGCTCTCTGTGCCTCCCTTCAGCAAGTCCTTTAGCGAGTGTTTGAAATGTTACGGGGCGAAAAAATCTTTTCAAAGAGCCTCCTAGGGAGGGGCGGTTCCTGATGTTTACAGTGCTCAACAGCATGTCCGCTAAGCTGCGTGGTAGCTTAAAAAAAGGGGCGGAGGGGAAAGGGGGTGTCAGTTCTAGGTCAGCTGCCTTTAAAATTTATGCCTGCCTAAGGCAACGCAAGCAAAATTGGAGCAGAAGGAATGCATTATTTTACTGCCTAGGATATCGGCCTAGGACCCAGGGGGTGGGGAGGTTGAGCAAGTGCAAGGCAGTGGGAAACAATGCTAAAGGAAATTAGCCTACATCAGCATGGAAGAGTGGTGTGGGAGCAGTTCAGCTTTTGTAAATTGCTGCATTAAAGAGTGAGCAAAATATGTTGCAACTCTGCACAGGTGGTATCTGTGTTACGAATATTTTGAACTGAGCTAGATTACGGATGATGCAATAAAAGTTCCACAAAATGACATTGACTTTGCAATGTCAATTTGCCACAGCAATTACAGTGACAGTAGCTGATGCTATAGGCAACATGTGATTGTAGAAAAATACTTCTTCCTTTGGTAATGATGAATATTTTTCACTTTACTTGTTCACCTTTCTTAAGGTGAGTATTGTGTACTTAAGGTAATTATATATATTTTTTGTCTTCCCTCCCTATGAAACTCCTTTTTCATGTTACAAAAGGCAGCACCATCTCCCTGTCTTTGTCCACTACAGGTGGAAGTTTATGGTCTAGTTTTTCTGTATTTATTTTTCTCTAGTGCTGCAGAGCTCCAGGTACATTGCCATTGATTACTTGGTTACAAGATGTCATTGTAAATAAGAAGGCTTCTCTGCTTTTTTCCTATTGGTATTGGCTAGATGAGCAAGACGTTACCTGTGTAACAAGTCTTGTTCCCATTTGTTTTAGTCTTCTCTGGAAGCTGAAGTCTACCTCTGCATTTCTTTTTGTTTAGCTTCCATGGAGTACCCCCCACTGTGACTATTTAATGACAATTTATGCCATTGCACATACTAAGTTCTTTAGGCAGCAAACTGCTTCTATTGTAATTAAATGGATGTATGAGATTCTTATATGCAGTTAATGCATATGAGTTGACTCCTAACTGTTAATGAAGGTAGATAATATGATGGAACCAACTCAGTGACTCAGTTTGCCCCTGAAGGAGCAGGACAGTCTCACTCGTGTCCCTTCTCATATTTTGATGTAAGTAACTTTAATCAGGCAGGCACATACAAGCAATAGTACTTATAACCAGAGTCAGTTCTAAGCCATCCTACCCAGAGGTTCAAGAATGATATATAGGGTTCAGGTAACGGTGTCACAGGGGAGAAGAAGGGAGAGCCTCTGACTGGTCACAGATGTTGGCAACATTATCTGAGTTTGTTGTGCTTGTGGTCTGCCCTTTGCCAGGTATAATGGGAAGGTATTGATAACTGATAGTAGGGTGCTCTTACCTACATTCCATATGCTTCATCTTAAAAGGGGTCTCTGGTAGAAAGCTGAAGAGTATTACCAAAGCATTTAAATAACTACAGTGTGTACTCAAAAAAAGCAATCTTCATCAGCACAACGAGAAGAGATTGAATGTCACTTGTCCTATTTTGTGGACACATCCACAAAGCCCCCTCCTTTTTAGTCTTACAAAATGCAAATTTTTGATGTCATCAGACACCTTTGATCCCTTTCATTCAAAGTATTTAGTTAGTGCTTGCAATCCCTCTACCTTTTCAGAGCTTACCTATAAATTGTGTCTTAAAAATAATGTACCTTCCTATGCAGGGTTAAAAAACCTAGACTGTGCTATCTTTGCGGTGTGGATAAATACCACTCCTTACCCCTCTAGTTCAGTAGAGTGTTATATTCTGGTTTGCTTGGTTACTAACAGTCTTTATGCACTTTGGAAACATCGCAGCTGTATATAATTCTTACATATATTTATCAGAACTGTCCCTACTGCAGAGGAAAAAAACCAGAATGAGTAAAAGCTCAGCATATTACAAAAATGTTGGCTTGTAGAGGAATGAGCAGGAAGCACTGGGTGTATGCGTTAGCATGATTGTGTAGCGTGGCTGAAAATACTGGACTGTGTTACTGCGGGGGCTACAGCCCCCGGTTCTTGTTTTGTGAAAGCCTGTTTAAAGTGACCCAAAGCTTAGTTGATCTGATCTTGAAAGAAAAATTGAAATGCTGCAGAAAGTTTTCTAGTTATATAATAAGCAAGGAGGAAAAAGGAGGATCTGTTAAGTCCTTTGGGTAAGAAGATTAACCTGAGTCAGATAGGGCCCAATTACTAGATCAATACTTTGCCAAAGGCCTTTGATAGAGTAATACTATATCATTGTCTAATGGAGGTGAGGTTGCATTAACAAAAATAATTACATCGTGACTTCTAGGTGAAAGTTGTCATGTGGTATGGTGCCACAGGGCTCACCATCTAGGCAGGGCTGGGTGCCTTTGTGAACTGGCACTGCTGAGCTAGAATGAAACTTAAAGGAGCCAAATACAAGCCATGCACTGTGGGACCAGTGAGAAGAGCTTCTGTCCTGAGTTGGTTTCAGGAGCCACTCACCATAGCAGAGGAGTAGGCAGGTGAGACTAGCTGGCTGCAGGATGGCTGACATGCAAATGCTCAAGTAAAGAGTTCTTAGTAAAGGCAGGGGAACACTGCTAACAAGTTAGAATTCTAGGAGCTTTTCGCCTGCTTATGTTGTTGCCTTTCTCCGAAACATTAGGCATACAAGGAGAGGAGGCTGGGGAAGATACGTGGATGTCCATGTTCACTTCCCAAGTGAAAGTGGGAATCTTTTCAGGGGCCTGCCCAGAGTCTTTGTCATACTTGAGTTAAACGAATAACTGGGTTCAGACTTGTAAAGAAACTTCTTTCTAGCCTATGGCTGCAGGGATTGTTTGGACTTGATGTGTCTTTTTATGTGATGTGGGACGTTAGTCCCTAGGATCACTTTCACATGCATCTCTGCAACCCCAGGTGATGCATATAAGATATTGGCAATGCCAGATCTTTTTCTGCCTTCCTGTAGCACAATGTAATTTTTGTGCCTTCGGTTCTTGTGCTGTAGAGTATCCCTCGTGGCGTGTGATGGACTGAGTGATGATTTGCTGAGGTGCAGTGTGAGAACTTCTTGACTATGGATCTAGTACATGATTGTCTATGAGTATGCATGACTGGACATGACCCTGTCCTCCCTACACGATTTCGCTATCAGCTTAAATGGATCTATGACAGGGCTGCTACTCCCACCTTTCTCCCTGCCTGTGGCATCCCAGATTACGTGTCTCAATGTTTCCTTTGCATGAGCCTTTCATTTGGGTCAGTGAGCTGCTGTGGCTTGTCCTGTAGCTGCCTGAGGACCAGACCCATCGGCAGTGACGCTGTGGGACTGCATGTTGGGGCTTTCCCGTTCCACTGTTGCTGGTGGTTGGATCAGTGTACGTAGACCAGGAGAATAGCATATGATTCTGGCTGTGAGTTGGGCACAAAACGGGGCTGTACCCGTGAAATAGTTCCCATAGGAAGGGGCTTCTCTGTGCCTGTTGCCAGTGTTCAGCCTTGCTGTGAAATCTGCAGTATCAGTTTTTTTAACAATTTATATGCAGGTGTGGAAGCAAATGCAAATTGGTTTTTATTTTACACAAGGTCAGAATGGTAAATCCATTAGTCTGGCAGAAAACCAGTCTGAAGTGTGATTGAAATGAAATTTGTTTTTACTGGTTCTGCTGCTTACAGAATACTTTATTCATATGGTGAAAGACAGACTTGATACTAGTTTAAAAAGCAAAGCATTAAATAAAGAGGTACCATGTAAATAATTCAGTAAAGATGACTATACAAGCTAAGTATTAGATCTCTTATTGAATACTGCCAATGGGGAATTTTACAAGTCGACATTCTAATATAGTTTCTAAACCTCTTTCATCTGTTTTTAGAATGTCCAATTTTTTAAAAGGAATTTGTATTTATTTTAAAATTTGCTATTCTCTCCCCAATGTCTACTCTGAAATGTACATACAGAAATTGTTTATTCACTCTAAGGAGTTAGGATTTGTGTTTTAAAATGGACTGGCTTCAAAGACAAAGTTTGAAATTTAATCAAGGTAGTGATTAACTTATATATCTTTCAAAACTTGGCAATTTCTGAAAGCACATCTTGTATAGAGTTGCCTCGCCTGTCTTCTGTCACTTATTTGGGAAGAACTGTCATCTAACAGGAACAGTGTTTACAGTCAATATTACTGAGGGGAAAAAAAAGGCCACCAACACTAAGCAGGATATAGACAACCTGCCTGTGAGATTAATCTTTCAAAAAATGCATTGGGTGGTTCAGAGACGGTGTAAAGGATGGGGAAGGTGATGGAAACTTCTTTCAGGGAAATTGGTAACAACAGGCAATACCCAGCTAAAGTTTAAAACTTTATTGCAGAATATAGGTGAGTAATCTGTCTAATGTAATAGGCAGTTTGTATTTGTTTGCCGCATGGCATAATGGAGTAATGTAGTTAAAATAACTGCAATTATGTAAGCACACAGCCTTGGGAAATAGGAAGGGCAGAGCTGGCATTTCCCAGGTAAAGCTTAAGATACCATCTGTGAAACATCTTGATTTAATTACCTTCTGAACTTCAAGAGCAGAATTAACGACAGTATACCAAGTGATTCTGAAACAGGAAAGTTTCATAATTGTGCCTGAATATGTACGCCAGTATTACTGTCATTTCTTAAGCTATCATTTTGAAATCAGACCTGCGTGGGTCAATGCTTTCTGCAGGCTCTCCCCACCTCCCAGCAGGCTCTGCTGGGTAGAGGATCCTCCCGTCATTACCTGCTTGCCAGGCCAGGGATGATGCTCTAGAACCTTTACTTTTGGGATCTGCCTGGGGTGGAAATTATCTCACAGAAGTTTTGCACTGTATTGTCATGTTCTCCAGTCTTTTGCTAAGAGTTCCCTGTAAAAGTAGCATGTCCATCTTTATAACAATTAGCTTTGCTCTCTAATGCAAATTCTTAACTTTAAGTGTTTTAAGTTCCCACTGAGTTTTAGCATTTGTTTTCTGGAGTGACAGAGCTTACATTAGACTGCTTAATTTTTCTTGGTTTTCTGTCATGTTCTTTTGATTCCTTTTTTTTTTCAGTAGCCATCAACATAAAACACTTGTTCTAGAATTACTATTTAGAAGCAAATCTTGAGATCTGTTTTAATATTTAAAAACTATGTAGGGGGAATAAATGAGCATCAAGAATGGCAAATATCTTTCATGTGGGTTAAGCAAAGGAGTGTGAGAACTTCTTGTTCTCTTTTAAAAATAAGGAATGTTTGAGGCATACCAGTAATTCCCATTACAAGAATCACGAATAGTTTTGTGTACTAGCTGAACTTGAGCACTTCCAACAACTTACTACCTACTACTTGTCATCATTAGACATTCTCGTATGGTTTGCTGTGGTATTTGTGGCATTTTTGGCTGGTGTAAATGATCTTATCTGCCCTTGCCCTTCCAGTACAGGTAATGGTCCAACTTGCAATGGGTTCTGCCAAGCTATATGCCTTACTCAGCTGCAGTTAGTGAGCTCCTTCAGCTGTCTGCTGAGCTGCAGGGAACTGGAGGCCAGCAAATGACTTTGCTCTTTTAGCACAGCCCTTTTCCTCCTTTGCCTCACTTATATCTTACACTTATTTTTCATAATGGCAAAGACACATTGTTTAAAGATGTCTTCAGAAAATATGTTAGTACAGCTGGCTTGAACGTAGGTGCACAATATTACTTCCACTGACATTTTTAAATTAAAAGGAAAAAAAAAAGGCACTTATTTCTTTCAAGAGCTGAGTATTTTCCATGTGTTTTAAAGATTATTTCAGTGCTTATTTTCCAAATGCATGTGCTTGAGAGGACTGTGTCTCTGTTCTTTAGAACTTTTCAAGCTGGACAGATAAGCTTTTATGACTGCATTTTTTTAAGTTTATGTAAATTGCTTCCAGGATGTCATTTTAAAAAACCCTAATTTTGAAAGTGACTATGCTGGTGTGACTTCTATAATTTTGAGAGAGTTTACTACAATCTAGACACTATTTGAAAAAGAAAACTCCCTACTGTTAGTGCATTTTAGTTGTGTTTTTAAATTTTGGTACATGCAAAAAGTGGAACATTGGAAATAAAAATCCTGATGTGCTGATTCTGTAAGTCCATTAGCAGGTATGTAAGCTAAATGTATATTTCCCTGATAGAACTGTGGCTATACAAACACTTACTGTGCAGGTGAGTTTACAGCATGGAGAACTAAAGTTATGTGTTTAACAAATGGCCTTCTCTGCCCCCAAGTCTTTGTCCCTTCAGGCTAAATATTTCCAGTCTCACATCTAGAGGATAAGTTCTGTAGACTTCAAAACTGCCAAACATGATGGAAGATTGTATTATGGTCAAAGCATTACCAGGTTACATCTTAACAACATGGTTGTACTGTAAAAAAGCAGTCCTTCAAAAATGGTTTGGTTTTTTGCTGAAGCACAACTGGTGGTTTATCTTGTGTGTGGGTACGTGGTTTTTTTACTCTTCTATGTAAAAAAAAGGTAAGCCTTGATGTTATTATTTTCCAGTGTGTATGAATTTCTGTGTGAAATAAGGGTAAGAGGACAAGAAAAAATACATTCCGTGTTGCTATTAACTCTACTTGTAGGTAGTTAACAAACAAAAAATCCTGAAAACCTAACAGTAACGCAAACAATTGTTCTTAGAAATGGACTTACAAAGGAAAGCTAGGTAGCTAGTTAAGATAATAAGTAGAACTGTAAAGCACATTGAAAGCGAAGTAGTAGTGTTATATATGAAAGTTGATTTTTAAATCTAACTGTAGAAAAGTTTTGCATAGCACTGTCTTTCTTGCAGACATTACTCGTACTCTCAAAATAATGAGTTTTAACTTATTGTAGTCTGCTGACCTTCAGATTCAGGGTAATTGATCAGTCAGTATGTCTGTGTGGTGAGGCTGTGGCAGCCCCCTGGCTGGTACATCCTTCTCTCAAGGACAGTAACTGAACTGCAAAAACTGTAAAAGTTTAGCAGCTGGTGTGGAATTGTGTCTTGCTTGGTTATGAACAGAAAATAAACCTTGAAGGCTAAGAGCCTGTGCTGTCTTAGCTCTTGTAAAATGTTTTAAAAGGTGAAGAGCTGCAGGTGCTAGGGTCAGGGGACATGGCACAAATGCCACTCAGTATGGCAGGGGCTGGGAAGCAGGAGGATTTGCTGTTTTCAGCGGCTGCCTTTCTACTACAAGCAGAAACAGTCTATTGGTTTATCTGGTTCGAGATAAAAAGCTTGCTTTTGGTCCCAGTGCCTAGCAGGCATAAAAGCTGCTGTTTAAACACCGACAGCACGTTTGGCTGACTCCTAATGCAAAATTAAAGTCGTGTCAACAAGTCAAGTGGATAATTGTAAAGAATTGTCTGTTTGTGAGGTTGCATTTGTCGGGATGAGAGGTTTGCACTGTAAGAGGAAGGAAAAGTCAATCAACACCCCTAAGCCTGTAATAAATAGCAATTCATTTTGAGCCAGCATCCATGTAGAATTTTCTGGATTTTTGAGAGTGTGTTTTGAAGCGGTGGTTTGTTTAACTTAAGTTTTGGTCAGCATGTTGAGAGAGCCAGTCTGAGTTCCAGTAACATCTTCATCAGGATGAGAGCAGGAAAACTGACTGGCAGGGAAATCAGTAAGCTATTCTTATTTAATCAGTTCCTCAATAATATAGTGTGATTATTTGCATTCAGTGAGTATATTGAAATATTGAGCCATACTGTGCACAAGGTGTCTGTAGGCTTTGGTAGAGTATCGTTGTAACCACTGAACAAAGTACCTTGTTTGCCATGCCTTGTCTCTTGATAGACTATTCTCATGAGACTGAAATGGGAAGAATACTGGATTTTAAGGATAACTTATTATAAATATTTTATTTAAAATAGATTTATTACAAAGTACAGATTTTTAACGCTTGCCCCTGGCACCAGCTACATACAACTGAGTTGCCTGGCTGTCGTAGTTAGGCAGTCTGAAGTATCTGCAAGACAGGGTTGGCCTTACATATGTTTGATATCATCCAACGTTTGGTTTACGGAGCAAGGTGGCAGGGATATTTATAATTTGTCTGTAACCATAAAAATCTTTTCTCTCATGTGATTGCTAGTGCCAAAAGGAAGAGGACCGCTCAAGTTTCCACTAGAAAAGGAAGAGCATATCCTCTGCTGCTTCTTCTTTTGCCAGCACCTTTATAAATATACAGCTTTGTAGCAAACACCATAATATGTACACAGGGCATGTGAAAACGGTCAGCATAAAGGCAGTGACATTGGGTTGGGAAATGCTGATGATGGAGCATGGTATTTCTGAAAAATGTGAACTTTGAAGAGACTTACAGAGGGAATCTTTTTTGAACATGAAATTGGTGGTGATTGCAAATGTTCAGATGCACAGGACAGAAAAGCAAGCAGGAAAACAAGGGGTAGCAACATGAGAATTGGGAGGAGGTAGATCAGATGAACTCTAATGAAGGCAGGCTTGTCTGTGTTGCATCTTGTAATGAAGGGTGGGTGTAGTGTAGTCCAAGGTGCCTAAACACTCCTATGAAATGGCAGTGACCAGGAGGTACTTGTAGAAGTGGAGATAAGGGTGAAATTATTTTTCCGAAATGTTAAGGTGAGGAGGGATGAGATGATGATAGTGGGGAGATCTGAGGAGAGAGGCCCATTGTGAGGGCAGAACTGTTTGGCCCATCATAAGGGCAGAACTGGCTCGCCAAACCTGCAGCTAGCTTGTCCTGGGGGAGATGCAGAAGGGCAGCCAGCAGAAAGCTGCTGGTTTTCAAAGTGTGCTGCAGCCTGGACTAACAAAGGTGAATACTCCACAGGGGTATGGAGAGAAATTGTATGGCAAAGTAAAACACTGAGTGGGAAGAGAAAGCTCAACATGCGCAACCATTGTGCTGCTGCAGCCAAGAAGACCAACAAGATGCTGGGTTGCATCAAAAAGGGCATTGCCAGCAGGGATAAAGAAGTCATCATCCTGCTCTGCTCAGCACTGGTCAGGCCACACCTGGAGTACTGTGTACAGTTCTGGTCCCCGCTATACAAAAAGGATGTGGCCAGGCTGGAAGGGGTCCGGAGAAGGGCCACCAGGATGATCAAAGGACTGGGAAGCTGCCACACGAGGATAGGCTGGGAGAGCTGGGTTTGTTCAGCCTTGAGAAAAGGAGGCTCAGAGGGGATCTCATCCCCATGTACCAGTACTTAAGGGGCAGCTACAAAGAAGAGGGAGACTCCCTTTTTAAAAGGAGTCAGGTGGAGAGGACAAGGGGGAATGGACACAAGTTGCTCTTGGGGAGATTCCGATTGGACACAAGAGGGGAATTCTTCACAGTGAGGACAGTCACCATTGGAATAGTCTCCCCAGGGAAGTGGTTGACTTGGCCACATTGGACAGTTTCAAGATTTGGCTGGACAGGGTGCTGGGCCATCTTGTCTAGACTGTGCTCTTCCTAGAAAGGTTGGACTAGATGATCCTTGAGGTCCCTTCCAACCTGGGATTCTGTAATTCTGTGAAATGTGTTGGGATTTTTAAAAAGTGTTTTCTAGGGACAATGAGGCAGGGAAAGGGCTGATAAGTACTTGATTTTTGAGCAAAACTCAGTATTTACATAAGCATACTTTGAAATTTTTTACATATGTAGGTGGTGCTGCATGCAAACTGGATGTGCTGGATAATTTTTGTAAGTTAAAGGTATTACCAGTGGTGCTATGACACTTATGATCCTGATGTGGAAACAGTTGATTCATCAGAGTGTGATTTGCATACTAATTATGACATAGCTAATTATTGTATTTAAAAGGAGTATGCAGACATATTGGTACCTTTCTTCCTTCCTGCCTACCTTAGAAAAAATTCTTAGTTAGAAAATTAAAATTTTTAATAGTAATTGTTGCAAGGTTATACTTCATGTATCAGTGGCTTGGACTTCAAGTGAGGATGGTAATAAAAATGAATGTAAGTATCTGCTCTTTATATTTCCCCTTAACTGTAATGTTAAACACAGCATGGTTATTTGAGATAATGCTCTATGGCACAGAAGCACCTTGTTTGGTATGTAAAGGTTACAAAATCATACTGTGCATAACAGCTCAGCTATAAATTGTCCCCAAGCATAGTGCAATGTGGTCAGCTAATGCTCCCTGATCTGTATTTCACATGTAGTGCTTTGTTATCCCTCGCTATTTTTTCCATTCTGTTTCCTGAAAATCTTTTCCAAAATCAGTTTATTTTATTATTTACATATTTCTGTTTTGGTTTGTTTTCCTGCAGGCAGCATCATAAAATCTTAATAAAGTGAAAATGGCTTTTAGTAATCTGACATCAAAGGCTGTACTCCTGTATGATGAATGGATTAAAGATGCCGGTGAGTCATTTAAATCTAAAACTTACTAACTTTCAATAATTTTGAATAGCAATGTGTAGCTTTTCTAGGTGGACTGTTCATGAACTTAAAGCAGCTTTGTCTTTCCGTAAATCTTTCTAAGACTTGCCAGATTACCTATTGACATTTTTAACTATAAAGAGCAGACTAGTTTCTGCATTTTAAAAAAGGAAAAAAGGAAAACTCAGCTAGTTTATGGGTATAACCTCAGACTAAATACAGAACCATCACTGTCTGCACTTTAAGAGTTTCTGACTTGCCTGAATATATAGTTTGTTTTTCCTCTGTTGCTGAGTGTAAAGCTTTAACTCTTTTTCATTATTGAACAATGGTATTCTATCAGTTTATTGAGCTTAGGTGCATGGTGTTACTGTATTTTGCTGTTGCAAAGTTAAAGAAATAAAAACCATGATAAGTTACAGTATCTTGAAATTAATCCTCAGAGTAACTAACTCTGTCATAGTTCTGTTTTGAAAAGCAATATTACTCTCTTGTTGGAGCTGCTATGAGGATATTAAACACGCTTTGCTTTAATGTTGCTGTTCTGTAGTTCTGCACGCTTATGAAAAAAAGACAGAGAAGATACCAAGTTTGAGGTTAAGATCCATCAGTCGCAGTGCTTGAATGTTGAAAATTACTGACTTGAGACATTTGGCCATGAATTAAACCCTCAACAAAAATTGCAGTCATATAATGTCACCCCCAAAATACAGCAGCAAACCATGAAGGCAGCAGTTTACTGGGTGAATGGTTAAATGTGGGGTCATTCAGAAATCAATCTTACAAAAGTCAGTTTATGAAAACGAAAAATATATGTATTAAAAATACATTAAGTTCATATCAGCTCTCCTCCTTATGGAGAAATGTGGAAGTCTCTGGTGATCTGGGACTCAGTGACAAACCACAGAAGGGTGCAGTGGCATCATGGTGAAGCTCAGAGGGAGTGCCTGCCAGCCTCAGCTGCGGAGACAGGGAGCAGGGCGTGCAGAGGAGGACTCTCTGCAATACTTCTGTCTGGGATAACTGGGAATGAACTTGCAACACTTGCCATTTGGAGGCTTGCAATGTGAAAGTGTGTGTTTCATGGTGCTGTGAAAGTGATGAAGTGTCTGGACTGAATAGGCACAAGCCTCAAGTACTGAGCTATGAATCTAACTGGTGGGACAGAAGGTCTTCTAACTTTAAAATCCCCATACTTATTATGTCTAATGTCGACCTGCTTATAAAGCTCGAGGATCTTGAAAAGTGGGGCTACTCCCCATCTGTGACTTGAACTTGTGAAATAAGGTTCATGCTTTTCCAGAAGAATGAAGTCTCATGTGGAAATGCAGCCTCAGTGATCTGCTTGTGCATCGCCTTTCTGTGCCGCCCTCTGAGCCCTGCTCGTGTGCAAAAACAGACTTTTCACGAAGGACAGCTCTAGACCAAAAATCGTGTCACTCATGATCCTGTGTCTCTTCTTCACTACATGTGAAGAATTGATGTTAAAAGAAGCATTGATTCCTACAGGTGCTAAATCTTGTTATCTAGTCAGTTTGGATTTGAGGTGAATGGACTCAGAGGCATGATCAGGGACAGCAAAACCTAAAGTATTAAGAATTATTAAGTATCTTTCTGAAGCTGTTTTAGGATTTAGGAAATACTGGAAAAATCTGATTTCTGTTTTTTTTCTTCCCCCCTTGCCAGATCCAAGACTGGAAGGCTGGCCACTCATGTCTTCACCTTTCCCAACTACCTTTATCATTGGAACCTACATTTATTTTGTCACTTCTTTGGGACCCAAACTAATGGAAAATAAAAAGCCTTTTGAACTCAGGCAGATAATGGTGTTTTATAATTTCAGTGTGGTAGCCCTCTCTTTATATATGACTTATGAGGTAAGTACTACTTTTATTTGTAATGTATTTAATTATTTTGTCTTGAACTATCCTTGTACTGACTTTTAATAAACCTATTAGTATTATTCCGACTCTGCAATTCTCAAAAAACTATTATACTGATTGTTATAATTATGTTCTGCCAAGCAGTATGCTGAAGTAATTGAGCTGATACTTGGAAAAAAGGGAGTAAGTCATACCTAGAAAGAAGGATTGTAAAATATTTTGTGTCACTTTTAATTTTGTAAATTATATATAATTCTTATAACTTGATTTAATTTCCCTGGGCTGTAGGACATAAAGCAGACAATGTGTTTTTCTTAGTTTGGTGTAATTGTTTCTGTCCTACTACGTGATAGTTAACGCTACGCAGTCAAACACTGCGTAGAGCTTGTTTACTGTGGAATAATCTTCAGCTAGATCTGCCTTTTAAAGGACAGAAGTTAACAATATCTAATTTGGGCATCTTCACTGTTTTTTTTAAACAAACAAATAAAAAAACCCCACAAACAAACCAAAGAAACCCCCAAAACTCAGACCATGAAAGTCTTTAGCATTGATTTTCTTCCCCCTCCCCCAAAACCAGTAAATGTTCTTTCTCTCAGAAGGAATGTTGAGATTTTGCTGTAGTTCAGAACTCAAGCAAATGTTAGACTTTAAGAGTGGAAAGCCTGATGAGTTGTATAACGTTATGGGTTGAATGACCTAAAAATCCTTAACCGTGAATGGTATAGACTATGTAGAAGCGTTAATTTAGAACCTGAAGCCTTAAGATAGCTAATGTCTGGGTTTTTTGGTTTGGGTTTTTTTTGTTGGCTGGTTTGTCGTTTTTGAAAGGGTAGCCATTTAACAAAAGTATTGTGTGAATAATAGCCTCATACATTTGCTTGCTGAAGCATCACTGTGCTAGAACTGACCCTCTTTGCGTTAAATCTGGCTATTTCAGGTTTGGTTTGACAATTTTTCATTACCAGTTTGCCGTTGTGCTGAATGGTCAGGATACTTTTCAGTTAGCTCAATTGCATAAATTTCATCATGAGTTACAGTGAACTGCTTGACATTTATTAAATGTTAATTTATTACATGTTAAAACAGCACTCTAAAAAAGGCAGTGCAGCAGCAGCTACTTGGTGTCATGACTGTGTGGAAAGCGGTGGGCAAGACACATGTTTGCTATTTAGACTTTTTTTTTAAATTGCCAAACTTCCTTTTGTGATTTGGTAGTAAGCTTGGTTTTGGTTATAAACCTCAAACAAAAAATTAAACTTCTTTAAGTGTCTGACGCTAACACAGTGTTCAATTGATCTGCTGTCAAGACTTCTATGTTACAATTTCATGAAAGAATACGTGAATAGGGTGTAACAGATTGGATTTCTGATACTGTCTACCGCTCAGCAAAAAGCTGATTCTTTCCCTCTTTGGATCCAAGCCATTTGGTGGGTGCTTTAGTATTGTGCTGTCTTGGTGGTGTTTCAAATCTTGTTTTATTTAAGCAACTGATTCTTTCAGGAAGTTAAACGGGCTAACGCCCTCCATCTGTTAAGAGAGCTGAACCTCCTGTCGTGCATGAGTGGATGAAATGATCAGTGGACGAGAAGCACTTTATAAACACCTGTAAGATACAGTAGTCCTAGTGGCTGGCAGGGGAATGAGCTAAGTGTAATAATAACAATGCTGCTCTTGTCCAAGCATTAATATATCCCAAGAGACAAGATTAAATTATATTTGTTACAGTCCTTTGGTCGTTTGTGTGCTCTCAACTGTAAAACTCTAGCTTCTCATCACTCATATTAGTGAAAGAGTAATTGAACCATGCTGTTTAATTAAGCAAAATTTTAGAAACTATGATACTAAAAACAGTGTATATTGATTCATGCCTTGTCTTTAATGGTATTAAGCCATGTGTTCTGTCGTGTTAGTTTTCTTTCAGTATTAAGGTGCTATGCTGCTTTCTTTCCAGTATTAAGATGTTTGGCTATGATAGCCATTTTCAAAAAATTTCAAAATGTTTGATTTGGTTTTGTGGTCTGGTTTACACCATAAGTTGCTTTTTTAACATTGGCTTTGAGACGTAGCTGGTTTTCCTCTTCGGTTAGTAATGCTGTGATAATGGGTGTAGGAAGAATTTCTTGTCCATAGGCATAGTCCTGGAATTAGAAATTCACTAATCTGCAACAGCAGAGGATTTTATGGTAGCTAGCCCACACAGAGGTAGGTGATCGAGGGGGTTGCTGATTAAACGAGTTTTTAATATTGTTTTCCCTCCTGCTGAGTGATTGCAAAATTAATCTGAAATTAATGAATTTTTCAAAAGACAAAATAAATATTTGCCTTTTCCCTTTTCTTTGCGCCAGTTTCTTATGTCGGGTTGGGCCACAGGGTACTCATTCCGGTGTGATATCGTTGACTACTCAAGGTCACCTACAGCTCTAAGAGTAAGTCACCAGACACAAAGCTGAATTGTTGTGCTACACTGACTTTGTTTTTAGAAATGCTTTTTGAACAACCAAGTGCAGTACTGTAGAGTGGAATGCACTAAATGGAAATGCCCTCTTGCATAACGTAGAGCATGTGAGCTAACTGGAGGGGTTGATTGGGAGAAAGAGGGAGGCACAGTATTTGTTGACTTGTTCTTTGTTTTAAAATTCCTTCAGGATTAAAAAATATTTTGTTTTTAAAGTAAAACCAAACAAACTGTACATTTAAATATTTCTGTCAACCTTGTGATCCTACTTACTTGTCCCAATACTTTTTTATATGGTTATTTTTCCTGCAGCTGCTTAGTTTTATGTATGACTATTGTGATTTGACCATTTTTGGTTTTTAACTCTTGCAGATGGTACGAACTTGTTGGCTTTACTACTTTTCCAAGTTCATTGAATTATTAGACACTGTAAGTATTTGTAGCGTAATCAGAGAAGTAGTGATGTTTCCTTTTCACAGTAGAAGAACCAGTGCTGTTGGGGACTGGGAGCATAAATTGCTTTTTATTTAGCCATCCGATCTTCAATTCTTGGAATACCATCAAGGTGTTTACCAATGTCTCCTTTCATCTTATTGTCCCATTACACTGCCATTCTTTGATTATCAGGAAAAATACTAATGAGGGAACACACCTTTAAAAATTTAGGAAGCCCTGATAACTTCTGTTAAACAGCTGAATACACTAATCTGTTGTGCTATGGCAATGCTTGTTTCAACACTGCAGATAAGAAACAGCGTTGATCATGCTGAATTTTTTTTTCGTGTCATCTTCAGATTTTATCTTTCATGTTAAGAATGTTTGTATCAGCACCTCTGAATGCCGCATAAATTGGTATACCTACCTGCTCTAAATTAATGTGTATGCTTTGGGGGTCATGACTCTAGCTGTGTTTGATATGACTATAACTCTAACCTGTTTCAAAGAAAGTCTGAGCAGCAACGCATTGAAGCAGAATGCACAACTCATTGCCAGCAGCCATCTGCCTTCCCCTCTTCCTGCGGCCAACACCTAGTAGGGTGCGTTTAGCTATTCTGAAACCAGCTTCTGGGTGTTGGAATCAGCTGCGATTTCATTTGCCTGTTCTGTGGGGCACAACAGTGGTTATTCAGGACCTGACTCATGAGCAGTTAGGAAGCTCTACAACATGAGAGCAATGTTAGCCATCTAACTTTCATCTGCAAATACTCATGATTCAATACTGGAAGATCTTACTGACTGAGCCAAATGGAATGGTAATGGAAGGGCCAGGAATGCTAAAACTGGACAAGCCTGACAAGTTTAGTCCTCTATTTACCTTTACTGGTTAGTCAGCTCCTTTTTAATTAGTCCTGGGCCTGAAAAATTATTTTTTTAAGAAATGTGTTGTGTTTGAATGCACCTAGTCAGGTACCTGTTTCTCAGCAGATTTTTGGATTTATCACAAAAGTAATTTCTTAGCTGTATTTAAGTTAGCTGTTTCCAGAAGTTTTCCCTGGCACACCAGACTTCTCTTCTGCATTCCTTTGCTTGTCATTTAATACTACCCTTTGCATGACCTGACTTCTCTCTACACAGTTTTCTTGCTCTGTTTTCCCTTAACACTTCCCTCAATGTCTGTCCTTTTAAAATGTGGCCCATCGGTATCAGTTAAGAATACCTACGTGTATTCTGTCCAATTTTGCCTTTTTCCAATGGTAGCTAAGTCAGTGTTCATAATAAACTAATAATGAAATTATTTTGTTTATTTAATTTATAATGAAATGAATGAAATAAATACAGAAATGCTTTTTCTGTAACTTAATATTTTCTACTGTCTCTATCTGTTGGTAGTCCTTTGGTTAATTTTCTCAAATGGCCTTGCTTTTGTAGTTCAGGGAACTTAAAATCAGATGCTTCTAGATACTTACCCATCCAAGCAAGTCCATCTTATGCTGTCTGTTGCACACATAGGTGATGGCTGAACCTTGGACATTTGCTTTTGAAGCTTGCCCTGGCTTTTGAGACTCCACAGGTGGATTTTACGTACTGATTTTTTTGAAAACTAGCCTGCATATCCAAAGCCTCAGTTTCTTCTCCCAAGACTGCAACTATGAAGAGTTTTTAAATGTATAGTAGTGAGCAGCCAGCACTGTTGCATACAGTCTTCTGTAAGTATGTTGGGCCCAATTATCTCCTGTAACATTCTGTTCATTAAAAATCTGTTTCAGATATTTTTTGTGCTGCGTAAGAAAAACAACCAAGTTACATTCCTGCATGTCTTTCATCATTCCATCATGCCATGGACCTGGTGGTTTGGAGTCAAATTTGCTGCAGGTAGTGGAGAGAGAGTTTAAGTTGTACATATCCTCTGGTAGTAAAAGTTAACTATGCTAGACAAAAATACTTAAAGAACAGAATTAAAAATCTTGCAGACATCACTGCTTTTAAATTGGGATATCTCTAGTATTTTGTGGAACATCTGAGATCACCATGATTATTTAAATGGGTGTGGAGTATTCATTTTTTCCTATTTGATAGCATTTTGTGCGGTGTTTTTTTTCTTGGGGGGGGTGGGGTGGGGAGAGTGGGGGAACGGGGAGGAAGGTGCAGAGGAGAGAGCAAAGAGCATTATCACATGAAAAAGAGATGTGGCTGCAAAATCAGACATGCTAGGGGACACATATGAGGCAGATAACTCTGTTGAAACTACTCCAAAGCCATATGTCCTCCCGAAATATAAGAATGGAGTTGGAGGGGAGGACTGTGTTCTCAGGTTTTTTGCCTGTTTTAGGTAGCATAATTGGTGTTTATTTACATCTAATACTTTGGCTTTCACAAAGCTACAGAAATATTTTCTGGACCTTACTTATTACAGAAACTTATTTGAATTGTACAGAATTGAAAGTTTGTCCACTTCTAGGTTACCTTCACTTTTTCCTTTCCTGCTCTGTGTCTGTGTGCATAGATACATTAATATAGCTAATTATTCTATTAATCTAATTAATCTATTTAATAATATAACTAATAATGTTGTATTATTAGTGTGCACCACTAACATGTAGCTTGCCATGAGAATAACATAATAAGCACAGAGTGGAGAAATGCACATTCATCTAATAGTTCATCTCTAGGAGGGTGTGGGGTTTCTTTCAGGAGTTTCTACCAAGAAATAGATTTGTTTTGTACATATTTCTTCTCATGTTCTCTCTGGCATGTTTTTTTTTTTCTCCCAGAAAATTGGTGACAAATTGATGAAGAGAACCATTGCTTATTAAATCTGATTTGTTGCTGTCTGTTTTATGAATACAAAAATAAGACCTGGAAGCAGTCCAGATTTGTAGAGAGGATCTTTTGAACGTGTACAGTGTGCAAATTATCCTAGTGTATAAAAGGATATACTTCTGCTTTTTTTGATGAATTTCTGTTTTAGGAAGGTGGTGTCTTGATCATTTCTTTCTCAAATGTTGATGAGTAACTGGTATTTTAAGTTAATGATGAAATTCTGAACAGTTTTCTCAGCATACAGTTCAGTGTGTTCACAGATTTGCCACATAAAAAAGCCCCAAACCCAGCAAGTAACAGCCCCTCCTTTTCAACCTTGAAAAGTTTCCATTTATATGTGATTAACTTTCTGCCTTTTATCTGCACATCGGATCAGTATACCAGCTACAGGCTTCTGATTTTGCATCAGATTCACATTTCCCATGAGATAATTTGACAGATACTTTCAGCAAAGTGTGCAAGAACTGTTTTGTCCTCTGCTAGTAATAGTCCCTCATAATCATGTAGAGCTGTGTTTATTCCTACAACTCTATTGCTTATCTTTAAGCTAATCTTTCCAAATACTGTTCTGTTTGACAACTTAAATTTTTTTTCTAAGAATTTCAGTCCTGCTGATGATTATCTTGTATTCCGTTTCATCACTGTTTGTCCTTCTCAATAGTTTGAATGGAGATGCTGATTGTTCTCTGATCTGATGTTTACAGGAAATGGTAAAATGGTGCTTATGTATGGTGTAGCTTTTTGGAGCATATTTTTGTACTGTTGATTAGGTTGTTTTTTCTTTTCTTTTCTCTGCTTTAACTATTTATTTTTTTCTTTTGAATGTTCATTGTGCAAGCCAAAGAAAGTATGTACATTTGAACTGTAAGAACACTCAAATTATTTTTAAAAATACGTAGAGCTAAATTTCAAAGAAAGTTTGCAATCACAGCTGGAGGAGTTCTATCAAGCTGGAATATTAGTGTGAGCTACTAAAATCACAATAATTTTTGTTTTTAACTTTAATGATTCTTAATGGAAAACTGGTGCTTTTTTCTCACTAAATGCCTGCTTTTATGTCATCTTGTTTTCTTCCTGATGCTCACTATTTTTATGTTCATATTTCTCTTAAAAATACTTTTCTGTCTGCCACTTCTTGAATCATTTTTACCTATAATTTCTTCTGTTCATTAAAATAAAATCACTTTGTGCAGGATCATCTAACTCCATAGTTGATCCAATGGAAAAGGAAGTATTTCCTTACTTTGTGAAATGTTCCTATCTTACCAGTTTCAGTCATGACTTTGCCCCAAATAGGGCTACTTGGCCTTAAATTTCCTCTTCACTAAGTATGGTTTTGAGATGGACAATGGATTTGTGAGACCCTCACTTAGGTCATGATTACAAAATCTTACTGTCTGAAACTGTGATTCTTTTCCTGGGAATCTGGAAGTCTGCTGGGGAGGGAATTATTGCTCATCCTCTAGAGCTTTGCCAAGTTCATCATGATGCCTAGAGGTATAAAACAGGAGGAACACTGTTTCTACTGAATTCTCTGTATCTCCGTAACACATATGCTTTGATAAAAAAAAAAAAAATAATTACCACACACACACACCCCTCCCCCCCACCCACTCCCGAATGAAAAATTACACTAAAACCTTTTACAGATAATTAGAACAGCTAGGTTTTATTACTGGTTTGGAAATGCTTAGATAAGCTTTTTCTGAGAAAGGAAGCTGATGCGATATCTCGGAATTGGTGTTGACCCAATTCAGGTTAAATACCTTGACAGTTTTAATGAAAGTCTGTAGGGTGTTGTGGTATGTGTTTTTTTTCAAACCAAACTACTAGGATGTGAGGAGGCTTTCAAAATATGTGACGCAATAATACTACTGTGTTTTGTTTTTCTACAGGTGGTTTAGGAACATTTCATGCTTTGCTGAACTGTATTGTCCATGTTGTCATGTACACTTATTATGGAATCTGTTCTTTGGGACCAGCCTATTATAAATATTTGTGGTGGAAAAAATACATGACAACTATACAACTTGTGAGTAACTTTGTTTGATGTACATACCTCTCAGAAAGCTCATTGTGCCTAACACAGACTTCATAAAATACATTTGTACTTTTTGTATGTTCATGTGTGTAGCTTACCGTTCATATAAGGTTTACTGATGTTTTGAGTAAAGCGAAAGTTGTGACCTCCCCTCAGTTATATACTTAAATCTGCTGACTTCAGCATTCACTGTAATCACAGATTTAGACATATGACCTTTTCATTTATGCAGTACTTTGAAATTATCTTTACGAAACTGATTGCCTGTATAAAAGTTATTAGATTGTGATTTTACACCAAGAGAATATAATTAATGTACAGAATACGCATGTGACTACTAGTGATGATAGGGAAAAAGTATTTCTTCAGCATTTCATGTCTGTTCTTTCACAGAAAATGTGTGCATGTAAAGAATTCATCTCTCTCTCACTCAGAGCATTAAAAAACCACTGTTGCGGTAATTACAATTAAGTGTTTTATCAGCATTAGATCACTTTGGAAAGGTTACTGCTCTGGGTGACTTTTCATGCCTGGCTTTTTTAATAGCTGAAATTTCAAAATTCAGCTTCTGATTAAACAACTAGTTTAGCCTCAGCAAGGATGCTGATGGAGGAGGGAAAGGAGCTGGGAGAAGCAGCCATGCCTGGCTGCTTGCACCAGGTCTGATGTTAATAGAATAGTTCATGTAACCATGTGTAACTGAACAGTCTAGCTTGAATATTTATAACTTAAAGTCTTTTTGTCTTGGTGGCACTACCAGTGGATTATTAACTTGGAGTTCATTTGGAATTTTTTTAATCATCCATTAAATTGTTTTTTGGGACCTGTGGACCTCTGTGTCATATGCTAGTGTGCAAGGAAGGTGGGAATTCATGCTCACCAATCCTATAACGGTCACCTTTTTGTTTTTCTGCCTAATTTTTCTGCATGAGCCTCCCATTTGTCAGAGGTCAAACACTTTTTGTTCTTCTCTGAAGTGGATGAGGCAAATTCCCATTCTCCTAGTATGGGTTTCTCAGTGCTGCCTGTAATTAAATTTGTTCCAGGACTTTTCTTTCTTTACTCTGTGAAAATACTTTTCGGTGGAGTAACATTTTGGGAGAGGGGCTCTAAAGGTGCAACTGTAATTTTAAAAAGCACCCCCTGCCCTGGCCCCGCAACACCTTCTATTTTTCTGTATGCAAGTTATGCTGAACTTTTTAAAACTTCTGTAATAAGTTTGTCATGTATTTAAAAAGTATTTATTTTCTTCACCTTTTTCCTCCAGGTCCAGTTTATTATGATTACAGTCCATATAGGACAAATCTATTTCATGGAAGATTGTCCGTACCAGTATCCAATTTTCATGTTTATTATTTGGCTGTATGGCTCTATGTTTTTAGTCTTGTTTCTCCACTTCTGGTACCACGCTTACACGAAGGGACAAAGACTACCGAAGATGGCAAGAAATGGAATCAGCAAAGATCAGTGAAACAAACTCTTGTCTATAAAAACCAGAAAGTGAATATGTCAATGTGGAAACTTGCACTACTTGACAATCAAGATATTTAGGTGCACACACTACATGGTGTATATTTTGTATGTTTTTTCCATGACAGAATTTGTATTTTTACTTTAAGTTATTTGGGATTCAGAATTCAGGGGGTGGGAGGAGCAGTGTGGATCTGTAATTAACAAAAAAAAAAAAAATTTTTTTCAAAAACTTGTTTGTTTATCCTGTAAGAAATGAATGAATAGATGATTGCTATCTAGAAGATGTATGAAAATAAAGATATTCATCTGGAAAATCAGAATTTGTATGACAAGTACTGAGTACTTTGAACACAAAGGGGAAAAAATGACTTCACCTTAAATGTTGTAAGTTGTTGAGACTGTCAGCTGCATTTTCTTAAAAGAATTAATCTTTTAACAGAAGTACTGTTTATAGAATAAAGGTTATTATTAATATAGTTGATACATAAACATTGTTACATGTGTTTACAAACTATATTACTTTAAAGAAAGGAATGTATGTTAATCTGTCAAGGTATGGTGTTTTATTTGAAGACCACAGATTTTGGGGTATACTCTCTGTTACTAAGAACTTAATTCATTTCACATTCTACTCACTTGAACATTATTCTAGGTGTTGGAAACATACTAATTTGAGGATTTTCTGAACTGTCTTGTAGTGTAATGACAAAAACATCATACTGATTTGTTCACCAAAGTAGCCTAATATACTTCTTACTCAGTGTATCTATGGATGTATTTTGATATTGGCAGCCTAGGCTGCTTAGGGGGGAAAAAAAATCTTGTAATTCAATAGCCAAAATCTTAGTCCTCAAATGAGTTAAAAAAATTTTTTGTGATTGAAGCCTAAGTATCACCTAGCATGATTGTACTGTGCTTTATTTTATTTCCATTATCTATTGAAATACATGCCTAGAAAGATTTTTCTGCTGTTTTTTCATTATTATTATTATTGTTTTTAACAACTTTAACCTCAAGTTTCTCCATTAATAGCACCAGTTACCTTGTCTGGAACTAGGCAAAATGATATGTGACATTTTCTGAGCTGCTGAGTGTTGGGCAGGCAGGGGTGACAGGGCATGACTCCAGTCTGTGTAGAATTAACTAGTATGTTGTTTTCCATGGTTAGGCAGATTGTTAGGGTCACACATGTATAGACATCAAAACCTAGTTGTTTGTATGCAAGATACTTTTGTACTGTATGAATTAAGGAATTGGTGCATGCAACAGACCTGTAAATGAGGATTTAAAGGAGTTTGAATGAATGGTACCTTTAAAAGTACTGGGTTTTACTGTGTTCACTACTAATGGAAAGGAAGCTTGCAGTATTTGCTTTTGTGCTTGATCGATCTGTGGGATTTTTCAAATAGCCAAAACTTTGAGGCAGGCTTTAATTGCCTCCCTGTTGTACAATTCCAAGAAAGTGAGTTTTGTTACCTGAATTCTTTTATGAGAATACTGACATTTAGTGTGCCTTGTTAATGCTGAGAGAATTTCAGCTTTATCTTGGACATGAGTTGCAACTAATTTCTTATGAGATTACATACAAATTTTCTTCATAAAACAAATAAAAACATGTTTTATCTTTCCACTATTTAATCCCTGTAGCTATTAACTGTCATGGCAGACTGAAATGAGATCCCAGAAAGGATTTGGATGGCTTGAGATGTTTGATCCTGGAATTCTCAGTGCTGAGTTTTGGCTTCCTGACAGTGCATGCAGAGGGGTGCTTTAGCACAGAATCTGAGGCAGCTGGGGAGCTGCTCAGGGGCCATACATGTATTCGGTGGGAAAAGCAATCACAGGTGCTGTCTCAAGTCCTGCCAGCCTCCAGCCTGTGTGCATGCCCTTGGCTTCCAAAGCAGGGAGTCATCTCCTAAGGACAGAGCCCTGTTGCTGTTTTTTTCAAACAGCTGGGAAGGGTTTGCCTCTGATTTATTTTTAAAGCTTGAATGGTACCTATTTTTATATAATAATTTACTGAGTACTGATGAAGAAAGTGGGACAATTTGGTTCATCTAGGCCTTCTTGAGCCTGAGGGTTCAAGCATGTTTGGGAAATGTAGGCCTTTCGGGGAAAGGCTGTAATAGCTAGTCTGTAGTGTAAACTGGATGATGCTGCCCTCTGCTTCCTCTGGAGAGGAGGCATTACTCCCTAGTCTGGCAGATGACTCCAATGCTGGTAGGGGAAGTCCTAGTTCTCATTCCTGAATTTGCAATTATTCCACTCCCCTGCACCCCCCAAATATGCATGGAGGAATGCATCTTGCAGCTGGGAGTGAGGGGTCAGATACTCGTTTGCTGCTTTGGGGTCTAGATCTGCAACAGATCCTTCAAGCTCACTTGAGCTTAAGTAGGATACGCGATCAAAACTAAGCAGCTCTGCAGATGGACAGATGCTGAACAGGAAGGAACCAGGAGGAACTTCCAAGACCAGCAGTTGTGCTGTAGCCAGCTGCCTCCAGAGTCAGTTGCTTAAGGATTACTTAGCAGGAGCAGAAACTGGAGATGCTAATCATTCAGTGGGCTGTCAGCAAGTGCCATTTCAGATTCCTACTGCATAATTTCTTGCGCACCGGTTTAGTTTTCTGTAAGTTATGGAGTATTCGGAGAAAGAACGCACTGTTTCAGCGAATTGTGTGGATGTAGCCTAAGAGGCTGCACATAGCATAACTATGCTAATGACATCAGTACAAAATGTTACTAAACCCTGTCCTATGCACAATGTTGCAGCCTGTGAGAATCAGTGTCTTGATCTAGACAGTTACATTTTTCCTACCTAAAATTTGTGCATCTTACATACTGAAATGCATGATACGTTAGAGTTGTACTGGAAGGAGGAGCGCAACGGTCAGAAAAATTGTTGTAGTGACTTTACTGATAATGAGGGGACTTGGGTTAAAATTTTGTAATCCTTTGATTTGGTGGAGGAGAAACACTACTATTACTAGCTAATCTTCTCCTACGAAATTGAGCCTGGAAAATTGGTTTGGGTTTGTTTTGATGGTGGTTTTGGTTGGGGTTTTTTGTTGGTTTTAGGATTTTTTTGGGGGGAGGGGTGTCTTTTGGGGGTGTGGTTTTTTTTCCCGTTTTGGAGTTTTTGTTGGTTTGGGAGGATTTTTTGTTTTGTTTTGAGTATTGGGGGTTTGTGGGGGTTTGTTGTTGTTGTTCTGGTATTTTTTTTTTTCGGCGGGGTGGGGGGGTGTTGATAAATGAATGAGAAGGCTCTATCAAGGTGGCAGTTGGGCAGACTCTGTTTCATTGCCACGGTTTGACCGTTCGCGAGGCGGAAGCCTGGCCCCCCTTCTCGCTCACGGGGGCCGTACGAACCGCAACAACGCGTGGTTAGCCTGCGTTTCAAAAACGCAGTAGCGCCTCTCCCGGGGGCCACCAGGCCCCGCCGCCTCGCTCGCCCCGCCCTTCGCCCCCTCCCGCCGCGGCGCCCGGGGGCGGCCCGCGGGAGGGCGGACGGGGCGGCCCGGGAGGGGGCGGGGCGGAGGGTCTCCTCGCCAATCAAGGGCGGGGCGGGCCCGCCACGTGCCGTCGCCACCACCCAATAGGCGTAAGGCGTCGCCTCCCGGGCCCGGATTCAAACGGGCGGCGGGCGCGGCTGCCGGTTTCCGTGGAGACGGGAAGGCCCGGCAGCGTCCATGGAGCCGCGGCTGGTCGGGCCCGGGCCCTACCGAGCCACCCGGCTGGTAAGTGTGTCCCCGGGGCCCCTGTGGGGCCCTACCGCCGCCCGGTGCGGCTCCGCGCACGGAGGGCGGCATTCTGGGCTCTCCTGGACGCTGGCCTGGCCGCCTGGGTCTGCCCCACCAGGCAGCGAGCCCTGCGCCTCTCCCGGGCAGCCGCTGGTCCGGAGCCGGCGGGGCGCTCCCCAGCCGTCCGGGTGTTGGCGCTCCCCAGGCTGAGCCCTGTGCGGGGCGGCTGGACCTGGGCGCCCCGCGGAACTGGGCTGGAGCGGTGGCAGAGGCCGGCAGAGCCGATCCTCGGGGCAGCCTTTCGTCACAGTGAAGAGCCAAGGGGCGGTTAAAGCTGTACCCGCAGAGCCGCAGGTAGTGGTACGGGGCTCTAGATCTTTCAGCTTCCTAAATCTGGTGTTTGTTCTCAGATCTGAAGGGTTTAAATTGTACTTTTAGGTTTTAGTGTGGAGGTAAACGCAGATGATCAAAGTAGTACGTAGTTCCGCGCTCAGATCTGGCTGCATTCTCATCTCCCTTGGCACAACTAAAACGCTTCTAGGGGAAGAGCTCCCGTAACGGTTTGCTTTGTTCCTCTTCCCTAGTGGAACGAGATCATAGAACTTTTTCGTGCCGGGATGCCTTTACGGAAGCATCGGTGTCGGTTCAAAAGCTACGAGCGTTGCTTCAAAGCCTCGGAGGCGGTGGACTGTTTACATGAACTGCTTGGCTCTAATCAAAACTTTGGCCCAGAAGTGACCCGCAATCAAACGGTTAAGTTGCTTAAAAAATTCCTGAAAAACCACGTTATCGAAGATATCAAAGGAAGATGGGGCAAAGAGGACTTTCAAGATGATGGCCATTTATATAGGTAAGCCTGTATACGGTGACTAAAAAATTTTGGGTTTGGGAAACAGGGAGTAACAACTCGTGTGTATTGGTCTTACAAATGTTTTTGTAGAATGCCTTTGAAAAGGTGTTAATGTCTCTTCCCTCCCCCTTCTTTAGTGAAAGGCAGCTGTCATGATTTAATATTTGGCTTGGGGTTTGTTGGTTTTTTTTTCCTTGTTTTTAAAAAGTTTTGAAGGGCACTTTTGCTCGATTACACTCTATGAATACCAACAAAAACTTTTGCAGCTTTTACAAGGTAGTGAGTTCTGTTTGCCCTTAGTAAGCATCAGGTTTGTCGGTGCTGGAATAGTGCATATTGGGAAGATGTTAATAGAAGCCAGGACGCCATTGAGCATCCAACTCCAATTGTCATCCCTCTCCCCCAACCCCCTGTTTTGGATGCTGTTTCCAATCCTGAGAGAAAAGCCCTCAGAATTTAAAAGTCATTAATGAAAAAGCCTTTTTCTATAGTCTTTGTGTTGTAGGTCAAAGTTATCTTAAGAAAGACAGAGTTATGTTTGCCCATCCTCAAGGATTCTTGCTTACTTATACTTGTTTAGCCTCTCAGCTGGTGGCATGTTAACAGAGGAAAATAATTTTCTTTGTAATGAAAACTTAGCATTACTGGAAGGGGTTTTTTTACCCCTTGTGACCTCAGTTAAGGTTTGGGTGTCCAGAAGTTGTGGGCTCTGAATTTTTACCATCTTGTATTGTCCTGTTCAGTGAAAAAGTCGTGTAAAAATGACCATTACCTTAAGTATGGATCTGTAACTTACGGTGAGTCGTCTTCTGAGGAAATGGGAGCTATCTACATGCAGACCAACAGGAAAAATAGGTCAGCAATAATGCTGTGTTTCTACTTCTCTATATATTATTATATGCTTAAAGAAATCTTATGCATTACTTTTTTTTGGTAACGATTTCATAATATTGTCTTTGGAGAAATGCAGGTAGTACTGAATTTCCACTTGATGTAGATAAAGTCAATTTTTCATTTTGTTCTGTGATCTTAGTTAGTTTGTAGGGTGTGCCTACGCTTTATTGCTGTCTAGCCTGTACACCTATGCTGTAAGTACAGTTGTTCATTACTGTCTTATATTTTAACTTGGAATACTTTAAAAGTAAGAGGTAAGTATGATGTAATTCTTTCACTTTGCCATAAGCAAACCTGGGTCAAGATACTTTCTTGTAAAAAGAACTATGGTTTATGTTAAACTTTTTTTTTCCTGTGCAGTTCAGTTGATTTGCAGTCAGACTGGGTCATATTTGTATTTAGTTGCAGTAACAAATTAGCACCAATTCAAGTTTTTTCGTTACGGTACTGTGTGACATCTTTTAGTAAAAGCAGTAGCTGTTTTTTAGCCTGCCTTCTGAAGGAAACGACAACGAATGCTACAGCTTCCCTGCCAAATCAGTTAAATATTCAAACCAATTTCAATCAACTTTAATGGAAAAAATTTAAATAATTTGGAGGGAATAAAGACTGAATGTTCTCTCCAAACTTAGTTCCATAAAGGGAAATTGCATGCTAAAAATGTTACATTTTAGAATTTGGGACTCTAAGTTTGGAGGACCAGTGTATCCAAGGACTTGCATCTGGTGATATTTTGAGAAGCTCACCCAAGAAAGTCTATTGCTAAGTGTATAGAAACAATATACGGCTCTGCAGTCTGTGAGCTGAAATGACTGGGAAAGTGTGCTGAGGGAAGCATTATGCATGCTTGTCCTGTTCTTAAATTCTTCTCTGGCCATCTGCTCATGGCTGCTATAGAAGGGCAAGATATTGGGATAGTTTACCTAGTCATTGGCTAGTTCAGGTTGGAAAACAGGCATGGAAGACAAGAAGAGCTGCAGAGGATCTTAGGTCTTGACTTCGGGCTGGAGAAGGTTAAGTGTAAAGGAGTGGTGTGGAGTAGGCTTTCTACTTGTTTAAACAGAGTTAGAAGAGCAGTTGAGTGCTGGTACAGCACAGGGTGGTAAGTGTGTTATTGGTTTGGTATGTTCCTAGCTGAGTCCTGCTCTGCCTATTCTTCTTAGGACAGCACTACCTGTAGTTTTTTTTTCACTGGTGCCATAGGTTTCAAGTACTTTGCCTCCTTTCTTTCTGGGCATTGACCCTTTGTCAAAAGATTAAATATGGGTTTTGGTAACCACTGGTAGTATGTTGCAACTCTTTGGTTCGGGTTTGTTGTGTTTGTGTGGTTGTGGTTGGTTGGTTGGTTTGTTTTGCATTGGCACTGTGACACATTCAATTTATTTTGTTCTTTTTCTCCTTTGTATTTTAAGCCATGACTTTCCTGAGCTGCTGGCTGTGGAAGTTGCTTGGGTGAAATATTTCTGTGCTTTTCATTTTCTGTGTCCCCTGCCTAATGATCTGCTATTGGGCAAGAGAGGTCTTTTGTTATATCTATCTTAATGATGTTCTTTTTCCACCTCCCGTTCAAAAGCTAACTGAAAAAAAGTTACTAAAGTTATTAACTGAAGAGGTTTTTTACTAAAACTGTGTATCTTTCATGCATCTTGAATTGGAGATAGGTTTTTCCTGCTGGGCTTGGTGCATAAATAAACAATGTATGCTACTCACAGTTTTGGTGTTTGGCTTTAAGTATTAAAACATGCTTTTCTCCTATTTATGGAGTTCCAGATGGCCTTTATGTGTGTATTTAATGTTCTGGCAGCACCCTCTGGTGGACATTCCTGATGTTACGTTGTAAATACGTTTCTCACCACGTTGATACAGGTAACAGTACAACTCGCTTTTAATTCCACTGACAGTGTTTACTCTGGAAACCTTGATATGTTTCATACCTTTTCTATAAATTCCTGTGTTAATTTACTGTGACTGTACACTGTGGTGCACAGGTGTTTCATTCATTACCTTCACGGGTAAGTGTAGATGTCTGCTCTTGTTCACTCCACAGAGTACGAAAAAGAGATGTTGCTGATTGTTGATTTGCCTGAGAGTATTGGGCAACTATTAACTGTGAAGGTGACAACTAGTGTGGCTTCTAGAAACAGCAAAGACTGACTGTCTGTGTGATCTGACTTACTGGCTCAGTGTAGCCTGCAATAATAAATGAGAAGTTACAGTTCTGGAAGATGTCAGGTGTTACATTTTTGGAATCTAAGGAATTTTATTAAAAGTTGGTACTCTGCATTGCTAATTAACTTCTGGGAATTCAGCTGTGGGACTTGTTATACCATCAATACCTATGTTAGTTGACCCTGTTCTCTATCTATTGCCCTGGACACAAATGGGTACCTCTATTCCCTCCTTATATAAACTCCTAAAACTAGTGTTGCTGGTGCTAAACCATGTTAATCTTGACATGCCAACCTTGAAGTGCTCCTCAGTTGCTAGCTTTAGGTAACTTTATTCTGTCTATCATGAAACCAGAGGCTTTTTATTGTTCATCCAAAAACTTGGCTCTACCTAGATCTTGCAGTAATGTTACCTGAAAAAAGGGGATGCACCTCCTTTTTCTGCTTTTAAGAACTCATTCATTTACTGGTTGGTTGAGAACCAGGGCAGCAAATGACATAAAGCTAAAAATTGTGAAGAACTGGAGGGCAAACAGGGAAGTGTTGAGAATACTGTAATGCAAAGGAATAAAAGGCTGCAGATGTTTTAACATTAAACTCTAAGAAATATCGAAGAAATATTGAGTAGTTGAAAAATAGTTGAGAACACTCAACGCCTGAACATCTGCAATGTAATCTGAGTTACTTTCAAAAGGCAGAGTAAATCTTGCGGGATTAGTACCAGGTACTTCTTACTTTTTCTCCGGGTTTATGCAAAGGAAGTGTTACTTCCCTGTGTTGCAGGTATTCAGATGAAGAGTGTTGTGGAACGTGTCAGATGGACACAGTGTGCACGGTCAAAATCATAATGTGTTTAATCCATGCAGTATAACACTATTGGACTAACAAAGCTGCAATATTAAACTAATTTAAAAACTAATTAAGTGTTGGAACTGCCTTTAGAGGAAACCTGAGGATTTCCTGAGCATTACAATCTTTCTGGTAGGATATAAATACATGCTATCCAGCTGTGTACAAGCTCTTACTGCAAGGTCACAGACATAATTGTCTTTTATGTTCTGATTAAAGAGTGAGTGAGGCTGAAGCAACTTCTTGAAGCATCGGGAATCTTAGCATCTAAAACCTAGGAGTGCAGGTAAACAAGGTCTGGTCTGGTCTGGTGATATGCTGCCATTGAACCTGATTTGCCTTTCTGATGTGCTGTCACTAATTGCTGTGTACATGCTCTGACCTAGGTTTGGCAATAATTTAATACTGATGAAGCTGGAGATGTGACTGAGCTGAATGTGATCTGGGACAGTTTGTTTTCCTTGTGTTCTGCAAGGACTAGGTTAGGTTTTATTTCTGCTAATTTCTTCAAGGCACTGCTTGAAATGCCTTAGAAAGTGAATGAGTTTCCTGCACAACCAGCTGGAAAAAGACTGCAGGATATGATCTTTGCATAGAAAGCATATAAACACAGAAGAATAGGGTAGTGTGGACAAAACTTTGTGTGAACACTTGCATGCATGCTAATTAAATCCATGTGTTAGTCATGTGACTTGTTTATGTAGCTTTGCTTTAGGATGTGCATGCTAGCAGTGCACTTGGCACAGGGAAAATCTATCCAGAGCTTTTTCAGCAGAATCAATGTCTTTTAGTGAAGACTGAGTCAGTTGTGTATACATAGGCAGCTGCTGCTATTTGAGATGCACTGGGATTTCAGACATTCACCCAAGGCTCAGCTGTGTTGTGGGAGGTACAAAGGACCCGACCTGTTCTGGAGCAACAGATGGAAGCCAAACAAGACACCTTAAAATGTTTTACGTGCCACTCAACACCAGTCTTTGGGCAACTAAGTCGCACTGTGAATGTCCAATGTATTTGTTGTATTTTTGCATGTGACGGCCTACTACGGTTTTGCGATGGTAAATACAGAATAGGGTGGAGTTCAGAGGCATTAAAAGTATTCTCTAATTATAGATTTCCTCCTTCCTCACCACTGAAGCCATATCCAAAGAAACCTTCATGTGGAAAAGAAGTAATTAAGTTTCCAGATTGGAATGAACCGAATGCGGGCACTTCCCAAGAACACATCCCAGTGAAATCAGTCACAATGGTAAGATATACAGTTTTCATTTCCCCAGACGTAAGCATATTTGGAAAGCAAAACTGAACTAATGATCTCTTTGTTGTGGCACAAAATACTTGGTTATAAAATTAAATGTAAAGTACTGTTATTTTAAACTTATGTGAAGTAAAGTTGTTCTTAATGTTTGCTGGGCACGCTGGCTTTGCGTGTTCTTTTTGCTACAGAAAATTGTCTTGAGCATCCTAAGTTCAGTATGGCTGTATTTGCCCATATGCTTGCGTTCCAGTCTGCTCAAATTCCAATAGGGCATTTATTACACTTCGAGACGAAATAGCTTCTTTACTGTCACTTACACTGTAACTCTTATTCAGAGACTTCATGTAGCAGAATATATACAGTATTACTTCCTTCCTAGCTGCTATGAGGTTGTTAGTGATTCAGTTTCCTTTTTGATAAGGAATATGTTGTGGCTAAGGAGAAGTGATCCTGGTTTCATTGCTACCCATTTTGATCTTGGAGAATCATCCTGCCCCATACTTACCTGGACTGATCTGGCCTTTGTAATTTTTTTTTTTTTTTGTAAATTATAAAAGCTGTTGCTTTTATTAGTAAACCAAAATTGTACCAAGTCTTGCCGCCTGGACATCTTAAAAGCCTAGGCTTCTGGAGTTATGTATATTCTAAACCATTCCTCCTGTGTATCTTGTATGTGAGTGTTCTCATATTTTGTGAACTCTTGGGACTTCTTCAATAATATTGGCCTTCTTCATAATGCTCATTAGTGCAGGTCTCTAGCCTTGGATTTCTTGGTGATCAATAGTCTGTTTAGAAAAGTAGCTCCTACCATTGTGCTGGACATCTAGTGGTCCTGAATGAATGGTTACTCAGTATTTGTAAACCAGATCAAGTGCACCTTCCATGTACACCAGTCTTCTGAAGAGGAAGAAGCATAGTCCTTAGAACTTCAATAGTAGGTAGAAGATTAAAAGGGAAGAAAGAAAAGACAGTGCCAAAGACAAGTAAGGACAATAGAGTATTTTAGTTACTGAGCAAGTATCTGCTGCAGTTTTAACGTGTTACAGCCTCTAACTATCTGCTCCAAATTTTCATCCAAGCATCGTGGCCTGATAAGAGTTAGCAAAAGACTACTTATATACATCTGACTCATGTGACAGCATATGGTCTGGCATAGCTCAAAATATTTCATTGACAGTTTCGGTTAATACAGGGGACCGTAAGTTGAAGTAACTGAGGCAAAGGAATGAACTTCTTTCTGCTGGCTCTTTTATAGAAAGGTGTAGCTTCCACTGGAATGGCAAAGTAGATAGGTAGCTGAAAGTGGTAGCACCTTAAATTGCTTCAGATGAAATCCGAGCACTTATTGGCTGTATGTGGGTTGATGGGTCTCTGTACTGAAATACTGATGTGGAAGACCACGTACTAATTTCAGAGGGTGCTATTTGTTTCAAACTAGCTGTAGTCTAATGTCATGGAATGACAGATGATTAGTGCTTGGTGTAATCAGGTACATTCCTGGAGTGCATTTTGTGGTTTGGTTGTGATCACAAGGAATACTGTTAATGTACTTTAGGACTGCCCTGTGATGTAAATCAAAGAACTGGGAATGATTAGGAGTTTTGCCTTGAAAACTTACGCTGCTGACACAAACTGTATTGTATGCCCATGCATTGACACATTGATGACAATCTTCAAGCATTGAGCTTGGCTGTGAAGGAGTATTAAAGGATAGTAGTCTCTTGCATTCTCTGCTTTACTTTATTCTGTTATAATGGTGGACTAGACCTGACAGGTCTTCTCAGCTGTAGTTATTTCCTTTTACTTTCTTCACAAATAGACCCTGCTAATGAACTCAATGTTTTGTTATGATCAGTATATGCTGAACAAGGATGAATATCTGTCTTTCATATCTCATCTAATAATTCTCCCAATGATTTTTCCATTAACAGATGTTTAATCTTAAAGTGGTAGCTGAAAACAAGTGAGTTAAACTGATTTTAAACATGGAGAGGATCTGAACACTAAAGGCCATTGACTCCTCAACTTCAACTGCTATTCTGACACATAATTTTTCTGCTCTGGACAAGTTACGTAACTGAGAAAAGATGCTGCACTTCTATGAAATATATACACTCACTTGCATTCTGGAGATTTTACTGGAATTCAGGAATATTTAACATACTTGTAATAGGGAACATGCTACACTATAAATGTATTCTAGTGTTCAATATTTGAAAAGTCACCAGTTAATGAGGAGTGGTTTTTCTGATTTCAGAACTCTGAGATGTGGTACAAGCGACACAGTATAGCTATAGGAGAAGTACCGGCATGCAAACTGGTGTTCCGCAGAGCGCTAACACAAGCACATATAGAAGAGATATGGAAATCCATGACTTTGTCACGGTGAGTATACTTGTGAGTCATTTGCTGTTTGAGTAAAACCATGTAGTAGGTGATAGTCTTGTCTGTGTTTTCTGGTACTGCTTGTAATTTCATCCATTCGCCTTTGATTGTTGCCATCAAAGCCATAGTGGCTAGACTGACTATACTGCTTGTTATTTGGCTAATGAATTCGGCAAATAAAGTTTGCAAAGAAACTTTATTGTGCTTCATCCCTTTTGACTTTTTCCTGTTGTGTTATCCAAGTCCTTTTGTTGTGTGTGTTTTGTTTTATAACTTTTTCCTCAGTCTTTCTCTTTTTTTCTTGTTATGAAATGGGAGCACTTCTGCAGAAGTGCAATATCATGAAATCTTTCAATGACAGGTACAATACTTCGCGTGAGATAAGAAATGGAGTTAGCTAGTTGAGTGCAGAAGGCTTTGAGATTCATATATTTGTTACTATTTCCAAAAGGAATATCCTATGCAAAGTTAAAGGCAGTGCTTTAGATTATTTATGCAAGAGAAAAAAATAATATACATTAGTTATTTTTACAGCACAGTTGAGGCTTTACTAATGATTACTTTCATATAAACCTAGGACATTATCTCCATGTAATAAGCATGGTGCCGAGGCAAGAAGCTCTGGTACCAGCACAATCTGCAGTGGAGTGATCTAGTGCGGTGCTCAGGGGAGTTTCCTCGACCAGGGAAACTCAGGGAAGTGGAGAGACCCACTGTGAGCCTGCAGGTTATGCCACAGTGGCTAATGAGACCTCTGTGAGGCTATGACCAACAGTGGCCAAGATCTCCACAAGTATAAAAGAAGCCCTTAGGGAGCACTGGTGACCAGGAGCACCATGAGTAGGGTGGGCAAACAGGGCATGGTGCAGCAGTTTGCATGGAAGGGTGTGCAGGAAGGGCGCTGAAGCTCTGCCAGCTTGACCAGGGATTAATGGTATCCACCCGGAAGAAAGCCATGGCCTCTCTAAACTCTGCACCGTTACAAATGACACAGCTTCCCAGACAGAGCTCCAGTGGGAACATGCTGCCTCCCAGCTGTCAAGCTGCAGAGTGTGCCCTGCTCTTATGCCAGTATTGGACAGCAGTAGTGAGCACACCTGTGGGTGGTGCGCCCAGGTAGAGGAACTCCTCCGCTTAGTGACAGAGCTCTGGGAAGAGGTGAGTAGGTTGAGGAGTACCAGGTAGTCTGAGAGAGAGGTGGATTAATGGAATGGCACCCTACCTTCCCTGGGACAGGACTGCAGGCAGACAAGGACATATGACATGAAGGATTCCCTATCCTCTCTCCACCTGGCTGTACTTGGTGACTTAAGGGATGGGGGCAATGGTGACAAGTTCCTGGCCGGTGCAATAAGTGTATCTCCTCCGTGACTATCCCAGCTTCCCAGGTGCCCTTGCATAATAGGTACAAGACTCTGCAGGTTGAACTAAATAATAATGAGGACAACGGTTTATCTGGCTTGAAGGTGTTGCCGAGGTTAAGTCAGCCTACACCCTGGGTCAAAACCACTTCCATAAAGAAAAAAAGACAGGCCATTGTCATAGGAGTCTCTCTTCTGAGGATAACAGAAGACCCAACATGCGGACCAGATCCACTTCTTAGGGAAGTCTGCTGCCTCCTTGGGGCCCAGGTTAAAGATGTGAAGAGAAAACTTCCTACCTTGATACGGCCCCTTGGGTTATTATTGATTATTGATTTTGCAGGTAGGCAGTGATGAAGTTGCAACAAGAAGTCTGAGGGTAATCAAGAGAGACTTCAGGGCCTTGGGAGAACTGGTGAAGGGATCAGGAACACAAGTGTTCTCCTTCCAGTGCAGGGAATGATGAGGGAAGAAACAGGAAGACCCAGCAGAACAATGCCTGGCTCTGAGACTGCTGTCACTGGCAGAATTTTGGATTTTTTGATCTTGGATCCATCCACACAACAGCAGACCTGCTGGCAACAGATGGGGTAGCACAGGAGTTAGCAGGGCTTTAAACTAGAACTGAGTCGAGAAAGGGATGAAACCAGGCTTGCTAGAGATAAGCCTGGGGGCAGCACTCCAATGTTTGAGGGATGGTGTGCTAAGCAAGGTCCTTCAGTCTGCTCCACAATGTGCTAAGTACGCTGGAGCACATTTGAAATGTCTTTATCCTAACGCTTGCAGCATGAGGAGCAAGCAAGAGGAGCTAGAAGCTTTGGCCCAGTCCCAGAGCTATGACATCACCGGCATAAGTGAAACCTGGTGGGATGAGTCCTGTGACTGAGGTGCTGTGATGGATGGTTACAAGTTTTTCAGGGGGGACAGACAAGGCAGGTGAGGTGGGGGGGTGGTGCTGTATGTAAGGGAGGGGTTGAATTTTATGGCACTTACAGTTAGCGATAAAATGGTTGAGAGCCTGTGGGTAAGGATGAAGGGAAAGCAAATAAAGTGGATGGTGTTGCGGGAGTCTGCTATGGGCCACCCAGCCAGGACAACAAGACTGATGAATTATTCTACAAGGAATTATGGAATGTCTCTAAATCAACTGCCCTTGTTCTTATAGGTGATTTTAACTTCCCAGACATCAACCAGGAATATCATACAGCAGACACAAACAGGCCCAGAAAATTTCTGAAGATTATTTATTGGTGCAGGAACTAAGGGAGATAACTAGGAAAGGTGCCCTCCTAGATTGTTTGTAAGCAGAGAGGGACTCATGGTGAAGTGGTGATTGGTAGTTGTCTTGGTCACAGTGACCATGAAGTAGCTGAGTTTCAAATCATGGTGATAAGAGAAAAACTGCCAGCAAAACATTGACCCTGGGTATGGGGAGAGCAGATTTTGGGCTGCTGAAGGAGCTAGTTAGTAAGGTTCCCTGGGAATCTGCTTTTGAAGGTACTGGTGTCCATGATCAGTGGTCACTTTTTAAGAGCCATCTCTTAAGAGCACAGAGGCAGGCAATTCCAAAGTGTTGGAAGTCAAGAAAGCAGGGCAGAAGGCTTGCTTGGCTAAGCAGAAATCTTCTAGAACTTAGGCAGAAAAGGGAAATGTGTGGACATTGGAAGCAAGGGCAGGTGACATGGGAGGACTACAGAGATCCTGTTTGCCACTGTAGGGAGAAAATTTGTGTCACCAAAGCTTGATTAGAGTTCAAGCTGGCCAGCACTGTGAAGGACAACAAAAAAGGCTTTTTAAAATATGTTAATAGGAAAAGGCAAATCAGATAATGTTGGTCCATTGCTTGACAAAGTCAGTCACCTCGCAAATAGGGATGTAGACAAAGACGAAATATTTAATGCCTCCTTCACCTCTGTCTTCAGCACTGATGATGGGCCCTGGGACCTGCAGAGCTTTGTATTGGAAGACCGTGACTGGGGGGATGATAAACTCCCAGCAGACCCTGAACTTCTTTGAGACTTGCTGCTCCACCTGGATGCACATAAATCTACAGGGCCTGATGAGATTCATCCCAGGGTGCTGAAAGAGCTGGCCAATGTCATTGAAGGACCCCTCTCCATTATTTTTCAATGGTCTTGGGGATCTGGAGAGGTCCTGGTCAACTGGAAGCTGGCAAATCTTGTCCCAGTTTTCAGGAAGGGTGAGAAGGAAGACCCTGGTAATTACAGGCTTGTCAGTCTCACTTGAGGTCCTGGTAAAATTACTGAGAAGGTTATTCTGGGAGTTACTGAAAAACATTTGAGAAACAATGCAGTCATTGGTCATAGCCAGCATAGGTTCACAATGGGAAAATCCTGCTTAACCAAATGTAAATTTCCTTTTATGACAAGGTCACCCATCTAGTTGACCAAGGGAAGCCAATAGATGTGGCGTTTTGGGATTTTAGTAAAGCTTTTGATACTGTCTGTCACAGTATCCTTCTAGATAAGCTGTCCAGCACACAGCTAGATAACTCCATAATATGTTGGATGAGCAATTGGCTGATGGATCGGGCTCAAAGTGTTACAGCAAATGGGGTTACATCAGGCTGTCAGCCAGTCACCAGTGGGGTTCCTCTAGGCTTTTGCTAAACTTCATGTGGTTGGTGATTGCCTGGCTCTCTAGTCTATCCAAATCTCTCTGCAAGGCCTCTATACCCTCAAGGGAGTCCTAAATTTAGCAAGAGCAAGTGTCAGATTCTACACCTGGAATGCAGTAAACCTGGTTATATGCAGAAATTGCGGGACAAGAGGCTGGAGAGCAGCTCCATGGAAAGAGATCTGGGGGCTTGGGTTGATGGCAAGTTGAATATGAGTCAACAGTGTGGCCTGGCAGCCAAAAGGGTCAACTGTCTCCTGGGGTGCATCAAGCAAAGCATAGCCAGCCAGTCAAGGGAGGTGATTGTCCCACCCTACACTGTGTGGTGGTGGCCCCACCTCAATTACTGTGTGCAGGTTTGGGAGCCTCAATATAAGAAGGGCATCAAACTATTAGAGTGTGTCCAGGGGAGGGTGACAAACATGGTGAGATGTCTCAAGGGCAAGACTTAGGAGGAATGGCTGAGGTCACTTGGTTTGTCAAGCTTGGAGAAGATAAGGCTGTGGGGTGACCTCATCACAGCCTACAACTTCCTCATGGGGGCAGCGGAGCGGGATGTGCTAACTTCCTCTCTGGTGACCAGTGATAGGATGCAAGGAGATGGAATGAAGCTGCATCAGGGGAAGTTCAGATTGGACATTGGGAAAAGGTTCTTCACTGAGAGGGTGGTCAGTCCCTAGAACAGGCTCCCCAGGGAAGTGGCCATGGCACCAAGCCTGTCAGAGTTCAAGGAGCACCTGGACAATGTTCTTAGTCATATGGTTTATTTTTAGGTAGCCCTGTGAGGAGCAGGGAGTTGGACTCAATGATCCTTATGGGTCCCTTCCAACTGGAGGTATTCTATGAGTCTATGAAATGGAGAGGCCTCTTTTTCAGAATCATATCTATCCTAATACTGCATGTTTGCCTCTTTCAGATTAGATTATGTATGAACTATGTGTTTCTTTATTTTTACAGATTACAAAAGGTCTTGGGTTTAGATTCCCTGGATGAAGTGTTAGACACAAAGCTTGTGAATTCAAAGCATATAGTCCAAAATGCATACAATGTCAATAAGCAAGGCATTGTCACTTTAGAAGATAAATCAAGTGAGTATTTTAGAAGTTTTCATTTAACTTTTTATATTGTAGTTTAGTAGTACAAAAAAGTATTAGTTCTAATCTCTACTAACGTAGCATCTTTATACTTGTATGACCATATCTATCTAGAGCTTTTACGAAGTATGCCATTGTTATCCTCTGACACCCCAATAGTAAGAATCAGCATTTATTCAACATTTACTCTCTTAAACTTATTCCTGCTTTAGCAGCAATGAAAGATGAAGGTGAAAGAGCAGCATATTTTGTTTTATAAAGCTGGGGATATTATTCACTTTGAGTTAGCTTTGTCAGCCTAGCCCTTAACTCCCTGAAATGGAATGTTTACATTAGGGAAATGTGTATTAAAAATTGGGAAAGAATCAAAATGTACACTGAGTTTTGAGTTTTCAGTCAATGTGGTTTGAAACTAGTACTGAGTTTAAATCTGCTTTGCACATCAGGGAGAAAGTAAAGCATCTTTGCTGCTGGTATGATCTATTACAATAGTATTGCCACCATGTTTTCCACAAGATTTATAGAGAAGTGAAATATGAGACTGGGACCTGATTTGGTTTGTGAATGAAACCTCCAGAGTGTATACAAGTTCATATGAAAGACAATTGGAGCATCTCAAGATATTAACTTTGTACTTGCAGAAATGACAGAACCGAATGTATCAATACTTTTCATCATCTTCAGTGCAAAGTAAACACTTTACTATAATGCACTAGTGAAGGTGTAGGTTGAACTAGTTTGGCTGAGTTTTGCAGGGCAGGTTAAGGATTTGCAGTATGGTCCATTTTGCTGATTGAGTTGTAAGAGCAGTAGGCATAACTGGTTGATATTGAGTACTGGAAGTACTAAAGTATAGATGTAATTCAACCTAGATTCCACATTAAAGTATAGTCTGCCTGCCTTTGCAATTAGTCGATCTACTATATAGAAGGAACTTAAAGAATTTTCAGCTTCACTTTTATCTTACAGTTTAACATTTTTCTCATTTTTTTCACCTTTTTCACTTTTTTCACCTGTCTGTTTCTCCCCTATGCAGAGGAACTACCTCACTGGATATTATCAGCAATGAAATGTCTAGCAAATTGTAAGTAAATTCAGGAGGGGGAAAAAAAGAATCCCACAACCCACACCTGTAAAAACCAATTGAACTTACTGCGCCTTTACTGCTTTATCAAATCCTGTTTATATTCACAGTCAATATTTTTTCTGATAATTGCTTTAAACAAAGTTGGAAAAGATCAGGCAGCGTATATTTTCCTGCCAGTGCAGCTTATTTCAATGAAATATGTAAAGGTTTATTCTATTCATATTTTTCCTCTATGTGTTTTCACTAGACTTGTTGGAAATAGATCATTCGATAGATCAATACAATTTCAGTTATATTTTGAAGAATGAGTCTAAGTTTTGGTTGGGTTTTTTTATTTCCTTTCCTACTTGACGTAGCATTTTTATTGGCTGGAATAAAAAAATAGTGATCTGATTGGTGCCTGCAAATTAATTTTCTCTTTTTTTTTTTTCCCCCTCCCCTTTGTAGGGCCCAGCTGCTCGGATTTGAAGCAGCCTACGTACTCAGGATTTGAAAGAGATGTCTTCAAAACTATAGTGGACTACTTTGGCCAGATGAAAGAACCTCTTCTCACATTTCATTTTTTTGATGTTTTTGTTAGTGTGTTAGGTAAGTAGTTTGGGATGTAGTGAAAAAATTATTCTTTTTATTTGACTTCCTGGAATTAATTTACCATACCCAAATAATATCACAGCTCATTTCTTTAGGACCTGTCCTGTCCATTCTACATGGGGAACAGTTTAATATTTCATATCACAAGGTGGTTTTGAACTAATGTGATCAAAACGACAAGAACAAAATTCTTCCATTGCTTGTCTCTATAATTTTTAAAGGTGTCTGTTCACTGCTTAGCACTGCTGCACCTAATAGATGGATTTTAACAGATTTTTCTTTTTTTGCAAATGTGTAAGCATCTTAAAAATTCACATAAGCTTTTAGAAATTGCTTGACTGAAGTTTAGATTAAAAACTATTAGGGCTGGAAAGACTGTTTTTAATCGTGGTAATATGACATCTGAGGAAATTGAAATCTTTCATTGCTTAAACTTAGAATAGATGTTAACTAATCCAGTGCTTCAAAAAAACAATAGTTTAGTTATTAACTATAAATTCTTAGGGGTTCACACTAGGTGATATTCATCCATCCTGCAGCTAGAGATGGCTAATTGAAAGACAGTAAATGTGAAAATATTATATTACATTCTATGGTTAAATTTCAGAAAAGAGCAACTGAGTTGAAAAGTAAGCATGCTTTGTAGCATGTTATTTTTCTGAGCTTCTTTAAATGGTAAAAACATTGCTTTTAATAAGCTATTGAGATGAAAAAGGAATTCAGAATCAGTTATTTCTGGAATTCAGTATTTTTAGACTTTGTTGACGATCTTGCTTCAAACTGAATATAGTTCCTTTTATGACTTTTTCTTCGACAACAGATATTCTTGATAATATCTTTAAAAGTTTTTCCTGTCCTTTCATACTCTATTTCTGTTTGCTTTTCCATTGTTTTGCACATCTTTCAGGATTTAAGAGTTTTTATTTTGCAGTGCTTGACAGACATAAAGATTCCTTACTAACAAAAACAGATTTACACACAAAAAATGGGAATACAGGCTTTCAAGAACTATTTAGTTTGTTTTTCATCTTCATACTTATACTGCCAGTACTTTAAAGTAAATTGTATGTGTTTGAAAATGTCATGTGTCTCTAGAAGTCTTGCCCAAACAGCCTCCTCCAGACACCTAACACAGGTATTTGAATGGCTAAAAAGCTGCATTTGGCCTTAGCGGGATGATTCGGGATATCTGAGCTAGGCACCCTCGCTGACTGGGGGATGGGTTTGGGCCAGATGATTCTCAGATGTCTTCCACTTTTTTAATAATTCAAAACTATGCCCCCTATCTAGCCAGTGGAGGGAGTTCCAGAAGACAATTCAGCACACCTGTGGTGAAGCCTAACTCTGCTCAATATGTAATTAAGTCTTAACAATGAGGCTAATGCACACACCATTATGAACCTGTAGGTAAATGTAGAGGATAATGCACACTCTATAGAGTACTATTTTGTAATAAGTGTTAATGCTAGTGTCGCAAATACAGATTTGTGGATACTGCCCACTACACCAATTTGTCATGAACATGATTTGTTACACAGCTTTGATTAGCAATTTAAGACTTATTAATATTTTTGAGATAGATCACAGTATTAGGTTGTAGAATTCTTAACAGCACTTAAGCATCAGCCAGTTTAAAACAGCAACTTGATGGAATTTGTTACAATCAACATAGTGACTTAAAGGTTCGAGAATGGCAAGGTTCACTTTATTACTTACATGTAAGAAGTGCACAAAGGAAAATTTAGTTACACTCGAGTGATTCACAGAGGCATTGTGGATGCAGGGGATAAGGCAGACCCTCCCACTGAGTCATAAGGTTCAAAATAGACCCCCTTGCTTTTTAAACTCCTGTCAGAGAAGTCTATGTGCAGCTAGGTCTAGCCTTAGTTGGCGAGCTCAAAAAGGTCTCCCTCGTGGACCGCTATTTATAGGATGTCGAGATGATTGGCTTTGGTCAGTATTTTACATTCTGGCCACAATTCCTGCTCAAGTCCTTATGACCAAGATAAGAGCACCACAGTGCTTGTCCTTAGATCTCAGAGTGGTGCTGTGTACCATTCAGGCAGGAGATAGCCCAGCTGTGGATAGAGACGGCCTGATGCCCAAGTCATTGTGATCAAGATAACAGCATAATAGAGCTTATCCTGGGAGCTCAAAGTGGTCCGGGGTTGGGGGTGTGTGTGGGGGTTGGGTGTGTGTGTCTGCACCACCACAGCTAGTACTGAATGCTGCCTGTGAAGCAGTAATTTCTTAGCAAGTTGTGCATTTACAAAATATGGACAAGCAGATCAGTCTTAAGACTTTTATAAACCAAGATTTCAATCTTTGACTTTTCATATTGCTACCCTCAGGGAATTACAACCTTTCCACAGTGGTTATAGTATTTCTTCTTTCAGTAAATAAGCTTTCTGTTTAGTGGAAGTCTTCAGGAAATACAAAGAAAGTGTTATCACATGATATTTTTAGTAATTTAAGGCAGCCATGATGTGATCTGTACCTGTCTAAAAGTTCCATCTTAAAACCTGAGAAATAGAATCACAGAATCATTAAGGATGGAAAAGACCACTAAGATCATCAAGTCCAACCACCATCCCAACACCATCATGCCTCCTAAACCATGTCCCAAAGTGCAACGTCTATATATTTTTTGAATACCCCCAGGGATGGTGACTTCACCACCTCTCTGGGCAGCCTGTTCCAATGCCTGACCACTCTTTCAGTAAAGAAATTTTTCTTAATATCCGATCTAAACCTCCCCTGGCATAAGCTGAGGCCATTTCCCCTCATTCTATCGCAATTTACTTGGGAGGAGACACCCAACACCCACCTTGCTACAGCCTCATTTCAGGTAGTTGTAGAGGGCAATAAGGTCTCCCCTCAGCCTCTTCTTCTCCAGACTAAACAAGCCCAGTTCCCTCAGCTGCTCCTCATAAGACCTGATCTCCAGATCCTTCACCAGCTTTGTTGCCCTTCTCTGGACATGTTCCAGCACCTCAATGTCTTTCCTGTAGTGAGGGGCCCAAAACTGAACACCACATTCAAGGTGCAACCTCAGCAGTGCTGAGTACAGGGGCACGATCACTTCCCTGCTCCTGCTGGCCACACTATTCCTGATACAAGCCTGGACGCTATTGTCCTTCTACACCACCTGGGCCCACTGCTGGCTCATGTTCAGCCAGGTGTCAATGAGCATACCCAGGTCCTTCTCTGCCGGGCAGGTTTCCAGCCTTATTGAGCCTCATACAATTGGCCTTGGCCCAATGATCCAGCCTGTCCAGGTCCCTCTGCAAAGCATTCCTACCCTTGAGCAGATCTACAGTCCCACACAATTGGGTGTCTGCAAACGTACTGAGGCTGCGCTTGATCCACTCATCCAGTTCATTGATAAAGATACTAAACAAGACTGGCCCCAACACTGAGCCATGCGGAACACTGCTTGTGACTGGCTGCTGACTGGATTTAACTCCAGTTAAACTCAATTCTAATTTCAATTAGAATTTATTATTCTATTTATTTTATTCAAATAAACTCAAATATTTGCAGAAATTATAGGTGGCTTGTGTAATCATATCACGATGTCTCACTTGCTTCTGTTTTCAAATGAAGTCTGTCTAGGGCACTTTTCTTCCAAGACATTGGCTGAAATTAGTTTTCAGGTTGGCTAAGAAAATAGGATTAAGGTGTCAGTGATCATCAGATACTTTACTAATGTGTTAAGATTAACCTTGCTCTTTGCACAGGTTATAATGATTCTTTATATATAAGTCTTGTTAAGCTTAATTATTATTTCCCAGGGCCTCTTCTAATCATATGCACTAGTGTACTTGCCAAATCTTCCTTCGAAATTAGAAAAAGCTTTGCTTTGAAAATTAAATTAACTACAGTGCTTTACCATTGTTTTCTTAGAATGCTATGTCTTTTGGCTGCCCTACTTACTGCTGCACATTTCTGTTCTTTTTTTAATAACAGTTTCCATTTTTTATACAGTGTGAATTGACTGGCATGGCGGATGAGGGGACAGCAGTGGATGCTGTTCATGTTGACTGTAGTGAAGCTTTCAGCACTGTCTTCCATCACATCCTTATAGCAAACTGAGGAAGTACAGGCTAGATAAGTGGCTAGTGAGGTAGACTGGAAATTGGCTGAACTGATGGGCTCAGAGGGTTGTGATCAGTGGCACAAAGTCCAGCTGGAGGTCAATCAGCAGGGAGTACCCCAGGGCCAGTATATGATAAAGGGGCCAGTAGTGGTTAACACTTCATTAATGACCTACATAGTGGGATATTGTCCTAAGCAAGGCCAGAATGCCCTAAACAAGTGTGCAGATAATACAAAATGAGGAAGGGTAGTTAATGCAGCAGGCGGTTTTACTGTCATGCAGAGGGACATCAACAGGCTGGAGAAACGGGCAAACAGGAATCTCATAGTGTTCAAGAAAGGACAATGCCAAGTAATCTTCTGGGGAGGAAGAACCCCATGCACCAGTGCATGCTAGGGGTGACTAACTTGAAAGCAGCTTTACTGAGAAGGACTTGGCAGTCCTTGTGGGCACTAACATGATCATGAGCCAGCAGTGTGTCCGTGTGGCAGTGAAGAGCAGCAGCATCCTTAGCTGCATTAAGAGCATTGCCAGCAGGTTCAGGGAGAGCTTTCCTCAGCACTAGTCAGTGAGTCCAGTGGAGGGCCACAAAAAGTAAGGGCTTGGAGCATCTGTCACATGGGGAGAGACTGAGAGCAGGGACTGTTCAGCCTGGAGAGGAGAAGGCTCAGGGAGGATCTTATTAATGTGTATAAAAGACTGATGTTGGAATAGCAAAGAAGAGGGAGCCAGTCTTCTATCAGTGATATCCAATAACAGATATGCCAATAACATGGGCATAAACCAATACAGGAAACTTCATTTATACACAGGAAAATAACTTTTTTAATTGGAAGGTAGTCAAACACTGGAAGAGGTTGTCCAGAGGTGCTGTGAAATCTCCATCTTTGGAGATAATCAAAACCTGACTGGACATAGTCCTTGACTGTAGATGACTGTGCTTTAAACAGGGGTAGAAGTCTAGCTAATATGTAGAGATCACTTCCAACCTCTGTAATCTACAGAAAAAGAGAAATGTATCTCTTTGTCATCTTCCTTATTCCTTTTTTAAGAGAAATTACTGATAAGACTTCAGTCATGCAGATATTTTGCTCCTGACTTCTGTGTTGTTCTTATACTAGTGCTATTTAGCCAAATGTGTAGTAGCTGCTTCCTTCACTGAGTCTTAGAAACGCAAAAGAGGATGACATTTTGGTGGTGAGACCTCTCTATAGGTACCTAAACTACCCTCGGATTCTACTGTGCCTGTCCAGTCTTCAGATATCTCTGCCATGCTTACATTCTGTGTTTTCTCAAGAGTTTGTAAGTAGAATTATTAATATATACTACAGGTGTGAGGCACGTATCAGTATTGTTTTACCTGTCATTGATGCATAAGTATGTTTTGTTTAAATTCTCTGACTGTTGCCCCAAACTTAACTTTTTTAATGTGGTTGGTACATCTGTACATACATTTCAGTTGTGTTAAGAACTGAGGGTTAAAAAAGAGCAAAGGATGAACCAAAACATTGTAGTTCTTCATGTCTACTAATACCTAGAGTTGTTGGTTATGATTATTAATGTCTCCCAATGCATCAGAAGGAAATCCTGTAAATACTTAAACAAGGTATCCAGTTCTAGTAGTTCAGTTCAAGGGATACCTTCCTAGACTCTTTGGGGAGTGGAGTTCTAAGGCCATCTCGAATGAGTAGGAAAGGAATTTGGGGGAGACAGATTTAGAAATTCTATGTTAAATGCTATGGAAATACATAATTGAGAAATGTTGCCCAATTTTCTGATCTTGTGTAAACCAGGTCTGCTGCAAAAACATTGCAAGGCTGTAGAAGCTCTTCAGATATCTTGTCTCCTGCTGCCGCCAGAAAATCGGAAAAGACTGCAGCTGTTGGTGAGGATGATGGCAAGAATTAGCTTTAACAAGGATTTGCCACCTCTTTCTGAATCAGTGAGGACCAGAACCTTGGTATGTATAGTGTAAGGCAAAAGGTCTAGATAAGACTTTTGGCACAGAAAAAAAGATTTTTAATGGAGAGTGTATATAAAATACAGTTTAGTTTTTTGCTTGTTTGAAGAACAGTTTGCCTATTCTAGCTATGTGGAAAACTACTCTGAATTTGAGTAAATTGGGATTCCTTGTTATGTTGTGAGCAAATGAAGAATTTGCTCAGAATTTGGAGGTTTCCTTATCTTTCAAAGTTAAATCACGACTGATTTCATTATTGAGTAGAAAAAAGTACAATACAGTAGATGAAGTCTCTGGTGTTCTTAATGACTGCAGATCGTGTGAGAGAAACAGACTGTGTGTTTCAGTCATAGTTAGAAATATGTAGCTGAATGTTTCAATTTACCTGTTTTCAGTAATTTAAAAGAATTCCTACCAGTTTATTTCAGTACTAATTTTTTTCATCACTTCACTACAGCAATCTCTGGAAGTGATTTCAATCAGAGTTTGGCAAACTCTAGTTTTTGCTAATGGCCTTTCTGTAGGACTACTTGAGGAGTTACCACTGATGTTTGCAACAGCATGTTATTAAAAGTTATTAGGCATAAATTAGCAATTCATACCAGCTAAGAACACATATTTCTTTTGGTTAATTTTCACATATTTTGGAAGAAGGGCAAAAGAAAACAGCTGTAGAGCCACTCGATAAAAGTCCTATAGTAACATGCATAAATCTAAATTTGTTCCATAGCAATTAAGTTTTTAATTAACTGTGGATAGTATTTGATTAAAGTAATTAAATTTTTAACTGCTAAGGTTATAATTTAATTAACTGTAAATGGTCTTTGATTAAAATAATAATGTTATAATCTAAATGTTATTTTTACAAAAGAATCCTTTACAGTCCAAGTATTTTGTACTAAGTTTTAATTCAGCAGTGTAGTCTATGATACATGACCAGAAACCTTGATTCCCTTCTGTGCTTTTACTGTTAGAAGTGACTGGTGCACAGACAGAAAACTCTTGTAAGTGAATGCTTAGGCATAAGACTACGTGAAGTGAGCTGTATCTGAAATTTCAAAATAATTGTATTAAGTTTTTCCACTGGTGCTTAATGTGTATTAAATTCCTATGTTATTTTTTAAATCTCTGAAATGTTTTATGCCCTGTTTAACTGGAGAAGTGGCATGTGAAGTGGCTATTTGATAAAGTCTTGAGAATAAAATGGAATTCAGCCATTCTAAGTCTAAAGTCAGGCTTAGATTATATGTATGAGACAAGAGCCATCTTCAGTCCACTCAGATAATGTCACTGTGCACAATACCTTTTATTTTTTTAAATATTAATGTTGGAATTATGATAAGTATTGTGCTGTTTAAGTATTTTTAAGAAAAGGTTACTTTTTAAATATAGTCTGATTCCCCACCACAAACAGGAACATACACAATAACGGTGGTTGTTTTTCTCTCAGATGGTTCAGGCATTTTCCCGTTGTATTCTCTGCTCGAAGGATGAAATGGACTTGGATGAACTGCTTGCTGCTAAACTAGTATCTTTTCTCATGGACAATTATCAGGATATCTTAAGTGTACCTTCTGCCTTAAAATCTTCTATAGAGGAGCATGTTGTACATCTCCAGAGAGTCCAAGTAGGTATCTAGTGAAAAAAAACCTCTTACGCCTCTGAGCTTCTAGACCAAGTTTATCCTTTCTGCTCTGAAGTTCAATAGTCTTAAAGATTTTTTTTCTGTCTCTGCTAGCTTATGAAGAGCTAATTAATTTTGGCTGCTGATATTCAATCATAACTATCTATTTGAATGAAAAATAAGCAGATCTTGAATGGTTTAGACACAAGAACGCGAAGATACATTTTCCTGTTGGTCAGCACTAGCTTCTCCATTAAATGGGTTAACTATATTTGTGGTAGTGAGGAAAACTGAATGGTTAAAAAGTGTTGCCATTAATATTCTGATTTTCTTCTAGGGCCATCCTTACTTGCTCAGCTTTTTCTTCAAAATCTCTTTCTGTTTCCTGATACAATATTCTGTTTTGTTCAAAGCCGCTTTTTAGTTCTTCCTTCATTAATATCTAGTGAAAAAGTAACTCTTAACTTATTCCAAGAGTTAAACAGGCTTCCTTGGTGTCATTTTTCTTGGCTTACTAGAACTCACTCAATTAGTGCAGGAGATAGGAGGTACAATTTAGGATCTTTATTCCATATCTTCTCTACTTAATGACTTCAGGTGGTCAATTTGATTAAACCATTTTAATGCAAATTTATTGCAGAAAACATAGCTGCTCTTTTTTTTACTCTTTCTTCAGATAAAATATGCTGGGGCTGATACTGATGCAACTTTTCCTCCTCCATCATTTTGTCACCAAATCAGTACGGATGAATTTGAATCCCAGAGGGCAACTGGCACTCAAGAACCCCTGGCAGCTTTATTGGAGGAAATTGCAATGAATAAAGAAATATCTCTGAAAGATAAGAAGAAGAAGCTCAAGCAAGTAAATAAAAATTCCTGCCCAGTCTTTAATTTTAATTTAAAAGCTTTATCAAGTCTTAGACATGTAGTCCTGTAAAGAATTACTGAGATTTAAAATAGTAGGTACTCTTGGGGATTTAAAACTTCTTAATCATTTAGAACAGAGATACTGTGATGAATCAAGCTATATTAGAAAATATTACCTCATTCTCTATATAGAGTTTTAGAAAGTCCATTAGAGAAATAATAATTTTCCTGCTCCAGAGGTGGAGGTTGCACTGTAATTGTTTGATATTACAAGTTAGAGTGAGTTCTTCATTTAAATTGATGTATTTTTCTAGTTTCAGAAATCTTACCCTGAAGCGTATAGAGTACGATTTCCTACCCCTGAAAGTGAAGCGGTCCTATTTCCAGAAAAAACTAAACAGAAACCACCAATTCTGATGTGGGCCTTAAAAAAGCCTTTTCAACCATTTCACAGAACCAGAAGCTTTCGGATGTAAATGGTTTGAAATATATCAGCGAACTAAGTCAGAGCGTGTTATCAATGGATCTTATACAAAAGGAGTCTGAGCAGCATGTAGTTATTCAAAAGACTGCTGGATATACTGCCAAGATGGTAAAAAAGGTCAAAAGAAGAGGAAAGTATTGAGGTGGTAGAAATTTGAGCCATTATCAGTATTTTTGTAAATCATTATTATTTTAAATGTCTGTTATTTAAAAAACAAACAAAGTCAAGGTGATAAGCTGAATGGGTGACAAAGTCCACTTGCTGTGGTTTGATCTGACCATCATTTCAAGGTCTAAATGTATATTTTTGTGTAATGTATTATTGGTAACTAATCAACAGCTTTTTTTCCCCTGAAAATGAGTCTCTTGCATAAGATAAGCTGTGTTTGTTCACATAGAGCTTGAGGAATGAATTTGCTCTACGTGCTTTAAATAAGTATGAAACACTGGATTTTGTTTTGCTTTTGTACACCTTAGTGTTTTTGATATGTAAGATTTATTTTGGAAAACTGTAAAAACTCTCTTAATTTTCTGATTCATGTGATGCATTACAGCTTGAGTCAACTCCTCTTGAAATTCCAGTAACTTCTGTAGTGGTGACCCATTTTTTAAAGCAGTTCAGTCTTTTAAGTCTTTTCCTGTATGCTTTTACTAAATATTGCCATACAAAATTGGATGCTTGACAATAAAATATATTTTTCCAGGAAAATTTGAAGCCTTCCATTTCCTCTGGAAATGGAATTCAAATATTGAAGAGATACTGAAGCATACATGCCTTTAATGATTTCATTTGTTTTGCATTATGAAATCTACTGTACCTATTACCTGACTGTGCATATAACTTGATTTTGACAGTACTGTTGATCTATTAAAGCATTACCGTCTTCAGATATTTACTTAGAGTGGTGTGTCTTCATGTTACCCATTAGAGATTTAAAGAGCAGCATTTCATACCTTACTGAATGTCAGAGTAGCCTATGCAGGAGAGAAGACAGCTGACATCTCAACAAATTTTTATCTGACATTTTAGTAAGCAACACGGTGACGATCCTGTAATGCAACATTGACAGTATTTTCACTTTCCTAACCTCCTAACCAGTCAATAAACTTTAAGATGCTTGGTTTAATAGATTAGAGTATTTCTTTGGCAATGTGAGTTTGAAGAGTACATGTTTCCATTATTTGTTTTCACACATCAGTTATACTTGGACTTCATATCAAAAATATTTCCCTTAAGCAAAATTGATACAAAAGGGTACACTTTTCAAATAATAAGGAAATATTAAAGTTAATATTAAAAGTAGTCTGAGGCCAGTTCTTACCTTTTGTACTAGGTCTTCAAGGGTGACATAACCTTTTAGATGTCATACTGTTCTGTGTATACTTACGTACAGTCAAACTTCGACTATGACTAGACTATTCATATATAATTTGGTTACAGCATGAATCCATGAAGTATAATAATGAGTAAGGCTAGTTGGAAAGCATGTCTTGCATAGAAGTGGAAATGCACCCTAAGTGATCTCTGACAGCAATTCTTAAATTGCTGAGAAGTAGAACTAATCTATTTGCCTTTGGAATTATTCTCACTGCCTGCCAATAAGCCTTCTACTGTCATCTTGATTTTTTTTCCCCATTGTTACCTTTTAAAAATGTGTAACCTTTCTGAGCTGAATTTAAACAGCACTTATTAGAGTTTATTTAGTTTCCGTGAGAAGTTGAAGTTGCGCCATATATTTCTATGGATCAATTGTACTTTTGTTTCAAAGAATTATTTCCTTCACTGTGGTAAAAACAAACCAAGCAGGTCCATTTGCTCAGAATTCCCAAGCCTGTGAAAAATACCGCTACAAAATGTCCTCTAAAACCTTGAAAGAACTGTAGGTAGGGAACTTTGTCTGAGGTAATCTCACAGACTGAGGTTTTAACTGGTGCCCTATCTTGGGAGACACTTAAGAAAGCTCATCTTAGTAATAGAAGAATTGTGACTATGGCCCCTCCTTACAGCTATTCCCTGTCTCATAACTGAATCAACTGCAAATATGCCAGACAAATCGGGTGTGAATACAAAAGTAAGTTTCCCTATGCTTTTTAGGGTGGAGGTTAGAAAAAGAAAGCTTGAAAGCTAGTTCAGAGAAGACTGTGGGATTGATAAAGTGTCTTGGAAGAAACACAAGTTCTGTATCCCTAAGCTTTAATCAACAGAAACTTCAGTTTTGGTGTTAACTTTCACAGGAATTTAACCTTTACCTCTGTGTTGAAGCCCTGCAATGCCTTGATGTTGCCAAGACTGTACAACATGGGCTCTATTGGGTTTATTTCTCTTGAACCATAAGGACCGTAAGCCAAACATTCTTTTGCTTAATGTAGTGGATATTTTCTGAAGAGGCTCACTAAATGGAGTACTAGCTGACATTCTTTTAAAGCACATCAGGTGGAAAACTTGATAAAGGTAGAACATGTTGTTTTGGCTGCTTTTCACTCTACTTAGACCAATGTTTGTCATCCACCTGAAATATCCACCTGTAAGCTTGTATGTAAGTAGGAACTATTTCTTGCTAAATTTGGACAATGCTGTTTAACTCCTTAGTACTGAAACTTCCAGTGTAATGCTATTAGCTGTCATGGTACTGTTAGGCTTTTTGGACAAGATCTTGGAGTAGAAACTTCTATCCGGTGGGTATGCTTGTTCGGTTTTGCAGTGGATTTTTTTTTTATTTTTGGTTGGTTGGTGGTTTGTTTTTTTGTTTTTTGCTTTGCTAAGTTCTTTGACCCCAGCAGAGCAATCTCTTTTTCCTCACACCCCTCCCCACCTTGAGCATAACCTCTCTCCTGATCTATTGGTTCCTAGTGACAGATCTGTGACAGCTCTGCTCCAGCTTTTCTGGAAGCAGGAATAATAGTATTTATCCTCCTTCTTAAGAAGGGAGCTGTGTCTTTGTTTAACATTCATTGCTCTTGCTGATTTTTGCATTGCTTTCTTTCCTTTCACAAACACAGCTTGCTCCAGCCTCTAAATGACGATCAGTCAGCTGGAAAAACTTTTGGTTCACATGTGTCTGTTTCTGCTCTAGTCTTCTTATATTATTTGAGTAATAGCTTCCATTGTTAGTTGCTAATACGTAAAGATTATTTAATTGGTCATATTTTGTATTGTCTATGTAACGCACCTAATTTACCAGGATTGTGATATCAGCTGTTTACACTTATGACTACAGAGAATGACTGATGACTGATGTTATTTTCTGAAACTGTTTTCAGATGTTACTTCACCTCATATTGCAGGAAGCTTAGGCAAAATCTGGGTGGTCTCATCTTCTCTTTCTACTAAGTGGAAACAAGGACTAAGGTGAAGAAGGTAGTATGTTAATATACCACACTCTTTAAGTTATTGCTGTGATATGCCAGAGCTTTTCCACTTCTTTTCTATTCTTTTCTATTATTTTACATTGTAAGAGCATTTATCTCACAGAGACTGTGCTAACTCGAATGACTAGCTTTGTCTCTTTACCACAATTTTTTAAGTCTTCTACTTCCTCAGGACATATGATTCTAGTTATTGTAGCTTTAGGAAAGCTTATATTTTCTAGATTTTAAATCTACAAACTAATAGATACCATTCTGTGGGTATATAAGTGCACTTGAATTAATTTTATTAATTTGGAACAGCTGATGTATTTTATACCAACTGTAATGCATTAACAATACTATTTTCATCAGTTCTGGAGGCTTGAAGCAGAAGTGTGAGGTGACAAGCTTTTCAGGAAAACAAAGCCTGTAAAATGGGATTAGAATTTATAGAAGTTTTAGGTCTGTTTTCAAGTATTAAGTATCTGCTGTATGGCATTTGTTTATCAACTTCTCTTTCTGTGTTAGATGTCAGTTCTGGATTTTTTTGTTTTGTTGGGTTTTTTGTTTGTTTGTTTTTTTCCCCCCAGAAGCTGAGATTATAAAATAGTTATGTACCCAGGACACTATTTATCTCTTCTTTCCATATGAATCATATCTGAGAAGTGAGTGTTGCATTGTACTGTCTCTAAAATGAGTTGACCAATTTACTAAGTATAAACATAGAAAATTAGGTGAAGTAAGTCTTCATGAGCTTCTCTTGGGGTGCCTAACTCCCGTTTAATTTGACAAGATAATTAAATAACATAGAGGAGACACCCAAGTCTGTGTGTAAAAAGAAGGAAGCTGATACCTGTTTGTGAAGTCTTTTCTAAAAGTAGTTGAAAGAGGCAGGATATTTAAGCAGTATTGGATATGGACAGTAATTTTTAAAATTTCTTTGCTTTTTTTTTGAATTCTGTGTATTTAAAGCTGCCAGGAAAAATTCTCTTGCTTGTCCCGCCAAAAGCAGAAAAAACACTGGAACAGTGCCAGATACACCATTATTCAAGAGGATAATTGAGAATAATCCAAATAGGCAATAGCAAATTAGTCAGATGGCAGACCTGGGCAAAACAGTGGAAAAACCTGAAGCACGGTAATAGAGCTAAAGCTAAGTCCATTTATTGTTTTAATTCTTTATAGAGAGTATACTGTTTTGCATGTCAAACTTGCTTTTCGTAGTGATGGAGATTACAAGTTTATTATGTGTGTCAGTTTTTGCTGAATTTTTTTTTGGTGAAGGTGAGATATTCATATAGCAGGTTTAGGTAAACTGACAATAGACTTAGCTTTTATTTGTTTTATATAATTCCTTGGAAGTACTCATGGAGCCATGGATATGGCTGAAAACTGTGGGTACAATAGGCTTTTTATTTAGTAGCGTCTGATAAAATAATTCCTGGATAATATCAGTAAGTGTTTCAGTGATTAAGACCTGCCTAAATGTAGGCATAAGGGAATCATGATGTAGATGATTTTATGGGTATTTGCAGGAAGTTGGTGCTAGATTTTGCTATCAGCCAGTGTTTTCCTTGAGGATGTGAAAATAACTATAAAAATCACTGTTAGTATCATTACCTAATCTCATTAGGGTTTTCAGACTTAAGTAATAAGAAAGGCATTAATAGAATAGCGTGGGTTGAAAATTAATTAAAATGTGGTCACTTCAAAGTTACATTGAGAACTGATATGTAGGTCATGTAAAAAAGAAAAAGAGGAGGAAAGACCATGTTCTGGAAAACTACAGCTCTGTACAAGGTTTCTCTCACAGTGAACAAGGCTTCTTCCCAAGATTATGCTGAAGCAAAGAGCTAATGTGGTTCTTGAAGGTCTAAACTGGAGGTTGTTACATAAAATCAGCTGACTCATCTCGTGTGACCTCTATACTCTGTACTGACTGACTGACACCGACACATTGCAGTTTTTGCAGCTTTTGTAAAACTGTAGATGATACAACGTGAGCATTTGGAATTATTTCCTTAAACTGAGAGTTTTCATTACTTCAGTCTTCCCCTTTTATGAGAAACAAGAACAGGAGATCAAGTGATTATCTTGTGGAGTACATTCACATAAAGAACTACTTTTATTGGTAAGCAGCAAAGACTTCAAAAGGGAGTAATACTCAGTAGATGGAAGGTGGAGCTGGATATGGGGTTTTTTTTTATGTCGAGGGTACTGAATGATGGGAATCTAATGCATTTTAACTTTTCCTGGTGTCTTCAGAGGAAAATCTCTGTGGTGGATATTTACTGAAACCCAAGTTATTGAGCTCAGGGCAGGGTGAGCAGAGGCAAGTATCATGACTCGTGATGTGTGGAAGACTGGACAAAATTTCAGGGCTCTTCAGTCTTTGCTTGCTGTGGATTTTCACTTATGAGTCACATATCTGTTCAAATTCATTAGCTTCACTCAGTGACTTGATATTCAGGACGTAATGTGAAACAGTTGATTTGTTATGCCTCTCTTGATTTTTGAGGCAACTAAAGAAAACAGCATTTGTTACTTTTGCTCTTCAGCCAAACCTGAGTGAATATAGGCAAAGAGGGGGTCATCTTTTGAGTTGCCAGGGCACAGCTTCATCTGGGGATAGTGAAAATAGGCTCTGCTCTGCCCAGAACTCTGGTCAGGGATGGTGAGATCTCTCTCCAGTGTGCTGCAGTTGCTTTGCCTGGGATTGAAAGAGAGAACAGGATACATAGAAATGTGATCTGGTGACTGGTATGAATTATAGTAATACAGTGGTTGCTGCTTTATGATCTAAGTAGGTATTTTAAAATTTATGTCTTAGTCTTGGTGGTTTTTTTTTTTTGTGTGGGTTTTGGTTTTTTTTTTAACCTGGGATTATGTGGTGCTGAACTGATCATATTCATATCTAGGAAAGACAACTCTTGAACATCCAAAGCAGCCTGAAGTATCTCTAGGTTTAGCACTAATTTAAGGCTGTCTATAGCTGCTGCTTCCTGTGAATTTCTTACACATTCTCTATAACTGGGATTTGAAATCACTGCAAGGTTCTCTGAAACTTTAGTGGTGACAGAGAGAAGATTCTGGTCATGATTCCTGAGCTTGCCTGCTGCAGAGAGGATAGGCTGACCTTGGCACTTCTAGACAGATTCCAAAGGTGAATAAAAGGCACAGTGTAATATATTTAAATGTTTGCAAATCTTTCTTTTGTTTCCTTGTTTAATCTGAGTGCTTATTCCTGTGAGGATCTGGCCTTGTGCATGACTAAGATTTGCTATGTGATTTCAAACCTTATATGCAGTGCTAGCTTTTACATTTAATCTCATAAAGAGCAGTAGTTCTGAGTCCTCTAGCTAATTTTGTATTCAAATATTGATGAAAGAATGAGTAGTGGAATTGCTAGTTTCTTGTTATAACAACTTGCAGTATATTCACTTTCTTGTTGCAGAAGACTATGTGAAGACTAATATATACTTTTGGTGTTGAAATCTATGCAAAATATTTTGGGATCCTGTGAAAAAATCCTTCCTTTTCTCCTCCTTGATAATTATTTAACATTTTGTGTATTACGCTAGATGCTTGGTAATTTATCACCCAGCAGAGGTCAGCCTTGTGACATTTTTCAAAACATGCTGAAAGAAAAGGAGTAGAGACAAAGTCCTTATTATAAAAGCCCTTGGAATTTTGTGATGTAAAATACATTCCTGCAAATTAGAGTTGGTGTGATATTACTGTGTTGTAGCTAGATGTGAGGCTTAAATATCTCAGTGTAACTTCTCTTTACATAATACAAATGTTTATTGTTTGTAGAATTGTTACCAATTGTCCTAAATGTTAGCCTTGTTGTTATACTAAAACACCTACTTACTGATTTGGTTAGATAAAAGTATTATATTTCCAGAGTTGGTTGTATTGTTCAATGAAACATTAAGAGGCAACACAAGGAACTGTCATCTGAATGTTACATGCTTCAGGTTCACAATGACATCCTGCAGTAGTGTGTCTGTATAACATTAATGACTGGGGCAGGGCAAGAAAAAGTGCGGAGGCAGGTTGGACAATTAGGCAAGCATTTTCTTCTTTCTAAAAGTCTATGAGAATAAAAGGAATTCTTACCTTTTCATAAAAGAACCTGTTTTCCTTTGTGACGCTTAAAGAAATGAAACTTGGGGAGTAGGAGGAAATCAAAATTCATCCCCTACACCAGCTGAGAAGCACAAATTATTTGTTCACAATGCAAAATTCTGTTCCTATGTTGTATCACAATGCTAGAATGATCAGTGGTGGTTTCTTTGATGCTAATAAGGGTCTAATTCTATATAAAGTTTATGATTCAGATTATAATCCTCAAGAATAGTGGCAGTCCTGTCTTAAATTGGCTGACTACTACCTGGTTTATAAGTTTAGTTTCAATTGGCAAACTCAGCAGTGGCTGATGTGTTCAAGCAGAGCAGAGCAATTACAATCTTCTGTGTACCTTGAGCTAGCTCCAAAGTAGTTTTATCCAGTTAGACAGTAGAACTGAATATGCAGTAACAGCATTGTCAAGGCAGCAGCTGAGTCTTCTGCAATAGAACATGCTTAAATTACTTAGCATGACATTGGGAACTAGGAAAACAAGTTGCCTTTTTTGTTCAGCCAGTTTGTTTTCTGAACCTCACAGAGATGTTTTACTGTTTTATTTTACTCTGCAGTAACACATTTTTTGTATACTCAGACATTGCAAACAGACTGTGATGAAAACAATATTCTGAAGTTCTGGAGTAGCTAATAAAAACATAATCTGTATCTTTTGAAGAAGCAAGGCTGCAAGTAAAAATCAGCCTCAGGAATAGAGACTGTGCTTTTTAATGCTTGCTTTTCTTTTAAAACCCTCTTCTTTTTTCCTCTTTTTTTTAAATTTATTTGCCTTTAAGGAGGCAAGATCAGCTTGGAACTACAGCAGCTACTATGTTTACCTTTTGCAAAAGATGGTTACAAACCACCCAAAAACCTGCCAGGCAGAACATTATTTTACAAAAATGTTATCCGATTAGAGAAAATAAGAACTTTGTTGAAACAGGAACCTTTCCTGAGGTGGAAGCTTTTATTAGTGTGCTGTGACTAGAATGCTGTAACACGTTCTTTTTGAATATGTTGTTGACGACACTTAACATTTATTATTTGCTGGAGAATAAGAAAGCAAAGGTATTAAGACAAACGACCCTTTTTAATGTTAATCAGCAACAGAGTATGTTGCTCCTGTCCATTCACTCTGAAATGAAGATAGTGTTGAATGCTTTGGGCATCCTGTGTACTTAATAGTATGTCCTTATGTAATTAGGCACTAATCTAATGGGTATGCAAAAGAAAAAAAAGATATTGTGAATTAATGTTGCATGAGTAACAGTAATTTTATGATGCTTGCTAGCTCTTGAATACTTGACTCTGCTGTCTTAACAGTCTCTCATTGAAAAGCATATTTCGTCCCTAACAGCTGTTGCCCAGCACTTCAGCTGTTATACAGAAACCCCAGATTTGTAAGCAACTCTTCAATTTCATAAGCCTTCCTTTAACAAAGAGAAAGAAAAGTAGGTGCAGAGACAGGTGCTCTGAATGAATCTGCTTAGGTCTACATGTACTGAAGCTAATAGCCCAAGTTTACTTGGATTTATCTAAGTGAAAAATCACTGGGACATTTGCACTGTGCTCCCCACCACACCCTATTTTGAGAACACAATGCAGAAATGCCTGGTCTGGTTTTGGCAGAGAAGCCTGCTTCTCAGGGTGTCACACCAGGTACTAGCTGAGGCTTACATACCCTTTTCAGACTTCAGACACCTGCAACCATAAAGAGTGCATAAACTTACTTTGTCCATAAACTTACCTGAAAAAAGTAATTCAGGAGAATGGAAATACACAGCACTGCTTAGGTTCTTCTGGGATGCTGTCTTCATAGCTTGTCCTAAAACTTCAAAAGACCTAAATGCTTTTACTCTGTGTGTGTTACTCTTGAATTCCTACACATCTGGGTTAAAGACAAACAACATCAGCCCCTTTCTGTCCATCCAAACTAAGCATGGTAGATTATGAGGCAGATAAATAACATGGCTATGAGAAAACAGCATATTCTGGTAAAATTTACTTTCTTTTTTTCCAGTTTCGGGTGAGGAGGGGTGTGGTGGGTTTACACTGGCTGGATGTAAGGTACCCACCAAGCTGCTCTCACTCCCCCTTCTCAACTGGTCAGGAGAGAGAAAATACGATAGGCTTGTGGGTCGAGGTAAGGACAGGGAGAGATCACTCAGCAATTACTGTCATGGGCAAAACAGACTCAACTCAGGGAAATTAATTTAATTTACTACCAATCAAATCAGAGTAGGGTAAAGAGAAAAATAAAAACTAAATCTTAAAACACCTTCCCCACTCCTCCCTTCTCTCTGAGCTCAACTTCACTCCCAATTTTCTCTGCCTCGTCCCACCAAGCAGTGCAGGGGGACGAGGAATGGGTGTTGTGGTCAGTCCATCACACGTCCCTGCTGCTCCTTCTTCCACTCCATTCCACTGCTCCAGCATGGGGTCCCACCCATGGGAGACAGTCCTCCATCAGCTTCTCCAGTGTGAGTCCTTCCCACAGGCTGCAGTTCTTCGTGAACTGCTCCAGTGTAGGTCCGTTCCATTTCTCTGTTCCATGGGGTGCAGCCCTTCAGGACTGGATTGCTCCAGCATGTGTCCTCCAGGGGGCCTCAGGTCCTGCCAGCAAACCTGATGCAGTGTGGGCTTCTCTCCACAGGGCCACAGGTCCTGCCAGGAACCTGCTCCAGCGTGGGCTCTCCACAAGGTCACAGCATCCTTCAGACAGGTCCATTTGCTCCACCGTGGCCCTCCATGGGCTGCAGGGGGACAGCCTGCCTCACCGTCGTCTTCACCACAGGCTGCAGGGGAATCTCTGCTCCAGTGCCTGGAGCACCTCCTCCCCCTCCTTCTTCACTGTCCTCGGTTTCTCTCACATATTCTCACTCTGCTCTCTGAGCTGCTGTTGTGTAGCTGTTTTCTTCCCCTTCTTAAACCTGTTATCTGAGAGGCGCCACCACTGTCACTAACGAGCTCAGCCTTGGCCAGCAGCGGGTCTGTCTTGCAGCCGCCTGGCATTGGCTCTGCTGGACATGGGGGAAGCTTCTGGCATCTTCTCGCACAAGCCAACCCTGCAGCTCCCCCGCTGCCAAAAGCGTGCCATGCAAACCTGGTACAAGAGGCTTACAGGACTTGAGAAAATGTGAGAGTAATTGTGGCAAATCTGCACGGAAAGGTTGCACCATGTGCATCTAAACAAGGAACACTATATATTCAGACAGTCCAGGTTTGGAGAACAGGACATACTATGATGCGTAACTAGAGCACACGTTCAATTTTATAAAGGCTCTAATTTTTTTTAAACGAACTAGGAATATGGAGTGGACTATACAAATCAGGCTTGACTTCCTGAAGCTACAGGCTCACCTGTGAAGTTATTGTTTAGACTCATCTGGGTAACACCTGTCTGAGTTTCTTTAACTCAAAGTAGTCTTGTTACAAGATGGACTACTAAGAGGGTTTTGTCTGGCTTAGCATCAAATAGGCTTAAATTTTCCTTTGTTGACTTCCTGTCATGACTTTTTTTTTCAGTAATAACGGGTGCTGTTTTTCTGTAGCCAGGTTCATCTACTACTCTGTGATGATGTGCAGGTTATCTGAGTGTGGAATAGTAATGTTTCTGCTTCCTGTGATAGTGCTCATTTTCTTACAATTAGGAAAGAAAAAGAAGGGAGTAAAAGTTTTTGTTGGGCATCCTGTTTTACTGCCTGATTTCCCAAACAATTCTGTGTATTTGGATTGTATTGTGTCTGAGTATAATAAAAATATTCTGCAAAATATTAACTGATATAAAATAACTAATGATTTTTTCTAGACAACCTGTTTGCTCATTTCACAGGTATCTCAAAGCAGAAATAGATTTTTTAGTAGGTTTTGGTTTCTACAGTGTCAGGAAATAGAATCAAAGAAAAAAGAAAGTGGTATACTATTTAAATGCCAAATATCAGTAAAGACAAAAATAGACTTGGTTTATAACATCTGAAGAAATTCTGTTTACCCATGTAGAAAGTTTTATTCAATAAAATTCAAATTTATTCCAATTTCATTTTGAAAGACTCTGCAACATTGAAATACTATTGTTACCTGGCTTCCATTAAGAAATTGCCTTTGTTCAGACACTTGAATCCAGGCTGGAATAAAATATTATTAGACATAGTATCAGTTTTGTTATATTGGCATATATTTTTCCTCCCCTAGCTTTAAATTTAGTTGGAAGTCAAGCTTGCACTACCAAAGCAAATTCACTACCAAATATTGCAATCTTCTTTGTACTTTTCACCCAATTTTGTCAATTTTTCAGATTCCCGTTAATGAAGAAAACTATTGCCTGAAACCATGAAAATGAAATTTAAATTCGGATGTGGAGTGATTGAGAAAGCTTGGCAGGCTCATTATTCTTATTTCAGGTGGGAGTCTTATATGCAACTTCAGCCATGTAAAAGCTAAGTCCCAACTGAATCCCTTTTTATTGCTATTTTCAAGGGACTACTTGTCTCCTGAGAAGAAATGAATTGTTTTCGGACCGTGCCTGCATTGGTATGTTGTTGCAACAGAAACATAGATAATCTTTATAATAAAAATACAAATCAGCCTGGAATTTTCTTCTCATGTTTAAGAAGCCAAATTTAGGTGAGACTGCAGCAATCTAAAATATGCTACATTTAATTTGATGTGGTAGCATGGATGGTAATGGTGAAAAAACATAGCTTTCAGCACAGCTTGCAAGCCTGCCAGGAGCCACTGAGATGTACTCTGGCATACTCAGCAGCCCTTGCTCTCCTGATCTTTGGTAGGACTGTTATTAGTGCTAGCTTAACTCAAAGCTATAGCTGTCTCCTCTTTGTAGGTATATATGTATTTAGGAGAAAGGAGGTTTTAGAGGCTATTGGGCCAGAAGTTTTTGAAGAACACACTAATCCAAAAACAGGTTTACAGAGTATTGTCTTGTATACACTTTTGATGAGCTTGTTTGTTTATTTAAATTGAAAAAATGTTAGTAAAACAAAACTGTAAAATATATTTAAAGAAAGGAAGTGATAATCTTATGTAAATTGAGATAAATGAAGAAATATTCTGCTGTCTCTTAAAGACTGTTATGATGTATGATAACTTTAGAAAATGAAAAGCTTAAAAAGAAATATTGTTTTCTGAAATTTTATCCGATTCTTAGTATTTATCTATGAAAGAAGTGCTATGACATACATGTATGAAGAGATTTTCTTCAAGACAGGGGAAAAGCAACTTGACACAGGAATCACAATAAAAGGGGTACCCAGCCATGAAATAACCAAAGGGAAGTAAAAAAAAGAAAATTGGATAAATATTTATATAAAATCTCTAACTGTTTAAATGGAAGACATTAAGCAGTGAAGGGGTCAGGAGGGACATTGACCTCAGGAGTTTTTGAAAGATAAATTCAACATGCAGAGGAAAAAACCAAATTTTTTTCTCCTTTTTAAGCTTATTATTCCTGACAAACTGAAGAGACAGGGATAAATTACCCCAAGAGCACAATGACATGGTAAGAACTTTAACTTTCTTGCCCTGCATGGATAAGAAAATGATAAGAAAATTAAAACTGTACAAATAATGGTTCACAGCATACAATTAAAATTTTGCCCTGAAGCTTTGGATCATGGGGTGCTTTACTGACATCTAAGAGTAGCAAAGACTAGTGTGATGCTGCTTGAGGGCACTCTACATAGTGTTCACATAGGAGGGCCAGGTGTCTGATGTCATTGATTGCTAAACACAAAGATCATGTGGACCTCTTTTTTGTATTATCTCTGGTATTCTTCTCTCTTGGGGAATTTCTGTCATACTTCATGTTTAATTTTATTTAGAAAGTAAAGAAGAATATTGTCTGCTGCCATCCAGCCTGGACAAAGGAATTGCCTTAATGCTTGTCTGGATAAAATATCTTGATAATGATGCTGCAGCATGTCATGGGTGTAGCAGGGAAACGTGGCCACCTCTGTTGGTACAGGTAGGTTGTCTCAATGACTCGCAATGACTCTAGTCTCAATAACTAGATAATAGTATGTTTAAGCAACACTAGTGATACCATTCTAAAGGATAGAACAAAGTAGAAGCTATCTTGTGACAAGTGTTGAACGATGAAGCTGAATGATACCCACAAACTGAATTTTGCCACTCTATGAAAATTTTTGGGTTTTAAATTTTTTTTAACACTTGTCCACCAAGGTGTTTGCTTTTGGTAGGAAGGGCTTTTTAATATATGTAACTATCTTTCCTCAGGAAGAACAGCCACTATTAATACAAACTTATTCCAAAAAAATTTCTATGCCACTGAAAGCATTAACTAAACTGATGTTAGTCTTCAGCTTCCCATATCTTCAGTCCTTGCCCTAACATCGTTATAACTTTGATGGAAGTTGTCTAAACATAGTATATGCAGAAACTCATCTCTTCTCACAATTTTTTTCTGATGCTTATATACGGAACACTTCGACATTCTCTGTTACCTGAGTAAGGAGCAGGTTATGTATAAGACCTCTATAACTTTAGCTCCAAACTCGATCCTTGTGAAGCCTGTTCTCCAAGTGCGGTCATGATTGTACTTGATTGCGTCCAAGAGTAGCAAGACTGTCTTAGTGTTTTCTTGAACCACTGCACAAGACCATTATGCAAGTTTGGCAGAATAAGTTAAATTGTTGAAGGTGATATAAAAAGAGGATGGGGTAAAAAACAGGTGTGTGGAGGAAGGTGATCCATGAGACTAGATGTTGTTTGGACAAAATCAATTGAGTAATGTTATTTGAAGGAGATGGAACCTTTCTGGCTGTCAGAGTGCCGGTTATAACCATGTGGGAATTGTCTAGTTCTGTTAGTACTTAACATGGTTTCATTCAGCTTTATATATGATCATATGAACAACAGAAATTTAAATAATGCACAAGTGTAATCAAAAAGATTCAGTGAAGAGATTAGCCAAGTCTGATTTTCTCTTTGCTTAATAAAAATTAAACTAAGAGAAGACTTGAAAAGTGGAGATGGCTACCTGTGCTCAGGAGGCAGGAAAGGATCTTTCAGACAACTTTTTAAAGGACTGTTAATTTGCAATAAACGTTAAGGGAGCCATGTAGTGTTCTGTATTCAGAAAACCCCTTGCAAGTTTACCTGAAGAGAGAAATAGAAAAACAACTAAGCATCTTCAGAAACAAAGCTGAATCTGAATGGTTATATATTACCTTTTAGGATGAGCAGCATATCTCTGCTGTTGCTACCTTGCTATGGTCTCAACAGTATCCCATGCATTTTCCTATCTAAAGAACACATAGAAAATTGAAATAATAAAATATAATAAAAAATGCTTTTAGTCTTGTTAGTATTTCCCTTTATATATATTGCAGACAACATTTTCTGTAAGGATGTTTGCTTCACAATACTGTGCTATAGTTTAAATTGCACTTAACTGCTGTGGGTTTCAAGAAAGACTGATGGGTAAGCTGCATCTGCAATGTCTGCATGAGCAGAGATACTCTTCTATTTTGTAACCCTTTTCAGGACTTGTCAGAGTGGTAGGGCTGATATTTCCTCTGATTGCCTTAAAATCTTAACAGGTGCTAAATGTAGTCTTGGTTTTGTGAATTAATTTTTAAAATTATATCCTTGGGAGGTACAAACTGGTAGGTTAAATTAGGAACTCCGTTGTCACCATTTATTTTTCATAGTTGTCTGTTGGTGTCTGTGGGGAGCATGTGGGCACGTTTTACTGTTTTTCTACAGCTGCCTCAAAAAATATACGGAGAATAGATATGCTATCATGTAAACAATCCAAGGCATGTTCCTGGAATCTCAACCAGAACATTATATTCTTTGTTCAAAAAGTTCTGAAGGTTTTGAGACCTATAGTTGTAATGTGTAATTACAAACACTGTAAACAAACAAAAATCAATCCAGCTTCTAATTGTCATTCTTTTGCAGGGAGTGTGCAAGGATGATGTTTGTTACAGGTAGAGTTAAAACTATATGACGTAGCAGTACTTTTAATGAATAGAAAAATCACTAGAATGATCTGTATATGAATAATAAACTGCACAGGATTTGCCCATATGCTTCAGTGCTTTAGTTGTTCTTTAAAGTATGCTATCTTGTTACTAAAGCCAGTGCAATGTTAGTATTGTGGATTTTTTTTCTTTTTTTTTTTAATACACCCTGTTGCACCTTCCTTTTCCCCCCTTACACCTTGATGATGCTTCTCTCAGTGAGCCTATTTCATTGCCTGTGCTTTGAGAGGATCCTAGAAAGCTTCTGATATTTAGTGCAGTTCTAGTCTGTTTGATGCTGCTGAAACGCCTTAAGTTTGGAATTCTGTTTTGTAGTACTTTATGTCTTTAGGGCAGCTCAAAGATACTGTTACCCTTCTAGAGGGCCACTGTGTCTTTGGGCCTGGCACTTCGACATAGGGCTGGGAAAACAATTTTGCTGCACTGCAGGCTGTCCTGACGCTGCAGGAAGTTCTTCAGAGGAATTGCCCTAGATGGTAAAGAAGCATAATGGCTTTTTTTATTTTACACAGTGCTAGTAATGCTCAAAATGCCTCACATTAATCATCCTTTGGGTTTTCACTGAGACATTGGTTTTCCCTCGCTTGAACCAGTTGCCGGTGAATCTCACTGATTTGTGCCAAATTGCATGCTGCAATTGCCTCTGCAGACCTGCCAACCCTGCAGTATGTGCCAAGCTTGCACCATGCCTCTTGAAAGCACAAAACCATATTTCCAGGTTCTGTTTATGACTTCATTTCTTTCAGTTAATAGGTAAGCTTTCTCCCCAGAGCCTTACACCAATGAGATTCATACATCTTCCAGGCTAATATCCAGGCATCAAAACTTATATCAGCTACAACTATTCAGCATCAACCGTAGCATGCCACACCTCTCTCCTTGTGACAAGTCTACTGTTCCCCTGCCACACCATGGATTCTTTGCCTCCCCCACCTTAAAAGCCAAAACCGTCTTTGCTTCTCTTACTCAATCTCCTGAATTATTTCACCCTTCCTCTTTTCTTGTGAACACTTTTGTCGATAGCGACTGTATTTCTTGATAACTGTTTCATAATTGCTGCCTTGTTTAACTCCTTTTTTGGCAAGTAGGCTTAGGAATCCCAACAGTCATAGGTAAGTGCTGTCATGTTTACACAGTTACAGATTCTTTGACTCTATCCTGGGTAGCTTGTCCAAAAGGTTTAAGTGTGTGTTCTTTGAGCTGAAGCTTCAAGAAAAGCTTGTCTCCTGTATGAGAGTTGAGAATTTTCATCTACTGTGCCTAAATCTTATGGTTTCCTACAGGACACGTGCTTTTACTTTACTCCTGTAATTCGTAATGATGTCCTTAACAAAAGTTCTGCATAACATTCAGATATTTTAAGAGACGACTTCGTCATTATGAAGAGAGAAATTTTAGTAATAGCAGCCTCATTGTCTATGAGATGAAACATAACAGAATTCAGATTAATCTGGATTAAAAATTAGGAGCCCCTTATTTATTAAACTAGTAGAAAAAGTTAACTATTAAAATGCTTACAAAGGGGTTGTAGTGGATTTTCAGTCAGAACCTTAAATTCAGTATGGAGTATACTTGAAAAGTCTATGAAGTTTTAGTCTTCCTTACTGAAACTAATCTTTTTCCTGTTCAGGAGACAGACAGCCATTCTCCTTAATTAAAACAAGAATTGTTTTACTTAGGTTAGGTATTGCCTTCTATACTGGACTAGCTAGGCTCCCTACTCCAATGAAACATGTCTTTCTCCCCTTCTATTGCGTGGCACAATAGTAAGATTCAATATCAAATGTCTTTCACATTGGATCTTTATAGATTCTGCAGCAATCACTATATTGACAAATATACTTGATAAAAGCATTTAAATGTTTGTCTATAAAGTTTGTAGATAATTTTCATATAATAATTTTTATTTATAAATAAAAACAAGTATAAATAAGTATATCTCTTTACTTAGACCACCTACAATATTAATCACTTCGGTGTTATTGAGCTCCCAAACTCTGTCTCCAGTGTGTGCTCGTGCTGGCTTAGCATGGCAAGACAAGTTTGAGCTGTTAAGTCCTTTTGAGGGAAAAGACAGTAGGTTCAAAAAGTGATACCTTCTCCAGTTCATTGTTAGCCTGGGAGAATGAAGGACTTCTTTGTGCTGATGTTTGCTGGCATTAAGATGGGATGCACGAAACTCAGTAACCGGAATGCTATGGTTCAGCTATTGACAAAGGTTACTTTGTAAGGGTATTTTTCTTTAATAGCTCCTGAGCTCCATCATCTGTATTATGAAAACAGGAATTATGCAAGAATGTGTCCAGTGCCAAATCCATACTTATTAAAAAATGCTTGATAGTCAAACAAACACATTTTAAAGGTCACTTGGCTAGAATATAGACTGTCTAATGTTTTTGTTGTCAAGTGACTTGAACAATGTTATTTTAAAAGAGGAAAAGAATTAGTGCTGTTGCATTGCGACACCTAAAAAAGTTACAGTATTCATCTCATGTAAATACCCAGAAGCATATTAAACAGTGCTGATCTTGCATACTTTTTTTTTTTTTTTTTTTTTAGGAGAACAGGTAATGCCAATGGAAAATGCTAGTACTCTATACCAGAAATGAAAGATGTTTCCAAAGGGACTACCCATCGTATTCAGTATATTGCAGTGTATCTCTAAAAACAATCTCTTCCTTACCTGGATATAGCCTGAAGGGCCATTTTCTTGAACATGAAAAATGGAAAGTCATATGAACCTCTACTTTGGACATTTTTAGACACTTATTTTTAATATGTAGTGGCAAATCACAAAACAACTTTTTGTCAGTTTGTTGCTTTTTGGTTTCAGTACCTGTCCACTGGTTCTGGGTTTTTTTGAGACAAATATATTTCCTTTTTCGAAAGAGAGCTTATGTCGTGATTTCTCTTAATCACTATGTAGGGTTCTCAGCACCTCTAAACACTTTGGTAGTCCTTTCCCATTTACCATTTATGCTGTATCCTCTTGGACGCCAAGTGACCAGAATTGAAAAGGTAAGAAAATAAATTGGTAATATAACACTTTCAGTTCCTACTCTGTTCTTTTCTAAAAGAAACTTAACATTCTTTCTGACACTTGGCAGCTTATATATTTTGTGGCAATTATTTCATTAAGCTGTCACAATGTTAGCCTCTTAGGATACACAGATGTGATCACAAGCAGTTTTTGGTTCATGACTGGCTGAGCCAATTGAATGCAGTTGGCACAGTAACATACTACTACTCTTTGGGATGAGGTGATTTCCTTACTTTCCTTGGAGGGAGAATATGCAGGGAGGTCCTTGTGGATGTTTTGCAAGCCCTTACCTGTGACTTGTAATGTACTTCATGGGCAATGTGGTCCCCGGTGAACCATTAACCGCCGTGAACTCTTAGTATGAAATTCATCAGATAGTTTGGATACTTTTCACAAACTCAGAAAACTTAATCTGGCCTGCAGTGTTTCAGCAGCATTTATCAGAATTTGCTCTGTAAACATAGCTTTCTTAGAAACATAGAACAGTGAATTAAATTTCTTTTTTTTAAGTGGTCACAGCATTTGAGTTTTTTAAATATATAGCTTTGTTCCTGTTAGCTCAGGGAGTGGACACTGGTTGCCTAAGACTGCCCACGTGTCACTTCTTGACTAGTCAAACAAGCCTACGTGATATGTGAATCTGTTTAAAAATCTAGATCATAAAGTTTTTCTGTGTAATTTCTGTAGATTTCTTTTCTATGTGGTTTTTATAATCTGACTGATCTTTTGTGCTCTTCCACTCCATCCCTCCCCACTACCCCCTCATCACCAGGACATAGAAACTCTTAGTGACATAACTAAAATGACTGAAAAGCTACAGACTACTGCTGTATTCAACCTGATGTGTCTAGTCAACCTAAATAATTGTCTGGCTATTTACAAGTACTGTTCGGTTTCAGTACTAATATTTGCAGATTAATGGAAAGAAAACTAAATAAATAATTAGCAGACAATGGAAGTCTAAGGCAGATTGCAGGAGTGATTGGAAACAGTTTGATTTTTTAGAAATAAAAATATGAATGCCTAAAGACAGGAAGGATATATTGTCTAGGCTTTTGAACATATGTCCCAAATTTCAGTAGCTTTCATTGTAGCAGATAGTGGATTAAAAAGTATTATAAATGCTGCATTCAATGTAAATGTTCAGTTGGAATGGTCAGGCTAGTAAGGACTCTTCTTATTTAGTCTCACAGATACTGTGGGTATTGTAGCTGAAGTGCTTGAAGCACTGCCTAAGTGTAGCTGAGCTGCAATCTGCATACTGTATCAATTTATTTTAAAGACTATAGTAATATTCCTGTTTTCTCTTACTACTATACAAAACAGGCCACAGACAGATGGTTGAGCATTTCAGTGATTACTAAAATTGGTGTTTTGGTAATATAGAATTAACATTCATAGAATAGTCTGAACTTTTTTCCTTATATTGAGACTGTAGAAATTAGACTATCCTGTATTATTTCTGTGTCTGTGTGTATATATGTAGCACAATGTTTCCTCTGTTAGGAGGAAAGATAAGGAACCAGTCTTTTGGTAACAAGAACACATGGCTGCTGCTCAGCTTATGTGCATAACATCAGGCTTGGGGCATCGACTACCTCTCCAGGAAGCCTGTCCCAGTGTTTGACCACCTGCTCTGTAAAAAAAACGCTTCCTAAAGTCCAGTCTAAACTCCGCCGGTGCAGCTTTGAACCATTCCCATGCGTCCTGTCACTGGATCCCAGGGAGAAGAGCTCAGCACCTCCCTCTCCTCTTCCCCTCCTCAGGAAGCCCTAGAGAGCAATGAGGTCGCCCCTCAGCCTCCTTCTCCCCAAACTAGACAAGCCCAGAGTCCTCAGCTGCAGCTCATAGAACATGCGTCCAGCCCTTTCACCAGCTTTGCTGCCTCCCCTGGACACATTTGAGTACCTTAACATCCTTCTGAACTTGTGGGGCCCAGAACTGCACACAGTACTCAAGGTGGTGACATTTATGAATTTATTAGAACTTATTTATGAAGATGGAAAGATATGGCCTCTCTTTGGAATAAGGGTAAGAGGACACAGGATGTTCAAGTGTCCTCTCCAAACTTTTCGTATTGTGTATGGAGTGGAAAATGTCTGAGCAGAAAAGGATGTGGATGATCTATGTCTAGACAGTGGATAGACTGTGACTTTAGAGAAGGATGAATTGGGTAGAAATGTGACTTAAACCATGACTCAGCTTCCAGGCTATTACTTTCTATGAGTAGAGCTACAGAGAAGAGAGGTTGAAAGAAAGAGCCAATATGGTTTTCCCTATCACAGGCTTATACAATTTGACAGTGGTATAGAGATGCCACCGACAGTTCTTCAAAAACTATTTCATGTTCTTAAGACAATTTCAGTTGGCATTTTGCAACCAGAAATGTGACCTGCTCTGCTTATAACTTGATTGCTTAATGTTTCCCACCAGAAAGAAAACTCTTCCTCTTAAATCTCCTGTGCCCTTGCTCACAACAGTTGTTTGAGAAAAAGAATACCAGGACTGAAAGAACTGTTTTATTTAGGGCTTTTTTTTCTCTACCCAGTCAAATCCTATCCAGGACTAGCTCAGCTGTCCTAAGTATTAAATTGCCAGAATTTTTTTCTGAGAAGAAAGAAGAAGGCAATGTGCTAAAATAACTGCACGTATGAACTCAGCTGGGCGCACACTGCTGTTGCCAGAGTGACAGCTGCTGCTTCACTAAGAACATCTGAGACTGCCGGAGGAGGTGAGAGGGAAGATCGGGGCAAGAGTCCAGCCCTGCACTACCATTGAATTTGTGGGGTCCTGAGAAAGGTAAAGGGTAGGCTGGTTTTGTTTTTTCCTCTTCCTCTCTGACGTTGTAACTTTAATTTCTTCCTTGACAGCCTTGCACTTCTCACTTCCCTCTCCCAGTGACTTGGTGGGAGTCTCACAAAGTGCTTTTAGTTTTTCAGATGTTAATATCACTCTGCATGGATCTCCTGACTCATAGTGCCTCTGGGAATTGCACTAGGCAGGAAACATGCTGGTTTAATCTTCCTTGCTTTGTTTTTTACCTGGTTCTATTTATAGGAGACCAATGCAACAAATAGTTTGAATATTTCTACTTTTCCCAACTGGGAGCAGTGAAAGAAAAGCCTGATGCTCCCAGGTGAGGATAAGGAGAGAGATAATGAAAGGGCTTGTTCTTCAGTACTCATTCTCACTCCTTGAGAGCCAGTGCTTGGACCCAGAGATCCATCCATGCCAGCAGGCTACCAAGTTCCTGGGCTCGTCAGTAGTGTCTTTAAATGGTAACTGTATGCCTCAATGCTTACTCTGCTGCATGGGCCGACAAGTGTCAGGTCCTCCCAACCATCACTGAAGGTTTAGAGTGGCAGATAGATTGGATACTGTTTTTCTCAGTATAAACCCAGGAAGTTACATACATATCATCTCCCTCACCCACCCCCCTCACCTCCTGTGAAGAAAAGCCTCCCCTGCAATTCCTGTGCAACATATTACACTGTTTCTGAAATCTAGTATTCAGAAGTTGGAAATGCCAGGTTTTATAGCTAGTTTCTAACACAGTTTCTATATATTCTCAAAGGACTCTAAATTTTCTTACTGCTGGGACTGAATGCATCAATTTTGTGTGCAACTATAGAGCTGTCATTTTGAAACTTTCTAGTGCTTGAGTTCTCAATGCAAACAAGTGCTTGTAATACGATCAGACTTTTCTGGGAGCAAGAAGGTGCAAAGCTTTGTGGGGCTTCCCCAGCTGGTTGGTTACCAGGTTTATCGACAGGGCTACAAACACATTGGGTGTGCTAGGTGCTGAACTTCAGGTGGCTGCTTTCTTAGCTTGTCTGGCATGTGTCTGAGCATAAGGTATATTGTTCTTTTAAACACATGCTGTCTTAGGCTCTTGGGAGACAACTTCATCATTCCTGACCAGATGTTAGTAGGTACTATGAAGAAAAGGAGCTCCTTCTTCTGAACATTTGTTCTCCAAATCATCTCTTTGATGTTCATCAAATCCACCTCTTCATCTGAATTCCTTACCTTTGTGGGTGATAGAATATGTGTAAATGAAAACATTTTTTTTTCTCTCTGTTTCTCTCCTGTGGTCCTCTCCCTTGGATCAAGCTTTCTGTGTATCTGTGTAAGAGTCTGTAAGTTCTATATCTCTTTAGTTACTGAGGCTCATAATGATGTCCCCATATCTTCTGCTGTTTCTGGAATAATTTTGTTACCCTTCTCCCTTCATGGACCAGCCAGTGTGGATGGACTGCTTTCCCTTGGCTTCAGCCTCTCCTTAGTCTAAATGCAACTCTGCTTTCCAGAGGACTAATGAAATTTAACTGTCTTCCATCATTGCTGGTCTGGGATATAGGTAATATAGCTTTGATAGGATAAAGCTGATTCTATGTATGTGGGACGCTCAGTCATACAGTAGCAGTTTATATAGCCTCACTGCCTCATAGGTAGTTTATAAGCTGTAACTTGCTGCAGTAAATAGTGATGGAGATGAGTATCTTGTGGCTTGAATCCTGGAGTAAGACTTGGAAGATTGCATTCCATTCCAGAGTCAGCAAACATGGGAAAGGTTGCTTAATATTGTGTCTCCCTTGGCATGTGTCAAACTGAGAGGAATTCTACACTCCCATATTTTTTAATAAGTGCTATATATAGTATGGGTTTTTCCTTTCTTTGTATGTGAAATGAGTTGTAGATTGCAGTCAAACCCTCCAGGCTGCATTGAAAGGCAGAGGATACTAGGAATAAAGCCTATCTTTTATTTTATTTTTTAAATTTTGGTGGTGGTGGGCATGTCTTCTACTAAGCATCCCATGTAGCTAACTTTCAAATTTGGGATACTGGACTGAATTAATTTTCAGTCTGACTTACTGCAACTGTTCTATTAACAAAATCAATAATAGGTTGTTATTCTAGCTACAGAAATAAGAATATTTACTTCAAGACCCTAAAGAAATCCTAAGACAACTTGATATTTAGTATCTCCATCCTGAGCACAATACCAGCACATGCATATAATACAGCATAATTTTCTGCAGGCTTACATACTAGGGTGTTCAAGTAATACAGCCAGATTGCACAACACACTTCTCCTTCCATGTAGAACCAATTAGCTATGAAAATTACTTATACTGCCTCTGTATTGAAGTTGTCAGTTAACTGTGCATCTAGTAGTGAGTTTAGCACTGGCTGAGCTTGTTCGTGTGCATCCAAACCAGTAGTATAGATGCATCTTTGGGTTCCTAAATTAATATATGTATATAGGATCTTTTTCTCCCCACCCAAAAATCTGCTATGCTGATACACTGATTCTTCAGCTTGTTTTTTGTAGCCACATAATGTGACCTTAACTAAAGGTTGTTCTTGTTTACTGTAAGCAGGAGTTTCACATTCTTTTACATATTGTTTTGCTAAATCATTATATAGTTACATGCTGGATGAGGTCCTTCTCCTTCTGACGTAGGATGTGTATTCATGGATCATATGTTCCATTCCTTGCATATTTTCCATGTTTGTTTGTGCACTGTTCAAAAGATTTCCCTCACAAAACTATCATACAGAGTACAATTATCTTTTACGATCTGGTATTTGTTGGCATTTCTGCTGTATAAAACAAAATCAGCATCTAGAGACATGAACAACTTGTTTATTAAACTATTGTGTGCTTGTTTATACTTCACGTCATTCAACACACAGTGCTTGTTTCCTAATATTATCAGAGAAACCTTATTCTTCATGTAAGGTTCACTAGTGGATTATACCTGCTGATTAATCAGATGAATAAACAGTCAGAATTTGTATTGTAGCCTGTCTGCAGATCTCTACTTGCATTGTTTGTATCTGCTATTTTCAACGCTCTCCTAGCGTGTAGAATTTCCCTGCTGTTTGTAGAGTTGTGTGCAATAGCAATATGCCTTTCTTTCCATGTATTTTGTGTGTGTGCATTGCAAGGAGTGATTTTGTAGATACGGCTTGTATAGTTAGTCCATACAGAGAAATTGGTAACACTCACCTCTGTATGAACTTCATGGATTGCAAGTAATCCTAGGAAAGCTAAGCAAAATTACCTTCTGTAGGACCAAGTAAAACTGCAGATGTTTCAGCTCATATATATCTGGACATCTACAAGACACTCTTGGAACTGCAGGGATAAAGGCATGTGAAACCTAAGGGATGAATGAACAGCATCATCTACAATGGGGTTGAAAGTGTGTTGAGAAAATTGAAATATATTGATATGTAACTTAACCTTGCATCCTTCTTTTGGACAACCTAATTGCCACTAACAGAAGTAGCCCTTTGTCCACAGGTCCCAACTTAGCTAAGGAGAGACGAGGAAGGAAGTGGGCCCTTGGCACTTTCCCATAGAGTCAGCTGCAACTACTAAGCTGCCTCACTCATACCTAGGCTGTGCCTGACTCTTCCAATCTGTTAAACATTCAGTGTCTTCTATTCCCGGACACTTTCATGCTTGAAAATGGGATTCCCCTTCAGTCTGCTAGAAAGACTAACCTCCAGGAAGGTAAGTGTTGAAGTTCCTGCTTGGTACGTTTTCCTTTTAAGCAGTATGTTATAGTGTTTAAAAAGTTTTCAGCTAACAGAAGCATTTCAAATATTGACAAAGAGAAATTATTTGTGGGTGAACCATTTAAAAAAAATTGTAACTGGCAGAGGAATACATTACTTTTAAGGTTGCTGACTATATTGGTAGATGTGAAGTTCATAACAGTGTGGCAGACCCAGAAACACAATAAATCAGGGAGATCTGAGAGGCAGCCTAGTACTTAAAGAATGAATTACATGCAGAAATATCCTAATATGGAGATGGATAATTTAACAAGGTAGTAAAAAATGAAATGCCAAGGATATGATATACTAAGTACTGAAGGATTAACTGTATTGCTTTACCTCAGACATTCCAGTTACTTAGTAAAGGCTTTTCTTAACTGCGGATTTTGTTTCTGTAAATTATTTGGTTTTAAACTTAACAACAGTAAACTGGCAATGTGATACTGTCCAGAGTAATACAGCAAATAAAGGAATGCTACCAATTTATTATGGTACTGCAGTAGATTTTGTTTTCAAAACACTGAATGTGGGTGTCAGGCTATGTATATGTCCTGCACTGGTGGAAATGGTAGGAGCTAAGGCTTTTTGTGATCCTGAGAGGGAAAACCAGAGACTACCACTCTTTGAAGGTGTAGCTGAGAGTTGCGGTAGGTTTCTTTGTTGAGAGAACTAGGCCTATCACGTTCATGTTTTAATTATAACAATCATAAAAAGAAGCAAAAGGTGTAAGGAGGATTTTTCTGGCAGGGAGGTGGGGGAAGCATTCTTCCTCCTACATGCAGAGCCTGTCATAGTCTCAATAGACGGAAGGGTAGAAGAAAGCACTATGAAACCTATTTTGGGGGGAAAGGCAGCACCCTGCTTGAACTAGGCTGAACCCCAGCATGTATGTATGTATATTAATTTACCCCTTCCATTAGCAAATGCTCTTCTATTGCCAGGCTATTTCTCAGTCATCATGGAAAGAAATCAGGTGGTAATTTCTTTATTTTCATTATGTTATGGCAGCAGGAAGCTGGAGTTGAAATTTACAGAGTTTCCTTTTTCAGTTTGGAGACATGGCCTGCATTCCTTTTATCTGTTGCTCAGAAAGCTGTGGGACATTAAGAATTTCTACTAATTAATGGTAACAAGGTAACTGAATGTCACTTTCATTATCTGTTATAAACTGTTGATTTTCAGCATTTTTTTTTCATTTTGCATAGTAATTTTTCATCAAGAGCAGTTTAGAAGGATGCAATGCTGAAATAGCTTATGGTTACTACATGTAGTGATAGACTGGAGACCTGTGGAGGAGACTGCTTAGGTATGCAAAAAGACCTGATTCGTGAGATTAAAGGCTTCTGTTTCTCTAATTCAAGTAATGATGCTCAGCAGGGCATGGTGGTCCAGATGGTCATCTGCAGCCACTGTCTTCTGGGAAAGTATCTAAAGCGGCAAAGTATCAGTAAAAGCTGTTGAATATGGGTGCCATGTCAGCAAATACTGGAATGGATTTTATAAAATATTTTTTGCCAAGAAGATTTCAGAAATTATTAAAGCATGGATTACAAGAGGAAGGAGAAAAGGGATGTGAAGAATAACCATGTGTAAAAGGATTTAAAGATAAAGCAATCAAACCTATGTGATTTCCATCCTTGTAAAATTCACAGAAACTCACCCCAAATTGCCTATGTTTTCATTAAATATTACCAGGATTTCTCTATAAACAGGCTAACAGCTCTTTTAAAAACTGTAGCTTTTTTATGTATTAAATTTTGTTTCTTTTTTGAGTAAATAGAAATCTATCAACATGGAAAATTCATGGGTATGTGTATAGAAGGTAGTTCTGTAAGGTCAAAATTTCTTATCTTGCCAGATTTCTATGTATTTTTCACTAGATGAAACTATAAATTGTTTTTTATAGTTTTTTCTAAAGTAAACCAGAATTGAGAAATAAATGTTTTCTGCCAGTCTGAAGCACTTCAGAAAAGCTATTTAGCAGAAAATGTTAAAGCAGTTTTAGTTTCAAATTGGTCAAACCCACATTTCAAAATCATGGAATTTCCCAGGAAGGACAACTTTGGCTCCATGTGTTCTAGTGTGTAAATCCTGGTCTGTTCCAGATAGTTTGAAGTGTTTCTTTTTTGGTTATTGACTGAAGACACACATTCTTCTTATCTGATAAATGATGGTCTTTTAAATCTTAAATGCTCGGACCATGCAGATGGCTTTCCGGTAAGGGCTGCTCATTAATGCACTGAACATGCACCTCTGATCTAAAAAATAAATAATCTTACTCTAATCAGATTTTATGGAAGGATGTTTCACATTAAGCAGTAACATATTTAAATTAAGAGCAGGAGAGCACGAAACAGTTACATAGGAAATATCCAGTTTACATAGCTTTCTATCAATAATGTGAAAAAAATCACTACTAAGGAGGATGGTGCTCTTCTGAAAAGTTTTAGCTGATGATATGAATGTTTGACTATAGTACAAGCCATCTGACTACAATGGAAGATTTGCCTGTTGATGAAAATTTATGCTATTGTTTCAACAGCGAAGCTGTGATTTTTTATTTCTTTTTCATTTTCTTCCTCTCCTTGTTACATGCTTCCCTCTCTCCACACAGAAAGCAATCCTAGATAAGCAGATTAATACGTGGGATAGCTCCTCTTCGTTGTTCTGTGCAGGACTTCCAGCTTCTCATAGCCAGTTGGACTTGTTAGGAGGAGCTAAGTGATTGGTTGTTTCCTGGGCTCCGTTTCATACATTATAGCCCAGCATGCACGAGCATGATTTCTACAGTTGCAGTAATCCAGAGGCCTGTCAGTTCCTGACTTTATGCATGTTTCTTCCTACTTGTTTTATAATATTGCACTGGAATTTCCTGTCTTAGATAGTTTGCTCTTGCATCTTCGGGACTCTGTGAGTAATTTTGACTTTTTCAACTCTGTTAATTACATACCATAAACAAGAATGCTTGTGTTTAGGAAGTAGTTCACTAGCAGCTAACGTCTGAGATTCTGTGCTGTGTGGGATCAGGTACAGTTAACTTTGTAACTCTTCTCTTGCTAGGGTTAAAATAACTTCATGATGTGGCATGTGGTTAGTGCATTTGGGGTTCATTTATTTCTGAAATGGGCTGTGTTTGATCCCTGTATTTTTTGTTCTTCCATAATAAAATATAGTGATGCTGCATTACACCTCATTTTTGCCTAATCAAGACATGTGGCATGTCTTACATTTTTGTACGATTTGTATCTTGTACACTAGTAATTGTGGTAGAAGTATTGAAGAAATGTGCACAATTCTCAGCTTGCAGTATAATAAAGAGCCCCCACTCCTCTCATACTCTCCCCTTGCATCTTCTCTGAATAAGAACTGACATACCAGTAGAAATCAGGACAGTGTTAACATATAGTATTTTAAACAACTGCAGAGCTTAACTAACATCCTCCCCCCCCCCTTGTTTTTTTATGGTGCTGTGATGCTTTCCTTCATTTGTTTTTGTAGCAAAAGAAATGCCAGCATGTTAGAGTTCACATGTTCAAAAACAAATTCTACTCATAGTGAATTAGAAACCAGTGGGAAATGCTGTTCAGGATCTGCAATTTAATCAGATGGAGTTATCACAGTGACTCCCTTGTTGGTTTCCTGAGATTGTCGGGTGTTACCTCTGCTCAGCTGAGGTTTAAAACAATAGAGCAGCAGATTGAAATCAGAAATTAGAAAGCTACCAAGCTAGTGCTCTACAGCTCTCTAGTAAATGCTACAAGGTCATATTCATTTCTCTAAAGGCATTACTTCATGCAAAGAACTTTCCATGTTGTTTGTTTTTCCACTGGAAACATCATTTCATTGTGTGGTGTAATAAAGCCAGCATTTGTGGGTAAATATCTTGGGTTATACCAAGAAGTACATACTTTCTACTAGCAGGATACAACCCAATGCTGTTTCTTATTAGCTTTTTTTCCTGATGCCATAGCTTTTCAGATGGATTTCTGTGAGTAAATAATTTTTAAATAGTAGATGTTCTTCAGACAGCTGATTTGCTCTTTCTAGTGAATATTATAGCTTCTGTTGATATAAAATGCCCTTGTAAATCTTCTGTAAAAATATTTATTTGCTAGCAAAGGAATTATTTTTTGAACCCATAATAGAAAATAGGAATGTAATTTTAGCAATAGGTTTATCATTTATTGTCAAATTCTTATTTTATATAGTGGTTGGCTACATTTTCAACTACTAAAATAAAAAATAAAGCTATTGAATTTATGCTTAACACTGGAGTAAAACAGTTCCTTTTGTATTGGTGGCCTTATGCTTATTGAATTTCTTTTCATGAGGGGTGTGCACCTGTATTACTTCAAATGGTGAGCTAGCCTGTGTCTTGTGGTAAATCAATATTGCTGCTTGCACGCCTTACATTGTAATGCATAGAATCATGCAAGATTAAAGTGACCATGCAAACTGAAAGGGATTGCTTTGGTGGTACTGTCTAAGGTATTTTTGTTAGATGTGGTTCAGGAAAGTAAATTGTTTAATTCTTCTAAATGGCTTTATGAAGTTAAACAAAAGTGTGTTTTGCTCACACAGGTAATATTCGATATAACGTGCTGGCTTTGCTCAAATATAGTAAATAGGTACACTATTATCTATGTAATATAAAACCTAAACCATAGCGACGTTAGTTTGACTGAGATGGTATATATTAAGTGATGCAGCAAATTATAGTATAAACCGCTAATTTCTATGATAGTTCTAAAACAAGAAATCCAAAGTAGTTCTCTTAGATATGAAAGGCTGGTTTCAGCATAGTTCCTCTGACGTGTGTGAAGCACAGGGAAAAAACCTCATGAGATATTAAACTTGGAGAATGTGGTATTATAGTCTGAACAGCCCTGTGACTTGTCATGTCTCATTTGAATGAAAATTCTCTCTGCTGTGATAATTTTTTAAATCTAGTCATGTTATTTAGCTCTGAACATTGTTACTGTACTTTTCTTCGCCTCAACAAAAAAGAGGCTATGGAAAAGAACTTGCAATTTTAAGTGAATTTCTCATGGCACTCTGTTTGTTGTGATCCTAAAGGGTATAATGTAGAAAATTGGTCCTTATGCTGTAGCAGAGTATGTGCACAGTTTCAATACTGATAATACCATGTTTCCAGGAACAGAAACTATATTGATACAGAATTCTATAGGTAATATTTGGAATCTAACACACCGCAAGCAGTGCCTACAGGCTGGATCAAAGTCCTGTTGTGCTGGATGCTGTTCAAACAAGTAGTAAAAAGCAGTCCCTGCCCTTATGAGATTATAAACTAAACAGGATGGTAGGCACAGGATGGAAATATGCACACTTTAAACGTAACCTTGGGCAAGTCAGAGCAGGTCAGCAGCCAAAGAAGGAATGAAATCCTGGAATATAGCTGCAATATGATATTGTATTAGAGTTATCTGTATCAAAGAGCTGGGGCAGTGGAGGTGCATTGTGCCAAGGCTAATTATGGTAGAATTATCGTGTACTCAACATTTTACTGCTTCTTATATAGAAGCTCCCCTAACTCATAGTTCAGTGTTTTTTTGACTATACTGATGCTACTTGAACAAAACTTTTTGTCTCCTAGTATGTTAAAAAACTATTCCAATATTTTACATCCACTCTAGGAAGTCAGGATAGCTGTTTTTTTCAGAACTCTTTGAAAAGCTTTTACCAATTGTTTAGTAGAGAGTCACAGATTTTTATCCTTGTTCAAAACATGCCAGAGGCTTTTCTCTATAAAGACAAGGGGACTTAACTTGGCAGGAAAGACAGCCAAAGTTATAGCTTTTATATAGCGCCTACCTTGAGGTCCTACTGGCTGAGTTGTATGTATTTGTATTTGACTGAAGGAAACAAAATTCATATGTTTGTCTGCTTAAATTAAGACTGATATGAATAAATGCTTTACATAATTTGGAAGAGCTTATAAAAGCAACTAAAATTCCCTTTAAACCTGAAGGTCTGAAGCTTTGCGAGTGAATTTTCTGTGTGAGGTCAGGTATCCACATCAGCAACATAATTTATATAAAAACTTCAACATGTTTTGGGAAATATTTTTGTAAATATTTGCTTACAGATATTGAGGCTATGTCTGCACAGTACAGCACCAGAATACTGGCTGCAGGTGTGCCCTGCTTTTTACCCATGTTACGGTCTCCTCATGGGCAGCTAACGGCAAGCCATTTGCAGCTGGTAGAAGCATTTATTCAATTTGTGTGTCTCTGTGCCAGCTGTCAGTTGTGTGAAGAAACCTCCATCCCAAAACACAAACAAAAAAAAATGGGGAGGTCACCATAAAAAAAAAAAAGTGCCTACTGTAGCCACTGGACACATCTTAAGCCTGTACAAGTGGTGGGCTCTTCATGCAGACAACAGGCAGGAGTGATCCTACAAAACCCCAGAAAGGCACGAGCATTGCTTAGTTATGGCACTTAGCCCATCCCCTTGCTTCTGCTAATAAGTCATGGCAGCCTGGGAGTTAAGTGCAGGTCAAAATTAGTAAAGGATCTGACAGGGCCTTCTGCTGCTGCTGTTACGTAATATTATTTGAATGATAATGTTAAGTGACTGTGTGTGTGGCACTGTTTATCTTGGAAATAAATATTTCTATATTCCTCAGTTTTACAAACCTAAAATACTTTGGCTTCACAGAAGAATGTATTAGTGTGACTGTGTTGTTAAGGATTTATGTTATAATCTTTCACACAGAAAGTATATAACTTACAAACAGAAATTTAGACTTCACAAGAAAAAAACCTTTTGCTTCACCTAAGGTATACTGAACTTTTTCTTCTCTCATTTATAGAGGTCAATTTAAACTTCTGAATTGACTATGCACTATATAAAGATTATTCCAGAACTTGAAAAATAAATAACTAGGTTAAGATCAACCAAAAAAAAAAAAAGCCTTTTTTTTCCTTTTCTTTTTAAATGTGAGGAGTTTTGCTTTCTTCCTGGCAGAGTTAAAACAATTTTGGGAAAAAATGAAAAAAATGAAAAAAGTGTAATCTCATCAGCACAACAACGTTGTATATCATCTTAAAACAGCATAAACATATATCTGAGTGTTCTGGTAGATCACTCAGCAGATTGAAAGGTGTGGAGTGTGTGGGGCAGAGGGGGAGAGGAAAGAAAGAAAGAAATCTAGAAGAAAAAACAAGTGAGTTCCAACCATATTTAGAAACCAAAGGGAATAAGTGGAAATGTTGAAGCTAAAACTAGCTGTTCAAATGAGTGTCTTCAAAGTACCTTGAAAATGTTGGTTTATACTTTTAAACAGTGTATGGGACACAATTTGGCCCAGAGGGGGAAAAGAAAAAACCTCCAAGTCATATTATTAATAAAGCAGCTTTTGGTTTGCTTGTGTAATTCTGTCTCTGCAGCCACTTTCTGTAAACAGTTGTGCAGCGATGGTACTGGTATTAAAATATACTTCAAAGATGCATGTGTGGATGTTCATAGCAGGTGAGAATTTACATTGGTATACATGTGGGAAAGGCCTTAAGCAAAAATGATACTGGTTTTTGCATGTATTTGCATTCCTAGGATCAAGGACAAGGTTGCTTTGGTATTGTTGTGTCAGGATTTGAGTTTTGTGTATTTGAAAAAGTAATACTCTGTTCCTGTGCTGCATCCTGCTTTCCCTGAATGAAAGTATTGTTACCCAAAGTAGAATACAGATGTATTTAAATTTTCAGGTAGTAACACAAATATTCTCCCCATGTAGCATAGCTCCTGGCTCGTGTGCAATGAACACACTGTTCCTTCAGGGTCTTGCTGAAACTTGCTGTTCTCCGTATGAGAAATGATGGTGTACTTTGCATTAGATAATTTGCTGGCAAGTTTTATCTGTCACTGTGATTTTGAGAGCTAGCAAAGCTCAGCCTTGCTATAACCCGGAATCTGAATTACAGCTCGTGGATAGTCTGTTATCTTTCTTGACACATCATATCTTAAGTATGATCTCATTTCTCTCTCCAGTTCTTCCAAACCAATGCAGACCAAAGCTTTTTTGAATTTTTGTGGTTGGAGACTCTCAAGTAAGGACTGCAAGTATATGAATTGTAGGTTGCCAAACTAAAAAGTGAAATTATTCCAGTTCAGTAATGGATTTGAAAATATGATAATGGCAGAGAAACAGCTTTTTGTATATTATCTGTATGGAATTAGCTGTATATACTTTTTTTTTTTCAGTTATGGATGACAAATATTTTCTTTGTGCTTGATGTGTGTTTGGAACTGGTCTGAGGGGAAGTTAGGAGCTGAAGTGGAAGAGGGTGGAAGGTGGCTTTATGGCTGTGATGGTAAAGGATCTAGATGCACCAAAAGGAATCTGCTGTGTAAACTGAGCTGGCAAAGCTTGAAAGCTGTTTTATACTCAGCTTCACTGGAAAAACAGAATTTTGAGAACATAAAGGATGTGCACGCCATGAAACATGATTACCTGAACCTATGTTTATCCATGGTTGTAGTTAGCTCAAACAGCTCTCCTGTATCTTAAACTTCCTGGTTACTGTTAAAAAAACTGCAGTTGACCATAGTATATAAATATCTGACACAGCAGGGGAGAGCAATACAGCTGTTCTTGCTATGCTGAATTTCAATATGTGACTCAACCAGTTTTCAGTGATAGCTGTATAAGGTCCAACCTTTTTAAAATGCAACTAAAAATAAAAATAAAAAATTTCTCATTCTGTCTTAGAATTTTGAAAATGTAGACCCTTACTTAAACTTAAGCTCTGTAATGTAGATATTTTTACAGCTATAAAAAACATGGTGGTTTGCATATGATATTTTTGATTATAAACCCCCAAAAGGTAGTTAGTGTGTAGTTGTACCTGTATAAAAATTTATATGCACAATGAAAAGTTAAATTTTGGTGGTGATGATTTTGCTTGCTGTTTTTAAATCTTTAATATAAGATTTTATTCAGTCTGTATCAAAACATTTTGATTTTTTTAAAAAATCAACATTTAGGAGTTAAGAAGTTGAAATGCAGTCTGTCTATTCTTTATCTTATTATCTAGGGATCTCACTGTCCCTAAGCTCTTTGAGATCGGAGCATTGATGTGAAGGGTTGTAGTTTCATTACTTTACAGCCAAGGAGTCTGCATTGATTTCTCTCTTCTTTCCTGCCTCATGAGTAAAGTAATAGAGAAGAGAAGATATATTTGTGTGAGAATGTGTTTTCTACTTTCCTTACTCAGTAATACAAATACTGAAATAAAATTACTGTGGTGAGTAGATATTTATGTGTACAAGCAATCATTTACACAGAGAGAAGCTATAAAATGCAAATTACACTTGAAAACACACTTAAACCAAGGGCTGGGTTTTTAATATTTACACTTTTCAGAAACTGAATACTGTATGCAGCTTCCAGACTCAGCTGATATGGAGGTTTGAACATCTGTGGCTCATCCATTTAAACAGATGGTAAGATCTGTGGTGTCCCAGGCATTTGCGGTGCAATGTGGTGTCTGGCACAAATGTGTTTGTACATCCACCTATCTCTGACCATTGAAAGATTGGCCTTTCTCCAGCCTTTTGGTATATGAAATTTCTAGCAGTGTGCTGCCCTTGGACTTCAGGGATATAAAATCTGTTATTTGCCTCTGTTGTCTCCATGTGGATGCTTCCTATCAAGATATTTAATTATGAACAGAGGGGAAGTTGTTAATCACCCTTTTTTTTATAATAGGCTCCTCTGTAGTGGATATAGCACAACATGTGTGTATAGCGTAAATGAAACAATGACCTGAGACCTGAAAAGACCAGTTAAAAATATGCTGTGCGTTTAATTAAAATTACAAGGTATACGAACATCTACCTAATGCCCTGCTAATCAACATCATGGGTTTTCTCTATTTAAACATAAATCTCTTTTTGAGAAATGTCTGTTGCTCTGAATAATCTGTTCAAGTTTATTTTGGACGAAGCCAGCTACTCCTGATGACAAAACAAAGTTTGAGAACATAAACCCCAGTCATTACAGCAATTTCCTGAAGCCTTCTCATAGAAATAACACTAAGACCCTTTATTCAAACATTCAGATTGAATTGCCTTGTCATGTGCCTAGCTGTGGGAATACTGATGTATAGGATAACCCATGGGAAGAGATAGTTGTAATGCTTGTGTTCCCCAAAAAGTGCAATACAGACTGATCAAATGGCATTCTTCTAGTAATTATCTCCTGCAAAAGAAATAATGAAAGATAGCATTTAAAACCCACAAAAAAGTAGCACTAGAAAAGAGCTACATCTCTGTAATGGGGCTACATGGCCTTCTACGTCCAGGTTTGGAGTGCAATAGAAAAATACAGCAATAGTAGAGGGCAAAAAAAAAAGAGGCAGTTTTCTGTTTTAGTAACATTTCTTGGCATTCTTGGTAGGGTGGGAAAAGAATATGGAAAAAGGTATGAAATAACCCTTTCAGAAGCCATTAGTTGGAAAGACAGGAAATGTCTACTTTTGCAATGCGTTGGTCTGAGAGATTTGAAGGAGGAGCTTTATGGCTTGATTTTTCTGGAAGTCCTAACAGTAGCTTCTTTCTGAAATGCTACATTTATGCGCTGTTTTAGCAAAAGCAGAATTGCTTACTTTTTTATATTAGTTCAGATTCAGCCACTGACTCTTAATTCTATCTCTTAGTAAGTCTTATTGCAGCTTAAGAGCAAAATATCACCTTCAGGGTCTGTTACTAATGTGTGATAAAATCATTATAAATAATTTTCAGTCCTAGCTAAGATTCTATGGTTTTTAATATAATTCCTGGTTTTAGATACTCTTGATCCACCTAAACTGTATGGAGCATTACTTTAAAGATTCCTCCCTTCATTGAGGATGCTTTTCATCCTCAGGAGGTTTTCATGGCTCATTGCAGTTTCCACTTTCAGAGGTTTTAAGCAATTTAGTGTGTGTTGTATTAGTGTTAAGATAGCCTGTTCTGGAAAAAAAAAATACTTATTTTCTTTTGTACTTACTCTCCCCGGGTTCTGCTCTTTCGTGATCTTTCCTGATCACAATTTCCTGCAAGTTGATCAGTAAAAGTTACAACTGTACTTTCCTGATGGTAAGCAAAGTTTGTGTCATTCTTGGGACTTTTTTTTTTTTTTTCTAACTGGTAGCTATTTGCAAGACTGCAGTGTTGGAATCCTTAATAAAACAGGAATGAAGTTCACTATGAACTTGAGGCTATGCACCCACCCATGGTATGCAGTTCTTTACATCCCATGGCCCTAAAGCAGTTTAGGCTTCATTTATTTATCTTTCTGCCCCTCACACCAACATTCCTGGTGGAAAATATCTAAAGTGATGTTGAAGTTATGCTTTCTTGCAGAAAATATCCTGCAGGTGAAATTTTGATAGTATAAAATATGATATGTCCAGTATGCTCTCAAGTATGGCATGGTAAGGGTATTTTAATGGTAAAAAGCCAACTTGGGATGGTGAAGGGTGGAGGGAGCCAAAACCTTGTCTGCCTTTCCTACTGGGAAGGGTCCCCACAAGGTGCTACCCTTCAAGACTCTGCCACCTAGCACGCGTTGTCCCCCCATGCTCGCTGGCACAGCCAGTACCGTGCTAGGAAACTTGTTGGCAGTTCCTGTAGGGGATCAGTGGTCCAGGGTTCAAGCTTGCACCCCAGCCACATTTTATGTGGCTTTCAGGAGTACAGATCTATCCACTGTGTTTACTCATTGTGCTACTGCATTGTCTTTTGTCTGGATAACTTCTCAGACTGCTGATCAGCTTCCTGGTCTGCTCTTTGCTTGCTTGGGAAGGCAGGTCCTCCCCAGCCAACAGCCCTCTTGTTGCCTAATGAAGGACAGCTCCCTGAAGAAAACCCTACAGGTAAGAGGAATTCCTCTCCGAAGAGTAGGGACTGCGTGTGCTTTACCTCCCACAGGATATATGCTGCCTGGGGCACCCGCCGTGTCCTTTGTACAGGGATTTGTATGCGTGGGCTGCTGATGGCTTTGAGCACAGTCTGCAACTCACCTGAGTCACCTCAGGGGTGTGGCTCTAGACCAGCTGCCTTTCCTGCTTCAGTTGCTTGCAACTACTCTGGGAGTTTTGTGCACAAAAACTTAAGAAAACTTTGAGTTAAAAACATTGGATTGAGGCTTTGCCATGGGAAGATGTATCAGGGCTCATCGAGGTGTTAACGTTTACAGTATATCAAGGTAGCACAAAGAAACAGCACAAAACATTTTAAAGTTTACAAGAAGTTAAGCTAATGGGTTTCAGTGGAGTTACCTGCTTGAAATTAGGCACTAACATAGTCCCTTGTTGTCTTTGGTTAGTAATGCATTTCAGAGACCTACAGTGAAAAGTTTCAAAAATGGAACTTTCCCCTGCTTTTGTAGCTTGCACTATTTTTATATTAAAGCCTGTAGTTTTTGCTATTCATCATGGGGATAATCCATGGGCAGCTTAGTGTGCAGGGATTTTTTAAGCACTTTGTATTTGCTTAGATTTTTATTGATTTGCTTTACAACATCATATGTCAGACTATCCAATACGACATGTGTACTTTAATTTGGATGAAGTTGCCCTCTTCTGTGGGAAAATAAAATATCATGCTGCTTCAGTGAACTGGTGATATGTGCGTAAAATAAAAATTCCAAAATCTGGATTGATGATTCCTTAGGAAATCTGAAATAACACAATGATGCTGCTTGAGAGAGCTCATCCATGAACAGACAGGCTGTGAAAATATAAATACACACACACACCACCAGGTGAAACAAATTTGACCCTGAAGCTACTATTGAACAACTGAAATTTACACATGCCACTTTGTAGGTGAAGCCTTGCTGACGCACACACTAAATATTTTAAAGTGTGCTATACTCTGTGATGATCAGATATGCACTAATGACTGAATTAAAGGACAGCCAAATTGGGAAGCAAATCACATAGTTATGATAGAGTGACAACTTATAGTAATTTATTGGTTTTATTATTCCTCTTTTTTCCCCTGTTGCTACTTAAACTCATTTTCTCATCATTCAGATTTGTAAGTGATCAGTAATTTTGAAATTCAATTACACTTTTATTAATAAAAGTCAGTGAAATAGCTTGTATAAGACCATATAAATCATCAAATTGCAAATAGCCTATTTTAGAAGGAGCATAGTGCTAGAAGTATTTATAGCATTAATCCATTGACAAAATTTTACATTTATACTTGATAATTCTAAAAGCCCTAGATTTAAACAAAGCCAGTTCCATAGCAAGACTGTACATGGCACTAGATTTAAAGAAAGCAGACATATAAATCAGCATTGGATTGTGACATGTGATGCACAGCTGGTCCCCACTGGCTTCAATTTGGATCTTTGAAGTCAAAATGCAGGTCACAGAAAACATGTAACACTAGCAAAATTTTAGGACTAGTGCTGCCAGTTGCTGCTGTGCAGATGATTCAGTAAGGGAAAAGGAATGGATGTGGGCAGTGGTTTCAGCTGCGTCTGCTGCCTTGGGGTAGTGCCATTCAGGGACACTGGAATTCTGGATTCAGGTTTTCTGAAAAAAACCTGAAAATTCAGGTTTTCTGAGGGACTGTTGTTCAGCCTGGAGAAAAGAAGGCTTTGGGGAGACCTTATTGTGGCCTTTCAATATATAAAGGTGGCTTAAAAGAAAGATAGAGACATTTTACCAGGACCTGTAGTGACAGGCCAAGGGGAAATGGTTTTAAACTGAGAAAGAGTAGGTTTAGATTGGATATAAGGAAGAAATTCTTTACTGTGAAGGTGGTGAGACAGTGGAACAATTTGTCCAGAGAAGTTGTGGATGCCCCCATCCCTGGAATGTTCAAGGCCAGGCTGGATGAGTCTTTCAGCAACCTGATGTAGTGAAAGGTGTCCCTGCCCATTGCAGGAGGGTTGGACTACGGATGATCTTTGAAGGCCTCTTCCAGCACAAACCATTTGGAGATTTTATGATTGTAATCTGGTGGTTATAACGGTCTCTGTGTATCCACATAGCTATTCTTCCTGTACACCGATCCAGTCCTCAGCTTTGGCAGCCTCTTCTATATTTTTCTGTGCAGGTCTGTGGTAGCTTCCCCCTTCTTCTAGCTAACCAGCCATGTTGATTCCTGTTCCTACTTACTTTCCTCTGTTTTTCCCAACTTGTTAACATCTCTGTCTCAGTTGTTCCCCTTTCTATCCAGATACTTTCACTCCCTGATGTAGTGCCATGGTTGCTTATGCCTTAGTACTAGCTTTGTGTAAAATCAAAATCAGTCTTGTAATAGGAGAGTCGTGGTGGTTAAGGCAACATGTACTTGCTCTGTATTTGGGATGTCAGTCCACTATAACTCTCCAGCTGTAGATATGTCAACTGTTTATCCTTTTCAGTCTCTGTACTCCAGCATGACATAGATGTGATGCCTGCAGGAACTGAGAAAGGACAGAATATGATCAGTTGATCCAAGTCTTCTGAAAACTCAGCTGCAGAACTTGGTCCTTGTAGTGCATGTGTCAGATGATTTCTTTCTTCTTCTTCCTCTCAGAGGTTTTATTAGTTAGGAATATTTACAGGCATAGATGAAAGCAAGTCCCTGATGTGCTTCATTTATCCAAATTTTCCTTTCATTGCCTACTCCAGATTCCCTGAACTCTGTGGCTAACCTGTGTCCCAAAAATTCAGCTTAAAATAAACATCTGTTAATGGAAATGTCATTTCAAACAAATTAAGTTTGGCAAAATTTACCAGCCTCAGAAGATATGTTCATATGAGAAGAGTAGTAAAGAAATTTTCTCTAAGAGGTGTAGTCCCATGAGCTTTGTGCAGCTGTATCAGTAAGGCTGACAAGACAGGTGGTGGTCTCTTCAGAGAGCAGTGGGGAAGGGGAGCTCTTGTGCTGCTCGGAGCCACGATGGGTCTAGGCTAGACGGCAGCCAGCTTCACAGTGATGAACCATGGCAGCTGTGGCCGTATTTGCTGCCTTGCTTCCTCCTGTAGCTGGGAGCTGGTTTACACAATTGCCCCTAAACCAGAACAGACATGTGTGTGTTTGTTGTCGTCTGACAAAGCATATCTGCGTACCAGCATTAGCCCAGCTTGAGATGCAGCTGACCATCTGGACCATGAATTTCTAAAGGATTCTTTCCAAATCAGGCTTAGCATTCCTCTCTGCTCCATGCTCATCTGGTTTTAATTCTGTTTCTTGGGAGATTTATTGCTGATATGTACAGGGCAGATTCTGTACAGCAGGCAATATTTCACCTTTAATACAAAGCTATTTTAGAGTGAATTATTATTTTTAATCTAAATGTTTTTAAGATTTGCTAGACAAGCTCAAATAAAAACATGGCTCTCCCAGCTTAGATGGGAATTGAAAAGCATTTTTAAAAGCTTTGCACAAGCTTTTCAGAGGAAATGGAAGTTTTAAAGTCAGGCTTATGGTTTTAATTTCTCACATCAAATGTTTAAGGCAGTTTTGCAAATGTTATGGAAATGATTATGTTATATAAATTATGTAAATGTTGTGATAAGTACAATTAACTTGATACTTGAATTAGTTTTGTTAAAAAAAAAAAACAACCCAAACAACAAAAAAAAAAAAGAAAGAAAAATCCAAGATAATACTTTATATTTTCTCCCTCAAAACTGAGTGAATTGTGAAAGACAACTGTCTAAATAGTTTGGTTAAATGAAGACAGGTTTACAAAGATAGTTTCCTAGATCCAACCTCTCCTTTCCAAAGAAAAGTCAGGAACAAATATTCCTGTTGAAATGTATGTTAGAGGTGCTGAAAGATTTATTTTAAAGTGCATAGAGTTCTTTCAGCTGCTTAAGAGGATATATGTTTTGTTGAACAACTGACCGATGCTTATGACAGCATAAAGTTAAATGTTATAAACCTAAAATTTGAATTTTTTAGAATCATATTCTGTACCTAGCAAGCTCTGTTTCCTTTTAATTATAATAGTGAGAATCACAAAGTAGGTGAAGCTGGAAGGCACCTCTGGAGATCGTTTAGCATAACCCCTTGCTCAAAGCAGGGTCGCCTAGAGCAGATAGCCCGGGACTATGTCCAGTCAGGCAGCTCCTGTAATGTTTCTGAACACTTTATTTAGTTTCTTTTGCTCCTTTTCTATTATAAAAACATTTTTGCCATTTAAGTCAAGCAACATATGAAAATGCCTGTCATAGTCTGTTTGCCGAGGATAGACTTTCTTTGATGGAAAAATATTTTTCAAGATGATTTTCCCCTGAAAAACTTGTCCCTCTTTCACATAATGAACACAAAATCTCTCAGGCTATGGAAACAGGAAAGTTTGAAAATTCTTTTGAAAGTAAATTTGAAAAAACAGAAATACCTCGGGGCTCACTCAGTTGTCACAAACACATTGTCCTGAGAACAGCATTATGTCTATAAAATAAACAAGGCGATTTGTGACAAGTAACAGGAGGTCAGACCAGCAAAAACTGGGGCAAACAGGAAAGAAAAAGAACATGTATCCAAGTTCAGCCCCAAACAGTTTGTAGATTAAAGGTCATTTTCATTAAGGCCTGTACCTGTAGGAGGAGCAGACTTGTGATCTGTTGACAAAAAGATAAAAGCCCTGCAGATTCTTGTATGTATTTCTGAAATAAAAATACACATTGCCATATTGAGAAGAATGCAGTGGTAAATACTTGGATATTTACCTATGGTGGAGTGTTAGTACTGCTTACCCTAGTTTGTTCTTTACTTGCATTCTTCTTCCTTTATTGAATGTTTCTGTATTGTACAGATGTTGGCATTTCTAACTTTCAGATTAATCTCAATGCACCCTTTGTCTAGATATTTGACTATGCAAAAGAATGGGGATCTAAAGGTAGGAATGTGTGGCATAATCTCTTGTACAGTAACAGGTAATGTAAATATTTTAAAATATTCTTTATGTGATTAGATTAAAAGTTATAGGTACTTAGAATCTGCTATAGAGTAAAATAGAAAATCAAATGAAATATTCTACTGAGCACCATGATCTTTCCAGATGTCTTTGTGATTAAAAGAACTCAATTGTTGGGAGGAAATCAGTGTCCTGCAGGAATGCCTCATATCATCAGGTACTCTCCTCCAAAGTCTGAGTTAATCTGTAAATACTTGGCACTGTCTGTGCCCCAGCTGTGTTTTGCCAGAACATTTTGCGGGAATTTTTTCTTTTATGTGAGACCACTTCTCCCACTGCCAAAGTGTCTCAGAGGGCTCGCTGTAGTGCTGTCGTGATAATAGATAGGATTTTTTTTGTGCTTGGATGGCTGATGTTCCCCTCAGTAGAACAGCCTTCACAACCTCTCTGAGCCATCTGTGCCATTGATCCATCACCCTTACAGTAACGAAGTGTTTCCTGATGTTCAGGAGGAACTACCTGTGTTTCAGTTTGCCTCTGTCTTGACACTGGAAAGAATCTGGCTCTGTTTTTGCACTCTCCTGCCATGTATTTGTACACCTTGATGAGATTGCCCCTCAGCCTTCTCCCCTCCAGACTGAACAGTCCCAGATGTCTCAGCCTGCCCTCCTCCTGTGGCGGGTGCTCCAGCCCATGAGTCCCCTTTACAGCAAGGACACATTGCTTGCTCATGTTCAAGTGGGTGGGTGTCCTCCAGGACCACCAGGGCTGTTTCTGCAGAGCTGAGAGGCCTCAGCTGCAGGAACACTGCCTGGGGTCCTTGTAGGCTGCAGTGGGTCACTGCCTGCAGGGCTGGGGGAGTCCTTGCAGGGTGCAGGGCAAGAGCTTTTGGGGGCATACCAACGTCATGAGGGGGTGCTGTTTCAGGGTCTTGAGGACATGTGAGGCTCCTCATGGGCTGTCTTGGGGAAGGCCCCATGATGGGGGAATGGGATGCATCCCACTGGATGGGGAAGGAAGCAGTGTAATCTGTAATATCACTTTTCTGCCTGCCAGCCTGTCTCAGAGGGCTCAGTGCAGTGCCATCACAAGAATAGATGGCATTGCTTCTCTCCATCTTGCTAAAATTGCTGTAGGGACCAGTGCTCCAGTTTAACTGAAGCCGAAGGTATACAGACATGCTGGCTTGTTTGGAAATGTATTATGTCTTGGGGACAGCTTGATCAAGTGCCATATTTTTTTTAAATAAAGTATTTCTGAACCGCTGTTGGCACCTGTTTTATTAGAAGTTAAAGACTAATAAAAAGAAGTTAGAAACTCAGTTTTATTTAAAAAAAAATGATCCTAGAATAGAGTATGTTAGAAGGGTACTCTGGAGGCCTTGCCACCCTCATCTGTTCAAGCAGGGTGAGGCAGAGCAGGTTGCTCAGGAGGACAGGGACAGGGCTGTCATGGCACCTGGACTAGCAGGTGTCCAGGACCTGCAGCCCAGCTGCTGGTCAGAGGGCTTGGACAGCCCTGCACTGGTGCTTGGAGGCATCTGGATGCTTACTGGAGCCTCCTTTTGGAAAGCTCGATGTGCAGAGGCTGCAGCATTACCAAGCTAATGTGGAGGACGGGTGGCACACTGGGCACTGCCCTGCAGCCTCCCAGGTGGAGGTATTGGAGGGCCCCAGAGCTGTGCCACCCTGCACCCCTCAGTTCCTCCCTGCAAGCCCCCCTCTCCCAGTGACGGGACCAGTGTTGGTGGACCCCCGGTGCAGGAGCTAGTGCCGCTGCGGTGCTCTGCTGTACACCTGCTCCCTGGCTGTGTTCCTCTGCTGGTGGGCAGATGAGCCAATCACATACTCTTGGTAGCCATTGTCCAGAGAGGCTGCCTGCAGAAGCGGGAGGCAGCTGTCGTGGCGGCCCACTGCCAGATATAGACAAAGCAGAAGTGGTGGCAGCAGGCATCAATGTTGGCTGCGTTGTTCACCTCACCCAGGCAGATGTGGCACAGGCTGCCTGCCTCCCACCACACTGCCTGCTGCCTCTGGCTGATCCTGGCTGTGCAGCAGAGCTGCTCTGCTCTGGAGCCTCCTCAGTGCTTGACGCCATGTCCTGCCAAGAGAAAGGTGCAAAGTTCCTGGGGATTTCTGGTGCCAGCAGTGCAAAAGCAAAGAAAGCCTGAGAGGGTGGTGGGAGAAGGGAGGTAAGGCCCTCCCTGAGGGTCTCCTTGCAGGCTGGAAAGTGTCTTCCTGCAACCAGCTCTCAGGTCTTCCTGCATACCCTCCTGCCATTCCGCTCCCCGCTTAGACAGCCAGCATGAGCTGAGCTAGCACAGGTACCTGCAAGAGGTGGTCAGGGAAGGCAGAACAACTGGCTGGGACCATCAGTGGTGCCAAGGGTGCTGGCACGCTCCTCGTGCCCACAGCTCTGGCACAGTGACCGTGTGGGACCTGCAGCCCCAGTCAGCCAAGGCTGTGCCCAAATGCAGCACTCCCAGTGTAGGTCCACAGTCCTGCCACAGTTTGCATGCGGTGCATGTGCATCTGCAGCTCTGGACCAATTGCGGCAGTGCAGAGCCTGCAGCTGCTCAAGACCAGTGAGGTTGGCATGATCACAGATGATCCCCAGAGATGTCAGGCTTCTCTGGGACTGCCCTCCAGCTGCCGTCCAAGTGAGGACAGCAGACAACCCACAGGGGAAAAGCTGCTGCTTCAGGGGATGTTGGCCATCTTCTTGTGCCCTTGTGGGAATGGTTTAACCTCAGGCCAGGTCCCATGGTGAGAGGCTGGTGCCTGCAAGTGCAAGGGCCTAGCAGTGGGGCAGCACAGCAATGCAGGCAGGGAACCCTGGTGACCTCCTTGGGGCCAACAAAGCACCCTGGCTCAGCTCCTGTGAGGGCTGTCACAGGAGGAGGATTCAGCCATGGTGTCCCCTGTGAAAGCCCTGGAGAACACAGAATGGTTGAAGTTTTCGGGGGCCTCTGCAGGTCATCTTGTGCAAGCCCCCTGCTCAGGCAGGAATTCCTAGAGCAGGTTGCCCAGGACCACGTCCAGAAGATTTCCAAGTATGTCCAGGAAAGGAGAATCCATGATCTCCTTGGGCAACCTGTTCCAGTGCTTAGTCACCCTCACAGTAAAAAAAGGGTTTCCTAATGTTCAGAGGGAATCGCTTGTATTTCAGTCTGTGCCCATTGCCTCTTCCCTTGTCATGGGGTAACACTGGGAAGAGCCTTTTCTCCAGGCTGAGCAGTCCCACCTCTCTCAGCATTTCCTCCTATGTGGGATGCTCCAGTCTGTTCATCATCATATTGGCCCTCTGCTGGACTTCCTCCAGTGTTTCCTTACATATTTTTGTCAAGGTGTTTGACAAAGGTTATTAAACCCTTGAAGATATTTGAGGTTTTTGTCACACCTCAAATAATTGGAACAATAAGGGAAATCAAATTGACCTCATAACCTAATAACATTTTTGAGAGGAATGAAATGGAATAATGAAGCAAATTTTCTCAATCGTGTGACTAGGATAACACTATTAAACAAGAACTGATGTTTCAGGCTGTGATTATAATTAGAATCATTAGTTCTTCCTCTTCTTACCTCATCCTTTCCAGACTTCACCATTAAATATTCAGGAAAGTGTCCTTCTTTGGCCTGTGCCAGAGGTAGGCCTCAAACTATTTTTATTAAATTCTTCAAAAGCTCACAACCTACAGGCTGCAATAAATAGCTATGTGGTGTTGTGCTCCCATGCAACTCACACAGCTTCCTGTGCATCCTCTTGAAGTGTGAAACTATCTCAGCTGGTATTTATTTAGCAGCAAAAGCACCTGTTGAAATGAAACCAGGGTTTAGCAGAACTGAGAATTATAGGAGCATTTTCCTTTGGGTGGCAGATTCCATTCAGGGCAGCAATTTTAAGTCTATATACACAGTGTCCTTGTGAATTAATTCTCAGTATTACATTTTGTAAACATGTATAAATGTATCTTAAAGATTTTTGGCTACAGGTAACAATGTTGATCCTGGTTGTGACTTATTGGATTTTTTTTTTCCTTCCCATTTTACTCTTGTCTGCTTCAAGAAAGAAAGTATGGCAGGGTTTTCCCCTGTACTCCAGGGTCCAGCTGAGACTCCCTCTCACTAACTGAGGTTGATGCTTTGGGTAAAAAGGATATGCCAGAGAGAGAGAAGAGCAGGATATTTCTGACAAATACAGGAGCCCTTGGCTTGGGGCAAACCTGTTTGAGAAGGATGTTCAGGTTTGTGAGGTCACCTGGTGCTAATCATTGCAACAAAAGTGGGGCTATTTGTAAGAAAACTTCATAGCATTTAAACAAATTGAACTCAGGTCTCAGTGGGGATTGTGGGTACCCCTCTGGAGAGTTTGTTCTCAAATTGTCAAATGTAGGTTTTGCTGCCTGGTGGGTAGAGGGCTCAAGGTCTTGCAGGTCTTGATAAGTGCATTGAACGGGATTGAGTGTGTTCATGTGCTAAAGCAAAAGGGGTTTGCCAAGGAGTGTGGTACTCTGGGAATTCTACACATTTCTTAATCTATGCATGATTTCTTCACTTGGTATGAAGAAGCTTCTCAAGTCACTCAAGTGATCTCAGGACTAATTATTTTTTTTCCACTACTGCCTTCTACTTAAAATGCACTGAGGAGAAAAAACACTCAAAGAATTAGCTTGATAGAATCATCCTTAATTTCTCCTTCACAAGGGCTGCCTATGTTTTGATGTTTGTTAACATGATGTTATGTTTTGATGTTACTGTACCTCTAACTCATTCTTTAATACAACATGTCTGAAATTCATCCTTGGTAAATTTCCTACATGCTAGAACTTGGCCTTGAAGGAAGCTCTCATATCACAGGCTGAAGAGTGGTGTGAAAGCTAGAAAAAGCATATGATATGTTACCAGCGGGTGAAGAGCTAATGGTACATGATGGAAAATGAAATAAATTTATTCTGTGGTGAGGTCAGCTCCTTAAAATTAACAATAGCCTTTTTGTGATGGCCATGTGCTAGGCAGTGTTTGGACATCCTGTATTGCACGAATAAAGAGTAAATTGATAGTACATAATGGAGATGTGATTTTAAAGAGGCGATTCTCCTGTTGACTGAGAACTGAATGTGGTTTTAAGGCTTCTTAGTTCCAGAATCAGTAGTTCCAGAAAAGAGAGCAATAGTCTGTTTCTGAGAAAAGAATGGGATTATTGTGAGTACACACAACAGCACTGTATGCTTTACTTATGTTGTAAACATGCTACAGGTATGTGCATGGGAGCTTCTTCTAATGCTACCTCTAAAGCTTGTGTAGAAGTAATTGTGATAAATAGCCAAAGGTGACAACTTCAAGGTAGCACAGCAGAAAGATCCACAAGGATGTGTCAGTCATGGCCCAAATCTTGCAAGTAACACTGTGAATCTGGTAGTAGAGAATATCCAATACAATACATTCGAACTGGATGAGAGTATTTGTGAAAATTAAAGACCTAACATAAAGAAATCTAGGGATGCTTAGCCTGTAAGCAGAAGTTAATAATACAGAGAAAACTTTCAGAAAACAAACAGTCAGCAAGCAAGAAACCAATTTTGACTTTCCATAGTGCAGAAAGGACCTCGCACATGCAATTCAGACTTTAAGCAGCATGCCTAGAGGTATGGTATGATGAAGCTGAGAGGAAATAACACCTTTAAATATACCCCTGATGTAAAAAAGCCTTTATTTGTTTGCTTACTTGGGTTTGGGTTTGGTTTTTTTTTTTGCCTTTTTTTGACCAATTCAGTATGAGAAAATTAGACGAAGCAGAAAGTAAAAACAAAAATAATCTCAAACTAATTGCAAGCTAGAAATCAAAGATGACTCATAAGCTAATGGAGGCAATTCAGTCGCTAGTTTCAACACTTTAAAGAAGGGATGGCATTTGCACTAAAACACAGCTGTGGATTTTGTTGACCAAAAATGAGGATGGGGAGCCTTGAGCAGTGGGAACTTGTAAGCTGCTGTGTATGTTCTGTGTTCTCTGAATTTGCATTTCTAGGTTTAGCTACACTTCATCCTGGAAATCTTATTATGAGTGGGGATGCCTGCCAAGATGGTGCATGTAGGGTTAAACAAGAGAGGCTGGTATATAAAGCTGCTCAGGAAGAAGGGTTTGTGTTCACTAATGTTTCATGTTGATCTATTTTCTGAACTGGGGAAGTTTTCTAAACATGGCTCTAGCTAAGTACTGACGGATGACTTCAAGAGCCTAAACGTGGGCATCCACATAAAAAAATTTTAGGCTATCTTTTGGATGCTTTAAGGTATCTGAAGATTATAACTATATAGGGAATTTTGCTCCTGTTTCCTTTGAAAAATCTGTTAGTTGCCTATTTACATAGTTAGGTGCCTGGCTAAATTTTAAAATTGTTTTGGTTATGACTGACATAATGGCTCTGTACATTGGGAAAAGACATGCAAGAAACTATGTAGGAAAGGTACACTGAAATGGAAGATATTTATCTTCCTGACAGTTCAAGGTTTTTGTTATGCATCTTTCACAGGAAAATCCCTGAAACTTATTAATAATGTATCTTCAAGTGTGTCTGGCTTAGCTGGCATTGCTCACTGACTTTTTATTATAACAGACATGAATAAGAACAGTTCAAGTAAACTTGGCAATCTGCAGAAAAAAATTGTAAGATATTAATTTACTTTCATGTGGTATCCTTCACACTCATTAGCCATATATTAAAATGGGGTGCAAATATAAATTACAAAATAATTTCTAACATGTGGCTGGCAAAATTATGCTTACTTTTATGCCTTGCCTCACAGTAACTTAAAATTGTTATTCCATATTTTTCAGAGAATATGCCTAGGCTGTTTATAACCAAGCATGACCGATCTCATAAATTGATAGAAAGTGTCTTCCAGCCAACAAAGAATAATCTTGTATTGTCAGTAGAAAATTAAAAATGAAACCACTATCAAGAGCAAAAATGGCATGGAAAAAACGTATTAAAGAAAACTGAAATATTTCTGAATGGAAGAAATCTGTATTTATTACATTATCAATAAAAATAAGACTGTTCACTTATAAGGTTTGCTTCATTTAAGGTTGCCTTGTGACTTGCAAGCTACTAATCTTTGTGTGCTGTCCATATACATATTTTATTAGTCCTAAGTTAACAAGGCAACTTGAGGTACATCGTGGTTAAATTATTTGTCTGAGTTAACAGAATAACACTTTTTTATATAATAATTACTGACTGTATATCTTAGGCCTCTTGAGGTTGTCTATCAAAACAGTATTTGAGCCCCTTTGTATCTTTCTACTGGCATCTGAGGCCAGTATTTGGGAAAATAAGCAAGCACGACATATGGCATTAGAGTTCAGACTCGTTCCTCTCCCTTCCTCCATACAAAAGTACAGGTCTTCCCTTTGATCCCAGGTATAGCTGGGCACACAACTGGTCTAGATGAGACATATGGTAATATGGCAACACCCAAAGGTTAAGGTGAAGTAAGGGAGCTTGGTTATACTGAAATACAGTGGTAGAGATAAATCTATGATACAAACTTTATGCTCATAGGAGAACAACAGTTTTACATGATAAAGAAATAAGAGCAAATGCAATCTTCTGGTTCAACATAGAAACGCAGAGAAGTACAAATCTGTATTTCTAATCTTAGATACTAGCAAGCTTTCTCTGTCATGTCATCATTGCTTGTGTCAGCAGTGTCCTTTATTCACTGTAAAATAGGCCAGGATAAGATTTCAGGTGCTTTGTCAGTCTGATGTTATAAATACATTTATTTGCTCTTAGTACCTCTCCTAAGAGTAGCTTTGATCCTTTTGACTTAAAATACATCATGGTTAGGGATTTTGTACTTTTCTGTCTGGGAAGTCCAGTGCAAAATGTAGATGGCATTTGCAGGCATCTGATAAGCATCAAGGGAGATTCAGGATAGAAGACTGCTTTAATTAGAAGCTGTACATAAAAGGAAATGCCCTATGAAATTTGCTTAGTTGGAACAAGATTTGTAAAGGGAAACATGTTAGCTCATTTAAAAAAACCTCAAACCCTGACAAAATACATGTGTACACAGAGACATAGAAGCATAATTTTTAATTATGGTCTCTCACATTGCCCATTTAAGAACTTGTATAAACTTATGTTTTTCTTTAAACAGTGTTTTTTCAGAAGCTAATAGTCACAAATATAATTGTGAACACCTTTGATACCGATATAACCTCATCCAATGTTGGTGGGTAAAAACAGGTTTCTGTTTTAATTTGAACTGATTTATGTGAAGTGGCATGGCCCATGTACGTGTGTGGAAATGCAATAATGAAAGTTCCTTCAATGTGGTCATTGTTTTGGGGGCATTTCTGGCTTTCTGGCTTTCATGTCTAATGTTCTTTCAGCCTGGAATGGGCATAATGCAGAGCTGTGCAGTGAAACCTGCAGGCACCAAATCTGACTTTCTAAAGGGGCTGAAGAAAAGACTTTTTGCTGTCCCTCTCAATGCAGAACTGCAGTTTTGTTTTGTTGCGGTCACTTTCTGAAGCTTTTGTTCCACTGTGATAAACAGTTCCTGTGTAAATTTCACCTGGGTCTGTATTGTTTGACCCCTCTGCATGAGCTGATTATTTCTTCCCCCATTAGGAAGAGTTCAGGTATAACTGCAGCCCCTTTCTCAGAACATCATTATCCATCTCTCTGGAAGGTTATGAGATTCATGAAGATTGTCATGACATTCTTCCATCCACCCCCACAGTGTCTACTGGGTAGTAAGGAGCTGCAAAGTTTGACAAATTATACAAATATATATCTTAAAGCAAAGCAGCTGTTCAGCTTCCTCCAGCAAAGCAAAGTAGCTCTGGGAGTTCAGCATTCCCATTGCTATATTCCCACACTTCAGTTCTCAGTATCATCCTGACCTGCAGTCCTCTCTTCTAAGGGTTGGCTTTTACTGTTTGTTTCTTTTCTGGAGAAAAACATCAGTGATGCCCTACTTCAGAACAGGCAAGAAGGGCAGTTCTCCCTTTTCCATGATGACAGCAGGCACGTGATGGACATGGAAAGCAAGCTGCAGTTCTCCAAAGCATAATGATGTTGTTAATGTATTCCAGGCCAGCAGGAGACAAGCTGACCCTGCTTCAAGAGCGTATGAGACTCTATAGCACATTAACATGCCCCTGTTGGCAAGTGTAAGGTGGATTTTATTAGCTTAGGCACTGTCCTGTGAGTATGTGCATCTACTTGTTGTCAAAGCTGCTGCACAGCCCCTGTCATGGGGAGCACAGGACAAGTTAACATAGAGCAATTTGTACCTCCTTGTGGTATCCAGATGCCCATCATTCCTCTGGAGTCTTACTTAGGAAAAAAGTAATTATCTAGCTGCACTGGTTGTGAAAAAACATTCAGAAACAAGGGCTATGCAACCAACACAGAGATGCTTACAGGAGTCCATAAGAAATATGTAGTAGGATACTGTGATCTGCTTGGCTGTAAGTACTGAATAGCTCACAACCATCTAGTGATCTGAGCACAGATTCCTTGTTTCTGATTTGCCCCATCCCATGTTGGTATTCTTTTTATCCTTTCAAGGACAAATTATAGGCAGCAAGTAGCATATAGTCTATCCTGATGTATTTATAAAGCAGGTACTCTTTGCTTTAGAAAGTACAGGGAATGCATAGCAATAGGCAGTGATCTATACAGGTATAGTGGTCCAGCATGGCTTCGTTTTGTGCTGCTGTCATCAGCATATTTACACTACAGCCTGCTTGGAGTAACGCTTTGTAACACTATGTACACAAGCTCAGTTTGACTACAGGATCTGGGCAACACAGTGAATAATTTCTTTGCCATTTCTGGTGTCAGTTTCCTCTGCATGCTCGAGTGTTCCTGGGGATTTGGCTCCACATTTTTTTGCAAGTTCTCTCTACCAAGGTTTTTTCAGGCTGCTCGTTTGGCTCCTTCCTGTTTGCTAGCTTTCTTTCAGCTTCAATGGGAGCCAAAGCTCCTGCTTACTAAGAATCATGTGTCTCTATACCTTCCTGGTTTTCTTAGTATTTTAGCTTTTAAAAGTCACTTTTGTTAGCTGGATTCTTTATTTTCCATGTAGGAATTTTCCATTCCCCTGACCCTGCTCATTTCTTCCTACCAACAAAGTAGGGCAGAATGGGTTTCACCAAGATTAGGCTTATGTTTTACTTTAGGCCAGGACTGTTTATGTGCTAAAAGTCTTTAACTATTGCCTTATTTGGAGTAGATATGTATGGGCTAGCATCCTTGTCTCCTAAATTCCAGGAATGTTTCTGGGAAAATGCAGTCTTGAGAACAAGTAGGTAGAAATTACTGAGAATTGTTACATGAACTCATCACTTCTTCATAGATTCAATTCACATGCTCCCATGCTCTTTACATCTAGTTAAATTCCAGTAATGCAGCATTCTCCAGAAACTTTAAATGTCACAAAAGTGAGCCACTGTAAAGAAATCTAAGAGAAAGTAAAACAAATGTCTTGTATAAGTTAATGTAAACTATGTGGCATTTTGCTTCAGCAACTCGTGTGAGCCAGAGTAGTTCTAAGTGCTTTAGGTAAGGATTACGCTGTCTTCAGCCTGACCTGTGGCCACCCCTAGGTGGCTTTGGGAATGAATATGAGTTACTCACAGTGTTTAGGAGCCTGCCTTCTAATTTCTGCCATTGCTTGTTAAAGCAGTGTGAGATGTCCGTTTCTTTTCAGTTCTCTGGAGAGCAAGGGGAGATCCTTGCTCTTGGTGCCCTAGAATGGACATATTTGTAGGGTTCCTCAGCAGTGTATTTTGGCACAATAAGGACTTGAACTGGGTGGGACCTTGGTTTATATCTACAAATCCACAGTTAGAAAAAAATAATATCTGTCCCAAAAATCTAATGAAAACTATACATTTCAGTGTTCTCAGTGAAACAAACTCTGGAAACTCATTTCAGTTAACATGAGATGTTTTGTTTCCATTTTGATGGTAATTCTGTGTTCTCTAAAACTAAAACGTGAAGAGTTCTGTTGAAATGGCAGATAGAAATGTTCCTTTTTTAAAAAGGTCAAAGCAATTCTTCAGCTATATCAAAATATTTTTTATCTCCATAAGCGCCTTTTTGAAGCCATTACTTTGAAATTAATAAATTTCCACATAGCCATTTTTCCTTGATGAAATATCTCATTAGAAAATTTTTAACTGTCTTTACCTAGTATCTGAGGAAATGCCCCAGTAGTAGCTCATACTTGTTGGGCCTCTGGATGAAAGCTGTTTTCAGATCTCCCCACATTCTCCTCAGGTTTGCACTCCTGGTTCTTTCAGTGATGAGAATAAACTTGGTTTTTTTCATCAGGTTCAGATTTTGTTGTAGTTGTATGATGGGTTCCTGACAGTTTCATCCACTTTGGGCTGAGACCTACAAGGACCCCCCTGATGGGGGTCCTCTGCACAAAGCGGCCAAGCATCTGTGTCAGACAAGCACAACCACAGGCCATGTGGACAACCAAGAAATTTCCTGTAAAGCAGCAAACACAGCCAGAAGTTGAGGAACAAGGTTGGCAGGGGTCTTAAGGCACTTTGATGGTGTGCAGAAGAAAAGCCAAGAATGACTGTTAAGCCAGGTACCAAAGTAGGAAAAAAGCTTAGCCCCATGCACAAGAAAAAAGGGTGCAGTTAATTTGTAAATGGGTTGCCCAGTGAGCCCCTCAGCATCTGAGCTGAGGATTTGAGGTGCAATCTGCAGAAGCAAAGAAGTGAGGCATGATGACATCCAGTTTGGAAAAGTACTGTGAGTCTTGATATTGAAGTCTCTTGGTGGAAAGGCAGAGAATAAAGAACAGTAAATTGGAACTGAGAATAGATATATGAAGATACTGGAAAAGATGAAAATATATTTAGACAGATTGTTTTGTAATAGTCATGATATTAAGAGGTCAAGAAACTCTAGAAGAAACACGGTGATCTTACCATAATATTGCTAGGGTGGAATGCCAGGCCTCCAGGTCTCTCATTCCCTTATTTCCACGTGATTGATTCTAATTCCTTTGATCAGCTGGAGAATCTCTAATAGATGATTCAATGTCCCATAGTATAATGGCATAAGTAATAATTGTATCTATAAATATTTCTCATATTTAATTGAATCTGGAAATTATGGACATGGCTTTTTAGATCTTTAAATTGGTACTTTTAAAATGTGCTGCAGATGTAACTTTAAATGTCTGGTTTGAAATTGCTTCATTATACAACTTCATTTTGGAAAGTAACACACAGAGAAATGGCAGATGAAATTAATGCATAAGAAGAGTCACCCACATGTATACTGGTTCCCTACTTTACTTTCACTTTTCCAGTGTGCTGGTGAGGTAGTACCTTTGTTTTGATGGTCTTTGAAAGCTCATTAAGAACACTCATTAAACTTTGCAATACGCAAAGTATAGCTGCTGCTGTTACAGGCAGGGTACAGTTCAATAACCTCTTCAGGTGACAACAATTTGGTAGTAATCAGGTATAGTACTCCAGAAACTGAGCTACCAAAACATGATATAGATAAAAACAAACATAGGGATGTTTGGTGTCAGGCTGATATATTGTCTAGGCTGGCAAAACTATAATATTTTAAGATGCTGAGAGTAAAACTTCGTCGTAACGGGATTGGAAACCAAAAGAAAAGTACTGACACTTCAGTGAGACATGCAGATTGGTTAAACATTATTCCCCTTCCTGCTGACTCTTTCCTGTTACATGAGTTCCATTATGCATTTATTCTTTCAACAAAGCCTACATTTTAACTACACTGTTTTCTGTCCCCTCCTTCTCTTTCCTGGGAGGAAATGTTTCAGGCCCTTCTCTAATCTCTGCCCAAACTTCCTGAATTTCCAGTAACTTGAGTCACATCACTGCTGCCAGCCTCCTCAGGTCCTTCCTGTGAGATTTGGCATCTGTTTCATGGGTCTGAAAATGTCTGCCTTGGGATAAAATGTTGCATTTCAATGTAATATGTTCTCATAAAGCACTTGGAAAACCACCAGCCAGTTTCAGCTCGACTGAGGGACGAAGCTCGTACAAAATTCTGTTAGAGTGAATTCCCTTGTGCCAGTGTGAAGGAAAAATCATGTTCATCCCTACATGAGGAATGTAAAACTTTCCATAAAATATTAGCTGGAAATATTCATCTCCAACTTTTTGTGGCCACAACAGACCCTTTCCTGTTTGCTTAATCTTGTCTCCCAGTCTACTGCTATCACTTGCTCATGAGGCATCTTCTCTTTTCCCCATGATGCTCACTCTGCTGTGGGAAATGTCCTCCTTTTGGTAGACTCTATCCATTTTTGGCTCATTCTGCAACTATGATGGCTCCTGTCTCTGCCATCCTTTCCCATCCCTGCTCCCTCCCTTCCCCGAACACGCTCAACAGCTCTTTATTTTCTCTATTCCACATTTGGTTCTCTGACTCAGGTATCAATAAAAAACCCTGCCACATATGAATGGGAGCAAAGCTGAGAACTCTGTCAAAATGATTTTCTTAAACGCTGCTGGCTTCATCATCTGGAGGGTGTGATGAACCTTGGAAAGGTTTTGAAGGGCCCATGGAGGTTTGGGCAGTCCGGTGACCCAATGAGGAAGTGAGGAGGCAAAGGCATTGGGAGATGCTGTCTACTGTAGCCTTGAAGGACTCAGTGGGACACTTGGGCTGGGCAAGGAAAAAGGCAGTCCCCTCCTCCATTTTCAACTCTTTGTTGTCAGAACAGGGAATTGAGTGAAATGGAGCCTTAAACAGGGATGTGGCTGGGTCCTACTCAGCGTTAGCTGGGCACACGGTTTGCTGAGAGTTTTCTAGCTGAACTATGAGAAAACTCCATTTCTGGTGGTAATGAATAGAAGCCTAAAACTTCAGTAAAGTTTTTATCTCTGATATAGCTATTCTGATATCTGGGGCAGGTATATCTCACAGAATAGTTGCTGGGGCTAGGTTTCAACTTTAAGCCAAAAGCGCCCAGAGCCTGAGGGCATGTGAGTCACCCAAGGAAGAGGGAGCTGTGGCAGAGCTGGGCTTGAGCAGTCTAGGAAGAGGTAATCACAGGAGAGCTGGTATCTAAAGGAAGAAATGGTTTCCTCAGCCTTAACCAGAAAATCAGCTGGACTGGTGGTACGGTGCTACAAGCATTGTTTTGAATATTATCAGACCTTATGCAAGGATACAGTGAATAAAAGCTTCCTGTATTGTTGTGAATCAATGAATTAGGATAAATAATTATTTGGATTTATTTGCAAGCGTAATAGTCATATTTAGTTACTGCTAACTAATTCCTTTTTCAGTTTGGACTGATAGGCACTTAACTTTTTAACAATTGTAATCAGACTTAGTTATAATGAAACTAACTTCTCTTAACTGTCAAAATAAATTTAAAATTTTGGATACTCAATGTGGCTTTTGAGGGGAATAAGAGATCATCAGGCTAACTTAAATTAGAAGTGCAACTGGGAAAATGAAAGCTTCCCACTTTACAGAGAATTCCAGTATTCAACATGTTTATTATTTGGGAATATTCTATTCCAGCTTCAGAACAATCCAAGTCTTCAATAAGGGAACAATTCTGTATTAAACCAGATTTTCCTGGCTGTTTGAATTATTGTTGGGGTTTCCAGTTATTAGACTGCATCTTCACATGACCTGTACTTTGAGATAGCCGTTCCTTAATATAGCATGTCAGTGTCAGAGAGGATCGTGTTTCACCATGGAAGACATAATCAAGCAGAGAAGCCTGATTCATCCCAGATAGGCTAATCTAGCAAAATGAAGTATAACTTCAGTAAGAAATTCAGATGCCTGAATCTCATTGAAAGACCTGTAGTGGCAAAGGTCAAAGGCCCATTTTTATCCATAACCTGTCTCAATTTTGGTGGAAGATCAGCTGAGAAATATGTAAAAATAAAGCAAACATAGACGGTGCCTCCGCATAATGTTCTCCTAACTTCCAATGCACTCCACGCATTTCAGCACGGGGACAATGCATGTCCGCGTATTGAAACAGGTGTGAGATTTTCTGAACTGAGTGTGGTTTCCATGTGGGTAGGAGTCATACAGGTCAATAACTCATGTGAAAAAGCACTTGATATAAGCTTTGTCTTATCTACCTCCTTCACTGCAAGCGCATCTTCTGCAGGCAATGAATGAGAAATTCAGCTTAATATTGGACTGATTTAAAGAGAAATGTTTTGCCTCTTTCCTGTTGTTCAAAATATGCTGTGTTATTTCAAGTCAAACAGAACTAAAAACCTATTTTCATCGTTTTTTTTTTCTTTTTTAATAAAGTTCAATTTTGTTCTGGGTGGGAACAGAAAGTCTGTTTTTGCAGAAATTGCATATTCTGAAAGAAAATCTCCCCTAGAGAAAAATCTTTAGCTGTCTCCCATCCTGCTCTTGGAAACACATCCAAAAAAGAGATGGTAGTGATTTTTCAATAACCAATGCTGAGCTTCAAACAATAAATCAGTAATCCTTTAGCAAGATTGAAGTAATTTTGTTCTTTGCTAGGCTGGTTTGTCACAAATTATTAGGAGGATTTATTTCCCTTTGGGACCAGGACACCGCTGCCATGACAACAGTTATTCACAAAGCCAGATTCATCCCATGATATGTAAAATTATGGAAACTGTCTAGGATGTTGCTGAGTATTATATCGTTTTTTCTTTTGTTAGTAATTTGACTTGGTGGGTGTGTAATAAGAACACCATTTGGAAGCTTTCAGACGTTTATTTTTAGACTTTTTGTCCTGTATGGAGGGTTTCTGACAGGAAGGTTCAGATCTAATACAAGACATGTTTTGCATGTGATAAGCCCTTTGTAACATGCAACAGCATAAGCAGAGGTAATTCAGGTAATTCATCCAGATTGGTTTACATGCATGATCATCATAGGTATTTTTTATGACTCAAAGTCATCTTTTACATTTTGGGCAGAACAGGAGTGTTAGCACAGTTCATTCACTACTGTATATATGTTCTCAGACTGTATGACAAATAGATACTGTTTCCTGGGCATTGCAAGGGGCTTTCAGCAGTAGAGAAGTTTGTTTTGAGCTCAGGAAACATTAAAACAGTTCCCATCCAAGTTTTCTTTTTATAGAAGAAATATTGCAAATTCCAGTGCAAGCCTGATTTCAGCTTGATGGTGGTTTTCTCAGCCCTTGCCATCAGATGTCTAAGTTGTCAATGCAGAATTTGCATGGTTCTCTTGCATTTCATCAGTTGTCCTCTTCCATTTAATATTTTTTTTTCAAAAAGGAAGAGTAAAAGTTGGTATTGTTGGTATTATTTCTTAAGTAATTTAAAAAATAAAGCAAACAAAAAAAAAAAACACTTTCCCATTTCCAGAGTCTTTTATAAGAATTAACTGAATCTTCCAGTGACTTGTGCAGGGTGGACAATTTGGAGGACCTGAATCACAGATTTTGTACTCTCCAGTTTCCACATGTTGTCTGCCACAGTAATATGGAGAATCTTTAACTTTCTCCCTCCTCTACTCTGTGTCAGGCTATCTGGGGTTTGAGCCGGTAGCCATGTGTAGGTTTGGGAGTAGTTATTTAGCTGGTGGTAACACATGTTCTGGAACATCAGGTCTTCCGTACTGATGAGGAGGAAGACTGAGCGGAGTATTTTTAAAACAAGGTGGTTTGGCCTTTGTGCTATCAGCTAGACCACATCCAAATCAATCTAGTATTTGTGCTTTCTTGCTGCTCTGAAAATCTCCTAGTGGTACTTTGCAGGCTGGTTTTTGTTGCAAGACTGTGTTTATAAACTCCCTCTGGTTTTTGGATCAGCCCCAGTGCTATCGAATCTACAGTGGCCACCAACCCCTTGTCTTCTGTGAGTAGAGTCTGTCACATCCCTTCCTGAAGTGGCATCTTCTACTCAGTGGCAGTGACTACTGTGCTATTCCTGAAAGATACCTCTATGAGGATAGGTGGTCCCACTGATGTTGTTCTGGTGTGTGGTTTCCAAGAGCAGAAGATTGTTAAATCAAACTGGGACTTTGGACTGAAGAACAGTGATTCCTTTTAGACATTTCAGATTCATTTTAGACTGGGTGAAGCAGCAACAGACATGCCTGGCATTCCTTGTATCTAGTTAGTTCCTACTACTGTGTGCCCTTTGGACTTTGAATTAGGATCCTTTCAAATTTTCATGTCTCCTTTGGTGTGCTAAGCACGTCTAAATCATGTAAGTCTTGTTTGACCTCCTCTGTCTCTGAAATTTCTTCGTTTTATCCTCCACTTTTTCTGGGTCCCTTTTTGACTTTCTAAATATATACCTTTTAGCTCTTCCAGGAAGATTCTTCTTCCCTCCTTCATCTGCCCCTTCCTGTTGTTATAGACAAGGCAGAGAAAATCTGGTTTCATAGATTCCAAGTTTTCTGTTTTTCTGTGTTGTGACCATCCCAATGCCAGCCCTTAGGGCTGAGTCTCCCTCGTCTCCATTTTGTAGAAATTTGTATTCCTCAGTACTAAGTAGCAAAATTGAGTATGTCATGCTGTTGGCATTCAGTATTGAAATATCTTCCTTAAATCAACCAGATTTAATAAGTTTTTGTGAGATAAATTGCCCAATAGTTTTGGAGATTGTATAGAAATCGAAAGAAAAAGACCCTGGCTTTCATGTCCATGCTTAGACTGTATGATTCTTCCCATTTTTTCTTAAATGCTGGCTGTGTCCTCCCTTCTGCTTTCATGTATTTTGTGGGGTCATACTGACACTATATTAGTTTGGCATCTTCCATAATGCAGGGCTAGAATTCCTCTCAGTGAGTATTCCTGGACAGAAGTCTGTGGCTATGTAGTCTGGATGCCATTGAGAAACAGCCTCAAATCTGAGTTGCAATATTTTATTTTTTTTTTAAATTCTTAAAAACCTGTGTAAGGCTTCTGTCTCTCACCCATTTTCTTGTATAACTGTGCTTCTAAATGTGTCTGACAGGTTGTCTTAAAACTGATTTTGATCTAACCTCTCTGTATCCTGCCTCTGGATAACACAGCAATCCATCCTGCCTCTTATCCTTTACAATGCTGGTACAACACTGGCAGCAGCAAAGGTTAGTGTTGAGACTTGCCTTCTGAAGAGGACAAAGTTGGACATACTGCTGAGAGTAAAATTAACTAATACTAAATAAAATACCATCCCGTCCAAATATTGTGTGCATGTGTGGCAGTATGCCTGTGTTCCCTTGCTGTATCTTTATCATTTTCCCCTTTTAGTTTGTATGGAAGGGGAAAAAAGGCTTATACTTAATTTGAATAGAAATGATTTTGTTACATTAGAAACTTTGGGAAAGTTCCCATTTCTCAGCCGCTTCTAGATATAGCTTAATTCTTTGCATGCTCAATTGCCATGAGAACTTGGGATGGGACATTTGATAAAGCTGTTCTGATTTCAAAATGCAAACTGTTTTTACCAAGTAGAATAGCAGCTTCTTCCTCTATCACAGTTTTCATAGTACATTAAGTTGTGAAACAGCTTTTTGTTTTCCTGCAATTGCTCTTTTTTTCCCTCTCATTTTTCATGATTTTTGGGAAAGTCTCAAATTGCCCACTATTACGCTATCTTATTTCAAGGATTTCTACTTTCTTATGCTGTGTTTTTGTTTGTGATTTTCCTCTCTGAATTCAGCAAATTTGTGCAAAATAGCTATTTTTGAAAATGTGTGCTGTCTGTGTACTTGTTTTGTAAGTCAGCCAGTTTGAGAGAGAATTAACGTAAATGTTGAATCAGAGCTGAGAAACTCCAATTACAAGTACTTCTTCCCATTACCTATTTCTGGGAATTGTTTTTTCTTTTTTTTAATCTACAAAGTAAAGCTATTTTAATACTTGTCTAAAATTTGACAGTCACTTAAATACAAATGCTGCTGAACACTTTAGTTGGGAAGATAGATTTATTAATCTCTAGATCTTTTTTAAAATGTTTTAATTGGATGGATTATTTTAAATTGTACTGCTTTCATGACACACTTCATAGCAACTGATTTCATTATCAGTTCACACTGAAGAGCAGGTGCACAAGGGATACATTAACCAGATCATGTGTGTGGGGAAGACATGTATGGTTTTTTTAAAGAGAAAATAAAGGCTTAAAAATGCTAGAGGAAATGTATTTATTTAATTCTCCAAAGTCTCAGCTCAGATTTCATTAAATATTTGAGTTGCTAAGATGCTGGTGGATATTGGATTTTGAAAGAGGAACATGGAAGATAGTCTGGGGAAAGCCCTTGCCCTAGACAGGCTATCTTCAGCCGATCAGCCTGACAGAATCAGATACAGCTTCAGAGCCCTCAGAGTAACAAGTGAAATGAATGAGTAAACTTTTCTAATAGAACAGCTTTTTCCTCTTGGTGTTGGGTTCCCAGCTGCCACCTCTGTGTTACATCGAAGTTACTAAACAGCACCTATCAGCACAGCACTCTGCTCTGTGTGTGTCATGCTGAACTTTTTGTCAAATGGATATACAATAAGGAATTATTACTCTCAAGGTTACTAGATCAGCATGGAAGGATTTTTTTCTGATGCTGAATTTATGCCACTTGTATAGTTTCATAGTTCAAGAGTTGAATATAGAAACCTTGAAGAAATTCCGTTTGGAGGTAATTTTTTGACTATTGTCTTTTATGTATAACCCATTCTTGTTTTCATGAAACAGCTTTTTACTGCTACTTATTTCTCTGAAAGAAATACTGTTTTGCTTTGGAACATTAGAATTGTAAGGGGCCAAAACAGCAGGAATAAATGAAGTCCAGGCAACTTTGCTTAAGAAGAAGAGATAAAAGAATCTAAAAGGTTGTTAGTCAACATGTAATTAGCATGTTCAGGATGCAGAAAAACTTACATTGAATACAAGGCATGTAGGACAAGAAGCCTCTCAGCTGGGCTGGCCACCTCCTTGTATTTTCATGACTTCAGACTTGGCCTAAGCAAGGTACAATACTGAATGGCTCCTGGATGACTTGCCAGGTGATTGCTTTTCTTCTACTCTGCCTTGGCTCAATGTACCTGTAGTTCATAGTCCTCCTGACATAGTCCTGAGAATCAATGGTAAGGGGAACATGAGTATCTAGGACATGCAGAATTTCTCTATTAGGTGCTTCTTGGTCACTACAGATTACATTAAATACTTCTGTTCTACTGCAGGTGGTTGTAAGGGATCAAAGGTTTAAATAAAAGGGCCAGGCATAGTACAGGCAAATCAAACTATTCCTTCTCTTTGAGCATGCATTGTTTGGGCTTCTCTTTCATCAGTCTGCTGCTCAATGAAGAACTCACACTTGTGGTACTAAATTTGATAGCTTAATTTCATGGCTTAAAAAGGAGTGAGGAAAAAAAGCAAACATGGTTCCATTTAAGGTACTTTGTTGTTGGATGAATGTAATGAAGTGGAAGCTAATCCAATGAGGGATAGTGAAGTTATATTCTGAAACAGTCCCTGTTTAGCCTCTCAGTTTTTGTAGAATTTATTCATGACATAAGTGGAAAAACTTTAGCTTTAAACCTGAAACATTTTATGAGGTTTCACCTACTTAATGATACTGTCAGCTTCTGAGGGAGAAAAAATCTTAAATGTTCTCCAGTTTTAGTGGTGCAAGTGTATGGGTCACTGCTCCTTACACATGCTCAGTTTTGAGCTCACTGCAAAAAATTGGATTAGTCCAACTGATTCTAAAAGGTGCTTTTGTGGAATTTATTAAGAACTCCAGGAACAAATATAATCAATATTACTGGTTTTTTCTGCTGCTTCCTTTTTATATTTCTTTTACCTCTTTGTGCTTTCCCTCTTCTCTCCTGTCAGTGATCCTACCTGTTAACCACAAAAGTCTTGGCCGCCCTAAAGCTACACTGAGTACTGAATTCTCCATTTGATGATGGCCCGAAGTGGATGCTTACAGAAGGCAGCATGCACAGAACAATGTTTCCTCTGATATAGCAGCCCAGCTTCTCGCATGGTGATATGCATTGCAAATCTAACTAGTGGTTTGAATTCCAAATATCTGCTTTGTTTTGGGATAATTCCAGGAATGCCCAAACAAGGAAAATAAAAAAGGAGTAGATTTTTCCAATTCTAAATATGAAAACTATCTCCACCTCTTGATAAGTAAAGCATTGTTGCTTTGCAGGCACCATGAGGAAGTCCTTTAAATATTGTGACTATCCTTTCACTTCATAGTGTACTTCAGTAAGATGTTATCCTCAGGAGGACACAGGCTTTTCCAATAAAAATGAACAACAAATATAAATTTTTTTTAAATACTAAAATGTGAATTATGTTTGTGCTTCATGGGTTGCAGAATAACTTCCCAGGTGCTTCATGCAATTAGAGTGTGGAAAGCAACAGGAACAACGAGGTTTTTATTTCTGTTGGATGAAAGTAAAGTTATCTGTTATACTATACCTATTAAAATATGGAATTTAATGCTGCTTATTATCTAGTATCTGAGCTCATGCCATTTTTTTCAGCACTTGTATTTAGAATACAATTAAACTTATACAGCTTTGAGCTTTATTATACATATTTCTTCACAAGACTTGCAAGAAAACAGCTAAGATGGTCTCTGGATTAACAGCCCAATTAAATTATCTGTCTTCCAAACAGGTACAGGAACAACAATTGCTGAGACATGCTGCCATAGCAGTATGCCTGTAGTATCTCGCCAATGGAACACAATGTAATCATTTTACATGTGTTCTAAAATCGTTCTTATGTCATCTTTGTGGGCACATTTACTTGAAAACCAAGAAAATTCCTGCGAAGGGCAGGAGTCTTTATAACGAATACCCACAGGTCTGTTTTTTTCTTTACAAATTTGTTAATAGTGGGCTTAAAAATTGGTCTTAAAATCGGTGCATGTTCTTAACTGTGCATGTTCTCATTATTCATGTACTTTTTTATGTCTCTGTAACTGCTTGGTTTGTCTGGACAAGTAGCATGGAGTATCTAAGCTTCATGATAAGCATGACTGCCCTCTATGTAAACATGATATTTAAATTGGGGATGTTGATGATTGACTTTATCAAATGATTCAGATGGCTAACCTCATAAGGAAGTAAAAGCTTCAGCACCTAATTTCCAAGTTCTCTTTTTTTATGTCACTTTTAAGTCTGTCTGTCTCCAGCCCCCTCTCCCCCCTCAAGTATTTGGCAAAGAAATATATTTTAAAGGGGTTTGTAATTTTGATTGGAGTTAATTTCTTTGTCTTCACTGCTCTTGAATGAAAACCAGTTGGTCTTTGTGCTGTCTAGCTAATTTGCATCAACTATAAAAAGAGAGGATGAGGAACTGTATTAAGTTATTCTACACATTTCTCAGAGGCCACCAAACAGCTTTTATTTGATAAAGGCTGTGAAAAACTATGCAGCATTAGACCCTAAAGCCAAGTGTTCTGTAACAGAATTGTCTTATTATGTGACTAATCATTTATCCATCTACACTTGCACTAAAACCAAGCAACTCCCCCCTCCTCCACAAAAAAAAATGACAGTATAATTGCACAAGGAAGAAAGGGGTAGGAGTGGAACCAGTATATTTACACATACTAACATTTAATATTGATTTGCCTTTAGCTGATTGCTATCACTTTATACATCCGAGTTGATATAGCATTTATGACATTTGCACACTTTACTAAATTATTATTTAAAGGAAATAGTTACTATTGTACTTTTGAAGGACAGTTAAGCTAAATGAAAATCATGGCTTGTTTTCCAAGATTCCTCATTTAATTTCTGCTTCATGTGAATATGGTAAACTTCCTCAGGCAGCTGGTAGCTAATGTTGTGGTATACATGAGGGAGAGCAGCCCTGATTTTTAATGAATGCCTCAGCATCAGAGGTTTAGGTCTACTGATGTTCCCCTTCTTTATCCAACCTGACATTTGTTACACAAAAAAAGTAAGCTGTAGGGCATAGTTTTCCTGGGGGAGAGGATGTGGAATAAGAAACTTGCATGTGGCTGTGGTTTGTGATGATGGTTTTCTGCTGCAGATGCAGGCTCTGGCCCAGTTTGCTGCTGGCTGGCATGAGGATTTCTCTGTGCCAGCAGGTGTGGCTCAGTAATTGCTGAAAGCAACAGGAAACCTCTGAAATGAGTGGCAAACCTATTTGTGTGAGAACCATTCAAATAGAGAAAGATAAATTTTAAGCATCTAAGTTAAAGTCCTTCTGAAGTAGTATTTTTGTACTTTAAAAGCAAAACTCAGTGAGTGGCATCAAATCCTTTTCTCCTCCACAGGAGAACTTTAGTGGCAATAACTGCTGTTGGTTCTCCGCTCTATTTTATCATTGTATCTTTGCCCTACTGTTGAGAGGCTGCTTAAGTGGAGCTACTTTCTTAACACTCCCAGTAAGTCCACATTTGTGATGATTTTGTGGACAAACTGGGATTGGGCGTGAGTTTGTGCTGTTAATACTTGCCCAAGGAAGCACTGTCAAGACCATACTTTCATTTTGCCATAGCTGCTGATAGTGGAGGATTAAGAAGTCCTCCAAATGGTTTCTACCACCTGAGGATTCATCATATTTTTCCTGTAAAGAAGGCAAAAGTGTACTCAGCAGTAGGGGAGAACACATGACTCTTTGGGCACCTCCTCATGTACTTTTGGTGTTGAATGTATTTGACTGAGTGTTCTAACAAAATGGCAGAGAAGTAAATCCTGGTAGTATTTACTTCTACTGAAAACAATGGATACTTCAGGAAAAGTAGGACCTCCAGCCTGATGTCTGTTTCATGCTCCTTTGACAAACAACCTGTAACTGATGCAAGCAATTAGACTTTACAGAGTGTTGAAATGAGAGCTGTTGTACCTCCACAGAACGGAGCATAAAGTTTCCAAGGTAAAAATAAGTGTAGGTATGGTAGCAAAGTGTTGGTAGGAGATAGTGGTTTTTTTTTATTTGGTGAAATGAGAATTATTCAACTATCTGCAGTTACAGTCACTCTGGTAAGGTGGGAAGAAAGTGCGGGCATTTCCCATTTCATTAAGAGATCTCAGCAGTAACAAAGTTAGCCTTGCTAACATGAGATAAGAGAAGCAGATGAATGCCCTTTTTATTCCTAGAAGATTTTGTAGCTTTTATGAAAATTTCTTCTGTATCTCCGTTTTAGAGTTTACATGTGTTACCAATTATTTTATGTAATGTGACTTTTCTGCTGTAATATAGAATAACCCAGTTAAACTAAGTGGATTCAGCATATGCAGGACTTGTCTGGCACAGTGCTTCAGTATATTTAATGTCATTGAGATGGCTTTCAACACTTGTTTAAAACCTATGCTCCTATCTCCTCTTGCATTCTTTTTTCCCTGTCTTTCATTAATTTTTTCATGCTTCATATGTGGCCTTGCTAGCCTGTTGATTGCAGGCCTTATTTGTTTGATCAGTGTTTGATGCCTGAAGCACTGTAGTGTTTCTGTATCCATTAGATCAAGAGTATTAAATATTGTCTATGAATACTGATTGGAAATATGCAGTGTCAAGTACCCTCTTGACTTTTACAAAGCCTGCACTGCTGTTCCTGAATATTCACTGTGATAAGTATACCAGTCACTTGCTGTTTTCTTCAGCTTTTTGCCTTTGACTAACGTGTATGTTTTGCTACATTTAAAGAGTGTTCTGTGTTGATATCATTACCAGGGCTGTTTATTTCCAAAGTATGTGGAAAAAAGTATTGGTGGGGAATTTACAAAACTAAAAAGTGAGATGAGACTTTCTGGTAAGTTAACTGCAATGCACCCTCATTTTGGCTACAATTATTTTGAAATGTTAATAAATAAGGATATAAAAGGTGTATTCCTTTAAAAAAAATTACATGGCAAGTCAATAGGAAGAATGAATGTGACTTTTTGTTAACTATAACATATGTCTGACATGACTTGCCCCATCAAAACGGGCTAGCAAGTCATTATACCTTCTTTATTCAGTTCCTGAACTTCCTACATTTATATTGGAAGATGTCTCAAAATATTGACACTCTTTAAAATAAGTAACTGCTTTGTGAAAAAGACTAAAGAACACCAAAGGATTCTTGGCTCATTGTTGGAACTTCCAAAAGTCATGGTTGGACATTGTTGCGCTTTCTGGAAATTGCAGTATTTATTTTTACCAGAGAAAACGTGGCTAGTTTTAAAGGTAATGGTGTGGGGGAGGCAGGGGAACTCAGGGAGGGAAAAATGCATGTCAGTTTCCAGGCTGCTAACATTCAAATAAATGACAAAGCGTGCAGAATAAACATTAATTTGGGGTGAGTAAAAATGTATTCTAGCATACAGAGTTTAGAAAGTTATTTGGAACATTTTAGCTTTCTCGTACGATGGTTTAAGTAAGTCAATGTGAAGTATTTCACTTTTTGGAAAAGCCAGTGAGGAAGAGAATGGCACCAATTCAGACTCATTTCTCCTCTATATGAGGAAGTCATCTTTCAGCCAATCTTTGCTGAGAAAATGGAGAAAACATTAAGCTGTCTGAAATCAGAAAAGGCTGCAACTTTGAAAAGAAATGCTATCGATCCAGAAAATTAAGCTACAGTTGTACAGCTAACTAGTGTAGAGCTTTCCTTCTTGTTACCTGTTGTCCTACACAATTTCCAACTTACTTTCACACTGACTGGCTGGTTGCAGAGTGAGCTCTTGCTGCCAGTGTCTGCCTGCAGAAAAAGCACCTGTGTTAGAAAACAACTTGCAAAAGAATGGTAAGTTTTGGAATTGATGGTAAAATGGGATTTGTTTGCCATGTCTACCTCCTGACCAAAATGACAAGGAGAATATTTTTATGGATTCTCCTGGTCACCATAGTTGAGACAAAGCAGTGTTTTGAGACAAACAGTATGCAATGATGCAAAATAAGTTGAGAATGAAAAGAAACCACAGAAGTCCATTTTGCCATGGTGCTTTAATGCTGGCTTTAATTTTTGTCACATATTTATAAGCAACTTGTCCTTATAATTTTAAAACCATTCAGGCATGGAGAAGAATAATGGAATTCTAAAAGATTGAAGATGACAAACTCTCACATGGCAACCACAAGCAACTGTTGAAAAACTGGATACTTGTAACCTTTGATCATTTTTAATGGTGACAACAGAGTGTCATATACAGAAAATAATTAGTATGCATCTTCTGCAGTCAGGTGCCCAGCATCTGAATTGCTCCTCTTTGCTGAAAAAGATGTTACCTTTCCTTAAACGACTGCATCAAGGAGAGTCTTAACTGAAATAAAATACATTATGTTTGTTATGACAAGAAGTTATTAGCGATTTCTCTTTTTTTCTCTTTTTGCTCAGGAAAAAAGAGCAGGTTTCCTTGCTTCTTCTTGGCTTCCTTGTCTGGCAGGTTTGGGCTAAAATATATCTATTAATGAGTGCAATATGCTAATCTTTTTATAACTTGGGTTGTTATAATGGTTTACAAAAGAGATTTGGATGGACACAAACCCATTAAAATAAGGAGAAATTAGCTGTTTCATGAAGAAACATCTATTGTCAAACAAGATGTGCTGGAAATTGAAGGAAAATCTTTTAAAATGCTGCAGATGTATTGACTGTCCACCTGATAAATACGAAAGTAGCCTTCCTGATATATCTGAATAGTAAGAGTTACCCAGGTAAATCTGTAAGTTTTTCACTTAAAACTTTAAAATGGCTTGTTCTTAAAAGACATTTCAGTAGCTTCTTTTTATGTTCTTTTCTATGTTGTTTTCTACTCATTCTTTTTCCTCCTGTTTATTAATCCCTTGTGTTTTTCCATGTCAAGATAAAAAAAAAACATAAGTGGAGAAAGAGAGAGAAGAAGGAAGAACAGGAGTAGAGAATCCAATCTCCTGGATAATTTCCAACCTTAAAAAGACTGGAAAGACCCTTAACTGGTCTAATGCGGCAACCCAGGCTGAGCAACCACAGAGCCCTGGTGGTGAAGAGTTGGTAGGAACTATGTGATTTCTTGCTTTCACTCTAGACTTGCTCCTCTGAGAGCTCCTGGACTCTTTGCTCTTCTCTATTGTGTTAGTATGTGCCTACTGTGATAAAAATAATGTGTGATTGGTACAGGGGATTCCAAATTTTGGAGAAAAAAACCTAAGTATACCTAGTGTTGTATGCATCTAGAAAGTGCATGTGATTGAAATGGACTCACTTTCTCACTTGATGTCTCTGATAATTAGCTAACAGTTTTGGTGAATATCTGATTGATTAATTAATTGTTACATAGGGATAGTTCTCTGTTTGTGCCTGACTGGCTTGGTTATTATTCTCTAGATAGAAAGAGACCTAGTCAAGAATAGAAATTCACCAGACGCTGTATTTTCTATATAAAACATAGTGTTTGATCAGTGTAGCTGTACGCTTCTACGGGAGAACTTATCTTGGGCCGCATATCTCTGGGACACAGGGCTCTACCCACCCTGGGGACAGTGATGCACAGACATCAATATGATGGATACAAAATGTCCGTTTATTTAGCTGCGTCACACGCTTATATAGCTCTTGCGCTTCCTGTTCCTGCCACTCCTATGGGGAGGAGTCTATCTTTCCGTCACATCCTGTGATCCTCCGGTCGCCGATCCCTGTCTATTCCCCTACAGATCAGTAGTTAGGATGACTCTCTAATGTCATTGTTTGGGCCTGGAATTTGTTTTAAAGCCTCTAATTTCTTTTTGTCTTGTTATATGAAGGTGAAGTAAAATGCATTGCTCCTAGTAGTATTCACCTCTGTAAGCATATTTGCTTACAGACTATACATCTCTCTCTATAAGTCCACTTAAAAGCCTAAACAACACCTTTTTGCATGTGAACTGGTCTATTATTAAGGGAAAAAGACATTTACTCCAAGGAATGGGAATAAATAACCAAAATAAAGGGAAGAGTGTGTTCTCTCTGCCTGTAATGAGGACTGTTTTGTAGGACTATGTTTATAAAAAGCAGTAATCCATTTCTCCTTAATCTGAAAATAGGTATGCATTTAGGATTATTCTTTTATATGGGCTTTAATACCAATTCTTAATATATTTCTTGAAGAAAAACTCTAAGAACTTGCAGAAATGCTCAGCTGCCTCCTATAGTAACTATCCCAGGCACCTAACCTAAGGTGAGGAAGAGGGTATGCTCTAGGTGAAATGACATACAGAGTCAGAGCAAAACACAGCTCTGTTAATGATTTATTTTCTGTGGTGTAGTATACTGGAAATCACTAAAAAATTTAAAGTTCTCTGTGCAGCCCCATGTACTGTCAAAGATAACCTTCTAGTGAGCTTCCTTGTCTTTAAGCTGAGTGGTCTGTAGAAGGCTACAGATGTCCTCCCTGGAACCCAGCTACACCAGCTGAAGACAGCCCTGCTGTGTTGCTCATCATCTTGTCTCCAATACTGTCTTACAAGTCCGTGTCTGAAAGAAGGGTTGTAAGATTACTTCTTATATTGCTTCAGGCAAAGTCAGCTGGGCAAGAATAAACACCTGATGAAGGTGGTTTGAGTTATCTTAATTGGCCTGGATCGTGTGAGTGCCTCATAACCCATACCTTCCACTGGAAAAGCCATTCGGAGTGTGTGTTAGATGGATGGTAAAAAAACAGTCGAGGGACAGGTAACACCTTCAGTTAGCACTGATATTTGCTAAGGTGGATGTTGATTCATTATGAAACACTAACAATTCTTTAGGTTGATAGCATTTTTGACCTGTGCTGTGTTCACATCTGGAAGGTGTAGTCTGTAATTTATGCTTACAAGTGCCATTTTTGTGGTCTGCTTCAATATCCCCTTTAAATTGCACAAAAACGATACAGAAAACATGCTGAGGCAATAGGCAATAATAGCAAACGTTGCATTGTGTATTTTTGCTTATCAATTCTCCATCTGATTTTTTCTTCTTTTTTTTTTTTTTTTCCTGCTACTGTGTTGGTCCTGTGCTGACTCCTCAACTGCGTAACTAGGGTATTCACACTTTCAAGCTGCTTTTGAACCCAGCCACGTTCATGTCTCTGAAACATGAGCATGCTACATGCACCTCTTACTGTGTTAGGTTTTTGGCATATCAACCTTTTTTAGAAGCCCAGCCCAATGCTCCTGATGGCTGTTGCTGTTCAGCATAATGTGTTTCAAACTCAGCTTGTATAGAGTTGTCCATGACTGAATTCCCCTTAAGAAATGTGATGGAGACTTGGGGAATGAAGGAAGCGGGATGGGGGTGAAGGCTGTTTAAAAAGGCTATTAATACATAAAATGTACTCCTCAGTATATTGTCTGTCACTGAAATGTTTGGGGTATATGTTTTGTTTGCAAATTCTCCACCCTATTACCAAGTATTTCCTGGGACAGTCTGACAATACTAGCAACTGCAACAATTTTTACAATGTTTTCAATATACGTTTGAAAGCAACAAGCACTTAATGCTGCTTAAATTGCTAGTTAAACCACGTTTCCTTCTTTTTGAACTGGCAAGAAAAAAAGATGCTGCTTGAGGGGACCCTTTTCTGACAATCACTGCCAGCCATGAGTCAGCCTTTTAACACCAGATGGAGCTGCCTTTATGCAATCCCATATGTCTATAGGTGAATGCAGAACTAGCCAGGACTCCTGTCCTGCAGGCCTCAAGGCAGGTGCCAACCTGTCTGATGCAGTTGGTAGCCCTTTGGAAATGCTCTATCATGTGTGACAGCCATTTGCTTCATACAGGAGCGGTGGTGTTTTCAAAAAATATTTCCCCTCTGAATTGTTTTATGCAGCTTCACTAGAAATTGGGGGGTGGGGGAAGAAAGCCAGTTCAGAGCTTACTTTAAGAGGGGGGGGAGAGGGGGTACCACTTTTCTCCTCCACCTTCCTATCTTTTAAGAAAAAGGAATTTAGAAAGCTCTGGCTGTCACTCTCTGTGCTTTTAGTGCAGAGTTGGGGTGGAAGTAAACACAGCTCTTCCACAGGGTAGAGAGGAATGGCTTTGTGATCTGAAATCAGTGGCTGAAATGACAAAGCACTATAATAGTTCTGTATCTGTCATGAGGAGTGTGGTGGGTTGACCCTGGCTGGATATCAGGTGCCCACCAAAACTGCTCTATCACTTCCTTCCTCTACTGGACAGCGGGAGAAACTATAACAAAATGCTCATGGGTCAAGGTGAGGACGGGGGAGATCGCTCACCAATTACCATCACGGGCAAAACAGACTCGACTTGGGGAAATTAGTTTATTACCAATCAAATCAGAGAAAGATAATGAGAAATAAAACCAAATTGTAAAACACCTTCCCCTGATCTGGGTTCAGCTTCACTCCTGATATTCTCTACCTCCTCTCCCTAAGTAGTACAGAGGGATGGGGAATGATGGTTGTGGTCAGTCCATCACACATTGTCTCTGCCATTCCTTCCTCCTTGCTCCCTTCCCCTGCTCCAGCATGGGGACCCACCCACAACAGACAGTCCTCCATCAGCTTCTCCAATGCAGGTCCTTCCCACAGGCTGCAGTTCTTCATTAACTGGTCCAGCACCAGTCCTTTCCACAGAGTGCAGTCCTTCGGGAACAGACTGCTCCATCGTGGGTCCCACATGGGCCACGGGCCCTGCCAGGAGTCTGCTCCAGTGTGGGATCTCCTCGGGGTCACAGCCTCCTTCGTGCATCCACCTGCTCCAGCATGGGGTCCCCCATGGGCTGCAGGTAGATATCTGCTCCGCGGTGGACCTTCACGGGCTGCAGGAGAACAGCCTGCCTCAATGCGGTCTTCACCACGGGCTGCAGGGGAATCTTTGCTCTGGTGCCTGCAGCATCTCCTCCCCCTCCATCTTCATGGACCTCAGTGTCTGTCGGGCTGTTGATCTTTCATATTCTCCTCTCTCCCAGCTAATGGTAATAGTGCCCAGCCACCTTCTTTTCCTGCTTAAACATGTTACCCCAGAGGTGCCACCACCGCTGCTGATGGGCTCAGCCTTGGCCAGCAGCAGGTCCGTCTTGCAGCCGCCTGACATTGGCTCTGCCGGACATGGGGGAAGCTTCTGGCAGCTTCTCACAGAGGCCACCCCTGCAGCTCCCCTGCTGCCAAAACCTTGCCATGTAAACCCAATACAAGGAGACGAAATTCCTGTTATGAACTCAGTACTTCTTATTCAGATGGGACAGCTAGGTCTGTTTCTGTGTATCTCCAGGATTCTAGGAAGAAGAAAATACACTTCTAGTTAAGGTGGCTACCTTCACTTTTCCTGGCTCAAGCCTAAATAATCTGTCTGCAGTATAAAATTTTGTATTGTAACCAAGGTTGACGTTACTCTGAATATATTTTTATGCAAACCATTTAACTTTGAGATTGTAAATACTATTATTTTTACAACAATTAACAGGGTAGTTGGACTATGGCAGACTAAGGTAAAAAGCTGCTATCTAAAGTGACTTTAATATCCTAGACCAAAGTTTGGATTTACATGTGTGCTGTCTCATTATGACTAAATCATGATGCAGTTTAATTTTGTGAGATTTTGTGCAAGAACTGCACATGTGAGCAAAGTAAAACAAGGAATTAATTCATCCCCATGGGCAGGCAGGTGTTCAGCCATCTCCAGGAGAGCAGGGCTCCATCATGTGTAATGGTTTGTTGGGAAGACAAATGCCGTAACTCCAAACATCCCCCCTTTCCTTCTTCTTCTCCAGCTTTATACACTGAACATGATGTCATATGTTGTGGAATGTCCCTTTGGTCAGTTTGGATCAGCTGTTCCAGCTGTGTCCCCTCCCAGCCTCTTGTCCCCCTGGCAGACCATGGGAAGCTGAAAAGTCCTTGACTAGTGTTAAGCACTACTTAGCAACAACTAAAACATCTCCACGTTACCAACACTTGTTTTTAGCACAAATCCAAAACCTAGCCCCATAGTAGCTACTATGAAGAAAATTAACTCTACCCCAGCTGAAACTAGGACAAGAGTTCAAGGAGTTCTTCCAAATATGCATAGATCTCTGAAAATATGATATGAGTTTCTACTTTCCATTTATAGCTGCAAAACTATGACATGAATTGGACTTGGGTGTTGTTATGGTGTAGGTGTCTTTTCACTACTCCTCAGCTGGTACATTCAAGAAAGAGCTATATAGAGAGACACGTTTTAAGGGCGGACTTTCATGTCCTCTATAGTTGCCTATGTAGAGTGTGTGTGTATTTGTCAGTGTGAGTGTAAACAAACTGTATTAGCTGAATAAGTTGAAAGGAGACACTATTATAAAAGTTTTCAGGTTGTGTGCATATACCTTGCCTTATCCAATAATTTTTAATACAATTGTTCCATCGTAGAGCTATTGAACTTGGCAAACCTTTCTTTTTTGGATAGTAACTCTTTGCTTATTTGATTCAAAATCAACAGAAGCTTTGTTATAAAAATAATGAAAAATCGATTTCCTGAATGAGTTTTAGATTTTTCACTGAAGTCTCCAATATTCAGTGTATTTTTGCTCACTTATTACTATGGCTCAGAAGCAGTCAGCAGCAAAAGGTTTTTCCTTGGGTCTTTCATACTTCTAACTTGGCAGAATGGGATATAGAACCTTTACTGTGGTGGTGAGTCAGATCAATAATATGCACACTTGAAAGAAAAGATGGCTTCTGCCATGTGAACTACAAATGTTTGTAAGTCCATGGATGGTTTTCAACATATTCACCTTTAACTGCATACAAAATCACAGACTGGTGTGTGTTTGCTCAAAGGCCTGTCCAAACTGGCCTTGAATGCTTCCAGGGATGGGGCATCCACAGCTTCTATGGGCAACCTGTTCCAGTGCCTTACCACCCTCACAGTAAAGAATTTCTTCCTAATATCTAATCTAAACCTACTCTGCCTCAGTTTAAAACCATTACCCCTTGCCCTATCACTACACTCCCTGATAAAGAGTCCCTCTCCATCTTTTTTGTAGGATCCCTTTAAGTATTGGAAGGCTGCTATAAGGTCTCCCTGGAGCCTTCTCTTCTCTAGGCTGAAAAAACCAAACTCTCTCAGCCTTTCTTCATAAGAGAGGTGTTCCAGGCCCCTGATCATCTTCATGGCCCTCCTCTGGACTCGCTTGAGCAGGTCCATGTATTTCTTATGCTGAGGGCTCCAGAGCTGGACGCAGCACTGCAGGTGGGCTCTCACCAGAGCAGAGTAGAGGGGCAGAATCACCTCCCTCAGCCTGCTGGCCACGCTGCTTTTGATGCAGCCCAGGATTCAGTTGGCCTTCTGGGCTGTGAGTGCACATTGCTGGCTCATATTCAGTGTTTCATCCACAGCAGCAGCTGAAGTGTGTGGTGTGTTGTCTTCTCCATATGCACTTTTAAAACCTACTGAGCCTGTAGTGATAGAACAAAAGATTGCAGGTATCGGTCTTTACTTCTACTGGGAACCTTTAACACACTTCAGAAATTATCTCCACAGGGTGTGTGTCTTTTTACATATAACCCTTCATTTTTACTAGGTGGAAATTGAAATTTAGTTTGAGCTGGAACTGTTCTGTATTTCTCGGTTGTCTATTTCAAGTTATCTTTTTCTTTTGACCACCCACAAGTCCTCTCTAGTGGTTTTTCTCCAGCAGCTCCCTGCTGCTCCAAGGCACTCCAGGCTGTTATGTAGCAGACAGATACCGACAGAGCGTGGGTGTAGAGCAGCAAGTGTGCTAATCAGCTGTGTGGCCCTTGTTATGTCAGAAGCACCCCTTGCCCCTGAATACACACCCTGAAGTGTACTAATGCAAAGAGAATATAGACTACTTGGTGCGAAGGCAAGGAAGAAGGGAACATCTGGAAACACCATAATGAGCAATGTACTTTACTAAAATAGGCTTCTGCCGAAAAAAAACCACCAACCTGTCTAAGTAGAGTCTCTTGAGATATGCAGACTCTCTTCTTCCAGGGCTTTCTCTCGCACCAGACAGATAAAATGTTCAGAAAGCAAATGTGGCTTATATTAACATATTGTGTTTTTTTAAGTGTGAAAGAAGACTTGTTATCAGATAATCAGCCAATTCTCATACCAGAGATGTAATGAAGTTGGCATGATTTGCATCATATTGAGGATGTGTGATTAAAATTCTATTCTTATAAAGATTTGTTCCAGAGAATAGAAGCATGTATGTGATTGCTTAAAGTCCAGAACAAATCATCAGAAATGCACTGGTTCTGTTTCATAATTGAAGTGCCTATGTTCCTTTTTGCTTCCTTCAGAGACATGTCTTTTCAATTCACCCCAACTGTACACCTTATTTTCAATACGTTTTCCTGTTGCATAAGAGATAAAAATAGTGATTACAGAAATTTCAGAGGAATTTCTAGTTAGAGCAGGAATGGGTCAGGAAAAGATGATGTAATATACTGTAGTATAAAAATGTATCGGTTACTTTAGTACAACCTGATTCTATAGCTACAGAAGATCATTGCCATCTTAAAACGGCTTGCAGGCCGCACTGAAGTGAGTTGATGGTTTTACATTTCTGCTTTGCAGGTCTCTGTACTGAAAGCAGCAGTCTTGCAGCTATCTTTGTTAATTATTCAATGAAAGAAGAAGGAGTGAATACAGAAGTGTTGATCTGCAGTCCCTTGTGTACAACAGTACAGGTTTTCTTTTCACAGGTTTTGAATATATGGCACCACTACAGTGAATCCAAACTTTTGATGGCATATTTTACATGGACTCTGAATAGGACGTTGGAGAGGATGAACATCTCTCAGGCATAGTTGGCATTCAGAGAACAAGAAAGCTAAACTTGTAATATGGTTTTTGGCATGAGAGCTTCTGGATAGACTTCAACCACAAAGGCAGATAAATGAACAACAACACAGGATACTCTGGAAAAGCATGGGATACTATTTTTGCCTAAGCGGTCTGATTGAATAAAGGAGGCTCGCTTTCCTTCAGATGAAATAAATACTAATGGAGCTGCTAGCAGCTCCATCCACCTTCTGCTTGAAGCTATGGAGCCATTCCCCACCAAAAAGCCTTTTTAAGCATCTCGGGTTTGTCTGCAGTCAAATTTAGCAGCATGTATCATCAATGGGACAGTGTGGGGAATGTTGCAGAAAGCTGCTAACGGCTGAACTGTGGCTGTTCCCCAAACGTCACACCACAGATGAATTGGAGCAGCCAAGTACATACATCAAAAAAACCTTCCTCTTTTTCAAAAGATACAGCATTAGGACTACATAATGCAGGTTGCCAGGAGCAAAGTTTCAGTGGTAGAGACTGCAATTGATAGGTGCAGCAGAGTTGCAAAGACTGTGTGGATAATGGCAGACTGTGCTGGCTTGGCTACTTCATTGCAAATTTTTTTTTTATTTTCATAATAAAAGATAAAGCCATTTCACTGCATGCAGAACCCTCCAGAATAGTGAGTTTTGTTGGTTAAAACCACAAAACTCCTCCCATACTTCTTGCAAGTTTTCTTGTAATAGAGATTGAAGATGGTAACTCCTACTTAACTGTACCTCTGGCAACACTGGAACACAAGTGTTTGCCTGCTGTATAAGTGATTCTCCAGGTTTAGCCTTGAATAGGCTTTCAAACTGTGAATGCAAGATCCCTGTTAGCCTATCCATCCAGGACACTAAAGTCTGGGGTACTTTGTACACTGTGATCTATATGTAATTTGTTTATCTTTTCTGTTGCTGCTTCAGTCCTAAGTGTTTCAAAGCATGAAAACATAAAGTTACTACTGAGAAAGTAATGGTGAAATAAAAGGTCAAACCTTTCAGTACAGTGGCAGGTAAACAGGGATTTTAGCTGCCACCTTTAAATTTGTGGTAGGTTTTTTTATGCTGTTAAGTACTCTGCTTCATGTCCTCTTTCACTCTCTTTTCTGAGACAGTTTCAGACTAGAAGGTATTTAAGGTGTTTTAGTTTCGACTGCTGCCACCTGTGCTTACGCTGCTCTACTGTCTTGCACTTCATGGTCAGACAGGTTAGTCGCCTGGATTTTGCACTGAAATGGAAGAAAAGCACTCTCATGGACAGAGATTGGTCTTGGTGATTAAATGTCATATGATGTGAATCACCATCCAAAGAGCAGCTCATGCAGGGAGTTCAGTTTCCCTAAGGACAGCTGACTCACTTCTGATCCCCTGCTCATCAGAGAGCTGATTGAGAGCCAAGGCTGTTTGAACAGTCTGTGAGTTATGGCTAACGCTTGGACTGTAACAAGGAGGCTCTAACTAGGCATGCAAACCCAGCCTGTTCCCATGCGGCTCTGCTCAGCTGGCAGCCTGCTTGGCAGGCTTTTGCTGAGTGAATTGCAGTGAGCTGTTTGAAAAATGAAGGGATGTTGCATGGAACAGAGGGTTAAACGCTGACTGTGTATGAACTAGAAACTGTCTTCAGGTGTAGGCAGTAGAGTGGGAAGTGAGTAAACAGAAGCACTGGAATATATGCAATACTCAGGCATTATGGGATGGAACCAGTCCATTATCTCAGCACAATTCATTTGCATCTTCACTCAGTTGACATACTTGGCTGCCTCTTCACTGAAAAGAGGATCATTTGGAGCTTGTATAAAGGAAAAATATGGACTTCAACTTCTATCTACACTTGCAGAAGCTCAAAAAGCATATTCAATTTATGCTTGATTATAATGCATGGTTTAAGGCCTGTTGCTATAACCAGTGTAGGAGCAGAGAACCAGCCTGAAGTGTCAAAATAACCCCTAGCAGTCTCAGGAGCAAGGAAACTATTACCGCTGCTGAGGACAGAGTGCAGCAAGGATGCCTGGGCTTAGCTGAGTGGTAGGGATGGAGTCATCCGGAAGTGACACAGTGTGGTTAGCTCTTTTGGCTGGGGGCATGTCCTTCTGTCCCCCTCCTTTAAAGACAGGCTAAAAGACATCTCACTATCTTGTAGGTGCTAAGAACAGTCAATTCAGCTTGCACATTGGGCTTTGCATAGTTACATTGTGAACCGGGGGAAGACAGGAAAAATTTCAATATATTGTCCTTGCTTCTTCAAGTAGGCTGGGAGGCAGACCTTCACTCAGCTATAACTGTTTCCACACTCTTTTGAGGGACTCTGCAATTGCATGTGATTGGGAGGTGAATAGAAATAAATGCCTTGTGCATTAAGGTTGAACATAGTTCATTTCCCTGTCTGAATCCATTGGGCTCTACTTAACGTGTAAGGAACTTCTATGTGCTGCAGGTTGCTCTGAGCAGTTATCTACCCAGGATTTAACTCGCTCACAGCATTATGGCAAAGTCACTGGGCTGGAATAGAATTTGTTGGCTCATGCTGCTGTCCCATGGCACCGTTAAATATACCTATATTTCTACTTAAGATAGAGGTTTTTCTAGGAGGCCATGGTGCTTCCAGTCAGCATATCCCACTACACTAACTCCCACACTGTTAAAGTTGTCCTAATATCAGATTGTTCTTATTGAAATAAATGGATTCAACTCAGTGCTCCAAAAGCTGTCACAGCCTTGCAAAGGAGACATTCAACTATTTAAATTCCGTATATTTGAAACATCATTTTTGTTAAATATTGAGGAAGAGACTTGAAGTTACTTGTGAATCATTCACTGTTGTGAGTGGTGATTTCCTTTGTGAGCTTGAATTATGCAAAACTATAAAAAGCTTTCTTGCTTATGTCTATGAAATTTTGATGGATAATTTATTTCATCCATAGATCAGTGCTTGGGAGTCTGGCCTTTTATAAGTGGTATTTAGGGTCCAGATGAGCCAAGATAAAACATACAGGTACAAAAGGCAATCTCGTTATTCCTGCTGCACAAAACTGTTGAGTAAAGTGTCCCAGATATTGTTCTGCTATTTAGATGATCATGGTAATGTCAGTGGAACTGATTGTTGTGGAAACCAATTTCCTTCCATTCTCTTTCGGATACCGCATTTGTCAATCAATTTACTAATTCAACTGAAAATTAATTTGAATTGACATATTCTGAATTCACTTAGGAGCCACAGTCATGTGCACAAAATGGTATTTTTAACCTGCGGTTGTCTTCAAGAACTGTCCAGACCTGTGCAAAGTCCTCAAATCTCTTTTTTTTTTTTTTCCTTAAGTGAGCTAAATGGATTCACACACGGAGGCATTACTTTTGATGTCTGATTTTTCACTTTTGTTTCCACTCTTAATAATACCCTGTCTTAAAGGTATATGTATCTGCTGCTGTTCATACTAAAACTTTGTAGATGAAGGCTGCAGCAGAGACACCATTGCTCTGCTAGCTCTGCATTTCATTATATTTTAGATAGAAAAATGACTCATTAACAGCAAATGTTGCTTTTACTAGGCTGTGTAAACCAGAATATTTAAAACTATCCTTCTCTTTTAGTCTATCAGCAGATAAAATGTCAGATAATGAAGTTAGTGCTATCATGTCTGTAGCATACCTTATTAACATTTAAAAGAAAATTACTTATTTAACTCAAGTAAATAAGAAAAAAAGTAATTGTAAAACAAAAACATGTTTTCTAGATTCCTGTCCATTCTATATTACATGTATTCTGCTTCTCTGTGGTTATTTCATGCAAGCAATTGGATCTTTCTTCAAGTACACCTGACAGAGAAGAGAAAAGTAACTTCAAAAAGCATAACTAGTTCCATTTCCCCAAGTGTGGTCTGCAAAACTGTTATACAAGTGCTACTTTGAAAACATCAGGTTTTTTTACAATGCAGTTTAAGTAACCCCCCTGTCCCGCCCTACCCTGTACATTCTGCTTTTCTGTATGTTATGTTTTTTAGTAAGGTACAAACCTAGTTTAAAAGAAGATGATCCCCTTAGCTGTATTCTTGGTCCATTTGTCAAATGGAAGAAGTGGTACAGCATTTTAGAGCACTAATATCATTGCCAGACTTGTTACTGTGTTTGATGCATAGAAAAGCTATACTGGAAGGAATACTGAGTTGTATTAAAAAAATCTGAATCTCAGCTGGATGTCTGGTTCAGAACTCTGCAAATACCCTATGCCCATTTTTTGGAAGTAACTAGTATCCCAGGAGACAAGGTCCTTCATCAACAGAGTCCCACAGATACCTACAGACTGAGCTAAGCAATTCCTGAAACTTCAAACAGTGCTTATTCCTGCAAAACCTATTGAAATCAATGGAAGGCAGATGCCTTGAAGTTTTCAAAGCTCTCACTTGGTAATTTTTGCAACTAGTAAGTCTCTGAATATCTTTGATATAAAGTTTTGGTCTTTTTTCCCTGATGTATATGAACAAGAACCAAGAACCGATGAAGTCTTTATATAATAATGGAGAAAGAAATTGGAAATCTGAGGTAACAAACTTTTTTTTAAAGGGGAACTTATTTAAGAGATGTAATAAAATTAGATGGTATTAAAATTGTGGTATTAGTGGACATCTAACAAAACCATCAGCGAAATAACTGATTTTTGGAAATGTTTATTACACAGCTACTTAAAGGCACTTTCTAAAACACCAGTGTTCTTTAAGGTCACTAATTACTTCCAAGTGTGGTGTCATGATTCATAGCATCTTGAGTAATGGTGTGTGAAAAAAGACTTTGTTTATATACATGGAGATAGGTGATAAGAGATAGTTCTTATTTCTAGACCAATGATACCTAGAATGTGCTTGGCTTTTTCAGTTGTCAGAGAAAAGAACTTCTCATCTTTATTTTTACTAGAAAACCAACTGCACACTGACCAAAAGGGAATAGTGTTTGATCCGCATTTTAAGGGGCTGGGGGTGTACGTGTGTTATTTCTGCAGAAGTTTTGTTTTTAACATCAAAAAAGTGCATATGAAAATAGATAAAAATTTTAATGCATTCTGTTTTAATGGAAACCCATCAAAAGCTCTGGCTAGCAGTACTCAAATTTGTAAGGGACCAGTGTTACTGGGGGGGAGGTTAGTTTTCCTGTGTTTAAATGTAACGCAAGCTTCTTGTGTGTAAGCATAACCAACTGGGTAGTGAAAACCACACATCATTTTAAACCTGTCTGATGCTGAAGCCCAGGTTAGACATCCAATCTTCCCACACAGCTGGAGAAATGTAAGACGCTAACTTCACAGATAGTCACTTGATGTTAGCCGTAGTAATAAAGCCGGTTGAGGGCTCATCTGCCCCATCCCACCTTAGCCAGCTTTTTCCCATGCAGCAATTTGCTGTCCTGTCAGCTGCACCAAGAGACCAGGCTGCAAACCAAAAGCACTGCAGTGATGTGGATTAAAGCAGCCCTCTACAAAAACATGTAGTAGGGAGAGGCATCTTTACTTCCTTCAGTGATCTAGTTTGAAATGTTGTCATGATGGCTATGGCTCTGGTGTGTTAATATAGCTGTGTGGAGGCAAACCCCAGTGACACACAGCTGGAATAGTAGGGATAGGAGAGTTTTAAACTTCCTTTGCTAAGTGTCTGGTACCTCTACCCTCAGATAGTCTATATTGTTCACTGGAAGAGCCAGTGGCTATATATGTGCCTTACATCACTCAGTTATAACCCTCAGTCAGATACATGATGTAAAATGGTGTGAATACTCTCTCTCTGTGCTACCATCTTTTTCATTACAGGAATAAGCTATATACAATAACATAGGAAATGGGGAATTTGTAATGCAAAACTTGTTCCCCATTAATTTCTAGGCTTGGTGAAGACTATTCTAGAACACCTTAAAATGGAAATAATTCATTAGATAGAAGTAATAGTGATATGTACTTTTGCTTTTCTCCAGTTTACAATGTAAGAATTTCCTTTCTTGCCTATTTTGGCATAATTGTTCTATGGTAAAGTAAAAAGGTTTTGAAAATGCTAGATATTTTGAAAACCTCAAACGAATTGTTACACATACTTTTGGAATATATAAAAGATAAGTTGGGAGATATACTATTAATAAAAGGGATTAGTTTTGTCAAGGAAAGACTTGATCTGTCATTAGCTCCCCAAGTGCTTAACTCAGCTTAACTCTGCTCATGTTCTTCAATTCACCCAGGGAATGCAATGTACCTTAGACATGATTATGCTAAACCTATTCTGCTCACAGATTCCTATCCTTACAAAGAAGAATGAATAAAGAATTAAACGGAAAGCTTCTGGAATCATAGCATTGATTTTCACAGAAAAACGAATATAATATATATCTTCATATTTAAATTATCCCAATTTTTCTAAGAAGGAAACAAAAAAGGTTATGGTATTGTTAAATAGCAGTCTTCTCACAAACTAAACAAAGCATTAAATTACTTAGATTCTGTAAAAAAGACAGAAAATGGGAGATAAACCTTCAATAATAGAGAAGCCCTCTTTTTTCTTTTCAAGTGTCACTGTAATATATGTTGATAAAAATCTCTCTTCTCTTGCTAGCACAAACAGATTTAGATTTCTGTCTTCCTGCATAATTGTTTATTAAGGGATTCCCATTTAATCACTTTCAACATCTAATAAGGAATTAAAGGAATTGTGAAGATATTGCTGGTTTTATCCAATCCCACCATTTTTCACTTAAACATTGAACTGGCTTTGATAACTTAACAGGTGCATTTGCATTTGGCATTATTCACTGCTGGTTTACTATGCTATTTATGAGGGATTCCAATGAAAATGATTGCAAATTCAATTACAACTCAAACGTTTTCATTTCTGGCTGAACTTGTCTTTGCTTTTTGTTGATGTGTAGCGATTGCTGCTGCATTGTCTAGACTTAATTTATATTTTAGCTGAGTTTTAAAGCTTCTTAACAGATGATGATGTACCAAGAGATTATGCAACCATTTAAGTAATGGAGAGAAAAACACTTTTTATAATTTGTTTTAATATGGGAGACTCAGCCATAAGGAAAAATATGTTGCCAATAGAACAGAAGTTAAACTTTGATAGTATTTTGACACGAAACAGACTATACTAGAAGAATCATAGGAGCCAGATGGTAAAAGTGATATTTCCCATAACTGCCAGCATTAGAAATCCAAGCACTAGCACCAGCTATATAGCTACAGGATATACTTATTTTGAAGTCAGCTGAATTGCAAATGGAAAGGTAGTTTGTGTATTTAAATTTCCTTTTAAAATTAAAATTCCACTTACATTATTCTTTCTGAAATTTTAGTGTTGCATCTGCCAGAGATACAAATTAGCAATCTTCAAGTTGCCTAATAGAGAGGGTTTTTTCCTCTCTTTCCTTTATGGCATACTGGTAGGTAACTGAAAACAGAAGTTTTGATGTTCAGTTCATAGTTCTACAGGGGTTTCTTTTACGGGGAGAGTATGGGAAGAACATCAAGAAGTCTTTGCTGATAGCAAGTTTGTATTTGTTCCCTTTTGGTAAGTGACTAATTGTTTTGTACTTAAGTAAAAAGGAGTTAATACCAATCAAGATTATTTAAAAGAGAAAATGTATTTTGTTTTCCTAGAATTCATGACTCAGAATGTGAATACTGAATGCATTTGTAGGAGAAGAACTCTCATTCTGACAATGTTCTCATTTCAATTAACTATCACTTTATCTACGCAAATATGAACCAGACTAATGTGATCTAAGATTAGAGAAGTGCTTGATGCACTTTAGAAAGTTTAATAATTCCAAATGAATGAAAAGCCTAAAGGAAATTGTAATACTTGAAATAGAGCTCTGAAATATTATAGGGCCTACTTTCTCTCATGCTTTAAAGTTACTGTTCCCATAATTTCAAGGAATCATTTTCGTGGCACTATCTTTTAAGCATTGTATTTGGACTTTTTAAGGTGGTGATCTAATACTTTTGAATCATCATGCTGTGTGTGATGTGGATTTGATAAATTTGAAGACAAAATTATTTCAGCATAGACAATGAAGTCAGGAATAATTCAAGGACCTTTTGAAATCAGTTATAGTTTTGCCTGTTTGTTGAATAGATTAAACTTTACTCATGATTTACTAGTGATATGTTGGGGGGGGAGAGGGGCGGCAGGAAAGATAAGATTTATTTATTTATTTATCTATCTATCTATTTATTTACTTATTCCTTGTCAGTGTAAACCTCTGCAATGTATCTCCTGTATATTTAAGTATAGCCTACCGCAATTTCTGGAACTTCTAATTTAGTCCTTCCAAACAAATGAGAAGCCTTAAGTTTTAATGTCATTTTGGAAAATAAGCTCATCTGATGATAATAGTCCTATGAAAACCATTTAAGCAGAGTATGTATTAAAAATCATTGTAAAATATGGTGTATTTTTATACGTTAGTTAAGGACCCGTGGTTCTGAAATGGAAAGTAAAGTAACTTGCACCAATACAGCTTCAGTGTTTTGAGGCATTTTACAAACTTATCAAGATAACAAATTTATTCTTGTGCTCACATTTTCAAGTTGAAGTACAGAGAAAATCTGTCTTTCTGTTGCACTCCATCTAAGAAAGGAATGCCAGGAATTTAATTCAGTTTCCTAAAATCCAGCTTTCACTACAGCAACAAGGCAAGCTTCTTTCTAATTTTACAGCTAAAGTAGTTGCTAAGCCATTCTAAACTCATGGGCAGAGTCTGATTCAGTTCTGTTGTTTTAATGAGATGCTGCTTGCAATAGAACATAAGAAAAATCAGCAGCAACGTGATCAGCATTTTGTAATTTCCTCACTCATTTATCTTCTAAAGCAGTGTAACTGCATTAGAAAGGTAAAATTAAGATGAATATTTCCTTTCACTTTGTTCCTTCCTAGCTCAGCTAATGCTCTTGTGTAGATGTTGTTTGCATGATCTAAATCAGATCTCGTTCAATATATAGAATATTTGCTAAAAGGAAAAACATATGCTTTAGTGAAGTGAACCTAGAGTCAAAAGTGCTGACATTCCAGTTAGCTGCTTGGTTGTACTATTCCTGACAAATGGATGTTCTGTTTGAGGCGTCTCTCTAATCTGTTCTTGAAGCTGCATCTTTTCTCCTAGTCGCTGCCTTCTGTTGTCTTAGGATTTTACCTGATGCAAGCCATATCCTTCTGCCTGGGCCAAGACAAACTCCTCAGCTGTCAGGTGGTAGTTTGTTCCTCAAATCCTACTGTTCTGCTCATAAGACCATGCAAAGTTAAGTTATTGTCTTTGGCAGTAGGAGCTTCTTTCCAGAGGAACATTTTAGTTTGTTCTTGTTGGTCTCCTGGTACACACTTAGAGTTTTTTAGAGAAACAAGTCTTGCTAAGAGCTCTTACAGAGTGGATTTCAGAGCCATTAATAACAACAAATCTTACTGCAATTTCAAGCACATTACTTGCCTAATGAGTCATAGGGTTCATAACCCTATGAATATAAGGGTTATTGTGAAGGTAGGTCTGGAGTTGATAAATTATTTGCATTTATTGATTAAAAGTTGCAGCTCTACAGTGACTAGAAGCTTGTAGCCATACCTAGATAATACTGGTGCTGTCTTTACTAAAAGATAAAGACATGCACATTATATTTGCAATGTGTTGTATATAAACAGCATATTCTGAAGACTAGAAGGGACCATTAGTATCATATAAACAAATCCTCATAACACAATCTCCAGGAGTCCACAGTAAGTCTTGTACTGCACCCACAACATACAGAAAATCATCCAACCTGCAGTAAAAACTTCAATTAATGTAAAATAAAATGTGTCCCTTAATAAATATTCCAGTGGTTACTTAACCTTCTTATAGTTATTACTTGTAGTTTGAATTTGTGTAATGTCCGTTCGATCCTTCAGCTGGTTAGATTCTTTAACATTATCTCTAAACATAGATTCAGTGGCTACACCCTTATGTTAAGCAAGTGTGATGTGAAGATTGCAGTAGGGTTAAAAATTAAGTAAGGAACAAAGGAATCAATTGGTAGTCAGCTCAGGCACACTGCATCACAGCAGTGCTTTGTGCTTAAGTGGTCTGCTTAAATTTAAACATTTTTCTCTGCCTTAAAAATGGTGCTGACTTGCTGATGAGTATCTATTTAGATTCAGGGAGTCACTTCTTCCCAGTTCTCCCTAATCTGAGAAGATTTCTTTGAGTACCACTTAGGTCTCCCAACAGATATATAGCACAGGAATGCAAATTTGGTTTGGAATATCAAGTGTACAGTTAAATTATATAGTCTATGCATAACTGACCAGAATGAACCTCCTTTTCACCCTTTGTCAGTCTGAAGTTGATACTCAAGATAGTGAGTGCCTCCAGCTAGTGCTTTTGGAAATCATTGAGTAGGTAGGTCTGTGCAAACTCTCATACAAGACAGTCTGAAACTCCTGTGTTACAATCTGCAGTATTCCTGCTGGTCCAGTCCGGGGCTCCTTTGAACAGAAAGTACAAACTGTGTGGTGGTTTTCTGATATGCACAAATGTTAATCAGTGATTGGGTTAAGTGATATCATTTGCCTTTCCAAATGTCCAGTGACTTTTGCATTGCCTACTCTGAAGCATCTTAACTATTAGCAATTGGAATACAGTTTACCAACTCACATTTAAGTATGATGCATTTGCCAGCTTGTGTAGCACACCACAAATAAAGAAAGCATTTACTAATGTTCTGCACTTTCACCCCAAAATAAAAGGTCCAGAAACTATAAATGTTTTCTTTAGTCAAAAAGGAAGAAATTTTTTTATGATGAGGGTGGTGGAACACTGGAACAAGTTGCCCAGTGAGGCTGTAGATGCCTCATCCCTGGAAACATTCAAGGTCAGGCTAGATGGGGCTCTGAGCAACCTGATCTAGTCGAAGATGTCCCTGCTCACTAGAGGGGGTTGGACTAGATGACCTCTAAAGGTCCCTTCCAACCAGACCATTCTGTGATTCTTTGAACATGGTTCCTAAATATGGATTAATAAATGAGGGGAAGTTTTAAAAATGTCAGTAAAAAAAACTTATACTGATTCAGAAAGTGGAGACTGAGCTTCAGGAAAAAAGGCAGCAGGAAGCCTTAACAATCATTTCCTTTCTTGTTTCACATGTTGTTAGTTTGGTTTGGTTTTACCACCTTGCTTAGCTATTAGACCTGGTACTTCTGCGGTAACTGGTCCAGCCTGATACAAATGTGCTTCAATAGAAAAACAACAAGGTGTTCAGATACTCCAAATTCATAAATAAAAGTTAAATAGTTCATAAGCATTTTTTCTTTGAAAAGGAGCTGCCTGAAAAGCATGGGTAATCATGGATGAAGGTATTTCAAAGAGAAGGGTTTCTTACTTTACCTTGGGACACAATAATTTTTGCTTTTAAAAGGCTGGTCTGGGAACAGTGCTCTAATTCCAAATGTTATCCTCTTAGTTAAATTATTAACTGGCAGGTTGTCTGTCCTCTACCTTCCTCTTTTGCCTGTTGCTGTTTCAGGCAGACTTCTCAATTCTTTCATCTACTTATTTGAGTTTTACTCAAATAGCAAAGGCATTAGGACTAAAGCTATTTGTTCAGCCAAAAATGAATGTCTTTTTATATCTTCGTAAGCTATTTGACAAATCCTCACTTCTGAGATGCCAGGCCATTTATGGCCTTGGCTTAAAATGCTACATTTCTGTAAATGAATTGAAGACAGCATGGACAAATGATATAGCAGAAAACCTGTCAGCTTTTCTTGGTTGTAGATGCTGCCCCTTTTCCCACGGTCCCCAGCTTTTCTTTTTTTCCCCCAGTGTTTCCCTGAAAAGGCATGGGTTCGCTGTGCTAGTATCTGGGGCATTTGATCATTCCATATAGAATCATATATTTAAAATCCAACATGATAAGTGGATTCTTATTGAACTTTTGAGTAATCATTACTCTGAGCTGAAACTACCATTTGTTTTGCAATATCAAATAAACCAGTTGGCTTCTTTACCAAGGAATTACATTGCAGATTAACACACTATCAATGCTAACACTGGTATTATAATAATGGGTAAAGACCTGGGAGCAATCTAGACACTAAAAATGGATTATATTAGGCACTAGGGGAGGCCAGGGTGTTTCCTCAAATTATGTTTTTAAATACTGATAAAACTGTAGCTGTGTATGCTTCCAATTTACAGGTGATAGTGTCCAATGTAGAATGAAGGCCAGGTAATGCTAACCATGTCTTGTCTGTGCTTATCTAGGAGTATACTGAAGTTATTGATTGAGACCACTGGGGATTTTTTTATGCAGAGTTTATCAAATATTATTTATTTCTCAGATTTTAATGGAAATAATAGAAATGGTATCTTTCTAGTCTCAAAAATCCATGGTAAAGCATAGTGGAGTTATATTAATAATTAGTCAGCTGATTTATCTTTGTATGGGGAACTCAGGGATTTAAATCAGATTTTCCAGTTTATTTGGATAATGTGAGAGTTTATTTTAGCTGTGCAGTGAATATTCTCAATTTAGTTATATATTTTATTTATTCTAATAAAGGAAGAATAATAGGCACGACATTTCTTAACTGAGATGTAGCTTGTATAAAGGACAACTGTGCTATCTTAACAAGTTTTGTAACCATTCTAGGTGGTATCTAAGCAATTTGGCAATGTCTGGTTCACTGCATATAAAGGCTTTTAGTGCTGTGTGGCCAGAGGTAATCCTATCATTTTAGGAACAGTCTTAAATTGGAAAATGTTGCAGGCCTTTATAATGTCATCCTTTCAGAGTAAGTCTTAAATGGAAGGCAGAGAATGAATACCTACACAGCTGCTGCTACATGTTTATTTCCAAAGTAACTTTTTAAAAACTGTCAATGTTCTCAGCCTGGAGAAGAGCAGGCTGAGCAGATCTCATTGTGATCTACAGCTTTCTCACAAGGGGAGGAGGAGGGGCAGGTGCTGATCTCTTCTCTCTGGTGGCCGATGACAGGACCCGAGGGAATGGCAGGAAGACGTGCCAGGGGAGGTTTAGGTTGGGTATTAGGAAAAGGTTCTTCTCCCAGACAGTGGTGGAGCACTGGAACAGGCTCCCCAGGGAGGCAGTCATGGCTCCAAGCCTGACAATATTCAAGAAGCACTTGGACAACGCCCTCAGTTACATGGTGTGAATTTGGGGTTGTCCTGTGCAGGGACAGGAGTTGGACTCAATGATCCTGTTGGGTCATTTCCAGCTCAGCACATTCTATGATTCTATGATTCTATGAATGCCTTAAGAATTCACATTGTGTTTGAGTTTAAGGTGTTCTTTAGTTGATGTACTGTCAATCACAGAATCATAGAATCATTTAGGTTGCAAAAGGCCTTTAAGATCATCGAGTCCAACTGTAAACCTATCACTGCCAAGTCCACCACTAAACCACCTCCCTAAGCACTACATTGACACATCTTTTAAAATACCTCCAGGGATGGTGACTCCACCACTTCCCTGGGCAGCCTGCTCTAATTCTTGACAACCCTTTTGATGAAGAAATTTTTCATAATATCCAATCTAAACCTCTGCTGGCACAAGCTGAGTCCTTTTCCTCTCATCCTATCGCTTGTTACTTGGGAGAAGAGACTGATACCCACCTTTCAGGGAGTTGTAGAGAGCAATAAGATCTCTCCTCAGTCTCCTTTTCTCCAGACTAAACAACCCCAGTTCCCTCAACCTCTCCTCATAAGACCTGCTCTCCAGACCCTTCACCAGCTTCATTGCCCTTCTCTGGACACACTCCAGCAACTCAATGTCCTTCTTGTAGTGAGGGGCCCAAAACTGAACAAACACAGTATTCAAGGTGCAGCCTCACCAGTGCTGAGTACAGGGGCACGATCACCTCCCTGCTCCTGCTGGCCACACTGTTCCTGATACAAGCCAGGGTGCTGTTGGCCTTCTTGGTCACCTGGGCATACTGCTGGCTCATATATTCGCCAGGTCTTTTTCCACCAGGCAGCTTTCCAGCCACTCTTCCCCAAGCCTGTAGTGCTGTTAGGACCCAAGTGTGGGACCCAACACTTAGCCTTAGTATACACTTAGTATATTCTGATACTGTTTGGAAGTCATCTTATTTTTCTCAGCTGAAAACTCAATTGCCTTTTAAATGATTTTATAGTTGGCATTAGATGTTCCGTGAAGCACAGGAATGAAAATGAGTACAAACATTTCATGCTTTAATGGTTGCAGCAGCAGTCTGTGCAGTGGACTAGAGATTCAAAAATAACCTGTGACTAATCATTTTGTGACCACATCGTGACTCTGAGATCCCCAGTGAGACTGTTTATGAGATACATATGTCAGGGTCTTGCTGGTTTACAAAGTGATGATTTGTGATTTTTTTCTATATGCATAGTTGTGTGCCCTGTTTTTTATTGGTGAAAAGTGGCCCTGAAAGTGTCAGGAAGGACTGCGGGGAGCAGTGCGGTGAACCCCTCACTGTGGAACTACACAGAGGCATGGGAATAAAGAAGGGGAAAGTACAGTAGCTCCTGTGACCCTTCCCTTTCTCTTTATCTCTGCCAAACACATCGCATTTTTGGGGACAAAGGAGGTGAACAGAAACCTGTCAGGCTTGTAGTGAAAATATACTATGCTTTGTTGTTTTTTAAAGAGTCCTTTTGATTTTTAGTAAACATGTTTTAAACTGCTCTGCGATTACACATCAAGTCAGAGTTCTTCAGTTTCACACAAATAGAATTAAAACATTTTTCTTTAATTAATCAGCCACTTGCTTTTTTCCTGTGTATTGTGACAGCATACTGAAGAAAAATTAGAAAAATGTGATAGAGTTCAGTTGAGCACGACACTTCCAAAAATGATGTACCCTTTATACTGAGTATTGCCCTTTAAAATATTTATGCCTGATATAAAAGCTTGCTGTTTAAAACCTTCTAATAAATGACAATTTTCATGCTAGTGATGCCAGTTAATTTTTGTTTTGTTTTTTTTTTTTTTTCTTAGGAGGTCATGTTGTTGTATGATTTGAGTTTTTCAGTTTGAACCTGTCAAAGCTAAATTTAATTGCAGAGTTGCTGAAATAAATTTTTCCTACAGTCCTCCTGTAGATCATTTGCAAACCTGTTTTGTGTGTGTTTTGGTTGGAAACCCTACTAATGAAAGGAGAAGAAGCACTGCTAGCAGCAAGGAGAACAACTGTTCCCATGTTTGAGTCACAGGCTCCAAGGCTTCATTTTGCTATGTCTCTGGTGGAAACTGCAGTCAAAGGCTACCCATTCTGGAGTACTGATGTGAGGAAGTCTCTCACTTTCTCCTTTTCCTGGCTTGACCCATTTCTCAGAATGTCTCCAACCTGTGCTGTTTCCTTCCACTTCTTGAGCTTCTATATCTCCCCAGATGCATGTGCAGATGAGAGATCTCACCACCACTGCCCAACTTTTTTGCTGATAGGAGGCTTTCTGTACACTTAACTTGCTGCACAAGCAAATTTCACTACTTACAATATCAATCAGATACTGCAAACTTGCTCTGCAGCTAGGTAAAGGGGCAAAATAGGAGATGAAAATAGAAGACTAAGGTTTTTGTGCTTAGCCCAAGGTCCATGATACCTCCTTCTGAGCCTTATTAATTTTTAAGAAGTTACTGACTTGTGTAGGAAATCTAACTGCCTTTCAAGTAGTGCCTTTAGTACTGTCCTAATACAAAGTTACAGAAGAATTAAGAGCTTTTACTGCATCAATAGAAGCAGATGACAGAAGAGTGAAACTGAGGTCTTGTTCACTTCTGATCATTCAAAATTCTATAGGGCTATTGAAACAAAACAAGGGTATTAAACTCTGTGTCTGGACCAATATCTGACATAAGTATTTTTAACAAATACTCCATTATTTAAAGTTTATCTTTTGTGAAATATCTGAAGGACTTTTTGATGAAAAGGCATGAGTGATTGAATCCTGTAAGGTTAGGTTCTCAAAAGCAAGGAGACGTAGCTCTCTGGTTAGGTGTTTTGCACTTATCTCTACTCTTAGAATGAAGAATACTTGCTTTTCAGGCCTTGGCTGATGTAACTCACGGCTGCTTTGTGTAGAAGTACTTGGAGAATGCTCTAGATACAGAACATATTACATTCATGTACTGTGAGACATCTTTTCTTTGAGAAGTCCAATATAAGACAATTCTGCCTATAAAGTAATTTCTTAGCTCTGTAAGAGTTTCATACTAAAACAATTCAAGTCCGATCCTTTAGTTATTTGTACCTTTTGGACTCTTGCTATAACTGATTATCTTATACAGCTCTAGAAAACAGGGCCAATGATTTAAGCTTGAATGTGATGTCCCAAAAGTAAAATGGGGAAAAAAATAAAAGAGAATATCAACTTTGAACTCGGCACTATGGAATAAAATTCAAATAGGTAATGAGCATTTTTATTAGCCTGTTGATTATTTGACTATGAATGGATTTTCACAAGGGAGAGGTATAACTTTTTTTTATGCCATTATTTAGGTGGATGCCAATGGCATAACAAAATTACTGCATTTTTAAAACAATTGTTAGTTCCGATAGAAAACCAGCAGACATGTGAATTTATTTTTTTAAAAATAGCCTCTAAGATTGGATTTGTATAAAGGCCAGTGCTAGAATAACCTTCCTACTCAATTTATCTTTCAATTTGCGAGAGGTGCAAACTGTTACTGGAGTTCTGTGTTGAGTTATGGAGACTGAAGTTCAGGGATGATGAAGTATTAGAAAATGCTCAGGCAATATGACTTGTCATGAAAGAACTTGAGTTCAATCAAACTGATTGGAGAGGACTGGAAGTCGGACAGGATTAAATGGCTAAATATTAAAGCAAGACAAAATCAGATGATTGAGGTACTTTTTTTTCTTTTTTTTTAATTTAAGTGTAGTCACTCACAGAACTAGTTGTTAAGATTGCCACAGAGTCTTCTTGTGGCATTGTGGCAACATTTTTAATCAATCAATTCAAGAATACATCTTCCCAAATGACAATTAAATCAGGGTAATCATTTAGTCTGGATTAAACAGGCAATCAATTCTGATCACAGTGATGATTTCTAAGTTTCTAATTTATATAAGCCATTTAAAATGAGAATCAGAGAAAAGGGGAATACATTTGAGTGCTGATAGCAGATTTCATGTGTATAAAATTTTTTTATAGTCTCGGATAGACTTTCCAATTAAGGGCATAGGGTTGATGCTGAAACCATTTTGAAAATTTTGTTACATTGCATTGTTTGCAAGGCGTTTTGTTGTGCACAGGTTTAAGATTGTGCAGTATTTTCTTCTCCTTGGAGGTAAGTGAAAAGCAGTTTGCTTCAGAAGTTCTTGCTTGCTCACGCTTTGCAACATTGTGAGCAGTTAATCTAAAAACATATTGAGCCATACATGTCATCCGTATTAGCTGCTCTGTATGGTGGGACATGAGTGGTCATGTGGTCATATATTAACACTCAGCAACTGTTTTTTAAAATAAAAGTGTGATTTTGGCATTTATCTAAAGTTAGAATTTATCATAGTGCAGAATGAATACTTGGTTTGACATGCTTCATGTTAGAAAGATCAACTTTATCTTTTGTAATTCTTCAATCACAATGCATTTTGTGGTTTGGGGGTTTTTGTCTGTTGTCTTAATTGGTTCACAAGGTGCTCAACATTTTATAGGCTTGCACTACTATGTTGGTCTTCTAAGAATGCATAGAACTGTAAGGGTTGGAGGTGTTTTTTGTGTGTTTTTGTGTGTTTTGTGTGTTATATGTGTGTTTCAAATATTTCTGTCAGCATAATAGTTCCATTTCCACTCATTAACTTGGTATTTTTCTCTTTTATTTTCTGGGTTTGGTCTGTCTGCTCTTACAGCTACAAGTAAATGTTTAACCACCTCAGTATTAATTTCTGAATTGTTGACCACAGCCACTTGAAATTTACCGAACGGGGAGATATAGATAGGCTTTCCTATTTGCTTTTTATAGGCTCCATCTGATTAACGCTTTTCTTACAATAAGTTAGTGTGTGTCTCTTTTGCCATTGTCAAGGTGGCACATTGCTGATTTTACCCCTAAATTCAATGAGAAAATTGTTGTAAAGAGACATGATCTAAGATAGATGTAGTCTCATGAAAAAAGTTTCTTCAAAGGCAAATATCAAATCCTCAGTGCATTCTCCTACTCTTCAGTCTTCATCAAGCAAGCAGACCTCTTTTTCTAGGGAGAAAAACATGATGTATTCCAAAAGCCTTTCAGCTGAACAAATTTAATGACTCGTCATTACCAGTATTTTCTACCTCTCTTACTTTCTCTACTATATTACTCAGATTTTGTCTTACCAACAGGCTTAAAAAGAGCATTTTTACAGTATAATCTCTTTAGATTCCAATAGCCTACAATATGGCATGACATTTATTTATCAGTCTAAATTGTATAGCAGATAATAGTGATTATTTCAATATTTGGCTGACTGTAGAAAAATGTTCCTGTAACATTTACGTTACCACAGGTTTTTTTCTTTTTACCAAAATATTCAGTTACTCTTCTTGTTCTATCTCATGTTAGCCCATTTCTTAGAAGAAATAAAAATAAATTACTTCAGTTCTGCTCCAAGAAATAACTTTGTTTGTGATGATGATATAATCTTACATGTTTATCCTTCCATTTCTTCTGGACAGTTTTTTATATAGAAGGGAAATATAAGTATAGTCAATACACTGGTATATTAAAATAAATCCAGGGTAATTTTGTTTTCTTTCTTCAGCAGAGGCAAAGTTTTTGCAGTTGAAATTTAGCAGTTATTTTTATAGTCTATAAAATGAAATGGGTGATATTTACGTTTCATTAATCTGTGTGCTGTAAAGTGACATAGATTGTAGGAACACAAACTCTTGTAACTTGGGATGTAAACAGGGACCTATTCTAGTACCTGTGCTTATTCGTTGAAGTTAAAATATATTTATGTGAAAAGTGTGAGTATATCTGAAAGTAGTCTTTTTAGCTGCTGCAGTTTATACACATTTCACTTAATTCATGATAAACAGATTTAACAAAGGCTATTTAGTACAAGGACATTACTTTGGCTCACGGTGTCCCTGAACTGGAAGTTGCTGGAGTCTGGGAGATTATGCAAGGAAAACATCGTCTATACTCTTGCTGCGTTCTGCTTTTCCATGGGCACCTGGTGTTTACCACTGTGAAAAACAAAAAGATTGGGTTGCATGGACTTTTAATCTGATGATATCATGATCCTTGTACTTTTAAATTTTGACCACAATATGAATTCGTTTAGTCACAGGCATGCTTCAACAAGGAAAAAAAAAAAAAAAAAGAAAAGAGGGTGGATAAATAATCTTATGCAAAAGTGTTCATACTAACTCTATTTATAATGGGCATTTGTAGACTTTTCTATGCATTACCCTAAGACGCAGGATACCTTTAAATGTCAGACTTTGTATTTTAGTGAGGTAGCATAAGATGTTACCACCCTTTCTTATGGTTACTACACCACTAGCTGGGGTAACACAGTAACAGCTCATACTCCTTTTAGGTCAAAGTAAACCAACTGGCATCGCTTTAAGTGCCGATTCATAGCCATTTGTTTTACTTTGCCCCAGATTAGGAACATGTCGACAGCCACTAAGTTACCTATAGTAGGGTTTTGCGACTTCTACTCAACTGCTGCAACTAAGGGTCTAGGTTGCAAACCAGTTTCCATTCACACTGTAAGAGTTTCCATTCACTCGGTAAGTGTGTATCTACCTCTGCCATAAGCACTCTTCCCAGTAGCTTGGCTTTCTTTTATCATTGACAGAACTTTTAACGCCACTTCACATGCATGGTGGAATGGTTGGCTGTCGAGACTCATGATGGTAACAATCAATATAACCTCTGTCTGTGTGTGTCCCTGAGAAAGTAATTTTGGCTGGCATTTCCTTTGGCTGGTGATAGATAGGTTGCTAGGTAAAGGCCTTGTGTACAGGCAGCTGTGAATTAATTTAGCTAAAGCAGATCAAATAATTTGAGCAACTTCTGTATAGATGCTCTTGATTCCTTGGCTTAGCTATACTCCATTTCTACCTGACCCTAGTAAATCTCCATTTAAACTGCTAGTTCGTATCAATTATGTGAAAATAGACAAATTCCTTGCATTTAAACACATTTATTTAAATTACCTACTTAAAACTTCTTCAGCCAGTCAGCATGAGGACCCAAGCTGGCTGCGGACTGGATGCAACCCACATTTTTCTCAATTAGGATAAAGGCAGAACAGTAATGATCAGGCAGTGCTATGACATGAGCAATAGAGTACCCTAGGAAGATATGCATCTGCATTTTCATGGTTTGGGTTTTCTGTTTTTGAATGAGATTTTCATTTGTAAGCATCCATCTATGAATAATTTCTGGTCTTGCTCCTTGCCTGAACTCTGGCCATAATCCTTTGACCGTGATGCTACTGTTCCCAGACCAGTTAGTGATGCCCAAAAGAAGTTTTTCGTACACAGTAGGGAAGCTGGCCTGATTAGACAGACTGTATGGTGACAAAGATCTTGATTTCAAACTCAAATATCTTTTGTGATGTAAAACAGAAGTTGTATAACATGAGGGCTGAAAGAAGGTGAGAAGTCATGCAGAAAGTCTAAATGAAATTGGATTTGAATTGTATTTTACTTTTAAAGGTGCATCTACAGGGTGTGGGTTGGGGTTTTTTGGTTTATTTTGGGTTGGGTTTGGGATTTGTTTTAGGTACTTTCAGACTTGTAAATCTGGAGATAATTTACTTTTACTCCCAAATCATGTGATTTAATGTATCTTTTTAATCTTTTCAGATGTTTTATCATGTTCAGATATGTAAAGATTAGGAAAAGGGACTTGAAAAAAGGAAATATATTCTCATCTATAGCATGGCTATCTCAGGGAGGAAGCTTATCTGAGCACATTCTGTGGGAGGGGAGAAAGAAAAGTATGAAAAAATCTTTTCTAAAGGTGCCTGGAAACTGAAGGGGAATGAATGGGTCTTAGTCATCTCCAGCTGGATTTCTGTCCTGAGCAGTAACTGGTTAGTGTCCTGGGAATAGCAGCTACCTTTGCAATCAGTGAGGGGACAGAGAACCACCTCTTTCTCCTATAGGCACTTAATCAGTGAAGGCTACTGCCTTACAGATCTGCCTACAGAATGGACTAAGTAAAAGATGGGCTTAGAAGCTGAGAAATTACTTTGACTGCAAAATAAGTAAAGGAGCCTGTGGTTTTGAGGAAAGGCAGGAGAAAACAGCAAAGCAGAGGGCTAGAAAAAGGTATGGACTTACCAAAGTAGCATTTGTAATGTGGTCCCAGAGTAAGGACAGAGTGCTGAAGAAGGGATGGAAAAGGGTTTCCAGACCCTTTCTATAGTGGGGAGTTATATCTCTAAGGAAAGGAACTAGGTTTTACTTATTTTGATGAACTAAAAGAAGAGGATCTTTCACTTCTTCCTCCCTCAAGAATAGCTGGGACTGCAGCAGAGGAAAAAAACCTGATGCTATTATAAAGGTTTTCTTTTTATTCAGTGATATAAACTGTGAATTTTTGGCTACCTCCTCTGTGCAAATACAGAAATCTCAGTTTCCAGATAGAAAACTGGATATTTATAAAATGGTTTTTGTCATTAAATATATCATCAAAGCACTTATTAACATTTACCATTTCTGAGAAGTGGCACTTTAGATAAGCATTTCAGTATGCATTCAAGAAGTCTTAAAAATTTTTCTTGGAGAAGGAGGAAAGAAATCAGTTTTTTCCACTTTTCCCTGGTGTGTTAAATCATAAGCTATTTTTCTAATTTTCAGCCACCTTGTGTTCTACCTGCAGTAGCACTTGCTGTACTTTGTATCTGATCATATTTCTGACTCCTACGCTACAGAATCCCTGAAGATCCACTAACAGAGGACACAGGGAAAGAAATAAAAATACTTTTGTTTTTGTTTTATTTTCTTTGTTAATCGTGCATGGTACATAGTAGACCTATGTCTTTCACTTGCTCATATACTTCCAGCTTGTTTAATCTCAGCAGAGAATTGACTTGGTTAACTGACTCCAACCTGTGGATTCAAGAGAAGGTGTAAAGAACTTTTCTCTATTTGCTTCTAATTTCTTGAAAATCATTAATTCATCTATACTGTTCTTCATAGCACAGGTTGAACATAGATGCAAAGACAGATGTTTCTAGTGTCATTCAATTGTGTAGATAAAAGAACAGCCCCTTGAAGGGACTTGGTTTTCAATGACAGCTATTAGCTGTCATTAAAATTTAGCAGTTCTAGGGGCTTATCTTGTTATACAGCTGTAAGCCAGATGTGGAAAGGATGCTTTGATAGGTCCCATAGATAAGTTTACTATGGGGCAAAGGGAAACTGACCAAGCTGGCTGAAAAAAAAGATTTCTGGAATCAGCTTAAAAAAATCTTCAGTGATTAAAGGAAAAATTGTGAAATCTTTATCTTTAGGGCCTAAGTCCACTAGTAACATTCTTGTCTGTCTTTGCCTATTACTTTTAGTCAGCCTGGATGTTAATACAGGAAGAATGAGAAATAAGCAAGAGGAGCCAAAAGTCTTAATGCACAATTGACATTACGACTTAACTGGCATAACAGAGACTTGTGGAACAACTAGTCTGACTGAAATATTACTATAAAAGGAGTGACAGATAAGAGGGCTTTCATGTTGTTCTATAGATGAAAGATGTGTATGTTTGGTCTGGAATTCAGGATGCAGAAGAAATGGGATCTGCTGAAAGTCCATAGACAATATTTAAAGGAGAAAAAATCAGAGGCACTATTGTGTTGATGCTGCACAGTACGCCACCAAACTTGGAAGGACAGGTAGACAGTTCTTTCTGTGAGCAATTACGTTTTAAATCAAAGCACTGGATACTGCAGTGGGAAGGATTTTCCAGAAATCTTTTGGGGAAGGAATACAACAAGATATTAACTGTCTATCAGATTCCTAATGGTTCTGTTAGTCTTTTGGTACAAAAGGCTAAAACACTGCTCAGACGGATACTCTCTAAATAGTGGGATTTTCTTGAGAATGTGAAAATGGAAGACAACTTCTTGAAACTGACAAACAGAAGGGAAAGTCAGAGAACAACAAAACCAAACCAATGAACTTCAAGAAGCCAGACTCCAGACTTCAGTGCAGTGAGCAAGTGGTAGATTAAGTTTCTAGAAAGGCAAGTTTAGGAAAAATTAAGCTATGGTAGTTTAATAAACAAATGGGAACAGCAGCAAAGACACAAACTTATGGTAGGTTTAGTGAACAGCAACATGAAAATAAATGAAGTTATTTGTGTTGTCTTCAAAATGTTAAGCATCACACGCGGATGTTGCAGTTAACCTGATGATGTTGCACAGGGAAGGAAGGCAGAGCTTTAGAAGCATTAGGTAGGGATGGACACGTGGTATTTACATTTGGGAAAAATTATTGTTTGTGCTTTAAATGTATGTAACAATGTTGAAACCACTTTACTGTGAGCTTTTCTATGTAATTTGGTTGTTCTGTACCAAGATATACATATTCATATACTTTAAATTTAAAGGTCAGAAATATTTAAGTTTTAAGGAATGCTTTTCTTGGATTTAAGTATGCATGTAATTTGAAATCTGTCTGTAAATTACATGAGTTTGAGAACAATGTTCCCTTTTGGTTGTAATCTCTCCTTTGTAGACCTCCTCTCTTTTGTACACCTTTGATATTTTTTTCTTTTATTGTACATAATAGGGTTGAATTAAAGTTTACCACTCAAGTAATTTCTTGAAGTGATGAAGACTTGTGAAAGGAGTGGACAAAAAAGCCCAAAATGTCTAACTTTATCTTAAATTGTCAAGACAGTATTTGATTTTCTGGTTTCCAATAATATCTTCCTATAATATAACGTATAACTGATTTATAATGTCTGGTTGAAACATGGTACCATTTTGATAATTTTTATTCCTGTTGCTTTAAACTTATTAACATGGTGACTTTATAGCTGTGGTGGTTTGACCTTGCCTGGATGTCAGTTGCCCACCAAGCCACTCTATCACTCACCTCCTCAGCAGGACAGGGCTGGGAGAAAATAAGATGGAAAAAACCCTCGTGGGTCAAGATAAAGGGAGTTTAATAATGCAAAAGCAAAGGAAAACAAAAGATCTATTGTCTACTTCCCATCACCAGGCCATGTCCAGCCACTTCCTGGGAAGTAGGACTTCAGTATGTGTAGTGGTTGCTCTGGAAGACAAACATAATAACCAGTGCTCTCTCCCCTCCTCCTTTCTCTTAGCTTTTATTGCTGAGCAGACGTCAATATGGTATGGAATATCCCTTTGGTCACTCTGGGTCAGCTGTCCCAGCTGTGGCCCCTCCTAAGATCTTGCCCACCCCCAGCCTACTGGTGAGGGGCAATGCTGGAGAGACAGCCTTGATGCTGTGTGAGCACAGCTCAGCAGTGGCCAAAGCACCGGTGTGTTGGCGACATCCTTCTAGCTACCAATACACAGCACAGCATGATGAGGGCTGCTGCAGGGAAAATTAGTCCCATCTCAGCCAGACCCAATACAATGGCCTAGGAAGAAATAGATATATTATGAATATTTTTGCCTGGATTTTTAAAGTGAATATGCCACATTAACTGTGTGTTTTGTGAAAGAAGTACCATGCTGAAAATATTTTAAGCAATCCTTGGTTCCCAGGCTTTTAAATCTAAATATACATAATTACCCATTCATAAGTTCTGATCAATGCAGATTCTCTTATTTAGTTCAGAAAATATTTTCTTCTGGATTATATGGTATCAGATGCTTTCTCACCTTCATGTGATTTGCTTGAGCTGTGAATCCTTCTGGTTATAAGTAATGCTGATTTTTATGGTCTCTTTTTAAGTGCTTCATGAAGTCATAGTCACACAAATTATCTTAGTCACATTCTAATTAAATAGCATGAGATCTGTGTTTCCATTTCAGAATTCCGTCTCCCACTCATCATAAATATAGCAAAATGTATGTATTTTTACACAGGCAAATGTAGTGTGTATGTCTATATATGAAAACACGTAAAAATATGACATGCCTCACACATCTGCTTCCAGACTGAGCTCTCAGAAAATAAAGCAGTAGGATTCAAAACTAGTTTTTGGTTAAAACTGTGGACTTTAGTGGTTAACTCGGCAAGCCAATTAAAAAACAAAACAAAGTGAAAAGATACTGTAGATATTTGTTACACTGCCTGGGCTAACAATTTAATGCTAGATAGTGTGAAAAATAGTCAAGCAGAACTGGTTTTGTAAGGTGATGATGTTTTATTGCCTGATATGAAGACTGCTCAGAAAATCAGAATTTTTAGTGCATTGCTTATGTAATGATCACTTTAACAGTCTTTGGGACAGAGCTTGATGTTTAAGGAGGAATTTAAAGAAAGAAAAAATCTTATTATTGTGAATGGTGGAAGAATTAAAAAAATAATATAAACATTAGTATAAAAGTGTAATCTAGAAATTAATATGAAAACCTAGACTTATGGATTTAAAGTTCCGTTTTGTAATTGTACCAGGCTAATTTCAACCAGTACTGAGCAACAGACATCTAATGAATAATGTTAAAGACATGCAATTAAGCTTGTTTACTTTCTAAAGATCCACTTATTGGCACTGTATGTACTTAGGTTACCAGAATTAGAAAATATACAGAGGTCTGTGCCTGATGTAGATTTGTTGTCATAGTTTCCTATCATTTCATGATCCAGCCATCAAATGACATAGGTTTGAAAATTTTACCCACAAATATGCTTGAATTTCTTATGTACAGTTCTGCAATATTTCAGATTCATAATAATACTAAAGAACCTACTAAGATAAACTCACGCCATTTTTCTCATCTGGAAGAACACACACTGCCGAAATGTCAAGGACACACTGAATGGCAAGTTCTTTGTTTGCCAGCCATGCAGTGCAGCAGGTTTAACCAGCCGGTAAAGTCCTGGCTCAGTGGGCCAGGCCATGCAGTCTGTGTGCGATCACCCTGGTTATTGCTGTAGCCACAGCTCAGATGGGAATGTAATCAATTCAAAAGCAGAAACTTACAGAAATATCAGCACCATCATGTATATGTATTTAATAGTAATTGTACTGTCTGTTGTGACTGCATTCTGCTATTTGCATTTATCTCATGTTCCCTGCCTTGTTTCATGGTTCCTAACAATTTTTTGAACTTTTCACAAACAATTTAGCAGTATCTCTGCTGTCAAATCTGGGGAAGAAGTTTAAGCCCTCAACATGTGAATGCCAGGTCTCATTAGTCTTTAAAGAGGTTCTGTAGAGGAAGGCCTAGGCCTAAAACAGATCCTCAAATCTTCTCTTCCCTACTGGTACCTATGGAGACACCTATATTTCACAAGTGTCATTGTCTGTAAAACTGTTACCAGTGAATTGTACCATAAACAGGCACCACTGAAGAGTTTGGCAGTTAATGCTCTTCATGTCTGTGGAGGGCTTCTCTGGTATCTTTCCTGTGGGGCTTAATCTAATAGTCATTCTATGATTATAAGATGCTGAACAAGTTCTTGTGCAGTAAGCTAGTGCGTGTACACATGCTGAATGTCAGTTTCTTTGTAAAAATTACAATGCATATTTTTATCTTGCAGAATAATTAAACGAATTTCTTCTTGTTGAAAGTTCAACAGAAGAAGGCAGGTTACTCCAGACTCAGAATTTATCTACTGTACATACTATTCTGCTATTTGAAATATTAGCTTAACTAACTGCTGTTCTTTGGTGTCCCCTGATAACACTGTTACCTAACTTGGCCTAATCTAAAGCATAGGCAGAAAATAATGAGGGACTTTAAGGACAAAGCACCAATTTTCTTCTCCTTTAGACACTTGATTATAGTAGTTTGTGCAACTCCAGAAGAGAGATCCACCTCAGAATCCCTGAAACATACATCACATGTTACACAGAACACTCCCTTGTGAACTGGAAGATGAGTGTTCAAGGCCCTCTTCCAAAGTGGGCAGGGGGTTAAGCTCAGCCCAGAGCACCTCCCAGAGCTCTGGGGGTACTTAGACCTCTTAAGACTTTTTAGTCTCTTTACTCTCTCTATTTGAGATGAAGTATCTACCTCCAGGTTAATCCAAAGTTCAGGACAGGGATTTCTGGCTGAGAGATGCATTGTCCTTCACATTACCTCTAGCTTGACTTTTTTGTTGTTGTTCTTGGTTAACTTGGTTGGCTATTTCATGGCAGATCATATTTTTAATTTTCTTAATATGTCCTGTATAGGAAGTCAGGGCACGTGTAGTTAAGAAGGATTTTTCAATACTGAAATTGAGCACCTTGAATTCCCCTTCCAGATTAATGCAGCATACATTTTCTTGATACTCCTTCCTTCTTTGACAACAAGTAGGCAACTAGTAGGCCTCTTTTTGCTTTAATTTCTGTGATAGCTTTGATTTTTCACAGCTTCTGTGATTATTTTGGTACATGTTATATGTGAATTCATTTTCACTTTCTTTCTAGAATCAAAACTCCAAAAGAAGTAGTCAGCATTTTTATCTAAGAAACACAGCAAAACTGAATCCTCTGTATGTTTCCCAATTGCTCTCAATCTGCCAGAAAAGGAGAGGGAGAAAAATCCAATCACATAAAAGTTGTTTCAACCTTTCCTGGGATAGCAGAGGTAAAGCTTTAGATGTATCTTTTTTGTATCCAAAATCAAATGTTTGTCCTGGAGTTTGTCTTAACCAAAAAGAAATCTTACCTGCAGCACTGGAGATTACAAAAGTTAAGGTATCATGAAGCCAGTGCTAGGTGTATCTGTGAAAGCTGCTGTCTAGCTGGATATAAAGTGGTAGCAAAGTCAAAATACTGGACTATACTTTGGACATAGACACAAATTTTTCTTGTATTTTTCATTTGTGGGGTTATTTTTACCCTTTTCTTTTGCAATTCTTTCAAGCATTTTTAATCCAAATACTTTTTTTTTTTTTTTTGCTGTAGCAAATGGATTACTTGTGTATTCAGAAAAACTGTATTTTAGCTACACTGTGAAGATTCTTCTCTTACTCTTTTAGATCTTATCAACTCTTTTTCCATAAGGAATTTGTCTTCCATTGGCAGACTGTAAACACAATTAAAAGTAAATTAAATTTGTTATGTAATAAAAGTCTAGTATTTCTATTAAAACTATATATTTCTGAAGTATTGAACAGCAGTTTAAACAAATTGATTTTTAGCTCCAATCTCCTTCAATTAAATTCAGCCAAAGGAAGAATGACATAAACATGTATTTTGTACACCTTCACAGTCTAACCTTATAAAATAATAACCTTTCATATTCAGGTTTGTGAAGCCTGAGGACAGCTCATTTTCAGTCACTTCAAGTAATTTCAGAGTAACATGCTTCTCATTTTTGGTATAATTTAAATAAGTTATGCCATTATCAAAAGATACATATGTATCTTATTTTATGAAAGCCAAGATCATTGTCACTATTATTTTATGTTTAGAGTTTGTAAACTAGAGATTAGCAATTTGATCATGACAGTCATTGGCATATGACAGGAATAAAAAGCAGGAGATTTCTCTGGAGCAAACATGTTCAAGAGTCTGTCTAGTGTAGAAGGTCTCCTAATTATTTATTTCACTATTAGGCAAAATAGTACGAAAATCATAGCCAACAAGGTTGTTCTCTAAATCTACTTTTAGATTTGCCAGCTTTGATTTTACTCTGTCACTTCCATGGCAAAATTCTACCCAAAAATGAAGTAGAAAATTATCATACTTACAGGTTTTATTTCTGGCTTTTTACAAATCTCTTCATCTGTTCCCAGCTCTCACCTGTATGAAAGATTCATACTTGCAAACATCTGCCTTAAATGGTGCAATGGTTAGCCTTGCATAGCAAATTACAAGGGTTTGTTGCTTGGGTCACACATCTCTCTCTAAACAGTCATTTGTATGCAGTGTGTTATGTTTTGATATAGGCCAAATTCTGAGTTTGAGTGCCTCGCTACTACTTCAGTCTGGACCTGTTCTTCTGGAAATGATGTGAAATGGTGATAGCATGAATTTGAGTAGCTTGGGGTGCAGGGATTAATTTTTAATAAACTTGAACTATAAAAAATAGGAAATACATGCAGTAGCAAAAGTGAACAGAAGGAAGGAAATTATGATGGGTTTTAGAAAAGCATAGAATGTCAAGAAATTATAGTACTGTGAGGCACGTGTGATGTTAGCATTGCCTGTTACAGAAACAAAAACCAGCATACAGAAGGGGACACTGAGTTGTTTTGTAGTTATAATGCGAATGGGTGGCATGGGTGGAAGATGGAAAGCAAACAATTACTGTTGCCTTATAGTAAATAAAACATTTTTAAAGGGGACAGCATATGCTGACTTTTATACAGAGAATATGCTATTTTGAAGTTAAGCTGTCAAATATGAATTTTACGTGCTAGAACTGCACCAGTAAATTCTAACAGATATAATAGAAAGAAAAGAAAAGGTGGCTGTGTTATTCTGAAATGGTGTTATTGCTGTCCTTCATTCAAATTAGTATGTGATAAGATGGGAAAAGCATGAACACTTCCAGAAAAATATTTCAGAAGTGTAAGTAATACTCCACCTCTGCTGCGGTATTCTCTCAAGTACTTCCTGTATTGCATGCAGAATTGCAAGAACAAGCAGACGGCCAAAGTTTCATCACACGGATGAGAAAATAGTACAAGAATGTGAGGGATCTATGCTTCTAGAATAGAAGAATTATTTTTAGGGGGACAGATTTGAACCTCAAAGAAAGCAGGTAATGTATCAGATCAAGACACTGTACTAAGGTTTTAAACCCTTTAAGGCTGAGTTATACCTGAGGTTTTAAATTCAGGAGCGAAAGAAGGCATATAGTTCTGAAAAAGCACCTTTCAAAATGATGCATTCCCCTAGGTAGCTTTTGTACCTCTGAAGACAAGTAGAGTTAGAAAATTTTTATCAAATAGGAAATTTGAAAGGATAGAACAAACAGTACCATTATTATTAGATATAGTAAAGAAGAAAAAGGACATGCGTCTATAAAAATATTTTTTGTACAGCTAGTAGAATCCCAAGAAAAACTATAGGAAGAATATAAATGTATAATTTGCAGTTCTTTAGAAAATGAAAGAAATCTGACATGGTGAAACAGTAGGATAAAGACAGTCCTTGAAACGAAAAGACATCCTTCAAAAAGTTAAAGTTTTGCCCTAATGAGGAAAATAAAAAACATTATAAAATCTGAGAAGTTACATAAAAAATTGCAATGAGGAAGACCTGAAAAGGGCAATAGGAATAAAAGTATGAAGGTATAAATATCTGCTAAGAAAGATTTTCCAGATCATAAAGTCAGCTAGAGAGATTGGAGGCATACAACTAGGATTAAAGGAACATTTAGCAAAGGCTTAGTACAGGAGATGTTGCAAAGCCAAGACGGAATTTTTGCTTGTAAAACTCATCAAACGATCTGCCTCAGACTTAGGTAATAGTAGAAGAGCTTAATAAATAAACACATAAGGTGGACAAGGACAACCAACAGAACAATTCTAAAGGAGCCCAGGAATTAAATAGATGAATTACAAGCTCTGAAATGTGAGCTTGCCAGGAAGAAGAGCTTTGTGCTGTTCTATGTACTAGAAACGATTTGGAAAAAAAAAGTGTGGTGATACTAAGCTATTCATGGCATTAAAGACAACTATGTAAAATTGCAAAACTGCAGAATGTGATAAAATAGCAGATGAAATCTAAAATGAAATGCAAAGTGATGCATATGGTGGGAAGGGAGCAAGCTTAAACTTGTGTGATGGACTCTGAATATCGCTGAGTCAAAATGAGGTCTTTGAGCAAAAGTAAACAGTTGTACGAATATGTCAGTTTGATGTTCAGAGGTCAAGGAGGAAGCTGAAATGTTAGGAAGTGTTGTGGAAAACAACAGAAAATTAAGCAGAGACTATCATTATGCTGGTGTTTACATGCCAGGACCACCCGCGTGTTGAGCAGTGTGGGAGGTTCTGGTCAGACATCTTGCAGTGTACCCATATTTGTTAAATAAACATAGTATCCATTCAGTGCCAGGAGGATATGCACACGCTTGAGAACTTGCATTGTATTACAGCTATTTTAAGTCAGTTCCTCCATTAAAAAGAAAGCACCCTTAGAACAGACATTATCCAACAGGCAGAAAACTGGGGCTAGCTGTGCCTGACCTCAGTGCTACTCACCATGTTGTGTGTAGAGTCAGGTCATGCACAGTATTCTCTTGCACATGTAACATTCAAAGAGTTTGTGAAAGGAGAAAGCCTTTCCAAGTACGGTGGGATGGAACAGGTTCAGAAGAGTGACAGGGATGATTCAGGATGAGAAATCATTAGACTGACTAAGTCAGTTTAGGCTATAAAAGAGACGTCTGAGGGAGAATGGTGGCTGTCCCTCAGGGGTGTTCCCAGTGTGTCATGGGTGCAGTCCCCAAAGGAAGGTGTCCCCACTCTGGCACAGGACTCCAATGGGCCACAGTCCCCTCAGAGGGGCACCCTTTGGGGCAAAGTGCCTCCCTTCTCCAGCCACACCTCCTGCAGCACCCCCAGCCACCCTCGGAGCGAAGTGGGTGCCCTGGTCACCTCCGACCAGCTGAGCCCTGGGGCCTGCAGGGCTGCTGGCAGCATATGGAACCACCCGAGATGGGCGCGACTGCCTCAGGGCAGCACATGGCTGCCTCCCACACAGAGCACCGCTGCTGCTCTGGCTCCTTAAACCCTACTGTTTATGCCCAATAACCTACATAAAAGAAGGCAGGTGAGTGGTGACAGGCTGAAGTACAATGGCCTCCACAGTTCTGTTCACAGGGTAGTTCCCAGCCTGGTCCGGGTCCAGCCTGCTGGTGTGCTCCCAGGCAGCTGCGGTAGTTTGGGAGCTAGCGCAGGCAGGCTATTCTCCCCTCCATACGTGGTACACTGCCGTACTGGATTTGAGGCTAAATTTAATGTTTTGTATGCAGGCTAGCAGGCTTTGGTGCCAGACAACGCTCCCAGGTATGTCTAATTTGTCAGGCCAGACATAGAATGATGCAACCTAGTATCAAACATGTCTTTCACTTAAGTATGAAAAGGACTTCCTTGACAATGAAAGATGGTGTTCTTTTAGTTAAAACTATTTAAGTAGAAGCTAGCATTACATTATTAAAAATGTTGATATCTAAAGCTACTCTTATTTCCTCTCTGCCAGAAGAGGGGGAGGACCAGAGAAAAAATAAATTGTGGTTTACTCTCTCCAATATTACCTATTTCCCTTTGATGTGTTTTTAGCATGACAAAAAGTTTGGGAAAAAAAACGTGTTTACTGTTTAAAGAAAATAAAAAGGAAAAATGTTACTTGATTGTAAAATAAGATAAGATTTGTCTCAGTGTGTTAAAGGTGTGCACACTCTTCTTTTGTTGTGGTCACATTTGGTAGTTAGCCTTGTACATGTAATATGGCTGCACATACTTTGGGAAAGGCCTATCTTGTTTTGTTCAGTCTTGATACAATCCCTAGGACTGAGTCAGCCCAAGTCCCTGGCTGTAAGTCCTCAGTGCTGACACATAAAAGTCACGAATAAAACACTAAAAATTGGTCTGTAAGTTTATAAATGCAGTTATCAAATATACAGTCATAAGGAAAATATATTTAGTGGAATTATTCTTACCCAAAATTGCCTCTTCAAGCACCCTTCCCAGCCTCAATGCCTGAGTAAGTTGCCCAGCTTTCATGTCCCTGTCTTCCTGTTCTAAAGCATTTTTCTGGGGTAAGTGCTGGGCACTTACTTCTGGGTGGATGGAATTTATTTGAAGGAAAAAAAAAAAGCAAAAAGGCACTAGGTGGACTTTAGTGTCCCCCTAGAGGTCATGCTGTATTCTGCTGAAATCACACTCCCCGTCTCTAGAAAACTAGGCTTTATAACTTTATCCAGAGAAAGAAATAGATAATGTAGCAATAGAAATATCTTTGCATTCCTCTGTGCTTTATAACCTGCTACAGTAATTTTATTCTAATTTTTTTAATAACCCAGCATTTTGCTGGCTAATCTCCATTATCCAATACGCAGCCATGATTAATGACATTTCTAGTAGTGAGTTCTCAGAATTGTCTGACATCAATACTTGCATTGTATCAGTGCAGAAGTATACCTTCTCAAAGAACTGAGGATAGAAGGCTTTTCCTTCTTGCATAGGCTGCAAAAATTTCCTGAAAAGTTGTTCTCATAAACTGCATTTCAATTGTTGGAGAAAGTATATAGGAAAATAATTCTCCGGTATTGCTTAATTTTGTTTTATAACATCTCAAGAATTCACATCTCAAAAAAAAAAAAAAGAAGGGTATGGTACTTAACAATCGAAGGCTGACAGTAAAAGTATTCATGTTAGCCTATTGCTGGATTTGTGATTAATACTTGCAGAGGAATTACTGTTAAAATGAATAAAGGTAAATACCATTTCCCTTTGAAAAAAATTAAAGAAAAATGGCTGAAAATACAATTTTCTGCAGGTGTGACAATAGTTCATGTCTGTTCTACTGAAATTAAATTTTGACTTTACCTGGGTCAATGTCAAAATTCCCATTTTCTCAACTGGAGAGGTTGTTTATGTATCATTCATGCTAACAGAATAGGTTAATGTAGGAACCGGAAATTCCCAAAAAGCACTAAAATACAAAACACTTATGAATTAATTTGGTCTATTTGCCATGTTTAAATGTTGCTTTTATGCACTCTTCAGAGATGTTAATGTTGTATACAATACATTTCTCCAGGGAAGTCCATTGTAGTTCTGAAACACTGGCTTTTATAGCAGTGTTTTTAAACTTTGCAGAATAGAAAGAAAGTAGAATTTATTAGCTTTTCAGTTTAATAATACAAGTAAGGTTTTTATCTCTTTTATTTTTCTTTTTTTTCTTGACTGATGTAGCATTGAAATTTTTTTTGTAAAACATTGATGTTACTTGCATTTAGCTCTGCATTTAGCTAATGTAAAGCATGTGGAATGGTCACAATCATGCTAGTTATGCTTTTTTAAAAGCAGCGTGAATGTACGTAAAAAGAAATGTTATCTACATTGTTTGGTACTATGACATTCTGTATAAATTCCACTGTATTAAAACAAATTAAAATATCTGAGATTTTGGTAGAGTCATTCAGTTTTCAGTATCAGTTTCTGGATTTTTGTTTTATGTAGAATGGTAGAAATAATTTGCTTTAAACATTACTTTGCACTTCATTATTTAAATTGCTTTCCCTTGGTTCTGAAAAAATCCATGGTTTTGAAAAATGCGTGCAATGTGAAGTGGACTATATAGAAAACATGTCGTACTGAATGAACGGAGGTAAAAGATAGTCTAGCTAGGCACATTTGACTGATTTCTGGGTTATGCTTTACCAGATGGTTAAGGAAAACCAATGGCCAGTAGCATGGTAATAGGAATACATTTGGCCTTGAATATTCAAGTATTTATTTGCACAGATCTCTCTTAAGTATAGAATTCTCATATGTCAGTAATAGCCTATACATACAAGCTGTTTTTTTCCTATTCAACCATAATAACTAGAGAAATACAGTGTCTTGCTTAGCATAAGTGGGAAGAATAAAAATTGAGCATGTATTCTAGAAGAGGATGGATCTAAATGCATTCTTATTTTGGGATCTCTTTCCTTCTCATGCTTTTGCCTTTCTTTCACATCTGTTCCAGTTGTCTAGGTCTTGCACAGCCTGTTGCTTTTGAAAATGTCATCAGTGTGGCTTAACAGATACACTGGAGTCTCTTTGCTCTTTTGTTTTGGCTTCTTTCTTTTGTATGCTCTTGTGCTGGGGAAGAACAATGTCCCTAAACAACAACCCCAAATGAAATTAAACAAGCCAACATTAGAGTGTTCCAAAAAAGTTCCTGGCCACTGAATGAGTCATCCACCACAGAGGGAAGCTCAGGCCTTTTGGATTTTTATCCTCAGTCACTGTAAAGGGACTGTTCTTTGCTTGTCTCTGAGATTAAAATCTGTAAACATACTTTTTCAGAGTAGTGCCAAGTCTCTTAGATCAGAAAGACAGGCAGATCGTTCAAGAGACCTCTAATCCTGTATGATGATGTGCTTCTTTTCCTATCTTTTTAATTGAAAATATTTTGGCTACCTTATCAGCCCAGAACTGCTCAGAAGTAAAGACATGTCAGAGATAAAAAGAGTTCTTCACCTCACTCATGCATATGGATGTTGGGTAGCAACAGGGAGTAAGCTATATCATAAGTCCTTGTTACGCCTTTTATAGAAAGATTTTAGGCAGTGATTGGCAACATAAACCACTGTTTAAAATCTTTCTAGATCATGAATGTTGCCAAATGATAAAGTATAACATTTGTATTCTTGTCAATCAGAAAGGAAAAAAACTGTAAGCCTAGAGCTATATTATATTAAACACAGCTCTGAAGCAGACACAGGTGCCTTTAGAGACAGATTTAGTAAAATAAGTAGTACCATAGTCTTGCTGGCTGCCAGCAGTCTGCTCCCCAAAATCACTTAATTCTGAATTCATATATTGAAATCCCTTTGCTTACGTATTAGATAAGTACCTGAGGTAAACAATCTTAAACTATGTATATAAGAGTGAGCAAGCAAAATATATAGGCATGCAGAATGTTAACTCCTCATGGAAGAAAATGCCTTCACCTTAGTTTCAGTTTGTTAAATGCCTGGTAGAGGGTGGACAAGGAACTGCTGTACACAAGCATTAAAGATTCCAGGTTGTTCATGGTCAAGTCATATATATTAAAACAATGTACGAGCTTCCTGGCTAGTTCAGTGCATGCTTGTGCAAATGTTACTAAATGTGTTTGAAAAATAAATTAAAATTAAAGGAATGTAAGGCTATCTGGCAAGCAGAAAGAGTGCAAGTCCATCCAGCTGTGCAACAAGGATTATTTTACAGTGTTCTATAGCTCCTTTTAAAGAAAATACGCTGCTTCTGTGAAGACAGCGACATACACACAAACAAGGAAGCAAACAAAGAGCAATATCCTAGGTGTTACAAGAACTTCTCTTACTTACTTTTAAAATCTTCTGATTCACCCTGGAATCCACTCAACCAGTCTGGCCAAATTTTTTGTTCTTTTTCATTTCTCCTTTTTGAATATTTCTCTGGTATTTTTTTTTCTAAACTTCTTAGCATTTCCTGAAGTGAATGGTAGTGTTTTGCTTTGTGTGAATATGCTGTTTTACTCCATGCAAATATCTTGAAAGAGTAGTAAGACATACAGCTAGAAACAGAACACAAATAGTATGTTGTTTTTATCTATTTTTATAATTTCTAAATCTCCTGTTCAGAAAAATAAAAATGTTTTGTAATTACACTACCAGCTCAGTAGAAGCACTGGCATTTTAATTGTCCTCTGTTATTTAAAAGCTAAGCAATATCAGAAAAATCTTCGATTTGAAGTCACTAGCTTTTTTGTCCGTCTTTGTTGTGTTTGACGGTTTCTATATAAATAGTAATTATTGAGGCTTAATGACTAAGGTGGTGAAATAAAAGTGTATATCTATATGGTTCTGCTTGAAGTCCACGATGAATACCTGCTGTTTGTCCTATTTCTTTGGATAATATTTTGGTCATACCTGTCATGTTCAACAGGAATAAGGTTCACAGTGCTTTGAATGAAAACTTGGGAAGCTTTAAAGGTCTGCAAGTACGGCATCTTTCTGTATGACTCATGTCCCTGTTATAAATAAACTGTACCAGTCTGGATGCTGGAAGCAACTCTGGGCAAGTTCAATAAGGTCTCTTCTTGTGATGTCATGTGACAATTCTAAATATTACATCCACAGAAAAACAGTGATCAGGGAATGTTCTTCAGCCTCTTTGAGCAAACGTATATTGGGCAAGAAGTACTCTCTTCAAACTTCATCCTAGCAATGAATAAATAGCTTTCGATTTTCTCTTTTTTCCTGTAAGAGCTCCGCTATCCTGCTTTCTGGCTGTGGTATGGATATGTACAATGTGGATGTTCGTACAAACATGACTGAAAGTGTTTAAGACGGAAAGGCTATTAATACATGAAAGAAATAATTGACCCCCGTCTAATGTGCTATTACTCTTTTCCTGAGTTAAAGCCATAAACTTGTACCTTGGTTTCATACGTAGTCCCAGATATTTTATGTGACTTCTGTGAATTTTGTCTAAATGCATTAACTAGTTTAATTAGCTAAGTATATTTTTCTCTAGTGTGTATTTTGAGCATAGCTGGAATGGAATAAGCAATTATTTATTTACTTTTGTGTCAATTTCATCCTGTAGTTATTTTAAAATAGAAAAAGTAATGTGAAGATACTCCTTTGTGGATACTGATTTCTATGTAGAGACGACAAGTAAAAGACTTGTCACTGAAAATTCTTTTTTCTTTCCACAAAACTTAGATAGAGATGGCTTTTATGTATAGCTATATACATATTCACGTATGTTAGATACAGTGTATGAGTAGTATATGTATGATTTATAATAAGGTAGTTTTCTAGAGATGTAAATTATCTTAAGGAAAGACTATAACAATATCTCACAAATTGATTAAGAATTTGTGGGTTTTTTTCAACGCAGTCTCCACTACTCACCTCTTGTGTGCTCACAAATCTACTGATGTGATTCTTAGGTTTCTCACACAAAGACTCTATCACCTCTGTGCAAAAACAATACATGTATTGTTTTTCCTTCTTTCAGTGGATTCCAGAGAACGCTGGAATAAGATGTTTCTCTTCCCATGCACTCTCTTTAGATGTTCAATCAGTCCCAACATTTTTCCTATCCAGTTTCCACAGCATGGACATGATGGATTTCTTTCTGTCTGGTACCGTCAAAACTGGTGTACTGTCATCTGGGAAATCTCCACTGGTAGCCAGGGTAGATGTTGATGGCAATGGAGAAAATTGAGCCATGGCTCCTGGGGGCAAGGATTCCCCTCCCTGCTCACTCTCTGCCTCCACTGAGGTTGGGGTGATGGTATTGCCCTTGAGATTCAGAGATGTAGGCACCTCATACACCTCTGGCAGCCCGGTCAGATTGTCATTCCAGGTGGAAGGATGACACTATTCCAAACCATCAGTCTCTGAGTTAAAAAATTCCAGTCCATGCAAATCAATTTCCTCTTCCACCAGTCTCTTGTGGCCTTTGATGTTTCTGATGACCACTTTGTCACAGAAGTCCAGTGGACTTGTTTGTGTGACTGCTGATATGAATGTAATCCACAACAGCTGACCCATATTGTCAATTACAATATAAAGGTGTACATAAGCCGGACAGCACTACCCTCAAGAATGGCAGACCTGGGCTAACTATATACCTGTGGGCACAGGCTCTGGGCAATGATATGAAATCAATGCCAGAATTTGTTTCACCTTTGTAAATAGTATCGGTTGGTCGGTGAAGCCAGTTGATAGGGAAGAAGCCATTATAACTCCATCACACTGGGGCAGAGGCTAACTCAGTTACCCTGATGGGCATCCAGCAGGACCACAAGGAGGTAGAGCCTCTGCAGCTCTAATGGCAAATTAGGTCCTCCATTTCATTGTTGTAAAACTGCCAACACAATATTTGTATGTATGATATCTAAATATGAAAAAAATTAGCTGTTCCCTCAACAGTTGGCTTTCCTTCTCTGTTACTGGATGCTGCCTATAAATAATTAAATACATAAATAATCAACACATATTTATTATTTATCTGAAGGAAGTGGCAGAGTTTTAGAAAACATCAAAAAATCAAGTAGTGTGCTAGAGACTCACTCATGCATTGAGATGACTGGGTTTCTCAGGAGGAAAAATTAGACTTTTAGATCTGTCACAGGTCATGATGTTCACCTGTGTGAGAAGGAAACTACACCTGTATGTGTGTATATCTGTGTGAATATATTTGAGTCTTAGTATCATACTGATATTCAAGAGTTAATTTTCTGTTTTGGCAGAGGTGGGCTTTGGAGATTCTCAAAAACTTAGTAATTTTAAAAACAGTACCTTATGCTGGCAAAACTATGCTATTTGGATAATGCCTAACCTAGGAAAATACTTCTTGCACCCATATGAGTTGCATCAGTGATGTGCCTGCCCATGAGGGAAATAAGCCATACCTGTAATTTTGCTGGTATGATTGACTCTATATTAGGAGATTTTACTAGAACAGCTCTGTTGGTCAGAAATTGCACTTTACCTCATCTTTGGCTGACAGAGCTAAGGAAAAAAAATGTGTGCAGAGATGTACCTGGCCTAAATGAGAATATAAATCTTTCAAGTGCCTGATCCTGGAGGGTATGAATTTCCCTTTAACTCTACTCTTCCATGATTACTGTTATACACTTACCCAGAGGCTGATGAATGCTACGTTTCAAAGCTGCCATGCCATCATCAGTTGCTAGGGCTTTTGTTAGTTGTTGTTATAATACAAAGACCATTATGTCAAACTTCACAACTATATGAAAGTACCTAACTACTGCTTTAAGCATCCTTAGGCACCTGGATTTGAAAATTACTCCAGCTGACCTTCTGCCCCTAAATTTAGCATATGTCCACTTGTCTGAATAGTATATAAGTTAACAGAACCACTCAGATTGAGAAACTGGGTAAAAATACCCAGCAAGGCTTATTTCATTATTAAAAACAATACTGCTGATACCCAGTTAAATAACATGCTTCCTGTATGGTTCAGGGTAACTGTATGTTGTATGATTTAGTGACACATGAAACATCTGCTCTACTGGATCTTGCCATACAAGGATAGGCTGGGAGAACTGGGTTTGTTCAGCCTTGAGAAAAGGAGGCTCAGAGGGGATCTCATCACCATGTACCAGTACTTAAGGGGCAGCTACAAAGAAGAGGGAGGCTCCCTTTTTACACAGAGTCACATGGAGACGACAAGGGGGAATGGACACAAGTTGCTCTTGGGGAGATTCCAATTGGACACCAGAGGAAAATGTTTCACAGTGAGGAAAATCAACCAATGTAATAATCTCCCCAGGGAAGTGGTTGACTCGGCCACACTGGACACCTTCAAGATACGCCTGGACGGTGTGGTGGGCCACCTCGTCTCAGCTGTGCTCTTCCTAGAAAGGTTGGACTAGATGATTGCTGAGGTCCCTTCTAATCTGTGATTCTGTGATTAAAATGTTTACAGCTTTTATACATAAACTTATGCTGGATGTTGTACAGCTTGCAAAGACCTTGATGCTAACAAGATAAATTAATTTCCTTTCAGTATAACAGCTGATATCTGGATGGTCAAGGGATCAAACATCTCCTTTGAAACTTGCAGAACACTTCTGGTTTAGTCATAGACACCATGAACAAGAATACATGTACTCTACATGGGAGGAGCAAAAGTGTGAGTAGAAGGTTTTATTTTCCTTGCTTCTGTTGTTATTATCCATATTCTTCCATATTATTTATGTGCTGTCAGCCTTTCAAATACCACTTTCAGAGTAGAACAGTAACTGTGATAAAATCTTTGATAGTTGTACCCTGTTCTTTTATCTGTAGCCTAAATGAATATGACTTGCGCTTATGGAGATAGTAGTATGTTTCTGAGTGTTCTTTTAAATTAAGACATTCATTTTTCAGAGTATATTTTACACTTCAAGTTATTAAAAATTAGTTTTTTCTTAGGCATTCATTGACATGTAAGCTTACATATTAGCTATAATATACTCAGTCATAGATGTATGCCCCTGCACTGATATGGATATCAGGGACAGCACTTGATTTGATAATGCATTGTTGAAAAGGTAACTGTGTAATATTTCAGGAGATCAATGAGCCTATGTTAATAATGTATACATAGAGTTGGATGAGGCTTAATTTTGTTTGTTTTCTGGTCTTTTTGGTGGTCGGGTTGGTTTTTTTTTCCTATGTATATGTGTCTCCCAGTCTCCAAGATCACTACTGAAATAGGTTTGGAGGCTGCTGTAAGCTTTTCTGTCTTCCAGATGCTCATGGAATAACATTAACGTGTGGTATTATATACCAGTGACTCTGCCTTACAGGCACAGACAATGACTGAATGTTTCTTTCTAATATGCCACTGCTATGTTTAAGTTGTTGAATATGCCCTTTCCCCTAATGGACAAGGACACTTTATTTAAAGTGCTTTCATAAGTGGCAATAGAAAAGTTCTAGTGTGCATCTGTAAGAACACTGCATCTACAAGGACAGAAGATACAGTTATATTTCCTAGTTTTCTGAGGGGCTCCCAGCTTGTATGTAAACAGGGTTCACTTGAGAAATATTCCAAACCACTCTGGATCCAGTTTTTTTATTTTTCCATGAGTATCTTCCACCTTGCACTGTAATGACAATGGGACAGCTGTCTCTGCTTTGTCACCGCTAATAACTTGAAGTGTCTGCTTCCTTCTCCCCCTCCCTGCCTCAGTTCCCTAATCCAGTGAGGTTTGTTGTTGGGCCAAGAGGATAAGCTTAGTTGACTTTACTGAGAATTGCTCAAGTTCTTTCCTGTTGTCTCAGGTGTGGAAGGCAGCACAGACATCTCTTGGTGCAGAGCTTCCTGAATCTGGCAGGCTGTATCTGCTTGAGCACCTGGCTATTGGGAGCACTTGCTCTTTTTCACTCATTCTGAAAAATTTCTTTTTTTAAAAAAACTCTATATAGATATTTTTTTTCCTTTCCTTTAATTTAACTGTACGTGCTATCAACATATGTATGTATAGCCAAAGGGGGAAAGTGACAGAAGTATGCTAAATTCATCATGGTGCCACGGTTTGGTATGTGGATCAAATGAACAGCCTGATATGTCTCAATAAACTGAAGACAGATATTCAGAATACTTAATAAAGCTTCACTGTTGCTGTTGTCTGATGTGCTGAGAATTATGTGAAGCATGAGGCTGTCCATAAAATTTTTAGAACACTGCAAAGCATAAAATTTTAATGTTAGATGATTTGGTCAAATCTGGGGGAAAGACCAGCATTTTTTTCAGTTTCAGTTAACAGAACAAATTTTTATCAACTAAATTAATCTTTTTAAATTCAAAGGATCATCATATTTTGGCACAAATGTCCTAGTGTTTTTTTGTGAAATTAAGTTATTAAAGTTCGATAAACTTATTGAATATTTCAGGCCCTAAAAGAGGATTTTTTAACCTACGAAATAAACTTCATTAATTTTAGTGTTAAATTCTAGAACATCTTGCTGTGTGAACTTAATCATAACCACCTGCAGCCATCTCTCTTTAAACAGGGTATATAAAATATATATAAATATATAAATTGAAGGATATGAAATCCCATTTCCAGCTTTTTTCTGATAAAACTCATTGAAAATGTGTTGTTAATATTTCTTTTTAAATTTCCTCTAATAGATTTTTATTCCATTGCTTGTACTTCATGTCTTCAGATGGCACATTATGCATAATTCTGCAATCCTCCACCCTTTCCCTGGCTGGTTTGCACAGAACTGCTATTCATTCTGTGTTTGTAGCCTAAGGAGTTGCATTTAACTGTATTTGTAATAAGGGTTTATATAGTAGTCAGCTCTTCATGCTTGCTCACAGCATTCAGTGAGGATGTCTGCATTTCTGTCCTTTCAGTCTGTGCATAGTATTTACCTAGGCCCTTTTAGTCAGTTTCCTTAGGTAGCTGTTTGTTTCTTTAAATGGCTTCCTCTTAAATAAATTCCTCCTTTCCTGAAATGTCTTTTTTTCTCATGTCTTGAACTGCTTAGAATATTCTAGGTGTTTCATCGCTTTAACTTCCATGACTTACCATCTGGTACTTCTGAAAATACAGCTAAATGTTGTTCTTTCCCTCACTCCCTCCTTCCATCTAATTTGATTCTCTCCCCCACCCCTTACAAAGTTAATTCTAGTGTAGGGTAGGGGTTTTATTTAGTACTGAGCAGCTATAGAAGGAGACTTTTTTGAATATTTTTATTCACTGAACTTTATTATTTGTATTTTAGAAGGACTTCACGTTATTTTCATAACTGGATGAACAAGCCAATGTATTTCTACAGACAGCTTTACAAATGTCAACATAATTTGTTCTTTATCAAAAAGCATGATATAATACATTAGAAATTGGGATTTTTAAAAACAGGCTTTCAACCTGTCTTCAGTTAAATTAGCAGAGCTTTACTGACAATTGATACACTATCAATAGGGCATAACTTTTCAATAGAGTATTATAATAACTAGATTGAGTATTATAATAACTAGATTTCTATGGGAGTATACTGGAGGCATATTTGGTCAGCTGAAGGAAGTAAGATCCCACTTTCAGGTGATGAGAGGTATGTAGAGAAAAGAATGCAGTCTAAATGTTACTCTGTGTGGGTGTTCATCTTGGAACATTGTGTCAGAAGTGAGTCAACTCTTGTGAAATCAGAAAGTAGCTCTATTGCAAGAAAATGAACCAACCAAGAGGATATGTTTAGCAACTAGGCCTGCTTAAAATGTGGAATTTCAACAGCTTCAACAACAACAAAAAAAAAAGGAGCAGGAGCAGAAAACAAAATTAGAGCATTTATGCTGTTGTAAAGAACAAAGGCTGCTGCGTGCTTCAACAGTATTTGGTCAGCCTTTTAACTTAGAAATATCTGTAAAAGCCTAGAAACATGAGACTGTTTTGAAGTTATAAGTGCATTATGTATAAAACGTATATTTTCAACAACTGTGACTTCTGGATAAACTACAGATCACTATTAGGAGATAAAATGGCTGTCTTATTCTATGATCAAAACTTCAAAAGCAAAGTTGTGAGTATTGATGGGATCAAAAGATACTGGACCTCAAAAAGGAATGCTCAGAGAGTTTGCAGCAAAGCTTCTGCGAGCTTAGCTGCATGCAGAAGTTGCGGGGCGTGGGGGGAGGGAGGGAAGGGAGAGGAGGTGGGATGGAACTCATGCTAATGCAAAGCAGGCAGGGAGTACCCATAGAGATGAAGTGCAAAGGAAGGTGGAGAGCTATTTGCAAACAGCTGACTCACTGAGATGTTTTTATCTTTTACTTAAGGCTAGATTGGCATAACCTTTGCTTATGATGTGGGGGAGTGAAAAGGAAGTTAAAGACTTCCTTTGCTCCTATGCTCATTTCTGCTTAGATTATGACTCACAGAGATGACATAAACCAGGGGCTTTTTGTCCACTCCTCCTCCTGTAAGTGAATGGTCAGGGAGAGGGAATGTCATCCTGCCTGCCCCAGACAAATCCAGAACACTCCTCTGCTCCCCAGCTAGAACACCTATTCAGCAATAGGTTAAGATATTCTACACCATGGAGTAGACTGATGTAGTTCTTCACAGAGCGTGTGAAGAAATTGCAAATAAGTTCAGTTCTAGGTCCTTTTCTGTCACAGTGCAGTTCTGTCAAAGAGCAATCCTTGCTTTCAGTCAATAGGTATAAGAAACCAATTCGTCAACAGAAATGGGAGAAGCTTGCAGTGTTCCAGAAGCATTTTTCATAATAAATTTGCATTACTTCCAAATAAATTGATTTTTCTTTCATTACCAATGGTTAGGCCCATTTGTTAGCTGATAGAAGGATACTTAGATGGAGATTGCTTGGACTAACCATTCTTTATTAAAGGGAAGCAAATGCATTACATATTCTTTGCCTTCTTCCACCTCTCCACTAGTAATACAGCCTTTGCTAAGGAAACAAGGGACAGAAAAGGCAAAGATAAGTCATTGCTAAAGGGCAAATTGAAGCCCATTCAGTGGTGCTGCTTTTCCCTTGGTGTGGGTTACTGTGGTTGCCTGGCAGAATAGACATTTTAAGCAGCAAGTTCCCTTCAGCACAGCAGCAGCTGGTGCACAGGAAATGCCTGAAGAAAAAGTAAGTAATACCTGGAGCAACATTAACCCTTTCTGGATGTTTTCTAACATTCCTTCTACAAGGGTTAGTAATTTATGCTCATGGTGAGAGACCAGTTTGAGAAAGAATGTCTGGATTTGACCCCTAATAAATGAATCCTTTTAAGAGTCAATTACCATTGATTAAATTGGTTTGGATTGATTTCCTGTATTCACATGTGTAAATTTGACAATCCTCTTTTAATTGTGGGATTATCTTTTTGGAAAGAGAGAATAGGTTCTATAGCAGGAAGATACTAGTGTATTCTTGACAAAGCAATTGCAAATGTATTTCTTTCCTCCCATTCATTCTGGATTTCTTCCTTTCTGTCTTCCATCCTCTCCAGTCTTTCACAGATATTCCAACTAATGGTTCCAGCCATCCTACTCTGATCAGATCTCAATATCAGTTCTCCATGCTTTTCTTCCTTCTTGTCTGCTATTTCTGACATTAATGCACATGCTTTTGTCATCACTCTCTCTCTTTTTTGTGACTCATCTCCTGGTTCAGCTCCTGCCTACCTTCTTAACTAAGTTCCAGCCTTTTTGAAGCAAGTCTTACTTACCTCATTCTTTCAGGCTTGGGCAGCACTGAGAAGTTTACAACTTATAACTTCACCATTTTGGAACATGAAAATACCCCCACCTATATGCTAACAGCCCTAACAAGGCTAACCTGTAACTCAAATATCATCCACAGTTATGCAGATCTAAAAAATAATCTGTGGGCCAATAACATTTATTTAGTGTAAACTACATCAACAGAAAAATTCTCTTGATGGTTTGAGTGGGTCTGACAGAATTTTACAGCTCAGCTACACTAGCAAAGCCTTGAAATTTAGCTGAGTCTTCACTTTTCACACTTCTTGCACATTACTGTCACTGTCGTCCTCTGTCCCAGTTCTTCCTATCACCCAGAATAATTGTCTGCATGTGAGACTGCATCTTCCTAGCAATATAGATTATTTTTATACTTCTGAATCTTTCCATCCAGTTTTGGAATTCAGGCCATCTGCGAGAGGCCCAGTGGATTGTTCAGGCCCAGTTTCATGGGAAGGGCTGGGAGGTCTCAGCCATAGATTACTGAAATAACTGAAGGCCTGGAGCAGAAGAATTCAGAATAAAGACTATACAGATCAGGACTTTACATATTGGAATTAACACTGAAGAAAGCTGCTGGTTAGGGAGGAGTAGAGGAAAAGCATGAAGGTGGTAGATAATGTAGTTAAAGCATGGTAGTATTAGAAATTCAAACGACAGGCTCTCTCTCCCTACTTTTCTTTCCAACTTATTTATTACTGTATATTTCTAATCCATGATTGAGTTTCTCCACACTGTTTATGTTCTTTAAATATGACGGTGGTCTTTCAGGCTCTCCAGTTTGCAGTCACTGCATCTTTTGCTTCCCTCTTTCAGACAAATTCTGAAATGGCGCCTAGGAGAAGGCGGACTGATGCTGATAGAGTGAGCAGCATATAAAGTGAATGAGCATGAGACTGATGCACGCTATATATGGAGGGAAATGCGATATCATGTAATTCCTTTCCTAAAGTACATTCCTTTCCTGCTTATCTTTCACTTGTCATTTTAAACTGCAGGTTATTATGGTCAAGATCCCTGTGTCTGTCAGAGTACCTGAAATGGCTAGAACAACTGGTTCTCCAGCAAGATGAAGTTCTTGGCATACTTGCAATATAAATATTAAATAGTTTTAATAGAAATATACAAATATCAAGCATTTGGAAGTAGGATAGATGTAAAGATGTAAGAGTGCTAAAAAGGAGTAAGAAGCAGCTACATGCAGGATGTTTGTAGGGGAACAAATAGGGTAGTCAGTGGCAGAATAATTTGCTAGACATTTGTGGGAAATGGAAAGGGTTTATGCACGTTGTTATGGATAACATAGATAATTCCCTGGCAAGGATTATGGTGATCTTTGGCCACCGGCAGCAACAGAAGACATGAAGAACTTGAAACAGAATGCAAGTAACAGTTGAGTACTCTTGAAGTTTGAGGAGGCTGATGACAACAGTATATTTCAGAATTAAGACTGCCCTGAACTCTTAGACTACTCCTTTGTTATTCAAGTGTTGCCATTTATATTGTGTTCCTTTAGCAGTAGCTTCAGACACCGCTGTGATTGTTTGTGCAAAATTAGCTTTTTTTTCTTGTATGCTATACACTTTTTCTCATGCAATGTATCTTATCTTCTACCTGTGTATACATATATGTCTGCACACATCAATATACAGCCTAGAAATGCAGAAAGCATGTTCAGTGAATGTATATCAGGAAGCACTTAATGAAAAAAAAAATTATTATTTTTCTTTATTTGAATATGTAGTTCCATTCAGAAAAAATTCAAATATAGGCCTGATAACAGGTACTAGCAAACCTGCTTATCTACAAAATATTAGGCTTTTCTCCCCTAGTGCACTACATTCAGAGTAACTCGAGTTTGCTTACCTTACATAGCATCTAGATAGAACACTGCAAACTCTCCTCCTGCCAGCAGATGAACAAGGAAGCTGTGTGATCTGTAGCCCTGGGGACAGATGCTTCTGGTGGCTTGAGGTTGGGAAACCCAGTTATATCCATGAAAGTGCTGGTTAAATCTTCATGTTCTTGCCTATTTCCTTCAGCACTGAAGGATCTGGGAAAATCTGGTTTGTCCATTTCTTTTTTTTTTTTCTCTCTCTCCCTTTTAACTTTGATGTGATTTGGACCAAAATCCAGCTTCAAAAAAGGAAAAAAATGCCCAAGTTCTGGGGAAGTTCTGCTTTTCATTAAATTCCTTTAATGACTATATTGAGCAAATTGGTTTCTGGAATCTTTTTATCTTACATGTATTGAATTAATACTAGTTTACTCAGTAACAATACTGTAGAGTTAAATCAACCTATGTGTGGATATTGAAAACAATTGACCATATCATTCCTTCATTTTCAGTCTTAGTGAAAAAGGGTCTTCATGAGGTTTCAAAGAACAAGCATTTTGATAGATCTTCAGTACAGTTTGAGAACACAGTTAACAAAAAGAGATGAGCAGCATTATCTTCAGCCAAGCCTGTGCAGAAAAATACGCAGTAAAGTGCTGGTTTCTTCCTTCAGAGCTGGGGCTGGGTACACATAAATGGTTTGATTTTCAAAGTAGATATAGGAGACAAACTGTTTCCAAGATTTTTTACGAAACTTTTGGGTTGGTTGCAGCTGATACTTTGGAGATAGGTCTTGAATAAGATTCCCAAAGGACCAAATGACACCCTATGAAGTGTTTGTCCCTGTACAGAGAGAGCTCAGAGGGAACAGTATTGTGCAGTTTGCCCTTCTATACTCAACTTCTGTTATTTGTATTTTTCACATTTAAACATGCAGAATAACTAGAAAATTTTCCAGTTCCTCCTTTTCGTCTCTTCACAGAAAGAATTAAAATTGTCCCAGCCCACCACACTTTCAGTAAGTTGTAACAAAAATAGCTTATTATTTTGATTGCTCCAAAAGATAGTTTGTGAGTTAGCAGCCCCTGCCTTGTCAGTCTGAGATGGAAGAATAAATGAGGCTCGAACTTGTTCTAGGGTTAGCATTGCTATCTCAGATACTGCATTCTAGACAACTATTTGTTTTTCAGATCTATCTGTTTTTATTATTGCTCTGCAGTCTGCGCCCCTCCCCAAATATCAGGCTTTCTTTGGTATAACTTTCGATCTTTGCAGTTGCTCCAGGTTCCTAGCTGTTGGCTTGCACCTATGCTTTTCAGACTTGCTTATAGTTATTTCATGGTCCTACATGCTGGGTCTCTCATAAGATGTTAGACCAGTCAACTGCCTTTCCTATGTAAGATCCAGAATAGTAACAAAAGCAGTTATGCAATGTCCAAAATAATTAATCTTTTACAATGTGTAAACTGAGCCAATTTCTGTTAGCTCGTATATAGCAGATCGTATAACATCATCCTAATTGGGACATTTTGCTGTAAAATGTTATAATAATAAAAAAAAACAATAAAAAAATGTTACGGTTTATCTGAAAAAGCTAATGCAGCAATATCAAGTGATAATCAGGTAATGTGCGTGCTCTTAAAAAAACATTGCAACAGAGTGCAACATAATTTTAAAAAATGAACAGTCAATATTTTTGGCTAAAGGATTAAGGAAAGCATCAAATTTTGTATGAGTTTGGGGATATTTTTTTCAATATACATGCTGTGTTTCTTCTGATAAATTATGAATTACCAAGTCTTGAGAAAACTGACTTTCAGCCATAAGTGAACTGTTGAAAATATGTAGAAGCAACACTGCTCAATTTCTCCCTTAGGTAAATAAATTATTGAGTTTTTATTTTATTTTTGTTTTGTTTTGTTTTAAATGAAGTTTGAAACATAGACAAAGGCTATGACACTCTTTTCTGTGTTCTTTCACTGCATGTGCTTTATAAATAATGTCACTTAATAGCCAGCTTCCATCTCTTTCTGGGACAGAACATTCCATATCATTGATTTCCCAGCAGGGATCTATATCTATATTATATGCCGCAAGCTGAGACCTTGATATTGCTTAGTGGCAATAGTCTCTGAATGGCAACGTAAGAGCAAATGAACTAGGGTGGGAGGGGAAGACTTTATACATGGATAGTGAGGAAAAGTTTTAATAAAATTGTTATGTATCTACAATCATCTACTTCTGGCCTCTTCTTTGGTTGCTTTGCTTTGGGAAATAAAATGCTAAAAGTTTCCTTGGTACCTTTAAAATCTTCCCTCTAGAAAAAATTTTCTGCTGTTAGTCTCTCCATAAGAAAGCACCTCAGTGGCACAATTTAGACAGTGAAGGCTCAAGTCTCAAGGGTTTTGTTATGCAACTTTCAAAATAAAGCAATCGTCTCAGTCCAAATACTCTTACCTAGTGATCCTCTCTTGATAGAGAAATTAGGCTTTCTGTACTCATCTCTTGAAATGGCAGCTCCTCTGTCCTTGGAAGGGGTTGTTTTAGGAAAGCAAAAAGAGACACTACCTTGGAAAATGAGGTGAGATAAAGCAGAGAATATTAATGTTTTGCAGAGAATATTTGGATTTCTAATAAGCCCTGAGTAAGGAATGTGGAGGTGACCATCACAAAACCAACATGATGTTATGGCTATACTTGGACCTTTTCCAAGTTTCTTTGCAGGCTGTTCTGGCATCTCACTCTACGTGTTATCCAGCAATTCACTCCATTTGCATACAGAACCAGTTTAAAACACCAAATACAACCTGAAACTGGAGTTTGGAGACAGTTACTGTTTTCTTCTTAGTGTCTATGCTGTACCAATTTCCTTCCACACTCTGAATGTTTGCCTATTTTTCTTCAAACTACATTCTCCTTGGAACAAAAGATGATACTTTTAGTATTTTAATTTCTATGTTGCAAGGGTGAAAATTACTTTTATCTCAAATGAGAACCCACACTGTGATGAAGGTTTGCAGGGTCCTCACTATGGAAAAGTACTTCTGTTTGCCATAAACTATTGAGCTGTAAGCACTGTAAAACTTCTATCTGATGTAAACATATTTTAACTCTGTTTTTTTCTCTCTCTTACATCATCCAATGGTACTGTGTCTTATGTAACTTTAAGCAAAACTAAACTGGTATAAAGTAGAGACAACAATGATACGTCTTACTTATCCATTTAATTACTCTTGTTGTTCTTTTCCATCCTATGCCCTTTGGGATCACTTCAGACTGAAAAATCTCAGGTCATAAAATTATATAAAACTTAGTGTCTTGGATTTCATTTGCATGTTTTCTTTTGACAAAATCAAAAGTTGCTATGATACTATCTAGACTGCAAGATTTTAAAAAAGTACTATCTAGGTTGCTAGGTAATAGGACTATATAGAAAATAATTGTAACACTTTGACAACTTTTGAACATAGTTATAACAGCAGTCATAAATACTTCTACTGAAAGTGCTTCTTTATATTCTCCAGACTGTCTTCTCATTTCGTTGGTTGTGCAGTACCTTGTACAGTAATGCAGTCCCAGCTAACCATTTATATTTCCTTAATCAGGCACTGGATCAGACGTCTGATCAGAACTGTTGCTATTTCACAAGCATCTGTTATTTTCATGATTGCTTTTTACTTTTCATCTGCACATTGGTACAAAGATTTAATTAAAGTAGTTAAAATAACAGACAACAGATGTGATCTACTCAGCTACAAGTCAGCACTTCGAGGTTCCTCTGTGGCTGAACAGAAAGTAAAACAACTACGTTTCTGTAATTTATTTCAATTACTTTGGGTACCAAGTTTAATTAATCACTGTTGTCTTGCACTTTCTGAATAGCTAATAGCATGGGAATTCTCAACAGTTACCTACGGCCTTCGCAAGAAGTATTTTGGAGATGTGAAATTCCTGACTTTTCCTAATTTCCTACTGACAATGTTCTCTACTGTTTATTTCATTCCTGGTTTTTTACATTAAGTAATTCACAGTACTCTTGGATGAGTTGTCAACAGCAAAGGTGGAGACTGGAACCTCTAAAGCTTATATATTGTCATGGCAAGCTCATCAGTCACAAATGTGCCACACAGTGCATGAAGTGTGACTTGCATAATTCCCTGGGAAAGCAAACACCCATGTTTTGATTGTTCCTATTACAAGACTCAACATGCTAACTGTGGCTGAGTACGTCATAAATCTTCACCTGCTTTCTTCAATTATAGTGTTTTATATTTGCAGAAAAGTGTGTGCATATGGAAAAGAGAAAGAGAAACTCAGAATCCCCCCCAAATAATCTAATTAGAATTAAATATATGAAAATTAATAAGCCTGTGCTAACTGTAATGTCTTTTGCTGAGTTCCTGCATAATGGATTTTATCAGTCAGCAGAACAGTCAAGCAAATATGGGATACAAATTAGGGAATAGATTTATTTGCTATTTCTTCCGTATTTATGCCTTCCCCTCCCTCCCCCCGGTGTTCAAAAGTACTAGGTCTATTATTTTTTCCTTTAGTTAACTATATGTTCTTATTCTGTTTCTTACTGCATAACAATTCCTTCTACTGTTCCAGTTTCTGTTTGTGGCTCTCTTTTAACTTTAACCTCTCCTCTGGTTGTGTTTCTTCATGAGCAATCCCTAAAAATAGTAAATGCAAATAATTTTAAAAAAACCTTCCATTGATTCTAAGGTTGAATCAATGAATAGAGAAGGCACAGTAAAGTAGTAAGTCTGGGAGACACAACATTATTTTGGCTCCAAGAGCACCAAAAGCTAGCTGTGATGCATAAACTGAAAGAATAAATATGATACAATTCATCCATTACAGTATCTCTAAGGAAAAACAAAAAAAATTAATAGTGCAGTAAATATCATATGATTGAGAATACAGAGCTGAATGATATTCTTTCCTCTGGAACAAACCCACTACCTCAGGAAAAGTATCTATTGGCTTTAAAATATGCCTTGAAGGTCTGGTAAAAGAAAGGCTTTGGTACACTGCAAGGCAAAATACATTTAAAATTGATTTATTGCTTTTGTCAAGCGTCTGGTAAGGTGCCTTAGCTGGCATTTTACAGAAGAGAAAGGTAGCAGTTTGGGACAGACGAGGGTACCCTTTATGTGGCCTTGAAACTGCTATGCAGCTTTGTATAGGTGTCTTTGCTGGGAATGATGAAGTTTTATAAACCCAGAATATCGTCTCTAAAAGGGCAAAAATGCCATTTCCCTACTTGTTGCTGCCTGGTTGTGGTATAGAGAAGGTGTACAACTGAATGCCCTACCTACTTTTACAGGGTGGATAGAAAATTGATGCCAAAAGGATGGTCTTCCTTCCATGCTTACCTTTGGTTGTTTAGCTTTTTAAATTACTGTGTTCTACCTAAAATGAGTTCCTGCATGCTGACTTTCAGTCAAGTGCAGTCTCAGTCAAAGAACTTTAAATGGTGGGACAACATGCAGTTACTAAAGAAAAGATGCAGAACAGATGACCGTGCCTAAACTAATGGTAATGCTGTCCATGCAGTCTTATCTTTTTCCCTACCAGCCTTATGTATGAGTCAATAAGAATGGGAGAATCTTGGCGCAAGTTAAACTTAAAACTTGTGCGATGTATTTTGGGGTTTTTGAGAGCAGATAGATAAGCAAAACTGTCTCTTCAGCCAGGGACTGCAGACTTGTTAATGACACGCTGTCAACATTTTGAAGACAGTTGATGGACCTAAAAGAAAACATTTGCATTTTAAGAGGAATGAGCATCATAATCTTTAAATCTCATTCAGTCAGAAAAGCCTGAAGGAGACATTAAAGCTACAAACGTAGCTGGGGTTGTTTCAGTGTGCTCAATATCCTCTCCTCACTTCCAAGGACAGGGGTGGGGGAGGAGAAAGAGAAGAATACCAGTATAGTGACTCTTGAAGCATCCCAGGATGAACAACAATTAAAACTTGTTGTGTTTTAATTGTTTCAGAGTTGAATTTCTAGGAAGCTTGTATACTATTGCTAACACACTTTTAATTCCAATACATTGGTGTGTACCCAAGGCTATAGGTCAAGGATACTGGCAACTAGTTCAAGCATTAGCACTCCTTTCTGCCTTTTTCTGCCAGTGACTTACCCTCCTCACCTGTCTCTCACCCCAGTCCTTCTGGGGCATTAAAATAAACAGTCATGTTACAAAAGTGTTTTCAGAGGGGAAATGATCAAGAGAAGGAAGTGTGCAGTTTACTTTAGTTGGGGTGGAGGGGAAATGTTTGGGTGTTAAAACTCAGAGGAATAGCTAATAAAACCTTGTTCACACAAATCTCAGAAAAACAATGTTTTTGTGTTCTTCCCTATACAGCAGTCCATTACAGATGTCCATCATTATTAAAAAAATCAAACCTACTTCTGATGTAAGAATTCCCTTCTGGGTGCTATAGAAACAAAGTACATTCATGACTTCACCAAGGCAACAGAGAAATAACCTTGTAAGCATCCTTTCATTAGGGTGTGAGGAACTCTGAAATTATGCACTGGACAGTAGCAGTTGCAGATATGTTTGAAGATATGTGTTGTTTAGTTGGTGATCAGCGGTTACAAGGCTGCCACATGGGATGATTGTGTAGTAAAGACTTTAATTTGTTGGCTGGGTTAGTGAATAGGAGCAGGGAAGGACAAAGATTCAAACAACAAACTGTATTTCTAACTATTATTTCTCTCATTCATGAAGTACTAAAGAGTACAATTTTTTCAAAGTACCAGAACAGAATCTAGGAAGCTGTGTCTTCAGCAAAGCCAGTTAAGGTCAGATACACAGCTTCATATAGCATTTGATGAGCAGAAGAATGGGGGGAAATGTTTTTAAAGTTTGGACTTCTTACTGGAACATAAATATAAAATAAACTGCCAAAAATGTTGATCGTATGAAAACAACAATCTAAATAACAAGAAATTCCTTTATAAACTCAGGATATCTGGAGTTGAGGCTGTTCATTGACATTCCTCTGCTGGAATAAAAAGAAGAAATTTTCCTCTTGCTGTGTAGTGTAAAGTTTTTAGGGAACCTTGTCTCAACATTTTTAACTATGCATAAATGGATACATGAGATTTTCTAAGGGTTGAATTTCTGGAAGCTTGCATACTATTGCTAAAGAAGTCTTATATTTTAGAAAAGGACAGTATTTTTAGTTATGGGACTGAGTTTGTATAGTGCCAGTTTCACAGTAGGTTAAAATTCTGTCAATGTAGGGAGTACTTGTAAGGACAGAAATAAGCAATTTATCTTGAGCACTGCAATAAGGCATTACAAATTTGCGTCCAGATCCAGCACATTTTTATCTCTCAAACCTATCCATATGGCTAACAGTCCACCTCCTCCCCCACCTCTCTCTACAGTACACTGATTTTTTAAAATAACAAATCTCTATAAAAAATAAACTTGTGATGTTATTGTACGAAATGGGTTCAATGGGTATTAAAGGATTATATTTGTAAGCACTTTTATTTATTGGTTGTGAGAAATGGCATGTTAACTGTTAATTTCCTGATTCTCAGGTGAACACAGCATGATTAGATGGTCCTGCCCACATGTTGAGTTGTAGCCACTTATGTCTATACAGCACTCTATGTAGTGCCAGAAATCTGGTCCTCTGTGGTCATTCGGTGCTCCTGAAGACTCAGAGCTCAATCACTAAATTTTAATTTTAAGAGCCACAGAAAATTTTATAAGTGAACACAAGGAACGTGAATTCTATTAAAGCTCAACAGCAGGCACCTCTGTACAGATGCCTACAGTCACAATCTTTTTTTCACGCTGTTGTAATTTCACGATACTAGCCATAGGAGCTTGTATTTATTAAATGTAATACTTCTGTGTTCAAAGATCTGTGTGAGACCAATGAAATTCGTGGCATAATGAAGTATGGGAAAACAGTGAGGGCAATGTCTAAGGGGTTCCACAACTTCTTTTGGCATCATAACACCAATTTTACACATAATCTTTTAGGAGAAAACAAATTAAATCAATCAATTTGACTGTTTTTAAAGAATATGCCTTATGGAAGTTTTGTTGAAGATACTTAGAGTAAATTCTGTTTTCTGCTTTGAAACAAAGGAATACCGAATTTAAACATGTACAAAACTGGCAGTTATGATCCCAGAATTGAGGTCTCATTTTATTTTCTTTTTTGAAACAGAAGAAAAATCTAGGAGGATACTAGCAACAGTATGACCCAAATTCTGTTCTCTTCTGAGCAAGTTTTCCGTTTTTAAGTTTTGAATATTTGCATAAAGGAATCTATTGAGGAAGTTATTTGGAAATTTGTTTTTGGAGCAGGATTTCCATGTGTCTCACACTTTTGCAGGTCTTAGGATGAGTTACTGATATGCCATTGCCAAATTCAGCACATGCTGCAACTCTCCCTGCTTGACCAGCTTTTATTAAAGGTGACAGGTAATGCAGTCTGAAAATAATCGAGGCCTTATGTCGACACAGGAGGGCACTTCAACTGTCATGTAAATGAAAGCTGTTGACATTTATCTGTGTTTTCTTTTTCTTTGTTTCATTATTTAATTAATGTGATCTTTGGAAGTGGAGGAAAAGTTCCCATTTTCACTGTGACATATAGTGAAAAACACATTTCAGCTTTCTTTTTCTTTTCATTAGACTCAGATGTGTAAAATAACTGGAAAATAATCTGGAAATGGTAAGCTGCTTTTAGATCAGAAGACATTAAATTGAAAAGTGGTATGTATCTGTGTTTATAGAAGACTTATAATTATAGAAAATAATATTAATCGTTTGAGTGGTACAATTACAGTTGTCTGTGAGAAACCACAACAATAGTTAGGTTTTTATAAACCCTATGCTAGGCTGAATAGTCGGGACTCCCAGTCTCTCCCCTTTCACTGATGGGATGAAAAACATAAGGATGTTATTGCTTATGTCAGAAATGGACATTCAGTAAGTCTTGAGCCTCATGTGGACTGCAAAAGCTTACTAAAGACACAAGTTTGATTTGTAGTTTGATTCTGACAGTTTATTCACTGATGCTAAATCACTCAGCAAACAGCACAGATTCAAGCCTACTGCATGCACTGCAGTTGATTATATACTTTTGCCTTAATAGTTTGATTATACAAATACTATTATGAGACAGTTTAATATAAATATGCTTTAGTTAACTCTTGAGTCTTACTTTCTGCCTTATAAATATTAATCTATATAGGTCTAAAGAAGGGAACCCTAGGAAATCTATTATTGTGGCTCACATTTTGGATTTAAAAGTCCACTGACATATTTTCAATCAAAAGGCTACTTTGGAAAAGTGGCCATACTCCAATTAAAACTATGTGTTATTCTTTAACTCGGTGTAAGGCTTAGACTGGCAAGTGTTATTTCAGTTAGATGTTTCACTTAACAGTTGTCAGATAGATAAGGCCTTTTTGTCCAACTGAAATCTGAGAAAGTCTCACTTTAAAACCTCACTGTTTGAAACTTGTGGGGTGATACAATCTGTGCTCTTGGACTGCCTTCTCCAAAGTACAACTGAGAGCTTATATGGGAGTAGGAACACAAGTTAGTGACAAAAATGGAAAACACATACGTGCAATATATTTACTATACGTATTGTTGTTGGTAAATTTATGCTGCAACTTAAAAACAAATTCTATTTCAAACACAATCTATTCATATCAGAGTAGAAATTAGCTGTTGTAGAGATTTACAGTTGCCAAAATATACAGATAACATAAAACTTCTTAGAAAGCAATATCTAAATTGAATTCATGTGGAATCCCTATATTACTAATTTGAAGTGAACTGAATTCCTAAGGAGCTGTAATTACAAATTCTTGGGTTTGAGATAAGCCTGGGAGTTTTCAAGTCAACCTTGTATTCAGACATACTGAAATAGGGAAGGTACATAGTAGTAGCATGCAAAGAGTGCTATGGTTTACTGGCATCCATATTAAAAACAGCGAAAATACATACATACATAGTCTTGAGTTAAAACTAAACTTTGTGCATGGGTCATAAATTGTCTAAATCAGAAAGATATGCTTTTATTAATGCTTTTACTGCAAGAAAAGTTTAAGGTTTCAGATTAATGAGAAAATTTTAAATTGTGAAAAATACTGTTGAGTAGAAAAGAACCCATAAAACTAAATTTTAGATAGTGAATGAAAACATTATTTTAGAATAAAATTCCTACAGAACAAATTAAGAATGTTAAAGTGTATAAAAAGGCAGAATAATAGCCCTACTTTCCTTGTCATGTCTGCCAAATGGATCTGTCCAGAGTGTTGCTTGTTGAGCCTGGAAGTTTGTCCCTTATGAATTACTGCTGTTTTTAAAAAGGTTATTAGTGGCTTCCTATCATTTAGGGTGGGGGCAGCATGGTGCCTGACAGTTCACCGAACATGTTTTAAAGGAGAAAAAGACAAATATGGAGTTAAAAAGAAAAGAATATTAAAATGCATCACCACTTTGCAATAGCGTGCTCTGACTAGGCACTCAGACTTTTTCTTGTCTAATTCATTTTATAGATAAGAAAATGCAATCCATTTAAGCTTTCCAGGCTTTGCTGAATTATTTGACATGACAGCTCATGTGTGTTGATTAGTTAGTGTGGAGAAGGCAGTGGGCAGTTTAAGAATTGCAAGTTGGGCAAAGAATTTTCTAAAGGACAGGCAGCAGGTTCTACTGGACTGATATTTATAATGTTGGTGGGAGGTTACACGATTTCCTTTGTGGTTTGGTTGACCTGATTTATTTGAAGTCGTGAGACATCATCAATAATGGAAGACTATGATTATCTCCTGAGAAGATATTAGTGGCCTAGTGGACTAGCTGAAATAGGAAGAAATTTAATAACTTGAAACAAAAAGTCATGCACATAGAGGACTTAGTAGCAAATATTTCTGCTACAAGTTGAAGGCTCATCAACTTCAAAGCAGAGAAGACAATACAGACCTCAGTCTCTTAGTAGGTCACGTATAGTTAACAATGTGAGGTTGCTGTGAAAAATGGGATTCCAGAATGCATAAGGCAAACTTTTTTCCAGTAGCGAAATGAGTACTGTTGTCTTGTATAAAGGAAAATGGTCCAGCTGGAATCTAGTATACATTTCTCATTACTCAAGTTTGAGAAAGTTTACCCACACTGGGAGAAGTACGATGTGGACCAGTAATATGATGTCATGCTGCTGAATCCTCTTAAAGAGGAGAATATAAATAAGAGCAACAGAGAAATAGGAATGAGGAAGGCTTAAGATCTTGCTTAATCTGAAGGAAGTATCAATACAAAACCAGAAATTAAAATCAGTATTAAAATAAAATAAAAATATAGTGGCTATGAATAAATTTAGGTTGAATGTAAGATGAGTCTCAGGGAAGTGAGATTTCAGAGCAATATTCCAATGAGGTGAGTTGGAACAATTGATTTTGGTTACTGTGTGAGAGGAATTATATGTCTGTAGTGGTAGTATAAGGCTTAATTTGATCACAGAACAAGAGTAACAGAATCCTTAACAGTAAGATAAAATTGAGGAGCCTTTTCTAGTTTGTGGTTCTGTACTGGTTTCACAGTTAGGCCTTCCAGATATATAGGATATGTAGTTCATTGGCTTCTTAATACAGTTTCATTTGACAACCTGACAAGATAGATGCGCTTTCTGTTGAGGCAATTTGTCTAAATGATGGGATTTTGTTTATGGCTCCTATAAGTAATGAAGGCAGAACTTTTAAGTATCAAAGCAGAATTGCTTGGGATGCAGTCACTTTTGGGATGCAAAGGGCATCAATGGCAATCATACCAAAGGTACTCTGTTCGGATTCCAAGCTTAGGAGCTTGTGTTTCCCACTGACTGGGGAATCTCCAGGGCAATTCAGAGTATCTAAGATGGGAGAGAGTGTGCCTTTTTCTCTGCTGAATAGGTAAGGAATATAGGTTCCTGATTTAAGCCCCATTCCTATATTCAGACAAGTGAATATCCACTACTTGGTCCTCACTTCTGTGTTAGAAAATTTTGTTTCTCTTTCCTGTCTACTTCCTGACACAGATTTTTTCCGGTTTGGGCTTTATTTTCAAGTGGCTGTGAAGCTACTGGGAGGGGGAAGAGGAGGAAAATAAATGATGTTAAGGTAGTATTGGATATTTTTTTTTGCCTACTTGAACACTTAATTTTTCAGTAAAGTCTGCACATTCAGATGATAAATGCTGTGGAGAAAACTGTATTGGCCAAATATGTTTGCTTTTATATCATTCTAGGCAGCTCTTCTGCTACTATTAACCCTCTGTGGAGAGAGTATTTTGAAACTAGAAAAACAATGTGAGATTATGTCTTCATTCTGAAAAAAAAATCTTATTCTGATAAATTTACACTAAGAATACAGTTTATGAGAGGAGTAAAGACATATGTGTACATGCTCTGCTTTTTAGGACACTCAGTTCTGCTTGTAATGAAATTTGGTGACTCACCTTTGGAAATCTGGGCTTGACTCTGAATATATGATTTACTTCCTCTTCTGGGATTTGTGGTTTTTTTTATACAGCAACTCCTTTCAGTAGTGTTTGGCCTGAAATGACTGATGCAATGGAAGATTTTATGGAGCTCTTAGACTGCATTGTCTGTAGTATTAAAAGGCAGTTTGAACAACATCTTTGGTAAAATTAGAAGACATGGCATGGCTTCTCCTCTCAAAAAGAGTCATTTTTGACATACATTTCAATCAAGTGAAAACAGGGTAATGTAATAAAATCTTTCTTTTCACGGAAAGCCACTGTCTTTCAGTTGATAAAAATAATTTGTATTATCAGAAGGATAAGTACATCCTAATCTGAAATTAATTCAGGTAGCTTTTCATACTCCTAAAATTCGAAATGTCAGTGGCCAGCTCAGAAAATATAACCACCATGGGATTTACATATCATTCATGGGCTCTGCAAAACATAGTGGTTTTCTTTCTCCCTAGCTACAAATATTCCTCCAAATTGTTCTTTCCTTCTCCTACTTCTATTTCCTGCACTATTTTCATGTTTATTTTTTTATGTTTGATTAGGTATTCAGGATTTATTATCTAAAATAACAATATTAATGGAGTTCATCATAAAAGCAGACAAAGTTATAAAACAGTTATGGTACATTCATATTTTGGCTTTTCATTTTTGATATTAAAATATTTTAACTTGCAGCTTTTAGCTTTAAGGTCTCTTTCTTGTTAGTTAGCCATACCAGCAGCAAAATTTCACTGAGATGGAGAATGGTGGTCTTCAGTTTTGGGGTTTTGTTTTATTTTTGTTTGTCTGGGGATTTTTTTTTTGTTCCTTACCCCTTCCCAAATGAAATGGCTTAAATTACATGAATTTAGACTCTGGTGTCAGCTGATGCAAAGTATGAGACAGGACATTTGTGACAATTTTTAATGATCAGCAAAATATGCTCAGGAGAAGTTTATTACCAAATGAGTGTTGTACTGCTGCAGATAGTCATGAAGTGCACTGGTGGAGGTGCTTGGGGGAGATTTTAGGAGCACTTTGTCTGAATGTGGCAAGTAAGATTAATCCCTAGTGTTCAAGAGTACTAAATTCAGCTTTCATAACAGCATGAGAGCTGGCTAGCACACAAGAAAGAGGTTTCTTGCCCATCAGAACCATTATTTGTAATGCCTCATGAGCCCTGAACGTATTTTTGGCAAATCCTCACTTGCCTGCAGAGCTGATGCTTTGGGTCTCCAGCCATAGGTGGGTTTATCAGAGGTAGATTGTATAATCACCATGTTTAAAACTGTAAAGAACTGTTATACACATTGTGTAAACAAGGTCTTGGTAGAGAGACGGGCTATTGTTACACAGAATTAATAAGGAGAAAAACTGGTCTGAAAAATTGGAATCTATGGTTCCCACCAATGGCAGTTATGTGTTACCAGAAACTGTTAGTTAAAAGACCATTAATGTAAGAACAGCTGTATCAGGTGAGAACAAGAGTTCATTTAGCCAAATATCATCTTTCTCAAGCATTCATTAGGAAGCTTGAGTGGATTACTTTTCTGTGAATGGATATGCCAACTTTCATCTTGAACCCACATAAAATTTCATAATCTGCAAGTCTCAGCAAGAGTTCCACAATTCAGCCAGCTGTGTGGAGACTCCTTTCCTTTGTCTGTTTCAAACCTTACTCCTGCTATCTTTCTTTGGTGAGTCCTCCCTGAAATTTTTATATTTATTTTGGAGACTAAAGATATTGTTCAAGACAAACCAGTGCAGTGGCTTTTAATGGAAAGAGTGGAAGTTTTGATTGGATATGAAAAAGATATTTCTCACTGAAGACCAGTTTAGCACTGGCAAGTTGCACAGAGAGGCTGTTCATTCTCCCTTCATTCATCCTCTCTTTGGAGGATGACGCAACAAGACCTAACTTGCCAAAGCTCTGAGCATGTTAGTCTGACTTTGGTATTGATCCCTTGTATTGAAATACTGACCCCCAGTATTGAAGGGAACAGGAAGCTGAAATAGACACAACCAGAGGTTCCTCCCAGGATTGAATGATTCTTCGATCAGTCTATCTCTTCATGTTGCTTCTGAGTGTGGTTATTATTGTTATTTTATTTAGCATTTGTTGCAAAGACGCTTTTTCCATATATTTAATCACACTTTTTACAGATCTCTGAACCTCTCTGAAGTCTATAAAGTTCCTTTTGAAATGGGGGAAGATCAGAACTATATACAGTGTTTCAAGATGTGCCTGAACACTTATACAGTGGTATCATGATGCTCTGGTTTTTTTCCTATTCCTTTCCTAATAATGTCAAGCATCTGCACTTTTTTTTAACCATTACTGACCAGTGAGATTCTGTTTCCATGGAGTCTTAACTCCACAGACTCCTGAGTGGTAATGATAAGTTCAGAGCTCTTGATTTTTACGTAAATTTAGAAACATTTTTCCATGTCCATTACTTTACATTTATCTATAAGAAATTTCAGCTGCTGTTTTATTGTCTCGTCACTCAGTCCTGTGCTCTTCTTCACAGTTAGCTGTTACTTTTAGTACTGTGGCTTAATATCATCATCAAACTTTGTCATCTTATTGCTCAGTCTTCTTTTTATAGATTGTTTAGGACTTCATTGAATAGCAAGGATTCAGTGGATATTCCCATGGAACTCCAATGATAATTTTCCAAGGCAGAGCCTGACCATTTACTCCTATCTTCTGTTTCTTTTCCTTTAACTAATTACTTATGTATGCAAAGACCTTTTCTTATGTCAGTATCTTCCTAGTTTTCTCAAAAGCCTTGGCAGAAAACCTTCTCCGAGTCCAAGCAGGTTATTAGCTAAATCAGAGCCATGTGACCCCCTTCAAAGAAATTAATTAGAATTTTTGTGGCACGATTTCCCTTTAGAAAAGCTTAAGTAGCTGTTTTCAAGAAGAAATTTTTCAATATATCGATTTTTTATTTTAATTTCATTTTATATTTTACCTGTAGACTTATTTAACAGGATTCTTAATTTTTGACTCACACATTACCTTTGCCATTGATTTACATTTACTTGTATTTCTTGCAATCTGACAAACAAGCAAGGACTAAAAGGGGATGAATATTTTAAAATTAAATCCCCAGTCTACAAAGAAAGAGTTCAGTGATGCAGAAGGGCTTTTTGCGCTCAGAGCAGATAGACATGTAAAACTCTCTGGGACTGTGCTGTAAGAGGTCAAATAAATAAATTCTTCACTCAGCATTAGTAATACATTAAGAACAAAACCTATACACTTTAGTATCATAATAGTGCCTTGGAGGAACATCCCTTTCGTTTCATTCATCTTTGTTGTTAAAATCAAAACTTGAATTCAGATTTGAAATTTTTTCAGATACTTTTCCGTGGCAATTTGAATAGATATCTCTGTGTATTCTGGACAGAAGGCACTTCAACATTTGCCTTCAAGGTCATTGTATTCATCCTCTCTCTGATCTCAGCTGTAACCCTTTCCTTAACATAACTCCTGGCTCCTGATTTATAGATGCTTTGTTATTATTATTCCTACAGCAGATCATGACTGCATTAGGAACTTTTCACCACGAGTGATCTCCTGAGGCACAGAATTTGAATACAGTCATGGAAAAATAGCAGTTTGTGAAAGTAATAAGAATAGTGTAATCTGAAGTAGCAGAAGTTTATTTAACTGTCCTTTTAAAATATATTTATGATTTTTATTTTCTTTCTAGACTTTGACTATACAGAGTATAATGTAAAACTAGATTCCAGTCACCTGGCAATTCCTGCTGGTAGGAGTAAACACTTTTGTGTACAGTTAAGTGCTAATTCCTAAGATAATGCTATTATACAGAATATGAGAATGGAATACATCTGTAGAGAATTGTTGTGCTAAGTTTAGAACTGTTAACACAATATGCATTGTTCACAGGGTGCTAAAGACAGAGAACTTCTGATTTTGAATAAAGACTGTTTCTCCAGTGTAAGAGTACTAACACAATCAAGTTATAGAATATTTAAAACACTGAAAATGGATTCCTTCCTCACAAAGCGGAAACGTCTGTCTTGAGCATTATGAAATAAAAAAGCAAATTAAACCTATTGCTGAAATGTTTGCAGTAGGCTGAGCCGGTGCCTGGAATCTGTTATACCATAAATCGCCATAGGGTGGAATAGTACAGGGAAAATCCCCCAATTTTTAAAAGCATTCCAGTAAATCAGTGTAGCCAAGAACAAGCAGAATTAATTCACAAGATGAAATCATAGGTATGCATAGATTGTTTGTCACACTTTTTTGGCTGGGAAATCCTGTGTGAATGTGATACATCACATGCAGAGAATCCATGGCCCCTTCCTAATATTGGCAGGAAATCACAGAATCACAGAATCCCAGGTTGGAAGGGACCTCGGGATCATCTAGTCCAACCTTTCTAGGAAGAGCACAGCTGAGACGAGGTGGCCCACCACCCTGTCCAGGCGTATCTTGAAGGTGTCCAGTGTGGCTGAGTCAACCACTTCCCTGGGGAGATTATTACATTGGTTGATTTTCCTCACTGTGAAACATTTTCCTCTGGTGTCCAATTGGAATCTCCCCAAGAGCAACTTGTGTCCATTCCCCCTTGTCGTCTCCATGTGACTCTGTGTAAAAAGGGAGCCTCCCTCTTCTTTGTAGCTGCCCCTTAAGTACGGGTACATGGTGATGAGATCCCCTCTGAGCCTCCTTTTCTCAAGGCTGAACAAACCCAGTTCTCCCAGCCTGTCCTCGTGTGGCAGCTTCCCAGTCCTTTGATCATCTTGGTGGCCCTTCTCTGGACCCCTTCCAGCCTGTCCACATCCTTTTTGTATAGTGGGGACCAGAACTGTACACAGTACTCCAGGTGTGGCCTGACCAGTGCTGAGTAGAGCGGGATAATGACTTCTTTATCCCTGCTAGTGATGCCCTTTTTGATGCAACCCAGCATCCTCTTGGCCTTCTTGGCCGCAGCAGCACACTGTTCACTCATGTCTTGAGCTTCCTGTCCACCAGGACCCTCAGGTCCCTTTTGACAGAGCTGCTCTCCAGCCAGGTGGATCCCAGTCTGTGCTGCACTCCGGCATTATGTTTTCCCAGGTGCATGATCTTACACTTCTCCTTGCTGAACTTCATAAGGTTCTTGCTGGCCCAATCCTCCAGCCTATCCAGATCTTCCTGCAGAGCAGCTCTCCCTTCTGCAGTGTCTACTTCCCCACTCAACTTGGTGTCATCAGCAAACTTCATCTGGCTACACTTGATCCCGTGTACACTTGATCCTCTAAATTATTTAAAATAAGTCTATACCTATGTCATTTATACTGCAGTGCGTGACTATATGTCTAACTTTTTATTAAAACAGTTCCTGAAGTGTTCGTGAACACTGATTCTCTATGATGGTATTTCCCTCATATAGTTAAATAATTGCAGAAAGGTTTTAAAAGGACTGGCCTATCTAATTTCTCATCTATAGTGTTCTTCCTGGCAAATAGATACAGGGACTGAGAAATTCCTTACCACTAAGAATTTGTTTCTCTTATCTTTGGCCTTCTGCCTTCAAATCATCAGGTGAGTTCAGTTCATTTCTGTTTTACAGAAACAATTAATTTAGGATTAATGTAACAGTATTTGGGTTACATTTTTATAGTTACACTGATTTACTGGAATAATTTTAAAAATTGGGTGATTTTCCTTGTACTACTCCACCCTATGGCGATTTATGGTATAACAGATTCCAGGCACTGGCTTCAGCCTACTGCAAACATTTCAGCAAGGAGTTTAATTTGCTTTTGTCACACAAACTAGGTACAATGAATCATACATTGGAGTGCTGTGGTTGACAGTTACAAAGTATTCATAAGGGACAGGCCAGGAAGGAGAGGTGGGGATGTTGCCCTCTGTTTCCAAAATGGGATTGATTGCACAGAGATGTCTTTGAAGAACAGCAACACACAGGTCAATGGCTTATGGTGAAAATTAGTAACCAAGCTCATAAAGGAGCTTATTGTGGCTGGTGTCTACTACAGGCCACCTGATCAAGGAGGAAAGGTTGATTAAGAGTCCTTTCTTCAACTGCAGACAGCATCATGCTCACAGGCCTTGCAACTGCCCAGATATCTGCTGGAAACAGTGAACTGCAAGCGGTCTAGGAAACTGCTGGAGTACGTTAAGGACAACTTCCTAGTACAGGTGATGGAGAGCCTGACCAGAGGAGAGGCATTGCTGGATCCGTTGCTCACTAATGCAGTAGAATTTATTGGAAAGGTCAAGACTGGATGTAGCCTGGGCTGCAGTGATCATGCCTGGTGGAATTCTCAATCTTGAGAGGTACAGGATGGGTAAAAAGTAGAGTCAGGACCCCAAACCTCAGAAACACAAACCTTTGGGTGTTTAGGGTGCTAGTGCCTGAGATCCCTTGGGAAACTGCATCCAGATGCAAAGGAGTGAACAAGAGCTGTGAGGTATTTAAAGGCATTTTTCTTAGGGTGCAAGAGCTCTCAATCCTGATGTGCAAGAAGTCAGGCAGGTAAAGCAGGAGGTCAGCTTGGCTACACCAAGGCCCCTTAGCCAAACTAAAACACAAAACCCAAATGCAGTGGAAGCAGGTGTATACTTCCTGGGGAGATTATAGGTATATGGCCTGAGAGTGCAGAGAGGGGATCAGGAAAGCCAAGGCACAGCTGGACCTGAACTTGACTAGGGACATGAGAAATAACAAGAAGGGTTTCTTCAGGTTCCTAGGACAACAAAGGAAGATACAAGAAACTGTACCCACTGTGATGAGCAAAATGGGAGACCTGCTTACAGCTGACATGGAGAAGGCCAAGGTATCAGTAACTTTTTTGCCTTGGTCTTCACTGGCAAGTGCTCTAGCCATGCCACCCAATTCACAGAATCCAAAGGCAAGGACCAGGAGAATGAAGTACTGCCCACCATAGGAGAAGATCAGGTTCAAGGCCATCTAAGGAACCTGAAGGTGCACAAGTCCATGGGACCTGATGAGATGCATCTGAGGGTTCTGAGGGAACCAGCAGATGAAGTCACTAAGCCACTCTCCATCATCCCTTGGAAAGTCATGGCAGATTGATGAAATTCCCAGTGACTGGAAAATGGGAAACATAACCCCCATTTTTAAAAATGGAAAAAGGAAGTCCCGGGGACCTACAGGCCAGTTAGTCTCACCTCTGTGCCTGGCAAGATCATGGAGCAGATCCTCCTGGAAACCACACTAAGGCACATGGAAAACAGAGAGGTAATGGGTGACAACCAACATGGCTTCAGTAAGGGCAATTTGTGCCTGCCAGATCTGGTGGCCTTCCACAATGGCATTACAGTGTTGGTGGATATGGGAAGAGTGACTGAAGTCATCTACCTGGGCTTGTGCAAAGCATTTGATACTGTCCCGCACAACAACCAGGTCTCTAAAATGGAGAGACATGGATTTGACTGGTGGACCACTTGCTAAATAGGAATTGGCTGGATGCTGGCACTCAAAGGGTTGCGGTCAACGGCTTGATGTCCGGGTGGAGACCAGTGACAGGTGGTGTCCCTCAGCATCAGTATTGGGACCAGTATTATTTAATGTCTTTGTCGGGGACAAGGACAGTGGGATGGAGTGCACCCTCTGCAAGACTGTGGGTGAGATGGAGCCCTCAACACAAGAGGGCATGGACCTGTTGGAGTGGGTCCAGAGGAGGCCACAAAAGTGATCCAAGGGCTGGAGCACCTCTCCTATGAGGAAAGTCTGAGAGAGTTGGGGTTGTTCAGGCTGGAGAAAAGAAGGCTCCAGGGAGACCTTAATGCTGCCTTCCAGTACTTAAAGGGGGACTATAGGAAGGATGGGGGAAACCTCCTTAGCAAGGCCTGTTGTGACAGGAAAAGGGGTAATGGTTCTAAACTAAAGGAGGGTAGATTTAGACTGGATATAAGGAAAAATATTTTTACAATGAGGGTGGTGAAACCCTGGAACAGGTTGCCAGAAAGGTTGTGGAGGCTTCATCCCTAGAAACATTCAAGGTCAGGCTGGATGAGGCTCTGAGCAAACTGATCTAGTTGAAGATGTCCCTGCTCATTGCACGGGCTTTGGACTAGATGACCTCTAAAGGTCCCTTCCAACCCAAACTATTCTATGTTTCTATGATTATGTGATTCTATGACATGAAACTGAGTGTCGCAGTTGATACTCTAGAGGGAACGGATGCCACCCAGAGGGACATTGACAGGCTGGAGAGTTGGACCCGTGCGAACTTCATGAAGTTCAACAAGGCCAAGTGTAAGGTCCTGCACGTGAGTCAGGGCAATCCAAAACATGGATACAGGCTGGATGATGAGTGGATTGAGAGCATCCCTTAGGAGAAAGTCATTGGGGTGTTGGTGGATGAAAATCTGGGCATGAACCAGCAAAATACACTAACAGCCCAGAAAGCTGATCATATCCGGGGCTGCATCAAAAGAAGCGTGACCAGCAGGTCGAGGGAGGTGATTCTCCCCCTCTACTCCACTCTGGTGAGACTCCACGTGGAGGACTGCACTCAGCCCTGGGGCCCCCAGCATAAAAAAGACATGGACCTGCTTGAGTGGGTCCAGAGGAGGGCCATGAAGATGATGAGGGGGCTGGAGAACCTACCCTATGAGGAAAGGCTGAGAGAGCTGGGGTTGTTTAGCTTAGGGAAAAGAAGGCTCCAGGGAGACCTTATAGCAGCCTTCCAATACTCAAAAGGGGCCTACAGGAAAGATGGGGAGGGACTTTTTGTCAGGGAGTGTAGTGATAGGACAAGGGGTAATGGTTTTAAATGGAAAGAGGGTGTATGTAGATTAGGTATTAGTAAGAAATTCTTTACTGTGAGGGCGGTGAGGCACTGGAGCAGGTTGCAGAGAGAAATTGTGGATGTCCGCTCCCTGAAAGTGCTCAAGGCCAGGCTGGATGAAGCTCTGAGCAAATTGGTCTAGTGGAAGGTGACCCTGCCCATTGCAAGGTGTTGGAACTAGATGAACTTTAACGTCCCTTCCAACCCAAACCATTCTGAGATTCTAAAGATCTTTCTCTCTAAACAGACATAAAAATCCAAGATTCATACTGTTCTATTTTAATTATTTTACTTCCTTTTTTTAGTTTCTTTATCTCAAATGTGAAGCACGTACCCTTTTTTTGAGGTTTGTTTTTTGTTTTGTTGGCTTGTTTGGTTTTTTGTTTGTTCCATCTCCCCCCTGCCCCAAGCTGTCATTAAATAGTGCTATGCCAAGATAGGTTATGGCAGATTATGGATAGAAAGAACAAAAAGAGCGCTATGGCTGTTGCTGTTCTAACTACAAGTGTCCTTCTTGACAGGAGCATCTGATATTCATTGGGTCACTGCATCGTGTCGCATTGCAATACTGTTTTTCTGGCTGCAGCAGGCATTTCAGGCTGTATCCATTTTATGGAAAAGTCTGAAAATAGGAAAAATGTGGGATAAATGCAAACATAGCACTTCTATACATAGTTTACATTTGATTCTTCAGGTATTGTATTCAAATTCAACACAAAATGCAACTCAGTCCTGTTCTCCTGTTTGTTGCACATTCTAATGGTCTCCAAGAAGGATCTCCGGTATCAGTCACCAGTTTTTCACCTTAAATATAAGAGTAGAATGGTATAGCATATATGCCACTGTGACCCATTGTTGGTATGTAAGAGTATGTTTGGTAGCGAATGATAAGTAGTTTATTCTACTCTTTTATCAAATCCAAATCCTTTTCTAAACTCAGTGAAACAGATTCTGTACCCCACAGTTTTATATCAATTGAATTTCCTACAACTTTAGAGTTTTCTTTGTTCTGAGGTCAGAATCTGTCCCTTATTCTTCATAGTTACTAATTTCAGCTGTGCCAGTAATCAAGGGTTTGCATAATGAGTCTTATTTAGTGGTATTGCACACACATATGTGAATCTGGTGGATAAGCCAGCTTGTGTAATTCCAACCACTAGTGATTTTCCACAACGTCATTATTAGTACTTAATGGATTGTTAGACCACAGTTTTTTAAAAACAAACAGAAATACCCAGGTTCAGCATGCAAAAGGATTATAATGAAATTAACTACTAATTTCTTATTTTCTGCTTAATCTGAAATAGTACTGGTCTGATCTGAAATACGTAGCAGAACGGCTGTAAACAGACAAACGCTGTCTTACAGAGTTTATAAAGTAATCTAGCGTAACACAATGAATGAGAGTAAGAAATAAGAAGAGGAAAGGATACACCCATAAACATGTAGAGCAACTGTAGTTTTTATGATTAGATTCCAAAGTTTGAGGGTTCTTTTCCCACAGGTAACATTTTTATGCTGACATTGCTGAAGTGATACATCAGGAAATGTAAAACTAAACAAAAGCGCTAAGAAACCTTTACAAATAGATACCACACTGAAAGTTGTGCGGTTTATGGACTGCAGTCCACAATTGACTTTTGATTAATATGTGATGAAAGTCTAAAAATGCTAGTTTTAATTGGACCTGAACACAATTTTAGAAAGTAAGCTGATATAGAGATCTTGAGAATTTCTTTCAAAGAAACATCTTTAATTGTTTATTTTCAGGCTGGCTTTTGCTTAGACTTCTTATCTGGTATCTAGCCATTAGCTATCTCTCCTTTTCAAATTTCTGTCACATCTATGACTATGCATCTAGACAGGGCAGTAGGCACTTGCTTCTTTAAACGCAAGTGTGCGTAAACACAAAGTGCAAAGAAATACATAGTGCTAAGCTAACACTGCCATTGTCAGTCCACTGCATTTTACAGTTACTGTTGTAATACCTTGAGTTTAATTTAAGGCAATCTAATAGGTCAGGGTCACTAAATTTTGGTTACCTTTATCTATTACTGAGATCAGAGTGCTCCAATGTTTGGAGGTACTGGTATATCATCTGCTAATCTGCTGTTACACTTAATCTAGAAAAGCTATTTTACCACTGTGGCTAAGTGTCTTTTTCTGACATTAGAATAAATGTATGGTAAGAATTAGAATTATATTCCATTTTTATTTGAAGTTCTGAAATATGCTGGATTCAGCTTTGAGCCTACCCAGTACAAGAGGGATGAGGACAAACTGGAGAGAGTCCAGTAGAGGAAGGTCCACCAGTGGCAGTCAGGGGTTGGAGCAAATGAAATTCAAAGGGGAGGCAGAGGTAGATGGCAAAGAATAAAATAATATGTAGCTTACAGAGGTGCTTTCCAACTTGAATTTTTCTTTTTTTATAGGGGGTCTGTATTTTCATTTGCTCATTTTTCTCTACTGCTGTGAGCTGCTAAGTGGTATCTGGCTATAATGTAAGAGCATCACTTGAAAATGTTCTTGCCAAATGCTGAGTTCTTGACATCAGTACCAAACTCTTTACATTTTTAAATATTTATATTTGTTAATTATTTGCATGCATGATTATTTATAGGATGGTAGGCACCGCTTTTTTCTTGCATGGAATTGATACTTCTTTGGGCATTATACCATCACAATTGTTACGTTACTAATTAGTTGTTTAGTAAAACAGTGCTGGTACTGTGGGTGGAAGTCTAGGATGTGCGTGTCTGCCTCACCCCTTAGGCTCTTTCAGCTGACCTGAAGTCACCATGCAGAATTTCATTTGTCAGGCCCTACTTGAGTATCTTTCTTGTCTATTAAGGCATGTGGTCATTTCCCCCCTGCCCCTTAAGTGGTAGCTAGTTATTGCTAGATAGTTATTGCTAGCTACAGCTTGGACAAGCAATTGACAGGTGAAGTGCCGCTGGACACAAAGAAGAGAGAACAAGCAGTGCTGGCTGAGTACAGCATAGTACCCTGAAAACACGGCTGGATGGGGTTTGGATAGGAATGTTTATAATGAAAGCACAATATAGTTTTAGGAAAGTTACCACTATGCTCTCTAAAACAAAGCAAAAGAAAGCAAACCCCATGTTAGAAGAGAGTGACTAATCAAATATCAATTTTAGAAACCCTTCAATCTGTTAGCAGCATATTAGAGGGTAAGATACAGGTGGACCCATTGCCCCTCGCACAGCAGAGAGTAAAAAGGAAAAGGCAGCCAACCAGTCTGCGGACCCAGAAATATCCCAGGATGGGTTTTTCTGATGCAGCCAAATTCTTCCTGGAGGTCCACTTGTGGCATAGCTCTGTTCCTCAACTGTTGCATCACTAATATATAGGGTCAGATCTAGTTTGAAAAATTACATTTGTTGTCGTAGGAGCTTTTGATAGAAATGACAGAAATGCAGGAAACAATTGCAGCATATAATGGACTGTGAGGTCTATGGAGAGTAAGATTTGTTCTTGTCTTATTCATGTGTTCTGAACTCTCAAGGACAAGGTAAGGATTGATTGTCAATACAGGCCATTACAAAGAACACAATAAATTTGCAAACTTACAGAATTAAATTAATTATTTAAGACAAATTTGTCTTAATTATCATTGTTATTTTGTTATTGTAATGAACATAAATATCATCACATAATAATTATTATTACCATTATTCTTTAATAACAAATCAAAAAAGGAACTTTCCTTAAATAAAGTTGTATTCAACAGCTGTTAGTTTCAAAACTTTTTCTAAGCAGTGTTTTGAAGAGATTTCAGGATTATTTTAAGTAATTCAATGGTAGCCCAAAATGACAAGTCTTGTTTTGGAATGCTGTTTTCATGCTAGGTGAAGCCTGAAGGACTTAAGGTTTTCTTTCTAGTGCTGGAAGGCAGTTCAATATAGCCCTCTATACCTGGGGCAGAGCAAGGAGATGAAGGAATAAACTTCCTCTTTCTGCCTTATCACCACTAAAAAAAGGTAATCTCTAATGTGTCCACAGATTAGTTCAGCAATTTCTTTCATTTTCTAACATATTCTGTGTGACTGGAGGTTGTTAACATAGGTCTAATAACACTTGGTTTTCTTGGAGGACAATCGGTAAAGAGACTTTCAGCTCCAATTCACTAACATGTATCGGGTAAATGCAGATTTGCAGTGTGAAAGTAGTTGCCTTCTGACAAGCATAAACTTCTAAACTGAGCTGAACTGATTGCTGTGGATTAGTGTCTACTGCACAACTTCTGTGTAACAGGACTCAAAACTATGCTGGAGAGACAATGTTAATTGTACTTTACAGACAAACTGGAGGATAATAAATTGCTTGGAGATTTGTTTGCCATCTTGGAAGCATAATCCATGTCCTATTTGAAACGTATTATGCTATCTAGATCAATTTTCCTTCCTTGCACATAATGACCCTGAATCTGTATAAACTGTAGCAGGTTTTATACAAGTTCCTCCTGCAATGAAGATATGCTACTTCTTTCTCTAGAGCATGAGTGGTAATGGGAAGATTACCTTGCGTGTTTTTGTTTTTGTTTTGTGTTTTCTTTATGTTTTCTTGCAAATTGAAAGCATCTATATTTGGGGGAAGTATAATGAAAAAAATAAAATTACGAAGTGCAGAGGTACCAAATGCTGAATGGAATTATAGTGTTCTTGAATAGTGCACAGGTGTCCTTAAAAAGGCAAAACATAAATGAAGGACAACATATACTCTGCAATAATGGAATTTTGTTTCTAGTGGTTAAAAGATCTTTAAAAGTAATTTTTGTGGTTATTGTATTTATGTTTGTCATAGATGTATGTATGTATGTAGCTTTTAAAATATTATTTAGATTCTGAAGTTAGAGACTATACAACACAGCAGGCATCAGAAAATGCATACTGAATATTGCAGGTATGTATATTGTGTCTTTCCCTGGATTAGTTATCACAGAAGTGTATAAATGTAACATTACTGCATTTGTTATTTCTAAAGGAATAGAAGTAGGATACTGCTGTTACTGATATGTAGGCAAAGCTGAAATAACCTGTACAGTACTTATAGAGGAATCCTGCTGTTCTCCAGAGGCTGATGAGTCACTAGTGGTTGCTGTCTGCTTTTAAGAATGATGACTACCTTATCGGAACAGAAGTATTTGTTTTCTTGAAGTGGCACTAGTAGCCATGGATGGGGAGATTTCTGTACATGACTGCTAAATCTGCCTTTCTTGTATATGTACAATATCATTAAAACAGTAGATTAACATAGCTGTCTTTATTTTCATAATTTCTTCCAGTTTAGCATGAAGTGAGATTGTGAGGTCTTTTTGTTTCCTGGTACTTGTCTTTTAACACAGTCTCCATATGATTACTTTTGAGGTGAGCCTTTTGTGGGCAGACTTATGTCCTGCTAAGGACTTGTGTCCTGACACAGTCCAACAATGAGCTTTATGTAGAAGAGAATCAAATGAAATCAAAGTTAGCACCACAGTCTGAGCACCATAGTTTACCTAAGAGAACTCTGTTGCTAAGAGCAGGGGAAGAAAGATACATGCACTGTGCCTGCAAAGTTGACTTTGGCCTGGATCATCAGCTGTCCTATAATAATACTGTTTAGTGGGATATATAGAACAGAAGATGAGTGGATGATTTTGTAAGGAAATTTTTGAAAGTCTAAGCTGAAAGAAGAAAAGGAAGATCAGAAGAACCAAGGGATTGAGAGCTGTGTAGGACTTGGATCAGCAAGTGATATTGTTGGCAGTTCCACATCTATGGGAAAGCCTTTCATCCCATAGCAGGAAAGCCAAGAATAGAGACATGTAGCTGGGAAACCCAGACAATGAAGAATGGTAACCAAAAACCCAATGGAACATTCCTAAAGCAACATAATATCATGCAAGCCAAATGGAGATTTCTCTAGTCCAGAAGAGAAAAATTAACTACCTGAAGTGTTCAGAAATTTTACTCTTTTATTCATCCTTTTGCCTGCTTATGCAGCATCCATAGAGAGTGAATGCATTACTGCTTACTTTACTGATACTGAGAATCAAATAAGCAAGAAATTCAGTGGACTGCTAATCCTTCTATTGCTCCCTTTACATGAGAATTCAAGAGGAAAAGCATGAAAAAAATCAATGAAAAATCCTAAGTAGTTTTGAATTATTTGACTTTAAAATTTATTATTCTATTACAAACCCAGACATTTTAAAAGAATATGAAATATATAATTTTTAAACCATTTGTGTTATTATCTTCAGTTAGGCAACAATTGGAGGATGAATTAGTGCTTTGCAAACCTATTTTAAATATTTTGATTGGTAATTTTTTCTTACTGGGCAGGCCTGTACAAGACTACATTGTTATGCCTGACCTTTATAAAGGTCTTTAATATTTAATCTTTCTTACCCTCATTACTTTAAGTGCTAGAAAAGTTTTCTACACAAGCAGACTTCGATCAGTTTGATATTCTTGCCAGTGTACACACTATTGTCACTATTCTGAAAGGGTGATTGGTTAATTCATTTTTCTTTAGCTATCCACTTTGAGGAAATCCTACAAAATAAAAGTACTCCTGCTTATAGTACCACTAAGGAAAATACTGATTTCATAAAATAAATATTAATTAATATGCATTCTAAATAACTTTAAAATGTCATATTTAAAAATAAAAAAAACATTTGATCTGAGTCACAAACCCTGTACAAAGAACAGCTTGAAGCATAAAATTGGTGATGGCAAATAAAAACTTGACATAGGAAAGAAGTCACTGAAACTTACTACAATTTTTAACTATTGCTATTAAGCATTGCTATGAAAGAGTTCCATACACATGAATAGGAACTGTTACAAAATATAATTATGTTTTTGTCACAGATCTGAGTTTGCAAGGTTCAGCCAATGTCTTTGCTGTTGTTCCTTGGCTAGAAAAATATCCTAATCATAACCCAGCGTTATGTAGGATCACACCACAGAAGACCTGATATTTGGTGACAAAAAGAAGGAAATTTGATGTATTCTAACTGGTAGTTAGTTGCCTTATGAACAGTGACTACAGCATTGATAACAAATATCTGCATTCAAGTTATTTTTTTAAAAAATCTGATTGTGAAGAAGGACAATGGGAAGTGAATTGCAAATGATTACAGTAAGAAGTGATAGCAGGGCCAGCAACTGAAGCATATACTCACAAATAAAAGTCAGTTGTCTCTGGACATTAATACGGACAAAACTTCAATATCTTGTTTTCATGCCTCTGATTCTCCAAGAATAAGGAACCGAAGACAATGTCAGAAATATAATAAATCGGTAAGGGAAAATGGCTATTAAGATAGTTAAGATGTCATGGAACAGAGACCTACTGAAGTAGTGATATTTTAATATGAAATACGTGGACATGATCCTACCTCTTGTCTGTTATGTTGAAAGCGTCATGGGTGATTATCAAACAGGTTTCAGTGCAGCCCTTCTGAATAACTGCTGGTGCAAAGAGGCACAGAGAGGACACAGACCACTACTAGCTGCTACAGTGTGCTATTAACATTCTTTTTCACCAGTCTGGCCAAGAATCACAGAATCAGCTGACAGCTGTGAAAATTACTTTACCAGAAACCTAGCTAAAAGCTCTACCATTGTTCATTTTAATGACCCCAAGTCTTTGAATATTCAGTGTGATGGAAGACATGGTAACTACCAATTCATTATTTAATCATTAAAGATCTTTTCTAGATTAATAAAGTGTAATTCTCTTCTGGTGCTAATGACTTATTAAACAAAAACATCACTGAAACATTTTATTCTAAAGCAGCTCCAGAAGAGGACCTCTCAAGAGTAGCATTTAAATATTGATGTAGCTGACCCACAGGGTTCAGATCCAGAAGCAGATATAAACTTTTCTGATAATTAAGGTAGGTGACTTCAGGATTTTCTATCTACAGTGAGAAAAACCAAGTACAGTTTTAAGACTTGGAAATCAGATTCCTCGGATGTGGAACACTTTTAAAGCCTAAGCTTCAGACCAGGCTTATCTTCCAAATCATGATTTGGAGGATGAGCTGTTACCATGCATTGATAAATAATAATGAATGATTTGGAATAAAATATGGATGATATGGAAAGCTTGCCTATACCAACTGAAAATATCCTTTGATTTTACAGCTTTATCTGGAATTAGGAATGCAAATATGAATGTCTACATGAGAGTTTGTTTAAGATTTTCAGGATAAGATGAAAAATGAAATAATATGCATTTCTAGCCTGACTGGATTTCCCAGTGAGTTCTGAAGTTCAGAACTTTGGAGATGCTACAAGCATCCGTGCACAGCCCTTGCCACTGCTGGACCACTCTCATGGGAAGAATTTCTACCAACAAGGTACCCCTTGGTGCAATTTATGATTGCTGCCTCTTGACATTTCACTGTGCATCTCCAAGAAGAGTCTGTCTCTCTTCTCTACAACCATCCTCTAGGTCATGGAAGACTGCAGTTAGTTCCTCCCATGACTTCATCCTCTAGGCCAAACTGGCCCATCTACCTCCACCTCCCCTTTGAATTTCATTTGCTCCAACCCCTGACTGCCACTGGTGGACTTTCCTCTGCTGGGCTCTCTCCAGTTTGTCCTCATCCCTCTTGTACTGGGTAGGCTCAAAGCTGGATCCAGCATATTTCAGATCCAGCCTCAGGAGTGATGAGAAGAGGAAAATAGTCACTTCCCCTGACTGCTGGTTGTGCTTTTGCAGTCTGGTATGTGTTTGAAGTTAATTCCAAGATGCATCCATACATATTGAACTTCATAAGGATTATGTTGGAAGAGCACAGATGAAATATGGATTTCCTCTTTTGCCTCTGTGATTGATTTGCCTTTAAAGGACCTGTGGGCTTCACTTTTATTTTCATTTAGCCTTGATGAATCTCTGTATGTCTTATAAAATATGGTTTCTTTATGGAGGTTTTTTTTGCAATTAGGTCACTAGCCAAATGTTTCATCTTTACTCATATGTTTTCACAAAACAACATCAAAAATATATAACTCAAGTACCTATACTCTAGTCATATTTTGTTGATACTAGTTAAGACTTTTTAAAATCATAGGGTAGGCAAGATATGAAAGAAAAAATTTGCACAGAACCAGAGACACAGAAGTATATACAGTGAACATAACACCTATTTTGAGCTTTATTTTCTTTTTAAATACCATGATTTGTTGGCAAAATTGTAGGTAGCTACACTGTGAAAGTAAACTGGAGGCAGTGGGATGCTGCAGGGGAAAAATAAAAGATGCTAATGTAGTGTTTAATGGTACTTTTCTCCTATGATTCCGTTTTCAACAAGGAACACGCATGCATATTTTTACTTTTCATTTTGAATGCTTCTTCTGGCATATATTTCATGTGTTCTATAAGACAATGTACATTAAAAATGCTATAGGTGGGTGAAATACAGTATCTATTTGCTCATACTCAAAAAAACATTGGCTTCTTTGTATTATGTATATTCGGTGTTTATATTAGGGCTGGCGAGGAATGTGGAGTTATTTGTACTTTTTTAGCAAATATACAAAAATAAACAAGGAGACAAAAAAATCTTAGGCCTGTGTCAAAATAACCTTTGGAAAAATTCAGCACATATTCAACTGATCATTTTTGCAAACGTGACAAATATCTGTCACATATTGTGCTAATTACCAAAGTAATGTGCAAATTTTGTCAAAGAAGGCAATCCAAATAAGCAATCTAAAATATTTTTCTGTTTTTCCAGGCTTTCTGGGAAAAAAAAAAAAGGAGGGTAAAGCAAAGCTAGACACTAGTTATTAAATTTTTTTCTTTCAGTTAATAACCTCTGGAATGATGACTATTACAGCCAATGTAAAACCTATTTCTAGCTTTTGAAATGCACTCCTAGTTTCCTTATTTGATATTATAACATCATTTTTACTGCAAGACAGGACATCTAGTTTTTCTTCAGTGTGTAAAGAAGAATGGTGAAATCACTAATTTGCTAATACAATTAAGAGTCTATGTATATACTCTGTTAAGGGTGTACGAAAAAAAGAAAGTTATAAAATTCTTACCTACTTGTTTTCTAATAGAAAACTGAGGCTTTTAATCTTTTATGCTGAACCAGGAGTGTAACTCTTTAGTGACTAATTAAATGTCAATGTATTTTTGTAATTTTTAGAAATTTTATTGTAGAAATGGAGAGGAAAGATGTAAGACATTCGTCCCAGACTTTCATTTTTAAAGTAGGTACCAGTGGTCTACAACATTACATAAAGATTATTATTGTTTATACTTTTACTTGTCCTGGCTAATGTGTCCTGTACAATGTAATACTGACGCTGAGATGCTTTCAGTCTGCAGCTGTTTATGTGATTAGGAAAAAACCTCAGTTGCCTAAAGTTGATTAAAAAAGAACTTTACATCCTGACTTCCAATTAACATCATTGCCAGAAAATTAAAAGCCATCTGGTCTGCAAGGCCTGACTGGAATTCTTACATCTGAATTGCTTTATCATGGTGCACAAATTAATTTTTCATTTCTTTTGGTCCCTTCCTGGAGAAAATTAAAATAATAATAATAAGAAGGCTTGCTTCCATTTCAAAAACCTTGTTTCAGTAGACACAGTGCTCTTTAAGAACAATTACTTTCATGCCTATGCAAAAATGAAAGGAGACAGATCTCCATGTCTGTGTTAGCAGGAAACAACATATACTTTGGACATTTATTTACAATAAAATAAAAGTAAAAACTTAAAAGATATTAAAGATTTAACATTTCCCATAAGGATTATATCAATTGTTACATTGCTTTGTAGTCATTATACCCACAGTTCAAGTTAAGAGTACGTATGCTGACTATGAACTTCTTCTCAGTTGAACACCAGTCCAATGTTTCTTCACCAAGATGAGTCAGTATGTAATTTCGAGTATTGAAAAATGCAATCTATTTTAAGGGAATTTGTAAGCCAGAGAAGCACAGAATTTCATTAAACTCTTGTTACAGCTTTTTTGTTTTATTTTTCCCCAAATTATTTGTGTTAGGCCACTTGCCAACATACTCCCTGTGGTGGGATTTTACTGCACTCATTCAAGAATGGCCATGTTTTCCTTTCAGTGGGGAGCACTCCAGATGTGCATTCACTAGGGCCGAGTAAAAGGAAAGGATCACTTCCCTTGATGCACTGACAGCAGACTTCTTAATGCTGCCCAGTGTACTCTTGGCCAATGTTCCTCAACTGAGGGTAGGTCATCTTTGTTCCATATTTCCCCTCTGGTGTGATCGTCCTGGGTTTCCTGAAGGCCAGCGTAACGCTGGTAACCAGTAAGGAGCAAGGGAAAGAAACATTGAGCAGTTTGGAGATTTCCCTGTTGTTTTTCATCAGGTGTCCTGACCCATTCAGCAGCAGACCCACATTTTCCCTAGCCTTTCTTTTGCTGACAGTGTACCTGTAGAAGCTTTTCCTGTTGCTCTACACATCCCTCACCAGATTCAACTGCAGATGGGCTTTGCTTTCCTAGCCCCATTCCTGCAGGCTCAGACAGTATTTCTATTTTACCTGGGTCACTTGCCCCTGCCTTCACCTCTTGCATGCTTCCTTTAAATACTTGAGCATTATCTCGAGTTCTTTCTTCATCCGTGCAGTCCTCCTGCATGTACTTGACTCTCCCCTCTACTTGGCTTCCCCTTTCTTGGCATGCACTGTTCTTGAGCTTAGAGAAGGTGATCCCTGGAAATCAACAAGGTCTCCTGGACCGCCCTTCTCACCAGGGCTGTATGCATTCCTAGCAAATCCTTTAACAGGCCAAGGCCTGCTCTCTGCAAGTCCACGGCCATGATCATGCTATTTGTCTTTTCCCTTCTCTCATGATCCCAAATGTCACCCAGCCAAGGCTGTCACCTATGTTCAATTCCTCCACAGGTCATCCTTGTTTGTTAAGTATCAGGTCCATCTGAGAGCCTCTCCTTGTTGGTTGCCTTCATCACCTGTGCCAGGACATTGTCACCAAAGCACTCCAGAAACCTCCAAGGTTGCATGTGCCTTGCTACGGTGTCTTTCCAGCAGGTATCAGGCTGCTTAAAGTCCCCCATGAGGACTAGGACCTCTGACTGTGAGGCTTCTTCCAGTTTATCTGCTCACCTACTACCTCTTACTGATCAGGACGTCTGTAGCAGTCCCCTACCACAACATCGCTGATGTTGGTCTGACCACTAACCCCAGTCCGTAAGCTCTCAGCTGGCTTCTCACCTCTCCCTGTGCAGAACTCCTTGCTATTCTAGTTGCTTTTGAGGCACCTTTGAGAGGGAAAATAAGTTAAAAGGAATTTCCGTGTCGCTGTTATAAAGACCTAGTTAAAGAAAGATTTTTAATGAAATTTAAATGGTTAGTTCCAAAAAATTTAAATTATTAGTTGTAAGCAATATCAGTTTCTAAGGAACCATGGTTTAAACACCTACATTTTGCACTGAAGCAGTTATACAACAAGAGAAATTCCATTTTGCTGATATGTCAGTATTGTGAGTAGTGACCTCAGCAAATGGGATTTAAAGAGAAGTAATACTTTTAACTCCTGGCAACTATTTCTTCTTTGGATACCTGCCCAAGGGTTTTTTAAACTTGCAAAAGATATGTAGCCAGCTCTGTGTTCCTATTTGTCAGTGCCCTGCCTGCCTTAGCCTGAGCCTTGAGTTTTTTAGATTATCTACCGTAAACTCCATATATTATGCAATCGAATGATGGCTGAAGAAATGTAAACTTTGCTTTATAGCAAGAATTCATAGCATTTCTCTAGGAAGAAGTTCATTTAAGTATTTCAGATTTTGGGATACCCTTCTTCCCATTTCTGCTTCAGGTAGATGTAATCTTTGCTATTTGACAAGAAGAGCTTCTCCAGGAATCCCATTGATCTTAACCAATGATGCTAAAGCTTTTGTGCTGTTAAATTTTTCTGACAGTGTTCATCTAGGGATGCATTTTAATGGATACATTTTCATTAATGAATGGGGGAAATGGCGATGGGGCTTATGAAATATACCTGTGGAACGAACCTGTGTGTTGTGCATTGTGTTTGCCTTCAAAATCTGTTATTAAATATTTTTTGTAATATTTTTCAATATGTCATGTTCTTAGATAGTAAGGGATGAAATTTTGTCTTGTTTGCCAAAATACGAAAACATCTTTCAGCAGCAATTCGTTGTTAGTGTATAACAAAAATATATTGGATGTCTTTAAAATCAGCACCTAACCTTTGATAAGGTATAATTTTCACATGTAGTTCATACTGCAGAAAAGGAATTTTGCAATGATATTTTTAGTGCATCAAGTATATATTAAATGCATGGCATCACTTATTAAAATTTTTTTATTACTTACTGATTAAGGTATTTTGCCTCCCTTGATTGTTTGGGTTGCATCATAGAACTTACTTGTTTGGGAGGTTATAGTATCTGTTATGTGCAGCTTTCCTTGGGAAATAAATGCACAAAAAAAAAAGGATGTTACGTGTATTGATGTGTTGAAAATTACATTAGATTAATGATTCGCAGAATGCTGACTTTTTTCTCTTTCTGTAAGGTAAATCCTGTACTTATTGCTCAAATAATACATTAATCAGTGTAAGAGAATTATGTTTATTTGCCATAGCATTAAAAAAACCCAAGTAATGATCAGATTCTCTTGATAAACATGAAATAGTCTATTTCCACCCAATTTCTTCCTAGCAATCAGGTAATAAAATGTTTAATTTTGAATGTTAAGAATCCAAAAGTAACCTTTTTGAGATTCTCAAGGATGGGATCTTTAATGGCCTTTTATGTATGTCTAGCTGCAGAAAGCCTATTTCTTTTGCTGGCGGTTTGTATAAAATTGTGTTGCTATGCTGAAATACAGATAGATGTACAGGATAATGAATTAAAATAAATTTAAACTACATTAATGTAGCTTCTGTAATTCTAACTGAAATAGCCTTCAGATCTGTCATAAATTTACTAATGGATTTTAGTCATGACTAAATACTTAACAGGAACTTGTTAATTGTGAAGTACCATTCATTTGCCTTAATCTAATGTTCCATGAAGACAAGCAACTTGGTTGGTTTTGACTTTTCACTTAGTTTTGTTACTGCTGCTGTCAGAAATTGATCCATTAGGCAAGATTCATTTCACTTTGGAAGTGTTTCTTATTGAAAATAAAGTATTTTTAATATATCAAAATATCATTTCAGTTATTATTATATGACCTTAGCTTTCATATTTCTAAATATTTTCTTTACAATATCGGCAGGAATAAGAATATGCATATTGAAATTGTTCATAAATACATGCTTCTACTCCACTAAATCTCTTTTTGAATTTCAGAAGTCTTTGCCACACATATGCTCTTTTAAGGGTATAGTTGCAATTTTTGTCCCACTGTTCCTCATTTCTTACATGGGGATAATTAAAGATCTATACAACACAAAGGAATTTTGAACATAATTATATTCATGTATGAAATTGTGACACAACAGTAACAGGGAAGTATATTAGTAGTTTACTTAACGTGTACAGGTAGGAGAACGGAAAGAGAATGCAGAAATTAAAGATGACCTCAAATGAGACATACATTGGTTGGAGCATGAATGAAAAGCTAATACATAATAAGTGTTACAAATCAACTCATTTCTTATAAAAAATATATAATGCATACAAAATACTCTAATGCTGTTCATGTATGTTGAGTTATGATGTTTCAGTAATACAATTTTGAGAAATGGAACATTTTATAAAATCATATGTTTATGAATTGTCAGCTGAATCGGCTAGTTATGACTGGCCACCAGAGACATGGAGTATAGCTCATCTTATAAAGGAACATTTTTTCTGCTAGGAATTTCCTGTGCAGAAGCTGATTCAATAACAGTAATCATTTAGAGTGAAATTCTGTATTCAATTGCCTCTATGTCTAGATGCTATTCCCACCAGAATTATTACATACCTGCATATATACGTACAAATACAACATAAACTTGATTTCATTACTGAATTTGAATGTTGCTAAAGAAGATTTACTAGCTGTGATTCCAAAAAAGTGCATTTCATATCCTTGGAATGAAGCCAAGATAATATCACAGAAGACCTTCAGCAGGAATAGTGGATGTAAGGGGAGGAGAGTGAACTTTGGTTAGCTCCTTTTTTACAAGTCTGCAAATTGGTGCTCCAGTTTTCCCTGTGTATCTTCGGAAAAAGGAAAAGTAACTTCCACAACTTGTTACATTACTGTATGATGTTGCATCACTGCATATTAGTTGAGGGCCAAGGTGTGGTGAGCTCATATCACTCCTATGAGAAATAAATGAGTAAGTCTAAAAATCAGATTAACTACACCCCACCCCCCCAGTTTTCTGTAGTAAGTAAAATTAAAGAAAATTCATATAACCAAACTATACTACAAGTATTGAGGTCTAAATTGTATCAGTTTCTAACCTCACTTATTTGAAGAGAGTAACAGAAGCTAATTTCAATGTCATAGCCATAGCCATAGGAATGTGGCCAAATATATATTGTGGACACTCCTGCTGAAATAGAACATGTTGTCTGAAGAAGCAGAAAGTATGGCTTCTTTAGACCTCTTTTAGCAGGGGAAGGGAAAAGAAAGTAATCCCCAAGTCTGCAGAATCAATGTGAGTACTGGGGAATGTGAAATCTTTTCCCATCAAATAGGAATTGTGAATGGTTGTTCTCTGATGTACCACTTTGGAGAGACATTCTTCCTCCACGGATGTGCTTGGGAAAGGGGAGTATAAATTTGTTGATTTTATCAAGTGTGTTATGCAGCTTCAGCTGGTACAGATTCTCTTTGAAACAACAAACTAAGATTTTGCCTACATCACTTGACTTCAGGGGAAAAACTCTAGGGATTAATTTGGCTCTCTGATTTCATTCTCTGAAATTTGTGCTCCATCTGAATTAATGCTTTATTGGGCCTACATAAAATTTCAGTGCTATCTTGGATGAGATTTATCCATTATAGTAATTTTGTTTCTGATATCCACTTGGTTGTGTTTGAGAGTCCAGCTGCGTTGGTCTGCACTCAGTTCTTTCAGGATTTGGTGCTATGTAGCAGAACTCCATTTTATAACTGCTTTGGACACTTTCTTCACAGTACTCTATTCAGTATTCTGGGCTGCCCTTGGTTATATCCACAGTCCTAAGTATGCTGCTCTAAAAGCTAATCTAGAACAGAAGCTAAGATTCTGCAAATGTTGGTTCTGAATTTTTCGAGACAGACAAGTATATTTTCTGCTTGTACAACTATGCACTTTTCCTATTGTAAGGCCACTGACTTTTAAAAAAAGTTTTGGTTTTGGTTTTGTTTTTTAAAGTCAGTTGCTTGTTTTAAAACTATTGTCTTTGTAGTTTCCATAATTGAAGAAAAGGAAATTTTAATGTTGTCTCCTCTGATGCTCAGGAAGCATAGGAAGATAAGTGTTGTAAAATACACTTTTGTTAATATCAAGTTATAACAGGAGGAGCAGTTGAAATCTTCAAAACAGTGTGAATTCAGCCCTGAGTCTGCAGGACCTATGTGTGTATGCTGAAATGTATAATTTTGCAGGTGGCATTATTTTGTGGGAGGAGAGTACACAATCTTTATGCAGAGAGGAAAAACATCTGTTCCCAACAGTGGAGGTTAAGGGCATCATGATAAGCATTGCATTCACATTGTTCTACCTCCCTTGTACTCTGGGTTGCCTCCATAAAGAACAATGGGCTTTGCTGCAAGTGTTTTTCATTCTTGAAGTTGTGCAGTTGCAAAGATAGGAGGGCTCAGGAAGACAAATCCTTAGAAAACGAACTGGAGGAAATGCCTCCCATCTTGGCAGAGCAGCAAGAAATAAAGGCATTTACTGTGAAGACATACGACAGTTCTTTCCAGTTCATGCTGTACGGAAGCCAAGGACCGGCACCTTGCTTTATCTTCTACTAGCATTTGGCAAAGAAAATCTGTATTCAGTGGAAATGCAAATAGGTAATCTCTCTACTTTAGTCTCTATTCAGTGCTTTGTGGCGACTGCTGTTTCTTTTTGATGCATGACTCAGAGCATGATAGAAATTTGAGCAGCAGCTTTGCTTAAACTTGTGAGTGGGGGCAGGGATGGGTGCCCTTTGCACTCCTTTGTGGGTATTCAAGCCTGACTTCCCCCTGCCTTCAGGCAGATCAATGGGCCTTCTGCTTTTGAACTGGAAGGTGAAAGTCTTGTTAGAAAAAAGAAAGCAGAACAGTTCTTGACCACAGTACTTCATTCATGCCTTACAGGTAAATCGCTGTTTAAAAGGTTACATGACATGCTCGTTCTACAAGTTTTCTTTTTCTAGGAGGAGAGACACTGAGCGTGTACTTTCTTACTGGTTACTGAAAGCTTTAAACAGGTCTCTATTTACCATTTCATAAAAACAGTTTTGAGGTTTTATTTTACTGCTGCAATTGCTAGATTATTAAATTGTTTAAACAGATATAAATCCTGCTGTGTGATACGTTATTTTATTTTTATGCCATTCCTTGTGTTAGAAAATAATGATGGCCTTTACCTTTCTAATTCTGCATGAAGTGGCTATTTGCAATGCTTTAGTCAGCACAGTCATATTTTTAATTGAGAATCTGATCACAGTTTTAGTTCTTTAATGAATGAATAATTAAAACAGTAAGTCTAGTGCTTTTTTGCTGTGTTTAACAGCAATTGTGCTGGACCTACTAAACAAAAATTGAATCAGTCTGTCTCTGCACCTGCTCAAACAGATTTTATTAAGAAGCTGGAGTTCAGTATTACTGTTTTATGAATGACCTTGACAATAATATTTTGAAGAAACAGGCATTACAAAAGTTGCACCAAAAATTCCACACTTGAGTTCTATTTTCAGCTTTAATAGGTGCTTTGCAAGAAGAAAAATAAACATTTGGAGTAGGGAAGTGTGAATAGGAGGTTCAGTTTTTGCATATTACTTGCATGTACATACTTGCTGCAAATGTTAAGACTCCTGGATAAAAAGCCAAAATTATAGAAGTGATAATTAATAAAAACTCAGGAAGCAGGAAAAAGGAGGTGAAAGAGGGAAAACTTTAAAAGATGCACACAAAGAGCACTGAGGATTGGTTGGCAGGAATTACTAAGTGTCAGTGGTTATTTAATGTATTTTGGCTGCTCCAGTCTTAAGATATGCATAGTCCTTGTGTTGGGCTATATATTGAAAAATGCTGAAATCATATCCTTAGCCTATTGCATCCACATCAAGCCTGACTGAAATGTTGTTTTCAAGAATTCTTCACACTCGTATCTTAACAATGACATATATCTGTACAAACCTAATGCTGGTCAATAGACTTAGCTACAGTGACTATGTCCTGTAATAGATATGAAGTATAGAGGGAGAGGTTGAAAAAAACCAGCACTTAAATGTGGGAAATGAGAACGACCAGTTGCTTCTCTTACCATGTCAGTGACACTTAACTGGGGTTAGGTGAATGGAACTGGTCCCTCAAGGAATATGAGGTCAACTAGAAGACTATGGTGTTAATCAGCTACCGATGATTCATTTGTGGTTCCTAAATTAAGGTACTACCCAGTAGCATATATTAGACATTTAATAATCTTGTAATGAAACTCAGTAACAATGTGGTAATACAAAGCAAAGAATTCATACAGGGGTTAGCTCCTGTAGAGAAGAGGGCCCAAGTAACTCTCATTGATTCATGTTCTGTGGTGTCCCATGGGGATGAGGTTGCAGAGTAAACCTTCCACCTTGATGATGGTGGTTAATGATAGATAGCTCAACCAGGTCCAGATTTTGAAATATATATCTGTGTAACATTTTGCTCAATTGTTGGACGCTTTCTGATGCTTCTCTCTCAGGAGGGTGTAGAAAAAAATCTCTTTAAGGCAAGAGGTCAAATCAAGTCAATGATAGGGCAGACATAGAATTTGAATAAGCAACATGTGAAAAAAAATTTCCAAACACTAAAATGCCATTTGCATAAAGAACTAGATATAGACAACCTTTATTTGTCTAAGGAGATTAATTTTCATAGTGTGTCTCAGATTTTGAGTTCTGAGCGATATTATACTTGTCAAAATCCAGTCCTGTATTGTCATCCAGAAACTTTTGATAGGATAAAATAAATGTTATCACTGAGAAGAAAAGCATGGCATGATTATGATACCAAATTGTGTGCTGACGCTATCTTTCTAGCAGTATTTAAAGTACAAGAATAATTCCAGAAAATGTACTTGCATGCATATGTTTTGTCAGTATGTGCAAAGGAGGATATGTGATGGCCTCATGTACAGCAAAAATCATTAATAAACTGGTTTGTGGTCGGTCTGATTTGCATGGCCTCATGTGCAGCAGACACCAGTGTTGTTGGAACGAAAAGTGGAACACAGTTAAATTGTATTTGGATGGGGAGGACACTCTTACCTGTGAGAAAAATTAACTTGGATTTAGAACTGGACTCAAGACATCTGTATGTAAACGTCCTGTGAGAGAAAGCAGGCCTGCAGGCCTGGCATTGCATAACAGTATTTCTTGGTTTTGGTTTTCATGTTATAGGGTTTTTTTTGTTTGGTTGGTTTGTCTTTTTCCCTGTGGCTTTCTCATGTCTGGAGTGGAATGTTCTATATCCTGCTTTTATGGAAGAAGTGGTAACCAGGCCAAAATAACTGCTTTTGCATCTGACCAGGCACACAGCTGTGGTTTCTCTGTTCCTCCGGGAGTAGCAGGGCAACACAGCCCTTCCATTCTACCAGATGATGTCAGCCTCAAGAAACCACTTTTCATGTTCTTTTCCAAGAAGCTGTGGCCTCCACCAAACCTGTAGATTCCCTTCCTCTTATTCTCCTTTTTGTGGTCACTGCAATGGTTGAAAAATATTGCTGGAAATAGCTACTCTAGACTAGAAAGTACTTTTAAAGAGAAAAGAAAAGAAGGACAGAAAGAAAAAAAAAGAACACTATACTTTGATTTTGGATTAGACTCACATGCATCTTAGGAGGAGGAGAGAAGTGTGTATATAAGAAGGACACCAATGTTAGATGCTTAGTAGGGTCCAGCTCTAAAGGACGTGACATAAGAAAACTGCATTATTTAAAGTGAGGCTCCATTATTTATGAAAGCTTACGATGCATAAGTTCTGTAGCTTTATTTGAAAACAGAGGAAGGATGAAATGTTTGCATTTTATTTGTTCTCGTTACTATACATTGGCATATGCTGCAGTCAAAAACCAACCAACAGCTCCCTCTCCCCTGCAAGTATACACTTAAAATAAGTATTTTATTTAATAATGAAACAGTGTCCTTCAAAATGATAATCTAGTTTCTGGCTGTGAGTTAGTATGTGGATTGTTTCTGGTTTTATATGCTATACCACAGGAGCTGCGGCACTTAAGAATCAAGGGTGTGTTTTGCCAAGAATGCCAATAATACAGTAGCAACTAAAAATTAGTGTCATTATTGTTTTGTATTTGTACAAACAGGTTTTTGTTTTGCACACTAAGCATAGCTTTTTCACAGGTTCATTCTTTGGGTTTTTTCATCAATGTTTTCAGCTTTTGTATCTTTGCTATGAACTTGTAATAACCCCCAGAAAGTAGAGATAGAGCCCACTTTTTTTTTCATCAGCAGTGGCTGCTTGTTTAACAAGCCTTTTTGAGGAACTATGTGTGAAGAAAAGCTGTGCCAGTAGTTCCCCCCCAAAGTTTTTGTGTTCATCCAAACTGAAAATTGAAAAGCGCTTAGGTGTTACATGCTGAAGTTACTGAACCTGCGGACTGGTGTCCCCTCAACCTTAGGCTTTTTCTATAAACTTTCTCTTTGAAGTAGGTAATTAGTTAAAAACATGTCTTGTTGATGAATAAATGGTTTTGTCATTCACCACTTCAAAAGAAAACTCCAAGAGATTTAAAGGCAAAAATTGGAATAAATATTCAAATTTCTCTCTGGAGAAATAAGATTCCCTTTGGACTAAGTCCTTGTGGTACATGGAATATCTGCAATAAAAAAGGCAGAATCCTGGATCTGCTTCCTGAGTTAGAATATAATAGAATGGAACAGTGCAGTTGGAAGCAACCTATAAAAATCATCTAGTCCAACTGTCTGACCACTTCAGGGCTGACCACAAGTTAAAGCGCACTGTTAAGGGCTTTGTCCAAAAACCTCATAAACACTGACAGGTTTGGGGCATCGACCACCTCTCCAGGAAGCCTGTCCCAGTGTTTGACCACCCTCTTGGTAAAGAAACACTTCTTAATGTCCAGTCTAAACCTCCCCCGGTGCAGCTTTGAACCATTCCCATGTGTCCTGTCACTGGATCCCAGGGAGAAGAGCTCAGCACCTCCCTCTCCTCTTCCCCTCCTCAGGAAGCCCTAGAGAGCAATGAGGTCGCCCCTCAGCCTCCTCCTCTCCAAACTAGACAAGCCCAGAGTCCTCAGCCGCTCCCCACAGGACAGGCCTCCAGCCCTTTCACCAGCTTCAATTCACCAGAAATTAGGAAATTCTTGTAACACCCATTTCTCTTTAACAGTACAAATCTCGATGGACCACACTAGACATTTTGTCCAGCCCTGAGAACTTTTTTGATACATTTTTTCTTGGATCACAGTCATTAAACATCAGCATGTGAGTAGGAGATATTACAATGCAAGTTGGGATAATCCAGTGCTAGTTTGAGCATCTTGGTGGGTGATTGGGTGCTTGAGAGTATATGAGAACCTCATTATCCCATGCATGAGTGGAGGAAAAAGAAGTTGCTGTGTAAAATGTGTCTGTCTGTTGTGACCTACGCCTACCATACAACACATAAATCCAATACTTCTTATGATACATGGAAAGCAGTATAGGCACAATACAAAACTGAGAGGAATTCTGTTTCCTTCTCTGTGCTGTAAAGACCTTTGCATGAAGAGACTGAAAACTAAGGGGAAAACATGCATAGGACAGAAATGAAGCTCTGTAGCATATGTATACACATTAATTTGACCAAAGTGGTATGTGGTCTGTAATGCAGACATTGTTGTCTCATGGAGCTAAGGAATATATTCTGTATGCATCATGATGTTTTTGCACCAAGCAAAGCCCTTTTATTTGCAAAGGTTGGCTTCTATCACTGTAAATTGTGAATTATCACTGTAAAGCTTGTTCTTTTTCAGTCACAAATCTAACAAGTAATATATTTACTGAGTATTCATTTAAAATAACTTAAAACTGAGAATATATGGGAACTCCATTATCCTGTGCATGAGTGGAGGAAAAATAGAATACATAGAGACTTGTGAAGAAAATATTTTTAGTCAAATATTCTGTACCCATACCAAATCTTAAACTTCAAGGTCTTGAGAGTGAAAGTGAAAATGTAGACTCTAACTTACCTCTTGCAGTGTTATCTTTGCTAATGACATGGCTCTCTATGAGTGGCCTCAAAACAGAGAATCATTTAACATGCTAAACAAACTTTAACGCTCAGATACAAAGTCAATGTTCAGCATACTGGGACTTTTGTGTTTGATCCAGTTTCTTATTATTGTTTTAGCAGGACGATTATTTTCTGTGTGAATCTGTATTAATTCTTTAGGAGCTTCATGGGAATTTATATGAAACCTGTGATAAATCAGTAGGTGACACAGTTATTCTATAAAAAGCCATTTTGTTCCAGTTCATTAATGTTGGAATACTTATTAAATGATGTAGTTAGTGTTAAGGGATTTCACATTCAGTAATAAACTCCTGTGGACCTGTATTCAGAACAGGAGATTCCTTAGGTAGAAGTGTCTGATGTTTTCCTAAGGCACTTTAATTCATCTGAAGTGATGCATACTATTAAAGTATATTTTCCTCCAGTATTTCATTAGTTTAAGTTTACTGAAGTACTTAGAGAGCTGAGAGGATTCTAGATAATAACATGATCATCCAAGAAATGCAATAGGGCACTGCGGAGAATAACTCAACATTTTTCCCTTATTGTGGCCAACACCAGGAAATGAATGCTCAGAGTGGAGTGAGGTAAAAATTTTTTTGTGAAATAGTTTGGCAAAAGGTAGCAAGAATGCAGTAAAATCATGCAAAGGACACAATAACTCTGTCAAAATTTCTGCTGGAAATTTGGCAGGCCAGCAGACTCTCCAGGACTCTTTCTTGCTTGGGTTCCATGGCAGTCTCAGGAGCCAGTCTACAATTTTACACTGTTTATGATTCCTGTGAAGACAGAATACTTAAAAAATAATGTTCTATCAAAATTCTTAGCTTTAAAAGAAAATCAGTCTAAATTTAGAAGTAATTAGAAACACAGAATTTATAATGGGCTGGTAATTCTTGTCACTGTACAGACCTATTTAAAAATACTGTCATTAAGATTATGTAAATCAGTGACTCAAAATGGAGAGATTTGCTGGGATTTTGACCATGAGCTATCATATGAAATACTGATTATCTCATCTCCTAAAAGATATTAGAAAGCTGGGGCTGGATTACAAAAGGATAACAAATATAGCCTGGGTCAGGAAAAAGAAATCAGGGGTTTGGCTACGCAATAGGCAAATTATATGATGATGTCCAAGTGTTATTCAATTAATCTTTAATTTAATAATCCTCTCACCTTTAAGTCTATAGATCAGCCTAGAAAAAATACCTTGCTATTATTTGAATACATACTTTTTGGTTTAATTCTGTTCTAACTGAAGGGGCTCTTGCTGTACTGCTGCTACTGTGAAAACCTAAGCTATGACAGAGCTACAGGAGTTATGCTTCAAACTATGTTTAAAGAAAGTAGATACTTTTTTCCTAGTATATTTAAAACTTTAAAGTTTTTTCTCCTGTCAGTCACAGGTGTTATAGAAAAGCCAGCAACAACAGTTACAGGAAGAACTCTGTTTTGATTCTGCAGATGTTTTATATAGTAAGTTATTGCTGCTAGGGTTATAGAGTACCCCATGACTGATCAAAGTACATACAGTTAGACAAATGCTAAGAAATGGCAGGGTTTGAAAGCAATTAAAGGGATGTGAAGTTAAAGAATTGAAATTGCAGAGTGATGTACCAAATTTATACTTTCAAGAATAAATGGAAAAATGTTGCCTATAGGGAAAGACTTAGATGTAGGTTCTCACTCAGAATGGGACAACCTGCTTTTGTTTGAATCTTACAGTTACAGGAAATAATTGTTTTAAGTATCAGTAACTATTATTGTTTTTTCTTCTCAAGAAAGTCTAAAAATGAAAATTAATAATATTTTATCCTCTTCTTCATGAAGATGCCCCCAGTAATATAAATATGCTGATGTATCTAAAACAAAGAATGTTTATTATAATGTGAAATTATCAATACAGCATTTAGAGAGGCTCTTGGGAGTCCTATATAGATAGATTAATATATTATATAATAGATACATGTTTTGCCTTCTAATAGAGTTGAGCTGTGGCCTATATGTTTCAAAGTGAAGAGGTTGTTTCATACATCCCAGCAAGGAACAGGAAATACATAAGGTCCTGAGAGTAAGAATGTCTTCTAGATTTGTGGCAGATCTACAAATCTTCTAGATTTTTTAGGAGATAAAATATCTGAAATCCCACATGGCCTTGCAAGACTAACCTTTTTCTTAGTGTTATAATCTAACTTTTTTGATTATAGTTTTCTTTTTACGTATAATGAATATTTACATTTATTATTCTAGCTTTCAGACAATTCTGTAGACAGTATGTACAGAAATGCTGCCTAGTAAATTACAACAGTTCTAATCAATTTTGTGAAGTTGCCTAGACTGGACAAGCCTGGGTTGAAGAAAATCCAGAGAACATTTAGCACTGAATACTAAATTATTTGAATATTGAATATTTGACTAGTATTTCAAGTTGGTTTCAAAGTTCTATTTTTCAGCCATCAGTTTTGGAATGTAGTTTATTTTGTACCAGTTACATTCTTTTTAAAGACTGAACTAAGATTTAGGCATGCTATGCACGTGCCAGAGCAAGAAGGTGACTTTTCAGCAATATATATATGCATGTACATATATATGTATGTGTAAATATGGATGTAGTGGTTTGTAATCATAATACAATATGTTTAAAGCTTCAGGAGAATATTTTGTATGTTGTTTTAATCTGGTTAGGTGTAAATTTATTCTCATCAATCCTTCGGTGACTCCCTAAATTATAAGAACATGCCCTGAAAACACCCAATGTAATTATTTTTTCTGCATAGCTTATGTTTTCCTCAAGAAGAGTCACAAAATATTATGCAGTACTGTGGTGTTTAGTTATTAAATATGTAGATGTGTTTGGGAGAAACCAATGAAATAAATGCTGGTTAATGTAACATTCATCTTACTACAAAATAGCTTCACCTTGAAACATATTCTACACTTTTACCTTTTTATAACAGCTAAAGAATATTGACAGTCTTATTTAGGTAAATAGTTTATTTGGAATACAGTGTATTACCTTTGTGTTAACATTGTTTCTTTAAAGTGTAGGGGTATTTGAGTAGAAGATAAACAACTGTTTAGTTGTTGATGGAAGTTTATGGAAGACTGCGAGGCATTGCTAGTCTTCAAGATATGCTAAGGGAGTGCCTTCCAAAACCATTTCCAGTTTGATTCTGCTAGGCTAGGATCAGAGGATTTTCTTCTTTGTCACTGCAGTTAATGTTCAAGTTAGCATGGTCTTGATGATCTTCATTTAGTAAGGACCAAATCAGCATCCACATCGAAAACAGGCAAATTTGTTTGATTTGAAAGGGAATTTAGTTCAGGAAATAACATAAAGGAATAATATTTTTTATACAATATGTGATTTTATAATTTATAGTTATGCAGAATAACCTATTATTTTCCATAATTTGGGATTTTCTTAAAGGTATCTTATAGTGAGACAAATATTAGTAGAATGATATGTTTTATCACAGATGGATTTGATGCCTTGTATTAATGTTTAAATGCATCATAGAACACAGGTAAAATTTTACAGGATTTATTTATATGAATTTGGAGTGAATTCTTAGGGGGGGTTTATAATGACAAGAAGGGCCACACATGATAGCAGTCTGATGCACTAAGAAAGCAAGAATTTACCCTCTTTCTGGTCTCAGTTTCCTTCGGACTGATGGGTGACAGGATATTCCATGTTCATTCCTGGCCAAGCCAGAGAAAATGGCTTGAGCATTCATTTATTTCTGTTTAAGGACTTCCTTCTTCCTTAGACTCTCTCATTTCTGACTTCAGAGAAACTATGTTCAAGGAGGGAAAGTCCTCATCAGATTGAAAAGATCTGTAACAGCTTCTATTGTTCTCAGAAAAGGCATCCAGACATGATATCAGTGGTAGGTAGGTAGAGGCTTTCCACTTACAAACACAGTTTTTGGACTGAAATACATTCACATGCGGTCTGAAAATATTGATAAAGGGTTGAGATCTGAGATACGTAAGGCTTTTCTTGTCCTAATACAATGTTGTTGATAGACCCCTGTGAAGAAGGGAAGCCTTAAGACTGGATGCCATGTGTCCTACGGTATATATTCTTTTACTGCCATGGCAAGGAGAATACTGCCAGTAGTTTTTCATTGTTTCCAGTAGCACAAGTATTGGGAAAGGCTGTATGGAGTGTCTGTGACCATAAGGTAACTGGGAGTTACACAACCACTTTCAATTTCCTTCTTATAATCTTGAATTCTTTAGTGATTTAAGGAACAAAGTAATGAGTTTGTACCGAAATGAGGCACCACAGCTAGCTAGGAGAAAATAATGGCACTACTGCAGTGATAGAAAGAAGGTTAAAATCTCCTTTCTCGACAAGCTGAACTCATCAAAGAGCATAGGTATCAATTAAAAAGGAAATGCGTAATATTTTTATAATTCAGATAGAAGCAGTATGAGAATAAGAGGTTGTAGAACAAATGAAGACCTGAAAAATACACTAAAATAGTTAAATAAAAGTAACACAAAGACAACCCTAAACAAATTAAATTATTATTTAAAAATATTTTCCATATGTAGAGAAGGTGGAGGAAAAAGACAAACTATAATGAATTAACAGTGTTGTGCAGGAAAGAAAAGAAAGATTATGTTTCATTCTCATGCTAGAAAAAGTTTGGCAGTAGTCAGTTTGAAAGCAAGGAGCAAGCATTAAAAATTTGGGTAAAATCATAAATAAAGTCATAAATGGTATAACCCTGAAAGAGTGAAGCAGTGAAGTGAGAAACTTTTCACAAAAGATAAGAGTGAAAAGACAATATTGTCTGGAATGTCAGAAATTTTGAACACTGTCAGTAAGCTGTAATGTTGCTAATTTTAAGGATTGACTGATATGTGACAAAATAATTTTGGGTGTATAAGACTTACTCCGAAAAGAGTGTTTACTATGGGAACTGGGAAGAAAAATCTAGTATGTCTCTAAAACTGCAGATAGAGAAGTAATGTAATTGAATTTTACAGGAGACAGAGCACAGGGCATGAAAATGGAATATATGTGTATATTCTCCAATATGTTATTTGAATCAGGCTCAGGAAATGCAAGTTTATGATTTTTTTTTTTTTGCGTATGAAAAGCACTGTTCAACAACTAGTCAAAATGAGAGTGAAAAGTGCACGCACTCTGTACCAGCTTTAGAACAGAACAGACTGTTCTCCATGAAAAAGTCAAAAGATGAATGTGTATACAAAAGAAACAGCAGGTCGCCTAGTGGTAAAAGTGTCTTGTGAGTACTCCTGCACCCTAAACGCATTCAAAATATGAATGCAGGTGATGATTTGGCTTTTATAAGTAAATAATAATACTCTTTACCTTAGTGTTTTTAAATAATAACTTGAGTATCACAGGCTAGCTAAAAGCTCTAATAAAGTATTGGTAGTTTAATGATTAAAATGGAATAAAATCAATTAGAAATAATGTAAAATATGAATTAAGATTAAATTGGAGGTCAAGTATAAAATTCTAATAGAGAAACTCAAAATTCAAAACGTGGATAAACGAGAATGACTGATAGCTGAAGGTGAGTCATCTGTTATGTTGCTTTGGTGTTCAGAATATCAGCACAGTGAATAACGTGAAGAAAGAGATTTGCAGTAGAGAGAAATTGCACAGATTTCCAGCAGGGGTAGGCTGATTCATTTTAGGTTGAGGGGACCTCAGAAACAAATACAAATTAGAAACAAAAAGAAGTGTGATGTACACATGGGTGCCTACGAAGATGGACTATTAGAATTTTTATGCAACCCCAAAGAACTGAATGAGATTATTCAGAAAATAACTATAAATGATCTTTAAAAAGCATAGCACTTTTGCCAGTGGAAGCTAAGAGACATAAAAGCATTTTTGCAGTCTAATGTGAAATATTAAAGTATTATAACCTAAAATGATGATAAATTTTATTACCTTGATATGTCAGAACAGCAGTATTCTTTGGAGTCATATTGAGCTGAGTCACTTAGTGTAATATATAAAAGCTGAACCTGTTTTTCACTAGAGGATTCATGGGGCTCTGCTCTGATACTCTCCTTTCTAAGCAACATGCTTACATATCAGTAGCATAAGAGTTCCCTCACAGGACACTACTCTATTATACATGTAGATATAATTCCTTTTCTATGTCATGCCTTTGCCAGGCCTGAGTAACTAGGCAAGGTTCAAATACACTGAAGAGACACTGAAGGGAGGGATTCCTCACCACTAGTCAGACTGCCCTGATAAAACGTTGCCATTCCCCCGCTGTGCAAACCTCAAGCACTGATGTATCATATTTGCTACTTTTTCTTTTTTTCCCTTCCCTATTTTGGCCTCTGATATCTGCAGCACACAAGGTAGGGATGGGGCTTATTGGTGCCTGCAAATGTGTGTCCAGCTCACTCAATCCAGCCTTGTCTGAACAGTGATGAAAGTTGCAGATTTGCTGTGATCATGCAATGTTCTTTCTGCTGCTAAAGTAGAAGTGGCTGCGTTTGCCCACCAAACTGACACCTAGGGAAGCACTCGCTGTATCATTGGTTCATTCCCACTTACAAACATTCTGGATGACTACCCCCTACAGTGCATTCTAATATGACCAAATCTTTGTGTTTTTTAATACCAAATCCAGAACTATAAAGCAGTATGCTGTTTGAACCACTGTATGACAGATTAAGAAAATTATCACAGTTGCTTGCCTCTCTCAGAAAATTGATTTTAATGAGCAGTATAGCTTGTTCCTCCTTATGGAATTCTAATGAAAAAAAAAATCTTTTTGGTTTAGTTTTTTTTTTTCCCTGGTAGAAATTACTACTGCAGTGAATAGTTGCTGAATCATTGTCTCTAGTGAGTCTTACTGTAGTTGCTGTATATAACGTTTTGTAGGAAATGAGACACTACCTCTCCCTTTCTGGGTCTTTTGCATACAAGTTTAAAACTGATTAACTTACTCTGCAGCAGCCCGTGTCCTGCATTATAAAACTTCCTTTTCATTGTTGTAGATGCTGACTGTATCAATTTGTGTGTTCACAGTCCTGTAACATGTATGTGGTGAGATTTTTAATTTATTGTTACCATTAGAAAGGAAAACAACTTGTGAAAACTAGAACTTTTCATACAAATATCAGAGAGACTTGGTGAGTCATTACCCTGGATACAGAACCAGATTTCTGGTTAAAATAATTAAATTCCTTGCTCTTCTCTTGACATGCATTGTGCTGTTGTGTTTTGTATTTAATTTGAACATGTACTAGCCAGTAACTTGTCTACTTAGATGAAGAGTGAGTCTCTTATCACCCACCTTGTAAGTAATCAGTCGTAGGTAACAGTTTCAGCAGGAGAGATTGACAAAAACCTACCCCAGCACAGCCAATACTTTAGCAAAGTCCATCTGAGAGGACAGCAAGTGAGCAATAACCTAATGTTTCATGACTGGAGTATTGTGATGGATGGATACTGGTTCCTTAAGAACAGCAGGCCAGGAAGGTGGGGAGGGGTGTTGCCTTACATTTAAGAGAGCAGCTGGAAAGCAAGGAGTTCTGCACAGGGAGAGGTGAGAAGCCAGCTGAGAGCTTACGGACTGGGGTTAGTGGTCAGACCAACATCAGCGATGTTGTGGTAGGGGACTGCTACAGACGTCCTGATCAGTAAGAGGTAGTAGGTGAGCAGATAAACTGGAAGAAGCCTCACAGTCAGAGGTCCTAGTCCTCATGGGGGACTTTAAGCAGCCTGATACCTGCTGGAAAGACACCGTAGCAAGGCACATGCAACCTTGGAGGTTTCTGGAGTGCTTTGGTGACAATGTCCTGGCACAGGTGATGAAGGCAACCAACAAGGAGAGGCTCTCAGATGGACCTGATACTTAACAAACAAGGATGACCTGTGGAGGAATTGAACATAGGTGACAGCCTTGGCTGGGTGACATTTGGGATCATGAGAGAAGGGAAAAGACAAATAGCATGATCATGGCCGTGGACTTGCAGAGAGCAGGCCTTGGCCTGTTAAAGGATTTGCTAGGAATGCATACAGCCCTGGTGAGAAGGGCGGTCCAGGAGACCTTGTTGATTTCCAGGGATCACCTTCTCTAAGCTCAAGAACAGTGCATGCCAAGAAAGGGGAAGTCAAGTAGAGGGGAGAGTCAAGTACATGCAGGAGGACTGCACGGATGAAGAAAGAACTCGTGATAATGCTCAAGTATTTAAAGGAAGCATGCAAGAGGTGAAGGCAGGGGCAAGTGACCCAGGTGAAATAGAAATACTGTCTGAGCCTGCAGGAATGGGGCTAGGAAAGCAAAGCCCATCTGCAGTTGAATCTGGTGAGGGATGTGTAGAGCAACAGGAAAAGCTTCTACAGGTACACTGTCAGCAAAAGAAAGGCTAGGGAAAATGTGGGTCTGCTGCTGAATGGGTCAGGACACCTGATGAAAAACAACAGGGAAATCTCCAAACTGCTCAAAATACAGACTGTGGGCTGCCATCTGGAAAGCAAGTGGGCAGGAAAGTACCTGGGCATCCTGATGGACAACAAGGTCAACATGACTCAGCAGTGTGTCCTTGCAGCAAAAAAATGCTAAGAGCATGCTGGACAGCATTAGAAAAAGCACTGATAATTTGTCAAGGAGAGTGATCCTTTACCTCTACTTAGCCCTAGTGAATGTACATCTGGAGTGCTTTGTCATGTTTTGGGCTCCCCACTACAGGAAAAACATGGCCATTCTTGAATGAGTGCAGTGAAGAGTCATGAAGATGATTAGGGAAATGGAGCACGTGATGTACATGGGGAGGCTGAGAGAAGGCTTGTGTATAAATGCCTCTTGGGGTACTAATAATGGAAACAGATTCTTCTCAGAGTTGCCCAGTGTCATGACAAAAAGCAATGGGCACGTATTAGGACACACAAAATTTAATCTGAACAAAACAAAACAAAACATTTTTTTTTTGTTTATTTGTTTTGTTTTGTTTTCTAAGAGGGTGGTCAGACACTGGACCAATTTGCCCAGAGAGGCTGTGCAGTCTCCTTCTGCTGATATATCCGGAACCTGACTGGACACTCTCCTGGGCAACCTACTATCTGACATGTAATTTTTGCAAATGTATTTGTTTTACTGTAGAACTTAAACTGGATCTATAAGAGCACTCTCAGATATTCACTTACTCTGAACAGAGTTTTCTGGTGGGGACTGATTACTCTTGGTGGGTAAAGGGAACACGCTAATAAAATTGAAGCCTTTGCTAGTAAGCAAGTAATCTGTCAAAGGCTTTTTCACGCAGTAGTTCTCTCTTGGTAAACTAAATGGATATGGTGTCTGTACCTTGGGATGCAATTTCAAATGATACTATGAAGAATTCAGAAGCTTCCTTAATGTACTTTTTGTTAGTGTGAAATGCAGAAATATCTTTCTCTTTTAATTATTCATGATAAAGTGAATTGCCTAACAACATACACTTAGAGGTACAGTCATGCCTCCGAAATTGCGTATATTCAAGTTTAGTATTGTCCTGCTTATGAAGTTGCTTAGAAACAACTTGAAATGCAAAAGGTACGTCCCAGAAAGAAGGATGAAGTGAGGTTTTTTCCCATTTAGACAATAGATGGATTGCTTCAAGGCAGCTCTTGTCCCTGATCATAAAAAGATTATAATACATAATACCTTGGAGAACAGCACTTGAAAAATTCAGTTTTGCAACATAGAAGCTTCTCGCTCAGGTTTCTTTACGAAAGTTTACTGTCTTTCAGGAACACTTGATAAAGTCAGCATGGAATAATTTCTATTTGCATTATTAGAGAAGATTTTGTTTAGTTTTGTGTTATTTAGTTCAACTACGTCTAGCAGGCTTTTATCTAAGAAAATGAAAAATTTCAAGGAAGGTAAATAGATATCTGCTTATCTAAACTTTATTGTTCCCTCTTTTTTTTTACAGTCTGCTAAAATTTATAAAAATTTAAAATTTTATAAAAGTAAATTTTAAATTGAAAATTCCTAGACAATATAATAGCAAGGGTAGATGTAGTTGAGCTGGATTATGTCTAGAGCAGAATCTATTGTTTCTTCCAATTGGTGCTACTGGAGGAACCTATTCAAACTGGTAATTCACTCTGTTAAACGGTTTTTCAGTATTGCTCTTTCCTATAACTTTTCTTTTAGATGAGAGGATATTTCATTTCATTTCACTCCTATCCCTCTATATTTTATTTCCCCTACAAGTTAGGGAGCTTATTATGTTGTTCAGCTCCATTCACAGAGAGAGGATAAAAAAGCAGGCTAATACAGAAATCAGCCTATGAACAACCTGTAGTCTCACAACACTAAAAAAGAGCATTTTGGAAGTGTGATACTCCTTTCTACAGACTTTTGACAAGTAGTGTGTTATATGTAATCTGTCTGCAAAAAAAAAGTAACAATTATTTTCTTCAACTCAACTAAGTTTTGCTCAGGTAAGTCACAAAACATATTCCAGTAAAACTCATTTCCAGAAAAGAATCTACAGCTTTTCTACATGAAATGTTCCTTTTGTCCAGGAAGTTAACTTTCTAAACTTGTCTTGCATCTAATAGATAACCATGGAGCTAGCTTCATTTGTCCTTTCTTGCTGGAGTGAAGATTTTTTTTATACCTATTTTTTTCAGCCAGACTTCCACAGAACATGCTGGTTTCTTGTCCTGGTGACAGAAATCTTTGCAAAGATTATTAGTTGTGGCACCAGAAAAGTTGGGTCAACAGAAAGCATCTTCAAGAAAATTTTGAGGAAAGATTCTTTCAGATGTGTGAATGATCTGAAAAACTCAGTCATGCAATTTTTTGCATGGTAGCAAGGATGGAAGAAATGAACAAAGGTAGTGTTTGTAGTAAAAAAAAAGACAAAACTTACTTCACTGACATTGAGGATAATGTGTTTTACTTTGCATTCATGAAAACCTAAGAGTACATATGTAATCATTTGCTCTGTTTGACGAACATTAATTTGTCGAATCATGGTAACAATGTTATGGCGTGCCTAACTTCCCTTCTTTCCTAACTGTCACCCTATCTGCCTTTTCTATGTTTATGCCTTTATTGTAAAAACAAAAAAGAAAAAAATGTAATAATTGATATAAAGTCCCTTATGGAGAGAGTGTATTGGTAATTTTTTCCTCTGTGTCCCCTTTGTGTCTATCATCATTATCTACAGAAATGTAAAAGAGTAGAAACTTTTCACCAGCTTGATGTAAAATACTTCTTCAGCAGAGTCTGCGATCATCTGCAGAATGCATAGACGAGAAGTGGATTGGTTGAACATGCTCACTCATTTCCATTGCTGATTATGTTTCTGTGGAAGACTGTTTAGTATTCTATAAGTTTACTTCTGGTTTGTGCAAAAGTTCAATGTTTCTGTCTGTTACACATAGGAGCATTGGAGATAAAATAGGAGGTATTAGGTCTGTAAAATATATTGTTGGTCAATGGATCTACCAGCCCTTCAATTTTATAAGAAACCTCCATGTTTATCTTTTTTTGTTCAAAACCAAAGATGTGTAGAGTTAAAGGAAAAGAAACCATACCAGCTATTTGAAACAAATCAGCCTGGCATACAGTTTCTGTATGATAGCAATGTAATAGCTGGGTGGTTGGAATACTATAATCCAGAATATTGATATTAAAATTATTTATGTCAAAAACTTTTTTCTAAGAGAGGTTGTCTGAAAAGGCAAACCTCTTTATCAGCTCAAAGGGTTATAGCAAACGGGGTTACGTTGGGCTGGAGGCCAGTCACTAGCAGGGTTCCACACCTTGGGGCTGGTACTCTTTAATCTCTGTGTAAATTACTCGGATGCTGTTGACACTCTCAAGGACAGAGAGGCCCTGCAGAGGGATCTGGACAGGCTGTAGAGCTGGGCAATCACCAACCATACGAAGTTTAACAAGGTGCTGGATTTTGCAGCTGGGGCAGAGCAACCCTGGATGTACACACAGACTGGGGAACGAGAGGCTGGAAAGCAACCCCGCAGAGAAGGAGCTGGGGTTCTGATCAATGGCAAGTTGAACATGAGCCAACAGTGTGCCCTGGCAGCCGAGAGGGCCAACTGTGCCCTGGAGTGCATCAAGCCCTGCATTGCAGCCAGTTGAGGGAGGGGATTGTCCCGCTCTACTCAGCGCTGTTCCAGCCCCACCTTGAGTACTGGGTGCAGTTTTGGGCGCCGCAGTGCATTAAGGATATAAAACTACCAAAGCGTGTCCAGAGCAGGGCCACAAGGTTGGTGAATGGTTCAGAGGAGCAACTGTACGAAGAGTGGCTAAAGTCACTTGGTTTGTTCAGCCTGGAGAAGAGGAGGCTGAGGGCAGACCTCATCGTAATCTGCAGCTTCCTCACAAGGGAAGGAGGAGGGGCAGGTGCTGATCTCTGGTGACCAACAATAGGACCCGAGGGGATGGCAGGAAGATGTGCCAGGGGAGGTTTAGGTTGGGAATCAGGAAAAGGTTCTTCGCCCAGAGGATGGTGGAGCACTGGGACAGGGTCCCCGGGGAGGCAGTCACGGCACCAAACCTGACAATATTCAAGAAGCATTTGGAGAACACCCTCCGAGACATGGTGTGAATTTGGGGTTGTCCTGTGCAGGGACAGGAGTTGGACTTGCTGATCCTGTTGGGTCATTTCTAGCTCAGGACATTCCATGAGTCTATGATTCTATGATCCTCCAAGGTGGAAAGGAAGACTCAATCCTATAGTTTACCAGAGTTAGTAAACTAACTGCTTGGAAGTGCACGAAAAATATCTTTAAATGCTGAGATAACAGTGTGTAAGCACTCTGTAAATACCTTTTCACAATTACATATCCGTGAAGTTAAAGAAGTGGAAGACTGTCTTGTTTCCTGAAGCCTGAAGTTTATTAGAGAGTTATCAGATTTTCTCAGATATTAATCTTGCCCAATGACTAATATCTGATACCTGCTCAGTGTTCAACTGAAATGGATTTGCTTTTGCAAACCTGACAATATCTAAGCCTGAAAAATGTCAAAACATATACTGGAAATACAGAGAGGCCTAAGTGCACACATTATGAGCTGCTAAATAAGTACGATTTCTGGAGTTGAAAAGTAGGAGGTAAAAACTTCTGGGAAAAGCTCTATACTCAGAGTTGTATCTGGACTAGCATTAAAAAAAATTCATTTCCCTCTGGGAAAAAAACGACATAGAAGAACCTCTGTCCATTCCTTTGCTATGGCCATGTCATGCGATCAAGCTCCACTATCAGGGTTCCCCAACGTTTTGGAATGTTCTTGCAATGTCACAGCCTTATTTCAGGATGTTTATTGGAAAAAACTCACTAATGAATAACCTTATTTCCAGAAGTTGGTCAAGAATAATAAAAAGACTTATTCCAGGTCATCTGGTAATCAAATTATTTGTTGAAATGTCCAAAGAGGGATTCAGAAGCTAAAAGAAAAATGTTAATATGAATTTTTTGTCAACTTCCTCTAGTATGTCCCTGTCAGAAAGGTACATTTACAGCAATAAGTAAAGTATCTATTTCAAAGTTTTCATTTATCCTGAAGGATTTGACATCTGTGATGCCACATAACTCTTTTCCTTATGAAAACGAATGGAAAAGGTATTTGTCCATTTTAGGAACTCTACTTCTTGCATGTGTCCATCTCAGCTTCCCATGCTGAGGGCAGTCTACTTGAGTACACTTAGCAGGAGAACTCCAGGGAACAGTAAACAAACTGATTTTTTTTTAATAACAACAGCTACCAAACAATTAGGGCATTATATGGGTGAGCTTTTGTTTCTTGATTTTTTGTCTGCCATTAAGAGGCTAAATCTTGTACTACCATTTTTGAAACATGTGGACAAGTATGTCAGCAGCTGCCTGACACATGTTCTTAGTCTAGTTACTGAATTCCATAGGATTTGAGATTATTACTGAGTGAGGTCCTCCTACACAACTGACAATGCATCATGAACTTGAAATCAGAGTAGTTCTGCCTTACTGAAGCCCACAAAACCTAATCTCTATACCTACAGTTTTTCATTATATGTGCAGCAGAGAATGCAGTACTCTTGGCACAATCTCCTATTTGAACTGATCTGAAATGCAAAACTGTTTGCATCATCATCGTGACTTTGAATAACTTACTTTGGTTATTATTTTTTTTTCTCACTTTTGGCATGATTTTTTTTTTTTTTGCATTGCTGAGCATCTGCCTTACTGCAGACATCCTTTCAAAAAAATGTATGCTCCAGACAAATAGTCTCTAGAGATAAAAAAGAAGAGGTTGTAGGAAAATTTCTGATTGAAGAAGTGAGGGACCAGGAAAGCTGTCTAATAAATCAGTACCTGGGCTGAGGATGTTGGAAATGCCCACACAGTCCTGAGGCTGGAGCCTTGGATGTTGTACTTCTGGGATAGACCTACTCTATCTTTTCCCACCTAACAAGTGATAAGACGAGAAGAAACGGCCTCAAGTTGCACCAGGGGAGGTTTAGATTGCATATTAGGAAAAACGTTGTCACAAAAAGGGTTGTCAAGCATTGGCCCAGGCTGCCCAGGGAAGTGGTTGGATCACCATCCCTGGAGGTATTTAAAAGATGTGTCAATGTGGTGCTTGGGGTCATGGTTTAGCGGTGGATTTGGTAGTGTTAGGTTTATGGTTAGACTCGATGATCTTCAAGGCCTTTTCCAACCTAAATGATTCTATAATTCTAAGAATAAAGCTCAGGACCAGGGAGTGCTTGCTTAGCTAGAGCTCAGTACTCTGCTAAATTAAGATGCCTAAAACCTCATGGAAATGTGGCTGGGAAGCTGAAAGTCCTGTAGCAAGTTCCCAAGGTATCTGCCTCAGAGGCAGTCATAGTCATATAGCATTACTTTTGTCATCAGTTTCATGCTAGGGCCCTACAAAACTCTGTTGTACATGCAACCAAAATGCCAATGGTTTGTTTCAGAAGATTTGTTTCCTATCAAGTCAGATTCACTGGATTATTCTTACATCTTTATAGTAATATGATGTATATCTTTTTGTCATGCTGACAGGCTCGCTCTTCTGCTGGAATGTCATCTAATTTGTTCCCTTAAAAGTTCCTCCAGTCCTTTAGGACTTCCCTTGCTTTCCAGGATTTGTTGTTGTTAGAAGAGCTAAAGGACTCTCAGCCAACTTTTTTAGGGTTTTTCTGTGGAAATCATTTGATCTGCTGACTTAAAACTTTTTTTCTTAGAAAACTCTCCATACTAATAACCTGGAAAGTAATTCCTCTTCATTTGCTTTGAATAAATCATGTTCATCATTCTAAATACAGAAGACATAAACATGGGTACTTCTTACACCATTAACAATTCCACCATCTCCATCTGCTTAACTATACTACCACTAAGAATTGTTCATTTTCTTACATACATTAATACTTCTGAACTTGTGCTGAGATACACGATCACATTTAAAATGGTGTAAATATTTTAAACCTCTTAAAGAAAGATACAGCAAAAATTTATTCTGAACATGTTTTAGAGGTGTTTTTCCACTAAAAATATTTGCATCATAGACAAAAGATGGAAAGAATTGCCTGACAGTATAGAAGTTCATTTTATTTAACTATGAGATTAAGAGTATGACTCATAGTTGTTTTCTCCTTTTTCCATAGTGCAAGTAATGAGCAGCAATGAATCTAGTCACAGCAAAACACAGCATTGAAATGGTCTGTGAATAATACAGGCTTATGTAATAAAAATTAAAGAATCCAAGAGCAAAAACATTTTACTGGTTCGATAGTTTCCTCGGGTTGTATTTTCAATGTATTAAAATAGCTATGCTAATGAACAGTGCATGTGGACCTCAAAGACACTCGTAGCTAGACAGGAATAATTACATCAGTTCTTCACATGTAGAAGCTAAAGTGTGGTGACAGTGAGAGAATTGCCAGTGTAACAACAAACATCTATAGTAAAGTTGAGAAGAAAGTCCAGATATTAATACTCTCAACCCAGCACCTATTCTTTGTGTCCTGTAAATGTATTACTGGCATTTAAAACAGCCAGTACCCACCTACTGTTTGTTTAGATGAACTTTTTGAATACTTTAAGTCAGCATAAATACTACTATATCAGCTTCTAGTAAAGCATAAAATAATAATTATTTATTCTAAGTAAAAGCATAAAACAAATATTTGGCCAGTTTACTCAAAATATTTTTGTGCGGATGAGAGAATTATTTTGTACAGAAGTAGGTAGAATTATTAGAGATAATTATTTTCTGACTCAGGCCAACCACACAGCTGAGTCAAGAAGTTGTTCTGTAGGTGGTCTAGAAACAACCCATTATTCATTAGAAGACATAGTTTACCTTGTGTCAAACCTCCAAAAATAATTATCATTGTGGCCTCTGGCCCTTTGGTACTCGCTACGCCTCTGGGCTGCAAATAAAAAAACGGAGGTGATTATTTTTACCTGTTTTTCAGCTACCTTCTAGTTTAATTCTACCGTTGTGTGGGCATGATGTATACTGTAATATAATAATGCAATAACACACACAGAGGTTAAGAAGCTATACCTTTTTTACCCAATTATTATGCTTTTAAAGAGCACTGTGCTGGCATGGTAAGTTGTTAGAAGAACGACTGCAGTCATGACTTGGAAGTCTCCTTATTTGTTCTTGGAAGAGAGTGGATAAAGTTTAGGATGTCAGTAATCATTCGATCCATGTCACAAGATTTAGCAACAGATGGAAAGGATGGGAGGGTGTGTCAGGGTGGGTTGGTTATGGATGATTCAAGAACCGGTGCTACACAACTACTTTGTTAGAGATGTGTGTTGTGATACTTCTAAAAATATTTTTCAAAGAGAAGCTAAAGAAGGTGAGGAATAGATAATCTTGTTAAGTCTGTCAGTAGACCTGCAGAGAAATGGCAACAAAAACCAATCCATATTTCTGTGTCACAGGTCTGCTTTTTGACTTCTCTCAGGCTGTTTTTATTTTCTAGCAAGTTTGTGATATATGGCTGACTTTTGTGCCTTAGATTACGATCATTTATTGTTGCAAAAAATCTATGGCTACTAATGAGCAATTACCAATAAGAACTAAGAAACATACCTGCTAATTAGAAGGCTAGCTAATGATCTCATGAGCAGTAAGTTAGCCAGCAAATGATTCACCCAGTTAGTAGAGGAACTTAAGGAAGAAATGGAATAAGGAGGCAGACACTTTAAATGACCTAGCCTGGAGTCTGCTCTATACAAAAAGAGCTGAAGTAGGTTAATTGTTATGTAAAAGGATGTCATGTTTTAGAATTCAATTAATTGATTGCAGTGCAGGGATTAACAGAGAGTCTTCCAGACCTCTAACATAAAAAAGAAAGCCTAAAATGTTCTATTTGGCTGATTTCATTAACAGACACATTACAGGAACTTCCTTTCTGTTGTGTACATTCTCAGAGATCAGAAATGTCAGAAGCAGAACTATTTTTTGGAGTCGCTTTGTTTTTATTAGCAATTATGATCTTGGATCACTGTATGTAGCAAGTCAGATACTTGCCGTTCCAAAGCTTGGTTGTCATTCTTGGTGGTTTGGTGTTAATGACAGCACTAGTTGTTGCTATGCTTGCCCAGCAATTTCGTAATGGAATATGGTATAAATTGCTTGTGACTGAGGAAAGCCTTAAATGCAACCTTGGATAACATCATCTACATTGTTTGTCTTTCCTAGGATAATCCTTTTCACTACTCTAATTCAAGATACTTCCACTGTTAACAGGAATGAGGCTTTTTCACTGGTTAAAATATGAAGGTAAACTTCCTTTCAAATAACTTAGCACTCTCACACTTTAGACCACAGACACATCTGTTGCCATCCTTGAGAAAATTTGCACAGGAACGGTCAGAATATACACTTCGGGGTGGTGGGGGGAAGGTATATTCATTCTTCAATCCTATTTCGTCCTGGAAAACAGGGCCATGGCTATTTGGGAAGACAAGTGCCATAACCCCAAATGCTCTCAATCTTTCTGCTCCTTACCCTGAGCTTTTATTGCTAAGCACAATGTCATATGGCAGTGAATACCCCTTTGGTCAGCTGGGGTCAGATGTTCTGGTTGTGTCCCCTCACAACTTCTTGTGCATCCTCAGCCTACTCCCTGGGGCTGCAGCATAGGAAACAGAAAAGGCCTAGATGCTGTGTAAGAACTGTTCAGCAACAGCTAAAAGATCAGTGTGTTATCAACACTGTTTGGGTCACAAATCCAAAACATAGCACTGTATGGGCTCCTATGAAGGAAATCAACTCAATCGCAGCCAGACCCAGTGCAGATGCCAAAGTAAATTATAGAAATCTGTTTTGCAGTCGTCTACCTTCTTCCCCTGCCCTCCATGGGCTCCTGGAGGCCTTCTGCTGACATTAAGAAAATAAAAAACATAAGTAACCGATTCAAGAAATGCACAGAGGCAAAAGGCAGGGCAAGAAAAAAAAATTAGTAGGGATGAAAATTTTTATAGTTTTTGAGGAAGAAGAGGAAAAACTGAGCTTAGGTTTGAAAAGTAACGTGTTTGTGTGGAAAACACATGGTACTGAGGCATCCAGGAGCATATACCTTCTTTATTACTGCAGATGTGATCAGCAACACTACTCCAGCCAGACGCTTCTGAGCATGTCTGGCTGCTTCTCTGTGGGGAGTGGGGGAAACAGGACATCACATGTATACTTTCTCTCCAAGAAGAAACTACATTCCATGTATTCCCTGCAACTTCCAGAAGGGGTATTTCTGCTATGTAAAGATGTGATAGTCCCTTGCAAAACATAACATTGACCATGTTTGGCAACATGTTGCAGGGTCTGCTGTAGTACTTCCTAGAACATGCAACCCAAATTATGGGTTACAAAAACTTAAAGGTATTTCCTTTAAATATATAATATATAATATATAAAATATAATATATAAAATATAATATATAATATATAAAATATAATATATAATATATATGTAATATATAATATATAATATATAATATATAATATATAATATATAATATATAATATATAATATATAATATATAATATATAATATATAATATATAATATATAATATATAATATATAATATGTAATATGTAATATGTAATATATAATATATAATAGAGTAGGATAAACTTTCATGGCATGATCACATATTTTCTTAGACATGACATTGTAGGTTAAAGCTGCTTGTAGGATCAGTAAAGACTGTGTAGTAATTGTTACTAGAGTACACATTGGATTCACAATTCTTCTGTATTAGCCACCAAGTACAGAAGGTCCTTGAGCAAAAATAGTCACACAAATAAGTTTGCTCTTTCCCGAGAGAAGAGTAACCCAGACTTTTTTTTCCAACCATTTCCTTATATATACTACAAGGATCTTATCTCCTTCCACAGTGTGGAGGGGTTTTGACTGGGCAGGGCCAGGTTGACTGGCATATCTCTAGTGTTAACTAGCCAAGTGGCTTCTGCTAAACTTGTGTCCTAATGCTTGAATGTCACAGCACCCATTGCTCTCAGTGTAGTTTTTAACAATCCATTGTATTGTTCAGTTCCCCAGAGACTGGTGCATGACAGGAACCCAGTCAATGCTGTGCTTTTTGGTACGGTTGTTTTGGAAAGTTTGGAATCATTTAGGTTGCAAAAGACCCTAAAGATCATTGAGTCCAACCATTAACCTAACATGGCCAAGTCCACCAATAAACGATCTCCCTAAGCGCCATGTCTACATGACTTTTAGATACCTCCAGGGGTGGTCACTCAACCACTTCACTGGGCAGCCTGTTCCAATGCTTGACATCCCTGTCAGTGACAAACTTGTTCCTAATATCCAATCTAAACCTCCCCTGGTGCAACCTGAGGCTGTTTCCTCTCATCACTTGTTACTTGGGAGAAGAGACCAACACCTACCTCACTACACCCTCCTTTCAGGTAGATGTAGAGAGCAATAAGGTCTCCCCTCTGCCTCCTCCAGAGTAAACAACTCCAGTTCCCTCAACCTCTCCTCATAAGACCTGCTCTCCAGACCCTTTACCTGCTTCATTGCCCTTCTTTAGACAAGGTTGAGCACCTCAATGTCTTTCTTGTAGTGAGGGGCCCAAAACTAAACACAGTATTTGACGTGTGGCCTCACCAGTGCTGAGTACAGGGGCACGATCACTTCCCTACTCCTGCTGGCCACACTATTCCTGGTAGAAGCCAGGATGCTGTTGGCCTTCTTCGCCGCCTGAGCACACTGCTGGCTCGTGTTCAGCCAGCTCTCGACCAGCGCTCCCAGGTCCTTCTCTGCTGGGCAGCTTTCAAGTCACTCTTCCCCAAGCCTGTAGCATTGCATTGGGTTGTTGTGACCTATGTACAGGACCTGGCACTCAGGTTGAATTGCATACAGTTGGCCTCGGCCCATCGATCCAGCTTGTCCAGGTCCCTCTGCAGAGTCTTCCTACCCTTGAGCAGATCAACACTCCCACCCAACTTGATGTTGTCTGCAAACTTACTGAGGGTGCACTCAGTCCCCTTGTCAACATCATTGATAAAGATATTAAATAGAACTGGCCCCAGTACTGAGCTCTGGGGAGCCCTGCTCGTGACCAGTCACCAACGGGATTTAGCTCCATTCACCACAGATCTTTGGGCCGAGCCGTTCAGCCAGTTTTTTACCCAGCAAAGAGTATGCTCATCCAAGCCATGAACAGCTGCTTTCTCCAGTAGAATGCTGTCAGAAAATGTCAAAGGCTTTGTTAAAGTCTAGGTAGACAACATCCACAGCCTTTCCCTCATGCACTAACGGGTCATCTTGTCATAGAGGGACATCAGGTTAGTCAAGGAGGACATGCCTTTCCTAAACTTGTGCTGCCTGGGCCTGATCATCTGGTTCCCCTGGGTATGCCATGTGATGGCACCCAAGATGATCTGCTCCATGAGCTTCCCCAGCACCGAGGTCAGGCTGACAGGCCTGTAGTTCCCCAGATCCTCCTCCCAGCCCTTCTTGTAGATGGGAGTCATGTTTGCTAACCTCCAGCAACTGGGACCTCCCTGCTTAGCCAGGACTGCTGATAAAGGATAGAAAGTGGCTCGGTGAGCAGTTCTGCCAATGCCCTCAGTACCCTTGGGTGGATCCCGTCTGGCCCCATTGACTTCTGTGTGACTAAGTGGTGCAGCAGGTCGCTAACCATTTCCCCTTGGATTATGGGGGCTTCATTCTGCTCCCCATCCCTGTCTTCCAGCTCAGAGGTTGAATGCCCTGAGAACAACTGGTCTTACTGTTAAAGGCTGAGGCAAAGAAGGCCTTAAGTACCTCAGCCATTTTCTCATCCTTTGTCACTGTGTTTCCCCCCACATCCAGTAAAGGATAGAGATTCTCCTTAGCCCTCCTCTTGTCGCTAATGTATTTAGAGAAACAATTTTTATTGTCTTTTATGGCAGTAGTAAGATTAAGTTCTAGATGGGCTTTGGCCTTTCTAATTTTCTCCCTGCATAACCTCACAACATCCTTACAGTCCTCCTGAGTTGCCTGTCCCTTCTTCCAAAGGTCATAAACTGTCCTTTTTTTCCTGAGTTCCAGCCAAAGCTCTCTGTTCAGCCAGGCTGGTCTTCTTCCCTGTTGGCTCATCTTTTGGCACATGGGCATGGCCTGATCTTGTGCCTTTAAGACTTTGTTCTTGAAAACTGTCCAGCCTTCCTGGAATGTGCGACAAAATGAACCTGCCAGGCTTCCCCATAGTGGTATTTCAGCCATCGTCCTCTATACCAAAAAGGCTTTAGCTGCTGGGCTTGTCTGATTATGGTGCATGTTTGACATTCATGGATAACCTGCACAATGGAATCAATAGTTAAGTCCACCCCTCAGTCATGAGCCCATGTGTATGTTGCATCCCTTCCTAAATGTCCTGATGTGCCAGCAAGCTATAATGAGCTCACCCTTATGTTCACAATCCAGATCCACCTGGGCTGCTTCAATTTTAGCAGCCTTGTTCACCTGCTGGTTGTCTTGATGTTCTTCAGTGGCCTGACTCTTGGATATGTGAATATCTACATGACACACTTTTACAGCCAGGTTCTCCACCTGGGCAGCAATGTTCTGCCACAATGTGGCAGCCCAGATGGGTTTGCCTCTGTGCTTCCAGTTGCTCTGTTTCCATTGCTGCAACCACCCCACACAGGGCATGTGCCACAATCCAGGAGTTAGTATAAAGTACTGGCCATTTTTCTCTTTCAGTAATATCTAAAGCCAGCTGGATGGATTTCAGCTCTGCAGACTGACTTGATTCACCCTGACCTTCAGCAGTTTCTGCAACTTGTTGGGTAGGACTCCACACAGAAGCTTTCCACCTTCCATGTTTCCCCATAATATGACAGGATCCATCTGTAAACAGGGCATATTGCTTTTAATTTTCTGGAAATTTATTATACAATGGAGGTCTTTTCAGCATGGATCATCTCCTCTGGCAACACTCTGAAGTTTTCATTCGTCTGGTCTATCCATGATCACTTCCAGGACTCCTGGGAGGCTGGGGTTTCCCAGCTGAGCTATTGCGTTATCAGTGTGACCTGCTTGCTCTGTATAGCACCAGTTGCATGATGCATAGAGGGGACCTTCCCTTTGAACACCCAGCCCAGCACAGGCAACTGAGGTGCCAAAAGGAGCCATGCTTCAGTACCCACTACTTCTGAAGTAGCTCAAACTTGTTCATATGCTGCTAATATTTCTTTTTCAGCTGGAGTGGAATGGGCTCAGATCCCCTATATCCCCAGCTCCAAAACCCTGGAATTCAACCTCGGGTCTCCCCAGGCATTTTCAGCCAGAGGCTCCAGGTGGGGCCATGTTATCTGGCTGTGCTGTAGAGCACATTTTTTACATCTTGTCCTGCTTGGATTGGCCCAAGTGCTACTGCATGAACGATCTCCTGTTTAATTCTTTCCAAGGCTTGCTGGTGCTCAGGTCTGACAACATCTGTCTTGCCATTTTATTCCTGAAAACCAGATCTCCTGTGCAGGTCCCTTGACCTTACTTTGTTTCATGTCAAAAACCAGCCTTCAGCAGGATTTGGACTATTTTCTACCCTTTATCAAAAACTTCTTCTGCTGTGTTGCTCCACACAATTACATCATTAATGTACTGTAGGTGTTCCAGAGCTCCACCCTATCCATGGCAAACGGCAGGGCTGTGTTTCCACCCCTGGGGCAGTCGATTCCAAGTGTACTGGATACCTCTCCACATGAAAGCAAACTGTGGCCTGCACTCTGCTGCCAGAGGGATAAAGAAAAAATGCCTTAGTGATATCAATTGTTGCATAGCATTTGGAAGCCTTTTACTCCAATTCATACTGAAGCCTGGTACATGTCTGGTACAGCAGCACTCAGCAACGGTGTGACTTCGTTCAGGCCTCGATAGTCTACCGGTAGCCTCCACTCTCCGTTAGATTTTTGCGGTGGCAATATGGGACTGTGAGGGATGAATGTGTCTTACTGATCACTTCTTGACTCTCCAGTCACTAGATCAGCTTATGGATGGGAATCAGGGATTCTTGATTGGTGTGATATTGTTACCAGTGCACTGTCATGGTAGCAAAGCTGATCTTTAAACCACAGCAAGCCCACAACAGAAGGATCCTCTGAGAAACCAGGCAAGATAGACAGCTGCCTGATCTTCTGTGTACTCAAGGCAGCTACACCAAAAGCCCACCGGTCCTTGAAGTACCCTCTCCTGAGGTAATCTATGCTAAGGATATATGGAACCTCCAGATCAGTGACAATAGAATGCTTTTGCCACTCATTCCCAGTTAGGCTTACCTCAGCCTCCAAGACAGACAGTTCTGGGGATCCTCCTGTCACTCGAGAGGTGCAGACAGATTCTACTTCTTTGTAATCTGATGGTATTAGAGTACACTGTGCACTGGTGTCCACTAGAGCTTTATACTCCCATGGGGCTGATGTGCCACACCATGGAACCCACACAGTCTAGTAAACCTAGTTGTGCCTTTCCTCCACCTGGCCAAAGGCAGGGCCTCCTCTAGTCCTGGATGGAGTCTTCGTTACTTGATTTTTGTAACCGCAAATGAGAAGTCTCTTCATTAAGGTCAAAAGCACAATCAGCCATTCTACTCTGCCCAACAGACACTGGAGCAGTAATTTTCCTGGATGGATGCCTTTTGGCTGCTGATTTTTCCTGCACTTCCTGTACCCAAGCTTCTTGTCTCCAGGTAGGTTCAGAATCCCATTTCCTCATGTCCTCCCCCAATCACGCAGGAGGAACCACCACACAGGAACTGGCACGTGATATGTGCCACTGGTACCCTCTGAATTGAACAGAAAAAGGCTGACTCTTAATAGCTGAGATATTGGTCAGTGTGAGTAAGGAAGACCTATCCTTCTCAGATTGCTGGGACAACGTTGAATCGGATTCTCCACGGCCGAGATGCAGGCCAGTAGGGAGAAAGTGAGCTTCTCTTGGAATTCATGGAGCTGGCTGGCCAATCCATCCACAGCTGATACCTCCATGTCTGTCCAGCTCATTATCTCCAGAATGTTGGCACTTCATACAAACTTTCTCCACAAGGACCAGGTGCATTGGATTTCATCTGGGTTTTTGGATACCTGGTTGTCATGCAGGTTGCTATAGATCACCTCCACCACAGATAATTCCCTCAGATACTAGATACCTTCCTCAATGGCAGTCCTTTGGCTTTGGGAATTTGTAAGTTCTTCCTTGAAGGGATACCTGTCTTTCACACTTGAACAGGAGTCACCTCCAAAGACTGAGAACTACTGCCACTTTTATGATGCCATTGTCAATGGCCTTATCTCTCACAAGGGATCCTACCTGGGCTGGACTTCCTTACCATCTATTTCCTGACTATTGGCCCCTATATCCAAGCATCACAATAATCAGCTGAAATTTTTCTGGCCTTATTGACAGCTGAAATCTTTTTGTATATCTCGCAGCTCACTCATGGTAAAAGAATGGGTGGTTTCTGTCCCTTCCTCATGTTCCTGTGACTGCTCTGCTGCAGAACAAGCTGCCTTTTCTGATTCTTTTTCCTGCTCCTTCTTAGAAGAAGCTTCTTCATCCCTTACTAAATGACTTGATTTCCACTTCCATTATATCTTTTTAATTTTAATAATTGTGTGCAAGCTAGGACTTGTGTAATGTGTAGTGAATAAAGCATGTAGCCACAGTCAACAATACGGTTAAATAAAACATTAAATAGATACTTATTAGTTGAGAAGTGTCCATTTTGTACAATAAGTCAGGCAAGGTTCCTCCTGAAATATGGACATATTGATCATGTGATTAACTGCTGTTTTGTAATGTGTAAATGTAAGGTAGCACACAAGTCTGTTAATCTGCCATTTACTAATATTTAGGTGTGTGAATTTCCAACCCACTTAGTGCTGTTTCTGTAGGTTTTGGTTTATGTTGTATAAGCATGAAATATGAGACCAGTTAACTTTTTCCCTTCTTCTTTTTTTTTTTTGTTTAAAAGAATGTTCAGAAGGGCTGATTTGTGCCCTTATTTAGTTTTTCATAGTTTTAAAATTAAGCTTTTGACTGTAATTTAAAGTATTTTTACCAAATAATGTAATTGTGCACTCTATTCTGAAAGGACAAAACAGTTATTGTTAGCACTACAGTTCTGATTATGATGCAGACAGTTTTTCTCTCTGTTGCCGTATGACATTCAGTTCTGTCCAAAGCTGTCATTTTTGTGCTCTGTCTTAACTACTTGGAAAACCCTTATGAAAAAGACTACAGTGGTGGTAGCTGCCAACAGCTGTACTTTTGATCTGCTGATCAGTAAGTGCAGAGCTTAATGGATAAGGTAGCTATCTTTTACTCAGTGAAAGAAGCAATTGAAAATACTTTATAGAACAGAGACGAATTGAGGTAGTGACATTGTGGGAGTACCTATGAAAGTACTAACATGGTGAAAGTAAGAAGATTTTGGGGGGACTGTCTAAAATCTACATTGCAAGATAATAGGCAGTCACAAAAAGAACCAGAGACAAGCAGAAGCAGCCAGGGAAACACCTTCAGTATAAGTCTGTGAGAAATCCAAGGAAAAGTCCTTATTATATAGAGAAATAAGTTAAAAGAAAAAATTATAAATTAAAAGGAAGAAAAAAATTACTGACTGCAGAGCAAGTGGATTATGTCAGTATTTGTTTTTTTTTTCTGGTGAATTAGAAGGTCACCTTATGTTCCTACTGAAAAAGATATAAAAAATTTGGGCTTTGAGGACACTAAGGTTGAAGGACAATGAGGCTTTACTTGTAAATAAGCATAAAAACTATCACCTCACGGAGTAAAAAAACCAGTTACTGCTTTTTTTTTTTAACTTAACTGGTTTGTATGCACAATTTGATGTAAATAATTCTCTAAGTAGCACTCTTCAGTTCTTGCAAGAAAACATAAGGTCTGCTTTCCTGTTGTTGAAAGAGGTTTCTTTTCTATTAGCTATACATTAAAAAGTAGTTCAGTTTAAACATTTTAAAGGATAAAATCCTAAATGGAGATCAACATTACAGCAGTCAGAAAGACAATATGAAAACAATTATAGTGTGCAGTGCAAGTTCATGCAAGCAAATATGAGTTATCACCCAGTGCTTCTGTGAACTGGTGTGCAGGCAGCATTGCATATGCCATTTGAATGAATTAAGACATTTTGCCTACAGTTGAGAAAAGTTGAAGCATGATGGTGAAGTAATTCCTTGGAACCATCTGCAGTGGTGGCAGAACTTCTTAAACTAAATAGATTTTGCCATGTTTTATTCGAAAATTGTTGTGATTTTGTTTATGCTTTTTCATCAATGACTTGCCAAGGTCATCATGTAGTGATTGTAAGGTGTACATTAGAAGCTGACTTTAGAATTGGGTTCTGTGAGTGACCAGCAGTCGAGGACTATATAAAAACTTTAACCGGTTGTTTTACTTAATCTTTTATCATAAAATTTTTATTTCCTGAACTTGATCATTGATTAGTGTCGGTTTGCTGTCATCTCTTTCCTCTTTCAAAGGCAGGCTTCTTATGGGTTATTGACATGGAGAATCTCTAGATCTCGCTCAGTGTTATGAGTCTTTGTTTTTCTTGATTAGGCGTAAGATCACATACAGTTAAGGTGGCGTTACAAGAATCCTTAACTGGCCCACTATCATACTTTTATATTCCTTTCTGACTTCTTTCTTCTTCTTTCTACTTTCCTCTGTTCAGAAAGTACAATTTTTCAGTAAATCATAAATATATTAACTAAGTAAATTCACTAATCCCTAAAAATTTTTATATTATTTTTTCCATATCCATGTTAAATAAAGAAGAAAAAAAAAGAAATACAAATAAAACAAGACTCTTCATTCATACTTAACCATCTTTATGTTGCCAGTTCAAGGTATATACTGCCCTAGTAATTTTATCAGGCATTCCAGATTCTTTCATTTTATCACGAAGGTGGTATTACAACATATTATGATACACTACTTTAAAATTTCTTTTTTATATGTATACAACCTGTCTATCTCACATGCATGTGTTGCTGCTGTGAATGTTGGAGCTGAAAGGTGTGGCTTAATTTCTGTACATAAGTAAATGCTTTAGAGACAGCAGGAAGATGCCAACACCAAATATTTTGTTTTTCATATATTTTCTGTATTTCTGAAAATTCAGATCTTTTACAACTGATTTTGATGTACAATCGTTTGCTGTTTACCTTTACCTATCTGGTAATTAGGAGCTCATAAAAATGTCATCTCTATCCTCATGTAACTTCATGCTGTGTGATCTGAGTTTTCTATTTTGCTTTCTATCAAATAGGTTAGTAGTTTTCTTGTCTTTCATATAGTGATACCATTTTAAGTATACCTACATTCAGATATGTGACCTGTTCCATCTGCTCCACAGAGCTAAACAAATATGAGCTTCTTGGCCTCTGTTTGACTTTGTAATAGTCCTCATAATAAAACAGAGTCTGGCTCTAAATAAAAATGTCCTCTATCCTTGGCATGCTATTCCTCATGCTTTTATATACATATGTTTATGTAGCCTCTTTTGGATCTCTCTTTGAAGACCTTTGCATCATTAGATGTCTCTTACTCTGTGTCACTCTTTCCCATAATACCTTTTGAAGCTCTCAAAGCTTCAAAAGTAATCTTATTTATTTAATTATATTCTGGATTTCTCAATCAATAAGTCTCAGACAGCAGTTTGTTTGATCCCTCCACCCCTTCGCTATCATTATTGTGGGAAATCTCTCTTAACAGACCACAGTCTTAAGAAACACTGGTTTGAATTCCAGTCAGTAAACGAGGGCTGGATGCAAAGGCTGCTAGGTGGGCAGCAAACTAGTTCCACTGCTGGTATCAAAGTACTGGGAATTGTGTCTCAGCATCCGGCTGGCAGCTGGTAATGAGCACATCACCATGAGGGGTTGATCCCAGAGCCCACGTTGAGGTGCAGAGTTTGGCACCCAGACAGGATAACCTGAAGCACCGGCACAGGCTGGCATGTGACTGACCGTGTCACAACCCTGCTGGAACAGCCCTGGGGGCTTCGGTGGACTGCAGGGTGGATAGCAGCCCAACGGTGTGCTCTGCCTCACAAGTAAAACAAAGTACATGCCAAAGGCACTGTGGCAAGTGGATCAAGGGGAACGCTGGGAGCCCAGGAGAGGGCTACCAGGATGGTCAGGGCTTCCTTGGTCTGCTGCGGAGGAGGTGAAAGGCGCTCTGATGGCAGCCTGCAGCTACTTGAAGGGTAGCTGCAAAAGACAACAAATTTAAGCTCTTCTCAGCAGTGTCATGCTGTTCAAGGAGGGGCAAAGGCCCTGAACTGGGAGGTTCAGACTGAACATCAGGAAGATCTTCTTTGTTAGGAATGTGGCGCAGCACGGGAGCAGGTTACAGCAGTTCTATAATTCTGTGAGTAAGTATAATACTCTTTACAACTACGTTCACAAATAAAGTGAAAATAACAATGCATGTTTTTATTCTGTTTTGCCAAGATGAGTAAAATCAATATGAGCAACATTTCCTGCTTTAGATGCCTGAGTATCTGTAGCTGAATTCATGGCCTGTTTTTCCACAAATTGATTTATTTTTTCATTGTCATCGAAATACACATTTGGCACCTCTTGTTTGATTTCTCAAAGCTTAACTTTAACATTTGGGTTGGAATTCTTCCCTTCCCTCATTATTTTCTTTATGCCATAGTATTCTACTTCTCTAATTTTTGCATATGAGTTGAGGAAGTTGCTCAGTGAGTTCACTGTCTCAGTTCAGCTCTCTCATTCTGATTGCCTGTGGGTGGAATTCAAGTGATTTTTATGATTTTCAGAGCTGCCCAAAAAATCAGTCGATGAAGTGGATCAAATAACCTCATGTGATATTTTTAGCTCTGATATCAGCATTCTTCATTTCTTGCAGAACTATAATTAATTTCATTATTATTTTTTAATTTATTCAGCTGTCTTGAATATCCACTATGCACATACTGAAAATGCAAGCCTGAAGTTAAACTTCTCCCTGGATGACTATAACACATTAATTCTTGTAGTGTTTTCACAGTGATTGATTTTGCTGTTGATTTCCTTCAGAGTACATGCATTAATGCATACCATTTTATAATTTTCGTTTTCTTAAACTACATTACAGCTAGATTAAGAAGAATAGCTAAATTATGAATTTAGATCTTGTTATTAAAAATTTAATTAGAAATAGTTTGCTCACAGCAACTGCTCAAACTCTGAGTATAAATGGAGCTCATTAATATTACTCATCATGAAAATTGTTTCATTAACGGCCTTCCCTTTGCGCACAGAATGAATACATTGCCATGGAAGTTTTTCTTGCAGGTGTGCATCAGTCCTCATGAGACAGGTCAAAGTGGAGGCCATGTCTGTACTGTAACTGGAGGTGTGATTGTAAATTGTGGAATAGCCTATCTTGCTTTATTTTGTATACATGTATACCATAATATGCACATGAACTTTAGTTTGGCAGAGGGGAGTACTTGGTGTACCAGTCTCAACTATTGTTTGAGACTGTGAAGCTATTGATACCTGACTTAGGTGGAATAATATATAGCTATATATGCTGTGTTCCTAATTCTTACTTCAGATGTAGAAAAGCTTTACACTTGCCCAGAACTTGTGTTTCTTCACAGGAAAGCAATCAAGGCAATAGGCACAGACAGTGGTATCTGTGCTAGGGAATCTATCAAGTAATGGTAAAAGACTTTGTGAAGACATGGAGAAAAAAGTCAATTTCTTCTTATAATTACAACAGGCTTCTCAGAATATCAGTGCTCTCAGAAAAGTAATTCTTTGAGAATTTTCTCTCACAATGGTGAGCTGTTTGCTAAAAGTTCCAAAAACTTTCTAAAGAAATTTTCTCCCCTTTAGATCAGTATCCGTTGGAGATTTCTTTCCTGGATTGTCTGCCATTCTTCCATGACCCAGAGAATATTACCAGCAGTTTAGATAACTAAATGAAGAGTAATGTTTACTAATGCTTAGATTTAAGATTTCATTAGGGCCTGACCGTCAGAGGTTCTAATTATTCACCATTTCTAAGCACTACAGTGGTTGTTTTAAGTACTCATCACTTACTATTAGCATGAAATTACCATGACCAAGAGAGGAAGATGGGAGTTGGGGCAGCTGAGAGAATTTAAGGTGAATTTTCTCCTGTTTTCAGTCAGGAGGTGCATAGTTGCAAATCCCTGACTATTACTTTTATTTTATATTATTATTGGTATTTGGACTCTTACTTCTTCCAAAAGGTAGATAACTTGTAGGGAAGCAAGCATATTGTGGGAAATAAATCTGTGTAATGCAGAGCATTTTTGTCGCCTATACACATATGAGTACATATTTTAGGTAGTATAGTGTTAATCTCATCATAAAATAGTTTTCTGTTTGTTTTAAAACCCCAAATTATCTAAACCCTAGAAATTTGTTGCTGAGTTTTAAAAATTCCTTTTAATTTTCTTAATAATGATAGTAAAATATAAATCATATTTTTAAGAGACTAGCTTAAAAGAATTATCAAATTAACATTATAGGTATTTTCTTACATGATAGGTATTTTTTTTTGCCTTCATCATAGGTTTCAGAAGAAGCTCTGCATCACAGAACTGAAGACGAAGAGTCTTTCCAGGGAATGGAGTCCTATCTTGTGCGAAGGTTATCGTCCCGTAACATCCAGCTTCCCCCTCTGGCTTTCAGGCAGATAGAACAGGCAGACTGGGATAAAAAGAATGATAGCGAGACTATCCCAAGGCCCACAACTCTTCCGCTGAGGATTCCTCCTCTGATTGCCATTACATCTGCCGAGTCCAGCAGGTAAGATCCAGCAATTTCTTCTTGATTTGATGTTTTCAGTGGCAGGTGCAGGATAGCACAGATGTTTATTTCTTTTCTAATCCCCTAAATAAGTGAAAAAGAAGAATAAAATATTAATATGTAAATTTGTGGCTAACACTTGATAATACTGCTTGTAAACCTTCTGGTCATGTCCCAATACAAACACTAGAAGACTTTTTCTCTGAATATTACTAATACTTTACAGTCAGAAAGAAGACTTCTGGAGGCTTGAATAATCCTTTTTTTTCCTTATTTTAATAAAGATACACAGAATATTTACATGAGACTGTTTCAAAACAAGTTTCAAGGAATCATGAGAGGATTTTGCCTGCTCCTGTATACATTATATGTAATGTAAATAGTTGAATATATTTGGTTATAGTGATTGGTATTACAGTTTCTTCATATTACGCCTGTGACTTCTTATATCATGCATGTTTTCTAGAGTAACCTTTCCTGTTCTTAGATGTTTCTGGTACCGTTTGTTTTCCAAAATATGAATTGTTTAGTAGGAAATTGTTGCTTACAATGGTAAAGGGAGTGCAGCCATTTGTTATCCTGAGAATATATATAGAAAAAGAAAGGTGAAAATCCTGAGAGCTGAAATGCAGGACTTAAGAACTTTTGGACTTAACTTCAGACAGAATCCTGTATTCTGAATAATGTAGCTGTGAAAAGAATGTAGGATTTGCATTACATGAGAAAAAAACCAATGTATTCATTAGGGTGCTGTGGCAAAAAACATCTAATACCAACTTTAAATTTAATATCACCTCCCTGATCTTGTTTCCACGTGGATATCCTTATTTTTTGAATAGGTGAGACCAGTTCTCGAAACATGTTCATAGAAATACTAACTACATCCATGAAAGCATGTAAACATTTAGACTGTTTACAAATGTAAGTAATATTTGGAGAGAGAAATATAATGTCATTTGGTAAATTTTTGAAGTTAGATTTGTGCCTTGATTTTTTTGTTTTATATCCATGGAGGCCGGAAAGAAGACTGGTCTGAGATATGGAAGCAAAATAAGTATAGGTGGAATGATTACAATTCACATTCCTGGCCTTGATAAATTTCAGAGTATTTGGCTTTGAAACTTCAGTAGTATTTGGGATGTCCTGTGTAAACTGTGTAATACACAGGAGGTGCTCTATGTTTTGTTAGCTTCAGTAACACTGACTGAAAAAAATATATATGCTCCTGATGTGGTAGAAGGTCAGAAAGCAGAATGAAAAATATTCCTTCTGCCTTATGAAAAAGTCTAAGTGATTATGGATTTCTGGAGACTGCGTCATTTTCTAGGTTGGATTCAAATATGCAAGAGCAAGACAGTTTGAGAGGTATTCAAATAAATAACAAACCTAATCCATACTGGTTATTCTGGGGAGGTCTCTACTGTACTCAAGAGAATGATCGCTTCTGTGAGAGGCTTCTCTGGCTAAAAATCTGTCCTGTACATGAAGAGATAACTTTGTATCCTTCCTACACCATTCATTCCTGTGGTTCGTAGAACGTGTTTTCAAACTGGACAAAACAAGATTTATCTACAAGTAAGATTATTTCTGAGACTGACAGGGAAACAGCAGATTGTTGAATGGAGTTGCTAGGCTGTTTGAACAAACAAACAAACCAAAACTGAACACAACAGCAGAAGCAATTATAATTTTGATGTTTCTTTATAATATATAATCTTTAGCTTTTATGATTCTTTCTTAGCTAAAGAGCAATTATGCTGTTACAGGAAGAATATTGTTCAGGAAATTAAATTTCTCTAGATGTTTCGTGCCATTTTTCAGTTGTTAGCTGTCTCAGGCAGCTATGCATTTCCCATTTACGTGCTTGTAATGCCAGATGGACAGCTAAGGAAGTTAACCTTTTATCCGGTGTCTTGTCTGCATGGAAGTACAGAAACTTAGGGGACCTAAGTCTGTGGAAATAGAGCTTACCTCCATTGCCTTTGAATGTATGGAAAAGTGCCATTGAGAAGAGGAAACCAAAATGTGGTGGGAGACAAGAGGACCCTCTGTCTTCAGTGGGTAGGTGAAGGTAGAACAGCATTTGGGTCATAGAAACTCATTCTGAGGCAGAAAAATTTCACCACTGAAAACATCTTAAATTACTTTTTTTTCTTGAGTTTTTGGAGGAATATGCTAAAAGATCCCAAAGATAACATTATAAAGCATGTTATGCTGTGATTTAAATACCTGGAATGTGCAAAACTAAAACCAGTGACGGTGGGTATAGTTTTTAAAATAAAATATGCATTCTATTCCTAAACATGCACATACGCGTGCACATATATACACTCCATTTTTCTCTCCCTTTTTATCTCTCTTACGTTTATGATGTCTCAGGATTGTTTCTGGTTTTATGTTAGCCTTGTAGAGGAATGAGCTACACTAATCCAAACAAAGGTTCTCCTTTTTAAAAAAACCAGCAGAGTAGGTAAAAACTAGAAAGCAAATATTCAGTAATGTTTTTGCAAATCTTCCACACTTTGTAAACTCTTACTCTTCTGAATCTAAGAAGACATCACAGTGTCTTATAATTCCTTTCACACTTCTAATTTCTTTCCATGCATTCAGGGAGCCAGATTCTAATTTCTTTTTACCCAGGTTAAACTGAGACAATAATAAAGATCATAGTTAAGATGATGGATTTATGTCTTATGCTGAAGTTTCACATGCAAAATTGCTAACATGAGCTATAAAAACAAGTGCTTGCAAATTGATAGACCGAGCTTGACCCTGGTAGCAACAGTTACATTTGTGAAATGTAAAAATTTCCAGACCTTCAGTGGGGAGGTTTAGAAACAGGCAGGCAATTGCTTTTCATATTTCGGTTCTTCCTTCTATTTTTTTTTTTTTAAATAAGCAATATATTCAGCCTTTACGTATAGAATATTAAGTACGATATTTTACTGTAAGATAGGATAGCTAGGATATTTGGAGTATGCATGTGACCACATGCTTTAATAATTGCCAGTTTTCCTTCAAATAACTATAAGTTTACCAATTGTTTTGGTGTAAGTAGCAGCTATGATGCCATTTAAGATGGCATTCACGGACAGGAAAGGCTTGACAGCAGAATACTTTTGCTCTCACTACAGCAGCTGGTATTAAAAGGGTGGGGGACTGTTATACATGGGAACATATCTGTTTGAGTAGATATAAATATTTGATCTTACCTCCTTTACAGGAACTATTTCAAAGAAAGTTCACTTTCCTCTATATTTGTTTTGCCCAATAACCACAGTTCCCACCCTGATTCAATACTCAAACAAATATTTATATTATAATAATATGATACTGTAAATTTGATTTCTTCCTCCAAACACTTGGATGTGATTTAGAACAGCTGGTCAAATCTATATGTAATGATGGTATTGATTTGTCAAAGATCCATGGAATGTGATGAAAGTCTCTTCAGTCACTGTTGTTATAGAAACTATCTCCGCATTTTTTAACTCAGAAAAAAAGATGGGATAGGAGAAGATAGAGTAGGATGTAGATATTCTTGAGCTGGCTGGACCAGCATTTGTTGGATGCTATGAGCTGCAATGGCATATATACATACCCCATTCTCAATGGTACAGATCCAAGGTGTCAGAGGCTGATGTAGTCTTTCATTTTTCCTTAAAAGGATATGTTTTTCAGTGACAAAGGATCAACTACCTCAGTGGTGCTGTGATTCTTCTCTCCTCTTAATACATATGACTGGATAACATGATGGGAAATGCCATGTTCACTGGATGTAAACTCCAGAAATGTAAAAGTATATCATGTACTTGAAGACTTCATTGAAAGGGTTATTTGAAAGCAAAAAGTTATTTTGGAGTTGAGGTGTGGTTAGAAAGGCTTTCAGTACAAAAATATATAAAATAATTTTTTGTGTTTCTTTTAGTTAGCTGTAATTCAGTGTATAAAGTGTCTCTTCTTATGCTTTACCCTATTCTTTGCTCAAACATCATTTGGGAGAGATTATTATAATTGTACAACATAAGTTCTATTTTAAATTGCTTTTGTATTGCTTCTGTGCAACTGAAAGTATGTATATTGGTGTGTTTATGAAACTTCAGGGAGCTACAAGAATGACTTATGTGATAGCTAATTTCCGATGTATCTTTTTTGCAATGTTCCTTCTGTCCTAATTTATCAGGTTTTACTTAAGTTAAATTCTGTGGATTAGATAGGCACTGTACTCCTTAGAAACAACTGTGCTTTATTATCCATTAAAGAGACAATCAAAACTCTCTATATTTGAAATCAGATAAAAACTTGATTTAAAATTATACCCAGTTTTCTTTCTGCCCTTTAAAAATGCACTTAAACTTTTTAATATCTGTTTTTGAAAGGAAACAGAAAATTGTTATTTGCATCATCAATGTAAGTTTGATACTATGGCAATGTAGACTGAGAGTCCTAATTTCAAACCAAACATGCCTCAATGTCTACCACTTGCTCGTTCATTGTCTTCCCCCTGTCAGAGTAATGCCTCAAAGACTAGATTTTGCCTTCTGTAGTCAGGGCAAGAAAAGCTTTTTCAAGTGTTCAATGACTGAAAGGGGTGAATATTGAGCCATAATTTTGCAATTATTCACTTACTATACCAGCAAAGTGTTTTTAAAACAACAGGTAGAATTCTAAATTTTGGTTATTATTTTGAGGAACTAAGTGTTAGAGAGAGATGATAAGAAGAAATCTGCTAAAGATGGGACCTTAGCAAAGTAACATGTAATAAAAATAGAAGCTGGGGCAAAGCTGGTCTTCAGGTTTATTTGCACCTCAGTAGGGTAGTGTATATAGTGAAAATAAGTGGGAACTATGGTTTACATAGTGCTGAAAGAGAAAAAACAGAAAATTTGCTATTTCATTTCTTTTTTTAACTCAGAATTATGATCCTGGGCCTGCCAAGCTGTAACTCTTCTCAGGAAGCTTCTCATGGGTCTAGACTGTTTTCAAGAGCAGCTCTGTTCCCTAACTCACCTGCCAGTTAAGAATAATGAACGAAGAACAGCACAATAACTCTTAGCACATTTATTGCACATTTCTTTATTTTAAAAGCATTAAAAACATGACCAAATCCTCACGTTACCTTTGGGAGATCAGTTAGTGAGCAAGTGATGTTATTTTCATTTTATGCATAGGAAAACTTGCACGTAAAGGGGTAGTGCAACTGGCCAAGGCTACAAAACAAACCAGTAATCAAACTATGAACAGAATTCAAGAGGTTTTGCTCCTGGTTTTGTATCTAGCCTACACTACATGTTAGAAAGCTGAGGATGGAGCTTGTGAAAAAATGATGCCTCAAATTTATCTCAGCTTTTAAAAATAAACTTAGTATGTCAAGGAGAATTTTACTGACAAGGTCTGAGAAGGTTTTTAATTGTTATTAGTAGGAGTTAAACACGTAACTGTTGTTATGTATCCAGACTCACTAAACCTAAGTTTCTATCATACTGACTCAGTCCCATCGAACGCTATCTGACTGCAGTATCTGTTACAAAGAAAAGTATATTTAATTAGTGTGGAAACCAAAATTGAGTCAGCATTTAAGCTCAGATCTATCAGTGGGAAAAAGCTGTGGCAATTTGTGAGGTTAAGTGGATATTAGAAGACTTAATGTTTTGTGGCATCCAAGCCTTGGCTTTTGAGAGAGTCTTCTGTTCTGTGACCAGCATCAACAATTTAAGGTTAAGTGGACATTAGAAGCTTTAATGTTTTGTGGCATCCAGGCTGTGGCTTTTAAGAGAGTCTTCTGTTCTGGTGAACAGTGTCAACAATTTCTATGCTGCTATATGTATACTGGAATCATTTTGGAGAACAACTTAAACAATAATACTCTTGGTCAAGACTTGCATTGACTAGGTGCTGAAGAGAGGTAAGGAAGCTGTGAAGGTGACAGGTCCCATGCCAGAATACTTGCATAATAGTAATTCTTAATACCTGTGGAAGACTTCAGATCTCACAGTTATTGCCAGCCCCATATCTCACAAAGAAAAGGATTATTTTAACTTATACCTAGCATTAAGTGGATGATTTAGATCTGATGCACAGGTAGACTGTGGAAGACAGCAGATACGGTGTCCAGTCCAGCATTAGCCTTTCTGAAATCCTCTTTAAAAATCAGAATTTTTATTAAATGCTACCAATTTATTCAGCAGTGGTAAAATTTCTAATTTTTCAGTAATTAAAATGACCTCTTTGTCCTTCAAAATCATTATTTTTTATAGCATAGACTGATATTAGTGTAAATTGTGGATGAATAGTGTGTGTATGCATGTATTTTTTAATTTCAGAAAAAAAGTACAATGACTATTTAAAACAGGCATTTTTAAATAGTTCCTTGTAATCAATAGTTACATCTGAAAAAAATTTAAAACATGGTATAGCCCTCTTTTACTGCAGGGTTATAGAATTAGCACATAAAATTTGAGATAAAGGTTTTAAAAGTCAGGTAACAGCAGATAATAGTCTGAGCTGAGTTTATTTTTTGCCTTTGCTGAACTTTATATGATTCCTGTCATACCATTCCTCCAGCTTGCCAAGGCCCTGTGAATGGCAGCCCTCCAGTGCATCAGGTGCTCCCACCATTCTGGTGTCATCTGCAAACTTACTGAGGGTGCATTACATCTTACTGTCCAGACAGTTATTGAAGGTGTTAGTCTTGGCTCCGGTATTAACTCCTGGGGAACTCCAATCTTATCTAGCTGCTACTTAGATTTGGAACCACTTGCCCACTGCTTTTTGACCCTCATGGTCCAACCAGCTTACTGTCTGCCTTGTAGCCCACTCATTTAGTCAGATCCTTCCTGCTTGTCTATAAGGTTTCAGTGAGTCTGTCAAAAACCTTGCTGCTGCTGCTTTTGTCTTTCATAGAACCAGGAATTTCTTCATGAAAGGGAGTCGGGTTCATCACATATGATTTACCTTTGGTAAATATTTGTTCAGTCTTCCCAACCTCTTCTTGTCCTTCATATGCTTATAAATTACTTCCAAGAGAAGTTGCTCAATAACCTTCCCAGGATCTAAGATGAGGCTAGAGCAGCCTGTAGTTGCTTGGGTCCTCTTCTTCTTCCTTTTAAAGATGGTCTTAACATCAGACATTTTCAGGCCACTGAGGACCTCTGCTGATCACTGCAACATTTCAGAGATGATTAATAGAACATGGCCTCACAATGACATTGACCAGCTTTGTCAGCACTGTTGGATGCGTCCCATGTGGTCCCAGGAACTTGAACATGACCGATTTACTTAAGCAGAACCTAACTTGATCTTTCCCTGCAGTTGGTGATACCTTCTGCTCCCCCAGACTTTCCTTCTTGACAAGGTGACTTGGGAAGCCTGAGAGCAGACCTTGCCAGTAAAATAAGGCAAAGAAGGGTTTGAGTACTTCATCCTTTCCATGTCCTTCATCACTTGGTTGCCTACTTCATTCGGTGGCAGGCCCCCATCTTCCTTTTTCTTCTTTTTGCCTTTGATGTACCTTTTTGTTCTCCTTCATCTCTGTTGCCAGTTTCATCTCCAGCTGAGCTTTGACTTTACTGATACCATTCCTGAAAAGCCAGGTCATACTTCCATATTCCTCTGTAGAAATATGTTTCTTCTTCCCCCTCCTGTATTTTTGTGGGTTTTTTTGCATTTAATCTCTATCAGAAGTTCCCTGTTCAGACAATTTGGTGTCCTACTATTGTTTCTAAGCCCTTAATCAGAGCTTATCCAGCATACTACAGGAAAGTGAGTCACTGGTTGATTATGTAGGATTTTTATTATAAAATATTATTTTAATTTTCAATTATTATTACATTTGTGTATGCATTCCATAAAAAGGAGGGAATTCTTAATGTGACTACAATCCGTTCTCTGTTTTTGTGTTCGTGTAATTTGGTGCTGTTGGGTTAAAAAGAATAGGAAAGACTGTTTTCTTGTTTCAGAGCTGATTTAATTGTAGGTGTAAAGAGACAGGTCATTTGCTACATGATCTCTTTAAATGATTTCTCCTGATGATTCTTCCTAGTCTGTTGCTCACTTACCTGTTTAGATAATTACTGGTGCCAAGGTCTCCAGCTGGCTCACCTTGCAAAAGAAAGCTCAAGAAGTAAAAGACTGCTTCTAATTACAATTTGTCAAAGTTGCAGTGAGGTAGGTGAAGGCTGGGAATTCATTAATATCAGCTTTACCTTCTGTAGCATAAATGGAGGAGGCATTACATTAATAGCATTATATTTTATAAAAAGTATAAAACTATTTATACTTTTCATATATTGTCTTTTTTTTTTTGAGCATTTAACCAGTAAAACAGTTACTTTGTTAAAATATTTCTTTGGACTATCAGGCAAACCCACACACAATGTTTGATTCACTATTGAAAATGCAGTGTGAAAAGAAATGCATTACAAAATAATCTCTTAATAGAAATATATGTCATATTAATGTTAATATAGAGATGGCAAAAGAAATCAGAAAGTTTATGCAAATAGAGGAACACATAGTGCTTCCTTACGAGGATTTTTTCATGTTGGAAATTGCTACTTTAGATTACCTTTACTATTGGTGTTTTCTTGGGCTCTTTCTGATTTGCATTTCAATCACCCCTATAAGCGGCTGCTTATAAATACAAACAAGAAACCTACCGGACTGTCACAGGCACATAAAGCTGAGGGAAAGATAGGAATCACTTCAAGAGGGTGATCCAGCCAGCAGCTGTGGGTGAATCCAGCCCTTAGGACAAGTCCATCCAAGCTGTCTTGGCCTGGAAGGACATGGTGAACGTTTGAAGGATAGCATAGAACAGCTTGAAGGCCCCTCGTGTGGTTGTGTGCAGAACAGTGCCTAGCGTCTGTGCAGTCTATGCATACCTGGGAGAGAGAATCAAAGTAGAAGCATATTAATTCTGAGCATTTACATGATCCAGTCTTTCTAAAGGTTTGTGTGCACAGTCACTGTTGTATCATCCCTATTAAGGATGATTACAGGCTGTATTTTTTCTCATGAGTTGCTTTCTCTAAATCAGCAGAAGCAACAAGGTGGTGCACAGGCAAAGGACCTGGGTTATGTAGCAAAAAAAGTTGTTGTCAGCATTCCTTACCTCTCCTGCTTCAGTACAGTGCTGTGTGCAGGCAAGCATCATGTCACATAACCTATCAATTAGTACACAAAATTCATAATAAAATTGGATGCTACTTCAAAGCCTTATTCCATTTATAAAAACATACCTGGCTAAAGAAATCCTCTGAGAAGAAAGTTGATGGATTTTGGGAGGATACTTGGGAAGGTCTGCCTTGGTAAGCATATCAGCTATGCCTGTTCTGTTCTTTCTTTTGTCACGTACCTGCTTATGGGCAGTATGGGTTACAGGGTGTTGGCTAGAAAGACTCTTTGGTTGGCTAAGTATGGCCATTCTTACATAAAATGGATTGTAATAATTTCCCTTTTCTAGACCACTGTCACCTGTTTGTAATATGCATTCCTTCAACTTGATTCTGCAGGATTTTCATCTGTGTTCAGACCATTGGTAACCATAACTTTACTAATAAAATTATATTTGTATATAACCATACACATAGTAAGGCCTTAATTTGTTTTATCATTGGGTGAGTACAGATTTAGAACTACAAATTTACTCCATGTCTTTTGAACATATTTCCAGTAACATTTCACATTGCAAGGAAATGATGCAACTAGTGCAGATTCCAAATCTCACTTTGGAATTAGAACATTTAACACCCTTAAGGGCTGCTGTTAAAACAGCATACAATATCACATACAAAAATATATATAATATTTTAGACAGTGGTGATAAGGCATTTCATTTGAAGGATTACACACTATTGGAATAGCATGAACATTTTATAATGCAAGACTTTTATCAAAATATATTTCATTAAATGACATAATTTTTTGTTGAAGTTTTATTTAGAGCAAAAAATTATTTTGTCTTCTCACAGATGAAACTTATTTTCTGTCTTCCGTGTGGAACAATTTTTTGGTTTGAAAATATTGTCTCTTATTAAATAGAAAGCTCAAATGCAGAAAGTAAGATCTGAATTTATTAAGATGATGTTTTGATTCCCATTAAAAAGTTTAAGAGGAAAATTCATAGAGCAGACAATGAATGATTTTCCAGACTGGAACACAAGGGAATAAGTGGAATTTTTCTGGATACAGGAGGAAGTTTAGTTCTTTACAATTGTAATCAAAATGATACTTCAAAATGATCAAGCATAAAAAGTGATTTCTACATACGCATTTTGTATTAGGTGTACTCTCTGAGAACAGCCTGTTAAGTACATTCACTTATCTACTGACTTTCTTTTTCTGTTTCTAGTCTAAGACTTCAAACTTTCTTCTGATTCTTTTAAACAACCTAGTTATAGTTTTCCCTTTCACTTCAGATGCAGGCTCGACATCAGTTCTCTGAAAAGTAAACGGATCAGATCCTCTTGGGACTTAAATATACTATAATTTTTGCTTTCCTTAAAATGGCCTTCTTTAAAAGAGATAATGTCTATGAAATGGAGATGAAAAGAAAGGACTTCAAAATTATCTTGCAAAAATATATGGGCAGATAATTTTTAGTTCCTGTAACAGCAAAGATAAGAGATGACCCAAGCCATGAAAGGCTCTAACTCTGGTTTTACCTCTTTCCCAGCAGTGAATCAATTTTATGAGATGTTTTTCATAGGTTTGTTGCTTGAACTTCTGAGCAGCGAGTAAAAAGGTGGGCCTTATAAGAGGATCTACTCCATGTGATAGACTAAGATCTAGTTGAATGCTATTACTTTCAACAAAATAAGTTTCTGTGCAATCTCAAGTAATGGCTATGTAATGGTCTCATTCTGTTCTCTCTTGCCACATCTTTTCTCAACTATAATTTTCTTTAATTCAAAAGTAACTCTGGTCTTTCTTCTGGTATAGGTGACAGGGTGATTAAATGCAACAGTTTGATGATGAGAAATGTGTGAGTAGGTGGCTGCAGCATCTCACAGACTCCACAATAAAAGGTTTCATGGTGACAGTCTGTGGCCTTATGAGGTCTAACATGTTAGATATGTCTGCATGTTCCTTACAGAAAATAAATATATGGTGATAATTTTGGATAGCTAAGTATGATCTGAAATTCACTGAACAGGCAAACTGAGACTTCAATGGAGACAAATCAGTCATGTAGGTTTGCAGCTGCTTTTATCTAGCTTTATACTCAAGCAATTGGATTTTTATTACAACTTTGTCTGAAAAGTTTGAGGGAGTTGTGTCTTTCTCTGACTGCAACCTTGCTGCAACATTTCCTTTCTTAGTTTCTGTTACTCTGTTTTGGCTCACATCTCCTTTCTCCTCCAGATGTTTACATCTTTCTGATGCTTACAGGTGTTTGTGATAATCTCTGTCTCCTTCTAAAACACCTATTGATCATATATGTGCTGCTTTTCTTGGTCTTCCACAACGTAACATAGTTGTCTTTCATGTTCTGTATTGTTTTTGTAATTATTCCTCATCTTTGGCAGAAGACATGAGTTCAATGTGTTTTGAAATTATCATCACTAGACACGTGCTTGATTGATGGAGAACACTGAGTAGACTGTATCAAGCAACTTATACAATGTGTCAAGTAATTTATACAATATTCAGCATTATGACAATGAAATTTATAGAAACTTTTATGTAAATCTGGAAAAAGAATTGTCAGCTTTTTCTTGGGTAACATAAATACAGATGTGAATAGCACAACTTTTTTTTTTTTTTTTTTTTTTGTATATACAGAGAGAACTACACAAAGATAGTCAATAATCAGTAGCAAAAACTTAATGTCATCCTAGTGATTTTCCTCAAAGGTCTAATCTGATTTTTTAATGGCAAAAGTAAAATATATGAAATAATCCGTAGCCCTAAATGTTTCTTTTGAAATGCTTCATTTATTACATATGCATGAATCAGTAGCAATTGCTCCTCTTCATCGAATGTGAATAAATAATTGTGCTTTTTGAGTCACAGAGTAATTGGTATAAATCTGGACAATAGCTATGCTTTTGTCATCTTTATGTTTGATGCTAAAATTTCTTGGTTTAGAATATACTTGCAAAACCTGATTGCTCTACATGTAGAAATAGTGGCAAAATCCTGTTTGTTTAAATGTGGACAGGATGCGCCCTACACAGAGGTACTAAAATCTGTGTGGGAGATTAATGTAAAGTCATCAGTAGTCTGGGGTTTCCTCTGGAGACTGCTTTGTAAATCTAGCCTTAACTGAAAACAGAAAAAAAGATCTGAAGAGTTTCTCTGTTAAGTATAAATGACGTGCTAGTTTAAAGTAAATAACAATTATTTAAAAACTACAGAATTATGACATTTTTATTGTAGCTGAGGAGGAAATCACCAAAAATGAAGAAGGTGTAGAAAAAGCCATTAAAATCCCAACATTAAGATAATAACATAAAATAAGCAGTGTTGATTTCTCTGGGAGTTTAAAAATCTTTAAGCTCTTTATTAGCATGCTTGTATTTCAGATGATTGTCATCGATTTCCTGGACAAATCAGAGGCTATATGTACTCTGTCATTATTTTTTAGAGAAGAGTTACATAAAATAAAGTAGGAGTTGCTAACCTGAAAAGCCGCTGCATCATTGCAGATGAATATAGAGTTAGATTTCTTTCAACACTGGTTAGTACTGAATTTGTATTAGAAGCTTTTTTGTGGTTCTGATGACCTCACCCCTCTGGACTTTTCTTCTTGCCAAATGCCCTACCGAGTAATGGAATCATGGATGTTGTGCTTTTTGCGATCTCCATTACAGCCATGAATAGAACCCAAGCATCCTGAATCTCAGTTCAAATGTGAGTGGCATTTCAATTACAGGCTGAGTTGGAGATCCATTATTCCTTTGATGCTCTTGGAAATACGTGCTGCCCTTACACAACACTTGCTGACAGGTGCGTAATCTGCAGTTTCTGAGAAAGGTGAGGAATTGCTAGGGTTTGCTAGATGTGAGAGTTGTCCCTATATTTGAGGATACTCACTTTGATATTGGGCTATTTTGCCTATCTTTGAGACACCTTGAATTTGGAAAAAAACCCAAACTACTGTTAAAAATAGTAGTGAGAGCAATCTACCAAAGACCAAGTACAGGTGAACAACAGACCTTCTTGACCTGTGATTAAAAAAATCCAGAAAAGCAAACACTAAACTTTTCAAGATATTTTAAGAGGATTGAATGGCAGTAGCCCAAGATAGTCAGAGTCAGGATTTACTATCAGTCAGAGAACACGTATTTCAAAGATAATTTAAATGCTATTGTTGATGTTGCAATTTTCTAAGAACATTTGTTATTTCTGCTTAGTTGCTTGAATGTGTTCCACTGGCAGCTAGGTAGCAAAGAATAATTGAAGTCAGAGAGATCCAAGCATAAAACGTTTTAATTTTAATTTAGACCTCTGAAAGGCTGCAGTGCATTTGACAACGCAAAATTCTTTTCAGCCTCAGAGTGCCAGCACAGTCAGTAAAAAAAAAAAATAAAATTGCAAAGCCTCTCTACAAAGCTTTCTAATGAGCCCTGAAGATAGTGTGGGAAAAGAGAAGTCATATTCATGGTAGTCCCGTAATACAGCAGTAGCAATTGCTACTGTCTTTTGCACCAATTCATGAGACGCTATTAGCATTACAATGAAAGGAATTGTTTTGGGTACTCTCTTTTGGTTTTGAATCCTATTTAGAAATCCAATAATAGAAATTTTTTTGGTGATCATCAGCATCATTCCAGGAGATAGGACTGGCAGCTTTTACACAGGGAATTCAGTAAGGGTTATCTTTTTTTAAATTATAAAATAAAATACCTTTAAAAAATACAGATAGCTTACAAAGATTATTAGAAAAAAACCCCTACACTCCATAAAAAATTTTGAAGAAATCTTACTCTGCAAAACACAGAAAGTTAAATTTATTAGCCAAGATTAATTGTGGTAAGGGTTTTGCCATGAAGCACAGTGAAGACGAGCAAAAAATCTCATGGAAAAGCTATCCTACCAGTTTTCCACCTTGAGTCAAGGCTAATAAAATGTGTCTAGAGTATTACTGAAGTAACACAGAGTACCACGGAACTGTGACAAGAATAAGTAAATGACGCTGTTGAAATTGTTTAAATTATCATTCCTTTCTTGTATAACATTTTCCATAGGAAAGAATAGGACCTGTATGATGCTTAGTAATTGCATAGTTACTTAAACATATCTATTACATGATGTGCTTAACTACGAATTAAAAGGGCATGCCACAACCTATTGAATAATACAAAAAGCTGTGGAAAAGGTTGCATGGATAAAAGAAAATGAAGCAGCAATATTGTTGCTACCAGTAGAGTGGTGTAAGAGAATGAACTAAGAATGTGAACTTCACTTAGAAGATAGGGTTGCATTTTTTGTCTTGATGATTTCAGCTGAAACTGCCCAACTCTTTCTATTTATGACAGCATTTACTGTCAACAATTATTTCAGTGATTAAAGCAGTAAAAGGATTATAATTTCTTACTCAGTACACTATATCTCAGTCAGAGAAATTATAAGTATTGAGCTACAGGTGGTGGGTTTTCCTTCAGCATTAAATCAATATTAGCTATCCATCATGAATAAGATCCAAACCAGATTATTTCATTGTCTGAGTGATCAGTGGCACTCCAAGTCCTAATTCTCTGAAGTATGATCTGTTTGCTTATTTGCAGAACCTGGGAACAGAACTTTGTGCTCTGTATTTTAGAATACCTAGCAGCTTGTAAGAAGATAAACCTGTACTTAGTTTATTCTGTAGGTAGATATTGAAATATTCATTGCTTCCTACAGGACATAGATTACACAAGGTTTTCAGAAAGTATTCACAACCAACATTTTATGTGTATGGAAAGCTGCTGTATTGTTTGTGAACACCCTGATGGTACTGAATATATGAACATTTCTTTCTTTGAAGGGTTCAGTTTTAAAAAAAAACATCAAGGCCTACAACTTCCAAACCACCAGTAACAAAAACAGAAAGACAAAATCTTAGAAGTATTCCCATTAATCCTGAGATGTTAATCACATCCTAACAATAACAGCTAGGCATTGATAGTTTCCAGTATATCTGACCCCATCTTAACCCCTTTTTGAGTACAAATTTAACATTTTCTGATTGCACTGGATCATGTTAGTACAAGCAGCATGTAGTCATACTGCTTTAAAAGAGGTAATAATTTCTAAGTGTACTATTCTTGCCTTTGTAAGGCTCCATTGATGAGACAGAGGGGAAGCAGAGCAACAGTGCTTCAGCGAACACTGACTCGAGAGGACACAGCTGGGAATGGTTTCAGAGTTTCTCCTCTTTGTTATTCCTGCTTTGGATAGTCACAATCTGACTTGCATCCCTACAGGGTTTATGAACCCGGGAAATATCGAGCAGAAGCTCAGCTGCTTTGTTTTTTTTTTTAATGAGCAAAAAGTAGGCTTTAATCATTTAATCTTTCTCTATTTCTCTCTGCCTGAAAATACTGGTGAGAGGAAAGAGAGAGATGGAGCGAGCAATGTGGGCCGTAGCTGAAGTGATAAGACAGCATCAAAGCATTCCACCATTTTTGTAAATTAAGTAACTTGAGAAAAACGGTGTTTTATTGTGTAAAGAGTTGTCTATAAGATCTTTCACATTTGTCTCTGGAGGGAAGTACTTTTCTTATGCAAGTGATTCATTTGACAAATGTGAAAGAATTTTCATCCAATGAATTTCGTATTTTCAGATCATAACTAAAACTGATATATTATACATGCGACAGGCAAATATTGCAATTCAATTAACATTCACTTGTAGCTCAAATATGAGCTGAACAATCCAAGTTTCAATGAAGACAGCAGAAAAACCTCTTAGTGGTTCTAGCTTGAGGACTACCAAGCCAAAATGAGCTAAGCTTAGTAAATAAAGCCATTAATATCACCAGGACATTTTCAATGAGTATGAGATGCACAAGTAACAAATGACAATTTTGATAAATAACACTTTAAACCTTTTTTTATGTCTCAAGTTAATATCCTTCAATAAAGGCCCTTACTTTGGAGAGTTACAGCTGGGAAATTAAATTGGCAATATTCACACTCACCCGCCTTAATGAATGCTACTTTCTTATCTATCCTTCATTTAAAAAATAAGTAACCCAGTGACATGCCAAATTACATTTTACTGTTCAAACTGTTAATATTTTGATTCACCAAAAGCAAGTAATTAAAAAACTTTTTACTGGGAATATAATTTGTTAGGCTAATTTTCATCTATAATATTTATTTCTTTAAAAATAACTTATTGAAAAAATTACTGATACTGGTTCCTAACTTTGTAATTAAAAAAAACGTAGTTTCTGCTGTGTTAGAGATTTCAACACTTTAATTAGTTTCAATGCATTATATTTTAAAATTTTAGTCTATATCTAAGAAAGTTAAGATTAGGGACATATTAATTAAGCTGTGCAGTAACTGAAATATATTATACAGGAGAATGTAACGTTCTTTTGAATGCTGTTTCCAAGAAGAAAATAAATTCTGTTAGTCATTCTAACATGTTGGATAGATCTACTGCTTTATGCAAAGAAAAGAAAAGGAAAGGAAAAGAAAAGGAAAAGAAAAGGAAAAGGAAAGGAAAATAAAAAAGAAAGGAAAAGAAAACATCCAGAAATACTTTTAGGAGGCTTTGAGAGTAATTGTCTGAATCTTTTGGCATAAGCCTTTACATTCATTTGCCTTCTAACTACCTCTGAACAGTCAACTGAAATACCTGTATTACTCTTCCTGCAAAGTGACAATTTTAAAGCCTATTTTAAAAACATTTTTAATTTTACTTTATCTTGCTTGATAAAGTTGGAGAAAACTGTTAAAGCTTATGTGAGAATCTGAAGGAGTTAAAGGGATGTAGAAAGAAAAATAACTACTTTAAAACGAGTTCTTTCAAGCTTAGCCCTACCAAAAATATTGGTTCAGTTGAATTAGTGGAATACCTAGTAGCCTTTTTTGCCTTTTTAAGAGAACTTAAATAGCAGAAATCTTTCAGATTGGAGAGGGGCTCAGTAATCCAAACACTCACTAGAAATTAAGAAACTAATTAAGACAATGGTAGCAAGCTTCAGATATGGTTTGAGTAACACAAAGCAGCCAAAGAATTATACTGGCTATTCTGAATAAACATCTTATCCAGCTTTATCCAAAAGCACAATATTTACCAATTAAAATTTGAATGGTCCTGAACAGTCTTGAATTTTCTAGCAGGTTTTTCAAGAGATTGATTAAAACTTGAAGTCATGCAAAACTCACCTGCCTTGGAGTTTGACTAAGCACTCCAGTTCTTGTTTGTTTGTGGTTTTGTTTGTTTGTTTTGGAATGTTTTTCCTCATGTTTCTTAGTCCAGTATGGTTTTATGCTTTTTTCACTGAGAACTGAATGAAACTAGGTTTGAATGAGGTTTGCTTTTACCTTGTAGGCTTTCTTGTTTGTAGAAGTCAGAGTAAAATTAAGAGGGTTTAACGCTGTGCAAGTCCTATAGGAATGAAATGCTCCTAAAACCCTGCAAACTGCTCTTTATGTTTCATTCAAGTGTACCCTTAATAAAATATCTTGGATGCCACCCACGTTCCTCTGCCTGAAGTGAGCAGATCAATAATTCAACTGAGAGAGTGGAAAATAAACATGAGAAGTACCTTTATCCTTCATACCTTGCTCAAAATGGGCTAGATTCTCACTGTGATTTCTCCAGATCAACGGATGATGTGTAGATGTGTTATTCAGGAACCACTTTGCAAACAAAGTTTGAATCAATATAGGACCATTCCCTATTGCTACAAAAGGAAGAAACTCTACAGAGCCTCCCTCAGGGCTTATTCTTCATTTAATCTGCTGCTCTGGTACAGTGGAGAAGAGGACCAAGTGTGCTAAGTCCCTCCACTCTTGCTCCTGTACTATCCAACTGGGAAAGTAATAACTGTTGCTGTTGTTTCCTCCTCCAGCTGCAAATCAAGGCAGTCAAGGGAATGTTTTTAAGATCTGCCCCTTTTTATGTTCAGTAATTATATAGAACTAGAGAGATTCTAGCTTGTGGTATTTAGAGTGCTTCTGAAATAGACTGAGCCTTTGCCCGTTCCTCTAAGTGGGAGGTTACATGGAATTGTGATCTTGGTGAGTGCAAAATGCCTTTCATCTCAGCCAGCTCAACTTTTCATCAACAGAGCTCTGCATCAGCCTGGGGGTGTCAAAGCTTAAGCTTTAGTTGTGTCTGCCCATGTACCTGCAGTATCAAACACATGGTCCTTATCTATCTGAGAGATTTTAAATTACCTGGGTGAGAGCAGAGGGTTGGCTTTGTGTGTCAGGATATTTCTCTTCTGTTTGGCTGGGTTGTGATGAACGTATTCCACAGGACTGCACTCAGTGCTTTAATATACAGAATAAGAATACAATCTGTATCGAAAGCCTATGCTCTTGCAGCTGAAATTTTGGTAAGTTCAGAGAAACATCCTAGCATATATATTCTCTGTAAGAAACAGAAACTGTGTGCTCACAAGGAACAGTTACCTTTTGGTCTGTATTAAGACTTTGAAAGCCATGTAGCAGTCAATATTGTAGTAAATATGTAAATTGATATTATTTCTATTTCACTTTATACTATAAATTAATTTGGTATTTATACCAGACCTATTCTAAGAAAAGTAGATCTTTGAATCAATTGTGACTGAACACAGGTGAAGTTAAAGGACACTCAAAAATATCATCCACAGGGTAATAAATTAAGCATTTTAATTATCCTTATGTATAAAAGGCACTAGATCAGATACCTAATAAAAGCACAGTGTTGGGTTTTTTTTAAAACTGGAAGGTGTTATTCTTTACTAAAAAACTGTATTAAAAATAAGACCCCATTGGGCTACCTGCAGGAATATCTTTCTGCAAACTGGAAAAGCAGCATTCCTAATAGGCGATAAGCGTCAAACCTGCATACTTACACAGTTCTAGATTAATCCCCCTTTTATCATGTTAATAGTAAATTTAGTAGAATTAAATTATGGAGTCATTCCATAATTTACAAAAGGCATTCAACACAAAAGACTATTGATTGATAATTTCTTTCTGCAGTAGGATTTCAGAATATATATTGAACTGATAGAGTGCTCTTACTGTACTTGTCCCCTTGTTTGCAATGGTAAATAACTCCACGATTAATGTTAATACATTCTACAAGTAGATTATGTGAAACCTATATGGATATGCTATTGTTATATTTTCCTTTTCTATGAATTGTAGGTCTATGTCTAACAATATATTCTACATTTAATCACACCTCTGCTTTTTAAAGCACTCAATAATTCATGCTTTCAGTTGATTTATAGAATATTATTTGCTGAATTTCTTTTCCATTGCTAATAGCAGGAATGTGTTTCTGCTTCATGAGTCAGGCATGATAAAAAAACTTATATGAACAGCCAGTGAACCAGTGACTGTCCATTGTATCTGAAATTCAACCTTACTGGACTTTAAAGAACTCAGTGAAACTTTATCGTTATATGTAAAATATAGTACAGTTTCTTAAGTGACATTGTGCTGAATTATAACAGGATTATTATCAGTGCTGTGGTCAGTGTTCAAATTTATCATCATCTAACATGCACGTTTTATCTCACATTGGTTCATTTCTTGTGCAGACAATGCACACTCACTTCACCACTGTTTACAAGGCATGTAAACTATTACAGAAATATCTTCTCTGACATGAAGTGGGTGGACATTATTAGCTCCCTAATTAAATTGCTGTACGGTTTATTCCTGATCCAGTTATACTTGTTATCTCCTTAATATATTGGCCTTCAGTTTTATGTTTTTATCTCTGTTGTCAGTGATTTATATTGCACTTAGACAACATACTTCCCTTATATTCAGGCCAAAAATAAAATACAGTGGTTTGTAAGGACTGCATGTCATTATTAGTCCAGGAAATTAAGGGACAAAGTAAGATATGCACAATTATTTTCTGTATGTCAGGATTACTCTTCTTCATTGCACTGTCATCATAGATATCTGTTGAAAAATTGCAGTGCCATTCTGAAGGACTAAGAGATACAACAGTATATCTAGTACACTGTTAATGTTACCACCATCAGCTGACCAAAGCCTTGAAAATAATGTCAAAACCTTTGTCAAAATAAAGGTACAAAAGCAAAAAAAAAATTGTTATTTTTGAACACTGTTCTATTTTTCTAAGTAATCTTGAAAGCAAGGGCATGTTTTTAAAAAGAGATGTGAAAGTTTAAGACTCGTACCTAACTTAAAATGGCATTTTCTTATGAGGTAAAATGTTACATTTTATTTTATGGATCTCTGTGCATTTTGGTGTGCTTTACACAGAGAACTCTGAGATGCTAATACAAGGCTAATAGGTGGGTACAGCTGGAGCAGTAGTTCTCATATTCAAGCCTCAGCTCACTAGGGAGGTTCCAGTCTCCTGTGAGGAGGCTTAGGCAAGTTCCAGGAAATGAAAATAAATGTATTTTTCTAAATAATTTTCAGTTACGACTCTCAAATGTAGAATGTTCTGTTGCTCTTGAGTCTTCAGCAGACTTAGTACTTTTGAGGATTCTTGGTGAGATAAGCTAGGCAAGTAAGAAAAAAGATTTGCCGTGACTTCATATAGGAAATATTGACAAAAAGGTATCTCATATATATATACACACATATATTTTTATTTTAGATAAAGCTGCTAGGTCTTATTTCTAGCATGTTTTGCAGGGAAGTGTAAATATTCTGTGCTTTAGGAACAAAATGTTCTGGCAGTGTCTTGGCACACTGGTATAATAAACAATGGGTCATACACATGTTGTTTTTTTAAATTTATATATAAAGGTGACTGGAATGAAAGTCAGATGTTAACAGTAAATGAATATCTGCCTTAATACTGTGCCATGTCTTGTGCCCTGTGGTTCAGTTTCCATTTGTGTAGAATACAGGCAACAACATCCTAATTCTATTTTTCAGATGAAGTGGATTAAAAACACTATGTAAATGCAAACCCCCATTATTCTTAATAACATAATACTGTTACTAAGTATAAAATAGGTATACAAATGTAAGACACCAATGCTATAATAAAGATATAGCTATTACAATATACATGCATTACTCTTCCTTATTATAAATAATTTTTAAAATGAAAGCTGGGTAAGCCTGTGTGTTGGGTTTGCATGGCAAGGTTTTGGCAGCGGGGGACCTGCAGGGGTGGCCTCTGTGAGAAGCTGCCAGAAGCTTCCCCCATGTCCAGCAGAGCCAATGCCAGGCGGCTGCAAGACGGACCCACTGCTGGCCAAGGCTGAGCCCATCAGCAACGGTGGTGGCACCTCTGGGGTAACAGATTTAAAGGGAAAAGTCAGTTGGGCAACAGCAGTCAGGAAAGAGGAGTGAGAATATGAGAAACAGCCCTGTGCAGACACCAAGGTCAGTGGAGAAGGAGGGGAGGAGGTGCTCCAGGCATGGGAGCAGAGATTCCGCTGCAGCCCCTGGTGAAGACCACGGTGTTGCAGGCTGTCCTCCTGCAGCTCATGGAGTCCATGGTGGAGCAGATATTCACCTGCAGCCTGTGGAGGACCCTGCGTCAGAGCAGGTGGATGCCTGAAGGAGGCTGTGACCCTGAGGATAGCCTATGCTGGAGCAGGCTCCTGGCACAACCGGTGGCCCCGTGGAGAAGAGCCACACTGCAGCAGGTTTGCTGGCAGGACTATGACCCTGTGGGGGACCCATGCTGGAGCAGTCTGTTCCTGAAGGCCTGCACCCCATGGAAGGGACACAAGGAAAGGACTTACACTGGAGCCATTCGTGAAGAACTGCAGCCCGTGGGAAGGACCCACATTGGAGAATTTTGTGGAGGACTGTCTCTCACGGGTGGGATCCCATGCTGGAGCAGGGGAAGAGTGTGAGGAGAGGAGGGAACAGAAGAGACAATGTGTGATCAACTGACAGCAACTCCATTCCCCATCCTCTGCACTGCTCGGGGGAGGAGGTAAAGAAAATTGGGAGTGAAGTTCAGGTCAGGAAGAAGGGAGCCTGGGTGAGGGGAAGGTGTTTTAAGATTTAGATTTTATTTCTCATTTTTCTACTCTGATTTGATTGGTAATAAATTAATTTTCCCAAATTGAGTCTGCTTTGAACCTGATAGTAATTGGTGAGTGATCTCCCCCTGTCCTTATCTCGACCCACAAGCCTTTTGTTATATTTTCTCTCTCCTGTCCAGCTGGAGCACGGGAGTGATGGAGCACTTTGGTGGGCACCTGGTGTCCAGCCAGAGACAACCCACCAAAGCCCAAATTGAATGGGGGTGTGGCCACAGAGACTGATCTGGCTTTGTGAGATCCAAGTCCCATCACCTCTGTCTCTATGGTCAGGTAATCTGTTGCCTTGACTGGCCTCTAACGTGGTGTACCATTTCACAAAACTGAATGAGTGAGTGGTCAGCAGAACTGTTTAACCAGCAGAACCAAAGAAGAGATGATTTGCAGTTTGTGAGGAGAGAAAGATGATCTGGGCCAGTTAGTGGGCATGTACTGCCTCCAGAATAATTAATCTGATTACTCTATAGGAACCCTGTTTTTGTAGGTGGAGGCTGAGAGAAATTTTTGAAGCTTCCAGAGAAGCAGATAATACTTCTAAAGAGGTAAAATAATTCCTCCAGAGGTTCTGAGCTAAGCTTAGCTAAACACATTTTAACCAGATCCCTGTAACTGGGACAATTTCAATTTTATAGTGATCTTCAAAAATGGAAATGTTAGCAAGAGAGGATTAACATATCTTTTTTAAATTTACTTGTATTAATGCTTGCTGTATGCTAGATTTTTAGGAAAAAAAAAAAGGAAAGATTTTGCTCCAAAGAGTTTACAATGCAGGAAAAAACCATATTCATATGTTGCAGTTTCATTCTTGAACCCTGATATTCCAGGAAAATTTTTAAAAACAATTTAGGCCCATGTTCTCCAGGGAAAGCAGGTGTCAAACTGTGAGCTAGTTTCTAGCATAGAGCTCAGGCTCCAAAACTAGACATGTGTCTGTCTGTGTTTCATCTTAAATTTGCTAGAAATTATTTTCCATCCTTGAAAAGGCACTGGAGTAATCAATACTCCTTGCTCAATGTATTTAATTTTTTCTTAAATTTCAAAAAAAATGGATAAAAAACCTCCAACCTAGTTGACTTCTGTATGGAGTCATGAGTTGTCTCACTCCAGTACAAACTTAAAATAACTTCTACATATATGCTAGGTTTTGGTAGAATTGTTAAGAGTTCATGTAAACGAAAGGGCTTGGAGCCATAGGATGCATGTGTGCAGTTTTATTCTCATTGCTTGTATGGTGCCATAAATTCAAAGATCTGTTGTGTCACTCAATAAAATTTCCTATCCTAAAGAGGATACAAACAAAATATATCTTTAAAAAATTAAGCCTTCCACCACAGCAGTTAAGTTATCAGTTTGTTAGCAAACTGGGAGCTGTTGGCTTCTTTATGTCTGGGCAATTTTGAAAGTCATAGAATTGCTAGGTTAAACAAACTCTACAAAAAGTCTCTACAAAATATATATTAAGATTGACAGCATACCTATTTCTTAAACTGAGGGCAGGTGAAAAAGTAAAAGAAATATGGGGTAGACTGAATTGAAGAAAGTCAGGAAACTGAATATGAAGTAGGAGGCTACTGGTACAGTACATTTAATCAGTCTTTGTTCATAATGACTTGAAAGTTGTCCCATATGGCCTATGTGAAGGACTGGAAAACTACTTTACTTCTGCATTAAAAGGTGCCCTTTTATAATACGCCATCACTATCCATGTGTCTAACTGGTTCCCTTGTTTCCAGTCTCATAAGAAAAGCCAAAAAACTAGCAGGGAGGGACTCTTACCAAAAATGTCTGTCAGCAAATCTATCTTATCTTACATCAATATACACATCAATGCAGTTCACACTACTGACCTGAATTCAAACAACAACTCTCATTTGGAAGCTGAGGAAGTTTGGATTGGATGAAAAGACTGTTAGGTGGGATCAAAGTACAGGGGATTGTGTCTCAGCATCCGGCTGGCAGCTGGTAATGAGCACATCACCATGAGGGGTTGATCCCAGAGCCCACGTTGAGGTGCAGAGTTTGGCACCCAGACAGGATAACCTGAAGCACCGGCACAGGCTGGCATGTGACTGACCGTGTCACAACCCTGCTGGAACAGCCCTGGGGGCTTCGGTGGACTGCAGGGTGGATAGCAGCCCAACGGTGTGCTCTGCCTCACAAGTAAAACAAAGTACATGCCAAAGGCACTGTGGCGAGTGGATCAAGGGGAACGCTGGGAGCCCAGGAGAGGGCTACCAGGATGGTCAGGGCTTCCTTGGTCTGCTGCGGAGGAGGTGAAAGGCGCTCTGATGGCAGCCTGCAGCTACTTGAAGGGTAGCTGCAAAAGACAACAAATTTAAGCTCTTCTCAGCAGTGTCACGCTGTTCAAGGAGGGGCAAAGGCCCTGAACTGGGAGGTTCAGACTGAACATCAGGAAGATCTTCTTTGTTAGGAATGTGGCGCAGCACGGGAGCAGGTTACCCACGGAGGCTGGGGAATTTCTGCTGCTGGAGATTTTTGAGATTCAGACAGAGCTGTGGCTGATGGGATCCAGTGTTGATGATAGTCCCATTTTGAGTGTGAGGCTGGACTGGATAACCTCACAAGTGCCTTTCCAAACAGCAGTTCTATGGTTCTGGGAAATTATAGTGAGATTGATCACAGAAGCTATGTCTGATTTTAAAAGAGTAGAGGGAACTAGCAATTGTGAAATACAGTCCCATTGCAATTTGGGAATGGAGGTAAAGCGAGGGGAAAAAGTTATTTCTCTTCTCTGATTTTTTCATGGATTTGCATCCTATATGCCTTATCCCATGTCGCAATTATCCCTGATGTTTATTTAATTTTGGATATCATTCTCTCCTTCTGTCTCACTTCAGTCTTTCTCTCCTGCCATCTTCTTCCAATTTCTGGGTCTTATACATACTGTGAAAACTGTCACGGCCTGCTACAGCTGGACAAGGGGTGTCATCTAAGGTGACTTGTTTGGAAATAGTCTTGTATGTCTGAATGAATATCAGGAGAATCAGAACTTGATAAATGTATGAGTTCAAGCTCAAGTTTCCTTCAATGGAAGTACTACTTTAGCTCTTTCCCAGTATTTACAACACTTTTCGCAACTTATTACCTTGTCTGAAATGGGTTCTTGAAACCAAAAGTTATTAGGGCAGGTAAAAAGAGGTGAAGGGATGACAAATGATTATCCGGATTATCTAGGAAAGTACTGTTGGCTTGGAAAAAGACAGACTGGGAGTTTTGTCCGACAGAAGCTTGGATATGCATGGTTAGATGGTGAATCTTGATTTTAGGAGTGCTGTGTGTCTTAGGAGGAAGGCTGACTTTGAAGATGGAGAATGGAGAAAAGTGTGTCAACGTGTTAAAGAGTTGACATAGGTGTACATTTCCATTAACAAGAAATTAAGAAGTTTAGGAAGACATGAGGTTTTAAATGATCTGTGATGGAAAGGGGAAAAGGCTGGCAAAAGCAATTTTGTGATTGAGGAAGTAGAAGTTGTGTATGAAGCTAATCAGAACTGTCTAATGAGTAGATGAGTAGATCACTGATTGGATGAAAATACATGTTTTTGCAAAGATACGGTAGGAGAGAGATTTTTGCAATGCATTCTTGCTGAGTACTGATATCTGGCAAACAGATTATAGGGACCAGGCAAATACATATTAAGGGTTTTCAAATGAACACCTGCATGTGTGTTTTTCATATTTTGTCAGGAGTGCAGCAATTATAATTTTGTCATGAAGAAGGAGAAGTGTTAGATTTTAGAATATTACCACACAGGACAAATATGAAGTCTACTTTAAAATAAAATTTAAAAAGGCAAGGAAAAAAGAGGCAACTTTTAAAAAATGCAACTTCCATCAGTTCTGGATTATTGATTGTACATGAGCACAAAAGCATTTGAAATGTAGAACTAGTTTTAAAAAATGCTTTTTAGGATGAAGTCCTGTTCTGTGAATTTGAACTTCAAATGATTTTTTTTTTTCTGCGGCAGTTACAAACTCCTGAAACTACTAGTTTATCATATAAAAGCTCCTCTGTAGCAGTAGGCTCAGCATTGCTATAATTAAACCTTCCTCGCACTGATTTACAGCCAGTCTTACTCGCAGGGGGGAGCGAGCTTACTCATCGGTGGAGGTGGCTGAGCAGGGGAAGGTTTCGAGTTGGGAAACAGACGATTTCCGAACCCGACGCGGCAGAGGTTAAACGTACGATATAGGGAGTAAGGAGTGGCGGGAGGAGCAGTTTTGGGAGTAAGAACTAATTTTTAACCCGCTGCAAAGTACTCGGCAAGCTGGAGCGCGAGCAACTTTGCCTCCTGGCGGTGCGACCCCGGGAGGAACCCGCGCCCGGCCCGCAGCCCCTCGCCTCCCTCGACTCCGGGGGGAAGGGAGCGGCCGGGGAGGAGGCGGGCTGGGGACGCGGCGGGGAGAGCCCCTCCGCGCTCCGTCGTAGTCCCGCTCCTCCCCTGGGCCGGGCCGGGCTCCCCGCCGCGCCCCCCCGCGCGCGCCCCCGCGCCCCCCCGCGCGCGCCCCCCCCGCAGCCCGCTGCCGGCTCCGCTCTCCCTCGCGCCGGCTCCAGCCCGGCTTTAAGTATACCCGAGCGGGAAGCCAGCCCCTCTCCTCCCCCTCCCCCTCCCCCTCCCCCTCCCCCTCTCCCCGCCTCCCCTCCCGAGCGGCCGGCGGGCGCGGCGGCCCCGCCGCTCCCACTCCGGGGCGAGGGGCGGTGCGGCAGGAGCTGTCCAACTTTTCAGCACAGTTTCCCCGCCGCTGCCCGAGGAAGGCGCCCGCCGCCGCCGCCGCCGCCGCCGCCGCCCCGGCCCTCCGCGCCCCGGCCCGCCCGCCCGCCCGCCGCCCGCCCGCCGCCGGCAGCATGGAGGCAGAGCGCGGCGGCAGCAGCGGTGTGTCTGCGCTGCCCGGCGGCAGCGAGGGCGCCAGCGGCAGCGAGGGCGCCGGGGGCAGCGGGACTTTGAAAGCCCCCAAGCATCTGTGGCGGCAGGAGCAGCACTACCCGCCGCAGCTGCGGCAGCACCAGTTCCTCCAGCACCAGCAGCCCCCCGGCCCGCCACCGCCCCCCACCTCGCGGGGCCGCTGCCCGGCCGGGGCCCGCGTCAGGCACCGCGGCTACTCGGACACGGAGCGGTACCTTTGCTGCCGAGCCATGGACCGCGCCTCCTACGCCGTGGAGACCGGCCACCGGCCCGGCTTGAAGAAATCGCGGATGTCCTGGCCCTCCTCCTTCCAGGGACTCAGACGGTAGGAGAGGGCTCGGCCCACCGCTCCGGCCGTGTGCGTGCGGGGGCGCCGCTCTCCCGCCCGCCATGGTGGCTGCGGACCGCGGGGAGGGGGCGCGGCGGGTCGCCGAGGTGCGGGCGCGGCGGGACCCCCGTCCGGCCCGCCCCGCTCCCGGCGGCGGGAAGGAGAAGAAAGGGGACGCCGTGCGGCTGCGGAAGCTGCGAGAGGAGGGAGGTGGGGCCGGGCTGGGCTGCCGTGTGGGGGAGCCCGGGCTGGGGGGCTGCGGGGAGTGGGGCGGCTGGCCTCCCCGCAGTCCCCCGGGCAGGGCTTGCCGGCGGCGGGCGTGCCCGGGGGCACGGGCGGGCAGCACGTCGTCCCGCACACGCCTGCCTGTGGGTGGAAGAGCAACCGCGAAACACGTGGGTGGGAGCGGGACGGCGACTGTGCCAGCACGGAGCCGTGAGCCGGGCGGCCGGTGCGCGGCGGCCGGCAGTGCGGGGCCCTGCGCTCCGCCCCGGCCCCGCTCCGCTCCGCTCCGCCGCTGCCCCGCTCCCTGCCCCGCTCCCCGCCGCCCCGCTCCGCGCTCCGCCGCCTCCCCGGCTGCCACTTCTCGCCGGAGCTGCCCGCGCTCCCCAGGAGCCGAGGGCGCTGACGGCCGGTGGGAATGAGGATATTCGTGTGCTGTTCGCACAAAGTTAAAATAATGAGAGCTCTGGGAGGAGGGAGGCAGCCGGGGAAATCCAGGGTTAGGGTTCTGCTAGTTTGAATGGGCTCAGACGAGAAAATAGGCTAATGGTTTCTTAGCCAGAGGGGAGGAGTCCGTCATCTACTAGTCTATTGTTCCCTGTTAAATGAGCTGTAGATCTGTTTTGCAGTGTGGAGCTCACCAGTGCCTATTTTGCCCTTGATGGCTATCGCAGGCACCTGTTTAAAAAATCAAATTCTCTGTCAAAATCAGTAGGATATTGTATTTGATCGATCAGTTTATTATTCCATCTTCATTTCTAGTAGCTGGAACCACTTCCTCTTAGTGGAAAGCCACACTCTTGTATTTGAATATTAAGCGGACATTGTGTGTAAAGGATTTAGGGAGAGAATGGCGGGCAGGGGGACAATACTTAACACTCAATTACTCTGTAGTTTTTTTATTTCCTCGATAATCAAATTTTTATAGCATGATAGGCTTGATGATTAAATAATACAATCCTTTCTGAACAAAGATTGCTTGTCTGTTTCTGTGGTGCACACTGTTTTCTTTATTATGGAGCCTTGGCCATAAATCTGAGCAAGACATACCTGAATATTCTCTGGCAGTGTTTGCTCCATTTCTACCTAATGATGGCTTCATTTCCACTTCATATGTAATTGAGAGATAAAAAGAGGTTCAGCAATTCTAAATTAGAACTACACTTTCACATCAGTAATCTTCAAAATCTGTCGTTTAATATCTTTGGTTTTTACACAGTCGTGCTGTTGGTACATCTTTGTATCACTTGTGTGAACTCATGCTTGTCCAAAGTTAATGATGTTAAATTTTTTGCTATGTAAGATTTGAAAGAACAAAATATATGCTTCAAAAATGAACAAATGTTCAGTTTAGTGCTCTTTTCAATGCATTCCTGTTTTCTTTATAGGAAAATCACTAGGTGTCTAGGGTTTTCAATCTTGAAAACTGAATGCATTTCTGTTTTCTGAATGCAAAGAAGTTCAATTTTTGTAAATCGTGATGGTTGATTTGAGTATATTCAGCATTATTCTATAAGTGATTAGTTACTGAGGGGATGATGAGTCAAGGTGGCAAGGGAAAGTACACATACTATTTTTTTGTTAGGGTTTTTGAGGCATTTAAAAATTCTTAATTACAATACTTATAATGCCCATTTAAATATGAAATTAATATCCTCTATGAACAATATTTTGTTTTTTAAACTTCCATTCTTTTTATAAGTGCAACTATGTTGTTTCGACAAGACATGCTGCTTTAAAAACAAGGTGGGGGCGTGTCAGCGGATTTTATTTTCATGCTTCAGATGTGCCTCCTTTTTAGAAGTACTAAAGCAAAGGAGAGTAAAGAAGCTCCGGAAAATTGACCATTCCATGACTTTCTTAGCAAAAATAAATTCTCACTGTTGAATGAAGCAAATTACTATAACATGGAAACACAAAGTGAACTGTAACAAATTGCTTTACAAATATGTTCATTTCAAGTTCTGTGTTAACTGCTTTTTTTCATGAAAGGCTAAACAAAGCATATTCTTAGTATTCTTGTAAAACCAGTAACTTGCAAAAAACCCAATACTTTTGAAAAAGGCACCAGTCCTTTTCAAAGTATTTCAGTTCCCTTTTCATTTTAAAACTTTTTGATATTTCTCCCTTATTTACCCTGTTTGTTAGAAGAACATTTCTTAATAGATTCCCATAGATTTATTATGGTCCAGGGTGATAAGCTTGTCTTTCAGAAAAACCAAATTACTCTCAATATGAGAGGGTGGAAAAAAATTATGTATAGAACTGTACAGAAAACACATCAGGTATAAAGGATAGTATCAAACATTAATGGATCAAAGGTGCAAAAATTGTAGAATTGTGTTTCTAGAATTTGTTTTGTTTTGCTCTGAAGATAGCCTAAATTTTAAAACCTCAGTGAAAATCATAAAGGAACGGTTAAGAAGCCAAACATTCAACTTTGAAGTTTCTTCTATTTTAACTTTTGTAGAAAACTTAAAAATATGTGATTTTTATTTTTCAAAAGATATGAGAAGAAGGAATTACATATGTTAAAATCAGAGTTAGAACAGACTAGTACATCTTCATTATCCAGACTGAAGAGAGTTAACATTTAAAAGGCAAAACCAACCAGCAAAAATTCTAAACCAAATTAGTTGAAAAACACAATGCACTTGCAGTTTGGAAAACAAAATATTGTTTGTAACCATTTTAATGCTTACTCTGGCTCCGTATAATCACCAGTAACTTTGTACACAACTTAGTACAGCTCTGTATTTCCTTAAAGGAATACAACAGCATTTCATTACACAGAACAATGTATCAGAATCATCGACTGATGTCCTTTTCTTAAAAGTCAAGATTATTCCTATATTTTCAAATTAGAAGGTAAGTGCTTTGAATTCATATACGCAAGAGCTATACAAAAGGCAGTGGAGTCAAGGAGATAGCTGGGACTATCTGTGATTTTTTTTTTTTTTTGCCATTTGTTTACTATGTGGTCTTGGGCAAGTCATTTAATCTCTCTCTGGCACTGTTTTCTCATGTGTGAAATAAAACCAGAAACAGTCATTACAGGTTTATGTTAAAGTGATTTTTTTAGATCATAGAATGAAAGGTACTATGTCATAATAAACAGTACTAGTGGAATTTGGAAATAAATACATAAATTAAATTTCCCAGTCAACAGTGCAAAAACATTCTCTGTAATAAATGGAACTGATATTCTGGTTATCTTCAAAAATTTCAGGTACCCCTATTTGCTTCTCACATAACTATCATTATTGCATGGTCTATAGTCAGAGTTCAGTTGTTTAAAAAAACTTAGCATTTTTAAGGGCCATTAGTCATATGTCAATTAAATCATCCTGCCATATCATCTTTCTATGTTCTATTTTTCACCACTGAAATTTCAGGCTGGAAAAATAGAGAAGAAATGCCATCGGTCCTAATTCCGTTAGTTGTGGAATGTCCCATGGTGTTGTATTTATACATAAACAACTGCACAAAGGTGAGGCAACATTACCCTTCTGCAATCCGGTAGTTCCAGTGTTTGTTCCCTAATTCTGTCTATTTCAAAACTGTACTTCGATAAGTGGTCGTTAAAATTCATTGCTGTCAAAAAAATGAACTTCCTTTCCATTCCTTGTATGCGACTAGGTCTAACCAGGTAGCACCCACCACTGCATTGCTTATATGTGGAAATTGCTCCAAAGTATCAGTTTTTTCTTGACGTGTCAATCTTGTCCTTATAAGACTCAATAAAGGGTTAAGAAACCAAAATAACATCGAAGGTTGAATGCAGTGTAATAGTTCAGTGGCCCAGAGGCTTTATTCTCTGAGAAGGAAGGAGTTTTAGGTGTTAGTTTCTCATCTTTCTGATGTCTGGGGTACTGTAAGACACTGTAATCATTTCGCTAATAAGCCCTGGGTTTCTGTACCTGCAAATAGAACACCTGGAAAAATTATGGTGCCTTTGCAAATCCTGGCAAAATTCTCTGTGTGCTCCAATTAAAAGCACCCTTCTTTCCATCCTAAAAGCCATTCTGTTCTGCTTGGTTTGAAAAGCTACTCTTGATCTATTATGTCCTAACTACTTCCACACAACCTATAGAAAGGGAAGATGAGAGTTTTCCAACTTACAGGCCAATAGAAAATGCTCTCAGAATTTAGTAGCAGTCTCTAATTAAAAATTTTGTTGTTTACTTGTCTGGCAGCGTTTTATTGCTTTGTTTACCACTAAGTGGTACTAGCACCCAAGATGTTACAATAACGGGCATATGCTAGCCCTCCCTCAAAGATACAAATAATTTTTACAACTTAGTAAACATTGCCGGATTAATGTTCTTTATGAATTGTTCATAAAGATAAATTAAGAAACTCATGTTGTCAAATGTTTTAAATAAGTGATAATAAGGGCCTTATTTTCATGTGTGTTTCAGAAGGCTTACAGCTTTGGATTGTTACAGTTGTGTGACCAGAACAAAACAAGTGGCATTAATTTTCATACTGTTGGAATTTGTAAAAATGCTAGCTTTTAAAATTCACATATTCAGATATGTTTATTGTAATATGAATATTGCTGCAAATGAATGGTGCCAATTTCCTAATTTAGTGAGTATAGAAACCTGGTAATCTAGCTGGACAAGCTCATCATAATAATATAGAGATTGATCAGGACTTAAACACTTTTTGTTAAAGGCATAGCCATGTAAAGTTCTACCTTAAAATTATTAACATAATGGTGTAATGTATTTCTCAATGGGAACTACGTAATCCGGTATTTCTTTCAGTATTTTTAAAATAGGTTTTAATATAGCAACATTATTTAAGTATTAGTAGAGATGGCTGCCCAAGAAGTGGTTATGTAAAGGAACACACAGAGCCATGGCGTCAGCTCTGTGGCACTCAGCTGATGTTCTAAATGCCTCTTCTTGGGAATTTTGCATAAAACACTGAAAGAACCTTAGTGAATTTCTTAGAAAAATTATCTTAAATGGAGTTTAATAATTTTAACTACATGGTGCTCCTCCATCAGAGAGGACTTCGGAGTTAGCAGATGATTGGAAAACCTGTGAGATTATATCTTAAACCTGTATATGTGAGAGGAAGCCAGGAATGTATAGGTCCAAAATCAGCTCAGGGCTGTGCTGTGTCCAGTTGAGTCTTGAGCATTCCCAAGGATGGAGGTTCCACAGCATCTTTGGACAAACTGTTCCAGTATTTGACCACTTCATGGTAAAACCTTCTTCCAGTGTCTAATCAGAATTTCCTATGATCTGACTTGGGTCCCTGCGTTCATGTCATGTCACTGTGCACCTCCAAGAGTCTGGCTCCATCTTCTTTGCGTTCTATCTCTGATCAGGGAGGTAGCACAGAACCAAGCATAGCTGTCTGGGTGCAGTCTCAGAAGTGCTGAATAGCAATTGCACAGTGGAAATTCTGGTGCTGGAAGTGTTGTTTTCCACTGCTATTTGTTAGATACACAATTCTAGGAATGACTGGATGCTTAGGTAGGTTAGTTTGCATAGACTATCCCTTCACTCTGTTTCTCCCTCTGAGGGACCTGTAGCCTTTTTTCAGATTTCAGAGAGAACGTTCAGCTGCAAGGATAGTCAGGGAAAAAAGTGGGAAAAAAAGAACTGTGTCTTCCTATCAAATAGTTTGTTGGGGAACATTCCCACTCTTGCCCTTCCTACTTTGGCCTAAGCTGATCTAAGGCCATCCAGCTCCAGACAGGAAAAATAGTCATGATGGGAATGGTTTGCTCCAGGGACAGCCAATTATCCCACCAATTCCAGAAATTAAACCGCTTCAGAACAAAACTCATACATTTAGTCCCTAGGTCCAATACTTGAACCTGTGCCTCTGACTGTTGAGCTTAACTTTCTGTTACTTCTACTATTCTAAGGTTTCAGATGGAGAGCATTACATAATGCAATGCCATGAAGATTGGAGATTCCAAAATGAGCCTTGAAAACCAATTATTTTCTTTCCTTTTGTTGCTGTCATTATAACCTCTTCCAAAAGGTGTTCCCAAATTTGGCCTCTCTGGAAGATTTCTTCCGGATGGTACAGCATAGAAAAACTGCTGGGGAGCTCCTCTTAACAGCAAAAGGCTACAGAGGGAAGAAAAGCAAAAATCTACCATCTCTGAGGTCTTAAAAATCACTAGAAACTTCCATATATTTGGAATAATAGCTTAGCTTAGTTTTATTATTCCTCCTGAACCGAAGTCTTAGAGCTTTATGCCCACAGGGAAGTAAATGTGTAAAATGAGCACTTGGTCATACATGAGGGGAGCTAATCAATCCCACCACATTAAATATCTGTGTAAACAGGTATTTGAATGTGTATTTAAACGCACACATGCAAAGACAACCAAAACACAGTCAGAGGGAAGTAAGTTTATCTGTTTAATTTAGAGTTAGGGGAGTCAACTAATAATATAAGTTTATATTAAATACAGACGGCAGCAGAGTTCCAGGAGAATACATAGTGCTGCAAGTCTGTGCTCAAGTGACTTGCAAGTTCATGAGGCAATGTGCATTTTCCACCCCCCTAGGATATGTTATAATGGAAGGATGAAATTTTCTTGTCAAATTTTGAAACTGAGAAATCACTGGATAGACATCACTCAGTTATCACCACAGGATATCACACCTATGTTTTGGAATGTGGTCATATTCACTTGTTTACAGCAGCTGACCTTAAAAAATTATGAGAGTGAGAGCACCTGCTATTAAAATTACCTTTCCAGTTTTGGACACATTCATCAGTATTTTCAATTATTAGTTCTAAACTCATAATTTCAGGTTAAACTCATCAACTTCTTTTATTTATTTATGTTCCCTTTGCTTAGAAAATGAAATAGCACTATGTATTTCAAGCCAACAGTTGGGTTCTCAAGAACCAGTGAAGGGACTTCTTATAGAAGTGCCTAGAGATGCTACTAGTAAGGAAGTATGGTAGTAAACAGAAGGAGGATAAATATTCTGCTGAACTGTTCTACTTGATTTTATAATATCAAACAAAAAATATCACAGATTTCAGTCTGAGATCCCTTTTTGCGGATCCACATGCGTGTGCTCTCTCTTTATCGGACACTTGAGATATCATAAATAAAATAGTAGTGAAATCCCATCTAATGACAGGATAATGATATAAAGGACTGCTACATGTATACCTGTGCTTCAGGAACTGGTGTTTATTTCATTTCCCTCTGTCCACTAAACCTTAGATTATCAGCAACTCACATTTCTCTGTGCACCGATGTTCTAGGAATTGTAAGGCATAGTCTGTGCTTGGCTGTGAGAATAAAAACAGTTCACACTTACAATAGGTGTTTTGATATATCTACATTGTTTACAGGCTTTCCCATATGTGAGGGGAAGAATGCCTCTGTGATAATTAACATCACAGGAATTTCACTAAAGATCCATCTTATTTTCATCAGTCAACAGTAAATAACAAATACCATTAAAAAATTACTGAGGTGGTCACCAGCATTTCTGTTTTTTATTAGTGTAGCTTAAAAAATACAGAAGAAACTGGTAATTTTAACAAACAATAACACTCTGAGGACACTATGAAACAAAGATATTGGATGAGAGGGATAGGAATTGGTTTGAGCAAACAAAGCCTAACACTAAAACTTAACTAAAATTGTCTGGTAAGTCTCACCATCTTTCATTTTTTTCTTTTTATTCCATATTTTTATAGTTCTAACCTAGTTGCCCCTTTCTTCTACACTCTTTCCAATTTTGATCCATACCTTTAATTATGTAACATGTCCAAAACTGATCAAAGCCTTCAGCTAGAGAGATGCTAAGAGTGGATAGTGCAGAAGCATTGCTTAAGTGTTCTGCAAGTTATGTGGCTGTTTATTTATCTTAGTTAGATGACTGACTTTTTCCAACAGCGTGGCAATTTTTATCCTAATTGGCTTCTAGTGCACAGTAGCCCGAAATACTTTTCAACAGAACTGCTATCTAATTGTTATCTTGCAGTTGTGCAATTTCCCCCAGTTGTATGTTCCTGCTAATCCTGTAATAATAAATAGAGACCAAGTACTTCCTTGAACTCATGAAGTATGAAAAATTACTATAATCAAAACATTTTTATTTGTATATTGTAACTTGTAGTATAGGGTCAGTAGGAAGCCCTATTAGATTGTTAAAACTTTTCATGTAACATTTAGTGTTCTATAAACAGCCTGAGAAAAAGCTTGTGACTCGATACTCCCTTTGAAATAACAAGCAAATATTGATGCCATAGTAATAGAAGTGTTAATGTAATACAAAGTATAGTGTGGTATAAAAATAAATATAGGGTGGGGTTTTTTTAGTAACAGAAGCATACTCAAAACAAGGTAAGGAAGTAACTTAAAGTGCCCCTTTTCTTGGGGTGAAGTACGCAGCAAATAATTAAATTATTCATTGTGAAATTTTTATCTCTGCTAAATAATGCAGCAGTAGAGCATAATCCACATGAGTGGAAACGACTGACTAATCCTTACCTGGATCACACTCAGAAGCAAAACTATGTCAGCAAAGTTTATATTGAAAACTTTTTATATATGCTTGTCCAGAATGTTCGTTAGATCTTTTCTGACCTATTTAACTTTTAATGACTGTAAATGTGGTTGAAAAATTAATTACTGTGTCCAGGAAGAATAAAGGAAGAAAAATATCCAATCTGGGAAATACATTTTATATTGTTTTAGGAAACATTGGTGCTCAAAATGTGAATCCTAGTATTTGATTCTAACTCTGTTTAAAAAACCCCTCTTTTATCAAGGTATGTCTGCACTTAGCAAGGGTAAGGAATCTTAAAGTGTAATTGGAAACACAGGTCACAGGAAAAAAAAATTGGTTTGAGTTGGTACAGCAAGCTGAAAGAACAAAGAAATTAAACCGGTCTAGAAACCTAGAGAAATGAGCAGACTGGAACCATCATGTACTTCTCTGCTCTTCCAACCATATAATATTTTTCACTGGTGCATGAGTAGGAAATTAGCTGAGAAATTACATATAAATAAATGTCAATTAATTTCCATTCATAGAACTTAATCACTTTGATTCTATTTTAAATCACCTTTAGCTTAAGATTATGCATTATCATGCACCAAATAGTGAGAAAGTCTTCTGCTTCCTCCTCTGCCTCCCCTTTGTGTAATAATCTAATAATGTGTAATAATCTAATTGAAGTCTGAATTTCATCGAGCTTTACCTTCTTAGACTTTGCAACAGGAGGTGATAAGGCCAAGAGATCCCAGAGCATTGCTGTCTTTACAAGCTTATTTATTAGGAGAAAAACTCTTCTGTTGGTACTAGAAAGATCTTTGGCTTAATATGAGCCATAACATTACTCAAATTGAGCTTCATGGCTTGTTTGCCCTTGGCACCAAAAGAAAGAGAAGCAAAAGAGAGGTATGCAATATACAATTCAAACAGTCCTAATATTTTTCAGGTGTATAGTTTTATTCAGATATGCTGAATGCTTTTTCAAGATGGTGCTTTGTGACAGCAGTGATTACAGTCATTAGTGACCTGAGGATGGACTGAACATAAGTTTGATATGTAGGATACCAAATTCTGTTACCAATTTAGCCCTATTCTTGCCTTATCTCTAATGTACTCAAGTCTGAATTTTTATTTAAGTCTTCCAAAGTTTTGGTGTTCCAGTTTTACCTTAACGTGCAGCTTAAAAAAAGGGAGAGATTATTATTATTTTAGATGAAAATATCACCCACAACTTTAAATTAAAATCAGTGGTGAAAATCAGTAATGAATATCTCAAGAGGAACTTGCTCATGTTCCAAAAGGCTGGAAGTATTCTAAACTTAGCAAGTGCTTATTTTAAAAACCCTAGATCAAACTCTGTCATTTGCCAAACTAAGTTTAAAGTACACAGTGTCTTCAAGGGTAGACCACCCTTCTGCACTCCCATTTTCAGCAGGAGAAAAATAAAGATGCCAAGGCATCCTGTGCCTTGTGTTGATTTCCTAAGTGCAAAGTGTTCAGAAGAATGGAGCTAAGTTCCTTAGTGTCTGATCCCTACTCTTATAGTCTCTTGGCTATAAGGATGGATATGTCCATCTGTATCAACTCTTACCCCATACGTGAAAACCCTGTAAGAATATCAAATATGTATATGAATATGTATTCCTCAGCATGAAAAAAGATGTTTAAAGACAGACTGAGGTAGTGTTACTGTTCTGTTTTTAAAGTTCTTACCAGGATATACACGTAAAGGTACACCATTTGAGCAGACTTTGTAGAACAAACAAAACACAGCTGATGGATCTTGAATCATTCGGAAGTGTTCAGTCTGCTTTCCTATCTACTATTCTATGTAATAATGTTGAGTAACGGATTGTGTATTAAATGTACACCAATTTCCTTGCTTCTGAGAAATGACTTTGTTCTGCGACTTACATAGCTATCTTAGTTTATGACATGGATCATATTAACATTAAGGATGTTAGCAGAAAGAAAAGAATATGTTACTTTCACAATACTTAATTTCCCACCTGGATCTCTGAGCTTTAATTTCACTTGTGATTATATAATCTTCAACATACTTAATGTCCCTTTTTGTCATTTATATATTATTCAATTTGATTCTTCAACATTAAGCTGCCTAAATTTTGTGTTATTTATTTTAAAGAAGTTAATTCCATATTTATAATGCTCTTCTACATGTTAAAAAAGAATCTGAAAACTGTAGGTAAGATAACTGTTTTCTGAGTAATTGCTGAAATTCACATTAATAAAAATCAGTGCAGTGATAAAGTTATTTTGCTGGAGTTGGAAGAAACTGGATCAAATCCAGAGAATTTATGGTGTTGTGTTTTTATCCTACATAAATCAAGATTTAGTTATATTTATGTATTCTAATTATATAACTTATTTACTATATAGAACAATATCGTATAATAAATACATTGCTGAGGAAAACCATTTAATGTTGCTTTTGATTAATAAAAATGCTACATAGCTGGAAATTAAAAATAGGTAACATTATTATTTGTAACTGTTACATTATTTGTGTTAAGTTTTGAAACTGGCACAAACTCTTCTCCTTTTTCATGGGAAAAATTCCTGATTTCTGATATGCATGTCACCTTGTGGATATAAAATAGATTTCATTTACATAAATACAATGTAGCTGGTTACTCTGAATGATATAAAGCATTCTTTTATTGAGACACAATATTAAATTATAAAAAACAGAAAATATGTATTACTTTCTGACTTAGACACAAAGTGGTTATTTATATGCATTCTGAATATGTTATTGTTACCATGTTATCATTGCCTTGGTTTTGGTAGTGTTGAAGCCTCTAGCAGAATAATGACTCATTCTGAAGATCAAGCCATCCGGTAAAAATTCAAAAGATTCTAAAATTTAGGTGTATGATATGAGATTTCAGATGCAGAAATGCAAAGAACAGAAACAGTAGTTATGGGCAGCTTAACCTGATCAAAATTCCAAAGTCCACTAAAAAAGTTTTCCTTCCATATATGAAGCTTCTTGCTCACTTGAAACTGTAAAGACAAGCATCCCACCCGGGGTATCTTGGAATATCAGATCAGCACAAGAAAACAGTGTTTTAGCATTTACGTAAGGCAGAGTAGTTGTAAAATACCAACAAGTGTTGATACTGAAAAAGCTGCACCTTCTGATTATGTTCATCTCAGAAGGGAAGCATATATCCAAGTCATCCCATGAGCACTGTACAGCTTTTAAATCATATGAACTTCCATTTCTGCTTCCACAGATTTTGTAAATGCCTCTGAGTTTTATTTATTTCTCTATGATCTGTCAGCACTTCTTTCTCTTGGGACGAGCTGAAGGGCATCTAAGTGGGAAGAAGGTGGTGGAGTCAGACAAAATCGCCTTTTTTTCCATTACTTAGAAGGAACTTAATGGACCTTTGGGAAAATATTAAAATTTAAGACCAGTGAAATTCGTGTATGCTACAAGTGGTGCAGATGCTAATTTTAAGTGGTTTTTGTTTTAAAAGACTTTATTATTTTTTTCTGTTTCTGTTTTTTCATCAGGAGCTGTCAGCCCTTATTTTTGATATTGAAGGATTATTTTATGTGAGATGCTAACACTGGATATTGCCTGTCATCTGAATAGGCTTAATATATGAGAGGATGTATGGTTCGCAATTAAATCTACAGCACTTGATCCCTGTTTGACTGGTCAGGCTTAATAACTTTAAGTCATGTTCATGTAGAATGTTATCAATATTTTTGCAAATATCATGGGAAAGCAGCCACTCCAATGCATTTAAAATAGAGTAATGCGTTAGTTTTGCAAATTACTTTCTGGTGGATTTCTCCCTAGCAATAAGAAAAGAACATTTTCAGCTTGTTTGAAAATTTGACAAGTGTTAATTGAGGGTTGGCATTGTGAGCTGATTTAGAAGTGGGAGTTGTCATACAGGAAATAAGATGTAAATAAGGTGGGGATAATTAATGAGTAACCTTGAAGGTGAAAGGAGCAGCTTGAATTTGATGTTATAGAAAGGGGAAAAGGCAGCAGGGGAACACACCAAGGGAGACAGGGATGTTGAAGAAATTGATTAGGTAATTTTCTTTGGAGCAGTGTTCTAGGTGAATAAAGGAGATATAATAAGACTGTAGATGCTAGTGCTATCTTTGCAGGTGGATTTGCAGGAAAAGTTGCATCTAAAATCTGGAAGAAGGGTTTTGCTTTTCAGTGTGCGCTTACTACCTTGTTTAGAACACCCCTGGACAAGTATCAGTTACAAAAGGTGATCATACTGTTAGGCAGCCACATTCACTGTTGTTTAGTTTCTTGCATCATCTAACTTCAGCTTGTGTAGAGGAGCTGTGCATCACCTGAGCTTATTTTGGAAACTGTATAGGTACAAGATCATGTGTATGTTACTCTGGTACTTGATGTCTTTAATATCCTATATATTTTTAAAATACTTGTATTTTCTAAGGTATCTCAGTAGGAATGTTATAACATGATTTTAGATAAATATGAAATGGTACTTAACCTGCTACCCATTTGTAAGTCAAGTATGAAAAAAAGCCCTAAGGGATGTCTTCCAGCATGTCTGGATTATGCCTATTAGTAACAGAACAAGGTAGCTCCAGATTTTTCATACCACGTGCGGTATTCCAGTGAAAGTCTATGTTCATTTTGCTATGAAGGTCTGTTCTTTCAGAAACATGCACATGATTGTGCTCAACTATCTCAACTGTTTGACAATGAGACTCCTATATGAATACATTTTATTATATTATGGCAAATCCTCTTATTATTTCACCCAAACAGTCTGTTTTAGGCCATGGCTTATTCTTTGCTAACATTAATGTCCTAATAATCAGACAAAGTTAATGAACTCGATTTATCCAAAGGATACCTTGAGACGTATTTGTGGAACTATAATAAAAGGTTTTGTTTCTGTGCTTCCTTTGAAAATTATTTGCTTTGCACTACTTCCTGCTCTCAGTGATATTTTCACATTCTTCCTTAACAGAATGTAGTTCTAAAAATGACTGAAAAGCATGGATCACAATACTTGAAATAAGAGTATTCAGTAACCTTTCACAGGGATGTAACTTGATCCCACAGTATATCTAATGTATTTTGTATTACTATTATGTAACAAACTGAATGCAAATTGCAACGTACCTGGTTTCCAGTATTTTCTTAGCAGATTCCAGTGATTAATTTAGCTCTCTACATCTGGTTTTTTTTTGTCATTTTTCTATTTTAATGAAAAAAAGTGTATTTGCATGCTTTTTTCCAAGTTCCCCAATCCCACTAATATTCTAGGCTTGCCTGCTATAATTTTTAAATAAGATATTAAGAAATTTGATGTCTCCATTAAAAAGGAGTATGTTCTGCCTGAAACTGTAGGTACTTATAATTCAAAATTCACTTCAGGCAGTCAGAGACTGATATATATTTATATATATTTAAATCAAAAGAGATAAAATATAACTGACAAGTATATATGCTTTACATGTAGGCTAATAAAGTTTCATACCACTTGCCAGATGTCTGTTGTAACATGAAGATGGCAATGTGATAAAATTATATGGTAAAAAGTTGATTAGAATGTTATCAGCTAGTCAGTATGTCTGCATGTGTGTGTTTACTTACTATTAGTGCTATGATTTTCCAGGAAGCCTGTGGAAGCTAAGTCATAGCCAGCATTTGAAATCACAGGCCGAATAGTTTGTGTGGGAATTAATATTATTGTAGCACAGAGAGCGTAGTTAAAGTAAAACAAAAATCAAGATAAATGGTTAAGAACAAAACTCAGTTTCTCCTGAGATTTGTGCTCTACAAAAGTATATGTTGCTTGCAGAATTACTATTGCCATGTAAATATAGGACTATATAGTATTTTCAGAGGTACTGATCGCATCTGCTACTGAACTCGTAGCTGCTGCAGTTGCTTGCCCTATTTAGTGAAAAGTATAAACCCTAAAGCAGGTTATGTGGAGTAACGGGTGTAAGCAGGCTGAATTGAAGCTGTTTTGTGATAATTGCATACTTGCCTGCTGTGTCATCAGATGAAATTTTACTAAGGATGAAGCTACTTCATGTTTAGCTCAGTACACTTGGATGGCTGTATGGAATAGAGGACATGCTGCAAGCACTTTAGCTTACACCCCATAGCTTTTTAATGAGTCTGCATACCTGTATGCCACTTTTCTATAGAGGCCAAGTTAAGAAGGCATTCATAAAGCAGTTCACAATGAATGACAGCCGTTTCTGCTCAGCACAGGTGTCAGACAAATGAACAGTAAACTCCTTATCCTAGTTGACAGACATTCTCCCAAAGCCAAACCTATAGGTCTTTGCCTGTAGGTATTGTTGTGTAATTGCTTGAATTCTTGATTTTTCAGTATAAGTGAAGAAGTGAATTGCAGAACTGTGAGCATTTTGCCTAGGAAAACCTTAATAATCCTGTTCTATGTTTGTTAGTGTCAGCTAGGAATTGAGTCTAGCCCTGTTTAAGGGGGTATTAGAATGCATCCTATCTGTCAAAGTAGGGCATTTACCTCACTATTCAAACAAACATTGTGGCTACACAGAAATTGCACTAATCCAACAGCAGAAATAAAATAAGTTTTACATGTCAACCGATTGAAGCAGTGTATTTTTTTTTTTTACCCAATACATATGGATAATGAAAGTTTTTAAGCAACCCTCACTGCAAAAGGCTATCCATGTCTGATGGGTCCAGGCTTAGACCTACAGGTTTCAGTTAGTGTTTTGGTGTCATTGTTGACATTGTGGCATTGTTGGCATGTGCCATATATTACATTGAGAAGTCATCCCTGCATTCAACATATTCAAGTATTTATAGATACAAGCAGTGGGCTTTTTGATCCAGTCTAATGCTGCCACCCTTTTTCATTTAATTTCACAAAATAGATCACTGTAACATCAATAATGTGTATGCATAAAGGAAAAAGAGGTGAAAACTTGGACTTAATTCTGAGTTACTTGCCACCTCTGGATTCCAGGGAGGTACTTAAATCAAGCTGAATATATTATAGGTATTAGGTCTCAGTAGTTATTTAACTGATTTTGATAGAAATATATGAAAACTCAGACTTCAGAAAGATATAAAACATATTTCAACTACTTGCTTTAGAGCCAGGACAGGGAGGAAATAGGCTGGAATTTATGCAGAGGAATGCGCTCCAAAAAGTCTGAATATGTATGTTAAGTGAAAGGTTGGAGGGTGTTCCAGTGCATAGTAGACCGTTTCAGCTTTCTAAAAAGTGGCAATAGATCCACCTTTTACAAGGATCATGACTGAAAATAAGGAAACTTCTCGGAGAAAATACAAAAGCATTAGGGAAATGAAAGTGAATTTTCACAGTATTTCCACACTTGGCTGGGAAAAGAACTGTGAATATGTAATTTACAGTGTTGTAGCCTGAAGTGGGATTACAAACCTAGACTTTTCTAGCATGCACTGTAGGGGCTGTAGCATGCAGAAAACTTCAATTATTCATAGAGGCCTCACAAAACTCCCATTTTGAAAACTTACTTGCTCAAGGATAGCTAGCTAAAATGGAAGGTCATACAAAATAAGATTATAGTCTTGTGTAGAAATTTAAAGTTTCTTGTAGAATTAAGTCAATAATTTCTCACTGAGGAGTTTATAATTTTGAACTCTAATTGAGGAATAACTGTAACTGAGGAATAAGGTACTCCACATTTTTTATGAGGTGAGGGTTGAAATCAAGGATCTACTTTGGATTAGTTAATGCAATATTAACCCTGTAAGTCAGTTTAATTCCCAGCAATTAGTTAATACCGATTCATGAAATGGCTAAAAACGAGACATTTAGGCTTTGGATACCTAGTGGTAATTCTATATCATACTATTCATACAAACTTTGTTCAGCACATAAATGCGACTTCGTCAGAAGCACTGCATTCATTCAAATGAAAAAACAAATCAGGTCAGAAAGTCGGGCCTTTTGGCAGTTATCTATCTTTTGAGATAATTTGCAATATAGTGAATTTTGAAATATATGATATTTGGGTAGCTAGTCCTGGCAGGAAATTTTGGAATGTATCTCATCCATCTGTTATTAATATTTGATGTTTCTATGAATATATAATATAGATATATGTACACTTATTATCTGAACATTCATGTGCATGTGTGATTCTGGTTATTTATTGAAAATAGGTAAAAAGACTAGCAACAGAGAGGTTTTAAATAGAAGTTAAATGTATGTACAAACAGTTATTCTATGTTAATACTAAGGCTTGTTGCACAGCTTTCAATTTCTGCGTCTGTATGAATCTACTGTCTCTATGTATAGAACTTAATGAAAAGCGTAGACTCAGTAATACTCAATAGATTAAATATGAAGTATCTTGAGACTCAGCAATGTACATAATTTACAACTGTGACACCTTGATTAAAACAGGGATTTAATATGCACATGAGAAAATATAGTAGTAAAATAACTGAAATAAAGTAATCAAGAGATCAATGTTAAAATCATATATATAATTTAATCTTGCAGTTACCTTATAAATTACCAGTTTGATAAATAGAGTTGTAAAATGAATTTATTGTGAATTGGGGAAATATTGGGATTTTCTCTATTCCCTGCTTTGATCAGTTGGCATACAAAGTTATGAGCAAGAAAGAGGGAAGTCTTACTTTTTAAACCTACAGCATGAATTCCTGCAAGTAATGAGAAAACCAGAACATGCATTGGTGCTGTGTTTTCAGTTTCTCCTTAGAGAATATAAAAAAGGTGTACTCAGAGAATGGTTATCAGGTCCTCTGAAGCTAGCTATTATCAATTTGTATATGGCTGTATGCATATTTGAATATGGTGTTGATAAGTTATTTTTCAGTGTTTTTCCACTAGTGTCACTAGAAGCACAAAACTTCTTTAAAAATGCAGGTGAATGGCCAGTTTCACAATCTATGAATGTGTTTTGTTTTCTGAGTTGCGCGTTGTTTTTTGATAGTACGCCCTGAACTTGATCACTCTTCATTTCCTTGCTGCTTAATGTGGAAATGACCAAAACTGTAACTGTAGCTGGGTAATCTGAAGTCACCTTAATTAGATGATAAAGTTTCTGACATCATGAACAGTTTTAAGAGAGAGTGATGTCACCCCTTTCCAAAATCTGAAGTATACGATGATGTCCAAATGTGTATTCTGTTTTGTGGTGTTTTTTTTTTTTTAATCACAAGACATGTTTTCTATAAAATTATGCAGAACTAGTTATGTGTACTGAAATCCACTACTTACCCTGTTTTACTGGTAGTTTTGAAAGATGATACAGTAATGCATACTGTGAGGTATTCTAAAAAGTGTGGGGATAGGGTGTGCTATGCTGTCTGAAGACTGGAGGGGAAGAACCTTACTTAGAAGAACACCTTTCATTGCTTTGCTTTTTGTAAATTCAAATTACCTACCACAATATCTAAATGAAACAAATTCTGCAAATATCCTGTGAAAAGCTTTCTAGGTTTCCAACTGCAAAGGAAGAGACCTATGGCAGAGGTTATTTTTGTAACTAGGTGTTTAGCTTAAGTACTGCTTTACCACCTTAGGTAATTTAAAAGCGAATGAAGGCTTTGTATCTTACATCTTGATCTAGACATCCCATAGCAGAGTATAAAATAAAACTGTAAAATACTAAACTGTAAAAAACTGTGAAATGAGATACAGCTTTTTTGCCCAGGCCTTTTTACAGTTTTCATAAAAATGTTACTTTGTCTGGAACATCAGGTAATAAGACATTAGTAAAATTTAATATTAAGTGTCTATGGAAGAGTGATGATACAATAGATTTGTAATTGCAGAAGTCTGTAGAATACTGGATTCTAATATTTTTTACTATAAGCTCATAAGTGCAGCTCTGTAGAAGGGAACCTATTGTGTGACTCATATTTCCTTAAGCACTCAAGACCATATGTTTCGCCAGAGAATGGAAGGGTATTCTAAATGCATAAGTCTATCTGGTGGGAATAAGAACACAGAACTGTAATTTGTATTTCAGGTTAGTTTAAAATAATGCTTTTATTGTAATACAATTTAGAAATCTTGGTACTTTGAGATACTTTAGAACAGATAGCTAAAGTGATGTTACACTGTATAAATGAAATATAATTTCAGTTGCAGGTAATTTTTTGTGTTCATTTGAAGATTGCTATCTTGAAAACTTTGGTCTATGACTTAATCTCTTTGGGGAAATTCTCATATGAAAGTTATTGTTTTATTAACTCTCTTCTGTAGGATATTCAGTATATCTTGATTGCTACTTGATGATACATATTAACAATTTTTATTTTCCTTTCTATATTTATATATTTAATATTATTTAAAAATGAGATTACAAATGTCACTACCACAGTGTGTTATATTATTCTTCAAATTCCTTGAGCTGTTTGACTTAGAACTGTATGATACTCTGATTTAATTAATTTAGACTATGCAAAAATCAGTGTAGCACTAAGTAAGACTTAACTGGTAATGTCAAAAAGTAAGTCTGGTAGAGAATCTTCAATGCAGGTGTTTCTAGAAGGACTTCACAACACTTTATTATTGACTTAGTGACACAGGGTTTGGAGATAAAAAAAAACTTGAACAGATAGTTTGTAAATGAGATTAAGAAGGCAGTGAAGTCATAAATAAAGATGAAATACCAGCAGGGACCTACAGAGTGATCTAGAACACAGTAAAATTAAAAACAGGTTTTAAAATGGTAACATCCAAGGTCAGACATCTAGAAATGGAGACTACAGGTAACAGAGAGGGGTACGAAAATCTTTGAGCAAGATAAAAATTCTGAATTGTAGTGAACAATATTTGTTGTGAGTCTACAAATTTTTCCATACTGGTTATAGAACATTTTAATATTTTCTTCACTTACAGCTGTAATATTTTGATGCTATAATAGAATCATAGAATTATAGAATTATAGAATCATAGAATCGTTAAGGTTGGAAAAGACCTCTAAGATCATCAAGTCCAACTGTCAGCCCAACACCATCATGTTTCCTAAACCATGCCCTGAAGTGCCATGTCCACATATGTTTTGAACACCTCCAGGGATGGTGACTCCGCCATCTCTCTGGGCAGCCTGTTCCAATGCCTTTCAGTAAAGATTTTTTTTCTAATATCCAATCTAAACCTCTCCTGATGCAATTTGAGGCCATAATGGTAATCCAGTTAACCCTATGCTGTAACTGCTCATCATTAAAGAAACATTACCACGGACAAACTTTTTTTACTTTAAAGTGTATGCTTGGATTCTTTTTGGTGGAATTGAGGAAAAGATATGGAACTGGAGAAAACAGTGCAATTTGGTAATTTTTGCTATGTTTATGCTGAAATTTTTTTTAGTTTTGGGACAACATAGTTGTCCTGTAAAAAGTTGGGGGTAATTATTTTTCTGTGTAGGATCAATTTCCCTGGTGTTCAACCTGCCATTTGTTTGTCAGTAACCTGACAGAACAAATTGAAATGATAATTTATCATTGCTATTTGTAAGTAGAACCTTCACAGATGTATTGTTACAAAAACACTGTCAGATTTCCCCAGACTGAGTTTATTGCCATTTAAAATACTTTTACCTTATGAGATTGTGTTTTGCACTACAACATTTCATTTTTTGGTAGCAGTAGTTATTCTTCCAGCTTACTTAAAAATGAATTTGGAACACTTTACATCTAAATGATTACTTGCACATACTGCCAAATTTTAAATATATTTTCTTGTTATTGAAGAGTATATAAGCTTCAGCTGCCCAGTTATCTTGTGGGAAGATGGACAGAAGAATATTCTATTATTTTAGTTTTGTTCATTCTAATTTCTGCTGTTTATTGCCTTTATGACATCTTAGTGATCATTTTGCCACAATAGTGGTTTACAATCTATGGACAGAGTCATATATGGGCAATGGGAATGCCTGCCCTCAGTATTAGTATTTTATTAGTTTAAAGATTGCTGATCCATATTTATATGAGCAAAATACCTCATCCTTGAAGTAAAGCTCACTTATAATAGAAGTACATATTTTTTTTTTGTAGTTGTGTGTCTCTGTATATGAAGAAAAGATGAACATTATATGCTGGTGTACAAACTCTTCGTGCCAGTCATTAATGTAGAAAATCATGGTATTCAGAGCAGTGCCTCCAGCTGATTGGAATATGACGGTCTTCTTGCCTAGCATCATATTTTCTTTGGGTGATAAAATGCATGTAGTTCAGAAACAGAGTCTGAAGGTAAGCATATGTAATGCAGAAGAATTGTAGTTGACTGAAGCTATTATAGGTTATGACTGTGTCTGCTCCAAGAGAGACAATGTGTCTACTTTAAGCATTTTAGATTGCATCAGGACTGTGCTTTTGAAAAACTTCTGATTAACCACTTATTTTGGTTTACACTGGGTAGGTGTCTTAGAACACATTAGTTTAAGTCCTTTCATGTTCTAAACCTAAACCAGAAGATGTTAGAACATCTCTGGCACTCCAGCCACTAACCAGCATTTTGTCTGTCAGATCAGAGAGAGGCAGACTCAAGTGAAGCTTCTGAAACAAATGACATGGATGCTGGGTCTCCTGTACCAGCTATTTCACTCTCCAGGTGTGGTCCTGTTGGGCCTCAGTACTTGTTAATGTAGGCACAGTCTTAGATAACCTCCTTCATTTTTCTCTCTCTCCTTAAAATAATGCATAGAGGTTGTTTATTATAATTATAGTTTTGGCTTGGGGTTTTTAAACAGATCTGAATTTAATTATTTACTTTAAGGCACTTCTTTGAAGAGATCTCCTTTTCCAGAGTTTTCAGTATTTAGAGATTCTCTAAAATATCTAAATATTTGCTACAATGTCCTAAACTTTAAAATATTATTTTTGCATTTATGTATAGTTTTATTTTAAAGTTCACCAGGAGACAACTGGTGAAGATTATGGCCACAGTAGTATGAGGCAGATGGCAGATTTTTCAAGAGAAACCTTGTCTGCTTTAGGCACCCAGTTGAACTACCTACTCTGCATTGAAGGACTCCTTTGAGAACAATAGGAACATTGGGCATAGAATTATTCTGAGTATGTGGGCTGAATACCTGTTATACTGGATACTCAGAAAATATTTCTGTAGTTATTATTTCTCATAAAAAGCCATACTTGTGTAATCACACGTGTAAATGACAGTTTCTTCAAGGAAACTGTTATTCGATGTCATGTAAAAACCAAAGAAAATGAATGAAAGAATAGCAGAAATTTTTAAAACTCCGTAGTAAAAAAAAAAAAAAAGACAGCTGTTTCATAATGAAAAAAGTTAAATATCCCTATTTCCTATCTAAAATTGCTCAAATACTGTTCAATGATACAAATATAATTTGCAGTCAAATAAACAGAAACAGGTCTAAGCTCAGTATCAAACTGTAGCAAATTGAGTAACAAGACAGCACCTGTATCATCTTTTACCAATAAATTGTTTTTACCATGTTATGCCTTTAGTTTCTGTGTTTAAAGATGTTTTACGTTCAAGGTACATGGAGTAGTTTTCTCATTCGTACAGGCCACTCAAAGAAGAAACATCAGCCTATGAAGCGCTTTGTGTGATTCCCTCTGAGGCCAGTAGAGTGTGTTAAGTTTAGCAATTCTCTTTAAAAAGCAATAGTAGAAAACAGAGACATACTTTTAAAATGGATCAGGAAGTATAACAGCAATGACAGCAGAATACTGTTGCTTTAGGAAGTAGGCAGTTGGTCCCCAGTGTAACTCTTTAGAAGGAATATTTAACCAATAAGCTATTGCATTTAATATAACTTCTGATCCATTCCGGAATTTACAACTAGAGAAAAAACCCAGTAAAGACAAAAGAGAATGCAGTCGATCACCTGCTTAGAATATTGGTGGCATTAAAAAATTTTGGCTGCTCTATATGTAGATCTGTTAGAATTTAAGTATTTCTTCAAAAAGCACCTGAGATTTTAAGATTTTGCTTGTTAACATTTTCTAATACAAATGCTGTACTGTAGAATTTTTACCCTGTGGGAATATTTCTGTTAGGATAAGTATCTCCCTTCAAGATAACCATTCAAACTGATCTAAACCTGGCTTCCTAAAATCATACCCGTGCTCTCACATCTGAACTGTCTGCAACATCTACTACAGATATTGTTAGTTTGGACTATATGCAAATTTAACAAGCAGTATATTGTTAAAACTTCAATTTCTTTCTAAGAAAAAGAGATAAATACTAGTATAATTTTAACACAGGCCAATGGTACAAGCAGAATAGCCATAGTCCCGATTGCATACCTCATCAACACCACAGAAAAAGCCCTGAAAAAGACATTTAATGAACCGTAGAACTAAGAGAGCCTGCTTAGCTACAGATTGGTGTCTTTTGTCTGATTGAGTTTGGTGTGTGAACCAGTATGTTCTCAAAATGAATCTTATAAATGAAGTTGGGGCATTTATAAATATTCTATTCTGTGTATTTGTATATAAAATTCACACTAAGCCTGCTAGTGGAGCTGCAAACATCATTCTTCTTTTTTACATAAGGTCTTGCAGAATTTTTAATCAATAAATAGTATTGTTTTGACTTTCCTTTTAATTGGTCAATTTCTTCCAAAGTTGTTATGAAAGTAACACAGTGTTATAAAGCTTGATTTTCTTAGGAAAATTGACTCAAAATAATCAGGAATTTTTGGTAGAGTAATATTTAATCTTTTAATCTAAGACCCTTTTTTTTTTCTAGCCAAAGGCCTATTTCTGATAATGTTGATTGAAAAAGTTTTCTTTAAAGAATTTGTTTAAACTTTTATTGAAGAAATTATTCTTCATCTCAAAATGTAAAGCTTAATTTGTGGAAAGTACTCCAAGAATAAAACCTGAAAATACAAGTTTTCATAATTGTCTAAAGAAGGTGTAGAGCTATTTAAAAATACCTTATTGTAGAAGTTTAAGACTATAATCATGTTAGGATACTCTTTTTCTTTTAAATTTAAGTTTAAAGAGAAGGAATCCTGTTTAACTACTTTCTTGAACTTTTCTTGTCATTTCAGAGCAGCTTTAATAAACCTACCCTCCAGCTGCCTCATTTATTTCAGATTCTATAGAATAAACCATCATATGTATTTAATGCACCTGTAAACTAACTGGGATTCTGTGGAGCTTTTGGTGGGAATAATTTCAACTGGCTAAATTTGACCAGATTTACCATAAAAGTGGTAGGGCTGATTCAAAGGAAAAGGTAAAAATACACAGCTTGAGGAGTGAGGAGATCCAGTTTTAAAGTGTGGTCAGCTTGATCTGTAGTGGACTAACATTCTGAGCATTTGAGTTTTGTGTAATGTTTTCTGGTTTACCAGTACTTGGTTCTAGTGAAGAATTTTGTCTGGAGCTGATTACAACACAGTATAATCCAGCTTCCTGCAATGCAGAGGCTTTGAAATATGTTCTAGGTATGTTTAACAGGTAATATTCTGCCTAATAGTTGAGTTCAATAGCTTATAAAAAAGTTCAGTTCCTTTTTTTTTTTTTAACTATTATTTTAATGCGCTCATTCTGGCATTTGGATGTTAAATATCTCTTCCTACTTCCTTTTTCTTCAATATGTTTGTTTTAGCCCTTGTGACAAAGCTACAGTGAACAAATATATTTTACACTTCCAAAGCAATTAGGTTGCTTGGCATTTTTTTTTTCATTCCTGTAAAAATGTTTATTATGTTGTATAAGAAATGTCTAATAGATGTCCGTATGAAAAATTAATTGCTTTCATAAGATCTTGTTGTTTTTTCATATTCTGAGAGCTCAAGGTTATGTGAACAAATTTCTTCCAAGCCTCCTTTGAACTCACTAACCACTTTCTGTATTCAAGTATACTTATTTACCTATGGAGCTCTGTAAAATAGATTTTGTGGTTTGTATAGTTTTAACTGTGTGGATGACATGATAAATTAATCTCTAGCAATGTGCCTAAATCACAAATGTCTGTGTAATTGATTTGGTTTCAGTTTTGAAAATCAACTGCTGGGACTGGTTTAGAAATGCGGCATTCTAACTGCTGTAGTGAGGGCCACTGTATTCAACTGTGAGGACTGAAGAGAAAATAATGTGTAAACTTTGTAGATTGAACAGTTTAACTTTGGGCAGTGTCCCAGAGAGGGGTGTTGTGTATTAAAAAATCAAAAAGAACAAACAGATATTAAATAATTTTTTTAATGCATTGTGAGGAAAAATAGTTTTTTATATGCACAAAATCTGCCTTGTACATCTTAATTGTGATCTTTCACAAGTGATAGTACTCATTAGTGTGTTATCCTTATTGATTTCCTAAGATAAAAAGTTGCTTAATGTTATATTGAAGCCCTTTTTGGATGTGTTTTTAATATACCTCACCACCGTTTGTTGTAACCTGGTTTTGTTGCTTTATTGAAGCCTTCAAGGCACTTTTCTGAAAAACTTGAACGTTGTTAAATGTTCTTTGTAAGAATATTCCCTGTGCAAAAAAAAAAAGCTCCAAAGGGATTCATTATCATAAAATACATGCCATTGTAATCGTTTTAGAAAATTTTGATGGCAAAGGAACTTGACTAACTTAGTAAAAACAGACAAACATTATTAGAGTGACTATATACAGTTACAAAGAAGATACACATTTTTAATTTTTTTTAAATAATAAGGTTAAAGTTTGGAAATCTTAAACCCTAAACAGAAAAACTATTGTTTTCCCATTTTAGTATTTAAATCATACCCAGGCCAATAAATTTTTTTTTTTTTAATGCTAATAGTCTGCAGGCACCTGTAGGCTGATTTTCTTGTATTTATTTGTATGGGATTATCCTAAATATATGGTGAGTGAAACAGGTCAGCCAACAGGAAGTTACAGACTACTTGTTATGATAGAGAAATAAAAAGGCTATTACCTCAGTAGGTGTAATTAAAGGGGGGGGGGGGAAGAAAAATGAGACATTACAATGTTTTGTTTGTAGAATGGTAATTACATTTTCAGTGGGAAGAATTGGAAAGAAAGATTTATATGAATCCTCGGTAGAATCAGACAGCTGATTTTATTATTATAGCGCACTAAGCTCATTTAAAGAATATATGGTTGTGGTTTTATTTACTTTTAATGTTCATAAACCAACTTATTAAGAGCATGACCCAAAGCTGAACGAATCAATTAAAAGACCTCCTATGTTTTTGCTAAGCTTTGGCTCTGGTCTGTAATACAATCATCATAACTTTGAGGCAGTATTTAATATTTTTAAAATCACATTTGATTACTTAAGAAACAAATAAATATTGTAATTCCTTGTCTTTCTTCAGAAAAAATAGTGGTGAGAAGGAATTTGAGTCTATTGCAAAATACATTCCAACATGTATCCCAAAGCTGCAGGTGGTGCTGTGGCCTTTTGCTGCTGTTGTTTTAAAGTTAGCTTTAGAAAGTAAAAATAAAAATCATCCATGAAAACAACTTTAAAAAAGTATTTCCCCCCATGCTAGCATATTCCTTTGTCTTCTGAGTCATGCATTGTTCTTTGTACTGCTGATCAACACAAATACCTGTCCTGATGGAGCTCCTGTCTCCTCAGAGCGTAAGTTCCCATACATAGCTTTATCAGACTGTACTGATAACCCTCATACAATTTCCATTCCTGTGGTCTTCACTGGGTGGGAGACTTATCTCTTATCCTGGGTAGGTAGTGGTAGCTGTGTGCTGTAATAGCCTTTCCTCCTTTTTATTGTTCTGACTCTCTTTCTGCGCCTGTTTTTATAAAATGTAAACAATTTAGGTAAAATCAGTGTGGGTTTTCACACTGAATCAGAACTCTCTCAATTTTCAAGTTAGAACTGAAACGAACTCTTTCATTTTCAATGCACAGCAACTTTGCCAGTGCATAAAACTGATTCTTTTTAAGGAAGTGGGCCCCCTCTACTGTTGAACAGGAGTAAATGCTGTTGCATTTTTTTTTTTTCTTGAGCTAGAGCAAATATGAAGAGGATGACATAGGAGCATTGGGGAAAATGCGGTAGCCAAGATCTCTGAATTTTTTCTTTCTTCATTAATGCTGCATGGGATTATATGTGAAGATGAGGCATGCTATTTTCATTTTATACATGTGCTCGCAATCTGTAGAATTTAAGGAAAAATGAAAGGCAGCTTACAGGACATCCTGACCTAACTAAAGAAATGCTCTCAAGATTGTTTCAAAACAATCAGCACTGTTCAGCACTGCTTGTCAGTTCTGTAGCTTGCATGGTTTGGCTGCAGAACTTCAGACCTTTGTTGTTTTTCATCTATACTTCCATCTGTGGGATAGAACTCATGCTTCAGGATTTTATTTATTGTTGTGGAAATATGTATTTGAATAGTAGATTCTTTTTACAACAACTTTTAAAAAGAGATTTGATTGTACGACGGCGTGTCAGAGAGCCATGTTTTTACACAGGGGTTTGGAAAAAAAAAGTCTAATTTTATTTCTTGGTGCTGGTAAAGAAAAGAGATGCAGCAGGTACGGGCTACTTACCTAATTACTGATGAAGAATCTACAGAAATTACACTGTCAAAGATATGGAGAGGGGCTTCTCTGATCAGTTTCATAGATATTTTAATGATAGCAATATTGTGTTTTTTTGTAAATTAGCAACAACTTTAAAGGTTCTTTCATTGGTACTAATGAAGGGATTTCTTAAGACATATTCTAGCACTATAAAGCCAATTTCCTTATCTCTGCACAAATTTTCAGAGTCAGTATAGAGAACCTTGTCAGATGTTTTGAGAAGTAATTTGAATGATCTAGATTTTATTAAAAAAAAAAGTATTTGTGAAAGGTAGTCTTTGTGGTATGCAAAGAGAATGATTTATCATACTGATCTGTTGTCTTTTTTAAGTACGAAAACCTTGGAACCTCTTCATAAAGGGTGGGAAAGAATTTTTAATATATTATGTTCCCAGTTAATAGAAGCAGGAAATGGGATTTCCTTAATTTTAGCATGAGCCAAAACTAGCTGAATATCCTGTCCCTTTATGACAGGAAAATGGGATTTGAATTACCATACACTTACTACAGTTGAAGATAGGAAGTATGTAAGAATCTGAGGTAATGTTGTAGGAAGGGCATTCAAAAGACTTTTATAATTATATTTCTGTATTTTTAATGCAGTCCTTTATAAATGTTTTCAAAGGTAGGAATTATCTGCTGCTGTGCAGTGCTCTCTAGGATGGCAATTATGGGAGGGGAAAACGGATTTTTAAAAAGCTTTGGCTTCAAGTGGTATTTTGAAAACAATATAGCATCATCATTAGAAGTCTCTAAAAGCCTCTGTGCTTCCTCAAGAATGATTGCATTATTGTTATTTTTTATCCCAACAAGCATGTTTTATGCAAGCAGAGACAGTAGTGTTTTCTCCCTTGAAACTACTTCATTTCCTATATATTCAGGTCCAGATTCTTTTAAATCCAGACTTTTAAATATACTCTCAATCCATTCAGAATTGAAGATGACTAAAAACCAGTACCTTCAAGAAATGGGATTTGCAACAACCAGTGTTGGGGGGTCCTCACTGTAAATTTTCATCAGTTAATTGCGGTTTTCCAACTATCTGTATGTACTTATTTTCCTTTTACTCTCCCTTCCTCCCCTGGTACTTCAGCATACCTAGTCTTTCAGGTGTGCAATACTGTAAACAAATTATTTTGTGAGAACTGCACTGTTAAAATTCTCTGCTTTCTTTATAGCATGTTTCTAAATTCCTTACTCTCATTTTCTGATCCTACAAGCAAAATTTAAGCTTATTCAATGTCTTCAGTTATCTATTGTGATCTGTTTTCTTCTGGTCTGCCCATTTTTCCCTCTGTGGTAATATGCAGAATATGTTGTTAAATAAGTCCATTCCTATTGTTCAACTGAGGTTTTTCCTTTTGTTCCTAAACATATTGCTGAATGTAATTGCTAGCTGTCTTTTTATCACTACACATGGAGTTAAAACTCAAATTGGTTATCTTCAAATCTAGTCACAGTTTCCATTTCAGAAGTTCTTTTCTGCTAGCTTTCCCCTCTTGCATGTTACCATGTCTCTTAACTGTTAATTGGCTGAGCACTGTCATCTCTCTCTCCCTCCCTCAGAACAGTTTGGGGAGAGGCCGATGGTTCATCAAGCACAGTAGTTTGTTTCTGACTGTGTTTTTCTCCATAGGCAGGTCTACAAGAAAACGTATAAGAACTGCACAAGTATTTATGATAAGCCTATTAAAGATTTTTTTAATCTCCCAGCCATTTTCAGCAACGGTCCTTTCTGAGCAGGATGTGGGTCCTGTTAACAACATGAAATGGATTTCTCTTGCATGAACTTGCTTAGTGTGCCCTTCAGCTGATTAAAACTTGTTATCTACAGCAACTCTTCACAAGTACTTTCACCGTTCAGCTTTTTATTGCATGAAATACTAAGTGTTTATCTGTGAACTTCGTCCCCAGTAGCTTCATATTATGCCCAGTTCTCAAATCAGAAAAAAGGACAAAGTATTTAACCTATGCCCTTTCCCTATACGTAATCTTGTAGATGGGTTTGCCTCTCTCTCCTGCATTTATCATAGAATCATACAATCATAGAATGATTTGGGTTGGAAGGAACATTTAGAGGTCATCTAGTCCAACCCCGCTGCGATAAGCAGGGACGTCTTCCACGTAATTAGGTTGCTCAGAGCCCTGTCCAGCCTGACCTTGAATGTCTCTAGGGATGGGGCCTTCACAGCCTCTCTGGGCAACCTGTTCCAGGGTTTCACCACCCTCATTATAAAAAATGTTTTCCTTCTATCCAGTCTAAATCTACCCTCCTTTAGTTTAAAACCATTACCCTTTGTCCTGTCACAACAGGCCCTGCTAAAAAGTCTGTCCCCATCTTTCCTATAGTCCCCCTTTATTTACTGGAAGGCCACAGTAAGGTCCCCCGCAACCTTCTCCAGCCTGAACAATCCCAACTCTCTCAGCCTGTCCTCATAGCAGAGGTGCTCCAGCCCTCGGATCATTTTTGTGACCCTCCTCTGGACCCGCTCCAACAGGACCATGTCCTTCCTGTGCTGAGGGCCCCAGAGCTGGACGCAACCATGCAGGTGGGGTCTCAGCAGAGCAGAGTAGAGGGGCAGAATCACCCCCCTCGACCTGCTGGCCACGCTGCTTTTGATGCAGCCCAGGATACGGTTGGCCTTCTGGGCTGCTAGCGCACATTGTTGGCTCATGTCCACCAGTACTCACAATTACTTGCTTACATTCTGCTTTTCATGTAAATTTGCAGTGTAGTATAATGGGCTTAATCTAATTATGAAAACCTGAATTAATTTTAAAAAACATTCCCTGTTCCATAATAGTGAGAGATAGGACAGGATACAGACTCAGAGAGCCAGTTGCATAGGTTGGAAGGGACTTTCTGAGTCCAGGATATAGTCCAGTTGTGTTTCTGAGTCCAACCTAGGAGGTTAGTCTAGCCTCCTGCATGAGCAGTTCAGTAAGGAAATGCCCAGTTGGCTTTTGAATATCTCCAAGGATGGACTTTCTACAGCCTCTCTGGACAATCTGTTCAGATATTTGACCATCCTCATGGAACTCCTTTTGTTTTTTTGTTTCTTGGTTTTTTTTTGGTACATCCCGTCAGAATTGAACATGTTGCAGTTTGTACCTGCTGCCAGTTTTCCAATCCCTGTACAACTTTCTTAAGAATATCACTCCATCTTCTCTACACCTTCCTACTAGGTAGCTGCAGGCAGCAGTAAGATCTCTGCTTAGCATTCTAAAGGATGAACAAACCCCACTTTTCCTAGCCTCATCTTTGTGGCTCACTTCAGTATGTCAGTGTCTTTCTTGCACTGGGAGGCCCAAAACTGACCATGGTGTTCTCCATGTGGTCTTCAGACAGGGAAAATCACTTCCCTCAGTTTGCTGAGAACATTTTTGTTAATGCAGCTCAGTATGTGGTTGGCTATCATTGCTGCTAGGGCACACTGCTGAAATGTATTATCTTGTTGTCCACCAGGAACCCCTTGTCTTTTTCTGGGTAGCTGTTTTCTGGCTAGACAAAAGAATACCTGTACCGTGGGATTATTCCATCACAGCTACAACACTTTTGCATTTACCTTTGTTGAACTCCCTGACATTCCTGTCCACCTGTTTTCCCAGCCTGTTTACGTCCTGAATAGCAGCCTTGCCCTCCAGTGCAGCAGCCACTCCCAGTCTAGTGTTGTCACAACTTTTGTTCTCTAATGCAGATGCAGAAAACTCAGATTTAGCAGCAGCCTGGAGGTACAGGGGAAAAACAGAAAGTCAGATTTGTGAGGGCTCAAGACTAAATGTGTCTGAACAGGGAAAGAAACTTTTTATTATTGGGAAAAACTACTATGTCACTAATAGAGAATGTTCAAACGGTATTTGAAATGTGGCAAAGTACAAAAGAGTACCTGCTTGTTAAGGTCAGTGCAAGGCAAGATGAGAAAAAGGCCAAAAAGATGTTGCTAAGGAGTGTTAGGGAGTTTTCAGGTACCATAGTTTTTTTCCTACTCTGGAGTCCTATGTGGCATACTTACCTGATGGGCTTGCCTCTGCATCTGTCATGTTTGCCATGTAGTGTTTACAGTGCACTTGGAGCTCAGCTAGAAGCACAATTCTCAGTTTCAGCCTACCGCCTGCCACTTTGTCTCCCGTAGCTGATATGTCATTCCTCCCATCCACCACTTTGTCACCTTGTATACAAGAAATTATATCCTTGGTGTTTCTGTTTCATCAACTGAAATAAATGAAGCTCTGTGAATGGACTGTGAAGAATAGAACTGAGGGCTGAACACATTCCATTCTTCCCAGCATAGCCAGCATGACAGGGCAAAACATGTTTAACTCAGTTTGGGATGCACAGATTTTGACCCTTCAGACAGGAAGTATTAACCAAATGTTTTTTACTGACCAGTGATTGCAAGCAGATATGGTTCAACTGGGATGAAGGATCACTGGTCATGTTAGAGATGTACTTGAATTAACTACATTTGATTAAGGTTCTTTAATTTGGGATTACTTTATAACTCTGTGTGTAATTTTACTGTCTTCTAGGATTTCATTTTATTCAGTAAACACAGGGTTTTCTTGCCTGCTACTCTTCTTTGAGATATATCGAGCTAAACCTGCCACTTACAATTTCTGCTTTGCTTCCTCCACTTCAAACCCTGGATCACATTTTTAATCAGGTCCAGCCACTCTCTTTTTCCAGGCTGTAGGATTTGCAGCTGTGTCTCCTTCCATCTGGACTGCAAGTTATAATTTCTAGCTATGCTCAGAAGGCAAAAATTAACAGGGGAAATGGCAGCTGCAGCATGGAAAATTGGAATAGGAAAGGGGCTGAAATTAACCCAAAATTATGAACAGAAGGTTGAAGAGAGAGGGAATAGGCTTTGTAATCATGTGTGTGAGTGGACGAGGGAGGAGAGAAAGAAACTGGGACTGACCAGAAAGCACAACCATCTGGAGCTCTGAGCAACTAAAATCTAAACACTACTTTAACTGTTTGCTTTCCACAAAATTGAATATAAAATCCTTCAAGCTGAACAAAACCTCAGAAATATAAGTTTTCCTTTTCCTTTAACAGTGATAAAATTTTAAACTAAGTCTTATCATGCTGTGTTAGACTTCATAATTCTGGACTTGGAAACTGTAAAACCATTTTGTTTACAACCATTCAGGCAAATCATGAACACAATAGAGCGGTTTCCTTTATGTCCACTTTTTTTTTTTTTGGCACCAGTCCTCTAACTCTCTTTTCTCTATTACATCAAAAACCAGCTGCTGTCTTCCCCTCCAAAATTCATCATTACTTCTGTCCAGCTCAACAGTGATGCCCATTGCAAGAAATGAGCACCTTGCTGTCATCAGTCCATAGATGAGCGTTTAAAATCTTCCTCTTAGATTTCTAACAAGCATTTATATTTTCTTCTGTCTCTACCCCTTACATTTGGCAGAAGCTATCTTTGGAATATCTATAGATATATTTAGTTGTTCTCGAACTCCTCCTTAAAACTTTGAACTTGTGTTCAAAATCTTGAGAAGTTGTTACTACTTATGTGAAAAATTTTTTCCATATAATCTTCCTTTCCCTTTTTCTTACTCCTTTTTTCACTATTATTTCTGTTAAAATTTAAGTGTTTATTCAAGCTTTTTATTCTGTAATTGTACAGAATCTGCCCCAGCGGGGCTGTAGTTCTTGGCTATGGCTCAGAGCTACTGCAGTAGGGTAGATGTTAAATAATAATTTTTTAAAAAATTCATTCATTAGTAACAAATTGTAAAAAAAGAGCTTTTTGTTACTTTGCTTCAGTTTACTGTAACTCTGCACTTCTCTTTCGAGTCCGCTAGAGGGAGAATTTCTGCTTGTATTTCCCCAAATGTTGACAGGTGTCCCATTTGGTAAATTTTGAGCATTTTCTTACTGCAAGCTTTGTAGCTAGCATAAACTTGACTCACAGCAGATGGTAACTGATACTGATGTATCTCTTTAGAAGTTATAGCTCATTGTCTGCTGTTGGATATTAAGTGAACTGTATGATACTGTAAGCCAAGCCGGAAATATAAGAACCCTCTAAGACTCAGTTAGTAGTTTTAGAGAGCAGGCATTCTTCATTGCTGTACTACAGGCATTATATGTGATGAAAATATACATATTCATTAGATTTCTAGGAAATAATTTCCATATTCATACTATTCTCGGAATTCATTAACATATGCAAATATCCTTAACGCTTGCCATTCATGTTCATTGGTAGTCTTCCAGGGTCCTCTGATGGTTGTCAATAGTCTTCCTCACCATGTCCGCTGGTTGAACTCAGTCTTTGGGCATGCTCAGTTTGTTTTTGGCTTGGTTACACAATTCTTATTGATACTAAACTAGCTTATTCTAGTACATTTCCCTTATTTATTCTAGTCAAGAATACACTGTCTCCAGACTCCCTTCTATCTAATTACATATAGCAAGTTCTAAGACTATAAGTATTCCAAGTATTTAAAAACTTAGCTGTGTTGCTCCAATTAGAGGAGGTCATATGTTCTTCTGAAGTCGGCATCAGGTATCATAGAGACTTAGGTTTTCAAGAATTCTTTGTTACTGTCTTTTTTTGTTTATGTTGTCCCAAGTTCAAATGTACTCATTTGTACTCAATTGGAAAAACATTAGAATACTCCAAACCCAACATTCCTTGCCAAAGATATCTTGCAGTTTAAAGCAATGGATAGCAGCAGATTGATACAGAGATTTAAAAGTATGTGACTACAGTAACTATTGTTTTCAGTAGTCTAGTTTGTCACTTTTCTAAAGTCACTGCAATGATGAATTCAAAAGTACATAATGAGATGAAGTTTCCAGATGTTCATAGGTGGCTTCTCCGAAGTTAGATACTGTCCTCACGACAGCTTGAAGGCATTTAGTAATGACAGGGAAGGAAATAGGTATCTTAAGTGGAAGTTGACATTTCAGCAAGATGAAAGAAAAGAGGTAGGGTGAACTAGTCAAAGACTTCTAGAAGTGAAGGCAGGCAGTCTATGTCAGCAAAAAAGGAAAAGAGGCAGACAAAATTGAGTGGACTGGGGAAAGTATTCTTGTCGGCATTCTTCTGAATTGCTGACAAGACTGTATTTGTCAAGGCCAGGAGAAAGGATGGAAGATACTGATTTTCTGGATGACAGTTCTAGCTGTATGGATGGATGGGATTGCTACATCATCGTAGGACTCTGAAAATTGAATGCTAGGCACAAACTCACACCATTTCCTATGCTGGGCATATGTTTCCCCAGGTTCTCAATTTACAGTGTTGAAGTTGTAAAGCTTTCTATCAGCATAATGACATTGACGACCTATAGGCAATAACAGAAACATCTCACCAGAGTTTTGGTTCCTTCTAGGAGTTTCCAGAAAACTGGCTGTTCATTTAGCAAAATTGGCAGAACTAACTTTTCAGTACTGTTCTTTGTCTTGTACCATTCATTACTGCTGTTTCTTAGACCTCCAGATTTTCCTTTTAGTTTCTCTGTTCTACCATTCTTCATATGCCCTTTTCTGTGTACTCTTTTTCTTTTGTACCTTTATTTTTCCCTTTGAGTGTTTATCTGAAAGCCCATTTACACTATTGAACTTATTTATTGTGCAGTTAGATAATTTTTTATCAGAGCATTTATTTTTAGTTGTTCATCTTCCTGTAAGAGGAGTTTATATAATAATAGAAGGATCTTGGACACATTTGCAGGACATAGATGTTGTTTTCCTATTTCTGCTCTTTCTGTGCAGGCTACAAGACTCTCTGACCTTTAGGTGGTCAGGAGAGCTTGTTTTGAATATGAGATATGCATTCTTACAGCTGAGCAGGGGTAAAAGAAAACTAAACACTTTAAACATTACACAGTAGGAAGGTACACATAAAGTGTACTTTCTGGTTCATTTCCTGAATTGCTTCATCTTCTTTTGGTGCCATGTGCTTTCTCAGAGGACCACATATCACCTTCAGGTCCTTTTCTAGAGATGGGAGATTTAGAGGGTTTCTGGGTCCATTTTTCATAAGTATGCTGTAGTTTCTGCAAAATGGGATTAATGAAGAACATTGGCAACTGAGTTGGTTTAAGAGTTGTAGTATTCACCTGTGCAGAGGTTCCTGGGGACTGGAAGAAGGCAGAACTTCAGCCCCTTGCTTTTCTTAGCCTGTACCTTCTCTGTAATCCCTTCTAACCTTTCTCTGTACCCATCAAGAGAAAGCTCCTCAGGGAACCAGAACATTCATTCTGCAACATCTTGCCCTCCGTGGTATGTTCAGCGCTGTCTAGTAGGCCACTTTTGGGACCACTTAGTTGGATATTATTTTGCAATAGAATGTTTCGATTTTGGTATAATCGACATCCAAACAATAAACCATACCACCACTCTCCAACTCTGAGGTTGCAGCAGTGAAAGTATTTCACTTTACCTTTCCTTCCTTCAAGCACTTTAGAATTGTCCTTCTGAAAATCTTTCCACTGACACCAGCAGATCCCACAAACTTAAATCCAATATAATTATGCATTCCTTCTCCTATCAGTACATCCCAGGTTCAAAATGAACCAAAATGCATTGCTGTCCACAAAACTTTTAATCAAGTTGTGGAAGTCCTTTTATCAGAAATTGTGTATGTTAAAAGTTTAGATGGTTCAAGAAATGACTGGGCAAACACATGGAAGAAAAATCCACTAATTTTTTCTGTTAAGTAGAAAGACAACATATGGCGTGAGATGTCCCAAACACTGCAAATTATTGGAAACTGGCTATTATGGCAAGTGTCATGGCATGCTTCTGGCCTTCTACCCCTTAATTATTATTTAATCTTAGCAGCTGTCAGAGAAAGTATACTGAGGTAGATGGGCCTTTGGTCTGACCCAGTATGGTTCATATTTTCTTGGTATCTAGCACTCTTCTTAGGTTCATTGCACTTGTTTCTGGACATCTTCTGTCACTGGTTGAGGTGACATTATTTGTCAGGCCTGCCATCTTGGATCCTGCTGATCTCATTTGGCAAAAAAATGGCTTCTTATATGACCATATTAAAAGAAATAATTAAAAGATGTACATAAGAGATATGAGTTTCTTCTTCACTAATGCAAACTGCTGCCACTAAAGCAACAGACAAGCTGGAACTTCAGTATTCATGAAGGAAACTAAGTGCCTTGATGCTTTGGCTGAACAGTTATGCTTTTTCTGATACTCTTAATTTCTACACCAGCATTTTTAATCAGGTATAACAAAAATCTATTGACTCCATTAATTCTTTTTTCATTCCACCAAACATCTACAGGAGTCCTGACTGCCAGAGAGGGAGCTCATTTCTATGACAATAATTTGTTATGCAACCAATATCCTAAATGGAGCTCTGTGGTTACGTGCTTGTGTTGAGAGGTGGTCTTGATCTCTTAATTCCCTCAAGAGGTACCCAGTCCCAATCTCCTTTGATAACAAAGGACTTTTAGGCTTACATGTGGATAAGATTATGCATTCTACTTGTGATTCTAGAGGCACATTAAAATCTTTAAAGGTAGTACAACCTTCCTAAAATGAGAATGGGCTGTCCTTAGGCACCTTCTTCCAGACTGTAGTATTTTACTGCTTTGATTCTGTACAAGGGCAGGCAGCAAGAATCCCCAAATGCAACTAGTACACTGTCTAAAGGCACCCTTCTCACCTGAATATGTCAGGCCTGGTGCCCTCAATATCAAGAAAGAGTTTTTGGCAAGAGTTTTTGTCTAGTAGAAATTTACTTTTCATAGTTCTCCACCATTTTCTGATTCTTCCTAGAAAAATTTTTGTAGCAGAAAGGTACACCCCATAACTATGTTAAGGTAAATTAAGCATGGATGACTTTTTAATTTTTTTTTACTTTTCTACATTTCTGCATTCTGTGAACAGTATAATTTCAATTTTGTGACCTCAAAAGTCACATAAGGCTTGAACTTGTAGTATTTTCATGCATTGCTTTTTGACTGAATGTTCTGTCAAGACAGACTATTTGAATATTCCCTTTTGACTATACATTATAATAATGTATTTCACTGAGTTAGATACAGTTAGTGGTATGACTGTGTAAGGGAGTGGCGAGAGTGGGGCTGCTCACATGTGCCAGAAGTAGAGGATCCCCACAGTGCAGGCAGGACACAGTCCTGGAGCACCTGAGCAGGGCTGCTGATGGGGATAGCAGCCAGCAGCCCCAGAGGAGGCCAGGGAACGAGTCAGGTCCAGGGTGTCCAGACACAGGAGCAGGAGATGAGACTGGAGACAAAGTTACCTACAACAGAAGTGGAGCCAACTGGGACAGCAGTTGGCCACAATATGGCCACAGCGCATCGCTGTGCACTTACGTGGGGCTACAGCACAGAGTGGACCCAGGGCCCATTAGTGTGCTCGGGGCCCCGCGAGCTCTAAGAGCCTGCCACTTGCAAAACATTTTATTTCCAAGCAACAATGATAATAAAATGTGGAAAGGTAAATCCTCCTGCTACAGAAAATTAAATTATCACCCATTATGCTGTGCTACCTTAGTCAATGGAAATAATATAACCTCAGGAAGAATTTATCTCTTTTTTCAGGTTTTTTTTTTTCTTCCCTTTGGCTTTAGAGCCAAGGTATGAATAGGCTCAATATTTATTCTTGATGTTAACCTTAGAACCTTATCTAATTATCTCGAATCTAATAATAAAACAAACATTGTGAAAACAGGGAACAAACAGCAGAATTATAAAACTAAAAAATACTAAGCTGACTCATGGTCTGGCTTTTGGATTATCTCTTTCAGTTAATGGATTTCATGTTTTACATTGAAATGCAAGAAAATCCCTCTGAGTCCTTACTTCCTTTTCCATTTGATGATAAACATTATTTTTAGTGAGCTCTTATATGTGTTCTTTGTTAACATTAAAACCAGAATATCCTATCTGAGCACAGAAAAGATACTTTAAAATTCATCTTAGAATTTTGGATTCTGCAACTGCAACTAAAATGTTTCAGATAATTTTTGGTCATAATAGTTTGGTTTGTTTTCAGTCAGTAATCCAGGGGTGTAAATATAATACAAATGCTGAACATATTCTATAAAGATCTGACAGTTTTTCTTGCCCTCAGCTTTATAGATGAAAAAAGGGACATTTTCATTACACTTAAATCCAATGAGAACATTTGAAACATTAACTTATCTGAAAAAAGAAATGTCCCTTAAACTAGTGATGAAGCAGTGGAACAGATGTGTATAATTCTGTATTAGGTAAGACCTGCTTCTGGTTTAGGATTTTTCCTGTAATGGATGACAGAGGACTGATGATTTCTTCTACTCTTTCATTGTCCTACTTCCAGAGATTGTTCCTGTCCCCATTTGAAGTCAGTGAACAAAGGCTCAGACACAAAACCTCTCTATAATATCAGTTTTGGGCAGTCTCTATAGTGATCTTAAAGGTCTGCTAATTATATTTGCTTTCTATCAGAAATATATTAATTTTCTTTCCTGATAGACTTTATATGACCGTCTTATTGAAGTACTTTGGAGTATCTGAGAGCAGCCGTACTTGCTTTCATAATTAATCTTATTTTTATTCCTCTGTAATTACATATGCCATAGGATGTACTTAAATAAGTTATTTGAGAGGTCTCCAGTTAGAGATTGACTTTGTTACCATTGTCTTTTACAGCATTAGTTACATATTATCTTTTTTTACTTTGCATTGTGGTCTAGTTTACATTTCCTAGTTTCTTTCATGCAAAAGTTAAAGGAAAATTTCTCCAAAGTTTTGGTCAAGTATTAGGATGAATAAAATTGATTATACAGAAACAGATCTCTTATACAAAAAGTTTATAAGCCATATGCAACCAAAAGTAGCAAGGAATTTTGAAGTTGGTTTTTTTCTGTACATTCAGAAGAAAATAATGGTATTTAAGAATGCAGGGTAGAATTCTGCAAGGTGGAATTGAATTTCCATTTATTTCCACAAAATGTTGCCTGAGACCATTTAAGTCCTGGTTTTTAATATGGAGAGAGACACATTATAGAACTGGCAAATACACAAATACCTAGTGTGAATTCCAGAAAGTTTTATGAAAATCATAGTTTCTGGGAAACTCAATAAAGGAAAAAGTGTGATACGTTCATAGTATGTCAATCACAGGTTTTTACTGCAGGGAAGGAACTTTTTTCCCCAAAACTTGTTCAGAGAGCTTTGTCACCTGACTGGGAATACAGTCTGTCAATTCTTAATAACAATTCTTAATAACAATCCTTTGCATTATTTAAATTTCAGTTCTTACAAATATGTAAAGTAACCACTTTAATCTCTATAGAAAAGGTACAGAAGAAGTGACTACAAGTGAATTGTATGAATGGGTTTCTTCAAAGGTATATTTTCATTATTTACTCAAAATTTTAGTAACCTGAAAGTTCTAAAAAATTATTTACAATAACAAGCTTGAATTGAACCATTCATAAATTCAACAGTCTAAGCAGCAATCTCTGAACTCTGAAGCATGCTGTGGTATTAATGCTTTCTTGGTAGATACGTGCTCTATTTTAATGCACTTATTTTTTTTGTCATCAAGTAGTAGCCCAGCTCCAGACAACGAATTAGTTACGTAACCTTACTGTAGACTTTTAGACTTACTTTTTTTACTTTCTAACCTCTCTTGATTTTATAAATATTTCTTTGAATTTCTCCTAGCTTTTAAAGTGTAGTCAAAATAATGATAAGTTGAAATATACCAGATGGTCTAGATTCCTTATTAAGTAAACTTTCTGTGCATGTGTGTGACCTCTCAGATATGTTCTTGTTTATTTGTAAATTATATGCTGGCTTAAGCACCATGCTTGGAGGTCCTGGGTTAAGTCTAGTTTGGGAAGAGCTATTGCTCTTCCTAGCTTCAGGAATAAACTCTGGTTTGTGAATCTGGAATGTTGATACGCTTTTTGCCAAGTACTTGTGATACTTTATAATCCTTAGATTTTTACAAAGCCATCATACATTCACTGACATCAACAAGAAAAATTATGCTCTCGCCATTAAGCTAATTCATTTTCCAAAAGCTCTAACAGTGTCTGTCACAGGTCTAGCCCTAAGAAATCTAGGCTTACAAACACAACTAGCCTAGCTGCTATACTTTTTAATCAAGCCCATATCAATATTACATACAGACTGGGGAGTTGGGGCTCAGCTTGGCTCATGCTGTGCTCTGCCCTTTCCACTGTCCTCTCCTTTGCCCTCTCCTCAGGACTTCTCTTCAAAGCAATTTATGCTTATAATTGTTTTCTGCTCATGTGGGCCATGTCCTTCAATTGAAATTAACTAATAGTTAACAGGCAGCTTTATGCGTTGCAGTGGCAGGAATGCTGCCTTATGCTCCTGTCTGCTCTTTGATGTAATTGTCTAGAAGTACATTAATTTCCCTTAATCTTACCCCAGGAAATGTTTTCTTACACAATTGTTTAGAAATTACAGTTACTGCTACTCTGTTTATTCTTATTTGTCATATGACATCATTCACTTCTATGTTAATGCGTATTTGTGGGGAATGATGCGTCTGCGAAACTCTTCCTGGCAAGCCAAGCTTCTTGCCACACTGAATATCGCCTTTTTAAAGAAATGCTGCTTTTATATTTGGGAAATATCTGTTAGATATTTCAACATGTGTCACAGTGGCTGAGGCTTTTTTTCCAAGGGTTCGTATAGTAAAGGCCTTTTATTTTCAAATGTTGATAGCTTTCTTTGTCGTCAAACAGGATTGTGCTGGCAGTCCTTTCTAATGGAAGCTCTTGATTATAGAAGCAATGTTTCTTAATCCTTTTCTTTAAATTAAGGAACATCTAATCTTGTTAGAAGAAAATCTCCAGGCTATCCTATGCAATGTTGACATAATGATTCTATTCACCACCAAATGCTAAGTAGACTGCTCTTGAGATGGCTGCTTCCCCTACTTCTTTTGTTTTTGTTTTTTTTCTTGTGTGCGTGTAAGGCAATGCCTGTTTTTGAGCTGGAGGTCTTTGACAGACCGTTTACTGTATTATTTACAGGACAACAGTGGATGCCCCCCCACAGAGCTCAGTTTATACAGTTTTATTCCAGAAACAAATTGTATTCTGAAAGTATCCTTAACTCATTCTCTGTAGCAGCAAGGATTGTAGAAAGGGCTGTGGAATCTTGCAAAGTTTTCAGAGAATCTCTGTTTTCAATTATTGTACTGTCCTGTTTAAAAGTTCTGTTATGGGTCTCTATTCCATTTAGCAAATTATTTTGAAAGTACAAGACACTTTTCTCTGACATTTGCATAAAATACTACTGAAGTTTTTGTGCATGGATTGCAAAACCTTCCTCTTTTTTCTTAGAATGGTACCTGGCCGTATTGTAATACACAGGTGTTATAGCTACTTGTTTTCTTTTATCATAATAAACCCAGGGTTCTCTTATCACTGTTGTTTCTGCCATGCACGGGAAAGAGAACAACAACCCAGCAGCTCATTTGGGGGAGTCAGCAATTGAACAGTCTGACTAAATACAACACACTTTACTAGATAGCAAGATCAATCTGAGCTGATATTATGAAAAAAAAAATTTTATTAGGTATTTCTCAAGAATAGAAGCACTCTAAAATTTTAAGTGACAGCAAGTGTTTTGTTGATGGTGGTGGACATACCATACCCAACCTTGGCTATATGACAAGCTGCTCTTACTTTTTTCTGTTCATCTCCTGAAAATATTGCTTCTAAATGTATGTCTATCTGACTATTTGGAAAGTTGACCTGATTAAAATTTCTAATGCCATTTTAGATCAATTGTTCTATTGGAATATTATTGAAAATTTGCTTAGGTCATATATGCAGAGTAAATACAGCAGCCTGCAATTTTCTTGGAATAATTAGAATTGCACATTTTCCATACCCTTGTCTATTAGAGAGTTTTATCTATCAGAGGATGCCTGCCATTTCTTTGCTAAGTACAACCAGTCCTTGTTTTAGTAGCTCCATGGTACCTATGGTCTCCCCAGCAGGCCATGCATGTAACTGTTGGGACAACGATCTAATAAGTACTACATTGCACTTAACAAATCCATAAATATTGTATCAGCTTTTTGAGAATGTGGCAATTAGCAGCTATTAAAGTGATACTGTGGGCTTTGCTGATACATAACATCCTATTAAGACTTCCTATTACCTATTAATTTCTTCTTTTATCCTTATTTTCTTCCTTGACTGCTATGCTCCTTAGTTCATGCGTTAACCTCTCTTTCACAATAAGAATCATAGTATCATCTAAGATTCTTATTTTCTACCTTATCTAGAATTAGAATTCTCCTCAGTCACTCCATACCCTCAGTTTTCTGTTATTTGCTTCAAGAAATTAAACCAAGGTTTAACACCCATTTTTCACAACCTCTTCTGACTTTGTCTTCTTTTCTCTCCACTTCATCTGCACCATTCTCAGGTGCTCTAGTACTTCAGCATGGTCTGACCTTACAGCTGGTCCTGCTTTGAGCAGGAGAGTGGACTTGATCACCTGAGGTCATTGCCAACCTGAATTCTTCTATGATCCTGTGATACTGATCTGCTTGCTTTCAAAGAAGCAACGCTTCGGAGGGTTGTTCTTTCGCTTGCATTCCTATGTGTCTGGAATTCTCTACTTGGTCCCAAGTAAGATATTTTAATAACTTTTCTTCTTCATATATTATGTGAAAGAGTTCTTTTCCTCCTTGTGAGTGACTGCATTTATGCTTTAATAAGAAAATTTTGTTAACGGTAATTTAAAATAGCAACAATCATGTAATATATTTTATATATTGATTATTAGTTTTAATATTAACTTTATCATACTCTGTGTTCAAAGTAGTTGTGACACGGAAATTACTTTTTAATCATTGTTTAGTCTCTGTGAGATCAAATACATGTTTAATCTTGCGCAATATTACCTGCAGAACCTATTAGCTTATTCTCTTCTGTGTGCTGTGGCTCTTTCTAGTCTCCATGATTAACAGAAATATGAGCACTTTAAGCCTGTAATATTTAAGTGCATTTATCATAAGGAACATATTTCATAAGAAAGTTTATGAAAAGTACAAGAATTAAAGGTTTGAATTACATTTTTTAATATCTTTAAGTGGTCACTGGAAGAGAATAGAAGCTACTGGCTCTTCTAGACCTTTGTAATTCTGGATTTCTGTTATAAGGAGATTCTAGTTCTCTGCTTTCATCCTTAGCCTTATGATGATTTAGTTAAATGCATAGCAGGCAGAATTAAAGATCTTAATTAAGAACTTGATATAACTTTTACCTGTACATCTATGACTAACCAAAACATGTAAAATTAGATTTACCTGTGAGTGTTTTAGATTAGACCATTTAATCAGAAATGTAATCAAATGCACTTAGGACATACAACATGGACACGCTTAAAGCACTATTAGTATTACTTTTTAGGAATGTGATAAGGTCAGCTCTCAAATGTTCTTATTTCAAAAGAAGCAGCAAATATCTTTTTTAGTCGAATTTCACAGACCACTTTCAGTGATCTCATTTCTCCACTAGGACTGGGGAAAAGCCCAGAAAATTCACTCATCTGTAAAAAACATTTTTAAATCCTTTTTAAAAATCTTGATTAAAAACCCTACAGCAATTTTTGGAATTATACCCTCTGCTTTCCTTTCTTAATGTGTGTGAAGAACACATACTGTGGTTTTTACCTGAAGAAATTTTTCAAAGGGGTAGCTGACAATGTTGTCCGGTTTTAATAATTATGGTGACCTTTGTAGAAAAATTAGATATGTCTTTATTAACACACAGTCAAGTAGGGCTGTTCCTTAGTCAGAATCTTTACAGAAAAAAAAAGATCGTACCTTACTGTCTTTCTAATGTGTAGGTAGGGCAACTGGAAACGGTAATTTTTCCTTATGGAATAGTTTTCTTTCAAAACTTTACTCTAGCACCTGTGTAGGCTACCTCATGCTACTGCCCAATTTCTGCCTTGTCATCTCCCCCATCCTGGCTATAAGATGCGCATTTTATCTAACTCACATAGTGGTTATTTGATATTGCTGGAAGTTAGACCTCTGCTTTTTGTTACAGTGAAGTTTCTAGTCTGTAATAAAATTCCTTCAAAGACTTTTGTTTAAATGCATGAGCATGCTTGAGAGTTTTCATAGTTCATATACATGCTCGGCACTATATAGACTAGCCTAACAGACTCTTAACTCATTTATATTGTGAGACTGTTCATAGTAATTAAAATTATTGTTCTGTGGTTCTAAGTGTGTGAATATCTCAATTAGTACTTCCAGACTTTCTTTTTTTTTAAAAGGAAGAGACAGGCATATGTCAAAATAAGGCATCTGGGTGAATGGGACATCTACAGCAGAAATTTAACCTGTTAGTTGAGTAAGGAAAAGCATTTTAGTTAGCTATTCTTGCAGATGGTGCTACTTTACAATGACTGAGTTAGCTTTTCCTGTTAAAAGACCTTATGTTCTATATGCATTGCCTATTGGTTCTCTGAATATGTGGCAAACCCACTCGATACCTATAATGCAGGGTGTCAAGCTAATAGTCCTTTTTGACTTAGTTCTAATATTCTTAAGAACAAGGGTAATAAAAATGTTGATCTGTGGACTAATACTTTAATCTTCTATAATTAGCTTTGTAATGTAGTGCAACTTAAAACGTGATCCCAGGCCCACTGTAATAAACATTACTAATCTTATTGACGTCATTGAATCATTGATCTCCAACGGACTGGTTTCTCTAGTTTTATTAAACCACTGCAACTATCTGAGGACCATGCCTTGGAATAGACGTCAGATGGCAGTATTTCATAGCATAAAAGAAGATAGCTCTTAGTACACAGAGTGCATTCTTGTAAAAAAATGATTGGACTTATATGGATTTGCTAGTGGTTTTTAATAAATAAGAAAGAATAATAGACTTGGGAGGCAGCCCTGAGTGGCAAAGGAGTCCAGAAAGGCTGGGCAGTTTTCAAGAACAAAATCTTAATGGTGCCGGAGGAGTCTGTCCCCATGTGCCAAAAGATGAGCCAACAGGGAAGAAGACCAGCCTGGCTGAACAGAGAGCTTTGGCTGGAACTCAGGAAAAAAGGACAGTTTATGACCTTTGGAAGAAGGGACAGGCAACTCAGGAGGACTGTAAGGATGTTGTGAGGTTATGCAGGGAGAAAATTAGAAAGGCCAAAGCCCATCTAGAACTTAATCTTACTACTGCCATAAAAGACAATAAAAATTGTTTCTCTAAATACATTAGCGACAAGAGGAGGGCTAAGGAGAATCTCTATCCTTTACTGGATGTGGGGGGAAACACAGTGACAAAGGATGAGAAAATGGCTGAGGTACTTAAGGCCTTCTTTGCCTCAGCCTTTAACAGTAAGACCAGTTGTTCTCAGGGCATTCAACCTCTGAGCTGGAAGACAGGGATGGGGAGCAGAATGAAGCCCCCATAATCCAAGGGGAAATGGTTAGCGACCTGCTGCACCACTTAGTCACACAGAAGTCAATGGGGCCAGACGGGATCCACCCAAGGGTACTGAGGGCATTGGCAGAACTGCTCACCGAGCCACTTTCTATCCTTTATCAGCAGTCCTGGCTAAGCAGGGAGGTCCCAGTTGCTGGAGGTTAGCAAACATGACTCCCATCTACAAGAAGGGCTGGGAGGAGGATCTGGGGAACTACAGGCCTGTCAGCCTGACCTCGGTGCTGGGGAAGCTCATGGAGCAGATCATCTTGGGTGCCATCACATGGCATACCCAGGGCAACCAGATGATCAGGCCCAGGCAGCACGAGTTTAGGAAAGGCATGTCCTCCTTGACTAACCTGATGTCCCTCTATGACAAGATGACCCGTTAGTGCATGAGGGAAAGGCTGTGGATGTTGTCTACCTAGACTTTAACAAAGCCTTTGACATTTTCTGACAGCATTCTACTGGAGAAAGCAGCTGTTCATGGCTTGGATGAGCATACTCTTTGCTGGGTAAAAAACTGGCTGAACGGCTGAGCCCAAAGATCTGTGGTGAATGGAGCTAAATCCCGTTGGTGGCCGGTCACGAGCGGGGTTCCCCAGGGCTCAGTGTTGGGGCCAGTCTTGTTTAGTATCCTTAACAGTAATGGTGACAAGGGGACTGAGTGCACCCGCAGTACATTTGCAGACAACACCAAGTTGGGTGGGAATGTCGATCTGCTTGAGGGTAGGAAGGTAGGAAGGCTCTGCAGAGGGACCTGGACAGGCTGGAATGATGGTCCGAGGCCAACTGTAAGAGGTTTAACAAGGCCAAGTGCCAGCTCCTGCACTTGAGTCACAACAACCCCACCCAACGCTGCAGGCTTGGGGAAGAGTGACTTGAAAGCTGCCCGGCAGAGGAAGACCTGGGAGTGCTGGTCGAGATCTGGCTGAACACGAGCCAGCAGTGTGCTCAGGTGGCGAAGAAGGCCAACAGCATCCTGGCTTCTATCAGGAACAGTGTGGCCAGCAGGAGTAGGGAAGTGATCGTGCACCTGTACTCAGCACTGGTGAGGCTACACCTCAAATACTGTGTTCAGTTTTGGGCATGTGCTGTTAGTGTGCACATCGCTGGCTCATGTCCAGCTTTTCATCCACCAGCACTACCAAGTCCTTCTCCTCAGGGCTTCTTTCAATCAGAGTTGCCCGACCTCGGTGCAGGATGTTGTACTTGGCCTTGTTGAGCCTCCTGAGGTTTATGTGGGCCCACTTCTTGAATTTTTCCAGGTTCCTTTGTATGGCACCCCATCTCTCAGGCATGTCAACTGCATCACTCAGCTTGCTGAGGGTGCACTCGATCCCACTGCCTATTTCACTGGTGGAGATATTGAACAGTACTGGTCCCAGTGTGGACCAGTATGTTTGTTCATCATAGATATAAAATAGTTTTAAGTATTATGCCTTTAGTTTGTCTGCTTGGGGAGAACCAGTGCTGTGTGCGGTATTATTCCAATGGAAAAGGAGTTGAAGCAGTTATTATGTTAGTTCCATGTTAATTATGATTTAATCCAATTCTTTTTCTGTCTATGGATTAAGACCTCATTTCCAGTTTAAATTTTGTTCTTAATAAAACATAGTTTAAAATTTTAGTTTGTAGTTTTAGTATTATCTGGGTTTTATTGTATATTTGGACAATGTTAGTTTTTACATAGTGATTAACCCTTCTATAAAATTTTAGAATAATACAGAAAAACATAATGCACAGTGATTTCTGCATTCTGTGGTACTGTTCTACATTGAGTTAAATGTGTAAATATATTGTTATCAAATTTCACATATGACGCAGTACAGTTAAACTTGTCTACATAATGGGGCTGACACCTGATAGCAAGGTCATTCTTAATGTAAGTTGACCTTTTAGTTGCTGTTCTGCTCTGCTTCTGTCAGCACCATGATGTTCTCTTTATAATCCTTATCAGGAATTGTGGCTTCGGCAACATACAAAGGTGATTCCTCTCCATTGTTATGGAAGGCTGCTTTTGCAGGATTTTTGATTTTGCCATAAGACAGAAAGCCATATTTGCCTTTCATACCACGTTATGTAATTGTGGCCAAACACCCTTCACCCCACTGAAAGCCTGGAATCTGTGTGGGCTTCAAAAGGAAATCCTTATTGACAAAGGAAAGCTGGATTCTAATACACAGTAAAAGAGGAAAAATATATTGCACCAATGAAAATTATATATAACCAATGTTCTGACATTAAAAAGAAATCTCTCACACAACAGTGATGGTTTGTTGCTGTAGGATGAACAGGAAGTATGGTTATAAATGAAATGATTGTTGTTGCTTTAAAAATGAATGTACCAAGCTTAAGCAAATATTAGCCTACAACCAGTTATTACAGGTCTTTGTCCACTGTCAGTGAGTTCTGAAGAAAAATGGACATGTTTATAAAAACTTTGTCTTTCAGAATAGCTGAAGTGAGTTATTTTAATTAAAAATGAAAAAGTAAATTTCAAGGTAGGTTGACAAAAGTTTTGTTGGATCAGAAAACTGCACCAATATCTTTTTTGCATTCTGCTATGAAAAAAGATATTCTAAAAATGAAATCTAATAGCAGTATGTATTCAAGAAATAAATGCAAGTACATTTTTGCCTTTTAATATTTTGGAAGTTCTCTTTTAATTTCTGTTGATAGTTTATTTCCCCACCAGCTGTGAATACAAAAAGGGCACTTCTTTAGTTCGAGTAGTGGTCATGATGTGATGATATACTGAATTAAGAACATCTCATTAAACAGATGCCAGTAGCTGTCGTAGTCTGATTTCAGTTTGTGTGCACATCTGAAATGTTTGGTTTGTTCTTCTGGAAAATATAACTTAACAAGTATTAGCCTTTCCTAAATGCATTTGAAAACTGGTTGTGATAAACTGACTTGGAGGTTACAGGGGGTGGAAGAAGGCAGAACATAAACCCTTTTACATTATTTAATTGTAGCCTTTGCTAGTTAGCCTAAGAGGTAAAAGTTTGTAATCTTGATTTGTAAATAGGGACTACAAAGATAAATACTTTATATCCTGGAAAAAGTAGGAAAGGTTGTTCAGCAGTCCCCTTTCCTTTCAGCATCTCTGAAGGTTCAGGAACAAGCAAACGGAAAGAATAATCAAACAAAATGAGAACACATCTGATGTTTAAGCCCTCCTCCAGCACTTTTTATGTACATAACCAGAAGTCACTCAAGCAGCTGCAGCACATTAGTTCCAATAGTTTAACAGGCAGCTTTACAGCTCCGACAATGGCTGTGCTAAAGCAGTTTCTTCCTCCCATGCTCACTTGCTATGATAGCTAATAAGTGATCTTTGGCAGTGGGGCTGTGAAAGGAGTGGTAATGTTTAATAGGTTTCTGTGGAGGAGTTAACTTGCTTTTTTTTTGTAGATCATTATCTATAGAGAAACGCTGAGGGCAGGTGACACCATGTTGAAAACAGAATAGGCTGAACTGGAGTTGGAGCTCTGCACAGTTCTTGGGAACTGATTTAGGGGAAATATTTTAAACAGTTAAGCCAATATTTGATTTTACTGGACCTTAATAACAACCTTACTCGGGAAACATGGCTCAGCAGACCAGTCCAGGCACTTTGGCTGTTCCTGAAGTGGATAATAAACATTGTCAAAATCCATGCTTAAATGAAGATCTTGTGAAGACTCTGAGGGAAAACCTGTTGCAACACGAAAAGTCCATGACATCTAGGAAATCTTCATCTGCTTCTCCCCGTCTGTCTCCAGTTATTTCTCCTCGAAACTCTCCAAGGCTTTTGCGCAGGATGCTTTTAAATAGCAACATACCAAAACAACGGCGTTTCACTGTGGCACATACCTGGTAAGCAGTGAGGGGGTTGTAATGAAATGTCAGGGTAACTTTTTTTTTTTAGAGCACTTATCTCCTTGTTGTCAGTGCTTATATTTTTTTGTTTGGTCTCTGCATGAATCTCTCTGGTTGAAAGAGAGAGTTCTAATTAATGACTCAAGTTAATTTCAGACCTGATGTTTAAAATACTAATTTATATAAAGGAAGAAAACATGTTTGCCTTCATGAAAGCCATTTTATTGCCTCTGATTTCTTAGGTAACAATTCCTTTCTTCCCCTCCCCCAGAAATAAAAACTGGAGTCTTAAGAAGGAAAAGTACTTATTTCACTCTGGGCTGTTCAGGCCAGAGTGAGTAGACAATTTTTTTTCTTTAATGTCCCTTTCAAATATCTTTTGTTTACTTATTTATTTATTGGAAATTTATGACCCCTCCACCCGTAAGCAGAATAACGTGAGCTTGTTTATCTTTTAACAGCACTCAAATTCAAAAGGGCGTGATAGAGAAGAATGGTGGGAATAGATACTATATATTAAACGGTGATTTTTATTACAGCAGTTGCTAGAAAAAACAGAAGATGGAAAGGGAACCCCTTGTTAAATGATTCACTATTACTACTTTTTTGTAACTTGATCATTTCTTAGACGTGTTTGTGATCAAATCTGTAAAAGACATTAATTTTGTTGCATCCATCTTCTATAAAACAGCAGCACAATTTTATTACTTAATATATTCCTTTTTTTAAAATGTTACTTACAAGATTATTGTAACTTAGTAATACATTCCTATTTCCTTTGACGGTCCTGAGATCTTGATGTGTTCTGGGCTTTTTTGTGAGATTCTCCCCCCGCCCCAACCTGCCCCATTATTTTTCAAACAAAAATGTAATACAAAGAAAGGAAGGCAGTGAAACATGTCCAAAGAAAGTAAGTCGTGCATTGTAAGCAACAAATGGATATGCTATTCAAGTTTATCTTTGTCAGAAATTAGATTTACACCTTAGCTATGCAAGTGGTATGTGCATTGCACATTGTATATATGTGTGCCTAAACTTCCACTATGTATATATTTGTGTAACTAAAATACTCTTTTGATAAAATAATATTTCTACCCCAAAAGGATAAGGAAAAGCAAGTATGCCTTTATTGTTAAGGATTATTTGTTTTGAAACCAGTGTACCTGGTCAGAAATTGCATGTGTAAATGAGGAAAATGAATGAGATTAGGATATTTCATGTTCTTTTAACAGTTATGCATAAATCCCAACAACATTAAGGATCTTTAACTGCTGGTCTGCATTAAACAATTTATAAAACAGTCTACACATAAGAACATGCAGTATAAAAAAAATAATTCAGGGAGAGTTATTTTACATTATAAGATGAAAATAAATAAGAATTTGTGAAAGTTTACAGAGGGAAATTATGTGTGATGATAATGTCTTCTGTGTTATGACAGTTATTGTAGACAGTGTAAGAAGGCAGTGAAGGGAGGGGTATTAAAAGGGACAGATATGAAGCAAACGAACAGGTTTGGGCAACATGAAAGGGCAAAGGCTGGCATAGTATCGAAAAGTGGAAATTTGTTTAAACATGCTTCCTCTAGTGAGCTTCAGAAAATTTTGAGTTTGGGTAGAGTGCCTTTTTCAGCATGACATGGAGGGTAGGAAATTCTTGGGTTTTTGTCAAATATGTGAAATATTAGGTCTGCAAAATACTGTTGTTGAACAACTCATAGTTATTTCTAAATTATTTGTAAGGCAGGCTCATCTTAGCAGCACATTTTTTGCAGCAAGTACGGAAGTAGAGTCAAGCAGAGAGTTACAATAAATTACCTGAGAACCTGCAAAGAACAGTATTTCAGAAGTGAAAATGGAGGAGAAAAAACCCACTAATCTTAAGTAATAACGTATGTGATCAGATCAGGTATATGAAGAGAAGCAGAAGCACTAATGTATGCTTACAAAACTTATTGGTTACCAAATCCCATCAAGTCAGTAGTTACTGATACATCTTCACTTGGTTATCTATTTAGAAAACTGAAATACTGTGCGACAGCCATGTGGTTTCTAGATGCTTGGGCTATATAGGCAATAAAGTCATTTTAATTCCATATGCATATAATCCATTCTAGGCAGCTCATATAAAAAAAGTGCTTTTGAAAAGGGAGCAGTTGTAAGCTTACTCCAAAATGTTGTACTATGGAGGATCCATTCTGGTTTTAGTGCATATAGTTTGTTCCACCATAGTTATGACCTTCTCTGTAAGTGCTCTAATTGTCTCGTATTTCTAATTTAGTCTCTTTTGTACTTTAAGAATAGTTATTGAATTCCTGTATACATCTTTCTTGTTCAGTCACAGGCATTAAAAATTTTAAATTTTAGCCATAATAAGGTGGAAAGACATTCTGACTTTGCAAAATACCCTAGTTTTATAAATTTAGTATTTGCTTATGTTTTTCTTATGATTAGAAGTTTATGTATATAGGTGGCATCAGAACTAAATGTATAACACTCGAGATACTGCTGTGTGTTGCAGTGATGCCAAATACAGCCACCACAGATCCCATACACCAGAAAAACTCACTTAGATTGTACCTAACTCCCTGATTTCCAGGCTCTGAAATGGCATTCAGATAGAGTCAAGAAGTAGGTGGCAGACTGATTAATTGTTCTGGCAACCTGGTTCTTCCCCTTTCCTTTCATAAGGCCCATAGCTCTCCCCCTGTAATGGTCTGTAGAACTGTAGACACCAAAATACTTTTTCTGTGTCATGTGACTATTATCCTTTCACATGAACAATTGAGTTATCATTTTCAGTCATATGACAGGAATATTGAGTCTTGTGGGGGCAGCATAAATGGTCTGTTTGTGAATTGTCAAAATGCCTTAACTATTTTTGTTATGTGATGGGTGTACAATCAAGTTCACATACATCTCCATTTACACAGTGGGAGAATGGTATAGTATGTAAAAGGCAAGTTGACTACTTGTGATTAAAAAAATGTGATGTAGTAGAGTATTAAGATCCTTTAAGACACTCTGCAGAGAGTGTTACAGCTAGCCTTGCCTATAGCTGTGAAATTAAAACTACTTAAGACATCTTGAATTTTAGCCTGGATCACTCTCAGTCTATAGACAATGTCAGTCAACAGCCTATAAGAAATAACCATTGCAACTGAAAAGACACAATTGTTTCAAAGCTTTGTGGCTAGGAATTCAAATATACTCTAGCCAAAACCAATTCAAGTTCCTCAGAAATATGAATTGTATGTCTTACTATAAAAGTAACCATAAAGCTTTAATATCCGGTCACTATAAAGACACAGCAGCACGTATTACAACTGGACACAAACAAGATAAATCAGGTCCTCTGGTATGTGCTTGACAAATTCAGTGTCTGGATTGTCTTGGTTGTCCCTTCATATGCCTTTTCTAAACTGCCTGTTACCCCAGTGCAATTTGGCAGGGGAGGTCATTAGGGTGGGATTTGTGAGAAGAGACAGCCTTCAGTGAAGGGAAGGAGGTGGTCAGTTCCCCAGCTGTGTGAACAGCCAGTGTGTCTGAGACATGACCGCAGGTCTGTGGAAGGATGTTTAGATACTTTAAATCATACAGCTTTAGTAATTCATGTGGGAAGTAAGCTTTCCTTTATTTTCCATGAAAAGTTATTTTCTGTAGGAAAGGGAGGATAAGCAAGAAGCATAAATATTTGTAGCAGGATGTTAAGGTCAGTGCAACATAGCAACTAAATTGTATCTATTTAACTGGAAATATGAAGTCATGGCATGCATGTGCCTGCTTTCCATGGCCTTTATTGTTTGCTGCTTTAATACTTCTCAGTGAACACAAAATGTAAAAACAGTCATTTTTTCTCTGTTGCATAAAAATTTGGACAGAATATCTGCTGCCTTTGTGATTTCTTTGTCTGTATTCAGATACACCAAGTAGTGATATATGACATTTTTTTCATTATATAAAGTGGGTTTGTTACCCATGGGTCTGTTGTCAGTTTACCCCTTTGATACCTATCCCCTCTCCAGCTCTTCTGGGATTTACTTAGTACTTTCTGATGTTCAGGGTATTTATGTTTTTGCTCTTTAGACTTTTCTTTTTTTTTAAATCCACCCCAAACCTAATGATTTGATATGATTACTGACTATAAGAATAAAAGTCTGTGCTCAGTTACATAAAATACTTTCATCTGAATTCAGCTGGCCTTTGTCCCCACCCATAGTAAATAGTTTTACGCTGACTTTGGTATTCAGATATGAAAACGATAGATAACTTAGAAATAGTTTAGATAGATATGGGTAAGGTGTGCCATTTTAAGTTTCAGGAATGTAACTGACATAAGGGTACTGATAAACTCAGGTCTTTGTTTACTTTTGTTGCACCATATCTTTTCATGGACTTTTAGCAGTGATTGCAAAAAACAACACAACCACAATTGTAACCTATAGGCAGACTGCAGGAGAACAATGTATTTAACTTGAAGTGGTTCTAAACTGCCTGGTTCAGTGTATTTATGCTGGAACTACTAACCTATACTAAAACTACACAGAACTGAAACTATAGACTTTTTCTCACTACAGTTTTCTTCCCATTTTCAAGTTATATTTTCTTTAAAGGTTTTTAATGCCTGTCTATGTTTTCCTCTCTTTCACTACTCAGCGCTTTTCAGTGAATTAAGGTAATTACAATTTGGTGTATGAAAAGCACTTCAAAAGGAAGCGCCACCAAAGCAGAGTAGGATAACTATGCTAAGAACACAAGAGGACAGGATTTGTAGTCTCTATACTCTATGTATGTATGCTAACAGCTAAAATATTCTAGAGAGTCATGCAGAGTAGTTCAAACTTCTGTGGAAAAAAATTTAGTGTTGTGGAAGAATATTATAGAATCATAGAATGATAGAATCATTATTCTCCTCAATCCGGTCAGTGGCAAGGAAGAATACTGAAACAAACAGGAGAACTCACCTGATTAACATGTGGCTCAGAGGCTGGTGACATCAGTGGAATTTTGTTATTTTTTGATCATGGAGAGATTTACTTGGCACTGGGCCTGCTGGCGGCAGATGGAGTTCACCTGTCTCAAAGGGGGAAAAAGATTCTCACTCGTGAGTTGGTGGGCTTTAAACTAGGTTTGACAGGGGAAGAGAGTATGGCCAGGCTCACTAGAGAGGCGCCTAGGAGTGGTGTGCCAAGGTCAGGGGTGAAATCAGTAGCCCAGCTCAAGTGCACCTACACCAATGCATGCAGCATGGGCAACAAACAGGAGAGGCTGGAAGCCACTGGGCAGCAGGATAGCTAGGACACAGGTTTTTAGTCAAAGTAAGAGCAGGCATATTACTGAGCACTCTCTTCCACTGGTTTTCAGACTTTTTAGAATGGGTTACTTTACTCCTTTTCTGGAATAGTATGTGATCCTCCTCACATAAAATGTAAATATATTAATAATAAATGCATAAATAATTCCCAGGAAATAATTTAATTCACAATATTGTCATAGAGACATACTACAAAAGTGTAAGATAACCCAATCCAGATATCCACTCTTTTTTTGAAATACTGTTATGTAAAGAGGGGCATGCTTTTTTGGATGCTTATATACGAATAGGCAACACGCTTGCAAAGGCAGTAGGTGTATTTGGTGGGATCTGTGCACACATATGAATGGGTTAGTGGAGCAGAGGCAAGGAATGAGCTAGGGGAACATGATGCTGTCTTGTATGTACTGAGTGGCTTGCAGTAAGATGAGGGTGCTGCACAGTGGTGTTAACTACTGACAAGTTAATTTACCAGAGAAATAATACTGTTTCTCCACAGCTCAAACCTGAGGAGAGACAGATGAGGACAAAATTCACCTCCCCCTAATAAAAGAAGACACAAAAATACGTTCTCCCAAATGAAAGTCATGTTAGAGCAGAAATGAAAATGGCATTTTCATTGAGCCTTTCTGTCTTGTGGATGACCTCCTTTTCTTGTAGATTTGATATTTCTTCATAAGTTTTAGTAACTGAAGTGCTTTGGCTAGGCCATGCTATTGTCTGATCTGTTGTCTTTAATGGTGTGTTCTGTGTTGGACAGAGTTTTGGAGAAATTAAAAATAATTTAGCAGAAATGGAATTGAGTTGCGATAGTTCTACTTCTTTTTAGTAGTTACCTCAAAAGCAAAGAGCTGCTTTGCAAGAGTGCTTTTGCATCCACAAATTTTTATTATATCTTGCTATAATTGTATTGCAAGTTATGTGTTACTGCAAAGGTTTTAACTATTGTACTCTTCCAGCATGATAAGTTCTCTGATTTCCTTTTCCTTTTTTTTTTATTTCTTAAGAATTTGCAAAACTTTCCAGTAGTTTTTGTAGGATGTTTTTATTAGCTTACTGTGTAACATCTTGGGAAGCCTGTTCAGCTGAAGCAGTCTTCCACGTTGTTTCATGTTGGATCACTGCATTCTGCAAAATTGCTGTCTTCACTTCCACTTTGCATGTATTTATCACAATTTTATTTGCAGTTTGCTAAAACAGGTTATTTGTTCTTGCCCCAGCCTGTGCAATCCTGTCTAATTCTCCTGCAGTTTGACACAATTTCAGTGTTTCATGCAAGCTGAAATTGCTATTGCATGGTACCCTTTTTCTCTGTTTTGAATTTGAAGACTCCACTCTACCTTGGCCTTAAATTGAAGATTTTGTAGGTATTGTGCAGTTTCTTATACATAAACTCAAAGTTTCAAATGTGTTATCAAAGCTTCAGGAGTTTCTTGTACTTTTTGGTTTCTCATAGTAATTCATATCTCTTAATAGATATATTTCTTATGGAAACAGATATCAAAACTTCTTTAACACAGTCCAGCAACTAGCTAACTTTTCCTTCCATATGTTCTTGAAGAGCTTCATCTTTTGGGGAATTTGTAGATATTACTAATTTCTTTTCTCTTGTGACTTTCCTTCTGTGTCTCATGAACTTCTTGTGGTTTTATACTTCTGTTTCTTCTAGTACCAAGCACGATTTTTTCACTGGTGGACCAGGAGAACACTGAGCTCAAAACTTGCAAGAGTTCATTCCAAAAATAGATAAGTTAACATTTAAGTGAGAAAGAAGAGTAGAAGAGGGGTCTCAGCATCTCTGCCTGTGAAGCTACCGGTCCCATAAGGAGCAACTATTGACTGGAACCAACAAATTTTACTATGTCAAAGGGCAGAGTACTGACAGAATTCTGATTTATACAGAAGTGCAGTGAAGCCTTTGCTGGCAGAAGGCTTATTTCTGTTCTGATCTAGGGAAAATGGCCAGTCTTAGAACTGGTCTCTAGCTGGGGCAAGGTACTGGTGCCTGCATTTTCAGTAGTGTGGGCGCTGTCGTGGTGGGATGAACTGCCACACCTGTCCTTTCACTCATGCCCAGCTAATGTTTGATATTGGTCACTAGACAGTGTTGGTAATATTGGCATCTCCATCTATCTGTTATAATAGGAATATTTAACAAGTGCTGCTAAATTTAGTACACCAAAGAACAGAGATCTGATCACTCAGAAAAGTACGATCTAAGAGGAAAACAGGTTACAATTAACACATTATGACATGACCACAAGTATTTCTTTATATAACAATAAATGAAACACAGCATGTCCTTCTTGCGTTACATTTCATGCTGTGCACGTACAAAATTTTACTTTTTTGCACTGTTAATTCTGTACCTGTTCTTCTTTAAAGAATTGAATGCAGAGGTTTAGTAAAAGTAAGCTGGTGAAAATAATGGATAGAAGATCCTAAATGTTTACTGACAGGGGAATATACAACTACCAGAAGGGAAGTGCTGTGCTAAATGAAGTGTTAGCCATGCAGTGTCGTGCCACGTCTGATGAAAGAGAAAGAAGATGAGTGCTTGCTGAATTTTGAGGGTTTAGAAAATGGAATGTCAACCCACTATAAATTTACTAAATGTACTAATCTACACAGTATAAAGAAATAGAGGTTTTATAAAAAACAATCTGACAGCAAGTAAGTTTTATTCAGAATAGATTTTATAAGTTGTGTGATTTTTTTCCAGCTTTATTTGAACAATATATATTTTTATATTAAATAAGTTAAAGGAAAAGTAGGTATTTCTGATGTGCCTTTCAATACTATAACATTTTCCAGAGATATAAAAATAAATAAATGTTTTATTTTATCATTACCATAAATATAATTTTGTGATATAGAGAACATATGCAATGACAGGTAACTCATGTTGTTTTCTCTTGGGGATGGGAAGGTTCACTGAAAGATGAATCAGAAAAGCTAGCTATTTTATTTCCAGTCTTGCTGTGCAGCTGTAAGAACCTTTAAAATCTGCTGTACTTTCAGAAGCACAGTCATAAGCAATAAAATCTAAGTTATTTTAAAATATAATCTACCTCTTTGACCTATTAATTATTATGCACATTCACATGACATAGACTGCATTCTCCAAAGGTGTTAATTACAATCATAGCATGTAGCACGTTACATGATCAAAAAGAAAAATAAAGACTTGTGTAAATACATGCTGTCAGGGGAAATAGATTAGACCACATAATTAAATGTGGAAATCCAGCAAGATCACAAAAAGTATTTATTAAAAGGTCTAAGAACGGGCTGTACAATGAGCTTTATTGCCCCCATAAAAAGAAATATTTGAAGCTTAAAATGACAGTGTGTCTTCAAGTATGTAACACTCATTTCCAAGGTTTGCAATGTATGTGACAGAGAACTAAGTTAGATAGTCCAACTACAAAATTATTATTTAAGAACAGTTGTACATTTAAATATTTCTTACTTATTGTGATAGTCACAGACTGGAGACTTCTGTGTGGTTCTCTTGTGGGTGGACTATATTTGTCTGCAGTGACTGTATGAGGTGTGTGTATCAGAGGAGTTGTTGCTGGTGTAATCACACAACAGTTGTGATAGAAGCAGCTGTGAGAATACCAAGCTTTTGGTCTTTCATCAACAAAAGCTTGCCAGGAGAAACAATATTAAAACACATGTTGTGGGGCAGGGGGAAATGTGTTATGAGAAAAATTAAATTCCATCATATGATTATTGTTTAACACTTCAAAAAGTAGCACTAAGGCTGAAGCATGCTGAGTTCAAGATTAGACTCAGTCTTTTGGTGTGTAAAAACATTTCTCAATAGGTAAATAGGATTTTTAGGCATGAACTTCAGGATAGGGGTTGTGAGGAATTTTCTGATAAGATATTGGAAAATACTGACTTACTGTGTCTGAAATATTTAATTTTAAATACTTCAGAATTTCCCACCTCCATCCCTGAGTAATTGCTAAGAGCAAGGAATCCCTTGTTTCGCCTCACTTGGAGGCTACCCAGGAGGGAGCTATGAGATACTAATCACAGTATCATGTATTCTGTTCAGATAGGTGGCAATGAATAATAAATATATTCTATTATATATGTATTAGTATTATATTATAATGTATTATATATGATATATGGAAATCATGATCCAATAGCAGGTTCTGTCATTTTTGCTCTTCTAAATATATACTACTTTTCCTTTAAGCTGCCTCTCTTCTTTTAGCAAATTCACAGTATACCTAGGGACTACATCTGCAAACTATTCTCTGTCTTCTCCTTTTAGATTATAAATTTTTTTTTTCTGATCTGTTTTGTGGGTTTTTCCTTCAATCTGGAAGCCTTCCTTTTTTAAACATCTCAGTGTGATCTTGATAGACCTTAATGAAATGCTCCTTGAAATACTACGATACACACTGCTGTCTCTTCATAATGGTGGTGTGATACCCATTATTCCACCTAGGAAAGCCAGTGGCTTATCAACCATTCTCCCAGAACCTCCATATCCTATATTTGATCATGTGGAAGTTCTTCTGTAAGAAAAAGTATATTTTGCTGGTAATAATATTTTATGTTTACCAGATTTTGTTGGGACAATGGTCTATTTTTTTCTATGACCTATGCAGGAATCTCTTAACCTGGCTTGTAAACTGACAGCCACTAAAAGAATGTGCTTCCCAGGAATACAATTTGTCAGTGTTCCTATCCAGTAATTGAAAAAAATTGAAAACTTGTCTTCACAATTATAAAATCTTTCTTCAGAATCTTTGTCAAGATTGTTTTTGGATGAGCTGTTCCAAGTCCCTTTTTTCTCCTTGGTACAAATAACCTGCCATCTCATGTAACAGTTGTGGGCTTTTTAAATGATAAGGCTTCTTGGAGAACGATTTAAACTCTGCTCCCTTCAGAGGGTATATTAGAATGTAGAACTTGTTCTCAGTGCTGATGAATTTAAAGGACATGCCTTAAAAACCTTTGGGAATGTATCAGTAAAAGTAAAAAAAAAATTTAGCACTACCTTTGCAAACTGTGAAACAAAAGTAGTTTAAGCTTAATGTCCAATGAAGTGGTAAGAAATGGGATTCATTACTAAGAATTTTTAATTTGTAGATTAAACTAGACTCCATATAGACAGCGTTGAAAAGGGTTTTCACAACCCCTTTAGTCCCTGGAGCACATGCTGCAAATGCCATTGATAGGCTGAGCAGGAGTAGCTCGTTTTCTGATGTGAAACTTATTTCACATAATGGGGGAAATAAAAACAAAGTCTCAGCTGAGACCAAGGAGGAAAGCCTCTGTCTTTCATTCTCCATATATCCTCAGAGCTATCTAGTTCTGCAGACTACATGCTGTGTTTAATTACAAAGTTGCTCTATACATAACTTACACAATAAAAAATGCTTTTGTGTCTTGTGGCTGTGCTACAAGCCGCTATTGGCGTGTCCAAAGTGCAAAGATCATCAGCAATCAAAAATAAATAAAAGGGATTTATTAATTATTAAAAACCTTATGAAAATGTAATCAATTACTTCAATGCACACAAGAAACATCATTGTTAAAATACATAGAGAAGGTGAGGGGAGGTAAAAACATGAAGTGACCTTGGTCTCTAGAAGGTGTTTGGTAATATTTTTTGCATATAAGCTTGTGCTATGAGCTGGAATTGTTCAATAGTTGCTGTTTCCATCCACACACTTTTGGTAGCAGGTTGTGCTTTAGTTGTCTTAGAGGGAGTTATACAGAAGACAAAAAAGAATTACTTTGAAATGGAAATCCCATAATACTATAAAGGCAATTATCTCTTTACTAAAAAATAGGGTGGCATATGGTAGCTTATGTAAGAACTTATGCTTAGAAAACTTGACTGCAAAGTTCATGAAGCCCAAGTAAGAAATGACTAGCGCTCTTACAGACTTTAGTGGATATAAGGTGAAATAAAAATACTTCAATAGAAGGATGATATGGTGACCAATGGATAATTTACTTTTTTTTTGAATACAGTCTTTGTTTGTAAAACAAAGTAATTATATAAAATGTAACTTAATTATTTTTTAAGGATGGTTAGGCCTTGGACTAGACTTACCTCATTATATAGAGTCTGCAAAGGTAACTAATATTGAATGACTTTTGCATATTAACACCATCCATATAATAATTTTGTAGTGGTACAGTGAAGGTTAGAGTACATTTGCAAAGAAGTAGTCTTCTTAAATATATTACATTTTGCAGACGATTAGATAAGGAATTTGAGAAGTAGCAGGCTAGCTAGTGTTGGAGCATTTAAATGCAGATGAAATGACATGTGTGAAAGTAAGGACAAGATTCTACCAGCTAGTAATAATGTCCTGTCAGCAACTTCCAGATTTGAGGCTCAGATGGGCTGGAGAAAAGCAGGCATCGTAATGCTGGGACTTATATGAAATTCATCTGATTGAATGCCAGTAAAACTGTCTGACTCATTTTTTGTCTTCTTGAAGACTGATGATGTCTTAGTATATTGACCAGTGGGTTATAATGCAGGCCATGTACAGTATTAAAAATGACCATCTAATTTCAGACTATTTTACCAGGAACACCATTGTTGTTTGCCTGTTATCCCTCAGTCTAAAGAGTGAGAAATAATGACTGTTTCTCTAGCAAACCCCTCTTTTGTCTGCTGCCTGACATCAGCGGCAAATTTATTTTTCAGTAGTTCTCTATGAAACTTCTTAATTGCTTTCATACTCATCCTGACGTAGTTCCATGATTGCATAGTTACCTGAGGGATTTTGATACTAATTTAGAGTTGTTTTACCTTTTCAGGATCTTTGTTGCCCCTGAAATAATGGTACTTGAATCTTACTGCACTTTCACGCAAGGAATAATAAAAATAACCAGTATCATGTTTAGAATAAAGTGTGATGAGGTTCAAAAATATTTTTCATAGTGTGAAAAATAAAATTACTACCACACACACAAAAAAATTCTGGATAATTAATTTCCTTATTTGTAACTGCAAAAAGAAAATCCAGCTTTTCTATAAAAAGACTAACACAACATTGCTTAAAATGGTACCTTGTGACTCCCTCCTCTGAGTGAAAATCTTTGGGTGAGGGTGAGGATGCATTATTATAAAATCTGTTTTGGCTCACTTCATTTATTTGAATAGAGTACTAAATTATAACATCTAAACATTAATTATCAACTGCTTAAATGGTTTTGAGGAGGAGACAAATTCAAGTTACTTGACCAACACAGTAGGAGACGAACTTTGTGTATCTCTAAATTTTTCAAGGTGAATTGTACCTTTCTGTAAAAACTGTAAAAGTAGAGTTTTAACAGTTGAGAAAGATTTTCCTGATTAAATAAATTATCTACTGAGGACAACGTAAATCAGTAGAAAAAAATGGTGGTATCCCTTTTAAATCAATGTCTATGACATCATAGTGTTATTACTATGAGTTCACAATGGAAAATTAAAAGATACACTGCAGTTGTGCTTCTATTTTTCTCTGTTGAAATAAAAGTATGATTGCTATGTGATTACTGTGTGCAACAATCATGAAGATCTAGAGAATGAGCTGCTCAGCTCAAAGAGAAGTTACATGCATTAAAAAAATACAAAAATCCAATTCCCACTTAAAGTAATAGCAGGCAAATAAGTGCTGTGGTTACTGAGTCTTGTAAGTAAGTTCAAGCAGAGGGACACATGGCCGTGATGTTATAGTGTGAGACTAGGTCAAAATATCCTGAGATTTTAAACCTAGGTCTGCCATCAGTCCCCACTCATTGGATTCAGCGGACTTGCTTATACGCTATTGTCCTAATTTCTATATAGTTGAAATAAAACATTATAATAATTATCTTAGGAAGGTTTTAATATTTTTGCAATGCTTTCCAAGTATGAAGTGCTGTTGTTTCTACAGATCAAGTGAATGTTCACTTTCATCTTCTAACTATTAAATATCCATTTATAGCTTCTTGTAGTGTCAACACAATAGGTATTGGAGGTTTCTAAGAAAACATAGAATCATAGAATCATTAATGTTGGAAAAGACCTCTAGGATCATCAAGTCCAAACATCAACCCAACACTACCATGTCTCCTAAACCATGTCCCAAAGTGTCACATCTACACATCTTTTAAATACCTCCAGGGATGGTGACTCCACCACTTGCCTGGGCCAATGCTTGAACACTCTTTCAGTAAAAAAGTTTTTCCTAATATCCAACCTAAACCTCCCCTGATGCAGCTTGAAGTAATTTTCTCTCATTATATCGCTAGTGACCTGGGAGAAGAGACCAACACCCACCTCACTACAACATTGTTTCAGGTGGTTGTATAGAGTGATAAGGTCTCCCCTCAGCCTCCTCTTCTCCAGAGTAAACAACCCCATTCCCTCAACCTCTCCTCATAAGACCTGCTCTCCAGACTCTTCACCTGCTTCATTGCCCTTCTCTGGACATGCTCCAGCCTCTCAGTGTCCATCTTGCAGTGAGGGGCCCAAAACTAAACACAGTATTTGATGTGTGGCCTCACCAGTGCTGAGTACAGGTGCACGATCACTTCCCTACTCCTGCTGGCCACACTGTTCCTGATAGAAGCCAGGATGCTGTTGGCCTTCTTCGCCACCTGAGCACACTGCTGGCTCGTGTTCAGCCAGATCTCGACCAGCACTCCCAGGTCTTCCTCTGCCGGGCAGCTTTCAAGCCACTCTTCCCCAAGCCTGCAGCGTTGGGTGGGGTTGTTGTGACTCAAGTGCAGGAGCCGGCACTTGGCCTTGTTAAACCTCTTACAGTTGGCCTCGGACCATCATTCCAGCCTGTCCAGGTCCCTCTGCAGAGCCTTCCTACCTTCCTACCCTCAAGCAGATCGACATTCCCACCCAACTTGGTGTTGTCTGCAAATGTACTGCGGGTGCACTCAGTCCCCTTGTCACCATTACTGTTAAGGATACTAAACAAGACTGGCCCCAACACTGAGCCCTGGGGAACCCCGCTCGTGACCGGCCACCAACGGGATTTAGCTCCATTCACCACGGATCTTTGGGCTCAGCCGTTCAGCCAGATTTTTACCCAGCAACGAGTACACCCATCCAAGCATGAGCCATGAGCTTCTCTAGGAGGATGCTGTGGAAGACAGTCACAAAGACTTTACTAAAGTCTAGGTAGACAACATCCACAGCCTTTCCCTCATCCACTAGGCGAGTTACCTGGTCATAGAAGGAGATCAGGTTGGTCAGGCAGGACCTGCCTTTCATGAAGCCATGTTGACTGGGCCTGATTCTCTGGAGGACTTGCACATGCATGGTGAGTGCACCCAAGATGATCTGCTCCATGATCTTCCCAGGTACCCAGGTCAGGCTGACAGGCCTGTAGTTCCCTGGATCCCCCTCCAACCCTTCTTGTAGATGGGTGTCACATCAGCAAGGCTCCAGTCATCTGGGACCTCCCCCGTTAAACATTGTCCTTGTTTTGAACTTTTTAACTGTAGCAGAAACCAAACCGATAGAAGCTCTGGGGGCTTTTTAACTTGTAATTGTGAGACTACCCCCTGGTCTGTAGCAAAAATCTGGAACATAAATGTAGTTTGAGTACAACAGGTACATCTCAACTCATTTATCTTCTTTTTCATCAGGCTTATCAGTTCAGGGATATGCCATGCTAACCTTGACTATGTGGTTCAGAACTCAGCTGTGTTTCATTCGCAGAATGAGCAGGCAATGCAAAAGTGTGCCTGCCTTCAGAAAGGTGTAGGCACCTTCTGGAGTGGAGAAAAGATCAAAACAGTTTTATAGAGTAGTGTTTCTTTCATAATACAAAGGATATGTTTCGTGCTTTGCTTATTACGGTTTCCAACGTCTGCAAAAACTGATGGGCAATAGATATTTGCCTCTTTTTCTCTCTGTACAATTCATCCATTATGCTCAACCAAAGAAGCACTGGCCTCATGGAAAAGATGATTGTGATGCCTGTTAAAGATCATAATGTGTGCCATATGTAAAGGCCAAGTAATGGCCGCTTGGACAAATAATTCTGGCATTTCTTAGCATTTAAGAAACTGTCTTACAAACTCAATATCTTTTTCCGTAAGCATTTTTTCTGAATGTAGGCTGTGAGTTTTGGGGGGTTTTTTTGTTGTTTTTTTAATGCAAAAAAAATTCTTATGTGATTTTATGATTACTTTTCTGCAGGCTTACCTGTACTGTATTGACCTTCCATACATGTATTAAGAGGGATTGACAGGGAGATGAATGAACTTTCTAATGTTGGGATGCCAGAGTCACATAACACCTGACTAAGTACATTAATCAATCTAACAGGCAACACTGCAGAAATTACACATTTGTTTGCATTTGTGGGATTGTATTTTCCAGGTGTTCAGCTTGTTGTTGAGCAAGGCAATGTAAATATTCCATTTTTAATATAATTTCTCATACTTAAAAGTAATCTAAGCCTTCTGGGATAAAAAAAAAAGGCTTATCTTTTCCAGCAATCTTGGCTGATCTTGGCATATTTCTAAAATTATTACCTATCAGTGACTCAGTTGGAAGGGCTATGGCAACTAGCTGGAGTCTAAAACTGGGTTGTTTTTCAGGTTCTGCACTTGTAAGGAACACTGTTCTATTTTCTCTGCTAACCTGAAGATCTGAACCCCAAAACCACCTTCAGAGAATAGACATACAAATTAAATATTAAAGAATTTAAGTTTGGAGATTCAAAGTCTAAATATATATTCTCTTGGGTTTTTCATTAATTTTAATGTTACATTCTACTTCTTTATATATTTTTCCATACTCACAACTCTGGCAATTAGTCCACAACTGCAGAATTATAGAACGGTAGAATAATTTGGGTTGGAAGGGACCTTTAGAGGTCATCTAGTCCAACCCTGCTGCACTAAGCAGGGACATTTTCAACTAGATCAGGTTGCTCAGAGCCCTGTCCAACCTGACACTGAATGTTTCCAGGAAGAGGGCAACCTATTCCAGTGTTTCACCACCCTCATTATAAAAAACTTTTGTTGTTCATAGCATTGCTTTCACTTAAATGTCTATCATATGACTGGTGAGTCATTCTGTAGATGAGGCGTTAAGACCAATGTGGCAAAGTAAATGGTTTCTTTGCAGTCTGATTCCTCTTGGATATTGTAAGGGCTTTAACTTTCCTGAGACCTTCATGTGTGCTCTTTCTGCATCTGTAGTCTTTTAAGACCCCTGCATTTTGTGCAGAGCACTCACTGAAACAGAACTCTGTTTCTACAGCTCTGAAAAGAAGAGCAAATGGGTAAGAAAGTAAAACAAAAAGGTCTTATTCTAATAGTTGTTATACTGACATTAGAACGATAAAGTATTTTTCTTCCAGTGCAAAATAGGAGTATTTGTATGGTTGCAAAGAAGTATTTCTTAATGAAAAATTCAAGTTGAGGCAATGCAAATATTATGCTACTGTGAACAGCTGAGATTCTTCAGGAGGTGAAATGCTTTGAAATTCTTTCAGAGTGAGGAAAAAGAAAAAAAGTAAAAGATCTATTTTAAAAGCAAAATAATTTAAACAAAACAAACTCAAATTAGATATTGGAACTTGAAGGGGATTCATATTCTCTTTGAATTGCACTTGGAGAAAAATATTAAAAGAAAATATAAAATTAATATGACGCTGTCCATTTCCTTAATGTGATAACTATGGAGGGAAGGGTCGCCAAACTGTTATGAGAGCTTTGCTAAAAGAAATGATAATGGAATACTTTTGTCAAGAATATTATCTTGTAAATAAGCTTTTTTAATATCTAAGTCCAACAGAGCATAAATAGTGCAGCAGTGAGACTTTGTTATTCTTTGAACTGCATTGCTTTCAGTACTTAGAGAGCAAGGATGCCAGAGAAAGACCAGGTCTGAACATGTAGGATAAGGGTGTGGGTGGTATGTCATCAGAAGTCCGTTGGCTGTTGAGTTCACTCAGGTTTGAGATTACTTTGCAACGAAGTTTTCCTGCCTGGAGGGTGTGATACCATGTCCCTGGCTCTAAGCAGGCCTCCTCTCACAGGCTGAGCCCAGTTTTACCTATACTTGAGGAATAAATTGTCTCCATGCAATCACTGTTATCATATAACTGCATATTTAATTAGGGAGAGGAAGCAGGAGCTTTGCTTATTTTCTTTTACCATTTTATACATTAGTATATCCATGTATTTACATAGCGTTGTGCAAAAGTGACATAAATGTAAACCACTACATAAACACACGTTTCACATGTGTAGTGACAGAAAACCTATTGCACTTGGGTAGAAGTAAAGCATAGGATCATAGAATGTTCTGAGCTGGAAGGGACCCAGATCATCAAGTCCAACTCCTGTCCCTGCACAGGACAACACCAAATTTACACCATATATCTGAGGGCGTTGTCGAAGCACTTCTTGAATATCGCCAGGCTTGGTGCCATCACTGCCTCCCTGGGCAGCCTGTTCCAGTGCTCCACCACCCTCTGGGTGAAGAACCTTTTCCTGATTCCCAACCTAAACCTCCCCTGGCACGTCTTCCTGCCATCCCCTCGGGTCCTGTCATCGGTCACCAGAGAGAAGAGATCAGCGCCTGCCCCTCCTCCTCCCCGTGTGAGGAAGCTGCAGACCATGATGAGGTCTGCTCTCAGTCCCCTTTCCTCTGGGCTTAACAAACTTCTCAACTTTACTATAGATGTTTGTTGTTACACTGGCAATTCTCTCACTGTCACCACACCTTAGCTTCTACATGTGAAGAACTGATGTAATTATTCCTGTCTAGCTACGAGTGTCTTTGAGGTCCACATGCACTGTTCATTAGCATAGCTATTTTAATACATTGAAAATACAACCCGAGGAAACTATCGAACCAGTAAAATGTTTTTGCTCTTGGATTCTTTAATTTTTATTACATAAGCCTGTATTGTTCACAGACCATTTCAATGCTGTGTTTTGCTGTGACTAGATTCATTGCTGCTCATTACTTGCACTATGGAAAAAGGAGGAAACAACAATGAGTCATACTCTTAATCTCATAGTTAAATAAAATGAACTTCTATACTGTCAGGCAATTCTTTCCATCTTTTGTCTATGATGCAAATATTTTTAGTGGAAAAACACCTCTAAAACATGTTCAGAATAAATTTTTGCTGTATCTTTCTTTAAGAGGTTTAAAATATTTACACCATTTTAAATGTGATCGTGTATCTCAGCACAAGTTCAGAAGTATTAATGTATGTAAGAAAATGAACAATTCTTAGTGGTAGTATAGTTAAGCAGATGGAGATGGTGGAATTGTTAATGGTGTAAGAAGTACCCATGTTTATGTCTTCTGTATTTAGAATGATGAACATGATTTATTCAAAGCAAATGAAGAGGAATTACTTTCCAGGTTATTAGTATGGAGATTTTTCTAAGAAAAAAAGTTTTAAGTCAGCAGATCAAATGATTTCCACAGAAAAACCCTAAAAAAGTTGGCTGAGAGTCCTTTAGCTCTTCTAACAACAACAAATCCTGGAAAGCAAGGGAAGTCCTAAAGGACTGGAGGAACTTTTAAGGGAACAAATTAGATGACATTCCAGCAGAAGAGCGAGCCTGTCAGCATGACAAAAAGATATACATCATATTACTATAAAGATGTAAGAATAATCCAGTGAATCTGACTTGATAGGAAACAAATCTTCTGAAACAAACCATTGGCATTTTGGTTGCATGTACAACAGAGTTTTGTAGGGCCCTAGCATGAAACTGATGACAAAAGTAATGCTATATGACTATGACTGCCTCTGAGGCAGATACCTTGGGAACTTGCTACAGGACTTTCAGCTTCCCAGCCACATTTCCATGAGGTTTTAGGCATCTTAATTTAGCAGAGTACTGAGCTCTAGCTAAGCAAGCACTCCCTGGTCCTGAGCTTTATTCTTAGAATTATAGAATCATTTAGGTTGGAAAAGGCCTTGAAGATCATCGAGTCTAACCATAAACCTAACACTACCAAATCCACCGCTAAACCATGACCCCAAGCACCACATTGACACATCTTTTAAATACCTCCAGGGATGGTGATCCAACCACTTCCCTGGGCAGCCTGGGCCAATGCTTGACAACCCTTTTTGTGACAACGTTTTTCCTAATATGCAATCTAAACCTCCCCTGGTGCAACTTGAGGCCGTTTCTTCTCGTCTTATCACTTGTTAGGTGGGAAAAGATAGAGTAGGTCTATCCCAGAAGTACAACATCCAAGGCTCCAGCCTCAGGACTGTGTGGGCATTTCCAACATCCTCAGCCCAGGTACTGATTTATTAGACAGCTTTCCTGGTCCCTCACTTCTTCAATCAGAAATTTTCCTACAACCTCTTCTTTTTTATCTCTAGAGACTATTTGTCTGGAGCATACATTTTTTTTTGAAAGGATGTCTGCAGTAAGGCAGATGCTCAGCAATGCAAAAAAAAAAAAAAATCATGCCAAAAGTGAGAAAAAAAAATAATAACCAAAGTAAGTTATTCAAAGTCACGATGATGATGCAAACAGTTTTGCATTTCAGATCAGTTCAAATAGGAGATTGTGCCAAGAGTACTGCATTCTCTGCTGCACATATAATGAAAAACTGTAGGTATAGAGATTAGGTTTTGTGGGCTTCAGTAAGGCAGAACTACTCTGATTTCAAGTTCATGATGCATTGTCAGTTGTGTAGGAGGACCTCACTCAGTAATAATCTCAAATCCTATGGAATTCAGTAACTAGACTAAGAACATGTGTCAGGCAGCTGCTGACATACTTGTCCACATGTTTCAAAAATGGTAGTACAAGATTTAGCCTCTTAATGGCAGACAAAAAATCAAGAAACAAAAGCTCACCCATATAATGCCCTAATTGTTTGGTAGCTGTTGTTATTAAAAAAAAATCAGTTTGTTTACTGTTCCCTGGAGTTCTCCTGCTAAGTGTACTCAAGTAGACTGCCCTCAGCATGGGAAGCTGAGATGGACACATGCAAGAAGTAGAGTTCCTAAAATGGACAAATACCTTTTCCATTCGTTTTCATAAGGAAAAGAGTTATGTGGCATCACAGATGTCAAATCCTTCAGGATAAATGAAAACTTTGAAATAGATACTTTACTTATTGCTGTAAATGTACCTTTCTGACAGGGACATACTAGAGGAAGTTGACAAAAAATTCATATTAACATTTTTCTTTTAGCTTCTGAATCCCTCTTTGGACATTTCAACAAATAATTTGATTACCAGATGACCTGGAATAAGTCTTTTTATTATTCTTGACCAACTTCTGGAAATAAGGTTATTCATTAGTGAGTTTTTTCCAATAAACATCCTGAAATAAGGCTGTGACATTGCAAGAACATTCCAAAACGTTGGGGAACCCTGATAGTGGAGCTTGATCGCATGACATGGCCATAGCAAAGGAATGGACAGAGGTTCTTCTATGTCGTTTTTTTCCCAGAGGGAAATGAATTTTTTTTAATGCTAGTCCAGATACAACTCTGAGTATAGAGCTTTTCCCAGAAGTTTTTACCTCCTACTTTTCAACTCCAGAAATCGTACTTATTTAGCAGCTCATAATGTGTGCACTTAGGCCTCTCTGTATTTCCAGTATATGTTTTGACATTTTTCAGGCTTAGATATTGTCAGGTTTGCAAAAGCAAATCCATTTCAGTTGAACACTGAGCAGGTATCAGATATTAGTCATTGGGCAAGATTAATATCTGAGAAAATCTGATAACTCTCTAATAAACTTCAGGCTTCAGGAAACAAGACAGTCTTCCACTTCTTTAACTTCACGGATATGTAATTGTGAAAAGGTATTTACAGAGTGCTTACACACTGTTATCTCAGCATTTAAAGATATTTTTCGTGCACTTCCAAGCAGTTAGTTTACTAACTCTGGTAAACTATAGGATTGAGTCTTCCTTTCCACCTTGGAGGATCATAGAATCATAGACTCATGGAATGTCCTGAGCTAGAAATGACCCAACAGGATCAGCAAGTCCAACTCCTGTCCCTGCACAGGACAACCCCAAATTCACACCATGTCTCGGAGGGTGTTCTCCAAATGCTTCTTGAATATTGTCAGGTTTGGTGCCGTGACTGCCTCCCCGGGGACCCTGTCCCAGTGCTCCACCATCCCCTGGGTGAGGAACCTTTTCCTGATTCCCAACCTAAACCTCCCCTGGCACATCTTCCTGCCATCCCCTCGGGTCCTATTGTTGGTCACCAGAGATCAGCACCTGCCCCTCCTCCTCCCCTTGCGAGGAAGCTGCAGATTACGATGAGGTCTGCCCTCAGCCTCCTCTTCTCCAGGCTGAACAAACCAAGTGACTTTAGCCACTCTTTGTACAGTTGCTCCTCTGAACCATTCACCAACCTTGTGGCCCTGCTCTGGACACGCTTTGGTAGTTTTATATCCTTAATGCACTGCGGCGCCCAAAACTGCACCCAGTACTCAAGGTGGGGCTGGAACAGCACTGAGTAGAGCGGGACAATCCCCTCCCTCAACTGGCTGTAATGCAGGGCTTGATGCACTCCAGGGCACAGTTGGCCCTCTCGGCTGCCAGGGCACACTGTTGGCTCATGTTCAACTTGCCATTGATCAGAACCCCAGCTCCTTCTCTGCGGGGTTGCTTTCCAGCCTCTCGTTCCCCAGTCTGTGTGTACATCCAGGGTTCCTCTGCCCCAGCTGCAAAATCCAGCACCTTGTTAAACTTCATACGGTTGGTGATTGCCCAGCTCTACAGCCTGTCCAGATCCCTCTGCAGAGCCTCTCTGTCCTTGAGAGTGTCAACAGCTCCTCCCAGTTTTGTGTCATGAGCAAACTTAATTAGTATTCTTTCAAGTCCTGCATCCAAGTAATTTACACAGAGATTAAAGAGTACCAGCCCCAAGGTGTGGAACCCTGCTAGTGACTGGCCGCCAGCCCAACGTAACCCCGTTTGCTATAACCCTTTCAGGTTATTTGAGGGTCAGCCAGTTGCTCACCCACCGCATTATGTGTTTGTCCAGCTGTATGCTGGACATTTTGTCCAGGAGGATACTATGAGAAACAGTACTGAAATCTTTACCAAAATCCCCAAAAAGTACATCAACTAGCTTCCCTTGGTCAGCTATGGGGGTGACCTTGTCATAGAAGGAAATCAAATTTGTTAGGCAGGACTTTCCCCATGTGAACCTGTGACGGCTAGGACCAATGACTGTGTTGTCTTTCAGATGTTTTTCACTAACTCCTAGAATAATCTTCTCCATAATTTTACCAGGCAGAGAAGTGAGACTGACAGGCCTGTAGTCACCAGGCTCATCCCTGTTGCCCTTCTTGAAGACTGGGACAATGTTTTCCAGCTTCCAGACAACTGGTACCTCTCCAGATTCCCAAGAGCATTGAAAAATTGTTGAGAGAGTTCTCGCTATGACATCAGCCAGCTCTTTAAGTACCCTTGGATGAATCCCATCAGGCCCCATCAACTTATAGGGATCTAGCTGGAGCAGCAAGTCCTGCACAAGTTCAGGGTTTGCTCTCCTCATGTCCAGAGTTGAGGTCTTGCTGGCAGCTTTCCTCCTGTCACCATAGATTTTAAACTTGACTGTTTCATGGTCACTATGGCCAAGGTGGCCCCCAATCTCCACTTCATCCACAAGCCCCTCTCTGTTAGTAAGCAGCAAGTCCAGGAAGGCACCCTTAGGTCCTGTACCAAGAAGTCATCCAGATGGTTTAGGAACCTTTTGGACCTGTTTGTCCTAGCTGTGTGGTATTCCTCATTGACATTTGGCAAGTTGAAGTCCCCCGTAAGGACAAGGCAGATGACTTAGAGGCATCCTTTAGTTCCTTAAAGAATAACTCATTGCTGTCATCCTCCTGACTTGGTGGCCTATAGTAGACTCACACAACAACATCTGCTTTATTTGTCTGTCCCTTAATCCTTACCCAGAAGCTCTCAACTGTGCCATTGCCAACTGCAAACTCCATGCATTCCAGCTCCGCCACTACATAGAGTGCCACCCTGCTGCCTCGCCTGCCCTGCCTGTCCCTCCTGAAGAGCTTGTAACCATATTTGACTATTTTAAATAACAAAACAGTTAAATTTGCAGGAGATGTGCAACAGGAAATCTTGTTGAAGATTTTAAAAATTCTGGTTGCCAGTGATAGCGATTGTATGATGCTTAAAAGAGTGAACAGGAATGCTCCAGAAAATAAATAAAAATTAGTAAGATTAATTTTAATTGATCACTAATAAAACCATTAATTTTCTTTAAACTCTTATTTTATAACTTTAATAGTTTTAATTAATATTTCTTTATGTATTTATTTATTTATTTAGGAGGTAAGTTTCACCAAATAAAGTAAGACTACTTTAACTCAGGATGACTAACCCTATCACTGTTCAATATAATTTAAGTAAGGTGCTTCAAATGAAATCTTCTGTAAAACGGTCAGTGCTCAAGCTGTTAGATGCCCTCTGTCAGAATCCTACTTCCTCTCCATTCTCTGATCCATCTGGATCAAATGAGGAGCAAGTTCCAGAGCTGGCAAAGTTACGTGGTAGTCATTTGACTTTTGTATCATTTCAGTAACAGATATTTACCGAGGGATTTTCTCCAAGGAGTGGCTACACTGCTTATACAGGCAGACAGTACTTTAGAACAAAGACGTCCTCCACACATGATGACTAGAAAGGAAGGAGGGGAAAAAAAAAAAGGAAGAAGAAAAAAGAAATGGTTTGGAATACATGAGGTGGAAGAAATAGAACTGATTAAAATTAAAACCTATAATAATTATGAGTTGTAACACCTTTTGGAATAATGACCAGCATGCTGTGCAGTCATTACACTTTTCTGTGTTGCCTGGAAACCAAAGTGAAATGGCCTCAGTCATTTGCAGCTTGCCCCAGTTCTCCCCTGCTGTAGCATTTGATACGTCAGAACAGAATATGCACTGAGCAGAACACAAATTAGGAAGCACACTTCGGTAAACTTATTAACTGTGTATTTTTTCTAAAGTGTGATTAGTACTACTACATTTCAGTATAATACTGCAGAAAAAAAAATTTTTCGGTTATACAGGGCTATTTCAGTTCTGTTTATCTGCAGTGTTTTTTCAGTGAAAAATAGAGCTAGCTCCAACAATTGAAATGGCAATTTTTAATATCCTGTCTGAATAACTGGTATGTTTCATGCCTGGCAAACTTTGGTATATTATGTTGTTTGCTAAAGCAGGAAGTATTGTGTGTCTCAGACTGTTAAATATTTGCAATATATATATAATTTAAAATTGTTATTAAACATAGTAGAATTAATAGTCTTAATGAGAGACAAGTGAACCTATACAATTTAATGGAAATTAGCTATTTTTTGTATCAAGAATCTTCAAAAAAAAAGAAAGAAAAAATTAATACATTGGTAATACAAGGGATAAAACCAAACTTGTGTTATTGATCAGGTTATTTGTCAAGGACTAGCCTTTTCTGTTTAAACAGCTGTAGAATAGAGGCTAATGTTTAATAATGCATGGTTTCTAAGTAAAGTTCTATTTTTTTCAGTCATAGCTTCTTTGAAATATTTTCATGTCTGGACAAAAAAAAATATTTTTCCTCAAGTGTTATTTCTCAGTCCAGTGAAGTCAGTGGAAGAAAATACACTGCTGGTGTAAGGCATTCTAGATCCCTGCATGCCTCTCTAAATAACTAAAATTTAACTGTACCATGCTTTGTACTTGATCAAGCTTAATTCCAAGTGTAAGAGGCCAGTATTAGCATTTCTGTCGTTGTGTAAATTCTATTGTACATTACCTCTTGGAATAAAGTGTATTGTGTAACACCTAAAAGGTGGTAACATACCTCTCTTTCATCAGAGCTTGTTTCAGGTTTTGTGGTTTTACACAGGGAGATAATGGGCTTTTTCTAGCCCACATTATAACTTATTTTGGAAAGAACTGTGTTACATAAGCTGATAAGTGAGAGATAAGAGGAGTATTCAAAGAAGTCAAACCAACAGCAGAAAAACAAAACAATTTTTTTCCTATCACGGTTCTCTGAGAAATAACTTAGGCTATGTCTTGTACTAGAGCTTTTATTTACAGGTGTTGAGTTCAAGTCTTGCTTCAATCAGAGACCAAAACTCAAAAAACTCAAAAAAAATTAAAAACTAAAAAATCAGGTTAAAGGTAGTAAGTTTTCACGCACAGGTCTTATTCACTCAGGATTCACTCAAGATTTCCAAAATAACTCAAATACAAAATTGTAAAAATATTGCTAACATCTATCTGTGAGATCAGTGTTATTACCAAAAAATCAGATGGTGGCAAACATGATGCCAGATTTTTATAACTGTTTGTGAAGAGATGTCGTGGTTTAGCCCCAGTCAGCAACAAGCACCACGCAGCCGCTTGCTCACTCCCCCCTGGTGGGACGGGGGAGAGAATTGGAAGAGTAAAAGTGAGGTAACTCATGGGCTGAGATAAAGACAGTTTAACAGGTAAAGCAAAAGCTGTGCGCAGAAGCAAAGCAAAACAAGGAATTCATTCACTCTTTCCTATGGGCAGGCAGGCATTCAGCCGTCTCCAGGGAAGCAGGGCTCCATCACATGTAACGGTTACTTGGGAAGTCAAATGCCATCACTCCAAACGTCCCCCCCTTCCTTCTTCTTCCCCCAGCTTTATATACTGAGCATGACGTCATATGGTATGGAATAACCCGTTGGCCAGTTTGGGTCAGGTGTCCCAGCTGTGCCCCCTACCAGCTTCTTGTGCACCCAGCAGAGCCTGGGGAGCTGAAAAAGTCCTTGACCAGTGTAAGCGCTACTTAGCAACAGCCAAAACTTCTCCTCATTATCGCCACTGCTTCCGGCACAAATCCAAAACACAGCCCCATACTGGCTACCACGAAGAAATTTAACTCTATCCCAGCTGAAATCAGGACAAGAGAGAAGGAGGAGAATCCAGAGAACTGTAAGCAAGCATGTCTGATTTCTGTATTGAACAAACTCTAGAAACTTTTAGAGTTGAAGTAAACCCTTTAGTGCATATGATAAAATAGAGAAGGGTGAAATGAGCATTATAGAAGAAAAGCATGCTTCAGAACCAGTTAGAGGTTGGGGTTTTTTTCTGCAGTGTTTTTTGGGGTTTTATGGTTTCGTTTCTAGGAGGGAGAGTGTTGTTTGTTTTTGTGTGGAAGTGGTTTTGTTTGTTTGTTTCTTTCTTTTTTTAAGGAGTCAGCAAATGTAAGTAAAGATAATCCAGTTCTTTCTGTATATATGGATTTCAAAATAGCTTTTTATAATGTACTTGGTTAAGAGCTCCCAAAAACACAGAGCTGTTGTGCAATACTAATTCGATGGGAAGGAATGTGTTGAAGAAAGGTCATTCAAAATAAATAAAAATGAATACATAAAAGAAAAGCAACTTTAGGTATGCATAGGTAACACTGGATCTTAAATTAAACTGCACCTCTGAGGACAGGGTTCTAGCAATCATTGTGGGTAGTCCTTTGAACATACCAACTTGGTGCTAAGGAGGAGTCAAAAAGGTACTGTTAACTATTAGAAAAGAAATACAACAGCAAGGAGCAATCGGACAGGCTAGGATGCTTCAGTTTGGAAGAGAGCTTGGAAGCAGAGGAAATGTGAATAAGGAAAGGTCACTTGCTATTTCTCATCTAAGAGCGAGGTCACTCAGTGAAATAATCAGGCAGCAGGTTTCAAACAAGGTATTTTTTCACAGAATACACAGTGAAGTTGTTCATGTGGTTGCCAAAGTAAAAATGAATTCAAAATACGGTTAGGCAAAATCCTAGGATAAAAGTCTATTGAGAGCTATTCAACTCAGTGATGATATTAATTCAGCCATGAATTTAGCTTGCCGTACTTTGACAGAAAATATTGAGAGAAATGGCATTCTATTATTGAAGTATTATTTTCACTTTTTCTGTGAACATCTGTTAGTGTCCTCTGTCAGAGAGTGAAAAATCCAGCTAGGTGAATTTACGTTCCAATCCAGCGAGGTTGTATCCATGTGTGCATGTGACCGGGGAGTTGTTTTATGTCTGTATCCAACCAGTGTAACCTGGGGCATTCTCAAACAGAAAAGAAATATTTTTAGAGCTGTTAGTGTGAAATCAGGACTGCCATCTTTGGCTGAAATTATTCGTCAATATTTAAGAGTAGAAATTCTGTCTATCAGAGGCAAGAAATCCTCCCCTTACTTTTAATGCTTTTCAGTAATTAATAAGTCCCTGTGACGACTTCACTTGCTCACCTGAATTGGCTAAGTCATTTGCATATATTCTGAATTTTGTTTATCTGCCTGATAGACAGCAGCATTGCCTCAGCCTCAAATTCTGTTGAATTAACATCTTTGCTTGTCCCAAGCAAACTGTCCAATTCTTCTTCTTTTGAAGGATTTTGCACTTGCTTTCGATAGAAATAACATCATATCTTATGATCTTTGTTACTTGTAACAAGACTAAACTGAGATGAGGAAAGGGAAAAGAAAGAGTGCACATAGTAATTTAGATGATATCCAACAAACCTTTACCAAGAAACTCAAACAACTTGGAAAGGTTTGGTTTAAATATTTTGCTCTTTGATAACTTGACTGATTTGATTTATCACTTTTACTTGGGTTGACTCCTGAATGTGCCTGTATAAGTTTCTTTGTGTTTAAGCGCAAGAATTTAATAGATGTTTGGGGTGGAGGTGTGTGTGGGAACTATACAACACTGCTAAAGCCACTTGTAGAAGCTTGGGAATATCTTATTCTTGGTTTATTGCTAAAATTAGCCTTTTTTTGATACTGCAGAAAATAAATGAAAATACCATGTGGTTCCTCTTGCTTAGGTTGATTTTTTTTTTTTTTGCCATTAAATAATTACAGAGCAGAACTCTTTCAAGAATATTTATAATTCCATCACTATGATTTTAGGATATGGGAGTCATATTGCCTTTGTTAAATGTCTTCTGCTTGTTATTCATAGAGACAGATTAAGAATGTTCAAGATAGAATTATATAGGGTGTGGACCACTGCTGTCTTTTTCTCTTAAAAATGGTTTTCTTGTATTACCATGTAAAATCTGCTGTTGTCTTCCACAGTGCTTTAGCTCAGCGTATGTATGACATGCATCAGGAATGTGTAAGGCAAAGAAGAGGCTTTTTAATTTTTTTTCTAAAGACCAACAAGCAGGAAGGCAGTGGCACACTGTCAGGTAAAAATACCGTTCCCCAGAATTTCAGAGAACATTTAAACTAACTGGAGACCAGCAGAGATTTTCTATGATTACTGTTTTTGTTTTTTTTTAATATTTCCTTTATTGAAAACTTATTTGTCACATTTTCCCTCTTTAAAGGACATTTTGGAGTAGTGTTATAAAGCAAGTTTTACTCTACTCCAGAAGGCATAAAAATGAAATTAAATTATTACTTTACAACTCTTTCATATTCTGCGTATTTTTTTAAGGATAGAAAATGAAAATTAATTTACTGACTTTCTGTCGGCTTTCATCTGGAAAGATTTCATGTGGTTTTGTGTGTACATTTTCATATATCCTTTACTAAAATATATAATTTTTATCAACTGTGTTGCACCTTCTGTGTTAATATATTATGCATATTTGGCATTTACCTAGAAAAGACTCTTCACCTGACCATCTATAGCTGGATTAGAGTATGGGCTAAATATGTCAGGTAGAATAAGTTAAACCAGAGGTTGAAATGTATCCAGCTGAGTTATAGACTTACAGAACTGTACAAATACAAAAAGCATACATTCACTGCAAATCAGTTTTAATGAATGGCAAGATAAAATGGCAGTAGCTGCTGCGTACCCACTTCAATCTATATTTTGTCAAGTAGGATATTCTGGATTGAGAGATCCTGAAAAAAGGGCTACACATGAAAAATTCATGAGGAGACCAGAATGTCTGAATTAACAATTGATTAAAAATTAACAAGTGATAAGCTGTAACGACTTCAGCTCACGTTATAGGGAAGTCAATTACTCTGTTCCAGTACTGCGATGGAACAGAGCATATCTACACAATATAAAGTTATATAGCCACATTTAGCCACAAAACCAGCATCTGTGATGCCAGTGTTGTACAGTGCTTTGGGCAGCTCTTTCAAAGTTGGTCTGTTGCTTGGTCCTACTCTGCCACTGTTTCCCTGGCCTCCTCTGACAGTAGCTGCTTGCATGAACCCTCTACTCAAGTTATAGGAAGAAGAATGTGATAGGGGTTAGCCCCACTGCCTCCTTCTTACTTTGCTGAGAAATGCGTTTGAACACAGCAGATTTGGAGCCTTTTTGTAAGTTTGCTGAGTCCTAAGTAAGAAAGAAGCAAGAACGGGAAATTCTAGTGAGGGCTGAAGGAAGACAAGAGGGTTGCAGTGATTCTCTTTACACTTCACATACCAGACCTGAAGCCTTCCTGAGTTATGTTCCATCTCTTGTTGAAAGCATGTTGGCAGAGGAGCAGGTCCATAAAGCAGAAGGGAAGGAGGAGCTTCGTGGGGAAAAAGAAAAAGAGCGTTTGGGGGTTTTGATGTTTGGAGGACCTTATGGTACACAGTGCCAAAAGTCCTCCAGAAGTGGGAGTAGACAATATCCACTGCTCTTCCCTCATCTTCAACCAGTCATTTCATTGGTAGAAAGTTGTAAGATTGGTTTGCATGTTTTGCAAGGTTGAATTTTTGTGCCTGCTTCTGAGAAACTGGTTTTGGCCATCTAATAGATAATGGACATAAGGAATATATCTGCAGCTATGGAATAGCATTGAGTTTAAGGAAATCTAAATTCTTAATTTTCTTATTATTAGATGTCTTACAGGAGAATCTTCTCCTGCTCAGGTGATTTTGCACAGCCCAAAGTAATTGTTGTGGGGATGGTGATTAGTTTTCATTTCATGGTGAATGTCATACGTACATAAAAAAAAGTTTTAGTTCAGTTGGTGTATTCTTTTTTTCCCTCTTTAAGACATGAGACTTGGTTTGGGCATGGGAAAGATCACCACCATCAGTGGCAGAGGAATTTCCTGTGGACTTTCAGAAATGCCTATCTGTTCTGCTCTTCTGTTCTAATTAATGTATCTTCTGTGATGGTATAAGACATAGTTAATTTCTGTTGCTTTTAAGAATACAAAATTATGGATACTGTTGCCTGTAGTTCCAGTAGAAGAAGAAAATAACAACAGAAAGGTTTGTGTTAGAATGCTAACAACTTTGAATACATGTCACCAGACTGAATGTACAAGATTTATGCTTACATAGAAAAAAGCCTCATGTTTTTGTATCAACAATATTCCCTCCTAATTTGCTTTGGGTTGTTGCATACACTGAGAACGAAATGGACAATGAGAGACAACATCCTGCACATGAGATTCTAATATCTAAAAGAGGATATGTAATGTATATAATGCAGGTGTGACAGCAGGGTCATGTCTGTGGACAGCTAATAATTTCTCAGCTCCTGTTTATTTTACTGCAAATTCAGTAGGTAGGAAGTCAGCCTCAGGCTAATTGGAAGTCCTTATTTTAGAAATAAGGGGGAAAATAAATAATATCTATAAAGCCCTTGATAAAGTAATCTGAGAGGAAATAACTGCTTGAGTGTATAATTTTCCAGCTGAGTATTTGCATTGTTTTTATACCATATTTTCCAGTTTTAATAATTCATAAGAAAGCAAACAGCTGAAGTTTAATGAAGTAGGATTAGTCCTTTATTTAGACTAAACTCATAATTCTTTTTTTGTTGCATAATATCTCATACATTACACAGTTAAGTTGTCATTTTGTTGGCAGACGTTCACATTCATGTCTCCTGATGTTGTAAACCTCAGTATGCTTTATAAAGATCTGGTTTTCTTATGTTTAAGCATTAATTAGAATGTTTTCAGAGATAAAATTTAAAACCCCAGCCTTGCACAAGTCAATACAGAAAATGTGTGCTTGTGTTTACTGGTTAATTTCTTTATGATTTCTGTCATCCTAGTACAACTGAATTAATCAGTAACTGCAGTTTGCAAAGAATTTTGAAGTTCTTTTAATGCCATGAAATGGACCTGAATCATTCGGCTAAAGTAGTTTCATTTCTGATAATCCTTATAGAGTTCTAATGTTCCAAACTCATATCCAAAAAATAATTTTTGGATTATTGTTAGATTTGTTTCCTAACAGGAAAAACGCAAACGTTCGTGAGTTTTTGAGAAATCGGAAAAGTTAAGATTCATGTTTAATGGAAAAAAATTAAGCAGCCACAAAGAAAACTGCACTTGAGTTGGTAACAACCAAGAACAAAATATGTGGCCCGGTGCTAAGGGAGGATAATATTCTAATGTTTCCTATCCTATCAGCCACAAGGAAAGTTTACTTGCAGCTTTGAATTATTAGTAATTTTAAATGCTTAGTTAACTCAATACTATATAACATACAGTGGAAAAAGTGCTCTTTGCCTCAAGAATTTGTATTTAAAAACCTTTGAAAACATTAATAGTGTCTTATAAATCCACAGCACACTTAAGTGTACTTGCTCCTCTGTTGTCTAGAATGCTACAGAAGTGGAATGACAGAAGACCTGCAGCTTGGAAGTAAATTTTCTTGGCACAGTTGTGTAGGTAGAATGGGCAGTGCTTACTGAGACATGCTTATAAGCTTTGAGTTGCAAAATTGAATTGAAAATTTCACAGAATCATAGAATCGTAGGATTATTAAGGTTTGAAAAGGCCTCTAGGATCATCAGGTCCACCTATCAACCCAGTATCATCCCACCTCCTAAACCATGCCCTGAAGTGCCACGTCTACACACTTTTTGAACACCTCCAGGGATGGTGACTCCCCCACCTCTCTGGGCAGCCTGTTCCAATGCCTGACCACTCTTTCAGTAAAGAAAATTTTCCTAATATTATTTCAATTGAATTTAAAAAATCCGCTAAACCCAACAAAAAATCCTGGAGCTATATAGTATTGAAAATTGCAATTGTTTTATACTTAAATTAGCACTGATAAGGTTTCAGTGCTGCTAAGCATGTGAGTATTGTCAGGCAGATATGTGATTTCATACTCATGTAGACTTCTGTGCAGGGTCAATTGGATTAGGATATTTCAAGACTGACAAGCACCTGGTTGGAGCCTACAATTTTATTTTCAGGTTTTTGAGAGCTGGGGTTGACAAGACATTATTTTCTTTGGGTTTTTTCTTTTTGTTTTTTTCTTGCTATTAAAAAAATAATAAAATTACTTTTGTTATCTGTGGATATATTCAGTAATCAGTGAGCAATTAGATTGTCTCCAGGTCTCTGCAGATGAGCTTTCCATTTTACAGGCGAAAGCTTCCACACCTATATGCAGTGGGCACACCTATCAGCCTGCTAAGCCTTACACATGGAGCTGGATGTGTTGGAAAATGTCAGAGAAGTTGATTAGATCAATCTTTCCAGGAATCTTTGAATGCTGTGGTTTTTTTTCTATTACAGCACATCACATTCTGCGTAACCGCCTTTTCATTATTCTTTAGCTTGATGTAAATAATTTTCAAAGACTAATACCAAGAGGTCAAAAATTCATGTAAATCAAATAGACTTAGATTAGGAGTTTCAACCTGATATTTCTTTCATGAGGAATGATATAAATTGTGCATGTATTTAGAAAAATAAAGACATTCAGGACAATTTATAGTATGATTTATTTTTTAAAATTGTTTTCCATTGTTTAATACATGGAGTAAGGACTTTTCTAAGGCAACTGCAATTCTTGCAGCTTCCATTTGTTGTCTTTTAAATTTTGTTTGGAAGAGTTTTTCAATGGCTGAAATGGAAAACTCTGAGTTACATTGCTTTTTCCAAGCCTTCCTAAACTCAAATGTCTGACAGCCTTGGCGAAATACCTCCAATACATTTACAACTCAAGTGTATGCTATCACAATGATTATAATAAAAAGAGACTGTACGGAGCATGACCATCTACCAGTTTGGATGGTGTAAGATAAGTCTACTGTTCTGAGTTTGGGATAGTACCTTTGATTTATCACAAGTCACCTTTGTCTGATGGTTTTCTGTCTGTATGTCATGACTGTGATGAGAGTCAGTAAGGCAAAGAGGTTTTTCTGAAAATATATGCACATCTTTCCAGCTTTCTCATGCACATCATGCATGGACAGGCATGTTTGCTTGAACCAAAAAATTCCTAGGTTGGCAAATGTGGAGCATTTGTGTTGTAGAGCCTAGATAAGGAAAAGGAAAAAGCAAAGTCAATTACCACTGTGACCAGGTTACTGGGCACAACATTACAACACCCGGTGCAGCAGCTTCACTGCTAATTCATGAATATGTAGTATAGCTCAGTTTGATGTAGGTCCTGACACTGTGTTTTGATGTGCAGAAGTAGCTCACAACCAGTAAAACATATTGTGAACAAATGAGAGAGTCTTATATTTGCTAATGTCATAACAGACCTTATGTATCAAATCTCATTCTTATCTCTAGTTTGAACAGAAACTGAAACTTTTCTGTAGCTAATAAATGGTGAGGTGTCTTTGTTGCTGGGGTGTACTGGAAATACTGATTTTATTATAGCCTGCAAACACATAGGTGTGGAAGCATTTGCATGCAGCAACACAAAATAATTTATAACACCTGTACCAGAGTATGGACAAACCCTATGCAGTAATGCCAGTTTCTGGGCGTAAACCTTGGCGGTTTTGGGTTTTAGGGTTGTTTGGTTGTTTGGTTGGGTTTTTTTTAATTTTTTTTTTTACATGCATACAGTGCTTTAAAGCCTATTTTGCACAACTGTAGAATAAAACTGCATTCTGGTGACTTTTGGCTAAGCACAGGCGAGCACTTTCTCCTGTTTTTGTTTGTTTGTTTGTTTTCTTTTTCCTCCCCTTCAAAATAACTTAAAACAAGAGAATCCCTTATAATTTAATGGTATGAAATTACTCTAAAGGGCAAGATTAATCACGTTTATCCACTCTCCATTATGTGTCACAAAACTGTGTATTTGAAGACTAAAATACTATTTCGATCTGAATATTGACTGATTTTTGTGAAGTTGGCCAAGTCAGTTATGTGCCATGTTCGTTTTTTTACTCTATAAGGGTAGACAACATGTGATTGAAGAGTCAGACCTATGAATAAACATTGTTATTGAGTGCTAAATATTTATAATATTAGAACAGTTTTTGGAGCAGTGATATCAGAAATAGTTGGAATTACAGAGTAACATTACCCGAAACAACAGCATTAAACTGTATAAAAAAAAAATAAAATTAAATCTTTCTAATAACCTGCTTAGGAATATGCTAATTCTTCTTATTACAGCTGTTATTATAGCATTATTTAATTTTGTAGCTAAAACCTTGTATTTTTTAAACATATTTTTTCATTGTAACAGATTCTTAAAATTTAAATGTAAGGTAGACAGCAAAACTTTGCAAGTCTTTCTGGACCTTAAAAAATGTGATTTTCCAAAATTGAGAAGGAAAAATGCAAAATAAAGCTGCTATAAGAATCCTTTAAATTATCTGTGTCTACACGTGGCCAATGGTGTATGTAAGTTGTAAGTCTAGGAATATGTTTTCACTGGAACCTTTTGTAGAATTGAGTACAATATTGTCATCCTCTGACATCTTCTAGGATGCTAATATGTACATGTGTGTCTGTGTTGTTATTTAAGTTCTTTTTCTGTTTGCTTTGTAGGTAAGTACCATTTATGAAGAAGTACATTGTTTGGTGAGTGTTTGCATTGTGCCCTTCTGTGAATTCATATGTCCAGTGAGTACACATAAAAATCTTTTAATGTCTTGACATTTTTAACTCATCAGGAATTGCTATTATGTGCAGTGAAATCTTTCTGCTGTGTTCTCTGGATTTTGGATGAGTTCTGTAGGAATACGTCGAAAAGTATGCTTTTTACCTCTTGTCTGACACGTCCTAAGCAATATTCATGGTAATCCTGTGGAACTTTTGGGTGTTTGGAACTCAAGTAAGAAAACCTATAGATGATTTAATTGTGGTGTTTTCAACTAGCCATGATATTGGCACATTGCTCTCACTTTACTGAAAATTTGAAGTCAGATGAATTAACTTGAATGCGTCCTTTAAAAAATAAATTGCAGTCCTGCATCAAGATTTATAGCAATGAACCAATAAATATAAAATGAGTTTTTGTGGTCTTTCCTCCAAAGTTGCTGAAGCTTGTGTACAAAGAAGATTTTTAAGGACAGATTTTAAGGAAGACTTTTATGGCAAAATATGAGCTATTTACCCAGTGGTAAATAGTGGTAGCCAGTGGAAAAATATGGCATTCAGGATGGGCGGGAATTTGCAGAAATCAATAATCTGACCTCTAGCGATGTGTTCTAGCAAACTATATGATGGGGCTTTTTTAAAAAAAAGAAAATAGATTATTACTGTGTAAACTTCAAGACTACTAATGTCTGATTTGCAAGGTTAAATTACGCATTTGACTTCACAGATTATGTAAATAATGTTAATATTCTTGGGTGATTGGAAATGATTAAATATTTTAATATTAAATTTTAATATTAAATTTAAATCCAAACTTTTATTAAATTTTTAATGTTAATAAATACAATTGGTTTGAATATTAAATTTAAATGTTATAATTTAGATGAGTATTTGTGATCTAAAGCATAGGTACAATGATATCTTTAAATACATTGTGAGCCAAATGATACACAGAAATCTTGTATAATGATGACATTTCTGTGGTCTTTACTAACTGCAATGCTTGCAGACCTGAATGAAAGCTGAAACACTCAGCATACCACAGCAAGGGCCTTTACATTTCAGTAATTCTGATGAATCATTCTCTTGGACTATATGTAGGTACATGAGCTGCTTAAACATTCATGCAAAACAATAGTGTATTGTCAGATGATACATTTCTGCTTCATATTATGAAATAGAAAATCAAGAAGATTTGCTAGGTGCAAGACTGAAAGTTACAATTTTCATCTCTATTTACAACCGATATGTCTCTGGCTATACACACCCTGCCTTAGGAAGCAGCAACACATTCAGAGAGCCACAGATGTGCATTAACTGTACAGATGTTAGTATATGTTGAAGATTTGAATCACTGAGGTAGGCACTACTACTCTTCTGTAAGGCAAGCTCACTTTATAGTTTTGTGTTTTTTTTTCTACTATCCCTACATTCACTCTGGATTTTTACTGCAGAGCATGTTCCATGTTAGAAATTCATACACACAGGCATTTCTTCATAGTATGACCTGGTCTCCCTGGAAAGTGGGAAAAGGAGACTATACTCTGATACCTTTGGGTATTCCAGTATAGAGGCAGATTGGAAAATTCACTTCATCTAGCACAGGTGTTAGGGACTTTTCTACTAAGGAGTTGTCAGTCTTAATGATGGTATATGACAAGACAGACATTAACCAGTGACTTCTACAGTGCAAACATAGACATCCTCAGTTTGTCAGGACTTTGCTCAGAGGGATTGTTATCTTTGAAAACCTCTTAGGCCTTATCTTAGCTGGCAAATGAGGTGTCGTAACAGGGGGTTACTGCAGTGGGAAGCAGTCAGTACCGAGAAACCAGTGCCTCCACTGCCTGTGTTTCAGGGGTTTTCCTTCAGATTAACTCTAGTTAGGGCCTAATGACCACAGTTCACTGTGTACGTAGTCCTTGTACATACCTTCTGGTTTCACTTCATTTGCGTTTGGTTTGTGCTCCAGGACTTCTCCTCTGTGCAAACCAAACTGGTAAAAGTGGACTAGCTTCAAAATGCACTCCTAAGCCAAACCAAAACACAAATATAGATTCATCCTTGAACTGTGGGCATATAACCTGCTTTTGTTGTTGCTGAGTTTGCTAACTTGTTTTACAGAAAGAAAATATGTTAATATTCTTTAGAGACCAGTACCATAACATGGGTCTTATCTTGAAAAGCTCTGAAAGGAATGAAAAATTGTCCTCATTTCAGAAATGTAAAATTTGGTCAGCTATCTATAAGAATGGGCTGTGTCTCCTTTTAAGATAGCTATTCTCCCTGAACAACTATATGGACCAGTTAATTAAATAAACCATTTCATGTTTTGCAGTCCAGTTACAAATTTCTTCATAACTTGTATTCAGTTTCTTATGTGGAAAACCAGATCAGGTTTATAGTATAATTGCTTATAAATCCTCCTACTTTAATGTTTTTTTTTTCTTATTAGGCAAACTGGAGTTGTATTTACTACTATATAGTTTTATCATCATCATAAACTTCAACTAAGTTGGCGGTTCAGATTTACCATTACAATGAGAAACAATACATTTTATGTCTAAATTATGCAATCAATTTAATGAATAATTTATTAATAGTTTTATTAGTAATTAAATGTTAGTTGTTTAGGCAGGAAAAACAGAACAGATGGAGGATTCTTTAAACTAGAAGCTATATTTTGACAAGCATGATCTATTAGAAGAATTTACTAATGTAGTTGTTTTGGTTGCTTTTTCTGAAGTTCTCTGGCACAGGTCTTGAAGTCAGCGTGGAATTAAAAGGAAAGGAGATATGTTTACCAATTCATTCAGTCCCTGCAGAGTTGCTCTGTTTAAAACTTGGTGCAGACTTGAAAGGCAAAACACCTTTGCCCACTTCTATTAATGGGAATAAGTACACATATGAATAGATCTCTTATTTCAAAATGCTTGTTTTAGGAATTGTCAACATTGTTCTTTGCATATGTAACAGGACAGAGATGATCTAAGGTCAGCACAAAAGTTGAGTATGTTTTCATTTGTGTTACAATTCAGAACAGCACTTGCAAGTATGTCCAAATTTCATAATTATCCAATGGAATTCAGATATATATGTGAGCCATCAGGATAGATTTCCTGAACTAAAATGGGCCAGTATATCATGTGCAATCTTTCTTTAACAGGGAAAGAGAAGATTAAATTACTTTATCATAACTGAAACAGCCTTCTAGATTAATTCTAAAGTTAATCAGGAAGAAAGGAAAGAACTGTAAGATGATATATAGGGCATGTTAGATAATGTAGCCACTGTGAAAATAAGAATTATGGTTTTCTGTAACAAATTTCCAGTTAAGAACTCCTGGAAATGAGCGCAGAATGGTACAATAGAGCCAATTACATTGCAATAATGTGATATAGTTCAGTGCCTTGTTTTGTATCACATAATTAATAGAACATAAAATGAACTGCTAAATAGTAAAAAAGGTGCTTTACACAATGTTATGTTGTCAAGTTGGTGAAGTAAAAGCTGGAAAAGATACATAATATACAAAGGCATTTGTAGGCCAAGATCAATATTAAGAAGATCTGTCATGCAGAAACATGAGTACAAATTTTATATCCCAGAAATTCATTCACTATCTAGGACAGTGGGAGGGAAGTAATGCCGTCTTGGGAAAAATAACCCCAACTGTTCAGAAAAGATTACAGAGACCAGTATTGCCCGAACTCATGTATTTTAATCTGGATCTACAGTGTTACCACCAAGCTTTTTTGTTATTCTTTATGTTGCTAGCAAAATAATACAAAACTCTGAACCTTCTTGGTGCAGCATTCCTATTGGGGATGGGGACAAAGTATATAAATAGTGCTCTTATTTTTGCTAATTTTTTTTTTTTAAAGTCTGTCAAATGCATGCTATAGTTTACTGCTTTCTGAACCTGTCAGTATGTGAGTAAGATAAAGTATGAGGCAAAATTAAAATGCTGTGAATTTAAAATGAGGCTGGATACAGATCCAAGAAAGCTAGACAATTTAAGTCTTGTCTGGTTTATAATTTCTGCTAATTTTTACACAAGAAAGAGTTAATCTTGAAGCTGCAGTGAGTATATAGCTACCGTAAGTGTAGACATGAATGTGTATTCAGCCCTGCATGGGGAACACAGAGCTGTGATTTTCTGTCTTGTCACTAGATGTCATTATTTTTCTCAAGAATATAGCTGGTAAACATTTGAAAAGCTGTCCAAAATTCCAGTGAGTATTTGAAACATAATTAGGTAACATCAGTTGTAATGAACAGAGAGGCCTTTCCTCTTCTTTAAAGAAAATGAGATGTCTTGGATGATTTGTTTTGTTGGTTGTGATTTACTGCCTATTTGTGTTAATTTCTGCACCCAGACAGCGGGAATGAAGGCTGCCCATTCACCTTGCTCTAGCCACTTCACACTGCATAGGCAAAGCTCTCCGGAGAAAAGGGAGTTTCTACCATTACAGAGGGCAGCTAAGGATGAGTGGAGCAGCAGAGAGACTGGGAGACAAAGTGCCAGGGAGCCCACAGCATCAGGAGAGTGAGGCACACATTCTGAGTAAACAAGAGGGTGAGATACATGGCCAGACCAGGTCAATGGAGAGAGAGGCTTTTACTAGGGACATGGCTGGGGATGTATCACTGGCAGAAGCTTAGGAAATTTTTGTTGAAATGAGGGTGAACCCTAAGGGAAAAACCCACCCTGTGGGGTGGGTCAGCAATACTGATGAAAAGTCATCTTTATTGACTAAAAGGCATTCTGATGTACCTGATGTGCCTGTCTCAAAGACAAAGTGCAGGCAGAGCTCTCTCAAAACAGTGCTTGAGTTGGCCTTATCACCAGGCTATGCTACCTGACTCCAACCTTTTAAAGATGTGCAGAGGGCACCTGCTTCAATTATTCCCAAGGCACTCATTGTTAGAGCTAAGCTTTTCTATTTTCTAATTGACTGTCTTAGTATTTTTGCCTTACTGTGTGTTGATAAAAGTTATAAATAGTTGCAGGTTAGTGTTGCATGTTGTCTTCTTGCTTGCTGTGTGCTAAATGCATTAGGAAAGTAGTTGGTTCTAAAGGACAAATATTATTTGCACAACATTACTATAAAAAGGGGAACTATTTCTATTTGAAAAGCCATAGTTCATGTAAACAATTTAGTAGATATTTATGTTCTATTGTTTCTTAAGGGCAATTCAATCATACCTTAGAAAAGCAAATTCTTAGAACATTTAAAACACTGTTTTCCCCTTTCTTAAGTGAGATCCAGTATATTAATTTTTATTCCTTCACTAGTTAAACATCTCATGGAGCTTTTCTGAAAATCAGATAGCTAATGCTCATAATATTCATATGTTAATGGCACACATGGGCTAATTGATATCTCAAGATATCTTAAGATCTCCTATTTAAAATAGCTAGCATAGAGATTTTATATGTTATAACATTAGTTTTATTGTCTAAATTCTGTGGGAAAAAGCTGTGACTTTCAAAATTGTTTCATAGGAGGCAGATGCAAATGGGATCTCAGAAAACTATTTCAATATGAACATTAAATAAAAATATCATAAGTGGTTCCAATGCAAAACTTGTTACTTTCAAGTTCCTATAAGGCATCCTTTCTGAATGAACTTCAGGGCAAAATGTGTACAATAGGTTGTTGTGCTGATTACATTAAATTAATTGGATAGCAACTTTTCTAGCATTTTGCAGCCATGTTTTCAAATTCTTTGGAGAAATTGATCTATGCAGGAGGTACTGCATGTTTAAAAATCTTCTGTATTTTGTGTGTATTATTATGTTTTATATATAAAAACATAAAAATAATCTTGCACTTCTAAAATGTTTCTTGTCTTGAATGTATATAGTCTCTCACTCTTTAAATATTTGCACAGTTATGTTATAAAATATACAAATACATGTTGATTTTATAAGTTTCTATTCTTGTTATTGTTTGCAATGTAAGCTATGAATTTTAAGGATTTTATAACTTGAAGATAAAAGGAATATCAATTCTATCTTGGCAAAACCAAATAGAGGTAGAATTTTCCTCCTCAAACTGAATTTTAGTAGTGAAAGTGATTCATATTGTTGCAAATTAAAGATTCAGATTCATAATTTATCCTCAAGCTCCAGGTAAATTCATTAGTATGATTATTTTTGATAATAGGATGAACAGAAGAAAGGGTGGGGTGGGGAACATGAGTTCTTAAGGCTGGACTACATGGCTGAGATCAAGACTTCAACCTAATGAGCAGCCTGCAGTTAATTCTGGTCTGGGGTCTCTTGGTAGTGCCTGAGAGAACTGTTTCCATCCCTATAATAAATTATTCACCTGACCAGAGAGACTGGTAAGAGACTTACAGTTTCCTACCTCTGTTACTTGCCTTCTGTTAATGGTACTTTTTACTGAGCCCAAGACTGCTTAAAACACTCCTTGGGATTAGCTAAGCTTTTTATAGTTGTGGGATACAGGCCACCATCACTATTATGCTCTGGTGGTTGCCATCAGCATCTTTCAAATCTATCAATAATAACAAAGTGGTTTTGGAATATAGCCATGGTTTGTTTTCCTTTTCGTAAATTGCTGCCTTGGTTTTTGAGACTTTTTTTTAGCGTCCTTGATAAAACCTTCACTTACAGATGTCTTGAAATTAATTTCATTCCAGAATGCATCATACCTCCTTATAGTGCTTGTTATAAACAGGAAATCTGGAGCTCTGCAGACTGACAAATGAAGTCAAACTACCACTTTGTTGTCATATTAATGAGGAACATACCAGCATAGTTCTTACATTCAGGCGGGCCTTGGAGGTTTGTCATGTATCTGACATAGCTTAGCTAATTATAAGCCATAGTGCTTTAAGCCATGAAAGCCCGTGGCACTGAATGAACAAAAAGGGATTTAGCTTCTTAGGGACTATAAGCATGAAAATGCATTATTGGTAGGAACGTTTTTAACTCAGCATTGTTCTTTCTTGTTAGAATCAGCAGTTAGAAACAATGTATCTTTCAAAACAATCGGATTTTAATAGTTGGAGTTGAAACAGCCATGTTTGTTCTTAACAACTATGTTTATTAAACTTAAAATTAGGCTGTGTGTCTATATTTTTGTAAGACAGGCATTTAGTTGCCTTTCACAGGAAAAAATTGCAAACACTAGTGCTAGCCTCTCCCCAAGTCTGCATGTACCTTAAGATAATTCCAAACCCTCGTATATTTCTGTTAGCAAATCCTTCCCACAGCAGTGCTGTGATCGTGGGTGTCCAGTTTGCATAATAGCAATGAAACATGCAAGTGTTTAGAGACAGTGAAAGGAAACTTCTGTGTTTTGGAAATGGATGGGGTACAGAGAAATGATCCTGACTTTTGCATGTCTCTGTGTATATTGTTCTCAGTAATCCAGTACTGGATTCAGTCAGTCAGCTCACTCAAGCAAGCTACCAGGCAGTGATGTACACTTCACCGGTGAGATGTACCAATACCAAAGATCTCTTGGATTTATTATTTTGGGGACAAACTGATGTTTACAAAGCAAGACGGTGAAAAATTTGTGGAGGTACAACAGTAATGCTGGTTCAGATAAATATCATGGTATGAAGGGATGGTGTTGCAGGGGGAGGGAAAGGTGCTAGTTGCCTCTTAACCTTTAGGAGCTGGGAAGCAAGGAATAGGACGAGGTGAGACAGGCAACTTAAAATAATGTAAAAAAAACCAAGAAAACACTTCACTTACTATTACAACATTTATGTTGCTTCCAGGTGCTACCAACAGATGGTGTACATCTATTACTACTCAAAAAAAAAAAAATTTCAAATCTTCATATCAGCTAGGGATGATGGATTTAGACATCATAGAAAGATCTAAAGTTTCCTACCTTCTGAAAAAGCTCAAACAGATGTTTGCCTTTTGATCTCAGAAAGAAAAGAAATACTAGCAGGAAACAGTGAATTTAAGATATTAACAGAGTGGCAATTCACTGAACTAGGACTGAGATGGGAATTCTGTTAATCTTATGCTTTCAAAGCACCTTATTAGTTTCTTCTGAATGTCTTCTTGTCCTAGTGATGTTGAACATTGAATAACTTGCCCTACTGCCTCTATGAGAGACCCAGCACACATATGTCGGCAATTAAATTTGCCACTGGATTTTGAGGTAAATTTACCTGGGTTTATGTTTCCATTTTAGTGTTATGTGATATAAAATGTTTTGGAAACAAAGTGTGAAGCTAAGGTGAAGGTTCTTCCTTAAGGACAAAATAATCAGTCATTTTATTCTCTCAGGATACATCCTTTTTGTCATTTAATTTCTTAGAAGCTTACTGGAAAGGCTAAGAATGAGGGAAGTTTAAGCAAAACAAACCAAGACAAGAAAGCATATGGCCATTCAGTAAATTGTAAACAATATTGTAGATTCCTACACTGGAGTGCTATATACTCACTTCTTTTAGAAATGAGTGTTTAATAGGCTGTTAATATTGGAGCTTGCTACTCTAGGTTATGATTATTAGGAAGCTATCACAACTTTGTCAGGGAAGAAATAGTACCAGTACATTCATGAATAGTATACAACTGAAAAGGTCACGTAAGAATTTTATGGAGTAGTCTTTTTGTAGTAAAATATTAGTTTTGATACTCTAGATGGAGCTTCATAAATGTAAACCCTTCTGTCAAAGTGCTACAGTAATAGCCTCCTTTATTTCATAAGCATTGCTGTTAGTTTCTTTCTGTGTAATACTGTATATATGATGTCAGAGGGGATTGTTATCAGAAGTTTAACAAAATGTAATTCCGTAGATTAAGCTTTTACTCTAATTCTTCTTGTTATTTTAATTGAATATAGATACTGAATCATATTTTCCAATTACATCAGTTAACATTTTACAAAAGGCTGCATGAAATGTAGTGCTGTACACAGAGAACTGTTGATAGCGATATTTAGTATTGGACTGTTTTGCATAGTTTTGCTGCAGTATTATAAGAATTGTGCATGCCTAGTGATGATGACAGATATCCTCAGCAATGAGGAGAGAATAACAAGTCTGTCTGGAAAAGGGGGAAAAGAAAATGGAAGTATATGCATCTCTGTGGCTTTCTAAGGGAGAGGCAAAATAAAATAATTTGTGCTTTCACTGGGCAAAAGTAGGGTCCTGGGTATCAAAATCTGGCTGGAAAATGAGAATTGTCTTTTGGAGGAAGAACAGATCTTAGTGTTTCCGTTGTATTCTGGAACAAACCCAAACTCTAAATTTAACATAAAGTCAGGTGACATTGATCAGGTAGTCCCTCATGCTTTCCAATATGCAAGTCGTTAAAAGGGTACTTAATTGTGCTCTAGGAAGCCCAGGTACAAGTTCTTGCTCTGCATGTGAAAGCACTGAGGCTTTAATGTGGATTCCTCAAAACACAGCTGACTCCTCTAACAGTGGACAACTAAGCATTGGGTTCCCTGGAATGGCAGCCTGAGTCTGCAGACTGACTTGGCACTTCCTTAGTCTGTTTAGCCCTTCACCATCTGCAGGGCAGCAGGTCCAATTCTCATTTCATAGAGAATGAGGACAAAGCAAAATGATTTAATTTTTTTTATCCTCTTTAATGCTTGACATGTTTTTTCCTTACCTTCTTCCCTCTGCTCTCACCGTGCTAGGCTGGATTAAGGTTTCAAGGATATACAGTTTACAAAATCAGAACACCGTAGGTATTAAAATGAGGAAAAATCTGCAACTGCTGTCCTGTTATTTCTTCCTACTCTCCAGTTAAAAGCACTGTGAATTTTCTGATTAATAGCAGAATGTGTGTCAAACCTATTGTGCAATAGTTTTTTTGTTTTGTTTTGTTTTTATTTGTTTTGCTTCTGGATTAGCCATGGTATTATACAAAGAGTTACAAACAAAATATATCTATAGATGTTTCCAGCATCTCCAATATTTGCAGCAAACACCTGAGATTTCTTAAAATTCAGCAGCGTGAAAGCTCTCTGGATAGAGAAATTCCTCTTTCTGATAAAATCTGCTGAATTTTAGCTTAATTATACTGCTTAAAATACCATTTTCCTTCTGCTGATTGGATTTCTCAGAAAGGTTTGGCAACCTACCGAAACAACTAAACACACAATCTTTCTAAAGCCTAGGGTTTGCCCCATCAACAAGGCAACAGCAGCAGACTTGGATAGGCACATCTGGAAGCTGATGGGGCAGTTGTCTCAACACATATAGCCCTGGCAACCCACAATCTGACCAAGTTTTAGCAGAGAGTTTTCACTAGGGCTATTATGGTTTAGCCCTTCCTGAGCAGTGCTCACGCCTAGCCGCCCCCAGCTCCAGAGCATGGCCACAGTAGAGACTACAGCCATTTCCCGCAGAAGGCCATCACCTGTGCATGGCACAGGATTCACATACTTCATAGGGGCATGCTCCCAGTGACACCTCACGTGTCTGGTGTGAGACACAAGCAAGGAGCCATTGGAGACAGCTGCTCTCACTTGTCAGCTCCCTGGGGGACCCAGACTCTAGGGTATCTCAGTGTTCCTACTTCAGGCTAAAGAAATTGCTTATCATTTTCACATGCTCTGTGAAAGGTAGGACCACCCATCTCCTGTTTAGTTGCTACCCTGCTTATCTTGGGAAAGAGAAGTCCAGTCTGCTGCACAACTCTGCAAGGTTTGTGGAGTCTTAATTATCTCTTTCCAATTTATGTTGCAAGTGTTTTACCTCCAGTGGTGGAAATTTGTACAGTATAGTGTCTCCCTCTGTTCTGTGCTGGGGTGGGGAGTGAGGAGAGGGAGGGAAGGTGCAGGGTCCATTACGAATCTCAGTGAGAAAAGACTTGACAACAAATGTATGATAACTGCTTGCACAGGGCAGAAAAGAAGCGGAATATAAATAGCAAATAAGTCTTGTGTCCCTTCAGATGCTGAGCAGCTATGTTTATGCAGCATCAGAGAAAGCCTAAATAGATTTTCCTACGGCACACTGTAGAGCAGAACAGATCCTGCCCATGTTCAGAAGCTTTTCCTTTTGGTCCTTTGAGCTATTATATTATTTCCTTATGAGCAAACAACTCTATTCCTAAAGGATGTCCTCATGAGAACTCCTTGTTGTGCTGTTAGATAAACACCATGCAGGTGGTGTAATCATGGTGCCCAGTGGGAGCTGCCTGCAGGCTCCCCTGTTGCAATTGAGCTGTGTGAGGTTATCCTGCAGCAATGGGATTAGTGCAGCACAGCACTGGCTGGCACCTGCTCAGGTTAGCTGTTCTGTGGGATCGCTACCTACTGGAAGTGCAGCAGTCTCTCAGTCAGCATCCATACATTCCACCCCTGGATCCGCATACAGTTTACATTTCCCAAAGATACAGTCTAAGTTACTGGTGATATGATTGACATATAGGTTTCTCAAGCCTTAAGTATGAGGCCCAGCAGAGCATGCATGGCCTGTTCAAGATCTCTGACCCCTCAAATACAATGTCTTCTTGCAAGGCTCCCAGTACACCACCATCTTGATGAAAATGCACTGTAACCACATCTGGATGTATGGCATAAATTTAAAAACATTTCTACCATTTCACTATTCCATGAAAGGCTATCACAGAATCACAGAATGGTAGGGGTTGGAAGGGACTTCTGGAGATCATCTTGTCCAACCCCCCTGCTTGAGCAGGGACACCTAGAGCAGGGGGCACAGGACTGCATCCAGGTGGGTTTTGAATGTCTCCAGGGAAGGAGACTCCACAGCCTCCCTGGGCAGCCTGTGCCACTGCTCTGTCACCCTCACAGGAAAGGAGATTTTTCTCATGTTTAGGTGGAACTGCCTGTGTTCCAGTTTCTGCTCATTGCCCCTTGTCCTGTCACTGGGCACCGCTGAAGAGGGTCTGGCCCCATCCTCTTGACAACCACCCTTTAGGTATTTATAAGTATTGACAAGATCCCCCTCAGTCTTGTCTTCTCTGGGTTGAACAAATGCAAGTCTTTCAGCCTTTCCTGATCACCTTTGTGGCTCTCTGCTGGACTCTCTCCAGCAGTTCCCTGTCTTTCTTGAACTGGGGAGCCCAGAACTGGACATAGTACTCCACATGTGGCCTCACTAGGGCAGAGTAAGGGGCAGGATAACCTCCCTTGACCTGCTATGACACTAAACACAACATAAAACTATTAATTAACAATTTGGGGCCAATGGGAAATTAAAAACTGACAGCTTTATGCCTGGGCAGGTGGCTTTCATTCTTGCTTCTTGTATACATGTGTTTTGATTCAGTATTTAATTACTTCATCTTATTTGGTTTTTCTGGCATGCAGGATAGCATTGTTAAGGTTCATTGAAGAATGGCACCAGCTAAAACAATTTTATAGCAAAAAGCAGCAGAAGGACAAAGACAGAAAAACAATAAGGATACTAATGGCAGGGAGACCAATCTACATACACTGAACTGATATTAAATTTATGTGAAGTACTTGGGGCAAGTTTCTCTTGAGTTTATTATTGCAAGTTATCATTTTAAGCTAGTACTTTAAAAGTCTGTGTTCAAAATCTTTTTGTTTAATATTCCATTTTCTTATTATTTTTTCCATTTTACATAGCCTCCCTATTGTTTTAATGGTACAATTTTATCTTCTACTTTTTCTCATTAATTTTAGTCTATTGTACTCTCTTCTTACCCAAATGTTTAAGTTTCTTTGTAAATCCAGTATTAAATTTATTTATTGGCAGTATCAATGATGACATTGATACATGACATCAATGGTGTCTGTTACTTGTATTACGACAGCAAATAAAAGATGAAGAATTGCCCACAGACATAAGAAACATAAAATCCCTGAACCAAAAGGATTAAAATTCAATATTTTAAATCATATGTAATATTAATATTTCCTCTGTCACCTGATCACCAAAAAAGTACTTTGCAAACATATGAAGTTTTAAAACTGTGTATCAGTTGATGAAAAATACGAAGCAGTGTCATCAAAATGAGTAAAATGTGGTGAAATCTATAACTGTAAGTGGGAATACATTTTCAGCCCCCAGCAAACGAAATATCTATGAAACATATTTAGTACTACATGTCCTTATTAATCTAAGTTAGTACTGTCGGAAACTGGATACCTTGGGAAATAAAATGGGGTTCTTTTAAAAAGTCCAAGAAATCAACTATTTCAAGGAATGAAATATTAGCTCATTAAATAAATCCCTGTCTTCCCCTCCTGTGTTAGATTGTGAAAGATGTCAGAGAAACAGATCTATTCACAGAATTTTTACAATGCATTTCTTAGGCATAATTTTGGATTAAAAAACAGTGTCTCAGGGCCATTTGCTTCAGAAAACTGTATTACTACTGTAGGGAGATTTTTCAAGTATATTTGTCTCATCCCCAAGTTTAGACCCAAAATAGGCTTATTCAGGAAACAATGTACAAAGAAATAATTTTTAAAACAATCCCACATTATAAATCCAATGAAACAGTAATAGTCTTGTTCAAGCTTTAGCAACATGATCTTGACATCCTGGTACACTGATACAATGCCAAGAAAAACTAACGCTGCAAGAAACACTTTATTGCAGATTATAATATTCTTTCCATGTCCCAGGAAAGAAAATTCAAAAAACAAACAAGCAAAAGGAAAACCAGAAAAACCCCACAACATTCTAAAAGGGTTGTTTCATTACTATTCTATCCCCTGCTGAATTGGAAAAAATTGAAGGAACAACTTTATTAGAAACATTGTCTTTCCACTGTTGTTCTTATTTGCCTTTTCAGTTTATGTTTCCTTTTGTAGCTGTTGCAACAAAAGATGAAAAGCTTAGGAAGCCAAAACATAAATATGTAAACCAATTACATTTATTCAGGAAGAGTCTGATCACAGTTTGTTGGAATCAGTTGTGAAGTTATATATACATTGCTAAATTATATCATAGATATTTGATTTTTTTTTTTATGTTTACTGAATGCATAGCCTGACATGTTAAATCTCAGGAACAAATTAACAATTTAGCATTGTACATGTTAGTATTGCATGTACTATTGTTGTTAATATGTTTAAGCATGCGTTTAAGGACTTCTTGTGAAGAGTACGTAAAGTCTTAACTAAGCAGGATTGCTTGGCAGATTTTTATTGATACAGGAGTTTTCTGAATCACTACTTGAAAATCTTGAGACAGTGGTGTTGAAAATTATAATCTAATGACTGTGCAGTAAGATTTAATTCAGTGGGAAGTGAACACTTTAACTTTGCCTGAATATAGTAGCGGTATGAAGCTAATAATTGCAAAAGGGACAATAATTAATTAAAATCTGTATCTTAACTATAAAGAGGGAAGTTTTCCTGAACCAAGGACTGGGTAAAATGTTTATCCAAAGAATATCAATTTGTAAAGTGAGTTATTAAGTCTTGCCACCAGCATTAAATTTTCCCAAAATGAGTTTTTTATGACACTTCTAAAAATGTTGGTAAATTGAAAATGAAATCTCTTGAACCATTGTTTTGAAAAATTAGTGTTAAAATCAATTGCATCATAACTGCTTAAAGGAAGAATTCCCATATGCATTCAGTTGAGAAAGATGTTGAGTCCATAAACTATCATGTAATATGTGTTATCTTACTGAACTGATCCCCTTTGGTACGGAAATATTTTATCAAAGTAGTAAACGTTATTGATGCTGACTAGCATTTATTACTACCCTGGAAAAGTATTATGTTAAGGAAGAAGTTAATAAATGACCATATATTGTATTGTATCTAAGACCTCTGAAATGTAGCCATCACAGTTCTGGAAGAGACATACATTATACATAATCATAAATAATATATAATTATAAATTATTATGTAATTGTACATATTTATGTATAATAGAGAAATATATTATTGATTTTGCAGCTCATTGTCCAGCTTCATTGAATCTACTAGTTTAAGTAGTATACCTAAGTAAATAAATATTTAAACTGTTAGTTTATTTAAGTAGAATAATATTCTGCTTTTTAGATACACTGTGAAATCATCCCTAATCCCAGTCCCTAAATATTGGGAATTATGCTTGTTATTGTCTTCCCAAAATAAGAATATGGCCAGCTGTGGCTGAACAGTGAGACTATTTCTGAAGTTACATATATATTGATTACATAATTATGCTGTGGTTTATAACTTCAAGAACACCACATTTCTTGGTTCAAGACACGTATAAATAGAACATCTTAAAAGTAAGTCTCATCCCTCCAAATTATAAATTTATAAAAAGGAAACCTTCTAGACACATTAATTATTTAATGAATGTTTTACTGTTCAACAAGTTCTATCTATTTGTAGTTGGAGATAGCACCAGATACTTTTTACTTTGCTTCCAGGATCTGTCATGATGTTATCTAATCTCATGCAGCCTAATCTAGACTGCTAGATTAGGTTTCGAACAGGTTTTATTTATTTTATACCTTTCATATTTCTGCCTAGTAGTTATTTCTGTGAACTAAACTTCTGTTTGTGAAAGGTTCAATAGGTGAATGGGTTTCTCCCATTCTATTTCATGAGCATAATTTCATGAGCAGAGTGCTTATTAAAATAACTCAAGCTGTTTTGGTTTGAGGGGCTTTTTTTTTGTTGGTGTGGGTTTTGTTTTTCCAAATAGACCATTGTGTGTATTTACTGCTCAAGCTTTACAGAAAGTTCAACTGTTGTCCTAATTCCTAACCAAGCATTTAAAACCTGTATGCTAAATAGTTAAACTGGCTGTAAGAAACAGTAGCTTATTCTTCACAGCCCAAGGCAAAAACAAAAACAAAACCAAGTTTATTTTATTCAGATTGCTTTTGGCAATAATGAAATAGAAAAGCTGATTAGATTTCCTGCTTTGCCAGCTACTACTTTCCTTCTAATAATTTTAAGAAAGGGAAAAAAAATCCAAATCCCATAAATCTTCCAAGCACCCCAAAGCTGAATCTCAGTTCTGAAGACTGGAAGGACACAAAAAAGTCTCTTGGTGCAGTTTCAATTATATGCATTCTAGTTGAAATCCATGCCCATCACTATCTTTCTTTAAATATCTATAGCATAGTAATTCTTTTCTATAAATAACAACAAACTCTAAAATGCTGATTTCTATACTGCAATTGAATTTTGGTTTCCAGTGAAATGCAGCTTTCTGGAAACCTTGAATAAAACATGTCATCATCAAATTTTTAAAAAGTGACATTTAATATATTAACATCATAAAATAGTATAAAGACCTAAGAAATTTATTAAGTGTCTACTGAACTGTATAATTACTTAAAATACATGTAGGTATAGTGTACCTTGATCAGTAAAAATAAGTGTGAACGTTAAAGGAGATTAACATTTCTGTAGGTAAAACCCTGAAAAATGCAAATGCAAACCAAGATTTAAATCAGTTATTTAAATCATTATTTCCACTTGCTAATTTAAATAATAATGAATTTTGAGATCTAAATGATTTATTTAAATCTGTCCAACAACATTAGAGGAGCTAGTCTTCTGTGCCTGTGTTTGAAGAACCTTTATCTTAAATTATTGTGACCTTCTGCCTAATTTCCTGAGTGTGTTTGGGATCTAGACCTTACTCAATTTCAGAGCTTTCTGCTCAGACTGTCCTCACAGCACAAACTTTATGAAGACTGAAGAAGTCATCCACTTATCCCACAAAACACATAATTTCTGGGTGTGATGATTAACCCATGAATTAAACGATACAGAATTGCCCAAGTTGCTCAGGACTATAGAGCAGATGGCGTGTCTTGTCTTTACCCAGCACTTGGCTCTGAATTCCCCCTGGGCCCTGTATGACGCTGCTGTGACAGCAAGATAATTATTATTTTTTTATATGTTTGTTCAGTTGAAAGTGTTTGAAATAATAATAACACAGACTGTAATGAAGCCCACTGTACTGTAGTTTTCATACTGCATATCTTAAAATGTTGCATGAGAGCATTTTGTGATGTTTGGGGATCAAAACTTTAGGGTAGCATGGAGGGTTATGTAGGTCGAGGGAAACCAGTCTTGATGCAGCCTGATCCATCTCACCTGCTGGGAGTCATCTTTAGGGAGAACTACCTCAGGACCCTATCCTGGTTCTATCATGGAGAGAGCTAACTGGGGTGGTCTGAAGAAGACCCAAGGAGCGATCGCGGTTCCAGAGCGTGGCAGCTCTTTGACTGCCTTTTGTTTTCATTGTGACACAGCCTGTGCTAAGGCTGGCAGTGTTGCAGGTAGCAATGCTGTTGGTAATTAAGGAAGTTCAGTCTTCCTCCTGTATGTGTTTTGATCAAAAGCCACTCTGAGTGTGGGGGCTGCATAGTCTGTGGAGCTAGACAGCCTCATGATTTGAATATTTTAATCTGAAGATATTTGGTTCTTTCTTGGAATTTAGAGACATTTTCAGAAACTGATTCAGTACTGGTTAACAGTTGCTGAAAAGGAATAGTGTTCTTTACATAACTGAGGGCAATTGAAAACCATTCAACCTTCCTTATATGTTAGTTCCCATATTAAAAATACTTGGATGTATACTTTGGTAATCCCAATGCAGACTTTGCACTTCCAAATTTATGTTTAATTTATCTTTTTCTTTTTTGATAGCAGAGTAAATGTTGAAAAAAAATTCTTCATAGATATGATGAGTTGTTGGTTTCAATACATCATACTCAACCTGATGTGTTCACTTTTAGAGTATATTTTAAAGCTTAAAGCAGCTATTATTTACTTTTCTTACAGCATTTAATTATTTTTAAAATACAGAAGTTATAGTTCTGCATTTTGCTTTAAAATAATAATTTCAGGGCTTTTGATTTGCAAGTCTTTTCAAATTCTGGAAAATCAGAAACTTGTAACTATTTGTGTTCGAAAGTTATTTTTGTTTTGTTCTTATATTGCAATACAATGTTATACTATTAGCGGTAATTATTAACTTTACTGGCTTTTTTTTTCAGAAATAAAATTAAAGAAATAATTTTGAAAATATTAAATGTTTGGTCTCAATGAAGTCACGAGTGTTTGATGTGACAGTGTCTGATGACAAAAGAAAATTTAAATTAAATTTACATTTCATCCATTAGTAAGTATAGAGAGGTATATAATGGGGTTGTTTAGCCTGGAGAAGAGAAGGCTTGGGGGAGAACTTACTGCAGACTTTCAATACTTAAAGGGGGCTTACAAAAAAGATGGGGACAGACTTTTTCAGAGGGCCTACCGCAACAGAACAAGGGGTAATGGTTTTACACTGAAAGAGCATGGATTCAGACTAGATTTAAGGAAGACATATTTTACAATGAGGGTGGTGAAACAATGGAACAAGTTGCCCAGTGAGGTGGTAGATGCCCCATCACAGAACCACAGAATCACAGAATGGTAGGGGTTGGAAGGGACCTCTGGAGATCATCTTGTCCAACCCCTCTGCTTGAGCAGGGACACCTAGAGCAGGGGGCACAGGACTGCACCCAGGTGGGTTTTGAATGTCTCCAGGGAAGGAGACTCCACAGCCTCCCTGGGCAGCCTGTGCCACTGCTCTGGCACCCTCACAGGAAAGGAGATTTTTCTCATGTTTAGGTGGAACTGCCTGTGTTCCAGTTTCTGCTCATTGCCCCTTGTCCTGTCACTGGGCACCGCTGAAGAGGGTCTGGCCCCATCCTCTTGACAACCACCCTTTAGGTATTTATAAGTATTGACAAGATCCCCCTCAGTCTTGTCTTCTCCAGGTTGAACAAACGCAAGTCTTTCAGCCTTTCCTGATCACCTTTGTGGCTCTCTGCTGGACTCTCTCCAGCAGTTCCCTGTCTTTCTTGAACTGGGGAGCCCAGAACTGGACATAGTACTCCACATGTGGCCTCACTAGGGCAGAGTAAGGGGCAGGATAACCTCCCTCGACCTGCTGGCCACACTCCTTTTTTTTGCAGCCCAGGAAACCATTGGCCTTCTTGGCCACAAGGGCACACTGCTGGCTCATGGTCAACTTGCTGTCCACCAGCACTCCTACGTCCTTCTCAACAGAGCTGCTTTCCAGTAAGTCAGCCCCCAACCTGTACTGGTGCATGGGGTTGTTTCTCCCCAGGTGCACAGCTTTACACTTGCTTTTGTTGAACTTCAGGAGGTTCCACTTGGCCCAGCTCTTCAGCCTGTCCAGGTCTCACTGGACGGCAGCACAGCCTTCCGGTGTATCAGCCCCTCTTCCCAGCTTGGTGTCATCAGCAAACTTGCTGAGGGTATGGTCTGTCCCTTTGTCCAGGTCATTGATGAATAATGTCAAACAGGACTGGACCCAGCACAGACCCCTGGGAACACTGCTCATTATGGTCCTCCAACCAGACTCTGCGCTGTTGATCATGACCCACTGAGCTCTGCTGTTTAGCCAGTTCTCAGTCCACCTCACACATCTAACCCACACTTCTTAAGCTTGTCCATGAGGATGTTGTGGGAGGCAGTGGGTGTTCCTGGATACATACCAGGTCAGGCTGGTCAGGGATCTGAGAAACTTGATCTAGCAGGAGATGTCCCTGCTCATTGCAGGGGGGGGCTGGACTAGATGACCTTTAGAGGACCCTTCCAACACAAATCATTATATGATTCTATGGTCACAAAAGTCATCTGCTTTGTCTCTTCAGACTAAAAAGGCCTCCATGCATGTTGGTGTTGATACATTCTTAAAAATAGAACTACTGCAACTGATTAAGACCTACCTCGGGCTTCGCAGTGGTTTGTTGCAAAATTTCATTTCATTAAATATAGAGAACTCTTACAAATACTTTGTTTATTATTGATTATTGATTATCCACTTATTTAGGGCTAACTGAAAAGTATTTTGAGAACAGTTACTGCAGATAAGTACATGATGAATCTCTTGTATACATGTCTTTTATACGTGGTTTTCCCACCTTTGTATATTGACCACATAACAAGCTTTCCTGGGAATGGTTTTAGTTACATGATCCTTACAAATATGCTGCAGTTTATTGCAACTTCTGTTAAAACAAATGCTGTTGATATTCCATTCTTTTCACATATGTAACAGGTCGGACTTGTCTATTGTAATGGGCTACATCATTTACTGTACACTGTCAGATTTCTTTTCAGCTTGATTGTGATGGAAGGAAAAGTAGGAATCTGTCTGAAGGATAAAGCCTGTAATGGTTGGTAAAGGGAATGTATGTAGTTAGTCATTAGCAATGTAAAAAGGGGATTATAATTAGGGATATATTCTTGTTCAAGGTGTTGGGGTGACTACAACCAGAAAATTGTCCAGTTCTTGATACCATTAGTTAAGAAAAGTGCAATACCACAGATGTTTCAAAGAATGACTTGGTAGTCTGGAGAATATTTTCATGGCATCAATAGACCTGCTATAGGGCAGGTCACTGACTTATCAAACCAATCAATAGGAAGGGGTTTATAGTTGAGTCTAGGAAGGTATTTCTACTCGAATTTTTTGATTGGTAAACCTTCGTATCAGAGATGCATCTTGTTCTTCAGAAGGTTTTTTTTCCTTGTTGCTCAGGCTTGAGTTTATTACCCAAACAGAACAGCATATTCTACTAGTGGCCTGTGCCAAATCTTTGAGCAGGCAGTGTTGGACAAAGTCACACTCTGTCCATGAAAGGTATTATTATATAATTATTAAAATAATTATTGGATATTAACTGTGGAAAGACTACAAGAGACTACACAGAGCTAAAATACTGAATGTGTATATGGTTTCTAACCTGGTAGGGAAAACTGTAACAATATTCCATCACTGTGTAAAGTTAGCAAAATATATAAAGATATTTAAAGAAAAAAACCACTTAAATATGAAATAAGCTGTCCAACATTTGAAGTCTCTAGACTAGTTCTGTTAAAAAATCAAAACAAAAACCAAACAGCCCAAATTTTTAAATAGCATGTTATTACGTCAGGTGAGGGAATTCCTGAGGTAGACTTTGTTGACATTTACTTTTTTTAAAAACTGCTGTAGTATCTCTCGCAGTTTTAAAATCCATGAGCCATACTATTTTATATATCCTACAGAGAATTCTAGGGGACAATCTGGGGAAAACCTAAAAATAATGACAATAAATACTGCTTTGCATTTACAACCCTTCTGTTTCTTAACATTTTTTTTTTTTACCAAATCTTGTCTTTCTTTCCCAAGAAAGGTTGGATCTTGTGATCTTTCAAGGTCCCTTCCAGCCTGGGCTGTTTTATGCTTCTATGATTCTAAATGGCATTGGAATGATTTTTTTAGTTCACCAGCACCTGAAAGGCAATTATTAACTCAGATGTATGGGCTTGCAGAATTGCTGGCAGTCTGACCTTCAGACCAGTACAAATTTTGATCATTGAAGCATTGCTTGTCCCTGTGCCTTAAAAAAAAACAACAACCCAAAATACAGGCACAAATAAACCTACCCTAAAAACAAATAAAAAACCCTAATAAACCAGAACTGGCTGATCTTCCCAAGAATTGATTTATCCTCATTGCAAAAGAAAGACCACCAGTTTATGTTTTCTATTTTTCCAAGTATGCAACAAGCTGCAGTATACCCTTACAGTGAATTCTTGCATGTTTTGTTCAATTGTCCTAAACGTCTTCCATATCATGGATAAGGGCTTCCACTTTTAGTAGTCCAGGTGTTTACAGTTTCTTATAAGCATTGGCCATTTCAGATCTTTGCTTTTCTGGAGTAATGCTGTCATCACTTTTCAGCTTTCTTTTCAATAAGCTTGTCAGCTGATTATCAGGCATAGTATTGAACATGATTGTGCTGTAGTACCTTCAGCTATTTCTGCATATGTGTATGCCTATAAATTGCCTAAAGACACTGAAAGTTACACAACTTTTAACAAATGTGCACAGTTTGGCTATATATTTTGAAATAAGTAGAAAATTCTCAATCTGTGTCCTCCAGGTCTTGCCTTGAGATTTCTATAAGATAGTTATTTATTTGCAAAATAGTTATCATATGAACACACCTAAAACTCAGAAAGAGAGAGTCTACTTTCTGGAATAGTATCTTTTGAGAGTTTATTAGTAAAATTATATAAATTTAGTGCTGGAGGTGGGGGTGTTGTTCTTATAAGAGAAGAAAATAATGTTGTCCCCAAAATCTGTTGTTATATTTTTTGCATTCATACCTGAATTAAATTGAATTGCATGAAAAAATAGCTTTTTGTGAACAATGAAAAAATAGAGTCCTATGGAAAAAGTATCTTTCCCAGTAAAATGAATGTAAATCTAGAGTCTTTATCACCTGACTGAGCTGTATGTTCACCTGAGCCACACATGAACAAGCAGGGGCATATCCTTAAGCCTAGCTTAAGAACATGCCTCAGATTCTGTGAGATTTTTTTACATTTTTATATTTTTTGAATTCTTACTTTTGGATATATTTTATAATGAATATTTTCATAATTATGATTGTTTTTTAGTTGTGGTTGGATACCATGTTGTTTCAATACTGCCACCAACTTCATACCTAAGACATCAATGTTTAAGTCACACTGTATCTTATGGCCCCTTGAAAATTTTAGGTTACTATGCCCAAATGCAATGTTTGACTAAGCACTATTTGTGATATCAGTAATTTTCTGTGCTTTCAGAACACATAAAATGTCAGGGTTAGAATGAACCTCAGGCCTCACATTCTGATCTGAAGGTACCAAACCCTTGTCATATTGTGCCTATAGTTTTGATGAGACTGTTAATGGGAATTATGATTAATTCTGCTATTCATGTGACTCTGTGATTATTGTCTACAGCCAGACATTTTAGGTGCATTGTTCCTTATCATTTGTCAAAGCTTTCTACTGTTGTACTACTCTTCAGTTACAACCTTGGTAACTTGTAAAACCTGAAATCGTAACAATTAAATTGATCCAAAACTAGAAGGTGCCTAGAAACGTGTTCTTTAAGAAATGTGTATATTTTGGGGCTTAAAAACAAATCTTGAATGCAGTTGCAGAAAAAGGCTTGAAACCAAATGAGCTTGCGATGCAACCTCCATTATATCTCTTTCAGGACAGACAGCTATCTTTTCATTGTTATAAACAAGGAGGGCCTGTTTACATACTTCACCTGGGTCAGTGTAAGAGTATTCCGATAACAACATTTAAAACATCACAATAAATTTAGAGCCAATGAAAAAGATTGCTCCCATAAAACTTCCCTGTCCAAACTAATTAAAGAAATTTATCACATGGGTCTTGAACCTGACATTAATTTAGAATGTGTAGTTTTAACTTCATGGGTAATATACAATACCACCTGTCATAGGATCTTCCTTATATAGTCATGGGAGATCCCAGTTCCTTGACTACTTTTTGGAAATAAAGAATTGCCATTCTGTTCAGTTTTCAACTCTGTTAAGAAATACATTAAGAACTGATAATTTAAAAATATTCTCTATAATTATTTCCATGTATTTTTTTTCAAATGAAAATCGTGATGATGGCATATTAAGGCTTCATTTACTAGGGAGACTTTCTTTAAGCATTATTTCCTATCATATTCAAAGAACTTTGTTCAGTTTTTCATATGATATATATTCTTTAAAAAATTCATGAAGGATGATGAAATACTCTTCCATGAGTCGTGTCATGGTTTAAAAATAGTACACTCTAATATTTAGTTGCAATTGGCCCTCAAACTTGTATCTAAGTATCACAAAGGAATTTATTATTGAACAGTGCTACATACACCATTGCTTTATTGCAGTGTCGCTATATTAATTATACTTGGCATTCATGGTTAGCTTTACATCTTTAAAGCACTTTATAAAGAATAATTGATCTTTGTAAAATCATGTAAGATAGATCTAACTAAGATTGAAAATGTTTTCTCCAGGAATGATTTTTTTGTGAGACACAGACCAGGTACCGTACAATACTAAAGTAAAAAACCTTGTATTGAAAACTTTCTGGTCATCCTTTTAGATAGAGCTTATGCATAATTTTTTGTAAAAACATTTGTTAATGCTCCGTTATAGAGTATAATATTTCATGTGTAGAAGGCATCTGTGTACTGTTGAAATATTAACACGGAAAAATATATAAAGACTGAATGAAAAACACTGTAACTAAGAGATTCAGAAAATATTCATAAGCCTATGAAATGTCCCAGAATAGAATGTCTAAGAATAGTTCAAACAGTGGAAGCACTATGACATGATGCTTCAATGCACTTCAATTTCTGCCTTTTATTTTATAAAATTTATGTAAAATTATCTGAAACATGCTTTGATTTTGTCATGATGAGCTCCACTAGTGACTGCAAGGTAAAATTTTAAACATTCTGAATTAATTATAGAAAGCCTACATGACAAGATTTCATGTTACTTGATTTAACATCAAAAATTACATTTGGGTCTGCTGACATTGAAGGAAAACACTTTTGCATGTAATAATTTTCTGTGTTTCTATTATGGTGCAACACCTGTTAGTTTAGAACTGTTTTTCTGCAATTAATGTAAGCTTAAGAAGTGTGGGTTAGATGCGTGAGGTGGATTGAGAACTGGCTAAACAGCAGAGCTCAGTGGGTCATGATCGACAGCGCAGAGTCTGGTTGGAGGACCATAATGAGCAGTGTTCCCAGGGGTCTGTGCTGGGTCCAGTCCTGTTTGACATTATTCATCAATGACCTGGACAAAGGGACAGACCATACCCTCAGCAAGTTTGCTGATGACACCAAGCTGGGAAGAGGGGCTGATACACCGGAAGGCTGTGCTGCCGTCCAGTGAGACCTGGACAGGCTGAAGAGCTGGGCCAAGTGGAACCTCCTGAAGTTCAACAAAAGCAAGTGTAAAGCTGTGCACCTGGGGAGAAACAACCCCATGCACCAGTACAGGTTGGGGGCTGACTTACTGGAAAGCAGCTCTGTTGAGAAGGACGTAGGAGTGCTGGTGGACAGCAAGTTGACCATGAGCCAGCAGTGTGCCCTTGTGGCCAAGAAGGCCAATGGTTTCCTGGGCTGCAAAAAAAAGGAGTGTGGCCAGCAGGTCGAGGGAGGTTATCCTGCCCCTTACTCTGCCCTAGTGAGGCCACATGTGGAGTACTATGTCCAGTTCTGGGCTCCCCAGTTCAAGAAAGACAGGGAACTGCTGGAGAGAGTCCAGCAGAGAGCCACAAAGGTGATCAGGAAAGGCTGAAAGACTTGCGTTTGTTCAACCTGGAGAAGACAAGACTGAGGGGGATCTTGTCAATACTTATAAATACCTAAAGGGTGGTTGTCAAGAGGATGGGGCCAGACCCTCTTCAGCGGTGCCCAGTGACAGGACAAGGGGCAATGAGCAGAAACTGGAACACAGGCAGTTCCACCTAAACATGAGAAAAATCTCCTTTCCTGTGAGGGTGCCAGAGCAGTGGCACAGGCTGCCCAGGGAGGCTGTGGAGTCTCCTTCCCTGGAGACATTCAAAACTCACCTGGGTGCAGTCCTGTGCCCCCTGCTCTGGGTGTCCCTGCTCAAGCAGGGGTGTTGGACAAGATGATCTCCAGAGGTCCCTTCCAAACCCTGCCATTCTGTGGTTCTGTGATCCTGTAATCAATGTAACTACTTCTTGCCAGCTGTGAAAACATGAATTTTATGCTACATGTTTATGCTATAAATTGATGGTAGTTGTTGTAAATAATTATTGTTACAATAGTTATTGCAAAATCTGTTTGAAAATTTCCTCTGAACTTTATTGCTCATTTATCCACAGATGTTTCAGGGTTTCTTTTTCAAATTTTGTTCCATATAAAAAAGAAAACAAACTAGGTTCCATTATCAGCTCTCTAAAAGATGAATCAAGAAAAGTACTTACTGCTCAAATAATGGAACTGGTAGTTTCATATCCATTTCTGAATATTCTTCTCTAAGATCTAGGCTAAGAGGAGGAGCAGGTGATCTTGGATTTAGGCAGCATTCCTTTCTATACAGATGTCATTGTTTCTGCCCAGATGGGCCATTACTCATACTTGTAATCTACAACAGCCACCTCCTCCCTTAAGTAGCAACTGGCAATTTTATGTTAGGTATTATTTCTGCAGTAATTTAACCTGCCATTGTCCAAATTTAATAAAAAAATTTGGCTTTCAGTGTTACAAGCATAGTGTGCATCACTCAAAACTATTAATAGATACACAGAACACGGAAAACAACAGTGTGGGTTTTGTTCATACCATGGTTTGTTTTTCCTTTGTTAATTATCTCTCATGAGCAGAAGGAAATGGCAATATGGAAGCTAAAAGTGTTAGAAAAGCAAAGTACAGAAAGAAACTCTAGGTGATAGGAAAGAAAAGGTCAGAAACTGCCTAATTTTTCAAGTGTTGAGCTTTCCAAATTCCTGTTCAATGGAGCTGCGATACATCCAGCAATCTAAAGGAGAAATTCAGATGTTCAAACATTAATTTAGGCAGTTCTGTTATTCTCCTAGGTATGAAAAATACTGGTTTTCCCCTGAATTTTTTCTTTGGAAAATCTGAGCTCACATTAGGGTTTTGCTTTTTAAAACAAGAGTATTACATCATATACTTTCAAGAGATTGAACCACCAGAAAAGTTCTAAAAATGTCAATTAGTTAAAGTTTTACCTTTTAGAGTTTACACATTTATTATGAGTGCTTAGAACTGCTTTTTCCAATCTTTTTGCAACCCAATATCACTTGAGAAAACTGGAAATTTTCTGAGCCTTCTTATAAGTAGTAAACTTGTCTTCCTCATAACAAAAATCTGTAAAATAATACAGGTTTTTGGTTGACCTGTGTCAAATGCAATATGAATCATTTCATTACCAAGAAATTAATTAATTCTTTCCTCAGTAGAATATTTTATAGAGAGTGAGAGTCTTCTGAATGAAGTGTCAGTAAAGTGTAACAATAAGTAGTAGAAAATGGTCCAGCAACAATTTTCTGTGTCACCTAGTATTGGAAGAAGTTTAAAGTTGATAACTGAGAAAATACATTAATATGAGTCTTTGTGAGAAGATATAAGGTAGTCAGATGCTGGCATCAGGCTATATTTGTAGTGATATATTGAATTTTGATAACAGGTTTATTTAGTTGGCAACCTAAACCAGTATTTTGTGAAGAAGTCATTCAGTAGCTTTTCAGTTTTAGCTTAGTATTGCAATAGGAAGCTGTAAGTCGTTTTTATTATAGTTTTGTCTTATATTTAAAGTGCTAAAGATAATTTCCACAATGACTTATCTACCTAATCCACAGAAGAAATACCTCAGGCACAGAACAGAGTTTCATTATTTTAAAATGCAAATCATGAGGGCAGTAAGAAGTTATGTGTACAGCTTTACTGTCATTCCATAGAGTAGGGAGATGCTTCTGTCCCGTTATCTACATTAACTGAGGGATAATTTTTGAGAATGTAAACATATCAATGCTGCTATCCTCCTTTAAAGACAACGTCATTTACTCAAAAAAATGAGTGTGTGGCCTATGATTACTGATAAACATCTGTTCTATTTCTGCATATGCACAAGCTTTCAAGCTATAGAGATGAAAAAATCAGAAATCTTCTCAGAAGATGCCAGGAAATACATGTTACGGGGATCACTTTCTAAGGAAAAAATATTTGGGACTTATACAGACAAATATTTTTGTTTCATTTAATCATCAAAAAAGACCTGCACAATTTTGAAAATAGGGAACATCATCAAAATAGACTTTGAAAGCATGCTCTCTTTCTCCTTTATTTTAGATAATTTTTCCTATAGGCAACTTTGTTGGAGAATTTTATATGAAAGCAGACACAAATAAGAGCTTTTAAAACCAGTGTTTAGAGGAACTATAGCTACTTATCAGACTATCAGGAAAAAAAAGTATTCTAGTAACATTAGTTAAAAGAAGTAGTCTGAAAAATGAACACGTAGGGAAAAATAACATTCGAATTATCCATTTTCTTCATTAATTTTTCTAATAAGCTCTCTTAGATTTTGTCTATATTGCACTTGATAGTTATTACTGAGGCACTGCAAATAGTCTATGTTAGCGTAGGTAGCTTTGGATAAATAGTAAGGGCAGTGCAGTCACTATGGCTCAGGCATAGCATGCCAAATAAGTGTTTTCTACTTCAAATGGTGTTGCCTTGGCTTTCTGTACTGCTAAAAAGTTTCTATGTTTCTGATGGGTCATGTTGGCAAAACAAACTAAGACCAAAAAATGTCATGACACCTTTCCAAATTTCCCAAGCAGTAGTGGCCAATGATCAGAGGGCTAGACTTTAGAGGCCTAATCTTTTAACTGGACCTGAAGATGCCTGCCTTTGTACCAGTTATATGGTTCCATTTTCAATAATCAAACATCTAATTTATTTATTTTTAATGTCACAGAGGTGACTTATGTTTGCAGGAATATTTTATTAGAGCTGCAAAGTAAATAACTTCTCACTTTCCCTGACTAGATCTAATATTTAGCATGTAAGCATAGAATACAGTGCAACACTTTGCTATCAGTCTCCAGGGATAATGGGGAACTAGGCATAGATTCAGTTGACCCTGCAAAGACATCAAATATATGCCTAACTTAAAGTGTATGAGTCCCATTGTGTCTCACTGTCTCATCTTGCTTAAATAATTTGCTAAATGGAGGGAATTCTTTGAAGAATATTTCAGTAGCCTGACAGGAGACCATTCTGCTTTAGAGTTCTCTAAAGCAGCTGAAGTCATTGCCTGTCTCAGAGATGCCCAATTTAGGAGTCTTCAAAACATTAGGAGCATATAGGAAAACAGGCATGTTTTTATCTTTTGTGTGCTTCATAAAAGCTGATTCTCCAGTTTCTTAGCATTATACTTTTCACAGTCTGAGATATGTTGTGGGGGAAGACTTCCATTTCTCGCATTATATGTATTTGAGGAAATAATCAGTGAGGCTTCTCAGGACTTCTCTGTTCACAATCACACTAGAGTGGTTAACACCATGGATGGCACTAGGTTACTCAGCATTTTCAGTGATGTACATGCAGCAGGATTTGGACTTCAGTCTTTACAAAAAGCTGCTATAAACTCATGTAAATTTGTACTTCAATCTGCAAATCAGAGAGGTTTGCTACTTAGATTGTCACATGTTTGCTCTTTATTGTACTCCTCTAAATAAATTAAAAAGAAACCAAGAATGGCTTTGTATACAGGGAATATTGGCCCATATTCATTTAATAAATCTCATTGAGTACTTTATAATCAGCTTATTATTCCACTTCTGTTAAGAACATTTTAGTACACTTCTTTATGTAATGAGTAATAGTTTCCCACTGTTTTCTACTTAATTTAGGACTGTAAAACATTTGAGATAAAGATCTTGTGTCCTTTATGTTTCCTAGTTACCCTAAGCATCTGTGGTTCTATGTTGCTATAAAATACTATGTACTTATCACTGAGTACTTGTCTATACACATTCCAGCTACATATGCACAAACAACAAATTTTTCGTCCAGCAGTATATATTAAAGCAACATCTGTATACTATTCCTGGAACAGTGGGAATCTCTTAATACTATAAAAGGTCTAGATTTTCCTCTCGTTTGCAGCTGGGAGACAGAACTGCTATCTGAATTAGCTTTCATTTGGGCACTTTGCAATTTAAATTATGTGGTTTCCTTAAATTCTGAGAAAACAGAGAAGTTTAGGGACTGATTCTTAACCACTTTTTACTTAAGAAGCAGACACTGGCTGCGATGTGTTTTTAATGATAAGCTCTAACCCAAGTTACAAATATATGTATTTTTGTTAGAATACAAGTTGTCACTTACTTAATTCCAGAAACTGCCAGACAGGAATATACAATTACACATTCATATTTTGTGCACATCTGACAAAAAAGAAGTATTTGTGTACAAAAGGTAATTACCATGATAATTCCTGTCCTACCAAATAATGAAATAATATTAACAAGAACCTGAGTGTAAAGGTAGCAGGACAGCATTATGCAGTTTGTACAAGTTCTTCATACATGTGCTCTGCAGGTTTCTGGGGGTTGGACTGGTTCTAGAGGCATCTGTGAAAAGCAATTAGAAAATAACTTAAATGTAGAAATTAGCTCTATGGGATCTGCACATCCACTCATAGGGGAAAGGGAATCAGAGATCTACAAATTGAAAAAAATAATGGAATGAAAGGAAGGTGTTGCATAGATGGAAATGAATTGTTTGAGTGAATGTTACTAGGTAGAAGGGGGTCTTTTGCAAGAATGCTTGTATTTGGATAGATGTATCCCAACTTTATTCAAAAAAATAGTACCAGGAATTATGATATTATGAGAAACCTAAACTTCCCATGTTTGTGTTGAAAAAGAATCTGTAAACTCTGGTAAGGATTAGGTAGTCTGACAAGATAAATCTGATGGATTTCTTTATCAAATACTCAATAAACCAACAGAAAACAAAAGGTGCATAAACTGTAAAAGCAATAGAAAGAAACAGCAGCATAAACTTATGCTATAAGGTTGGGTTTGGAACTACAGTAAAGGGAGGAATAAATTTCTTTGTCTTAGTTTTAATTAGGAAAATTCTTTTAAGCATCAAGGCAGGCATGGTAGGTAATAGGAACAAAGGTATGTAAATCTAAATTGCTACAATTGATATGGAAGCAAAGCTCAAGCATTAATGCTCTTAAGCTATGGGATCTGGTTAATCATTGCTCAAGAACTTTGAAAGAACTGGTACAGGAAATCTCAGTCTTGTAGTAGGGATTTTTAATAAGATCATAAAATCAGGAATAGTACAATAGTAAATTTGTTACTTGTATTTAAAAAGACTGGAAGTGATATAGACAAGTACTACTGTCTTTTCCTTAAATTAAATAAATAAAAAAGTAAAGTTATTAAGACCAGACTAGACATCAAGACAAACAGAAAATGAGATAAAATCATGTGTGCTTAATAGATTAAGTTGCTGTCAGAAATCTTATTTTCCAGTCAAAGTAGTAGGTGGACTTATGTAGATGATCTTTGTTATACTATTACTTGGGAAATTGCTATTTAAAATGGAAAACATGGGTATCAGTAAAAGAATTTTAAAGCAGGTGAGGAGCTAGTAAGAAAAACAAAGAAAGAAAGTACTGTCAGAAAGTAAGTATTATTTCGCAAGTAAAACACTACTAGAGTGCCAGGACTTCATGTAGTATTTTCATTCATGATTTTCTTAAATACAGTAAGCTGTAGGAGTGCACTAGTAACACTTTAATATGACTCAGTGTTAGGAAACTATCACTATAGAGAGGAATCAGATAACAGGATCCTGGAGTAGTTCAGTAGGAGGGAATAGAGTGCTTAGAAGTTTTAAGGCCTGAAACTTTTTGAAACAAAGAAAGAAAATATTTGTGTCAATAAGGATAGGCTGACCACAAGGGAAAGACAAGTTCAGTGACTCAACTCTACTTATATTACTTTTGTAATTCCTAACCCTTTTAATGACATAATCTCAATGTTGAAATGGTTTGATTTTGCAGGCCCTGAAGGTTTTGACGTAATAAATTTATTGATGACTAAGTTACAGACAGACAGAAATTCTTTACTCATAAGTAAAATTAAAACCAGCAAAATCAAGGCAAATCAGGACAAATAAAAAAGGTTTTCATTCATTACCTCTCAAATATCTGACTTTATATTCTGATTTCTGAAAGAAATTATACTAATGTTTTTCAGGGATTTTTTTCTCAGAAAAGCTATATCAAAGGTTCTAATTTGACAAAAAGGTGTATGTTTTCTCATACAAGATTCTCAGCTACTTTTGAATACTCATGTCAACAACATCTTGTATAGGAAAGAGTAGGAGTCTTTCTAGAAGTTATCAATACCTTTTTTCAAGTAACCTAAGTATGGGCTGCTGGCAACCACTGTTTTGTCAACTCTGTCCTGTAGGCTCACATGCAATCCTCACAACATTCTTAGTGTACCCAGGTTTGGGAAAAAAGAAGTGAAAATAGAAACCAGTTTTATCAGATAAGTTTGTGAGCAAAAGAAATAATCCCTATTTTAGCATCACTTGTTAAAATGAAGACAAACTACTTACATACATGGAATTATCTTAAATCATGTGCTTTGTTTCGCTTTAAGCTTCTTCATCCAGAATGGATATAATATTGTATCATACTACAGTAACTAATATTTACAGGAATAAATTGCATTTCTCTTTTTCCGAAGTATGAACAAGTGAAATTTCATTCCACCTTGTTGTTTAAGATTCAAGTACTCTGAACTATGTTCTGTTTGAAATAGAGTACGGCTAAAAATAACACATAGTAGTCGCCATGTTATAGAATAGGTCATGACTATTCACTGGAAGTGTATTTAATATGACTTCAGTTTATTACCATTATATAAATAAAAAACTGTCATGTTTTCTCAATGTTTCAGTTTTACAGTTGTGAAAACAATTGGTTTTCTTAAACGACTTCTGCCAAACTGTGGCAATTTCACTTGTACCATATATCTTCACTGAGGTAAAATTTTAGAATTTGTGGTTACCAGAAGTCACTTCCTGTTTCCCAGCAGGTACATCCAAACTGCTAATGTAGTGCCAGCTACATATTCCATAGCAGTGAGTTGAATAAAATGACCCTTTACAGAGAGCTCAAGCTCTGCTTCTGACCATAAATAAGATAGCTAGGACATAGGAGGCAAAATGATAAATATGAGCTTAAATTAACCCCATTTTAATATGTTAAATCTCTGTCAGTGAACTGGACTTAGAACTTTTCTTCTCCCTGCTTTTCTTAAGAAAAAAGAGATTTTTGGATCAGTAGGTGGACAGTCAAAGGGATCAAATGGAAAAAGAGAGAACAATGATCTGCAGTTCCTATTTACATTTCTTCTGCATATGTGTTAAGCTTCTGTTTATATTTATGGAATGATCTTTAAGGCACCTGAACCCTATCTGGTGCAACAGGGAAGAGATGAGTCTGTAAGCATAACCAGTGCTGCCTAATCTAGGGAGGCAGACTGTGCAGGACAGTTATTTTTCTTCAGGCATCACCAACTGGTAGTATCAAGGAGAGCAGGACTATTTATTTTCATATGAGACATGAAGGTAGTTAATCTCCCTGAGATGTACTGGCATTCCTTTGCACACCACTCCATCTATTCCACTTTAAATCTATGCAACTTTAAGGATCTTTTTACTTCAATTATAAGAAATAAACGGCACAGCAAAAGTATAGTGAGAACTGATGTTTACCAAGTGAGATGAGGAACAACAATTATTTTTTGATACACCTGAGCAGATCTTACGCTTTAGAACAAGATCACCTGAAACCATCTCTTGCCCTAATTCAAGGAAAAAAACAGAGAGAGAGACATAAGTTAGGAATTTAAGAGGAAGCTAAAGAAGTTAATAGAAGACACATAAGATATTAATTTTTCAGAGTTCTAGATCTGAAGATTCTTTGGAATTCTAAAAGGGCTGGGGCTTGGACAGAGAATGTTCTGCTCAAATTACGTTTGGAGTCAAGCACATAATTTTCAGAACAAAAATATACTTGATAATTAAGCGCATTTTCTTCTTAAGGGATAGCCACAAGCTCTTAGCAACATTACCCAATACGTGATTGTTGTTCAAAAGTGAACTGTATGGGGTTTTTTTAAGTTTTCACTTTTAGTATTAATTTCAATGAGTTAATTATGGCTCCAAGCTCTCAAGCCCTGAGGGCAAGTTATGTGGAGTGGTTTATATCCACAATGCATAGCACTCATTTAGACCTTCTCTGGGTACAGAGAAACAATTTTTCTCTGTCATTTTTCAGTTCAAAGTGTCTGAAATCATGAGAGGATTTGTCAGAGTCCTCTGGAATGGAGTTTCTATAGCATGACACCAAAATGCATGTGACTTGCCTTATGATTTGTCACGAAGGTATCTGAGGGTGGCATGCCTGTAGGCGTGCAACAAGACTGTATAGGAAGAGTAGAGACAAATAAACCTACTGTTATCTGGGCTGCTTGTAGCAAAATGCTTAGCAAGTTGCACAGGTTTTTCTCTCTGAAGGAATAGTTTACTTACTCCAGAAGAGGGTCCGACAGTGAGCTAACTTCCATGCAGGGTGGATGACAGAAGAAGCAGACAGGACAAAAATCTAAGTTACTTGGCTTGACAGACACTCACATAACACCTGCCTGTGAGTAAAGCAGTCTAAAATGTGGTAAGGAGCTTATCAGGCTTATCTGCTCACTCTGTTGAGGATTCTGATGAGACAAATTTGTGTCTTTACTTTCTACGCTATAATTATTGAAGATAACTTCTGTGGACCAAAAATTTTGTGTAACTAAAGACCTGTGACTTGGATGATTTCCTTTAACTTTGTGCAGTGGGATGCATTTCTTACTACTTCATTAATCAAGTTGATTTTTTTTTAATCTATATGGTTTTCATGGAGAATGCGTAAATAACAAAGGGATCCTAACACTCAAAATATAGACATTAATCCCAAGTATGGAGAATTGTCACATCCATACATTATATTTTCATAATACTGCAGATGAATCAATATTAACATTTAAGTGACTTAATTTTTATTCAGCTCTTTCCTTCTGTTTTGGGTAATCTCTACTCTTTAAAAAATGCATGCAAAAATGCCATGTTTTGCCTTTTTTTTTCTTTAAAAGAATTTTTATTTTAACCTTCTTCCTAAAGGACTTTTTATAATATTACCAAGTTTGATAAGGATTTTTTTTGATACTTACCCTGAATCTGCTGGTTGAGGTCACCAGGTCATTTTGCATGTAGTCTCAAAAAAGCTACCATTGTTTATTATCACTATTTAGCAATGACTCTGATGAAATTTTGTGTACTCGTATTAAGAGGTGGCTTATGAAGAGCTGGCTTTTCAGCATTTCTTAAAGCATTAGTTTTACCTTCCTAGATACATGCTTTGCCCTATATGTTATTACATTGTCACCAAAATATTTGATTCAATTACTTTTTTGTTACCCCTTTTTATAAAAATCAAAAGATTTAGTAAGTGAAACTGATCTTTTCAGAAAATTTGACTTTTTCTTAGCATATGAATGGCAGTTCTGTATGCCCCGGTACAGTTTGTTTTTCATGACCTGTGTGGTTTTTATCATATATTTGCATTCATTTTGTTGATTTTCATAATAAAAATCTGACACTGGTAGAGCAGCAGTTCTTTCCTCTCTTAGCATTATCATCGTTTACTAGGAACTGTTGTGACAGGACAAGGGGTAAAGGTTTAGAGGGCATGGTATTGTTGGGTTGACAGTTGGACGTGACGATCCTAGAGGTCTTTTCTGACCTTAATGATTCTATGATTCTGTGATATCAAAATGCTTATCTGGTCAAAAAAAAAATTGTGCCACTGAAGTTAATGTCACAATGTTTTTAGCTGTTGCATTATTCTTTTCAAGGTGAACTGATTAGCAGACTATTATGGGCTTGAACTGGAAGAATTTCACAAGTCAGCCTATATTGAAAATATAACAAAAATTCTTTACTGGTTAAAGTCTCAGGCTTTAATTTATCCGTGCTCTGGAAAGCCTCTATATTGTGTATTCCACTTTGCTGGTGAGTTCTTTACCTGGTTTGTAATGGTACACAGTAACTTTATATATGCCGACTCTCCTGCAACTCTGCTTCTTAATGAAATCAGCTGAGTCAATGGGTGCTATGCTTTGTGCTGAACTTAATACTAGAGAAAGCCAGATAAATTGACATACAGATCCAGAATAGACTTGTTAGCAGATTTCAGATGCATTAGGTGCCTGGTCAGTGTTGAGAAGATCTTTCTCAAGATAGTAAAAGGCATTAAGTAAGTCTAGTGTTGAAAATGTCAGTGCCCATGGACGATCAGGCAAGTATTCAGTTAGGTAAGGACAATATGAAGTAGTAATGATCGTGCATATTTGTGCAGCATTTGGTGTAGTTAATACTTCATAATAACTGGATCTAGAGAAAGCAATAGACAACTGGATTAGTTAGATATAATGTTTTTTTATACTCAGATTAGTCACACAACCTTGCAGTTTCTGCAGTTTTGTTTGTATTCTTTTCAAATGTCTCTGGTATATATTCCTAAAGTAATTGGGGGGCGGTGGGGGTGATTAGTACTTTTTACATAAAGCATGAACATATCATAACAGTTGTAAGGTCTTACCTGGTCCTTTTAAAAGTTATACTGAATATTTATCTTTATTGAACATGATTATATACTTTGTTTTGTAATTTCTTAGTGAGAAAAGGCTAATTTCCATTCTCACTATTTGTAACTCTTAGTGTCTGCTTTCTATCATGGTTGTATTCAGATGAAAAAAGAAAACGGAACCTTCTGCATAGAGTAATAGGGCATAAATGATGCTAGAGCCCCTTTAAATTTTTGCATCTGTTATATTTTGGTGCTCCAAGTCTTCAAAGTACTGTAATATACAAATGTGTGCAGCAGTAGAGGCTCCTTTTTATTACTGAATTGAAATAAATACTATTTCACTGTCAACACATTGTGACATTAAAGTAGTTTAATATTTTATTCTTCCTTCAGAATGGCATCAACTGTGCTAGGGCTAATTTGGGGTATTGTAGAATAGAGCTGTGACAGCAACAGAACTGAGCTTAGGGAAATAAGATCCATAAAAATGTGCAGTGCAATACCTTATCATGTTACTTCCAAGTCTGCCCACACCCTAATCAAATACGCAGTCTTATCACATGTTTTAATGTCATTGAAGTTGCAGCTGGCTTCCATACTGCAGGATTTCCTGTCCAAAAGGGCAAGGGGTCGTTTGAAGTTTAAAAAGTCTTAGTGCAGCATAAAGCATTTAAAAAGAATGGCAAGCAAACGATATATGGCCTGGGCACGCTGAAGTATACAAGCTTGTCTAGAAATCTTTTACATCTCAGTAGAGATCAACACTCTCTTTCCTGCACGTATCTTTTCCTACAGATTTTTGCTTTTCCGTGCAAAATTTTCTTTGCTTTCAGTCACCCGGGAGAAATAGGTTGTTTTAAGGAAGGCTCTCCCGCTTTGTTCTTCCCCCGTGCCCCCGTCCTTCCCCTCCATCCGTCGGTGGGAGAGGCAGGGCAGGATGTGCTGTGTCAGGAGAACCCACCTAGAGGGCCCCCTTGACGCCAGCACAGCCTCTGGCAGGCAGAGCCCTCACCGCAGCCGAGCCCAGTCTGCTGCAGAGTAAGTGCCACGGAGTCCGCAAGTGTCCGGAGCTGCTGCTGGGCGAGGATACAAGAAGCCCGAGGGGTAGGTTGGCAAATCTTGTCAGGGAGGAGGAAGCAAGAGCCTGTTGCCTGCGTTGCTTCTAAAATACACGCCGTCTCTTTAGCTTGGGCTTAAGAATCTTCCCGAGGATATTTACCAGAGCATCAGGAGTGATAACTACTCTCTGTGAGCCGAACTGGGGAAAAAAGGACAGCAGAGAAAGAATGCTTAGGTAACACAGGACTTAAAGCTTTGCTTTCATTTTGCAAGGTACAAATTAATGTACGTGGTTTTACACACAGTATAACCTCAAAATAGAACTAGATTCTGCAGTGAAAGAGTCGATAGCTTAGTCATTTTACTTAAAGGGAGCAGCCAGCCTTATTATGGGGTTAGACAGCAAAAATGAATTTGATCATGATACGATTGTGTCTTATAATGGTATCTAACTGTAGTGGTGACCTATGGAGCGGAAGAAGCATACTTCCTTCCTTCTTTCTTAGTTGAAGAAATAAATCCACAGTACGAAATTCAGAAAGAAGTTTGGGTTTGTAGTACATGGCTATTAAGCATCACCCTGTTCCCTGGGCTTGTAAGAAAGGAAAACTGCATTAAAGTTATCACTGATGAATATGTGTCTAAGAAAGAAGAAAAAGCAATATTCATTTCTGAACATGGGAAAGCAATCTGAAGTTACACATCTCCCCCTAACCACTGATTTGGCATGGATGACAAGAAACTACCTTTTGACTAGCCTTTTCCAACTGTCCAAAATGCTGCATATGAAGATGCTTTAATTCCCAGTCAAAGCACTTGGATTTTTATCAAGGCAAACTGTTGGCATTGTCGTAACATTAGTTTAATGTTTTTTAAGTAGCAAGTGATGCATAAATGGATGGACATATACCTAGAAAACCATGTGAGAAGTCTTTCTTCGGATCCTGGAAATTTTTATTTTTGTGGATTACAGTAATTCTTGCAATAATCCCTGCTGTTAGCTGCTCATGCAGTTGTTCTGGAATGCATCTATGAATGCCATAACAGATAAATCTGTCTGACAAGGAAAACACTGATGCTGGAAGATCTGTGAACATGATGCACGTGAATAATTTCCCCTTTAGGAGGCATTCATGGATATGGTGAGTAATCAATACACATTACAGGTTCTTAAACTCAAAATGCTTGTTTGCAAAATACTGTGGCAACTGACAGATGCTATGTTTTTCCCTACATTAATGTCAAATGAGGACTAACTGGGCTACGAGAAAAATTAAAATCTTGCAGAGATACTAGGATGAAGTAATATGAGTTTGGCACCCCTTTGCCTTTACAAAACAGGCAAGTCACACGAATTGTATTGTTGTTGTCAGGTTTTCTTACATGATAAAAGCCTCCTGAGCAGGGAGATGTATTTTCTTCCTGTGTTAAAAGCACACTTCTTCCCATTTCTTTCTTAGTGTGTCTTGAGGGAAATAATGAAGACATATATTCCCCCTATGATATTGCGTTGTTTGGCCCGGAATTTATTTATTTATATACATTCAAGTGACCTGAAAACGGGAAAAAAATGTTCATTCGTATGATAATTCAGTAATCTTTAGTAAATGCATTTGTGTAGTAGGTTCTCAAATGTGGCTGCTTAGAAGACAATCATATGTCATTCAAATCCCTTTATCATCATTGAAACATGTTTCCTCTTTGAACCACAGGCATCTATATTTCTTGCTCACTGAAAAATCTTTCTCTGTAACTTTCTTTGCAATATAGTGCAGTTAACTTGCTTATAAATTCTACCAGTGGTGGTTGTGTCATGCCTTGCTCCTGATGTTGGAATTAATGTCTTGATTAGTGCTTAATGACTATTATTAGTTAAGGCAAAAATACTTCCCCAGAAAACTCTTGCTTTTTGGGTAAATACTGAGTCTTTCAAAACATTAGAAACAAACATATTATGGAAGCCCATTTAAAAAAAAAAAATGCATTCAAGTTAAGGGATTGGCTTCAGGGTGCACGTTTGTTTGACAGATTTGCCCTTAGTGTGTGTCAGCCTCTGCACGTAAGTGATTTGCAGGAAAACCTGAGAAAGGATCTTCCCTGGGAAATGTGTTGGCGAAGTTCTTTTTATGGTATTTCAAAGTTGTATTTCAGAGACAAAAGCCGAGACCCCGGAGGCTGGCAGCACCGGCGCTGGCGTCAGCCGGGTGTCATCCGTCGGAGGCGCCGGCTGCTCCGCCTGCAGCCAATGGCAGGAGCCGAGAGCCGCCCGTCAGAGCGCGGGGCGGGGGCGAGGCGCCGCCGGCTCCTCTGCTCTCAGCACCCAAATTTTAACGAACAATCAGCAGGCACGCTCTCCTTTGAACGCATCTATTGGGGCTTTTTAATTACGTGTTATTCCACTTTTCCATAAGACCATTTTAGTCTACAGAAAATCCTTTTAGAGCCAACTGCAAACCACATCACCTAAAAAATGAATAATGTGTTCTTGAACGTGTTTCATGCTTTTGTTTTGGTGGTTTATTTAGCAAAGTGTGTTGAAAAGGGTACTGCAGTCCAAACCTAGCAGGAAGACCGTTTCCATTCTCTTCTAAGAATTTGGCCTACTTCTGTTTTTAATAACTTAGAGAAATTATTTTAAGCATCTTTTAACACCCGGGGTTCATCTTCTGACTAAGCGGTTTTCAAATGTGAACCCTGAAGTCTGCTAAAGGGGGTTTGGAGCAAACCGACTGGTTTTTATTTCTCTTCTGTAAGAGGTTGTTACCTGTTTTCCCTGTGTGCTTCTTGCCGGCCCCTTGCTGTCTGCCACAGCACGTCGACCTATTGTCTAGGAAAGACTGGCAGAAGTGTTTGCTGGGAAGATATGTGGAGATAATCATATGTTCTATGTTTACTGTTTTAACCAAATGCAAGCTATACCATGCCTATGTTTGTGCTTACTGAATCATAGACTTTAATTGAGAATGGAAATGTTTTTAGTATGCTGTTGTTCACCTAAACTCTCAGAGAACTGGCAAATTTGCTTATTCATGCTACAGTAGGTCTGTAAGGAGCATTTATGGGTACCAGGATTTTGAGTTGCCTGTCATAGCTTTTGTTTTAGTTCTGAACCTTCCAAATCTATCCATTGCCTATAAGGTATGCCATCCCTTTCTATAAGGTATAAATAGAATTGGCTCAAAGAGAAGTCTTCTATATGTCTATAACCTCCCCTGAAGCTACTTCCAGATGCCCGTTAAAGGATAATAATGAAGATAAGGGAAAGGATATCTTTCATGGGACCCAATTAGTTTTGTGTTTGTTTAATACAAATATTAGTTGATCATCTTTAATCATGTTTCCCGGATGCTGATACATCACATCAAAGGTGTTTTGTGGCCAGCATCACATATATCATAATATTTGTAACTTTTTTATGCATGCAGAACCAAGTATTTCAGAAGTAGGACTAAGAATTTTGTGTACTTTAGAGATGTTGCTTTTCAAAGGAATTTTCTGTGCCTTAGAGACATGTATTATGCCTTCATGTGCTAGTTCCTGCCCATCTCACATGGAATATGGGGAGAAAAAGTCATGGGGGATAAAAAAAAAAAAAGGAACCCTTCTGAAATATAATTTATTGTTTTGAATATCCAGGATTTTAATGTTGTGTAACCAGTCAAGGGGGTGAATGTGTTTTTCATATTTGGTCCTCTATGTGGGTTTAGGGAAAGAATAGCCAAAAAGTGATGGCCCTGAGAGTAGGGTTTGAATGTGAACCCACAAGCTTTTGGAAGTGTAATGAGAATTCCAGTATCTGAACCCTTCTGGTAATGTTGGTAATAGGTAGGAACTGACTACTGGCAAAAAGCAGCTATAAAATATATATGTTCCAGGCAGTATGAATGGGAGCGCAACTATATCAGACATATAGGGTAGCTATAATCTGAATGGACTCTAAATGGCATATAATACTAAGATTGGAGTAGACAAAAAGAAGCATTTCATTTGAAGCTTTTTCAAACAGTTTGGATTGTAGAGAAGCAAATACAAAATATATACAATTAAAGGGGTGCAGTGGTTGGGGTAAGTGATGTCCCAGGTGAGGATAAAGTTAGTCCTAGCAATAGTGAGAAACATTTGTGATGATAATAAGAGGAGGAGTACGATTTTATAACTACTTACACATTATGCACTGTACAACATAAATTGTGTATTAATAATACGCAGCTTACAGCCATTCACAGTGAAAACAATTCTAGAAACATTTACTGCTCCATTATATAACCTAGATTTTCTTTCCATTACATTTTATCTGCCTTTTTGATGCCAAACCAAATAAAGATAAACGTGGTATTCAATTTTGGCTTGCCTAATTCTGTAAACAAATATTGCACATGCCTTTTAGCTTTACCATAGGAAAAATAAATGTGAAAAACCTGTGTTCAAGAATATCTGAATTTAAACCTGTAAAAATTTGAAAATAATCCACATCTGAATACAATAAATCTTCAGAATCAAAAATTTAATCTATGACTGTCCATCCTTTTCTGTCAACATTTGGCCTATTAAGATTGCATGAAATTTAATTTGGTTACCAAGGCAGTGAATGAAGAAAAAAAATCCTTTCTTAGTTCCTTTTTAATCCCACTATATTTACTTCAGTTGATCATTATTGTTCTATATACTTCATCTTGCAAAAGGATGCAGATGCATGGTTATACATGTTATCCTTTAGTTCAGATTAATTTGATGACTAACTAGCTTTTTGAAAAGCACCTTAGTAAATCCCTGAATGAATGCAACTGTTAATAAGCTTCTGTATTCTGTTTTTGGCAGTATTTTAAAACAATGATACTAAATTGTTTATTTGTACATCTTATAGAACCCCAGATGGTTTTCAGTCAGCCAAAAATAGGTTGGCTTTCCATTGTTATGCAGGGCCTTCCATTTTGCAAGAATAGGACAATATGTAACTGTGAAGAAAACTGATGGAAAGTGAAGATCTTAATGTTAATGCATGAAAGAAACGTTTTGTTATGTTCTTAGGACATGAGTCATCTCAGCTCACTAAGGTGTCATGGGGAACTGAGTCTGACCAGTGCTATGCTCTTCTCTTCTAACCCAAACCAGGATGAAATGTTTCATGTAGATATTTACTTGTGTTTGTTCTAGAAAATTTTGTGTATTTTATAGTGGGGGAAGAAAAAACCTTCTTTCTGAACTGCTTTTCAGCACAGTATTTAACTAGTTTTTAGATATTTTATACTTAAGACATTAACATAAAAACTGTTGAGGAATATCTCTGTTATTCCGTTGGAAGTCTGGATTTGAACCTGAATTTGGGGGAAAAAATAATGATTTCTTAAACTAAGAAGAAATCTTTTTAAGACCAAAGAATTTTGTTTAATCCTCTGTGGCCAGTAGATTTTCACAGTACTGCTAAGTATGAAAGGTCACCTTGTTCCCTGTATTCTTATGCTCAGTGACAGGTGTTACTTTCCTTCAGGCACTGTTGAAGTTTATCGCTCAAGTTAGGATGAGCGTAGTAAGATGTAGTAAGATACTGAATGAAACAGTTTAATTTTAAGGTATCTATTGCCTTTTCCTTTATATTTCTGACACCTTATCTGCCTGGTGGCACCTAACCAACATTCAGCATGCTGAATATCAGTGAAGAGATTAAAATATTTCTACTATTTGCAAATAGGGCAAGGGTTTATTTGTTCATAATTTATATTAGCAGTGCTTTAACTTTCTGTAATGTTTCCATGTCAAAAGCTGAAAGTTCTCCAGATACACTAGTCAGCTAAGCCTGACAACACCTCTTATGGGTAGGTTAAATTTGTATCTGTATATGTAAATTACATCCCTCACCACTGAAGTGCTCTATAGTCTTCCACACAATAGTTATGGCACTTTTGCATGCAAAACTTCTGCACAGGCAAGATAATTTAACTGTATGAGCTAATGTAAACTGTCATTGCTCACTTTGTGTGTCCTAGACAGGTAAGTATCCTGTTGGGACTTTAACCTGTTGTTCCAGAATAATAAGATCATTTACCCTGTGTTTTCAGATAACTAATATACTCACCTTAATATTACTGCAACTGGTTAAAATCAAACATTTTTTACCTTTGACGTGTGGGATCTTGCCAAGGCCTGCCTTTTGTCCTCAGTGTATGATCTGTAAATGAAGTTATTTCATATCTCTGTCCTTTGGATGTGCTACCTGTTTTGTTCCTTTGGACTGAAAACACTTTGAAACACTATGTCTCATTAGAAGTAGAGTACATCTTTTAACCAGTCATTTTCAGGCTACATTAGAGCCAAGTTATTTCTTGAAGGATCATATAAAAAAATTCACAAAAAGTCTTGCTGTGTCTGGATATAATCCTGATTTATATATTCTTGGAAACCCATGCCACAATAATAGAACTAAATTGAAGCTTCTTCCACTCATAAAGCACCTGTTGAGTGTTCATGCATTTCCTCTACAGTGTCTTCACTCTTATCTGCTTACAAAGAGCCATCTTCTTTTCTCTGGGAAGTGTTAATCCATACCTGCACTTTGACTCAGCAAAAATTACCCTACTTGTCTACCTCTTAAACAATAGTTTAATAATGAAGAAAAAAAAAATTATTATTACATTAAATGTCTTAATTAAATATTACTTATTATTTATGCTGTTTCATTTATAAAACAGGTTTACTTGACATCCACATATTTGGCATTCAGAGACAACCAAAGAATTGTCCAGGTCTATACATGAAGTTTTATTATTTTGTTTGATATTTTCACTATAATATTTGTGGGCAAGAATTGTAGAGGGAGAGGAGAGGAAAACCACTAAAAATATCGGAAGCTGACAATTACAAAACTGAAGAATGCTGGTCATCAAGTATAATTTACAGCTTATCATAGTTTCATCTCTTTAAAACAGAAATAGTTAGGTTTCACTTGTACACTATGCTAAATGACAATTTAAATGGTAATATTAATTCAATATTTTCTGCTGAAACCTTAACTGAATACATGATGTTTTGTTTTGTTCTGTTTTATTACTGGATTAACTCTAATAATAGCAGAATGATTTAAGATATTTTTCATTTTAGCCTTTAAAAAATAAAAGAATATTTCGAGTAAAAAAGTAAAAGCTACTGGTCAGTAGCTGTTAATATGCAGAATAATTTTCCTTGTGTGACTCACTCCATGGAATTAGCAAAATGGAGCACACAAAATAAAAACTTTGAAAGGAGTGGATAGAACGAAACACAGCATCTGAAAAAGGAATGAATAATTTTGCTTAGGAGACTTGTAAGCATTTTTAAGTGTGTGATCCATTTATATTATAAAACATTTATAAATATTAACAGAAGGAAGGGGTGTTTATTTCTCTACTTTTAGAACTGGCTAAGTTGATATTCCTAGATTGCCTTGAGAACTTATTACTGTTTCTAAAGATCAGTATGGGAAAATGGTATGAAAATTAGTATTTTGCCCTATTTAGGCAGTAATCCTTTTCTGTTGAGAACTGATTAAAACAATTGCCTGAATATTAAAGATATTCAACCACTGGAAAACTATACTGAGTATACATGAGTCTCAAAATCAGCTATCTGAAGGGAACTGTTCCTTTTGGTTCTAGTTAGCTTAGTAATCTCTCAAAAGGATGATCTCTAGTCTTCTTATATCACAACTTTTAATTCTACAGAATTACTTTATTCAGTAATTTTACAAGAAATGAGGAAGGTTTTATTTTTTTTCTGAAGTAGCATGGCTTCATATTTTCAATTGTCTGAAGCAATTGGTTTAGAATGTATTATTTAGTATTTTCCCATTTTTATTGGGTTACTTTGAAATGAAAGATGACAGTTTATCCCTTCAGGAAAACAGGTAAGTCTTACTGACTTTAACCCTTTCCATCTGCAATGAAATGTAGCTCCTGATTTAATGATTTTTATATACCACTTATCAAATTCATAATTTAAGCCACTAACAAATGGTTTTTGATATTTTATCAGAAATACAGACATATTTTAAATATGTTAGTAGCTGTTAGTAGCTAAGGATTAAATCGCTTACCTGTGTTTATCCTGTAGATGTAATTCTAACAGAAAGTCTGAGTGTCCTTCACAAGTTGTTGGGCTTGACACAACAGTTATTTAGTGAAATTCTAAGGTCACTTGTATGCCTAGTTGAACAATCACATAATCTTTAGTACATTTCAGGAAAAATGGTATTCCACATTGTGTCATAACATTTTATACTGCATTCCTTTCACATGTCTTATTCCATGTTATTACTGGATTAATTTTTCTTTACAAATTCATTGGAACAGATTTTAAAGAGTGAGTTCCTAAACCATCAGTTTTGTAAGAGTGATTTGTTTTCTGGTGATGTGAATCCACCTTCTGTTATTCACAAGCAATTTAAAGTTTTCAGAGCTTAACTTCATTTGAACTGGAAAAAATGCAGCTCATTTGTAAGATACCCTGCATATTCAGAACTGGGCAAGACCTTCAAAGTAAAGTAGCCTTTCTGGTTACAGTAGAAGCATCAAGCACAGAAGGTCATATACCCCAGTGATACATGTGTCTGGATACTAGGAAAAAAATGTTTCAAAAGTTGGTTTTGTTTGCCTTTGTATCCAGCTATATTCTCTGTAGGCAAGTCATACCTTCAGGGAAATGAATAAGATTTTAGTTATCAAACGATGAATTACAGTGTTATTTTCATTTAGTATACAACTAAATACTTGAGACATATTAAAAGTAGCAGGTTAATTGTGTTTTTGACTGCTGTTTTAATGGGAAAATTTGGTTTTGTGAATCTGGATTTTAGCTGTTATGATATTGACCAAGTGTTGACCAGTTAAAAATCATCTTAACATGTTGAAGTCTAAGATTTTTATGCCTCTTACACCAAGTGTGAATTTTGTTTTCATGTGGATTTAAGAATGCTATCTTCCAGTATTACTTTTTTCGATAATTCATCTTTAATTGGGTAATTTTAATAATTGAAAAAGTAATGATATGCATCATCCATACCCAGTCTCAGAACTTCAGACAAAGAAACAAGTATCCTGTCACATTCACTATCTAGATACATTCAGAAATATATGGAAATCAATGCTCAACTGAACTAAAATGTATGTATTAAGGAAAAAAATGGGATTTTAATAGGTTGGATTTAGTACATTGTGAAATAATGATATATGTATCATGCCATCCTCCAATGGCAGAATTATTTACGAAAAAATACTGGTGTGAGGACTTAATATATTTAGCATTGCATTTGATTGCATCCATTCACCAGCTTATTTATATTTAGGCATCTAAATAATAATTTAGACTTCCAACTACAGACACTTTAATTTATTTTAATTCTTAAACTCAGATAGACGTATTTTATCCAATGTTTTTCAGCTCATGGAGGATCTGAGAATTTGCAGCAACTTCCTGAAGTCAAATTGTCACTCCAATGTTTCCTACCCATTATAAAACACCATTTCATGCAACAGAGCTCATGACATAACTGCCCTAACAAACACGGCCTACAACTGCTATTGAGTTCTCATGTTTTGCCTTTCCTTAGTATATTAATTTGGAAATACTGGGTCTGAAACTTTACAGACATTCCAAATTAACCACACCATTTCATTTTATTGCACTATATTTGGCTCCTGTGTATGTGCTACTATATGACACTGTTTTTCATCAGGCATCCCATCATGTCATCTTTGTAGTGTCTTACCTCCTACAAGTCTCCAAATAAAACAAAGAAGCTGTGGTAATCAGGCACAAAAATGATGACAGAATAGTTAGTTTCCAAACAGGTCATAAACCAAACAGGCACAGTGAAATAAAAATAATCCTTTTCCCCATCTTGTACTTAGAGTATTGAGGTATGGAGAAATTTAAACCTGGGAGAAAAGTGGAAGATAAATTCCTTGAATGATAGGGTCATGTCATACAGAAAAGCTCATTTTCCTGTACAGGCCAAGAGATACCCAGCTCTACATCCATTTTTTTTAAAATGTACTTTCAGGCCTCCCACATTTCTTGCTGTTTGTCTTTAATGTTGTGAAAGAGTAGTTTTCTTGACTGTACTTTAACAGAGGGATCTTGAAATCAAGATTTGGTGAAGGTTGCCAATGAACAAATACCTTTTTTTTCCTGTTGCTGTTTAGGATTTTGATCTTAAGTGTCCTTTGAATGCTTTTCAGGGTAAAAGTATAGTGGCAACTGTGCAGTTCCACCAGAGAATTTCCAAGCCCTTTGTATAATTGCTATAGAAAGTGGTCTTTCCCTCTTGCAATATCTGTACCAGACTGACCTGTCCCTTGGAAGTATAATAATCCTAGGAATTGCCCAGAGAAGGAGAAGAGTTAAAGATTGCTGGGATTTTTTTCCTTAATCCCTTATTGTGTGTTGGGCATTCCTTATCTGGAATGTCCAACACACAAACACTGAAATTACCCTTTCCAAAATCACACAGATTATAATGGGGGGATTAGACTGGGACATTACACCATCTTTATTTGTTAGAAAGCTGTAGCTGGATAAAAAGACAGTTGAAGTCCTATGTTGGTCATCTATATAATAAACAGCTTGAAGTTTTAAATGCTGTGATGCTTAAATTATTGCAGCATATGTTGGTAAGCTATATACTGTACAGTATCTTCAGCAAGAGTGGAATCTCTATGCACTGTATACTCCTCACAGCCTAATCATATTTCTTCATGTAGGATTTTTTTCATGTATATCGTGTAGGATATTTCTTCATGTAGCATTTTGCAAGTAGATGTGGCTTGTGGTGAAGTAACTGCTACAGGGAATACCACAGTAACAAAAAAGTGTGCATGCTGAGCTGCAGCTGAGCTAATATATGGCTATTTATGGCAACCAAGCAGGAATCAGAGATTAAGTCATAATACAGTAGGGATTGTACCAGCTAGAAGCTCACTTGCTTGTTCCATGAAGTAGAAGAAGGATTTTAGCGATGAAGATTTAGAGCATTGTTTATCCCCTGCAAAGTGAATATGAATAAAAGTTTATAATAAAAGTTATGAGTTTATTGCATAATGTACATTTTTGAACCACCAGTTCATACAATCCGACAATAAGATTGGATACTCAGGCAATTGTTTTATTAATTATACAATATTAGAAAAAATTCTGTGAGGCAAAATGAATCTACTTCCTAAAACAGAATACATAACAATGCATCAGGATATACCTTTAGAACCTTTGTTTTAGAGAAGATCTGATCAGATAGGTAGTGGCATCTGTATTAAAAAAAGAACCACTAAGGAAAATAAACATATGGGGTATTAACTGCAAGAATTTCAATTTTTGTCTTTGCATCCTTTGCTGAAATTTTCATTGTTGCTGTCTCCCACTCCCCACAAAAGGACTGCTCATTTCCTTATTCAGTACTTTTAAAAAAGGTTTTGATACTTGGAAAATATAAAATACATCAGCAACACTTGTGACTGAGTCTAAGTTCACCACTTTCCTGAAATGCCATTTGGTTTCCGTCTATTAATAAGTATTTTACTGGGTATTAATCAGGGGAACAGGTGCAGAATGCTGCACAGGAAGAAGTGCTTTAGGACCCTCATTTGTGTATATATAACTATTTATCGATGAGATAATTTTTTTCCTGGTTTCTTAAAGCAATGAGGGGTACATGATCAAACAAATCTGTTTCCCCTTTCATAGCTTTGGAACCTGTTGTCTGATTCCAACCAAATTTTAGAGAACAGAAGTTTTAAAACTTATGTTATTTTTAAAAAGTGTTGGTTAGAAAGTGCCTTCAGTTTGTGCTCCCCCTGAGGAAAGGATTTCTCTGTCCTGGCAATGCAGCTTCTGGCAGTGGCTGGCCAGGCAAAGCTCTTGCAGAGCTTGCCGAGAGCTCAGTGCTTCTTGTCTCCTGTACCCTCAAACTGAGTATGTGCAGATGGGTCACTGGAGAGGGAGGTGGCTAAGCTTCACGTTCTTCTTGCAACAACTTAACTGTTGCAATTTGGATGCCCTGTGAAAATGAAGCCAGTGAAGTCTGTTACATACATGTGGGTATAGAAACAGTAGAGTCAAAGTATCGTCCATGCAGACATGTTCAGGACAGAAACACAGACAGAATGGGGTTCACAGTAATGATGAACCCATATCTCTGTTAGCCAGACTTTAAGTGTCCTGTGCCATGAAGAAAGAGCAAATGTACTTGCATGTCTAGAAAAATAAGGAAGACATCTGGTGTTCTGAATCTCATGGGATCCTGCATGAAAAACACATTGAATATTAGAACTGTAGAATGGTTTGGAAGGGACCTTTCCAGGTCATCTAGTCCAACACATCTGCAATGAGCAGGGACATCTTCAACGAGATCAGGTTGCTCAGGTACCTGCCCAACCTGACCTGGAACATTTCCAGGGATGGGTCATCTACCACCGCTCTGGGCAACCTGTTCCAGTGTTTCACCACTCTCATCTTAAGAAATGTCTTCCTTATATCTTGTCTGAATCTACCTTCTTTCAGTTTAAAACCATTACCCCTTGTCCTGTCACAACAGGCCCTGCTAAAAAGTCTGTCCCCATCTTTCTTGTAAGCCTCCTTTACGTATTGAAAGGCCACAATAAGGTCTCCCTGGAGCCTCCTCTTCTCCAGGCTGAACAACCCCAACTCCCTCAGCGTGTACTTGTAGGAGAGGTGCTCCAGCCCTCGGATCATATTTGTGGCTTCCTCTGGACCCGCTCCAACAGGTCCATGTCTTTCCTGTTCTGAGGGCCCCAGAGCTGGATGCAGCACTGCAGGTGGGGTCTCACCAGAGCGGAGCGGAATAGAGGGGCAGAATCACCCCCCTTGACTTGCTGGCCATGCTTCTTTTGATGCAGCCCAGGATACGGTTGGCTTTCTGGTCTACAAGCTCAGATTGTTGGCTCATGTCCAGCTTTTCCTGCATCAGTACCCCAAGTCCTTCTCCACAGGGCCGCTCTCAATCCATTCATCCCCCAGCCTGTATTGATAGTGGGCATTGCCCTGACCACGGTGCAGGACCTTGCACTTGGCCTTGTTGAACCTCATGAGGTTCCCATCCCTCAGGTGTGTCAACCACTCAGCTTGGTGTCATTTGCAAATTTGCTGAGCGTGCACTCAATCCCACTGTCTATGTCATTGATGAATATATTGAACAGAACTGGTCCCAGTTCGGACCCCTGAGGGACACCACTCATTACTGATCTCCACCCAGACATTGAGCCATTGACCACTACTCTCTGGATGCAGCCGTCCAGCCAATTCCTCATCTACCAAACAGCCAATCAAATCTATATCTTTCCAATGTAGAGAGAAGGATATTGTGGGGGATGGTGTCAAAGACCTTAGGGAAGTCCAGGTAGGTGACATCGGTAGCTCTTACCTTGTCCACTCATGTAGTCACTCCATCACAGAAGGCCACTGGATTGGTCAGGCAGGACTTGCCCTTGGTGAAGCCATGCTGGCTGTCTCAGTCTCTCCCTGTCCTCCATGTGCCTTAGCATAGCTTCTAGGAGGGTCTGTTCCATGACCTTCCCAGGCACAGAGGTGAGGCTGACAGGTCGGTAGTTTCCAGAGTCCTCCTTTCTACCCTTTTTAAAAATGGGTGCAGTATTCCCTTTTCCAGTCACTGGGGTCTTCATGTGGATGCCATGACCTTTAGGAAGCTAGAATCAAGGATTTTTATGCAAAACTTTTATGAATTGATGCAGTTTAATTTTCAGGAGAAAAATATTAGATTTCATTTAATTCTTTTTGTTTACATTAGAAGGCAGAATAGGGAAGTAAATTGTGTAGGGAATACAATGTGTTTGGCAATATTTTTTGTTACTGCAGAGGTTTTTAACTACTGAACAGAATTCCTCATGCACTGTGAAATTAAATGGCAAATGTCAGAGAATTTTTGTGTTCTAGATATATACTTGCAATGACGGGAGATGGTTAGCTACACAGTTTAAAAGGATTATTGTTTACAAACCCCAAATATTAGAAAAGTTACTCTTGATGAAGATGTGCTTTAGATGGTAAAAAGAAATGTCATGCTTGTGGATCCTTTAACAATACAGAGGTTTAAAGCAAGTTAAACCAACATCTGCTATGCAAATTTATATACAGTTCTATTGGATTTTCTAATGCTTCTCTGTTAGAGCTGTGTTGGCAAAATAGAAAAAATCAATGGGGTTTAATTGGTCACTTGCACCTTCAGGCTGGAAATTAGAGTACTCCTAAACTCTTTCAGACAAGGGAAGCTCTGGAACAGCCTTCCAATAGCATATTCGAGAAAAGAATGAAAATAATTGACTGTTGCATGGTAAAAATAGCTGTAAAAAGCGTTGTATGATGCGGAGCCTGTGACAGGAGGGCAACTACACTGTGTCACCGGGAATATCCCTTCTACTTTTTAGTTTCTTTCTGGTGAATGAATTAATTTAACTACATTTTGGTTTGTTTTGGTTGTTGGTTTTTTTTGGTCACTCTGGGTGTTTAAAGCATCTTTGGATGTATTTCTTAAAGATAATTCCAAATTATGTTCTGTGGGTTATTTGTCTGTAATGACTAAGTAGTACTGCCTCTCATTTCTGAGGACTAAACTTTGGGAATAACGGGGCTGTGGTAGAATTGCTTTAGCAATACAACTGGTATATTTCAAATATTTTCTGTATTGTATCTGTAACATAAGTAATATGTAGAATGTGTAAATGTAATTTTTAAGTATATTTTCAATTATCTTTGATACCCATTTGAGTTCTTTCATTCTATTTTCACTATTAATGTTGTCTTTTCGAAATAATGTATTCATTGTTTATCTGTCTGAAAATAAATTGCTAAGGATCAGCTACTTTTCTGAAAGTTACTGAAACAAGGAAAGAGAGATTGATGCAATCATCAAGAAAATAGATTATTAATCTAATAATAGATTCAGGAAGATAGTTCAAAAAGTCATTTAAACCTCTGAAAATGTGATTGATACTGGTGGAAAACTTTCGTACCAAGTTATCTAACCTCATTTTAATAAATAATGCATTCTTTGAAAATGAAGCAATTGCAGTAGTAATTTTGTCTTAAATTGAATCATAGAATCACAGAACAATTTGGGTTGGAAGGAACCTTAAAGATCACCTAGTTCCAACCCCCCTGCCATGGGCAGGGACACCTTCCATTAGATCGGGTTACGCAAAGACCCATCCAATCTAGCCTTGAATGCTTCCCCAGAGGGGCCATCCACAGCTTCTCTGGGCAACATATTCCAGTGTCTCACCACCCTTACAGTAAAGAATTTCTTCCTAATATCTAATGTAAATCTACTATTTTCCAATTTAAAACCATTATTCATCATCCTATCATGACATGCCCTTGTAAAAAGTTCCTCCCTAGCTTTCTTGTAGACCCCCTTCTGGAAGGCTGCTATAAGGTCTCCCCGGAACCTTCTCTTCTTCAGGCTGAAGAACTCCAACTCTCTCAACCTGTCTTCATATGGGAGGTACTCCAGCCCCCTGATTATAGAATTACATAATCATAGAATGTCCTGAGTTGGAACAGACCCACAAGAATCGTCAAGTCCAGCTCCTGTCCACACATAGGACAGCCCCAAAATTCACACCATGTCTCTGAGGGTGTTCTCCAAATGCTTCTTGAATATCGTCAGGCTTGGAGCCATGACTGCCTCCCTGGGGAGCCTGCTCCAGTGCTCCACCACCCTCTGGGTGGAGAACCTTTCCCTAATATCCAACCTAAACCTCCCCTGGCACATCTTCCTGCCATCCCCTCGGGTCCTGTCATCGGTCACCAGAGAGAAGAGATCAGTGCCTGCCCCTCCTCCTCCCCGTGTGAGGAAGCTGCAGACCACAATGAGGTCTGCCCTCAGTCTCCTCCTCTGCAGGCTGAATAAACCAAGTAACTTTAGCCACTCCTCACATGGCTTCATCTTTGTGGTCCTCCTCTTTCTTGTGCTGAGGGCCCCAAAGCTGGACGTAGTACTCAAGAGAGCAGAGGGGAAGAATCACCTCCCTTAACCTGCTGGTCATGATTATTTTGGTGCAGCTCAGGATACAGTTGGCTTTCTGGGCTGCTAGTGCACATTGCTGGGTTATCTTGAACTTCTCATCCACCAGTATCCCCATGTCCTTCTCGGCAGGGATGCTCTCAAGCCCTTCATCCCCCAACCTGTACTGATATTGGGGTTTGCCCTGACCATGGTACCTTACACTTGGCCTTGTTGAACCTCATGAGGTTCACATGGGCCCACCTCTCAAGCCTGTGAAATTGCTCTTCCCTTATCCACCAATGTAGTAATCCCATCGTAGAAGGCCATCAAAATTGTCAGGCATGATTTGCCCTTAGTGAAGCCATGTTGGCTTTCACTAATCTCTTCCTCATTTCCATATGCCTTAGTATAGTTTCCAGGAGGATCTGCTTAATGTTCTTGCTGGGCACAGAGGTGAGACTGACCAGCCTGTAGTTCCCTGAGTCTTCTTTTTTTCAATTTTTAAAAATGGGGGTTACGCTTCCCATTTTCCAGTCACTGGGAACTTCACCAGACTGCCATGAGTTTTCAGATATGATGGATGGTGTCTTACCAACTTCATCTGCTGGTTCCCTCAGGACCTGCAGATGCATCTCATCAGGTCATGTGGACTTGTGCACCTTCAGGTTCCTTAGATGGTCTTGAACCTGATCTTCTCCTACTGCATGAATAGTTTCAACATGTAAAAACGTAGTGGATAGGAGGTAGTAATTCTGTGCTGGAGCAAGTTGCCAAGCTCAAATGGGAGTTTATGGTTTTGATGGTATTCTCATCTACCAAAAATATCACCAAGGATGCAGAGACTTGGCTTTTAGTTTTCTCCCATTCCATAGTCTTGTAGAATGACCTAAATGATAGGCCACATCGTAATCTTATGTGTCTTTATTTTTGTCCTTTTATCTGAGCTGTTATATTTTATATAGGATGCTCTCATACTAGTTCTATATCAAGGTGAATAGGGCAATTTGCAAAGAGCAGAAGCAATTAAATATAGATCCTATTGTCTCATGGCTGAGCTGTTTAATAAATTATGATGCCCCCAGCAGCAGCTTCTTATCTCAATAGGTTTTTCATCTCAGTGAGAAAAACAGATTAAAAATAATTTATGAATAATCAAAATAGATTTTAATTTTTTTTAATAAGATAGCCAGCTGAATCAAAAACCTAGTTACTTCATCAGCATTATTTGCAAACTTCTTTTCCATTTTCCTTGTTAGATTATACTGTAATCTTTTAATAGAGAGGAATTGTATCTCATTGGGATCAAAGAACTAGCACACAATCAAGCACAACTGCTTTCTTCAATTGAGTATAACTTTAATGACAACTTTCAGTTTAACTGTGCTGTGTAATTCTAGTATTTCAACCTGGTCTGTTATGAAATGTCTATGAAATAGTCTTAATATAATAATCTATTAAGTATAAAGTATACAATGTGCTTAATTTCTATGTATTACAGGTCTAATACTTCTATTATTTCTGCTGAAGATTCTCAGTACTGTACTGTGTTCCCAGACAAAATATATCTTTCTGAAATTTCTGATTTCTAATATTTTTCAATAAACTAAGTAACTAAAAGAAATATAGTAGGCTTTTTTGCTAATATGCTAAATAGATATTACCAGCCTAGATATCTCTCACTGACAACCTAATTTTCTCTTATATTATTCATGGCTTATTTGGGTGGAAGTTTATACCACTTTAGTTCCTTTGTGCATATTCTGTCAGGAGCCATAGTGTAATATCTTAAATATGGTGACAGGCATACTAGTCTTTTTCTGTCTCATTCAATTATATTAATAGCTACTATTTCTGTTTCATTTGAATTTGGCAATACCTTAAAATGTTTTTGCTTTTCCTTACTGTGGACAAAAGATAGCTTGATGTTTTAAAAGAGGTTTGTTCAAATTCCAGATAACTTTCCAAGCATGTAATTTGTGCCATATTTAAGAATGCTTTCACCTTTTTTATTTCTTCTGTGATGTCTGGTACATTTGTTGCTTATTTGCATTTTAGTTCACTTTCTACAGTTATTTTCAATACTTCCATGGTGATATTGTCAGTTATTTATATTTCCTATGAAATACTTATATCTTTTCTTCATAAGACAAAATTGGTACCTCAGCTGAATTTTTTGTATATTGTTCTTGCTGCACATCTTGCTGTAAGCATTATAGACCACTGATGCTAATACATGAAATAGTGACTATTGCTGGAACCTAATAAAGAATTTTCTATCTTAAAATTTTTAAGGGTAGTGGATTCCTGAGAATATGTTTTCCAGAAATGATATGCTAGCAAATCTATTACCTTCTTTTCTTGTTTTTTTTTTTTAATCAAGTTGTAATTTCTTTAGCAGAAGTTTCAGAAAACTTATTTCATTATTTTTTTCCACATAGCCTACTTCTGTGTTAGACTGTGACTATAAATATCAGAAAGTTTCTATTGAAATACATTCTCATTGGTGAGAAGAAGCAGGCTTTTAGTACCCAGTATGGCTTTTTAGCTCTATATGTGATTAATAGGTCAGTTCTGAGTTCTCTTAGTACTATTTCAGTGCCTCATAATCCAGCTCTACTGTAGCTAATTTCATTGAGACGTCAGCAGCTATTATTCTCACTATCGTTATTGGTATCACTCTTAAGGACCCACATGACTGCTTTTCTCTTTCGTTAGTCCTAATGATATCATTAACTTTGCAACACATCAGACACCTGTTTCAGTGTTATTAGACTTCACTTCTACTGTGTCATGATTTAACCCCTTGACTCTTACATTCACATCTTATTAAAAAGAGAATCATGTGCAGATTTTTGGAACTAAATTTTTAAAAAAAGAGGCCTGTGTTCTCATCACAGTTGGGCAGAAACAAACAAAAAATCCAGCCAAAGTAATTTAACACCATTGATCGCATTAACTACAGGATAATTTTATGGATCTGCCAACAAGATAAAAGGGTACATTTTTACAAGGAATATAAGGATAATTAAAATCTTCCATTGCAAATGGTCTTTTGTTTTCTACTAGATATGAATCTGTTTTGACTGAATATTAAATAGAATTCTAATTTGGAGTGGTTAAAAGATAGCGGAGACAGTGAAAACCTAAAAACTCAATATATTTTTACGGGAAAGCTTGATCAAGTTAAGAAAGTAATGGGATGATGATGCTCCAGAAGTTTTCTAAAATCCTGTTAGATTCTAACAAGTAGGAAATGTGGGTAACTGGAAAATTGTGCCAGTGTTAAAAAAATCACATGCAGAAACACAATAAAATAGCTGCTGTCTCTGATAGACTTCTGTTGAGAGAAATTATCTCAAAAGATACATGTCAAATGCTGTAATTGTAGGAACAAAGAACTCTGCATACTTGTTTTTTATATCATCTAACAAAAGTAATTTTTGACAATTTAAATAGCTCTTTCATTTCTAGTGGCAGCAATGAAAACCTGTGTCAGAGCTCTCAAATAGCCTACTTAAGTGTCTTTCAAAATTTAAGGTAATTTGTTCAGTGATTCTACAGAATCACTGTAGAATCTTCATACTGAGATTTTTTGATTGGGTTTTGTTTTGTAATTATAAAATGATTAAACATCATCTAATGCTTCACTTTGCCTTCCCCCTTCTTTTTCTCTAGGAACTGCTTACAGGTTTCAAGTCAATGTTCAGGTCTTTGGCATTTAATTCTTTCTTTTTAAGGGTATGTAAATACGTATTGCCACAGTCATTGCTTATACTCAGCCTTGCATACACATGATCATGCCTTTCTAGACACTGGCACTGCTGAACACAGAGCAACATGCTGGGACAGATTGGGGAAATTTAGAAAGAATGACCTTGGTTTTCCTGTGTCTGCCTACAGTCTGTATTTTAGGTTCATTAATATCCATTTTAGAAAACTTTTTGGTTTTGTTAGCCTCTTCTTCCCCAGATGTGTGGGGCAGGTTTCTCCCACTTTTTCCTTTCACTGCGATTTCTTTCTTATCTGAAACCTAATCTAATGAAATCAAGATGCTTGAATGAAAAATCTTGGTTAAAAAAGTGGGAATCTAAAATAATCCAGATCCCCTACCTTCCCCTACCCCACAAAATGCTACTTTACCTTTGCTTAGTCAAAAATTCAGGTATTTGTTTATTTTTTTTTAATAAACTACAATAAATCGTCACTTGCTGGCACAAGAGATTGATTTTTGGAACCAGTGAAATAATCAATTTCTAATTTTAGAAAGTAGAGACAGAAGTCAAAGACAGCTGAACCTGCTAAATGACTGTCAAAGTCAAGCCATTTATTAATGTGTATGTGCCCGACTCCAGGTTGCAAATTTGAAAATTGTGTCTGGGTAGCTTTTTATTTAATGTAATATTCCAGAATTATTATATTTTTTCTATCCCCCAAATTAGTAAGCTGATTGTTTGCAGTCTTTTCAATGTCAAAAGAAATTCCTGAGGATAAACATTTTGCCTTTTAGGAATAAGAAACAAAATACACTGTGTTAAACAGCATATTTTGTTGTGTTAAACAGTATACTGAGTACCCTTAGTGTTTCTGCCTGGAAGAGAGCCCCTTCCTGTATATGAGGAATACCATATTGCCACTGAACTGCTGTGTTCTCAGGGATTCTCTGAGGTGTTTAGCTGCTATGCTGCAGCAAGGGAAAACCCCCAAAACACCCCATGGCTCATCATCCAACTCAGTCAACTGTGTGTGGTGGAAGACCTGAGGGTTATACTCATCAGAGCCACAGTGTGTTTATTACTGGTGATAATGTCCTCTGTAAAAGATGATTATCATTGAAGATCAAACCTCTGTCTGTTGAATAGCGTTCTGAATAATTTTAAAGGTATGTTTTTACAAGTTACTAGATATTCTAAAATGACATGGTGTTAATAATACCTATTAAAAGTGTAGGGCTGATCTCAGTAACAAAGTCTCTGATACCATTCTGAAATTATTGTGTTACTTGTTCCCTTGTGAAGCAGTGTTTCAACAGGGTTCTTAAGGTACATAGTTTTCTTGTGTTCCTTTCAGAGCCAATTATTAATCTTGTAGATTAAATCTTAATAATACTAGTACGAGAGGTGCTTTTTGTTGAGCCTGCCCTGTGCATGACTCATGAAAAATAAATATTTAAAGAGAATATATATTAATTATACACTGGTCTCTGTTTTCATGCACTAATTATTCTTGACAAAGCTGTGTATCCAGCGTCACTCTGTGGCTTCAGTACTTTGAGAAGATCTGTTTTAAAAATCTGAGAGTTTTATGCCAATCCAAACTTTTGAATTTTCACTAAATTTCATCTAAGAATATTATGTAAAAAGTTGTCATTTTGCGTTTGACCTGGAGTTCTTTCTAAATGCAGATTTTTTTAAGATGGGAGACAGTAGAAAAGAATCCTCAAAATCCTCCAGGGTTATCTTTTCAATTGGGATACACTTCAGGTAGTAAACAGAAGTGACTCATGGATCAGAATATAAATTGGGGCAGTACTGAAATGTAAATCTATAGGTTATCAAGCTTGATGCTGATAATTATAATTGGTTAAGTGTGCATACAACTAGAATTTTTTTGAGAGACCGAGACCTTTTGCTTAATTTTGATATACCACGTATTACTCTCTCTTAGAAATAAGAAACAGTTAAAAGAAAAATAGCATGGAGAATGTCCTGGATTGGAAAACCTCACTCTTCTACAGAACTTGTAGGAAACTGGAATTGTTCTGGGAGTGTAGGTAGGAAGATCTGGCTGGATTCTTTTTTTCCTGAGGAAATGGTATAGATACTTTTCTCAAGAAATAGATCGCGGGAAGGCTCCTGCATCTAACTTAACCAGAAAAGGTAATGTATGGTATTGCTAAAACTGGGAAACAAAGAATAATGCAGTTTTTATTTTTATTGTGATTTGCTCTGTGATTTATTTTTCTTGCATACCAGTCTTTAAGAAAATAATTTATTTCTAAATTTTTTCATAAATTGTGTTTGTCATCTTTGGTCAAACATGGCTTTCTTGCAATTTTTAGAAAAGCAGAAAAACTTGTAGAGAAAAAAAGTGCTATGCTTTGTCTGTCATTGTGAGGAATTCATACCTATCACTTTGTGTAGGTATGTAATGGAAACAGTCTTTGCTCAACCAGATTTTGATAAGTACCTTGAAGAGATGGGACTCAGGTTTCTTCAAGCTGGTTCTTTCCACTGTGAAGTACCTTCCTGCATCATGCTTTTGTGAAACAGATAGAAGCTAAGGTTATTAGCAATAAAAACACATTAATATAAAATTTGAGGGGGAATGAGATGGCCTATAAATCTCAAAGATAGCAATATATTCCCAATGTGCTAAAGGCCACACTTCCATCTACCATGGTTTTCTCTCACAGCTTGTTTATTGTACCACTAACTTGGAACATAAGATCTATACAAAGTGTGATTGTTGTTAGGATTATAAAATAATGTGACACAATACTTGAAAAATAACTTTTCACTTTTCCATGACATGTAAGTCATCAGAACGCTAAAGTTGTGTTTGTATTTAAGTTTATTTTACATTTAGTTCTATCTTTATTATTGGAAAAAAAACCAACATAGAACTAAAGAAGATCTGCCAATGTTTTCAAACAATATAATGTAAAAATGGAAACAACATATTTGCGAGTATACTTTTGGAAAAAGAAAAAAAAAACCAAAACCAAACCTTGCGCTCCTGTAAAGGGTAGAACTATAAAAACTTCTCTCATATAGAAACTTGGCAGGAAATAGTGAAATATCTGTAATGTCAACCTAGTATCTTAATTTTGGTGCTTTTTTATAAAAGAGAATACTACCACTATATGCAATATAATATTAGCAGACGTGAAATACCGAGCCTTTTACGGTGGCTTGCAAGAGAGTATATGTGAGAGGTTAATGAGAAAATAGAGAATCTTCAAATACTGAAAGACATAGCTTTGTTCAATTCTGCTGCCTTCTTGGCATCCTGCTTGATATGTTTGACCCCAGTTCTCCTTAGTTATGATTCTGTTGCAGAAGCCACATTAGATCTGGATTTGTGAAGGACCACACAAGGTTGTAGGCCACCAAAGCGTCTTCTGTGACAGTTCATGTAGGAAGATTATAGATAAATCTGAAGTTTGAATATCCCTCAGAACTCCCCAGAGGACACAGCAATTTTCTGTGACTGTCTGTCAGCAATGGTGACAGACAGGTTCTAAACTAAAGAACAGGTTCTAAACTAAATGCAAAAACTATATTTTAGTTCTTTTACAAGAGGAATTAGAAGTTGCTCTCAGGGGGAAAAAATAATACTGTAACATGCAACATCCATTTACCAGAATCTGAAAAATGGTTCTTTTCTTGTTTTAAAAAAATCTGAAATTTAGCTCTACAGTTCTAACGTTCTTACTGTTGTTTTGTTCAATGATGCTAAAAAGAATGTTAGAACTGTAGGTCTAAATTCAGAGATGAAACTGAAGGTTTATTTCTTGTGATTTCCTTATTTATTCCTTTTATTTCTGTATTTTCCAGGATACTTGATTTTAATAGTAAATTATTGATTTAATATTGTGTTTGCTGTGAGAATATCAAAGTGCATTTTGGTAAGGTAATTAGTAACGTTCCTTTCTGTTTACCAAAATTACAGAGGGATAAATGGAAGCACCAAAAGCAACTTCTCCTGTAGTGTTTGTTTTTAAGAAATATCTTACTTGTTCTTTACTGTTACAGTTAAGTGTAAAGATTATAATCAAGTTTAAGATTTTTGTTTTCATGTTACGCATTGTTAAAATTCATAGTAAGAAGTACTCCCTGCCTCAAAGTGTTTAATCTAAATGCAGGGGCAGGAGTGTGGTGGAAATTCAAAGACAGAGAGAAGTGCACACCAGAGGACAAAATGGTGGTGCTTCCTGGAGCTTAACTTCTTTCTGATTCTTTAGATCATGCTAGCTGTCATGTTTTCCAGATAAAAATGTTTTAGTTCAAGTTTATTCTATATGCTTAAGCTAGATTGTATAAATGTAAGAGTACTATGGGAGTGGATGTAATGGTTGAAACCAAGGGTACCTCTAGGATGGTGTTCTGGACATAAGCAGGTGTCCTTAGGAGAAAGTGCAATACAGTAGTACCCACAGGTACTCTCCCAGCCTTCAATTATTTTCAGCTCAAATATTTCCTAAGTTTTTGTCTAGTCTTCTCTGGAAGCTATGTAAACATTTCATCAACAACATCCTTTGACAGGGAATCCCCCAAGTAAGAACAGCCTGTTGTATGGAGAGCAACCTCCCTTTTCACTGGGAATGCAGAATATATCAGGTTACTTCATATTAAATCATATTTTTGTCTCAAATGGTTACTTATTGAAATTTAGATTTGTGAAACTTAGGGAATACTGGGTACTGTTTTTAGATATTACAGTTTCTAACTGAAGAAGAGCTTGCTTATGATCTTGTATTTTAAAAAAGATGTATGTCATATGTAAAAAAGAAACAATCTTTGAGGCTGATAGTAGTTGTCTGTCAGCCTGTAACTTTGATTTACCCTCTTTGGGATACGATCATTGAGAAAGTCTGAAAATAACAGCTCTTAACAATTTCTGGACATCACACAATTCTTTGTCCTCTATTTATCTGTGTTCAAATGTGGACAGTACCTGATAACAAAGATGAATATAAGTGGTTTGTTTGTTTTTGTTTTTTTTTTCTATTACCGTTTTAAATATTCTGGCAGTAGAAATTTTATTTTCCCTCTTAAGTTTTTTTGTGTCTTGTCTTTTACACTACGTGGAAAAACATATATGGTCAGGCCTATTTCCCTTCAGAGCCAGCTATGGGTAGGAATAGGTATATAAAGCCAAACCCCTTTTACCCACACTTTTGAAGACAATTTCAGGACAAGCAATTATTCATCCTTACTTTGTATACCTCCATATAATGGGATGTAATGTTATTGATCTGATTCAGAGTTAAAAATATTTACATATCTTTTAAAAAGTGTTTAAATACTTTCCTGGCTTTACCAGACCAACTTGCCTCTTAAATCTCAGGTGTTCAAAAAGTATACCAATGCGGGATGTGGAAATAACCAGTTACATTCTCATGAGCTTGTTATGCACATGCAAATTGAGTAGTTGCAAAGAGGCTTTCTAATAGAATCCCCGTTTCCTCCCATTAAAGATTACAGAATGTGCTAAGGCATAATTTTGCGTGCAGCTGTTTGAATGAATTTAGCACCATATAAAATTCACTTTATTAGCAAAAAGCAAAACTGTTTTTTATGAGCTTATATGAAAACAAACGTAATCGTGTTAAAAACAAGAAGGTTCAAAATATCCAAAAACTAGGAAATGTTACAATTCTGGTGACTCACACCGTATGGTGACTTTAAAGTCATCATTCCTATGTGTGTTAATTACTTGCTCCAAATGCATGAAGGCATACTATAGCGTCCACAGAACACCTTATTCCTTCACTGTCTTGGCAGTTGCCCAGTATTTCTTGTTTAGTAGGCAGCCCTGCTCTTCTTTCCTAAATAAATAATTTAAAACCTTCACCAGATGTAAAATGGCCTATTTCTTCATTGCATTTCCTTAGCTCTTCCCATTGTAGAAACCGGGTGCTTTACAAAAATTAAAGGAGGTGCTGTAACAGCACTGGCAAAATATCATAGATCCATTCTATAGATGGGGATTTGAGGTACGAAAAAGTATCTGCTAATGTGGATTAAGTAATTTGAAGTATCCAGAGACTAATTATCCAGTATTGCTAGTACTTTGATAGTACAAAATGTAATCTGAATAATGTTCAAAACAGCTTCTTTTGCAGTCAGGAATACTCTGCATTCCTGCTAATCTCTCTTCAAAATTCAGAGCTAGGTACCCCCAAAATTGAGGGAGGTACCTATGGACATCATCTGTGAAGGGTGTGAATGAGTTTAGGTATCCCATTACGGCATGGGAGCTTAGAAACTCATTCTGCAAAACTACTATGTCAGTAATGAACTACCTTGGGATATATACCCAGCACAAAAATTTTCTGACTGGATGGTTAATTTTGGACAAAGATATAAATAGCTGAAAAATCACATCTTAAAAGAAATATCAAGGAATGTTAACTATCAACAGTGCTGATAATTTTGTCAAAAGAACTTCCCTTGAAATGTAATTGTAGATTAGTAGTAGATTCTGTCCCTCGCATATATGAATAATTTGCACAAGAAAGTAGCATTTTTTGCATGTACTTTTTAAAATGGAATTAAATAATGACCATCAAGTTACTCCTTAAATATACCTTTGACTCTTACAAAAAGTGGTTTACTTTTCCAAGGATTTATTTTCCTGGAACATTACCTGATAAATAGCAACTTGTTTCAGTAATACTTGATGCTGAAGAAGCCATCTGGCATTATATCAGGATGTGCAGCTGGCTATTAATTACTGAAACCTCCTCTACAGCTCAGACGAAAGCATCCGCCAAAGATCTGATTCAGCAGGTTCTTTTTCCTTCTTTCTTCTATAGTACCAACCAGAAAAAATGGTAAATTCACACTTACTTAGTCATGGATACTAAAATTGCCAACAACATGAACGCTGATTGCAGTAATGGTTTCTATTCTCCAGTATTGATTTTTAGTCTCGAAACAATATAGTATATTTTTGAATTTTCCTTCAAACTTTATGGGGGGAAGTAGCATTCTTTTTTTCTCATGTGTTTACATACAGCGTAATGATGTGTGCAATTTTGCACATAAATGTGGATTTTTGTGTTTTCTTACATGCCCAATAGAGGTGAGGCTACCACAGCATCATGTTGTCAGGTCCACTCTGTGTGCAGCATGAGCGTGGCTTTCCCATAGGCACATATACTGTACTGATATAAACATGTGCATGGTCACGGCCACACAGATCAGCACAGGCAGAAGCACTCAGCATTCAGGCAAACACTAACAGCACCACTGGCAGCATCCTGTTCTCCCCTCTGGCTGATCAGGATGAAGGTCCATTAGTGGGGCATATATACAGTGTCAGCCCCTCCAGGAGCTGGACTCAAGTGCCCCAGTAGCTACATATCCAGTAGCTGGTGCCTGGTTTCCTCGTTTGTGTGTGTGCACATGCGCACATGCACACACACCTTGGATCCCTTCATGACCAGTCTTGGAGACCCAACCTACGCCATCCACCCCATGCACACACACATGCAAATGGGCCTCTTGGTAAACCTCCAGCCCCCGTAGCTTGCACCCCCCGTCCCTCTGGTAGCCACCTCTTCCAGGTGCCTCACTCACAGTGCATTGGCCCCAGGCCACTCAACCTACTCACTGGCTAGTCCATCTTGATGCTGGTTAGTGACCACACATGGACTTGGTCTAGTTGCTGGCTCCACGGACAGAGTAATAAGCTGTCTGACCATGGCTGCTGCACACTTAAACAGAGCAGAAAGTCCCTTGCCCAGGAAGACAGTTAGAAATGCAGTTTAATAAGGGGACAAGGCAGACTGTGGGGATCTGCTGCATGGCACAGCCAGAAAAGGGAACTGACCTGTTCTTTTTAGCCTCTTATCCTTCTATTTTCCCATGCTCATTCCTCTCTGAACCACTGTGATCTGTCCCTTTCCCCACTTTTGCTTCCTCCCCTGTACATCCCCTGATAAGTCCCATGCAATCCCAAAGCACTCTTCCCCGGCGTCCCATAACATGTCCCATGTACACCGGCAGCACTGTCTCAGTCTGTAAGGTGCTGTGGCAGCCTCTCCCATTGACTCATTATGGTGGGTTTCACCCCCAGCCCATGGAGCTGAGGGTCCCCAATGAGGGGCCAGGCTGGGGCTCCCATTCTCTGACTGGGTTATTGGGGTTCCCTCTCCTGCCATCATGCCTCCGTGCTCTTCTGTTTTTGTGTACGTGTAGAGTGTGCGTGTAGACGAGATTTTTAATTACATTGCATGTATAGCTTTACTGTTCCTCTGAAAATGTTGGCACTTTATGCATCTCTGTTGGGGGACTTCTTAATTGTTTTATACACACTAAGTCAGAAGTATGTAACCTCACTGTTACAAATCTAGTTTAAAAGCATGTATTAAGAAAAAAATTACCTGAAAGTGTGACATTACTAAAAAAATTAAAAGAAAGGCATATTCTGAAAAAGTAAAAAATTTTCATGGAAACACACAGGAATATGTACCTGAAGAATAGCCTCATAACTGTAATGGGAGATTACAAGTAAGGAAATGGCTCTGGAAGCTAGGAAATGGGAAAAGAAATGGAAAATAGTTCTTTCCGTTGAGATTTCACTGAATAATTTTAGTAAGAGTTTTATTGAAATGTATTGGGGGTTCTACAAGCTGGTTTTGCTGTATTATTGTTCACCTCATAAAAAAAGGGCTAAATGTCTTTCCAGCTTTGACAAGACCCTTGAAGTGGCATTGACAGAGAGCTTGTCAGAGCAGATAGGCTCCGCAGTCCCACTCCAGACTTGTACATTTTGTAATATATTTTTGTACACTCCTACAGGTCAGACATCCAAACAATGCCAGCGGCTAAATGTAGTCTGACTTTACCAATCATTTAGTTGTTGAAATGAGCTGTCCTGAATAAATAACTGAGACTGGGAATTTGAAAAATGAGGGCACAGTGGCTGGAACTGAAGGCTTAGCAGAACTGTTTGTAAGGGGGTTAGCATCACAGGCAAGTAATTGGTTCACACATCAGTATTTCTTCTGACCTCAAAGAGGGAGAAGTCTCAGTCTGTAAGTTTCTTTCAGAAGACTTTGCAATTCACCGTGCCCTGATATTCTCATTTTTAGAGGAAAACATACACTGTGAAAGGTCATTTCTGATTCTAACTAAATATTGTTTTTAATGTATTTATTAATTCACAATAAAATTTTTAGCAATCTGTTTATCAGAGTAAAATTTTTTGTAGCAAATATTGCACAAGATTGGTTGTCTCATTTCCTAGAGAAGTTGGGAAAAGTACGTTTGTGGTAAAGCTGTTGATATGTCTTCCTAGTCTAAAATATGTCAAAAGGGCAAAATGGCTATATGCTTCGTTTACACAGACTGTGTAGCTGTGTAGCTACTTTGTTGTTTTTTGAGTTCCCTTTTCAGCTTGACTTTTTGGTTTTTTTTTTTCTGGCAAGTGGTGAAAACTTGAACAGTAAATGAGGTGAGGAAAGAAGGACTTCTTTACATCTGTAGCTTATAACAATGCCTTCATTTTGTGTAAAAAGACTACAGGCACAGGGAAAACCTCACACATTCTAATCAGCAGTATTTCAACCTTGAGGGATCAAAAATTTAAAAAATCCAAAGTGTGTCCATAAAACTGTTAGATTAAAAAAAAAACCAACCAAAACAAAAAACCAACTTTGTATTTGCTGTTTGGTTGATGCTTGAGGCTTCTCAGTAGTGCAGATGAGATTTGTCATTCCAGGACAAAGACTGTTAATATATTCCAGCTGGTCAGTTGAGCTGAATGCCCTGGAAAGATGAGTTTGCTTCCCTGGCTACTGCCATCAAGGAGCTGGGAGTAGCAAAGTTCCTGTTTAAAAGGGTCACCCTCCACATCAGTAGCCTTCACTTAGCCTACAAGAGCCATCCCCCAACATACCACTGTCGTAAGAGTGGATGCCGCCTCACATTCTCTGTGTGTGGCTGTGTGAGAAAGGAGAGCTGCAGTTCAAGCAGCCCCCACTTCCCAGGCAGCCAGTCCTCTTCCTCCCCAGCCTTGGGGGCTCCCTCCCCACCCTGGATCTCACTGTTACCTGTGGTGCCCTGCTACAACAGGCAACTGCAGACACGAAACTGGCTCTGCATTGCATTCTCAAGTTTTGCCTAAAAAACAGGAAGTAGGGTGTAAAAATAAAAGTTGAGGTGCTCGCACAATTATTTTCTTAGCTGAAGTTTTAGAAAGGAATCTGAGGTCTTGTCAGACTGTGTAGTGATACAATGAATGGTGAAATTCCTACAGAACTTTGCAGAAATTCTACAGCCACATCGAAAAATGTGCTGATTAATATTACACTTTGTGTAGCACAAAGCTTCAAGATAACAATAAATATGCATAATTGCACATGTGCATCTGTTCATTAGAAAACTGGAACTATTGTTGACAAGATACTTTCTGTTGAAAACTTTGTACTGTCTATCCATTGTTCTTAAATGAAAATTATTTTTTAAAAATGGAAGGGTGAATTTTAAAAGTAAATTACATACCTACATTCAGCACAAGGAAAGGGTTATTTATCCAAGAGTTAAATGAAACAGCTGCAGAGTAACTTCAGGTAGGAGACAAGAGCTTAGTGAATAGAAATAAAAAGACTGAATGGGAACACACAAATCTATATTAAGGTAATTACTTTAACTGTACCTTCAGAACTTCAATGTATCCATAAAAATTTTCTGGAGAAAATGGCATTTTTTTGCATAAAAAATTCAGAAACAACATTAAAGGTCATAAATCTTTTAAATTAGATAGAGTGCATTGCATTAATTTTGAAAGGCTGTCTCTAAGATGAGAAAAAGATGGAAATAAAAATGCCCACTTTGTGAAGTAACTTTGGTAACAGGAAAAGTATGCTCATGAAATAAATCCTAAAATTCGGGTATCTGAAGAGAAACAAGAAGTCACGTCAGATTAGATCAACAATTAATGATAAAGCTGACTTTAAAAAAAAGGTGTTTAAGTCAAGTAAGAGTCTATTTTTATTCAATAAATAAGAAAATGCTTGAAAGCAATCGCTTCTGTTTTTAAAATAATCTGAGTAGATAACTTGTTTTGCATGGAAGTCACCTTTATACTGGAGCACGGAATAACTGACATGGAGGTAGTTACCTAATAGCCCAAGAATGTGAGGTTTTAAAATGACAGCTATAACCAGCCTGGTAGGAAAAGGCATCTACAGTGCTGTCACTTGAAAAGGCCCCATTTAGTTTCTCACAGAGTTTGTGTAGAAATGTTTTTCTTACTTGGGAACTGCTGACATTTCAAGGCAGCCCTGGAGAAAAAAAAATTAAATTACATTAATGGAAGAGAGGTTTTTTAACAGAGTTCATGAATTTTAAAACCCTGAAGTCTAGTTCTGCTGTTGTCTGCCTTCTGCTTTGACTCAGAAGGTTGAAGTTCCTTATGTTTTCAATTATAAATATGGGGGAATAGTACATGATTAGTGAAACTTTACAGTAAAATGCCTTAGCAATTTCAAATTATGATTTAATAATAATAAATAATATCTTAAATTGTTCCGCAAAGATCTGAAGTAAAACCTGATCCTGCTGGGGCCAAAGGCAACTTTCTTGTTGACATCCTAAAGGTGAGGATTTTAAAAGGGTTTGAGAAAAAAACCTTTAGGGATATGAAGATTAGTTAAAAATATTCTGTACTTTTAACCCCTTAGTAACATGCTGAAATTGGTCGGACCAGTGGTTTTCTACACAGTTCAAGTGCATGTAACATGCACATTACAATGCTTCCATGGAGAAAGTACCATATTTTGTGATAGTCTACTTAGCAGGACTAGATATTCCTGCTCTTTTGTCTGGCTGAAGAGCAATATATAGGCTGCAGAGCAAATGTCCCTTTCTTGTGCTTTTTGTGCCTTTTATAATTTTAAGAATTCCATCATAATTCTGAATCCTAAGTACGAACTAGAGTGACCATGAGCCCTAGTGCTTTGCACAGAAACTGGCCAGGCTTTATACAGCAGGCAGGAACATTTGCTGCAGTAAATAATGCAAAGGAAAACCACATGCAGGATGTATGCCTGGGTTCTCTAGACCTGCTGTAGCCCTAGAATGAGTAAGTTGGTGCTAGGGAGGTTTCTTCATATTGTTCTATTATGTCTCACAGATTTCTCTATTTTTAAATTATTCTATATTTCTTCTTAAATGAGCTGGAAAAATATTTGTAATGGAAGGATTATCTTTCTCTGTATTTATATTTTACTAGTGTAACCATGAGTTTAAAACACCTTGTTACTGTTTTCTTCAGATTCTGCTATCTTTTGAAAAATGAATTTTATATAAGTATAGCATATTCATCTAATTAATCCATACATAGTCTAGGAGTCTACTGCAATCATAAAAATTATATGTTACTTAATCTAGGTTTGAAACCGTATATTTGGGAAAAAAATATAAAATAAAATATTTACTTTTAGGAATATTTACTATATAGTGAGCTATGTAAGTATGTTGCAAATTAAGCACAGTGATTGACCTGTTTCTTATGATACTTTCTAGCCCCGTTATTTTTTAGACTTTGCCTTCATCTTATAGCTTCACCAGAATATCTTTGATCTCTTCTTGAACCAGATTTGCAAAGGTCAGATGAATATTTTAAATCATTCTTCAGTTCTCTATTTCTACATAAAAAGAGGAAATGAAAATATGTTTTTCTCATATGTTTGTTTCCTAAATATAGTTGGATTTGTCATATTTTTACATTCCTTGTCACTGTGTACTACTTTTTATTTTCCAGCTTTAGTATATGCAATCATGAATTTTGAAGTGGTACCCACATAATACCAATAACAGTTGAGAGAATTGACAGATTATACTCTTTGGTAAATTTAGGCCAAACTTAAAAATGTTGCCTAGTCAGTTATTAAACAGTGCCAAGACACATGGGTCAATCTACATAGCACAGAAATATGCAACAAAGGAGAAAATGAGAGTGGTAAAAGGAGAAGTCTTTTCATATACAGGCTGTTAACACATCTAAAAAAGTTTTGGGCTTAAGATCTGTGACCTTTTTGTCAGCATAATTTATATTTGCCACAGTGCGGTTCAGAACTCCAAGTGCCTAATGCCTATTGATTTTTATACAGGAAGTTATATACCTAAACTGGAGGGGAGAATCAAAATCTCCAGTGCCTTGCTTGGCAGTCAGTATTTTAATTTTCCATGACAACAGTCTGAAGAGAGTCCAAAAAAAGGTATTAGTTTTCAGAAGCAGTCAAATGGAAATGAAAAATTAATTTACCTATCTGCCTTTCTTTTTTTCTCCCTCTATCTTATGACTGCTGAATGTAAACTGATCCTACTTATGCTCAATAAATTAATCTGCTTTATTGATAACTGTTGCACAGGTTTTTAGATCAGTCTGTATGCCACTCTCTGTGCCACAATGTGCGAAAAATATAAGCTGTGACTTGACTTCTGATATGCTATACTACTCCCACCATGCTGAAAAAATACTATAGAATCATAGAATTGTTTAGGTTGGAAAAGCCCTTTAAGATCATCAGGTCCAACCGTTAAACTCTCACTGCCTAGTCCACTGCTAAACCATGTCCCTCGGTACCACATCTACGTGTCTTTTAAATACCTTCAGGTATGGTGGCTCCACCAGTTCCCTGGGCAGCCTGGGCCAATGCTTGACAACCTTTCTGGTGAAAGAATTTCTCCTAATACCCAATCTAAACCTCCCCTGGCACAACTTGAGGCCATTTCCTCTTGTCCTATTGCTTGTTATCTAGGAGAAGTATTTTTACTATTTACTATATTCGCTATTTTTACTTTTGTCCACAGTATCTGCATCTGCCAAATAACGATTGAATCTAGCCCAGGTATCCCTATGTTTTTTCTGTGTATGTCACATAAAGCAGTATCTAAAGTTTTGCTAAACTCAAGATAAACAAAACCTATAGCTTCAGTTTCAACTTATATCTGACCAGTTACTTCGTCAAAGAAAGTTATAATAGTCTGGCAAGATTTTAAACTATTTTGGCTGGTTATTATCAGCTTATCCTCTAGATTCTTGCAAACTGATTAGTGATTTGCTTTCAGTATTGAAGTTAAGCTAGTTCCTTCTCCTTTTTCCATGCTGGCATTGTGTGCTCACTCCAGTGCCCTGTGCTCTTACCATTATTGTGCAGTTCATGAAAAAAGTAATTTGTGATTTAGATATTATTTTAGCTTCACGAACACTCTGCATTAAATTTCATTGAGCCCTGCTGATTCTCTACTGAATATGTCCAGTATCATTATTTGGCCACTGTTTTAATGGCTTGATACCTAATAGTATGACAATTCTTCTATTATATTTATATTAAGGGGGAAAAGAAGATATTCTATCATAACTTTGACAGATATCAAACAGTGCTTTAAAGTTTTTAAACAGGCTTTGAAGTAGTTATTACAACTGGGAAAGTAATTAACAAGCTTTTAGAATAACTCTGAATTATATCTTTTTTATGTTGAGTAAACAAATATTTTTGTCTGGTTGTCCTTTGGATCAAAATATCTTAAAAGTAACTCAATAATTTCTATCTGTAAAACTTTCAGTGCCAGTAATGGAAAGATTTCATAAGATATTTTATGTAATATGCCTACCTTGGGTGCTGCAAGTGTTATGAACCTACATAACATGGCTGATACAATATTCCCAAAACTAGGCTCTCCTGGTCTTGATACTGTTCCCTAGGGAAACAAGGACATAGGTTCATTAAATACTGTGCTTGTATGAATATGTTCTTTGGCTTGGAGATAACCATGCGAGCAGTGTATTTTTTATTTTCCTCTGTGTTAAATCGGTAGGTCTTTGCATACTCCTTTTGTGAGAAAGACGAGCCAGATAACATTACTTAATTTCACTAGAAAGTGTGTTTAGATTTTTAAAACTACAGAAACCTTTCAATTATTCAGATAGGAATTTATACTTTTCACTGTTAATGAAGCAAAATTTTAAAATATTGCTAATAATCTCTAAAGCTTATTATGATACTAATACCTGTAAGACGGATCTATTTCTGAATTATTCAGATCTTCAACATAAGCACTAAATATTCTCAAGGTATAGATAAAAATTAATCAAATTTGGTTTACACTTTGTGATGTAGATTTATTCTGAACTGTGATCAACCTAACACATTTCTCAACACTAATTTGTAAAGATTCATCTGCAGGTTGTATAGATTTTAGGTTTTACTCTGAACAGTTGACATACCTTCAGGTCTGCATCAAAGATGAATAACCTTGTATATTTAAAATAACATAGATAAATAATAAAACAGTGCGGACCAGCTTTGGCCTTCATCTCAAAGTCATGCTCCTCTGGATTAAGGTAGCACTAGTGCATCTCAGGCATTTTTTGACTATGCTGCTTAGTGCCAGTTTTCCACTGGAAGCCTATCACCCCTGTAGCATCCTGCAGCATGTGGATCCTTAGCCTCCCCAGCAATGTGCCCTGCTTCATGTAGAAGGCTGAAGCATACAGTAGCATCTGGCAGGCTCAAATATATGGTAGTGGTGACTGGGAAAGGGCGCTTGTTTCCGAATATGTTCAATTACTTTTCTGCCACATATAATCACTTTTATTAGAAGTACTCTCTTTGATTCTAGGTTGGGTAGATTAAAATATATGGAACTCAACAAGGCTTCTTAAAATAGATAAATATATGCATGGGCAAACCTGAAAAACATTGTTTTCACTCTGGCTTACAATAAAACATAGAAGATTGTGACAAACTATCAGAAGAAAATCTAGGGAAATCTGAAACCAGCTTATATTGATTGGGTCCATAGAATCATTTTCTAAAGTGATGTTTAAACTTACCTTAGATCACAAAGTAAACGGTGTTCCTAAGTGTGATCTTATTGCTGTATATTGCACCATTTACCAAAGCACAAGCTATATGTTGAAGCCACTGCATTCATTAGATGTTCAGAGCAAAGGTAAGCTGACGACTCTGGGTGTGACAAAATGAAAAAATGGGTTTGTGTAAGCCTAATTATAATCACTTTGCAATATCTGTTATGACAGGACTAAAAAGGCCCAAAGAATATACAAATATTTAATTTCCCACCCTCAACTAAGACTCCTAGCCATTTTATTTTCTTTTGATGGATTACTTAATGAATTAAAATGTTTTTCATCTTAGTTCCCACTTACTTCTGTTACTGGTACAATTCAACTAAATGGGATATTTCTGATGAAAAATAGCCCAAAACTTGAAAGCAAAGATAATCAGGTCAAGAAGTTATCTCAGGTGTGCTCTTAAGCCTACTTAAGCAGACATAACTTTCTTGAGCAACTGAGGATGTACATTGCATTACATGATTTTCCTTTTTACCTTTACCTTTGATGTCCTGAAAGGTGTAAATGCAGTCTTTAAAGTGGTAATTTCTAGGGCATGTGCATACACTCTCTCACACATATGTATCATAGGCTTTTTTTCATGGTGGTTTTTTATCTTACTTTTCCAGGATTTTTCCCGCCCTGTGCAAGGGTGGGAATAGAATTCACCCAGTCATCTGAGATCTTTAACTCCATTTCTCTGCAAGCACAACACCTTTCTTTACCAGCTTTTAATTTCAGAATATCCTGATCTTCAGTACAGAAATAAAGCGTTTGAGTTTTAATTGTTCTTCAGGATTGATTCATTCCTGTTCTTAATTCTCATGTGAAAAACTTGAAATAAGAAATCATTTTAGTAGCTTTAATTATATTTTATTGTTCAAGTAGCTAAAAGAAAAATAATCTTAAAACAATTGAGCTAATAAAATTTCCATTACTAATTCCTTTGTGTACCTGGCCAGTTACTTTCTGTGTTTTTGCCCTTTAAATTGTAGGGGTTTTGACACAGCAGCTGTCTCCCATATTTGTACACAGTATTAAGTACAGTATCTCTCTGGAGCTGGTAGGAGTTACTGGAATACAAATCTTAATTTAGAAAATTAATTCAGTTGATTCATCTTGTTGTCCTTTTCAATCTTTTTACTCTACGTAATAGATGCATTGCTCTTTTTTTTTTTTTCCTTTCTTTTTTTACTGTTCCTCATAACGAATTAACTCTCTTGTAGCTGGGATAGGGTGGTGGGAAGATAAGGGGTTACTAAGGAAATCTAGTCTCTGATCACACTTCTGTGCCAGAGTTAAGCGGGGAACTGTCCCCTTTACTCCCACTCACAAAGTGCTCTGCGGGTCAGCTAAAGCACAGGTAGTATCTACTTTTGTTCATTTTTTTAACAGCTTTTTAGTACACTTTATCCAGGAGGAAATACATATGTTTTGCAAATTAGGCCCATAGTTCATGTCACGTCCCTTTTTGGCTCTCTAGACTCTCTTTTAAAAGTGGTAGCTTATCTCTTGGTGGCAGAACTGCTCTGTGCCGTTCAATACAGATATAATTTCCTGAAGTGTATAAAATGTGTATAAGTACAACCTAGTGTGATATCTGTCATCCTGGCTGAGTCACTGCAGGTTTAGTAAGGAGAAACCTCCAGTGATGAAGCTAAATCTTTACAGCTTCAACTGCAAAGTTATAATTTTATAGCTGGGATTTGTGCAGAAATCCTATACAATCTCTGAAGTTGGAAAACCCATCATCACTAATGTTACGGGTCCACTCACTGCCTCTAGTTACTAGTTACATGTAGTTTTCAGAATTATTAAAGAACCACAGAGGATGCAATCTGCCTTTTAATTACATCGTCCCACAGAAACAGCAAAAGGCGCCACTGTATACATTCAAATGCAAGAAAACTGTAAAAGAAATTCAGGAAGCAGTGTTTCATAGTTTCAGTTAGTCTGTGTTATTCACTGCTGCAGGAAATTAATATAGAGTCAAATGCAGTAGTGGATTTCAAATGACGCCAGATATTTTTAGAAACGAGCTATAACATTTTACTGCTGAGCATACCAGGAGAGGCATAGCCAGATAAGCTTCCAAATGCCAGCTATTTGCTGCAGAGTCCATGCGAGGGCTTCCCTCACCCATATACAGAAAGCAGTTGACAGAGTGGTCTTTTTAGAAATATCTGGGACTTTCCAGCCTGTCCTGAAGAAAAAAAGATTAGTGGTCATGCCCCTGTTTTAACAGCTAGTGAGGCTAGGAAACGCCACTTCCAGGATGAGAAAGATTAGTAAATAGATTCTGCATGGCATTGCCCCCTTACACACATGTTCAAGATGTCTCCTATTCATAACTCCTGTTGCTGTTCATAGAGTTGTCTTAAGCTGTTCACAAATTTTGTAGTTTACTCATTTCCCTGAAATGTGTAAATGATTTTTCTCCAAGTTAAAGTGGGAAGCAATTATTCATTGAATTTCATTGTGTCAGGCTTTATTTTACTTTAGATCAAGAATCGAAAAGTCTTAAAGCCTTTTGTTACTATTGCTTTCAGAATTTGCTTTATCTTCATGTCCCTGTTTGGGATATTTTTCTCTCTGTAGCAGAATCTTGTGCAATATACATTGTTTTAAAAAAAAGAAACAAATACTGATGCAGATAAATTGTCACCAGTGAGCACTTGCTAATTCAAAAGGTGCATTGATACCATTCTGGGCCTATTACTTTTTTTTTTTATTTAGTTATCTTCCCTTTGTGTATTTATGTTTATATGGAATTCAATAGCTTGTCTATCTGAAACTCTTCTTTTGGAAGGTCTGTCAAACTGCTCTTCATGTTTGTCATTGACTTGCCTTTCACCTCCTCTCCACCTCAGGCCATAGCTGTAGGAACTCTCTGATAGTTTCTATGCTATTCTCCAGTAAAGTTCTAATCCATGAAATAATGTGCTATATTTAGCATCATATTTTGAGTTAATATCAGTGATTTCTGTCTCTAAAAATATTTAGAAAATATTTTCTGACTTTTGTTTCATGTTTTCATCATCAAATGCCTTTCCTCCCTGCATTCTTTTCTCCTAGTACACTTTCTAATTTGATTCTGACTTTGGGGGGGGGGGGCTACGTTAGATCACACAGCTTGTCGTAGAGCTCCCCCTGCTGTAGCACGCCCCTATGAGTTATACCGCTTTGTTGTTTACTACAAATAATACAGTCTTGTCATAAAGCTTTTTCTTTGGAATTTTATTCCTATTATACAGATGTGCAAGCTGAGCCAGATCAAGGAATTTGGTCCTAGCCACCTAGCAAATAACTGGTAGGAGTGATTGCCTAAAGGGTGTAGGTGGAACTCTTGCACTTAGAGTCAATGCAACTTTAAAGTGACAGCAAAGGTTTCAAGAAGCTGTTAATTAGGTTGAATTCATTAGGATTTCTACTTCTTTAATTTTTTAAATAAGTTAAGGCTTATAAGTTAAAATCAGGTGTGGTTAAAAGATAAGATACCAACACAGTTTCTCCTGGGATGACTTCAGGCCCGAGTATTTAATAATAATATGGATCCCTGTTTAATCTTGTCATGACACCTAGACTGGTCTGTACTTTAAACCAGTGAAAGGAAAGCTTCCCTCTGAGAAATAAATTCTGAGACATCGAACTACCCTTTGTACCTAATGTGTGAATCTGGTAATAGACACGATCTGTGAGAAACAAAAAATATTTTAGTTCTGAAAATTTATATGTAAGACAATTTAAATTATTTTTTGCTTCAAAATCATGCTGATTCATACACTAAATACTTGCCTTCTTCTCTTTCCATGATAATATTTTTTTCTGTAAATATTGGTGTTTGAGTTGACGCTGTGCACACCTACATAATTCATTTGTAAGAGGCAAAAAGAAGCAAAGCAATGTAATTTTCTGCTCCTCTTTCTGCAGTCTCATGCCAATAATGTTGCTTGAACATATTACAGGAAGAATGTTTATGGGAAAATCAGTTCTTTGTTAGGTTGGTGGACATTTTCTAGTATTGTTATAATAATAGACATAAATGCCTCGATGATCTTTTTTTTTCCTTCAGGGTTTGCTAGAATTGCTAGACTTGCTGTTTTGTAAAAACATGTTTACCATCTTTTCAACAGGCCAGACTGAGAAAACTGGAACTGTACCAAGGAAAAAAACTAGGCTGAAAAAGCTTATCTCTGCAAGGAAGAAAAAAGAAAATGTGTTGTATTTCTTTAGTTTACATTCTTGGTAATGCACAGAGAGTTGAAAGGTTGAGACTGTGATCCTGACTGTCTTTCAGAAAGAAGTTTTGCTCCCCAAAGTCCGGCAGAACTTCCTAAGTTTAACTGATGTAGCAGAGCAAACATCTAGGCACAAATTTGCTCTGACAAAGGAGGAAAGAGGGGTAAACTGAAATAAGACACACTTAACTTTAATTTGCCAAATAATAATTTGTCCTGTATCAAGTCTTGTCTGAGCATTCACTATATTTTCATATATTTTCAGGACTATGTAATATCAGGAACAGAGAGACACCAGTGCTTTGAAATGAAGGAATGTCTTGAGATAAGGGGAAAGTTCAGGCTACCTCTGAGCCTAAAACTTATTAACAGCCTATACAAAAATATTTTACCTTTTAGATGCCCTGAGAATCCTCAGCAATCTTTATTGCAAAGCATATATTCAGAGCTTGCTATGCATCATCAATTTTGGCTATGGACAACTGTCTGCAATATTTTTTTTACTTTCAGTACATTAGAAACATAAAATTCTGTCAAGGAAAACAAAAATATCTTGACAAAAAACCACAAATATTTATTTGAAACAACTGTACATGAATTGTGACAGAAAAAGAGGATGTGAGTAGCCAAGTATATAAATTAGAAACTAATCAGTGTAGAAAACTGATATAGTGAAAGGATGCAACAAGGAATCTAAAACCAAGAGAATTAAAAATGTTTTTCAAAATTGTGAGTCAAATCATCTTAGTAATCCACTTTATGCAGTATGAAATGAAAGTTGTCAGACTGCAATCTTAAGGAAGCAAAAGGATTTAATGAATACTTTTGTTCTTTTGTTGGAGAAACAGGGAGAACAGAAATCCTTTTGTGAAAAAGTAAGAAGTTAAAAAATTGCAAAAAGTAATCTGTACTCATAAAATGAGGAAGTTCAATCCGTTTTACTTCTTCAACGAAGTATTGAAAGGTAATCCAATGACAGCATAGACATACTGACAAATAAACAACAATTTAATAAGGGAAGGCCACTTTACCTAGGAGATAAATCTTAAAAAAGAAAGAACAACATTGAATGACTGGAACCTGAAGCTAGGAAATTAACAGCGGAAACAAAATTTATATTTTAAGTATAATAGGTAATTACTAAGTGAATTTACCAAGGTTTGCTATGGATTATTCAACAGTATATTTTAGAGATGTATTCTGTTTCAAAAAGGAATCAATTTAAGGCAGTTTAATGATCTGCCTTATACAAGAATTTGGTTTAGGTGATCACAGTAGTCCCTTCAAGCTTCACAATTTCTAATGCAATTTCTGTTACTCAGAGTACAGATAGTATATCTTTCCATGTGCCTTCATACATATGGCTGCTTCCAAGGTGACTCTCAGATCTCACATAATAGTAAAATTAAAAAAGCTTTTATTTAGGTGGTGCGCTGATTATGCCTTCATATTGAGGAATGAAAACTATTGTCAGGGCAATAGACTATATAGGAAAACACAACTCAGCATATCATATACTAAATACCTATTAAATCATTTAAATGTTTCTTTTTTTGTGAGTTGATAGTCCTCCATGCATCAATAAATTTCAAAGATACTACTTTGGAAAACAATGACAAAAAAACCCCCCTGTGCTATTAGCACACTTCTGTTGATATATCTAAGAAAAAAAATCTTGAAATATTTGGTGACCTGAACCCATTCATAAAGTTGCTACTGAACTGGTAAGGTATACTTGCTCCAGTAACTACATGGATTCAGTTCTTGTGCTAAGGAAATGGGTAGTTTATGCACCACTTCCCAAAAAACAAAAAGGAAGAAAATGTTAGAGTGCCTTTGAGTCATCCCCAAGGGCCTTTGAGTCATATTAAGTGTTAGGACCCTATCTGCAGATGCCTCCACCCTGTAGCAATTCATCAGCTCAAGTGGTGTAAAATTTGCTATAAAAACATCTGTTAATGGACACGAATGACATGAACATACACTACAGAAGAAAAACAGAGCTTCCTTAATGCAGCAAGAGTTGGAGCATTGAAAATTTTTGAGGTACTACATGAGAAATGAAGGATTGTTTTACATTATAAGAACAAGTTATGTTGTCCTAAAATCGTCTATTGAGGTGTTTTTGGTGGGAGTTTTATTAACATAGAAGCAGATAATTTGTCTCAGTAACACAGTCCGCATTATGCTCAGATTTATTCTTATTTTTCCCAGCTTCTCAGCACAACCTCCTGTTAAGATTGGAATATGTTAGGGAAAAAAAAAAGATAGCTTGGTTACTTGGATATGATTGTATTATTTCCTGCTGTGATATTCTATGGTTTATGATGAAGGCTGTTAACATTGTTAACTTCAAGGAGAAAAAATAAATCTTCATCTAATTAGAGCGAAAAAGTAGAAAGCAAATAAAATTACTGCTTGGGCTTGCCTATTTGTTCATGAGCAGGTTGTTGTCATCATCTATGACTGTGAAAAATATTGCTACAAAAGAGCAAAATGCCTTTTACAGAAGAATAATTATTTTTGAAAATACTACTTTGAGTCATAATAGTTAAAACTTGATAGAAAGGTAGAAATATTTCATAGGAATATTCTGGTATTGTACTTATTCTTTCCTAACTCAGCTGGCTATTAATTTTACTCATATACATTGATCTCACATATTATTCTGAATAAGCTAAAATAGCACAATGCTTCCTGAATATAATTTTCTTTAAAAAATTAATGTGTGCTTATTTTTATATGGAAATATTATTTATTGAAATATCAGTTTCTTTGGCCTTTTGTTAAAGATTGTAAGAATTAATTCAAGCTGAATAATAGCTTGCTTATTTCTGGCTATAACTTGATTTTGTTACAAAGTAAGAGTTTGAAATGCCTTTTAAATTGTGTGTTATATATGTAAAAAGCTTTAAATGATGGAAGACATACAAAACTTTAGATAAGTGTATTTAGGTTACCTAGAGTATTTTAGAATAAAATACGATAAACACAAAATATAATCAACATGCAGTATATTTAGTTTGTAAAATCAAATTTCAAAACATATGCAGGGAGTGTGCAAAGTGATTCATAATCAGGTTTATTATTCTGTCAAAATAAATATACCCACTCATGTAAAAAGGGACTTATTTTGTAAAGTATTGTTGCATACCAATAGAGTTATTAAAACTTTCATTAGAGAAGATGACACACTGTGCCAGGAGATCCTGTAGAGAAAATGTGGTTAAGAAGCTCATCTCCATTAAATTCTGCTTAAGAAGTTAATTTTATTCCAATTTCTAGAACAAAATCCTAAACAATTATTCCAAACTTGCAATTATCTGAATAAATGATATTTTTGTTAAAGCATGAAGTATGGGCAAGGTGGCTCTTTTGCAACAGAATATAGTTAAAAATGTGACAAAAATCAGACTTCATCAGAAAGACTTCTGACTTGATGAGTTTGAACAGATTATTTCAATCTTTATGACATGCAGGACACTCCTATAATTCAGGACACTCTGCTGTGTATTAAGATTGCTGTCCATTTCAGTTATCTGACCTCAGAGGTGAAACAACAAACAAGAAAGCCAGTTTGCACCCATTGCCATCCCACTTCAACAGTAAATCTCTCCACCACCTTTCTACCACCCTTCACAATCTGAACTGGGATTCCCTCATTAGGCATGTTTTCCAACCATACTATGATGCATTCAGTGTCTCTGCCTGGTGCTGAATAGTGCAAAGATGGGAAGAGTATGCGTTTCTTGCTCTAATGCACTGCTAACACTATAATAAGGCATGTCTGATCTTTTGGGACTTCTTATGTATGATTCTTAAAGTATCAGTCACCTTTTAAGAGAGTCTCTTTCAAAGCACTTATATTTAAATTGTGAGTTGGATAGGCCAGTGTGAAATTTTTTGCTGAAAGGCATGTGGCTATCTCAAAATTGGAGATTTCATTCTATAAATACATTTGTACATGACCCCATTAAAATTTGGGGATAAAAAGACATATTCATTTTAATTTGAACTATTGAAAACACATTTTGCAGAGCTGGCACAAGGAAGAGGTTTCAATTTCATGCTCTTCCTGATGGTCAGAATTAATTTCAGTACTAATTACAATAAAAATAAGCATTCTATCAGTTTTCATGTCTAGCAGAGTACATCACAAATATGTTTTTGGATCAAAATTATAGGTTTCTCCTCTCTATTATTTCAATTAATAGAAGTACCTAGTTTGGTTTTAACATCATTCTGGACCTCAGAATATTTCTTTTGGAAAATGCCGTTCAAACATCTGTATCGCTGTGAAATGTGTTCACTAAAAACCAGCATGTATTAACTCAAATACATTCTCTTGAAAAACAGCAAGCTTTGTACCTTGCTTTTGGCTTTAGCATGTTTCCTGCAACTATAGGACAAATTTGGCTGTTATGGGCTGCAGGATGATAGGATTACTGCCTTTACAATTTTAGGAAAGTCAATAGAACTGCCTTTTTTCAAATGCATGTGTGTACATATTTTGCTATATTAAGTGCTTCACTTACAGTTAAAAGTTTGGCAATGGGCTTAGAGAAGTCTGTGAATATAAATCTCACTTCCTACAGTGATGCAGGATCATGATCCGTGATACAAGGTGGAATTAAGTACCATGAGATCCTTCAATATGTGAAATATCTACCTAGCTAGCTATTGTGAACATTCCACTGATATCTGTGAACGTAATTGCCAGCAAGAGTAATATTTTAAAAATTTTCAGTGAAATTAAGTGTGCAGAGGATATCACTCACAAGGCATCACTGATCTAACATGGGAGAAAGCAGCAAAGCCCAAGTTTTCTGAACCTGACTGGTCTTTACTCATTCATATAGTACACATGCCTTTGCTTAGCAGCAGTTTTCTTATTATATATTTAAGAAGTCCCTCAAAAATGAAAGCTATTTCCATTAAATGTTTATTTAAAGGATTCACGTTCTTACAGTGTGGTCTAAGACCCTCCATGACTACAGCATTTTCTTATTTGGGATGCTGTATTTTGTTAGTGAAGGTATCCTTACCTGCAGGTCCAAAATACCTGAACGTAATATATAGCACAGCAATAAATTTTGTCTGTTTTCTAGAAAATTGTTAATAGTAAGTGCACAGGTGGTTGGCTTGTGTTTTTGGTTTTGGTTTGTTTTGTTGGTTTTTTTTAAAAGAAAATGAAAAGCCTTTGTAGCAGAATTTTGGGAAAGATTCACCTTTCCTCATAGTAAAAGGCTGTTGTGTTGTCTTTTCCTTCTCTCTGATCAGTGGTGGGGAGCAGCAGACTGCTGCCCTGGGTTGCATATTTAGCCATTAAGACAAGCTGCTGGTTGTGAGGTTTCACATGCAGGAAGTGCCTTGGGGGACAGTGGGGACAGCAGGGACAATGGGGCTGGGGCCGGAGGTGAGGGTGCTTGGGGAGGGGGCGAGCCTGGGTAAAGCAGGCATGGCCACTTGGTACACCCAGGGCCCTGGCAGCACCTCTGTCTCCGACTATTTCTTAATGGAATTGAAATGTTTGAAAACATAGTATTTACTGGCTAGGTATAATTCCTGCTCTGTCTACTGAAGCCAGAAATGGATGTAGTTACTGTTGCTGTTGGGAATAGTTAATCCACAATTTCTTAGGGACTGAGTAATGCTATCCATTTCTGAGTCTGTTTCTGTGTTTGGTTTCTATTCTGTGGCTGGGCTCCTCTCTTCTTCTGTTTTTGTTTTTAACAATATTTGGGAACTGGTTTTGTTTCCCAAGAAAAGGCTGTGAAATAATGGTGAGCAGGTGTAATCCTCTGGCTCTGGGAAATGGGGCATCATCTTCAGATCAGGCTGCTTCACCTCTTGTTTAGGTGCTTAGACAACTACAGGTGGTCCGTTGGGAAACAAGGGCCTTAAGGAAACCCAGCATGATAAGAATGCAGAGTTTTCTGTGAGCCATCTTTACTGTTCAGATTGGGTTTTATTTTTTGATGCAAGTAATTGGCTACTAAATCTTGGTTGTATTGCTGAGGAAAATCTTTGTACCTGTGGTTACATCTAATGAGTTGTTCCACTGGACTGCAATCAATTATAATAGAGACACGGCTCTGTGCATATGGCTAAGCAGGATCAACAGTCTGAATACTAGAGCTTTTAGTAGGAGTGTGATGGTTATAAATATCCTATTATCTACTATTATTCTTTCTAAGTTCTAAAGAAAAGTCACAATTTATGATCTCCCGTCTTGCTAATAAGTCTTCCAAATGTGTGATATTTCTGGAACACTATGCTACTTTGAAAGGTATTTGATAGTGTTATTTTTCATATGTGTCAGCGGTCATGGAAACCTTTTTCTATTTGCCCTTGATGCAAAGGATGCTGAGACACTGGACTAAGGAAAGGGGGAGGGAAGAGAGGAGTATGCAAGAGAATTATGCTGTTCCCTTGGCAACAGGTACTGTGCTGCTGCTCAGGGCACAGGTGGCATCTGTCTTAAAGACTGTTAAACAAAACGTATGCAGGCAAATATGAAACAAAGCTTAGCATTTCTGTGGCAAGAGAAGACTGCCCTCAAACGGTCCCAATAACTCTAAACACTTCTGAAAACCTCAAGGTTTTTGGTTGAAAATTTGACTAAAAATTAATAGGAAGGGACATTTATGTTTATTACTTTAAAAAAAAAAAAGGTCAGAGAAAAGATATTAGAAATGAGTGAATTCTAGTAATCACTGGTGCTGATATAGCAAAGTTATGATGGTCAGCGTTAAGTTGTGAATAATTTTGGAGAGAGGGAACTCTTACAAAGGTCAGGAGATGTCTATGCAGGTTACAGCTTTTGATGAAACCTGGCACCACTGGCATTGGGGATACTGAAAACCATTTGGAAGTTGGCTTCTGTGGGTATTCTTTTGTCAAGGAGGATGTCTGCGCTTTTAATTTTCTGCATGTAACGGCATCCTGCGACCCAGTGTAAAATGATGAATATATAATATACTAATATAATTTTGAGCCTATATTCTGTCCTGAATTTTCTCAGTTGTTGATTCACAAAGCTCTGTTAAGGCTCTGTCCTGGCATTGCTATTCTTCCATTAGGCATATATTCACAGGAATGAAATTCATGCTCAACTTGGTTTAAATTATGATGGACAATATCCTTTTCTCTGAAGCATACTTTTAGACAAAATTGTCTCCAATTAGTTGTCTGGATACAATAGTTTTGCAATGAAGCTTCAGTTGTGCATATTTGTTCTCACTTGTGTCTGGAATAGTGGCAGTTATGTCAGAAAAATACCAGCAAAGGGATAGATGTGGGTGGTGTGTGTGCACTGCAAAAATAGCCAGCAGAAAGAGAATTAAAAATGGCCTTGTAGATTTCATATCTCCGCAAGTGTACCGTACCATTTGTAGTAACTCTGCCTCACTTTTATGCATGTTGTTGTCTTTTCTGATTGTGTCTTTCCAGTGTTTCATTTGCATCCTTCCTAGGCAAGTACAAGTACATTTGCACCCTTTTTGAGAAGTACAAACATGCTGGGTGTTACCAGAGTTATGTGCATGATTTAAGCGAAGTACATTTAGCATGTTATTTATTTCAAAACAGAAAAATAATATATTAAGAATTTCACTTATCTGTTAAGAGGACAGTGATAAGTCCATTTCTTGCTTCTGATCTTTAAGAATATATTAGGCAAGGTGAGTATAAACCAGCAACCAGTCAGAATCATAGCAACTTAGACTTGGCTGCCATTTATTTGAAGGACGAGTTAATGTCTACACAAAGTTCATGGCAGTGGAAAAAGAGAACCTAGGAGTCCCCCTCATTCTTCTGGAATCATGCTGGCCTTCTATGTTTAAAAATTACTGAAGTGAGAAATAACTTACAGTTACTCCCAATGGCATCCTTTTTTTTCCATTCAAAGAAAATCATTGTCAGCATTTAGATGAGATTGCTCCAAACCATAAGCAACATTTAATGGCAGTGTTCAGAGAAAAAAGTGGCATCTGTCCAAAGGTAGAAAAGGACTAATGAGATTAGTTTAATATTTCTTAAAGGTTGAGGAATTACTTAATAAAGATAATATTATATGTGATAATACTAGAAATAAGGTCATGTTGGCAACACATTCTTTTATTTTACATAGTAATCTATGTAAGATAGTATCAGGAAGTAATTGTTCCTTCCAATTAAATTAAAACATTATTGCCTAGCTCACTGTTTGAAGGAAATACTTTTTTACCTTTCTTTGAAGTATCCTGTCATTAGCACTCTTTCTTACATCATCGTGATGCAATTTGGAAATGCAGTTTGGAAAGTCATATGGCTTTACAACATTGAAATGTAAATATGCCCCAAATGTTGTATTCTAAAACAAAAAGTATCTTTTGCTTATATAAATAATTTATAGCTGTAAATGTATATGTAAGGATATATTTATAAACTTTACTCATATATTTAGGTAAGTTATATTCTATATATATACACTTATCTACTGTAAACTTATATAACTGTATACTTATAAGTATACTTGCTAGTATAAACTCATAGGTGTATAATTTGTAATGAAAAGACTAGATATTAATAAATAAAAATTAGTTTTGTTTGCTTTTCATAAAATTATTTTATGCTGAGGTTTTCGACAGTCTAAATCCCTTATGATTCTCAAAGAAAACCAGCTTTAACTGTTACCTTGATATTTAGCAGTTTACATTATATATACTCCGTTAACATTACAGACCCTAGCACTGTAGATTGTTGAACACATGTAACTCTATTCATGTATGTCAGTCTCTTTTTTTGCTTATGAGTGTAAAATAAATATTGTGTTTGTCACGCTGAAAAAAATGGCTAGCAAAATTAGGAGACTTCTTGTTTGATTTGCACTACCTCAGGAAAATATGAAAAAGGATGGTTAGAAAAAAAGGGGTCCAATCACTATGTGTTTCAAGGGTCTAGGTTTTTTGTTCATTTGCTTGTAAAAGCTTCAACTTTATAGTTTTTAACAGAAAAAGAGAATTTAGGCCTTTTCAAGGATGGCCATTTAAAGCAATGAGAGATGAGGCTTTCAAAGTGGCAAGGTTTCCTGACCACTGGGGTGCTCGGAGATGATGCTGCCCTGGGGACATCTTGACTCTACTGTGTGAAGTTCGACTAGATATTCAGTTATGGACCTCTGGAATCTTTCTTGATCACTTTTTTAATATTCAAAATGAATAAGTTTCTGTGAAAAAAGTATTTTTTAATAATTTTTTTAGTAATGCAGAGTATTTTCGAAACATTTCTGACCCTTTATATTTGTAAATCTGAGGTACAAATAAGGTTTTTTCCAGAAAAATAAATTATAGCAGCAGGGCTGGTGACAGCAGAGCAATCATGTCATAGGACCCCTTTTTTCCACTATGGTTTCACTGTTGCCTTGACTGCTAGCCTGACCTGTCAGTCTCTGTAACTCCTCTTGGCCTGCTAAAGATTGCTAAGTGAGGCAGTTGCACAGAAGCTCTGGGAGAGAAAAATGAAATGTCATTAAATAGATGACTAATAGAAAACTCTTACTGAGTGTTTTCAAACACAGCCTGTTTGATTTTGCCTTTTGGAAGTCCTTTTTTTTTTTTGTAAATGCATCCACTCATCACGTGGGAAGTGTTTCAAAAATCAGAGGAATGGAGCAAATTACATTTGGTTCAGTGGAGGGGACTTGGAAAGAAAAGACAGCACTCGGCTCTGTTGCTGTTAGGGGCAGTTATAAACACTGATCACAGAAACACTAGTAAATATAGCCAGTGAATGGCATAGAGAAATACATAGTGATACATTGATATATATATATATGTCATGTATATAAATATGTATGAATGATACAGTGATATAAGACCACTGGACAGTATATACATTAGCGGACTGCATCAGTGGACATGGGAAGAGCTACTGATGTCATCTAAGCCTTTGACACCATCCCCCACAATATCCTTCTCTCTACATTGGAAAGATATAGATTTGATTGGCTGTTTGGTAGATGAGGAATTGGCTGGACGGCTGCATCCAGAGAGTAGTGGTCAATGGCTCAATGTCTGGGTGGAGATCAGTAATGAGTGGTGTCCCTCAGGGGTCCAAACTGGGACCAGTTCTGTTCAATATATTCATCAATGACATAGACAGTGGGATCGAGTGCACGCTCAGCAAATTTGCAAATGACACCAAGCTGAGTGGTTGACACACCTGAGGGATGGGAACCTCATGAGGTTCAACAAGGCCAAGTGCAAGGTCCTGCACCGTGGTCAGGGCAATGCCCACTATCAATACAGGCTGGGGGATGAATGGATTGAGAGCGGCCCTGTGGAGAAGGACTTGGGGTACTGATGCAGGAAAAGCTGGACATGAGCCAACAATCTGATCCGAGGGCTGGAGCACCTCTCCTACAAGTACACGCTGAGGGAGTTGGGGTTGTTCAGCCTGGAGAAGAGGAGGCTCCAGGGAGACCTTATTGTGGCCTTTCAATATGTAAAGGAGGCTTACAAGAAAGATGGGGACAGACTTTTTAGCAGGGCTTGTTGTGACAGGACAAGGGGTAATGGTTTTAAACTGAAAGAAGGTAGATTCAGACAAGATATAAGGAAGACATTTCTTAAGATGAGAGTGGTGAAACACTGGAACAGGTTGCCCAGAGCGGTGGTAGATGACCCACCCCTGGAAATGTTCCAGGTCAGGTTGGGCAGGTACCTGAGCAACCTGATCTCGTTGAAGATGTCCCTGCTCATTGATTCACTTAGGTTGGAAAAGATCTTTAAGTTCATCAAGACCAACCATTAACCTAGCACTGCCAAGTCCACCACTCAAGAATGTCCCTAAGCACCACGTCTACATGTCTTCTGAATATCTCTAGGAATGTGGCTCACTTTCCTGGGCAGCCTGTTCCAGTGCTTGATAACCCTTCAAGTGAAGAAACTTTTCCTAATATCTAAGCCTCCCCTAGCACAACCTGGGGCCATTTCCTCTTGTCCTATTGCTTGTTATTTGGGAAAAGAGACCAACACCCACCTCACTACAACCTCCTTTCAGGTTGTTGTAGAGAGCAATAAGGTCTCCCCTCAAGCTCCCCATCTCCAGACTAAACAACCCCAGCTCCTTCAGCTGCTCCTCATAAGACCTGACCTACAAACCCTTCCCTAGCTTCACTACCCTTCTCTGGACACACTCCAACAACTCAATGTCCTTCTTATAGTGAGGGGCCCAAAACTGAACACAGTATTTGAGGTGCAGCCTCACCAATGCTGAGTACAGGGGCACAATCACTGCCCTGCTCCTGCTGGCCACACTATTCCTGATACAAGCCAGGATGCTGTTGGCCTTCTTGGCCACCTGGGCACACTGCCGGCTCATGTTCAGCTGGCTGTCGACCAACACTCCCAGATCCTTCTCCACCAGGCAGCTCTCCAGCCACTCTTCCCCAAGCCTGTAGCATTGCATGGGGTTGCTGTGGCCCACGTACAGGATCCAGCACTGAGCCATGACAATTAGAGGTAGTTTCTGCTAATTCAGTTCTTCTTGAGCGTGGTTGTTGTTTTGACGTCTTTAACTACATGAACACCATGTTTTACCTGATTCCCTCTATGATCAAATAGTGAAAAAAATTATTTATTTTTATATAAGAAGTACAGAGTCCAACTGTGGCCTAAGCCAAGCTTCATTCACCATGATGGTATAATATAATGTAATATTCTGTTAATAGCAAGGAAGATGCATTATTACATTCTGTTATTACATCATCAGATTTCTGCATAACAAAAAATATCTAAGTGCGCCTGTAAAGAGGCATAATAATAGTTATTAGTAATTTTACACTAATCATGTTCATAATAGACATTTTCTTGTCCAAAGACATTTTTTGTCTATCTTATCCCTTTCTACAAAAATTACTTAGTGTTTTATATTACTTTAATGTGTTTGCATATTGAAGAACCAAGAAGAAAGTAGAATAAAAATGTGTTTACTGTGGACTACATAATCTCTAAAGAGTTCAATTTTGATATGTTTTGCTACTCAGAAGTAAATTTACAGATTTTTTCCATAACACTAACTGATCATCTTGTTGATGCAGAACATATATGTAACTCATTGAATTCAGTAGATCTAGACATAAATGTGCATCTGTTTATATTTAATGTGTGTGTACACAGATGCAGCATTCACCAATGATTATCTCAACAAACGTAAGAAATTGTAATCAAATTATTATCTTATAAGTCTATGCAAAGTTTTTACAAGACATTTATTACAGAAAAATCTAATATTCATAGAAAATATGCTGTTAAAATATTTATAACTGTATGTTGCTAGTAATTAACACTACTCAGATACTCAGAGTGATAGTGATGATTGTCACTGTTGAATTTATTAGGCATAGTAGATGTTTTCTTGCCAATCAGCATTGCTATATTACTGACTTCTGCTCTGAGTAACCTTACATCATGTACAGCTGTATAAATTTTGGATTCTATGCCAAAGATAATGCATCTTAACACAACACTGTTATTTTGCTTTTAAGAATAGATTTGTGCAATATTAAGTCATGAAAAAAATAACAGAATTTAAAGTCTGTACTTAAGATGTAAAAATTCATAGAAAATTAAACAAAAAAAAAATAGAATTGAGAATCTTTTCTGTTTATGTTTTTGCATAGTTGCCCACAAAATAATTATAGCAAGTGGTGCTGTAAAAATATTAAGAATAATTTATTGTTCTTTGTTTATATTCACAAGTATCCTAAAGGATACTTATACGTTCTTATATGAATGAGGCACCACAATACAGTACTCTTCAAAGTGCAAATATTTCTGGAGTCGCTAACATCTTGAAGTCAGGGTGGCCATAAAGAAGAATTGACTGGCTACAAATGGGAGTACTGATTGCAGAACTAGTGTGTTAGAAATGTATCATGACTTAAACTTTTGAAGTATCTGTCTGTGCAACTCTTGTTAAACAGCAGGCTGGTTTGTCTCATGTTGTAAGGAAGTTTTGGGTGATCAGTTGTTAGGGTTGGTCTGTGTGGTAGGTAGCATGGATCATAGCGTGGTTGCATGGTTGTTGGTTCAACCAGAAATTACGGGAAGCAGTTTTGTGGGTGTCTGTCATTTCTTGTCTACTGTTTCCAGAGTTGCATGCAGCAGCTCGCCTTTTAGGCATGTTCCTGAGAAATGCTGTCTCAGCCATTATGAGCAACAAAGCAGCAGTTTCTGATCATGCCAATGTAAATATTATTGAGTAAAATGATACGGACATTATCAATAAATAATAATAAGAAAAGATGGTGTCTGTGGAAGAGAAGGATACCTAGTGTTACCTGATCAGCCATGACCACATTAACACTCTACGTGTGTTCTTTACCTTTAACAAATATAAGTCAATTTGTGTTATCTTTATCATCTTCCACTGATGTCATTAGCCATTTTGCATAACTCTCATGAATAACACAGCATTTTCATTGTCATACCAACTTTTGAAATCCTTAAAATATATCACTTGTTGTTTTGCTTTGAAATGCAGTCCTTTTCAACTGCAAAGTGTATCAGAAATGTCATATTGGTCACATCTTATTGCTAGAATAGTTATGCACAAAGCATTACATGATCTTAAAAGAAGAGCTATCAGATCAGGCTATCAGCTACTTGTATTTGTTTTCCAGAGGTATGTTCTTCATTGAAATGTTTGAGAACTATTGGAATTATAACTACCAAACTCTCTCTTCAAATATTAGGGAAGTTGTGAGGAGAGGAATTGCAGTGGTGAAGAGGACAGAGCAGCAGTAGGTAGAAGGCAATTCAATACTACAGCTTGTCTGAGATATTTTAAATAACCGGTTTAAAACATGTTTTCTACTCTAGCCATCATGGTTCCAGATTGTGTGATTTAGAAGCCTGCATAAATTTCAAGTGGGAGCACATTAAGGTATGTTCCTAGTTAAGGCTCAGAGACATAGGCATGGACATGATGTGTTCAGGAGGTGAAAACTCATCACTGCTTTATCTTAGCTGGTGGTCATGGGAAACAGGCTTTCTGAAAGGGCCTGGTCTCCCTGGCATCAGAGCTGACGCAGCAAGCAGGATAAGCAGATGCAACAAGGACTGAAACCCTCAGTTACTCCACAGGGTAACACAAGATCCCTGCAGGACCTGCTGCAGGTGTGCTAATGACAAAGCAACCTGCTGCTGCACCGAAGGGCAAAAGCCTTCTGCCCTCTCTCTCCAGAGGCTTGTTACTGAGGGTGCTGTTCTGACAAGAGTGCTATCGACTGCCCTGCTGCTCTGGCTTCTGTGGATAGAAAATCTCTTCTGAGCCCTCGCCTTTCTTGGCGATGCTGCTGCAGGATCTTCACTGGTTTCTTTTTCAGGATGGAGCAGAGATCATTTTGCAAATAGTTACAGGCATCTCTCTGTCCCCATGCTTTTATTACCATCCTCTCACAGTGTTTGCATTCCCTGGAGCTTGGCCAGGAGTGGTAGCCTGAGAGTACTCCTTGGCCGCTTCAGTCCAAAATCCAGGAACTTAGTGCTACTTACTTTCAACAGCCATTGAAGTGAGTCTTTGTGCTGAAGTGGGACAGCAGCAGTTGCATATTCCATTTCATGAGCTTCTCCCTGGAAACAGCAACCTCTCCCAGGAGGACAGGGATACCTTGCTGGGCATGCTGGGAGTGTAGAGGAAATGGCTGATGAAGAGAAGCAAAACTCACAGCCATTTACTAAGCATGTACATGTCCAGGTCATAAGTGTTTAAATAGCATTTCCAAATGGACAAGTATGAAGGCAGTGAATTTATGCAAAATTAAGGAAACAAAACTATATGGAAGCGTGAAAGTATGGGGGACAAGGAAAGATGGAAGAAGACAGTTTTGGGTGGTAGAAATATTGTGGTAGGCAGCAATTAACATTTTTTCCTCATGATGAAAAGACATGTGACATTAGACCATAAATGTCTCTCATGTTGTCAGTTTCTCTAGCTGTCAGTGTTACACTCCCAAATAGCCTGCATTTCAGAAGCGTGCTGAGATGACTTTCTCTGTCTGATGTGTATCATCAGCATTTGAGAGTCATTGTTTTCAGAGTGGGCATCTTTGCTCTCTTTCCCTAAGGAGAACAAACAAAAGAAAGAGTAGAAGGAGAGTTAAGGGTTTGTGTGTGGCAGCAATGCCATATAGCAATCAGTTTTCAAATATTCGTATGCAAGTATTTTTATTTTGCAGTCTAGTAAGAAGGAAATTATGCTTCTTCATCTGGTATTGAGCTTTTCTACAAAAAGGCTGAGAGGATTTGAGTGTGTTTCAGGGAGGAGGAAACTAAAATTGCTCCAGATTTCTTGTCCTTATAATTCTTCCCCCAGCTGTGTCTTTAATTAGGAGTTCTGCAACTACACCACTGACAGTCTATCCATCAATGCCCAGATTTGAACATTATAAATGTACACTGGTCTTGCATGTAATGAAAATAGGTTTAGAAAGATAGAACTTGTTTTTAAAGCTGTGTATAATTTTGGACTTCATTAAGATGTCCATTGTAATATTTAAACTATCAGAGAAGCTCATTTAAACTGTGAGAAAAGCTCATCCTTTCCATCCTCCCTCTGTGAACTGGAAAACATACAGAATCAGCCTTCCTAATGCTTCCAGGATACCTGTCCTCATATGGTATTAGGAAACATGGCTGGCTGACAAAATAGGTAATGGTAGACAGACATTATGAGAGAACATATTTAATCTCTTATAATACTAATTGAATATAGCAAGAAATGTTATTGTTGTTAATATATTTAATATTATACTCTGGTTTTGTTCCTATGTGTAATTTCCATAATATTCCTTTCACAAGACTGTATTAGGAAAGAACTTAGTCTAGCCCAGAATCCATATATACAAGCCACAATAAGAAAAGTTTACAGACATTTCAGAAATGTCATAGGAATTAAAAAAGTAAATCTCAAATGAATTAGATTAGAAACGATCAAAAGCAAGTATCAATTTACACATTTAAGGCGTACAACTGGTACACTAATAACACTGTCTGCTCCTTGGAAGGTGTTTATTCCCTTTCCTGAGTTGCAAAACTGTTTTATAACGTGGTGCATAATGAAACAGGAAATGTTTAACAATACTTATGTGTTTAGAGCATGGATTTGTAGATTTATTTCTTAGTTTGAAGACAGTTGTTCACAGAGCATCTGGTCTGCGCAAAAAAAAAAAATGATAGCACTAAGCAAGCTGTTAGTTTTAAGCATCGAAAACAACATTCAGCCCTGTTGCGGAGAGGGAACAGAATGATGCCTACAGCTGATGAATGCATGGTGGTGTATCAAGGAAAGGGAAGGGTGTAAAGAGTGCTCTGGCCTTCTCATTCCTGTTCTCTTTTTATAAAACTATATTATTATTAGTTCTAACTACAGAGTTAGAATCACTGAATCATAAAACAATTTAGCTTGAAAGGCTTCTCTGGAAGCTATCTCATCCAATCATCTTCTGAAAGCAGGGATAACATTAAAGTTTGACCAAGTTTCTGAGGGCCTTCACCAGTGAAGCTCTGAGCATCTCCAAGAGTGGAGATTCCACCATACTTTTTGGCAGCTAGTTCTTAACCATCGTCATTGTCATTATTTTTTCCCTTATGTCTATTCAGAACACAACTTTGTGCAAACTGTGACTGTTGTTTTTTGTCCTTTCTCCATAAATCGCTGAGAAGAGTCTGGCTTTACCTCCCTATATCCTCACTATACGTAGCTGAATACAATAATTATATCTTTCTCCCCTTATCAACGCTATCCAGGCCCAGTTCCATCAATGTTCCTCACCAGGTGTCCCAGTGAGACAGTCATCCATTCGACTCTCACCAGTTTTCTAGTATCAATGGAAAAGTCCTGTGCCCTCTCCATTAATGCTCTGAAGTGCCTGAGATACAAGCCAGACTGGCAGACAATCTAATAAGCCCCACCAAGAAACAGAACACATTAACCTGGGTTTGACTTTGTCCAGTACAATTACACAGCACAGCCTTCCAGCTTCTTCTTGGTCCTAGTGCACCTAGCAGAAGATGTGACACTGCATGACACCCAGGAGCGTATGAATTATTGCTGCTGTGGTGGGAGAAGTGGATGTCTATGAGCTGTAGTTCAACAAGCAAACCTACAGCTCTTTGTGAGAAGCTGGTATCCTCTGAAGATCCTGCTATTTGAAAATCACAAATGTTCTAGCTTTATACATACTTATAGCCTTTTTAGCTAAAGAGGGAAGGAGGACATAATTAAAGCTAAACCAGTTACCCTAAAACTCTTTCTGCTTACACGACATACAGAAGATTCTTCCTTTTCTCTAAACTGTTTTGCAGCTTTTTTATCACTGAAGCAAGTATGAGGGGAGAAGAGATAGATGATGCTATTTTGGGATAGTGAACAGGGATACGTGCCTTGTTTTGGTCCTCTGGGTCTGAAGAAGCATCTAAAGCTATTTACGCTGCTTGGCAGAGTTAGCTATACTCTACACTAGTAAATCATGCATTATTATGCTGTCTTAACATCCTGAAACAGAAAAAATCTTTAAAATGAAGATTTTTTTCTAAACTGCTAAATTTTCTTTTTCCTTAATATGAAAATATTCCTCATGGTATTTGTCACAGGTATTTTCTTATCATCTTCTTAATTCTGCTATCCCCTAAAGGCCACAGAATAGTTACCATGAAAGCAAAACATATGTCTTAGAAACCAGTTTTGAAGAAGAGTGAAAATGTAACTCATCCTACAGGTGTAAAACATGAAAGTGTCAGTAGGCAGCTTCTCCAGATTATAAATATAATTAGCCTTCATGCACTGAGGTCTTAAATTAATAATATTAATTTCTTTACCCAGTAAAGATCTTCATTCTGTTTCCCCTGAACACTGTACCTTCCTCCAGAAAATATTTTCACTCTTTTTTTTCCCTAAAAATTATTTCCAGTGTAGAAGTCAGTATTATAACAGCTCTAAATTAAGTGTAGTAAAACGCTTTTTACTGTACTTTTCTGCTAGAGTTGTATTATTAATTTCCATTTCTAAATCATCAGGCAAAACTATTAAAATAAAATAAATGACAGTTTTAACACAAGATACTTATGGCATTTGTAGGAATGTATCATGCATACACAATTGCTATCAAGCAGATTTATAGGACCTCTAACAAACAGATGTGGTGATTTAACAGTAATAGAAAGTACAGATTCATCTACAGTGAGGCTATGATAAAAAACCCATTTGATGCACATAATTAATTGTTTTCTTGTCCTATAACCTTTTAATAGATCTCATGTTTGGGGATTTTATTTATTTATTTAGAGTAGTAAATGCCATAGCTCATGACAGTCATATCATGGCCAGGATTCTAATCAGTTTATTATATATTTGAATGATTTTTCCCTTGAGTAGAACTGGATATAGGAAACAAAGTTTAGATCCCTATTCACAGCAGTCTGATCAGTTTGAAGGCAGGCAAGGAACTTTTTCACTCTGGTATTCTCCAGTTTTGCACCTGTCATTGATTAACATCTGGATAGGTGTGGGCATGGAGTCTCATTAACTATGTCTAGTTGACTGTACCAAGAGGAAGCAGACAGGAAGCCCAGAAAGTCCAGATGTTAAGCTAGTCAACAACACCAGGGGGGAAGAGATCATTAAAAGCAGGCCAGAAAAATGAAGAATAAAGCATCGAGAGACGAGTTTTACAGCAGCAACAATTTTTAACACATGCCAGATCCATTTGTACAGCCTTGTATTCCTCATGAGGCTGTTCAGTTCACTTCTGGACTGAACATTCAGCCACTCCTTAATCATATTTTCATGGTATTTCTGCTGAAAGTAGGATAGCTTGGAAATTCAGTAGTGCTGAAAAATAGGACTTTTTTTGTTCATTTTACTTCTTTAGGTTGCAGCAGGGGGGCTGGCCAGGAACCACCCTGTGTATCTAATTAAGGTGACAGAATATATGTTTTTAAAATACTGAAGATGAGATTTTTTAAAACACTAATTCTTTACTATTTATTGTTATCATGATTTGGGCAAATTACTAGAGAGAAACACTGTCCTGAACACTGGTAAAGTTCCTGGTGGTCTAGCAAAACTTTAAATGCAGGGCACTGTTGTTTCCTCTTACATAGTTCTTCGTATAATTCAAGGTATTTTTATAATCTTTTTCTGTTGTCCCAAGTTTTGGCACAGAATTTTTATTATGGAACTAAATAGCACAGGAAATTTAGAGATCATAAAATGCCTGCAATACTTCATTTTAAATCTATCTAATGTTTGATCTGTCTGTACGTATAATGGCCGCAAAACTTCATTTTCTATGAAGATCTGAGTATTCATATTTTCCTTACATGTTTTTATATTTGTAGGTAGAGTGATATTCAATACTACTAAACTAAAAACTAATTTTAAACTCAACTGCACAAAAAACATAGGTTGGCAGCGAATTTTGTAGTTGACAATTGAAATCAAAAATTTATACAAGATTATCCACTGGAAAAGAGAGATATATTGTACAGAAGCTGTCAAAAGTAAGAGCTGTATCAAATATTACGTATTTTAAGAGACTTAAAGAACAGTGCCTGTAAGAAAGAAGTTCCTAACAAAATTTGGAAATAAGTTTGAATAGCAAAGAAATAAAGTGTCCTTATATGTATATATTTATGTGCTAAGTTCACGTTCATGGTGCAGTGTAATGAAAAATTAACATTGACAACTAAATAGAAACAACCAATTTTCCTAGTGCTTCTGTAAATACTTCTATGTGCTAATGATGTAAGTAAAAATTGTAAGCTTCCGTGTTCTAATAATTCCTTTCATAATGTTCTGTTTTCTAGGTAAGTACTCTGTATTCCTCTTCATTAAACTGACAGAAAACCTAACACTCCCCTCTGCATTCTCAAAGTGCAACAGAAGAGGTAAAAACCAAGACAGCAAAAATGAAGGGCCATTTGGTAAGAATTCACTTTGATTTAAGTCCTAATCTACTGTGCTTTTGGAGGAACGCATCTATTCCAGTGGATTAGTTTGTGTGGAAGTGCTGAGAGGAGAGAAGCTGTTTACAGCAACTGTTCATGAAATTCTCATTGCGCTTGCGGGCTGCCCAGGTGAACTGTAGGCAGCGTTCCCTCCTCTCCATGGTCCAGGATTACATTATTAATTTAAAGGCTTCTTATCTCCTAAAAGGTTGAAACAGAACATAGCCAGAGAGTTTTGATGGCAGAAATGTCTATGTTTGACAATTATTTGGATCATATCAAAGATGTAAAAAATTGCACTTTCGGGAAAAGGATTATATAAGGTATCTGAAGCGGTGGTGATGCTCTTATTATTAAGTATAATTTGGTATTGCTTACTTGTAGGGGAACAAGGCAAGAACAAGAAAAAGTAAAAGGCAAAAATGAAAAATGTAGCTAAGTGTGGTTAACTGTGCTGTATTGAAGCTATTTACAACATTACTGATCGCTTCGATTGTAGTTGTAATCACAGAAATGGAGGCTGCACCTTTAGCCAGCTGGGACTGATGGCTTTTAGTTAGAACATCAAGGACAGTAAAAAGAGGGAGAGAGGAGGAGGAGACTGCAAAACAGATAACTACAAGGAAAATAACACAAGTGAAGGTTTTTGCTGCAGAAACCTGAATCTTGCACTCCAGCACTTTTCAGGACCTAACCAAAGACGCTGGAAGTAGCAATGTCACGTGGTGAGGTCCTCTGGACTCTCCAGATGTGAGCTTTGAAAGCTTAATCATGCTATAGGGGATTCCAGGGGCCCTGGACATGAGACTGAAGGCTGCCGTACTGGCAGAGATGGATCTCATCCATCTACCTGTCCTTTCTAGTACCCGTGTAAAACTGTGGATCCTCCAAGACTGGTACTAGCTTAGGAATCTATATTTGTTTCATTGCAAAACCCAAGATCTTGGGCTCGATAGCCATTAAAGCTTTTCTGGCACATGACTGAAAATTATTAACTTTAATTTTGTATAAATTTTAGTTTGTCTAATTATACACTGCCTACATTAAATTTTCATGTGCTTGTGTTCAGACGCAGACACAGCCACACACAGAGATATCTGAAAAAAATTACAAACTCTTAAACTGAGTCTTTTTGAGCTAGATGGAGTTTGGAAAATGGAAATGAAAATAGCTGAATTTCACCTGAAGAAAGATTCAAAGGCTAAAAAGGAGAAGACTAGGCAGTATTTACTGCAATTATAGGAAGGATGGAAGAGGAACTCTGTCTGCCTAAAAGTAAAAAGAGCAGGGGCAACATTTTCAGTATTTTCCTCATTTTAAAGAATGACTTATTTAGCTTTTCAATAACTGAAGATGTTCAGGCATAGAGGAATATTCCCTTTGGTTACCATTTCCTGAAAACAGGAGATTGTCATGTCTATTTCTAATGCAAACTTATTTTTTTTCTATAATACATAGCTAAATTATTCAATCCAGCTATTAAAATCAAGTATTTGTGCAATTAGTAAAATTAAATACATTTAAAAGAACAATAACAACAAATCAAAAGCCACACATGCTGTTTCTTTTCACATTTAATGTGTTCATTTCTGTGGCACTTGATGCAGTTTTCTTTCCTGATGCATCTACGTAGCTATTCTATATTGAGGTCTTTAAAACATCTGTATTCTTTCTGAGACTATATGGGACACTAATACTGGCTATTATTATAATAGAGACATAATTTTAAAGCTTTTCATAATAGATATGATAGTTCAGGTGTATAGGACCTAACATGCTTCAGGCAAACAGAATGAATGGTTCAGTAGGGAATACGTTACTAAATCAACCTGAAGAGGGCAATATGGTGGTTTTGGCAAGGAAAATTTGCGTGGCTGTAATAGGGAAACGAGAAAGCTCATTAAGACTTCATTATAAGTAGTTTAAAAGTTTGTACAGAATACCTACTGTTACTATATTTTGTTGCTCATAATACTAAAATAATATATCTTTTTCTGAATTATCATGGAATGGAAACTGTCTTGGCTCAGTGATTTTAAAAGAATCTTTTTGCTCCGTAATTCTAGAAAGAACAAAAATAACATTTTAATAACCAATACAGTCCTGTAAAGCTTTTGATACATGAAGAAATATACTTTCCTGCAATATTTCCCTTCAAAATAATTTGTTGCATGTAAAGGGAGAGGATTAATGTGTGTTAAAATATGACTATGTGTCCATTCCCTACAACTTTAAACTTCTTTCTTCTCATTTAAAACAGTCTCTGGGGAAAAGGAGTGAGTCCCATGATACAGTAAAAATCAACTGTGAGACATGAGTATGGCAAACCTTGCACTTTTTGTGCAAGCTCATTTCATAGTGCTGAATGCTTTTTGACAGAAAATAAGGTTGAATCTCACTTTTGTGAGTCCTTTCACAAGAAGTCTGTTGAGAACTGGCCACTGGGGTCCCTCTATTACTATGTCAGGGTAAAAATAATAGAACTGTTCAGAAAGGGGTCGCTAAGAGGGAAGGAATTGGGGCTTGGAAGGTAGAATAAGGCTTTTTTGTACCATGCAAATTAAAGAAACAAGCATATTTCAGGTAAGATCTTGTATTTATTTGTGCAGGGACCATTCAGCTAGGCAAATTGTACTATTTAGGTAGCATCTTGCATATGTGTACAATATCTTACTGTATCTCATGCATGCATAAGTAACACGCATGTGAGTGCTGAGAAATGGCACAAACATTATTGTGTGCTCATAAACACAGATGAAGTTGAACTAAAATGCAGCCTTGCTTTGGAGTTCGTGGGGGTTTTTCTAATCTAATCTCTTTTGGTTTTAAATATTGACATTTTACCTGGAATAGTTCTAGCCACTTCTACTAATGTTTTTCTAACATGTTTTGTCAAACCAATTTAATATGCAGCTGTTCTTTCTGTTAGAGGAAGACTGGATGCAAATCATATATTCAGTAGCAAAGTCTTACTTATTTAAAAGCTTGAGTATTAGAATGTTTTTAATGAAAGTTTTCTGTCTGGCGTACAGTGGGATTTTACGGGGTTTTGAATGTATTTTCCACGTCATTGCCATACTTGCTGCATTATGCTGCAGGCACAGAATTAAGTACTGAAAATGTGTTCTTCAAAAGAGCAAATAACATCTCTTCTAACAGGCTGTTACAACAACTAAAGCTGTGTAGTCATAAGACAGAAGTGTAGTCGATCATAGTGTTAGAACAAATGGGCTAAAAAAAAGAAGCAGTCAGGAGTAGCGTGTGCTACAGCTGATAACAGCAGAAATGGAAATGTACCTGGTTTGTCTTGTTACAGCTGAGATGAGCTCAAAATCTTTGTTCACATCTCAGTTTGAGGCAAATACTCTCACATGTTTAAGATAACGTCATATAATTATAAGATAACATACTGCATACTTTCTATATTTGGAAAGTATGTAAAATGCCTAATACCATGTCATATGTTCAGAGAGACTGCTGAAAAACCTTAATACATATAAGTCTGGTCTATAGGGCCAGCTGACTTTGGTATGGTGACAGACTTCTCTTGCTGATAGAAAATACAAGGGATCTAGAAGAAAACTATGGGAGGTGGTTTTTCTTTTTAATTTTGGTTTTGTGACTCATCTGAAGGTAGTAATCCTTTCATAGATTTTTCTAAATCACTCCACTGAGTAAGTAACAAGAAGGCAGGGTTTTCGTTCCTTACAATACAAATGAGATTGTGGCAGTTCATATCTTCTACACTCTCTGTAAGAAATGTCCATGGCTGTTGGATGCCATTCACAAAAATGTTTTAATATTGCCCTGTTGAGTCCAGAAGAGTATACTGTTTCCTGCCTCTTCCCCAAGTTGGATGGCTTTACCCTCTTCCAGATTGGACCTGAAACTAACATAAACAGTCCAGCATGCCAGTCCACACCCTCTCACGAGAATTCTGCAAGAAATTTTCAGCTTTGCTGGGTAACCATGGACTTTCTTGCTCTTGCCCGCTGTTCTGTCTCTCATCCCTTCTTGCCCTGTTTTCTCAGCATGACACTATTCCCCATATTTTCCTTTGTTCCAGCCACCCTTTGGGCATATAGTCTGTCTGTCCTCCCCAACCTTGTGAACTACAAGACTAGCAAAGAGTAAGAACACAATTCTTAGTACAGGTTTGGTTTTGGTTTGTTTTTTTTTTTAAGAGAAAGGACTATAAAGTTCACTTGGGAAATTTGTTTATTATTGTTGAGTAGCTGGACATTTTATTGGACTTTAGTGAGGTTAATATATTTGGATGGATAATTTTATGAAGTTTTTGTAATTAGGCCACAAAGTGGCAAAGTAACTACAGCGGTATCTATTGGAGCTTTTTTTCATTCCTGCTTTAGAGATTTATTCTGCAATAGTTTGTTTATTTTTAAGCTTAAATATGATGTTCAGGACTGTACTTGCTTTTTCAGTGAAGGCTTCCAGAAAACAAAAACTTGTCCTGTGTTTCAAAATATTTTAGTATTTTAAAAAGTAAAAAACCTTATTTTGAAATTTTGCCTATGAACTTGTACACCACTGTGCTATATCATGGTACTATACTACAAAATTAAACTCTTGTTACTTCTCCATCTTAGCCTTTTTTGCTTCAAGGGTTTGGCGCTGAAATGGAACTGACTTGCCAGACATAAGCCATGGTGACTCATGCTTTTTAATTGTTCAGGTTCTTAACAGAAAATTTGCCCATATTCTGAAACTATGTTTGGATGAGGCCACATCTTCTGTACTCAGTTGTTGTCGGTAGATCTATATACTTGGTCTGGAAAGGCACTGTCATGTACAGTGACTACATCCAGGGTAGAAATTAATCTGTGCCTATCTAGCTCCGAGGTCTGACTTCATGGTCAGATACTTCATCCAAATGCAAAGTCATTACAACTGACTGTTACATGCTTTGTACCAAAGAATGCCTTCCTGCTTCAGACTTACAGTCACTTCCCTGTGACTCCTGAACAGTGTCATTTTGGCCTTTTTCAAACTGTTATGCTCACAACATCATTTCTGCAGGTTTTTTTTTTTTCTAATGGCTACTTCCTCAGCCAGAACAGTACAAAGGCTTTGAGGACAATAATGGCCAAATCTCCTTAGAAGACTCTTCACAGCAACATCAACTTAAATCAGTTACTAAAGTGGCTTCAAAATTCCACTGAAATCAAGGTATTAATTCATGATAAAATCTTCAGAATTTCACTTTGAGCCTTGCTTTATTATGTCAAAAGAAAGACACTATGCAGAGTCTTCTCTGTGATTTCTGAAAAAGAGCTGAATTTTTCAAAGGTGACAAAGTCCATCTGAACAGATAAAAAGACTTCCAGTTCCATGTGCTCTCTTTGAGTTCTGTCCTGCTATGATAACAGATTGTATCTTTGAGAATCTCTTCCATCAAAAACGAAGGCTTGCTCCATCCACATTCAAGCAAGACTGCCAACTTGGAGATAGAGCAGTTCTCAAGATCTTCAAACAAGCAACATGGTGTTCAGCTATGTCAAACATATAAAATCAACAGGATCATATGACAAGTCTGAATGCCATTACAGTCTTTTCTGACTGATTATGCTGGCACTACTCATTTTCACCAACCTGATGGGGTAAAATCATCAGTTGTCCACAGTGGCATCTACACTGACACAGAAAACAAAGGGATGGTGACCTTTATAATTCACCCAAATTCAGCTCCGGAAATAACTTGCTACCTCTGTCTTAGGGCTTGCAGTGCAATTTTCCTAAAATTTCCCTCTGGCTTTTTACCTGCTTCAGTTATACCTAAGATGGCATCATGTGTCACCTGTTGACTGTTCATGGTTTTAACCTCAAGCCATAGAAAACATTCAAATGTTGGCAAGGGCACTTCTAGAATATTTAATTTTAAGATCCTGATTGGCATCAACACTACAAAGCAGAATTAATTTTCTTCACTAGTTTAAGGTTATGATAACACAGGAGTAGGTAGCCTTTATTGGTAGTCTTTAGCAAAGCCGTATGTTTAACAAGTTTGAATAGCCTTCAAATTTAAGGTGATGAAGGGAAAACTAGCCTTTTCTACAAAGCTTCAAAAACTTTTTGATTATGTTTACTTACACATTACTGTGAGTGATTATGTGTGAATGATTATTTAGAATAAAAAAGTGAGATAATGGCTTGATTTTTATTTTTCTCCTCACTTTTATAGTTATCTTCAACATATGCTCATCAAATTATAGAGGGGTGTGAAATAATTTTTCCAAACACTCAGTGAGTGGATGTTTTCCCGAACCCTTGTTCTGCAGCTTACCCTGGGAAGCAGTGAATCATTTCATGCAATGATGCCATTTTGTAGAGAGTGATTTCCTATGAGATGGTGGTGGGTTGTGTTTTATCTTGGCAAAAATCAGAATAGACATAGAACAGAAACAGGTATATCCATTACATAGCAAGAGAGGATGACTAACTACCAAGTGTTTCCAATGGTTTGAAAAGGGAAAGGAAACCCTACCCAACACTTCCTGCAAGAGAAATAAACCCATTCTTTTTTTTCAAAAGCAAATCATAATATCATACCTGTCACAATGCCACATGCAGTAATGCAGAAGCTGTGCCCCTGTGTGTGAACACAGATTCTCTACTGGCTTCAGTTGCAAATCAGCACACAATTTTCTTTGCAATGATTGAAGCTCATGTCCAGCAGAGATCAGGAATTAGGATGACGATAGTAAGGAAAACAATCCAATACACTGTTTTAGTTTGACGTAACATGGCTGATGCAGCACAAAGAAAAGTGTTACAGTTATCACAGTGGAAATGTTAAAGTGTAGTACATTAAAGATCTCAGTGGAAAGAAGGGATTTTGTTTCTTGCATACAGACTATGATTTCTGCACTATTTTCATATCTGTGAATTTTTTCACCATTTTTCAATTTATTTTATGTATCTACTGCAACATACTTTAAACTCCATACCAAAAAAAAAATGCATTAAGAAAGATTTGTTTTGCAAACTTTGACACTTCAGCTTTGGAAAGGATTAAATTATCCTTACTTTATGGACTTAATTTTGATGCTGCGTACATGGAATGATAGTCTTCAGTTGTATAATTGCCAGCTTTTACAAAGGACCTTAGTTGTCTCATGTATGCAATGAGATAGACTGACTGGTTTTTATTTTATTTTCACTGTTCTTTGTGGAGAATCCCTATCTTAAAAAAAAAAAAAAGAGGGCAAAAAAAACCATTAAAGCAACAAAAAACAAGTCAGTTCCAAAGTCTGTATTACATTGAGTCCTGACCAGCAAATCAAGTTGTTAGTTCTTTTGTTCTTTTTTCTGAAATGGTCAGCAGTATAATACCTGAGGCCTTGACAAATGTCTGTATATTTATCTTTACAGTAACCTGATCAGATGAAATGGTAGCAGTGCTTCTGTTGTCAGACACTGGAAGATTAATGGCAGAAATATACCTAAGTATTTGGGTGCTGAATTTAAATACCAGGGTCCTGATTTTTCAGTTTTGGGTTTGGGCTTTTTTTCATAGGATCTTTTTTCTTAAATCCCTTCTCAACCTCACTCACAAATGAAAACGTTCAAAATTACTGCAAATGGAGCAGTAGGGATGGGACCCACCTGACTAAAAGCAGCCACCTGTATTGTAGATATTAGGTTTGGGTATGTTGCACTAGCCAGTCGGAGTGGAAAGACATTGGTATTCTTAGGCAATAGCTCATCTCATTCTAGCAGTCCAAATGTTTAGCATAGCAAAACACTACTTTTGTTCTTGCTGTTTCAGTTAACAAGTTGAATCAGTTCAGCAAGGGCTCAAATGAGCACCCTAGGCAACACAACAAAAGGAGTAGTGTATGACCAAGAGCAAAGTGGAGGCTGGCATGCAGCTCAACTCTATGTTTGTATACGACACTCACTTTTATCCACACTCAACTTCTGAGAGGTTGGTGTAACTTCAAGACTACTGTGAGACACTCAGGAGCCTAAGAGTGATTCTAACTGAAACATAAGGAAAAGATATTTAAGGTTTGATTCCTTAAGTCTTTAGACTGATAGATTTTATTGAAAAGTGTTGTAAACAAAGTACTGTGAAAATTCTTCATAGCATGAACTCGGCTTGTTAGGACCAGCATCAAGCTATATACCATAATTATGCTACATCACCCTTTTTTAGAGCAGAAGTTCCTCCTTTTTCCTAGACAATGTAGAACTTAAGACTGCTTTGCCTTCAGGAAAGGATGTCACTGTATGATTAGGTTCATCAGTGAGACTAAGCTGGAGACATGTCCTCCTTCTCTTACTGTCATGGGTGATTTGTGTGGAACATGAGACCCATGTGCACGGTATTTTGGAGGGGGGTTGTTTGTTTTGTTTTTAAAGGAAGGTTTTAAGACAGCCTAGTTATATCATGTTGGGAAGAGCTAATGAATACTACTAGGTCAATATGATACATTTTCAAATGTCATAGAATGTGGAGGTCAAATTATACGTACAAATTCTTTGCAGTGTTTCTATGGGAATCAGAAAGTCTTAATAATAGCAGTGTTAAAGAGGACAGCATAGTTCCTTGATTTATTAATGAAGTTATTAACAAAACAACCAATAAAAGTTGAAAATTAACCAGAAATTATAACCTTCATAAACTGACAATTTCTAATGGAAAATATCTTTCTTGAAAATTCGTTGTCAGTGGAAACCTGTAATGGGATACATAGTCTTTCACCAGTACACTGTAAATTTTAATTTAGCACTGATGAATAGTGTGCAAATACATGATACATGTTTGGTTTTGGCAAAATAAGAAATAAATCCATGGAAGGTGATATCACATAAAAAGAACATAGGTAGATACCTAAGAAATTGATTCAGAAATTAGTTGATTATTAACCTGTTCAGACTATACAAATTTAATCCTAAGTGGCCAAATTGGTAGTCAGTATGCTACAGAAATAATGCATATTAACAGCACCTAACATTTCTAAAATGTCTTTATTTTGCCTATTCAATAAACAATGTTGGCATTGCTACCTTGCTATTCTAAATATAGTATTAGCAGCTGATGTTCAAGGAAGATGTTCATTTGGAAAGATGAATAAACAGAATTGTTCTGCTGTGTAACTACAGCAGTATGTCAGTAATGTTTTTTAATGAGTAACATTATATACAGTGACACTATCTATGTGATAGACACAGGATTTAGTAAGAACTCTTGATTTTTTAACTGCTTCCATTTATGAGCTACTTTATGCCCTTAAATAATTTTTTCTGTCAGAACAATATGATTTTTTACAACATGATTATTGAAATTCAGTGTACAGAACCCTTATGGTTATGTCATTAGGATGATGCCAAATAAATGGTAGGTTGCTAGACTAGTGTTGCAAATGGGGTGCTGTGCTGAGTGGACCCAGTGTGGCTGTAATGGTTTTCTGATATGCTATGCTATGATATGGCTATGTGGTAAGAGAGAGAATACAAGGATTTCACTGAAGGTTCTCTGGGGTATTTAATGAAATAAAAGGAAGAAAAATCTGTAGGAGTCAATTAAAAAAAAGGTCTTCAAGGGCAGCAATATGAAATCCCACATTTCAACAGCAAAAGTGTGTATTGGCACAGTTAAAAGAGGGTATGTTAAAAACAGCTTCATCTTTGTAAGGCAAATTTAAGGATAAAATATGACAAAACATCACAAAGTCAAGCCAAGCATATGTGAGTAGTGAATATTTGTCTCACTTCTTTGAACCTGAGGTCTTTTCCAGCATGTGTGTTTGATATGTACTGTATAAAACCATTTTTGTTATTCCTATATGTAACAGATGGACTCATAATATGTCTGTGCAAACTCTGCAGTGGTATAAGGAAGAGCTTGGTCTTATTCACAACTTTATTATACGTCCCTTATGGTAGTGACTTTTATTTGTGTTTGTTTTGGCTGACAGTTCTTGAAACACACAGCATACTTTCTCAGATCACTGTCAGTCAGATTCCTGCAATAATCTTCTTTATAAGTATATCAGCAGTACATTTCTGAAGAAATTCATCCTCTAAAAGATGGGAAGAACAATCAAATATTCATCAGCCAAGGAGAGAAGTATTGAAATAACACTTATATTCCCGGATTTCTTTCGCTTTTCTGCTGAGAGGTAAATAGTTGCCAGTATTGAGCAGTCAGGGAATGTTCAACAGCAAGATTTAGAAGAGTTAGTTAAACAAATAAATACATATAAAGGGAAAATCTTCAAAACAATTAAAGGAGTTGGAAAGCTTTGTCCAATTATGAATATAAAAAAGAAGATTCTTAACTATTTCTGTATTCTGGACAGACCGTATCTTCATAAAAAAAAATTGTCACATGTTGTCAAACAATGTTCGTGTCATCTGTCAATTTTTTGTCATTCAGGATATTTCTAGGAAGAAACTCTTGTCACAAGAAAAAAAATATTGTTAGTAGATAAACTGACAGCATGCAGGGCAAGAAAAACATTTTCATGTGCTTGGGCTGTCAATGTGAGGAGCACCTGCCTTTTCCTTAAAATGTTCTGTAGTCTGGCAAAGCCCATGACATTGGCCGAGGCCATATAGTCTAAATAAGCAGTGCCACCTAATACGAGTAACGAGTCAAAATGTTATATAAAATGTCTCATACACCAAGATAAGATTTTCATAGTTATTCTATAATATCTGATTATTTCCTGGTGACAAACACAAATAAAACTAACTTTTAAAAGCTTTGCAAACTTTGTCAAAACTTGATACAGACAATATTAATACATATATACCATGTGCCACAATTAATGGAATTCCTTAAAAGACAGTTGTGGTAGACTTCTGTTTCACTGGGGTTTGGGTATAAGAATAAAGGATAATAAAAATGTAGCTGTTTGTAAAGTTCAACATTAGAAAAAATGTATTGAAAAACTATTTATAAGACCAGCACATGGGAAGATGTTTAAGTAACGCTTGAATCTTCAATTATGTCATCAACACAAACTATGATTAGAGTTTCATTTTTGCTAAGAATTTTGAGATACCTAAATTAAGATGTCTGGCAACCCAAAATATCAAAATTCCTCCATGAAGGAAAATGTCAAATGGATTAATTTTATATCGACTTAAGTATTTCATACTGAGAAATGTATTTTTGTATAATGTAAAATACTCTAAGCCACATCTTAGTGAAAAATTCGGATCTCTTAAAATATCAAAATTAAGTGTTTTTAATTTTTCTGCCAAAATTCTATAAAATTCAATCTCAAAATGCATTTGATATATCCTGATGCTACACTGTTCCATTGAAATTTCTCTAGTTGATAGTGATATGTATATGGTCTGATTACCTGCACACACATTGTTTCTGAAACATTCTGGCTGCATATTTTGCAAAGGTATTAAAGCTGAAGACTTGTTTAGTGTATAGTTTTCAAAGATTCATACTTAGCTGAGGAAAAAAGGGGTCTCAGGTAAAAGCCAAGTTCCACTGCCCATAACTGATATCAGTGACATTCAAAATTAGAATTTTTCCGTACCTAAAATCTTCCCAAAACCCAGTAAAAATAGTCACGCCCAGTGGGCGCTTCAGACCAGCAGGAAGTGCTTTGCCATTGGTACGATACCCCATCCAACGTGTGACCACTCACCTTGTGATGGGAAGACATTGTTCGCCATAAGTTTCCCAGTAAATCAGCATTACCTCTAAAGAGGGGAAGGCTGCTGGGAGGGACACTGGAGTCTCCCAGATCTTCCAGCCCAACACTGCTGAGAGCTGCCCAGGCAATGAGATGGTTGGGCACAGGCATCGGCAGTGCTATGGAGGAGAATTTACCAACACAGTTTGGCTCCTCCAGTGCTGCTCTGCACACTTTAACTCCTTCCTGGAGGAATCTTAAGGGCATCAATTAAGTCGGTTTTTGTATCTAGAAGAAATATTTTCAGTTGTGTGCATGTACCCATTACGAAATGGAAAGAACCTCTTTCACCTTATTAATTAGGAAGAATCTGTTCCAATATAGACATACAGCTTTACTGCTGTCTTTAGTTGCACTTTAAAAAAAAAAACACACCAAAACCAAAACCCAAGAAACCACAACCAAGGAAAAAACCTCTTAGTTTGAATTTAATCTGATTATTCTTAAATGATTGTTAAATTTCACTGCTTTCCTTGTTTTTATTCTTTTTATTTCTTAAGTAAAAAAGCTGAAAGGTAGGGGGCTTGAGGTTTGTTTGCTTTTTAGTTTTTTTTTCTTCATAATAGCTGTATTTAGAATTTGGAGAATTGCTGCTTGGGGCTTAGATTAGACTAATATATTAATTTTAATTTTCTGTTGTACAAAGCTGAATTAATTTCTAAAGGATCTTTAACTGCTGATATCTTATACCCTAAATAGAATCAGATGTAGCCTTATACTATTATTGTTGCATTTAAAAGACAAATGCAGATTTTCAGGTGTTCTCACTTCAGATCTTGTCTCTCTTTCCATAGAGTCACTCCTCAGAGTCACTTCCTTAGAGCGTCACTCTTTCCTTAATGCAGTATAAAGTTTACCTAATTTGAATTCAGTCTTACAATAGCTGTGCATCCAAAATTGTATTTCAATTATACAGGCAAAAAAGTTTCAGGACACAGGATTACAACCAACCTAAAAAAGGTTTATCTTTTCACTGACAGTTTGTATTAGATGCAAGGAAACAGTGAAGAACAGGTAACTGTCCACCTTTTGCCTGGCTTCTTGTCACTTAATAAAGTCCTACAAGGACTTTGACACCTGCCACGGCTACAGGACAAATTGTTTCTGTTTCCAGCAAGTAACTCGGGGTGGTAGCACACAGAGCACCTGCATTGTGGTTGCAGCCAGAGCACCAGTCACTTTTGTTACTTCTGACCTGAGAATTAGTTATATTCGTTCCCAGATCAGCCTTTTCGAAGAAAGGACTACTTTTTTTTTGTCTTTTCAAAAGTATAAAGCACATAGAGCAAAAGGTGAACAAGTGTATGTGCCCAGGGTTTAGCAACTGAACTTTTTTGGCACATCATGCAAGAACCCATCCTTTCAGTTCATTTTAGCAGCGTCAAGGGGAGGCAGCCCGCTTCCCATTCTGTTGGGTGTCCCTGCTACTTGTCTGCTTTTGCTGAGGCGTTGTGGGCATGTTCTTGCTGCTCATTTCTTTTTGCTTCTGTAGTGCTCTGCAGCCTGGGAAAGGTAAATGTTGCCACCCTCGCTGGAGCCAGGCAGAGGGTATTCCCCTTTTGGGAACACCCCCCGTCCATTGTTTTTGCAAGGAGCCTTATCTTTCTTTTTGTCTTGTTTCCTGTTGGGGTTCCACCTTTGAAGCCTCCTTTGATTTAATTCCAGCAATTCAAGAGGATTAATATGAGCCAGATAGATTTAGGTGCATGTAATATTTTCTATATTATTTACACAAAATCCTCCCAGTTTTCCGGTTGTCCATAATAGAGCTTTTTCTGGACTGAACATAAATCTCCTTTGTATCACTGAAATTCTCATGCTAGGGTATAAAATCCATTTCATAATTTGTATGTGATAGTGGCACTGAAGTACTGCTTTTCTGCTTTTTCTGATTGGGACCTCTAAGAGCTTTGCGCAGAGGCTGAAAGAGTGGAGGCCAAGTAGATGCACTTTCATGAATTAAGGCAATCTCATGGATAATTTTGAGTAGTTGAATGCATAAAAAAACCCACAGTGTCTTTTATAAGAATGAATTCTTATGTAAGGTTTTACATGTTTTGTTACTTTGCATTAGTGGAAAATGCACTGCTGTGCAATAAGAAGCATACAACAGAATATAAAACTTCATAAAATATATCATAAACTATATTATAATATTTTTGTCTTTACATAGATTAAATCCTGAAATCATTTGTAGAACAAATCTAATCAGTCTAAATTCATACCATGAATCTGAAAAGTTATTTGACCTTTTCAAATGTACCAGTGGGTAGATTGTCTGCCTCCCACAGCGATCTTTTGATATATGCAAAAGTATCTCTTCTGGCCCACCTGCTGCTTCAAAGTAAATTCAGTCTGTGGCTATTTTAGATATTGGTCTTAACTGATTAAGCCGTGCTTACGGCCTGTCTCCACCAAAAAAAGATTAGAGAAAAGATTAGTGCCCAGGGGTGGGGGAAACCGTTCCTGAGAGACTTTCTACTTTATCTGCTTAATCAGTAATTGGTTGGAGTATGCCTGGGTGGAAATAAGCAGCCAACTTCCTGCATCCACGAGGGTGGCAGCGCAGCTGAGACAAGGAACATTTGCTTTCCAGGCACAGGAGTGTTTGGCTCCTTTGGACCAGCATACTTCAGTGAAGTTGATTATGTAGCATTTTGTTTCCAGTTTTCTCAAGAATGCATCTTTTTGGCTGTTAGTCTTATGCTGCTTCTGTTGGGATAAAATGAGTTTACCATCTAGCTGCGAGCACCTGACTCTGGAGAAAGTGGCTAGATTCCGGAGTGCTTACATTCACGGATCGCCTTATGCTATTAACAAGCCAATTGATATTAAACAGCAAAGGAGATGGTATGAGACTTTATTATTCTTCAGCAAATTGTATGCATTGTCTATAGCTTGCTGCCTTTAAACCTTCTGTGCTTGCGTGTAGAGAAAGGGGGAGAAGGGACATGCTATAAAAACATCTCACTGTGTTTGTATTCAATATTGAAACATGGAAGACAAGTATAGTGAAGAAGGAAAAATATAATACCAGGTAACAATAATAAATGTAGCAGCACAAAAATATATCTGCTTTACTCAAAGATATGAACAGCGTATTTACCGTTTGGACAGGACAGTATTGTATGTACGTATGTGCAGCAACAAATAATTAGACACTTTTTCAGGGAAGAAATGTTACTTAATTTTTTTAATATGAGTAAGCTAGAGCTATTGTTTCTAAATTTCAGGCAAAGAATATACTAGGAGTTTGGTTAGTCACAAATCATTTCTTAATACTATTTGTTGGATATTATGCATTTCATGCAACATTTCCTATTTTTTAATCTGGAATGTATTTGTGTCATATTTTAGCAAAATAGCTGAAACAGCCTTTTGTACCTTGTTCAGTGTGGCAAAATATTTTTCTCTTCTGTTTTATCAAACTGAGTCATAAACAGAAATTTCCTTCATGACTGGAATTAAAAGGCTTACTGAAACTTCTTGTATAAAAAAATCAATCTACCTTGATTTTGTCCTAGTGGAAAAACCAGATGTGAAATTCCATGTGGGATCAGAGAGATGCTGATATCTGGTTTGTGTTTTAGCAGAGGATCTTCTGAATAAAATGTAAACTAGTGAGATTCTAAAAAAAAAAGTTACCTTAAGAAAAATGATCTTTTATTCCAGCTGCCTTCCCAAAAGTAGTTTCAGGTTAAATCAATATAATCTGAAGTCCTTCCTGTGATTAAATGGTACATAATACTTTTTATTAAAATGACAAGGTTAAATAGAAGAAGCCAGGCTTTAACATACAGAGTGAAAAATCTAATGTGAAAACTTCAATTAAAACCTTTCTCCAGTTTCAGAAAAAAATGATGCTTTTCCACAATTTTTCTGATAATGTAATTTAAAAATAGTACTTTCTTAAAAAAAGTAATCAAACTAATCAGAAAATTTTGAGTACTATTTCAAGAAAACCTCCTACTTTTACCATTAGGAAATTGCTTTATTACTTTAATGTAAGATACTTGGAGATCTCCATGATTTTTCTACAAAATCTGTTTTCCTCTTGAATATGCTATTAATTGTTCATAGTTTAAAAAATCAGTGCAATACATAACCTTTCCCAAGTTGATATTTCCCTGTCCTAAGATAGTATCAGGCTATATTAAAGCTTTTTTGGTATTAGAGTAAAGCTGTGTTTTGGTATTAGAAGGGCATATTACTCTGTTCAGTAAACTATTTGCCACCATGTAGACTCCAGTCTTTGGTGGGTATACATCAATATAACTTCAGCAGAGCTGGTGGGCATATTGAGGAGGTAAAAAAACCCCGGTGAAATTCAAATGCTGTTGTACAAATTTGTAACTTGATTTTACCACCAGTGATAAATTTGTGTGTGTAAGCCAGAGAAATTTCCTCCTTTATACTTTCTTAACAATGGGGAAGGTATTCCAGTCTCTGCTACCTTTGAAGAACATTGTGGCTGATGCTAGCATCTGCTGAATATGATGTGATACCTCTGTCGTCCTCCATCTCCAAGGCCTTTCTAAGACACCACACTAATCTGAGGCTGCTGTACTACTGTCTTTCAGACAGAAGACTCACTCTTCTTTAATAAGTATTCTAGTTAAGATTTTAACCTCTTTTATAGTTGATATAACGCTTTAGTCTCAGGGTTTTCATAGAAGAGAGATGCACTGTGCAACTGTGCATTCTTCTTTCTTTTTTGCAAGCTCAGACCCAAATCAGTTTAAAAAAAATTTAAAAATAGTATTAGGAATTGAAGCTCTTCCACATGCCAAGCAATTTCATAGCTCTTTACCTGTTGTTTCACCTTCTTTAGAAATCTCATGCAAGCAACAATGCAAGATTGCACTACATACAGCTGGAACTCCTTGCTGGTTTTTTTTTTTTTTCAGGAAAAAGAAGTAGTGCTACACACAAGTTAATGTCAAAAATACAAAATGTTCATGCATCATATTTGTCAATACACTAGTTTAAGGCAGAACTTGCAAAAAATAGTAGGTAAGGAATTTCTAAGCAGAGTATAATTATTAGTTTTGTAGTGCCAACTATTATTTAGGAGCTCTTGAGCGAATAGAGCTCATAATTAAAACACTTTAAAGGATTAAGTTTAATGGGAGTATTCATATAGTGGAAATGAAATAAATTATTGGAACTTTGGGGCCAGAACCTGAATTAGACCATGCAATATTTAAGATGACTGTGTCACTAAGAAAACTCCTACCTCCTAATACACCAAGTTAGTCTTGTGGAGTGTGGATTTGCAACGAGACTTTTCATGGCTAAAAGAAGAAAACACAGATTTAACTGTCTGGGAAGTGTGTGGATGGAAGGAATTTTAGGGGAATTGTGTGCCATTCAGTAGCATTTATTTATTTTTGCTTTTTGGTAGGTGTACAAGTTACAAGGGTTTCTCTCAAAGATTATGCTCTTTGTGTTACTTGATGTGCAAGAAGTCTTTCAGCTGACTTGGTTTTTGTCATCAATGCAAAAAGATATAAAGGTTTGGGGAAGCAAATGCATCTTGCATAACCAGGTACTCACAGGAGGTGCCAGGTAGATATATCTAGCTTGTGGAGTTAGGGCTATGAATTATTAAAAGTCTCTTTCTAGAGAAAAAAAACAATCGTTCATATGTGTGCATATAAACCTTTTATATACACCACCCCCATCCCCCGATATATACATTTTGAAATGTTGTCATGCTTGCTTCACAGCTGTTAGCAAAATTGAGACAGCATTTTTCTATTTTAATAGTCCTAGCTGAAAATTTTCCAATATTTCTTGAAAGTGAAAACTTTTTACAGAATTGCACGACACCAAATTGTTTGGAGATTTTCAAACTGATAATTCCATTTTGCCCTCAGGAAGAAATGTGTAAAATTTATGTCTCAAAGGAAAATTTTGTGTTTAGATTTTCATATCATGAGGCTTCCAGAGCTAATTAAAAACCTAAAAAACCCAAACATTCCAGGTGTTTAATACCAAATACATTTCAATTAAACTGAAATGTAAGCCTTTTAAAATTTGGGGTCACCTGAAATTTCAGTTCTGTGCAAGGATTCTGTTCTGGAATATGATGAAGTTTCAGAATTGCAATATCACTGGTTAAAGCAAGAAGACTTTCTCATATAGGCCTGCATCTGAGTACAAGTAGGGTTTTTTGTTAAATTGCCAAGCTAGTCATCAGTTTATAATGCTATCCATGGAAATGTTTCAGTTACAATGGCACAGTGGTGGGTGTTAGGACTTGGACTAATGTTCATGTATTAGTTGAATCTTCATGTCCATAAAATCAGAATGAAACACTCAGTGAGCCCTGATATACGGTGAACCATGCCACCAAGCACATCATGTTCCAAGAAGGAACTGATTTGATTGGAAACTAATTAGTGGGGAAAAAAGGTTTTTGTTCTTACTGAGATATAAAAGAAGGCCTGCTTTTTCTTCTGTTGACAAAAGAATACAGAGGGAAATTATATAACATGCGGGGGGAAACTTTTAACACAATATATAGTATGCACTGCTTGTGCAGTGCTTAGGTGAGCTGGTAGAGCTGGAAGTGATGATGTAATGAGCATGTGGCTACTCTGATATTGATAGAAAACTTGCTTATTAAAACCCATCATTAATGTTTCTTAATCTGCAACACAAGTTGAGACGTAACAGGGAGCTGACTAGCTATTTAATTTATTTCTGGTCTGTTCTCAGGTTGATATGAGCAACTTCATTTCACAATCAGGTCCTGCATTGTAATATTGTAGTACTCATGCTCTATTCTGTCTGAAATGTTCTCTAAAAACTGCTTTTTGTTTCAGTGTCATTTTAAGGTATCTTGTTTTGTCATACTAAACTGTGTCATATACCTTCAGTTTGCCCATCATAAGTCTTCTTTGGGTAGATTATTTTGGAAATTATAGCTCTCAACACTTCTAGGATTCTTGAAGTAAATGCTGCTTTAGTAGATAACGGGTTTTTCAAATCAGCTGATATCATGCTGTAGTGGCATGTAGTGGCATCTTCAACTGACTTACAAACGGTCCCTTATGGTAAAATTCCCATTCCCTTTCCTACCTCATCCTCCATTGCCATGGATGGTGTTTAACTTGTTTGAGAGCTTGCTTCTCATCTCCTGACCTTTCAGTATAGAGAAGATGCCTAACCACATTGTATGTATAGCACTGGCACCATCCCCACTCTCACTAGGTTGCAATTTCTGTCCCTTTGTCCTCTCCATAATATGTGATCTTTTTTGTGGGCAAAGTGACTGAAATAACTTGCTTATTGCCCATCCTCCTCTATATAGTTTCTATGAAGTACACATTCTTCCCACTGTGAATGTCAGGTGATCATGAACATCCTGACCCCCGCCACCTTACATCCCTGCAATATAAACTACTGTGTGGAGGCTAATGAAGTGCTTTGTATTTATGTATTTTATTTGCTTCTTTTTTGTAAGCAGTACACCAGTACTGCTAAATTTATTCTAAATTTAGAATAATAATTTATGAAGGACATTTATTCTATCGCCAATTTCCAGTAGTAGAAAAAGAAATTTTATTTTTTATTTTTTAATATTAAGCCATCCACTTTATTCCTTCTGGTGTTTCTTCTCACAGGCATGAATAAAATGTTATCACATATCTGCTATTTAACTTTTATCACTAAAAATGTTCTTATATTGCTTTATTTTAAAATAGAAAACCATGGATGATTGACTGCTGCAAAGAGCTCTGAGACTGTACCGGTTTTTGTTTGCTTTGCCTTCTTTAGAAACATTGCTGCATCTGAACTGAGGCTTAAGATAACTGTGTAAAAGAACATTTACAGCATAGTCTGTTTTACTGGCTGCTATGCTTTATGCATGACTTTCAACTCTAATTCGCTGAGACAAATTGTAAGGTGAGAATCTCAGGTTTATTCTTAAGTTTTTAAACCTGCTGGCCTGGAAAAAAAAAATGCATGGAAATATTATGCAAGTACGTCCAAAACAAAACCAAAAAAGTAAAAAAAAATCCTTTAATAATTGTTTTTGCAGTTAAATTGTAGGAATTTCAGTTAAATTTTAATTACTGCATCTAATGTTTCATTGTTCTCTTTCATTGGATTCACTTTGTAACTGGGAGAAATGTTCCAAAGAAGGCTTAGCTGGAGGACACTGGCAAATTATTTATATCTTTCACAACCTAAAAAATGAAATAGATATCTTTCATATACATTCATGTGTCTCTATATCCTTCTAATAAAACATATTTTGAATATTACATGCAAAGTTAGAGAAAAGTACCTTTGCTTGGATTTTTGTATATTTTTTTAAGATTAAAAGGAACTGTAGTAAATATTGACACACAATGGAGTAAAGATTTTCATAAAAAATTGGAAGTTATTTCAATTTTCTTTTGGAAGGAGCTTCAGTAAGATTCTGAAGCATAATGAGAGATGAGGATCTTAAAATAGAACAATAAAAGGAATCATTACAGCTGTCAACACTACAAGGCATGTATAGACACTAAAATGATGACTCATTATGAAAATACTATATCAGAGTTTTTGTTATCTTCCTTTGAAGGCTTAAGATAACTGTGTTGATTGATTTTGTTCAAAAAGAAAAAAGGCAAAAGATGCTTTTCAACAGTAAAGAAAAAGTGGTCTGAACAGCATAAGCAGAATTAGCCCAGGGAAGAAATGATGACACTGGATATTTTCAGGAATTGTAATGACTTGCACAGTAAGAAAGTAGTTTAGAAATGGAAAGTTTTTTGTATGTTGTAAGTATAGGATAGTTACTATTGAAGTGTGTGTGGCTTGTTGCCGTTAGAATGTAGTTCAGTAATCACTTATTAAATATTACATAGTAAGTAGCAATGGCTGGGGAAAAAGAGAGTAAGACCAACTAAGTAATTTTTCTTTGTATTAGTTTAGCATGCAAGTGGAGACTGATTTCAAGTTTTCTCTTCACTGAGCACAATGTCCTGAAACTGAGTACTGATACATCCTAAATGACCTGGCTTAGGCAGCCTACATTTCAGGGAAAAACACCAATGGATGATGTAGGTTTACGCACTAGGGGAGATGCCAGCAAAAGTACTGAAACTTGAAGTCTGTCATTTCTACCAGTGAGAATGTAAATTGCTGTTTCACTTAAGGCAATTCTGTCATAAATTAATAGCAGCTCTTATCATTAATGTACAGTTTTCTGTTGACAGCCATGCTTCTTAATGTCTTTAAATGAGAATATCTAAGAAATTAGAGAAATAATTCAGTATCTTCTAGATTTTCATACAGTGGCATAGATCAAGAGAAATAGTGAAGGAGAAAAAGGCTCCATCATTAAAAAGCTGGGGGAAAGCTAGCTGAAGAAATAGTACAGCAGTCATCTTGATAGCTGAGGCACAGGGCTGAGTTACCGCATTTCAGCTGATCTTTGTAACAACCTTTTAACCTTTTACAGTGTGAATGAAAAATACCTTAGCTTCAGTCTCCATTAGTGAGATCTGGGAGCTTGGACAGATGTGCAATCACAAAATAAAACCAGATAATGCAAGCTCTCATTGCTTTCAGCCAGCTCCTCTGTTCCTAATATTGAAACAGATGTTTGATCTATTTGTGAATCAATTCCTGAAGCAGCTGTGGCTGGTTTTGGCCCTGTGTATTAATTTTCTTTCCAATTTACTGGGGCAGAAATCCTTTCTGCTGTTTCTAGCTTTTACCTGGTTTAATATATTGTCCTTCATCTGGCAGAAATCAAAGCTAAAATATTTTGCCTTGGGCTTGCAATAGCCTGAAAGCATGTGGTCCTTGTGCCTTTGTGGAAGAATGGAAACTCTTCAAGCATAGTCACATATCTGAGCCTTAGTTTTTGTGCCCAGGACAGTTAATACTTTCTCACACAATCAATTTACATGAAACTAGCAGACAATTAAGTGGAAAAGAACCCTGACAGCCAGTGTGTATTAAGACAAATTATGTCCAACCAACATGATACTGTTCTTTAGGAGGATAACTGGAGTAGTATTAGGGAGAATGCAGAGAATTGTGTGTAACTATAGGAGAGCTTATGGTACTGTCCCATGAGAGTCTTGCAAGCAAACTAGTTAAATGCAGTTTAGATTAAAGTACTACAAACTGAGAATCCAGCTGGTTTAAATGTATTTTCAGAAAATAGTAAACATTTAATGGCAAGTAGGATGAATTAAGTGAGCTTGTGTGAAGATCTTTATTTAAGTAATGAAATAGGAAGTATCTGCAAATGTGTGGATGACAATCTGAGCCTTCTCAGATTGTCATCCAGATAGCTGAGAGCAAGACCAGATGAAATTCAGTGCAGATGAGCACAAAGTGCTTAGAAAGGAGAAATAGATTGTATAAATATAAACAGATCAGCAGCTGTGCTGCTGTACCAACACAAACAGGCTGGGGAAAGATCTCAGTGTGATGAATATCTAATAAAACAGTAGATTTAAATAAATACAGATAAACATGAGGTAAGGCATATGGCAAAAAGGATTTGAACTTTAGGGCTCTGAACTACCAAGTTCCATTCAGGAACAAAATCTTGGTGTCTCTGATAATATTATCTCGTCACTCTGTAGCAGACAAAGAAGAAAACTGCGTTAGAAATTCTGAGGAAAGGAACAAGGAGCAGAAAGGGAAAATTTATGCCATTATCTATAGCTGTGTTATGGCCATGTTTTTGAATGTCAACGGCTATGATTTCTCTCCATTTGAAAAAGCTACAGAGAAAGATAGCAAACATGATCAAAAGTACGAAAATCTGAGGACTGGAACAAAGATTAGGGAATTTCAGCCTTAAAAAAAAACAAGACTGGCAAGCATGAGGACGACTGCGAAGCATATGGCTGGGTAATCTCTTTCAGAGAACTGAACAAAGCACAAGTTGGAAGGAGTTGGGAGCAGTTCTGTAACCGACTCATGGAAGTACCTCTCTGTGGAACGTGTAGTTAAGCTATGGAACTCCTCATTGAAGGATGCTGTGAATGTTGACAGTTTCTGTGGGTTAGAAAAGCAATTGGAGATGTTCATGGAACAAAGCCCCAAACTTTAATTCAGGAATTCTTCAGTCATTAAAACATTTATTCAAGCTATATGGAATATATATATCTATATATATTTATTTGCAATGAAGTCATATGAAATAGGATATGATATGGATAGGATATAATATGATCTGGATAACGGGATCAAGTGTAGCCTCATGAAGTTTGCAGATGACACCAAATTGACCTCTCCAGAAGGGAGAGCTGCTCTGCAGGAAGATCTGGATAGGCTGGAAGAGTGGGCCAGCAAGAACCTTATGAAGCTCAACAAGGACAAGTGTAAGGTCTTGCACCTGGGAAAACATAATCCAGGAGTGCAGCACAGACTGGGATGCACCTGGCTGGAGAGCAGCTCTGTCAAAAGGGACCTGGGGGTCCTGGTGGACAGGAGGCTCAACATGAGTGACCAGTGTGCTGCTGCAGCCAAGAAGACCAACAGGATGCTGGGTTGCATCAAAAAGGGCATCATCAGCAGAGATAAAGAAGTCATTATCCCGCTCTACTCAGTGCTTGTCAGTCCACACTTGGAGTATTGTGTACAGTTCTGGTCCCCGCTATACAAAAAGGATGTGGACAGGCTGGAAGGGGTCCAGAGAAGGGCCACCAAGATGATCAAAGGACTGGGAAGCCTGCCATACGAGGATAGGCTGGGAGAACTGGGTTTGTTCAGCCCTGAGAAAAGGAGGCTTAGGGGGGATCTGATTCCCATGTACCAGTACTTAAGGGGTAGCTACAAAGAAGAGGGAGGCTCCCTTTTTACATGGAGTCCCATGGAGAAGACAGGGGGGAATGGACACAGGTTGCTCTTGGGGAGATTCTGACTGGACACCAGAGGAAACTGTTTCACAGTGAGGACAGTCACCATTGGAATAATCTCCCCAGGGAAGTGGTTGACTCGGCCACATTGGGCACCTTCAAGATTCGCCTGGACAGGGTGCTGGGCCATCTTGTCTAGACTGTGCTCTTCCTAGAAAGGTTGGACTAGATGATCCCTGAGGTCCCTTCCAACTTGGGATTCTGTGATTCAGTGATATTAATACAAGTTATTTGCAAACCAGAATGGTCAGAATTAGTTTAGTGCTTATTCTGACAAATTCTATTTAGTCAGTTCTATTTCTTTGGTACAAAAATATATTTTAGAATATTAAAACTTGATTAATAAACAGTAACACACTAGAAGTTTAGCCTTTTTATGTATAATCTACAAAAATAATGCAAAAGAATAATGCAATAGGCAGCAATGGAAGTATGTATATTTGCTAATATACTTGTAGCTAGGTCTCCTAACATCAATGCAGTAAACAGAGAGCTTGCACTCAAAACATGTCATTAACATTCCCCACCTCTTGCACCTCTTATTTTTCTCAATGTCTGAGGCAGAACATGGCTGATAATGACCTGCCTGCACCTTGGGTTGTATCTAACATGTTCAAGGGAGAGGAAGTTGAACAACCTATCATAGCAATTACTGGACTGAGCTGCTGAAGCTCTGCATATTGTGATAATCCAAATGGGCTCTAGTAATGTGCAAAGGGAAGTTGAAACATGGAATTGATGAGCAACACTCGCATATTGAGTGACAGCTGTTATCATGCAATATGAAGCTGCATGTCACGTTTACTGTCTGATGGAAGAGCTGTTGTGCAAGCCATGTGGATTCTGGATGCACTCTAGAAAGATTATTTTGAAACAGAAAGCAAACTGTGAAGAAACAAAATACATTCTGTTGTTTTGTACACTTGGCAAAGCCAATGGCTGTCTTTTTCTACAGCTGGCACTAGTTTTTCTATTTTTGTTGGTGTTACAAATCTGCCCACTTGAGTCACACAGCTGTACATTATTGTATAGTAAATAATTCCCTATTTTCTTATTAGCAAGTCTCTTCTCAGTTCAAAAGAAAAACATTTTTTCAACTAATTAATGTTAACATATAGTTCAAGGATTAGTGTGATAAGTTTTCAGAGCTTCCTTGACTTAGGGCCATTTTAGACAATTCTGAATCTCCTTTCTAACACATGTCAATGAATTTCACCTTAGTCTTGTCTAAAAGATAACTAATATTTTTTTTTCAGCTACTAACATTCCTGTTGGCTTATGTGTCCTTTCAGGGAGTAGTGCAGAGGCATTAAGCCACTTAAATCTAGCTGCCAAATTTTCAAAGGAATTCCAAGGGACGTTCATTTATATGTTTTTCTACTAGTTAAATGAGATTCCATTGTTTCAGAAGTTTGCCCATTATATAATACATTTAAATTTTCAGGCTAGAGATTTGGCCAAAGCTGATGCAAGCTTTCAAAAACTGGTTACGAGTTGAGTAGTAGGTTTGAGTTTGTACCTTTATCCCCGCCTTGTATTATACAAAAACCCAGCTAAGATTTTCAATATGTTACAATACTAATTTGTATAGCTGCAACTTCCTTCACATGGAAAAGGTCTTTGTATGATATGCTCCTATGTTTTTTCTTTCTGCTTCTAGTAATCCTAGTCTGGTTTGTAACTCATCTGGCAAATATCCATTTTAACATTGTTCTCAAATCACGCATTTGTAATTTTAATGAAATCACTGGTAAGAAGTAAAAATACTAGGAAGCTCTCCACTGAGATCTTTAATTGACGAGAGTCCTGGTAAGTTATAAGATGTATGCTTTGTGTAAACATGTAGCACAATTGTATATTTTCCTTAATCTCTCATTACTTTTCAATAAAAGCAAAATCAAATAGCTATTAGAAAAGCTTATTGGATGTCAATTAACAAAAGTCTTCCAAAAAGTAAATAATAAGAACCAGCCACAAAGCAACAGATGTTGGTGAATAGATAAGCACAGCAACTGCATTGTTATTACTTTTTACATTTAGCAATGGACGTGTATGTTTAAATAGCTTTATGACTGAGACAAATCAACAAAAGCCAGGAAACTTGAAGCAGATGCTTACATTTTTGGGTATGTTCATTACTTGATAAGGGTGAAAATCACCCATTATCATTGCAGGAGTTACATACATGCAAAATGGAAGACTGGATTATATACCCATTTGTTTTCCACCTGCGTTCCTCTGAGTCTGCAACTGCCAGATTCCATAGCCATATGTGCTTGGAGTCTTAAGTAGAAATATTAAGACGTTGTGGAGACTCTTTCAGTTATTTACTTGCGCTTCTATGCTTTAGGAAAAAGATTAGTTTTGCTGAGATGCCCCGGTGTGAAGGTTTCATGTTACAAACTAGTGGCTACTAAGGACTGGTAGTACTGGGCCACAAATCTAACTGCAGTAGTTGCTATTTTACTCCTATTCTTTCAGGGAATTATATTGATGTGCCTTTCATGCCATACAGTTACTTCCAGTCTTACTTGCTCATTCTGTCATGGCTTTCATTGTTCATAGAGAACAACACAAGGTTACTTTCTCTGTTTATTTTTTAACATCTTTTTCACTCTTCCGAAATTTGCGTCTCTATTTCTTGCTTGCATTTTCCTTTGCAATCTGCTTTATATTGTTTTGACCATCTAAAGTAGCCCTAAAATGGAAATTAATTTTCTTGCAGCTCTTTATAGCCAAGATTTTGCTAAGTTGTCTTTCAAAAGGTCAACAGTGTTGGGGTTTTTTTAAAGCAGGTTGTTATTTTCAAATGGATTTGCAATACTATCCTTTTCAATTTCTAAGTCACATGATTGCTTGTAATTACATTCCCCTCTGATCAGGCTGCTCCCTTTTATTGGTGTATTCTTTCCCTCTCTTTCATGGGTAAACTACCACAGTTGTTTTTCTGGTGATGAAATAATTTGAAGAAAAAGAGTTCTGTGTACTTTGCTGGTTCATTAAACAACTCAAATTTTGACCAGGACTTAGAACCTCACATAACAAATATAGTTCTCGGTATTATAGCAACTGCTCAGACGTGTCTTTCATTTGCATCTGCTGAGGCGCTGTAGTGATTAAGCCCTATAATGGTCTCTAAATGAAATACATGATGACGATTTAATCCTCTCGTCAAACTTTGTTTTTTAATGAAATACTTAACTTTTTCTTGTCACTTAGACATCACTCAGCTATAATGTTCTGATATTAACAGTGGTTCCTAAAATGTTGCTGGGTTAGAGAGGATCCTTAAAATATATTCATGAGCTGGTAAGGCAATTATATCAGTATATTTTGTGCCTAGGTAGATAATTCTAGGTAGGTAAAGTAGATCATAGATAATGCTGAACTATATTCAGGTAAATCAAGAAAGTTCAGAAACCCAAAGATTTTCTGTTGAGTTTCAAGGTGTAGAGAAAGGCACTTCATAAAAGACTATATTTTCTTGAAAAAATTCAGACATAAATAACAACTTTAATAAATTTACTTTTTTTCCTATCTATATTGATTGATTTTCCCACTGGAAATATTTGAATTAATAGAAGGTCCTGTCCATGATTTAAATATGCTTCTGTCATAATAACATAATTGCCCCACACATTATGACCGCCTCTGTCAAGAAGAAGAGGGTGATTGTTGTAGGCAATTCCCTTCTGAGGGGAACAAAGGGCCCAATATGCCAATCAGACCTGTCCTGCAGGGAAGCCTGCTGTGTCACTGGGGCCTGGGTCAAGATGTTACTAGGAAACTCCCTGGTCTGGTACCGCCCTCTGGTTATTACCTGCTATTGGTTATGAAGGTTGGCCGTGATGAGATTGCAGAAGTCCAAAAGTGATCAAAAGGGACTTAGGGCACTGAAGCAATTGGTTGAAGGGTCAGGAGCACAGGTAATGTTTTCCTCAATCCTAAACAGTGGCAGGGAAGAATACTGAAACAAACAGGAGAACTCACCTGATTAACACGTGGCTCAGAGGCTGGTGACATTGGTGGAATTGTTTTGGTTTTTTTTTTATCATGGGGAGGTTTACTTGGCACCGGGCCTGCTGGTGGCAGCTGGAGTTCACCTGTCTCAAAGGGGGAAAAGGATTCTCACTCGTGAGTTGGTGGGGCTCATCGAGAGGGCTTTAAATTAGGTTTGACGGGGGAAGGGAGTATGGCCAGGCTCACTAGAAAGGTGACTAGGAGTGGTGTGCCAAGGTCAGGGGTGAAATCAGTAGCCCAGCTCAAGTGCACCTACACCAATGCATGCAGCATGGGCAACAAACAGGAAAGGCTGGAAGCCACTGGGCAGCAGGATAGCTATGACTTAGTCGCCATCACAGAGACGTGGTTGGATGACTTTTATGACTGGAATGCTACAGTAAATGGCTATAACCTCTTCAGAAAGGATAGGCAAGGAAGGAGAGGTGGTGGGGTGGCTCTGTTTGTTAGGGTTTCAAGTCTATGGGGCTCAGCCATTTTGATGATAAGGTCAAGTGCTTATGGGTGAGGATGAGGGGGAAGGCCAACAAGGCAGATATCCTGCTGGGGGTCTGTTACAGGCCACCCAACCAGGATGAAGAGGTAGATGAATCATTCTACAAGCAGATGGCGAAAGTATCATGGTCAGTTGCCCTTGTTCTAGTGGGGGACTTCAACTCACCGGGTGTCTGCTGGAAATACAACACAGCAGAGGGGAAAGTCTAGGAGGTTCCTGGAGTGTGTGGAAGATATTTTCCTGACACAGCTGGTAAGTGAGCTTACCAGGGCAGGGGGCCTCACTTGACCTGCTGTTCACAAACAGAGAAAGACTGGTGGGAGGTGTGGTGGCTGGAGGCCATCTTGGGCTTAGTGACCATAATATGATTGAGTTCTCCATTCTTGGGGAAGTAAAGGGTGTGGGGGGGTCAGCAAAACCACTACCGTGGACTTCTGGAGGGCAGACTTTGGCCTGTTCAGGACGCTGGTTGAGAGAGTCCCTTGGGAGGCAGTCCTGAAGAGCAAAGGGGTCCAGGAAGGTTGGACAGTCTTCAGGAAGGAACTCTTGAAGTCCCAGGAGCAGGCTGTCCCCATGTGCTGTAAGACAAAGCTGCAGGGGAGGTGACCGGCCTGGCTGAACAGGGAGATTTTTCTGGCACTCAGGGAAAAAAGGAGTTAACCACTTTTGGAAGAAGGGGCAGGCAACTCAAGGAGAGTACAGGGGTCTCGTTAGGTCTTGCAGAGAGAAAATTAGGCAAGCAAAAGCCCAGCTAGAACTCAACCTCACCACTGCTGTAGAGATAACAAAAAAAGTTTTTACAAATACATTAACAACAGTAAGAGAGCCAAGTGGATCTCCATCCTCTTGGATGCAGAGGGGAACAACACCACCAGGGATGAGGAGAAGGCTGAGGTACTTAATGACTTCTTTGCCTCAGTCTTTAATAGTCAAATGAGTTATCCCCAGGACATTCAGCCCCCTGAACTGGAAGGCAAGGATGGAGAGCAGGATAAACTCCCCACAATCCGGAAGGAAGCAGTTTACGACCTGCTGTGCCACCTGGACGCACACAAGTCTATGGGGCTGGATGGGATCCACCCAAGAGTACTAAGGGAACTGGCAGAGGAGCTTGCCAAACCAGTCTCCAACATGTATCAGCAGTCCTGTTTAACAGGGGAGGCCCTAGGCAACTGGAGGCTTGGGGATGTGATGCCTGTCTACAAGAAGGGCCGGAAGGAGGATCTGGGGAACTACGAGCCTGTCAGCCTGACCTTAGTACCGGGGAAGATCATGGAGCTGTTCATCTTGAGTGCACTCACCAGGCAAGTGCAGGACTATCAAGGGATCTGGCCCAGCCAGTATGATTTCATGAAAGGCAGGTCCTGCCTGACCAACCTGATCTCCTCCTATGACCAGGTGACCCGCCTAGTGGATGAGGGAAAGGCTGTGGATGTTGTCTACCTGGACTTTAGCAAAGCCTTTGACACTGTCTCCTACAGCATCCTCCTAGAGAAGCTGGTGGATCATGGCTTAGACAGGTGTACTCTTTGCTGGGTAAAATACTGCCTGGGTGGCCAAGGCCAGAGGGTTGTGGTGAATGGAGCTAAATCCAGTTGGTGGCTGGTCACAAGTGGTGTTCCCCAGGGCTCTGTTTTGGGGCCAGTCTTGTTTAATATCTTTATTAATGACCTGGATGAGGGAATCGAGTGCACCCTCAGTACGTTTGCAGATGACACCAAGTTGGATGGGAGTGTCAATCTGCTTGAGGGTAGGAAGGCTCTTCAGAGGTATCTGGACAGGCTGAATCAATGGGCCAAGGTCAACTGTATGAGGTTCAACAAGGCAAAGAGCCTGGTCCTGCACTTGGGTCACAAGAAACCCATGCAATGCTACAGGCTTGGGGAAGAGTGGCTTGAAAGGTGCCTGGCGGATAAGGACCTGGGAGTGCTGGTGGAGAGCTGGCTGAACATGAGCCGGCAGTGTGCTCAGGTGGCAAAGAAGGCCAACAGCATCCTGACTTATATCAGGAATAGTGTGGGAAGCAGGAGTATGGAAGTGATTGTGCCCTTGTACTCGGCACTGGTGAGGCTGCACCTCGAATACTGTGTTTCCTGCCCATCAGTACAAGAAGGACATTGTGTTGCTGGAGTGTGTCCAGAGAAGGGCAAAGAGGCTGGTGAAGGGTCTGAAGAACAAGTCTTATGAGGAGCAGCTGAAGGAGCTGGGGTTGTTTAGACTGGAGGAGAGAAGGGTGAGGGGAGACCTCATTGCTCTCTACAACTACTTGAAAGGAGGTTGTAGTGAGGTGGGTGTTTGTTCCTTCTCCCAAGTAAAAAGCAATAGGATGAGAGGAAATGAACTCAAGCTACATCAGGGGAGGTTTAGATTGGATATTAGGAAAAAATTCTTTACTAGAAGAGTGGTCAGGCATTGGAACAGGCTGCCCAGAGGTGGTGGAATCACCATCCCTGGAGGTGTTCAAAAAACATCTGGCCATGGCACTTTGGGACATGGTTTAGGAGACATGGTGGTGTTGGGTTGACAGTTGGACGTGATGATCTTAGAGATCTTTTCCAACCATAATGATTCTATTCTATGATTTCAATAACCTGGAGAACTTTGAAGGATCCTAGGTACTATGGTGACTCAGATAATAAGCAGTGATAATAAATTCACCTGTTGCATTTCACAGAATCAAAAGTCATTTGAGATGATAAGTTATTGTCTTATCGATGAGAAAGTAAATGTGTAGGGGTAGACATGCCTAATACTGATGACTGCTGAAACAGGGAATATGACAGCTCTCTGAAATGAAACATTGATTCAAGAAATGTTACTTATCAAAAGGAAGCTAGATATGAATTGCTGTGAAGTTTGTATGGAAATCACATTCAGCTTCAGAAAATAAAATTATTAGAACTGTGGGTTCTATATTACAAAACAGCATCTCCCAGAGGAAATGTCATCAAACATGAGGAAATACCAGGACTGTCACTAAACATGCCATCCTCAAGACGACAGCTGCAGTGGGACATATTCTGCTGATTTATCATAGCAGCCAGAATATGCTGTCTCAATGAGAAAGAGCAAATTTTATTATAATTAGTCTGGGATAGGTCCATCGTAAGTCTCTAGTGCCGTATTGCTCTATCCCATCATGCTGTGGCATTTTGGAGATGGAGCAGCCAGAGAGTTCCTAGGCCAATTCCACTGTTGTCCCCCCTGCAAAAAAACCAGAAACTGAACAACACCCCATCCCAATCCCTCATTTGCAAGGCATAACTTGGAGCCAGATATACAGATAATTTGAAAATGGGTAATAAACTGGTCAACAAGAATTTGTTTGGAAAATGTGAAAGGTAATCCTCCAACCATCGCACAACAAGTTGCATAAAAGAAAGATCATTATAGTACTATGTAGCAAGAGGTGTGTAGAATACATATGCCACAATCTAATACTCCACAACCAAGGAAAAAAATTTAAAGTATTGGTTAAAAATGTAAAAAAAACCAACCAACCAACCATTGATACTCACGAATTAACTTTTTATCCTTTTTGTCTCTTAAGTAATTTTTTTGACAAAAAAATAATGTATTTTTAAGGTCAGAAGCTTGAAGAAAAGCAACTGAACTAGCAAAAGAAATTAAATTAATACAGCCACATACTAGTAATTAGAGCAGTTGTGTTGACATTCAACACTGTAGTCATTTAAAGGCCAAGCACCTTTGTTAATAGTCATCCAAGTTTCTTTTGAGAGTATTGAAAAGAAAGGCATCTCCAGAGTTTTGTCCAAAACTGACCTTTAAGGCAGGTGGAATGAATCACCATTTCTTTGTCCATTACTATACATAGACTTCTAAAAGTTTATTGAACTAAAGCCCTAACCTTAAAATGACTGAAGGTAAGTGAAGTAAATTCTGTTCCTAATGAAACAATAGATTTTTTTTTCATCCTCCTTCCTTTGCAACAGGAACAAATAAAGCTATCTAGAACAGTTGCTCAAGTTACCAGAAACAGTGTTTGTTTCTGGTATTGGAGAGAAGTCAATATTATTTTAAATATTATGTTAAAAAATTCCCAAATTATTAAGTGAAGAAAAAAATAACATAAAAGCAGTTATAGGAGATTAGACTAGGACTCCATCAAAAGCAGTGTCTTGCCTCCAGCGGTGGTTAGTAGGGGATGTCTTTGTCCAACTATAGAACAGGGAACACATAATATTTTCAGAAGACCAGGTTCTTGATAATGTTGCCAACAGCAGTGCCAGAGAGTGTGTTGAAAACACCTTATACATAGGAGCAATATGGGTTTTTTATGAAATGGAGGTTTGCTGCCTTTCCTCTCCACAGTGTGTAGTGCCTGCTGCAAAAGAGTCTACGCTGAGATTGAAACTGTGCTATGAGGGTGTTCGAGTCTCCAAGATGCTCTTTACTAAAAGAGGAAAGATTGGAGGTCTCATTTTTAAGAATGAAAAAAACTTTATTACTGGAACAAAATGGCACATCAATAGAAAAAATTGCTGTTTTAAATGCACATGTGAAGTATAGGTCAATGACAATGCATGTGTAAGTTTTTGAAGAATTAAACCGGTTTTTATCTGAATTTCACATTGCAAAAAATTTATTCACTAGTTGGTTACTACTGTGAAGTTCACTTGACCTTTTTCATTCAGCCTTTTAAATTCAAAATAATCTAAAAATATCATAAAACACAGTACTTTTGTAATTAACTGATTCATAACTTTTAAATATTCAACATTTTAATTTAGACTCACCTTGCTTGATAAATACCCTTTGAGAATTAAAAATTGAGACAAAATTGAGGCTATAGGCATGCCAAAAGAAGCAAAGCACATTCAAGATGCCTTTTTCTTTGGAGGGCAGAAGACAAGTTACTAACATGACAAATGTCAGGACATGAGGATTGGGCTAACCTCATGAAGTACAGTAAGGAGAAATGCAGACCACTGGGTCAGAATAACCCAGGCAGGGAGTGAGTGATTGAGTAGCAATTCTACTGAAAGCACGTGCAGATTTTGATGGACACCTCATTGAATATGAGCTAACATGAACAAAGCAAGCTGCATACTGAGCTACATTAGGAGGACTATGGCCAGCAGATCAATGGAAGTAGTTATTTCCCTCAGAACTTTTAAGTTACTGAAGTACTTCCTGTAGTTTTGGGGTTCCAGTTGAAGAGAGATTTGGAGAAGCCGTCAGAGATCCAGTGAAGGGCTAGCAAGATGGAATAAGGAGAGGTTGAAAGAGTTGGGCTTGTTTACTCAAGTAAAGAGAAGACTGAGGAGAGGCCTAATAGTCCGCAGCTAGTAACAGTCTAATAACAGCTACTGAGGGATAGTTGCAAACAGTGATATAGCAAGCCCTTCTTCACAGTGGACAATGATCTAAAAAGGGACCACGGTCACAAATTGTGGCTTTGGGGCAGGTGGGTGTGTGGTTTTGACATATTTTTTCTTTTTTTCTACTGGGAGGGTAGTGCAGTGCTTTAATATGTTGCCTGGAGATGCTGTCAGATCTTCACCCTTGGAGGTTTAACCGATTCAAGTAGACAAAGTCATAGCTGAAGTGTTCTGTGTTGGTGATAGCACATCTTTCAGCAGGAGATTGAGTGAGGTGACTTCCAGAGACCCTTTCCAACCAGAACTTTAGCAAAGCGAGCTCAGATAGCCAGAATATGAGGAAAATGTAATTGCTATCTATGCCTTTCTTTAGTCCTGCTGTTTCCTTAATGATAAGATCATCCTTTCTTTTTTCTATAATTTTCCATCTAATGTACTACATACCTTCTGATCTGGGCCAAAGGGATGGCTATGAGACACACCTCTCCTCTCTTTTCTGTCTATACTTCCGCTCCCCTCTGCAGCTCCATCTTAGTGTATGAGGTAGACTCCAGTGGATAAAAAGTCTGTGTGGTCCTTTCATGAAAGACTGTGGCACAATTCACATGTACAAGGAGGACAAAGGTAATTTGCATAGTTAACCTTTAGCCTGATGTCTCCTGAACAATATATATTTAAAGTATTGGTAACTGTGTACTGATTGTATCCACTCCAGTTCTCAGTGTGTTCTTTTTACTGAAAAATGGATACGGTCCTCTTTGTATCTTAGCTGCTTGAAATAAAGCCAGGTGAATTTTTTTTTGTTAAGAATAGTATGCTAGCTAAAATTATTTAACAAATTTTAACTGGCATGCTAATTAGAAAAATAGTCAGGATAGGATTAATAAAATGGCTAGTGGAAAGCCAGAGGTCTTTATATTTCCCCCAATAACTCATAAGAAGCTTTCAGGGTTAAGGAAGAATTTGTCTAATGCAATTCTCTTGCAGATTTTTGAACCCAGGCTTGTTGACAAAAGGCTATAAAATGTGAGGTATTGTAGACATGGGATAAAGGGTTCTCCATCTCGACCAATGAAGATGTTCTGCTCTGGAACATATTTCCCTTCCTGATTTTTCAATTGAAAAGCTGGAGTATTAATTACTTGCACATTCCTTACCTGAAATCCCTGTCTTACTCTAGAATTTATTTGCCTGATTAGAAGCTGGAAGGAGGGTATTAGTTAGCTTTGATAGTGAGGTGACAACTGGGCCTCTTCAGTGCCCACAGAAATCACTTTTAGAAGAAGCGTAATTTGCTGAGACATTTACAGTCAAAGAGAAAGGAAAAGGTACAGGAAGATCTGGCAATCTAAGTCCTTGAGGAAATTGCAAATAATTTTTTTCATGTTCTGAGTTCTTTTCACTAGGAAGAGAAATGGGTTAGCCAGTGGCAACTCTACTGAAGTGACTCATTTCTATTTTTTCTCTCTGATGTTGTTTCATATATTTTCTTTGTAAATGGTGGGACAAGACCAGACTTAATGGATCCACGAGTCTTTGGATGTCCTCCTGCACAGACACCTTCTGTGCAGTTTCATTGTGAGCCAGAGGGACTCTATAGCTGATCTTTTCTGAGCCTCTGGGGGAGGCAGGAACATAAGGGTGATATCTCTGAAAATATGGAAAATTATTTTCCAACACTAGAACACTCCAGACTTCCCACTTTCTTCAGCCTCTCATATGCTAGGCCATTTTGCAAAGAATACAGTAACTACCCAGGGCTAAGTGGATACAATTATTCAGTCTGCCCAAATACTTTATGTGAGTGTTATGTAGTTGTTCTTACTAAGTGAAAAGCAGTCTATCACAAAGCAAACTACATAATGCCAAGGCTCTAAAATAAAACCATGCCAAACATGGTGAATTAAAAGGGCAGAAATTAGACTTTAAACATCAAGTGGTTGCAATGTGCTTTTCCCCCCACAGAAGCCAGCTGCGTGGTATTGTTAACACTTCTAAGATACTGTATTAACCTTGACTCTAATATATTTATATAAGTAAAATCTTGGAAAAAAGAGTTGGGTTTTTTCTTATCCTGGTTTGATGATTTTTAATTAAATGTTTTGCAGTGTGAATCTTCATAAGCATTTAACTAAATTGTTTGGTATAAATTATTCATCAGTGGAGGCAGTAATGTTAAAATATAATGTGTATTATTGGATCTAAATAAAAAGCTTTTCCAGACAGGGATCGTAATACCATTGTTAAAATAGAAGGCCTAATATCAGTCATACCTACCAGACAATAGCAGGTGAGCCACATACAAAAGTGCAGGTATGCTTTGAATTTGAAATGCCAGGGCACTGTTACTACTCTCCTAATATCTGCTCTTGAAAACTCTTTCAGAAAATTACAAATTACCTTTTAAATAAGATGATCTATTTCTGTATACAATATTACAAGCATAATCTACTTCAAAACTCATTGTAGCCCTCAAATGAAGATGAACCTCCGTGTACAGAACATGTTTCTTTTTGCAGGATGCTGTAAGAGAAATTAGTAAGCTTTTGCAGTGTTACTACTCAACTGGCAGTGTTTAACTTGCTGTTTAGCTTTGAAGTTAGTTGAAAAGCATCATTCTTGTTAAACAATGGCTATACCAATATTGCTGTGCAATAATTTTGAGACTAGCCTTGAGGTGAGATTTTTCAAATATTTATCTGCCTAGATTCTTTTTTTTTTTTTTTTTTTTTTACCTGGAGGAAGTTCAGCTCTTATGGCTGGGAAGGAAAACTCAGCAGAGCTTGTGGGATTAACTTTATTCAATGGTGGCTTTAGCTGCCAAGCGAGTAGGTCATGATAAACTGTGGTGAGCCAGAACTTCACCTGTTCTTGTGGTGAAATTTCATGTTTGATGTCAGAGGGTAAGATAATCCATCACACCTCTAAAATAGAACAGTAGTGAAAATTTATTTTCATTCATTCGATTAATGAATATATTCACTATATCCACTACATATTCACTAGAAAATACCTATTATTTAGGTTTGAGATTTTTTGCAGAATAAGGCAGAGAATGTAGAGTGTAGACAGACATAGGAAATCTATCTAAATTTTGGAAATGCAGCTCTACAGACAGCAAAAGTCTGGTATTTTATGAAAATCACACTTCACTTATGTCCATTACAGCAGATGAATTTCAACTGATTCTCAAAGGAAATCCATCAGAAAAGTTTATGATTGAAAATACTTAAAATATCTAGGCTTCTAGTGAGGAGAAAAGTTAACAAAAGACAAGAAGAGTCCAGCTATCTGAACTCTTCAAAGCCTTTTCTTATAAAGTAGACGAAATTATTAAATAAGATGACCTATACTTAGTCAGAGTCTGATCAAAAAGGGTAGAATGTCTTGAAACTTTCTTAACAGCATAATAGACATGACATCAATGCATTCTACAGCTGTACTTCCTGATTTCAGCCATGATTGACTGATGACTCAGCTTCATCTGTTACAGTCAACTCAATTTACAGAAGTATCATTGAAATAATTTCCAAAATATCTTTATCCATTCAATTAAATATTGTCTGTTCTGCAGAATTGTGAAGCTGATAAAAACAATTTGGTGTACTGGCAACTGATGTTGCAAATCAGCATAGTACTCAACATTTTGTTCAAATGTAACCTTGCAATGCAATATATAATCACAACTTCTACATAATTTAAGAATATCAAGGAACAAAAGTGCTCACTTACACCTTGCAGACAGGTCAGAAAGAAATCCTTTTATGAAACCAGGTTGAAAATCACTGCTGGAAACTTTAAGATCTCCATTTTCCTTTTACTTGTGTTTTTAAAATTACTAGTAATTCTGTTCCAAAAATTATATTTTTAGTATGAGTAAAGTTTCTGTATGAAGCTCAGGATTTCTCTTACTAGTTAATGCAGCTGTAAAAACCTAGGACAAATTCCCAAGGTAATACAGCCACAGTCACATAAAATGTCCCGGTAAACCTGGGGGAAGACCTCAGATTTTTGCATGGGTTTCCAAGACTGTCTTTCTTATGAGAGAAAAGTAATTTTTGGCTGAAAATATTGGATATACAGAACATATAGTCTCTCTGACCAAAATATGTACATGGTAATGAAACAGTTTCTTCCATGAATTGGAAAGAAAAAAAGCAGAGAAAAAAGAAATTGGAGTAGAAATTACCCCTCTCCCTTCCCCAGAAATTTTTTCCTGGATTGAAACTGGAGGTCTCTTCAGTCTTATTTCCTCTTTCATCTCTGTGCTTCTTTTGACACCTCTTACTCCTTCCTTGTCCCCTAACTCCTACCTGTTTTTACAGCTTCTCTGGTAGATTTCCTCCTTTTCTTATTTTCTGAGAGTTCTATGATAGTCTGCGTGAAGCCCTTTTCCTATGGCTTTAATTAAAACTTCAGCACACTCAAAAGTTCACCTAGATGCACCTGGCTTCAGGGCTGATATGCTGCTTTTTCTGTAAGGCCTTGACTTCTCGTGACAGAGCATTGCTACATTGCTTCTGAACAAGGGGGCTCAATTCATCCTCTTCAACAAACATGCTATATTCTATATAATTGCACCTGTAAAACTAAGGAAAAAATATGTTTACTATAAAGTCACACTTTACTGTAGCAGTAAGTAAAAGATTGCATAACGCAAGACAAAATTATCTGTTCTGATAATCTGAAATATAGCACAAAAAAAGCAGTTGGTTAATAGCTTCTTTACAAAGGTTACTGTCATGGTTCAGCCTCAGCTGTCAACTGAACACCACGCAGCCACTCGCTCAGTCCCCCACCCCTGTGGGATGGGGAAGAGAATCGGACGAGCAAAACAACTTGTGGGTTGAGATAAGCACAGTTTAATGATTACAATAAAATGATAATAATAGTAATAATGATTATGATAATAATGACAATAATGTTAATATAATAAAATGGAAAAGGAAGGAAAAGGGAAAAAAAGGAAAAAACCCACGGAAACACAAACAATACAACCACTCACCACCCGCTGACCGATGCTGCCCGTCCCCGAGCCGCGACTGCTTCCTCCCCCCCGGCCAGCCCCTCCCAGCTAACATACTGGGCATGACGTTACATGATATGGAATATCCCTTTGGTCAGTTTGAATCCGCTCTCTTAGCTGTGCCCCCTCCCCTCCCGGCTTCTTGTGCACCCGGCAGAGCATGGGAAGCTAGAAATTTCCTTGACTAGTACAAGCGCTACCCAGCAACAGCCCAAAACATCTGTGTGTTATCTCAACAGGTTTTTTTTCCATGCTAATTTCAAAGCACAGCACTATACCAGCTAGAGTGAAGAAAATTAACTCTATCCCAGCTAAAACCATGACAGTATCCACCCCTTATTCCATATCATTTACATCATGCTCAGGTCCCATACTATTCAGTACAATTTCAATAATCCCTACCCACCTTCTCATCCTTTAACAGGATATACAGATTTTAATTTATCATCCCCGTAGTCTATGGACCATCCCTGTAAAATGCCTGAGAAATGTCCATTGAGTTCATTTAGTCCATGACTTTGGGTTTCATCTAGTGTAAGAGTCTTTCAGAGAGGTGTGTGGTGTCAGATTGTTGCATGTCAGTCCTTGTTCCGTCACCACTGCACTGGTAGTTCTTGTTCTCTCACTGCTGCACTTTGCTCGGTTCAATTGAAAGTTCATTTGCTATTATTATTAATTGGGAGATTCCCACCATGATACCATTCCATTGATATGGCATATAGCAACCATAGTAGTGATGACATAAAACATTATATAGCAATTAACAGCATATTATTCAGTTCATTGGCTGTTTTCACCCAAGATTAAATCCCCCTGAGGTACACACCGGACTCCTCCATCCTCCGGCATCACCCACCAATTGCAACCAGGTCCTCGAGCAAACGCAGTCCCACAAGTGGGTTTGCCTCTGCCTGAAGCAGGAATAACCCAGACTGTCTTGCCCAACATATTTCTTATGTGCACTACAAGGACTCTATCCCCTTCCAGAGTAGGTAAGGATTCTGATTGGGCAGGGCCACCTCGCCTGGCAGATCCCCTCGTGTTGACGTGGCTTTTGCTAAATGTGTATCCCAGTGTTTAAATGTCCCACCCCCCATTGCTTTCAGTGTCGTCTTTAACAGTCCATTGTACCGTTCAATTTTTCCAGAGGCTAGTGCGTGACAGGGGATGTGATACACCCACTCAATGCTGTGCTCTTTGGCCCAGGTGTCTATGAGGTTGTTTCGGAAATGAGTCCCGTTGCCTGACTCAATTCTCTCTGGGGTGCCATGTCGCCACAGGACGTGTTTTTTGAGACCCAGGATAGTGTTCCAGGCAGTGGCGTGGGGGACGGGGTATGTTTCCAGCCAGCCAGTGGTTGCTTCTACCATGGTGAGCACATGGTGCTTGCCTTGGCGGGTTTGTGGGAGTGTGATATAGTCAATTTTCCAGGCCTCCCCATATTTATACTTCAGCCATCGTCCCCCGTACCACAGAGGCTTTACCCGCTTCGCTTGCTTGATTGCAGCGCACGTTTCACATTCATGGATAACCTGCGCAATAGCGTCCATGGTCAAGTCCACCCCTCGATCACGAGCCCACCTGTATGTTGCATCTCTCCCTTGATGGCCTGAGGTGTCATGGGCCCACCAAGCTAGAAAGAATTCACTCTTATGTTGCCAGTCCAGATCCACCTCAGTCACTTCAGTCTTGGCAGCCAGATCCACCTGCTGGTTGTTCCGATGTTCTTCAGTGGCCCGACTCTTGGGAACGTGAGCATCCACATCACATACTTTCACAAGCAGGTTCTCTACCTGGGCAGCAATAGCTTGCCACAATGCGGCAGCCCAGATGGGTTTGCCTCTGCGCTGCCAGTTGCTTTCCTTCCACTGCTGTAGCCACCCACACAGGGCATTTGCCACCATCTGGGAGTCAGTATAAAGGCAGAGCACTGGCCACTTTTCCTGTTCAGCGATGTCTAAGGCCAGCTGGATGGCCTTTACCTCTGCAAACTGGCTTGATTCTCCTCCTTCAGTAGTTTCTGCTATTTGTCGTGTAGGACTCCATACAGCAGCCTTCCATCTCCGGTGCTTTCCCACAAGGCGACAGGACCCATCAGTGAACAGGACAAACTGCTTCTCCTTTTCTGGCAGTGTGTTATACAGTGGGGCTTCTTCAGCATGTGTCACCTCCTCCTCTGGTAATATTCCAAAGCCATTGCCTTCTGGCCAGTCCATAATCAATTCCAAGATTCCTGGGCGACTGGGGTTTCCTACTCGAGCCCACTGGGTGATCAGTGCAACCCATTTACTCCATGTAGCATCAGTTGCATGGTGTGTAGAGGGGACGTTCCCTCTGAACATCCAGCCCAGCACTGGCAGTCGGGGTGCCAGGAGCAACTGTGCTTCAGTACCAACCACTTCTGAGGCAGCTCGAACCCCTTCATATGCTGCCAATATCTCTTTTTCAGTTGGAGTATAGCGGGCTTTGGACCCTCTGTATCCCCGACTCCAAAACCCTAGGGGTCGACCTCGGGTCTCCCCTGGTGCTTTCTGCCAGAGGCTCCAGGTAGGGCCATTCTCCCCAGCTGCGGTGTAGAGCACATTTTTTATATCTTGTCCTGCCCGGACTGGCCCAAGGGATACTGCATGAACTATCTCCTGTTTAATCTGTTCAAAGGCTTGTTGTTGCTCAGGGCCCAATATGAAATCATTCTTCTCCCGGGTCACTTGATAGAGGGGGCTTACGATCAGACTGTAGTGTGGAATATGCATTCTCCAAAAACCCACAACGCCCAAGAAAGCTTCTGTTTCCTTTTTGATGGTTGGTGGAGACATTGCTGCTATCTTGTTGATCACATCCATGGGGATCTGACGACGACCATCTTGCCATTTGATTCCTAAGAACTGGATCTCATGTGGGTCCCTTCACCTTACTTTGTTTTATGGCAAAACCAGCTTTCAGGAGGATTTGAACTATTTTCTTCCCTTTCTCAAAAACTTCTGCTGTGTTGCCCCACACGATGATGTCATCAATGTATTGTAGGTGTTCAGGAGCTCCACCTTGTTCCAAAGCATTATGGATCAGTCCATGGCAAATGGTAGGGCTGTGTTTCCACCCCTGGGGCAGTCGATTCCAGGTGTACTGGACCCCCCTCCAAGTAAAAGCAAACTGTGGCCTGCACTCTGCTGCCAGAGGGATGGAGAAGAATGCATTAGCGATATCAGTTGTGGCATACCACTTGGCTGCCTTTGACTCGAGTTCGGATTGAAGTTCTAGCATGTCTGGCACAGCAGCACTCAATGGCGGCGTGACTTCGTTCACACCACGATAGTCTACTGTTAGCCTCCACTCTCCATGAGACTTCCACGCTGGCCATATGGGACTGTTAAAGGGTGAGTGGGTTTTACTGATGACTCCTTGGCTCTCCAGTCGACGAATGAGCCCATGGATGGGGATCAGAGAGTCTCTGTTGGTGCGATATTGCCGCCAGTGCACTGTTGTGGTGGCGATTGGCACCTGTTGTTCTTTGACCTTCAGCAACCCCACAACAGAAGGGTCCTTCGAGAGGCAAGGCAAGGTAGACAGCTGTTTAATTTCCTCTGTCTCCAAGGCAGCTACACCAAAAGCCCACCTGTACCCTTTTGGGTCCTTGATACCCTCTCCTGAGGCAGTCTATGCCAAGGATGCACGGAGCCTCTGGGCCAGTCACAATGGGGTGGCTTTGCCACTCATTCCCAGTTAGGCTCACTTCGGCCTCCAATACAGTTAGCTCTTGGGATCCCCCTGTCACTCCAGCAATGCTGATGGGTTCTGCCCCTATATAGTTTGATGGCATTAAGGTGCACTGTGCGCCCGTGTCCACTAAAGCTTTATACTCCTGTGGGTCGGACGTGCCAGGCCATCGGATCCACACAGTCCAGTATGCCCGGTTATCCCTTTCCTCCACCTGGCTGGAGGCAGGGCCCCCTTAGTCCTGATCATAGTGTTCATCACTCCCTTCCTGTAAATATGAATCACAAGTGTCTCTGTTAAGATCAGACAGGACATCAGCACTTCTGCTCCTCTGTCTGGAGAATTGCTTACTGGAAACTGGAGCAGCAGTTCTCTTGAAGAAACTCCCCTGAGTGATTGTTCTCCCTTGCAGCTCACAGACCTGTGCCTCTAAGGCTGAGGTAGGTTTTCCATTCCCACTTCTTCATGTCCTCTCCGTGATCACGCAGGTAAAACCATAGGGTGCCCTGTTGTGTGTATCCCTTCTCTTGAGCAAAGGGACGCTTACTCCTAATGGCTGAGGTACTGGTCCGTACTGGTGGGGAGTAGGACATATCTTCTTTGAGTTGCTGGAACTCTCGGGACAGTTTCTCAACAGCAGAGACGAGCGAGGAAGAGAGATTCGCTTCATATTCCCGGAGTCTATCAATTAACTCCGCCACCGTTGGTGTCTCATCATCTTTCCAGGACGTCACTGCCAATGAGTTTGCATACGAGGATGGTGCGCTCTGTACAAACTTCCGCCACATGGGTCGTGTGCACTCGGCTTCATCTGGATCTTTGGATGACCGTTGATCGTCCAGGTCACCATAAATCACCTCAAGCACGGCTAATTCTCTTAGATGCTGAATGCCTTTCTCCATGGTCATCCATTTTCCTAGGCGAAATACAGTATCTTCTTTGAAGGGATACCTCTCTCTCACCGTGGACAGGAGCCGCCTCCAGAGACTGAGGGCTTGTTTTCCTTTTCCAATTGCTTTATCAATGCCCCCTTCCCTAGAGAGGGATCCCAGTTGTTTGGCTTCCTTCCCCTCTAATTCCAGACTACTGGCCCCATTATCCCAGCATTGGAGCAGCCAGGTGATAATGTGCTCACCTGAATGGCGCCCGAAATCTTTCTGTGTATCCCGGAACTCACTCAAGGATAGGGATTGGGTAGTTTCCATTTCTTGTACACATTCTTCCTCTTCCTCCTCCTCTTCTCATGATGGCCCTGGTTCCTCATAATCTCTTTCTAAATGAGTTGAGCTTCTCTTCCATGATTTCTTCTTGCGTATAGGGGCGACTGATACTGGCACAGGTTGGTCCTCTGGTTTAGCTGCAAAGCTTGGCACTGGGGTTGAAGTAGTTGCAGTGTCTGTCGTGGGGGGTTGGGTGGCAGCAGTGGTTGTCACTGAGGTTGGAGTAGCTCCCTTCTCTTTCCCTTGGGGGTACTGAATAGTGTTAAATAGGGCTCGATAGGCCTATTTATTATTTATTACATATATTATATGTATTACATATATTTATTAACTATATTTGCCTGTTCAGGGATGTTGTGCTACTCATTTGCTTCCCCATGTGTTCTCATTCATGCGTTCTCATATTTTCTTTCTGAAAAGAAGAAAAAAAGTTCTGGTCAAATCCTCCTACTTCTACTCAAACTGTTTGGTGTAGAAGTGTTATACATAAGAATCTGTTGTTCACATGTTCATGTGAAAGCAAATCCCCATCGTGAATGCACAGTTGTATCTGACTTCTCTACAGGCAGTCTCTGTATTGAAACCTCATGACATGGCGAATGGTGGTAGTTCTTATTCCTATTTGCATTATTTAAAAAAATATTCTGAAAATCTGTTGGGCACATGAAAAGCAGTCTGATGGCATTTTCCTTCATTTCTGTGAGGGCATGAGAGGACGAGAAGTTTTCATTCACTCCATGTCATTACCTTTGTCTAAAACTGATCTTTTGTTTAAAAATAATCTTGAGTTTCTACTCAGTTTTTTAATAACAGACTGGTTGAAAGGGTATTATGTTCCACGAATTACCATTTTTATACTCTTTTTTTTTTTTAGGAATTTAGTAGTGATAGTATTGAGCAGGTTTGGGGGGTTTTGATTTATCTTTTTTTTCATGGTAAGTGAAATAGTTATTTGTTTGAAGTAAATATATAAAGGCTCAGAAGACTCAGTTCTGTCTGGTAGAATAAGGGGCTGCTTTGGTGGAGCTGGGCCCCTTGCCGTTGGGTCAGGGATGCTGTATGGATAGGGACATCTAGCAGGCAGCGACAATGGGCTGCCCTTGTGCAAGACACTGTGTACCATGAGATAACTTGGAAATGTACATTTTTGCTTTTAGTGCTTTTAGTCTTTCTTAATGGGTACAAGCCATTACCAGTGGACTGATCCCTAAGCTGCTGAATTAATTTCCAAGTTATGACTTATGCTGAGGATGTATGTCAGAGGTTGGTACGGTAATTGTGTATTGGAGATGGTCCAAATATCCTTCTTTGCAATTTGCAGTACTGAGGACGTGCATGTATGTGAAGTTCAGATGGTTGCTGTTTTAAAAAAAGAAAAAGAAAAGGTTGTATTTCAACCCCAGCTACTAAGATTGTTCATTTGGAAAAAGAGGTGTAAGTCAGCTTTGCTGCTGGAGTCACCTCTACTTTGAATTGTTATATTTGTTACTGCTCCTACCTTACAATCACATATTTTTGAGATTGAATAATATTATGTAAAGCAATTTGAGTTCTACACAGCTCATGTTTTTCAAGCTATCTAGGCGTTTTTCTCCCTTTAAAAATGTTGTCTAAGCTCCATTTTCTGAGGGATTTCAGTCCCTAAGAATCCAGGGATGGGAGTTGCTCCAGGCTAGGACAACCGCCTGTATATATAAAGAGGTGATCTATGCATGTATGACAGGTGTTGGAGCTACTGCAGACAACAGGCAGCTAGTCAACACTATCAGAGTAGCATAAAGATCAGCTGAGCTCACCATACAGCCACCTGGTGATGGCTAGCTGAGCAAATCATTTCCAAAGAAGAAAAGAGGAATGTAGTGTTGTCATATAATCTGCATTTGCCAGTCTGTGTGCCTTCAGTGCACAGTAAATGTGGTTTCAATTAGTTTAACATTTTAGCCTTCTGTTGTGCCTGCCTGCAGATTTAAAGGAAGGTACATGCCAAGCATGCCATAGTGTTCAATCACTACATATTTCTAAGGAATTTGGGGTATGAAAAGTGCAGTAAATGTTCTTGTTCTGAGAGATGAGAACTTATTTCCACAATCCAGGTACTTCAGTGGTCTTTTTACAAAGATGCATAGTTCTAAAAGTTCTAAAAAGGTTTTGTATCTTGAAAATGATAGAATTAGTTTTTAATAGTCAAAATGTTTCTAGTGAAAGTGAGGACTTGGACACATTCAGGTGCTTTTTTGAAATATATTGTGGTTCAACGTCCTGGTTTAACCCCAGCTGGCAACTAAGCACCACAAAACTACTCATTCGCTTCCCTCTGGTGGGATGGGAGATAGAATCAGAAGACCAAAAGTGAGAAAACTCGTGGGTTAAGACAGGTTAATAGGTAAAGCAAAAGCCGTGCACACAAGCAAAGCAAAACAAGGAATTCCTTCACCACTTCCCATGGGCAGGCAGGTGTTCAGCCATCTCCAGGAAAGCAGGGCTCTATCATGTGTAACGGCTACTTGGGAAGACAAACGCCATCACTCCAAATGTCCCCCACTTCTTTCTTCTTCGCCCAGCTTTATATGCTGAGCATGATGTCATATGGCATGGAATATCCCTTTGGCCAGTTTGGGTCAGCTGTCCCAGCAATGCCCCCTCCCAGCTTCTTGTGCACCCCGGCCTACTTGCTGGTGGGGTGGGATGAGGAGCAGAAAAGTCCTTGACATTGTGTAAGCCCTGCTCAGCAGTAACTGAAACTTCCCTGTATTATCAGCGGTGTTTTCAGCACAAATTCAGAACATAGCCCATACTAGCTACTGTGAAGAAAGTTAACTCTACCCCAGCCAAACCCAGCATATTCAGGTTAGATTTTTTTTTAAGAATTACTGATTTGCTATGAAAGGAACAGAAAAGCAAGTTCAGAATATGAAAAAATATGTTCATTATTCCATAATACAAGAGAAAATCAGTTAGATCTTTTGGATTAAATTTTTTCTAAGTCTTTCTGTGTAGCATTACCTTCCAAAATTTCAAAGCATTTCACACACACAAACCAAAACTCTATTAAATACATTGAATGTGTGCTTGAATAAGTCATTTGCGATAAACTAGATTACCTCTGTCATCCATGAGTTGAAGGTAGATACCTGGATAGAATGGCCATGTCTACACTTCCATCTGTAAAACGTTCTACACTTCCATCTGTAAAACCTTGTAATCACATATACGTGCACTCAGATATTAGGCAAGTTTCATACAGTTTGTACATGAAGGCAGATAGTATTTTAATGAAAGTACTGTATGATAGTTATTTATAAGGCTAGACAACTTATTTGGTTTCTGGTTATTCTGGTTATTCTAACCAGATATTGCTGTATCACTAGAAGTTGGCAAATTACATCCATATAATAGATTTCTTAGACATTAATAAACCACATGTATTTATATTTTCTGATTAGGATTGTCTTCTGTCTAATTTGGTCTAATCTGGTTAAGATATTAAAATATTAACTGAGTAGGTGAGTCAGTGGAAAAGTAATTCTTCAGACTGGTAGTTAATGCAAGTACTAGATTAAAAACCTATGGTTCATTGTGCCTGCTCCAGTGATTATTTAAATTATTTATCCAAAGAGGAGCAAAAGGAGGAATACAGATAAAACAGGCTAACGAACCCTAGACCAGAGTGCCAGAATTCTTCTGTGGCAGTAAGGATTTTCTCCTGATGTATTTTTTGACAGAAGATAGCTGTGGTATGTATTTTTTCTTAAAGGCATTTCTTACCATTACACTTCTTATGGTTAAAATGGGAAGCCTGAATTAGTGTTTCAAAACATTTGCTAGGACACTAACGTTCCTTAACAGATTCTACAAACTAGAATACTAAATCTAGAGTTTGATACTCAGCAAAACAGTGCAGGTATTTTCTGCTTAACATTTGCCACTATTTGTGCAAGTTCATCCTCTTATGCGTCATAGTAAAATAATTGTTACAGAATAAACCTTATAGTGTTGAGTCCTCTTAAAGTATACTGATAATTTCTGTGAAGCTGTTTATAATTGTTTTCTTTAAATTTAGCAGATGAAGTATCTGTACTAGTTAATCTTTGAACTGTCGCTGCAATTCCTCATGCATTGTAAATCACCTGAACAATAGGCAACTTAATGTATACTTCATGTGATTTTTTTTTGTTGCAGAAGTTGCTCAATTTAGAAAGTGCTGTCTCAATGTAGCTCTGCATTTGTCTCACTGCTTTTATGCTAGAATCATTGAACCACGGTATCTTTGAACTCACTACATTATTTTGTCTTACTAAAAGATCCGCTAACCTAACAAACAGTGCCCTTTGTCCCTCTTTTGATCACAGTCTGAACTATTTCTCTTGATCAGAGGAATGACCTAGTTAGGGAGGTATTATTTTTTCAAATGTAATGGATCAAAGTGAGAGAAACAGTTTTTATTACTTTGAACACTAGAGGGCATGAAAGTCTGTTTCCAGAGGGAGAGAAATGCTTTGCCAATAGGTTAAAGCACTTCTAAAATCCCAGTTTTCGTGATCTCAAAAGCTATGGGAAACTAGATTGGTTTACAGCATCACAGGATCACTCAGATGGGAAGGCACGTCTAAATATTCCCCTAGTCCAACCCCCCTGCTCAAGCAGAATAACCTGGAGCAGGTGGTCCAAAACCATGTCACTTGATAACTTTATGGCTTTATTTGTAGTCTTGATGTGCTCTGAACATTAAGTGGCTAAAACTATTATGCTATAGTATGGTGTCATTTTTTATTTCAGCCAGTAAATCTTCAGTAAATTCATTACAGTGAATTTTCTTGAGCCACCTGCAACAACAAGTGTTCTAATATTTCTTTTGGATCTGTTCAGCTTTCAGGGTAACTTGCAATGCCAAGCATTGCCTCTTTATTTCATCCTCTTCCAGAAGTTAATTCTCATTATTTGTTAGAAACTTTATGATAGCACTTTCTATATAAAATCTAAATAAAACAGTTCTCATCATCTTATATTGCAATTCTAGTATTAGGATTGTGCAATTAAATAAGTCACTAAAGCTAAAGGGCTTAATTATAAATATAATTCTTTCAATTTTCAAGACCTAATGAGAAAATTAATGGGCATAAATATACTGAAAAATTAATAAAAACATAACACTTTTTCTTACCTGCAGTATAATTCCTTGTTTGAAATTTATATTATTACAGGTTTTGATTACATTAGAGGCATTTATTAAGCAAGATTCCAATCCTAGTTCAGGTACTGATTTTCTTTTTGTTTTAGATTAAATCAGCTCAGTTCCCTACTTCAGCTTCCACTTCTGTTAAATGAGAAAATACTTTTTACTTCCAGATTGATAATTTGCTTTTTAATAAACTGGTGGGAAAAAGAAAAACCAAAACCAAACCAAAACAAGACAAAATAGATATTTAAAGTCATATTTAATAAGTGGTTCCACAAATGAGGTTCTCTTTGAATAAAAATGTATAGTATGTCGGTTCAGTCAATTTATTCAGGAAAACCTTAGCACTTCCTGGGAAGGTTCCATTTTAAGTCAATGTTTATGTATTTTAGACAAGAGAGTTGATCTCCGCTGTTTTCTTGCAGGCAACTTTTCTGGCATTTTTCAGTGTTTTTGTCTTCCATCTTGTCTATGATTTCACTCTACTCATTTTCACAAGGTACCTTTTTCACAGAGGCTAAAACAAGACCACAGTTGGCTAGTTCCCTTGCAAATGGGTCCTGGGCAGCCCTAATACCTTTCCTCTAATTGTTCCTGTCTTTTGAATAAGGCTTTGATACATAACACGTATGTACCCATTTAAGAACTTACCTGTAAATATTGTCTATCATTTCTGAAAGACAGATTCACCTGGCTATCTGAGCATCAGGAGAATTGACACATGCTTTTTAACTGTCAGACAAGGAAGGTTGAGTTGAAAAGACTTTAAGACTCAGATTTCCCAAGACCAGCTGGCAATGTTCTATGTTGTGCTCAGGCATTAAACTATTTCCACCTTTACAAAAAATCACTTAATATTATAAATGATGCAAATGGGATGTTGTATGTGTTAACAGTAAAATCAGTAAATTAAAATGCAGACTATAAACTTAGCTTGTGTCTTTTACTTTTCAGTACTGTCCAAAGCTGTCCCATTTTTGTCCTTGTCCTATGGCAGGACTTCTCAAATTAGCTCTGATCTAAGTGGGTCTGATGCCACTTCTGTTGCAGTCAGCTAGAAGTAGAATGGGTTCCTGCCAAATCCCACTAAAAGCATAGGATTGGAAGTGTTCAGGGCAAGGAATGACTCTAGTTCATGATTCTTGACAGGTCTTTGATGAATCAGGGGATAGTTCAATGTCCCTAGGAGCAAGTGAAAGCTTTCCCAGGTAATTTGCTGAATATACATTCCGGTTATTTGTGAAATCCCCTTTCAATGAGCCAGCTCCAAACACGAGTCAAAGGTGTCTGGTAATCATTCGCACAAGCTCTTCAATTTCATTTGTACTAAAATTAGGTTCCTCAGTAATTCCTGAGACACCACTTGTCCTTGAAGAGTATCAGCATCCTTTGAAAGAATAGATAAATAGAAGAGCTTTTGTTTAAGCAATGATTTAAAAATAATGACAACACATATATTGGGACAGTATCTTTTTGTTTTGTAAAATAACTTTTTGTTTTAAAATACAGCTCATACAATTTATTGGAAAATTATCAGGACTAAGAGCATTTCTATACCACATGTTATTTAATCTGGCTACCTTTTTAAAAACAATACTTCAGTTGTGGCTTATACAGAATTTTGTAGTTTATAACTCTTCAAACTGCAGATCAGTGTGCAGTGCTTGTGTAATGGCCATAGATGAACATACAACTCTGCACCAAGGATAACATCTGTCCTGCACGTTCAGTAAAAGATCTTTGTGCAAACTCCGTAGAAAACTTGACTAGATACTGTTCAATAGCCTTAACATTCCTGCCTGGTCTAGCACCTTCCTTTCCTTCATGATTAAACCAACTTGTTTCTGAGCTCAGGTCTGTCCTGGCTTTCATTCTGATGTTCTTGATGCTGTTACCTATAGCAGGTAGTGTCTGCATACAAGTTTAATGAAAGAGCTATCTCGTACATTTTTGACATCTCTCTTCTTGCTCTCCAGTATTAGTACTTTAATCTCTAGGAAAGAATTTTACACTTTTTTTATCTTACATACCTGGTGTTCTCCATGTGATTTGCTTCCAGCACAGACACATCCATTTCACTTTCTGAGAGAGCTTGCTGCTTCACTGCATGGCTTTAATAACAGTGACCAGAGCACCAAACTTTCTCTCACTTTAAATGTCACCACTATTTAAGAATAATTTCCACACAAGAGATACCTGAGATGCCACAAATATTTCATGACTTCATATATGCATCTCAAATCATCTTATATTATAATCTGTAAAACTAGTGCTAGCAAAAAAATACATTACTATAAAGTTACTGAAAGACCAAAACTCAGGTATTTTGTGATGTCTTCAGAATTTTTTTATACCTCCTATTTACAGAATAAATGTGTGAGTGCATGTTTATGCACATATGTTTGTATGTCTTCCTTCTAGATAATTTTTAACCATGCATGATTTCAAAAAAAAAGTAATATTTTTGTAAGAATCTGGGAGATAATTAAACTATTGGAAGTTCACAACTATAGTACACTAGATATGTAAAACACCCCAGAGCTGCTTTTTGACAAAAGGGCTGCAAACACCAAAAAATTCTTATAGGAGAGCATTCTTGTGAATGCTCCAATCTCAGGAATATTATCAGTACTACAAACAACTTCAGATACTGTTGTTCAAGTGAAGAGGTCTTACAGAAATATTCCCCTTTAGCCACGTATGAGGCAGCCAGATATTCTTAGAGAAACAAGGGTTGCAGAATAAAGCACTAAAGCCAACAAAGGATGATAAGTAATAATAATTAGAAAGAATTTGCAGGGGAAATAGATAATAGTCCTGGGTGGAACCATGTATAAGCCTAAGGAAATATAGTCAGTGCATGCATTTTTCTTGGTACTTAGTCCCCAGTGAAGTAATTTGTGGTTTTTTTTTTTATTAAATACATTAATAGGGCCAAGCTGGTATCGTAAATAATATATTCAGTCTTTCTGACCTGTTAAAATAGATCAGAGTGATAGAAAATATTAAAGACTGAAGAAAACATACTTGCCTTTTGAGGGGTTGAAAGTTCAGACCTTCAGTTTATTACTCATATTCAGAATTAGGTGGGGTGTTTTCTGCTGGGTGATTCTTTTTCTAGGTGGAAAAGTAATACTTCAAAGCCCAGATACTTCTTTCAGGAGATATATGACACAGGAAATACCTGTGTCATGGAAGTATAACATTCTGAACAGGAAGAATATAAAACGTGCATGTTAGAAGAAATTTTATAAAAACAAACATCAAGTTACCTAACCTCTAAATAAAATGTGGAAAATAATTTTATTTAATTCTAGGTCTTATGTATTCTTAGCCTTCCAGCATAAACTTTTATGGAGGTAGCTCTATATGAAACTCTAGACACTATCATGCTACTGCGAAAAATTAAAATGCAGGTTTATCTTATATTCAAATTATTTACTTGTAATGCTTGTTTTATCAGTTGTCTTTTGTTCCTGTCTTGATAATGGCAAGAGAGGGTAAAAAAAGCTGGAAAAATATCTTGTCTGTAAAAAATGTACATAAATATTATTAAACTGTTAAGAATTCAGATTGTGCAAGCCATTTCTTTGAAAAAGTCAGTAAATACTTTATTTTAGCTGCATAATATTCAGTGGCATTTTGTTTGGACATGTCCAATTAAACCATCAGGCAGTGTTTGAAAACAGAAGAAATAACTCTGGGAGAAGCATCTGTAAAATACTGTATAGTCTAATGTAAACCATTCTGTCCATTGTAATGACACCATTTGAAGACTTTGAGTTTCCAGTTGTTGATAAATAAGCAATTTTAGACAACAAGTTTATATATTGATATTGTCCCAGTAGTAACTGTAACATCCTTTTTCTCAAAGTACAACACTGCATACAATAGACCAACACGCACGGGAGAGGTTTTAGGAAGGCTGCCTGGGGAAGGAGCACAACTGCAGTATTCTCGAGCCACGAAGGGAGCATGCAGGAAAGCCCTGTTGCTTTCCACAACTTACAAAATAATAACCTCCGTTGTTTTTTCTGTTTCCTATATCTATCGCTAATTCATCTATCAAAATGGGAAGCAGCGGTTCCATCCACTTTCCCATGTTGCTCAAGCAACGGTTGGTTGAGTTGCAGCCCCTGTGCCCCCGGCACGATACGCTGCAGTGTAACATCCCTTCCACTGCTCACTCGTGACTGCACATGTCAAATGCAGTTGATGAAGCTGGCCTGGTTTGTCACAGGTTGCACCTGACTGAAGAGATCAAGGCATGAGAGGGAGGGTACTTAAAGAAACTGTGGTAGGAGTCATAGTGTCTGGGTCCAGGATATACTTCTGTCAGGTGCTGTGTTGAACAGCACGATCTGTCACACATCCTGACACTGTACGGGGTTCCCATCATATGACCCAAAGCGTACAGCTGGGTTAGAGTGAAGTGGAGATCTCTGTGAAGACACCATTGCCACCACTGATGAGCCTCCTGGCTGCAGTCCCCTTAAAGCTGTAATTGTTTGAACTTTGGATACATTGAGAGGAATTTAGGGATAAAACTTGGCTCTTGGAGTTCTAAAATGCATCAGGACATGGCTGGGAAAGTGAACCAAGTCTGTAAAAATATTTATGCTTATCACCAGATCTGCTTACTACCAAGAGCTTTTACACTTACGTGACTTCAACTGACCATGTGGGTTTCTGTGTTCATTATTAATTTAAGTTTCACATTTTTAATTATGAAAGATACTATTCTACTATTCACTTATATGAACCTTTCCTTAAAAAAAAAAAAAAAAAAGCAGTAGTTTACATATCTGGGAGAACAGTAAAATAAATATTTCATTATTAATTCACTCTTTATAGATCCTGTAAACCTGAAGCCATCAATAATGGCATACTATATTGGTGCCACTGACCAGCCAGGATTATGAAGCTGATACCCCAATATCTGTCAAAAATGTAGAGCAAAAGTTTCAATCACAAAACTGCATAGAATGTCAAAGATATTGCACCATATATGCTTATTACAGTTTGCATTTCTATAAGAGGTCTGGCTTATCACTGAGTGCAATGATTGATTTTACCTCTTTTATATGAAACTAGATATTTCCTTATGCAATTGAGCTATTCTCTTCCACAAAATATTTGTATTTGCCTACAAATAACAACTTTATGTCAAATCATTTTATGTTCTTTGTTTGTTTCTAGAAACATTGATTTTTTTGTCTGAAAGAAAAGAAAAAAAAGGCAGGAAGAGCCTAGCAACTTCTCTGTAAAAGGTGTATTACAAAGTTATTTACTTCTTCATTTCCCTGAATTTCCATAATGACTGTGATTCATTTTGATACAGTCATCTATTGCATGCCACTACATAGTGACAATAAGTGGTTTTGATATCAAGGTGTAAATTTAGTCTTTAGTAATCTTGTAAGAAGCTTATTTCTATGACCTTACTGTGGTTGGCTGCATTAACAGGTTTAGTGATTATAGTGAAGGAAGGGCATTAACGAGGAGGAAAGAGAGCTCATAATAAGTGTGTTTGGTTCAGTTTTCTTTATAAAAAAACTGAAATGTTGCTGTTGTATTAATATGTTGTACAAAATCTTTTTTAGAAACAGAATATGAAAAGAAAACATACTTGGCAATATTAAGTTTTTTAGGATATAATTATAAAAATGCCACCTCCCTTGGTTTTATTTGCTGGAAGAGAAATATTGACTTTGGCAACACTAACATCCAGTATTATCATTCAGGTGTGTTTAAAGTTATCTAATAATCACTCTAATTTTAATGATTTCAGGATTGTGAAGAAAACTATAGCTTGTGATACCCAGAGAGCACCTTACTAACCGTTGTTGGAATGTTGACAATTCTATTTTTGTGGAAATCAGATGCTATATTATTATAATTCAGTTATACAGTGTATTCTTTAAACTGGTCAAAAATAGTGTGACTTTTGGCCTGGAAACAGTGATTTCAGCTATGAAACCCACATATTCAAAACTTATTTCATGGTGTGAAGAGATTTATTGTCAGTTGGCCTTGTAGTGCATTTGTCAGTGTAACAGAAGAGAAATGTTTCCTACAGACAGAAACATCCACTGAGCTACAGTATATTTATAATTTTTCTGAAGATAATTGTTTCTCATAGTATCATTTACCATGAAAATAGTACATTTCATCAGATAATTGATTGACAGTAATAATTTATCCCTGGGAATTTGTTTCCTAACTCCCTGGCTTCGTAGAGCTCTGAGTAATCTGAAAATTTTTCAACTTTACTCTGGTGAATAATCAATTTCTCATCCATCACCTTATGAATAAAAATATGAGTTATATTTCTTTCAAAGATCACCTGAATCAGAGAATCCTCTGCTTACCAGTGCTGGGAGGCCACAGCCACATTCAGAGTTGGTAGAGGAAATAACGGTGTCCTCCCTTGCACGACCTCTGTCGATGTCAGATTTGAATCGCAGGCTGGTTTTTGCCTTCAACACTACTAGCGCTAGGCTGAAACAATTTCATGCAAGTGCTGGGGCTTGAATTAAAAATAAAAATAAACAAAATAAAAATAAACAAAAAAATCCAAGCCAGCAAAACAAACAACAAAAAGACACTGAACCAGAATGACCCCAGCTAGCAGGGTACTGGGTTCAGTTCTCAAAGTCACTGGCGGTAATTCAGTACGGGGAGTAATGTCTTTGAGCAAAGCTGCCAAGAGGCCTGAAAATTATCTACCAGTCTGAGACGTACTTTCTTAGAGTGGCTGATCTCTCATAGATGATTAAGCCCTTTCAGAAAAGCTACTTAATGTTATAAACTGATTCTCTTTAGAAACTGTGTGGAAGAAAGACACACTTGAAGAGTTAAGAATTAAACAAAGAGGCAATTGAGGGGTTTGTGGGCATGTTTTCAGTAGCAGTTTTACTCCCTGGTTACTAGCTCCTTACTGTGCTGTGGGGGGGACACCCTGGGGGACATAGCAGATTTTGGTTTGGGCTTCTTTTTGGGGATTTGGTGGTTTTTTTCTGCATACTCCGTAGCTGACACCAGCCAAAACAGATTGTTCAAATATAATCCATATTAAAAATATTTTCAATAGGCTGTTAAGAGCTTGAAGGCCTTTGTCTGGGCAGCAGGGAATAATCAGAACATTGGCTATTTCTGGCCTGCCTTAGTTCTACGGTTCTGTGCTCTTCAGTGTTTGCTATAGCTATGCAAGGGTTTACCATAAGAGTTCTCACTTGAACAATGCGATAAGAGCCCTGAATATAGGAAACGTTCATGCAAAGGGCAAGTCGCATGCAGCAGGAAATCCCAGTTATCCCTTCTAGCCTGTGCTCTCAGCCAGCCACATCTCTGCCAAAGCATACCATAGGAAAAGGACGTTCCCTTACACAGTTATAACAGCTTCATGATTAGTGCAGGGCACATCCAGCACAACTGTCCTGCTTCCCCTCAGGGATATATTTTTTAGACGATTTTAGAATTAATTTTGCCAATGGCCTTTCTGTGGGATCCTTTTGGAGCCTATATCCCTCGTCCATCTCCAAGAAATAAGATGAGATTTCGCTTTTTGAAGTCCTACAGGTATCTCTTCTGGTGGCTTATAGTGTAATTGACAGTGATAATAGTTGCAGCTGGGGCTTTTTTATTCTTCTACATAGTATATAAAAATTTGGAAATATCTTGTATTAACTGTGACTCTATTGAGCTCCTAAAAGGCTTTGCTGAACATGTATATCAGGAAAATAGTAATTGTTTCTATGTGACTGGAAAAAATTATGAATAAGTAACCATGGAAGTTTATGAAACTGCACTTTTCAAGCAAATAATAATTTTGAATCTTTTTTGCACTCCAAGTAGGCAAAAATGTAGATTAATATTTATGTCAGTGTTCTTATAAAATATTAAATCTGAATATTATCAGTACTTACTATAAGTAAACATATTTAGTTATAAATATGACACACTGGTACAGTATACCAAATCGAATTAATATTTATAGTTGAGGGGCTTTTGCATAACCAGAAAACCATGTTTGTTAAATATTTTTGTGTTCAATGTTTTCATAGTAAGTATAATCAATGAGAAAAATATGCAGATTCTATTTTTTCCTTAGCTGTTATTTAAAAATAATAGCAAAATATGGTTTCCCTTATTTACCATAGTGCTTTTTGCAATTGGACCAATATTTGTCTTCCAACTTCCTTGCTTTCATCTGTAAGAGATGCAATATACATTTTCAAGTATAAAATTCTTAAGTTCCTTCTGTCTGTGTATAATGCATTGAAGATCGTACTACATATCACCTTAATGATAACTTTTTAATATTAATTGTTGCAACAGTCACATTTATTTGCACACATGTACAATACCAAATGCCCAAGAAGCTAAATGCTTTGTGTAGGATTATCAACAGCAAATGCTGTCTATGTGAATACTGTAAAAAACCTGGCTAGGTATAGTCCAACCTCCTCTCAGTGTTTCCTTTTGCAAAAGCTAGGTTGTTCATTCAGAGGGAGCTGGTTGAATGACAAAAAAAAAAATATAATAACAGATAAAGGGATGTGAGTAGAGAATAAAAGTATGGTATCTATAATAGTTTAAGGAAGTCTTCTTATAATGGATTTTTTTTGGTTAAAGAAAGCTACTCACGTTTCTTTTACAAACATATCAATGTTTCAGAAGCAAAAAGAAAAATGTTTTGAGTAGCATGTTAATATAGGATTTGATTATTTTGATGATTAACATACATAAACATAGCACATTGTGAAATCTTTCAAATCTATCAAAGTCTTAAAAGTGGATAATAAAAATGAAAAGCAAGAAACTCTTACCTAAAGTCCAGAGGTGTGAATGAATTTTGTCTTACCATAGAGAAAGTGTTATATGTTTGTTTTTCAGGAGCTTTAAAGAATTATCATGAAGTTGAAGACAATTTTATAAAAACTGGATCATATTTGTATTACTGATTGTGAGCCATTTCTGTTGTTACTGTTTAATTTAACTGGAAGTTTTGACTGAGAAGAGGATTAAAAATCCTTAATATACATATTGCCGTGTCACTGCCATGGCTCCATTCACACTGTAGGTTATATTTAGAAATCTACTACAAAATTTTACAGTACCCAGTCCCTATGTAATTTAATAACCTTGTTTATGTCAACTGACAGTTCTGCTCACGTCACTCAACTATCTGATGTCAAGGGGCTTTGGTTTCTAAAACTGAATACCTGATAGTACTGTCTAGGCTTTCCATGATGAACATTGTTTAGCACATCTACTTCATAATCTTAATTTAAATTGTAAAGTTGGCCATGATTTTAAAATTCTTTTTGCTGCACTTTGGGCAAAAACATAATGTTTCTTCTGTGGGATACTCAGAATCTATTGGTTAAAGGGACCAGTATGTTTTAATTCACATATTATGTTTTCGGGCGATTCTGTGATACACTGATGTCTCCTTATAGCCAAATTGTGATCTGAATTTCTTTGTTGATCAGCAGATGCCGGGGTTTGCATCTTTCAGAAGGTGGTGGAAGAGCCAGGCTAATGCAAGTTTTCCCAAAATAGGAAAAAAAAATGCCTTGAGACATGAAATTTTTACAGGAAGAGCTGGAATGCAGTGCAGTCACTTAGAGCTCCTCCTCCTCTGCTCTTCCCATCAAATAAACCATAGCTTAAAGCCTCAGCAACTTGTGCTGAACAAAAACAGGAAAGCAGACCAAAAAATCCTGGTTGAGATTCACTTATGATTCACTATACACCAGAAGTGCAAGTATTCAAAGCATTAGATGTAGAGCCAAGGCCAGGAGTGAGTTCTTCACAGATAAGGAAACTCAGGAGACCATCAAATCATTTAACGGTTTCAGTATATTTTTCAGGCTGGAGAAGGAAGATGATCATTTAGTTTTGTAGAGAGGTCTCCCCATCCTGCTCTCTGGTAGATGAATATTCCATTCCTCTAGTCCAACACAGACAAAATATTTGTAAATCTCTGCTATCTTTCCAGAACTCACAGACAAGCAGCTTACCTCTTTTCAATTTTTTTTCCTCCCCCCCCCCCCCCTTCTTTTTAAAGCCTTCAGTCTCTATAAACTAAAGCACACCTCATTTCCTGAAATGCAGACAGGAATTGTGTTTCCTGCTGCATTTAGCTGTGCTCAGGAAAATACCACTAGATGTGATTGTGAATCTGAGTCTTAATAGCAGCACAGGTAGAGTTTTAGAGCCTCCCAAGACCTCTGAATAACGGATGAAGACAGAGACCTTCTTCATGACCTCTAAATCCTATCATGCATGGATGACAAAGAACTAAAACACCGATAAAAATTTCCTGCACATAACCGAGATGTATGAATAAGAACGTTATATGATACTCAATCCTGCTAGATGCTAAACACTCACATCTCATGACATCACTGACTTAATGGCAGGTCCTCAGGACCGCTTAGAATATTCTCCAGAGGCAGCAGAATCTGCCCTGATTGTCTGGCTGTCATTAAGTCTTTTTACACAATGAAGGATTTGTGAATAACTCAGACTGAAAATCTGCTGACTAAAACCTCTTTGTGGAGAGAATTTTGTAGAGGTAGTAAGGTCTGAAGTAAAACTGGTGTTATGGGGAAATGTCACTGGCAGTAGTATGCATTAGACTGAATAATCAAAGAATTAATAAGTCCACTAAATTATTGCAGTGTCAGAACTACATCTTTGTTTGGTTAGCTATGAAGATACACTTCCTGAGACAGTAATCGTGAGACTTACATCTTCATATGGAAAAGAAAGAAAGGTTCTTAAGGTTCTTTGTTGTTTTATGTGAGCTGCTTTTGTTCCTTCCTCCGCTTTCTTTCTGTTTTTCTTCTTTGGCTGCCATCTGGCGTATTTCCCTGGACTAGAGGAATCGTCATGTGGCTGAAGCTACTGCCAGCACCAGTTTGCAGCCAGCTGCTCATGGCATTCATACATAAGGAGGCAGATTCCCTCCTGCCAGATAATTGTACTCCAGGCCACTATACTCTCGGGACCTGGGCTGGAAAGTGGAATCTCTCTCTCAAACAGCAATTTTCAGGAATCCCTTCTCTAAGAGGATTTCTTAATAATGTCAAAGCTTCTTAGTGAGCAGAGTGTAATATTCTAACTTTTTTGTTACTGTAAGCCTTGTAATGAAATGGGAACAGAAACCAGATTAAAGTTTATTATTTTGTTTATTAGGGATTAGAGTCTGCTCGCAGCAGAACTAGTTTGGGTCTTTTTCACTAGTTATTGAACATCATCTGGGAAATAAAATATTTGATGCATAAATGTGGACTTTTCTAGTGAACATGATGATGTTCACACAGCCATGTCACCATTAAAATGATGTTTTAAGTCTCAGACTTATTTTAAACAAATCTGCATGCCAAAGTATCGTCATAGCCAATTCAGACATTTGGTTATGTTAATTTGAAATATTGGCAAAAGTGGCAAAATAGCAAGGCATATTGCAAATCAGGTTAAGCAGCAGTAGGAAAGCAGGTGCAAGTGAATCATACTTGACACTTGGTGTTGCTGCAGACTTATGTCCTTGACAAAACTGCCTAGAGTCCTTGATAGTGACTAAATATAGAGTCTCTATACCATTTCCTAAAACCTCAGAAAGTTGAGTACCAGTCTATAGGTCCCCAACAGCAGGAAAAAAACAGGGGACAAGTTACATATTTGAAAGTTTCAGCTTTTGCTTACATTTCTCAGACGCAGTAGATTCTCATACAGATAGGTTGAGTGAGCCTATCACAGTGGGACAGGTTGAGTCTGTCAGTGTTTCTTATTGCTGCTTTGGACTAGGGTTACCTGAGTGCTTATTCTGTGGGATTTTCTTCTTGCTACTGCCTTGGAAGTGATTTAGTTAGTGTGAAATAAACAGAAAACTGAAGTATATCTATAGGTATTTTATCAACAAGTTTTTTCCAATTTATATTTAAGTAAGTTCTAACAGCCTAGACTGATGCTGAGCCAGAACCTGTATGAATAACCATGAAGAAAAGTTCTTTTATACGCAGTGGAGTGAATTATGATGACTAGTGTTGCTATGGTTTACAATAAAAAAATGGCTGGGCTTTGCTCTTTGTAGCTGAAACAATCCCCATACAAAGCTGGCCTTCCAGATTAGGCTGGAAGCAGACATTAGAATCCCTTGGAATGCAGAAAAAGATTACATCAACCATAAACACCAGGAAATACTCGGTTTGATTTACAAATTTTAGATGTCCATGAATATTTACGTTAATGTCAGGACTATCTGACTTGCAATTCCCTGATGTATAACAAATTCTAGGAGCACTATAAATAGAACTATCATTCAATCTGATACCAAATACAGCAGGAACAAGCTGACGCTAGTTCAGCATGTACCATGCCAAAATGTTGTAATTCATTTCTAGATATTGCATTAAACAACAAGAAAAGCAGTATGGGCGTAACCTAAAAATGTTTGGTTTATGCCACTGTAGAATATATTTATGTTCACTGTGGATCTGAATAGATTTTTTGTTTTAAAGGAAATTGAAAAAATTGAATTTCTTATTGGAACTAGTAATTACAATTTAATTCTGAGCCCGAGAAACCACTGAGATTTACAGGTCATTTTGTGTTTCAGTTGTCTCTATGAAAGCCATGTGTAAGTGTTGATTGAAAACTTCTGCAATATGCTAAAAGGTAGTTTAAGGGTCTAATCTGCCTTTCTCGTGAGGCAAAAAAGAAAAAAAAGAAAGGTCTGGCACACACACTGGTCTGGGCTTCAGCCATAGGGGCGTTGCTATATTTCATCACAGGGGTGGTCCGTGCCAGCTAATCCAGCTCCTGGCCTGTGACAGCAGCCAGAAGCAAATGTTTGAGAGAGAACAGTATGAAACTTGGTGGTTACAGTAAAATTTTCCTTGAGGGAGAATCTCCTCAACAGATTCACTGGTTCCCTATGTATGGGTCATCCAGAGCTCTCCTTACTCTGTGTACTGCTTACTCCACCGAGTCTGGGTATTTTATTTATTCACACCAAATTTTGATCATTTTTTAATAAAGGAGTTGTTGAATTTTTGGCTTCAGCACTATCTTTTGACAGTCACTTCCACAGGTGAACATTCTGCAATGTGCAGGAGTTTCCTCATCCTGTTGTCATCTTTTGCCTTGGAACATTTTAATATTGTGACCTTATGTTGCTAAAGGCTTAGTTGTTTTATATATTTGTACATCACTCTTGCTCACCAGCTTCTAAGTAACCTATATTTTCACTGCCTGTTTTCATATGGAAAAATTTTGTGTCCATATGAGTTACGTTGCAGATCTCAACCCCTCCCCTATTGCAATGTTCCTTCTAACGCATGGTGAGGAGACGTAAACCCAGAACTTCTGATGAGGACACGCCACCTAGAGAAATTACAATATACATGTTCTCATGGAAATATGATTTTAATAACATTTCTGTTATAACATTTCTATTATTACCCTCTATCTCATTTCCTATGTAGTTTAACAGATCTGCTGATTAACTAATTTTGAGTTGTGAGCAATAATCTCCCATTCCGTTAAATATCTGGCAGTGTCTGTACTGGGCAGGCTAGATACTCTGCGTTTTTAACCCTGTTGGAATAGTCGCACTTTCATTACTATGTACTTTTTCTCTTGTTCCGTGTATGCCCATTCTCCTTCCTCTGTGAGAAGTTTACAAGGACACAGTATCGAGTGAAGGCAACAGGGATCATTGCAGGAAGTAGCATCTCAATCTCACTGAAATTTTTCATTTCTAAAAGAAAAAAAAAATCTTGTGATGAATAGCCAGTTTTACACAATTTTCTATGGGACGAACGTCTTTTTTTTTTTTTAAGATAATGAAATATAAAATGCGATCTGGGTCTTTTTATAGCCTCTGTTCTTCAGGATTCCTGACTTCTTTCTTAGGAGGTTAGAAAGTCCTTCAGGCAAGCTGCCAGAATTCAGGCAACCACAGAATCAAGGGTCTCAGCAGTAGGAGGAGACAGATGTTTCCCATCAACATACCCATACAGTTGGTCATTATATAAGTGTATGTTATATATACAGTATGCAGACACACACACACACGTGTGTGTGTGTATATATCCTACATCAAAGTGAGCAAACTGTCAGAAGTTTGCCAGGAAGAGGCTGAATACACAGTATGTACTTTATTGCTTACGAACTCGGCTTTCCTTTATTTGTTTTACCTTTGCAACATTTCCAGTCAATACTCAGCTCTTTAGTGGCTTAGTTTGCACAGGATTTGGTACAAATTTCTGTTGAAGTTGTAAAAGCAAAATGACATAGCAGAAAAAACAACAGCAAAGCCTAAGAGTATCTATTGTCTCTCCCAAGCAGTACCAGATAAAATCCTGTTAACTCTAACTGGAGTTATTCAGCTAGTGAAGGAACCTAAAATGGAAAAAAGCAAAACTTCATAAATGGGATATAGTTGCCTCCAGATGGAGAATAGGAAGCCTCATATTTTCTTGGTCATAACAGATGTAGGTGAAGCAAAAAGCCAAATATAAAAAAGCAAAATACAAAATAACTCCAGCTCGATCTACATATGTATGATTACCCTGTGAATCCAAGTTAATCTCCAGTTTCAGTGAAGCAAGCCATACCAGATATTTCCATGCCCTCATGACACTTCAATCTGAAGGCACCTTTTTGTTTCCCAAGCTATTTCCAGACATGTCTATACACCTGCAGCCCTTGTTACAAGCTGCTACAGAAGTACTAGCAGCAAACAAAGCACTTGGGCAGGTTGACACTCTTCAACGACTTTCTTTCCACTTCTTTTGTCAGGAATTATATTTGGCCCACATCAGATCTGCTGTTAGAAGCCTCTCACCTGCAGAGAAAACACAGGGAGTTCATGTTCCAGGGGAAAGTTTACCAGTTTCTTATATGGTGAATTCTCTGCTTCTGTATATGACCATTTTAGGCGTAGAGAGCACAAAGATGATGGATGGATGGCTGAAGTTTTCATCCCTTCAAAAGGAGAATGTGTGCCTAGGGAACAGTACACCAGGGTTGGTTGTTTTGTTTTGGGTTTGGGTTGGGTGGTTTTTTTTCTTTTTTTTTTTTTTTTTTTCAAGTTAGAAACACTCTAGTCTCTTCTGTTCAATTTGAAGTTCTCCCTTCTGATAAATGGAAATGAGGCAATACCTGGAACTCATAATTGCCAATTACAGTATTGCAGTTGGAGCAGGATCTGGTGCTCAGACAGCTCTGGTATAAGGCAGAAGCATCATGTAGCACTATGCAAATGATGGGGGTTTTTTCCTTAATTCATACGATACTAATAAGTGTTGATATTTTCCTTGGTTTACTTGGTTTTCCGAAGTGTGTGAAACTCATTTCAACTTCTAGGTAATGACCCAATTACATAATTTTTCCTTGGTTTTTGTTCTTCTTACTTCTAACATAAAAAGAAAATGGAAAAGAATACGGTCATGCAAACATTAAATGGGAAAAGCAGAGGAGTCAGCTGTTTTAAGCAACAAAGTTCATCTGTTTCATATCAAGCTTTGGAAGCCAAGCCAAATGTTTCAACATCATTTGCACTCCATTGAACCAGGGACCGAACAGTCAGAAAACTGATAATTTGAAAACTGGGGTATGTCTGTAAAACAGTAGAAGTAAAATCCACTGGGTTAGGCTTTTACTGGTGGCAGAGGAGAAAATTAAGTTTCTTCTAAACATTGTATAAGGAAAACACTCCCATGAATTTGCTGTGAGATATCTAGAAGTGATGGGTTCCTGAACAGAAGAATCATTGGCACCTGAGAATCAGGAAGAAGTTTACATTATACTAGCATGTGTGGTTAATCATGTCAGCCTTCTGAAACAAAATACTGATTTTTGCAGATCTTTTTGTCTTAGAAATTGAAAGAAAAAAATACAACTATGTAATTTCTTAACACTAATCCCAGAGTCCAGATGGCGCCCTTAACGAGGGAATCATGAATTCTTAATAAGCATGTAAGCTGCAAAGTGTATTTGTTCCATGATTCCTCTTGGCCACAGTCTCTGTTTAAGCTCTCTCCCACATGACACAGTAAAGTGTATACTGCAACATGGCATGTTTTGAGGCTTAACCAAATTTGGCATAAAAATACATGTAGTTCTGTTTTGTGATAAACTCTGCTTAGGATCATAGAGAACAGAAGGAATTCTAGCCAGAGTGGTTTTGCAGCACAAATACAAGCACATTTTAATGCCAAAATAATATTATTGTTTATAGACAATAATATTAATGATGTAACACAGGTAGTATACTAATTTGTACTTGGAGCCAATAGCAAAATATACTGTGATCTCATTAATAATCTGGTTCAAGATACAGACAAAATTTCATCCTCACATGCAGAGAAACAGATACCTCTGTGATCCACCAAGGGCCTAAGCTTTGTTGTCACAGTTCTTCCTGCTTGGCTATCCCTGCTAGTATATCATAAAAAGATATAAAATTTTAATTATGCTGTGCATACTTTTCAGTCTGGACTTATAACTACACCAAATATTAGCCTGCAAATCCATACAAAATTTAAATAGAACTATGTAGTAATCCAGGTAGTGTCTGCTAAACATTTAGTCATACTATAATATGATTGTCTTATCCATGCTGAATGTCAAAAACTGTATGTTTCTGTAAAATTTTGATGTGAAAGCTCTTTTTGAGATAGCTTGATGCTATCAGAAAGTGATAGCTGGACTCATATTAGTAAGTGCCATGTCAGGGCTCTGATTTTTCTTTGGTTATATGTACACAATAAAACAACCCAGGAATCCTTCCAGCGGGTGAACTGGCACTAACTGGCATGACAAGGCTAGTGCCCATAATGCTAACCTTCCCTGCTCCCTGGAGCAGGATGTAAGGGGACAAATTACTCACCTGGGGAGGTCCTTGGTCAGGTGGCCCATGGTGGCCTCCAAACCAAGAATGGTTTATTCCTTTTCTGGTCCATTAAAACAATCAGATCACAGTTTTCTACTGGACTATATTATATTCTGTTTTATTATATTGCAGTACTATCAATGCCATTGTTTTTTTTAATTATGCCTTGGAGAGTCACAAGAGTTTGTTTAAAAAGCTTTGGGTTTGTTGTTCATGTTTTTGTTTGGTTGGTTGGGTTTGGGTTTTTTTGCCTCAAGTGGTTTAATCTAAAAGGGTTTCCCAAAAGCGGAAAAGCCAGGAGCTTTCTTAAGATACAGTTTGAAATTTTCATCAATACCTGGACTCTAGGAGCTTTAAGGAAGATACCTTATTCTGTGAGATTGGAAATAATATTTCAGAGTTTGGCAGGGCAGGATAATGTGACTTCAACTGTCACACCTTGAAAATTTCATTTATCTAAAATTCTACTTCTCACAGCACAGAGGGTGGAAGCATGGCCCAGACTGCTCCTCACCATGCCCTACTCTTTCTTCTGCTGTTCAAAGTGGAAAGTCCTAATGTGTTACTATAAGGGACTCACCCAGGCAGCTGTAAGCATACAAAACACACCAGCCTCTTCTTCCCCGATATTCTTTCAAGATGTAGGTTTCACAGCTGTATAATGGGGCTGATTTAAGATGCAAAGAAAGCAGCAGACAATCCTTGGAAAAGTTGTGCTCTCCACCGAGATTTGCTAAATTTGCACCCTCTTCACCCTTTCAAAGGAACAGTTGACCTTTGACCAAGAAGATATTTCACAATTTGAACCATTCATTTTGAATGAGTCATTTTGATTATCGTTTACAATAGCTAATATAAGTTTAAATGAAGGAGGATAAAAAGCAGTCAGAGAACATCAGTGAAAATTTTTTATTACAGTGCAGAACTGTCTGATGGAGCTGCAGTTTGCCAGCTTCCTAACTTTGATAAAGAGAAATAAATGTATATTATTAGCAATTTGTTGTAAATATTGTCTCATTTGATACTTTTAAATGGTTTAGATAACATTTCTTTTTGGTACAATATATTTTTTTTCATCCTGGAACATTTAATTCACTGCTAAATGTCATGCACTCTGTTACTATAAAAGAGTAAAACTGCTTCCAAGTACACACTGTTTCAGTAAGACATGAGTTTGTTCATGCCAGCTCTTCGGATTTCCAGACAAAGTCACTTCCCTCAAAATAGCTGCTTTAGAAGTTATGGTAATAATGTAAAGCAATGTAAAGCAGTTTGTGGTAACAATGTAAAGCATTCTCAGGCATCTTCATTTTTGTATTTATACTGCACAGGCTAGGAAAGCAAAGTGTGAGTATGCTGCTAGAAAGATATTATGGCTCTACATACTTACAGAAAGGGATTTTTTTCTTCAATAAATTTTACATCTGTAGTTTAGGAACATTTTTATATTCAATATTTTTATGTATAACCTAAAATAATTTTTTTTCATTATAGTTGTTATGTATTCCTATTCCTTAACTGAAGTCATTGCAGAATTTCTGCCATGTTTCTGGGTTACAGATTGCCTGCTTTAGTTACCTCCTTTCTGTTTGTTGTGTCACTAAGTATACGTAATAGCACTACAATTTGATTTATCATTAGTAGACTAACACTCTGTTCATAGTACATTTATGGAAACGTCTTTTGTTTTCATACTTGGCAGGAAGATAAAGAAAACCTTGTCTTTATCTTGTATATTTCTAATAACCTAGTAATTTGCTTAGGCTCTGTCAATATCCCTTCATGTTAAAATTCAAAATAGCCTGATATTTTTCATCTACAAATGTTGGGTTGTACAGTAGCGTCTTAATACCTGTGAACTGAGAACTGCAAATTAGGAAATGGATAACTGCAGAAAATTCAGAGGAGTCACAAAATTAACTTTTACAGCTTTAATACCCAGCTTTGATTTGGCCACATGACAGAAAAATATGGGACAAAGAGTGGAAAGGAGAGAAGAAAGAACTGTTAGGGGGAGAAAACATGCAGAGGTGGTGTGCTACAGTGATATATGACCGCTGTCTAAGCAACCATTAGCAAAAGCTGCGTCATAGTGCTGCAGCTCAATTCTTTTATTTCTCCCTTTTGCAGGGCTGAAATTGGTTCCCAGCTGCCTAGGGCCTTTTCATCTGTAATACCTGTCATTAACAAAACAAGATTTGCAGCTCCTTAGGAACAGGAGTTCCTGGAGGTGACAGTCTGCCCCACTGAGTTACCTTTATAGATACACCTGGCTGAGTTCAAGAGATCAAGATATATATTTGCCTTCCTGGAATATAAATTTACCTATTAGAATTATTCATATAATAAATGACCAATTTTTTGTTATGACCAGACATAGGTTAAAGCCATCCCCAGTTGCCAGTAACATGCAGCACCTTGATTAGAGTCATTTAACAGCTTCAATACAGTTTTCAAGGCAAAATTTTTTGGAAAATCCCTAGGTATTTAGTAGACAGATATGGCAGGGCAGTGGTGCTGCCACCCAGAAAGTTCCTCTTCTGGATATCAGACGGCATTAATAAAATTGTTGCATTGTTGTTTATGAGCTCTATATCTCTCACAATGTCATTTATAATATCTGTCATGTTTTCCACTGTAGGGAAAACAGATTACTTTTGTGAGTGTTATATCTACCAAGGGGAGAGCAACGCATTCTGTTGCTCCGGTGTAGCTGCTCCAGCTTATCAAAAGGGCTTATGTTAGAAAAGCTGAAGGGGGATAACTTTGAATGTGGTACTTTCATGCATATTCGTATTTAAACCACAGATTCATGTCTACACCAGAGATTAGGATTACTGAAGTTCTGTGAGTTCAATATATGTGTGGATAAATCACTGCAGGAGAGAAAGACTGAAGTTATTTTGTTTTAAATACTATGTATTGCAAGAGATAAAAGATAAATGTGTTTCATATTCAAACTAAAATTAGACCAAAACCAGGATACCTAAAGGGTGAAAGGATGACTGTACAGTAGGAGACGCCTTAAGGCTGTTTAGAAAAGTGATTTAACTATTCTGCTGTTCAATAGCTTTTTTTCATTAAGATTTCAGTTGCTGATACAAGTTGAAGAGAACTTTGTGTCAGGGAAATAACACCTGTTTTACTAAAGTTCCAATGCATTTTTTCTTACTCTTTTCTCTAATGCTTCATTAACCCCTTCTCCATCTTAGTATACTGAGCTGAAGGAGGCCTATTTTAAATGGCATTCTCAGAAAAACAATACCAGACAGATTTGACCAAGCTACACAGGTTAAATTCTTAGGACCTCAAGCAAAGCTCTGATGTTTTCATATATTAAGAAGGCCAATGCATCTCCAAAGCCACTACAATCAATATCTTCCACAACAGAAATATCAAAATCCATAGATCCTACATCTGCTTCTCATTACTGTGATATACTTTATCCCATGCACTGGATATCATTGTAGAAACTGTGGGAGTTAAAATACACATGTTCTGCAATCTAGAATCATCTTTCTGAAACAGTGGAGGAAGGTCAGAAACAACAGCAGCCATGTTTCTGACAATGCGCCATCCCTCAGTGTGACACACAAAGGGCACACAGCAATATCTTCAAAAGGCAAGCCTGGGAATTAAAAGTTGTCATTTTACTGGACACTAAAATTAATAGAATCCACAGAAACATGTTTTGGTTTTTTTTAATCTTATCTTTTCCCCATCCTCTCACTGGCCACCTTCTATTCTATAGATGTTGTTTCTCTCTTTTTGCTCTCTATGGATCTTCTGTTTCTTCCCTTTCTAGCATGCCTTCTTCACAGGTACTGCATTTTTTTTCCTCTAGGTCTAATTAATGGGGAGAATTAGATTGAACTAAGAACATATTTGGTTCTAATTCATATTAATCTTTTTTTACTGTTTCTTAGCTCTAGATGAAAGCATATTTAAGGCAAAATTTGTTCACTTTTTCTAGTAGTGTTAATTCAGTATTTGAAAGTTGTCTTCTGCAAATCTGAATTCTCTAGAAATGTCTAGCATTTATTATGAACTTACAAAATTAACATGTTTAAACTCTGGTTTTTTTGGTGTTACAGATTTCATTGAGAGTATCTATATTTGTGAAAACTTGGATTTAGATCTTAGAAAAATAGTCTCACATCTTTTCCTGTTTCATTTCAAAAAACCAAAACAATCCTTCCCTGACATTCTTGTTCTTTTAGAAGTCAAAAGCAGATATTGTTTAGATACAAACAGCTGCTGGCCCACATTTTGGAAATACATGATCATCCCTAACAAGGTTGCGAATGAGTAGATCTGAAGGTAATCTGTGCCTGCTGCCTGAGAGCTCTCAGCCTCCAGTGGTGTGCAGTCTGGCACACGTCTGTGTCAGGCAAGGCAGCAACAGATGTTGTTGCTTCATTTGCTGGGACTGTGCATGCAGGGGGTCCTGTATTAAGAAAATATGCATACCCTCAGACAAGAGGACATGAATCTTTTATGAACTGGAAAGCTGTGGACTGCAATCATAATTTTACTAGCTGTGGCTTTTAAATGGGTTTCTCTGTTCCTAGGTTACTGTCTTTCTCTAGATAGTTGAAATTTTATTAAAGATTAGAGAGATTCTTGAGTCTTTCTTTTCCTTAGGTGCCTTTCTGAGAAATAATATAGGCAGAATTAGTAGTTGTTATAATCTCCTTCTGTCTACACCTTTTCAGAAGAAAGATTTCTGTCCAGAGCTTTCTCTAAAATGATGACTTTTTGAACCGCCTGGCCAAGGGTCGTAAAGCAAGTAATCAGTAGAGGGCTTAAGTGGGGAAAATGTTAGGCTAGAAGGAAAAACAGTGCAGATGCAAACCATGTGTTAGGAGAACTTCCAATGCAAAGTTTGGAGGACTTTAGACAAGAAAGGTTGGCATAACTAAGCTTCAAATTCTCATAAAATTATTAAATTAATTAACACTGTTAAATACAATTTAAAATAAGCATTGAGGAAGTCGTAGTTTTCCAACTGCAATCAGCACAATATGTATTAGATTGAGAAGTTTTTAGGCAAAACATCCTAGTAGCTCATCCTTATCTTTGCACAAATGACATCGTAACTGAGAAATGTTTTACATGCCGAGACCTTTTTTTCAGTTGTAAAAGGCGAAAGCGAATCATTTATTTGTGTTCTTGTCCAAAACAACAGAACATGATGGAAAAGAACAAAAGAGAAAAAAATCTCAGCCAGTTTTTCTCTTCTTAAATGTCACCTTATCTGGGTGCTGTTCAGCTGGACATGACTTTGCAGGACTGAATTTCTTTACACATATAGAAGTTGCTTAAACAGGAAAAATAAATCTCAACATTTTATAACTTCATATTCCAGAGATAAAAATGTGCCTCTTGCTGTGATATGTAAAACTGCCAATGTATTTTGAATGGTAGCTCAAGTTAGATAATAGTTATGAAATATGTGCCTATGAGCATGGAACATTTTAAAAGATATTATTACAGCCAACATTTAATGTCAGAAGTAGTCTTCAACAATATTTACAATATCAAATATAACATAGTTTCCTTAATTGTTAAAATTGTGCATGAATATTAAAGAAAAAACTTTACTATTGAAATATTTATAGATCTAAAACTTTCTGAAATTTTCTATAAATGGATCAATTATTTTCATGTAAACTTCCACATATTCTTATATGTTTCTTTTTTTTGTAGTATTTTCTTAGGTAATTTAAGGTGGGAATTAAAAGAGAGTAAGAATTCAGAATGGTGTTTCCAAGTACGCTTTATTTTTTAACCTTCCCTAGGGCATGTAACAGAAACTAAACAAAATGCCTTTCAAAGTTACATGTAAAATGCTAACGGTAGAATGAAAATGCTGAATCTAGTTTTTCTAGGTTTCATGCAACCACACTGAAGTACAGCCCAGACGGTCTCTAAAGCAACCAATAGTGAGCGCATTCTATTATACATGCTGCTTAAATTAAGTAGTTTCAAATAATTACTGCTGCAGTTTAGATTTAGTTTTACTGTAAAGTTCTATAAATTCATTAAATATACTTTTCCAATACAGCATACTATAAATCTGTATTGGCACAAGGACAAAGCAAACCGCCAAACACAATTTGTGTACTCTAATTTTACATTGTATCTGTGACCAGCTTCAACACAGACTTAAAATAATTTAAAAATAATTTATTCCTTGCATAACCGTTTCTTAATTTCTTGAATATTTTCAAGTTTCAGGTGTGGTATAGACATACTCTTCCAAGGAGTTTGTGATTTTTGTGACAAATAGGACACAATAGTAAAAAGGCAACTTTAACACCTGTGTTTGGAGAAGAGGTAGTCACCATTAATTGCAGACAATGTGACCCTGGATCTACTAAGTAGCAAAATTTCTGTGACCACATCAAGCATAGGACTTTATTCAAGCTTATACTAAAGAGAAGTCCAAGTTACTGTCCTCTAGCCATTGTCAGACATGACCATTCTCTGGCCATTCTAGCAAAAGCATGTTTTGCGGAGCAATGTAAGAAAATGTTGAGGGGATATGAAATTTGAAGGGGGCTTTTTCCCTACACACAGGATATGCATGAAAAGCACAAAATATTTGTGAAAGAAGGAAAAAAATGGTGACTGAAGCTGTCTTTATTTTCAGACTAAAGTCAACTCTTTGACAAACTAATAGGTACAGTGGAGATGAAAATGTCTTAGAGGAAAGAGATGAACAGCCTTTAAAAAAAAAAACTAAGTCAAGAAAGAGAAAGACTTGGTGCCTTTCCTCTTTTTTTAAATTAAATGTTCTTTCTTCTGCATTTAACACAGCAGCAAACGTCTACAAGGAAGTTAGCTGGATTGGATTCAATGGTTAAAAATAGAGATAGCCTTTCTAATCAAGTACGGAAGGAGAGCATCAAGAAAAGAGAAAAGATTGATTTGCTATATTAGAAGGCTATCATTAGACTATGTGAAAGGAAGACACTAGCTAAGTATCAAGTAAAACTTTGCTAGTTTCAGAATTGCTGTTCTACATATAAATATGCCTCTATGCAAACCTATATAATATACTGAGGTATGACATATTTTCAGGAATTTGATTACACACAAAATATGTTTTACTCATGGAAGGGCAAAGAGGAAAGATGCACATTGTCCATGTCCAATGTGGCACTGCATCTGCAAATACTGAAATGCTTGCATCCAATTTATGCAATTTATACAATCACAACAGTATGAAGTTTCTGGCTATCCTCATCTCTGGTGGTATTTAACAGTTAGTGTAGCTGTCAGTTTCTTTGAGATTTATTCTGCAACATTCTTTTGTTATGCCTGGTACGTAATCTAATAAGGGAAAACTCAAACAGATAAAAATGAAATCAAGAATTCAGATAGAACTAATAAATTAGCCGTAGACTGGGGAGATATTTAGAATCAGTGAACATGAGAATACGCTATCTCCCCTTCCAGATGTCTGGTATTCAGGAGAAGTCAGTCTTACATTAGTTTTAAGTGGTAGGCATAGCTTATGTACTATATATTTATATATTCTTTTTGATCACTTTACTTTTTTCCCCCTCTGGGGAGGAAGGGGTGAGAGGTCAGAGGTGTAGCTTTTTTGAACCATGATAGTTACTACATTACTTATGGACTGGGGAGATGATGTCTTGACATTGTTCCAAATATGATAATATGTGAGGACAAATATGAAAATATTTTGAAATGTACGTTTCTATAAAAGCAAAATTTTAATCCTATCTACATTCAGTTCAACTGCTATAAGTGAGAGAGTGAAGAGGGGAAAAAAACACATTATAGAAGCTTATAGTTTTTAGACAGGTGCCATAGGATTTATCAAGTACCTCTTGAATCACCCAAAATCTATGTTTCTTATGTAAAACAGGCATGAAAACATAGTTCACAGAAAGATACGCAGACAGCTGTGAGAAGCAGTTCTCTCTGTCTTAAAATAGATGTCTGAATCATGGAACCCCAGCAATTACCTATCTGAGTTGTCTATAGCAGGAGCCTAGCTGACCAGTTTAAATCAGCAACCAAACCTTCCAACAGCTCAGGGCTAGTGAGAAAACTCCTTCCTTAGTGTGTCTTCTTTAGCTTTCAGTAAATAATTCATGGCAAGTAGTGTACTCTCAATTTAACCTTCATTTGTGCGCACAGAATATTGTCCAGTAAGTTGCCACATTTTTAAACACATAGCTTTTTGTTTTGAATTTGACAATTTTGTGTTAAAAATGAAGCAAATTTTATGCTTTTGAGTGTTCATATAAAATGCTTGCTTTTTTCTTTCTTTTCTCTGTACCAGCTAGATTAAGCCTTTGGAGTTTTCCATATCTTAAAAATAAATAGGAGAGAAACAAGATTAGAGAATTTTGTACAAATTCAAGTGGATTTTTTGAAACAGAAATGCCCTAAAGGTGTAGTTCCTCTTCAAAAAAGGTTTGGTGGCATGATGAGTAATTTAGATTTAATTTTGCTTTTCTGAAGGACTCAGAAGTATGGATGATGTCATTCTACCAAACAAGAGACTTATCCATGTCTGCCTTATTCTGGTCGTGGTCCAGTACCATTGGACACCAAGTTTTCAGTGAAGAACATGGGGAAATCCACTCCCCTGCTTTGTAGAGAACTGTGCTGTTACACTGATGCGAATACCACACCTCAGATTTGTTTTCAGGAAGACTTTCTGATATTAAAACTTGATTTCTTCACTGCTTTCAAAAAGACAAAAGCATTACTGAAACATGCATTTTAGAATATGTGTGGTTGGAGAATACAACTTTGCTATTAATGGTAGATTTTTCGTCTACATGAGATAAAGTTGAAAAAAAGGTGCTTTAATATATAAGATTAGCTAACATACTTAAAATTTAAGTGTATGTGTAAATTTTCAGGTTGTATATGTAAGTTCTGTCTTCTTGAAATGGTGGTATATTTTGTATTCTTGAAATATATACTTAATCTTCTTGAAATGATGGTATTCCTAGGGGTCTTCTAGATGTCTCTCCTTCACCTCTCACTTCTGTGTTTGAGTGATATCCAACAGAAATATCACATTCTTCTGAACAGGATGATGATGAAAGAGGATATATCCTACAAAATATCATTGTTCTCAAAGTTGTAAGCCTGGCACTTAACAGTAACTTTGTCCAAGAATAGCTCTGATTATTAAATCTTTGTAAAAGGGATACAGTTCTCTCTTGCTTTTCCTAGCACCCACTGCTTCATTAACAAAAGAGGAAAAGTTGTTAGTCTTTACCTTTTTTTCTAGTCAAAAAGACTGATATATTGCACTCAGAAAACATAGCTACTGCTTAACTCTGTACTAACTTAAGTATGAGCTACTGAAGTTTATTTTTTAAGCAACTATTTAGTTAAGAAATCGTAGTCTGAGTTTCTGTGGAGCAAACAGTTGAAAAACAGGAGTCCTGATGAAAACGTCAATAAGTTTTCCCTTTAACAGTGTAATTTGTCCTGTAATTATTGCACTATGTCCATTTATAGCTGACAAAAAGACTATGTTTTTAAAATATAATCCATATTTTTATAGTTTTATATATAGATAGATAGAGAGAGAGACATAGTTGAATATCTGGAGGGATCTTTATGTCTTAAAAAAAGAGAAAAGCAGCCTGACACAGTAGGCACCTTTAGCTCAGCTCAAGTCCAAAGTCTTCCAGTGGGCTAGTATTTAATTTTAGGCTATCCACTGTTATCCAGTATTAGTCCAACATTAGCAGGTACCTTTTATTCCAACCTTAATTCTAGGCACACCTGCAGGCCGCAGTCATAGCTGGCAGCACGAGCTCACAGCGTTTTCCTAGGACATAATATTTGTCAGAAAAAAAATAGTCTCCTACTCCTAAAAATACCTTTTATTTCTTCTTTTTGAATCTCTAGCAATGAAGCTGTACACAGGTACTAGGCCTATCCTGATAAAGTTTTATTTCTGCAGCTGAGTTTATGTGGACCAGCAATGGCCATTTAGTACTGAATCCGCTAGTATCTAGTTGCATAGCTAACCAAATCAAATGAAAATTGGGCCAGAAAAAAGGCAGAGGGGCATGTTTTAAGCCCAGCGTATATCAAGAACCTGCTTTGCTATGTGAGGGAGCAAGGCACCGTAAGGCCTCTCTCTGAGATGTCTCTCATTTGCTGCTCATGGTACAGCTCAGGCAGCAGCACCTGGCAGTTTCAAAGGATACTGAGTATCCTCACACAAGGCAACATGGTAGAATAGGGTATCCTCAGGTAAGGCCCTCTTTGCCATGCTACCTATGAGCTGTTTTGCGCACTTGGGCCTGGATAAAGCCTTTGTAGAGCACAGAGTAACTTTATTTACAATCTAATCACTGAGCAAATAAACCATATTTATTCACAAGTCAGGTAGCTCGATCCAGGCAGATAAATGTAAATGTAAATAGAAAGGAAACACTAATGACATATGTTGTATTTCTTTTACTCTCTTTGGTTTGCCTTTTGCCATTCCTAAGAATTCTAAGCTGTAATTATTATGAATTTTTTTATTATTTTATTTATGCAGTTATGTATACCTTTTTCCTCTTTGATAAAGTCTTTCCAGTCAAAAGAGAATATGCTGTTACCTAGAAATGAAGAGCACAGTTTAATTCCCTGGCGTTCCATCAACACCCTACAAAAGAATACTGTTTACATCATTTGCTATGGTGTGCAGTGGCAAAATCATCTGATGCATCAAAAATTTCCTTCTTTAATTCTCTGGCTTAATGCTTATTATTGAAAGATGTCCCTTCTGAACCTACACCTGCATTACTACTTCTCAAAACCACTCATGCAGGTAATATAAGAACATCTTGTTAATCTTTTCTGTCCTTCAGTCTTGTTCTGCAGTACAGGGCATAAGAGGATAAGCTAGTGCTGTGGATGAACTAGGATGAACTGTGCACCTCACAGTTTAGCAAAACTAACTGGTATGGTGCTTAGCTTGTGCGAAAATGTTTCCTACTATAGAGTGTGTGCTCCTAGAGACTAGAAAGGTTGGGTTCAGATATAAGTGCATATTCTTTGTATACTGAAAACAAAATTTCATATAAACATGTAAGCTGGCAAGCATATATGAAGAAAAGAAAGAAAAGATACAAATTGCACCTGTACACAAGACCAGATGCAGTAGTAGCTAAGCAATGTTGGGGACAGTCCTGAGTGAATGAGCCCATCTCCAGGTTTTTAGAGGTACTTTAATAATCCTGTCTGAAGTAAATTCATGATGAAACTAAGATTTGTGATGTGCCTATGTTGTGATTGCACATTGTGATGTGCACTTAATTGCACATCAAGAAGCAGCAGCTTATTGCATACCTTTCATTTGCTAATGTGCATTCCAAACAACATACTTAAAAGCCCAGTCATTCTTTAAGCCTTAAGACTTGATGCTAGGCTTCCAGGATTCTGTTTCTCTTGACAGGTTGCCAGCATCCCTACATGTCCTAAAGCAATGCATATTTGCTAGAAATTCCTGAATTTTTAACCTCAGTAAACAAGAAAAGTGGTAATTTACAATGTTAAACTCAAGTCTTATCAGACTACAGGGGCTCTTTACTTTGTCTTCATTTCTACAGCTTCTATACAACACCAGTAATATCCTGGCACCTATTGCAAGTTTTCAGCCCTTTGATGTCCAAGGGCATTTCAAGCAGCATGATGTACGTTATCCCTGTTTTACAAAGGAGGAAGCCAAACTCAGAATGTTTAAGGCAATTTTCCATACTCTGAAGACAAAGATGTTCCCAAGCATGGAACAGAACAGTCAGTCCTGCACCTCATTCCCTAAGCTGTAACATTGTGCAATGTAACACTGGTTTAATTCAATCAGTTACTAATTTGAAGATGAGTAACTAAGATGCAAGCATCCTCAAAGTGGGTTGAATCCTGCACACATTTTATTATTGGTGTTTTAATTACTTCTATCTTTTCTTCCTTAGACAGCTTAACTATACAGCCAAAACCTCAGCCCGTGGATACATGCAGATAAGAAATATTGTTGCTTTTCTTTCTGCTTTTATTATTAATGTATTTAATAGTACTGTATTTAATAATAATGGATGGCTCCATTATTAGTATTTTCATTAATTTAAAGTCATTTCTTCTTTATTTTCGTTATGCAATCAACACTTGCCTTAACTGTGATGGCACACCAACAAGAGCTCAGTTCAACAGCCTTTATTCCTGCTACCCTAAAAAGGATTCTAAAAACAAAAAAAAAAACCCAACCCAAAGCAATGGTTCTGAAGTTACAGAATTACATGTACAAATCAGATGCTGCAATGCCTGTTGCATTTGTCTCAAATAAATGCTTGTATTTTTGTAGTATGTATACTATATATGCACCTATAAAGCCATGCACATCTTTTTATAAACATGAGATGTACCATTTGGATTTAATAACATAAAATGCAGTAGCACTTATACAATAGTGTTCTGGGAAGAAAGAATGCTTGCAATTAACATAGATACCTTTCCATCTTCTGATATGCAAGTCTTAGGTCTTATAATGAAGTTGTATCTGATACTGTGATTTTTTATGTCTTTAAGAAGTTTCATCTACTTCTTTTGCTGATGACTACTTACTGACAATTTTAACAATTAATTAATCAATATCACAATTTTCCATTGCTTTCAGAGTGGATTGTCCATTTGTCTCTTTATTCTGTTAATGTCTCCTAATTTCTCTCTCTCATAATTCCTCAAATTATAAGAAATTGAAAGTTGATATTATTTGACCCCATACCAAGACCTGGGGCCTAAAATAAATGCTGTGTCACCTTCTGTGAGCACAGCAGACTGGTATGCTCCTATCTTTATTTAAATCTCAGATAAATCTGCCATTGATATTAAAGGTAGCACAACAGGTTTTATGTACGAATTCGAAGCTATTGCTAACTGCCAAAGTTGGTGTAACAGTTTCCCTAGAAACTTCTCTAGAAAACGTTTCTCTTTCTCATACTGCCTATCAAATCCCTGGGTTCCCTACAATAATCTTTTCGCTGAATGATGAGAAATCACAGACAATTATTTTTGCTTTGCACATGGCTTGTGATATACCAATCCAAATGAAAAATCAAGGGTTTTTTCTGATTACTTATTGTTGTTCTTTCTTTATGCCTCATTTTCTCAAACTTTTTTTTTTTTCTTTTGGCTTTACCAAAGTCATTTTTTGAATTTCACATAAAACTAACATTCCCCGGTGGACTGTGAGCTCTCCTTCCTATTGACACCTTCGTTTTTGCAGGAAGCCTATGTTTCTACAGTTGCTACCTGAGGAGAGGCTCTGCAATATGGTTGTAATACTCTAGTCTTCCTGTTGCTAATTAATATAATATTCATAATAGCACCTGGTCTGAAGGTGACAGGCACTTGAAAAGCAGGTGTTTATTTCTAAGGAGCTGATGAAGGATACCAAAAAATAAAACATGTTAGCATTAGGTGTTAATAGTTACCTCTGCATCTCCACCAGACTTTTTTTTTCCTGAATCTGCATTGAAAAACAATACCTTAATTATATAAGTACCAGTAACCATACTGTATTTATATTGTATAGTAATATTTAGTATATAAATATAGTACAGTATATTTCTAGTTATATTTCTATTAACTACAAACAAGAGGCAGCATCTTGACTGATATGCTTTTGAAAAGAAACCATTCTTAGATATGTGGCACAGCAGCAGTAGTCCTTAAATACTCCATTCTAGCATGGTATTGTGATACCACGTAGTCCAAGCTTACTTTTCTTTGATTTTGTGTCCCTTCATTGATGCAGGAATAATGTTGATATTTATCAATGATCAATAATCAGGCAAACTTTGAAAAAACAGCTTTAATATGGCTAGCTGTTCTGTAATAGCCCAGCACCTCTATTTCATGATTTCTGTTTTCCTGATCGATTCCATCTGCTTAAGGCATTAAAAAGTTTCACAACATGGTGCCTGATTTATGTCTACTTCTATAGACGTGTGACCTGCACAGTGACAGACCCAACTGTTACTAAGGGTCCCATGACTGTATGACCCTTTGAGCTAAATATACCACTGATGCTTTTTCCACTCATTGAGGTTGACTTTTATGATTCCACAGGATCTTAGAACAGGTCCTGCGTTAAACCACTAGGTGATATATGAAAGATAGGTGCCAGAAAACATGAAGAACAGAAAGCTTAGCAAGAAACCTTATTAACATTCCTTCTGCTGTTGCACAGCACTTTATATGCAGATGACTGGCACAAGCCTCCAGGGCAGTTAGGATCATTCCTGTTGATACACAATGTAGTTGGTAATGCATTTTACTGTTATAAAATAAAGTGCAAAACTTCTAGACAGCTTTACACACTTAATTCACATTCCTATTAGATGAATTTTTTAATATTTTAATGCATAGCCTGTTTTTCATGTTTTCCTTCTATTTGCCAAGTCTATATAAATTTTATAAATACAGTTCTTAGTGCTTGCTTTAACCTAGCTGCACTACCATAAAAAGTAATATACTGCAACACTTGTAAAGACTGTACAATGGAATGGCTATTATGCATGTAACCGCTTGTTGAGCAATAACTTTGCTCTTTCAGATTAAAAACAACTGTAACACAGTTCAGAGCAAATTCAAAATGTATAATTTAAGTGGTATATTCACTATCCCATTCTCTGCATTTTTTTTCCTCTTCCAATACTGAAATTGCCAAAAATGCTTACACAAAAATTTCCTAACAGGAATTAACTCTCAAAGCTTTTATGATAAGTTTTTGGCTAGAAATTATAAATGCAAGTTTGTTTGTAATGCATAAATTGTTAATTTTGTCCTTCAGTGATTTACAACAATAGCTGTCTGTACGTGTGTTTGACTTTAACAGTCAACAATGAATTTTATTTTTACTTAACTTCCCCACAGTGTTCTGAATGTCTTTCAGACACGGGATACTTTCTGTTTTGTGAAGTTAGACGATAGTACTTATTCACAGTATCTAAGCAGGGGTTAGGAGAAAAAGAAAAGGAAGAATTAAACTTCTAGATAAGGCTTTTAGTTAACTTGGAATGAAAAATCTTTGTTCCTTTCTTTACTCCACAGAGACTAATTTATCTAGCATGTCTTTAAATGGAAATTCCCTGCAACCTCACTAACGTTACTGTAACATGCATTCGTCTTTTCCTTTCATTTATTATCCATCAGTATTGTTCTTTTTTTTTTTTTTAAATGTGATTGACCTTTAAACCTGTTGTTATCAAACTGCAAGAAAGAGATAGAGACTCTTTTCAGCTGCCTTCGTTCCCATGTGACCTGCAGGGAGAATAGATTCAAAATAGACTAGTTCCTCCCAGGGCAATACAAGACAGAAGAGAAAAGCACTGTCATTTCCGAACAGCACAGTGCTCGAGTAAATTCAGCGTGAAAAAGGAAAGAGTTCCAGCGTGTTAGAATTCCTCCTCCACAGCCTGGATTATTACAGGAGGCAGATTTCAAGGGTTTTAAAAAGCAGAAGATTTAAAAAAATACTTCGAAATTGAGTACTTTGAGAATGAACTTTGTAAGGACAACTGATGTTTGACTGCTTGAAATACTGAAGGAATTTTTCAAAATGAGCATTGTTATGAAGCCAAGATCCCGATCTACCAGCTCCTTAAGGACTGCCGACGCAATGTGGTAACGTGTTTGGTTTGTTTCTTTCAAGCTCCCCTTCCTATTATGACACACAAACATGTCCCAAGAAAGTCACAGGGTTTAATTTTGACTTGATAGATTTTGCATGGCTATTGAAACAATATTATTTAGCTTTTTCTTGTACAATACTCCAAGTAGCATTCTTTTAATGAGAACCCATTACATACCATTTTTAACCCATTACATATGTTCTTCCCATTCAGTAGTCAGGTTCAGTCTTTACAGGTACCTTCTAAAAATTTTCAGTAGATTTATTTCACAAACAAAGTTATAATAGAAAACTTTTAGTTCTGGAGGCTGGAGGGTAAAAAGAAGCTATAATTTGCGTGAGCTATTTTGGGATACTTACATGTAGTTTTGCTGCATAAATAGACTGACTGGTAAAGATAAGTGTCCTGGGAGGAGACAGACTTTATAGTGGCAAGTGTAAGACTGCTGTGTTATGCTTCGTACATTTCCCCTCCTCTTAGAGGTTCAGAGGAGTAGACTGTAATAGTGATCTTTGTGTATGATTTTCTTGCAGATTTTTTCAGTTAACAATCAGCAAAGTTCTGTCTTTTGATTAATTATTTTTTCTTGTGAGAACTTTATCCTTTATATAGCTTAATAGGCACCGACTGGACAGATTTCTATTAGGTATGAGAAATAAATTACCTCTTCTCTTTTAATGCCTCACACATTTTTTTTTTTTTCCTCTCTCTGTGTTTTAAATAAAACCACCATCATTTTAATAAACACATAATAGACTAATTGTTCAGGGCTATATTGAACTGGTATAAAATGATTTATTTTAGAATATAGCCTTTGTTTAGAAATAAATGGCTGATGTGTTACTGTGGGATAGACCAGTAACTAAATAAATTTCTATGTGAGAAATGTATCAAGTTAATTGAACAGTAGCCTATTAAAAACTTTAAGTTTCAAATAGTCTTGGTTCTGAGTCAAAGCCCTGTCAGTACTACCACTAAAGTAGTTAGTAATTTTTTCCAGTTATCATTTACTAAAACTATTTTGTATTAAAAGAAAATGAAATAACTATATCACTCAAGCTAAAGAGTAGTCCCAGTTGTTCTCAGAAACTGCTAAGGAAGAGTCTTGCTGAAATAACTGCGGTAACTTGTGGCTCTATATCTTTATTAAAATGCAATAAAGTAATACAAAGTTGGTGAACTCTATATTAATAAAATGTTACACTGTACGGGTTGTCTCCAAGGTAGTGAGCTAAAACACACATATGTTCATTATTACATACAAACTGTGCGAATAAATCAGTATCTTTCTAATTAATTCTTCTGCATTGCAATTATTTCTTTTTTGACTGTTTCCATTTATTCTTGCAGGGAAAAAAGAAATCATTTCAAAGAAAAAAGTCCCTGTAGCCAATAGGTGCAGGCTGATTTGACTACCAATATTCTGTCTAAAATACCTGCCTGCCTCCCTTTTGTTGCCAATGTCTTTAGTTATAACACTGATCTGGTAGGTGAGAATACTTGTTCTGCTAACTGTGAATTGGGAATCCTCTGCTACCCTGCCATTTGGAAACACTACCTGACCTCGGAGGTGGCTCTCGGGGAGATCCTTGGAGGCTGACTAGACAAGGTACATGCTGTTCTCTGGAAGCATGGAGCGAAGCCAGGCAAGACCTGCCCAGCCAGAGACTACAGGGAAACTGGAGTGCAGAGGGAGGAGAGAAGGGGAGGGAGATGCTGGCTGCTCTGCACTGAGCTCAGCTCCTGGCCACCTCCGGGAAGGTGGCAGCTCAGGCCAGCCCACCCTACCCGTACCACCCAACCAAGCAACCTTTATGGCGGGCCTGAGTAGGACTGGTTTCCAAATCAGCTGCATGAACTTCTGTTGATGTCCTTAAATCACTGGATTCAGGAGTCTGCAGGTTTGTGCCCATGGGTCAGCGCAGCTTCCTGCAGCTCTGCGGGGCAGAATAGCAACACTACAGTCTCGCCACAGTATTAAACAGCATTGAAATGCTTAGGGACAAGTAATGTGTTGAAGTCAGGAGCACTGATGGATGTTCAGGCCAGGAGACCTACAGCATGCAATTCTCCTTTCTTTATCAGTTAACATAGAAATCCTGCTGTGTGTTGGAAGAGCAGGGGTAACTGGGGGGAAGAAGAACATAGGAGAATGTGAGAAGAAAAGCCACAGGAGGGTTTGTGGGTCCCAGGAGCACAGGGACTGATTGACAGGGGTGTACTGAAGTATGGATATCTCTCTTGCAAGGATTTAAGAGAAATGGTCCCAGGATTCCTTGCATTGCAGTATCCCATGGGAACAAAGTTCCCATGAAGAACAGAAATCAGGCTCCCAGTGAGAGGATGGAAGAGACTTAGAGGCAAGGCAGAGAAACCTCTACTTTTTGTTCCCTGAAATCACATTCATGCTCTGTCCAAAAGATGCAACAATTTCAGCGGCTGCGGTAAAAGCAGGATATTCTTTTTGGTATCAGTATTACGAAGCATCTGAAGGGTATCACCTGCTGGTAGTGTGCAGAGGTGCATCAGCTGGCTTTGAGGAGGCGCAGGTGAGCCCAGCCTGTGCTGATGCTTCCCCTTGCAAAAGGGGAAGGCTTGGCCAGGGGTGGCTGCTGTTTAGCATGACAGTACAGTCTGTAGGCAAACCTTCTCTTTCTCATGCACCTTGGAAAACTTCTGGTGTTATAGTGACTGAAGTAAAAGCAGATGGTTGGTATTTATACAAAATAAGTAGGTGTTTTATATAAAGATTATTACCTGTTATGTTAATGCTGCTCAATTCTGCCGCTCATTACTATTCAATCCTAAATTCAGGATGTGATTGTGAAGTACAGTTGTGACTCAGAAAATTTCTGGGGAAGAGTCTAGAAGGGATAAGTGATGTATAGACTTTTCAGTGAAGACAATTGGCTTGTCTTGTTATTTGTGAGAAGAAATAACAAGGTAGTAAGGAAACTCGCTGTAAGAATTTCCTCCTTGACTGAGACAGGAGTACATACATTTAAATAAGAATATGACTCCACTTTCTTGACTATTTGCCACCGAACAGTAGAGCAGCAATGTTCACAGAAAATGTTCTATTTCTGTTGTTTTTTTTCTTCTGCAATGTAGGAAAAGTTTGAACTTATAAAAACACCGTTTTGGAGGAACTGAATTAAAATTTTGGAAATTTAAGGGAAGAACTAATGGCAAGTCAAGCAGGCAACAAGAGTTGTTGGACAACCACTTACTGGCCGGAAAAGGTGCAGCTGATCAGATTTTAGAACTTCTTTATTTTTTCATGATGCAGATAATTAGTGCGAAGACCTCATAAGCCCCCAGAGTATTGTTAGCTTTTTGCCACAATCCTTTCTGTGTGGGTGTCTAGAGTTGATAGTTATCTGTTTACTTTGTTGGTTGGCCTTCCTCTGTCTTTATTTATTTTCTGAAATGTATGCCAGTTTAGGCCTTCCTGTTTTTTGGAACTTAAGGTTGGCTGATCTGCAAAGGGCACATCCCAGCCTCCTGAGAGCAGGCCGTCGATGATTCAGTCTGTGGTATTCTGTAGAACAATGCATCTTTTCTTATTTAACTCCAGGAGTGGGTGATACAGCTTGTCTGCAATATCATGAAGTTTGGTATATTGGAAGTTGCTGAAGGATGTTGTCAAGTATGACTTTTTCAGTCTATAACATATTTTTAGATAAGTGGGACGAAACTGATCTATTGGATGAGATTTTCATGACATATATGTATATATGTATATAATATGTAGATGACAATAGGGATGGCAAATAAAACTTTTATTGAATGGAGACAAGAAAATGCTTGTGGCCTGACATCAGTGGATAGTGTTGTTTCTGGGGCAGAATAGCTACGATGAGAAGAAGGGGTTGAGATCCAGTTGTACTGATCTGAGGTAGCTACACTGGCTTCCTGAGTTAAGGTACCACAAAGGAGAACTCTGCTTACGCGCATTACCCAGTCTTTTGGTACCCCTGCCTGGCAGGAGGAAGCTGTGGTGATATCACACTGCCTAGAGACTGGCCATCCCAAAACAGTTCAGTTCCTCTATTAACCACTTGGTGCTAGCAAGCCTATTGCCACTATAAAGATGATGAATATATATAACAAATGCTATTGAATGAGTCGTATACCTCTAGGTTATTGTCACCACACCTATATATGAAGTAACTGCTGACTTTCAGACTGGGAATCCCAGTGCTGGGGAGATCAAGAAGGTATTCCTTGAAGGAGTCTTTGTCTACAGGGCAGAGAACAGTATGTAAATGTAACTGTGAATAATAGTAACAGCATGCTTGCTGAAGAGTTAAGGTTTTTTATTACCTTGGCTGGTGAATAGTTAAGGTTTTTTATTCCTGTACTGGATGAATCTTTTTTCCTCTCTGGTATTATGATTGTTTGTGGGAAGCAAGCGCCTGTTGTCATTGTTGGCAATATTACCTGTCCCCTGTTGCCATAGCTTATGAAACTACTCTTGAAAAGAGGGTTGGGACCTCACATAATTTTCAGATACACTTTCAGTAGTTAAAGATGTTGAATACAGTCCTTTGGGAAAGTTCAATGCAAGCTGCACAGTGTCCAAACTCACGGGGCTGAAGTACAAAATCTCATATGCAGAATTGGAGGATTTCTGAATGCTGAACAAAGCCTGCAAGTTAGAGATGACCTTCCCTGCATGAAGTCTGACTTTGATGGCGTTATTAGGTAACTTCATTTAGCAAAATAAGCTTCCATAAGCAGTATGGACCTCAAATAATGACGACCACAGATATTTGAGGGAGTACATGTGCTATTATTCTGCCAGTGTCAGTGCTAATAAGGAAGCCTGCATAGTCAGCATTGCACTATTTTCCAGAGTGTGATATGTTAAACACTGTTATTTTTACAAAATGAAACGGGAACAAATGTTATTTTCTCTAGTGAATTAAGGGTAGAGTTTGAGGTGATCGAGTATTCTATTTTCTAGCAATATAAAACATGTCCCACTGGGCCTGAACAATGGTCTGCCTAACCTAGTATTCTGTCTTCACCTCCAGGAACGTGAAAGCCTGTCCAGTTTCTGCAGTCCATTCCCATCATATTGTCCAGCATTTACTAGTGCTGTATTAGGGATGTTATAGGGTTCATCTTTGCCTGTCCCCTTTAGAGTCCACCTAATGACCTGTTGCCCATGGATTTGTCTAATCTCTATTTTGAATTTGCTGATACTGTCTTCCTCCGCAGCCTTCTGACAACCTTTCTGAGCACTTTCTTTACTGTGCTTTAAAGCGGTATCCTATTAGTTTCAACAAATGTCCCTTAGTTCTGTCATTCTGGCATTTGCTGAAAGATTCTGCCTTCACTTTATCCACTAATTTCATTGTTTTGTAAAGCTCAGTCATAACCTCCTCAGCCTTTTCCTTTAGTAACTGAAAAGTCATAGCCTTCTTAGATTTTACTAAAAAGGCTGCTGCCCCATCCCTTGATAATTTTAGCTGCCTTTGTTTGTATTTCCTCAGACACCACTGTATTGTTGAAATATAGGGACCAGACTGCACACATTATTCAAGGCATGAACACAACAAGGTTTTTATACCGTGGTAAAATTATGCCTGCTTTTTTTTCTCAGTACCTTTGTTGATGATGCCCAGTATGCTGTTAGCTTTTTTGACTGCCATTGTTGAGTCGGTGATTTTAGATAATTTTTAGTGTTTTTTCCTGCCAATACAATCTTTTGGCATAGTCTCATCTCTGCATTTTTTATAGCAGAAGATTTAGACTTCCCAACATAAAATCCAATTACTTTAACATGAATATGATAAGAACTGCTGTCTTGAAATAATGTTCTTTTAGACAAACGAAAATATTTCAAACTATGCCAAACAGAACAAATGCGACTTTGACTCTAGCAAAGAAAGACATTCTCTTTCAAGCTGCATACAGGAAAACATATGTAATATTCTTTCCCCACCACATGCAAGCACACAATGTAGTTCTCTGCCATTCACTTTGGTGTACAAACAATCCATTCTCAATTTTACTGGATGTATTTTCTTGTCTTTACAGCACAGTTTGTTTTCACAGCTTCTCCCTGTGCATGTCTGTAGATTATCAGGTTGTGGGCAAAGCTCTGTTCAACTGAAATTGGACCATGAGGCCAGTGGAGACGAGGCACTTCAATGTCTATCCCTAGCATAACATAAGGGAGAGCTTCATGGGGAGCTCACTAGGCAGCTCAGCCTGAATGACCAAAAGCCCATTTACAGCTGGTTCAACAGAGGGTAGGAGGTAGCCCAAATCTGGAACAATGTTGAGATGCTTTTATAGAAGTCCTCTTGCATTTATTCCCTTCCATTACACCATGGCTGAACTGGTTGGTTGTATTTTCTTCCAAGATAAGGGGCACCTTTCTTCCAACACAATTTCCTGAGAAGCGCAGTTACAGTGCAAGGCGTAACAGCCAGGATTCAGCTCACCTAAAGACAGGAGTCTGCCATACCTGAGCTAGTAACTAAGAAATACTTGTTTTCAGGGTATGACTTATATAAGGTATTTTAGATGTCTGCCTCAGGAGGAGATGTGCTCTTGATGTCACTGATTTTATCAACAAAAGCTCCACTGAATATAAATAATACATATAAATGGAATCTAACTTGTATATGGGCACCTGCAGTGTGCACATTTAACCAGACTAACTCTTTTTAATGCAATTAATTTAGCTTATGCTGAATATATACTTCAATATTTAGTAGTTGTAGCATTATTTTTATAATATAAGGAGAGTATACACATAAAGGAAATCCAGTACAGAATTCCATACTGGAATAATGTTTTGGAACACAGCAGCAAGAATAAACCAACTACTTAGGCTGAATATAATATTAAAAGTTCGTTTTGGTCAAAGCGTAGTCAATTCACATACCTGAAGTCACTAAGTGGGGATGTCATCGTTCTCATGGCAGCACAAATAACTCAACCTCATTGCTGTGATTCCCATGAGATTTCAGCTATGGTGGGTTTTAATTCAGACTAATATGCGCTGCAGCATGTTTCTTAAGTCACGTTACAAAACGCTTCTTTATTTGTTGACATTGGTGATACTGTGAAGATGTGTGTATGTATGCCTTAAATAGGCGCATGTCTTGGCTATAGCATGATAAGATCTAATCCTTTAAATATATTTTTCTTTCATCAAAAATTATGAAACATTTTCAAACCTGTCATGTATAAAAACACAACAGTGCACAGCTTTAGAAACTAAATGGCAGAAACTGACTTTGCGCATCTGACCTCTCTTTCAACAATTCAGGAAGCACAGAGAGGAACTCATGACTAAAACTTATTTCTTCTCCATTTCATTTGCTAGTTTTATAACAGCACCTGATGGTGATATTTAACACTAATACACTGAAAATCTCAAGCACTAAGTCAAAAATACTTTTCTTTACGGGTATTTAAGAAAGACTTTCCCCTTTCTATGAAAGTGTTAAACATTAAAAAAGGAAGAAGATTGCTTCAGAAGTATTAATATGTCTCGTAATATGTCTTTTAATAGAAGTTTTAATAATGTCTTTTTTTGTCAGAGATCTCAAAATAAATTCAGCACAGTTGAAAAATTTCATTTCATTAGTTTCATTATGCTTTGTTTCAATTTAATAATTTGAAAATATTATTCAAATTAACTATTTGAATAAAAATCTCAGAATAGAGAAAAGTTTTATTTTGTTCAAAAAAGTTTTGATAATCTGAAATATATCCTTATATTTCTTTAATAATAGTAATAATAATTTTCTTTTTTGAGACAAGTTTCAGTTTTGATGAAATTACATTGTTTCGTTATCAACATTTTGAAGAAATTCCCATGTGTAATTATATAAGATCCTACAAAAAAATAGCTCTATAACATGTACCCATAATGTGTTTCAAAGAAAGACTTAGACGATACATATGTAGAGTGCAAGACAACACATGGCAAAGGCTTGCACATTGGTGCCAGCTGTGCTACCCTGGGAGCTGGTGGGATGATGGTGTACCAAGGCCAATTAGCCCTCTGCCACAGGGACATGGCTACAGTGCTTTCTGAACCCCAATGACTAACTCCACGTGGTGTCACACTACATCTCATTGCTGCTGCCAGCATCCACCCACACAAAATCAGAGCAGATTCCAGCAGGCATTTTTAGGAAATTCTTTCTGAAACGTATACACAGAGATAAAATGGCCAGTCACTACAAAAGCTTCTTGGTTGCTGCTGCCCTGAGGCATCCCCTACACAAGATCTGTTGCATAAGATCATCTTCCTTCTCAGAGCTTTATATTCATAATCATCTTTATTGTCTCAGAAATTTCCATGTTTAGTGATTTGAAGCTTGTGAGCAGCGCTGTCATTTGACATGTGATGTTTCCTTGACTTAGCCAACATCTATTTTCCTCTTGTCATACCCCTGTATGTTTGCCTTATTATCTGGGGTCCAACTCCACACTTTACTTTTACTTACCCCTTTTTTTTCATTTGCACTTTTTCTGCCCTCCTTATTTGCATTTAAATCTTCCTTTCCAATTGAGTTTGAAAGAGCCTTTCTCATTTGAACGTCATAAAAATTTGCCTTTGCAAGACTGCAATAAAACATTTACTTCCATAATGTTAACTTCATTTCATGGAAAAAAAAGCCCACTTTGTTTCAGTTTTTGCCTTCCAAGCTTCCAGATATAAAACAGGTATCTATACGCCTAAAACTGAGCAGTTGCATAATTGTGTTATTGCAGCTTTCATCTTCCTTTTTCAACCTCTCCCACATTCTTTGACACCCTATTGCAGTATCACAAATCCAGTTATGTTGTAAACAGCTTAATCCTTTTAGTTTATTTGCACTTTAGTTGTGTGATGCCTATAAACTTGGACAGTTGTGCTTTTGTGGAGATGTATATATCTACATATAACGTATCGTATGTTATATACCATAACTTTCAGTTTCCTCTTTTTTATCTCTGTGTTTTCCAAGTGTGTCCAGTGTGCTAAAAATATGATTTAGCCCTCACAAGTTATGTTTCTTCATATTTCATATGAGAAGCCACACTGTGATAAAGCCTGTACTCTTTATGGTGTATATGACCAAATGAAATGCATCACACTTCCATAAGTGACCTCCTTTGTCGTAACAGTTTGTAGTCTTATGGCTGTCATCTCAGGCTATCCTAAGGTGTGTCTGAATCAAACTGTTTATGTATACACTATTTTCTTTTTCGTATCTTGACTTTTGCGCCAGTCAAGTTTTTTTCATTCATAAAAATGCATCTGCTGCTATTATTTTCTACTGGGCATAGTTCCAGTAATTTTTATATAAACCTATGTCTTATAGTTGTGTGAAATTCTCAGTGCTTACGCTTAAAAAGAAAAGATTTAACGATGACAGAAAAGGATGTAAATTTGAATTCAAAGTTTCAAAAATTAAAAGGTGAGAAAAAACTCTATTAATTGTTTTTAAAATCTCACCATTTTAAAGACAATCCCATCACCCATGATTGTATAGTCGATGGAAGAAACAGCGTAGGTCTACAGGGCTGTTCAGAAAGTCAGGAGTGACACCCTAACACAGGCAGGTGCTCCCAGCTTTCCTTGGAGGTCCCTCCCCAGGGACTGCTGGGGAGCCTGGCCTCTACGTTCAGACATCTGCACAAATCTGTGCTGTAAATCTTCTCTGCATGATCTATAAACAAATGTTTTTTCAAGTTTTGCCAAGTGATGTTGACAACTTTTTAGAAAACAAAAAACATCTTTTTGTTTTGTGTATTTACTTCTTATTCTTGATTCATCTGAATATTTACTTTTCATGCATTGCATAAAGACGGTAGGATAATGCCTTTATCTGCTGGGGTTGCAATGTACATAGGAAAAAGGAAATACAGAGAAAGGACCTCTGGTAGACTGAAATGCCTTTTCATAAATGCTAGATAGATCTCATCCAATTCCTGTGTACAGTTTTCCATCATTTTTTATTCTGAAAGTGCATAAAAAATTTGTCAGCAGGTGTAGCCCCATTTTGTAAATAGAAATATGATGAAGTAAAGATGAACTTTTAAAAGTTAGCAGGCCTGCACCTACAGTAACAGTGTAAGACCACTGTCTAAGCTAGCTCTGACAGACCCAATAACGGTAAAACGGAACATGTTTCCTTATGACAAATGAAAATTTACAACAAATGAAAATGTCAAGTCACAAAAGAACAACAGTAACATCAGTACATCTGCTGGTAGATGTTCTGGTTATACTCATCAGCAGACGTTTTTCAGTAGTAGGGGTCATATTAGTCCCTTGTTGCTGTTCTTGCATACTTTTTTGGCTACTGAAAAGAAACACACACAGAGTTACCCTAAGAAGGTCCGTAACAGAAAAGGGAAAAAACTACCATACATTCTTTCAGACTGGAAATGGAACTGAGGCCCTGAAGGGATGCCTTGCTGATGCTGGAGAACCAAGTCCCTTTTTCCACCAACTTCCATTGTAACACAAGTTTTCTTCTAAGCATGTTTGGTGATGTGGAAGCAATTAAAAACATACAAAGGACTGCTCCACTTGAGCGTGCTTTTGTAACATACAGCTTGAAAGCAGTTTGTAGCTAGGCAGCAAGGCTGAAAAGGACATTTAGGGAGATGTTGCTAATGCTTCAATATGAGTTTCAGGTTTTTTTCATGTCTCCTTCAATTTTACATTACTTTAGTCTTAAAACAGTACTAAATTCTGAAGGTGAAATATCCTAAATTGTATAATAATTTAATTTCCTACTATTTTTGTTATCTCTTGCCAGTCGTTCAACCACCTGGATGTTGAACAATTCATGCCATACAGGCTGTTGTTTTAAATCGACTCTGCTCAGGCCATTCCTGGCACCTTCTTTACTTGGGAGCAAATCTTCAGTTCATTTAAATGGAAGAAACTCTATACCATACATTAAGCAAATGCTTAATTATAGCAGCAGACAATTGGGTTTTGATAGGATTTCCTTCCTGGCTCATATTCTGGCTCTTGTTCCTTTCTTTTCTAAATTTCTTTGGATTTATTTACCCTTTAATACCCACTATTTCACAGTTTATTTTTTCAGAGTTTCTGAAAAAGTCAAACCAGAACTGATTGTGTTTTTTTCTACAAAGTAGGGCTGAAAAGAGAAATTGGGCGTGCGTTTCTCTCCAGACTAGAAACCAAAGGATGTTTCGTTGACTTCTTTTCTATCTTTATTCTACAGTATAAACCTCTGTATGAATCAGATAATGTGCCTTTTCTGTGATGAGGAAAAAAACATTCTGCTTAAGTCACTTTGTCTGGTCTTTGGTTTACATCTCGCATAGTGAGAATTTTGTCTGTTTTGTCCACAAAGTATTCAGTACTATAGATCTGCTTTTACATCACCTTTTGTAATTTTCAGTTCTCTTGTGCTTCAGCAAACAGACTGTTAATACCTGAAATTTAATATTTTCCCCCTTAGCAGCTCATGATACACCAAAACCTGCACTGTAAGTATCCCAAAAACCAAGTTTCAGTATTACTGCTTATTGTTCAGTGCCCATTTTGACAGCTACTCTACTTGCTCTGGAGGACAGTCAATGTCTGAAATGCTTAGAATGTTACCTTCTGCCCCTCTTTATTATGTTTAAGTCTTGATTTGATACTTTTGTCTGCCTTAAGCTGCTAGGAGTTCAAAATGTACTAATAAGCTTTGTAAGAGAAGGAAATCAGTGAATTAGGGCCTGAGGACAGTAAAGCTATCTACTAGGCTGAAACTGCTGCTACCTGTTATCACAGGAAATCCCTGTGATTTTAACCTTTCATTTGTACCCACATATAGAGGAAATCTGACAAGAATCAAGAATTAATAGGCACAGAGTGAAAAAAAAATTACAACATTCAAGTGGAATTATACATGGCATAAAGGATCTTTTAAAAGTCAGAATATTTTTGGAAGGCATGGCAAGAGAACACATGGATCAAAGCTGATGGGACTCCTGCTTCAAACCTTACTGGTGATCAGTGGTAGGCCCCAAAATTGCATAATGAATTACTTTTAAAAAGTTCAACTTCTTCTGTGTCAGTTCTTAGGCAAACTGTTCAGATGCCCTTTTTTTAATAAGCCTGAAAGTGATGCTGGCTGGCTTAGTGATATTGAAGATGTGCCCTTTCCTGCCTAGTCTTCAGAAGTTTATTTTTTGATTTATCCTCTCAGAAACACTGGCCAAGCCAATGTCTGGTTTGGTTTGTGTTTTAATGTCCCTCTTCTCCTGTGATGGTCACCTCAGCGCCATCTGCTCTGAATTTGATACTATTAAGGAAAGACCCATGCTTGCCTAGGTTTCAGTATGACCGAAATGACCATTTACGTTCAATACCATGTAGGGTCTGGGACATTTGAGAAAACATACTAAGTGACTCAGTCGATATTGGCACAGGCACTGGTTTTATGCTTCATAACACTATGATTACTGACTTAATTGCTGACATATGTTTTCCATTTTTTTAAAGGCCAAATATTTGAGCGGAAAAAGTGTTAGGAAGCATTCTTTGTACCCCTCGTATTAGTGGTGGTGGCAGTCTTCATAAAGTCTTAGCATTTGTGGCAACTCAAATGCCTCAATTGCCTATTAGAAGGATTTTATCTCTTAACAGCTATGTTCCTCTAGGTACCAGCCAGTTTATAACTGATGTCCGTGCTGTTATACACATGCACAGATAGCCCTTGCAGATGAATATGACTTTCAGCTCTAAAGGTCTATGTTTCCATGAAGTCGTTACTCATATTTATCAGCAGTACCATAATTTGCAACGTTGATTCACAGATAGTGATTACATTTGCATGTTTGGCAAGCAGGGTGTTCACAGCTGTGAAACAATGTATTTTTCTTCTTGGAATTTCCATTCTTGGAAAAGGCTGGAAATTAGTAACTAGGAAATGGCATTTTGTAAAGCTATCACAGCTTTTAATATTGTCCAGACAGCTTTTCCACCTCAGAAATGCATTGCCGTCTGTGTCAGTAAGACCACCTTATAACTTTGAAACTGATATTGTGCATTTGCAACTTTCTCACAATTATTTATTTCAGCCGTAAAATATAACTTTGTATTTATGATATCAGTATGATATCACGGTTTTAGATGGGTGGGAAGCATGCATTTTTCAGTTTCTAGTAGCTCTTAAGAACATTTTGCTTAATCACCCAAAACTGATTGGTTTCTTAACCAGTAGTTATTTTCTTATTGGTTGCTGGTACTAGAAACAGAAGTCCAGTATAATTCCTTGTAATTGAAAGCAAAACACTGTAACCATTTTATCATTAAAACAGACCAGCTGCTCTCTCTGCCTTCTCCATTTTTTCTGTTTCAGATACTGATCATGGTAATATTTGGGCTTTTGCTCCAAAACAAGATTTTAATTTAAACATTCATTGGCAATTAGAAATCCAGAATGACAAAACAAAGAAAAAGTTACTTTCCAGTAACTTTCCAGTTATTTTCAAAACTCCTTGGAAAATACTATTGAAATACAATAATAATAAAATGATAACATTAATTAAAAATCCACTGCAGTTGCTTTAACTGAAGAAAATCTAAGGGCTAGAAGCTCTTAAAATGTACTTTTGCTCATGAGCACATCCCTTGTCTTCACTCTTTCATGAAAAGTATTGATAAATAGAATTTTGTTTGCTAGAGATATTTATGTGCAGGATAAGGATCCTTTGTTGTATTTCTTCCCTTTTCCACACACATCTGGCCCATTCCACCGTTGCCTGCTGCTCTTCCTCTCTAAGTGTGTAAATATTCTCTATCATTTTATGGATTTTACCATAATAATCCTGGTTAACTAGCATTTTAAGAGCAGCCTTCTGAACCTCCCTGACATTACTGTACTATTTCTGCGGGGCTCAGGACCAGTATCTGCTTTCAGAATTGCCTTCTAGTTCTTGTAATGTTAAATTAGCCTCAGACATTATTCACTGAAGGCCTCATTTCCTGAAATTTAGCTTTGCAGAGTCAGCTCTTGCACAATATTCTTTATTGCAGCTGCTTGGAAAATAAATTAAATACATCTCTCCATAGAGGATGGAACATAGAGACTATCACAAACATTACCATGTTACATCATGATTCCTGAAGATTAAAACTATACAGATATTCACATTATTGATTATTTCAGCTTCTCAGGTGTCAGGGAATTGTATGAACTTTAATATTTGAAGTATAAGCAGAGATTTCCCCTCCTTTCTTCTCTACTTTAAATATTCCTTGAGGATTTTGTTTTGATTCAATAAAACGCTTCATGTCTCAAGCATCCTTGTAGAAATCTCTGAAATTGTACAAACCTATGAATATTCTGCAAATTTATGCTTACTGTTTCTAAGTTGCACTCATATGTTGACACTTAAGTTTATTAGTAAGAACTGTATTGGTATTTCACTCACACTACTTCATTCACACGTTAACGAGGTCGGATATAAATGAGTTTCTGTCTTTATTGCCTTAACTTCTAACACTCAAATAAAAAAAAAAATCAAGGAAGAAAAAACTATTACACATCCCTGCTTAACTGGCTATCCTTTTTAATAGTATGTCTTTCTCACAGATGAGCAGGTTCTCACCTGTTGGCAAAGAGCCATGGCTGGAGGAGGTAAAAAAAGAATAGTACAGGAAAATATGTACTGTCAAGGCTTCCTTAAGGCACAACTACCAGATTCCCAGGAGGAGACGCTTGCCCACGTGCTGTTCTGGCGGGGCTATATAGTAGGGCATGCCAAGCACATATTTGGCCACTGTCAGGTTTTTCTCCTTTAGACCTCAGTAATGTTTCATCTGCTGCAATAATTACTCTTGTTTAACTTTTTCAATTATATATTCTATAGTGTCTTTTTTTTGTTGTTCTGGAAAAAAAAAAATTCATTCTGCCAGAAAGGAGAATTCATAATGATTTTCTGTGTCTTATAGAAGTACAGAATAGAGTGGACATTATATATAGCCACATTATAAAAAAAACAATCTAACCCACTTCTTGGCTGAAGTGAAAAATATTTTCTTCTTTCTTTTCTAAACATTTTTTTCATAAAAATTCTTGTAATAGATTTTTGGTGAATTCCTGTTTTCTTTTTTTTTTTTTCTTGGTCTTTTTTTCCCATTATTCCCTCAGTTTGCTTCCAGATATTACAGACATACCAGGTCTAATGTCTTCTTCCATTCAATTTTTAATGATGAGAAGGTTTTGAAAAGTAAATGTACAAAAACAAATAAATAAGCAAGCCTTTCTTTCCTTCCATTCCTCCTATTCCTTCACAAGTTTCCTTTTAGGAAATACAGCAAAATTTCTAAATTTCTCTTTTCCAACCTAAATCGACTTTTGATAGGTATTTAAAAGGCAACATTTCTCATATTTCTACTGCTTTTACTACTAATCCCAATAAAACTAATTTTAGCTCTTACAAAATTTTTTTTTTTCCAATGACCAGAGCTCCAGGCACTTTTCAAAGCACCCAATTTGCAGGTAGGGAAATGGAAGCACAGAAGGGGATAAAATGATTCATTCAGCATGACTCATCCAGTGAAAGAACCGGGTTTTGTATCCTCTTATCCTACTTCATTCCTGCAAAAGGAAAGAATGAAACAAAGGATTTCCTGATAGCTTATATAGTAAACCAGCAATGTCCCTCCCTCAGCTGCCTGGGGGCCCCACATCTGCTTAAAGCTTCTCCTTGAGAGCCAAAGACTTTGTGAGTTCCGCTCCAGAATCATAGGCTGGACACAGAGATGGATGGTGCATCCGCAGTGGTGCCAGCTGCGGAGGGCACATAACCTGGCCATGTGTGCAATCCGCTTAGCAGAGTTTGGACATGTAGGTTGAGTTTTGCTGGAAAGAATTGCTTGAAAAGTACTTTTTATTTGGCAAAATTGTTTATTCTTCTGGGAACACTTCACAGGATGAAATAACCAGATGTCGGGGGAAAATATTTGGAGACAAAGCTTGTTCCAAAAGCAACGATGTTACAGTGACATTTTTTCAGCTGTAGGGCCTGGTGCTAGACGCTGTCATTTCTTCTTCTCGGTCTCTTGGATTGCACATTTTGTAATGTTTCCAGAGTGACATAATCACCTCCTTGGCACCAGCAATTATGGCATGTCCTGTCCCAGTTTTAGTAATGACATCGGAATCAAGAAAATAGACTTTTGGAATCAAGTTGCCAAACAGCTTTTTTGCACAAATTAAAAAAAAACATACACAATTTTTCATGAAATTTTTCTTGAAAATGGGAAATGACTTAATTTAAAAGATGCCTTTATGTGTTTGATTTATTTTGTGTTGGTTTTTTTTTTTAAATTTGTAAACAGATGGCATTTTGACTGTTTTATCCTAAGAAACTCCACAGTTCAATGCTTTTGGTAGTTTAAATAGGTAATCCTTTGGTGTTAGAGGGAGGGCTTGCAGAAAGGATGAGGAAGGGAAGCACGTTTTCCCTGATGAAGAGTGGCAGCAGAGGAGCAGTTTCAGCAGGGGGGGTGGTTGATGGACGAGCGCAGCGGTAAGCAATCAGTCTGCTCCCTCACACATTCTTAACGCAAACTGGAGTACAAAGTTCATTCTCTGGAACTGGCTTGCATTTATAGATAATATCTGTAAGTGATGAGAAAAGCTTGAGCTGTCCTTGAATGTATTCATAGTTCTATAGATACATATTTCTGTATGGGGCAGGCTGAGTAGTAAATTTTAGTAAAACTCTCTGGTAATGTTTAGTAAGGACAATGTCTGATTTTGTTTTGCAATACACAATGATTTTTAACAACTTTGGCTTGTCATATCACTCACTTTTATAAAAAAAAGTGGGGTTTTTTTCAGTTCCTGTTTCAACCCACTACATCAAATCTGCTTCCAAGTCTGTTTAATACTGGAAAAAAATGCTTTATTGCAAGTAAAGAGTGTAAACTGATATTTCTGTTACCTCATTCCTCCACAGAGGAGGACTATCTCTTTGATGAGACATGCTTAGCTTAGCTCTGTGTGTGGCTTTTGTAGACTGTAGCAGCTAGTGTTTTGTTTTTTCCTGTTTCTAGTTTGTGAATCATTCTTGAGAGCTCATAGACTTCTGCTCATTTAGGTATTTTATCAAATGAGAGTTGCATAATTTTATATATATTATTATTATTATAATATAGTAATTTTACACCTTGCAATATGTTCTTTATTTTGTAATAAAGCACTGTATTTGTAGCTTTTTAGCTTTTTCTTTATAGCTTTTGCTTTCAGAGTCCAACAGTCAATAGGGATTTTACAGTGACTAACAGAAACTTCGTAGACAATACAGGAGCACAAGAGATTTTAGTGAGAACATGCTTGTATTACAATAGTAGTTAATCATAATGAGACTATGAATGAGATGTTCTAATGATCTTGAAGTCTGCAGAAGATGGGGTTAATCAAACATGCATTACAACCAAAATGGAATGTCCGCTTGTTAATCTGTATACTAACCATTAGAAAGCAAATCTGAATCACTGCATTTGAATCTGTAATTTCTGTTGGTCTACCAGTAATGGCTGTTGATAGTGCCACAGTAGGCTGGAAAAGAAAACTGGAGAAAAACAACAGCAAATGCAAGAGTTTAGAGAGATCAGGACATCTTTCCAACAGGTGCACAAACATATACACAATAGCCTTATATCCACATCATTATGATTGAAAAGTCAAGCACAAAAGAAGGAAATGCCAACATTACGATTGACTTAGGAACCTTGATTCAGTCCTCTGCATAAATAATTTGATAAAGACTTTAGCTATATGGTTCCATACCGCTTTTACGTTACTGAGTGCACAGAAGAAATGCAACTCAATTCATGAGATATTCTGTATGGTATTATTTTCTTGCTGCTTATTATTATATGGCCATCTACTTTACTGACAACCTGCTGTTCAAAAAGCAATTATAGTGCTTTCATTGGCTTTTGTATGGTGTTCATCACTATGATACCTTACTACTTCTGAGATTATTAAATCAATTTTCTTATCACCCATGTGGTATGAGGAAGTATTATCATCCTTACTTAACATAAGGATGATTGAAACACAGAGGTTAAAGTGAAAGTGTTCCCTAAACTGAGTATCCAAAATGAGATGTCTAGGACTTTGGTTTTTTGATCTTCTTGACTTATATATTCAGACAATAGTTTTCATGAAAGGGTGAGAGAATGCTGAAGGACAAGGGTATACTGGCAAGGTATCACTTCTACTTGCTTGGTCTTACCCTCTTCCATTGGCATTCACTTTTATCCATTACTAGAGACAAAATAGTAGAGCTGATGGACCTTTGATCCATCCAGTAGCTGCTCAGATGTTCTGAATTAATCTCTGTTTCTAAGTGCTGACGCCCACATGGCTCAAGCAACAGCTATTCAGAGTGGATACCTCAAGAATGAGAAACACGTAATTAGTGACGTATGATAAAGTTCATGTAAGTGACTAGTTCAGTATCAGGTGCTCTGCAGCTTGGGCAAATATTATTTCCAGTTCCTGATGATAAAAACACTTTTACCTTTCTGTAGTCCTTTGCCTTATTCAGTACTGACCTTCTGCAGTGAATGAGACAAATATCCCACTGACAAGGGATATTCCTCAGAGACCTCTTAGACCCTGAGCAAGGCAGGAGATTAAAAAAAAAAAATATATAGTATCACTTAATATTTTTTCAATAATGCAGATACATGAGGTGACTGACTTAAGGTTGGCCAAAGCTTATAGCTTTTCAAAATTTATGAAAATATTCACAGAATCAGCAAAAAAAGCATTTTGCAGACACTTGGCTAAATTCTACCTCTCTGCTGCAAACTGTGAGTCACTAGACGATCTCCCAAAACAGCTTCCAGATTTTTTTTTAAATAGGAATGTCTCTGCCACTTTCGCATCAACAGCTGACCCATTTTCCCTCAAAAAAAAACCCCAAAAATTGGAAGGAAAATTTCAGCACCACTGGATAGAATTTAGTAATAGTAAAAAGAAAACACAGTCTTATAATACAGAGCATCAGGCAGCCCTCTTATGTAATGTTACTAGGCATTATAACAATATAATATAGCATAAAAATAAGGTAATAAAAATCAAGAAAAATAAGCCCCAAATGATCCATTATTGTAGACTGTAATTTGTGTTGTACTAGTGACAAGAATTGTCTTCATTGATATACCAGGTACTCAGTGAATGTGCTAGGGTCTACAATCAATATAAAACAAAATAACAGTATGAGTGCATACACTCAACATATTCCAGTCTTAGCCCCCTTCCAAGGTGAGCTCCTGACCTTTTTGGTTGGTCGTTTTGTGTAAGTGGCAAAGCTGTAGAAAGGATTTCTAGAACCCAAATCATGAAGTGATACATTTAGTAGAAATCTAGGGAAGTGGAAGCAACTACAAATTTAGTGAATTTGGTAAACTAAATACAAAAATACAATACAAAATAAATACAATACAAAATACAAAATAATACAATACAAAAAATACAGAGTAAAAAAAAAAAAATCCAAACAGCCAGACTGTGAAGAACTGAAAAGGAAAGAACTGAAGTGGAAAAGGATTTCAAGGAAACAATTTCAAAAAAAAACAAAGTGCAAAAAATTTAGAGCTCTGAAGTTCTTAATACCTTGCCCTTTTAAGCTTTAAATAATACCTGCCATGATTTAAGTGATAATTGTTGCTAACATATCCCAACACAAATTCTTGTGGAAATAGAATTCATATGTTATTTATTGCCAACAATTGCTAATTGCAATTAAAGGAATTTTACAACAGTGTGAGAAAAAAATATTGCTTATGAAATATAATTATGTCTCCTTTTCACAGAGCTTTCACTGGCTTAGGGAGTCTTCGCCTAAAAAGACAACTGCAGTTTCTTATCCAGCTGTCTCCTGTCCAGTCTACTCTGAAGCTGGCCCTGATTTCTTGTAGATATCTATGTGTGCACATTGTATTGGTGAAACAAACCATCTTATCTTCTATGTGCAGGGTTCTTAGTTTGGGCTATAGCCCTTCTTCTCTTCGGACTTTTCTGTCCACAGCCTTTACGCATTTTCTGGAAGACACACTTTTTGAAGACAGGTTGGCTCAAGCTCAGTTGTGCAAAAGACTAATAGTTATGACCAGGGTGATGCTGAGGTATGAACTTCCCCTTGCCAGGACGATTGCACATCCTGGCTTTTTGGACCACCTTCTGTGCCACATTCTCTGGGACAGCAGAGTAGCCAGGAGTAACCACAACTGCTTTTTCCTGTCAGCTTCTGGCTGGGGCACTCTTTCCCAAAGATCTCTGTCCCTAAGCACAGGGTACATGTAACCATATCTTCTGTGACCATGCCGAGTGTTCATCATCATTGTGGCTATATATGATGATTCTTCAGAAGGATGTGTTTGCCAGGAAGCTTCCCAATGCATACCAGTGTTAGTCCTGGGGAACATTTATACCAATTTTCTGGACTCTGTGTGCTTTCGTCAGTACTGTAGGGTATTGATTTAAATATTACTGGTCTGAGGAACTACCTCTTTTCCTACATAATTGCTTCAGCACACCACTAATTCAGAAAGAATATATAAGAAATTTAGCCACTTCTGACAATGGCATTTGACTGAATTCACAAAAAAATGATACTGAGCTCTTTCAGTGAATTAGAGTTTTCTTCTTTGGCAGCAGTCTGTTTCTCGACCGTTATTTACATTCATTTTGATATTTTAGTTTTTCCTGAAAGAAAGGTATTATGCTAACAACTTAGGAGAGCTGCTTTTTAATTAGGATTAGTTGGTAAATTACAGTAAATACATCAGTAAATACATACTAAATACACTAAATACAGTAAATACATACTCTATAGTCACACTCAGTGCAAGTTGGTTTTGTATCCCAGCGTCTAAATACTGCTCAGAAAGTAGTGCTGCAGAAAAAGAATTGGGGATAGTTGGATCAAAACTCACCTTGGAAAGAAAAACAGTGTTGTTCTAGAATTTCTTCAAGAAATTAGGTAAAGTGATTTTTTAAAAAGAGTTTGAAGGTACTTTAGCATTTAGAGCCCAGATAAAAGGTACCTTATGGAAAATAAGTGCAGACCACATTATGGTATGATTTAAGTGAATGGTGACAGATAGACTGTAATTAAATAATGACAATAATAAAGTGCAGAAGCATCAGTCCTACTGAGACTGCGCTCCTAGAAATGCAGGGGCGCTGACAGGTGCCCACAGCAGTGGGATCCGGCAGGTGGCTGGGGCCAGCTGGCTGTCAGGCTGCCCGGGAGTACTTCCGTATTTGCTTCGTACTATTTCTTACGTCTGGATTAAGTTGATCTGTTTTTCAGCCTTCTTCAGGTTACCCAAAATAGTTCCAACTCTAAAATATATTTTCTGCAGATTTCCTCATGCAGACCTCAACCTGCCACAGATTTTACCAGAAGCCTTGGGGAAAAGAGTTAATGTCTCAATGGACTTTTTTTATTACCTAAAAATGGGGATACTAGTCCCAGTAGGATTATTAGATCAGAAGAAACATACAAAGTGGCTTAAACCTAGTAGAGGCCTGAACAGATTGCCACATTTATTGGAAATCATTCTGCATTTTGTTTCTCTTGTGGGTTTTGTTTGCATTTTTACTGTACTGCAATAAGAGAACTATTCCAGCTTCAAAGAAACATCAAAACATCAAATATGTGTAAAAGGATCTGGAATCTGGCATTCTTATCTGAACATCACATTAGGAGGAAGATGTTCACTTGCAGGAGCCAAGTTCAGAGAACAAAAATTGCTGGGTGAGGGACGATTATCTCCCTGAGGAAAGAATAAAAGGAATCACAAAAAGAATCCCAGTATGCTTGAGCACAACAAGCAAGTTGATTTAATAACTGCAGCAAAGTTTTGTGTGCCAAATGCGTAAACCACTGAGGTGTAATTAAGAATAATGAGGTGACGTTATGAAAAGTACACCTTGAACTGAGTGTGAGGAGATTGTTCTAAGGAAAACGCCCAAAGATATGGAATAGTCGTCACAGAAAACTCCTTGCTTGGAAATTTCATAACAAAACACGAAATTGTTTGTTTAGAGAGATCGGCTACATTTCCTAAGACACTTGCTAGAAAATCATTAGCCAGAAGTTCAATTACATAGTTGGAGTTCCTCTGCTAGCGTGTTTGAGTAGACTAACTCTTACAAACCTTCTGTGTATTTTTTGTCCTACATGTGTTCTATTTGCCTCTTATCTGGGCTTTTAATATTAGTATTAAGCCTTGCTACACTCTAAATGTTTCCAAAAACAGTTATGCCAAAAACAAAAGCCAAGTTCTGCTGCTAAAAGCATATTTCATTAAATGTCACATTTTCTTCTTTTGCTTGCAGTTTTCATACTGGAAAATCTATCCACACCACTTCTAAAAATGGAGTTAATCATAGGGCTTGCTTGCTGAATTGCTTAACTGGAAACCCAAAGCCACAAGTAGATAGTTGGCTTGAATTCTCCAGTGGTACAAGAAAATTCAGATTTAGATCATATGTTCCTTTTAATATCATTTGCTTACAATTTGCTTAACATATTTTTAAGCAATGGAAGGCAAAAGTTTTTGTTAACTTTGCTACAGAAAAAATAAAAATATCAGGTCACATAAATTATTTTGTTCTTCAAATGTAGACCGTTGATATGATAACTCTTCTAAAATGTCAGTATAAATATTTCTCTTTTTTCTCCCTAATTTTACTGAGGTTTTTAGTTTTTACTAGGCATGGGGGAAAAGAGAGAAAGGAAAGAAAAGGGAGAAAACCAGACCAGATGTGGTCTCTCCTGTATCGCTGGGTAGACATTGTCAGAAAGGAAACATTTTGAAAGGTCCCAAGCCGAGAATTAATATAAGAAATAAATTTTATCCCTGGTATTCAATCATATAAATTCACTGATTTATTTTTATAGTTTTTTTCTGATGCTGCAGGTTAACTTAGTTAACGTATCAAGTCTAGTGGGAGCCTATGGCAGGGGCTGATTACTGACAACTTGTTTCTTAGTGATAAAAAATACCCTAAGGTCTTATCTTTATTAAACCCTGGAGATAACTTCGTCTGGCAAAAAAGGGGACATCCAAGTCAGCTTTTGGCTCAATTTAATCCTTAGTTTAATAATAAGCAATAAAAAGGGCCAAGAGAAGTCATAAAGACAAAACTGAAGTGCTTTTCCAGTCTAGTTAATTAATGTAAAGTGTGTCTAAAACCAGTATTTCACAAAGAAACTACGATAATTATTTGGCGTATTACCAACTCTTTGGACAGATTTACAACTGAATTTAGTGGATTCAGTGAATATATTTAGTGTATAAAGTAAAACAGAGTTTACCTAAAATGCATCAGTGAAAATTCAGTTCTTATTAGCAGATGTCTGTTCCAGAGGAAGAGGTGCTTGGTTCTGTCTTCATTCATTCCTTGCACTGCCTTTTCTGACTGAGAGCTCTAAAATTAATATAACACAGTCAGTGTCCACCTCACACAAAATTCTTTCTAATGACATAGTATCTCAGGAGTCTGTACATTTTTTGAAGAATTGGGTCACAATGGGTGTGATTTCCCTGGTAACTGAAATAGTCTGTCCTACTAAAAAAACCTGTGACTAATGCAGAATAAGTCCATCACATCTAAGAACAAAACTTTAAACTGTCATGCTTTGATTTGAGACACACACATCTCCAGGATACACAGTAATTAATGCACACAAGGTCAAGCAGCAGACTACACCCTGCCCATCGCATCCCATCTGACAGGGAATGAGCCTTCCCCCACCCTGGGCTTTTATACCGATGGATCCTAGAGACAGGCACGCTTTGGCCTTTCTATACAACCCTCCATGTTCACTGCCCAACTGCTTTTTTCATCCAAAGCAATCCAAGTAACAATTTCAGATTCTGTGTTTGAAGGGACCATCCAACCCTTCCCCTTCTCCAGTAGCTACAGGCTGCCTCATCCAGGAGTGGCCTCCTGTCCCAGGGCACAGGACATAAATAGCTTACCTTTTCCTTGGAGATATAAATAGACTTTTATTACCTTGGTTTTGCTTTAAATAAAACCCTGCCCAAAGGAAGTTGCTGCAGGGGTGATAATTTCATTGAAATACAGCTGCTATGCCTAATGCACCCATTTGGTGTGATGGTGGGATTCTGCTTCCAGGTGAAAATACAGGTGGGAACTTCTGGGAAGTAAGAATATTGAGATACATAGGTAGGTGCCTCCAGCACAGAGAGCTGGCTGGAAAGAATGCTTGACACTAGGACAACAGATTCTTTTGATGTGGGACGAAATTTGCTCCTCTAGAACTTGCTTGTCCGTCTCTAATATTCAAAGATGGCCTTAAAAGATAAGGTGTCCCTAGAGGATCAATTAATTTGGATCCTACCTTTCTCCCTCCCCCTAGTTTCCAAGATAGGATGAGCTGAAGCTGGAGAGACATTTAAAAGGGGAATATCAGGAGTGCAATCTGTAGTTTTAAAAAGTCTAGTAAATTCTTCATTTTGGGATGGATTTTATTTCCTTCCCTCCTCTACTACTGCTGACTACTCTTAAAACAAAACAAAACAAAATTCTCCAGCAAAAGGTACAAGACTAAATTGCTAAACTCTCAGTAATAAGGAAGACCAACATTAAGATATTCTATGCAGCCTTAATTACAAGCTCTTATGCATATTCATTATGATGCCATTATTCCTTATGTAACTGAAAGCTATATTTTGTACACAGATCTTCCCTTTTTTTATTTTAGCAACCTTGCAGAGAGTAGGAGAGAGTTATTTAAGGACTCAAAAGGAAGTCCACAGAGGGTTTCTTTCACTGGCTAAAGAAGCTGTGCAGTTGTTAACAATGAAGACTGCAGCTGAGATCCAGGGTCCAGAACCTCTCCTGTCCTTGCCACAGTGCACTACCATTGCCTGAAGCAAATCATTAGTAATCCTCCTAAAGGTTGCTTGTGATGTTATTACTTCTTGTCCTATTAGGAGCACAGGGAAGATCAGCCATGAATGTTTACAAGTTGCTCAAGAGAGTTCACCACCTTTATCCCTCAGTACAGGGCTTGGGTGATACACAGTGGGCAAGACATGCAAACATGATAAATAGCCAAAAAAAGGAAAATAGGCTGAACTTTCCTCTCATGCCATGTTCGTTATCCCTGAACACTGAATAAGGCAGCTATCCACTAGCGCCATAAAACATTTTGACAAAATGCAGACACAAAAGTTGTTGAATTAGCACTAGCTTTTCATAGCTTTGGCACCTCTGGAGTTGCAGCAAAGCTCTTGGTACATATAAAATTCTGTGATGTGTGCTGCGCCAAATGCTCCTGTCACTAAAAGCAGCTTCAGTTGTGCAAAGTGCCCAAAGCTGGCTGTGGAACAACAGTGGAAAAATCTGTCTTTAAAAGGCAGCTTTCTGCCTGTGAAACTGTAGCAAAACAGTTCCTGTGCCTTCAGTAACAACTTCCATGCTCCTTCTTCCTTTCCAAAGACTACCTTTCACCAAGAGTGCAAAGAGGCTGAGGAACACGCTAGGAAGAGAATAACTTTTGGTTTCTCACTGAACATGCACATTTTAATTCACAGCATATTCTTGCTGTGGCTTAAAACTTAACAGGAGTGGAAAGAAAAATATGAAGCAACCACAGCTGACTTTCTGCAATTTCTGTTAGGTAAAATAAAGAATCTATCCTATTTTGTATCTTAAGCTTTTATTTTTTTTCAGTGTATGCAGCAAGAAAGAACAAACTTGTATGAAAATCTTCAATTCCTCATTCTGATTCTCTGTTCATTTGATGCATTGTGATCAGCAGCACCATTTCTTGCAATTAAGACTTGTGATTCAGCAAAAGAAACAATTAATTTAATTTCCAGTGTAATAACACATTTTTCATTTAGATTTCTACAAGCTTTTGTATCTGAAATATTAGCAAATGTCTTGGTAAGAGCTAAACAAGACATCACTACTGTAGCATTCTAGAAACTTTTTAATATCAACATACATTTCTAGCAAATCAGTGTTGTATTCACCATCCCCTTTGACTGTAGAACTGAACATATTATTTTTTTGATGCATACTTACATAAAAGACTTCATTGCGCAGTGTAAGCCAAACCTTAGCTGATCTATTTGAATCCCTTTCATTACTTTTGACACCCATCTAGTGGACACAACCAGTATCACAGGATAAATCAGGTCACAACAGCCATTTGCAAGTCTTGCACATAGTTGTTATCTGGTGATGCAAACCGCAGGGCCTCTCTCAGCCCATGAAACTGCAATTTTATCTAATAGGCTTTTAAATTTTAAATACTCACTATGTTACAACCTGAAAGTGAAATCATTCATATAAGCCTGCTTTAGTTTCTAATGGGGAGAAATAATACTGCCAATAAAATACTGGCAGTATTATTATCAATAATTGCTAATTAATATTTATTATCAATAAGTAATTGGCAGTATTATTATCAATAGTCACTCCTTATTTACAATTTTCCTGATGTGAGACAGATTATATTTACCTTCGTTTATTTTTATCCCACTTTTAAATTCTGCGTTAGAACTTTCAGACAAGCTTTTATATATATTTGAAATGATACTGCCATTGCAGAAATTAGTCTTATTGAGCACATGAGTACACAACCCTCTTCTATTTTACCTAAAATTGCATGGAAGATCTGCCCTCCTACCCTCAATAGAAAAACAAAACATACAGACTGCGTTTTGTTTAGGAGTCTGTGTGTTCTTCCAGTTGTTTACAGAAAAAAAAATATTTTATTTAGGCAATGAAATAGAACTGTTAGGATATTTGGAATCAGTGAGCTCACAGATGTTCCAGTCCCTTCATTGGCACTGTGAGTATTTTGTGCTCCTCGAATACTCAGGAATTCAAACTCAAAAGATACTGATTGCTAAAGAAAATAGTAGTCATGCTAGTAGTAATGGCAATATGGTTATTAACTTATTGCACTATGAGCTGCAAAGGATGTTTTACTCTAGTATTAATGGTATCTTGCCCTTTCCAATATTTTTTTCAATAGTTTTTTGTGAGGCAATCTCACAATGACCACAAAGATGCAATGACTAAAAATGAAATGCAGAGAGTTTTGCATTGTCCAAGGTCACCCAGCAGGCCGGTGGCAGAACTCTCATTTGATGTTCTACTGATTATTCTTTGTTAGGTTAAAATTGATAATGTCATGTTGTAGTAGTACATTTGAGAACGCAGAAAAAAGTATTCAGGCATAATCAAAAGATTTGGGAAGAGTGTATGTGTTAGGGTTTTCTAACAGTGAATTGCTCTGAAAACTACAGTGAAAGAGGATTAAATGGCTAAGCTCTCTTGAAGTTCGCTTAATACTATTTTCTGAATAGTTTGTTTTTTTTTTTAAATGTTCTTTTCTACATTCAAACTGTGAAAGATGAATAAAAAATAAATAATATAGTCTGACAGCAGCAGAAAATTTGCAGTTCCAGGAACATGTGCAAAGTAAGATGAAATCAAGGTCCATTCCCTGCCAGGCAATATGCATCTCTGTCAAAACAGGCAATATAAGTTTCTTTGATTAGTTCATTTAACAAAGAAATCAAGGCCATGGGAATGCTGTCACTTCAGTAAAACAGTAAAGCAGCAACCTCACTGCAGCCTCAGGTCAATGGTAGATAACAGCCAAGAAACAAGCTAGTGGAGAAAGTAGCATCTACCTGCTGTGACAGTTGTGCCAGACTGAAGTCTAATCAACAGATGACATGTACTGAGTATTTCCTCTTCCGCTGTCATTAGATATAATTGAAAACTGGTGGTTGTCTCTCACATGAACACTGTTTTAAAAATGAGTAGTTTAGATGCATTCATTACAAATACATATTATGATGCTAACACTTATCCATGTTTAAAAAATTGTGAAAGATCCTCTATTCACCCCTCATTCCTAAATGCTTTAGCAGTATTATTTAAGTTACCATTAGTACAGCAAATAAGCCTGGGTAGTTATAAGCCAAGGTCTCAATCACACCTTTCCTACTATGCTGTAAAACTAAAATTGGTCTCTGGTTTTCGATACGCAACCAACTAGGGAAAGAAAATCCATCTTCCGCTTCTGGCTGGATAAAATGCGCGCCATTGCATCAGATGGAGACATAATCTTGCTAATCCACACATTTGTGACCTCTGAGATTGCATACCACAACACATTAAGTCTAGAAACAGAGTCACATGCTTCAGAAAGACTCCAGCTGGTTCCAAACTCAGATATCAAGCTGCTAAGCAACATGGGTTGCCATGAGCACATCCTCCCAGCACTGCCCACCCTGTGCTAGTTTCTAATTGATTACAGACTCTTTGCACTGATTTCAAAGCCCTTTGTGGAAACGTCACAGACTATGTGAAAGACATCTCTACTTTTCTTGCTTTCTCTCCTCTCACACATCTGCCTCTTGTGACAGCAGTGTTCACTAGGAATGATAAATCTGTTTACCACTCTTAATACCAAATACAACAGCTATAAATGCTGGATCTAAACTGTGTAGTTCAAAGACAGAAGTCACGCTGTTTGGCAGCGAGCAAAGAACTCATTTCTTCAATCTGGTTGTAAAATAGCAACTCTAATGCAAGTAAACATGCCCAAGCACACACGCATACCTTAATCCCAACCCAGCACTTTGTTTACTAGGCTAAGACAAAATATGTTCTTGACCTATTTGGGTAATAATGAAATATCAGGGTACTTGATAACAAAAGAGCCCCCAACTGCCTCAACAGTGGGAGGCAGGATAATGAGGATCCAGCTCAGGAGAGATGGGGCCTGAGGAAGAACACAATGAAACATCACGTTTCCCCAGGTATAGAGCCCATGAATACTCTACATGCAAAGAAGCATAAGGCTTCCTGTATTCCTAATAGTGTTTTCTTTCTCTACCAAATTTCTTTTCCTTCACAATTGTTCTTTTTGGTCATCAGCGATTTTAAAGCATATTTCTTACGTGCCTTGCTTTTTTGGCTTGGCAGTGGAATTGACCAGGTCTTTATTTCCCCATTATTATCAGGAAGCAATTACCTAGTGATAAATTTGTCAGAATACTTTCAAAATTCTTATGTCAATGGCATAAATCTTCTCCTTTCTTTTTGCAGTTTCGATGTAGACAATGGAACATCATCAGGACGAAGTCCCTTGGATCCCATGACGAGCCCTGGATCAGGGCTAATTCTTCAGGCAAATTTTGTCCACAGTCAACGTAGGGAGTCTTTCCTTTACCGGTCAGACAGTGACTATGACCTTTCTCCGAAGTCCATGTCCAGGAACTCCTCCATTGCCAGTGATATGTAAGTACATCATAAAATACTTTTAGCCTGTGTTTTATCCTGTGTCTTAAGATTTGTCAAGCCACAATAAATTTTTTTTAAAAATCAAAGACAGTAATCACTTATGCTACTGAAGTAATGGATAATTGTTTATTTCTTTAATGAAGCTTGTACTTGTTTCTGCAGTTTTCAGAAAGTAAGGATATATTTATACACTTTATTAGCTCTGACAGAATAACGAAGACAGTCAATACTGGTGTATCAAAACACTAAGGAGAACTCTGATTTCCTGGATATTATTTTCAAGAAAAGCAATACAAACTCAATTTCTGCTTTTTAAGGTTCTTAAGAAAAAGATTCCCTTTATTTGCACCAGATATTTTTAGGTTTTTAGAGAAAAGATTTACCAGCTGACAGAAATTAATAAATTCAAGGGAGGCAAAAATTATTTCAAATATCCTTTCAATTAAACAGCGAATTTTTAACAAAAGGCCTTTGGAAAGTTGTTCGGTCCTCTCTCACTATTTTTCTGCTAGTGGATCATACTTTTCAAGTATGTGTATACCCCAGGTTGCATGGGTAGAGGAAGTCAGATGCAAATTTCTGTTTATTTGTAAGATACTAAAAATGTTGTTAAATGTCCTAGCTTCTAGTCACTTGTAAGTAGTAGAAATTAAGAATAATTAATTGTTTGTTTGTTTTGGCCAAGTAGGTGTTTATGGTTAAATTATAAATCACTAAAATAAAGGACCAGGCTTGTAAAAGTCCCCATCCAGCATTAATATCAACACTTTTTTAATGAGGCAAAACCCAATCAGTATAATCTTTAAAAAATAACAGTCAGTATGCACAACAAAGGAAAAAGGTTTTCATAATGATGAGTGAAATTTCATCTAATATTTAACTTGCAGTCATTAGAATGGAACACTCGTATTTTCCGCTTACGTATCATTATTAGAAATGTTGATTAGTCCATATATATATATATATATATATATCTTTTCCTACGTAAGTGTCAAAATGAGAAAAAGTCATGCCTATAAAGAGGGTTTGTTAAGGTCCATACCACAGTGAAGCCCTGTAGATTGGATTACTTAGTAAGCTTTGTGCCCAGTCTGACCAATTTTGGTTGAGACAAAATGAATGAGAAAAAGTCGAATCTATCTTGCCTTGTCATAAGGAAAACCACATTTCACTTGCAAATAGCGAGCCCCTTCTAGCAATCCTTCCAGATATCCTTTCTTTTTGGTGGACAAGAATCAAATTTTTAGTGTGGCACCTGTGCCGTGATACCATTCGGAAAGACTTTTAAGTTCAGTGGGGCAATCCAGGTCACTGTGTTGCTTAAAGTCATTACAGTTAAGAATTCAATTTGTGCTCCGTCCTTGAACTCATAACACATTTCTGCATTTCTTACAGTTCTGGGTAATATTTCAGCACATAGCAGTAAAATGGATAAACAATTGAATTACTGAAACACTGAGCACACTTTTTCCTCTGGATATTTGTATCTATTCTTCCTTTCAAAATTTTCTTAAAACATATCTGCATTAAAATGTATTGGACCTCACATCTGTACAGATTTTCACAGTCTCCTATCACAGAGGAACTGTTGTGCTACGGAAATAATATTTCCTGCCACTGTTTAGGATGGAAGCACATTAGGAAATGTGAAAGGCAAGTTGTTATAACCATGGAATATTAATCATATATCAGTAAGCCTAATTATAATAACCGTGGTTATTTCACACAAATGAAGTTAAAGACAGCCTAGGAATGAAAGAGGGAAAAGCTTAAAATTATAAAATAGCAGAAAAAAACCCCAAACCACGAAGCTCATTATATATGGGTTCAGGGAGATACTGGATGTGCTCGTGAAAAGGAAACCCACTGAATATTATTAAAACAGAGAAACCACTCTGGTTCAGGATATTCCTAAACAAGGTGGAGGCTGGAAGAGTTCTAAGGGAAAGAATCACACAAGTTTTAGATTACTCACAAATTACCCTATTTCCCTTTTGCATCCCTACATGCTTAATTTTAAGTATTGTATGTTTCTTAAGCATGAGCAAAATCATTCAGGTACTGCAGACGAATTAACTGCACATAACAGTTTAACCTAGAATCCCTTGATTCTTCAGTACTTGGGTTACCAGCCTCAATATTTCACTTTGTAAAGCAAAATAGAAAGCAAGAGGCATGCATCTGTTATTTGGAAGGAATATAACATAAAGATTTCTGGCATTACATTACTCTTAAATAGTGTGCATATGATAATTCATTCCACTTCGGTAGAAGCAGATGAAACAAAATCAAAACTTCAAGATTTTAGTCAAATATGGAGTGTCGTGATCAAAGACAGCCAGTGGATGGCAGTGCTAAAGTACTGAATTAATCATTCTGTTATTATTTATTATTTGCGCTGCTACAGCAGCTCTGAGCTCCAGCTGAAGGGAACACAGTCATGCTCAGTTCTTTGCAAACCCAAGATTAAAAGATGGGCTCTGTGACAAACAACCTAAAAGTCAAAGCATAAGATAATAACCAAGAGACTAATACAGTCAGATATTATCCCCAAGAAAAGGTACAACGTGAGTCTATGCCCAAAGTAGTAAATCTCACAGAGCAACCAAAGGGAGTTTAATTTAATGAGTTGAGACGGAAAGTAAGAGAAATGAGGGCAGAGAAGAAGCAGGTGGAAAGTTTTTTAAAATCAGAGACTAAAGTGTATTTTGATGTGAGGAGCCAGACTAGCTAAGGGAAAGAATAAAATACAGGATGAGTGCAAGGCTTCTCAGATGAAAAAAGGTTAGTGGGATAAATGTCAGTACAGTTATGGCAATAAAAGAGGCAGAAAAAGCAGTGCCTGGTAAAAAAGGAAAAACAAATAAAAAGGAGTGGGAGTCAGTAACATATTGTTATTTATCTGTTAGAAGAAATAGCATGGTCCTAGAGAGGGAAAAAAGCAGAACTTGGAGATGATATCAGGAGATGAGAAAAATCCATGCAACAGTGTGAACTGGAGGGGCAGGTGGTTTAGACAGGGAGGTACAATGTCCAAGGCAGAAGAGCACAGATGCGTTGTGAAGCCTGGCTAAGGAATTGTCAGCAGAGAGATGAGGATGTGCAAGAGAAAGAGAAGTGAATGAGTAAGCCAGTGAGGATCAGTGAGCCAATATGAGGAATTACAGGGTAGGATCTGTGATGACAGACAGGAAATCAATTTTAAAAGAAGGAGAATAAAGAATAGAAAATGGGGGGAATAAAAGTCCCCAAATTTGCACAGCAGCAACACTGGGAAGAAAGTGAACAGAAACCACCTGAAAGATGAGTGAAGTCATCAGTGTTGTACTGGAAGAATTGTCAGGTTTATATTTGAAGGCATCAGTGAAGCAGGGAGCTCTAATGTGAATGTCTTGCAGAGGTGGCCTCATTACTTAATACTCACCTGTTTGCACTGCTGTTGCTGCTCAGAGCTTGCAAATGCAGACAGAGGTGGCAGTGGTGACACTTTTTATGTCTTTCTTGCTAAGGGATCACTGCTCTGATTAAGGGAGCATCAGATCAAATTTGTAGAGAATCTCTGTTTTGGCAAAAACAAGTCTCTAACCGGTTTAAAAAATGAATTCTTCAGTGAAATCAGTAGCACTCTCATGAACACTAGAAAGAAGCCAACAGTCCATTAGCTAGGGCACAGCCCGTGTTTCAACTGCCACTCTAAAGGAGAAAAATCATGTGTAGTCCCCCTGTGATCCTGAGGAAGCAGACCAGAGTGTAGCAGACCAGACCAGAGGACCAAGACACTCTTGATACAGGCACCTCTCTCAGCTCTGCTATACCTTCTGAATGTACCTAGGGGGAAAGGTATGTGAAAATAAGCACTGCTTAAGTCTGCCCTTTTCCCATTTTTCACAAGGTCACAGAACACAGCTTGGTGGCAACATCCTGGTCTTTCCAGGACTGGGCCAACTGAACCTCACTCAGTAAAAAAGTAGCTGGTGTGGGGAGTTTTATGAGCTTCTTAAGAGAGGCCGAGCATGGTTTTCTTGATCAGGTGGAATATCAATATAAGCTCTAATTAGTATAATTGCACAAAATTTCATAATATCTGTTAAACCCTGCTTCCATCTTTTAAGCACCACAGCCCAGCTAGGGAACACTGACCATAGCTGCAGGGTCATTGGCCTGATGATCTGCTAAATGGCCAAATGTCCACCAGAGCGCCCATTGCCCAAACTGGCCACCTTACGGCTATTCTGCTAATGCCTTCTGTAGATAGAAGCATCCCTCTGCTGCTTTCCCTGGTAAAAAAAAAAAAAAATAATGTAAAGAGAATGTCATTTACTGCAGGATTTCTTCCCTATAACTACAGTATTATCCTGCCTTCTTCTAGAGGATGTGCTGTTTGTAGACTGTATTTGAACATACCTGTAAAGCTTGGATCCATACTTACCCAGAACAAAAAAAATCCTCTCTTTGAGAAACAAAACCCAAATGTGGACCACTTTGGAACAAAAAGAGCATCTATAGTCTGATAAACATGGATACTGACACACACAGGTTTGGGTTATTTGTCAGGATGAATTATTCCCTTCTTAAATAGCTGGAGAAATAGTTGTGGGGTTTTTAATTTGTGTGGGTATTTTTTCCCAAAATAAAGCCAAAATAATCTGTAATTTTGCAAAGAATAAAGAATTACAGAATTACTCTGGCTGCAAAAATTAGCTTAAATAAAGGGAAATTCCAAGGTAGGGAGTTCCCTTATTTATCAGTGACTGGCAGGTCTGGCCCTGACCTGAAGCTGCAAATGGGCTGCAATATCCCTTTAACTGGCATGTGGAACAACTGCCAGAGAAGAGAAATTTTGAGGTAAACTTGCACACATGTTTCCCAGTTCTCGACAGTCTGCTCAGCTTTTAAAAAAATTGCATTGTATCCAATCTGGATCAGATTCACGAAGGGAATGTACTTTAAAATAATGGCAGACAAAGATGGCAAAACCGGACAGTTAATAAGGTTCACTAGGGCCTATAATATGCCAATAAAATCATGAAATGAGGATATATTTTCTCATCCAGTATGGGCAGCCAAATTTCTACTGATACAGCTTGTTCTTCTGTTTCTGAGCCAGGAAGGCCTGGATTTATTTATAAAATGATGTGAGTATGCATCTGAAGTTACAGAGGAAAAAACCCCCACCTTTTCCCAGAAAGGTTCTGTCCAAGACTTTAGGAGAGCAGAAAAGACATGCAGTTACTGAGCAGAGTAATTTCACCTCTAATTTTTAATTTTTAACAAATTAAAAATAATTGTCTTTCTTTCCAGATAAACTGCTGTTGAAATTCCTTATGATTTATGGGATTCTTGTCTCAGAATCCATGATATTCATATATCACAGATATTACTGGCTGAAAAGAGCCAGTTAAACTTCAAAGTCTGGCCTGCTTTAAAAAAATCTTTTAAGGTGCATTTTCTATGTCTCTGTCAGCTCAGGAAGAGCTTTTAATGAAAAAATATATTAACTGCTTGAGACATTTATTTGTCCATGGAAAGAAAGGTACTTACACCGCTTTAGGAAAAATAGGCCAATATTTTGCTTCCTTGGGTTTTGCTTTTTTGTTCTTAAGATCTTTTAAATTGAAGAAATCTCTGGGTTGCAGCTTAAATTAAGCTAAGTAATTAGTAAGTTGCTTACAATCTTTTTTTGAGTTGCAAACAAACACATTCTGAAAAAAGACCACTGTATCCTTTCTGGTTGTTTGGGACATTTTACAAATGCAACTCAAAACAAGTAACTCAGTAATATCCAGTTTGCTTAAATTTAAAGAATAAGTTTCCACTAACTTCCTTTGTTGATCAGGAAGTCAGTTATGTTGTAAACAAAAAGAGAGCATTTTCACATTGAGAAGGCTTCTTTAGATCCACTTTTTAATTCAGGAGCTTCTAAGGTGTTCTAATATGCCTTTATATGGTTGTTGAATCAGGATTTTTTTTTAATGAAATGCAAATTGATTTTATCTTATGTTCAGACAACACAGCATCATTACTGGGTTGATGTCCACATGCTAAAACCTAATCATTTTCCAAATATAACTCTCAGTTGTTACACACATCACTTCCCCTTCAAACACTTTTAATGTGTCAGGCTTTTTTTTTTCCTTCTTCTGGAAATAACGGGTGTTTGAAACAAAATGGCAAGTTACTGTTCCTGTGCTAAACAAAGCAGACTAAATTTCTAAACTTTTCCAGTCAAAGGTGGCTTGTTATTAAAAACATGGTAGCAAAACCAATCCTTAGCTGGGATTTCAGCTACATCTCAACACCACTCACATCTGGGCTTGCCAACAGATCTGACTTGGAGGGGAGGGAGGATGGGCGTGTTTAGTGCGTGCGCACATGTGCATGAAATACTGAAGGATGAAAGCAGTATGGAGAAAGGGAACTTTGTAAAGAGGGACTTGCATGGATTTGGGGAGACCTCTTAGACTGTTTGTCCGGCTCTCTGATCACCTACGTGCACAGGCGGAATTTATTTCACAACCCAGAACATTAGTTCGTGTTTCACCCCTCAGAGCACAAACAACCCTCTGCATGCTTCCAATGGCAGTAATACTGTGTTAGCTGTAGAGTTCATTGCCTGAAAATGGACAAACTGGAATTCTGATGTTTTTTTCTTGAATTCTTCTTGTTTCTTCTTATATACATGCATTTAGAGGCCTTTGAATTTGGTTAGGGAACTGTTTTCTCTAAACCTTGAAGCTAAGATAATCTTTCTGTGGCTGGCTGAGAGCAAGCTCGCTCAGTCTGGGAAGTTACCTTGATTAGGTGCTGTCCTCAGCAGCTCTGCTCTCATTTCTTTTAGAAAGGAAATCTTTCAGTCTGCATCAGTAGGAGATTCACATGGAAAGTCACTTATTCTTCAGAAGTAGCACAATCTTATCTGTTATTAACACTTAAGCATGTGAGGCTGGGACAAGCATGCAACCAAATATCTGTTGCTTGAAAGCAGTTCAAGGTAATATATTTTATTTTTATTTGCAACAAGCTAAGAGTTTATGTATGACAGCTAATGCAGTCACAACTGATTAATTAACTCATTAAGTTGCACTAGCTTGATTGCTTCCAGTCATGTGTGCACACCCACCCATTAATTTTTCTCTAACCTGAGCAGAGAACAAACCTATCCTTTAGTTACTGATGCTTGTTTGTTTTACAGTCTTGCTTAGAGCTAAATCATGATTTGTGTTGTATGAACAGTCCAACAATGGCACTGCTGAATTTGCCAGGACTCTTCTAATTGAGTTCAGTGATTTTCTGGTTCAAAGTCCTATATCCTCTGGCTTAATCCAGCCCCTCCTTCAACACACAAACCAAATCCCCGTACTGCAGTAGCTTCTTTTCACCTGCCATCGCCTCAGTGACCTCCAGGCAGACTGTCTTCTGATTTTAGAAGGAAAACCACCTATGCCAGTGAAACACTCTGGCAAGACCATGCTCTGTTTCTCTTTAGGACTGAATAATCTTCTGTCAGACTTAATACAGCCCAGTCACTCAGAGCTGTCCACCATTCTTCTGTCATCTAAATGGTCTGCTATATTACAGTTGGATTAAAGCATTGAAGCTTGGTGGCCGTTGGGGGCAATATGATACAGCTGATTTCTTGAGTTGTTCTGTGTTTTCATTTCTTGCACATCATGCTAGCATCCTTCCGTGATGGCCCACTACATTAGTACCTACATGATTTCCCCAGGCAGATTACCCAAGTCAGATGTGCAAGTGCAGTCTCTTTGGAAAACATTTAAGCTTCCTGAGCAAGGAAGTAGATGGGTCTGACACAAGAGGCCTTGATCTTCCTTGAACTCTTCCAATGGTGCTACAATACTTTCATGGGAGATTGAAGAAGCCTGACAGTGTTCCTATAACATATTGTACAGAATGGGGGAAAGCAGTAATATTTCTCACTCTTTGAGTTAGCTGATGCTGATTCTGATACCAGCCCACTCAGAAATCCTAAATGATGCTTCTGGATTCAGTGGGTCTTGGTTCAGATCACCATCACTGAGACATAGTTAGATGCCCTTATCACCCAGCAAAGTCTCCTGTTTCTAGTCTGCTCAAAAGCACAGGTGCTGTGATATGATGCTGGTGATGCACAGTAAAGTACACAGGTAACCAGATAATACTTCCTAATACTGCCTGGATTAAATCTCAAAATACTGTTTTAAAAACACCTTGGTATTGACTGTTCCTTTCCAGACCTTTGATCTGTAATAGATATGATACGATATGATCATTCTGTGTTTCCAAGTCTTGAGACAGCTCCTCATCTTGGGTGCTAATGCAGTTCAATTGGAAGTAAGATTATAATTCAGTAACTAACACTGATGACTTCAACAGAGCAGACTCCAAGTATTCAAAGGCTTCTTTCAGCATACCTAATTCATATATTTCTTGTGTGTTTATTTGACTTCACCTATAAAATCTTATTGGGCAGAAAAAAACATCCTAGCAATTAGAATAAATGGTCACCTTACCCTCTGTTCTCCATTCGTGGTTTTGCACGTGGTATATTTGTGTTCCAGTGTATGTGCAAACAAAACATGAATGTCTCATCTAAGCTGTATTTATAGCATGTTATTGGAAAGTAAGGCTGAATCAGCCTTGTATACAGAAATAAGTGGATGTCATGTTTAATCCAAATTTAGATGTCTACACTGAGAAAGGAGGCTGCAATAGCTTTTCTGCTTCAAATTCGAAGACTACTTTCATGTTTTAATCTTTTTTTAATCTTTTATCCTTTTTGCATGTTGTATGTAGACAGTATAGATTTTCCCTTGCTTTTATGCTTGCTATGTTTCTATATTAAAAAAAAATTTAAAATGCTCCAAAACACCTCTGTAAAAATGCAGTCAATTCCTGTGACAATGTGACAAAAGCCTTAGTTCTCACTCTGGAGCACAGTGCAGGGATTCCAGACAGCCACTGTCCCCTAGGGCTTTTCAAAGTCTGTTGGCAGCTTTATTCTTTCAAATAGGCTATGTCCCAAGTTTGTAGACAGAGAATCCAACGCAGACTATATCAGTTGGATTTAAAGCCTGGCTGGCATCCTCAGCCAGTACTTATCCTGGGGAGACACATGAGTTTTTCATTCAAATGGAGGAGTGTGGCAAACCAGTATGGTCATATGTTACACCAATAGAAAGAGTCAAGATTCTTTACACTGGTTTTATAATTTATGATATAAAAGTTGTATCAAGATTAACCAGGAATTTTATCTTGACCATATCTCCTCTATGAAAAGGTATGTGTCAAATTGGTGTAAATACATTTTGTACATTTTCCCCCGCCTATTTAGGCAGAGCTCTTATTTATCCTGTTTATGTCTCCCATCTGCAATACATGTCCTTAAAATTACTCACTTGGTATTCTTCACGTGTGTCTAGCAAGTCTTGATCTGAGTTTACTATGATCTTTATGAAGATAAACCATATTCAGGACCTTCCCTGTGAAGCTCCACACTGGCAAGTGCAGACTAACATTTCTAGTGGTTTCTAAGGTCTGGGACTGAATTCTCCTTAATGGGTATCATAACTTTTTTCTGAACACATTAAAAACCCACCCTCTCTCTTTTAACTGTATCCTAGGAGGTCTGCAGAATGTCTCTCTACCTACTTCTCTTATTAGATTATTATATTAAATTACCCCAACTTAATTAAGAAATAAAGGTTATGCAGTCACCCTGTCTATCCTTGTGTTAAACTTCCTGCCTGCTTCTCTGTCTGTCCACGCATGCATCTCTAAGTTCCTTTTTACCAGGTGCAAAGGTAATTACTGGCCTGTAATTGGGATAGAAGAGACAAATTAATGCCATTCTTGAGGAAAGGAAGCAACATTTCTCTGCTTTTTATTTGGCAACGGTCAGCTGAACATGTTCATCTAACTTCTGACTTGGCACAGCACTTTAATCTCTTCTCCAACATGGGGACTGTCATAGGTTATATGGGGCAAGTTCAAGTATGTCCCATAGGAAAGGTTAGGAAGAAAAAACCCAGAAAATTTGCAGAAGGCCAGGCCTCATCCCTTTAACATGATAAATAACTTGCAAAGTGTTATATAAGCTTTGGTCTGCTAATGGAAATGTTTTATGTAACAGTGATTAATCTCATGTGGACTGATGTGTGCTTTAGCAGTCTTTTAGGGTGGTGGTGGGTTTGATTATTTTAAATTTTAGGGCTACGTGAAAATTATTCTGCTTTCAAACTTTACTTTCCTTTGAAAAATGAAGATGTGAAAAAGTATGTCAGGCATTCTAGTTAACACAGCCTAACACTGATGTGAACAATTTCTTCTAACCTTAAAGGTTAACAGCTCTGTCTATGTTTAGAATTTCATGATGTACTGCCCAGGGTTTGTGCTTCTGTATATGGATATGTGGCACTATCCTGTCCAGAATCCAGGCAGGATCATCTATCAGCTTCCATATCGTCTGAAAAGAAAACAGCAGGACAGTCATACATTGCAGTGTTTACTACACCACAGTACACTGTGCATCAATGGCACTTTGATTGAATCACACGTTCTTGCTCTTCTGTACAAAAATAACACAGCTGCTTTAGATATCTCTGTTCCCTTTTTGAGTGCTCACACCTTTTCCAGACTTCCTGATCCAATGTGGATTAAAGATTACCCACCACACTATGCAATTGCTTTTCTGTTCAAGTGGGTCTGGTGCGTGCTTAACTGGCTTGCAAAAGCTGTGGATATCTCTACTTTCTGTATTATGCTTTCACCAAACTAATGACAATTTCTGGAATTGTTGCTCTTGATAAGGGCATTTCAAAAGTGAAAATTAAATCCTGAGTTGATTTCAGTGTATTAAATTAATATTTAATAATGCTGCCTCCAAAAATAACAAGCTACAGTATTTTATCTATATTCTCCAATGCACTGCAGTCCCGCAAGAGCTCAAGTAGGATGAAGTTTGAAAATTAGAGGAGTGGGGTCATGCTACTTTATAGGAAAGAAGAAAAAAAGTCCAGGGCAGAAAGCCCAAAAACATCTACTTGTTGCCTCTTAGAAGTGCCTCAGTATTCAAGGGGTGGCAAATGGGCACTGAATGGGAAGAGCAGCAAGAAAGCACCACCTCCAGTAAGGAAGCCCACAGGACATGGTGAGAAGAAGGACCATCCTATTTTCATAGTTTTGCCAATCTGCCCTTTGACAGTTAATAACTATGTTGCAGCAGTTGCCTGGGAATTTGAAGTACTGATGAATATTTTGTGCATTTGTGTCAATGTTGAATGTTGGGCATTAAGAGTGTTTGCCACTGGCAGATGCTTTTGAAGCTAGAAAGAACTAGCTCTACTCTGTCTGGCTTATTTACAGATAGAAACGATTTAATATTTTTGTTCTTTGTCCAGTGCTGCTGCTACTTGTAAAACTTTTCATGTCCAGGATGCTGCCCCTTCATCATTTCAAAATGTGGGAATTAGACTACATCAGTAAAAAATGTGTTTGCGTATTGATTTTACATACAGGTTCTATGCAGAATTTGATCACTCAGAAAAGACGATAATTTCTAAGAATTTGCTCAACCTGTTGTTTGCTTTTTGCCTCAACAACCTTAGTAGCAGATAAAGCGGGTAGGTGTGAGGAAGACTGGCAAATAATTTACTTGAGGCTTTAGGCTATTCCATCTTCACAGAATTCATGCAGATGGCTAACACAGGATTCCTTGCTCTACACAGCTGTGCCCTTTTAAGTGTCAGAACACATGAGAAAATGGAGTAGCTATATGCAAGTAGTAAAAATATTCTTTATAAAAGGGAAGAAATTAAGAGATTTTACTGAGGAACAGGTAAACCAGCTGTCACACAGCAGATAATACTATGTCACAGAATTTGAAGACAAAAAGCATAATTTTCTGGAATTGAGGTGGCGTACATATTCAGAGTATGGCTGTTTAAGTGGAGAACATGAGAGAAAAGGAAAAGATGGATATGGCTTCTCTTCTGCTGAAGCCTTTGTGCAGCTGCATAACTCATTATGCAATCCTGATGAGAAATTGTAGTCTAGGCCATTTCCTGAAGTTTTCACGACTCAGTGAAAATATGAAGAGTTACTAAACCCAGCTGGACATTAACTGCCCTGTTAATGCCCTGGGCTGGTTCATGATGGGTATAATAACCAATTGGATTTGGGTTCACTGGGCAATTAAAGCCTCTGAGTTCCTCCCATGGTGCCATGTTTTCTTTGACTTTGGTGTGAGGATCAGGCTTACATGCTTTCCAGCTAGGCTGGGAATGTGGTTTCACCTGAAGCAACACCTTGTTCCAACCACTCTTGCAAAGACCTGATTAAAAGTGCAGACTTATTCCATGGGCCCTATAAAAATCCATTTCTCTATTTTAACTAACAGAAATAAGAGAGATGGTAACAAAACCAGCTACACAGATATTAAGCGTTATGATAATTTTGAATATTGGGGAGTTTTGTTTCATCCTTACAGGCTCTCCAGTTGTACTTAACTGCTTTTTTGTTAGGTTCTTGCAATACCTGCAAAAATGTTACTACCTTGTGAACAGCATATAAATTATAAGACTGATGTTATAGCAACTCAAATGCAAATCATATTTCTCCATTTATCAGAAAGCCTTTTTCTGATTAGATTTTCATGGAGTTGAAATCCATGGTTTAAATACACATATTTTATGTTTAAACCTAAATAATATTAAAATAGCATCAAAGCAATGGTAATTTCTGCTGAAAGCTGCAACCTGTAACCCATCACTATGAATTTACTGCAGGAAAATACAGGAGAATTAAAAACAGAGTCATATTGGATGTTTTTCTTTAGAAAATTTATTTTCTTCTTAATTGCTGCCATATACTAGATATGACAACTGAAAACTCCAAGTTTTCCCTGTCCCTGTGGTCCCCTGGAGAGGTCTAACTCCGTACCCTCAATGCTACAGATGCTACTCTTAAGATCAACAGCCCTTCAGACTACTTGCATTTACTAGACTATGTTTTATTGAAACAGTTTCAAGTGGCAGCTTTCGGCGCTGAAAAGAAGGAACCCCTCTTTCCCTTCCTTCCTTCTCCCCTATATTGCATCATCCTGGCACTTTGCCCATACGTCACCCTGAGGTGTGGGTGAGGTTGTCACTGCAAAAGCACACGCGTGGTCACAACCCCTATAGCGCCAGAGGTGTGAGTGAGTTTGAAAGTTTTACCAGGTTTTTATTTGTTTGCAATGCGCTGCCCAGCCATCTGCAGTGTTCACAAACCTGCTGGTAACCCTCAATGGGGTCATTTTTGTAATTTTCACCTCCATCCTTTGGGATGAAATCTCTGCAAATCAGTCCTGGGCGGTCGGTCACCTCCCCAACCCACACCACAGAAACCAGCTGGTTCATCAGCCATCCCATAGACATGGCAGGCAGTTGGGCAATAACTAAGTTGATATTTACTTCTCAAAGAATATATAAAGCAGCGGTAGTGAGTAACTGCTGAAGAATGAAACTGGAGTTACCTACGGTGCATTGTAAAACCTGATTTTCTTTCTGTTAAAGCAGTGAGATAAGCTTCCAGTAATACCTAACTTACAACTCTGCTCATTTTTTCAGACATGGAGATGACTTGATTGTGACACCATTTGCTCAGGTAGGCACAGTTTTGGCATATTTCTCACGCAATCTTGCAATGTAAAGGCCAAAGGGCCAAACCAGTTGTTTTCCATTGTTAATATTATATAAGGTATGTTTGCCTGAAACAGGAAAAAAACTGTCTAAACAGAAAGTCATAAACCTCCCACTGTTACCTATACCTCTCTTTTTTAATGCTTTTTGATTATCTGGAATGTTAAAGTGCAACAACATGATAAACACCTTCCACTGATCTCTTTCCAAATACTGTAGCAGTCATGATGAAGACAAATCTGTGCTTTCTGTTACTGTCCTGCTTTTTATAATTTCAATTTCTCCTTTGAACATCTCTCATGCCTTCAATACAAGGTAGTTTTTAGATTCAAGATAAGCTTTACCCAGAATACATATGTTCTTTTACAAAACCGTCTCTATATATTTGATTTTTCCATTCAGATTCTTTTATAAAGTATCAGCTCAAAATTCTATATAATTTAGATCAAAACTCCACAATTTTTAGCAATAGACCTGTCTTGTTATGTATGAAAAGTTAACATTGATATTCTTTGAACTCTTGATGACTGGTTTTACTGTGTAATAGACAGGAATGAAAGTTAATTCAGTGTAACTACATGGGAAGAAAAAATCTGGAAATCACATGTGATTGAAGGTGAATAGAAAGAGAAAGGTAGAGTCACAGCAGTCTCAAATAAGAAGAGGCTGTCTAACTTCAGTCTGAATATGCAAGTTGCTTTGGTCTAATCATCAACTCTTAAAACAATAAATACTCATTTAATAGGTTGTTATATATTTAATTATATTGTAAACAGATACAGTGTTCATAAAGACACAGGCTGATCAAATTCTTAATATGAAGGATACCATCTTTTGTTAGCAGAGAAAAGATAAAGCCAGGGCCTTTTCTAAGACTACTTTAAGCTCTCTCAAATGGTAAATATACTTCAACAATAATGGAAGAGAAGAAATTACAAATAAACAAAAGAAAAAAAAAAGTGAAACCACTTCTGATTTTAGTTCCTCAGGAAACCTAAAACCCCTAACTCTTGAGCACAGGAAAAATTCAATTTGTATGGTGGTCAAGCGATCCAATAATGTATACTATAGCTGAGTTTGTGTTCATTGTCATCTGAATTTTCATTACAAATTATGCCACATAGGTAAGACAGGTTATATGCCTAGAAAAAGAGCAAATATTACAACCCATTTAGGGATATTTTTTTCCTCGGACAAAGCACCCTATTTGATTTAGGGGTGGTTTCATATTCTGGTTGGTGTTGATGAATGTGATTCAGCTATTAGAGGAGGAGCAGTTGAATGTTATTGCTACTCGCGCCAAAGTTCCATAACTGATTGTTTGAGAGCTTTCAGTATTTCAGTGCAAAACCCTGTTAGCAGTGGTTTAAATCAACCTATTTTCATCTGTATTGAACAGGAGAAAGAGCACTCACAGGGTGAGTTATCACATCACATTCCCTGGCATAGAGGGAACTGAAATGCGGTCACACAAGGCCCACCCCTCAGAGTTACATTAGCAGTGTTAGGACCTCATTCAGGACTTTAGAAACTGGACCCCATGTGGCAGTACAATGTCTACACATCATACAGACCACCCTTCTAATGTCTTCCTAGAGCCATATTTCATCATGTACATGCATTTTTGTGTTGCAAACAGCCAAAGCACTGCTTCAATCCACTTGGGGCTTCCTGGTGGCAGTAGATCATGCCACGTGGAACACGTTCCAGTTATTTCAAACTGTCTGTATTTTCTTCAAATGATTAGGAGGCTTGTTTCGTCTGACCACGAGCCACCTGGTAGTAATAGTTCCAATTTTAGCACTTCAGTTACTATTCAGCACATCACCATGGTAGGGGTGGCTGCATTTGTTAACTGGATGGCACACTACGTCCCCCACACAGAATCTAGCCCCAGGACAAGATAATTGACTGTTTTTACCAGAATGGAATTGTGTAAGCTAAAACTAAAAAATCTATCACAACGGTATTATTACTTGCACTTCCCTATATTGTAATATACAGCAACTGCTGTAATCTAATTGTTCATAGAATTTTGCTTTTCAAATTAAAATAATTTGTGTGATTTGAAATTTAACGACCAATTCTGCAGGGTTTTTATAATAAAAAAAGTTTTATATTTTTCAATTCACTTGCAACTGTTTGTATATAACTTGGTTATGAAAATAATATTTACTTAGGGATTAAACCTAAAGAGGTTTACAGGTGACTAGTTGCTTTTTGCTCACAAATCTGACTCTAAAAATATTAAGCACAAGTGGAACCTATGTGGGCAGAGAAACTGTCATATTATAAAGCAAATTATAATGAAAATTTGAAATATATTTTTATATACCTTTGCTATAATATACTAATTAATACCTTTATACAATAAATCAAGTTGTTTAGCTCCATTGTAGCCAATGGTCAAAGTTTTTGTGGTAATTTTTACATTTATTGCTATGTATGTGGAGACACCTTGCACTTGCATAAACTGAAAATACGTGCATATATGCTAAAGCACCTGGGGTGCTGGGCAGATACTGGCCATTTCACAACAAAACAGTTATCTCACCTGCCAGAAGAACAAAAAGAAGGGCATACAAACCAAACAGTCAAGTCTCTGCTTTCTGAAAAAGGAGATAATCGTAATATCTCAGACAGTGGAAAAATCTCGTCAACATGCAAAGCAGTAGGCATGGTAGAGAGACCCCCTTGCAGCTCTTCAGGGATGCAAGTGTGGGTCCAGAAAGGCTCATTAGCCTCTACTTGTAACTGGCCCTGAGCAACCTTGCAGCTCTGCACACTTCTTTCCCAGGTACTAAATGACCCGTTATTTCAGATCCAACACGTACCTCAGCTAAGGTTTATGTTTTCACATGGCATTGTGCCCAGCCTACTAACCTTTCTGAAACTCAGCCCTGCACAGCACGTACAGAGTCATTCATTGCAGTCCAGCAGAGGCAGAGGCTAATAGGCGTGGCTGTACCTGAGCTCAGTCACTGAGGAGTCACTTAGCTACATTTGTACATGCTCCCAATTCTCACTGCACCTGAATATACCACCAATTCAAATCCAACAAGGCTTATTAAGCAGGCAGTTGCAGCCAGGAAAACAGACTACATTTCTTCCTGGCCTGAGACAGCTCTGGGAGCCACATAGATACGCTCCTCTGATAATATAAGAACATACAAGCTGTCTCAGCATCCTGGCAGACAAACTGAACCCAGGCAGATTGACCGAAGGGAACAGCAAATGGACTGCAGTCAGTACAATGTGTGACTTACCTTAATAGGTCCAACTTTTTTTCCATTTATGCTTTCCTTCTCCTTCCACCTTCAACTCACCCTGTTCTTTTACAATATTTTCACACTTCAGCAGCTTTCCTATTTTATGTATTAATTTTTCAACTTTTGAACTCCAAGATCTTCTTTCCCCTTCCGCTTAGTTCATGCCTGATTTCTATCTGTGTATATCCAACATTTAAATACAACATTTGTTAGGGTCACTGTACCCTGAGCATACAAATTTCATGGCATATATAATTATTTTTATTCCATGCTGCATGTAAAATAGGTGAGTTTGGCTCTTGATATTTGGAAAAGAAAACAATGACATTAAGACTGTCTAATTAGGCAACAAATATATTTTTATATTTATTATCTTAACTCATTTGGGAATTACCTATAATGGCTTGTAGTCAGTACATGCCAGTTATTATTATCTCCTGAATATTTTCTGTCTGTTACAAGCTTTCACTAAATCCTTCTTTTCTCTTCAGCCTCCTACCCCCTTCCTACCTCATGTATAAATTTAAGGGGCTACAAAAAGAGGGTTGTAGCCTTCTCAACTCAGACCTCTGGAATCCATGTTCTCGTTCCCGCCTTTGTTATTCCTAGGATGGGTTCACCAGGGAACCAGCCCAGTCTGGGTTACGAAACAACAATGGGCAACTCCTGCAAAGACACACCAGTGATTAGTGTTGCTGCCTCCCTCGGTTTCCAGTCTCGTTCCAAACAACTTGTGGTTTCTTTCTGACATCAGCTAGGCTGCCTCTCCCTAATCGAGAGGTGCATCTTCTTATCCTTACATGGTACAAAATTTGTTGCATTTCTCCAACTGCCTTCAGAAGAGAGAGCCCACACCACTAATAACAAGAAGACACTCCTCTACTGCCTCCACTAGCTGCTGTCTTGCATGAAATTAAGTCCATAAATGAAGTAGTTAATTTACATCATCTTTCCCAATGTGCAAAGCTCATAAGAGCCTGCAGACATGTGCCACCCGCTCAGGTGATACCTTCCTCTTACTCTGGCCTTCTACACTAAGTCCCCAAATCAACTGTGCCCCTTAAAGGAGACACTTCATTTTCCTGGCAGTCTAGACAATCTTATTCCCTTTGTCCTTTGAGGTTTGTGGGGGCTGAACTGCAAATGGAAAATTCTGTAATCATTTCTTATGCATGAAGAATTAGGCTTGAATGGGCTATTATCTTCCAAACATGAATGCTTTTATGGTCATTTTAAAGAACTAAGTAGTATTCTGTGAAAATCTTTCCTCCTCTTCAAGTAAGTCTGCCTTTAAACAAATAATGAGTTGTTTATGAGAAAAAAAAGAGGAATAAATAAACTATTGTCCTTGTATTACAGGCATGTTATTGTCCAATAATTGTCAAAGGCTTCAGACAAACCAGCCCTGGAAACCTTTTACAGCTGTTTTGCAATGTCCAGTCCTTTTTCTTTCAGCACAGTGCAGCAGAGATAAATCAGTCTCACCTGTGCAGAAATTTAGACTGAAACTGTTTTGTCTGTTCTAGGTGCTGGCCAGTCTGCGTACTGTACGGAATAACTTTGCTGCATTAACCAATTTACAAGATCGGGCACCCAGCAAGTGAGTGTCAATTTTTGGCCGCTGAACCTTTTGCAGTGATACTTTTAAAATGTAAACTAAGAATAACAATCAGATGTTACAGATTTCAGTCAGTTCCACTAAACCTGAATAAAACATGTGGATAAGTAATGAGTTTATTAATCCCTTGAAGATGCTATACTTGAGAGCTGAGACAACCACCTTCTTGCCTACTAATTGCTCTTGCACTGCTGTCCTTCCATAACCTTGAGTGCTTTTGTGCAATTTATATGATTTTCAATAAATTAGTCATATGTCAAAGATCATTCAAAGATGATAATTCAGGCAGTCTGACTTTTGTAAATAAACCAAAGTAGCTCATTGTGAGCTACTTGCATGATCTGAACCCAGAACTCTGCCTAACTCATCCAAGATAATGACATCCCACTTACCCACAGTAGTTCATCATCATAAATGAGACATTATAAATGCGATCTTTCTCCAATCATGTTACAACATCACAGTTAACATTAGGATTAGTTACACTAGCAATTTCTGTAGTGGAGAAATTTCCCTCACTGGAACGTGCATCTTTAGAACTTAGAAGTATTTACCATTCCAAAGACAATTGCCTACCATTGCAGAAGCAGTGCCACTAAAAGATATTTCCAGCCCCCATGGTTGGAATATGCAGACCCTATGTGTCAGTCCAGCAGCTTCTTGCTTTCTTCAGTGGGCAAAGTAGTCCACTGAGCTGTTCGCCCTGAAGATAATTGAGAAAGGTATAAGCAAAATAATGTGTGAGACGTATATGCAAAATAATAAAATGAAAAAAAAAAATTAAAAAAGTATTTCGTGTCAGAGAACATTGAAAGTGCAAGCCATGTTAGAATAATTATAACTATGTATACAAATCAAATTTCAAGCTAGGTATAAGCTCTAGATATGATTAGACAGGTCCTTAATGAACTTGTAAAATCCTAAAATATTCCTCTCTCAGAGTTCCTAATCTGCAGAGAGGTTTCAGGGTCAGCTGTGGATTCCCTTCTACACTACAAAAAAATATCTATTCTAAACAAACTTTTTCATTGGCAATGCCATGGTATTCCAGTCCTAAATAAATTTACAAGGAAATGTATTTCCTATGATATTCTTCAAGGATTCAGTCATCTGTAAGTTTATCAGGCTTACACCTTTTTTTTCTTTTCTTTTATATAGACGATCACCAATGTGTAACCAACCATCTATTAACAAAGCAACAATAACAGGTAAGAAGAATTAATACAGCTAAAATTCCTCTGTGAAGCCATCATGGATTTATAAATTTAATACCTATTTATAAAAAAGTCTCACTGAAAACTGCATTTTATTATAATAACCTTGTATTTTTTCATAAACATATATGTGTTTTGTAAAGGAGGAGTTGAGCCATGTGGTGACTCAAATTGGTGACTTTTGGTGTTGTATCGTGTTAGCTTTCTGATTTCTGTCTTCTTATCCTGGATTTTATTTAAATTCTTTCCCAAAATTTTTTTTTCCTTATATACCAGTGTGACCAGGTCACACCTTCATCAGTAACTTTTTGCAATGAAATGTAGTAGGAAGAACAGATATGAGGACTACATCAATCTTTCATTTGGGACTTGGAGTTCTGTAGCTATACTGAGGCAAAGTCTTCACATTACAAGCCCTTAGGCAATGAGAAGAAAGTTTCAAAACTGAATTTTCTGATTTAGGATAGTAAATTCTAATTCTTAACATTTGTAGGTGTGTAAGAGAAAAATAATTCCTATGTAAAAGACATTATTATTTCTAAAGAAACTTCAACTTGAAAACAGGACTGACATTTTAATTTATGTGAACACTTTTGCAAATTTTGCCCTCTGGCACTTTTGGTGATTATTATACAACTTGGACTTGGACATCTTTATGGGAACACACTTTATTTGTCCTCATTTTTTTTACATCATGTTAATTCACGTCTTCTTACACTGCGTAATTTTCCAGGTAGTTATATTCTCTATGGTGTGTTGGCAGAGTAAAAGAATATTTGTTTTGCCTCTTGATGAATGTATACAGACACTTATTAAACAGACAGTTTACCATTTAAACCAAATATTTAATGTTTCCAGAATTTTCAAAATAGCTCGTCTTTTTAATTGTATAATAGATTTGTAACTCAAGGAAGAAGTGGTACTTCAGCTCTTTTGAGGAGAAGTGTGACTTTGCCATGTTCCATATTTTCTGTCTGTAGGCTCTGGAATGCGTTAATATTGTTAGTTCTTTTCATCTAGCCTTACACATATTTACCTCTGCAAGACCCAATCTTGGCAGTTCTGTACAATTTTATTCTCCTAGGAATTCATCATGTAATCTGAGCATTTGTGTGTAGGGCTCATCAGCAAACAGAAGGTTAAATCTTTAAATGTATTCTATAAACAGAAAAGCATCCTTAGTTAAGAATGTTCTGCAATCATACTTAAATTAATGGTAATTAAATAAATAGGAAGGGCAGACAGATAAATGCTTGCAGCAATTACAATCATAATCCTTTGTTAATGTATGCCTTTAAGAGGTAATTCTGGGCATTGGTTTCAAATTACTCTCCACGAGACGTTTCAGTTATTGACAGATGTTACACCTATTTCTAATTGTGGGATTTGTCTCATGCAACACAGTCATCCAGAATTCTGTTATCTTAACTGGAGATAGAGATACTGGAAAAGAGAGCTCTTTCTTTGGTTCCAAGGGACTGACTTTAGAAAGCCTGTAACAGACTAAAAGAAAATGTGGTATCCAGCAGAGAGGATATGCATGCATGTGAAAAACCAGCAAGCTTACCTTACATGCTCTCCCACAGTTGTTTGCCTGAGGTCAGCTTCTTTACTCCAGCAGGCGAAGCTGCTCAGGCAGCAGGACCCAAGACAGACCCTGCTGGAAGATGCTGCTCTTTTTAAATTCCCTCCAATCTGAACGTTTCCATTCAGTTAACTCCATTCAGTGCACTCTACATGTCAGAATAAATCAGCTTAAGTTTTAATGTTTAGGAGGAAGGTGTAGTCAGTGCTGCAATTAATCTAGAAAACGCTTCTGTGCTGAGAAATTTAAAGGAAGCAAGAGAAGGCAAAGAATAGTAAGGATAGTCTAATCTGATTTCTCAGAGATGCTGCTGGAATTGCTGCACCCAAGTTATGCATTGAACTGGGTGAGCTGTGGCCTGTGTGCATTGGATATAAGTAGCTAAAAAACTTTCATGATACAGGAGAGATATTAGGTCACTACAAAGCATGAAAATCACTATAATTCATTTTGATTGTTGAATGGAGATTGAGGCTGGACACTATTTTGCCTGAATCGGTTTGCCTTTTCTTAGTCATAGACTGTTTCTGATATTTTCATAGGAACAAATTTCATGGCATAACCACAGAAGTATGCTTAGGTGTTTTCTTGAGGCACAAAATCCTAGTAAAACATGTTGCACTGCAGCACTATGCCAAGAAGGAAGATATGTCACACTCTTCCTGCTCTTCACAGAATGATTGAAAACTCTTTCAGATGCTACTAAGCTTTTTGAGTTCTTCTGGGGAATCTTTGAAATGCGGCTTGTGCAGATCCTTCCTGCTGAGAAATCCTCCTGGTCATGCTGTTGTCAGACCTTGTGTCATGGAGTATCCAGAAAAACACACCAGACAGGTAGAGCTGCATCACAGCATCCAGACGGCTCAGTTAGCAATCTCAGCGAGAACTGATCACCAGCACAACAAACTAGGTGACTGGAAGGTACAGTGTCAGTAAACTATGTCAGTGCTAAATCAGAAAGATGGAGACACTTAAGATGGAGAGTTTATTTTGCTATGTTTGCTGTACAGTGCTTCCATGCATGGTGTTCTGTGCTTCAACCAGGAGAGGGGTTCCTCTCCCTGAGTCACATTTTCCAGGCAGTGATATGAATGGTGTTTCATTTCAAGATTATGGTAATTCTCTTAACACAACCAGTGAATTATAAATAACGTTTCTTTTTCAAAAAAATGAAACTAGCTGTGACTCAAGAATTAAGCTTGGAAGTTTTAGTTTTTGACTGACAAAGTGAGCAAGCATCAGATATCTTTTGATTACTACAATTCTAATATCTGCATTTCTAAATAAGAATAATTTGAATTAGGAAGGAACCATATAAGGTATGTCTTGATATGCGTCAGATTTAAAACAGATAGCAGATTTCACAATTTCTGTGTCCACTAACGACAATTTGCAAACTCAGTCTGGCAGCTGCTTTTATGTGCAAAGATTCTGCCTGCAGAAGGAGGTAAGTTTGTCCAAAAGAATGAGTTTCTGAGCCTCCAAATACTATCACAACTACTGATTAACTTGCAAGTCTTAGTTAACCTGAAATCACAGACACAGGGTCTGAGTAATATATATACATATATTGCATAGACATAATACCTAATTCATAGTAATAGCTTTAAAGTGGACTTTAATGTAGATTACATAAGTGGACCTTCATGTTACAAATGCAGTGCTAAAGGACTGTAAGTGAAGACTTGCATGTGTAAAAAAAAAGTCATTTAATTTAATCATAAAATAAATAATAATTGCAAAACTGCACTTCTTAGAAGTTATTTACACTTCACAATTTTGCAACAAAAACTAACACAAAACTATTTCATCAGATAGAGGAAAATATATGGAATTTTTCAATAACAAGCTACATTTCATTTATTAAAATGTAGGAAGCATGTGGCTTAGTGCCAGGAAAACCCTTTCAAATTTTGTCATCTATATAGAAAACATGGGAATAGAGAAATAAACTATTTGCAAAGATTATGAGGTTTTAAATCCAAGCAAATTAATTTGCTATTCCATGCTATCATTGCTTCTTATTGGACATGAGTTACAGTCTTTACATGCATGGCTCTGCATCTTGACTCCAGCAGAAATCAATATTCTGCTGATTAAATGGAATTTCTTCCATATTTTTCATGGACTTCGTCCAACACATTTCATTATTTGTTTCAATTTGTTTCAGGTTTCCCAATTAAGTTTATGGTTTTGAAATGGGATCTACCAGTTTTTTGCTAGTGATTTTATTTTACTGCATTGAAAGTATAATCAATCACTAATTAATAATTAAATATTAATTAAGATTAGCCTACTGTCTTTCAGTATGAAACACTTTTAAATGTCACTATGGTAAGCTAAACATCTATATGATTAGATAGGGGAGACCTTATCGCTCTCTACAACTACCTGAAAGGAGGTTGTAGTGAGGTGGGTGTTGGTCTCTTCTCCCAAGTTACTAGTGATAGAACGAGTGGAAACGGCTTCAAGATGCATCAGGGGAGCTTTAGATTGGATATTAGGAAACATTTCTTCACTAAAAGAGTGGTCAAGCATTGGAACAGGCTGCCCAGAGAGGTGGTGGAGTCACCATCCCTGGAGGTGTTTAAAAGACGTGTAGAAGCAGCACTTCAGGGCATGATTTAGGAGTCATGGTGGTGTTGGGTTGACAGCTGGACTTGATCTTAGAAGTCTTTTCCAACCTTAATGATTCTATGATTCTATATAAACATAAACTAGACTAAACTTATAAACATAAAGAGACTAAACTCCTAAATACAAGCAGCTGGACATAACAAGAAAAAACAAAGGTTACAGATGAAAATCAGCAGGCCACATGGCATTGGGAATAACAGATTATTTTGAGTGTGTATATCTCTATCTAAGTGTATCCCTCACTCACACCAGTTCTGTAACTGAAAGACTTTCCCAACTAACAGGATGGAGTTAGAATAAAAACTTGTTCAAAATGAACTAACGTTCTTGATATGCTTTAAACTGTTCAAAAGTCTAGAAGGCAAACTGTTACATACCCTGTTGACTCCCAGGGCCTGACTGGACTGTGGAGTGTATCACTGCTTGGAGATGTCCTCAATAACCAAATGCCTTTTATTCTTTCCTGTGTCTGGGAGTCTGCCAGAGCACAGCAGGGTGTACAGTAAACATGAGAACATGAGAGAACAAAAAAAAGCAAAAATGCATGCCTTACAGCGGGTAATTCATACAATACTGGGGTAATTGCCACTAGCTTGAGAGTGAGTATATGGGATTGAGGGGTTCCTAATGTCTATGAAAACAGAGGAAAATAAAGAATATTTCAGGTTTTTAACAAAACAAAACCTGTAATACAATATCAGTGTCACATTTTAAAATGCTAAAGACCTTAGATTTCATACCCAGATTTAGGCAGATGCACAAAACATGCCCTATTCAAGATGTAATTGCAGTATATGTATCACTCCTTTAGATTTAATCAGGAGGGTTACATACATCACAAGAACTTCCTACTCTTACTTAATTTGCCCACTGAATGTATTTTAATCTTATTACAGAAAAGTATTTCTATGGTAGACTGCACTGCCAAACTTTTGTCAGAGGCAAGGTAAAATTTTTTGAAATCCTCACTCAAGTTTATTGAGTAAAGGGTGCTTTCCTGAAGCACTGGAGAAACCTGACACCCGGGCTTTAAAGGGGGATGTTTTTGATAAAACGGCCTTTGTTCTTTGTGCAGTATGTTGAATGATATGTAAATGTTCTGCTATTTGTACTTTTGCTTATACCCATACACCTACGGATATTTTTAATTAATTTAAGTCACCTCAGGCAATTATTTTAATTTCAGGGTAAATACCACAGACACTTGTATTTACAAGCGTGGATGTGGTTTGTAGCATTTTCACATCTTTCAGTCTGTGGTAAATGCCATCTATTATTTGAGAAATTAGCAGATGCATATCTGCAGACTCACGGTAGGTTAACAGCATACACCACTAGTGTTTGAACTCAAGCATTACAAGTGCTTTATATGCACAAGTTACTGGCACACACGTGCCAGTCCAGCTCAGTTTACCTCCTAAGGGAGTATGTTCAACACTTGCATGTAGGACCAGAATTTTTACTAAGAGTCATTTAAATGTGTCTTTTTAACTTCTGTGAATGCTTCTGAAATTCCCCTTTCATATGAACTATGTGAAGACAGCCGCATTCATTACAACTGTTGCTCAGACCGAAAAAATAGCACATTGTGTTGTTTGGTGTAGATTTTATGCTATGTGAAAAGTAGTAGAACAAGAGAGAGGAACTGACAAACTGAAAGAAAACTATGTGGAAGGTCACGTACTTACATTAAGCTGTTCATATTAATGGAGTCCTGAAAATATGTTATTTGGAAGATACCCATAGCACATATACATGTAAGTGGTTTGTCACTGTCAAATGGATAAATAAGTATTTATCATTTTCTTATTTCTATGCCACTCAACTCTGCCTTTAAAAACAGAAGGCCTCTAACAAATTCCAATCGCAGGCCTAATATTCTATTTTATATTACACTGAAGTACTTGACACAAAGAACATTGTTGAATTCAGAGTCGACTTATTTATCCTGGTTTCTTGCATGGCTATTCATTTAGTTATCGTCTATGCCACCCTATTGCTCCTTCATGTCTATAACATCCTTTCAGAACTTACCCATCCTCTATAAAGAAGAATTTCCTTTCTAATAAAATAAAATAAAATATTGCTGGTGTTATGTAGACCTCTGTATGGCACAGACCAATGTGAAAGGACAACTCTTCTCTTCAGTTGTTGCTTTCTCTTGCTGCTGGTACTTCTGGCAGCCTTTAAGCATCCACAGTGGCATCAAATTTTGAAACTCAGTAGGCAAATTGAAACTACAGAGAAAAATGCTAAGGAAAATGAAAACATTTTTTTGTCAGAAAAAAAGTATTTTATCATAATTTAACACAGGTCTGTAATCCACTATCCAGATTAATCAATCTAAATTCAGTATAAATACATAAAACCAGAATGCAGTTAGAATAAGATCAGTAGTCTTTCATATGGGATGGAGTTTCAAAAGGCTTTGTGCATTTTTCATTAAACTGATGTTATATAATATTGAACTTTATTTGTGGTCTGCATCCTTGTTCAGTTTTAGAGGTAACATTAGGTACTGATCTCAGGGCTTTACATACTGAAAGGACAGCAGAAACATGGTTGAGATGGAAGGAAGATTAAAAACTAAATGACTGGTCCACATGGTGTACAGTGCCTTCTTGAATAGGTTTCTTTTGATGGGTGGCAATATTGCAATCATGGGTAAAATCTAAGATACATCTGAACATAGGAAGTACTCCTTTCTATTGTCTTTTTGGACGAGACCTCAGTTCACACTTTTGTGATTAACTCTACTATGAATGCATGTGTCAAGCTTCTGTTTGAGAAAAGAAATTATACTTTTGAATATTTGAGGTGATGCATTTTGGACTAGCAATTTTTCTTGTGCAATTCAGTTTGCATGGCAGTTTGCACAGAAGGGTGCACAGGGAGGGCAACCTTCAGAAAATGGGCTATTTTGTTCTGGGAGGCCGGTGGAAGTAGACTCCTGTTGAAACAAAATGGTTTCCACCCACCACAACTGCAAAGCTGTGACTGAAACCCAAGTGGAAGTGATAAACCTTTCTGTGTGGACATCTACACTCACACTGAAAGAGCTGCTCAGACCCAAAGTTGCATGGAGCTCCAGAACCTGCAAGTCCCTTAGGGTCTGAAGGCAGAGGTGGACGTCATGGTGCAAGTCTGCCCAGCTGGAGGGACCCTTCAAGCAATTCCCCATGTTACAAGAGGAGCTTAACAGGCAGCACAGTATCAGGGCTTCTAAGCGAGAGATTGATGCATGGCATTGTGCGCTGCCACAAGCTGAGTGGAGTGACAGCCCTGTTGTCAGACTTTGTAAAGGGAAGGTGAGCTTGCTTCTGACACTGAGTTGATAGGCTCAACCAGTTCATGAGACAAAGGAGACTGGACTCTTGTCTCTGCTTTGGGCAGGAGGAGGAATGTTCCCCTTCCCCTGAAGTGCCCCTATGTTACAGGTACAATGCCCTGGGGCTGGAGAATGAAGAGAGAGTACCAAGCAAGACACAGGAAAGGCCAACTGTTCAAAGTTGGTCCAACCACTCACCCGCATTAGAACAAGTGCCACCAGAAAAGTACACAGAGTGCTAGTATTGGAGATTTATTTCTGAGAGGCAATGAGGCACCCATTTATTGTCGAGCCAACATCTCTAGAGAAGTTTGCTGCTGCTGGGAGTTAGAGTCTGTGATGTCATGGAGAGGCTACCACGCCTGGTAAAGTCTGCGGACTATCACCCATTCCTACTTTTCCAAGTAGGATAGAATGCTGCAATGAGGTTATTCAGAAATACTAAAAGAGACTTTATGTCCTTTGGAACAATATTAAAGGGATTGGGAGCACAGGTGGTCTTCTCTATTATCCCAGTCAGAGAAGGGGGTTTGAGGAAAAGGAGATGAATTCAACCAGTGAGTGGCTGGCTGTGTAGCTGGTGCCATGCTCAGGGTCTTGGCTTCTATGATCTTAGACATACCTTTGAGAAACAGGGCCCATAGAGAGCTGATGGGGCTCACCTGACCAAGTGTGAGCAAGGGTTTCCTGGACAATAAGCTGGCTGAACTTATGACAGAGCTTTAAACTAGATTTAGCAGGGCCAGGGGATTAAGTTTTAAGTACTCAAGAACAGCCAGGTGCTACTGAAGCATTAGGAAGCAACAGGAAAACCCCTGCAAACTGCCTCAAGGGCACTAGGGCAAGCTCCTCTAAAACAGGGATGTGGCCGCTAGCCTAGCTGAAGTGCCTCTATGCCAATGCACACAGCATGGGAAACAAATAGGAGGAGCTGGTAGCTGCTGCCTAGATGGACAACTATGACCTGATTGCTATCACACAAACTTGGTGGGATGAAGTGGGATGAAGACTGGAGTGCTGTGGCTGACAGCTGTAAAGTATTCATAAAGGACAGGCCAGGAAGGAGAGGTGGGGGAGTTGCCCTTGGTTTCCAAAATGGGATTGATTGCACAGAGCTGTCTTTGAAGAACAGCAACACACAGGTCAACGGCTTATGGTGAAAATTGAGACTAAGCTCATAAAGGAGCTTATTGTGGCTGGTGTCTACTACAGGATGGGTAAAAAGTAGAGTCAGGACCCCAAACCTCAGAAACACAAACCTTTGGGTGTTTAGGGTGCTAGTGCCTGAGATCCCTTGGGAAACTGCATCCAGATGCAAAGGAGTGAACGAGAGCTACAAGGTATTTAAAGGCATTTTTCTTAGGGTGCAAGAGGTCTCAGTCCTCAAGAAGTCAGGCAGGTGAAGCAGGAGGTCAGCTTGGCTACGCCAAGGCCCCTTAGCCAAACTAAAACACAAAACCCAAATGCAGTGGAAGCAGGTGTATACTTCCTGGGGAGATTATAGGTATATGGCCTGAGAGTGCAGAGAGGGGATCAGGAAAGCCAAGGCACAGCTGGACCTGAACTTGACTAGGGACATGAGAAATAACAAGAAGGGTTTCTTCAGGTTCCTAGGACAACAAAGGAAGATAAAAGAAACTGTACCCACTGTGATGAGCAAAATGGAAACCTGCTTACAGCCAACATGGAGAAGGCCAAGGTATCAGTAACTTTTTTGCCTTAGTCTTCACAGGCAAGAGCTCTAGCCATGCCACCCAATTCACAGAATCCAAAGGCAAGGACCAGGAGAATTAACTACTGCCCACCACAGGAGAAGATCAGGTTCAAGGCCATCTAAGGAACCTGAAGGTGCACAAGTCCATGGGACCTGATGAGATGCATCTGAAGGTTCTGAGGGAACCAGCAGATTAAGTCACTAAGCCACTCTCCATCATCCCTTGGAAAGTCATGGCAGATTGATGAAGTTCCCAGTGACTGGAAAATAGGAAACATAACTCCCATTTTTAAAACTGGAAAAAGGAAGACCTGGGGACCTACAGGCCAGTTAGTCTCACCTCTGTGCCTGGCAAGATCATGGAGCAGATCCTCCTGGAAACTACACTAAGGCACATGGAAAACAGAGAGGTAATTGGTGACAACCAACATGGCTTCAGTAAGGGCAATTTGTGCCTGCCAGATCTGGTGGCCTTCCACAATGGCATTACAGTGTTGGTGGATATGGGAAGAGTGACTGAAGTCATCTACCTGGGCTTGTGCAAAGCATTTGATACTGTCCCTCACAACAACCCTGTCTCTAAAATGGAGAGACATGGATTTGATGAGTGGACCACTTGCTGGATAAGGAATTGGCTGGATGCTGGCACTCAAAGAGTTGCAGTCAACGGCTCGATGTCCGGGTGGAGACCAGTGACAGGTGGTGTCCCTCAGGGGCAGTACTGGGACCAGTATTATTTACCATCTTTGTCAGGGACTTGGACAGTGGGATGGAGTGCACCCTCTGCAAGTTTGCAGATGACACCAAACTGAGTGGCATGATTGATACTCTAGAGGGAAGGGATGCCATCCAGAGGGACCCTGACAAGATGGAGCTTGTGTGAAGTTCAGTAAGACCAAGTGTAAGGTCCTGCACATGAGTTGGGCTATCCCAAATATGGATACAGGCTGGGCAATGAGTGGACTGCAAGCAGCCCTGAGGAGAAGGTCTTGGGGGTATTGGTGCATGGAAAGCTGGACATGAAACAGCAAAGTGTACTAGCAGCCCAGAAAGCCGATTGCATGATGGGCTGCATCAAAAGAAGTGTTGCCAGCAGGTTGAGGGACGTGACTTTCCATCTCTACTCTGCTTTGGTGAGACCCCACCTGGAGGACTGCATTCAGCCCTAGGACCCCCAGCATAAGAAATACATGGACCTGATTGAGGTGGTCCAGAGGAGGGCCACAAAGATGATGAAGGGGCTGGAGTACCCTCCCTGCAAGGAAAGGCTGAGGGAGTTGGGGTTGTTTAGCTTAGAGAAGCGAAGATTCCACGGAGGCCTTCTGGTACGCAAAAGGGGCCTACACGAAAAATGGGGAGGGACTTTATCAGGGAGTGTGGTGATATGATATGGGGTAATGGTTTTAAAGGGAAAGAGGGTAGATTTAGATTAGATATTAGGAAAAAATTCTTTACTGTGAGGGTGGTGAGGCACTGGAGCAGGTTGCCCAGAGAGGTTGTGGATGCCCCCTCTCTGGAAGTGTTCAAGGCCAGGTTGGATGGGTAAGGTGTTCCTGCCCATGGCAGGGGGTTGGAACTAGATTATCTTTAGGGTCCCTTCCAACCCAAACCGTTCTATGATTCTATGAATTCAGACAGCAGATAAAAAGAAACAGTTTTATATTGTGCAATCCAGAACCAACATAGATTTAACTTCCAGTGGAATCCCTCCAGCTGGTCCACGTAGTTCAGTAACGAATTAGCAATGAAGATGTCCTTTGTTTCCGCTAGTTTCAGCTCATCTGTTTGCAAAATGAGCTCAGAATTTTCCCACAAATGTTCTGCATAAAGACTGACAATCATCAGCTTCACTGGAGTCGAACCAAATCCCCATTGCTACTGTACAAAGTACTTTAAAGAGGCTTCTATATTGTTTCTTTACACGATCAATAATATTTTGCATAAATAAGATTTGGAAAACAGCAGTATTTACATCAGCTTCTCAGTTAATCATTAAGGGCCTTATCTAGGTCATGATAGCTAAAAAGAGAGTTATCTCTTTTACAGACTTCTTATCCACAATAAAACAAAATCATATTGCTTTGTGAGATACAGGGCACAAATTACATTCAGACTGAAATTTATTCATATGTCTCTCGCCCATAGTAAACAACATATGCAGCGAACAGGCAGGCAATCATGGGAGACGAGTCTGCTCCCCAGCCAGTCTCTCACAGTCACTTTGTCACCTTTGGGGGTGAACTAGCTGCTTCCTTCCTTGCACATACAGAGTTTGTGGGCATTTGATATTAATAAATTGAGGCCATATTTGCTTATGGTCTATGAAAAACTAGCTCTCTGTGTCACTGTTTGTGCAGCACTGTCATGTGCTCTAATGAAAAAATACCTGCTTAAAATGGGTCATTTGAAAAGATAACTATTAAATTATATTTCCCTTTAAAAGGGAATAGTCTTTCTGCACCAGTCAGCCCCCTTCCTTGATTTAGGGAAGAAGTTTTTTATTGACAGGATAGATCTGTGAAGGCTTACTGAATGCCTTCTCCATCTTGATTTGTAGACCTTTAATTAATACTGCAAAACTTTTCTAACTGAATGACAGATTTCAAATTAAATCTTTATCTAGTGCTCCTTCAGGTTCTGTGGATTTGTTAAACGGTGATTAACTTTCTTGAGGCAGAACAGCAGGAAGAGTATTGGCATGGTTTTGGACAACATAAGCTGTTCATGTATCATATCACATTCAAGGAAGTGAACACAACCAGGATACAAAATAGAATACTCTCTATGTTTGATTACTGCGCAGTACTGTTGAAAAATCTGAAAAATTCAGGCTTTCTATACAATGAAATAATGAGAAACCTAAGAATTTTCACGACCACCTAGGATGTTTAAACAGTGACTTGTCCTGACTATACTAACTGCAAAGTGGTGGCTTCCATTATGTCATTTAAAAATACTATTAGCATATATTACAAAAAAGATCCATAGATGCGTCTTCCTCAGTATCATGTGCACCTTTTGTTTTGCACTTAAACACTCATACCTGGTAGTCAAATGTGTAAGTTTTCATGAAACAGCAAGTAACTTAAACAGAGAAGTACAATTATAGTTTAAAACATTCCTGGCAAGAATGACCCCATAATTAAAACTAACCATCTGAATCAACAATTAGAAAATAACTGTAGTTGTTTTGCAATGTGTAGACTACAACACTCAGCCCTTATGTATGATTTCTAATTTAACAGTCTGTTTTGATGGAAACACATGGTTAGGTTATCAAAGTGCATGGAGACTAGAAGGCACCATAGGGCAGACCTCTGCTTGTAAGCTTCATCCAGCACTTGTTACTTTTCCCCAGGACTGCAGTGTAGTACAGCCTTGAGTTCACAATAGTCTTACACATTTTGGAGTTAGAATAGTGATGAGTTTAAAAAGAAAACATAAGAGGCATTATCAATCTCCACATCAATAATGCGATATGCAACCCAACATAGGTCTTTGCTTCTTACCTTTAAATGGGTCTCTATTTTGCTGCATCAGTAGAAGGTACTATATTACCACTTGACCCAAACTGTCTATTTTACTGGAAAGACAGTCAGGATGACAAGTTTTGTGTGCCTTCTCTTCTCCTTTCAGCCCAGCTGTGTCACTTACGGTCACTGGTAGTTGAGAACTGTACATGACCCCAAGCTGCATTTACCGTATCGGTAACAGCAGAGCAACTGAAAAGAGTGAAAGGTGGTTTGTTTTGTAGGACTGAGGTGAGAATAACCAGAAGGAAAAATAGCACTCTTGTCTATGTCATTTTTCTTGTTCCTGTTATGAATGGAGCCCGTTGGCTGATGAATATAGAAAATAAAACTGTGCAGATGTGGCTTCTGGTATGACCGTTGGATGCAGTCTGAGTGCACCTTTGTTTCACACTCATCCAGCTTCTGGCAGCTCTGGTCAGTCCAACTGAAAAGGCAGACTTGAAAGTAGATCTCTTTTCCATTAACAGGTTACCCAGAAACTTGTCCGTTAAAGCCTATTTACTTCCCTGAGTATCCATTTAAAAACTAAGGGCTTCATTGAGATCACCCATTGAAGTGCTCAAGTTCTGCTTTTATTTTACGTGGGCTCCTGAGTATAGAACCTGAACAAAGCCGTGAATCAGTGCTGCCGGCAGCCAGGGTCAGACAACCCTGGAGACAAGCAAGAATGAGAGCTCTTCTCTTGTGGACTAGGTCCCTCCACACAATCTTTTGTCTGTGCTCAGATAAAACAAACAAATTAGTCTAGGAGTAGTGCTGACAGTATAGGACCTGCCCCTGCACAACATCTTCTCCAGGAGTAACCTCATCATCCCCCAACAGGGACAGTGTCCCTTTTGCTCATTCTCTGTCTGACCTCATGCATTTTGCATTACATTCTGCAAAGTGACTCATCTTCAGCTGGAAGGAGTATTTCCAGGTCTGGCAGTAGGATACTTGTCCCTACTGCACTCTGTCAGGAACTTGGATCAAAAAATTCAATAATCAGAAGTGCCGAAAACTCAGGCTTCTGCTCTCAGGGCAGGAGTTCTAACATCTCACATCTACATGCAAAAAGACCTTTTCTTCCCACGTTAGGTGACTCACCTCAGAAGACCCTTGGTAGCAGGAACTGGGAAGTATGGTGTAACTGGTTAGCATGGAAGTAACTGGTGCGCACACCCTTGTCACATATTCAGACACATCCCTGTGTTTCATGCTTCCAACTGGCTGGCTCAGTGTATCAAATCCCTGTGAACAGCCACAGTCTGTCTTTACAGGCAGAGGAGGCAGGCAATTCAAGTGCTCTGCGGAGGGCCTAACGCTCCAAGTGCCTAGGCAAGACCTTGAGGGTCACCCAATAGACATTACTTTTGTGCCACTATTCATAAAAAAGACACCAGCAGTGGGCAGCCTAACATAGTCCCAAATATTGTAAGGTATATCCTAGCAGAAACCTGCCAGCGAAAAATTGGAAAAAGGAATTTACCAGACTTGCTTCTGGGACCTTGGGGGAAATGACAGGACACGCTGAAAGAGCCAGTAGTTCTTATGAGAGTGCTTTCACTTGAAATGTTAAAAGCACTGGGTTAGGTCTTCAAAATTTCCTAATCAAATCCAAGCCATAGTACTCAGGCAGGTTTGCACAGCTCTATGACTCTTGCTTTCTGTTAACAGAACTAGAAAATTTGGGGTTTTTATCATAATCCTTAATCAGCTCACAGTTAAGAAGATTCAGCTCCATCTTGTGTAGGAGCAGACTTTTCTGTACCAGTAATGTCTTGATTTATTCCCATTATTATGATATTCTAAATTAATGAAGCAGCTCTGTCCACATGCACAAAGATTTAGTCAATACTCAAAAATTATTCCCAAATATTAACATTAAAATACTAGTAGCAAATTGCCAATCTAATTCATTACTCTTTCCCTATACAGTATTTGAAATTAATTTAGGCAACTGATATTTATCTTTGAAAGTATAAATTAGATATGCAGTTGAACTGATTCTGATTCAGACAAAAAATGAAGATGACAGACAATAAATTAAGGTCATGTCTCTTAAATATGATAAAAATAAAGGGTTTCTTTCCTTAATAATAGTGAACAAAGTAGGATCACACCTGAGTGAGTGAATTTTGCCACTAGATAACTTACTACTATGCTAAAGAAACAGGAATTAACTCAGGAATATATTACAGAAGTGACTACTCGATTAGCAAGCATTTAAAAATTCCCCTTGTATTAAGTAAGCCATATGCTAGTGGCCTACTTAGTGGACATAGGAACCATTGACTAATTAGTCTGTAATTGAAAGACTAGAAGAAAAAGCCCCCGAAGAAGTCAGTGCCAAAGAAATGAAGGAGCAAATCGGAAAACAGTTTGACATAGCCTGGCTACCTGAGCTAACTAAACGTTACCAGTGGGATGCAGAAAGCTCTGACAGATGATGGAAGGCAGATAGCAGGAAAGAAACCAACATTTGTTTGGGGAAGAGTCTTTAATACCATTATTGTTATTGTTGTTGATGTGGCGGAATTGTTGTTGATGTGGTGGTTGTTGTTGTTATTAATATTACTGTTTTTGAACCCCACTTCTTAAAGGGAAACTGCAAAATCAGAATTTTGGGACTGTTTGTTTCTTTTTAGTTGGAGTTGGGCAAATAGAAGCAGCAGCAGCGGCAAATGAACATGCCCCACACACTCCCCGAAACTGCTTTTTGTATTCTGCCCTTTCTGTTTCCTAAATAAAAAGGGTTCTGCAGCACTTCAGCTGCAGAAATGTTTTTCTTCTCCAGTGTGTTTCTTTTTGTGTTGGGTTTTTTTTTGGTGAATCTCAAAACTTTTTTGCCATATCAGATAAAAAGGTTGTTTGAACCTTGTCATTCCCCATTCAATCTTCAACTCTGAAAATCTATCAGACAAAGGAGGCAGGCAAAGAAGGAACCTACATCTTTGCAGTTCAAGATGCTATTTTCAGAGAAAGAGCAAGCTACTACGCGTATGCCTTTCGCACAGGAAAGCAACAGTCAGGTGGTGAAACCAGTTAGTTCTCATATGTTTCTGCTACTTGGAAATGTATGTAAGCATGTTACTTATCAGCCATAGATTGTCACTATATGATATTGTGAAACCAAAATGTGATTTCCTTGCTCCTGCTAATTCTCACGATGAAGGCTGCAAGCCTTTGTTTTGCTGAGTAAAACCTGAAGCTGCAGAACCAATGAGTCTATTACAACAATTTTCTCTGGTCTAGTGCAGCCCTACCCTCCTTGCAGATTTATGCTGCCTTGAGTTCGATGTCTCACACCCTCCCCTGTTTAACTTATTTGTTCTTTAGGAGGTACAGGTGGGTATGATACGATGCTGTAGCCTCAGTACACATTCCAAAGAAGAAAAGCACAATTCTGATCCACAAATGTTATTTGCTAAATGTACTCACTGGAACACAGAGTTGATGCTCCAAGAAGTAAATGTTGCTTCAACAAATAATATGTGTTTGTGGTAAGACCTGGTGCGTTGAAATACTTGGCAGTTATACTTTGAAATGCCTTTTCTCCAAAGATGATGTTAGTCTTGTCTATAAAATAGAGGCTATAAAAATAGCACAGATTTTCCAATAATCTCTTTGACGATTGGTTGTTAAAATAAACAATTATTTCTACTTCATAGTATACATAGGTTTACCGATAGACATTGATTTTTGAAAACAGTATATTTTGATGTTTGTGAGAGGCCAGTACTATAAGCATTCCTTCCAAGCACAGCACAATCCTGCAGAGCTGGACTATAAAACATCTTTAAAAAATCTTCTTTCCTGTGAGGGTGCCAGAGCAGTGGAACAGGCTGCCCAGGGAGGCTGTGGAGTCTCCTTCCCTGGAGAATTCAAAACCCGCCTGGATGCGGTCCTGTGCCCCCGCTCTAGGTGTGCCTGCTCAAGAGGGGGGGTTGGACGAGATGATCTCCAGAGGTCGCTTCCAACCCCTACGATTCTGTGTGATTCTGTGATCTGCTAGGGCCACATCTCCTTTTGCAAAATAAAAAAAAAGTTTGACATCAGTATTCTAAAGAATAAAATTTCATAGAATAAAATCAAAATATAATAAAAATTTTCACATTACCTATAGTTCTTTGACTAAAAGTAACAACTCCATCCAGCCAAAACATTAAAGTATAGCAAAAAATATCCATCTTCTTCCCAGGCTGTTAGATGCCGCCTTCTAGAGGCAATAGTTCAAGATGCTGAATGCTACTGCAATGTTCTGGAATAAATTTCTCAATTTTGAAAAGGAGGATGAAAAGTGATCATGCAAAGGGACATGAATCCCATTTTCAAGCAGGCTTTTCTGATTATGTCTGAAAAAGTGTTCCTAAATCTCGATTTATATAATTTCCTTTGGAGTCATTAATGGTATGAAACAGCTATGAGTTAAATCCTTATTTAAAAGTAGTCAGGACTACCATCTAAACTCTGTAATGCATACTAGATAATGTAATCAACTGAAAGAAGTATAGGCAGTGTCTGTACTTAAATTTACACTCCTCAGGAGCCTTTTTCCCCCTGAAAATCTACAGACTTTCTGTCTACACTTCCTGTAGAAGTGTTTGCAACAACTGGGAACATTTTTCTTTCACAGCTGGGAACTGAATCAAAGGACATTTTACTTTCTCATGTGCTGCATGGTTTCTCCAGGTCTGCCTCACACACTGATATACAGACTGTATTCATTTCTGCTTCACTTTAAACTGCTCACTTGAGAGACACCCCCAAATTTCAACCCAATTAGTTTGAATAGTACCATTCTTATTTTTAATTGCCTATGGTTCAACTACTTTAAGCCTTGTTTCAGAAAACCTGAGGCATGTGTTTAGCTCCCATAGATTTAAATGGGACATAGGCTGTGGTTCAACATGTATTTTTGAGCAAAAGAATCAGTTTATATAATTCCTGAACCTCATCACTCATTTCTTTCCTCTCACTACTCCCTGCAATATACTATCCCGTTGTCTGTGCTGACACAGAGTGAAATAACCAAGGAACCCAACCGACTAAAAAATAACCTGCATTATTTTTCCTTTTTTTTTTTTTCAGTCCATAAGTTTCCCAGTTGATTCACTACACAGCTTCATATACTTGTCTGAAAACAAATTAATGGGCTGCTGCAAGGATAGATTTAAGCAGTGAATGGTGGGTTAGCCTGGGAACTTGAAATTAGCTTAAGTGGTAGTACTGCAAAAGAGTAGTGGTGGGTTTATACAGGTTTCTGAAGTTACAGATGTTTTAAGCGTTGCCTTAGATCATTAGCTGCCATTGAAACCCTTAGCAGGCAGATGCCACTCCGCATTCCAGAGCTGGAAAGTTTCCACAAAAATAAACCTGTTATTTGACTGGCAGAAAGATGGCCCAGATCACAGGCAAACATTTCAGTATGATGCTGAAGTAATTTAATCCCAATAAAAAAGTTACACAGATTAAGAGATTTTACAACAGCCACATTTGTAAAATAAAATAAGGAACTGTGTATAAGTATGTGAACCCATGAGCTTGCCTTTTATCATGCTGTCATCATTTAATGTCCACCAAGTGGCAATCTAAATTGCTGAAGATGAAACTATAGACTGAAATATGGCAGTAGCAACAAAACCAGTTTTACTGGAATCTCAGTGAAATAGAGAAATCAAGCTTGGGTTTTAGAGTCTTTCCAAAATATTTAGAAAAAAAATAAAAATTACACAAAACGTCACATAGATGTGCACTGCCATCATCTACCCGAGTAACATTTAAAATGCAAAAGCACACATTCAGGTTTCATGCCTCCAAAATGTCTTTTCATTTTCTTTTAACCTCTTTGTCTCAAGTGGATTTCTTTCTGAAACAACGATTTAGTTTAAAGCTTTAGCTGCCTTTTTCTCATACATGTGAAAAAGCCTTGTACATCAAAGTGCAGGAGATCACTATCCAGATGTGACATTCAGACACGAAACTCAGATGCATAGCACAGCAAGTTCATGTCTCTGATAAAAGAAGAAAACAAAACAATCCCCCATCAACTCTAATGTCGACTGTAGCTGAGAAGACATACAATTCTTGGACAGAAAAGGTCCAAAGTAAGATGTAACTGTAGACACTCCACTGTACAGTGAGTATAAGCAAAGTATTTTAAAAACTGAAATGAACAATGATGTGGTCACCCAAAATGCTTAACTTGGAGAGCAGTTTGCTGAGAGTCTCGTAGCCCTTTTGTTGAGAAAATGACTGTATGTCATAAGTATCCACAGCTTGTTAAAAATGAACTTAGTAAAGATTAACAGTGCTTATTACCTGGATTTCAAAGTGTAATAAATACAATCAGTTGTTAATATATCCAAAACCAGTAACTAGACATTATCACACAGGTTATTTTTCAGTTTAGATGTAGTGTTTTAAAACTGTTTTGGAAAGTTTTCAATCTTCTCATTGGGAGAAAGGTGCAAGATGCAGAGTGACATTTCCAACATGACAAAACAGTCAAGGGACTTGAAAGATATTTTCATGTGTTGCAGCTTTGAGGCTAAGTTGTTTGGGTCCGTGTGCGTAGGTCTGACCACAGAGGAAAGCTTAGACAATTTAGTCAAAACAGCAGCAAGCTGAGCATGGAGCTCAGTGCGCAGCTGGGAGTTCTGCAGCCTGAGCCGGACTTCACGGTCCTCAAACTGAGCTGCCACGATTGCATGACAGAGATTGTTTATGGCCAGCAACACTAATGCCTTTGACTGCAACACAGGCTGCCTTCAGAAGCTGGCTGTACAGACACAGCATTGCACTGAGACTCACACCTGGAATTAGTTCTAAGCTTTCTTGTATGATCACAAACGCGCTTGTGGCTTCCTCTCTCATGCTGCCTACCTCATCATGAGGACAAATCTATTAATGTCTGCAAGATACTCTGACAATCGGGTGATCAGGCATTTAAAACTCCAGTTGCAGACAGAGACAGAGGGGGTAGCTCTGTATGGTGGCATCATACCAGTCCGGAATAGCATGAGGAAGGCAAGAAGTCTGAAAACGTCTTGAAACAGTCCACTGGGTATATTCCAGATTTAATGTAATTTTTCACATTCACATTTTCAGCAAGTTGCAGAGGGCAGAGAAGGCTTCTGTTAAAGCACAGAATCTTGCTAAAAATTGAATGTTTGCTCTTAATTTCAGTTTTTTCCTGCAATTTGTTCCCTTAGAACAACAAAGATCCCTATTTTACTCTCTTCTCCTTACACCTATTTTTTCATTCAGCTTTTTCTTCTACCTATTTTATGACTTCACTTATAATCTGTTGTGTTTTCTCCTATTTAAATGTCTTCATGTTTTTCTTTAAATGCGGTCCTGTAATGTGTGATCATATTTTGCAATCTATTATCTTTATAATCTTTATTTTCATTCACATCCTCTTTACAAAACAACAGCAGCAGCCACAAAAAAAAAAAATCTCAGGTGGAGAGACTTAGAGAGATTAGAATATTTCTAGACCTACATGGAAAAACTTGACAAAACAGATCATGTATAACCATTTATAAAAGCAAGGCTGGACCCAAGCACATTTACAACTTTACTCATGATACTGGATTCAGTTAAGTTTCAATGCTTTTTAATCTATTAAATCACAACAGTTCTCAAATCAACATTTTTCACTCCAAGCTTTTTAATTCTTTCAGAACTGCTGTTTATCAAGGAATATCTCTACCTGTTTGGCAATAAACTCTCTTAGAATGGTCTCTTTTTTTGCCTAGTGTGCCAGTTATGCCAATGCTATAGTTTCACCATTCCTAAATACAAAATGATTAATATGAAATGCCTTATGAACTTTATCCTAGGACAAATAATGAATTTGTTAATGTTAGCTCAAATATTCCCCATGACCCAGTATTACAGTATTTCAGCAGATTACTGAATTATCTCATCATCTGGCAATACTTAGACAAGGTTATTTGGAAGCTAGCATTAATATTTCAGTATAGGGGAAGAGCTTCCCAACATGTTCTGAGGCAGCCTCGCAAATATGGAGAGTTGCAGGACGTGTAGATACACCCGAGCTCACTATATTTAGTTAGCAGGTACCAACAGGAATGACAGAGGAAAGTATGCCTTTCATCCACCTGAGTAAGAGCTCAGTATTAGTAAAGTCCCAGGCTAAAGCCCAGGGTCTAACAGATTCTTGGCTATCAGATTAAAGCTGATTTAGCTGTATCTGCTCATGCTACAATCACGTCCCTGGCTGTCGTGACGATGTAGCTTTAAACAAAACATATTGCATGTGTAAAGTTCTAACTAGTCACTTTCCTGTTATACAAGATTTCTTCTATCAGTGCTCAAACTCAGCCACATGTTGTGCTGCTAGAGGGTGGACTGTTACCAGATGGCAGTCAGGTTCATTAAAAAAAGCTTTAGTCTATGCAATTGGCATAGTGAACTAAAGCATGAACTGTTTCATAGAAAAGTGTTCTTAAATTCGTTCTCTCCATACAGTCTGTTCTGTTAGCTGAGGCTGGATACAGGAATTGTTCTTTAAACGGGAGGGGGGGAAGGCGGGGGTAAGGGTTCTGCTTACTGGATTTTTCTGTAAAGGCTTTCTCCATGAAGGTAATGTTATTCATGATACGTACATGGACACTATGTCTATCTAGCCATATTTTAAGACTGCAGTTTCTACTTCTGGCCATTACAGAAACTCCTGTAATGCAAAAAGATGGCTTCAGTGTTAATAATACTCTGGAAATATGTAGCTGAGAATAAACATCAGGCTCTCCTGTGAAGTGGAAATGTTAGCAATCCAGAATGTAGTTCATCACAACTGTAAATGGGAATGGAATTTCTAGGCTACTCCTCAAGCAAAGAGCATGGACCAGAGGCTGTAATTGTGCACGTGTCTGCTCGTTGGATGTATCGAAAATATGCAGTTAAAAATTACAATTGAGGAAATATATATCCTCTCGCTACTAATCCTGGAAAAAAATATAATCTGGCTGCTAACTTTAAAATTGTTTGGCGTTTACTTTCTAATATATTAATATCCCATCCTGGTACAGTGTATATAGTAACTTTGTATATGTAGGTATCTGCCAGGTCAATAATGTTCTAGTATCTTCATATTAGACTCAGAAAAGCATTACAAGTCTGTTTTTTAAATATGCTAATAGGAAGGGTCAATTTTACAATCTTTTCAGATGGTCTCAGAACACCTTTATAAATGTCACAGTCACTGGGATTTTATTTACTCTTGGAAGTACAAAGCACTTTGTAGGGTGTAAAAATTCTTTTCTGGCAGGCTTTGCTGTTATATTGGTGATCTTAACTGGAATCTACATGCAAACAGAATTTTTATCTCATTTAAGAGAGTTACACAATCAGAACTGTTTTTTATAAGCTTAGACTCAGAGATCTCATAATAATTTTTGAATTTCATTCAAAATCTATACACAAAGAGCAAAATATTATTTTCCTGGTGCCAAAGACTCTGAGTTCATCATAGGCTACAGTGATGGACTTTTGGCATAAAACCCCCCATTCAAAGCTGCCAGTTCTACTGGATCTTAAAACTATTGCATTCAATATAAAAAGCATTCAGGCAAAATTGTATTCTAAGATTCTCTTGCTGGCCAGTATGCATGAAGCCTCACCATTTTTTTAAAGTGTATTTTGACGAGTAGAAAGCTGGGTTCCATTTCACTCGCATCTCAGTTGCTGTTGCTCATTTGCCTGTCCGGTCTGGAATTGGAAAAACCACTTCAGCAAGCAGGATTTGATTAGGTCTTTTCAGGCCTGGCCTAGATTTGACTTAATCTCTCAGATGTGCTTTCACTGGATTTTCACCTCACCACAGAGGTGGCATGAATGATAGGAGTCCTGTCACAACACGCCATTTGGTGTTGTAGCAGTTGCATTCACTGACAAATCTGATGGCTGATCTGTATTTGCACCTTTATTGCTGCAGCTGGAAGAGGGATAACAACAACAGGCCAGTTTTAAAAGCTAAGGAATTTACTCCTGGCTTTAGGGAGCTGCCTGTGAACAGATTAAGCCAGGTTGCCACAAACCATTTCTGACACATTTTTTTCAGTCATTTTTCAGCAAAGGCCAAATGTGGCTTAATCCTGCTCATGCGGCAGGACATGCGGAAGGATCACCTAATCTGAACAATGTAGATATTGGACAGACTCTGTTTTTCCAATTGCTCACGTACATTTTCTTCCAATCTTGCAAAAGACAGCTGCCACCATGACCAGGAATAGCACATGATTATCAGATTAAGAAAATGTTGCTAGATTTTCACTAATTTCTCTTATAGATCAACCTGTTTAAGTCCTATTGGCTTCTGTGGAAATTACTCACTTCCTGTAATTGAAAAAAGGGCATGTGAAATGAGTGATGTGCTTACTGAGCAGGAAAGGAGTAACTAAGGTCTCCGTATCATTTTTCTATTCTACTATCTGAGCATAGGCATCCATTTGAAGAAAAGCTTTTCAAAACAAAAGTAACAACAATATTCGTGAAGTATAGGTATTACAATGAAAAAGTGCAAAAACCTCAGGAGCAGCAGCTGCATCTGCAGTTCTCCAGTGCGTCACACTTTGCCTCTGCAAACCCATGCAGGTGCCGCTTCCCACTCTGTGGGCCAAATTCATACATAGGGCCAACAGGTCTAATTATTTTGAAAAGTAACGGAGTTTTAACTGTTTTTTCTAGGGCTGAGTGTGATTTGGCACTCACTTTTTAGGTGGGTGGGAGTGTTACCACTTCATGTCCCGCACAGTAACAGAGTACAGGTGGGTGAACTGTGTTAGTGTGTATCTGACTTTAAAAAAAGGTACAATCCTGCAATGGATATTAGTATGTAGAAAAAACTGGGGCTTAAATGATACATTTCATTCAAAAGGGAATTTTCCTTCAGAGACAAGGACATAAACTGCAATCATTTTGCAAAATTAAATTTGTTGGATTTTGTCCATATGGCATGCGTATGTACAGAATACATCAGGTGTGTGTGCACATATACGTGTACCGACAATACATAAAGCCATGGATGTACAGTAGGCGGGCAGACAGGAAAGGAAAGGCTTGCAAGAACAGACGTTTTAGGCCATTTGCAGTAACAGCTGATATCTCACAATCGGCTGAGCCAGTTGTGAGGCGCAAACCGGACTGACCCACTACACTTTATGAGCCTTTAAATTCAGAGGCACTGCAGATTTCAGGGTAAATCCAGTTAGACTTGGCAGCACTAAACCAGCCTGACGAACTAACCGCCATCCCCGCTCTGCCAGTTTTCCCACCAGCTCCGGCTTGGAATTAATTTAATCGTATAAAATCTCAGAGGTCGTCTGTCCTTTTTGTCTTCTGCAACCCGGCATCTGCAGTTTGACGTCGTATCCCGCCCGCTTATCGGCGGCCTTGGCCTGCCACGCGCCCTTCAAAGGCCTGTTCTTTCCACGAGGTTTCCACCGCGCCAGGGTGGGCACGCGCTGCCAGATCCAGCGCCGCTGAAACGCCCCCCAAGGAACGCCGGTTCTCAACGCTCACCGGCTACGGTGCAGCAAGGAACCAGCAGCTGCCGGGTCCTTCTCTCCCTCGTGCTGCTGTCGTAGGTGCAACAGCACGGAAAACAAAGGATGCCGAGCATGACGGGGAACAGGCATGAAAGGGGAACGACTCGGCCCCTCGGGGTTAATATTTTAGATCAGACACTTCAGCTGCAGGCCGCATTTTTAACACCTTCCCTGTCTTTAGGAAAGGAACCTTTCCCCTGGCTCCCGGCTGAGCTCCCCGTGGCGCGGGGACGCGCCGCCGCCGGCCGGAAGGTTCCGCGCCCGGCCGCCGCCTCAGCCCCCCCCCCGCTCCGCCGAGAGCGGGGTACGGGAGCCGCCGCCGGCGGGAGCGGCCCGCGGGGGCGCCGTCACCTCGGCCCGGCGTGGGGCGAGGCAAAGGCAGCCTCGCCCCGAGGAGAACCCCCTCGCCGGGCGGCCGCGCCGCCGCCCCTCCGGCCGCCGCCCCCGCGCCGCAGCTCGGCGGCGGCCTCCCTCCGCGGGCTGCCGCTGCCGTCGCCGGCGGCGCGATAAGAGCGCCATTGACGTCAGCGAGGCGGCAGCGGGCGGGGGGGGGGGGGGAGGGGCGGCCCCCCCTCCAGACGGGGCAGGGTCCCGCCATGCCGCGGGGCCGGGGTGGCGGAAGCCGAAGCTCCGCCGCGAAGCGCCGCGCGGGACGATGTGCTCCCCCCCCCCCCCCCCCCCATCCCCATCCCCTGAGCGAAGCGGGCCGCACCGCCAAGCGCTGCACGGGCGCGCCGGGACACCAGCCCAAATAAGTTACTTCTCCCATTTCTGTGCTGCATCACTTGCAATAATTGCACGTGGATCATTAAACCAGGCTTAATATAAAAAAAGTTGTGACAGGTAGATTTTCAGAAAAAACCGCACACCTGAAATCCCTCTCCGGTGGTTGTGATCGCCAGGAGGGAGCCAAGCTCCGGGCGCTTTCCCAAGCTAATGACAACACCGATGGAAAAGTGTAAGGGCGGCCCATGGACCTGGGCACAGGCCAAGGCTGTGCCGGGCAGGCTGTGCCTCCCGAACCAACGCCTCCGCTCGGGAGGCCTGTGCGCGTTGGCAAGCCTCTGCAGCTGCGGGCGGGCCAGATAGCAGCTTTTTCTTGTAAAATTAAAGATAGGGAGCGAATTGTCTGAGCAGCATCACCCATACGGCCCACTGTATTTTGCAACCAAGCTCTACAGCATTTGAAATCTATGTGATCGTGTCGATGGACTGGTTTTTGTAGCAACTTAGTTCTCTAAGGGAGAGAGTCGTTCTAGGCGCTGCTGTAAATCTGTGTTTCTGGTGGGGAAGAAAACAAAGTGTTAACTGGAGTCACCTTAAAAATATTCTGTGGTTACCAAGGTGGAGATTGATGCAGTTTCACACACCGTAGAAGTAATTTTGTATTTACCGTAGCTCAGCATTCCCTAACTCATCAGTATCCCCATGAAGTCGTCAGAGTCATCAACTATTTCTGTGTCAAGTAAGTGTCACATGAAAATCAGATGTGTTTTTCTATCTGCGAGCAAATCCCAGTATCTCTGACTTGTTCCATTTAATCTTATTTATGGCTTTATCCCTTTTTTGATGTTGGGTAACTGTAATGCCCTTCCCTCTCAATACATGCTTAAAAATAGGCTTCCAGTGAGATAGTGTCAGTAGGATGACATGTTTCCCTGTTTTAGGCTGGGATTTCGTTACAGTACTGCACATAAAGCCATACAGGGATTTTCTACCTTTCTAAAGATTTTGGGAGGCTGTGTAATGAGTGAGAATTCGGTCCTTCAAGACCACCTAAGAGCCATTAATTAGGCTGGTATATAGCAATAGCGTTAGGAAAGCTGCAAATTTCCCCTTTCTAGAGCGTTAACATGTGTGATCAAAAAAACTTTCTTCCGAAGCCTCCGGATCAGCAAGCTGCTTAGAGGATCTTTTAACTCTGTGTGCGTTTCCCTCTATTGACTTTGGATGTGTCACTGTGACCTCCGAAAAGCCACGTGTTGGCGATGTGAAACAGTTCCCATTTTCAGAATGAAAAGTGGGTGAATTATCAGATAGTCTAGAAAACATAGCTAAAAGAAACAATCCGTGCCAGTCTAACTGTGCCAATCTGTAAGTGGATTATAACTGGATGCTGATTAATACGACTGAGTTCCCATAGCCTTATGGATGTGGGTGTGAATTTACTTAAATGAAACACTTCTAAACTAATTTCTAAGAAAGCTGTGGTTGCCCTGAAGTCAGAATACCCGTTTGCTAAGTACACATGACCCACTGTAAAACACCCTGAGCTTGCTTAGCTCCTATTTCATTTTCCGAGTTACTTTTATAGCTTTCTTCAGCTTAACCCTATATACCATGTGTCTGGTACTGTATGAATATCATACCTATTTGTTCAGTAATCCATAAAATCTCTTGGAAACAAGACAGATATGTATATAAAAAAAAGAGATAATGTAGAGTGATACTTTCCTTATTTTTCTAAAGGGATTTGTCTAAACCCCCTTTAATGACAAATTTCCTGCCCATAGATATTCAACTCCATGAAATAGCTAAGGAGAAGACAAGCGGTATTACCTGTATTCCTTTATTTGGTGCATGACCTGATTTAATTTACCATTTAAAATCCTTAGACTGTATCAGAACTATTGCAATGTACATTATTTGTTACAGTAGTTTTATTATAATTGAGCTGTCCTTGAAGTAAGTCTAGAGTGACTCTGACTTGATCTGTAATATTTACCGTGGGTTGTTTGTGCATTATTCAATTAGATAGCAAAGCAAAGATTTATTATTGGCTTTTATCTTTCATATTTCTGATATATTTGCTCCAAACATCACAATGCAGGCATATATTTTTATGAATGTCATAAAGGTGCAAGAGCTACCAGGAATGGGATTGGTTGTATTCGCATTACTTCATGTAATAAAATGTACCCCAGTGATAAAGCTGCAGGCTCAGTGTACGTTATTAACACACACGGTAGTAGGTATTGTGCAGCCTAATCAATTTAACCAGGAAATATATACTGTAACAAAGGCCTGAGTCACAGTAGCAGAGGCCTGACTGTGCTTCCTGGGACTAGTCAGCGAGCATCGATCAAGGTTACAACAGATTAGTCCTTTCATGTAGCCTTTGGTGGTCCGCTGGCTCCAGCCTGAGCTGCTGCGTGGAGCGGTTGCCATTCTGTGCAGCACGTGCAGCAGAGTCACCATCAGCGAAGTCTGCAGAGCAGCTTTCTTGCTACTGGTGACTTTGCAAGTGTACTGGATTTTTTCATGATGCAACACCTCTGGTATCAATGCTGTTTTGAAAGATAACAGCGTGATGCTGTTTTGTGGCCTTTCAGAATCACACTCTTAGTAAAACACTCTTAGTTTTTCTTAAAGGGTTAACATTTATAGTGAAAGATCTGCATATTATTATAAAATATCCTGTAAAAAAATATTATTAATATAGTCAGCTTCGGCAAATAATGAGCACATAAATAATTTCTGCACATTGTTTCCTCCACAAATTCTGTCCTGTGCAGAATCTTAAATCTAGAATGTGGTTAACACTTTAATGAAGTGTCCTAGAAGATTTATTTTTCAATCTGGGTGTTGAATATTTATCCCGTTACACAGTTAGAAATACAAAGGCAGTAACAGAGGCAATGAGGTCAGGTGGACCTTCTGTGTGAACATGCCAAAATACTAAAGATTACGGCTGTCATCTTTTTGTCATCTGATTAAAGTTTGCAGGGCCAGGACTCAGTGGCTGAAGTGTGAAGTACAGTAAAGAGTATCAGAAGAATTTACAGGTTGCAGCTTATGAGATGCTTTTTAAAATGGGATTTTTCAGTATTTCTGAAGCTGATTGAGTCTACACTCTGATTTTCTCAAGTGCTGCCATCACTGATTTAACAAGAAGGAGAGGTCTTGTTTACTGGGTTAGAGACAATGCATACATGCAGAGATCTCCGAACTTAAGGAAAATGTCAACATTTCATTGTCTTTTCTTTGTCAGTACTACCGTACCAGCAAGGAGCCCCAGGCCTAGGCTAGGGCTTATACTGATAAGCTGTAACTGGTGGTCTATGTCGCAAAGAGGTTTTTATTTGTAATGTAAAGGCAGAAAGCTAGAGATGGGTACATTCAGAAGAAAGGGATGAAGTCGTGGATGATGAGGGGTAAAAGTACTGACAGTATTATTTGGCATGAGAAACAATGGACCCAACACAGCAGCAGTCTTAGCAAGGTTTTGGATGCATCGCAGCAATGGAGAATTTAGGGACACAATTTAAATGAAGATGACAAGGCAGCATTGCTAACATATAGACAAGATCCTACATGAGTGCAAGCAAGATAGAACTGCAAGTGCATTAGTTTAAAGGTACAGTGACCTGATCAGTGAGGGAAAATAATGTCCCAGGGCTAAATTAGGAATGAGATTGGGAGGAGACAGTTCTATAAAGTACTTAAAACCTAATAAAATAGCATATTTTTGGCACACTGGAAAATAAGTAGCCAGAAAAATGGTGTCATGGATAACGTGAACATACAGAGACTGGATGAGTTGCAGAGTTCAGATCTATATCCATATTTTCCTGGAGTTTTACACCTCTTGTGTTATCTGTTGTCTTGATGGAAGTCATCATTTGGGTCACATCAGCTGGTATGTCCATTTGCGAGGTCCTGCTGCCATGCAGCACCTGCTGGGTATCTTTTTTCTCAAGCTCTGAAGTTGTTTCTAAGCAGTTTCTAATAAGCATATGTCTTTGTACTTCTTGTTACTTTTACTGCAATTGCATTGATTTTTACAGCTCTCCTACTGATGGAAGGGAGGCAAAGTAGGCAAGTTATATGCTGTAGATGTTCTCTGAACAGGTTAACACATGCTCATTACAGGAGCTATTTATTTTCCGGATTTGCCTGTGCAAGCCTGAACTTTTAGGTTCTGCGAATCAATGCTAACAACATGAGAAGCAAAAGCAATACATTTTAAAGCCTGAAGCAAGTTACACTTAATCAATATAAACAATAATATCTAGGGTCTTTTTGGCAATATCTTGAGGAATATTAGAAAGCCTGTGCCCCATCATGAGCCAGTTGTACAATTTAAGGTTCTTCGGTGACTTTATTTAAAGATAATAAAGAATAGGGCTGTGCTGTCATTAATGGTGCTCAGCTACAGAGTTCAAGAAAGCTGTAAGAATAAAAACTGCATGCTGAATTTTTATTTGTGACTTCTGATAATGGTAGGATACTAGAATATTTAGTAAATCGTTCTGGTTTTTGCATAATTTCCAACAGAAGAAATAATAGCAAAACAGGCTATGAAATAAAAGCGTAGCGCTCAAGTTCTGTAAGTATTTTCAATAAGATAATTGAATAGCTTGGAAAACACTCAACAATAAAAAGTTGTTAGGCTTCCACTGAGGCTGTTATGGAGATTTTTTTAAAGGTCAAGTTTCTGTTTAACTTGGTAATAAAATAATAAAACACTCTTTTTTTCTAGGTACTTTATCTGACATTAAAAATACAACTGAAAGAAATCATAAAATCAATAATACCTCTTTGTTCCATTAACGTTATGTGCATGGGACTATGTTAACTGTAACAGAAATGTCCCTTTGTGTCAGCGAGTTCCAACAGAAAAAGCAGAAGAAAAAAAACCGAAATACTTGAATACACTGCCACTTACAGAATAATAGCTTTAAAAATTAATAAGCATCCTGCCCTGGGTACTGCTTTTATTCATTTTGGGTTTGTTTTTTTTATTTAACTGTATGGGGAAAACACAGTCCTTTCTTGTGTACTTCGGAAAAATGTGCTTCACTCCACTGCCTGTATCTTGTTTTCTTCAGGCCTTGACATCAGACTGCTAGATGACATCACTGCAAACCACTAATTTAAATTTTATTGCTGGTGCTTTACATTTGTTTACATTTGAACTTGACATTCTCTTTGAAGTGTATTGACATTATATATATCCTCTCCCTTACTCTTTCAACTTTCTTACCAGAGGATGTTGGCTGACGTTATTCTTTACCTCATTAGTGTCGTAATAGTTGTTGTGGGATTTTTAATTTTAATTATATTGCAGCATGCACTGGTTTGTTAGGAATCTTTCACAGAGTGCAGGAGGCACCATGTGGTATCAGAAGAGTGTATTTGTGCTACGGTTTCTCTCTGATTGATTATAGTCTGCTTAAAAAATAAATAAGCAGGAATAGCCTTCTGTGAAAGCCTTAATTTGCACATGGTGTGGCTGGAGTGGAGGAACTTGAAGGATAGTCTGTCCTTCTGTGGTAAGAATTTGTATTTCAGCCTTTCATCAAAAGAAAGATTAAACAATGGAAGTTAAAATCCTTTTAAAAGGATATATATAATTGAGGCAAATGAGAAATTAATGTGAAACTCAGACATACAGTACTCATGGGTGTTAATGGAGATTTGTAATTAGGTGTTTGAAGGAGTGTTTATATACTGAGTTAGTATGACATGACAGGGCAGACTCTGAATTTATGTGTGCAGGTGTACAGTGATAAACCACTTTCTGGTATCAGATCATTAATTGACAGTGTGGGGCAAGGGTTTGATTCTTCTCCAACGTCCCACTACTAACTGGCTTCACACACTTTGCTGCTGCGGATGGGGTGGATGTGGGTGAGTGATTCTGAATGTTTATCCATATTAGAGACTTTAGCTGAATGTCATTACACTGATGTATTTGTAGTGATAATAAATGCTAATCTGGGCAGATCATGCAGTGCTTCTCAATGGGGATTTGTACAGTAAAGTAGTGCTGTGAAATCCTTTGTAGTTTATGTGTAGGTAGTATAAACCAATGGTCCGTGCAAAAAGCAGGAAGAAAATAGAGTAAGAGAATCCTAAACTCGCTGCTGAATTTTGGCAGCAAGTAGAGCTGTAATTGCAGTTTAATGCTAAAAAGAAACTACTGTTAAAGATACTAGCTGAATTATATTTGATCATCTAAAATAGTAACTAGAAGTAATCTGAATTATTTCAAATCATGAATAAAGCAAAACTGCTCTCATTTTTATTAAAGTAGGAGAGAAACTATGAGTGAATTTGAGAGGCTGGGAAGATTAACCTTAGTCTTGTTTCAGGACATTACCAAGTGTGAGCTTCTAAGGACATATCCCATTGCTGCAGTCATCTGTGAAAGTTGTGGTGTCAAATACAGTGGTTCTGTACTGCCTCATGACAGCGTTTTTCTTCTGGGTATCAGTTGTCTGTAAATTTCCAAAAACATTTAAAATATGAACTACTAATCCCATAGAATGTGCATTAGTTGTGCCCTAGTGTGTGTTAGGACTGAGTCATTTGGCCTCGTGCTTCACTGTTGAGTTCAGCGTGCTCTTACCCCATCCAACAGCCAGTGCCTTAAGTGATGATAAGGTCAAGGGCTTATGGGTAAGGATGAGGGGGAAGGCCAGCAAGGCAGATATCCTGCTGGGAGTCTAATACAGAACACCCAACCAGGATGAAGAGGAAAATGAAGCATTCTACAAGCAGGTGGCAGAAGGCTCACAATCAAAAGCCCTTTTTCTCATGGGGACTTCAACCCACCGGGTGTCTGCTGGAAATACAGCATAATAGAGAGGAAACAGTCTAGGAGGTTCCTGGAGTGTGTGGAAGATATTTTCCTGGCACAGCTGGTAAGTGAGCTTACCAGGGCAGAGGGCCTCACTTGACCTGCTATTTACAGAGAAGAAATGGAGGGAGATATGGTGATTGGAGGCCATCTTGGGCTTAGTGACCATGATACGTTTGAGTTCTCTATTCTTGGCAAAGTAAGGCAGGGGGACGTGGTCAGCAAAACCACTACCGTGGACTTCTGGAGGGCAGACTTTGGCCTGTTCAGGACGCTGGTTGAGAGAGTCCCTTGGGAGGCAGTCCTGAAGGGCAAAGGGGTCCAGGAAGGTTGGACAGTCTTCAGGAAGGAACTCTTGAAGTCCCAGGAGCAGGCTGTCCCCATGTGCTGTAAGACAAAGCTGCAGGGGAGGTGACACTGGCCTGGCTGAACAGGGAGGTTTTTCTGGCACTCAGGGAAAAAAAGGAGTTAACCACTTTTGGAAGAAGGGGCAGGCAACTCAAGGAGAGTACAGGGGTCTCGTTAGGTCTTGCAGAGAGAAAATTAGGCAAGCAAAAGCGCAACTAGAACTCAACCTCACCATTGCTATAAGGGATAACAAAAAAAAAATTTTTTACAAATACATTAAAAACAATAAGAGAGCCAAGGAGAATCTCCATCCTCTTGGATGCAGAGGGGAGCAACACCACCAAGGATGAGGAGAAGGCTGAGGTACTTAATGCCTTCTTTGCCTCAGTCTTTAATAGTCAAATGAGTTATCCCCAGGACATTCAGCCCCCTGAGCTGGAAGGCAGGGACGGAGAGCAGGATAAACTCCCCATAATCCCAGAGGAAGCAGTTTATGAACTGCTGTGCCACCTGGACACACACAAGTCTATGGGGCCGGATAGGATCCACCTGAGGAAACTGAGGGAGCTGGCAGAGGAGGTCGCAAAGCCACCCTCCAACATGTATCAGCAGTCCTTGTCAATAGGGGAGGTCCCAGATGACTGGAGGCTTGCGGATGTGATGCCCATCTACAAGAAGGGCCGGAAGGAGGATCTGGGGAACTACAGGCCTGTCAGCCTGACCTTAGTACCAGCGAAGATTACAGGGTGGTTCATTATGAGTGCACCCACCATGCATGTGCAAGACCTCCAGAGAATCAGGCCCAGTCAGCACGGCTTCATGAAAGGCAGGTGCTGCCTGACCAACCTGATCTCCTTCTATGACCAGGTAACTCGCCTAGTGGATGAGGGAAAGGCTGTGGATGTTGTCTACCTGGACTTTAGCAAAGCCTTTGACACTGTCTCCTACAGCACCCTCCTAGAGAAGCTGGTGGATCATGGCTTGGACAGGTGTACTCTTTGCTGGGTAAAAAACTGGCTGAATGGCCAAGCCCAGAGGGTTGTAGTGAGCACAGCTAAATCCAGTTGGTGGCTGGTCACAAGTGGTGTTCCCAAGGGCTCTGTTTTGGGGCCAGTCTTGTTTAATGATCTGTGAGTGCGCCCTCAGTAAGTTTGCAGATGACACAAAATTGGGTAGGAGTGTCAATCTGCTTGAGGGTAGGAAGGCTCTGCAGAGGTATCTGAACAGGCTGGATCGATGGGCCAAGGTCAATTGTATGACATTTAACAAGGCCAAGTGCCGGGTCCTGCACTTCGGTCACAACAACCCCATGCAATGCTACAGGCCTGGGGAAGAGTGGCTGGAGAGCTGCCCTGCGGAAAATGACCTGGGGGTGTTGGTCAACAGCCAGCTGAAAATGAGCCGGCAGTGTGCCCAGGTGGCCAAGAAGGCCAACAGCACCCTGGCTTGTATCAGGAACAGTGTGGCCAGCAGGAGTAGGGAAGTGATCGTGCCCCTGTACTTGGCACTGGTGAGGCTGCACCTTGAATATTGTGTTCAGTTTCAGGCCCCTCACTACAAGAAGGACATTGTGTTGCTGGAGTGTGTCCAGAGAAAGGCAACGGAGCTGGTGAAGGGTCTGGAGAGCAAGTCTTATGAGGAGCAGCTGAGGGAGCTGGGGTTGTTTAGCCTGGAGAAGAGGAGGCTGAGGGGAGACCTTATTGCTCTCTACAATGACCTGAAAGGAGGTTGTAGTGAGGAGGGTGTTGGTTTCTTCTCCCAAGTAACAAGCAATAGGACAAGAGGAAATGGTCTTAAGTTATGTCAGGGGAGTTTTAGACTGGATATTGGGAAAAATTTACTGAAAGAGTGGTCAAGTGTTGGAACCAGCTGCCCAGAGAGGTGGGGGAGTCACCATCTCTGGAGGTGCTCAAAAAACCTGTAGATGTGGCACTTTGGGACATAGTTTAGGAAACATGGTGGTGTTGGGTTGACAGTTGGACTTAATGATCTTAGAGTCTTTTCCAACCTTAATGATTCTATGATTCTATGAGAATTTAGACCTTAAGAAAAATATTAAAAAACTGAGAAAATTGACTATCTGTTTTCTTGTACTTCGAATTTCTCCATGGAACAACAGAGAACAAGCTTCCTTCAGGAACGCTTTCTTTCAGCATCTGCCTTCTGTGTCACATTTGGCTGCATGGCCCAAGCATCTGAGGGCTTTTGTTATGTTGGTTGTATTGATTAAAAGCTTATAATTGTTACGTCCTTGCTTTCCTAGTAATAAGTTTTATTTTCTGGCAGAGCTAGTTGCACAGTCCCCTTTAAAATTATCTGTGTGGCATCAATATGTCTCCTTTTCTTTGCCCAAACTTTGGGTTTTTTCAAGCCTGACGCAGGACTGCTAGCTGATGACACTATTGCAAGCCACTAATTGTATTTGTATCACCAAGTTGTGGCCTTTGTTAGCACACGGGCAGCCCAACAAGTATATCATATTCCTTCTGAATGCTACAGATACTGCATGTCTTCTCACATTCTCTTCAGGAAATCTTTCTTTCACTTAAATGTTTTACTGACAGAAAGTTTTTCTTATGATAAGCAAGCAGATCTTAATTGTTTAATTTGTTTCCCTAGCTGCCTCAGCTAGAAAGCTCTTATTCTTATTTATTGCAACAGATATAAATGGAACACTTGCTCCCTTCCTAAGCATAACATTTTGCACTTTTGGGTACATTGAAGACTTTCATTCGAGTATCACAGCCCTTGGTGGTGCATTGTTATGGAACACTTGAGTTAGATATGTCTTTATTTTCTCTGAGAGCCTGTCGTCACTAAAACATTAAATTGAGCTGCAAGTCAGATTTTGCCCCAAATTATTCTCGCGTACCTAGAGCTGCAAGTCAACTCATACCCCAAAACGGTTCTTGTTTTATGAAGGAAAATAGAAGATTTTGAAAGTAACAGTGTACGTGTGAACCATTTTCAAACCCTTCTGGGGCAGTGTGATTCCTAGTTGGAATCTGGACTGCATTTCAGAAGCCTGCCTTCTGGTCACAGCTGTGGGACGAACAAGGTATGTATTACAGACTTGGGCAACTCATTTTGACCCTCTGTGCTTCTCTGTTGGAATATGGGTATTTTAGGTCATGGACTTTCTCTTAATGCAGTGTTCTGCAGTAAGTAGCACTAGAGATTTCAAGTTCAGTTGTGAATTTGTGAATTTGTTGTGAATTTTTATAGTATATGTAATTAATCCAGCTAACACCAATTAGTGAGCAGGCTGCTACAGAATGTACAAGAAAAGTCCATGAAAAGTTAGGTATTTAATTTTTTTTTAATTTGATGTAATTAATATTTACTATTGCTTCACTTTCTTCCTCTATAGTATAACAAAAAGTCATTATTAGACTGGTAAGCATTGTAAGTTTATCTAAACTGAATTTTTAGCTATTATTCTTTCTTGCACAGAGCTGTACCGATTACACCTAGGAGCAGATGAATGCTACTAGATTCAAAATCTTACTTGCTCCAAAAGGTTGAGTATTTTTTCCACTTGATCTTCATCTGTAACGATTTATAGAATTTATGGCTGGGTTCTTTTGATGTGGCACTACTCCACATGTGAGTGATGGGGAGCTGGAAGGCATGATGAGGATGCTTGCCAAGAATAATTGGCTTCTGCATTGTGGAGCAGCTCAAATATTTATTGTGAGTATTGCAGTATGTAATTTGGGTGTGCATATTACCTGCAGTTCAAAGCATTTCATCAGTCCACAGTGGCAAGCTGAGCTTCCTGTTGGCTGGCTCCTTGTATGTTTATTAAACAAGCTACATGCAGCACTTGAGAAAGGGTTTCTCATTTCCAGCTATAGTCTTGGGTTTCTTTGGAAGAGATAGAAATTAATCTGAGTCATTTTTCTTTCCATTTGCTTTTCTAATGATTGTCATATTCTGCCAATCATTCCTTTGACTTTCTGTTAAATCTGAAAATATGTTTGCTGGCACAGGGAGGTTGATGCAAGACTAGTTGTGGTGCACTGTGTGGACTGCTAAAAGAATTGTTAGATCCTGATAAACATGCTATTTAGTAAACTTTAGCAATGTCGTCAAAAGCAGCCTTGTGCCAGTTCAGATCTGTGACCTGTAACATGTAGAGACTAATATTAGAGTTCTTTGGTCAGCTAAATCTGTCTTGTCTCATCTTCAAACACTTTTTATGTGCTTCTCCCACTCTTGATCCATACATATTCTTTTAGACTGTGCTGTGATATTTTTCTCCTTCAACATGAAGGGATGGGAAGGAGAGAGTTTATTTCTCCTAGACCTCAAGGAAGAGCTCAAAGACTTTCAACTACTTAGGTCTTTACCTATCCACAGTCAAAGCTGACAATTGTCTAGGCTATATCACATTTAAAGTACCGATATCAAGATTTATTGGCATCTGCCTTAAAGAGTTAGCATTTAAAGAATCAGTCTGAGTATGGCTAATTTTGTAGCACAAGGATTGACCAGTTTCCATTTATTAGAAAACTATTCCTTTGGCAACCAAGAGCCCAATGTTTACCAAATGTTCCCCCAATGTTTACTTTTCACTGAAAGTGGAGAGTTGTACTTTGATATGGAACTTTTTTTTTTTTGCAAGCCTGCAAACAAAATGATTGTCACTAGTATGTTATTGGTCAAAATATGTATTGTTAAATTCCAATGAAACTTGTTTTGCTGGTAAATGGTCATTCCACGGGGACTGCATTTCCACATACCTTAGCCACAGTGCCAGGATCAAGAGATCTATGCTATGTCTCAGGCCACACTTTCCTATTCTGGGGCTGTCTCCTCATCTGTGCCAGTGCTACTTTTTATGGAATATTGATTTTTAAAATTATTGTTTTGCCATGTTATGAATTAGACCAAGCTCTGAAAAAGGCAAATGATGGTGGTTCCACTGCAGTCTTCACACTTCAATTTTAGTTTGTCATGAAAAATCTGACCGCAAAAGAAGTTAAGAGTTGTGCCCAGTGTTTTACAGGACAGAAATTCTGCAGGAGAAGTACCTCTGGCAGGAGGGAAACAATGCACAACTCTGATGACTGAAATATCAGTGTGGTCTGGCTTCACTGAACCTGACCAGAGGAGAAAATCAGATTGTCTGATTTCTCACACTGGACATAACCTTCCTGCTGCGAGATCCCCAGCACACAGCACACCACCAGTCTCTCTCATCCTATGACTCCGTGTGTCAGATGCATTGGGCAGCCTGAGCTGCAGTTCACCACCCAGCTGCGCTTAGCAAGCAGGGCCACCAGTGCTGAACCAAGGTCAGGTATTCTGCCAAGCTGGTAGCAGAAATCTTGTCTGTCCTTCCCAACTGCACATCCTGACATGCCAGAAAGAAGATTCAAGGATGTGGGTTATGTGTGCCCCAGCATGCTGGATGTACTGTTCTCAAAGAACAGGGAAATCACTGCATGATCCAGTGCAAGGCTTTTCACAAGGCAAGGAGGTCAAGTCTTTACAATACCTAATGTCTTAGGGCTTGGAGAACACAGGATTTAACTACTTTTTTTTTTTTTTTAATTCAAAATTGCAGCCCTATTTAAGATGGGACAAGCTTAAATGGAGTGATATGCTTTGGGGAACTGATTCCCTTGTTCTGATTTGTTTGGTTGGGTTTATTTAAAAAAATACAATAAAAATTTGTTGAAGTAAGTTATTTCCTAAGGAAATAATAATGCAGTTTGGAAAAAGAGGTTATGATTCCTCTTAAAAATGAAAAATATTCTATATTTTCTCTTTGTGAAACCCATTCTCTGTTGACAATAAACCATTGTAAGATTGTGTTACTATGAGAGAACTTTGCAGGATATATGAAATACTCATTTTTGCCTTGCACATTTCATTACCTTGACCACTTGTCTAATCTCACAGGAACACATAGCCTGTGTTCTTGTCATGCTTGCTTGACTAATTTTACATATTTATTTAGCTTCTTACTTATGAGTATGAATTCAGTTGTCTTTGTATATTTTACTACATTTGTGTAAGCAAATGCAAGCTATGGATCACATCCTTTGCAGTAAATAAGTGTGCCACTATTAAAATCACTGATACCTACCTGTTGGCTAAGGAATAGCCCTTTATTTTTCTGTACTTTCCATCGCAGAGACTTACTGTGTTTTAGAGGATAAGGTGTTGAAACTATACCCATGAGTATAAAACACTCGTCTTAAAAACCCAATGTCCTTCTTTACACTAGACCAAATGGAATTTAAAGCAGAACATTGTTCTGTGTTTAAGGTTACGAAATCCATTAAGATGAAGATGCAATTTAGAGTGCTACATTAGTTATGCCACAGAGGCTAACAGTTTACCTAATAATCAAAGCCTGATTCAGCATTTCTTATGGCAGAAGGTTCAGCTACTTTGTACTACCTTGCTATGTGTTTGCTTCTACTAAGTAAACATTCCTTTTGAAATCAATTTTCAATGTCAAAAGTCTGAAACTTCCCACAAAGGTATGATGTACAACTTTCCAGATGGTACAAGAAGCAAATCTGTGCACTAATGTGCACTGTACACTGTATTTCTCTTGGGAAGTCCTCCAAAAGTAGCCTTTAAAATAGTAATTTAAAAAAAAAAAAAAAAAAGAGTTATATCCAACTAGAACAAACATTAGTTGCATGTTGGGTGGCAATTGTTGAAAACCCTTAGTAAAAAAAAGGTCATTTGAGGTGTAAACAAATTGTGATATAGTAGCAGCTTGCTTTTCAAATCCTAAAAAAAGAAAACAACCAGCACTGTAATTTTGCCACTTCTCTTCATCAATCCTGCTATCACTCCTGACAAGTCTATGGAGTAGCTCTTCAGTGAAAATCTGGTCTGTTGCAGTCAGTGGGATTCCTGCACAGCAGTTCACTGGAGCCGGGTCTTTGACTGCTGTCCTTTCCCTGTTGAAAAGTTTTACGATCTAATGACTATTTTTCAGTTTATACCTTTACGCCTTTTTCTTCTTTTTTCAGAAAATTGATTGTCTCATTCTGGAGCCTGGACAAGTTGTGTGTCTCTTCCCATTTTAGAGCTAATCTTACCCTTTTTCAGTCAGGTCATATATACTTCATTGAATGTCATTATCTACAACAATTACTGCAAAAACAGTCAAACAAAATGTTCATCATAAACTATGTTTGGTATTTTTTAATGCCTCCTCTGGGAGGCTTGCCTCTAGTTCTTACAGGAAGCTTGGTGTGTATGCTGCTGTCAAAACCAACAGATACTTCTTTTAAGGACATTTAGCGTGAATTCTTTATTGCACAGGTACCCTGTAGAGACTAAGAAGGTGGAAATGAAGGGATCCACATTTTCCTTGTAGCTAAAATTGTTAAACATTTTTTCCCTCCTTTTAAAAAAAAAATGTTTTGGATTACTTCCATTGTTCAATTTTGTGGTTTATTTTTTACATCTTATTGGGTTTTTTCCATTTCTGCTTTGATTTGTACTTTTTAGTGTTTCTTTGTCTTTCATAATATATTTTACAAAGTATTTTTGCCCCATTCTCAGAACTTTGCGTTATTTTGTGTTAAACTTTTGGGACTGCAGCAAGGGCTGCCAAGGTCAAGAGTGACATCCCACCAAGAGCCTTTCAGTAACTGCTGAGAGAGGCACAGACGGGCCACAGATTCCTCTGCCTTTTACAACTCTTTTTAAAATTGCAAGTACTTTTTTTCAATGTATTCCACTTTTTTTGTTGGATGAGATTATTATTTAGAAGCTCCATTCACTCACACCTTAAATTAGGATTTGAGTTAGGCATTTGGGTTAGTTTTTTAAAATAAAGGCTATATTTTGTACAATGGCTATACCACCTGTTCTTTACCACTGGTTCTTGGCTTCATAACACTAACTTTTTCTTATGTTTGCCCTTACCATATTTTCTCATCTTGTAAATAAAAAGATCACTTTTCCTCCTAATTGCCTTTCTTCTCTTGTGAGGGCAGTCTCTGAAAGAGTTCAGAGTAAAGCTGGGCACCTTCTATGTGTGTATCACCACCACAGACATTCATGTAGGGTACTGAAACTGGATTTTACAAGTGGAAGAAAGAAAAATGAAGGTTTTTCAGGACTCTTGTTGATTTCATTTGGCAAAAATTAAAAAACTATCCAGAATTCTTATAATGACATTAAAAAACTCGACCTCATGAGATGATTAGATAAAAAAACTGTTCTTTTTTAGAAAACAGTTCTGCGAGCAGCATGCTTAGCAATGCTTGGTTTCCTAAGGGTTTATTTCTGACTATTAGATTCCTTTGTTTCTAACAGATACAAATTGCAGTGGAAGTTTTCCCTACCAGTGCATAGCCCTGTCTCCTTTGCACCTTCTGTATGCTCTACAGGTAGAGTGAGCACATTCTACATCTCTTCACTCAGTAGAAGCATTAATAAAGATTTTTCCTTTAGTTGGTTGCTTATTTTCAATAAACTTGCCAGAATCTAGTATGCTTGAAATCTATACACCTCTGCTAGGTTTGGTTGAGGTTGGCCAAAAGATTTAAATGTAGAAAGAAATTGAAAACCACAATTATTTTGTGAATTGCTTCCACTCATTTATACTAATGCAGTATGTGTCCATGCATGTAGCCAATAGTCTGGTATATAGATGAGTTCTCAGAAAGTTTAATTTCCTTGTTTTTATATTTTTTTTTTCTGGATTGTAGAGATCGTTTGTGAAATAAAAATTGTTTTGAATTTTAAAGGTAATTCTGGTGAAAAGATAAAAGGTGTCAACTCTTTTCGTGTAGTCTCAGATGTAATCACGAATTGTTCTATCAGTGTAGATGGATTATGCAACAGAGAAAATGTTTTTAATGGTTCCTGAATAAACAGCTGTACAATAAAGTATATATATTAGATATTTTATGGGGTTGCAGGAGCAACTTTGTAGTAAAGCTACCAAAGTTCATTGTGTCAGCTTGTGAGAAATAGCTACTTTTCTGTTGAATAAATAGAGCAACAAGCATAGTTGCGCTCAAGCTGAAGTCTTGAGACTTGAGAACTAAGGAGCACCACAGGTCTTACTTTGTTTTCTTTTTGAGCTTTTAGGGAAATATCACCATTTAAAGCCGTAGGCAGATGCCCTTTTTCAGGTTCTCATCACAGCAGCTACTACAGGCTGCTAAAAGTCACTGCCCAAATTTGTTTTCAGTGAAGTAATTTCTGCGTGTGCTTTCTAATATGCTCCAGACAAAATCAGCTCATTTATCTCAGATCAGCAATTAAAACAGCTTGAACTGGCTTAGCTCTTCTTGTTTCAAGCATATTAGGTGTCATAAACCTTTTCTACCAGCAATGTGGTGACATTAGTAATTTATAGCAAGGAGCTATTACTGAGAAGATTTGAGCTGAGATGAAAGAGGACATTTCTCCATCGTCCATGTTTGAGCACCAGGTAATTTGATACAGGTTTTGGAAGGACAGATATGCTCAGGTGCATAAAAATGTTTGTCACATGTGATAGGGTTCTATGAAAGTATGACTAGCATGGAAAAAACTTATTATATATATGTATATGCATATATAAAAATACAAAAATGCTAGTGAATTAAAACTAAGAACAAAAATTGCAAAATACAAAAATACAAAGGTATAATAAATGTAGGTTTGTGAGAACCTGTTAGGAATGACTGACATTACTTACTCTTGAGAACTGTGTGCTGTGCTGCCTCTTTTTTTGAGGCTTTTTCTTGTTGTTTTATAAACTTATTTTCTTCCTTAGCAAGATTTAAAGAAACTGACTTGTAGCAAAACTTGCTGTGACATGAGCACCATATCATAGTGAACTTTCCATAGCATGGAAGGTTGCTAAATAGATTCTGGGAAATAAAAACCCAACCAAAAAGCCAGTGCTGATTTGCCCGGGCACAGCATCACTTGCTTTATCAAACTACACACATAAACCTAGCTAATTTAAAATTAGCTAAAATTCTATGAAGAAACAACCAGTGCTTTTGAAACTGGCTCTAACTGATGACTAAGTAAGTTTTGCCAAGCAGAACAAAACCATTTTACCAGAAGTTTTGAACTTGTCAGGTCTCAAAGGAAACATAGAGACACGTTGGGTCACACCGAAACAGTACATTCAGGAACATGCGGTGGGAGAAGGTGCTTCTAAATCAGGAGTTGGTGTCCTTTCCTCTATATCAACCTTAGGCTACACTAGTTAGTAGGCAGTCACATGGCTTGCAGTTTAAAATATTATATTTGTCAAGATACAAAGTTGGTGCTCATAGACATGGCTGGCTTGCCAGGAAAAATGTGGCTAAACCACTTTTGTAGTTTCAGGTAGGTCCTATAATTTATATAGCTTTTTGTTATCAGCTGTGCAGTGCACTGTACATGCCATGCCACTACTGTTGTGTGTCAGTGTTCAGCAAAATGAGTGTAATGTAAATGGATATAATTTAGATACGGTATGTTAATCCACTGTTGTACCATTAAAGGAAGGTACTGCATTTAAGTTTTTATTAGATTCCATACTATTATTATTTATTTTAAAAGAAATGCAATTTGGTCTCCCCTTTTGAAATGTAATAATTCCCCCTTTCAAGTTGTTTTAAAAAAATCAGAGAGCTGCACAGCACTGCTGTCAAGGACCTTCTGGCAACTACAAAAGTCCACAGTGTTGTGGCCCAGGCAATGATTTTTTTTTTTACTTTTAACAAGAAATAGTGTTTATTAAGGTCAAGCTTGCTGTAGTAAATGTTGGTAAATGCTGTTATACAAATGTACAAAATTAGAAATTGTCCTCTAAATTCCTAATGGGAGAAAATATTTGTAATTATTGGCAAAATATCTGTTTAGAGAGGTTATTAGTAGAAGGTGGAACACAATAAAAAAATGCAGACTACATCTGAATTAGAAAAACCTGGTTTTTTTCTGACAACATGTAATGGAGGAGATTTCCTTTGATTAAACCCTCTCTGCTGGCAGAAAACCCAGACATTACTTTTACCAGATCTCCCAGGCCTGGCAACTGATTACTCTCCTATTGCAATGTCTGTATATTCCTGCTGCCTTCATATTCATACCTTGAGCTGCAGAACTTTAATGGTTTTGCACATAGCTCTGGATTTTGCTTGGTTTTATATCCTAGAACAGACAGTGCAGTTCTTGTGTAGGATATTGGAACAGAGCTATAGGGTCCAGCTACAGGTTTGTGCACAAAAAAGGAAGAAATTATCCATAGTGAAAAACACAGTTATTTGTGTTTCTTTAGGTACATTCCAGTATTTCCTTTGAAATCCATGTAGATGAGAAATTCTTACAGAAATTATATTTTGAAATTGGGACAGCTCTAGCTCACTTGGTAAAGTGTCCTGGTTTTGGCTGGGATAGAGTTAATTTTTTTTTTCTCCTAGTAGAGGGTACAGTGCTGTGTTTTGGATTCAGTATGAGAATAATGTTGATAACACGCTGATGTTTTAGTTGTTGCTAAGTACTGCTTATACTGGTCAAGGACTTTTCAGCTTCCCATGCTCTGCCAGGTGCACATGAAGCCGGGAGGGGAGGGAGCAGAACCAGGACAGCTGATACAAACTGACCAAAGGGATATCCCATACCATATGACATCACGCTCAGTATATTAACAGGGCAGTTGGCTGGGGGGCACAGCGATCGCTGCTCAGGAACTGGCTGGGCGTTGGTCAACGGGTGGTGAGAAGTTGCATCTCTCGTTTTTTTCCTGGATTTCCCCCCCTCTCTCCTGCTGTTTTCCTTTTCATTACAATAGTAATATTTTGTATTATTTTTATTAATAATAACTTTGAATTCTTAAACTGTTCTTATCTCAATCCTCAAGTTTTCTTACTTTTGCCCTTCTGATTCTCTCCCCCATCCCACCACAACATAAAGATAACCTTAAAAGATTATTAACAAACCTCATCTTTCAGGGGGAAAGAAAAAAAATGGAAGAGAACCTGTTAACATGTTGAAATGGTCTCTTTGCATAGATAAATGTCCTAGGATTAAGGATAATGTGCTTTTAATGATGAATTGAGTCACAAAGTACAGATCTTTATTCCACTGTGCTCTTCCTTGCTGTTAGAAAATCAAACATTTTGAGAAACAAGCTTTTGATTCTTTACTGTGCCAAGTCTCCTTCTGTAGCACTGATGAGGAATCATTAGTGAGCTTGTTAAGGCTCCTTCATTCTCAGGGCAAATTTACACAAGTCCCAGGTAGCACTATGAAACCTATAGCAATTGCCTGTGCTCAGATTCCAGACTGACTGCCAAATGTAGATGATTATCTTCAAAGGTTCAAGGATCTTAGTTTTATTTTTCACTAGAAAATAATAATTTTCAAAACCCAAAGACTTTTGTGGAGTGTACCAGTATCATTGAAGTGTACTCCGGGGAAAACTTCCTTGCTCCCTTAGAGAGTATTAGGAGAATAGCAATACAAGGGCATTCCCAGCCTGAAGTATCTCCCCATCCTCATGATAATGACGAAGAGGAGGGATCTCAAACAGTGCAGTTGTGATGTGCATCTCAGCATCTTCTTTTGGAGCTGCTCCACTTTGTATAAATAAGTAAAGAGTTGAACCACAGAGATACTGATCATTTGCAGTGCTAGGATGGGACAAGCTTCCTTTTTATTATTTATCCATACCAGAAGAACTTGAGCAGAAAAAAAATCAACAGATCCTCCTCAAAAATACTCAACAATGCTGCATGCAGGACACTTACACAGGATGTGGGAAACTAGTAAAAATATTGAACCCTCTCTGTTCCAGGACAGTTGCATAATAATCAGGCCATTTTAGGGTAAGATTTTCTTTTATTGCATTTCAGCAAAAAAAAGCCCCAGCTTTGAACCAATTGGTGTTACCCATCTGTAGAACAGAATACATATATGTTTTGGGGTTTTTTAAATCTCAAAAGTTTTCTGGGATGGAAAAAAGTTTCCCATCAGTTCTGATTTGTATCTATATCCATGGGAGGAGAAAAGAACATGCTGGGCAATCTTTCCCAAAAAAAGAAGCCCCAGAATAAGGTTGATTAATCATTGCTGAAACGTATCTCACCTGAACATTTTTGTTCTTACCCTATTTTTGATCTCTTTTATTTCATCTACCTAAAAATTATGGGCAGATCATCAGTTAATATGAAGAAGTGTGACACCACATAAATCAATGCCAAGCGTTTGGTATGGATCTTCTAAAAGAAAATATGAAGCAAAAAAATCCTTCTGTGGGTTTCAGGGAAATGAACTGTTAATGAATATTGTGAAAGAGCTGAAATTTGCTGTAAGGGAAAGACTGACACAGTGTTTGTCGAATTTTCAACTTGACGCATGGAGGAGCAGGTTGAGCTGTCTTGTGGTTTTGCTGGATGACGTTTGTCCGTTGCCTACCTGTCATCCAAAACAAACTGTCTCCCAGCCTGGCCTTTTCACAGCCACAGAAACAGTGACTGATACTTACAGTGTCAGCTCGAGGGTTAGTAGCCTCAGGGATAATTTCCTGAAGCAATATGACACAGAAGTGTAGCAGAAATAATGATTGACTCATTGTCCAGTGTAAAGAAATTGTATGACTAACGCAGTTCATTCAGTTTAAACTGTAGGTTTCTTATCTGTGACATACGTGTACTAATAGTGAGGTGTATCTGACTTCCAAAGGAGTGTTAGTGTTCCTCCACAAAAGCCAAAAATTAAACCAAACCAGTGGAAACAGTATTATCTTAAAATCAGCATAAAAAGGAAGTAGTATTGTGCTTAAAAAAATAGAGAAGACCCACAATTTTTATGTATTTGCACCCTCTGTTATTTAATGAGATCTAATCCTGAATGGGGCTCTTGGGCACTACTATAATAACATTTTTAATATATTAATAAGTAACAACACTAAAACAAAAGAGATAATAAAAATATTTATGGTAACAGTAAAGGTTCTGTTAGAATTATCTTACTAAAACCAAACTAAGTTTATCCACCTCCTTAGAGTTATAATTTGTAGGCAGAAAGATCATCCACTTCTTAGCAGTGTCAGAGATAAGCTCGGAATTTTACAGGAGGTGCAGCAGATGATCTGCAGATTTTATAGTGTAAAGCTCTGATTCAGCACATACTCTCTGGGAATAATCCATCAAGAGTATACATTCAGACAGGAACTTCACATTTTTCTGTTATCTTTCATAGGGCACAAGAGTCCAGTGATACGGAGTGTGCTGCTAGCCCAAAGGCTGATTCAGACATCACTTGACCTGAGAAGCAAGCATTTAAAACTGAATCAATATTGAAGCTAAAAGCATTGGTTTTTTGTTCCTTGTGTTCTTAGTTTAGGGAAGAGTGCAAAAGTGTAGCCCATTTGTGCCATGTAAATACACCCCAGCTAATCAGGTGTGAAGGGAAGAACAGTTTCATAAAAGGGAAGGAGGAAAATTCATTCACGCTATTGCCCTTTCATCTGCTTTCAGGAATGAAGATGAATGAGGTTGCATGTTCTTGTATTTCTCCTTTTGCTTTGTTGGAAAGAGACCAGGCTTCCCGCTACCCAGCTGGGGCAAGGCTGAGAGGTTTCCTCTCTCCTGCAGTCTCCAGGGCCTTGAGATAAAGACTCTCTCCAGCTGCTTTCTCTTCCCATCAGTTCATTTAGTTGATCTTATCAATATAATGCAAACCTGGTTCAAATGGAATTACTACCTGAAACAGTTGGGACATTTTTAGAATGCTTTCCTTAGGAAACAGCTGTGTATTACCAACAGTCACCTATGAACTTTTGAAATTATTGACCACTCTTAGCCAAGCCTGATAGTGAGGTAGTGATTTATGAAATTTATTAAATATAAACTATGTAAAAATGGGCAACTTTATAGACGAGCCTATTAACACTGTCTCTTAAGAAAAAAACGTGCAGTTTGAGCACATTTCTTGTTAGACACCAGAGGATCTAGATGGAGAAGAGCCAATATGAATGCCTCAACTCTTGGAAAGCTTTCATTCAGCTTTCCCATTTTATCAGACACCAGGAATTCTATTGAGGTTTCTTTGGCAAAGAACAGCTGAAGCTTTTTCCTAAACTTTGGCATTTATAACTTTTTAATATAGTGTGAGCTCAGGCTACACCATTGGATGTTGTGAAGTTAGAAGTTAAATCAACCAGGAGACACAAATGCTTAGGGAAACAGACGTTGTTAGTCCTGGTACTTAACAGATATCTTTATTTTTATTTTATTCTGCAGTGTTTTCTGAATACATATTTGTAAAGTTTTTGAGGAACTCTCAAAAACAAATAGGAATCCTGAAATTCTTCCAAAGATGGGGCTCCCAATTTTTGTATTTCGGCTTGATCTAAACAAGTTCCAGTTGGTAATAAAGGTTTTGTGACAGAACAAAATTTCTGGGTCTTGGACATCTCAGACAAAAACAGCAGTAATCTGCTTAAAAGTGAAGTTGATAGTTTCTAATGGGCTTGTATCATTTTTTGACAGAAACTTGAGCTATTGCTTTGTGTTCTGATCATATGTCCTAAGAAAGTAGGAAAACAAAATCATTAGATCTTTTTAACAGTGAAGTTTTACACATATCAATTTAATGATTTGTATTCCTTCTTTTCATTTTAATGCCCAGAATAATATATATGAGTTGAGCTCTTCAGCAAAATCCCGATGGGGACAATGTAGTATCCTTTGATCACTTCTACTAGGGTCAGAGACTATTACAGAACAGCAAACATAACAGCTATTTGGCTATCTGAACCACCCACTTTTTGCCAAAATGCCACTTTTTATTTTTTCAATTGCTAATTTAATCACCGCCTCACAGAATGGTTGAGACTGGAAGGGATCTCTGGAGGTCATCTGGTCCAATCCCCCTATTCAAGCAGGGCCACCTACAGCCAGTTGCCCAGGACCGTGTCCAGAGGGCTTTTGAAGATCTCCAAGCATGGAGACTCCACAACCTCTCAGGACAACCTGTGCCAGTGCTTGGTCACCCTTGCAGTAAAGAAAGTGTTTCCTGGTGTTCAGAGGGAACCTCCTGTGTTTCAGTTTGTGCCCATTGTCTCTAATTTTGTTCTACTTTAAAAAATCTCTCACTTCTCTCATTATGTAGAATCAACAGCAATATACTCCTCAGCAACAAACCGTTTTACAGCTTCAGGGGAAACTGATCTTGAGGATAAATCCTCTCACCTAGAAAAAATATTTTTTGTATGGTACAAGAAGTATGAAAAGAAAGCAGCTTGAGCAATGAATCCATTACTGAACTGCTTGCCCACAAGCCTCAGAGTGCTGAATCAACACAAAACAGTTGGGAAAAAAGAGATTTAAAAAAGAAACAGACCTCTTCTCAAAATGCAGTTTGTTCATGGAGAGAAAGCAATAAAAATGCATGCAAAAGACATTTTGCTACTTGAAAATCAAGAGCTTTCCTCTTTTTCTTCATTTTGAGCAAGGTTGATTACTTGATTCAAGGGCTTACTTCTTTTCACCAATGAGTGAGTGACAGTGGTCCTTCTGTCAGATTCCTAGAGACAGTGGGGTAAGGAATGCATTAGTGCTTTGCCAAAGAGGTCAGACGGGAAAGGAACACTTGGTAGGGAGGAGTGGTTACAGAAGAATGTTCATTCGGCTTTGCTGGATATTTTATAAGAGCAAAGAGTGGATTTAAACATTCACATTGCAAACATTTTGATGTGCTCTGTCATTAAAGCAGTAAATTATTTAAGTATGCTGTATGTACTGGATGTTTTCCTGTTTGGCTTCAATGAAAGATACCTTCCTGCTAGTCTGCTGTACTACTCTGACATCACAGGACTTTCTTAGGATGAATTTGCAAATACTTAATACAGAAATTCTTCTAGACTTTAGAACAAATTATATCAGTATGAGTAACTTCGTTCCAAAACTTTTTCCAAGAAGTAGACCAAATGTTTAACAGAAAAAAACAGGAAGCTGGCACAAGTAACATCCCCATCCCCACACAGTGAAATTGAACTGAGAGCCTAATGATACAATTTTTCTGTAAGAGTCAGAAGTGCCTTATTTACTTTGAACTAACTATAATAGGCCTATTCCAGGAGCCCAATAACAACTTCGTAGATATCTGCAGCCTTCCTGTTACCTGGTTTTGTAAGAATATAAACACATGTTCTTCCTACCTTTGCCCTAGAAATACTGTTTTAGGGCAGGAGAGATTGTTATATAGCATATGTGGATTTCCCTGAGATCATGAGAGAAAGAAAAAATATTGGGGGAAAACCCCCTAGATTCTAGGAAAAATTCCTAGATCCTCATTTAATGTGTGTTTTATCCATGTATTTCTTTATATGGTCCTTTTTTATTATATAAATGGATTATCATTTTGCTCCTATTGTTTCCTGGAGGTTACCACATTGTCTGTTCAAGGAGATAAGGCAGTTTCCGTAGGCTAAGGCTAGCACTTCTAGCATTGTATAAAGCAGTACGTTGGGGGAGTCCCGACGTTGAGATCATCACATCATGAAAGAAGACTAGTCCTGGTCATTTGGACGCAGTCCGTCTACGCATAAGGCTACTAACCAGTACAAAAGATTTTTCTTCACTAGAGTGGAAACTTGGAGAGATTCCTGGCAGGGAAGAAAGTGAGTGTTCAGAGTGGGACCATCAAAACAGTTTCTCAGAAATCTGCTGCAGCTGAGTTGTATTCCCAAATGTGCACTCCAAAATGTGATCGAGAGTATTTTGTTTTACTTGTGATTGTGGAGGGATGTCTGCAAATTTCTAGATGTTAAACAAAAATATCTTTCATAATAACATTTTATCCACAGTAAGACATATGAACACTCGACAAAGATAGCCTCTTAAGTCACAAAATTTACAATTTTCTCAGTAAAACCTAAAAACAAGATGAATTTATTTTTTCAGTTACAAAATGGGTGACTAAGTAAACGGATGCTATTTCTATTCTGAATCAGTGTTAATATGGCGATGTTTAATAGAAGCTGCCAACATTGACTAAAATGTCAGTGACTTCAATATATAGGCCATCAGTTAAGGCTGTAAGTACAAACATCCTCATTTACAGAAAAATTCTTAGTTTGAACCACAGAGGATTTTTCTGAAAAGCTGTAATAGTAAGAGAAACTGAAACTCTTGGCCCAGCAATTCTGTTGCTCCAAACTTCAAGCATACACCAGGTAGAAGAGCAAAAAGACAGAAAATCCAGGGAAGATGCCCAGGGCCTGAGTCTTACCCTAGATCTTCAACTCATCTTCATTTAGAGTAGCCTGGAGGTTTCCACGGCTTCTTCCAGCTGCCTGCGCCCCCAAAAGGAAATACACATGCTGAGCCTATCTGGATCACACCACTGCTTGGTGGTGAATTTGTCTCTTACCTCCAAGACACTTCCATTTTAAGGCAACACTGTGGTCAAAGCCCTTGGCTTTGCGCTTGCTGAGTCAACTCTTCAGCCTCTTTGCATCACTTAGACAGTCTCAACTGATCAGACAACAATGAAGAATCAGCACTTAGCTTTTCCTTCTGCTGTACTGAAGCTCCTTAAAGTACTGCGAAGGTTAGTACAAACACAGTTAAGCGCTAGTAGGAAAAAGTAGTATTGCTTTTTGTTGCCTGGGAATAGTAGGATATCATATATGAAAATCATGATGAACCATTAAGTGGGTACTAATTACTGCCTAATTACTGTCATATAGTAATTTTCCCCTCTGAAACTTTTGAACAGAAGTTGTTCCCAAAGAAGTGTGTGAATACAAGTAGAGGTATCTCTGATGTTGCATTATGAGCTGTGCTAAGAATCAAGCCTTTTATAAAAACAGCTAGCAGAACATTCTTTTTAAAAAAAAAAACAGGTGTGCAGTGCCAAATGATTATGGTGGAACTTTTTCTTTCTGCTAGACTTTAATTTGTTTTTGTTATGTACTGTACCAAAAGCTACATGTGGTGGAATTGTTTGTAGTGATCTGTGAACTGTAAAGAGAATGTTTGCTGTTGCTTCCTTTTTTCTAAAAGGATATATGAATAACATGCAAATTGTTAAAGCAACTGGTGCTAAACTGTATTTCTCTCTCTCATTAAAGCCTAATGAGAATTAAAGAGCAGCTTTGAAATTTCAAAAACCTCGCATTTACAGAAGTTAATCTGTTGTAGAACTTCATCATCATGGGGAGTGGGGGGAAGTTTGACCATGTGCCTATACCAAAAAAACTGATTAGTATCTCAGTCCCGGCTGGGAATAATTACAGGGTGCTACCTTAGAGGTAATGCAGAGGTCAGACACAGTGTTGTGAGACTGTCAAAGCTGCAAGGCTGATAATTATTTTTTTTATTCTTAGCTTAGTGGTGACAGGGTGTTATACTTGAAAAGCTGTTAACCTCGACAACATTTTCCACCACATTGTGTAACAACAAAAGTGTGGGCCAAATTTAGAGCTTCAGTACTGTTCAGAAAAAAGCTTTCCTATGGTTGTTCTGCCCTTCAGAACTGCGGGAACAAAGCGGGCGTGCTTGTTTGATGGGTACTTTGTCACCAGTTAGAAACTCTTTTATTTCCATTTAAGCTATTGGGGCTGGCCTGACAGCTCTGAGAGCTGGCAGCAGGTGCTGAGTCCAGTAAGTCTTTAGCCTAGCATTGGCCATCAGTAGTTACTTAGTCTGAGTGGTCAGTCGGGTCCCTGCAGCAGCCACAGACTCTTGCAGTGTGGGAGTTGGAAGCGAGAGATCGTGAGACACATCCTAAGGATGGTGGGACTTCCTTGTGAGTGATGGATTCTGGTTTCTAATACGCTTTGAGATATACTGGGAAGGTGGGTAGTAGATAAAAGATTCCTGAATGTAAGGTGCTGTTGGTAATGTATATTATTGCTACATGGGTAACAAGAAAAATAAGTTTTAAAATAAATAACAAACTGAGCATCTTATTACTTTTACCTAAATATGGTATCCCTCAAGTTTATTTTGTTGTTTTCATACTTCTTGGAAAAACCTTACCCTCTTACTCTTAAGTATTAGAAAGGATGATGATTACTTGTGGGAAAAAAAGCTTTCACAATATCTAATTTTTAAGAACTGCTGGAGGAAAGGCTGCAGGCTAACAACAAAATAACGTCATACAGATTTGTTTTACCTCACTTCATCATGCATTTTATCCTCAGTGATATCATTCTATAAGGTTATCAGATAACTATGCATACATTAACTGCATCTCCACTTCATCAAAAGCATTTAACACAGTACACTTACAAACTTATTAGAAAGTTATTTCTATTTTCAGTACTGGTCTTGATGAAATCTACACTGTGAGGTCAGTAAACCAGTCATGTTCAAAACTAGTGAGCTGTGATGTCTGCCGTGTTGCCGAATGTCACAGATTCTCATTTGATGGATAAACAGGCTGGAAAATCCTTACTTTGTTTGCCAGGGGAATTCTTTTAGATCAGCTAGCATTTATAGTAAGGATGACACATGTGAAAGACAGTGTTTACAATTCAATGGGGATGTTTTTTGTTGAGTACAGGTTAGTGTTGTGTTTGCTGAAGTGGCAGGTTAATCATGATATAGGCAGGCAATGCAAATTTTTTTTTTAAATGGTTCTGCCAGTTAATCTCAATCCAGGCTACTACTTCAAGCATTGCCTTTTCCAGAGGTAAATGGTCATTATTCAAAATTGTGCACTGTTTCTGTGGTAGCCACAAGTATGCAAAGTTTAACAGCTGTGAAAGAAGCCAAAGTTTTTGAGCATGTGAGCTCTGAAATGTAGAAAGATTCGAATCTAGCATCCTTGATGTTGAACAGTAATGCACTGAGCTATTTGGCAGTAGCCCATGCCAGGGTGTTTTATTTACAAAGGAGTTTTAGGTAATTTGTTTGCCTGATTTTTGGCTTGTCTGGCATTTTGAAAATAAGGTTAACTTGATGTGAAACAAGGTAAGAGAGATGTTTTAGAAGGCAATAACAAGCCCACTGCACTAAGATTTCTCTACCTTGGAGTTCAGTTACACACCTTGCAAGACGGTGTGCTTGGGCTAAAATTCACTCAGCTCCGAGTTCAGTGTGGAAAAGCATTATCCTCTTCTGACCTACATCAGAAAAAAAAAAAAACAAAACCAAACAAAGACCCGGAAGGCTTTGTAGGTGGGGCTCGCACCCTAGACATGGGATTATTTTTCTGAAATTATTTGCATACCCACAGATCCCTTGCTGTTGGAGAGTTAGTTAAGAAGGGAATGCCTGCCTCTGTTAGTGAAACTTCTGGAAGTGTTAAAGACAGCTGGTGCCGATGTGACATGTAGCAGTTTTGGTTAAACCATGACTTTCCGCGCAAATGCTACTGCAGTTATTTGAACACTCCTTTAAAAGCCAGCGCTCCGGCAGGCCGTCATTATCTCGGGCACTTACACGTGTTTTACATCTTCCCCGCACTTTACAAACGTTAACCACTTAATTCTCATGGTACCCGCTGTGGGTAGGGAGGGGAACGGGGGGACGGCCGCCGGCGGCGGGGCCGGCTCCGCGCCGGGGTTTGCGGGGCTCCCCCCGGCGCTTGTGCGGGGGTGGGGTGGGGGTGGGGTGGGGGTGCGGTGGCACCGCTGGGTGAGAGGCGGCGGGTCCCCGCCACCCGCCCGTGCCCCTGCCGCCGCCGGCAGAGCTGCGAAAACAGGAAGCGCGGTGCCCGCAGCGGCGGCCGCGCTGATTCACCCCCGCCCGCGCCGCCCCGCCGCCGCACGCCCGGCCTCCCGCCGCCGCGGGGCCGCTCCGGCCCGCCGAGCTCGGCCCTGCCAGCGGGGCGGGGGGCGGCGGCCGCCGGGCGGGAAGGCGGGGCCGGGGCGGGCGGCGAGCCCGGCCGGCGGGAAGTTTCTGCCGCCGGTCGCCGAGCCGCTGCCTCCGAAAAGGAGCGCGGCCCGGCGGAGGTGAAGCGCCGCGCTGCCCTGCCCGCTGCCCCGGGCTGGCAATATGAGGGAGCAGCGCTCATGTGTGGGCACTGGGCAGCGGAGGATGGGCCCGCTGGAGCTCGCCGTTAGCCCTGTGAAACGCCTGCGAACTGAGTACGCCTTTCCCTGTCTCTTCGCAGAGGAGGCCTACCAGAAACTGGCCAGCGAGACCCTGGAGGAGCTGGACTGGTGCCTGGACCAGCTGGAGACCCTGCAGACCCGGCACTCCGTCAGCGAAATGGCCTCGAACAAGGTAGGAGCCCGCCGCCCCGCCTCGCTCCTCTCCTCCCCGCGGGTGGGCGGCGGGGGGCGGCCGCCGCACCCCGCGGTGGGTCGCGCTGCCCCGGGCCGGCGTGGGGGGGGCCGCTGCGGGGAGAGCCCCGGGCTGAGAGACCTGCGGCGGGACGCGCAGCCTCCTTTGGGCGCCCGGCTGCAGGGAAAGAGGCTTTTGTTGTGGTGGAAACGCAAGTTTTTTTAAATTTCAGGAGAAGCTGTAAAAGTGATGCAGGTCTTGGAAGGCTGCGCTGTTTCCCTGTGTGTCTCAATCTTAAAACACAAAGAGATGGGTTTTAGCTGCTGGCGATAATCCCTCCAGGTGCTCTTGCTTCTTGCAGCATCCCATTCTGAACTAGGGACTTTCCTTAGAAAATGAGGTAGAAAGTAGCATGGAAAGGCAACAAAGGTAGCTCTTGCGCCTAGAGGAGCTCAAGGCTGCATTCGATTTGTAAATAGTAACGCATTTAATAGCTCTCATAACACGGTTTGTGACGGAAGTTCTCGCTCAGAACCGGGGTGCCATCGCAGTAGTCACGGGAGACACCTCGCTCCAGAGGCTTGTTCCTGAGAGGGGAGTGCGCCCGCCCTTCCCTCCCTGGGAGCTGAGGATGCGCGTTAGCTGGGGACCGTGTGATGGTATATGGTTTGTGCTTGTGTTTGTTTTGCAGTTTGAAATAGGGTTTCCATGTGCTCCATCCATAAGTACACTTTCCTTCGTGATTTGGGTTAGCAGGCAACATGTAGTTACATTTCCAGAGTTGATTTTTAAAGCCGAGTTAATAAGCCTGCAGTCTTGCTTCAGAATTTGTGTTCGTCATCAACTCATATTCTGAGTATTTGGGGAGCTCCATGTTTTAATTAAATAAATAGGCTTGTTTTGCCTTTCATGTCTGCAAAAGCAGCTGATGATCTTTATTTTCGCACCTTTTAAGTATTTTAGTTGCGGCTAGGGTTTTTTTTTTTTTTAGGCAGAAAATAAGTGGTTTTGACTCAGCTTGTGCTTTTTTAAAATTCTGCTGCCTTGCTTTGACTGCCAAATACCTACTGTTTCTTATTGACTCTTTTCAAGTCCTTGTTCAACTTGGGCTGCGTGTAAGATGTGAGGTGTTTGCACTCTGGTGCAGTTTAGTCCCATAGTATCCCTTGTGCTTTTCTTGTTGTTGGAGACTTTTAGCAGGAACTGAATCTCCGTTTGAAGAGTTATCTGCCTGGCATTGCCCTATTCTCAGAACTATGTTTTCATCTTTTATTGCAAGTTGAAAGGTCTTATTATTCAGGGTGTATTGCACACCTACTGGCAAGTTACAAGCGAAGAGTTTCAGGGTCTGTTTTAGCACTGTCTGAATCCATTGATGTTGTTTTCAGAGGGAATAAGATCAGACCAAGACATAGGGCGTGATCTTTCCTTGGTAACACGTTGGAACACCTATCGGTTCCCCAGTTTGTGACATCTGTATAGCCACTGTTTCACAAGACCCTGGCCATTCTTCAAGTATTTATTTATTACGTCCCTAAAACGGAAAGGTATGCAGTATATTTTATGAACAAAGAGGACAAGCTGCTTTTAAAATAAGATAAAACTAATTGTAAATCAATGCATCTTTAAGTTTTGCCAAGAATATTCAGATTTTTACCTAAAAAGCATTTGTTTTTAAAATAAGACATGAGAACTGCTTTACATCTTTAAGTAAACACAAAGGTGCTACATCTGATACTATGTTTGTATTTTGTTTGAACTAGTTAAATAATTGTTTGGCATAGATTACAGGATAAACATTCTTCACACATGTTTATTCAAATGAAAAGCAAAATGTGATTGAGAAAAAAGTTTTAATCTTCTTGTTTCCAGTGTAAGATCAGGTAGACAAGGGATCAAAGCAGGGCACACAGTAAACCTAGTTGTTATAGTTAATCTGAAGGCCCCTAAGAATGATGCCAAGCTTTACATCAAAACTGGAGTGTTTATATTGCAGTAATGTATTGCCTCAGTCTGCTTGAGCCAACAAATATGGATGTACATGTCTAAAGCACTTTATTGCTACTTACTGTTTCATGCTGCAGTATTTAGGAAGAGCCTGGTATTACTATACTGGGAAGGAATAGCTGCTGTTTGGTGTCGTGGGTCATACTCAATTCTTAAGGTAAACTTTTTCTCCTTTCCTGGGGAGATCTGCCCCCTTTATATAGAAATCTGTAGCATCTTTCAAGTGTTTGTTTTGGTTTGGTTTTTTTAAGAAATTAACCGTTACACTAACTATCTTGAATATAAACCAGCAAGCTCATATAAAAATGTGAGAAAATTTAATGCAGGAGGATTTTAATTTTGGGTGTGTAGCAGGTTGTTCTAAAGGATCACTTTATTCTTGATTATTAAAACGGAACCGGCATTTATACGGCACCTCCTGTTGTAATATAACTGCAAACTGCGACATCTCTGTGAGGCATATAGGTAAATTATACTATTTTAGTTTAAGGAGAAACTGAAGTAGAATAACTTTCCTCCAGGCTAAGGACATAGACTTCAGTATAGCAGTGAATATGCAAGAGTATCCAGTTCTCTATCCCAAGAGTGAGTCCTTTAAATCAGATAAGAAAATCAGGAGAAGGAATGTTGTTGGTACAGAACATGGTGTCTCACCATCTTTTCCTCTTTCCCTTTCTCTGGGATTCGTTAAGAGCTATTCTGCAAGATTGATGGATTGGGTTTTTTCCCAGACTCTCAGCTACTTCCCTTATCTATCCCCCTCCCCGCCCCCTTTTTTGCATATAACAGCATTTTTATCAGTGTTAGTTTTCTTTTCGTATGTAAGCATGTGTGAGGCATAATGGGTGGCATAAGAGCTGAGCTCTCCACCACGTAAGAGCTTTTACTCATGCAAAGGCTGCCATATCAGCAGGTGGAAAAAAAAGACCAGGGAAGAAAGACTATTGTTTGTCCTGAATGACTGAAGTATGTCAGGGAGTGAGTGTTATCTCCAGTCCCTCTCAGTGCAGTGAGTTGGCAGTCTGAACCATCGATTGCATGCGTCTGAGTGGAATCCCCTTACTGTCTCTAATGCCTGCATAGGACTCGCATTAGCGTATCCCAGTCCAAGGGTATTTATTTTGTTTATGTGCCACTCATGCTCAATTAGCAGTAGTCTATGGCGTGCCAGCTCACAGCTTTGGATGACTGAAAGTGGGATGACGCAGACACATGGAAAGATCCTTCTTTTCCTTGCTTAAAACTGCTTGAAGCAGTAGGCACGGGGTGCCCTCCACAAGCTCCAGATGAGCCCTGGCATGTTGTGGCAGTAAGTGTCACTCGAAAAACTTTGAGAACATGCTCTAGGTCAGTTCTGTCGGAAGCCAGCCATGATGGTTGGCTGCCAAGGTTACACCAGGTTGACTGTAATATCCAGGTGACGTCCCATTTCCCAGCCATCCTTGTGATAAGCAAATTTCCAAGTGCCTGGAGGCATTGCACATGAAGTAACTGAAGGATAGGTCTCTGATGCATCCATAGGTGTAGTTCGTAAATAAATCTGATTTCAAAAGCACATAGTATTTAAAAGTATTACCAGTTGTCATTATGTTGTTATGATTCTTAAAGTACTTTGGTGTTTTCTTAAGCTACCATCTTCTGGAACTGGGTACTAAACAAGAGAATCCTGGGTTCTTTTTATAAGCACAGGAAGTTTCTCATACTCCTGCAGAAACCCTGTAAAGTCTTGAACGGCTCTGAAACTAGAAAACAAACAAGAAGCACCTTAAATTTGGAAAATTAACTGAAGTGTCTTAAATTTTTGGAGACCTATTTCAGATTTTCTGTATGATGTACTGTTAATATTGGCTAATGTCAGTGGACTGTGGCTCTGTTGTACTTTTCTGCATGATGCTTACTTGGACAGAAATAAATTCATTTTAGCAAATAGTTTACCAATTTGGGCCACTAAAGATAGGATCCCAAGGCATAATTAGATGCCTGTATTTAAATGCTCTGATTTCCAGAGGTGCTGACCCCTATCAGTTTCTGCTAAACCGAATTGTGAGTAATATCTGTGTTGAAAAACATAGTTTTTAGGTGTGTACTAGCTTGCTGATTGTGACTTCTAACTTTAGACAGAGGTATGCTTTGATACACTTGGATGAGCAAATGATCTTTTTAAAATTTCCAGATAGCAGAGTGATGGCGTTTTTTAAATTTGTTTAATCATTTGCTCTTTCTTTTTTTTTAATGAATAATCCCCTCTTCCTTTTCTGTCAAACAAGATTAAAGCAAAAATTAATAGATTTTAAGTTCTCTGGGAGAAGACTTATCTTCTTCCAGTGTTTGGTACCTAGCTTAAGTCCCTGATTCTGGGTCTGACAGCTATTCTGTGATAGGCAATAAATAAATGAAGAATGCCAATAATAAAGATGTAGCAACCACTTTCTGCTAGACAGCATTAAATGTAGATTAGTCAAATGTGGAAGGTTACTTATAATGAAACTGATACGCAAAAGTATATTTTCACTTCTGTAATCATGATTTTGCAAACATCTCTAGTGTGTTGCTTTTGTGTGTCTGAGTATCTGAATTTAGACATGGAAAAAGTTTCAATTTATGTGCTACTGTTTCAGTTTTAAGTTTACCACAGATGGCATTTTTTGCAGGGTTTGCTGATACAAATAAAAGTTTGGAAAAGGTCATTCATTGGGTATTTCTTTCGCACTGTAAACTACATGAATGCCTTTTCTCCAGGAAGCTTTTTTATGTATCAAAGCTAAGAAGATTTAGGTTTCATTTAGTTTGACCATGTTAACTATGAAACTACTTCTTAAGTATAAACTATCTTATAGTTGTCCAACTTGTATACCAGGCTGTGCAAATGCTCACAGATTAGAGGTGAATTCTACTTACAGACAGTTAGTAGTGCTAGTTACTATTAAAAAACCCTGACATTTCTGAGTGACTTGAAGATGCCCAAAGCATCAATGTTACCAAGCAACTAACTTCCAAAGACTACACTAACATAACACTTGGTGCAAATGTTAGTGGGATTTTGGTTTATGTTTATGGTCCTGTACTTGTCACCCATTACCTGTGCTCAAACAATAATCTTAATGATACTTTGTTTAAAAAAAAAAAAAGATTACCTACCTGTAAGTGTTTAGTGTAAAGTAAAATTACACTTGAAGGAAACAAAGACAACTTCAAATCTGTTTAGTTACTTTTTTTTATATTCCCTCCTGAAGTACCCTGCCAACTTGAGCTGTTTTATAATCACATTTTCCTGCTGCTAAAAAGTATTTTTCCTTTCCTCCCTTACAGTACTAAAAGGCTCACACAGGCAAGCGGGAGCTGACCAACGTAGTATCCAGGGAAAGAGTGAGGCTAAACTAATTACTTAGTTCAAATAACGGACTATGTATAAATTCCCTAACATGCTTCAAACAGAAGTGCTCTTTCACCTCTGCTGGGTTTTCCCGGGGCAGGGGAGGAATGCACTGCCTGCATTCCTGCGTGACCCTTGCTGGGACGAGATGAGTGGGGCCAGAAGGTGCCTCTTGGCAGCTCTTCACAGGCACTGGCCGTGGATGGAGAAGGAGCAGCGTGTTCCTGCAGGCTGACAGCAGGTCTCTGGGTTTCCCCATGTCCAGAATATATGGAGCTGACAACAGACTGTGACTCCTGACTTGGTCCATTCATCCGTTTTATCTTTGCCTTATTCTATGGAAAAAGCTTAAGTGCTGTGGTGGTCGGTAATCTTGGAGGAGCCTAGACAGGCTGAGTCTAGAACTAGTAAACATCGATCATGCCACTGACTCAGTTTTTTATTAGCAGACTAGTTTTTAGCATTGTCTTTTGAATTCTTGCTGCCAACTTTAGGGACGGGTTCGTCACATGGTTAGGAGCTTGTCGTCAGAAATTAGATTTCATACGTAGGAACATAATTTTTTGCAGTACTTTTTCCAATTGTGGAAGTTCAGCTAGAGTAAAATTGTATCCTCTTCTTCATAGCCACCGATTAGAGTGACCTGTTTCCAATTAAGGGGCAGGATAATGTTGTCATATCCATTTAAGAGGATTTAAACATCTGTCATTCTCTTGAGTTTCAGCATTTATTGCACATGAAAAATATGTGCTGGAAATGTAACAGTAGAAAAGAAATTTGTTATTGTCATGACTAAATTGTTGCAGATCGGGCAGCATCTCGGTTTTGCTTCTCGGATTTAAAAGCATGGATATCCAGATGAAAAGCTTGATGGAGTTTGTTGTGTGACAGTCTTCTTATATAATATCTGGCAATGTCGTTGCACTTGGCTGGCTGACATGATAGTTTAATTGGTTCTTATGCTCCCAGATCTTCCTAGGAAAATCCAAGGGCTGGGTAGCTCTTTAGAGTGCTGCTTCTGATGAAGATTACAATTAAGGAGCAGCTGTTAGCAAGAAAAAGCTTGTTGGGTGCAGCATCAGGAAATTTTTTATTCATCAAGGATTTTGGTTAGTACAGTGGTAAAGGGATACTAATAAAGTGGTGAGCATGAATTTGAGTTAATGCATATTTGTGTGGGTTCCCCAATTTTGTTGTGCTTCATAACAAGAGAAAAGGAAGAGGACTGTGGAGATAAGGAAGGACTACCTTCACAGGCACACTCCTCCCTTTCCACGCACTGAAGCTAGCCCAAAAGGATTTTAAAACCTCTGGGCAGGAGTGCAGTTCCCTGTGCACAACCTTACTTGCTCCCATGTAAGACTACTCATGCTTCTGGAAAACAGCAGACTTCCCCTTGGGTAACCACAGTGATGAGTGCGGGGGTGTGTGTGTGTATGTATATTAATTATTTTTCATATATATATAAAACAAGGAGATAGCACTTTGCTGGCTATACTGTGCAAGGACTTGCTGCAGTGAGCTAACAGGTGAAAGTTGCTCTCATGCAGACAGCTTGCACCAACCCCTCCTTACCATTTATGAACACTTCCATCTTCTCAGAAATGAGTGGATGGAGTAGTGGTGCCAGTTTGGCATTGGCTGCATCTCTTCTGTGCAAACGTGTGCTGCTTCCATAGGAACTGTTGGGTTGATTTCAAATGAGAAGAATCGTGAAACGTCCCCTTCTTCTGCAGAGATAGTAAGTGGGGCCGTTGGTGGCACGACAGAGCTGGAGGTCTGTTGTTGAGAAAGAAGGAAATGTGGTGGGTGAGGCTCAAGGTGTCTGAGTTGTGAGCAGCCCCTTCTCCTTGTGTGGCTATGCAGGGGCAAGTGTTCGCCTCCCTGGGCCGTGATGAGCAGGTATTTGTGACTTGGAAACATCTTAACTGGGTGGTGGGATGAGCCCCTTCCAGTGGTCGGGGCACTTCTCAAACGGAGGGACACCAGACAGGCTATCCCATTCCACGCCAGTGGGAAGGAGCCTAGAGTTGCCACATCATGGTCGATACAAATAACACGGGCGTTTCAAGGCTCCAAAACCTGTCAGATCAGTCTGTATGTTAAATTTTAGAAAAAACTAATCGGTTTCTGCATCTTCCAATTAATGCTTCTTAAAAAGTCTGTGACGTGAGAGCTACATAAGAGGAATAGTGCCTCTCTGAGGGTTGCTATGATTTAACACTTGTCAGCTTTTTAGCTGCTTCTAGGATTGCATAGCTTTCCAGTCACAAAAAACTTGATAATTTTTTTCCATAAATATAGGCAAATGGTCCATACCAGCACACAAACAGTCCTTTCTGTAGCCTTTTTAATTATAGGAAAAATGACAGTACGAAAGATTCTTTCCTCTTAGTGTAATGGCACAGAATAATATAGACAAAATGTTACTGAGTAAATAACTAGGACTTGATGTGGGAAAATAACTTTACTTTCAACCACTGTAACAGAGGATTTGAAAATTATGAAGCTTTTCCAGCAGTTGAATTAGAGTTAAAATGCAAACATCAATATGTTTTTTTTGTGGCATTTACAAAAAATACTGGGTTTTTTTTTCCCCAAAGGTTTTAATTTGAAAAGGCTTCATGGACATGAGTACTTCATAACTTTTTGCTTAATAATAAAGGTGGAATTAATGGCTACTAAAAGGCATGATAAGTATCTAAATATTTGTGGCTCCTTGAGCCGAGAGCTCTTGCATTGTGTTCATAATAGCATGCTGCTGTAGTCAAGGTTAGACTGTAAGGTGTGAAACATTTTGGAGAGCAGTGGCCATTGGTTTGTTTTTTTTTCCTGTTTTTTTTTTTTTTCTCTGAAATACATTTTTTGTTGTCTAAAGTTTTGGTACAATGAATGTGGCATTTGCTGAAACGTCAATTCAGCCTCTGCCTCATAAAGAAACTGCACTAAGAAACTGTTCTGTTTCGGTTACGTTAGTAGGGGTTTTGGCATCATCTGCCAAAACTTTCCATGTTTTAGGCGACTTACCATAGATAGAATTAAGTGTATTATGGATGGATATGTCCTGTACTCATTTATTTTTTTTAAATAGAGCGTATGTCATTAGAAGTTGATCCAAGATGTAGTTAATCTGCAGCCCATCCGCTGTGTGGCTGCAAATCTGAATTTACAAGGCAAGGTAAGGCATGACAGAAAGTGATGCTACTCATCCTGCTTTGAAACTGTGTGAGCAGGCCAGTGGCCAGCACCTGCCTGTTGAGCGGGGGTTCAGCTGCAGCTTCCCCGTGGCTGCCCTGATATGTGCCTGGTACACTGCTCTGCTAGGGCAAGTTCTGCCTGTCGTTGGCTCTGCTTACCTGCTACGGGTGTGGAGATGGACCTGCACAGGCAATAGTATCATCTGCCCTAAATCACAAGCAACACTGGGTCAAGCTGATGTGCAGGGCCTGTTTATGAGATCAGCTACAAATATAATTTAAACACTTTGCTATGTCTATTAATTAGGTGGTAACCCACTAATATATAATCAGCTAATGAATTTGAGCTGACTAAGTACTTCTATAAGATCCCTCAGCAAGACAATGTTTAGCTAAACCCTCTGCTCATAATTGCTATGGGAAAGGCTGCTGGTTTATGCATTTGTGCTGTTGGTTATGTTTGGGGAGGGAAAGCAAAGAGGGCAAAGGAAAGCTGATCTGGAAGCAGACCTTCCAGTTAAATTTGACTGATTTTGGTCTTTATTATAGATCAGAATTATCAGGGTTGCAATTAAAATACATGTAGTTCTGCATATTAAGAGTTCATTTTTCTTGGTCAAGGATAGTTTCTAATTTGTACAAAGAGTACAGAAGTAGCTTACAGATCTATTTAAAATGGTTCAAAATATAAAGCATGTAACAGCAGTATCTGAGTTAGCCTCTCACCTGTGAAACAATACAGATCTTTAAGGTCCCTTTTTCATCTATTTGTACGGCAAGTTACATTAAAAAAAAAATTGCCTGTGCTGTGCTACAGTGATAAACAGTGACACTCACGTCACTGTTGACAGGTCAGAAGTATTTCTGTTTCACAGTTTGGGAACTGAGGTGGAGTGGTTAAGATGTGTTTGTGGCGAACTGGAAACATACTTCTGAGCATCTTGCTGATGCTTTCATGTGTTCAGCCGTGCTGTCCAGTTAGTGTCTGCACGGCACAGCTCGGTGACAGGACCCCCTGCATTCCCCACTGCATACAATCACGTGTTAAGTTAGGTTTTCAGCTGGAAAGATCACTCATTAGCAGATTTCCTGAATGTCAGAATGCAATCCACTCTCATCAACACTAGACTTTGGCAAAATGTTAAGCGGACAGCAATTACTTTAATGTGCAATAGTCCAGGCTGGTTTTCAAGCTCTGCCATCATTGTTCCTCACTAATTTAATGTGTGTTAATGGTAGCTTTCACTTGCCTCTGTTCATAAGCACCATATACTAACCAGTGGTATTTTCTTTTTGCCTGAAGTTTTGTCTTTTTGAAGAAATTTAGAAACAGGTTTTCCAAAGTCATATAAAGCAATCAAAACAAGTCAGTGTTCATTTTATTCTGGAATAAACAGCTGGACCTTACAGGAAATGTCTATGGTTAACTGCTACCTTGTAACCATTCCACTTACATGAGTGATATTCCCCAGGTACATAAAGCCAGGAGTATTGTTTGATGGATATGATGATGTGTGGTTTTTAATTGAAGTAGTTTAAATGATTGAAAGGACCTGTTCAAGCAGGTGTTAACATATTTAAACCAGGGCTGTCTGATCTTCTCGTGGCTAAGGTTGACTCTGCAGCCTTAATGCAGTAATTTTACCCAGAATTACAGACAACCTCATGCTGCCAGCTGAGATAGTAACATTTTCCTAAACATTATTTTTGTGATTCAGAATGAACAGTTGTAACAAAGATGTCTCTTCTAATGGCCAAGAGCAAAATGACTAACAATATATTTTAAGTACCATAAATCAAATTTTAAGAGGAGAACTGCCAAGTGGATAGGCAGAATTTTATCATAAAATACCCTTCTCTTGCTGTATATTGATTCCTTTCAATAGATTCAGGATGGCAGCACTGCACCATTCGGTACTGAAAAGTTATTTTAGCTGCAGAGAGTAGAAATGAAGGTGTCAAATATTTTTTCTTACCTTTTCTAAAGGTGTATATTATGCACTGTGGAATGTAAACTGAAAGGTACCTTACCCTGAACATTTCTATTATGTGGAAACAATGATTTTCATAATACATCAGCCACACATTGGAGCTTTAAAGAGTGATCTAAATGAAGAGTAATTTTTGCAAAGTGGGAATAAGATTCACGTGTACTCACTGACACAGGGAAGTTGTTAGTTTTCAGAGCTGATCTGAATAAAAAAAAGGATAAACACCCAAGGTGACATTTTGGCTGTGCTCTTTAGCGTTGTTTCTACAAAAGTCATCCCTGGGACACTGAAAAAGTAGTGCAACTCTAGCAGGAAAGAATGGTGAGCAGAAGGCACAATAGGGATTCGTGTAAGAACAAAAGAAATAGCAAGATAGTGCTGTTTCGTTAATAGAGCAAGAAAGAATTTGAAGAGCAGAAACAACTGAAAAGTAGGCTGCCAAGTAGATGTTGTGGACTTGAGCATCTTTGAGCGTATTGTAATGAAAAATGGGTAAGATGGACTAGAAAATAAACTTTTTATGCACACAATCTTTTGAGCAATTAACATATTTTCTATGTTTGAAATTTGCCAAACTTTACTGGGGCCGTGATAAGTAATGACAAATACAAGGAATGGTTGAATTTTAATTTTTGTTTTTAAGATTTGATAACTTTTGCTTTTGAGAAAAAAAGATTTGCTTTACTGTGTGCATCTTTAAATTATTTTGAAGGATAATGGCTGGGCTCAGCTTTGCTACTGCTGAGTTTGCAGGTGGTTGGAGCTCTTGAGTGTGTCAGGAGTATTGTGAATCTTTGGCTATTGTTGGTAAGCTTTATTGCCACAAGCATGTCATTGGTGACTTAGTTACCTATTGCACGGTGAGTAAGCTCTGGAACATTAGAAGTAATGTGTGGGTAGCGTGGGAATTACCATACGTTTGGTTTTGGCCATGTATTCCCTGTGCGCAAAAGGACCTCCGCTACAAGGACACATGAAACAAAATGTTTTCAGTTTAGTAGCTGGAATGAATGAAACAAGCTATAAAATACTGGAATTACATTTGAAAGTTAACGATGAGCATGTTTGTAAGGATGTTTTTTACTGTGCTCTTGTTATGTGATTTAAAATGCTGACCTCTGATGCTCAATAGCAGCATCTCAGAATCAGGGGTACTTGAGACCTTGAAAAATGCAGTATTTATTTTGCTTTCTAAAGGTGGTTCCCTGGGATTCTCCCTTCTTAGCCTTAGCTTACCTATGTTCAGCTTTTGCTGCCACAGAAAACTAGAGTTAAAAGGTCATCTTCAGCCGAACCCAGGTGCATTATCTGCATGCTGTGGAATGTGTCTTGCAGCAGCCCTTGTGTGCAGTGCTGCAAGGAGCATGCTCGGATTCCGCGGCATCTCAGTTCTCTGCTGCATGCTGATCACCTTGGCGGCAGCTGCTGGCTCCTGCCGCTGCTGCTGTGGATGCACGCTGTGCTGATGCAGGCACCATAATAGGAAGCACCTAGGCCTGTCATAAACAAACAGGTCTGGGGGGAAAAAAGTGCAAGCCTGACGTATGGTGTGGCCATAGCAACAAGCAGAGATGAGGGTGCCATTTTGGAGTAAATGCAAGCTAGTGTGGCTCAACAAGAAGCAAGTACCTTTGGATTTACAAAGCAGTTCTCTATATGCACGTCAGAGGTGTTCTGAAACACACTACTTGCAGGAAGACAGATTCCAAAAAACAAAATCTGACATTAAGTATGTAAGGGTGTCTTTAAATGAAGTTATTTTTCACTTGCAATGGAAGCTTTAGCCGGAAAATTTATAAGCATGTTTACTGCAGAGAAGTACTAATATGATTAATTATTTGACAAATCATAGACTATCTCTTTGGATACATAAACTTTTAAAGCCCAGAGCTCAGATCTCTTACTAAAATGACTGTGTTTTTCTTGTGCTATGAAGCATGGCCAAAGTTTTGTATGTCTCGATACTGGACCCAGGTAAGATTGCATTTCATAATTTGGTAATTAGTTGCTTTTTCCTCTTTTCTTAGCATAAGTGAAAACAAATATGTACTTTTTCCAGCTGGGAGAGATTTTTTTGCAGCTCTTTTTGGTTGTTGCTGAAAAGGTTTCAGAGGCTTTATTATGGGAGAGCTCTTAAAGCTCGTAACTGTGAAGATGATGCAGTTGGTCGAATGATAGTCAGAGCTTGGTATTTCTAGCACAGCATTCAGCACATCCCTGCTTACAGAACTTGATTTTTAAAATGGAATGACTAAATTTTAAATACAAGAAGATAAAGTGATCTGGAAAACTTCTGCAGAAACAAATCTTGGCATTTGGGGGCTAAAACTTAAGTAATGATTTTCCTTTGGTGGTTAGGAATGTACATCTGTAACCTGATCTTTGTTTCACAGAGCTATGAAAGAGATATTTGCTATAGGAATGATGTAACAATACAAAATAAAACTGTGCTGTTGGGATAAAGTAGAACTGCAGGAAGAAAAAAATTTAGTAACTGTGTTGTAGTGAATTTTTTACCTTTCCCGGTCAATACTATTCCTGTGCTTATGTGTCTTTTAGATTTTACAAATGTGGTGTAAATAACTGCATGATGATGTACGTAGGGGTTTTAGGTTTGTTCTGGCAATTATTGTCAGAGCTTGAAAAATGTCCCGGTCATAGAAAACTCAAGGTGCCTGAGTGACCCAAGTGGAGGATGAGAGGACAGGTGTTGGTCTTACACCTTGTTACACCCTGTCATTTGAATAGTGTGCCTAGGTATGAAACCATGCCTTAATTGCTCTTGAGGGAGGAGTCATCTGGGGTTTGTTTTTGTGTTCTTTTTTTGGTTCCTTCTACAGTGTCTTGGCTGTTGTGAAATAGCACGATCTACACAGGTCTATCTGTTCCCCAATCTGTCTTCTCACCCCGCATCCTGCCTGGTGATGGTCTCTTACCTTCTCTGATGCACATAGCTTTGAACAGTGGAGTCATGCTGACCCACACTGCATCTGCTGGGTGGCTTGCTCATGGGCTTATACATGGAAGCAGTGGACGTGATAAGATCATTTTGATTGGTACCTTTTGACTATCAGGGACTTCAAGGAGTCTGTTTGCAGACTCGGATTAATAGCTTAGCTTTGCTTCATCGTCCTTTGTTTTTGGAAAATTTTCTGATCAAGACCTGGGACTTCATGTATTTATACTGTTATTTTAATATGAAGTGTTTATACAGCAGTACACTGAACAATGGATAAGGTAAATGTTTGCTCTAGTCAGGAGAAATGTGTGTTGTGCTTTCAGTGGAATGGGCAATACTGGGAGTTTGTATCACCTAATGCGTGCTGAGAAAACAGTCTACAAATCAACAGCATGTTTGGTTTTTAAAAGCTAGGAATATGCCTTTTAAACATGTAGTGTTAAATTAAGCAGTAATTAATAGAATAGGCATATCAGTCTTACGAAGTGGGTATGAACATTAACTTAATAACATCAATGAATATTAAAATGTTACATCCTAACTAATTTTTAATGAAATTTGCCTTAGACAAGACATAAACTCCCTAGTTAACTACACAGTCTGATACAGATGAACTGGACTTGTTACACCCTTTGAGTTTTATTCTCTAGTTTAGAGGCTGAGCAGAGGTACGGCATTGCGGGGGCTGGAAGGTGGTACTACTAGAGCATCGCTCCTGTTGCCCAGAGCATTTGAACAGTTTGTTCGGATTCAACTCAAACTTGATGTAATGCCTGCTGGGGCTAATGAGAGTCTTTAAATTTACTTCATCAGGCTGTGGATGGAGCCCATAGCCAGTTTTATTTAGCATTGTTATCTCTATGGTAAAGTGTTAGTAGAATAATCTGTTAGGCAGGGACTTCGGAAGACTGGCGGAAGTTTAATTTGTTGCAGGCTGTGAGCCTTTTTAACATTTCTGTCCTTTTGACGGCAAAAATGGGCTGGTGCGTGTGTGTGGGACCCGCGTATATGGGTATGTGTGTCTATATTTTGTATTCTTATTGCAAGTTCATCAGAGAATATACCCCAATCTAATGATGTATTTTTTTTTAAGTGGAACCTAATCAGTTTTCAGTGTGTGATGTAATTTTCAGGATTTTTAGTCTACCTTTGGTTTCTAACTTTGCATGAATGGCAGGGTTCATTACAGTTTAGTGTTCAGCAAAGAAAATAAGTGATCATGGGTTATCATTGATCAAACAGAGGTCTTGAATTGAAAATTATATTCTCTTTAGTGCTTTGCTATATTATAGAAATTCATAAGTGACCTAAATTATCAACATTAAAGCATATTAATCATACTAATGTACATTTATTCATAGTTAAATACAAAATATTCACTGGTATAAAAACCCTGAACAAAAGCAGCATTCACAAAAGGTGATTACTGTATGTTGTTACAATAGATACTGGAAATTGAAAATGCTAAAATGCAGCTTGTATTTAGCAAAGGAAATACTGATTTAGGAGTAGAATTATTTTCCTTGCAAATATGAATTTATTGGTGTTCTGTCAAACTGAGATTGCTCAGGAGCAACCCACAGTAACATTGCTGAGGGTGAGTACATTGACATGGCAAGTAAACCTTAATATCTATCCATACTATTTATTCTTCTAGAAAAGTTAGCGTGAAAATGTTCTCTACATTTGAACAACCAGTTGTAAATAATGCAAAAATAGTGTTTTTTAAAAAAAAAAAGCAGATGTTTAGTAAAAGGGTGCCTTTCACCTGAAATCCAGGTCTACAAAGTTAATGAGAAATGCGTGTTTATATATTGTGTGACTTGAGATCATCTTGTTGCTTTGTTTGGTCTTAGTTTTATTTTGTAACAAGAAATTAAATTCACCCAGGTGAGAGGGCTCCTACAAAATCCTCTCAGCTGCTGTGATGAGGCTGAATTGGAGACTAATAGGTGTAGGAGTTGTTCTTCAGCAGCTCCCTGTAGCTACCTTAAATAAAACTTAGTGCAAAACCAGCCATGTTTGGGAGGGCTCCTGAATGTAGCCCTTGGGTTCTGAGCTGGTGAGACCAGAACGAAGTCCAGCCTGGAGGGTACGTGAGCCTCGTAGCACAAGAGTGGTTCTGGTTTAATGACCCTGTCTCGCAACAGTCAGCAGCATGGGGTGGAAAGGAAGAAAATGTTCACAAGGTAGAGTGGCATTGCAAGCCTACGCTCATGGCAAAACTAGGCATCCAGTTGCATTTCCTGACCCTCAGTCGTTGTTCCTGATGCTTTCACTTTCCATGAGCACCCTCTCCCGAGCAAGTCTGATCCTTTTTATGTTCCTTCCTGTCTATATTGAGTGGTGAGCTGCATGGAAACTCCACTAGCCAGAGATGAAGGATGCTAACAATCCATTTCTTCAACTGCATCTTAGCTGTCAGTTGCTGCCCAGCTGAGACTTGTCTGTGACAGTGTGAGCACTTGCCTGTTCTGCTCCAGTGCAAGGTTAAACGGGGTTGCCAAACTGAAAGGCATCTGTCTGTGTTGGCATGGGGAGGCAGGGAGTGTTCTCTATCAGGTGTGGGTGCGTCACTCGTCCTTACCAGCACTTGGCCAACGCCTCCCCAGCGTGGCCTGGTCTGAACCTCCCAAGCCCTGGCCAAGTATGCAGACATCCACGGCTGGCAAATCCATGTCTATGCATGATCTGAACGCAGCAGCACCCCGTGATGCGCTGTCACCAAGAAGTCAGTGTCAAAGGGACACTCGGATCCATTGTGTAGGATAAGAAGCAAATTACTGGTATCAATAGTAAGGGAACATGAACATACCATGAGCTTCCTCATGCAAGTATTGAGACTTCTTGTAAGAGGAGTTTAAATCACGCAGGTAGTAAGTATGCAATTCAGGAAACTACAGAGGTGCCTCTGGCCTGGTTTCGTTATCTTGTCTCTGTCTCTGTTGTGTACCAGTAAGCCCAACCTCACAGTACACCTGACTGTGGGACTGGAAACCACTTGGGTTTTGTGCTTGTTTGCTTAATTTGACCTAGAGGCGTTTGGGTGAACCACTCACTCGGACAAAGAAAGAAGCATTACAGTTTTGTGTTTCCCTGTATGCATGAGACAAGGGTGTAATGGATGAGACTGTTGTTTCTCATGTTCTGGATGGATCTATCTTTGCTTCTTCTGAATGTATGTAGATTTAGAGCATGTTTAGAGCATCTAAATAAATAATCAAATGACACGTATGAAGGACATACTGGAATTAATATTAGTTGGAGGATAACCTTTGAGTTTTTCCTTGAAAGAACAATAACACTATCACGTGCACTTTAGTTGGAACAGCCACAGTTTAACTGAACCAACAAACTTGCATGAAACAACTTGCAGTCTGCTTTCAAAGTGTTGGTATCTACTGTGGATGTTTATATAAGGCGTGTTTATATCTGAGCTGTACTGAGCTCACTGCAGTGTTAGTTTGCAGTCCACAAGTCTCTGCTTTTGTCTGCAATATCATTGCTTTGTTGCTTTTTTGTTGTTTTTTTTTTAAAGGATCTTTTTTACCTTCTGTTTTTGTAAAATGAGCAATAGTATTTAGAAGGATAGGAAATAGTTTGGTTTATATTTGGCTTTATCATATATTAGAATTAGAAAAAAAAGTCATGTTTAATTTTTGTTTTTTCACAATAACTGTATGTTAAGCATGACTGTAGCTTTAAAAAAAAAAAAGATAATTAAAAGACTCATTTCTTTTAGTAAGAAATGGCAACCATTCAACAGGATTTCTGATGAACTGTTAAAGCATGTGCTTGGCCAGGTCTAGAGTAGGAACACCTCATTAAAATAAGAATGTCGTATTACAGGAGAAGTAAGATTAATCCAGCAATAACAGAGAAGCTGTTTTTTGTCCTTATACAGCAAGCCAGTTTTCTGTGTGAAATAGGCAATATCCGTAAAACTCAGTTTTTGCTGGTGTATCAGTCTTAACGTGAATGCACCATCGCAGCTCTGTGAGTGAAGTATTGCTCCTCTTTGCACATTTGTTAGACATAGCTGTCTGAAAAAATGCATGATGTGGGTACAAACATCTTTTGTGGCTATGCTACAGTAGATATTTACGGGGTAGGTATTCACTTGCAGAGTGCATATACATATATATATTAAAAATATAAGTTATTAAGATGCTTGTGCATTTTATATTCCTTTTATTACAGACTATTTCTTAGCCCAAACTGACACTCATGTTAAGGATAAAAACCCTTATAAAGGACAAAAGGAGTTACACTGATGTAGCTTGTAAATCTTACTTCTGGAAATAAGCTGTAGAAAAAGCACTTGCAGTGGGCATAGCTGGGATAACACGTACAAGTCACAGGAATTCCTGCGCTGCAGGGCACAGGCGGTTAGCTGGAGCTAAGAGCACATGTGTCTCTGTGGCACAAATATTTTTTTATTAACAGCAGCATTCCTTTGACATCGGTATTGCATAATTTTAGGTGCATTATTGAAGTGTTACGTCTTTGCAGTACCTCTGACACATTTACTCTTCTTTTTCTAAGTGCCTTTGGACTGCCTCTGCACAGCTGCACTGAAGTGGGCATAGCCACATGAAGGAGATGCACCTACTAGATCACGCTAGTCTTTTGAGTCAGATTAATTTTTCTTTGCTTTTTGTAAAGCATGTTAAAATGTCTGTAAAACATAGGAGCTTACTGCTGAGGAGCATAGGAGCAGCCCTGAGACTTCCCTTAGAGCAAAACTTGCCTGTTTTTTGTATTGGTTGCCCTGACAAAGCATCCTTGGCTAGGGCTGCACTTTGGGAATTGGGGAGTGGGTATCAATATGTTGTTTGGAAAATGTCCAGATCCAAAGCATGACAAAGAAGTGGCACCTCAGTGAAACACAAAAGTATGGTATAAGTTAATTGCGCAGCAGTATCTGAGGCTGAGATTTCCACCCGGCTTTCTTGCTGCACTTTGGCGGGAGGAGGTGGAGAGGCAGGGTGCATTTTTGTTTGCAGGTAAAGGGAAGGACTGAAGGTGATAGCAGTGCTCTGTCTGTTTGGTCATCATTGTTCCCAAGACAGGAATGGATATGTGTAATGGAAAGAATTGAGGAGAAAGACCAGAAATGGCAGTAGCAGATCCTCCCCAACAGCAGTCTCTAAGAAACAATGGACAAAAAAAAAAATGTGACTGAGTTGCTATGCCATCTGTGGATGCAATTTTAAGGAAGAAGCCCTATCTTTTTCTTTTGTCCCACAGCTGATTTATTTTTCACTTGGGGTTGTTCTGGGTTTTTGTGTTTTGGGTGTGGGTTTTTATTATTATTATTTTATTTTGGGAATTGTTATGGTTATCCACTGGCCTCTACAAGTCACCATATATAGAGAGATATAGGTATATATAGTTTACATAATACAAGCATTAAGGGAAGGGGAATAAATGTTGTTTCCCTTTCATACATCTTGGTTCCGCTCTTCCAAGAGAGGACTCTTCCTAAAATGAGGTTGGAAGGCCAAAGAGTGGGTCTCCTGATGGAGTTCAGAACTACTTCATTCTGAGACTTGGTTACAGTAAAGCCTGAGCAGCTTGTGTAAGAGGTGTGTTGAGACAAATCCTGGAAGTGAAGTGATAATTAAATAATTTCTATTCTGTTTTCCACTTCTTCATCCACACTAGTTTCTATAAAATACAAGAATTATTGTAAAGTAAACAAATTGCTGCCAGGGTATTGTAAGGGAACAAATCATTATAAAAGTCTAGGTTAGGGCCTTCTCCTGGTGGTATTTTGTGGCTTCTTCCAGAGCTGTTTTGAAATACTCATTTTAGATTGTTCCGTGCAAAGTTGGTTGGACGAATAATAGCAGGAGAAGCATGCCATGAAATAGCTTGCATAAATACGACGGATTTTTGCATATCAAATAGATATGAAAAATATGAAATCTGAAATCTCGGTTTGCTCCAGGTTCCCTGAGCTCATGTTCAGTGCAAACTGAGCGCCCGCTTGATTTGTATGCCAGCATCTTTTATAGATACAGAGAGAAACTTTGAGCAAAATGGTTTGGTGTCTTTTGAGAAATATGCTGATATGATGAATTAACTGAGTGGAGTAGGTATTTCCACTAACATTGCAATAATTTAAGCATAATTTTAAAAGATATTGCCTTAACACAGGATATTTATTTGATGCATATCCAGGCCAGAGGTACAACAACTCTGGTCTGTTGTTTCACGACTTCTTCTGTTGTGATGCAGGCATATTGTATTTTTGTATCAGTGTACTGTGCATATGTATTGACACATGCATAAAAAGATGATGTGTATTGTGCTTTTATGATGTGATACATATACATATCTATATATCCAGGTAAAGGTGGTTTTTTTCAATTGTATTTAGGGCAAAACTTGAAAAGCCTTCTGATCACATCGGGTACTGTTCACAATAGTAATTTCATGGACAAAACCACGGGATTTTGTTTGGCATTTCATTCTGTCACTTGGTAAGCACGGTAGAGAGAGAACCACCTGAGGTATTCATCACTGCTTTCTGCTAGGGCAACCACCTCCTCAAATCTGCTGTCATAACTGCAGCTGTCATCATACCCTGATGTGCTTTTGTCTGAGATAAATTAGATTTTACCAGTAGCTGTTCTGTAAAATCTCAGTTTTGTAAAATATATTTGTTGAAAGGAAACTCCATTTACTGCAGGGATTTGTTTAAGAAACCATTATATGTGTACTGTACTCTTCATTATGTAGAATTCCTGCAAGAAAATTGTGGGTGAATATTGCATCTTAAAGATCGCCAGTGGTCCCCAAAACATGGGTTGAAATAGGGTGTAATTTTTGTTGCTTGTGCAATGCTCAGGAGTGTCTATTGAAAAACTGCAGTTGTAGAGAATACCTGTAAAGGCCCTGCTGTAGTATGGTTGAAAATTAGTGGACCACATCATGAGATTTCTGGTCTGAAAGAAATGCGCTGCTATATATTCCTAGTTAATGCTTATATTATCGCTAGAGGGCAGTAAATACAAACACTGAATTATGTATTTTACCAGAAAGTCCTTTCTTCTTTTATTTCTTTTTCTTTTTTTATTAATAAAGGAGCCGAGCTCTTTCATGAACAAATCAGGTCTTGGGCTTTACTACGTATTTTCCTCTAAAATAGCTCAGAACATTGTCATCTCAATGTGTTCAGCAACATATTTGATGCATAAGAATGATATATTCCCAAATAAAAAATCTGTAAAATGATACAGTGTAGGCTATTCCATTGTGTTTAATGAATGTAATTCTGACAAGCAGGAAGCTGCCAAGAAAGCCTTTTTAAAGCAGTGTAATTATGCTACAGTTACGGTCCTTAAAGCTGAGACTCCTTCAGAAGAGTTAGGGATTTGTTCCAATTACAGGATTGGTTCTCAGCCGTGAGTGGAGTTCATCTCTTCTTGATATCAGTGTAAACACAACTTTGTCTCCACCCATGTTGCTGACTTAGTGTGTGTCAGCTGATGATTGCTGCAGCTGGAACAACTCTTTGTATTTGTAAAATAATTATTTTAAAAAATATAAGTTCTACATTTTCTCTCCTTTTAGTCAGGGAGTCTTAAGTGGAACCCAGAGAAGTTTGGTAAGGCTGGATGATTTGGCATAGTTTCCTTGTCCGTAGTTGTCCTGCTTCTTCCTCCAGTTCTAGTTTTTAGCTCTCTTTGAGTCCATCCACATACCCTTGGTTGCTTGGTTTGCCCTTGGATGAAATAACCATTCTTTGCTGCTGTGGTCTCCCAGCACTGAGCAGACTTTCCATTTTGTGGGGATGCTTTCGGCTGGAGTGCACGCTGGCATAAATGCTAGATGGAGTTGGCTAACACTGTGAAAACAGTCTTGTGTTTGTGACTGGTAGGAGCTGGATCTGAGATGGGTGGTTATTGCTGTTCTCTGGTGTGTGGAGGTCAGCCTAAAAATGTTTTTTGATGTTCTTAGACAGGCTTCTCATTTGGCTCATGAGATGTGTTCAGGCTGTCCCTGTTTGTAATGCATACAACCTTGCTGTGATACATTTAGCTGTCTTCCTCTTTACATTTTGGAGCTTACTAGACAGGTGTGCTGGATGTAGTGCACACTATGTTCAGTATTGGTTCTTAGACATCTCTTTGTAGGTTCCTAGTGCAGCTTCATAGTCAATCCATGGGTTGCAGTTGAGAGTTAAAAAGCACTGTTCTCCTGTCCTCAAAGCTAAGCACGTTTCTGCTGAAGCTCCCATACTACCCATTACTGACCTGTGGAAGGAAAGACCAAGAGTGTAAGTCTCCTGTGGGACAGTTAAAGAGTACTACAACTGAATCAGCAATGTGGCCCTTCACTCTTCTTCCTGTCCTTTTCCTCAAGCCTGAAACATTGCCATCTTACTTTTCTGTTGACTAAACCTTCAGGAATCTTTGCTTACTAATGAATTGATGGACGAGAAAGGAACAAAAATACTTTATTTCAGAGGATCAAGGTTTCTCCCAGGCTGCTGAGGATGCATTTCTCTTCCTTTTCCTTTTAAATGCATAAAGTTGCTTTCAAGCAGAAAATGTTCATAGATGTATGAACAGCCTTCATGATACAAGTTAGTTAGAAAGTAGAATTTCTAGAAGGATCATCAGCAATATGTTGGTTAAGTTGTTGCAGACTCATGGGACCAAATGTATTACTGGATGTCCTGTGTGTCTCAGGTGGCTGATTTGCAGAGAACTCTAGAAGTATTGAACAATGAAGAAATTTAATACCATAAAATAGGCTAGGTCTTGCAGAGCCTTACTTAAAACTGTCCCATTAGATGAAGACAGCCTGTTGATGGTTGTTAGAAATGGGTCAATAATCAAGTTCCTAAACCATTTAATGTGTCCTCTCTCAACGTTGGCATTGCTGTTGCAGGATATTACACAGTACTAAATCAAATGCCCTACAACAATCCACAAATATTACATGTTCAAAGACTTAAAATGATACTGACTGGCATTAACTACATTCCTATGTCAGTTCTTTATCAAGCAAATACCTATAATATATGTATTTCAACTTTTCCATTGTTTTACCCCAGGCTGATGTTTTGTGAAGTGGCCTAAAGTTGCCCAGCCACCTTGCTTGCAAATTTTGTGCCAATTAAAATTAATATTTTAATGTCCTTCAAAATTTTAATGTCCTTCAAAATTTACTAAAGCTGAACATTACCACTCCTGGGATCTCTGCCACCTCTTTTTATGATTCCTGTGGAGAAAGTTGTCCAGGCTTGTTGATAAAATAATGGCTAACGTTTTCTGTGGGTATTAAGGGACTTCCATAATCTTTCTGCCTTTCTGCTCATTAAAAACTTCCTTTTTTCCTGAATTATTTTGTTACTCAGTTACTGTCATTTCAAATTATAGCTTTCTCATTTCCATATTCTTTGCTTGATTGGAGTCATTGTAGACAAGTGTCATTATTCCCTTCTTTCCCCATGTTTTATCTTCACAGATATATGTGTGTATGAAAACAAATTTTTCCCTTTCATGTTGCTGGATTTCCACTTATCTCTAGCTTCTGTTTTTCTTATCTTGAATTACTCTAGGTAGTTAGTTGTGTGTGGCAGCTATTTGCTGTGCACTCATCTATCCACCATAACCTCCTCTAAAGCTAATTATTCACTCATTCCAACCAGGGAATTGAGGATGAAAATCAGCCAAAATGATTGCTGTAAATCAGCGCTGGTGTGAATTTTCCAGCTATAAATTTTGAAGATCATACTTTCACATGTAGCCAAAGTCAGAAGGCATGCTTTTTGAATCAGTGGAATTGTACTAGTACACAGGAATTGGTCGTTTTATGAGGTTAGGGTGTGGGTCTTGGGAAAAAACACGCAAAAATTAATAAGCTGTTAATATCACGTGGAATTTCCTATTATCAGTACAGCTAATATGCAGCTAAAATAAATTTTTGTAACATATGTACATTGGAGGAAAATGTTTTTTTCATGCGTTTACATCAAAATTATCTAGCTAATTTGCTCTATAAATACCATCCTTCATGGATGGTTCTGTCTTTTGTGTCTTATGGATGCGTCTTTGTCTCATACATTGGTGGGGAATAAAAATATTCAAGGAAGATTTTTTTTTTTAATACATGCTAAACAACTAGTGTAATTTATGTAGCGGTGATTTTAAATATGCCATATCTGAAACAAGTTATTTCCATGTGGGGACAGTTGTTAATAAGATCTAAGGAGGAACCAGCCTTAAAGTAACAAAGCAAGAGAAGTGATTTAAAAGCTTGGCTTTCCAATGTCTGTTTGTACTACCTATTGCAACCAAACTTTCATACCTTCTTCTTAAGTAGCCAGAAGTGTAATGGCTGTTATCTGACCATTTTCTAAGTCATGACTGAAATAGCCTTCTGAAGGGAAGCAGCATATTTTCAGTTCTCAGTGTTGGTGCAGGGTAGGTGGCAGCAGTGCTGTCTTGTGGGTAATCAAAAACAACACAGATGTAGACAAGCTTTATATTCAGTGTTACAAAGCTGAGCTGAAATATTTTCCAGAAATATTTTTAGGCTATTTTGATGTTTTTAATGAGTCTCTAATAACCCAGGTCTATTTTAAAAATGTAATTGTTTTATATTCATCTAGATCCAGGACAGGTATAACTGCATATTATACAGAAAATGCATCAGGAGTGTGTTCATTCACATGTTCTTTATTACCTGTTGTAAGGAAAACAATATGCTTTCTGTTTGAAAATACGTAACTGCTGGATGACCTGTATCCAGGTGTCGCATTTCTCTCCTGTAAGGAAGAAATTCATTAATATCATATTTTGCCCTGTTGATTTTTTGCAGGTTCTACTCTTTCTCAAGCATTTAGTGTTGCTGACATTGCTGTTTAGCATCACCCAGAGAAGTAGAAACCACTTCAGCCAAAACCTCCCTTATGACTGTTGTCAGTCAGCATCTTCCAGTGAATCAGCAGTGTGGACTTAGGCTGCACGCTCTACCTCATTCAGCTTGTCCTTAGATATTTGCCCATTGTCATATTAGGAAATTCTCCCTTCTTTTGATACAGCAAAAACTCAGAAATTTGCCGCAGTAGTGCATATGCTTTGCACAGAGTGATGCAAGATAATGCATTCCTCCTTTTAACTTTTGGTCTCTGAATGGCAGATGGTCGGATATTTTATCTGATGCTCTGAGTCAGCTCGCTGACACACTCCACTTTAAAATAACCCCTTTTTTTTTTAAGCTATGATGTATAGCTGTAATTGATTGTATTAATCTGCCAAGGCAGACAGAGCAAAAGTTGAACAAATACAGTGAGAAACTGAGGACTCTTTATTATCTTACTTCTGACTTCTCCATGGAAACTTAATGTTTACTGGGAATTGTAAGACACATGACTTGCTTTATCATAATAATAACTGCTTTTATCTCTTAAAATAAAAATGCAGTAGAAACTGGCAGACTGGCCCAATGGTCTAAGTAGATAACTTTTTAATGTAGATGGCATAAAAGCCAAAAACATTTTGATTGTTACAGTACATCAGAGACCTGTCAGGAAACCTGATAGCTCTATTTTTGCTGGTTTTTTCTTCACAAAAACCTCAAAATATACTTCCCTTCCGTATGAAAAATTAAGACTGCTAGGCAATCCACGTGAATATACACAATACTAATTTTAACTGCTACTGCTTGGATGGCATGTTCGTTGAAGAGAGCTGGTAAATGCTGCTGAAATGAGGAAACCTTAATCCAATTATTTTTGAATGGCATGTGAATGCTGCAGACGGGGATGCCGTTATCAAACGGTATTTGCTTAAAGAAAAAAAAAAAAAGGAATACCCGATGCCCACGAGAGTCTCTGGCACTGGCCAATGGGAAAATACTGTACATCATGTCACCAGCCCCTTGGATTTATATCTTTTAGGGTGACATACTATTGGCTGCTAGTTAGGCTCTATGGGAGGGATTACTGGCACTGTTCGTGGCTTCCCCTTCAGGTCCTTATTTGGTAGCTGTTGATAGAGCAAGTCTTTCCAGCAGCTGAACATCTTGACATCCATTATTCATTAAGTCCTGGTGTTCAGGAAATATGCATATTCCTAGCTCTTCAGATATTTCTTCAGCTTGTACAATATGTCTCTTCAACATTGCTTCTAAATGCTTGGAGTTTTACAAATGGCATTTATACAATCGGAAGACCACGCGGTTGGATTTCATTTCAGTATGCCTCCTGTGCACACAGTTGCTGAGAACCTGAAGATCAGCAAAAAGAATTAGAGATAAAAGAAGGAATCTTTCTTCTTGGAAGTCTTTTGCAGTATCAGATAGCAAAGAACTGATTAGCTTAGATTGGTAGTATAGGAAAAAAAAATCAAAAATGCCTGAGGCAAACTACTTACTCTCAGTTTCTTGGGGCTACATAAAGGTAGGATTTTGTTTTACCTTTAAGAACCTTGATTTGTGGTGCGTGATTGCATGATCACTGGAAAGCACGATTATTTGTGGGTGATACAACTATGTGTAATATGAATATAAAGTAAAAAATGGGAAAAGCAAGCTTTTGTTCAGCAATGAGAATGAACTGCACAGCATACACTCTTTCTTAGGAACTGTGCTGGGACTTTTAAAATAATATAGCTTCAGTGGATAATCAGGCCAATTTTAAAGCCAAAAAAATTCAGAAAAGTTTTGTGTTCTTTTAAAAAAGGATTGCTACAAAACTGTGTCTCTAGACATTAAAAGATTTAAATAAAAAAAACCAAAACACAGCCTCAAAACTGAGGTAGCATACAATAGGAGAGAGCATGAGTAAGGGGGCTGAGGATAATGGGCGAATACATGACTCATACTGGTTTTAACAGCTGAAGAAATGTGAAATTATCAACAGTCTGTTCCAGCAGCATTTTTTCGTAGCCTCTCTGTGTGACACAGCTTATTGATTAAACACTGGAAATTTGTCATCTTCTAATATTGTTCCGCATTATTATTTAGAGCAGCTTTGAACTAGCTTGAAAATGCAATACTGTTAGAATATGAAATTAAATAAGCTTTTATCTGTTTTCCATAAAGTTTTGCACCAAGGTATTAAATCAATATGCCTGTTAACATACCGAACTGAAATTCACTTAATACAAATCACGTTTGGGCTTTGTTTTAGCCCTACTTACATATTTGTGCTTAAAAAAATGATGTTGCCTCTATAATTGTAACCAAGTGTGTAAAAACAAAACAAAAAAAAACCCACAAAAAACCCATCACCTTGTGCTTGACATCCTATAACTGTTCCAAATCATCCTGTTTTAAAGAAAATTCTGATTTCTTTTGCACTAAATAACTCATGTTGAATTAAATTACTAAAAATAATACAAGCATTGTGTTCATGCATGACTGAATCTCATATGCGTGCTTGTAGTAATATCTACTTTTATCGTGGGTTTTACATTTCTACTTTTAAAAAAACCTTAATTTGGTCATTGTGTCCAATTAGGTCATTGTGACCATTCTCTGCTAATGCAGAATTGTTAAAGTACATTCTCAAGGATTTTGGTCCGTCATTTGTGAAGAAATTGGATCCCATTATGCCAGCTAGGTGGATTCCTTTTCGTTCACCAAAAGATAAGATGAATTACGTTCAGCTAAAAGTGAGGTATTTATTGTAATTTACTTATAAGTATTTCCTGCATTTCCAGGCAGCTGATCTCATGTTCTTACTTGCTAAATTAGAAAGATTCAATCATCAGTCTTAAAAAAATTCTTAACTCTTACTGTTTAGCCTTTAAAATTGATAGATTTTTTGCTAATTTAAGTTCAGCAGAGAGCATGGTAGCTATAATTGATTACACATGGAAGAAAAATGTCCTGTGTATAGACAGTGTCCTGTACTGTCTATACACAGTGATTTTAGATAAGAAGCTAAATAGTATTTGAACACCATTTTAGTACAGTGCTTTTTGAGTTCACTGTGTGCACACTGTAGGGAAAATGTAAGGGAGGCAAAGAAGGTCTGCTTTTTATGACATTCAAAACAGAGTTGATTTAGGGTATTTATGAAATTCTAAGGAAGAATGAAACGTTAGTCTCAGAGATCATTCTACATGTTTACATCCCTTACTATACATATACTTCTGTAATTTCTGTATGCTTCAGGCTGTACTTTATTATCTTCCATTAATTATATTTTGGAGAATGGTTGTCATGTGGAGCATTTACCCTTGGCTTTCATTGGGTATCTTTCCTTGAACCGATGAGCAAGCACCATTATCACTAGACCAGGCTTAGAGATATGTACTGCACTGTAGCTTAGGTATAAAAACCAGTGCTTTACCTTGATATTAATTAAACACATGGGCTCGCAACCCAAATCTTTAGTTATTAAGAGTGCTGCTAAATTTGAAGATAGTTTTGCATTGATAAGCAATACAAGCAGAAGTCTTACATAATTTGTAAGGCTAGCCTGTTTTAAGTTCCTTGTCTTGTTTTTGTAGAATACGATTTTCAAACTCAGTAAAAGAATACAGTTTATTCTTTTTTTGGGGGGGGGTTACAAACAACTTTTTCAAATGACATTGATAGATATTTCAGAAACAAAATATAGTCATGTAAGTTCAATGTTCCAAGTATTGAGTGCATGATCATGGATATAGTCTCTTCATGTAAGCTTTCAGAAATGGTACCTAGAAAAGAGGCAGCCAGAAATGTTGAAGTTGGCATCTGCTGGGTTTGGGAGCCAGTGCGGTGAAAGACTCCAGGTGCTCTTGAGCATTTTGGTTCCAGCCTCTGCTGGACTTGGAGCTTGATTAACACTCAAACTGAAGGCAGGATGGGGTCTTTTGGTCCATGAACTACCTTCTAGCCCTAGCTTCACCTTCTGTGCTGGTGCCAAAGGTTTTAGTGGAGGCAGCATCTTCACAGTCCTGGGGATGCAGCAGATCACCCATTCAGGAACAGAAAGCCTGGGTGGAAGAGGCCCTGCCAAGAGAGGGTATCTACACCAAGGGTGGTTTTACATGCTTCCTCTCCCACCACAACTAACTGCAGGCTGCATATTTCCTGAAGCTTTTTGTTTGTGAGTCAAGACCTCTACGCAAAAAATGTAAAATGTTCTGAAGTGTCATCAATAAACCCCATATATATTAAGCATGTAGCCCAAACTTTTTCTTGCTATGAATTGATTCTAGTTGGATCTTCTCCAAGTCTTGGGAGTTGAACTTGAAGTATCTTTCTAGTGTAGATGCAAAGTCTTCCCAAAATTATATCAGTGCTCTGGTTGCCATCTGAAAACATGGTTACTGCAAAAAGTTTGTCTAAATTTTTCTATGTATCTTTGCTGACATCAGAAAAGTATCCTATTTTTTGCCCCAACCCCTCAATGTATATTTATCCTAGGTTGACAGCAGTAATATATATGCAGAGATATGTACACGTTGAACTTAATCCCAGAAGGACCTAAATTACAAAATTCATTCCCTCATTTGTAACCTGTTCTTTGAAAGTGACTACTGTTTAGGAAACTATTCTTGTCTCATCAACTAATGCACATTTATTCTCATGTACTAGAGTTCTCCTACTATCATGCTTCCTGGGTTTTTGAAGGGAGGTAAAAGTAAACATGTATTCTTGTCATTTTGGGAGACTTCTGACCTCTGCTTCCTTGCCATGCTGAGCTGACAATATTATAGTTAAAGTGTATGGTGTAAATGTTTATTAGTAACAAGTGTTTTGATGTGTTATGATTGATTTTTCTTCAACTAGGAAAGTAGATGGCTTTCAGACTTCTAAAATTCTTATTTAAAATATTACCTTCAACATTTACTATTAGTGATAAGGTGCTTTCATGTTTTGTTTCATTTGTTTTGAATAACATGCTAAATGTTATTTCTGAGAGGACAAATGAGAGTATAGACAGTCTAGTCAAGTTTCAAGTACTTAAGGGGCATCTGCTGGATGACTGAAGCAATGTTGACCCACAGATGTAACAGAAACTTCTCTGATTTTGCAGTAAGGTCTTGTGAGAGCCACATGAGAGGCGGAGTTTCATTATAAAGTAATAGTGCAGGGATGTATAAATATGTGGAATGCCGATGCTCTTTGAAGCAGCAACTATGTATGGGTGCGCTCGGGCCCAAATGAAATCTCCAAGAAATATGTAAAATCAGGAAAAAGTAGGGGCTTTGGGATGTGTTTTATTTTTTTAGATGATTTTGGAAAAAAATATTTGATTTTTTTCTCAAAGGACAAGTTATTAAACATCAGAGGATAAGTAGCATACAGATATATTGAAACTGGGATAATCAACAAAGATGTCTAAACATTTCAATCACTCTTCATCTTGGGGGAGGTTATGTTCTCATAGCATTATTGTTCTGTATTAGAAACTGCTGTCTGCATATGGTCTTCCACTTCATCTGTTTCGATGTGGATGATAGTCATAAGGCTTTGTCATAATTAGAAAATCAAAACAGTTCTTTGAACTGCTTAGTCCAGATGTTTTCAAAATAAACGTCAGTTCAAGTCTTGTTGCTGTGGTGTCAGCAACATCTGAAAGAGTATGAGGAAATCACACTGCTGCAGTTCTACAAAGCCAAAGGCTTCTTACGTTGAATTTGCTGTTAGCAGGAGGGCCTTGCAGAAGCTGGGGGACTTGTTTTACTGTACACCCATGTGCAGCAGCAGCACAGCCTCTTCTGCAGGTTTCTTGCTGATGGTTGAGCTTTATGTTCTGGTAACTTATGGGGTGATGGGAGGTGGGAAGACAAGGCTTTGCATCAGACTAGTGGGGAGCACAGCATTAGAAAAGACTGCCAAGCACCTTCTGTTTGTTGTGGACATCTGTACAATAAATATTTAGTCAGAAATTCTTAAGGAATATATAATCAATAAGTTCCACCAGATGACTTCCAGTATGCAATAACAAACCTTCTCCCTGCCTACTCCCCACGATTAGATTTACAATTTGGAGGAAAAAGAAAAAAGTCCCTCCTATTTGTTGTGTAAGGTAGCTGCAGAAAAGCGTACTGCAAACAGACATCAATTTGTTCTCCTTTCAAAGCTGGGAAACTTTCAAGGAGAGTTCCTGAAGAGTACATACCAGCAGTAGCTAGATGTTCTTTTTCCAAAGTGCAGAACGTGACCCAGTAGTGTTGCTCTACAGCAAAAGCAGCATTGCAAAGTTGGGAATCATCTAAAGATTTTATTAAGAAACAACTAGACAGATCTGTTTAGTTAGGATCTGGTGAGCTAGCTGGTTTAAATTAAAGAAGAGAGAATATTGGATTGGTAATGGATATACAGATGACAGGCCTGGAAGTTAATGTGATTTTGTCAACTTCCTACATTTTATTAAGATTCCTATACATGATATTAAATTTAAAGCTGCGGTTTCGGCATCTGGAGACAAGCCATGCTGTGAGATCTTCAGTTTTTGCCTCACCTTTGTGGGTACAGAAGAAAAAGTTTGCAAGCGTGACTTAAGTGTGTGTAAAAAGTTTAAAGAAAGGTTTTTAAAAATAATCCTAGGATTTTTGGACAAGTTACTACTTGGCAAACTTAAACTTGTTTGTTGCCGATGTCAAATGTTTAAAAAAAATAATCAGACTTCACTGTAAAGATTGATACTGTTTCATTCAGATTCCATAGCACGTAGTTCATAGCATGTGTAACTGTATTTGCAGTACAGTTCTAATTTTCAGAAATGTGTTGATCACTTACTAGTACACAGCTACATCTGAGATCAAAGCTGAGCCTTTGGCTTGTGAGTAAAGTAGGATTCAGTCTTTGTAGCAGGAACTGCCTGACCTCATGGCATATCAGGGTGACAAGAAAATGCAGTGGCTAATGTTTAGAGTGTTACTTTAAAGGTAATTTTTATTTGGCACACTGTGAGCAATACAGTAATGGTGACTTTCAAAGATATTGAGAAGAAAATAACACCTTTCACTATGCAAGGCCTCTTTGAAGAAAGGGCTTTGATCATTGCAGTGGGATGGCAAGGAGGTGGTTAATGTTTAGTCTAGTGCTTTATCTTGTATGGAATAATAAACTACTGGTTTTCAACATAGAGGAATGTTTACAAGGATATATACTAACTATAGCTATAGCTTGATGTAATAGTCATAATTGGGTGAACAAGGTGAAAGACTATTCTGTAAATGGCACAAATTATTTGACTTTAAAATATGACTGAGAAATATAATAACAAAATGAAAGGAAGGCACAATGGGAGGCAAAATTCAGTAGTGACAGATGCTAATTTACATTGGCAAGAGTTGTTTGAATTGCTAATAAATATTGCTGAGTTCTAGTTGTTGATAATATCAGGGCAGAGCTATAGGAAATGAAAATGCATGTGAGATAGAGCTGTATTATGGAATTAATCTGTTGAACACAATGCCACAAGATATCATTTAGCCCTAGAGTCTAGAAAGAATCAAGAAAGGCTCTATGATAAGCCCCTAATCAATTATACATTTCATGGAATATTAATATTCACTTCTACCCTATAGAGTGCCTAGAAGGAATTGCTAACTTAGAGGGAAAAGGAAGGTGTTTCCTTCTTCCTTTCTGAGACTGTGGAATGGTCAAGTCGTCGGACTGATGCAGTATAATAGTTTTAAGCTAAAGACAACAATGCCTACCTGTATTCATATTGGTGTGTAGGAAATCAGTAAGATATTTTGGCTGTTTTGAACAGTGCTGTCAAATATATTTGAGCAGATTAATGACGAAAGGCAAGATAAACTTGAAATATTACAAAAGAAATTGAAAAAATGCATAAATAGATTAATTTACAAATATGATAAGAAGGTCCTATTAGAGAAGGGGTCCTATGTAAATGCATTTGTATTTTCTCTCCAAATTAAAACAAAAAAATTTGAAGAGACAGTAATGTTACTTATTTGTGTGCATACATATCTGTTACAGTTTTCAGTTACTAGTAGCACCCTGTGCTTTAGTAACTGAATCAGTATGGAGTATTTTAGGAGTTAAGAATTATGTTGTCCAACCCATGAATAAATTAGTAGGGTAGAGTGATGTTACATGTGATTTTTGCTTTCATAGTTATCTTAGTCTACTATATACTCTTAATGTCATGTCCTTTCCCTGATTATAAATTGACTGCATTTTCTCATCCTAACTAAAATAAATCTTGATCACTAACTTTACGTCTTTTGTTTTCCAGTTTAAAAGAATGCTCAATCGGGAGCTAACCCACCTATCTGAAATGAGCAGATCAGGCAATCAGGTCTCAGAATATATATCAAACACATTCCTAGGTAAGACTACGATGAGAATTATCTTTTTTGTCCTTTGGGTTTTTTATTTCTCTCTGAGCTGTGATAGAGCTTAAAAGGAGGTAGCTTTCCATATTAATTTCTGTTCTCAGAAACTGTACATTTAGTATCTCATTGTTCAGTGTTTGAGCAGAGAGATCATTTTAGATCCATTTCCTTACAGCTCATTTAGTTTGTGTATGTGGTTTCTCTGTGTGTGTAATTACAGATAAATATTCATATACATATATTCATGTAAAATTACAACTACTATATTCCCACTGTATTAAGAAATTAATTTATAATGGATTAATTATATACTGAAACGAACTCTTCTACTCTGTTTCCCTTATGAAAGTAACTGCAAAGAGGTTTCTGTGTGCTGGAAGCACACAGCACAAGTAACCTCATAAAATCTTGTAGTGCAGAGTTCTGATGCTTTGGTATTCCCTGCCCGCATGAGCAGGTGGATGAGTATGACTAAGTCAACAGACTGCTGCTAGAGGAATTTCTGTGGCTCAAGAGCTTGTGTGGAGGCATGTGAGCATTAAAAAAAGCCTGACACAGTATTAAAAAGAGTATGGTTCCTCCTCTATGGCTTTGCAGATCTAAATATATAATTCTTTGCTAGCTGTGGTGAAAACTAATAACATGTGGTTTCATACTGTTGATTTTGAACATGAAGATAAAGATAATATACCAGTCTCAAACATGTTTTGAGCACAACACCATTGGTTCATAAAGACTGCGTATAAGGGGGAGGCTCGGGTGAATACATCTAAATTAGGATAACAAATACTTTAAAAAGCACCAGTCACACATGTTAAGATACATCTTATTTTACTTCTGTGAGATATCACAGCTAGTGCTTCTTGTGGTTTTTTTAAAAGAAGTGGGCTTTTTAAAGTACATTTTATCCTGCTTGTCACCATATCCTAAGTGGATTGCTTAATGTGTCTGTTCAGTTTACCCATGATTGCAGTAGACTGCCTGAGTGCGGCAGCACAGCAGGGTTTCAGACAATAAGAAAGGAATGAGCCCCTGTCATGGAGAAGCACCATCGCACAGCTTCAGGAGCCCTGAAAGTCACAGCGTACGGTGGCCTGAAAGATGACCCACTTACGCTGAAAAGACTGAAATAACATTTTCTGCTTGCTTTTACTTGAAAACTATAGCCTCGTTTTGGCAGGGTAAGGGAAATGCATCTGTCAGCCTTTCACATGAGACCTCAGTCTTGAGCAGAAAGAGAGCTGGAAAGGCACTTTTAAGTTACTGAGCTATGGGTGTTGTTTTGTGGCTGCGTGAAAACCTACAGTACTTAAAACTGTGTGTGAGAAAGGAGTACTAATGGGAAAAATGTCATCTACAGAATTATTGCTTAAACAGAATATTTTCAAAATATGCAGTCTAAGTATATAGGTTCTGGGCAACAATGTGAAGAGAGAAAACATTTTTCCACAGAAAATTTTAATTGATCTGTTGAGTCAGGGTTTTTTTTATACATAATCTACCTCCTGAACATCTACACACTTTCTCACGTTTGAAAGTTACGAAATGTCATGAGAAAACAGGTTTTTCTGTTATTTTTAGTCTTCAAAACAAAAATACTCTTTTCCCAAATAGGGCTATATGACACATATGAAGTTACTCATAACAGCAACAAATACATTCCTTGTAAGAATTAAGGCTCCTATGTTGAGCATAATAATATGCAAGGCTTTAATTCTTCAGTGTCATTAACCTATTTTCCTGTGAACATAGAATGTAAGAGAACCCGCCAACACGCATAGCATAATCAGGGTCAAAATGGCAAGCTGTGTTTTCCAGATATTCAGATGGGCGCAGGATCCTTTGCCCTGTGTGCTCGTAGTTACAAAAGCAGAGACAGTCTCGTGGAATTCCTCTGGAGATTTGAAGTTGTTCAGACAGACACTTCCTTTCACTTGAGTTAGTCCGACAGCTCAGCTTACGAACCCCCCTTTGATGGGTCTAAGCTTTGTGCGTATGACCAAAACCATAAACATCAAAACACGAACAGGAGTCACTGTTCCTTGTGTGTTGCCAGTTTGCACCAGCCAAGAGCTGCAGCACTACGCTTCTCCCTTTTCTTGATGTCCGTATGAGGAGAGTGGTGAAGTATGGCGGGGGCAATTGGAGGACTCAGTGCCGCAGGCTAAAGCTTGGTGACATTTCCACAGTCTCTTCTTTGCTGAGACTTGTTTGGAATTTGAGTTGTCCAGTAAATGGAGCTGCTAAAGGGTAATTAAATAAAATAAATGGAAAAAAGAAAGAAAGTGAAGAAGCAAACATAATAACAATCGGGAATTAGAAATGAACTTGCTACGTTCATCTGCTTTCAATGTCTTTATTGAAAATTACCATTGCAGGAAGTGAAAAATAGACATATGTTTTGAAGAGCCCAAATTTATTTTCTTTATTTATGTTGTTCTAAGGTGTTTTTCAAATAGTAGCTTTTGCTAGGCTCCTATGTTAGAAGCACCTGCTCTGGATTTTCCTGGTTTTGCTGGAATATTCCTTGAGGACTACAAAAGGTGCAAGTACATTTCAGCAAAGAAGAGATAATTTGGAGGGAGTCGTTAAAACTCTGTGTTGAAATATAGTATGAATAAAAAGGAAAAAAAATAATGCAAATACCTAGCAGTTCTGGCAGGAGATTTCTTTGGGGACCACCGACGTCTGCAATGCTCCACATCCCCATACTGTTTCTGCCTCAGGCAGCTGGCAATGGCTTTAAATATACTTTTACTCTCAGCTTAAAGTTTTGCTGGCACATATGTTGAGGTATGTGAAGTGGGGCGGCCGATACTGCTATGGAGGCAAAAGCCCACAGCGAAATGTTGGGTTTTAGCAAAACAGTACTTCTGTTGGTATTACTTATTGTGGCTGGGAGGTGCAGAAGTGCACTGCATTGCTGGTGTGAACTGCCTCTCCATCCAAAGTACCTCTAGATGTGGCTGGCAAAAGGCTTTGAGTTGTACAGAGTGCTAACACAAACAGAACCAGTTCCCACGTATGAGGTTCTTTAAGTCCTGAAAATGTTTTATAAAGGTTTACATGAGATTCAGTTTTGATTGTTTTTGAAGTACAATTTCGGAGAGTGTTTTTTGCTGGAAAAGAAGACATTTTAAATTTTCTTGCAAAATGAAAGTTTAGATTTCTGTTCAGTTGTAATAACATTTTTATAATGAAAGAATTGACCCTCTCTACAGCGCTACAGGTGCAGGGGGAGTGGAAATCAGTCACAAGTCACATTTAAAGCCAGTTCAGAAATAATGAGGCAATTTGTGAAATAGGAATCTACTTATACTGAGGTATAGGTCCGTGTTTATCTTTTCATGTTTTTACTGCTCTTGATATGAACTATTAGTTGTAAAATGTCCAAACGTAAAAATAAAACAAGTTTTGTTAAGAATTACAGTATCAGTAAGATACTTCTCAACAGTGAAATGGACGAAAATATTTGTAGTTCCTTTAAAAATTGTTCTCTTTTTCTTCACTCTTTTGAAGACAAACAACATGAAGTTGAAATCCCCTCTCCGACACAGAAGGAGAAAGAGAAAAAGAAGAGGCCAATGTCCCAGATCAGCGGAGTCAAAAAACTGATGCACAGCTCCAGCCTAACTAATTCCAGCATTCCCAGATTTGGAGTTAAAACAGACCAGGAAGATGTTCTTGCCAAGGTAGAGAACATATAAATCCTTGAATTTAAATGACTGAGTTAAAAGAGAGGAGGGTGGACTTGTCAATATTGTTCTCTGCTCTGCTTATAACAATTGATTTCAAGCTGTAGCACCAAAGGCTAGTCTCACTTGAAATAGTATAAATTTGGTGAAGTGGAAGACTAACAAGTAAAATCAGAATCAGGCCATAAGGGTTAATTTTTGCATGAACAGCATTTCAACTGGAGATGGAATGTAAATTAGCATTTGTGTATGCCTTAATAAAGCTGCTTATTCATAAATAATATGAGGAATGAAGACAACGTACCATATACTGTCACAGGAATGAAAATATATAGTAGCCCTATGTTTTTTGAAAACACACAACTGGTATATAGCATTAGTGTCCTTTCAGGTCCTGTCTTTAGCCATATAATTTTGCATACGTTATTTCTGGTTTTGTTTTTAGTGACATTTCCTATGTTTTTTGTACCATCAGCTAACTGCTTGGCAGTAATCTAAAACTGGCATAAACTGATTATTAATCTAATTTTAGAGTCTTGCATTTTGAAATATGCTTATCTTTATGTTTTCAGGAATCTCCCTCTTTATTTGAAGAGTGTTTTTGAGAACTAGGGAGACAGCAGCATAACCGCAGCATCTCTGGAGGTTTCCTCCTCGCTGAACTCTGCTGTCACTGGGTAGTGAGATAGCAAAGTGTGTCCGTTCAGCTTACTCAAGATACTGTGGCATTTTTGCCTCTAGAACAATCCACTTAAGAGACACTCTTTCCTGCTGAGTGAATTAAAATCTGAAAAGTTGGTAGCTGCAAATTCAAATATTACAAGATTAGTAGAAGCAGCTTTCCCCCTTCCAGGGTTTAGCTTATAATTTTCACCATGGCAAGGTTTGAGTCATCATGAGTCTGCTGTTTGTAGCTGTTTCAATCAAAAAATGCTGGAATTTGGGGTTAGGTTTGAGTGTGTCTGTTGCTTCATCCTGCTCTAGGAACTGGAAGATGTGAACAAATGGGGCCTTCAGGTTTTCAGAGTAGCAGAGTTATCTGGAAACAGACCTTTGACAGTCATCATGCACACAATTTTTCAGGTAAGTAGCAGCAGCCATGCTGCTTTTTGCTTATCTTAGATATTTTTTCTCTGCTTTGTAATCTTAATTGCTTGTCTTTTCCTTTTCTAGGAACGTGACTTGTTGAAAACATTTAAGATTCCAGTAGACACTTTAATAACTTATTTGATGACCCTAGAAGACCATTACCATGCAGATGTGGCATATCACAATAACATACATGCTGCAGATGTTGTTCAGTCAACCCATGTCCTGCTATCAACCCCAGCATTAGAGGTAAACTGTGCTGAGGTGGGAAAGAGGCAGGCATGAGAGAAAGGGACATACTAAGACTCTTCTAAGCTAAATATTCAAGATCTTGATTTCTGCAATACTTGAAAATAAATCTTAACAGTTCTTTCATGAATTATGCTCTCTTAAAAATATTTTGTGAGGATCAAACCTTATTTACATGTACATATCAGGCAGATGTCACATCTTTTAAATCATGGTTTTATACTTGCAGATTTATACTGTCGTAACCTTTCTCATCGTAACACAATGTATAACTTGTTTCCACCATCCCATTATTAATACTACATCCTGTTCTGTCATTGTTTGTCACGTGGGATTCTCACTAACCACAGTGAGTGGAATTGCGTAGGAAAGATAGTTATAAAATGGGATTCCTTCAATAGGGCCATTTATTTTTTGTTGGGTTTTTTTTCCTTTTGTATATTCATTCTGGTCCTGAAAGGCTACTTTTTAATTTTTTTCTCAGGCAGAGTGGAACATGTACTAACTTTTCACTGGAATAGCTGATTTTTTTTATAAATATTTCAAAACTGTTTGGAAAAAAAAAAACATTTTGTTCTTTTCTAAAGAATTTTGTTGTTGAAAATGCTTAAATCTCTGAAGTAGAAGTGGAAGAAATACTGAGATTAGTTTCCCTTTTTTAAAGTGCAATTCCGATCTTAGCGTAGCGGACATTGATATATTGCAGTAAATTCTTGGAAAAAGGCAGATAAAGCAAGCAGTTGCAATTTTTGTAGTTCAGAAGGATTCGCCGCCATTTTGACTCTTTTTCATAATGACCATCTTTCATGTTACTGTATACTTCTGCTTTACCTTCTTCTTAACAAGAGGCCTATAAGTGAACCTTAAGACTGTTGGCCGGTCTTCATTGACAAAGACTTGGGAATTCTTCTGGGAAAGATTTTTTTTTTTTTTTTTTTTTCCCCTCAAGAAGGAAGAGCAGAGTGTGTTCTTAAATCACCACTGGCTTCACCAAACAACTGAACTGGTTGTCAGTAGCATTTTTTGAATTTTTTTCCAGATCAACTGTTCTTCATGGCCTTGTTCCCAGCAGAGCTTTAGCCAGTAAAATAGCAATGTCTGGCTGGTGCCACTGCTGACCTACGCACTTCTGAGCTGTTCTTGATCACTTAGGAAAGCAATTAAATAATGTGGGTGCTTGTGGCAACAGGACTTGGTGACGTGCCAGGGCCACTGCAGTCCTCTCTCCCTGTCTTCCTAATAATATCATATGGAAGAAAAATCAGTAAATGTTAAGTAAGATGCCTTGTAGTCTGTCACTGTTTCCTATAGCATCATTTAGGAGATGTGTGTCTTTCAAGTATACAACAATAAGTAGGAGTTAGGCTGAAACTTTTAACTTCAGTTTGTGGTATAGGTTAGAAAACTGTACTTATCTAATCTGTACTTAATGATGTAATAGAAGTGGATTTATTTACAGACTGAAGCTGAAAAAACATCAGTTGTTATGGAATTTAGTGATGCTGTCAGTGTGAAGTAAGAATCATTTTACTTTGGCCACACTTGAAATATTTATGAAACTCTACATAATTGACAATTTGACAAAAGACTGTGATAGCCTAGGTGTAAAATCTTGAGATCTATGTGTAAAATCTCTTGAGATCCCTGATACATTTTGAATGTGTTTTCCTTGCTCAGACCTAGATTCGGAGTAGAGTCATTTTTATTGAAAACACTTTTTCATTGATTCATTCATGATTGTAATTTCTGTTTCATGATTTTCTAGGCAGTGTTCACTGATTTGGAAATTCTTGCAGCAATTTTTGCCAGTGCAATACATGATGTAGATCACCCTGGGGTTTCAAACCAGTTTCTTATCAACACAAGTAAGTTTGATGTTCTGTGGCTTTCTCAAAAATTTTCTGCAAGATCTGCACATAGCAACTGAAAAATGCACAGTTCATTCCCTGTTTACTTCTATCTTTACCTTTTCTCAGTAAATAGATAGGAGTTTGTATTTTAAACTGTATTTTAAGTTTTGCATTTCTTGTAACTTTAGAAATAATATACATAGTACCTTCTATAACGCTGGCACTGTTTCAAGGTATTGGATGTGGTTTCCTAGAAATTAGTTGGTTTACATTAAATAAATAAAGTTGTCGAGAAAAACGAAGAATTAAATAAAAACAAACAAACGAAAAAGGAAGACAACATTTTATGGGCTTATATTGGAAGCATATGATATGATCAAGAATAGTCATACATTTGTACGAAATTCAGAAATCAAGCTTCTTTTTAGCAAACAGACTGCCAGTCCCATCTCTGTGTCACCCTAGCTGCTGCCTCTTGGACTGAATTTTCTCATCAGCCTGTCCCTGCAGGCTATGTCAAACCTTTTTTCTTTTTGTGAGTCTCTTGCTGACACTCCATGTGTGGAGAAAACCCTAATGAGATGAGACCCTAATGTCAACTCCAAATTTGAAACCCAGTGTACTTGTTCTGCATTACTCAAGGCTATTCTCTGCAGCATTGCATGAATCCCTCCCCCCTCGTTAATCTTCTACTAGAAGAAAAACAGCGTTAGCTTTGTTGAACGCGATCATGACACATTTACTGAATGGCTTGGTGCCCCAATGTAACCTGCTTTGATTTCAGTGGTGTATGTTACTATTGTAAGTAAAATAAGCATGTTGTAGGTCAGTGCAAGTTCCGTCATACAATTTTATTTCTTTTGCTGACCACTTCTTTTATGATAACTGACCCAGAAGTACAACAGTTGAAATAATACAATAGAATAATCCAAGCACAGAAGATGAAAAAGCTACAGAAGTGGAAACATACCTAGGGTTGTGTATTTGACCCATCTGGTGGCACATTTATAGATACTGTTATTCCTGCACTTGGGTGAATTTACTGCACTGGTGCTAAAATAGTATGACCCCAAATCAGCAGTATAGTTTGAAGAAGGGAGCTCCTCTTCTGACTCACTGCTGCTGTACACTCAAATAAGACCTCCACTCCAGTTTAGCCTGCATCTAATTTTATTTGCCTTAATGGCCTGAGGTCTGCCCTGTAGTGAAACTCAGTTTGATGACTCGCCTGCAGGGAAGATTGGGATTGAGTCTAGATTTCTGGTGCTTCATTGGTAATTAGTACAGTTCAGCAGCACGGTATAGGAAGGGACTGAATCAAGCTTTGTGCACAAAACAGTGTGTAATACCTAAATTCTTAAGAGTGGGCATATATAAGTAAAGTTTTTATTTGTTTGTTTAATCAGAAACTGAATATCAGGATATATTGGTGGCTCTGAGGTGCTACAGGGAAACTACTGAGTTGTTCAGGTTTAAGCAGGATGACTGGCTAGTTGAAGGAATCAGTAGTGATACGTAAAGCTTTTACTTTTCAGCAAACACTTGAAATTCAGTTAAGTTAGGAGTGATTCTGATGCTGCTTATTTAGTGGCTTAGAGGAAAGGTATTGTTTTTCTCAATTCAGCTTTTAATAGAGAAGGCTTTCACGTCAATCAAGTAATATCGCTAACTGGAACGGCTCTTGCCAAGCTGAAAGAGACAAAGGGCTTTTATCTCTTTTGAGTTGTTCTGTGTACAGAGAAGAAACTGTAACAACAGCAGCAGAGATAAAGACCTTCTAATTTAGGTGTCTCAAATCCTGGATTTTCCTAACCTCTAGAAGATCATTTGCTTCCACCTATTTTTATTTTCCAGTGAAACTTACAATGTATTAACATTTCACTAAGAAGTATAAGAATACATTTTTCAAAAGCATTACAGTTACTTACAGTAGGTACACATTTGCTATATTTCAGCTTATTCTGTATAATTGCTCACATGTGATATTTCTGAGTATTATTTCATTATTTAAGGATTTAAAGTCTGTTTACACAGTTGTCTAAAAATCTGATCCCCCCCCTTGGATGTTATTAAAGAACAAACAAATATGGATTGTATTAGCATCAGAGGAGATGCTTATTTGATCACTGTAACTCTGTCCTTCCAGACAAATACTCTTGAAGCTTATAATGTGTTGCAAAGATTACCAAGGGGGAACTTCCTTCCATTTCCACCTCCGTTACAAAGTGCAGCGCATTTTAGCTTTCTCTGTAGCTTCAGCCCTTCCACAGTGTTTTGGCAATGTTGAGTGTTTTGCAGTTGGGGCTCATCAGAAGGCTGTTTGAAAGGAAAATAAAATAGTGCCTGTCTTCTTTGTAAGGAAAATAACAAATAGGCAAGCTTTGTAAATGTTGTGTGAAAGATGAAAGAGCAATATTTGACAAACTTTGTTTTTCCTTTTGCTATTACGTTTTTTCTGCCATTGGGACAAGAAAAGGTAGAGGAGGGGTTTCCTGATTCAGAAGATTGATGTATTCAAGACAGCAGAGGAAGACAGCAGGAGAATAGATAATGAGACTAATGAAATCTGAAGAGTGGAGCTTTTATAGGCACCCCATTGAGCCAGAGGGATTTTAAAACAAAGCTGCTGTAAAAGCAGATGAAGAGGACAAGTAGTAGGATAGACTTGATGTATGGTTAGATTTAGGGTAGAACAGTTGTAATAAATAGAAGTTAATAGCACACATGACAAGTGTGATTGCATAAAAATTATTTGGGTTTTTTTTTATGACCGATTCATTTGCAAGCTGTGTCTTAAAACATATGCAAGCTGACTGTGTGGTATCCCCAAGCAGAATCTAAAGCCATGCAGAGCTGGCTGTTCAGCCGGTCTGAGCAGACAAATAGAGACCTTGCATGTGTGCTTTAGCACAGGTGTTGCTAGGAAGGTGTATGTTATTCTCACAGCCAGATGGAGTGACCGAGTTAAGAATACTTCTTTTGGAGATGGCAGCATTATGGCACCAGGTGCGGACCATGCTTAAGTATAAGGCAGTAAGCAAGGCCACTGCTTGCATTTTCAAGCCACATGACCTCCCAAGAGAAAGACCAGAAGCATAACTGTTACCAGCCTCCTCTCAAATTTTCTAATTGTTGTGGACTAGTTGGCTAGGCATCTGAGTTCCTTAGCTAACTGCAGAAGGACATGGTTTGAAAACCAAGATGTGTGCTTTCTGCCTGACTTGCGGCAAAGCCTCAGCCGTGTGTTCCTACTGTGAGTGCTGGATAGCTGCAGCTTGACTTAAACAACAAAATTGTAGTAGATGTGATGGGAGGGAGGCATGAGGAAACATTGGAGTGTGTTTTAGTTTAGGTGTGTTTTTATGCATTTAATATTTTCAGTGTGATCTCATGCAGAAATGAAAATGTATTCTGAAAAATACCTTCCTTGTGTTTTTCTAACTTGCCACTGCAAGTTAGAACATGCTTCACTGCAAAGCACTTTATTTTGCTGAACATGCTTTGCCTTGATTTGTTCAGATGTTCAGTCATGAATTCTGTAACTTTTGATACTCTGTGAACTAGAGGAACTCTGTTTCTGAAAGTTCATCTGTAAATCTTGTTATGAATGTCATGAATTTGAAAAATCTTATGGGATTTGGTAGAAGCTCAGACTTTAGTAATGTTCTGCCTTGCAATTGTTATTGCAGATTCTGAACTCGCCTTGATGTACAATGACTCATCAGTACTGGAGAATCATCACTTAGCTGTGGGCTTCAAGCTGCTGCAAGAAGAAAATTGTGACATTTTCCAGAATTTGACCAAAAAACAGAGGCAATCGCTGAGGAAAATGGTCATTGACATTGTGAGTTCTGCTTGAGAGTCCCTCTTCCATAGTGCTAGCAAATGGACTAATAAAGCACAGAAGCATGTTATGATAAATTACATGTCATTATACCCATAACCAATGAAGTAAAAGTTTGAAGTTTTGTTGTTTCTTACTCAACATGAATAGTGGGTTCTTTCCAGTTTCAGTAACCTTCTAATATCTTTTTAGATGATATACAATCCTGCTTCAGGCTGCTTTTGTACAAACATGTACAGCATTTCACCATCACAGTTAGATATTTGCCACTGAACTGATGATGAATTTAGGCTGATCAGATCATTCTGAACAATCATTTTGTCATATTCTTAAATTAACCAAAATGAAAACTTAGTATTTTGGACAGTAATGACATACAGGACTTAGACTTCTATATTGTATTCAGACTCAGGAGGTATGGGTTCCCCCCAGAACTGTTTATTTATGTGTTCAAAAATTTTTTAAAAAATTCAGTAGAATAATTTACATCATATTAATTTATTGCTTTGTTTCTTTCAAGGTGCTTGCAACAGACATGTCTAAGCATATGAATCTACTGGCTGATTTAAAAACTATGGTTGAAACCAAAAAAGTGACCAGTTCTGGTGTCCTACTTCTTGATAATTACTCAGACAGGATTCAGGTAAGAAAATTAACCTGCAAATGGTCACTTGTGTTAACTTACATTCTTAATAATATTGGCCTGCCCATTCTCCAGCATGGGTTAGATCAGCTGTCCATTCTCACACCATGACTCACTACCTTCCCTCTACTTGCTCTTAGGTTTCCTACCTGTGACGTATTCTGTTACGTACCGAGTGACTCTCTGAGAGAGTAACAAGGTACTAGAGTACTTCTGAACTAAATGAAGCTTTTGCCTTCCCTTCAAAATTATCAGCACCTGATTGGTCTTTCTGTCAAAGATTTTCTGTCCTTTATACAGGCAGAAGCAAGTAGTTCATGGCTATTACTGCAAGTGTGAAAAACATTGAATCACATAAGTTTTTGCTGTTTAGAATAAATCTTGCACTGTATGTATTTTCAAGATTCTGTTTCACAGTCACCAAAAGCATAAATGGAAAAGGAGCTGGTTTTCTCCAGTGTAATAACACAACTGGTGTTCAATCTATTTTAGGTTCTTCAGAATATGGTGCACTGTGCAGATCTAAGCAATCCAACCAAGCCACTCCATCTCTACCGCCAATGGACTGACAGAATAATGGAGGAATTTTTCCGTCAGGGAGATCGGGAAAGAGAGAGGGGAATGGAGATAAGTCCTATGTGTGATAAGCACAATGCATCTGTAGAAAAATCACAGGTAATGGATTTAAGTAGGCGGTTAAATAACACAGTATGACATTTTAACAGAAAAGGATGGTCCATATCCATGTCTTGATTAATTCCTGAATGCAGTATTTCCCTTTTTTCCTCCTAGTTAATTAATTCAGCTCTTGAATAGTAAGTGAGGGGAGCTGAGATTTTTACTGTGAAAACATATTGCGTGGCAGTGTGTTTCCTGAAGGGATTCCATCACTGTTGTGATCTGCAGTGAAGCATACACATCGAGAGAGAGTATTGTACGACTGTTTATTAGGGCTTCCTTCAAAAGCAGAATTAAATATAAAGCAGCTGTTTGGCTCATTAGATGCAGAGAAGTTGTTTGGAATGAACAGTTCATTTGAAAACAAATCCTTTCCAAGTCCTTATCAGTATCCTGAATCAGACTTTTGGAAAGTAAAAGACTCAATTTACTACATAAAACAGCATGGTTTGCTTTCAGCCACCTTTAAAGGTAGTGCATCTAATGTTTCTTACTGGCACTATATTTCTCATACTTTATGTGACTTATAGGCATAGTTGTTTATTTCTTTGTGAATAAGAGCACATCATGATTTTCTGTTATTTGAAACAGGTGGGTTTTATAGACTACATTGTTCATCCTCTGTGGGAGACGTGGGCAGATCTTGTTCACCCAGATGCCCAGGATATCTTGGATACACTGGAGGACAATCGAGAATGGTACCAGAGCACAATCCCTCAAAGTCCCTCTCCTGCACCTGATGACCAGGAGGAGGGTAGGCAGGGCCAAACTGAAAAATTCCAGTTTGAACTAACACTGGAGGAAGATGGTGAGTCAGACACTGAAAAGGACAGTGGAAGTCAAGTCGAAGAAGACACCAGCTGCAGTGACTCCAAGACTCTTTGCACCCAGGATTCAGAATCCACTGAAATTCCTCTTGATGAGCAAGTAGGGGAAGAAGTAGAAGAGGAGGAGAACCAGACAGAACCTTGTGTGGTAGAAGACCATTCTCGTGACACGTAACAATGGAGATGCAGTCTTTCTCTCTTGCTCTCTCCCATTCTTTTCCTCTTCCTCTCTCTGTGTTTTTGTTTTGTTTTTGGTTTGGTTTTATTAGGGAATGGTTTCCAAAGTGTAAGTCACATGCTACAACCATAGTCACAACTTGCGAGGACGTTTGTTGATCAAAACTGACCTTGATGACTCAGTTTGGCACTCAGGAATATTGTAACCAGAATTTTCACCTTCACGGCATCAGAAAGGAGGGGGAGAACACCCATAAACTACATTTTAATAAGCTCTCCATTTGGCAGATTTGATTAAATAAAGCAAGTATTTTCAGAGGAGTACCACCTGCCAACCAAATTCTGGTATGCTTTGATAGTTTTTGAATTCATTGTATTTCACAAGCAAAGCATTGGATAATGTTCATCGTGGGAGGAAATAGAAAACAAACTGAGATTCCTACTGGAAAACAAATGCACATAAATGATGGGACACAACACAATTCTGTTACCAATAGGAAGATGAGCTGTGGAAATTGCATAATTTTCTAATTTCAAGTCTTCCTGATATGTGACTGAAAAAAGTGTAACCCAGTGGGTTGCACTAGCCTCTGCATTTTGTATAATATGTAAAAGAGACATCTTTTGTAGAGCTTACTTTTATTATTAAATGTACTGAGGTATTATATTTAAAGAAAAACACTTTCAGACTTCATCTGCCACTGGTTATATTTTTTTTCCAAAGAGTAATTGCAAGTTTTCAGTACAAATCTGTGCTACACTGGATAATACTTCTAGGTTTTTTTTCCTTTCCTTCTCTTTTTTGCACCTTAGAATCTCATGTTAATATTGAGCTGTAAGAGCCTATGTTATATATTAGTGAGTTCCATTCATGTTACATAAAAATCTTTCAGTATGATAGCTTTTTTGTTTGATTTTTATTTTTTCATCACAATTTTCCCAGATTTATTAGAGGAACTTGTGTTGTGCTTTTGCCTTCATAGTGGCCTGATCCTGCTAATTCTGTCTTACTACAAGAAGTAAGGTCCCAGTTGGTTTCACTGCAACCACTAAGATACGGATTTGCAGGACTAGAGGCCATAATAAAGGTCATCTTAATACAAAAGCAGCTCTTCTGCTATACTAATAAAAATAATCCCTCTGAAACATGATTTCCAGACCATTTTTTGGCTGGGAGTTATAGACTGCTAAATCAAAACAGACAAATACAATACGTGGAATATTTGTTCTGGCAAAAAAAGCATTAGTGTAATATTTCCAATTTTGACTTGTTAATAACTTATCTGTGTCAGCTATCTAGTTAAACCATTTGCTAATCTGAGATGTGTACAACATAAAAATAATGATTAGCATTGTTTTTTTCATGTCTTTGTTGCAAGAGCCTTTTTATGTTTTCATGTAAATGAAATGCATCATGAGAGTTGTAGTTTACTCCACATTATTTCAGTCTTGGATCTTTTCATCCTTTATCCAGCTTGTGCAAAGGGGATACTAATTTTCAGTTTGGTACTGAAAGCTTCTGTAACTTGGAAAGTTAAAGGGAGGTAGGAGTTTGTATTTATCATTATCCAGTCCTGCCATTTGGTGACATGAAAGAAGAAGAAATTTTATTTCCTCCACTTTACTCTTCATTAAAATTTGTGGTTTTGAGCATAGAAGATGGGAAATTGTTGCCTAGGGAAGCTAGCAGATTCCCACTCTGTAAAATTCTGGTAAAATGGCAATACCAAGATGATTTCTTAACAAAAGAAGACAGCAACAACCATTATTTCCCCTTCGGATTCATTTTGAGGTAATTCGCAGACATGAACAAAGGTGGATCTTTTACATATCTGAGACCTAGAATAAAAACTGTTTAAAAATGATTGGCTAATAGTTCAGCTTTTAAATGCATTTTACATCCTTCTATATCCCGGTTGTAGTTTTGTCCACCTTTAGCCCTCACAGGGCCCTAGCACAGAAGGTGCTGAAGGAGGAAAGAGAATGAAGACAACTCATGGGGGTTTTTTCAGTTTTTGACTCTTTTTATTATTCATCCTGAACCTGATTCATCTAAAAATCCTTTCAGTCCCCAAGAGTGCCTGGAGCCTTAATAATGGAAAAGCAATATAAGTTCCAAAATAAACCAATAGGGACCTGAAAAGGTTTTGTATCTGCACTAATGGAAGGTAAATGAAAAGAATAACAGCATATTGTGAGACCTACACCCATACACGTGGACAATCAAATAGTAGAAAATAATATAATTTCTTAGAGCTGGGGATACAATGCACTGTACAATCTTTTTTTCTTCTTTTGCCAAAGTGTGTTTAGCATTGCACACTGCTTTAAAACAATACAATTTGCAAGTGGCTTTATGTGTTCTAAATATTTTTGCTGTAAGAAAATACAGTGAGTAGGTATTGAGTGGGGAAAAAAGAGAATTCACCTTGCTTATAACAGTACAGTTTAGCTTGCAAGTTACTGTACTCAGTAATGCTGTATTTGAGCTATTAAATTGTTTTGTGTCGTTATTAAAAAAGATAATGAAAGAATACAGATAGAACAAATAGCATTCAGAAGTTTAAAAAACTTGAATGAAATGGATTTTACGGAAAGCTTTGACAGTTCTTTTCAAATGCATTATTTATTTTATTTGTGCCATGCATTTTTCTCACCAAATGACCTTACCTGTAATACAGTCTTGTTTGTCTCTGTTTACAACCATGTATTTATTGTAATGTACATACTGTAATGTTAATTGTAAATTATCAGTTCTTACTATAACATCATCCTTGTCAGGGTGGTGTTGCTATATTTGGAAACTCTTGGTGAGAGAATGATTATTGTGTATACATATTCCTTGTACTTTTTTTTTCTCCTGTAATATATTCTATGTCACCTTAGAGCTTGTTTATGGAAGATTCAAGAAGAGTATAAAATACGTAAAGATATATCAATAAAAAAAGCTGCAGGTCTTTGGTCCCAGGGCTGTGCCTTAACTTTAAACAATATTTTCTTGTTTTGCTGCATTTGAAAGTAAGGTAGCTGTGGGGCTAGGGCTGGGCATTTCTACCATATTTTTAGTTGCTAATTGATGGGGTTACTCATACGAGCTAATATGCATGATACTGTAATGAGCTTCCATTCATGACCCTACTGGAAGTTCAAGCTTTTCCAGTCTTCTGGCAATATAATCGTATTGTGTCTCTGATTATCTTTTTACTGGCTATCATCAGGGATTATTGTAGCCATTTTTTGCTCATTAAAAAAAAACTAATCCTGATGCTGTATTTCAGTACTGAATTGCACTGAAACAGCTTTGGAAAGCATATCTAATAAGCATTTGATTTTAGTACATATTGGGAGATTGAAAAATTTGAATTAAAAGGGTATAAATCATACACTTCTACAATCATTGGTTTATTTAGTAGTACAAACTATCACTGTATAAACAGAATCCATGAAGTAGGAGAAAATACAGCTTTTAATCTTGGAAATGCTTTCCAACACCAATATTAGTGTTATAAGCAGCCGAAGTTTTATTTTATGTTGATGTATCTAAGGCTTTGTACAAGTAACGCACTAGATCTACAGGGGAGTGGTAAACCTTTAAATCTTTTAATAACACTAGTATTAGGTTTGCAGGTTGGACTGAGCAACTCTTGCTGTTTGACTTGTCACGTTTCTCCAGACTACTTACTGCTGATATCAGTGAATTTGCCAGAGCGAGGTAGATAGGTAGATACCCCTCCTCCATTCCAGCTATGCCCAGCCCTTGTAGCATGTGACTTCTTTGTGAAAGGAGAGATTATTTTTCAAGGAAAAACAGAGCCTCCTTTTTGACACGAACTGTAGATTTTAGCAGCCCTGGCCCAAAGTAAATCGATTGCTTTTGTTTTAAATGATATAAAAGGGACACTATAACAACAGAAATCCTGAACAATCTTTTTTTATTGCTTTAATTTGAATTTTCCTTTGGGGATGTCCTAAGAGTGGCAACTTGTGTGAACATTGCACATGACTATTCTTTCACTGGTTTCTTAGCCTCTCTTACAGCCTATGGGATAGTACTGTACGTCAATACCTTCATATGAAATTTTATATGCAATGGAAATAAAAGCATGGGTTGATTCTGCCTAGTTACTGTATTTGATCTTCTTTTGCAAGCTTAATTTTTTTACATACATCCCATAATCGTGACAGCTTAAGAAAAAGAATATTTCCAGAATAATTTGACTACTGTATTTTTGTCGTCATACTGTTTTGCATAGATAATAACAAATAAATGTGGGGGCAAATCAGAAAAGTCAATCAAATGTGGTATTTCATAAAGAAGTCTAATACGCAAAGGTGTTCAATCTCAGTTTTCAGGAGGTTTTACCATTGGCTTCAGTGGCAAAAGCAGCCTATTCTGAGAGAATAAAACTTCAGCTTTAAAGAAACCAGAAGACTACAGATTGCCTAGAGGAGCAATATGCTGGGATACCACAAAGAAAAATTAAAGAGAGTACCACAGTGAAATATTACCAGACAATCTCGGCCCTAAGTGGATCATAAAAAGAAATAGTATTTTAAAATGAAAAGCATAAACGACAGCTCTTGACTTGAAGAAGAAATGTGGTCTTAATGCAGGTGCAGTTCCTGAAGTGGCTTTCATGGACCTCTCCTTGATAAGAGTGAGGGTTTTGTTGTTTCGGGGGTTGGTTGTTTGCTTAACTGAAAATAGGTTTTGATTGAATACAAAAAAATTCTATGTCGATTTTTTTTCCTTAAGTCTCCAATACTACTTGGGTTTGGGGTTAGTTTGCAAGGAGTACTGATCCTTAGGCCTCCTTTTTAATCACATTTTGGTGTCAGAAGAGGCTGGTAAAAGCTGTGCTGGGAAGATGAAGGATGCCGCACTGAGCATAGTGGGGTGGATAAACCACATGGTGGCTGTTGTTCTGGGCAGGCTCATCCTTGCACACTCCCAGTGGCCCTAATGGGAGAATGGTTTGCATACATCAAGGCTATTTTGAAGGGAAGCAGGAATCCCAAATTCTTGTGAGGAACTCAGGTACCACAGCTGTGCCCATGGTGAGCCTCAAGCTGCCAGGATTAGCTCACTGCTTCCTATATCCTCTGACAGCACTTTGTCAGGCAGTCTCTGTGCTTGGCAACACTGCGTCAGAATACGCAAGTGTCAGAGCAAAACCAAAATGGATTCCGTTTCACTGCAGCCAGCTGCTGCTATAGGAATTGAATGTATTTTTGAACAACTGACTCCTCTGTTTCCTAATGAGACAGATAGTCTGAATAGCTGGAGCGTTGTTTGATCTCTCTGCTGCAGTGAAAACAAGTCACAGCTGCTAGCGCACATAATGTTTACTGGGATGACGAGCCCAATTTCTCTACCAGCTGTGAATAATTTTGCTTACTTTTTCCAGGAAAAAAAGTAAAACAACAAAAGAGTTCAAAGATGTTGTAAAAGCCTTTAGTTACTTCAATTTAGTTCAGCCTGCAGGGTAAAGAAAATCTCCAGTTTCCTCCTGTCAAACTGCTTGAGAAATATGCAAAAGTAATAAAGGGGGACAGGAGGTCCAAACAGAAATCAGAGTGACAAATTGGGGGCAAAACCTGGGCAGTGAGAAATACCCTCCAACTAAAATAATATCAGAGGCAATCCCATGGCTTGGGTAGGGACATTAGAACTGAGTTTGATTTTGATTCTGTTTCAGTTCCCCAGGTACGAAGCTGTGCGTTTTTTTCTTCTCACAAAGCAAATATTTTTAGGTCCTTGGAGTTATTATGGTAGTAAGAACTACATATGTATTTATGATGGACTCTTGGAAAATAAAAAATCGTTTGATACAAGGCAGACTTTAGCACAGCTTTAAAGACTGAAAATGTGTGATTACTAACTCTACTAAACAAGCCCTTAGCATGAGGGTAGGAGGGTGATGATGGCATCATACCTGGGTAAACAGCCCTTAGTGAGAGGGTGAAGATACAGGACGTGTGGACCCAGATAGCATTAACTGTCTAGTGCTGATGAGCTGTGCAGACGCAAGACGCAAGCAGTCGCGTTGCATGGTTACCTCCAAACATTGAACTTCTCACTCCCGCTAGCCTTTACCCTGTCCTCCTCCAGCATCCATGGAGTTCAGGTGCCTACGCTATCAGCATTTCTAATATGCTGCAGAGACCATTGTTTACCTGAAGAAGGCTGGAAAAGAAAATACAGGTTATGTAGCATGTAGTAATCAATGTACAGTTGGCAAGCCTGTTGTACATATATAGGACTTGGCCTATGGCAGATGCGTGTGAGCCATCATTACTGGGGCTACACAGAAACAGTTAAAGGTGGCTTAAAAGCTTCCGTACCTTCTGATAGCTGAAACTCTTCAGAAAACTAATACTCCAAGTCTCTTATTAGCGAGTTTTCAAAACCTTGACTGACCACAGCATTGACCAAACTAAGAGCTGTGCATGGCCCATCACAGATGGTGGCTAGGGGCTTACATTGGCTGTCCTGACCACAGCCAGGGGGACACATCCTAAACTGTGGTGCTGGTCAAAGCCTGATACAAAGCCTACTTGATACAAGGGATCACTTGTATGCAGAGATGCTGAGCGGTGCCCCTCTGATGAAAAGAGCAGCACCAGCTGATGTAGAGCTGCCTTTATAATCCGTCTGGCTGTGGACCTCTGCCAGCACCTCGGTTTCTTACAGAGACCCACATAGAGCAGTTCTTCACTTTAGGATATTTTCCATGATGTGGAAAGAGAACAGAAGCACTCCGTGGAGTTTTAAAATTGTATGTGTTTACTTATTGCGCATACTACAAAGACAAAGCTTGCAGCAAATGAAGAAGCCCTGCTTCAAAGGAATTTTGCTTGCTCTCTCGCATTCTCTCCCTCTCATTCCCACCCATAAGCTGAGGTAGTATGTCTCTAATAACTGCATGCAAGTGGGGATGAAGAATGTGGGACACATTTATCAGGTGAGAGGCTAGCAACGAATCACTGATACAGCATGTGTGCGATGATTTTGTGCTGACAGTAGCTGCAAAACAATGTCCCTTACAAAGCTATGCCTGTAAAGGGCTAATAAAAAAGCTTGAGAAGCAGTAAAGGGAAGCCTATTTAAACAATCTTTAGTATTGCTAAGGATGTTATTGGAATCAGTGTTCAGGTTTGGTACTGATGCCTGGAGATGCAGTTTGGGGAGGAAAAAAAATGCAATGGAAAAATAAGTTAACAACCTGGAATCTTGCTGTTTAGTGGAATTCAAGGTGTATGAACTATTTATGTTACCCCAGAGAAGGTTAAGATATGGCTTGATCATGTGAGGACAGAAATGTGATAGCCTCTCAGCCCATCTTTTTGTCTAGCAGGCAAAGCCAGCTGCCAGCAAGGGAGCCAGATCACTGGAAGCTGACATGTTCATGCTACAGGACAAGCAGCTGCATCAGCTGGTTTCCTTCACTCTTTGTGCTTGCCTGGGGACCTCTCTGGGGCCCAGAACTTGGGGAAATGTCACTGTAACAAGTGAGCAATGTGCTGTGTGTGCTGGGAGCTATACACACTTAGTGCTTAGTGCCACAGGTCCTACACTTAAAATTAATTATATGTGCAGTTCAGGTTGGTTTAGCTTTGCCTGAGAATGGGCTGGTCCCTTGTGCGAATGATGGGGAGTGGGGCAGGGACAGAAGGAGAGGGAAGTGCTCTTTGGATGGGTTTTTTCTATTGCAGAATTTTCAAAACATAAAGCCCTAGGGCTATTGCAAAATACCAAAGTATTTTTTTGGCAGGCAGAAAGCTTTCTGTCTCTATTTATAATAACAGCTTCCAGTCTCAGCTGAAATTCTCACTTAACCTTCTGCATTGTTCGGCTCTTTCCCCATGTACTTGTAGGAGGGAAAGGACACCTCTGGATTTAGGGGTGCTGGCAGTCATGTTCCTTCTAATGCCAGTGTGGAGTCCTGGGCTTGTGAGCCACGTGGGGAAGGGAGATGGGGCTGCAGCACTTGGAATATGGCATTGTGCTGTTCATGGCAGCAGTGGTGTGTCACACTGTGTTAGCAGCACAGCATTGGCCCTGTTTTCCTCAGCTGAACTGATACAGCTGGGTGTAACTGCACATGTGCCACCCCTCATTTTTTTAATGAGCAGACCCCCCATCAGCCAGGCTGCCCGCGGATCAGGGCATCCAAAAAGACCGGGCTGGCCTGCTTCTTTCTCTTACCCAAACAATTGTTTGGATTGTCTTCTCCCATCATCAGGTAGCTGAGTTTGACAGGGTTGGTTCACTGCGTTGGTAAACATGGCTTTGTCAAGCTAGGGGATAAGATGCCTCTGTTGTAGGAAGGGATGGGTGCAGCTCATGGACACAGGCTCGTGCTTTCTGCTCTTGCAGAATGACTAAGCTGTGTGGACAGATGTGAGTGTGCCCATTTTCAGATGTGTCTCTTTCCCTTCCACGTACATCAACTAACTTTGCACTTGGATGGCCCCACAATGTCCTGGAGCTTGTGCTTCATGTACTACTCTTCCCCCATCCCTAAGGATGGCAGTTACATCTCTTATTCAGGAGCTGCGAAACCTCACTCATGTGCTTAGACACTCACCACAGTCAACAACTGGAGGATGACCTGGCCCCTTGCCTCAGTTTCTCACTCTCTGGGTGACACCGTGCCAAAATCCCCACAGGAAGGACCACTGCGCTGTCAGTGCTGCAAGAAACTCTCCCTGGCTGGCAGGAGAAGAAAGTTTTGCCGTTTGTCCAGAGGCGGGCCAGAGCACTGTGCTAATCTGTGGGATGATGCATGGCATGATGGAATCCCACCTCGCATGCTCCCAGGGGCTTCTTTTCAGTGGGAGATGAACATTCACTGTAAGACAACCGCACATTTCTGTGAGTCGCAGAACTTACAAGGCTGGTTTTCTCCTGCTCTGCTGTTTTTTCTGAAGTCAAAAGTTCCTGGCAGAGCCTACCCTTGTACGGGTAGATACATGTATGGGGTTCTTCTCCTCCAGCTGGCTGTTTATTTTCATGAAACTATTAGAAATTTAGGCCCTTAAATGTGGTAAAATTTGGCTAGGGGTTCAAAACTTAGAGGACAGCCATGTAGGGAGCTTGTGATGGTGCATGGGCTGTGTTTCCTGGCAGTGTTGTGGACAGGGACTCCACTGCTTAAAATTAGCAGCTGTCTCCTGGACCCCAGAGGAAAGAGCTGCTTTGCTGGAGGCATCATTTCCCTAGCAAGTACCGTCCATTAAAGAAGAATGATAGTTTCCAGTGCATTCCAAATATGAAGGGAGCAGCAGATGCCGTCCTTGAGAGGCTCTGCTTCCAAACCTTCAGCACCAGGTGACTGTGGGAGGGGGCAAAGCACTGTTGGGAGAGGTGCTGGGCAGTGAAAGTCACCCTCTGGTACACTTCCATGTAATTAAATAAGTTAGTGTCTGTAGGTAGAAGGAGCAGGCTTAGGATACAGTAGGTGTCAGCTAGTGTGTTTTTTCAGAAGAGTGTATCTGTAATGCCTCCAGTTTTACTGAAAGTTACTCATATAAACTAGCCTCAGATGCAATTACCTAATAAGATCTCATTGAGACCTATCAAAAATCGTCTGTTTGGGATTGCCCAGAAGTTGAGTATGACACTCTCACGGAAACACACAAGTGAGGAAAGGAAATGGGGAAATGTTTCAAGGAAATTTAGAGAAAAACAGGGAAAATAAATATGAAAATAAGATTATTGTCATCTGGCCCAGGGTTTTCACACTTAGCAGAGATACAGTCTCCTGCTGTGTCCTCTGATCTTCACAGTCCCTCAGTGTTGTAGGCACCTGGGCCTTCATGCTGAAAAGCTGTGGAGGGGCTGAGGTGAGACCGAGGGCAGAGAGGGAGAAACAGGAGGAAACCAAGGAACAAAGCCTTACTCAAGAAATGTCCTCAACCACAGACACTCTGCTGCTCTGGAAAGGATTAAAGAGCTACAGATATCAACCAGAAAAATCCACTGTGACCTGAGGCTGTAAAGTACTGGTGTTCTGGCCTGCACAGTTTTCTCCTGCTCAAGCACTGCTGCAGCAGACTTGCCCGGGCTCAGCTAGAGTAGCTGCTCATTTCTAAATGCAGTGTATATGCCTTGGTGCAAGCTGCTCTGAAGTCATCAGAAGGATGGGTCCTCCTGAAAACTGCCAGTGGCCTGAGGCTGAAATGCACCCCCAAAAGTATCCCAGGTGGTGTCAGCAGCAGCTGCGGTGGGAGGGAAACCTGCTGGTCTATTGAGGGTTGCCCTGCAGCATCGCTGCCCCCACTGCCCCCTCGCTTGGAGCTCGCCAGCATTGGATGGAGTGGTCTGTAAATTTAAAGGGTCTTTAAATCCTACTTCCCAAAATGGGAGTGGGGTGCTATGCTGTTTGCAGTGAACTACAGCCTCTGACCTACACCGTGCAACAGCACAGCAAGTCCAGAGCGTATGTGGTGCCAGGCATTGGCCTCAGAAGGGCTATGGGAGCTGTGTGGTGGGAGCCATGAGACCCAGGCTGGCTCCTAGAGCCCTCCTTCACAGTCAGTAATTATTATTAATGAACACCATTAGTTTCCAAACGATTTATCCATTAGACTCCCCAAGCTGCAAAAGCCTTCAGCAGCATGACTTGTAACTGAACTGGTCACGGTTTGGGTTTTTTTTCCCCTGAGGTAGGCAAAGCAACTCACAAACTTATGATTTATTAGAAGTATTTGGTAACATCGTCCCTTTTTTCCCCACCAAAATTCCCTGTGCAATCCCCACTTGCATAAATATTAATACCTGCTGGCACTTATTGGCCCACAGCTGTCCAGAGAGACTAATAGGATGTCCTTTTAAAATATGTTGTTGCAGATCCCACTCAGCCCTCACGTCTGATTCAGGTGGCCTCAAGCCTCAGGCCTTTTGCTTTACTGGGTTTGCCAGTCCCGGTGCTCTGCCAGCCAGTGGTGAGGCCCCTGCACTGTTTCCCGGTGGGACAACTGCAGCGGCAGTGCTCATCTGTTCCAGATGGGCTGTTTGCACAAGCTGCCAGGTGTGAGGAAGCGTGGGCAGTGATGCAGAATGTTTCTTTGGCAGGTTGATACGCTGGCGAAATCCTCAGGGCTTTGTGCTTGGTGAGCGATGAAAATCACAACTGGCAATGCTGTGCAGGGATGAGTGGGGTGTGGCATGGTGAGCAGGGTGAGGTTTTGGGCTACCTGTACTCTTGCTTACCCACAACCAACTTTAAAAGCCTGGAGGTTTATTTTAGATACGTTTGGGTAATTTTCTACTGCCTCTCTGCAGAGTCTTGCAGCCCTCCTTGTAGTCACAGCCCTCGCTGGAAGCACTAATGGTGGCTTTTTTCCTGGGGAACAGATGCTAAGGTTTGACTCCTTTTACCAAAAGCTATCTTCATGGTGGTACCCAGTCTTTCATCTGCGGTATGGATTCAAAAACAGAGATAAAATCTCGGTGCCTCTCCTTCCCCTCCCAGTTGCTACCCAGTAGCAGGCAGTGAGTACCCACCGCTTTCTGGGGACAGGTCATGAACCCGTGGGCACCCTCGCTGCCAGGGTGCTGCTGGCTGCACTGCAATCCTGGGCTGCACAACCTGCTGCCATGCTGCTGGTGCAGCGCCACAGAGGAATGGCTTGGCCGATCACCAGCTGCTGTGACGGTATTTTGTGTGTTCGTGGCAGGTGGGAAATGCTGCTTTGGGCACACAGTAATCTCTACAATTCATTCCAGTATAGAGAAGCCCATTATTGTGAAAAATAGATCACAGGTGAAAAAAACCCCTTTGAAACAAATTTCATACCCAAAACTCCATATTGCGTTTCAGGTGTCGCTGTGGGGCTGGTCTGTATGTGGCCTGACGGTATCATATACAGGCCACTCTGCCTCTCATAAATCAAAATTTCCTCTAACAGGGGAGAGTTTTGCCCCTGATTTAAAAAAAGGGAAGGGGGATTTAATTATGGGTCACTGGAAACGCAGTGAATTACTCTGAAAGCATTAGCGAGAGTGGGTATGAATCACTCCTTTCTCCTTTGTGCTGCTTCAGCTGAACTTCTCTTGTGTTCAGCTTCATTAATAATTAATATGGGGAAGCGGGGCTCGGCCACATTGTCTTCTGTCACAGCCAAATGGGAGAGCACGTCTGCAGATCTGCACAGCTGCTCTTATGCCAAAGATCTGGAAAGGACAGCTGGGTGTGTAAGAGAAGCAAAAAAAAATCTGTGCCTCTTGCTGTAGATGACAGTGATAGGTGAGAAAAGGTGAGCCTACCACCCAAGGTGAAATGAAGGTTCCCCAGGAGGAGGAAACAAGCACACAATAGAAAAGACGATATATGCAGCAAGGCTCACACAGCAACGTAACCACGCTTGTTAGAGGAGAGGTAAGCACAGGGCCTCTGAGGATCCCTTATTAACAGCTAAAAAAGCCTGAACTTTTTCAGGAGTGGGCATCTGAGCACAGAGGGTGGTGGTTGATGGAGAGATGCTGGGAGCACCCTTAGGGTAGGGGTAAAGCTCTGCATCCAGCAGGTGTTGAGAGAGAAGGGCCACAACTTGCTCACAAGGCAAGGGAGAGACCTCCTGCTCTCATGGTCCTGGGATGTGCATGGAAAAAGGCCTTTGAGGAATGTCTACAGGACAGCTTGTGTAGAGTAAGTCAGTCCCTGACAAACAGCAGCGGTGAACAGCTTAACTGTGTGCATGGCAGATTGGGATCCTGTTTTACTCCACCTACAATGTATTTTATCATCTCTTCTCACCAAGAATGAAGTAGCAACTTCTTCCAACACAGAGGGAAGTTAAAGTCTGCTTACTCTGAGCAATTGTCCATATTAAGGTGGTGGGTTGGTGTTTGACATCAGCTAACAAGCTTTAGTTCAGCATGGAGTTTGTTGTTGTCGTGGTTTAGCCCCATTCAGCAACCAAGCACCACGCAGCCGCTCGCACACACACCCCTGGTGGGACGGGGGAGAGAATCAGAAGAGTAAAAGTGAGGCAACTCATGGGTTGAGATAAAGACAGTTTAACAGGTAAAGCAAAAGCTGCGCCTGGAAGCAAAGCAAAACAAGGAATTCCTTCACTGCTTCCCACAGGCAGGCAGGTGTTCAGCCGTCTCCAGGGAAGCAGGGCTCCATCACGAGCAACGGTTACTTGGGAGGACAAACGCCATCACTCCAAACATCCCCCCCCTTCCTTCTTCTTCCTCAGCTTTATATACTGAGCATGACATCATATGGTATGGAATATCCCTTTGGCCAGTTTGGGTCAGCTGTCCTGGCTGTGTCACCTCCCAGTTTCTTGTGCACCCGGCAGAGCCTGGGGAGCTGAAAAAGTCCTTGACCTGTGTAAGTGATACTTAGCAACAACTAAAACACCTCCACATGATCACCACTGTTTCCAGCAAAAAATCCAAAACATAGCCCCATACAAGATACCACGAAGAAATTTAACTCTATCCCAGCTGAAACCAGGACAGTTGTACATGTCTGTGAGTTAAGGCTTTCCAAAAAGCTTTAACAGTACTCTCACTATTTCCTAGTAAGCTTTTGAAACTAGAACCTTAGGAAAGCTTATTATGTTTCTATCAGTGAAAGACATAAGAAATAATCTAGGCTTGGTGTGAAAAGCATATATATGTATATATATACTTCCTTTTTTTACTTGTTGAGAAGGGGAAGCTCCGTGTGGGTGTGTGGGTGAACATGTTTCTCTTGCGGAGTAGTTGCACTAAGCAGAAAAGAGCTGCACCGCACAGCTCATTAGTGCCCAGGCTAGCCAGGCTACCTGGAGCGATTCAAGCACTTACCAGGAGTGAACGTCTGGTTGGGCTGCCTATAAGAAAGGACCTTCCTTGAAAAAGTGTCAACAGGAAGAAACATATGAATATTGATTGACAGCTTCAACGAGAGGCCTTCAGGCTTTGGCTAAACGCACCTCTGTAAGCCATACAAGCTATGGTGGGTGACTATGCACTGCTGTGGCTGGTATCACCCCTCCTGCTCTGCTGCGAAGGAGCGAGCTGGCCGGGGAGTCACAGAGGCTTGCAGAGTCTGGCTGTGCAGAGTGAGTGGTAAACACTGCCTCATATTTCTCTTTCTTTCTTTTTTTTTTTTTTTTTTCAATTTAAACTAAGAGGATAAAGCAGGCTTTCCGATGTTTATGTCTGGTTTTCGTTCATGGCAAAGTCATTAGCAGTAAGTTTTGATAGGGCCATCTTAAAAAGTACTGAATGAGTCAAAAGATGAAAGATAGTTAATCATATGTTCGTCTGCCATGGTCAATAATTTTCTTGGATGTCAATGGAGACCCTGTGCAAGTTTGGAGCTTGCTGCAGCAGTTGTGGTAAAGGCACTGACACCGCTCTACCACCCCTCTCCTGGCACTCACTGCCAGCATTACTGCCCAAAGCTTTTACTCCAACCCTCTTCAGCTCAAATAATGCACATTAGCCACAGCACTTTAAACAACAGAGTGCTTCTTTTGTACCACCAAGCCTAACCTTTGGGCAAAGTATGAAGGGCTGTCATTGTGGCTGTGTTAGCAGCATATTAATTTTGCTAGCTTCCACACCCTCACCCCCAAACATGTCACCTCCAATCTTTACTCCTTTTCCTGTTGGGCACTGAGAAAGGGATTAAATATCAGGTCGCCTTCCGGTAGCTAGGCTGCAACAAAATCCTTTCCCCGAAGCAGCACTCAGCCTCTGGGAGGAGGGAAGGGGTTGGAAGAGGTTGCAGAGCTGGAGGGGTTGGAGACCATCAGTCTGCCCCCCCTTGCAAACTCGCTTCTCTCACAGCTCTGCCAAACTAAGCCACTGGTCAACTACATTTTAACTGCAGTTCATAACATTTGTCACATTTCATTATCACTTCTCACACCTTTCCTCTGAGTTACTTCCCATACTGTCATAATTTTGCTGCACATGTTGGGGTTTTCCGTGTTGGCTGGGGCACTCAATTGCTGTCAATTTCCCTGGCCACAAGGTTTCTTTCTTTGTACTTTGTATGTCATCACCTTATACTCTCGCACCTTCCGCTTCCTTCGTTAAGCACTGCAAAGGATGTTTTTGCTGTTGCTAGGACAGAGCAACTCACCTCTTCCATATTATGTTGTTTGGAATGGATCTGTATAGTGAGTGCTATAGGTAAATAGATACAAAACAGGCAAACATTTTCCTTGTGGCACTGAGTTTCCCAGAAACATCCTCCTCAGACATTCCTTCCTGGTAAACATCATTCAACATCATTCAAGAGCAAGTATTTTCAGCCATAAATGTTGATTGATGCTTTGATGCTGCATTAGAAATAAACTCTTGCAGTATTTATGCAAAAGGATTTTGGCCCCATTCTCCCATCAGAGCATAAGCAAGCTCAGTTCAGGTACCAGAAGGTGCAAGGTTCCCTCTGGTGACTCTGGATGAAGCAGATATTGAGTGTGTGGGATCCCTGACCTGCCTGCTGTACCCCTTGGGGAGATACCTCTCCCACAGCACAGTCCCGCACAGGGAACATTGCCCTTGACTCAACCATTGCAACGCAAAGCCCAGCATCACCAATGACACTGCCACTGAAGGTGGATTTGTGCAAAGGTGTGGAAACATGCGCTGAAACAACTAATGTTTGGGTGCCTGTTCCCTTCCCCTGTCTCTGCAGAGGAAAGAGTCAGGCAACTTCTCAAACAGCAGAGATTATGGTCATCAGAGAGATAGAAGCCAGCCCAGTGTAAATGGTATGCTGTCTCCTACCTACCCAGTTTGGTGTAGCTGTGTTCACATTGATGCTATCCACATCTCTGTACGGATGGAGTGGGATGGTTCCTGTCCACGCACACAGGCTCTCTGCTGTTCACTGACTGTGGGGCTGTGATCCGTCACTACAAGGATGACACCTTGCTCTGAAGCACCCAGCAGCCTTCTCTGCTGCCTGGAGAACTGCAACCAGAACAAAAACTATAGAGAGAAAAAGATGAGCTGGTCTTGGTAGATGTCATCATAGGAGAAAGGTTTTAAAAATAAAAAAAGGAAAATACAGCCCAAGTGCCCAGGTGTAACTGTTGGGTGGCTCAAGGAGGCCCAGCAGTGTCAAAACTTGTCAAAGCTGGTTCTTAGTGCAGAAAAAGCTAGAGATCCACTTGGAAAGGGTTGAAACCTGGGCTCAAGCCCACATTTTGAGCTGCATCTGTTCAGTGGGGGCAAAAGCATCTGCTGCCTTTATTAAAGCTCTTTGCATATGCTTGGAAGAGGTACAGGGTAGAGCAGTGCCCAGGCCAGGCAGAGTTTTACCATTAACTGCAAACACACCTCTTAAATCTAAGGTTATGTAATTCGAACCATGCTCTGAAGCTCTGCTTGATCCTACCTCTCCTCACACTGTATTTGGAGAGATGTCCGCAACCAGAAGGGGGTTGAGTGGCATATATTGGGAAAACAAGAGGTGTTCATGCTGCCACCGTTCCTTGCTGCGGGCTGTCTGGGTGAGAGTGCTGTGCCTGACCCTGCTGGCACCAGGTATGTAGTCATGAAGGCAGGTGTGGTGTCCCTAGAAGTGCTGGGGAGGGAAGGTGCTGTCTACAGGCAGTCAGATCCAGGTGCACCCTCTGGCCTGGCAAAATGCTCCATGAACTGGGTCTGAGTAAGTAATTTCACGTGGGCACCAAGATGAAACATAGATGGGTCCAACTGGATAACTGCAGAGATTACAAGAGCATTTCAAACAGAAGGTGGAGGCCCAGGACACGGGCTGGCGTGGAAGCAGGACAGTAGGCTCTGACAGGAGTCTCTGTCTGCATTGCAAGGGGAGAGGCCCTACAAGGCACTGGAGAAGTGAAAGAGAGAGAAGGGCTGTGCTGTGCAAGCTGGCTTCCTCCAGCTCCTGGAGACAGCCCAGGGCTTTGCCCTATCTCATGAGGGGATATCCCAACCAAAGGAATTTCCTCTGCAGCCTGGGTTCCCCCCGGACCATGGAAAAACATGTGCTAGTGGCCAAAGTATGGCTGGGTGCCTTAGTGCTAGTCCTGGATATCCTCCCAGTATTTAATTAGAGACAGTAATGAAAATAGCATGCTGTTCTCTGCTGCTGAAATGGGCAGGGAGCTGCTGAGCCAGCAAAGATCACGCCACCAGGTCTCCAGGATGCTCATGACTCACTCTGCAGCAAAACACCTGACACAGAGCAAGACACTCCTTGGGAAATCCCATCTGTGTCTGAAGGGATTCATCATCCCAAGCTGGAGAAAAAAGCAAAAGGGAGGCAGGGGGAAGAAAAGCCAGTCATAAGTCCTATTTTCCTTTAGGGATGTAGAAAAGCAGTGACTGCGAGGCAGTTCTCCCCACAGCTTGTGCCAGCTACTGCCCTAATAAACCAGTTTGCTGACCTAGATCAGAGTCCACTTATTAGGTTGTGAATTCTGCAGCATGGACCATTGCACAAACTTTTTGAGGGCATGTGTGTGCAGTGAGCCACAGCTACGCCAGTCCTGGTGCTCCTCCCAGGGCAATGCACACTCTGACATCTGCCCTTCTGTGTTATGGGTGCAGCCATACAGACCTGCAGTTAGGGCACATGTCTCAGGGCCCCACCATTTCAGGGAACTGCCCTCTCTGCTCTGTACTGAGCCCTGGCAGCAAGCATACCTCTCTCTAGGTACTGAATGCCTTGCGGAAAACTCACCTCAACAAGCGAGGGAAGCAGACTGTGAATGAAGCAGTGGGGATCCCACGCTGACAGCCAACCCCAGGTGGATTCAGCCTTGACAAATTCCCAATGTCACTTGCGTGACACATAAAATCCAATGAACGAATATGCTACCTGAACCAGGGATGTACAAAAGCACAGCCGCACTGCCTGAGTCACCTGTTATTCCTGCCTCCATAAGTCCCCTGATACACTGGTGGCATGCTAATGCCAAACCATGTGAAGCAATGACTGATATCTCCCACCCTCTTTTCTCACCTATATCTTCCGGGCAGGTATATGTATCTTGACAAGAAAGGGGGGCATGAAGGGAGGCTTATGAAGTGATGGGTTTTTATAGGGAGGAAAAAATAAGGTAACGATCAGTTTTCTGCTTTCTCACTGTGACATCTGACGATGCAGGTACCTGTGAATAGAAGCGGCAGTGGCAGGGCAGGGCAAGCATGGATAGCTTCATTAGCCTTCTCTGGGTCATGCTGGGCTCTTGGACGAATGTGTGCAATGTCCATTAAAGCAGCAGGAGCTGTGCCAAGCTGTTCGCAGAATTACAACACCGTCTTGCTCCATTTTTCTGCAGCATCGGGTCGTCAGTCTGACCATGGCAGAGCTTAACCCTGGGTTGCTCATGTCCAGGCCACTTGGTGCTGGCCAGACCAAACTCCCTCATGCTGTGAGAAAAAGCTTACTCCTAAGGTGTTAGCCTTCTGGACTAATGCCTGCTGTCCAGCTTCACAAACCCTTTTCTCACAACAGCCTCAAACTTTATGTCCTGTAGCAGTGCTGCATCTTGACCCAGGCTTTTCATTCAGCCACACAGAGGACATCCTGTTATGAAAGTAAAAACAGCCAGTTTCTGTTTTGTTTACAACTTACTCTTACAGCATGTGAATGTTTTGGGGAGAGGGCTAAGAGGAAATGGAATCAGGATAACATGTAGCTCTAAGTCTCTGCTCCCTGAATGGCTCGGTGCTATGAACAAGCATAAACAAGCAGATGTTTTGGCTTGACGTTTTGGCTTCATTTTCCTCAATACCCTGCAAAAGCTTGACCTCTGTGGCTTAGCCTGCACCCTGTCCCCCACCCAGCACATTTAGGATGTTGGGAACAGAATGGGGAGCTGAAGCTGATGTCTTTATCATGTTTCCAAGGAGACCACGGTTAGGGCTGAATCCATGCTGTGACCTGGCAGGACCACTAAACCACCTTGTGCACAGTGGCTTCACTTCTGATTGATATCAAAGATGAGTGTGATTCTTCCCCCAAAATCAATACAGACTACTAAGCTGTTCAAAACACTCCTTAAAAGTAGGACCTAAGTGGAGCACTGGTCTTCCTAGATCGCCCATGCGGTGCAAATTTCATCAAGCTGTCTTGTAACTAGAATCATAAATGTGCCTTGGAAATTTGGGCTCCTAATGGAAATAACAGGAACTAGAGAGTGAATATTATAATGTGAGCTCATTGCCTCTGTTGAATCACCTCCAACACAACCAGCATCACGTTGCATTACAGCATGTCAGTGCCACCTGATCCTAACCTAATTTGGTCAATTTGAAGTAAAAAAAATCTGGCTATGCAGACCTCAGGGGGCATGCGTAGAAACAATTATATGCCTAAAGGGTGTTTCTTCTTCTGTCTGATGATATGCAGACCTCATTAGAAACATGGAGAGGTTTAAATGCCTGCTGTGGAAGACTGGTTGACGGTTGTCTGCAGGAAGCTGACAGCAGTAAATTCATTCATGAAAATTCTTTATCTAAGTACTGAAAACGTGTGCTCTAACAAGTCACCATGTGAAAATGAGCTGAAAGCCAAAAGTATTTCACAGAATGGTAGAACAAAATTGCACATTTGTGGGCATGTGAGGGTTTTTTTTTTCCTTCTTTCCCTTCCACCCCGATAACTCCAGCTTTTAGCAGCTCCTGCATAGGAAAACATGTGAGGCTTTCCAGCCTGGCAGGCAGCAGTTGGAAGCTGGGCACATTGCCCTGAGATCTGACTCGTGCTTCCAGAGGTACTGCTTTAAGTTGTCAGCGTGAAGGAAAATAAAATAGCCCTGAGCCATGGTCACGTGTGCTTGCACTCTTTAAACCAGGCTGCACTGCTCCAGGAACGTGCAGCATTTTTGGACTGATTGAGAATGATAGCATCAGGGGAAATGATTCAGGGGTTTTAAGACTGTTTCTTCATATCCTTGTCTTATGTCTTTGAAGTGTGGTTTTTGGAGAGCATGGCTGAATGACAGGTGACTCATAAATGCCTATTTTAGAGATGGGCTCTAGATAGCATGTCATATACAAACCAGACAAGGTGTGAATCCACTGGTGAAAGCCAGTGACATGAGCTGGTGTGGAAAAAACCATCAGTCCTGGTGACAGAAACACTATAGATACCGATAGTGGAGGCAGCAATTCTTTGTGGTTCTGACTTCAGAGTCATTCAGCTGAGAAGAGCCAAAATCCCCAGCTCCCTCCTCATTTACTTATCCACACACAGATTTTGAGGATTGCAGAGTCATTAGATCATGTAACATGACCTTTTCAGGTCTTGGAATTGCACATAGTTACTCAAAGCAGTGTTTGACTAAAAAACCCATATCTTCCAGTATGATATTTAAGTAGCTGGAAATTTTTCTTTTACTATCTTATGTAAGAGTGCTTTACCTCAGAGCATCTGTTTATATCAGAGATGCAGTTAGAAAAGCAAAATCCCAGCTTGAATTGAAACTGGCTGTAGATGTCAAAAATAATAAGAAAGGGTTCTTCAGGTATGTCAACCACAAGCAGAAACAGAAGGAAAACATAGGCCCACTGTTAAACAGAAGTGGAGAGTCAGTCACCAACGATGCTGAAAAGTCAGAGGTCTTCAACATTTTCTTCACCTCTGTCCTTACCAACACTGTCGGGTCCCAGGCTTTGGGAATGAAATTCCCGGTTGATCCAAACACAGACCCATCATCAGTGAAGGAAGAGTTAATACCTGAATTATTACAGGAGCTTGACCCCTACAAATGGATGGGCCCTGACGCCATCCACCCAAGGGTGTTGAGAGAGCTGGCTGATGTCATTGCAAGGCCACTCTCCATAATCTTCGAGAAGTCATGGAGGACGGGGGATGTCCCAAAGGACTGGAGGAAGGCAAATGTTACCCCTATCTACAAGAAAGGCTTGAGGGAGGATCCGGGTGACAACAGGCCCATCAGCATTACTTCAGTCCCTGGGAAAGTTATGGAATGAGTCCTCCTGGGGGCCATCACAAGTCAAATGAAGCATGTGATTGGGAAAAGCCAACATGGCTTCACTAAGGGCAGATCGTGCTTGACAAACCTGGTGGCCTTCTATGACAAAGTGACTTGCCTGGTTGACATGGGGGAGGCAGTGGACTTTGTCTACCTGGTCTTCTCCAAGGCCTTTGATACAGTCTCCCACAGTCTCCTCCTGGAAAAATTAATGTGTTATGGCCTAGACAAGAGGTCTGTGCAGTGGGTGGGGAACTGGCTGACAGGCCGCACCCAAAGGGTGGTGGTAAATAGCTCCTTTTCCAAGTGGCAACCTGTCACAAGTGGGGTCCCCCAGGGATTGATATTGGGCCCAATGTTATTCAACATATTCATAAGTGGTCTGGATACCGGCATCAAGTGTAGCCTGATGAAGTTTGCTGATGACACCAAGTTGAGTGGGGAAGTAGACACTCCAGAAGGGAGAGCTGCTCTGCAGGGAGATCTGGATAGGCTGGAGGAGTGGGCCAGCAAGAACCTTATGAAGTTCAGCAAGGACAAGTGTAAGATCATGCACCTGGGAAAACATAATCCAGGAGTGCAGCACAGACTGGGAACCACCTGGCTGGAGAGCAGCTCTGTCAAAAGGGACCTGGGGGTCCTGGTGGACACGAAGCTCAACATGAGCGACCAGTGTGCTGCTGCGGCCAAGAAGGCCAAGAGGATGCTGGGCTGCATCAAAAAGGGCATCACCAGCAGAGATAAAGAAGTCATTAACCCGCTCTACTCAGCGCTTGTCAGGCCATACCTGGAGTACTGTGTGCAGTTCTGGTCTCCACTATACAAAAAGGATGTGGACAGGCTGGAAGGGGTCTAGAGAAGGGCCACCAGGATGATCAAAGGACTGGGAAGCTGCCATACAAGGATAGGCTGGGAGAACTGGGTTTGTTCGGCCTTGAGAAAAGGAGGCTCAGAGGGGATCTGATCCCCATGTACCAGTACTTAAGGGGCAGCTACAAAGAAGATGGAGACTCCCTTTTTACACAGAGTCCCATGGAGAGGACAAGGGGGAATGGACACAAGTTGCTCTTGGGGAGATTCTGACTGGACATGAGAGGGAAATTTTTCACAGTGAGAACAGTCAACCATTGGAATAATCTCCCCAGGGAAGTGGTTGACTTGGCCACATTGGATACTTTCAAGATTAGTCTGGACAGGGTGCTGGGCCATCTTGTTTAGACTGTGCTCTTCCTAGAAAGGTTGGACTAGATGATCCTTGAGGTCTCTTCCAACCTGTGATTCTGTAATTCTGTGATTCTATGATTTCTTTTGGATAAACTGCCTATTCTGAAGAGACTTCTTTCTCTAGAGGGTAATTTTTTTGTCAGAGCTGGACTGACAGGCTTCCCAGCTGCATTATGAATAATTCTCTTACTAATCATCTTCAAAAGTGAAATTTGCTTATATGCACAAGTCCTGCCTGAGCTAGCAAGACAGGAAAGTCCCTGGGTGTCTGAGCAAGGGCACAAGGATGCTACTGAGGATTAGGAAGTCCCACCTGAAGTCTCTACATTGAACAAATGTCCAGGTTTCCATGCTGAGTGAGGAATTGGTCAGTACGGATGTCACGGTGCTGCTTAGGGGTGCATGATTAGAGAAGGGCTTATTGGTGCAAAGAGTATTTGAGTGTGATCACCACCCTCCATACATCTGACGAAACATTTCTGTGGGAAAAACAAAGAGGCATCTCTGAGGAATGTAAAGTAATAGTACAGTGACAATGTGGGTTCCTAGAAAGTCTCATTCAAGCTTTGAAAGGCCACAGCAAAGCATATACAGGTAATGCTTTGTTGCAAGTGGTCTTGGGGAAGGAAGTGGATGGTACAGGTACCTGATCTGATGCTATATGACAGAGGAGAGCTGATATACCAAACTGGCCTGTGCAAAGTAATACAGGTGTGGTTGCTTCTGTTTGACCACAGAGACAGTATCAGAGCACCAATAGCTTCAGCCTTTTATGAAATTATGGTGCATGGACACCTGTCTGGACAGCTGCAGACCTGATACTGATGTCTTTGGCAAGGCAGGAGCAGCTGAATGCTCTGAATAGGTACAGGATTAAAAGTACATAGAATCCTTTTTGCAGTGGTTCCTGACTATTGCTCAAGTCCTCCTTCCCCTCCAAACCAAGCAAAACATAATCTGATTACATCGCCCATGTGCACTGGTCTCTCTTTCTATCCCTATTTGGTTTTGCACAGGCTTTGGCAGTGCTGCTTCCTCAGCCCAGTATTTCATTCTCTTTCATCTTTCCTGTGCGCACCTGGTATCCTAAATCTTAAACAAAGATGCACCTTAGGCACACCCACAGATCTCAAAGCATATAAGTAGAGAAGTGAGAGTAATCTTCAGCATTTAAATTAATAAGTATTTTATGATTAACCTTTATATTGCTACTGTATCCTAAATCAGGTCACACACCTACTGGCCAGCGCACTCTGGCCTTCATCCTATGCAGCAGCATTAAAATACCCTTTTTGGAAATAAACCACTGAATTGGTAACCTTGCAGTAAGTAATTTTGGAGTTTTATTGAGAAATTCTTTAATGTGAGCATGAAAGGTGAATCAGACTTCACACATTTAATATGCACTCATCAGTGTGCTATGCTGTGTTAGATAATTACCGTTGTCTTGTGTGGAACACCTCTATTTATACACACTGCTCTTTTTCTTTTCATGTAGATTCTGACTTTTTTGCAGGGGCAAGGCAACCTTTGTTAGCACATAATAACAGTAGACTAATTTGTGTTGCTCTGCTGACTCAAAACTATTTTTAAAAAAAACCAACTGAGCTAAAAAGTCATGTAGTGATGTAAAAGATTTTGGAAGCATTTGGCATTTAACAAATGTTTCATTGGATTGTGCTAAAAATTGCTCTTTCTGGAGACTTGTCTTTCCACTGTGACTGTATGAAAAGTGTTTGATGAGCCAGAGGAGCATGGCAGAGAGGACGCTGACTCTCTTGGGAGGCTGTTTTGCTTTGCTGAAAGGTAAAAATGTTGCACACTGGGAGCTTGCTCCAGAGACAGTCGTATACAATAACAGGTAGTGAAAACACAGCTATTTTAACTGAAGAGTTCCTCCTGTTTTAAACCTGAACACAGTGGCATTTATTGATGAGCACTAAGTGTCTATAATACAGGTGAAACCTTAATCTCCAAAGCCTAATCCATAAAGTAAAAATGACGCTTCAGCCTAGGTACTGGAGAATTAAAGAGACTGTAGAATATTTGTAAGATTGCAAGCAGGTATTTGAACTTATTTTTATTTGGAGAGTTATAGCCTGGTTCTCATGAGACAATGCTCACCTGAAACTCCATGGGAAGCCACTATCTGCTTGAAGCGGTGTGTTGTGGGGCAATCTGTTTGGGCATCAAGAACTGGAAAGCTCCATAACAGCAATCAGCACTATCTCACAGCAAGTCCAAGCCATTTCTTTTTTCCTGCGTATGTCAGTGTGTCATCTAGCTTTAAATGAATTTGGGAAAGCTAACAGTAAGAACCCATGAGTCCAAGGAAGGGATTTTTCACTAAAATAATAGGAAATGGCTTTCTAGTACTGCAAGGCTCTTCTCCACTCAGGGTTTACCTGGGAGGGACCACTGCCTGAAATCTTTACAGGACTTTTATCCCTGACCTCTGGCCATCAGCAGAGGCATTGGGGCAGATGCAGATTACACTCCCATTGCAGATATGGTTATGATCCCCAGCAGTTTTTCACGGCCCTCCAAATCCTTGGGATCACTGGATCCTGCAGCAGAATTTTGTGCAAATTTAATCCCGGTCCGCTGCAATCCCTGGACCTGGATTAAGGTAGCCTTCACCCAGCATTAGGGCAGGCAGCAGGGGATCAACTAAGCTCGTGAAACCATTGGTGTTTGTCCCTGAGGGATATTCAGTCATAGCGTCTATCAAGTCAGCCACAAACCAGCAGGTTTCCAAGGTCCCTTGTCAAATGCAGGTGCAGGACATGACTGTGGATGACAAGAGGTCATGCAATGTGCAACTCCTATCAACCTGCCCTCTCTGGCCTGCAAAAGCTCTGCTTCCCTTTGCAGAAGGGCAGCATGGCAGCATCTTCTCTTGCTCAAAAAGGAGCAACTACAGAGGTGCCTGGCATGAAAAATAAGATGTTTTCATGGTCTGAAGCAGCTCCCATGTTATCTGTTTCAGCTTTTCCTATTGCTTGCCCTTTTCACTCCGTATCTGCGAACTTTCACAACCTGCTCTGTACCTGATACTTCCTAATTCTCACATGCCATTTCCTTCACCCAGACACTTCATGAATGGTCTGTTCACTGCCACATGTCTCAGTAAGGTCTAAGCTTGCAATCTCTGCCATGCAGCCCCTTGTGCTTGCAAGTGCCTCTCCCTACCTGACACTTGGGACCTCCTCTGCCCTGCTCTGCAGTGAGATCCCACTCTGCTTTCTTGGGCCTTGCCAGTCAGCCTGAGTTTAAGCTGAGAAACTGAGAGTGAGTAGAAGCCACAGGGGAGGCAGAACCAGGATGGTGCTGGGAGCAGGGATGAGCTCTCCCAGACCACTCTTGGTCCACCAGGGAAGCAAGGTTATTACAAGTCAGCTGTCTCTCCCAGAGACACCATTCAGAGAGAAAGCCTTAACTGGTACTACAACCAATGGCCAAGATAAATCAATGGTATAAAAGGGTGAAAGTGGACATGGCAACTTCATTGGCTGGTCACAGCAGTCCTCCCCAGGAAAAGCCACGGCACAGTAGACTCATGCCTCAGTCTTGTCACCATTTTTGGTCTTGCTTTTCATGTTTTTAATGCTTCATGCTCTTGCAGACAATGATTGTTGCCATTGCTATATAGATTGGAGTTGGACTATTTCTCGTAATCTCTGCTGCAGGCATATTAAGGCAGGATGCTGAGATCTGGGAGCACAGCCCCAGCAGAGCCAGACATTAGCAGAGCTGACTGTGGCTGTGGGCTGGGCCAGGCTGTCTCCCCTGGGGAAAAAAGGAGTACAAAAGGAGTCACAACTTTAAATAAGAAGTCATGGGGAAGACTGGTAGAAAGAAATGCATAGCTTTAGCAGATTTTATATGGAACATAAATCCTCCCCTCCCTTCCCCCTCTGTGAACACATTTTTGGGTAGCAGCATCGGCAATGCGCTTTCTCTCAGTAGTCCCTCCCAGCCACTTTGGCACACAATGGGCAAGAGCATGTGTTCCTCCCTGAAAAGCCTTCAGAAATTAGGTTGGCATACTTTCCCGAGTCATAAGGCAGCACTGGGTTTCACACCCTGTGTGTATCCCTGCTGAGAAATATTTCTGTGTTGTCTGCAACAAAGGTTAAGAGGGAACAACACTAGGCACCACATGAAGGGAGCCTTTGTGCTCCCAGCTGACCACCCTGCCAGCACTACAAGACTGGGGAAGGGCAAGCCGCCCAGCTCCCTGGTGAGGGCAGGAGCACCAGCATCGAGCAGCAGCTGTCTGAGCTGAGCATCTTCTCACGATGCCTTCTGGCTGGACAGGGGCAGATCAGTAGGTTGTAATAGTTTAGGTGTGGGGGATGTGAGGAGAGAAGCAGCCTCTTCTCCCATACAGGAATGGGGCTGGCTCCCCTGACATTTTAGGAGGACATCAGCTGAGAATTTGCATTCAGCTCTGCTTTCTCGCAAAGCCTTAAACTTCCAGTTAATGCAAATGCCAGCCCAAAGCATCCAAACCTGGTGGTCCTCAAATCTGGGGCAGATGGCAGGATGGGGAAGACTGATATATCTGCAGCCTCTGTTCGGTGCGGTGTGGGGCTGGTCTGTCCCTGACCACTCCACACCCCCATACATGGTACAGCCAATCCAGAGGACCACAGGTCAGGACTGGGCCTGCTTCTCCTGGGTGATGAGTTAATAAGAAATATACTTGGTATTCCTGCTATTTCACCAGTCGGTCCGGCAGTCTTTAGAATTCACGTTTGCAGGCTTACCTCTATAATAAATGTTCTGGAAAATGTAAACCTTTTTTAAGCATTCTGATGAGTCAGTCTTAGGGCTAGGGTTTTAAGAGAAACCCTAGAAAGTGTGTGAACTGCAATAATATCATGTGAATTAGCAGTGGGATACACCGTTTTTGCAGACTGTAGCCTCATGCACCACATGCCTGCCATCTGGCAAAGTAAAGGTAGCAAAGGATTGTTTGTAGCATGCTAAAGGGTGTTTCCTATACACTGTATAAGGCTTCCTCGTTTTGCTATCTTGGCAAAATCCCTTCCCATGGCATGTCAGGGTACTTTCTCTACTGGAGGGTGGGATGCATTAGGCTACAAAGAAGGGATAAAATGGCTGTCTCCCCACTGGAACCAGCTCTGCTGCACTCCTGTCCCTGGGGTCACGGGGAGGGGGGAAGAAATGGCAGGGAGGAGAGACAGGAAGACCCTGCTTACACAAAGAGCACACCCTGCATCATGGGCCCCCATTAAAGCTGTATGTTTCCGCCTCTGCAGTTGCTGTTGGTGGGAAGCTCTGTCCACCTGCCAGCCCCCTGCCCAGGCCACTGCCGGCTGTGGGTCCTGTGCAGCAGCACCTCCTGCTTCTGGCTGGGTTGCAGGACCTGAACAGGAAAGCCTCTTTGGATGGGCCTGTGAGCCCACCTGGAAGTGTTAGCAAATGCACAACTAACCTTGCTGTCTGAAAAAAAAGCAGAAATTTGGGTAAGACTCCAAGTTTGTCAATGCTGAGGTGTTTCTGGCTATGGACCTGTAACGTATTGTCTTAGTTAGTAGGAAACAATGAGCGTCTTTCAGTGCTAATTCTCCAGGAATTTTCTAGCCCCTGGTGCTTGGAGTAAGACTGACAACATCGGAGGTGTCAAGGGCAGATGGAGCACTGTGGTGCTGAGCTTGAAGGGGAGGCAGAGACTGGGGTACCCACAAAGGATGGTGGGAGAGCATCTTTTTCTAAATATATAGAGAGCATCACTTCTCTAAATATATATATAGGTGAGCTGACAACATGAAGTATTTTGCCTTCTTGCTCTTTCTTCCCTTCACCTAAGCAGCAACTCTGTCTATAAACACATGTCAGGCGCACTTGGAGTATGGACAAAAAACCCTACGCACCAGACAATAGAAGGGATGAAGTCAATATATTCTATAGCTTTTAGGCGCCTATCTCACAGCTTTCCTGGAGTCAGACTCATGGTTTGGGAAATTAGAAGAACGGCAATATTTGAAATCTGTAATTAAAGACAGGGTTGAAAAGCATCAGCAGCTGCCGTCAAAATGCGTGCTGCGGGCAAAGCAGGATGGGGTCTGCGTGGGAAAAGTGGAAAGGGACAGAGTGGAACAGAAATCTTTCCCACGCATGGATCCAGGCAGGTAAAAGGTAGCAGATATGGGTAGCAGCAAGAGATTCAGCAGACGGCACAGAGCTAAAAAAAAATGCCTTGTCGCCGCATCGTGGCCAAAAGAGGCCACTCAATTCTGGCGTGGGGAACCCTTCTCCGTCTGCTGAAAAGAAAAAAGGAGAAAGAGCTGTACGCAGACGTAAAGGCAAGCGGCACGGAATTACATACGAAACCGTTCGCGAAGCAGGAAACGGGCACGGCAAGCCCGGCCGCGCCCCGCGAGGGGCGGCGGGGCGACGGGGGCGCTGTGGGGGGCGGTAGGGGGTGGGTGGGTGGGGCGTGCAGAGGGGGCGGGGGGTGCTGGGGCGGGGGTTGCGCCGCGCCGCGCCGGCTCCGGCGCTCCCTCTGCTGCCCGCCTGCGCTCCCGGCGCAGCCCCGGGCGGGCGCGAAGCCCCCCTCCCGCGGCAACGGCTGCAGAAAGCGCTGCGGCAGGGTTAGGTCAACATGCGCGTTCATCAGACGCAGCCCCTTCTAGGTTTAGAGCTGGGCCGTTCCTGGGGCAGACGGATGCTCGTCTCTACAGCCCGTTCTCCAGCAGCCCCTCTTCGGCGCACAGCTGCCGGGTAAGGCAGAGGAAGGTGGTCAAAGCCGCAGTGCACAGCGCAGCAGCGTGCATTGCAGCCTCCCCGGGCCCCCACTTCACCTCTTCCTCTGATCAGGAGAGCAGCTCTTAGGCATCACCCCGCCCTGTACCGAGGGACTGCGGCGCACGCCTGCTGCCCCTGTGGCTTGTGGTGAGCGACGGGGCAATGCCACAGCCGGAAAATGCAGCCTGGCTTGGTGCTCAGGCCTGACGCTCAACTACAGAGATCAAAGTGAGAAAAGTGAATTTCACACGATGGGGTGGCTCAATCTATCGACCAGGCTGAGCGGCAGCCTAGTGTTGAGTGAGCAGGTTAAAAATGGAAGCTTCTTGCCATGAAATATTAAATGACAAAACTGCTCCCAAGGCAAAATGCTCTGAAAAAAAAAAAAAAAAATGCTGCTGCTTGAAGAAGAGGATTTCTTCTCTGAACAAATGAAAGTCTTATTGTTTATTCCCCAGAGCTGGCCTTTGTAAAGGATTACACTATTTTGACTTGTTTTGTCCTCATTTTTCAGTCAAACAAAAAATTGTCATGTCTTGAAGTATTTTAGACATATTTGCTGAACCAAATCGACCAGCCCTTCCAGCCTCTATGAATATCCCAATGTCACATTCAACTCCAGAGCCACTTACGACTGCACAGGTGTCCTCAGCAGCTCTGCGGTGAGACCTCACTCTTGCTTCCTATCAGCAGGGTGCTCTGCCAGCTCTTCCATCTCCTTCCTCCTCTTCATATTCTCCAGATTGCTTAATTTCCCCCATTTATCATGTATTTCCGGAAGCTCACATTCTCCTGCCCTAGTGTTTACCAGGTCTCCCCACAGCTCTACAGGCCCCTGCCATCTCTGCTGCCACCTCCCCTGCCATGTCCCCTGCTGCTGCCCAGCTCCAGCTGTGTACCTCAAAGCTGCCCCTTTACATCCTGCCTCTTGGCTGTTCCCAGGGTCAGTGCTGGTGCCCACCTTGCCCCACACATGCCTCAGCCTCGGTCCTCTCTCCTGATTTCTCCCAGTACGGATCCCTGTGGTCTTCCAAAAAACCCCTGCTTCGATGGTTGAAGTTCCTGCTGGACGGGATCAGTTTCTGAGCCAGCCCTTCCAATCAGGTAGGTGATGATGAGCAATCAGGGAGGTGGATGAATGCTCTGATGATCACAGTAATACCCATAACAAATAGAAAAGTTAGTAAATGACAACCATGCCTTTGACAAGCAGATCGCCCCAGTGTTGAAGGAAAAGGCCAGCAGCAACCCCTCAGCCTGCAAGCACAGTCAGGAAAGTAATTTCTGATCCAGATTCCTCTCAACTGCTTTCTTTTAGGCAATTTAATACAAAAAGGTTAATTTTCCCCTCTGTGTGCCTGTGTCTCCCCTTGCTGTCTGGCAGAGGACAGGGCCCTGCCAGGCGGCTCCAAGTGGCTGCGATGTGCAGCGAAGTGTGTTTGCGGCACACACACATTAGAGGGCTATCTAATGCAATTATAAACTGCAAAGCAGAAAGGCACCTGCTGCTTCTTCCTGAGAGGCCTGGGGAAAAAGGGACTGGGAGGCAGCTGGGAGAGATTTGAGCCAGCAGCACCTGTGTGGGGTGTTGGGTAATGCAAGGGCTGGTTCTTGCTCCGAGGCCAGAAGTGACAGTCGGTTAAAAGACATTTCTGGCATTTGATTTTTCTTTCAGTGCAAAGAGACAGAAGGGACAAAGCAAGTTTTTCAGATAAGCCCATCAGCACAGGGCAGTTCAGTGTCATGCTGAAGTAACCCAACTAATTTAAGGGCTGGCCATGCTGACCACAGCAGCAAGGGGCTGCAGCAGCAAGTCCTAGTGACCACGCCATGTGACCTCTGAACCCAGGCATGCATAGCCCAGAGTGTAAGACCCATGCCAAGTTTTACCAACGGCACACATCAGGGCTCTGACATGCCAGAAGCCCTGGGACCTCTAAAATGGACAGAGGGAGTAGGTCATTCCTGATTCACCAACTCTACTTCTGTTCCTGAGGAGTATTGTCTTTACACCAAGATTCTGTGCAGCTCTCGTAGACCCACCTCTTTCCCTTCCCCTATACCTTCTTTCAGCACAATGAGACGAAACCATTAGCTGAGCTGTGTGACTCCCCACTTGTTGGGCTGGAGCAGCACCTTCCAAGCAAATGCATGCTCAGAAACCTTGTGGCTTGATCATGATGGGTGGCTGAAGGCAAACAGATGACCAGGAAAGCGGCTGCCCACAAGATCATAGTTTCCGTTTCTCATACTTGGAACTGGCTTTGCACAGTATCTGTGGTCATCAAAACCATCCAGGCCCAGCTGCCTTTTCCTGCTGTGGCTTGTCTCTCATCACCATCATGCGCATATGCCGTGGCTTATTATTTGAGTGCAGCATTTATCCGTACCTTTTCTGGTATGGTGAATGGTTCTTCTGGTTATGTGACCTCATTTTAAAAAAATAAGACTCACTTCCCAGAATCCCAACGCTAAAAGGTCAGAGTTTCTCTTTGGAATATAAGTGGTGAATGAAGGAGAAAGCATCTGTTTGCCTAGAACTGAGATGCCAAGGCCACAGACCCAAGCTCATGAGGTTAGCCCACCAATAAGCTCAATGCGGGGGGAACGTCTGTTGCCAGTACATCTCCAAAATGTAGTTCTGTGATTTCTCAGTTTCGCTTTGGTAGCAATTGCCAGGCACCTGCCACACTGAGTTAGTGATTTCTGCATTATGGGACTATTTAGACATGGATTACCTTTAGCCAGGACTGATAAGGCAAGAGAGAAGGCGTAGCAGGTTAGTAAGTTGTCTTCCTGGCTCCTTCTGAAATGTAATAGTGAGGTCATTATCTGCTAATGCAATAGAAAAAATCCCTACCCTTATATTTCAGGAATCTCTATTAATTTTTTATTGTAGTTCAGGAAAGTAATTAGTGGAAGAAAACTAGAAGTCACATGCAGGAGGGGAATTGGGCACTTTCCAGACCGAAATTCTCATCCCAGGGCCAGGTGCTTATGTAACCTAACAGTTAAGACTAAAGTTGCTGGCTGGGGTTAAACCTCATGGTGTGGAACGCACCCATATAATAGAAGCAGACAGCAGACAGCCTATTGACCAATCATAAAATGAAAGGCTGTGTCTGAAATCCTGTGTATGCCCTGGGTTAAGTGACCTCCTGTAGGCTTGAAATGGCCACCAAATACCCCTGTCCTGGTAGATGGTCTCCATTCCCTGGGAGGTGAAAGGAGGCAGTTTAACCAGCTTGTCAATAATGCTAGTGCAGGGGGTTTTATCCTGCATAGACATGAAGTAACACTTCTTGCATGGTAACTTTAGTTATATAGTAAAACCCTAGTGTTTTTCTGCTTTGCCAGGTGGCATGTGGGCTGTTATGTACTCTCATGCAGAGAAGACATCAGAAAAACTCATTTCCCATTGTTAATTATTGAACAGAGACACTGCCATTTGAAATGGGCTTTATTTTCTATATGATTTCTGATGTTGTTCCCCAACAGAAATAAAAGAGCTGGCCCAAAGGCACGTTCCACCTGAGACACTCACCAGATGTTGCCTGAGCTGATGGCTGCCTTGCTGCTGCTGCTGCAGGGCAAGGCTGGCTGGGCGGCTTGTGGAGCAGTGCAAACAGCACGCATTGCATTGCTGACCTGCAAAGGATCTGGTAGTATCGGGGTCAGGGGCTAAGCTTTTTTTCTCCTTTGAGTATTGAGGATAACAGTAAAAATGAAGACATGCTGTGGCCAACTTTGCTCTTAGGGTACATCTTGAAGGAAAAGGAGGGCAGGGTTTTAAAAAATGGCTGCCTGATGTTACATTCCTAAATTCTTTTTTACGCTTTAAAACTTTAAGAGGCTGGCAAGAGGCAGACATCCTGTGTGGCATCCCCAGATGTTCTACAGCTATTCATAGACTTATTTTCTAACCACAGGCACTGGTTTGAAACAAGTGCATACGCACTTCCTGGGGCTTCAGAAAACACAGCATGGACCACAGAGCAAGGTTGCTGTGCTATGAGCACGCTTATGTCTGTGCCCGGACAAGCTGTATCAGGCTAGCTGTGCTGCGTCATTAGGGGTGATAATTTGCCTGCTCAAGGTCACTTTTTGTGTATGCCTGGACATGAGGACAAGGCAGTATCTTCTCAGGAGGAGAGCATGTTCCTACTTAGGGGAGGCCCCACATACCATCCCCTGGGGCAGCAGTTAGGAAGAGTGTAATACTAGAGTTTCTAACTCTCCAAGAAGATGTTTTTTATCTTCCTAACAACAGGGAGTTTGGGGGTGGGGGGGGGGGTGTTGGCCCTTCCACACCTTTTTTCTATGGCTGGATTAGTCCCTGTTCTCATTTTCCATCCCACTGCAATGAGTTGCAGAGCTGCCTGACCTTACTCTTGGGCTTGGTCACTCATTGGGCTGGGGTGTCTCCTCATCCTGCCACTCCTCCAGCACCTCCAGCTTCTTGAGCCCTGGTGGAGCACTGGGACCAGACCCTAGGGACGCTCTCTGGCTAGGACATCACAGAGGACAGGACCTCACACCAGATTCCCATCACCTGTGCCTGCCACTGACGACCATGGCATAAAGCACATTTTTTCCTGATGTCAACCGGTTAAGATTGAAATCTTCTGGCTTACAGTATATTCTTCAGGAACTTGACTGGGTGCAAACAAGCACACAGATATAGCAGGCACTTCACAATATTTTTGAAGGCACCTTTTTTTTCACTTACAGCTCAAGAGTTGTACAAAAAACAACTAACCCTCCTTGCACTTAACTGCCTCAGTTGTCTCATTAATTTGCAGCATCCCTTCAGTCAGGTGTAAGCCCACAACTTGTCTTTCTTGATTTTGGTGGATCACACTGCTAGGTCATCCACCCTCACTTCACTGGTACATTCTGCCTGCTTGCACTTTCTCACTCAAAGTTGGGAATCTTTTCTGTGCCACTTTATATCTCTCCAGCATCTTTTCTGACATCTTTTTCTTTGGGGGTCAGGAACTTTCTGTCTCTGCCTCCAGCCTTCTGACTGGAAATAAGATTAAAATGGGTTTTCTTGAGCAATAAACACCTGTTGTTGAGACAGTTTTTATCCTAGTAGATCACTGTTCTCATCTACCCATCTGTAACTTTCTCTAGTCTAGTTCTATGTATTAGAAGTCCCAACATATTAAAAATAACAGAAATTCAAAAATACCCTCGTTCCAAGGTATCTGTCAGAAGTCATCTGTTCCTTCCCTGTTATCCGCCTCTTCTTGCCCCTCCATTCTCTTGTCTTCTGCTCACCCTAGTAGGCAGAACAAGTACATTGGGGCCAATCTTACAGAGCAATGGCATGAGGAAGGTGGAAGGAGAAGACACTATGTTTGCTGGTAGCCAGGAGAAATGAGGGTGTTTCATTCTCAGAGGTGATTTGATTACAAGAGCCAGTTTCAGAAAGAATCTCTATGAGTGAGAGCAGTGAGCTGCACAGATAGACCCCTCAGCAGAAACCTGCTTAGAGATACGGGGTCCAAGCAATACGCTAGGAAGTACTTGGCATTGAGTGAGACCTAGACATTAATTGGGCAATGATTGCTCTGCAGTTGAAATGTAAATATACTAGAAAAACTGGGGGACTTGATTGAAATACTGTGGAACAATGAGAGGGAACACATACTAAAGGAGTTTGCAGGTAGACTTCTGTGAGCAGGAGCTGGGAGGGCACAGGGCACAGCACGACCTGTTGAACAGATCAGTTGAAGATTAGAACTTACGTGAATGGAAGATAAATTCAGCAGCCACAGTAGGGTTCAAATTAGCATAAGGGGGTATATATGTCTAGAAAAAAAGCAATGCCTGCACATTAATATATCACAATTTGTGTGCAATACCACCCACCACAATTGAGATTGCATGATCTGTCATGTATGATATGAGATGTATGATCAACTGATAACAGCATCTAAAGGCACAGATACTGTCTAAGAGTTTATACAGTGAAAAGTCAAAAGGAAAAACAGCCCTACTTTAAAGGGTCAGTATATAGGCTCAGACAAGTGTGCTTTTGGTAGGGAAATGTCTAATCTTTCTCCTGCACACTCCTAGGGCAAAGACTCCAGGGAATTCTGTGGGATTCAGGCAGAACTACAACTCACCAGTGCTACTGAGAGGATCTTAATGGAATTAATTATTGCAGATGTGGTATCATTGTCCCTTATTTTGTCAAAACTGAAGTCAATCTCTCTCAGTTTAATAAGTGAAAGGAAATAAACAGAGGGAGGAGGAGGGTAAGACCATGTCACCACAACTGAGATATTCATGAATATAGTCTCTTGAATATTTATTGTAATTGCAAAAGGAAAAAAAATTTCCAACAAAAAATCAAACAAACAAAATCCACTGGGTATACAGAAGCCACATACAAACAGAATATCCAATGGAATACACATGGTCTCTACGTCCACATAGAATTAAAACTCTGCACATGGATAAAACTGGTACTTCACGTTCAGACAAGAGATCCTGTGGATGTATGCAGAAGATTCACAAAATATGTCACCCAGCAGCATTTTTAACTAACATATTTTTTAGAACCACAGTAACTATATATTGCAGTAAGAGTTGGTGGAGGAGAGACAGATTGAGTCTCACCCCCTCACAAATGTATCCTAAGCAGGTACTTCAACTTGTCTTCAAGAACAATTCAGCAAGAAAGTTAGCTTGAGGGAGCCAGAACAGCTGCACATTTTTAAAGCATTTATCTTTGTGTATGTAATCACATGTCTGAGAGGAATTTTATAAAAAGGTAAAATCATCTGCCAGCCCTTGAACAGTCAGGTCACTTAGCAATAAAAAGTTTAGGTAAAGCATCCTCAGTCCTGTAGCAATCTGTATATCTGTATTTAAGTGGTAGCTCATATTATGACTGTTGCTTTCTCTGCTGCTCAGCTACAAAGATATCGAGAATCTCCTTTTTTTTTAATTAAGCAATCCCAAGTTTCTCTCCACATACATTTTCATTTCACTCTGGTCTGTATAATTTTGTGTAAGTTTTCATGGCAGAAGGTATAAAAACAGGGAGAATTTTAAGGGCTGCTCAGGTCACTGCAAGTACTGTCCTGTGCTACTTAATGTAATCTGGCTACTTTGCTTTCTCAGAGAAACTATATGGTGACACAGGAAAGGAAACCCATGATACTGATTTCCAGTAGGCCTTAAGGTTGGGTTCTTTTCCTGATCAAGCTAGTTCTAAAAAATCCCCAAACCTAAATCAACCTTGTAAATTGTCACAAAAATGTATTGGATCCAACTGAAAATCTACTTATGTACCTTTTCAAGAGGTACTAATTAAAATAATTTGTTATAAAAATTATTCAGCAAAACCTGTTACTCCCCTTGGCCCAGACTCAGTGGCCTATCTATTTAGCAAATTCTGAAGGCAGATGATGCATTCCTTTGAAACCAGAGAGGTAGCAAGGCTCAGAATGAGCTTCTCCTCTGCAGAGACTCTGGACACAGCTGGGAACCCCACGGCAGATCTGTGATTCAGGGTTCAAGATCCCAAATGTACCCAAGGGTTTTGCTGAATAGTGATGGCCTTGCTCATGTACTTGTACTTACAGAACGATTAGAAATATGCAAAGATAACATGAAAGAAAAAAAGACTGGATGCCTCTTAATTTCATGGTCAGATTCTGGGCTGCATTTTGTTTCCATTTATACCACAGCATTATGGCTAACAGTGGGGTTGTTCAACATTGAGGGCCATGTAACAGTTGAGTGAAGAGTCTGGGTCAATGTATTTAAGGATGCTTCTTCCATCTTTAAGATATAGAAAAGTTAACAAACTTCACTGGCAGAAGCGACTAATTAAGGTCACCATCCACCGTGCTGGACCATTTTGACTGTGCCCTTCAAGCTGTTCCCAAAAATGTTAACTCAGGGCACCAACTGAAGTTTGCCAAGTTATCTGCAATAGTATTGGGTACTCCTATTTAATATTTCAGGTAAGTATTATGAGTTAACTATATCAGATTAAAGAAAACATGCCCATATGATATTATGCAATACAGGCAGACAGAGCTGATTCTTTAAGAATAAATAACTCACCGTAACTGCTGAGCTCTAGGAGGTTCTTTTAATGCTTCTAGAGAACTTGCTTTAAAAATATAGGCAGATAATTTAGAAATGGTTACAAACATCATCTGACTGAAAGCACTGTCCCACTAGTGTTGGTGTAACATGATCATTTTCAAAAAGGACACTCACAACTTTAAAAGTAAAATTGACATGCACTTGCAGTAAACATACAAATATCTTTACCATTGTCTCATATATGAAAAATAGTTTAAATGACTTAAGAATAGAGTTTTCTTACACTACACTGGTAAAGTGTTTACTATATAAATTTCACTACCAGACACATATATCTACTGGAAATCTCAAGCCACACAGGCATCATCAACAGCTTATCACACATACATGACACTTCTCCCTTTCACACGAGTTTATATACACCGAGTAAATAATTAAATATTGCACTTATTGGCCCATGATTCCTCAGTTTTGAGGTATTCAAAAATAGAAAACATATCTATTTTTATAACATATTTTCATGCAACGTTTAAGACATTTGAATTCCACAAACACTAGTATATAGGTAACACAGTCCAACTGAGCCACAACACATATGACATTACTGACAAAATATTAAACAGGAGTTACAAAACAAACATTTCCTTTAACACTAGTTGCAGGTACATGTCAGAATTACTCAACAAAATTTATCGCCTGAAGTGGTAAGCGATCTCTAGCTTTAATTTCTCCTGAAGTTATTTGGAAGATTAGGACTTTTGCTTCCCGTGTAAGCCAAATACCAAGTACCTTATGCTATAAATGACAAGCCACCTACATCTGCTGGAACCATGGGTAATAAATCTATGGTCTGCAAATGCAACCCAGCTGGTATCTGGTGCTAATGAGAATTTATGGATAAATTCCACTGTGGTGTTTAGGGAAGGCTGCACTGAATGTGAACAAATGAGTGGGAACTGAATGAGTGTCAAAGATGTACTGCTGTGTATATGTGTGTACTATATGTGTGCAGTTACAATTTCTGCTTCAGTAAACATCCATGGTTAACCAAAGTGAAGAAAAAGAAGAAAAAAAAAAAAAGGAAAAGAAAAGCTTAAATTGCAAAGGTGAACTACATTTATCCCTTAATAAAGAAAACTGGTAGAAATCATTAAAATAATTTAAACTAGTTGCTGCTTTACATGAGACTTGACAAATGAGAAAATGTAGAGTCAGATTGTACTGAAGAGGCTATGTGTATGGATTAAATGGTGTAAATCAACACAACTCACTCCTCTGTGGGCATAAGTGAAGACATGTTGCTTTACACCCCTTGAGGGTTTATCTGTGAGTATTTACATATTCATGGCCTCACATTGCTAAATCTGTCATCTTAAAGAAGAGCCAGTCTCATCCACTGTGTGTCTGTCTGTATGAAACAGGTCAAGGAGGAATCTGTCCGTAGGCGTAATTTAGTTGATGCCCTTAAAAATGCAAGCAATAACACTTGCCTCTCACGAACAAATATAGAAAAGAGTAGTTGTGGGGAGAGGAATTGGGGCGGGGGGGGGGGCTTATTTTGGAATGCAAATGCAGCATAATTCATCTGCTGTTGAGGAAACAAAGGCATCATCATCAAATGTAGAATTTGTACCACCTTTTTTTTTTTTCCTAGAAGTGGCAATTAAACTAAAAGCACTCTAAAAGTTAGGATCAAACTCCAGATTTTTTGCACCCTGAAATAGCACTTCATTCCTAAAATAAAGAAGATGCAGGTGCTACAGCTGAATATACAGAGCTGAGCAGACTGGGAAGAAAACTTAATCTTTCAGACTGGTGCTCTGGAAAGGCCACATAGATGTAGTTGCTCAGGTAGTTTGTCTAGGCATTACATTAAGTATAAGCACAAAGGAACAAATAGTTCCAGGTAACAGTCACGTGCATAGCTGTTCAGAGAGAAAGACTATTGTTTGACAGAAAATCAGGCTGGCTCATATGTATTTCAAACATGAAACAATCAGATCTAAATAAACTAACAACAGCAAAAAGATACAGTATTTAGTTGCGCTACAAGGACCAGAATGCGTGTGACCACAAACTCTTATCAGAATCAGAAACATGCACCTGAAGGTTCAACCCAGCAGGGCTTGCTAGCTGTTCGGCAGGTAGGTGCCAGGAGGCACCACAGAAACCAGTCACATCCCATGCTCTTCTGTGCTCCCAAGGCATATTCTGAGCACTAGTCGGACCATGTGGCAAGCGAGACACTGTCAGAACATGGTAAGGCTGGCACATTAACCATGCACATGATTAGCCTGCTGCTAAAAGCTTTAGTCTAGATCATAACTTGGAAAATGGTTTGTGTAGTATTAGTTCAGCTGGCACTATGGATCTCAGGACCCTCTGCCCAAAGGCATCTAATCTCTCAGAAATTTAATGTGCTCCGTGTGTCAGTTGCTGCATCTCACTAAGTGGCCTAAATCTCATCTGAAAGGGTTACCTGTGGCTGGACCTAAGGCTCCATACCATTCAGTCCTATTTCTGCACTGAGAGTGACAAAAACTAGTGCAAAATGTATGAGTACTTTTTCACCAAGAATTGTGATGAGGCTGAAAATAGTTTTGGATATCTTATCCCAGGTTTCAATTTAACGATCCAGCCCTCTTCCATCACTAAAATAGAACTCTTTTTAGCTGATATTTTCTCTTGACAGGACTGTGCTACACTAGTGGATAGATCAGGGATCTAACCAAATCCTGCTTGTCTCCGCCAAGAAGTCATAATTGGTGACTATTGGATATGCATGAAGAATGAGTCATTGATTATTTAAATTTTGGCCCTTGATCAGGTTGGGATGGGATTTCCAAAAGTGTCCAGCCTAATTCTACTTGCATTTAAGAAAATTGCAATTCTTTCACATAAGTCATTAGGAGCAGAACTAGATTGAAGGAGCCGAACTGGATTGACAGAGGTTGTTTTTGGATATCCTACCCTAAGAACAGGCCAAGGCATTATTTTAAATAGAATGAAAATCCCAATTCTGCTAGTTTCCCCAGAACTCAAACTAATTTTTTAGAATGTTTGGGGATGGGATAGTAAGTTACTCCCCAAAAGCCTTTCTGTCTTTTGTGTTTCTCTACAATAGCCAGGTTCCAGCTGACAGAGGTACTGAGAGAGATCATGATGCTTCTGATCTGAATCTGACCACACTTTATAGCAGAAAGCTCAATACTGCTGTGAAACATGGCTGCGAAAGCCAGCCTGTGGTGGAAATGCAAAGCTTACTTTTCCAACAGTAGGTAACCCTGATTATTAAGAAAAGGTCTACTTGAACTTCTGCATTTTCAGTTTCAGAGGAAGGGATGATAGGATAAATAGGGTTTGATGGGACATCAGCAGGTCATCCATCCCAACTTGCTGCTCAAAACAGTGCCAGCTAAGAGGCCTGAGCAGTCTGCCCAGGGCTTTAGCCACTCTGGTCTTGAAAACCTCCAAGGATTTAATGGGAACACTTTAAAAATTAATCTGACTAATTCTGAACTGTATGTCAATGTCCGAGTGTCAGTTCAAAGATCCTAGAGTTTGCAAATACTGACTGGTTCTGCTGCTGTACTTCAGATGAGCCTTTTCCTAATAACACGGGGCTAGCAGTCTAATGAACAGTGCTACTCTGGCAGCTGCTTCCCCCACCCTCCCTGTCCCATGCAGGTCAGACATGCTGGAGGCCTGGGAGGCTAGTTGTCTCAGAAATGTGAAGGAGAGAGTCTCCCTCTTTGATTTTGCTGTTACTCTTCTGCCCAGACTCCTGATGTAAAATGAAAAGCAATTAATTTATCCTATTTAAGTAAAGAACTATTTATCTATCATTCCATTTGTTTAAAAAGATATATGCTAATAATGTACTGTCACCACTGATTAGAGTCTACATGGTCATAAAGACACAAGGAGGGTCTGGAATTCAGAATTCATTGCAGTGGAGTCCAAGCAAGGTGTGACTGGAGCAAGGGCCACCTTGGAGTCTTTTTTGCTTGTTACAACATGCACAGGAGATGACCATTTTGCAGCAAGCATCCCAGAGCAAAGCTGGAAGAATACTTGCACTTGTAGCCATGCTGCATGATCTAGAATATGCCCAAGATCGTGTAAAATCTGGCTGTCCTCCTCTCTTCCTGCCTTGCCTGAGACTAATAATACAGCCTAAACCTTTTCTAAAGGACTTGAGGGCTGAAGCTGAGTGCTGTCTCAAGGTTTCCCTGCTACTTTTTCTCCAGCAGGAATAACTGCACATAACGAGAAAAGGATGGGAAACTGCCCACCATCTCACACAAAACATCCTCAGCTTCTTATCACCTCTTCTTCCAAACCAGATAGTGGGTGAAGAGGTATTAATGAAAGTCTCTCAGCACAGTTACCAACATGCTGCCTTAGATGGGGGAAAGAAAAGCAGCATCCCTGGAGAAAGGCAGGGTTCTGACTGGGAAAGCACATGCCTCTTCCACCTTGCTTCTCATAGGCCCCAAATTGGACAGAGTTTTCTGGAAGTAAACAAGTGAAGTCCAGTCTACATGTCTACTAGGAAAACAAGTGCTTAAGTAAACTCGCTAACAGGACAGATGTGGTTTAAAACCCCAGAATGAAGAAAGAATATTTAAGAACATTTATTCATCTAAGTTAGGCAGCCAATGTAGTGCCCTGATGGCATATCCATTTTACATATGTCTATATGCCTTGTTTTGGAAGTAATTTTTACTGTGTCAATTTGTAGGTAGGTTATTTAATCAGTGTAAAAAACAGAGGCAATTTTCTCCTAGTGTGTTTCAGGAGTTATATAAACTACCTTCAAGAAAAGTAATGTGTGTAGAGGGATTTCTTTGCAGTTGTGAGCAGTTTGCAGTACCTTGGGTTACTTCCTAACTTTTTTGCTCGTCTTCCAATTTTTCCCGTTGCAGACAGTTTAAGAAATGTCAGCCTGGTCCTAAGTTCTATCTAATTGGAACAATAAAACAGTTAACGCTTCTTCAATTATGCCATTTAGTTAAAAAATGTCACTGTGACGCAAGTAAAGCAGTTGTTCAAAGTACTCCAGAGCACAGATGTAAGAAACTGCCACCAACTACTAGAGGAGTACTTTTAAAAATGGTGAAATACAATAATTTTTAACACTTTATTAAAAAAGAATTTGTGTACTTTATTCTGTTATCTTCACAGCCTTTTGCTGATCTTATGAATGTATTCAGCCTAGCACTAGAAATGTTGACAATTTTTTATTACTCCTAAAGTTTTAAAAAATCTTATGAAATTCTGATTGTCTTGTCAAAATAGATATCCTCATCAAAGTAAAAATGAGGTCAAACTCCAGTTCACTGACACCAGCAGCACTTCTGCAATAGGTCTGAGTAAAATACAGGTGTTTGTAGCCAGCGTGGTGATGGTCGTCTCAGTGACTGAATGGGAGATGAAATTCCTGAAAACTTAAGTATGCAGGTTTGACAGCAACATGACAAGACAGTTTTTGGCTATGAACAACTGAGTGTAATGGATTTGGCTCTGTCAGGGGTAATATAGAACTCTGTTTAATATGTATGCGTGTTTAATATCTCGTGCAAGTAGAAGTGAAAAGAGCCAGTCAGCCCTCCACTACTGCAGTAGGTACTACCACGATCTCTGTAATGATGAAATGAGAAATTAAGCCCAGTTTCAGGAAGGTATTGGATAGTCATGCAGCTCCCATGGAAAGGTAAACATATTAGCTACCCAAACAGGATGAAGTACCTAATATCTCTGAGGGTCTGCACTGAATACCCACATCCAGCTGGAAACTCACAGGGAGCTTTGGTGGCTTTGGGTCCGCAACTAACAACTACTAACTTCTGCAATTTCCAATCAGCCATGATGTGTAAAATGATGAGTGTAGCTTTGCCAAGGCAATATGCTCCAGGAAGTGTCCCTTATACAAATGATCTGGACAAAATGAGGGATCGGCTAACTAAAGCAGTATTTCTAAATTATTTTTTGGTATTCTAAATAAATTTCGGCTTATTCTAAAACACCTTGGCTACTATAAGGATTTGACTATATAATTTGAAACTGATGAAGCAAGAGTCAATTTTAGGCAAATGTGGTCTGAAGACGTGGCACCAGCTGAAGTAAGTGTAATGCAAAAGAGTAAAAAGAAAAGAGAAACTAATAGCCACACTGCATGCAAAAGCCAGATGCTAAAAAATGAATTGTCCTTTCAAACTAATAACCTCTCGATCCCCATATGCATACCCAACCAGCTGCTGATGTAAAATAAAAGACTTTTCTCCAAAACAAATTAATAAGACAGTATAAATAAAGGCATATAGACCATTCATAAATACTCTGTTGGCAACAGACCACACTGGAGCTGCCTTTGCTGGTAGCTGCATTAACAGCCGCAGTTGGGCTGCTGTGGAGGAGGGGTGTCCTTTAGCCGTGTGTTCTGCTTGCTGGCAGCAATGGTGGGATCTGTCTCCAGACTTTCCGACATTTTGTCACAGATGATATCCACGAGTCGCTCAAACGTCTGCTTGACATTAATGTTGTCCTTGGCACTTGTTTCAAAAAATTCAAATCCTAAGAAAATAAACAACATGTTTATGCTCGATGCATATTCCACTATTTTCAATAATTATACAAACTTCTCTTGGGCAAGGAGGAGTGGAGAGACACTCAAAAAGCAAACATGTGACAGCACACCTATAAAAAAGTGATATTGGAAGAGCGGTTAAAATGGTAATACAATCAGAGTAAGTACACTAGTGCTATTTGCTTTATACCAAGCCAGATAAAATCAGGACTGGCCCAAATACTTTCTCTTAGACAAATTCTACTTTAAAACAGTTTGCGAGTGTTATTATTTTAGAAATGCCCTATATATCCAGACATTGGGAAGGGATAATCTACTGCACTAATTATTAGTTCCTCTCAATCATTTTCCAGCTGGAAGCATCCACTTCCATTGTGTCACTAACCTAATGCCAAAATGGACAGCTGTAGTTGGAAATAACCAGGTAAAACCCAAGCAAGACAAGGAAAGATTTCTGCAATTTGATATCTACTTAAGTTAGAGGAGAATATATGGGACCAAAGGGACTCCCAACCCCACAAACCAAACTAATAAAAAAATGTACAAGCACACTTAAGGAAGAAAATTTCTTTAATTAATTTACATAGAAGGACTTTTTATATATCCATTCCTAACTATTACCCCAAAGGCAAAAATCAGGTCTATCATTAACCCAGAAGGGACACTGAAAGCCTTTATGGAGCAGCGCCACCTTTCCTAAGCTCTCTTCTCTGCCTCCTTTTATCTCATGTCTCATCTCTCATGTCTGCGTTCTTCATCTGGGCCAGGTTTGCAACTTGCTGGTCAGCCTGTAACGCAGCAGGCTTCTGCCAGCGCTGGGCCTTCCCATGTTCTTGCTTTCTTCGCAAAGCATTTCTATTTTTTAATTTGTTTGTTTTCTAATTCTTTTCCCCCATGCTCCACCTCTTCCCACAGTTACCACATTGCTTACCTGAGGGTTCCATGGTAATTTAAAACTTTGTCCTATTTCCATCTTTCCACTACCTAAGGGTTCAATATTAAAATAGTTTACAAAAAGTCTAATCCACTAGTAATTTTACAGAATTGGCTTAGCCTTTGCACACTGTTTTGAATCTTCCTATTTAAATCTGAATAAAAATATGAAAATACCACCATATTTGATTAAAAGAAAAATCCCATTAAGAAAATGTCAATCACTTGAAACTCTTGGCAGAAGGGCAGAAAATGGCTTTGCATGTGTTTTTTTTTTTTAATGTTGTGTGTGCTTTCTAGTGAATGGGCTAATCTGTTTCAAAAGGCCCCCTGAAATCTAAATACAACTTCTTTGATCACATTAGTGTTATGTATTTAATATACCATCTAAACAGGATGTAGTGTGCACATCGAGTCCTGTAACTGCTTACCACGTAGCTTTTGCATGTTTGAGTACTGGCCTAGAATTACAGCAGATATATTTTGCTTGGCGTGATACCCCAGCATGCACTAATAACCACTGCAAAAACTTAAATCTCTGTTCTGAATTTTCTCCATATTTTTAATTTACATAAGGTGACTTGTGCTGAAATGTCACAAAATGCTAAATTGTTTATGTATAGGAGCTAAACACAGGCCAAAGTTAATGTTCATAGGTAGCTTAGATAACAAGAGGTAAAAATATTGTAGAGGGATTTGGTCATACAACTTCTATTAATATCAGCAAGAAGTGTAAAGATAACCTCACAGGTATGAGTATATATTGCTGTGAAAACTTTTCCTTTCAGCATTTCTCTGGAAAGCAGGAGAAGTGTGCATAATAGAAGACTGTCTACAGAAATCATATATGGGGAGGAGGTTTGAATCTACATGGCATCATTTTAGTTTAGCTTGGCTTACACATCTCCTTTGTTCTAAACTAGAAAAAAATGGGGAAAGCCAAGGTAGCCTCACTTGCCAGTGGCTTCAGCCCTCCTGCAGAGCTGCACACAGGAGAAGACTGTTCAGATTGGAGACTGCTTGGGGAAAGGAAGATCCTCCACATTTCCAGTGCTCAGTGTTGAAACTTGGCTGCAGCTCTAGCACACCAACACTGCCAGATCCTTCCACAACTATTAGTGCCTGCTCCACAGGAAGCAGGAGGAAAGCAGCCCTTCCAAGGAGGAAAAAGCAGGACCAATGGGCAGAAGGGTTGAGGGACAATTAGAATATGCCTGAGAAATGGCCTTGGAGAAGACCACAGGAAGAATAATTAATCTTAAGGACATTTATGAGGGGAGCAGTTTTTACAGATAAGAAGACAGAATAACTGGCACAAGAGACGATCATGAAATGGCAGATATGACAGGTAGGTAAAAGATCTGGACAGAGAAAATCAGGAAGGAGTCACAGAGAGGAGACCCACGTGAGGGGGTCAAATACTGTCACACGGACAGGATCAAGAAAACAGGCCCACTACCACGGTGAGGATGTTCTGCGTAAGAACACCATGAAAAACTTAGACGCACCCATTCTCCAAATAAAAGAGAGGCTTACAGAATGTTCGAGCACAAACATATTTATTCAAATAAAATCAAACTGGACACTACAGCTGTGATCAAATCTATGGAATTTCAGTTACAATTTTGATATAAAAGGGAAATTGCAGTCACCATAGTGGTGTAGCTGGGTATCACGCGGTGCGTGTATACACACCTGTCCTGGTTTCAGCTGTGAGAGAGTTAGTTTTCTTCATGGTAGCTAGTGTGGATTTATGTTTTGGATTTGTGCTGAAAACTGTGTTGATAATGTGGTGATCTTTTAATTGTTGCTAAGCAGTGCTTACACTAGCCAAGGACTTTTTCAGCTCCCCAGGCTCTACCAGGTGCACAAGAAGCTGGGAGGAGACACAGCCAGGACAGCTGACCCAAACTGGCCAAAGGGATATTCCATACCATATGGCATCATGCTCAGTATATAAAGCTGGGGGAAGAAGGAAGGGGTTATGGTGTTTGTCCTCCCAAGTAACCATTACAAGTGATGGAGCCCTGCTTCCCTGGAGATGGCTGAACACCTGCCTGCCCGTGGGAATTAGTGAAGGAATTCCTTCTTTTGCTTTGCTGGTGCACATGGCTTTTGCTTTACCTATTAAACTGTCTTTATTGGAATGCACAAGTTTCCTCACTTTTTCTCTACTCATTCTCTCCCGCATCCCACCAGGGGAGAGTGAGCAAGCAGCTGCGCGGTGCTTGGTTGCTGTCTGGGCCTAAATCACAACAACATCCCATCAACTTAGTCATTATTTGCCTGGGTAATCCAGGACCTCCCCAGCTGGACCCTGCATAGATGAGACAATGCACTGACCTGTGAGAAAGTGACTGAACTCCTCGCTGCCTCCAGAACAAAGTATTTGTTTTATTCTTTACAGGAACTGTACAGGTGGGAATTTTGGACAGTCCTGGAGACTCCCCCATGCATCCCCTGCTGGGCATAGGCCACCTGACAGAAACTATTTATATGCCTAAATGTGCTGATAAACATCCTAAGCAGAGAATGGGGCATGCTGGTGGACTACCCCAGGCAGTTTCTCCTGTGGTACGGATTCAGCTTCACATAGGCAAGACACTTGTAGATGGTCTGTGGAAACTGTTCTTGCAGATGCAGAAATGGTCACACAGAACAGTCATCTGATTTGTGCAGTTTAAAGTAATCACTGGCAAAGGATCATGGTATGTAGTGGGCATGTAGGACCAGCTGGATTACAACAATTCAGCAGAACAAGAGTTCAGAGAGTCTCATTTGATGCAGCTGAAGACACCATTGCAAAGACCCTTGCCACAGAAGCTCCTGTTGCCATCTGGACAGCAACTGACTGTCCTGTGCAGAGGATTTAATTCCCCACGTTTTACCTTATGCAAAAGATCCCAATAAATTAAAGTGATTTTTGTTGTTGTTGTTTTTGTTGTTTAACAGAACTCTGTGTAACAGTTTCAAAGAAATATGGGGCATTTTTCCTAGCAGACTGTGTCTGGAATAAACACCTGAATTCTGGTTGGTTTCCATTTTGTTACAGAGTATTTTGCAGACCTTTCCCCTCATGACCTTTCCTCTCCTCCTGACTGATCTTGCAATTATTTTACTAATAGTGCTAAGACACCCTAAGCTTCTAAAATGCCTGTGTATGAGGCCCTTAGAACTATGCCTTTCAATACTTTATTCATTTTTTCCCCATCACTTGTTATTAATGGAGAGAAAAGATTTTCCATGTGAGTATAAGCCTGAAGTGAGGCAACTTTCTGATTGCCTCCGGGCAGCAGAGCTCAAAGAACACCATGTTTCCACCATGCATGATGACCTGTACTGCTGATGTGGATGAGACCGGGCAGAGCAGATTACTTCAAAAATATGACAAAGTGCAAGAGGAAAGTGGGTAGGTAAGGCAGAACAGAGCTGAAACTGAGAAAATCCAAAATATCAAAGTGTTGCCTTAGCATATGACCAATGTGTGGAACATGCATTAGCATGTTCTAATTTAAACGCCTCTTTTGCTTTTGATTCCATTTTCTCTTTGCTGTCCGTACACTATGTCTCTTTCCTGTATCTATCTTCTTCACAATAGTATTGACTCAAAGAAAGCTGGCGAGCTCTCAGCAACCCCTGCAGAGTACTAGAGCAGCAGGGCCCAGCCAGGACACTGGAATAGTGCTGCTGTTCACCTGGTGAGCTATAATGCACACCGAGCAGTTTAGACAGCTGCCCTGAAACACATAAACAGCCCGAATTACTGACTTTATTCCCTTCCTGCCTCACACTTGTACTGGCTCTGCAGAGGCTCCTTCATCAATGCTCATTAACACTTGTTTATGCCTGCTTTCGAAAAAAAACCCAGAAAGGAGAGCCATATGCAAAGGGAAGAACATTCTGCACCCTCTCATCTGCCTGAGAAAAGAGTGACATCAAGAGGACACACTAGCTAGCAAATTTAAAGTACAATTCCACACACAATACAGACAAAAGGTATATTAATGTTTCACCAGCTGATCAGGAAGACCTTCTGGTTTCAGCGTGTTTGTCCACAACCAAGGCAATTTTATTTACCACCCTTGATGTATGGTATGTTTAACAGATGTCCTCAAGGGTATGTTTCTGCAATAACTATCCTTCTCTAAAGATAAGCTTGAACTGTGATCCTTAGTGCTGTTCTCACCAGTGCTCTATGCAATCAAGTATTTTCAGGAGCAGTAGGAGACTACAATGTCAGAGCGAGAAGTGGCTGCAGGAAGTTGCTCTCTTTGTAACACAGTGGTGTACAAAAGGCAAAATCTAGGAAGCCATGAGAATGCATCATTTAGTAGTGTCATAGTATATAAAGGAGAGAAGCTAACAATGACTTATTTTCTTGGCTTTGCATCCCGTGGGCAGTTCTGAGGAGGCACTGGTAGGCACTTATCTCTTGCCTGTTGTGAATAGTAACTAATAACATCTGCATTCACATTGCAGACTGTCAGGCAAGGCAATTGCAAGACCCTTCTTGTCTGCTCAGATGTCCACTTCCTCAGAACTGTTAATGTCTTTGAGACCTCTGCCCCTCTCTCAAAGACTGACAGGCACATGTGGCATGACTGCAAAAGTGACCTCCTCTAGGAAACTGGGCTGAAAGTAGCTGGTGACCATTGCTATTCTTCAAAGTATCTCCAACACCTGCAACTATGGTAGCACATCTGGTTGCCCTGTACTCTGCTTTGTAGACCAGTTGGATGAAAACAGCCCAACAGCTGGGCTATGTCAAGAAAAGTATTAAAAGAACATTAAGCCTCAAAATAGGATTTTATTAATATTATCTCAGTGAAAAGTGGTGATTTAGCACTGTTCTGGCTAGAGCTAGGGTAAAGACTGTTAACATAAATGCTAAGATATGTAACCAGCCTTTAGGGTGGCCAGATTTGTTAAAAAAACAACTAAAGGGGGACTCTCAGCTGTGACAGAATGGACAGACTTGAGGGGCACTCACTGGTAATGATCTAGCAAACACCTTCTTTTCCAGCCTTCCAGAACAGAAAGTTTCCATATAAATTCCAGTTGTACTGACTTTGACTGGGGCTTTCAGATACCTTTCAAATGTGTGCATTTGGGCAATAAATTAGATTCCTGGCAAACTTTTTTTTTTGGTCTACTTGAGACATCTGTTGAGCAAACACAATCCCTTGCTTCCCATTGTCATTAAGTAACTTTCCTGTAACACAACTCCAAGTGTGTGAAAGCAATGCCAGGTTGGCATTTCCCTCCTGTAAAAAAATCATCCCAGGGACAGAAGCCTTTAATTGCTCTGCCAACACCCTGTGTGTGTTGTAACTGAACAGAAGACTGTTGTTTGTCAGTGCTGTCAGTCTGTCTCCTTCCTCTGGCACTAGCATATGCCCTTTAAAAAGAGCTAAAAAACAGTGAAGGGTGGAACTATGAACAGGCATGTTCCTGCACAGGCCAATTATTTTCATTTTTAATGCAAAGTTAGATGCAGCTGTATGTCTGTGCTCTCAAAGCTGCTGGTGACCCTGCTTTCTGTACCGCAGACTCCAGCTAGCCACGGCAAAAGAGAACTTGCTGTTCTAGCAAGCTGTGTGTTGAGGTGTTAAGTCCTAGTTGATTCCTGATTTAGATACCAGAATTACAGCCCTAAAGATGCCTGTTTAGTTGCTGCCTAACCTCACAGATGCCTAATACCCACAGTGTACCCACAGATGCCTGATGTACACATTAGCCTCCGAGGGCTCCTACCCCAAGGCAAGTGAAGGATCACTCCAGTCCTGATGCTAGGGAGCTGCTTTCTTGTGCCTCAGCCCTGGTGGGATTCAGAAGCCAGCCATGTTCCTGCCCCATCTCAGCAGCCGGCCTGGTCTTGCAGGCTTGGTCAAATCATGCAGAAGTGCTGGATGCCAAATTGCACCCTGTATAAGCACACAACACTGACAAACGCTCCATTTTCAGTGCAAAGTGCGTTTAATTTGAAGAAATTTAAGGAATTAAGAAATTAAATTAAGAAATTTAAGCACCCCTGAACTGGCATCTCCCCAGCATGACCATTATGTACATACATGTCTGAGCCAAGAACAAAATGAAAACAAAATAGGCAAGGCATGCTGATTTTGGTTCAAAGTGAGAATTTTTCTTGTTTTTGGTGGAATTTATTTTCAAAGCAATGGGGAACAAGAGAAGGAAGGAAAGAAAAAGCTGAAAATAAAGACTTTAAGGAAGAAATGGCCCAAAAGAGATGAGAAGAGAAAGGACGAAGAGGGAAAAACTACCCCAAATATGCAAAGTAAGGTATGTGTTAAAATCTGAGGGGTAAAATGACTATCTCTCTGAATGGCAAGCTGTGGAGGTGCACTGAAGCCCCAGGTACTGCCAATGCTGGGGCATGTGGAATTCAGAGCCCTTTGCAGGTGCTCTGAATGCAGTGTGAAGGCTGGCTTCTGTCAGCCCTTGCAGAAGGGAACGTGAAAGGACACCCAGAAAGGGCCTGTTTCATTTTGTTTTCTGACATTGGTTGGTGGCTTCTGGGAGAGACAGTGTGCCAGGATACATTTAAAAAGCAGGTAAGTGCACCCTAAGGCATGCTCAGACGTGCTGGTTGCCCCCAGCCACGGGTGACCTTGGGTGGCAAAGTGTAAGAAATGTGGAGGCACAGAAAATATGATGGGAGGGCACTGTCCTGAAAACTTCTGGACAGAACATAAAGCCAGAAGAAGATTGTAGTGGGACATCACACTAGATGGTCTCCAGAGGTCCCTTCCAGCCAACGTTTCTGTGACAAAACAGCTCTGCTTCCCAGAGCCAAAAAGGTGGAATAGGACAAACGGGACATTACAGAAGAGGCGGACAGACATTTGGGGCAGATCTTGATGTACCTGCCTAGTATCTAGTGCAGCGTGAGCACAAGAGGCATGGTTTGGACCTATGGCAGGATTGCACTTTTGCAGCAACCTTAGGGGTCCTGGTCTGAAAGATAGAATACACTCTGTAATGGCAGTACTTGCAATTAAAAACTAATGAGTGTTGAAATAATTTGTAGCACACACATAGCAAACAGGAGTTGTACTGAAGTACATGAGCAACCAAAGAACATATATAAAATCATGTACCTAATTTGCATGCACAGCAAAATGTCATAAAAAAATGGAGAAGCTGTGTGTCAGACTACATATGCAACTGTCTATTTGCACGAGCAGTTAGTCAGTCTATTCAAAGATCTGTGCACACCTCTGCCTGCTAATCCTTTGCCAGAATGTAGGTCACAATATATCATACAGACCACAAATAAAAGGAACCAAGAAATTCATGCCATCTGTGAGTCATTCTTTTTATTTCTGTTCTGACAAGTGATACCAAACTTTAATGAACATATGAAGCTTTGAACTCAGCTGAGATACAGGAGATGAATATGTCAGAAAAATTGTGTGAGTAGTGCAGCTGGCAGTGTGCGTGCATTTTGCTTGCACGAAGTTCCAAGCCTTTTTCACTAAAATGCTTTAAAGCATGTAATTGATGGCTATATTGGGGTTTCACTCAATAGCCAACGTATGTAGTGGTCAGAGCAAACATTCCTGAAGAGACAAAATAGCATAAGCATTGTGTTCCACATCCTTTTTTTTATATAGTTATTAGTGAATAAACTTGTTTAAATGTGTTTGCTGTGATTCCTGTGTCAATCATTAGTCTTACATTAATTAGTTATTAGTTCTCTCTACTGGCTGGTTTGTCATGTTTCTGTATTTTCTCAGTATCATATCTCTGTAAGGTAAAGTTACATAACTCAGATGAATTTCTTTGATCCTGTTGTTTTTACCTCATCCTAACATTACTCTTTTAATCATGCTATTGTGTTAAACAACCATGAACTAATTTCTGAAAAAAAGGCTGTACCATTTACAAAAAGTACTGAATAGGATGACAAGGAATGGCTAAGGTGTGAGATGGTCTTTGTGTCTGGAATGATGAAATAGTCTGGGAATTTCAGCCTTGAGAAAAAGGAGGGGTATGACAGAGGTGTCTGAACCCAACCGTGTTACAGAGCAGCTAACAGCAAACAGTTGTTGACTGTTTCTCAGAATATAACAATGAAGAAACGTCAAATATAACTAGCAAGCAACCAATTCAAAGCAGAAGCAGATAGCTCAGATAAACTGCATATATTTAAAGGATGTTGTGGATGGTAAGATTTTATACAGTTTCAAAGGCATCATTGGACAGGTCCATGGGAAAAAATAATGAAAGGGCAATTGAACATAAAGAAACTGCCTTTGGTTCATTAGACCCACGAATAAAATTTACTGATGTCTGGGAAAGTATCACTGTATGTTTGCCCTTTTATACCTTTCACAAGGCACCTACTTCTGGCCATTACCATAAGTAAGGTAGTACACTGCTTGCAGCTATGATCCGTGGTGGTATCCACAGTGTCAGACCCTATGTCATTAACAACAAGACAAAATCTGTCTTCATAAACATTATGTTAATTTCCTTTCAAGGTCAAATCTGGTTTTCTCTTTTGTGAACTTCCGTTAGTGTTATAAGAGAGGTACTTGGAGCTACCACAGGGTACTTGACTAGTTTAGCCAGACCTTCACAGGTAACAAGGTCTATTGCTGGTTGATATAAACCACTTGTTTTGGTTACACTTGAGAAATAAGCCAGCACTGAAATTTTAAAAAATGATTGATTACACCTTGTTAATAAAATTGAAGGCCACACATTCCAAAGAGGTCAGCAGCCGCAAAAGACAATTTTACAATAATGCTGTTCTCAACAGGACACCGTGTTTCCTGGAGGCTTAAATGGCCAGTGCTCTTTTTGACCTTTTGAAAGTCCAGCCCTAAATGTATATGCATTTATTTTCTCAGTGACTTCAAACAAACCAGGTCTGAAAATAAAACCACACTTGAGAACAGAGTGTTTCACAACATATTATTTGTACAGCACTCATACATTGTGCTTGCTTGTAATTGTGGCTGCAGCCTACATTGCAGACCATGGCATTCAAAGGGCCTGCAGTCTTAAAATGTCTTGCTGGACACAGAAATCTACATCGCTATTTTTAAAACTTGCCCACAAGAGATGTTATCAACTCACTGGCCATAATATACTTCCTATATAAGGAGAAGCAAAATCAATATTTTATCAGATATGTCTTTAGTCTAAGCCAGTCTTTGAGCCAGCACTGGTCTTATGGACAATTTTATATGACAGACAGCATCTGCATAAGGTCATCCCTGGACACATGTCCATTTTAATGACGTTGCAGTACGAGTGATATCAACAAGGACAGTTCAGACCTCAGCCTGCAGAAACAAAAGGGAGGCTGTGTATGAGTACTCCTTTACAGTGAATGTATCATGAACATTTCATTACAAGTACTGTCATAATGACATTCTCACAAGCATCATAAAGCTTTTGTCATTTCTTTTCTTACCAAGTTGCTCTGCTAAATGTTTGCCTCTCTCAGTGAAGATTACCCGTTCATCCTCCATGTCACATTTGTTACCGACCAAAATAACCTGGGCATTATCCCAAGAGTATGTTTTGATTTGAGTTGACCTTGAGAGAGAGAGAGAGAGAGAGAGAGAGAGAGAAGTCAAAGAAAGCAAATTCCCCTAAATCAATTTCAGACAGAATTGCAACAAGACAAAAAAGACAATACTGATTTTGACATCTAGGGTAATGTGATTCTATTTAATTCTGGATTTCAAATAAACTAAGATTTATCTGTCAGGAATTGTTATTACAGGAATAACACAGGTTTTACTTTTGCTTGTTAAAACACGGCAGTCTTTCAATATTTTCTCCTGCCATCAACATTCTTCCTATATTTTTAGAAAGAAGTGGTGATGCTTTCTCCCACACAATTAAAAAATATTTTCACGTTTTAATGCAAACCTTATAATCTAAAACCAGAGCTTTGAAACATAAATCAACAGCTTATTAATCAGGATCTAAATTTATCAGCAAAACTTCAAAGCCATTCTGCCTTCTGTTTTTTGTTTCCAGCACATCCCACTATAGGTCTTTGACCTACCAGGATGACAGCAACATTTACATGTGCTTTAAGCCATGGACAGGGGCTGAATTTGAACTTTGATTTACATTCCATTTAAATTTTACAAGCCCTAACCATGATTATAGCTGAACTGGAGCATCTGAGGCCTTGAAACACCCAAGGGGCTTTGAGTGCTGGTGGTGAAACAGCTTACCCTGCAAAGGTCTCTTCTGAAGTTTGAATGCTGTGCAGCTAATGGGCAAGTTAGGACCACATTTGGAGCACCTCTCAGTTGCTGACTGCCAACATTCTGCTATACTCAGACCTGCTCTTCAGGAAGGAAAGCTCCATCTCCTGGCTCCAGGCTCAGCCAGGAGCTATGCTGCTAGCTACCACCTTCTAACTGAGAGCAGTACCTGCTCTTGAAGGTAAAGCAGGGTGCAGTAAGCTTACTCAAGCACTTACCCTTTGCCTTGGAATTGTGACTTATCTGGCTTTAGGCTCTGAGTCAAATGCTTGGTAGGATATTAATATATCTTCTGTTCCCATATGATCTTTGGAAAGAGAAAAAGATGTAGAACATCTTTCTCTCTCCCCCCACATCTCTCTCTCTCCCCCCACTGCCTTGGACAACACAGGGTGCTTAGAAAAACTGCACTGGAATTGAAACTAACCTGCTTAACTACACATTTAGGAGAGGGTACCCTAGAAGGAAATCCTGTTGTGTATCAGGGCCCTGGGTCTTTGCAAGAAATTATTAAATGGCTTTAAAAAGTCTGTCTCCTAGTGTTTTGGAAGCTGGTGTGTGTGAGTGCTGAGTTCACTAGTGACCCCTTCTCATAAGACAGCCATTATCCCTACATATTCAGATCCTTGTCTGCAAATGTTTCATGCATAAAAAAGATCATGATGTAGTCTGACAACAATTTCCAGTGAAAGACAGAAAATGGACCAAATCTCCCTAGCTGGCTTTGCTTACTGCAAGACTGGAGGGATGGACATGGGCAAAAACTGCTACAGCTATATTTGTAGCCCTGGGTCCAATGCCATTGCCCACAGGCCCAGACACCCTGCATGAGTCAAAGCACCTTTAAGCCGTGTGTGATGGGTTTGCATTGCTGGGAAAAGGAATTTAAGGGGAAGGATCACACTGCCCTTAGGGTTGTTTTACTTCATCAGATTGACCAAAAAGAAGCTGAAGCAAACCCCAGACATTTTGTGCTACAGCTTGTTCCCTTGGGCCTGCCCTGATCTTCCTTTAAGAAATGGACACTGTGCTATTTTAAATCTGTTTTATAGCAATTTAAGTAGGCAATCATAAGATACTGTGACCAAAGCAGAGGTCAGACTTCCCTCTATACTTACATATCACTAAAGGTACAATTGCTCAGAAAAAAAGGGCACCATGCATTCATTTTGGCAGAAATATTCTTTTGGAACCATGCTGAGTTCTTCTGGAATTTGTGGTTAAGCAAAATAGAATTATTATTATTATTTTTAACCAGAACTACATTTGTCACCATAGCAACTTTGCAAATACTAGTAGCTCAAACGTCAGAGGATGTTAGTCCATTAAGGACACTAAAAGAGCTTAGCTTTGAATAGTTATGATTTGGACGTCAATTTGTTCCCCTTATGTCAGCAGGAAATTGAAGACATTTCAAAAGCAAAATACTCAGTGAAAATATTAAGCTTTACAGAATGAATTACTTGCATATTCTGCAAAGGGGAAATATTAGAAATTGATGAATGAAGAAATATAACTTGGAGAAATATCGTCGCACCAATGTAAAGAGAATTAATTCAGCCTTGTATTGCAGATTTTTGCTCCAGAAGCTTACATAAGTTTCTTTGCTTAAGAATGTAACCCTCTTCATTTTACTGCAGCCAGGTGTGATTTTTTGTTCTATGAACTATGAACCTCTGCTTTCAAATTCTTCACATTACCAAAGTGACTTATTTTATTCTTAGAGTTTTTTTATGTGGTGTTCTTACGTCTTATCTTCTAGTTATAAAGTATTTTTTAGGCAACAAGAGATCTTGTCCTTGATAACAATCCCAAAGGCTTATGCTTTGCAAAACATTCTGTAGTGCAAAAATACAACTGACTGACTGAAAATCAGTCAAATGTGCCCCCACCCAACCAGACATCAGTAGGAACTTGGATTCAAAGAACAGAATAGGCTTATCACTAGGTTTATCACTGTTATGTTTTCTTTTCAACATACATTTCCACTAATGGTTTCTATAGATTTTGATTCCCACAATTCTTCACAAAAGCCAACAGGCAGGTCATTTAAAAGAGATTTTGCTGTTCCTTGCATACATGACCTTTCAAATGACCGAGGCTTCTGATTAATCCAAAACACAAACCATTGTCCTTGTAAAGAACTTTAGCCTCAGGAAGATTGAAGACATGAAAAGGCAAAGCTGATGTTTGCGGTAAGCTGAATACAGCAATTCTTGTTCAGTCTCAGTGACCTGGTGTATGTCAATAGTAATTTACTCTGTAAATCTTTCACATTCTATTTGTATGGCAGGTAGACAATCTGCAACATGCTTGAATTTTTATAATGCATAGACATCAGAGGGGCAGATTAATGCAGGAATTCAATGATCCATTACTTTCAGTGATCAACACAAGGCTCGTTCTCCCTGTACTGCAATTCTGCCATATTCCTTGTCAGGAAAGAGCACTTGCTGAATGCTAACTAAAGCAATGCTATTTGCTCATCTTAAAACAGTGCTGTGTTTTCCACTACTGGTTCAAAATACTATAAAGTTACAGGAATAAATCTCCAAGAGTTTTGGACTATTGTGATAGAAGACTGTCAAAGATAATATGAGGCTTTTTTCCTTTGTTGATGGAATGAAATACTATATGAAAAAAATCCTACTTTGTTTGAAATAAGCCTAAAGGAAAGGCAAAGTTAAACAGTTCACACTGGCATATGTCCATACACACACTGCTTCAGGTTTACTGCGCTACCTGATTCTACTCCTATGAAACGACTTGTAATACTTGTTAGTTCATAAAATATTCTTCTGAAAATATTGCTTTTTAGTTCAACAGAGTATAACGAGGCTTTCTATTGCTGCCACTTCTAACACTGTCATTTACTGAAGGAGAGAATAAAACCAGTGTTACCTAGGCAAAGCTATTTGCTGTTACCTCATCCGTCATGAGCATCTAGGTTTCAAAATGAATATTACAATGATTAAAATGGTGAAAACACCATTATAAAGACCAAAGACACCATTATCATGCACTAGCCCCCTCCAAGTCTGCCAAAAAAATTAAACGTCAGTTCTGGCTATAACCAAGCACAGTGAAATGCACCTTCATGGCAGAGATGTTGCAGTAAGTAAAAGGTCTATGTTGCAGCACATTATCTTTTGGGAAAAGATCAGGTACAAGTTTCAAGGGCTACATCTATTCTCAGATAAGATTCTGCCTGAGGTCTATAAAAGAATCCGTTGGTTCTAGACGGAAAACTGAAACCAGCAATGACAGAACAAAACTTTCAAAGAAGCAGAAGACTAACCTTAGTGCTGCAGTGTGACCCTGCACCTCTGAACATGCAAGAGTTTCAAATAATTGTCCAGGTGACAATGGTGGGGTGTCTGTGTGTGCTTGTGTGGGCAGCTTACAAGCAGTGTCGCACAGTATGATGGAGTGAAGTTCAGAAATACACAGCCCCAGCTGGCTGAGGTAGCTAAGATGCTGGAAGCCAAGGTAGCTAGCACAGAGCAATATGGGAGCACTGCTGTGGTGTTACCATTGAGCAAACTAGCTTGCACACATTAAATTATGTGATAAAAGCTCATCTGCACATCCACAAAGGAGCACAGAGAGACGATGGCAGGTATGAGAACACAGATAATATCCTGGCCCTGGCTGCTTCAAGGCCTATTGCAGAAGCCATCAGCCTGTCCAAGGCCCATGTTCACAAGCCTAGAGGAGCACAGGGGCACAAAGGCAGGTGACAACCCAAATTAGGGACTCAGAAGAAGGTACACCACATCCAGGCCCCTCCCAGGGTTGTCCTAGGATACCTTCAGCTCCACTGTCCTGGTGTGAAATCCGTGACCATACGTCAACACTGGAGGCTGATACGTCCAGGTGCCAGGAACTGGGGAGACTGGGATCTACTGGGCAACTGGGCAGACTGAGTGTACAAGCCCAGCTGATGGAGCGGCCCATGCTGTTTATATGTCTACACAGATATATATACTTACTAGTGGACCTCCGTGCTGCTCTGCCAGGGAGGGGAGCACAATGAGGCTGTTGGTGCTCTCTGTGTTTGTGGGAGTGCTTTGTGAGTCTGTGATCTGTGCGGCTGGCCACGTACATATGCGTATGTATATGTTGCGTGCACATGCCTGCTGGGAATACATCTTCAGCCTCAGTACTGGCTGGACCTGGGGCATGGAGCTGCAGCAGCCTTGCCCCTCTTGAGCTGTCAGATCCAGCGTGATATATTTTCCACTAAGAACTCAGACTTAACTCAGCTATGCCTGGGTAACACTGTATTGTACCCTGGGGAAACTGCTACAGAAGTCAAATCTGCTGCTTCTTGTACTTGATACATTTCAGGTTGCACCCACTGATTAGCATATGTTAGGGTTCACTCTGAATATACCTCCAGAGAATCACTTTTACTAACTCATATATGCCCAGAATAAACATTAATCTTACCTGGAATAGTCTCACCCACATACAGCAAGGATAGCAAAAAAAAAAAAAAAATTGATACAGATATGCCTATATAGTAAATATACCAGGAGTATGAACTTTTAGAGACAGCTGCAATCTATGTGCCACTGTTTGGACCTAGAACTCTCCAAGGATGCCTGCCATCCTTTGAGGGGCTGGTTTCTGTGGGCTTTTTAAATGAATTATGTAGTAAGTCACATGCTCTGACAGCAGAGAAGCACCCTCATGAAAATGCTCCAGGGGATCCATGTATAATGTTTATTCCAGCAAGTTCAGGGAACATGTTGTACTTCTGGTTCAGAAAGGAGTATGCAATTAGCTGGCATGCATCATCTTGCCAGGAAAACAAACAAACAAACAAACAAACAAACAAAAATCCAAAGCAAAAAAACCCAACCCAGAACCAAATTAACAAAACTTCTACCAAAGTATTTTTATTTTTTTGAAGTTACTGTTATGTTGAGTTCATTAATTGATCCTTAAAATTATACCATCTCTGTCTATATCATGGTGCCTCCAAAGCCCATTAGCTGAACCGTTGGGGTTGCAGTGCAGTGACAGGATCTGGGGGGTCGTCCAGCTTTTCTATTCTAAAACTTTTTCAGTTTATTAAAATACTGGTGAGAGGGAGTGTCAGAGAAGCAGCTATGAGTTTGGAGGTGTGTCCAGAAGCATTCAGTGCTGCTATTTGGACTTTATTTGCAAGTGAGCATGCCAAATCCCTGGCTACATCTGAGCAGGAAGGCTTGCTTGCCAGCATTTTCAGGAGACAAAATTTTCCTTCTGTACTTGAGGCAATGGAGAGTATCTCTCCTTCCTTCCCCCAGTCCTCATCCTATGGTGTGGGAGGATATGGCAATGCCCTCTCTAACCCCTGACACAGACTGGGATGGTAAGGGGAAGGTCTGCCATTCCTGTCCTTTCAGGGGATAGGATCATGTCAGGAGCCCTTTCCCACCCTTCTGTCTGTGAGGAGCTCTGGCACTCCCCATCAAGCCATCTTTTCCACAGGATGAGTCTGAGGACTCACCTCATACCTGAGGACTCCCTCATACTACCCAGTTTCTTCTATACTTCAGTGTGTACCATATGCTCCATGCTTTACCCTGTGCCCTCCTTTACATCTCCTAAACCCTTTTATTCCCAGCAATCCTGATAGGTTATGTGTCTTAGGAATGCCCCTGTGTTGTGGTTTAACCCGCAGGCAGCTAAACACCACAGAACCATTCACTCTGTCCCTCCATCCAGTGGGATGGGGGAGAGAACTGGGGAGGAAAAATCCATGGGTTGACATAGAGGCAGTTTAATATCACAGAAAGGGAAGGTAAAATAATATTAATGGTAAAAGAATATACAAAATAAGTGTTGCACTGTGCAATTGCTCACCACCCCCTGAGGAATTCTCAGCCCATCCCTGAGCAGTGGTCACCACCCCCGGCCAGCTACCCCCAGCTTTATATGCTGAGCATGATGTCATATGTCATATGGTATGGAATACCCCTTTGGCCAGCTGGGGTCAGCTGTCCCGGCTGTGCCCCCTCCCAGCTTCTTGCTGGCAGGGCATAAGAAGTTGAAAAGTGCTTGACTAGTATAATCCCTACTTAGCAACAAGTAAAACATCAGTGTGTTAGCAATATTATTTTCATACTAAGTCCAAAACCCAGCACTGTACTGGCTACTAGGAAGAAAATTAACTATATCCTAGCTGAAACCAGGACACCCTGTATCTTGGAGTTTTCCCATCTCCTCTCTCTGTCCCACTCATCTTGGGGATATGATGGAGATGTGGCCTATATAGGATGATTCTATTCAGCGCATTAAATGATTGCAATGGTCAGTCTTAATGGCCATTCGGAGCTGGCTCTGTACCAGCTGCTCTGCACTTCGCGCTCAGACCCTGCCGCGGGGAGGGCAGGGAGACAGGTGGCCTCAGGCTTTCCATCTGTTCTCCAGTAAATACTCCACTGTTAGTGGGAGATGACCCATCCAAAAATGTATAAATCTACCAATCAAATACTCCAACTCAACTTTCTGATGGGGATTTTGAAGGCAGTGCCAAGGTTAAAAATTTGAAGCACTCTAAGCTAAAACAAGACAGAAGAGTCCTGGAGTAGTTTAACACGACTTTTTGTGGCCATGGTTACTGCCACAGTAGGAATATAATGAAAATAATTAGTAATAACATCAGTGAAAATAAAAAGAAGTTCCTAACAGTTGCCAGATTTTAGTTGAACTGATGAGCAGCTGGGGGTGTACACAGCCCCACAAAACAGAACCAGGTTTGAGAAACAGCTCAGGATCTGTCCTCCCTTACTGACGAGAAAGATCAGTATATTTGCAGCTTTTAAACTCAAACTATTGCTACTTATTTCATCATTCTTGCAAGGTCCAGCTGAGGGCCATAAAAGCTAATCTATTATGGCTAATACAAATTCTTTTACCTCTTGCATTCATGAACCCCTTTATAATTATTGAAGCAATTAGTGAAATCCAAGAAAAGCAATCAATAAAGGAAATAATAATCAAAATAGAAAGCTGAGGTAGATGAACATCTGACAGGAATGGCGAAATTGCACCTCAGTCCTTCTCACTGAGGATTTAAATCTAATGGATGTCCTAGCATCTTCACTTCTATTCAGAATAGATGACGTATACTGAATTTGCAATGCTTATTTTCAGTGATGGTACCAGCACCTGCTGACTGCAAGTGCTTATTAACATGTGATAGAGAACATACTAAGATGTCCCAGCAACACAGGAATATTGAATATGGTTGGAGGTGGGCAAAGAAGGGGAAAGAATGAACAAAATAAATTTCTTTCATTCTCAGTATCACAAAGCAGCAAGGGAAAAGGATCTGGAGAGAAGTGGATGTAATAGCAAAACTGGGATATACCCACCCTTTTGCTCTCGCAACAGACCAGGATACATGAATATTGGCCAGGACTGACTTTATTTGATGTGCCAGTTATTGTTTATACAATATTATGTTTTCTGTTTGGATTGAAGGGCAAATGAATTGAAAAAATGCTTTACGATTGTGAAATAAGCTGGTATTGAAGAAATCAGAAGAATACCAATGACTCAACATTCCTTCTGATAGCCTTTAGCTTCTCTGTGCAGAGCCAAAGAGTGCACACCATGCAATGAAATGCTACACGTTTAACCTTCCCTTGGAGGAAGATAAATTGATGGTGCAGAAGCTGCATGACAGGTGTGACACTAATGAATTTCTGGTTCATTTTCATCCAGAAGGCTAGTCAAAATGCCATTACCCAGAGCATCACAGGTTTTCATTGTTCTGGTAGGAATTGCATCTACTTTAAGGAAAATAAATTTTGCTTTGCCAGTGAACAAATCACAAAAGCTACCTTAATAGAAGACTCCACCACAAGTTTCTGAGTTCATAACTTCAATTTAGAAAACCATATGCCATATTTTCAATTTTGAAGATTATAATGATAATCAAAATGAATTTGATTCTTTTGGAGGATAAAACTGAGCTAATCTTTAACATATGCATTTTTATATAATTTTGCAAAAAGTTTAGTTATTCAAAAGGAAAAAAAGAAAAAGGAGAGAACAGTTGAGATATAAGAGCTGATATTCTGTGATTATGTCATTTATTCTTATGTGAATATCTTAGTGACAATCCATTACCATAATTGTCATAAGGAACTATATACTTGCTCAATAACGTCCACTGTGGGCCTGCATTTAACACAATGCAATAAGAACTGACAGGGCAATAATAACTATGTAATATTGCGTGGTACCTAAGATGGGAGGTAGGCATCACAGAGATTTGTCAGAGTTTTCCCTTTCTCTGATCAACCATTTCTATCTGTTCTTACCTTTCACACAGAAGTGCCTTTCCATGCAGAATCTTCTGCTGAGTAATTTATTGAATTACATTCCATTTTTAATGTAATATACAAATAATTTTCTTAATAGTCCCTGAATTAACTTTAGTGTCTTTTCTGTAAGTGTTGTTTCAAATAAGAGTACCAAGTTTCTGTTGTCAGAATATTATCTTCTGACAATAAAATGCAAATTCATTGAATAATTGTATATGCTATCAAATGAATATATTGTGGGCAAAAGACATGCATGCTCAAATGGTAATTCTTATGTATGTCCCTTTATCTGGAGTTACAATGAAGGACAAGAAGCCTGCAGGGCATACTTAATTTCTATTAATCAGATTGCAGATGTCCTTAAATTTTGCATCTTTGGCACAGTCTCTCCATCTTGCTTTCTCCCAGATGTCAAATACACCTTGAAACTACTTTCTAATACCAGTGTGGCAGGAGCCAAACTGTGCACTTAGAATCATAGAATCATAGAATTGTTAAGGTTGGAAAAGACCCTTAAGATCATCGAGACCAACCGCTAACCTATCACTGCCCAGTCCACCACTTTCTACATTCAAAAAAGAAAAAGAACAGTAGTAAAAAAAAAAATATTGTGCTCTAAGTTAGTACTACGTTCTCTGTTTCTTCTTCCCAGTATCTCCTGTACAGAGCCTGAGCTCTGATGGCCATCTATTTAGTAGAAAAGCCTACCAAGTGAGGTGTTTTCCTGTACCTCACAGCCAGAACACAGGAGCTGGCACTAAACAGCTGCTAGTAAGTCTAAGAACAGGCTTAGGCAGAGTAAGCTCCCAACACACAGTATGCCACCCTGATATTGCACACCCTGGAGGCTTTTTTGTCGTGGAGGCAGATGACAAAAGTACTTGTATGGAAGCTCCTGATCTAATCCTAGGCAAGGTGGACTTTGATTGAAGGTGTGCAGAATTAATAAAAGACAGTAAATTCCCTGTCAAAGTCAAAAGTATTTCTTTCATTTTCTAATGCGTAGTATATACTTCTTTCCCAGGCTTTCTATTTAGAAAAGTTGAACAGATAGTGAAGAAGAGACAACAAATACTGTGTTAGACATGAAGGGCAGAGATATCTTCCAACCTACTTCCTTGTATTTTGTGTCATGATGAAACAATATAAAATACATTTAAAAATTTCATTCTTATTCACAGGATTACAAAATCCTCTCCTACAACAAGGTTTACTTATGATCAGACCAACTAATATAGCACATTTTTCACAGTGGGACACAGTAACGACACATGTTAATGAAGAGTTTTTATGCCATGGATAATGCCACAAGATGTGTCATACTGTGGGAAGTGATTTAGCAACTCACCATGCAGACAAAAGGCTGTACATTTTAATTTTCTCCCCACAGAGAAACCCACCATTAAATTATCATCCTTCAAAGCTACTACTACACATGCACAGTGCACAAAATCATCAAAAATTAGAGTTTGAAAGGAGATGGAAAAAAGTATTTACAGGAAAATAATATTCATGGAAACAATAAAAGGCAAAATACAGTCTGCACTTGCACATTTTGACTACCCCCATGGATTTGTGTTACAGATGCTACCAAATAAATGATCCTGTTAATCACCAATTTGTGTTGATTGCACAGACTGTCGCTGGAACTCTGAGTAATGACCCTAATCAATACACATGATCCTAACCTTGGTGTTTGAAAAACATAGCTGTGAAATAAGGGAGTACCAAAGTAATTTACTAAAGCAACTACAGCATCTGTTTGAGTATGTTACACTTTCAAGTAAATGAGCAATTTGCTGTCAGTTAAAAATAAAATTTTTGCTTGCCATGTTGTATTCATATACATATATATCAGGAAACAGATACAGACACATATGTATGTGTCCTCACATTCGCTGTTTTTCTTTCTCTCAGTGATGTGCTTTTGATAATTAAAAAAAAAAAAAAAGATAGTTAAGCAAGCAATAATGATGCTGAGCAAGTCCTTTTGGTCCTACATGATCATATGTAATACTTCCCTCTGGACTGCAGCACCAATGGTCCCTTAACCCTGGACTGCACTACTCTGCCAAAGAGCCTCTCTTGCACTTGTGGGGTTATCTATTAGCCTCTTGCCTTCGGTCCCAAAAAGCACCTGCACAGCAATGGCATTTTGGAATTAGCAAAGTTTTTACTGACACAGTCAAGTTTTTTTTGTTTGTAACAACACTGATAGTTCTGCAGCTATAAGTTAGCTGGGTCACAAAGAGTTATTTATTTTTCCTTTTTCTCTTTTAAATACCAAATCCAGATTTGTATTTGCAATATCTATGGTAAGTGTCTGGCAACAAGTCATCCATATTTTAGGGAACATCTCATTAAACAATTCTCTGGCATTCTGGATTGACCCTGACTTTTAACTGTCATATCTCATTAGGAAATTTGTTGCATGTTTGTGTCTATTAATCCCTTTCTGCCTGTTTTGCCAGGTATGCCTTTCAAGTTTCTCTCACTTCTCAAATTCACTGGTTTGGATTTTATTTCCTCTACTGTTTTAGGTTTCATTTTTCAAGTTTAAATGAATTCTGTTATTGTTTCTCTTATATCTGATCTTATTAGATCATTTTGGGTTATTTTTCTCATTTTGTATTTTGCACAAACTCTTTTATAAACAACTCAGTCTTTCATGCGCATAAATTGTGTTCTGAAATGCCTGTGTTCATGTTTTAATGAAGGGTTTAAAACAACCAGACCTAATCTTAATCACTGGAAAAGCTTACTAGGTCATTGGAGACACCTGTGATAAATTATCATGGACTATCCTTGTTAAGGAATCACACAACATGCAAGCCATGTGTCAAGGTTATCATGTGAATCATTTTATTTCTTGTTGATAAGATAAGCAGCACTGTTTTCCTAAAACATCAAGGATATGTTACTTCTGCAGTAGTACATTTTATACCAGAACTGGCATAAATCCTACCAGGATTTTGTCTTTAAAGTTACTTATCTTGTTATCTTCTGGAAGCAGAGCAAAAGAAACATTCAGAACTATACTTGAACCCTACACATAGAAATGTGATTCCACCATTGTGTCCTTGCACCAATACTTCTTTGGAAGTAATTTCCCTATGTGGCTGTACACTTTCAAGCACAAGAGATTCAAGGTCTGAAATTCTGAGTCAGAATATGTGTGGCCTAGTTTTCATCTGAACACTTGAGCTTCTGCCTTTTTTCTCAGACACCTGAAACTGGACTGGCAAAATGGCAACTACTTCGATCTCACTGTTAACTGATACTAGTTAATCAGTGAGAATGAGTTATATAATTGAATTTTTTTTTTTTTTTTTTTACTTTGAGGCCCTGAATTTTGAATTAGTAAATTTTTAATTATGCTAGTCACACTTTGCTTTTGGGATACTGCCGATCAAAATTCATTTTGTGAAGGCTGCCAGGAGCCAAAGACAACAGTAAAAACCATTTCACTGCCTGCATCCTGCCTGGCACAGGGTGGCAGGATTGTCTTGCTAACTCACTCTGCAAGCAAGTAAAGTGCAGGTTTATTTCTGCTGACTCACAGAGGAGGGCAGGAGGCATTAGACTTTAGATTTTATTTCTAGGACTAAAAATAAAGTGAGAAAAAAAAGTTATAAAAAAAAGAGAGTTGCATATTCAATCAGTGTGTCAGTAGTGCTGCTATCTGATTCACAAATCAGAAGACTGTGTTTATATATACATATGTGTGTATATACATATTTGTCTCACAAGCCCTACCTGTTGTATATTTTAAATTTATTCTTCATCACAGCTTTTAAAACGAAAGTATATTGCTTGTTCCTGACTCCAGAAGCCAGATTTAAAAGGAAATCCTGAGTATGGTGGAAGTTGTCAGCAACATATGCAGTCTTGAATACAACTTTGTAGTAAAAAATTTGGGGATTAGATTTAAAACTTTCTAACACTTTTGGAAACTGAACATAGTGCCATTTCAGTATGATATGGCCTAACTTCTCCCAGGGCTCATGTTGAACTTTTATAAATTAAAGTTTATCTCACTCTGCCTGTGAGCACTTTAAAGCATACTGTTTAAACCATGTTAGCTAACATATTCTTAACACATTACAGCTTTTCTCTGGTAGTAAGAAAGAATTGTTTAATATTGTCTTAATGACACTTTGTCACTGACTTCAGATAGTAGATACCCCTCTTGGAGGACATAACTGTATGCGTTAAACAGGTGCTTCGGTAGACAGTAATGTCTGGATGGAAAGCTTATTAGGGCAAGCATCACAAAATCAGAAGTTCATCAGTGAAATTGCTGTGTATCCTCAGAGTGATAGAGTGAAGTAATGTACTGGAAAATCAAAAGAATAAAACACTTCCTATGCACTGTTCCAGAAATGAAAGCCTACATCTGCAAACAAATAAGTGTGAATGAATGAGTTGGACAGCAGGTCTTTATAAGGCATGCAGTAGAGGAAATGACTGTGCTTTACCAGAAAGTGTTTCCAGTGTGGATATAACTGTACCAAGAAAACTGTATTTTGCACTGCAATGTAATAAACTATGATGCACTGCCAGCTCTGATCCTGTAGCAAATCAAAATAAAGCAGTAAAACTTTTGCCCGTATAACCACATCCCTATTAGAGATTTCTTTTGGCAGAGACAGACAGGTTGAGAGTCACAGCCCTTCACAGCTCTGACACACATGGGCTGGCAGAGGTCTTTCTGGGTGGATTCATCTGGTCTATTCTAGACAAATAACTTTAGATTGAGATGAGTAATGAGCAAAAAGTGTCTGTTTTTTGCCATTGACTAGAAGGGAGCCTCATGTTTAATTTGGATATGGAAATCTGCAATGCATTGACGAAATTTATTCTGAGGAGTCTCATCCACAGCTTTGGATGTTGTCAAGGTCTCCAGGGTTACAGAACTCACTAATAGCCTACAAGATTTGTCTACAGAATAACAGTATCAGGTGAAGGTTCCACATACACCTTTACTTTATAAACTAGCAAACATCCAAGTAGACTTATATCAGAGAAAGATTTATGCAGAGCTATAATACTCAGAGACAGTTTAGCTAATGAACTTACATAAGCTTTGTTGTTATGAAGTATTTCTAGCCAAGGCTGATCCCCTAAGGCACGTTCACTACTGTAACTCAAGAAGAAAAAACACAGGACTTAGCTTGTGGCAGACTACAAGGACAGCTGAGCACACCTGTGCATATATTGCAGAACTGTGGAAGGGTTACCATCTAGGGCAAGATGCCACCATCTCCTGCCATCCAGCTTCCTTTCCCCCTTTCATCTACAGTCTCCACCATCTGATCTTTTTCTCAGAAGGAGCTGAGAGCATCTCCTTTTTCATCTCTGCTGTGGACAGAGCATTATTCTCCTCATTTATGTCCAGAGTGAGCTGTAAAATAAGCACTAAACATACTGAAATGTAATCACATGTATTCAAAGAGAAGGCACACTGTCTTTTTTTTTTTTGCAAACCCAAGAACTAACCCAACTGCCACAAAACAGATCTGGGAAAAAAAATTTAAAGGGAAAGGGAAAGGGAAAGGGAAAGGGAAAGGGAAAGGGAAAGGGAAAGGAAAAGGAAAAGGGAAAGGAAAAGGAAAAGGAAAAGGAAAAGGAAAAGGAAAAGGAAAAGGAAAAGGAAAAGGAAAAGGAAAAGGAAAAGGAAGGAACATACCAAGGTTAACAAACCTCTCTTCTTCCCTTGAGTTTAGTTCAGCTACATCACGTCTGTGACCATTACTCAATATGGAGTGACTCTACTCCCTGTTTCTGAAGCTTCAGTTTGCTGTGCAGAAACTCAGCATTCATTACTTTCTCAAAAAGGTAAAACTTAATTCATTTTAGTTGTTAAAACTCCCAAAAATGTTACTGCTTGTATATGCAGGGAACCAGAAGCCCAGGTGGTACTAACAGCCTCACTCACCACTGCTGGATGTAACTCAGAAAGGCCTATTAGAAAGTCCATGGGGAGGACAATTCCTCATCTGACCATTTGTCGGTGAATGGCACCACATTGGACTGTGAGTGTATCTGCGAAAAACCGTGTGTTTTCCTGGCCTGATTGACAAAGCTAAGAAAGACTAAAAGGGAGTAGTGACATATCTGAAAAGCCTGATAGTATCAACCACCAGGTCCCACAATAAAGAGGGGCCATGGCTGTCTTCATGTAGGAAAATACCTGGATTTCACTGAAGGTAAATTCTGCATAGCAACATTTGAAAGTGAGGCCTCTCTGGTAAACAGCTGAATGGGAGGTTACAGCAAACCTGTCTTCATTTATATGTGCCTTTGTCAGCAACTGATGGGACTGGAGCAAAAAAATCACCCTCTATAAATGCTTTACAACTCAGAAACTTCAGCTAGACCTCATTGTCTTCTTAGCAATGTGTGCTGCTCTGAGCTCCTTTAACCCTGTAGGCATGAGGGCTGCAGGTCAGAGTCACAAAAGCAATTTAAGTGGTTAGTTCCTAGTTCTGCCAAATTATACTGTGGTCTGAGTGTTGATCTTTCTCAAGATTTGCCCAAGAGAGCTAAAAGGTCATGTCCAGATTGTTATCTAACTCGACGACTTTATTGATAGCTCTGCTCACAGACAAGAAGGTGTACTCTATAAGTAGGCTTTTGTACTGTGGATTGTGGACTTGCAGATTGGGGAACTGTCAGTGGGAGCAATCAAGTGGCAAAGAGAAGGTCAATGGTACTCTAATAACAGAAAAAAACAGAAGAAATTTCAAGCAGGAGGTTCAGTCTCATTATGGCTTGTATTCAGAGACACAAACAATGACTACCTCTCAGACCATAAAAAGGAACGTATGCAATCCAAGGCCAACTTGAAGCACAGATGTGGGAGGTTTGGGAAGGGAAGCAGAATGAACTGCAATGCAGCTGAACTTCTGTCTTTTCTTGAGGGCCACAGAGCCCCTGGGGAACATGCAGAATACTTCCAGAGAAACAGGGCTTGTCCCATGGACCTAATGCTGCCCATGGCAATCCCATGACCTCCAGGTGAGGATCAATAGCTTCATCTTCCACACAGAAGTAGAGAAGATATTTTGGACAACAAGGTTTAAATCTATATTCTCTTTTCCCATTTGTCACAGCAGTGCTGAATAGATTAATAATTTCATAAACAAATTTTAACTTCCCCCCCCCCGACATCTGGCAGGGGAAGGGTTTAGAATGGAAGAGAGGATGTGACTGAGAAAGAAATTATGAGTTATCTGAAACCCAACTAGTTAAGTAAAGTGGGGTATACATGAACAGATGCTAAAGGATAATCAAGTACCTTTTCTAGCATTTGTGGCAGATAATTTCTGAAGGCTAAAGTGCCACACTATCCTAAAACAATTTAGAATAAGAAGGTAAATTAGATAAAAAAAGAGAGACCACCGGAAGTGACACAAAAGGTCCTATTAATTTGTTGTAAATTGCATGTTACATATTTATATAATGTGTGTGAGTGAGCGAGTCTGAGAGAAAAAACAAATAGCCTTAATCACCTAGAGCTCTGAACAAATATGCTCTATTTTCGTTAATATATGTTTGCTAAATTAGAAAATCTTTCCTCCCTCTCCTCAAATTTGCCTTGAAGGTTTTTTCTAAAATTTTTGCATGGCATTAGAAAACACTCATTGGATTCTAACAATGGCTGCTTAAAGAGAAATCAGATGAATAACCTGTATTAAATAAAAAGAATTGTCTAAAGGCAGAAGACAGCTATAAATGATATAAATCCTTCATATAACCAAAAGTCAGTTTGCTGATTCACTTCCCACTTAGTCACGCAGAGCAAAAATATTTAAAAGCAAGATAAATTAAGAACATGCTCTCAGTCAGTGTGAAAAACATTGAATATAAAAAACTCACCTGAAGAGAAGAGATACATGAGAAGGAGGTAGCTGCTACATTACCCACCGAAAAGGAGCTGGGCCTATAGCATATATAAGCAATATGCACAAAGCCATCTTTGGCTGCTTTCAGAAGAGAGGCAGGGGTGCTGCAGGAAGATACCACAGAATCCTTATATGGAAAGAAGACAGTGTGGCACAGCATGCAAAGCAGGATGAATTAAATGTGCTGATTAAATGAACAGCTTGCTTTTTGTACTTCAGTGAAGTTCAAAGCTGTCTGGCCAACCACTTTAAGCATACCTAGCAATCAAATAAATACGTTATAAAACCATCATGCAGAGAAACAGTAGGTAATGCAAAATTGATCTCGTTACATGCCTCTGTCCCTCACCTTTGTTCAGGGCTTTAAAAAGAATACGTAATACTTTCTAATGCAGGTATAAATGCTAAAGGCTGGAAGAAGCAAGAGACTCTCCACTCTACCACTGTAAAAAGAAAATGAGGACAACACCCTCTATCCTGACCGTTGAAAGATGGTGCAAACGGATTTCCCCAAAATTATAGCTCAGGCATGCTGCATATTCATTCCTTGTGTGCAGATCTTTAGCTTTCGCAGTATAAGAGCCAGCGTTGCCTGCCCTGTTAAGGGTACATCTCCAAGCAGCAGGACACCTGGACTCTAATCCTGACTGTAACAGAGTCTTACTGCTGACCACAAATCCACAGCAGGGAATAAGGTGACACAGGTGGTCCTGGGGACTCACTGTGAAGAGCAGGAAGTCTAATACCTTTGATTAGAGAGGTCATAGGAAAAGCAAACACAACACAACTTTTAATTCTCAGACTAAGGACAAGAGGAGGAGAAGTATTTTTACTTGTAATTGGAAGTATTGCTATATAAATCTCTGACAGATACTAACTGTAGCATCCTGTAGCAGATTTTGGTTTGGTTTCGGTTTTTAGCAATGCATCTTTTGCTGTAACACTTCAAAGTTGATGAAAATGATTTTCAGAGAAAGGACATCTAAAACTTGGAGTCATGCTGTCCTGAGCTTTGAATCCAGGTGTTGAGATCTACCAAACTAGGTTGGTTGTTCAGGTGCCTCAATATGGATTTATGAGTCTATTTTTGGACTCTCAATTAGAATAGTCACAGAATGGTTAGAGCTATGCTCTGCTTGAACTCTCACAGAAGCACTAAATGGATGCAAACACTAAACCATCCCTCTTTCTGAGCTTGCCCACAAGCTACAAGAACTGTAAGCCTCTCATTTTCAGTGCTTCCTAAGGGTCTTTAGCATAGTGTGTGATATTTGCATGTCAGGCATTCACATATTTGACCTTGAGGTGATCTTGACATGATCTGGCTCATTCTTTCAGTACCAAAGAAAACAAATAGAAGAAAGCTGCTGTTCTTTCACTGAAATCCCAGATTACTGCTTCTGGTTGGAATACTTCTATAAACACCCCCCCACATTTCCCATATGGTGACCAAACCTGCCTTACTGATAAATTCAGCCTGGATGGCCAACATGTTTCATTACTCTAATAGCAACCTCCACACATTCTCCAAAGCTGTTCTTTGTAAAAAGCAGCATGATGTTATCCCCCTTTAAATGTCTGCTGAAAAAAACCCCTGTGTAGTGATGTATTTGTTTAATGAGTAGCTAGCTGGGATGCTGTGAATGAAGTTATTACACTAATTCTCACTGTTTCACTGGCATCCTTTATTTCTTCATGTTGCCTTATATCTTTATTCCTTATGGTTCTGCTCATGCTTTACTCATACTTTTTGGTCAGGGATTTTTACTTTTTATTTTTTTTAAATTCATGTACAGTGATTAACACAATGATATGCCACATACTCCCTCAGACTTGACAATAACAGAGAGCCACAAACACTGAAGGAAAAGCCCAATGACTAAGCCAAACAGCAGGTTAGAGTAAATCATATGGATTAAAATATAATATTGTTTTGTAGATGTCTTGCTCTTGGGGCCAAAATAAAGCCAAGAATCCAAAACTAGACCTAGATGCAGGAGGAATACGTGAGAATTTTATGGACTGATACACATTAAGACCTTCTATTGTGACACTGCATGCATGTTTGTGAATGAAAAAGATATTATACCTCATTAATATAACAAATTTCTCCATCACAGAGAAACATCTCTGCTAAAGGCTGAATATCAGCAAACTGTGTGTGCTAAGGAAAAAACAAGAATCATATAAAAAAAGCAATGCACCTATATTTAAAGTTGCTCCTAATTATTGCTATAATGACAGAATGATGTAGGGTGCTTCAAAGGCATCATGAAATACACCGCCACCCCCACCCCCCCCCCTCCACCCCCAAATTCATAGCATTCTGAGACTTTGGTAATAAAATAAAAACAGAATATAAATTATTGATGTTTATTGTACTTTCAAGGATTTTATGTGTAGCTCTACAAGGTCAAGGAGAGTAACATTTCTTTTGCACAAAATCTAAGAAGGAAAAATTGTACTCAGCTCAAGTACTCTGAAGAAATGTTTTCTATAAAGCTCGGTAATTTTTTTCCTCTTAGATATGAACCAGTTGGTTGACACAGTTTCTTTGGACTGTTAAAAAGTTTGAAACATTTTTAAAAAGCTCAAGGATTTGGCCACAAAAAATCCCAGTTGTCTTTCTGCTCTTCCTGCTGGAGTTTTAGTGTAACAGACTACACATGGTGTCTCTCAGATATTTACATCAACAGCAACATATAAGCTTATCTGATGGTGAACTACGGCTCTGGGCTGTGAGCTGGTTGAGGTGCAGGTAGATGTTTTGTTCTGCTGAGCTGTGTATAGCAGCAGTAATATGGAGGAAGAACAGATACAGATAGATGAGGCAGGGAAGTAACATCTCAGGCTATTGCAGCTGTTTGTAGTTCAGCGTATTACAAGCACTAAAATATCATCATAGAATAGGAGCTGGCTAAGAGACAAGACAAAGAGGGAGAGAAAACCAACATTTTAATTTGGTGAAAAAAGAGCAGAAATGCCTCCATTTTTGTGAAATGGTAAAAATTACATTCTGAAAAACAAAGTAAAATAAGAATGCATGGATAAATCCATGTTAAATAGTCAGGATGAAAGATGACTGAAAATTTCTGCAGGAGTAAAGGAATCTTAATGAATGGACAGAGTCATAGGTGCTACAATTTAGTGTTGGTAAATTCAAAACATGCATATTAGAAGAGATAATCTGAACTACTCATCCTCTCTAATGAAGTCTAAATTAACCACAATCATTTAGGAAAAACTTCAAGTATAATTGCAAGCTGCTTAATGAAAACTTGTGCTCAATATGCTGCAATAGTTAAATAACCAAGCAGAATGTTGGCTGCATGCATAGCATGACTGAGGAGAATACTAAAAAATTGCTTCTTGCCCAAGGTCATTAGCCAAATTTAGGGGGTTTTAGGCAGGGTTCTTTCGGGGGTTTTTGCTGGTTTATTTATTGTTTAATTTTTGTAGGAGAATATCTCAAATATCTTTGATGCAGTTTTCTTATATACAAAAAATATGCTTAAGGCTGAGGTCACAGTAGAAATTAAATAGAAGATAGAAATTTTTCTCACAATTTCCAAACCTCACAAAACCAGGCTATTCCCCAAAGATATCCCTGCACAAAGAACTCCTTGCATTTTCTCTGAGGAGCACATTTAATGTTTTTGTCTTTTTTTGATTTTTAGCTGTTTCTCTGTCTTCTGCCTTTAAATACATGCAGTAGACTCCACCTAACCAAACCTGAGACATTTACAGTGTAAGTGTTCATGACTGCAGGTCAGTCACTGCTGATTCCCTCACTGAAGAAAGAAAGGCACTTCTAAAGAACAAATCACACAACCCATTTTAGATGTCTGTCTTAGGATGAGACAAATTATGAGACAAATTATGAGACAAAAGTGCCCAATTCTCTGTACTGACTGTAAAGTTACCCCAAAGTAATTATCACAGGGCAGATGCTGACATCTTGTCAGTTAATGCCAGCCTTACAGATTATCAACATCTCATGATCCCAACTCAATCATAAATTCTTTCTTTTTTTTCCCAAATATTTTATGTTTTTATATATATATATAAAGAGAGAGAGTAGAAATTTTCAACTTTTAACTAGCTGTTTCCAAAAGAGGAATTTTTACTGGTTCTTCCATTTCTTCTTAATGACATATGGCCATTGTATCAATAGCATAGTTTTACCTGACCTTCATCATAAAAAAACCAATGACTTCAATACATAAATTGTTTGCAGAAGCTTGCTTGGACCAAGCTCAGTTCCAGTCACTTTGGCACAGAAATGTCTAAATAAAACCAGCCTTGAGATATAAACAAGACTTGAGAAAAAGCATGCTGTATGATATGGAAATTGGAATTTTTATGTGTCATGAACTGTCAGTGTCCTATGCACCTAAAACAAATGATGGCTTCATTTATATTTATTTTCAGTTCAGACAAGTGAGTTTATTAGTTTCACTGACAGAAGCATGTCATATTCACTCTGCAAAACTGTTCAGTTATTTTTGAAATTTTCAGAAAAGTACTAATAATTATTCTCTCATCTTATAGTGGACTGAATAACTGGGTACACCACAGCTGCCTGGTACATGGATTAAAGCCTGTCTTGGTGTTTCAGGTTTCTTAGCTGCAAGCCAGAGTTATGACCAGTTTAGGGCACTTGAACACAAGAATCTGAAAGTCTTCACCCAGTGTGTTGTAACTGATGGATAGAAATAACAAAAAAAGAATCCTTATTTAATACGTAGCAGAAGGAAGCCAAAACCCAACAATTTTATCTGAGAAAAGCAATAGGGCTTACAAACTTGTAGGCCTCAAAAAAAAGTATTTAAAAATAGCTTTTCCAGACCTCAGCCTTTTACATGAAGTTAATTCTATTCTTTATGCCCAACATCTAATTTTTCTTATTAAATCCAATAATGATTGCCCTACACAAAGTGGAGGTGTCTGCTTGGGTACAGCACTAAGTAAATCAAGGCCTTCTGATAAGTATAGATAACAGGGATGCTTTTAACGCTCCTGTAGCCAAGTAGTTCTTAATAAAACAACAAAGCACTGAAGGGACAAGTTTGTGAATAATTGTAGATTAGTGGAACAGGCTGTTTAACAATCTTTGAATCCATACAGAGCTGAAACCTCATGTTCTCTTGAACAAGAGCAACAAGAGCTTGAACAGCTTGCCATGATAAAAGAGCTAGAGGACAAAAAGTTAGTCAGTGCCTTCTTCAGCTGTCTCTTATAGATAGAATCACAGAATTGGAGAATCACAGAATCCCAGGTTGGAAGGGACCTCAAGGATCATCTAGTCCAACCTTTCTAGGAAGAGCACAGTCTAGACAAGATGGCCCAGCACCCTGTCCAGATGACTCTTGATAGTATCCAATGTGGCCGAGTCAACCACTTCCCTGGGGAGATTATTCCAATGGTGACTGTTCTCACTGTGAAAAATTTCCCTCTCGTGTCCAATCGGAATCTCCCCAAGAGCAACCTGTGTCCATTCCCCCTTGTCCTCTCCATGGGACTCCGTGTAAAAAGGGAGTCTCCATCTTCTTTGTAGCTGCCCCTTAAGTACTGGTACATGGGGATGAGATCCCCTCTGAGCCTCCTTTTCTCAAGGCTGAACAAACCCAGCTCTCCCAGCCTATCCTCGTATGGCAGCTTCCCAGTCCTTTGATCATCCTGGTGGCCCTTCTCTGGACCCCTTCCAGCCTGTCCACATCCTTTTTGTATAGCGGGGACCAGAACTGTACACAGTACTCCAGGTGTGGCCTGACAAGCGCTGAGCAGAGTGGGATGATGACTTCTTTATCTCTGCTGGTGATGCCCTTTTTGATGCAACCCAGCATCGTCTTGGCCTTCTTGGCCGCAGCAGCACACTGGTCGCTCATGTTGAGCTTCGTGTCCACCAGGACCCCAGGTCCCTTTTGACAGAGCTGCTCTCCAGCCAGGTGGTTCCCAGTCTGTGCTGCACTCCTGGATTATAGCTATGGGGTCAGAGAATCACAACAAAACCCATCCTGCAGGGACTTGTTCAGTGCCAGAATACTTTCAGAATAATTTACAGTAAATAAATTATATAGTGGGAGAAGGTCCTTCTGATTTAGTGTTTGTGTAAGTAGACAAAGTATGCTTTTTTTTTTCCAGCTTGCCAACTCATCCGTTTATAAATATTCGTAACTATGTTATGCATTTTAAACATATCTATTTGTACCCTGCCTTACTGCGGCTTGAATTTAGAGTGGTTTGAGGTAATCCAAAGATGTCTCTGCAATTTTCAAATACACTGAATGGCTTAATAAAATTAAGACCTTTGTCTATTGATGATTCTCTGCTTATGTCTTTAGAACATCACAGTTACAACAACTATTGTACCATTCCCTGTGAATATTGAAAATTTTGGGGTTTGATTTCTATATAAAAATGAAGGATTTGCTCAGACCTCCCTGCTTTTTAGTTTTGACACTACAAGTGATTCTACTAATTATGCAAAGAACTAGGGAACAGACAAATACATAAATAAAAGAGACCTTCCGTAGGAGGACTAAGATATCTTGAAATTAGCATTTTGAGGTAAGGTATGCAGTCTTTTTCCAAAATTATTTTTGTTTAGGTTATGGCATTCCTACACAGAGAAACTGGGGGAGGTGTAACTGTTAGGATGCAAAAGTAAGATGAAGAAAGATGGCACCAACTTCAAGTGTGTCATAATCGGTATGTAAAATTCTTCCAGTACTTTGGCTGAATTATCTTTGTTAAATCAGAAATAGATGCAAAGTTACACAGACCTACAGAGGACTGCTCAGAATTGTGAGCAAAACACACTAGTTAAGGCACTGTTGTCCTCCCCACACCCGTCACACATCAGTATTTTATGATATCCCTTGGCAAGAGGCTTTGAAGTCAGTCATCTCAAAGTTTACCATTGTGACAAGAATTTGTTTACAAAGTATGACCACTTTGTCTAGTCTCAGCCAAAATTCAGTTTTATTACATATATTTAGCCCATTCATATTTTTCTGGGAATATCACCTGCTCTCATAAAACTGTAAAAAAAATGCATATTGATTCACAAAATAGTAGAGGAGGTGACTTCCAGTCACTCAGTCAAACAGTTGTTAATTGACCAACCAAATACAGTACAGAGTTCCTCTTCCACCCAATTGGCACTTGTGCCTCTGAAGACATAAATATGTCCTTAATTTAGGTAGTGCATTAAGACCACTCTTTGAATAAGCTTGCAGAAGATATATTTTGGAAGGAAATATGAAATCTGTCTGAATCTCCTGAAGGTCCCTAAGAAGCTTAGTTATAAAAGCTGGCATTTTCCAACAGAAAAGTGTTTTGTACCTGATGAGTAAAACCTAAGACAGAGAATACTCCAGGTGAAAAAATTCTGAACTGGCTGTATAAGGAAAGCATCCACAGAATGTCAGCTGCATACAAGGAGACTGGCCAAGGAGGTAATATCTTTTATTAGGCAAAGTGACAGAGCTTGGAAAACAGAAAAGCTTTCAACCTCATATATCCTTCTTTAAGTCTTCAGAAACAAAGCCTAAAATCTTGTCTCTTTATTCCAGCTGTTTTCTTGGTCCCATCAAAGCAGATTTTATTTGCATTCAATTGTAACCTGACTTGACTAAGCAGTGATTTTGAAAGTTTCCTCATCTAAGGTGGAGAGGAATCTAAAAATGGGGATTCTGGTGCAGCTTAATAAAAGTGCTTAGCTTCCCAACATGTTTTCCAGAGTACCCAAAAAGTAGGAGAATATATGCATACAGAAACTGCATTTGCAGAAATGCCTTCAAGTGATTGGTGATAAGCAGAAAGGTGTTTTACATGGAACACAGCTATGAGTACCTACCTGAATTATTCTGGTTTGGTAGGAATCTGATTCTTACAAGGAGCAAGAGTGTTGGTGGATATATAAAAGTAAGAAAATTAAAATAAAAAAGTTCTATATATGCATTAGAAATAAGCTGGAAATATGGGAAATACAGGTCTGCTGACTGAGTGGGGAAGAGTTACTGACGAAGTCTAACAAAGTCCAAGTGTTTGGTATCCTATACTTGATAGCTTGTTCAGTCTTATTCAGTAAAATAAAGATTAGTTTTCATGCATAATGCAAGTTTAACAACAGGAGAGAAATGCATGCCAAAATAGCAGAAATGTTAATGAATGTTCAGGCAATTTAGACATATTTAAGCCAGCAGAGCCTGATGTTTCCTAAGGCATTAAGGAAACTGTTGAGGCAATCTCCAGACTATTAGCGATTATCTTTGAGTACTTGTGGAGTAGGACCCAAGAAATTAAACACAGGAAAGCTTAGAATAAGTTAAAAAAAAAAAAGTTAGAAGAAAAAGCTGAGGAATTATAGACCAAGAAGCCCACTTAATGCCTGGAAATATTTAACACCAGAACAGTTTCCTGGCTCCTTAGGTATAACAAGTTTGTAAGACACAGCCACCGTATATGTTACTGACATTGCTATGTCAACAACAAAGAATGTCAGACCAATTTGGTTGCCTTCATTGATAGGATAACTAACCTGGGAGGTACGGGGAGAAAAAGAATGAGATTCTCTTATTTTTAGTAAGGTTAACATGTAACAGGAATTTTCTATACAGCAGCAAAGGAAATATGCAGAAGAGCAACAGAACAAAATTACTATCTGCCCTCAGATTAGTTATGAATGATTCACTGAGAGCTAGAAAGGCACTCTGAACATGGGCTGTCCATGTGTTTCTATTTACTGCTGTATTAATTACTTGGATAACAGGATAAGGAAGACGTTGATCAGATCTGAAGACATCAAGCTGGAGGGAAGTATTTGCAAGCACTTCATGAGAATGGGATCAGAATTCTAAATGGTCTTGATAGACTGATGGATCAATCAGGAATCAATGAGATGAAATTTAATATAGACAAGTGCAAAGCGCTACCTTCTGGAAGAAAAGAGCAAATGCATAAATATGAGCTTTGAAATAACTGACTAGATGGTGTTTCAGAAAAAGAGTCTGAGGTTGCAGCAACCAAAAACTGAGTACGGGTAACACAGTGACAAGACAAATCTGACTCTTGGCAGATTTAAGAGGTGTTATGAAGAACAAAGATTATTTATTCTCAGCATTTGCAGGACTTTTGCTCTGTTTTGCATGCTACATTTTAAAACGGAGGATTATAGGGGACAGAAACAAGATACATCAGAGGTTTAGAAACCTGTGAACAAATATTAAAGGATTATAATTTTAGTTTAGAAAGGGTGGTAGAAGAAACAACATAATAACAGTAATCTAATACTTTAATAAACAGATACAAAGAAAAATACATTATTAACCTCAGCTGGAGGCAAGTTGGATAACCTATGAGAAATTGTGAGCACTGACAGTGGCCCATGGGGAACGTCTAGCATAGGTATATGAACCAGACACTGTTCTGGGGTTCCCACAGCCCCATTGGTAGAGAGCATTTTGATTTCATGCCACATCTTTCATAGTGATGTAGTTGACAAGCTTGGCTTACTATGGTTCTGAATATGCTTTTCTGTGGCAAATCAGTTTGCTGCACTTCTTATTAGAGTCACCCAGGCATACAGCAGCATTTCTCTTTGTGCTTTGTAGATGTGCTATGTACACTGTATTTCAGAGAGAATTCCTTTATATGCATTACAGCACCACAATTGAAAACATGATGAGTCTCTGAATCTCCCAAACTGCCAAAGTCCCTTTATTATAAAATTCTAAGAAAAGATAAAACTAAGATATTTGACAAAAATTGAGGGTCCACACTTCAAGAATGGAATGATGTGTTAAAGTGGGCAAAACAGCCTTGTATTCCCAAATCCACCCAAAGTGTCTTAATTCATGAACAGCCAGCCACCGAATGAATACTTGTTTAGCTAGTTAGTTAAATACCGTGTCTTCACATTTTGATCCAGAACATCCACAATATTTTTACAAGACTTCTTCATGGAACAGTGAGCCATCATTAAGTCCAAAATAAAATACGTCAACGCTACGATTCAGCAGTTTTAACTTCAGCCTCTGAAAGCCTAGGTACCCACTCTAAGTCAGTTACTTTGCCTCCCTCCATAGTCAAACCAAAGGCACAGGACCTGGCAGAGAGCAGTTCATTCCACTGTATAATGACTGTGAAAGCTTGGTAGATAAATTTCCCCTTCCAGGTTCTTACTTCTCTTCTTTGATTCTAAATAGAGCCTTGGTGACTGGCTTAAACTAATATCTAATTTAAAGTTAGGAGAGATTGATTCTGTTACAACTAACTGAACATATTGCTTAAACATCTATATATACACAGATCAAAAGGCTCAAAGGCAAATGAATATTGATTCATATGCAATACACATAGAAAGTAAACAGACTTCTAAGAGGTTAAAGATGCTAGATATGAAAAGATAGAGAAAATTAACTTTGGACTAGAAATGTAAAGAGAGATCAAAGATAAAAAAAATCCAGCCAGTGACCTGAGCAATTACTAAGACAAATGTTTACTGACAAGCTCCAAAACTTTCCCAGAGTAGGAATTTACTGAACATGAAGTACATGTTCTGAAACTTCTGTATGATCAGGATAATAAGCAGTTTTTAAAATAACACAATAGGTCTTCTCTTTTGACCAAAATGTTAAAGGCTATTAAAAAAAACATAAGCAGGATACTACAATATCAACAACTTTAATTAAGGAATATTGTAAAATAAATACTTTAAAAATAAATATGCCCATATACAAAGGATGCATTTTCCTTTCCCGATGATGTAGGCAGAAATGACCTATGATGTATTTTATGCTGACTGTTATAAGACATTTTCCAGAAGAGGCTGTTAGAGAAATGCTAATGACTGTCATAAGAGAAACATGAATCCATTTCACTGCTTCTCCTTGAACTGTGCACGCTGCACTGAGACCCTGCAGAACTTCTGTTACAGGTGGAAGTGCTTCTGAAAGCCATCTTCACTAGAGTTACCCAAAGCAATTGCAAGCCTTGAAGTTTACTCATGACAGTCACTTTCTTCTTCTAATTCTGTCAGTGGAAGACTAAATACAACACCCTCTCAAGCTGAAGTTTAAGATGATCCTTGGAATTACGAATTAAATGTAAGGTGTGGATATCTGAACAGCACTGTATTCACTCATATATAGTTGAAGAGACCTTGGCAGAACTTTATTTGGTGAATCACCTGTTTCTTTTATTTGAGACACTGCCTGTCACAGGAACTATCTTTTATTAAGCTGATTTATCTAACTGATAAAACCGGTCACTTTTCAGATAACAAATTAATGTTTCAAAAGCTAAACCAAAAGTGTATTACCAGACTGCAGAGAAGTAATTTATGAATGACTTAAGGCAATTAGACTTTCTTTGATTAATATTAGTGAGTTATATGATTAATAGATTAGTAGATCTAGAGCATTACTACTGGATTATTATACAGAAGAAAATGTTTTATATCATTATTAAGTCCTCTATTAAAGGTGAGCTATAGATTTTATACAACTCTTACTGCTTCAGAGCAGGAGCAGTTTCTGTCCTGCAGGAATTGCTTTGTTTTATTTTACTCTGAAACATTTTTAGGAAACTCTACATTGCCTTTAGGGTCAATATTTAAACAAACCAAAACAAATTATAATTGAACATGCTTTCCATAAAATTCTAGCAATATTTAGAATATCCTTAATTAGGTATCACGTCCATGCTTTTTTCCAGATAAAAGAAATACTTTTGCGAGGTTCTTTTTCATTGCCTCCCTCCACTGTGTACTATTCTGTGCTATCCTGCCATACATTTTTTGTTGCTACCCTCCCAAACACTTACTATCTCTACAGAAAAAATAATTTTATGAAGAAAAGAATGATCTTTCAGATCTTTCATAAAAAATATTTTAGTGTTTGTAGAAGTGTGTGGACTGTGCAAGAGAACTCTCTAAAGTAAGCATTCTGCCTTTACATGCTATTATCAGATGTGTGGAGCAACTACCTAATGCAACAGAGAATATGGCAATTTGTGCATTAAAAGATATTACTGAATATCATTTGCCTCTATTGACACATCCTCATTGCTCTCTATAAAATACAGTATCCTTCCTAGCCTGTGTAGAGGCAGAGAACAAAGGAGACTACAGTGACCTGACATCCAAGTACCCAGGAATTCATCCAAAATTAATCTGCTTTTCCTGTAAGAGCTATTTGGTCAAGTGCTGCTTGGCACCACTTACAATACCTCTAAAAGAGTGCTATTGAGACACCTGCATTAACAGTTTAAATATTAACCACCTCCTATTTACTTCTGTTGTCTCCTTTGTCACAGTGGAAAGAAATCAGCATGTGGGGTGTGTGTACACGTGTGTGTTAAAGTTCAAACTATATCTCAGGAAATTAAAAAAGCATTCAGCTTCACAAAACAGGTGGAGGCAAGGCAGAGATTTATAGAGAGAGGATTGGTTACCTTGGAAACAGGTTTGAATTCTTTCATCAAATAACAAGATGCTCAGTGTTGACCTATTTCCAACGGCTCTGTATGGATTTAAGGTGGAACTTTTTGCAAAGTTCATACAAAAATGTCTTCCTATCAACATTTGAGTATTTGTGTACTGCTTATATGTATTTCTTTGTTTCCTCCACACTTTTAAGCCTTTAAAGTGAGAAAGATAGTTGAGAACAGAAAAGCAAAAGTGTAGAAGGATGTCATAATCTACTTGACAGCAATTTGTTTCCAATGCGTTTGAAGTATTTGTGAACACTTAAAAATGTTTTGGCCAACATATTCTCTTCTTTACAATAACTACTTAATGAATATAGGTAAACAATTTTTTAATGGAAACCAGCCACTCCCTATCTTATTACAGAACTTATACACATGGGATAAAGTTCCACCAAATATTTAGCATTATTTTGTCTTTCATGACCTCAGCTCCAAAGGCTTGTTTTATTTTTGTGAGAGCTGTCATTTTACATGGCATTTTTGCATGAAGCCTGTTACAGCTGGCACTGAGTTCTGATAAGACCTTTGATGCAGTGCATTAACAATAGGAGGGTAACTGTGACTAAATCAATATACCTTTCTCATCATATCCTATTAAACTTCAGGGTATAGAAAAGTGAAAACAGAAGGGATCATTAATGTAGGGATGATATACACACACAAATACAAATGAAAAGCATGTGTACAGCACCATGTGTTACTTATTTAGGGATCGTCCTATGTAGTCTGGATGTCTAGGTGGTACAATGCAATGCAGCATCACAGAGATGTGACATCAAATCCCAGAAGCAGTCAGGTTGCCTGTCTGGTGTCTATACGAATTATCATCTGGTCTGAACTATTTTGGGTGAATTTACTTTCTGTTCCCTGCCACCATAGAAAGCCCAAGCTGGGGAATAAGCAGAAAGAAAGGAAAGCCAAAACCAGATGGACTTGTTTGTGGTAGAGTATGTTTCTTGCAAGAAAATATATTAAAGATTATATGTCTGTGGCATTCCAAATGCCAAGATTTTATTTCTTTTAAAACGTGTCATAAAACCCAACATTTTCTTTAAAATACCAGCTCTTGAAACTGTGCTATTACATGTAATTTTTTTTAAAAAGGGGTATTATTATCCCTCATGGTCCTTGGTAAAGGTCTGAAAACATTTAAAACACTGAAAAAGGTGCAAAATTACCTCAGAATGCCAACCCATGGAAACAAACCAAAACTGATTCCTTTGCAAGTCACACAGTCCCTTTCACCACAAAGTCTTAACAGTATTAAGAGAGAACAAAATATTTTCTTCACTCTGATATCTTTCTCCCCAGTTCTTACTTTGGTAATAATATTCTTTTGGAGATAAAAGAGAAGATTCCTGGACTGACTGAAATATTTTGTTTTAGTTTGGCCACAGAAGCAGGACTTGCCCAGCCCAGCGATGCAGCCAGCTGCAGGTTAGATAGGATATACTCTCTGCCTGTATACAGGAACCTACTTGTCTTTAAAATGCTGGACATGTATCTGGCAGAGCTCAGCTGAAAATTATTATCACAGCATTTATTTCTAGGTCCTTCTTCAGTGTATACTGTGTTCAGATCAGATAATTATTGACACTTTGCCAACAGAGTTTAAAAATCCATCATAAAAATCATTCACATGGACAAACTGTCAACAATTAGGCTATAATCTCTTTGCAGTTCATAATGCCCCAAAAGTCCAATTGTCTCCTTTTCCTGTTATGTGTTGACATACAAGTATAAGTAATATATTTTACAGACCTCATTCTCATATCCTTCCATTATTCTAATTAACTCTGTCTAGTTGAAGATCAACCCCTTCCTACCCAAAACATCTGTCAACAGTGTGTCATCACAGATTGCATTTTACCTAAAGTAGAAATCTTTTGTATGTTAATACTTTCATATTTGTGACTCCATTCTTCCCTAGATTTTTTCTTCTCTTTTTGGTCATAGCTCAGTACAGATCAGGAACATCAAAAATCATGAAATGTATGTGGGAAAGCTGATACTGGCTACTCATCAACAGCACAGTTGCTTAAGCTGAAGAGCTGAAACCTAACTATTTCTTCAGTTCTGAAAACTGAAAAATGGTATTCAACTGGTAGATCTTCCAAGTACTCCTTTAATAGTCATGCATTTTTGAAAATGACAATAAAGCACTCCAGATGTGTAATTTGTGCGAGGTCTAGTCCAAATAATTACACAATATTAATGCTAATCTATAAACAACGTACTTTAAGTTTTAACTTGCACAAGGAATACAGTGGCAATGTCCTTTTAATCACCATGAGAAGCAACATGCTGGCTGAAGTTTTTTTTAGATACTTTAAAACCCAGTGTCTCTGTTTTCTTTAATGTGGGTGAGACACCAAACATTGGATGTGCTTTGCTCAACAGACACTCTGGTGTTTGTTATGTCTCTAGTTTATGCTATATTTGCCACCTGCTCACTAAGTTACAGATATGTGACTATATAGTATTGTGTTTAAATAAACGGATATTATAAATGAGCTGCTACAATGAATTAAGATACTGAGCAAAGCAGTAAATGTATGGAGGAAGAAACAAGCTCAGCTGCAGTGTATTTTATTTTCATTTTTCATCTCTACAGTTTTATATATATCAGGAGGCATACATTTTCATGTATTTTTACTGTGAACATGGCAATGTGTCTCAGAATTTGTCTGGAATTTGCTTAAAACTTGAGTCTTATATTCTTGAACCCCATCCCATGGAGGTCTAAAGCTCTGCTGATGACATCAAGGACACCGGTGGTCCAGTAAGCTTGGCCAGCCCTGGCATGTGCCCTGGCTGAGCAGACAGATTCCTGTGGCTTCTGAATACAACTTGCACTGGCTTTAAATTGCCCTGGCCTGGAGGCTGAGCAACACTGCTCTTTCACTCCATGTGAGCTAGCACAAAATGTGCACTGCTTGTCAGCCATCAGTGAAGGCACCAGGAGTTTCCCAAAATGGAAAATGACTGGAATGAGTACAGCCAATGCTGCTGACCTGATGAAAGCCCATCAGAACCACTTTATTTCTCAATTCACTTTCCTTAAAAAAGTGAAATGATTCTTACCATTTTTTCCTATTCTTCTTAAACACAGTTCTCACTATTCACACTCTTAAACCCCTTTCTTATAGCCATTTAATTTGGGCCTTTTGTTTTGCACTCATGCTTTTTTCTGTTTTATTATATTCTTTGGCCAAAGCCCAAGGAAATAATCCCTACATCCCACAACTATCCCAATTTACACCTTTATGTCCACAGAGAACAAGGAGAAAACCACAACAAAATAATTAGTCACCTGATTTAACAGAAAAGATTCCATCTCATTTTCTTCATGCCTTTGGCTTCTTTCTCCCCTGTCTAAATCCTAAGCAAAACGGAAAGGTATTCCCAGCAGACTTCACTGCTAAGGCTCAGAAAGAAATCATATACTCCACAGTAAGGTATGTACTCATTCTTTACAGAAATTCTTTCTTTTCGCTCCCTTAGTTTCCACGGGTTTTTTAATAAATGCAGATTTCAATTTAAAACAAAAATAATCACCAGGAAATGGTAATCAAAAGAAATGTTAAAAATGCTGATTAACTGCTGATTATTAAATAAGCAATACTCCAAGCATTCATATTTTTCAGGCACTTAATTAGGAAGGATTGGCTGATTTAATCCTTGATGGCCTTAGCTATAGCTGATAATGAGAAAGCAAAAGATATTTAAAACCTGATTTTTAATAGTGTGGAGGACTTCAGGTCTTTCTGCAGCAGGTTCTCATGTGTAAGAAATTGGCCATGGGAGTAAAAAAGCAAAAAATCAAACAGGAGAGCAACCAATGTAATGAATCAATACTTTTCAATTAAGTATACCTAGGAAAGTGTGACAGTGCCTTCAGCATAAACAAAAACACCAAAAAGCAACACAATAAAAATGAAGTAATGAAATCTGTATTTCATGAGCAGAGGAGCATAGGAGAGAATGTCGAGCTGTCTTCACTTTTGCATACCACATGGAGATATGAACTGCCTTAACCTATCCAGTAATTTAATATAAACCTTTACTTTCATCACCTTTCTGTAACTCATGGATGAACTCTAGTACTTGAAATTCTTCCTTCAGAATGCAGTGTGGGTTACCAGCCATGCTCAGGGAGAAGGGCTGACTATGTTCTTACAGCAGGGTGCTGCCCATATAAAGTGGGGATAACTGTGCTTTTGCAAGCCATTCCAGCACTTCTTTTTTGATAGCACAGTGCTCTGCTGGTTTAAGCTGTGTGCTTTGAAAGTGCATTCCAGCCCATCGTGCTCAGGAAATGATTTTGTGGAGAAAGGACTGTCATGATCAGGTTCAGCTTTGTGCCATGAATATACCAGATCAATATTGAAACACCTTTGTTTGGTCTTTTGCTGCACTGTTCTCAAGATAAACTTTGCTGCAGAAAAGTCAACTTCAGCAGTTTCTTACATAAAATTGAACTGAAATACAAAAGAGCTGCTTCAGAGGCTTTCAAGCAATATATCTGTATCTGCGAGTGGGGTCTGGCAGCCCCTAAGTGAAAACAGAACCATTCCAAGACTTGTTTAAATACATTTTACAAACCTCCTTCTACTTTATGAAGCGCTTTCAGTCTGCAGCATTCTCCTTCTTCCTAGCAAAAGCCTTTTCCCTTAGTCCTTTTATCCCTTCCCATGAAGCCTTTTGGCAGTTAAGTGAAGAGGGGATAAACCCTACTTTTGGAAGAGGAGTCTCAAGAAGATGCTGGTGTTACAGACTCAGAAGAAAAACTAAGAACACCAATGAGAATTAAGATGTCAGTAGGCTACAGAGTATGGAAGATAGCCACAGTGTAGTGAGAAACGATTTTTAAAGAGCTGCAGTGGAGACTACAGAGAGAAGTCAGCATGAGGAGATGTATGAATTAAATAAAGATCAATAACAGAAATACCAAATAAAGACAAGCTTCCAGTGGCAGCTTCTTAGTGATTTTGCTGTGTGAGCCCTCCTGCTCCATCCCAGTTACAGTCTGAAGACAGGTGCTCAAGCGGTGAGGGATGATTCATGCTGCCTCACTCCCCAGCCCTCACTCAGTTCCCTCTGATGAGTGGCATTTTCTGGTTCCTGCAGGTCCCTGTGATACCTCCCACAGTCCTGTGACCCCCCACTCCCGCTGCAAGGACTGTGCCCCTCAGCGAGAGCCCTTCAGCTACTGCAGAAGCTCACCCGAGGAAAGTTCTGAAGGATGTCTGATCACCATCCGGTCCTTCTTTACTAGAAATATATCTGCTTTCCAGCATAACTACCGCTCTTGGCAAACGCTTTTGGTTCTCATTGGGTGACTTGGAGGGCTTATTACTTTTTTTCAGACCCTTTCTTTAAAATCTCCTTTCTGCCCATTTCACCATCCTCTCCAAAACGGAGACAGGGCCTCAGATGATTCATTCACTCTGTCTGCAATTCCTTGTTTGCTGTGTGGGACAGCTCTTTTGGTCTCTTTAAGAGAGCTGCAATTTTGTCACCCTGTTGCACAGTTTCCTTTTGCCTCCTGGGACATTTCACATTAAGCTGGCAGTATGACTCTTGTACTGTCTGACTGGATTTTCCTTGTGTGACTTCATTGGGAAGAGAAATATTTAAGTATAGAACTGGAATTGAAACAAATTAAGATTTAGATCAAGGCTTGCAGTTTAGACAGTCTTATAAAAGAGCTTGTAACATACCCCAAATTTCTTGAAAATATGAGCCCTGGAAGTTCTGTCCTTTGGGAGGGCAAAAATGAAGACACCTAAATAACTATTTATATTTTAAAACCTTGACTTAAATGTGAGGAAAATATTAGTTTTTCTGTTCTTAGTAACACACTGGATCTGGAAGACTGTTTTACTGTGGTAGACAATATGAAAAGCACTTTAAGAACCTCAGATAAACCCAGACTTCCCCTCTAGCCATGGTACCTATGCTTCTGTTGATATATCTAAGCTTTGACTGCACTAACTAACCCAGTGAAGAGTCTCCATGGAGACTGAAAAGTCATTTTAAACAGTAACGATTTTCAGAATAGAAATCTCTCTTAACAGATATTGTATGAAATTTCAGCTAGAGGCAACATTTCCTCATCATTCTTGGTTACTTTTGTATTTTCTGTAATGTACTCATGAAAATACACACATAGACAACAAAACTCTGTGAAGATTATAAAAGATGAATAAGCATTTGTATTTAAGATGAATTACCAATATTGATTTTCCTTGATCTATGAAGGGAATGTCTTTAAATCTGCTTAGAAATACAACTTCAACAGCTATATAAAGCACTGAGCATTTGTGGTTTAAAAGCTCAGAAAAAATGTAGATTATAAAGGTTGCACTAAATATGGAGAGAGGCTAAGATGGCTAATTTCAATTTGCATATCTAAAAATACCACACAAAAGTGGTATTTATTATTTCTCTCAATGTTTCTGCAACCTACACACATGCAATTTTAATCTATGTCTCTTCTTTTTTTTCTTTTTTAATTGCACATGCAGGTTTCTTGTGGGTGACTTGTCACTGGGCCTTAATGATGTGTTGGCCAATTCACCCCCAGCAAGCAAAACTGAAAGGACTGACACTAAATATCACATCAAAGGAAGGTCTGCACCCTTATCCTTTCTGGCTGGTTCATATTTTGTTCTCTCCTTTTCTCCCAGAGCCTGTAATATTCAGTTCTATTATCTTCTTGTTTGTAGCAAGGGAGCTGTGATATGCAGGCTCCTCTCACTGACTAGCAGCAGAAACTGCTAGACTCCTTTCTTCAGAATTGTTTTGAAACAGAATTTATTTGGGTTTTTTTCTTTATTTTTGCTTCCCTTAGTACACTTTGCCTCTGATGATATATACACATAGCTAAGTGTGAATTTAATGTGTTCAATTAATATGGATTTCCTACAGAGTTTTGCCCTCCAGGGACAACAGGAAAAACAACCACCTCACATGACAGATGCTAGTGTTTAGTTTAATGTATGTCTGAAAGGCACAGTTTAAAATGTAGATATGGAAGAACTGGGGAAATCATACAGTTCTGTCTCCGTCAAACTGGGCCTGAAATCATCTTTGCCAGTATTATGATTTTCCAGGGGAGCCATTCTCTATTGATTGTTTTTTAATTGAAAGAACGCTTTCTTTTCACTTGCTGTGAACAAAGCACTATAAATAGAGATTTACAGTGCAAGTGACAGGAGGCATTTCAAGACAAAATACATTGATTTATTCTTCCACTTGGAATTTGTTCCTCTTATGATGTGAACTCATGGAACAGCATGTTTGCTACAAGTAGAGGGGAGCAGAGAGCTTATGAAAGCCTTCCCTGCTGTGAACATTGGACAGTTACAACTCTTCTCATGATTCCATGGGTGAATCAAATTTTAGCTGCATTTTTAAAAATCCCAATGGTGGCAGGAAAGAGGAGAGGATGGAGTGAGGTCCTTATTATCTCAGGTAGAGTTAGAATTGACCAAAGAAGGACCATCTGCTTCTCCACATTTTGCTCCATGTTTCTAGAAGTTATTCACAGACCCAGTACTTTCTAATTCCCTCTCCCCAACTCCCCTGAAACCATGGTTCACAATCTTCTGCTGAAGCACTAATGTATAGATGAAACACTTGTCACATGTGATCACTGAGCTGTCACTGCCTGACCCCTTACAATGAACATCCCTAAATTGCTGCGGCTATGTATGCCGGGTTTTGTCACAGGGAGAACTGCAATGACTTTGCAGGAATAATATGTACTTAAAGTCTATACTGCATGAACTAAGAACTGCACAGTGATATCCAAGTTAGGATGGAGGATATTGTCTTAAGTATTGGAACCAGTGTTATCCCAGAATCTCACTGGGGCATCTCAACTATCTTGCATCTTTCTGTCCAGCATTGTGTTACACAGCAAAGGCAACAGCAACAGATTCAGCCACGGAGATGGTCCTCAGTTGCTTGGTGGCCAGCACAGAGGAAGATTAAAGCTGAAAGGCAGTCCCTCCTCTGGTCCCTCTGGGGAGTTTTATAAGCAGCTTATGACCTCCAAGGCTCACTGTTTTCACTACCAGATTTGCAAGGGTATCACACAATGTCTAGAGAAATTAGGTGCTGTTGAAGTATGTTTTCTGCTAAAGTCTATTTAATAAATAAACAAAACCTTGTCCAGATAGGAGACAGGTTCTTCTGTGCTTTTTGTTACACAGAATCATACAGGTTGGAAAAGACCTTTAAAATCAAGTCCAACCAATAACCTGACACAGCTAAGTTCACCACTAAACCATCTCCCTAAGCACCACGTCCAAATGTCTTTCAAATACCCCCAGGGATGGAGACTCAACCACTTCCCTGGGCAGCCTAGGCCAATGCTTGACAACCCTTTCAGTGAAGTAATATTTCCTAATACCCAATCTAAACCTCCCCTGGCACCACTTGAGGCCATTTCCTCTTGTCCTATCGCTTGTTACTTGGGAGAAGAGACCAACACCCACCTGGCTACAACCTCCTTTCAGTAGTTGTAGAGAGCAATAAGGTCTCCCCTCAGCCTCCTCCAGACTAGACAACCCCAGCTCCCTCAGCCACTCCTCATAAGACTTGCTCTCCAGACCCTTCATCATCTTCATTACCGTTCTCTGGACAAGCTGCAGCACCTCAATATCCTTCTTGTAGTGAGGGGCCCAAAACTGAACACAGTATTCAAGGTGCGGCCTCACCAGTGCCGAGTACAGGGGCACGATCACTTCCCTACTCCTGCTGGCCACACTATTCCTGATACAAGCCAGGATACTCCCCAAGCCTGTAGCATTGCAAGGGGTTGTTGTGGCCCAAGTATAGGACCTGGCACTTGGCCTTGTTAAACCTCATACAGTTGACCTCGGTCCATCGATCCAGCCTGTTTGGGTCCCTCTGCAGAGCTTTTCTACCCTCAAGCAGATTAATACTTCTGCCTAGCTTAGTGTTGCCTGCAAACTTACTGAGGACACAGTTGATCCCCTCATCCAGATCATTGATAACGATATTAAACAAGACTGGCCCCAAAACGGAGCACTGGGGGACAGTGCTTGTGACCAGCCGCCTACTGGGTTTAACTCCATTCACCACAACCCTTTCAGCCTGGCCATCCAGCCAGATATTTAGCCAGAGGAGAGTACACCCCTTCAAGCCATGAACAGCCAGTTTCTGCAGGAGAATGCTGTGGGGAACACTCTCAAAGGTTTTACTTAAGTCCAGGTAGACAACATCCACAGCCTTTCCCTCATGTACTAAGTGGGTCACCTTGTCATAGAAGGGGATCAGGTTAGTTAAGCAAGACCTGCCTTTCCTAAACCTATGCTGCCTGGGCCTGATCACTTGGTTATCCTGTATGTGCCATGTGATGGCACTCAAGATGGTCTGATTCCTGATCTTCCCCAGCACTGAGGTATTTTCCAGAAAGAGATGGGCCTTAATGCCTTTTGTATTGTAGGAAACCTGAGCAAGCACTGTGTAGAAGTAGAACCTCTAATTTGGACTAACAAGATATTTTCCCTTCTTTTTCCTTATTTTATAACAACTCTATATTCATAAACATAGAAAGTCAGAAATGTTTATTTGTCTTTAACATTCTGTCACCTGACACTAAGGGGACAGACAGGTTCTATTAGGAATCCTTGGCAGTACTAAATTGTAGTTACAGTTAAAGCTTTATTTTCTTAATAGAATTTTATGATTAGTATAGCACAGAAATTATTATTAGAATGGCACAGGATTTCTACAAGCAGAATCAATGTAGTACAATCTATAAGTAGCATAATACAGAATTTATCTTACAACTTAAGATTTCTAATTACTTAGACCACAACATGCAATTTCTAATTACTTATACCTTAACTTAAAGTACAATTTCTAATCACTTAGACCTCATTTAACTTAACTTATGATTTCTAATCACTTAGACTCTCTGCAGACTGGGTCAGATTTTAATACATGGTATTGTATCACTGTAACAATCATAATCTAGACTCAAGAATCGTATAAAAGAAGATGAGTCACTCAGTCCTCAGAGGACTCAGATGATGCTGGAGGCATCCCTGGCTAACCAGGGGAACCCAGGTCTCACTGTCCAGCAGCAGCTCCAGCCCAGGTTCCCCACTTAGGATTTGTAACTGCTTAATTTTGTAGACAGTGCTCTGGGTTATGATTCCCCGCTCTGTGACAGGGTCATCACCACTGGGTTGGCTGGGTGCCTGGGACTTTCAAGACTGGTTAGGAAGGGAGTAATCAGCCTGGAAGCCAGGAGTCTTAAGGCCAATGGGGAGAGGAAGAAGAAATCTGTTTGGTTTGTCTATTTGGTTCACAAGATCTTTAGAGTCTGATAATGAGGGGAAAGGGAATGAATACATGACCAGCTCGGACACAGAGAACAACTGTTTGTCTTATAAAATGGTGTTAGTTATGCTAACCATATTACCAGGGCTTGGGAGCAGGGGATACTAGTCACACATGCATATGATAAAAATAGATTTCCTGATGTAAATTCCTTCTTGACGCTGTAGCTTTGGATTTTTTGTGGCAATCAGACAGAGCTAGATTGCAATGCTTTTACAGGTCTGGATTTGTACCGACATAGTCTGTTCAGAAAATATCTGTGTCCTGAGCTTCCTAAGAAGCTGAAATTACAGTTCTTCAAGTGCCACGCAATCTGCTCTGGCAGCCAGCTGGAACCTACCACCATAATAGTTTTAAGATCTATCTTAAGTCACTGTTCATGACTTACTTGAAACAGAGGTTTCCAAAAGTTACATTGTTCATGGTCTGATATTCTCTGTATGGATTTGGCAGTGGCTTAAACAACAAATGGGACTGAAAAAAAAGACTTTTTTTTTAAAAAAATTGAAAATATTTGTTATTATGCATTCACTGCAAATGTCTTAGTTTAATGGTCAAGGCCTTGCAATAGTCTGAGGATAGACACTCTAAACGTTGCTTCATTTGCAGGCCAGAGCTAAATAGCATTAAGTTATGCTTTGAAAATAAACACTATTACTGGGTTATGTTGGCATGTCACTTTGCACTTTCAGTTCCAATATAAGAACATTGACAGCACTTTTCCTGCTTGATCAGAGAGCTGAATTACAGTAGAACTTGTTTTACTCACCCACATACAACCTGTATCTCACATGGCTATCTTCCTTTTAAAACTGCCAATGATTGACACTCTAAACAAGCCATGCTGAAATCAGATGGAGAGGAAAGGAGGAATCAAAAGCAGAAGAGCTAGCAGGAGGAAGTAAGAAGCCTGAGGAGAGCAGAGGTGAGGAAGCTAATGAGAGACAGGGAACTCAGTTGAACTTCTTCAGACTGCCCACAAGGCTGTACGCTGCTTTGGTGCTGACTTGTACAGCTTCGGTTTTGTTTGGTTTTTGAACAAGTAACCTCCAGGCTGCATGAATGAAACCGAAGCCTGCAGTGCTACTGACATATATCCCGATCCACAGAAGATTACTGAAAATCTGAAATCCCCCAAAGGAACAGCTCCTTCAGCAAATCTCAAGGTTTGGGTTTGGTGCAGGGGCCGTGACATTCCTCAGAAGTTAAGAATAACAGATTTAGAGTATTAGACTATGGGGAAAAGTAAATCTTCTGCAACTAGAGCTGAGAGTGTGAAGTGTTCAGGGATATTACTGAGTCACTGATAAGAGTCACATGTTGGCTGGCAGCAGAGCTTTCCTTTGGGAATGCTGAGCGACAGTGTGTAACTTTGTCAACGTGCACAGGGAGATAAAAAGAGTATATTTCTTCCTGTTCAGCCAATAAAACCTATCATTGCCACAAGATTTTATGAAATTTATTATTAACAAAAATAAATATTGTGACTTGATGATAACATGCCAGGTTTTGTTTCTTCTGCTACTGGATGTGTCTCTCTATAAAATAAAGAGACAGGCTAGACCAAATATTGGAATTAGTCTTTCATATACCTCCTTTGGCATATGGTTATATTACCATGCTTAAGTTGTTTGTCTTCCTAATAAAATCCAACAGCTCACCACTGGCCTCTCAGAGGCATTTTCCACTTCAACTTTTTGAAAAATAAAAGCATTATCATAGGAAAAAAGAGACAAAACTGAAAATCTCATTAAGAGTATCTTAGCATGGTCTAATTAATGGATAGCAGTTCAGCATGGCAGCATTTAGACGTTAATTTGATCATCAGGTCTGCTTTCATCTACCTCAGTGTAACCCTCAGTGACCATATCTAAAGAAGAACAGGATCTGGTACAGAGTGGAAGACACCTGCTTTATTTGACAACAGTTCTTTGAATGGGTCAGTATCTATATTGTCTCCTCAGTCATGCAATGAAACTCCACAGTGAAATTTCCAGTCCAACAAACCAAGTTTGTGTTCACACTGTCACATCTGCACTATTATTATTAATGATTGATGTTCAGTTCGGTTACTGGCTGAGGGATAGCAGGCTACAAAATAGGTATGTTCTGTTTCTTGCTGTGTGATTGTAAAGAGCAATGGGCAGAACCACACAAACTACAGAATAATTCTACCACGTATGCTCCTGGGAACTAGAACTGAAGTATGGGGATAGTTAAGCACAACCTTTCTTCTTGCCAGATGTAGATAGTAACCAAGCATGATTTGCTAGTTTTTCATGTTTTCCCAAACAGAAGATACTGGTGGTTTCATATCAGACAGGACTGCCACATTTTTATGAGTGAGGAAGAAGGACCTAAGAAAGGAATGAGGCAGCCTTCCTTACTACTGCCCAGCTCTAATAAGAGGAGAAAAAATTAACCCCCAGAATTGCAGCCCTTATCTGTAGGGGTGGGGGTCATAAAGGAGGTGCAGCCACACTCATGATGTAGTTACCAGTCTGCAGCTGGTGCTAAAAGAGAGGCTGCAATCCATGATGCTGCAATAAGTCATGTCTAGTTATGACCAACAGCAGTCCTAATCAACTACCATGTGAGCTGAAATAGTAATAAAAAAATAATACACAGTTATTTAAGCCAATCGCTAGGCCACTTAGGGTCAGTGGAATTCAAGGGTGACGTAATCTTGCTGGTGAATTCCTGAAGCATATTACAGAGATTAGCACCAGTGACTGAGCGGGATCTGGGTGAATGATTGCTATCAACGACTTCATGACTGTGCTATCCAATCTCAAATTTGAGGGAAAATAAAGACATGGAGCACCCCGAGAGATTTCTGTCCAGGCAGTATTTATTCACTTTTCTTATTAGACTCCCCACTGGCAGCATTAATATGATTTCATGCAGCTGAGGACAGCTGAATTAACACCATGATATCGGGTGGCTGCCTAGTATCTAAGACAATGGCATATCTATAGTGAAGGAGGTTCAAGGTAGGTGTAGGACCTTCTGCAGAAGCACTTAATCCCACAGCAAAATGAATGAAAGGAGCAAGTGTGAGTGAGAGTCAACAGGACCAAGAACAACATATGGCTAATTTCAGTTCCACAAGTATGTTTCTTTTGATGGTTTAAGAACTTAAAAATAGGAAAGAATGAAAAGTGTAATGAAAACTTAACAGCTGTCTTTCCTGATTAATTGCTACAATGCATGAATCATTTTTTTGACAGTAAACCTACTGAAAACATTTTATGATGAGGTTTGAACTTTTAAATGAAAGGTTTTCTGTTTTCAAGACAAAATCACTTGGATAAGGTTTTGCATAAATTTCCATGTGTAATATGCATATTTAAATTCTGGGTTTAGTAGAAAGAAAAAGATAAGAAAACATCTTGATCAAAGCAATGCTGTCCAGGCTACAGTGATGTTTAAGCCTAACATCAGATATGTTATCAGGAAGAGCCTTTAAAAAAACAGCCTATATTCTTTTTTGTCACTGAGAGTTTTCCAGGCAAACCTAAAGCCATGTATTTGGCAATGTCAGTGATAAGAGAGGGTAATACATCCCTTTCTGGCACATCCAAAACTTCAACCAACAAATAAATAGTTTGGATGGCATTGAATACTTTTTGTTGTTCTGTCATGAGTGACCCACTGAAAATTATAGAAACCTGTAATTAAAAAACATGAGACAATCCATTTGCAACATTTTCCTGTCATCATGGGTGCCTTTTTATTTTTATTTTTTTTAGGAAGACTCAGTTGCAGTATATGCTGCTCCTCAAATCTCTAGGAATATGCCCTGCCCTTGAGTTTGAAATGCAAGGGTACTCTTTTTTTGGGTATGCCTGGAGAAACATTGTGGAAGACTTTGGAGTGGGTCTGTGAAACTGGAAAACATGTATGTGGTTTGAGCTAGCACCAGTTTAGCATTTGTGAGCCAAAGTTTGACGACAGAGTTTTGAGGGAAAAGATCAGTTGTCATCACAGAGCTAAGCAAACTGACCCAGAATACAGAGTTTTGTTTAAATATTTTAAAACACCTTGTTTCCACCAAGAATAACTTTTTGATAAATGTCTTGATACAATATTGAGTGAGAAAAAATACAGTTTTTAGAAAAAAATTCTAATTTTTCACTGGCCTTAGTTCTTCTCACAGGAATAAGAAGTGAAAAGAAAAAGTGAAAAGAATTTTAGTGTCATTTTGTACATAACAAAAGTCCATTTCCAATAGTGAACGTTAAAAGGGAAAACCGTAAATTTCATGTAATTGCAACCATTAACCATGTAAAATGTGGGTTTCTTTCCTATATTTATATCTGTAAAGAGTACCACTCGCCTTTCCCCTTACGTCCATCTGTTGTGCAGAAGAAAGACTTAGACACAAATGAAAAAATATACCAAGTTGTGATTCTTTTGAAATATTCATCCTTAAATTTCACCCTTTTCTTTCCACAGAATATATTTTATGCAATAATAGCATTTCATTCTTTTGTTTTAAATAGAATGACATGAAATTATCCACCAACGTGCAACTTCTTGCACCTGCTTGGTGCTCTGTCCATATCAAGCCCAAGTTAATAAATTTAATATCAGCATGGTCTATGAGAATATTTTTCCAGCTGGCTCTAAGCTGCATTGTTGTGTGGAGGTTGCTGTCACCAGCAGACATGAAGCAGTTCATGTCTGGATAGAGCCCCACCGGACAGAGCTCCTGAGGATGTGCATGGGGGATGGCATACACAGCATGAATCTGCACTCTCTGCAGCAGAACTGCACAAACTGTGCTGCTTGTCAGGCCATACGTTCTGGCAAAGATGGATGGAGGCTAAATTTGCCTAGAAGCACTTTCCAGATTTGTTCCCTGATATACAGCAACTAATGGATTTTCTTCAATGATAGAACTAAGTTCAATATTGAGAGGTAAAAGAAAAATAGTCTGCCTGTAGATCAAGCATACGCTGAGCATGAATATTAGGCTGAAATTTTAGAGGTGGAAGCAAAAAGAAGGAAACCTTTACAACATACGCCTTTTAGAAGTGCATGTGGCAGTGCTGACATTAACTTAATGGGCTTAATTTACTTCTTACATTCGGCCATTAACATGCTAATGTATTTTCCAATTTTATTTTTTCTCTTAATGACAATTCAAAAAATGTCATCATGTCGCTTATAACAAAAAAGACACGACAGAACACAGGAAAAACAATTTCTAGTGCACTGTGGCTGAGGCTGCTAACTTAGAGTTCACTTGAGGTGCTAAAACGAAAGAAAAAGCTAATAATTTAAAGAAATGGAACAATTTTTTCCACAACGTTGTCCGGAACAACAACTAGTACTGGCATACCAAGTAAATTCAGCTGCCAAATGTCATGTTGTAGGGGATGCTACAGATCCTCCTTCTGGCCCCTTATAGATGGGAGTCACATTTGCTAAATCTAGTCAGCTGGGACCTCCCTGCTCTAGGCAGGACTGATGATTGAAAGTGTCTTGGTGAGCACCTCTGCCAGCTCCCTCAGTACCCTTGCATGGATCCCATCTGGCCCCATAGACTTGTGTCTAAGTGGTGCAGCAGGTCACTAACAATCTCCCCTTGGATTATGGGGCCTTCATTCTGCTCCCTGTCCCTGTCGTCCATCTCAGGGTACCCTGAGAACAACTGGTCTTACTATTAAAGAGTGAGGCAAAGAAGGCATTAAGTACCTCAGCCTTTTCCTCGTCCTTTGTCATTATTTTTGCCCCCACATCCAATAAGGGATGGAGATTCTCCTTAGCCCTTTTCTTGTTGCTAATGTATTTATAGAAACATTTTTTATTGTCCTGTACTGTGGTAGCCAGATTAAGTTCTAGCTGGGCTTTGGTCCTTCTAATTTTCTCTCTGTATAACCTTACAACATCATTGTAGTGCTCCTGAGTTGCCTGCCCCTTCTTCAAAGTTCATAAACTCTCCTTTTTTTCCTGAGTTCAGCCAAAGCTTTCTGTTCAGACAGGCTGGTCTTCTTCCCTGCCAGCTCGTCTTTCGGCACATGGGGACAGCCTGCTCCTGCACCTGTAAGATTTCCTTCTTAAAGAATGTCCAGTCTTCCTGGACTCCCGTGCTCTTCAGGACTGCCTCCCAAGGGACTCTGTCAACTGGTCTCCTAAACAGGCCAAAGTCTGCCCTCCAGAAGCCCAGGGTAGCAGTTCTGCTCACCCCCCTCCTTACTTCTCCAAGAATCGAAAACTCTTTCATTTCATGATCGCTATGCCCAAGACAGCCTCCAACCACCACATCACCAACAGGTCCATCTCTGTTTGCAAACAACAGGTCCAGTGGGGCAAATTCTCTAGTTGGCTCCCTCACCAGCTGTGTCAGGAAGTTATCTTCCACACAGTCCATGAACTTCCTAGACTGTTTCCTCTCTGCTGTATTGTATTTCCAGCAGACATCTGGAAAGTTGAAGTCCCGCAAAGAAAAAGGGCTAGCAACTGTGAGATTTCTCCCAGCTGCGTATAGAATGTTTCATCTTCCTCTTCGTTCTGGTTGGGTGGTCTGTAACAGAATTTCACCACGGTGTCTGCCTGTTGGCATTCCCTGTGATTCTTACCGATAACCACTCAACCCTATTGTCACCATCATTAAGCTCTAGACAGTCAAAACACTAACATACAGGGCTCTCCCACCACCTCTCCTTCCTTGCCTATCACAGAATGGTAGGGGTTGGAAGCGACCTCTGGATATCATCTTGTCCAACTCCCCTGCTTGAGCAGGAACACCTAGAGCAGGGTGCTATCCCTTCTGAGGAGTTTATAGCCATCCATTGCAGCATTGCAGTTGTGCGAATCATCCTACCATGCTTTGGTGATGGCAACTATATCATAGTTTTTCTGCTGCACAATGTCTTCCAGCTCCTCCTGTTACTCATGCTGCGTGCATTGGTGTAGATGCACTTCAGTTGGGCTATTGATCCTGACACCTTCTGGGGGAACAAAGCCCTAATTCCAATGTGACCATTCTCAGGTGCTTCTGTGGTTTCTAACACATCAATAAGCCTTATGTCTTTGTTACTGCATGATCTCCATCCCCTACCTGCACTGAGACAGCAGACCAAAGGACCTCGCTAGCACATTGTCCCTCAAACATTAGCATGCTACCCTCGGGCTTATCTCTAGCAAGCCTGGTTTTATCTCTTTCCCCCTTCAAATCTAATTTAAAGCTCTTTCAATGAGCCCTGCTAACTCCTGTGCAAAGATCACTTTCACCCTTTGAGACAGGTGTACCCCATCTGTTGCCAGCAGACCTGCTGTCATATGGACCGACCCATGATCAAAACCACCAAAATTCTGCCAGTGACACCAGGCTCGAAGCCAGGTGTTGATCAGCTGGCTCTTCCTGCTTCTTCCCTCATCATTCCCTGCAACTGGAAGGACAGAGGAGAACACTACTTGTGCTTCGGATCCCTTAACCAGTTGTCCCAAAGCCCTGAAGGCTCTCTTGATTCTTCTTGGGCTTCTAGTTGTAACTTCATTGCCTCCTACCTGAAAAATCAATAATGGATAATAACCCAAGGGCCATACCAAGGTAGGAAGTTTTCTCTTCATATCTTTAACCCGGGCCCCAGGGAGGCAGCAGACTTCCCTGAGAAGTGTGTCCAGTCTGCATATTAGGCCTGTGTTCCCTTCAGAAGGGAGTCTCCTAAATAATTATTAAGGACCTGTCAATTTTGTAGGTCAGTCTGAACTGTCTGCCAAGCTAGGCTCATTTAAACAGCATCTGTCGTAGTACATGTGAAACCATACAGGGACATAGCTATTTAGAGAACACAAGTTGAACATACCCCAGAAGGAAGCAGTTCTGAAGTGATTGAACATGGACATGAGCACTGGCAGTGTATTCTTAACATCGTCCTCTGGCTCAAACTGAAGGCAATAAATCACTGGGTGTACATACAGCAGAACTATCAGCAGTACCAACTCAGGATTTCTCATGCCAAAAGTTTCTGAACCTTAAAAAAAATCTCTATTTAGTTTACAACTTTTGTTGTTATTCTTATTTGCAATTTTTAAAGGTTTTTTATTTTAATTAGGGAAGGTAAGATATGAATGTTTCCTGAAGTGTCTGCAGTGTGGCTGAAGTTTATTAGACCTTCAAGTCATTTACTTAAGCTTTTAGGCAAAAGCTTTTCTGTCTCACAGGGTGGTGGATAAATGCTTGGCTACTATACTATTGCATATATTGGTGCTAATATGCTGAGATAAAAATACAGATACTGATTTTTTTAAATGTAAAATATTAATAGTCAGATGCAGAATTTCTCACAGCTGAATAGATTCATGCTGACCCAGGCATGGCACCTAGAAACATTACTATGCATCTGTGGCTGTAAAGGAGACATGTCAGCCAGACTTTAGACTGAAAAATCACCTTTCAATGACAGTACAACTGCTTTGAACTAACTGCTTTTAAAGAATCATCCCAACACACATTTTAAACCAAACTCCTTTATCCGAATCTAAAAGGTACTTGTAGATTCATAGGCCTGACTGCAGTGCAGTTTCTAGATCAAGCTTGAAGCTGGTGTGATTTGAGCTTGTATTTGGCCCACTGAGTACATATATGAAATGGCACCACCACCTTCAGAGGCACATTTTTCCCCCAGAAAAGCATTTTAAGCCCCAGAGAGGCTTAAACGGTCCCGCTCCCTCCCCCCATATCTTTCACAAATGCACAGGCCCATGTTCATACCCAGTGCTTGCTTTCCTGCAGCATTGGTAATTGCAAGTTTTCTTTAACTTCTCTCCCATTCAGAAGCATGCTGTAGTTTTGTAATTACTATCAAAATTGGAGCACGGGCTAATCAGAATCAATTATCAGCTGTGAGATGGGAAGAATAAAACAGGAAGAACAGCAGGGCGGCAACTGGGCTCATGAAATTAAAAATAACAAGCAAATCTATGTCTCATCCTGACAAGTGAGGCACTCCGCCTCTCTGTCACCCCTTCCATCATGCAGATGACTGCTCAGTAGCTCTTGGCACACAATAATGCAATCCCTCTTATCCACCAAATTTCTACAGTAGCTGCCAACTGTTTATTCTAGATAAAAATGATATAAAAATAATATTTCACAATTATTTAAGAACTACAGAGTTTTAAAACATTTTTTTGTTTCATTTTACAGGGACTATTTTTTTTTTAATTAGTATGATGCCTAGTTACTTTTCACCAGGAGACGAAGAGTGCGAACCATACCAGATCTAGGAGACTGGAAAACAAACAGCTGGGGAAATTAATAATAAGTACTCATATTTACACTTGCTATAAAGAAACCTTTGTGTCAGAGGAAGCTAGATAATACATGGCATGCCATCTGGTTTGCCCTGAGATGGGGCAATGAGATTTGCAGACTACCACTGGTCCTAGACAGCCATTATCACCCAGTTAACCCAGTGCTTGAACAGAATCAGCCCGTGGACAAAGAACAGCAGAGGGAAAGCAAGGAAATGCTTCACCTGGCAGGCCCAGGAAGCAGTGGTGTTGGCAGCCACAACTGCAGGTTTAACTGAGAGGTTGGGTGTACTCCTTGATTCCCTGTTTTTGCTAGACTTTCAGAGCAGCCTGTATGAATAACACTTTCAGCTACCTCCTGTTAGGTAGCAGATTCTGTCTCATGCTGTTGAAAAGAGCAGTACTCACAAATGTGTAACAGCAAGCACTCAGCATGATGCCTCCATCTTGTACAAAATGGGCAGAGCAACCCTTTGGTGTAACAAGTCACAGTGAGCAAATATGTCCTTCTCTTTGAGTATCAAGCAAGAGACTCGTCTCAGATACATTCAGTTGTCCAAAAGCTATTTGTCTGGTCTATACTAGCCATGTAAGCTTATTGATTCTCTAGTGAATGGAAAGAGCAATTCTGTGTAGAGTCTACAGATAACTGATGGAGGCGAGTAGCTGGGACATGTTCTGGAGTTGGTCCTTTCCCTGGAGGAGTATGAATGACTACATCTCCAGCACTTTTACACAGGAAATGTTAGGCAACCCAAGATCCCATTTCTTGTAGAGCAGAATCAAGCTAAAGTTCTCATCCCTTATTTTCAGAGTGGTGAAACTCTGAACCAGGCTCAGCATATACAGTCCAAGAAGAACTCCAGGTGTAGAGAGGGAAGGTGCTCCATAGGTTCAGTGACAGTTTCTACCACAATAAAAAGTAGAAGAGTGTAAAAGAGAGAAAGTTTTTCTTGAAGAATCAGGCTGGCCAGAAATTCCCCTTAGAAACAGGCATCACAGCATCACTGCCTTTTACTTTAAATGTGAAACATGTTTCTGACCCCGCCTGTCCTGAAAGAAGTAGAGAGTAGTGCATATCTTAAAATAAATTTTTAAAAAGCCAAAGAGACATACTGAAAAAATCGCACAAACTCTGAACAAAATCCTCTCTCAAACACAGTTCTCCCATGGGAAAAGCATGCAAGAGAGCACGTGGAGCGCACATGACAAATGCTATTCATATCCCTCAGAGCACTGCTAGGAGGCTCTCTGATATTAAAATAACTTGTAAAGGCAGCGAACACTGATATTAACTCTAGCGTTCCTTTTGGGTCAGCTTTACTCAAAAACCCCTGAGATTGTTTGGATCCTGACTGACACACGTCTGATTAAAATGACATGCTTTTATGGAGACATCTGGACATTCACATAATACAAGGCAATATAAGTACTGGCCGTTTGAGGTTCTGCTATTCTGATGAAGTGTGCTCATAATTTTTACACTTGAGGCACAAGACTGACAGCATTATGTATAACCAGCTATGGTTAAAAGAAACATGATGAAAAATTAAATTAAAAGACAACCCCCACACATGGTATCTCATTTTTTCCTATGAAATATAGAAATGCTTTCTAGTATCTTAGCAGTTACTCTCCACACTAGCATATTGCTGGTTTTAGTAGTATGAATAATGCACATTAACTAAAATCACAGAAAACAAAATGGTTACAATGAATTATATGCAACACATTGTGAAGTATTCATTGTCTCTCCAGAAAAAGACCCCACTGTATATTTGGGTGTATGAATGCCTGGACACTGTATTTGGAAATAAGGTTCCCAAAATAATTTACAGTGTCACAGCAGGTGAGTGATATCAAATATTCTCTGTGCTATTTAATAAGAATTCCAAATTTTACTTACCAATCCTGCACAGCATTGAAAGATTCTTCATTCGTGATGTCATACATTAAAATGAAGCCCATGGCACCTCGGTAGTAAGCCGTGGTAATAGTTCTGTATCTCTCCTGACCTGCTGTGTCCTGAAACAATAACAAACAATAATTTTACATATTGCAAATATATCGACAAATTATATTTTTTTTAATAGAAAGAAAACTCTGACAACAGTTATTATACAACTCTGCAATCCTACTCATAAAACTAATCAAGAGGGAGAAAACTGAGAATAACAGGAAAAAGGAGAATTCTGCATTGAATCATAATAGGAGGGACACATCCATTCTGTCATGAGGTGAGAGTGAAGAGAAGCAGAAAGGCACAGCCCTCTGTCAAGTCATATATCCTGAGTCATCACTGATTCTTGTCATTCAACCTGAGAGCTGAGTAAGAACCTTGCCTCCTGCTCCTGCCTTGTACCTTCCCAGTTTGACAGAAGGGGCAGGTAAAATCTCATGTCCTGGATAAAATGCTGGGACAAAATAGCATCCTTAAGATCTTCGTTATAAGATCAGAATAGTTCCTGAAGTCTGGAAACATCCTGACCAAAAAGGCAATGTTTAATCGTTCTGTTCTTGTGACTGGAAGCCATTGGTGGTCACGTCAACTTTAGCACCATCTGTGCTGACAAAATAAAATCTGGAGGGCAGTGCTTTTAAAATACGTATATCTGAAAAAAAATAAAAATGTTTTCTAGCAGTCTCTTACCTCAAACCAGTTTTCTCCCTCATTCTCTGTGTCTCATTCAACTGCCTTTAAGGTAAGTAATGTTAAGTCTTCCTTTCTCCTACTGCTTGCTTTACTTATTTCCAATAAAAATCTTCAGGTCAGGGACTACCTATTACTACATTTATACGCAACGTCTAGCATAACCACCCATGTCTGTACTAAGATTGTGAGACAACAGCAATAACTAAAATACAGGAAATGCATAATTATTTCCTGTTCCAGCTTTAGATGACATGTAACATTTTAGTGCAATCCTATAACTGTCCAACAGATCATCTGCACATATTCAATTTTAAAAACTTTGAAACTTAATTTCAGTACTTCAGAGTTTTTGAGCAGATAAAAGAAATAGCTTACTTTACAATACAGACAAATTTAATTTGCCTTCCTATAGAGAGAGAAGAATAACCAGTGATAAAAAATGTTTTATTTGGTGTGTTTTCTGAAATGGTTCCTGGGCTAGCAGTACTGCATATGAACAAGAGAGAAATAGGTTAAGTGGGCCACCTTCTTTACACATATATCATTCATCTTGTAAACTAAAAAAGTAAAAAAAAAGAGATTCTGCATACTTCAGAAACCACTTACAGAATAAGAAACATAACCAAGACAGTTGGTGAAACCAGACAAGGTCTTAGGTAAAATATATGGATTCTGTTCATTCTAGATTACAGCCGCTACTGCTTTGTTGTAGTTTCAGTGATCCAAGATGGAAAGCTAATGCAGAAGTTAGACTCTAACAGGTCTCACAGGATGTTAGGTTATGCCTTTGTGGGAAAAGGCCAGAGAGATCTAAACTTTTTCTGCCTATACTCTGAGTTGGCTAAGCCTGTACCAGCTGTGGTCTGGAGGTTTGATAACTGCATTAGAGAACTACTCCCAAATTTTCTCGTGGTATTACTGAATATCAAGGTATTAAGGCTTGTGCTTTAAGCCTGTGCATATTCTAATACTCAGAGGTCAGTTCTTTCTCAATATGTCATAGTCTGTCAATAAGACAGAAGTATCACTGAAATATGAGTGAAATTATTTATTAGCATAAGAAATATCACCTGTCATTATTTAAAACTATATATTTGTATTTTGTTTCATGGAATAAGGTTTACTCTCACATGGTTTGTTGGCTTCTTTTATTTGATTTGATATTAGAGAAAAGAGCTGGAAGGTACAGAAGGAAAATATGGCCTATAGCAAGCACGCAGCCTTTCTGTACATTAGAGATAAGTTTTTCAAACAAGTTTTGTCAGTGCCTATCTGCTTGTTTGTTAGTCAGAGACATGTATGGTTGGAAATATGATGGTATGACAAGCAGGAACCCACTGATACTGGAGCAAATCTTATTTTGCTGCAGGTGATTTCCACTGAGGCCTGTCTGCAGATAAGGGTGAACAGCCCTAGCAATAAAGCCGTAAGTCAGTGAGGCTTCCTATCCAAGGCACCAACTACACTCTGCACAGCATTATAGGTAGGTAGTGCAGGCTTAGGCACCCTATATTACAGAGGGCGAAAAATAAGCATAAAGGAAGACAAATCAAGATAAAAGTTCTTGAATAATCTTACACAAAGGGAAATGAACCTGCAGATGAAGATCCAAACACTGACTGACTTTGGGATAGGAGATGCTTTTCTGGACCTAGGCATTTGAGTTGGGTCAGTCTGGGAAGTAACCAGGTGTTGGGGGTTGTCACCAATACAGGCATCTACTATGTGCTTGTAGCTAATGTGTAGTTAATGTGATGATAAAAAAGATTTTATAAAGTGGTATTTCAGTATATGGCATAGATGGATGACCACAAATAAAGTGGAGTTTATTAGTTTCAAACATCGATAATCACATTCCTGTTGGTATTTTTTTCTATTCACTTGCTATAAGGAAGCTACTAAAATTTTAATTGGGCTAGTGTACAAACTATGTAGTAGAGTGTTTATGATCATGTAAGAAATGAACCCAAATATCAGTAATCAATGTTGTCAAAACTTTTGTGTTCCACACATTTGTAAGCATCTCCTTTGTATTCTGACTAGAATATATTCATAAATGCCCTAAAGACAGCTCCTTTTGTACAATGGTCAAGGAACTCTAATACCAATTGTCAGGAGAAATAGCACACTAGAAACATCAAATACTTTAATATTACATATTATTTTTTATTACATTGATTTATTTGAAACAGATAATGCAACAATGTAAGTGGCCTTTCTTGCTGTTTACTAGCTTTTATTGTTATGGAAGAACTGAGCAGAAAAGAACTAATTTCCATATTTCATCAAATTTCTATCTGTAAATCAGTATGATTTTATGCTCAGGTACAGTTTTGTACTTGGTCTTGAAGAAAACCTTTTCCAATTCAGGTATGGTTACTGGCTGCTGTTATGTTATCTTAGTCTTTTTTGCAAGACCGTGGAATTAATCTGATGACCATCTTTTTAGGTTTAAATTCTGAAATGTAACATCTGTATTTTGCACAGACTGATGTTTGTTTCTAAACAAACTAAATAAAGTAACCCTGAGGAAGAATAAAATTTGACCTATTATTGACTGGCATTTTAAGCAATGCAGTAAATTTCCATCTTCGATAGGGAGAAAACAAGACACATAGATCATCCTGGGGGCCTTTTCATTCATGTAGGTAATGTCTGGTAAGGACAACTGACTGTTCATTAAAGAAGTAGAGAGGAAAAGCAGAAGGGAATGAATGACAGTGAGGGAATGCTTCACGAAAAGTTCCATGCACAGAAGGCAAAAGAGGTATTTTATAAATCTTAGTCAAAACAAAACAAAGAGGGTCCCAGCAGTTGCAAGAAATATTTTCAAATATTATATTCACTTCCATAAATTCTGTTTTTAACAAAGTTCCCACAATTCCATTAGCTTCTGGTTAGATGACCCTATATTAGTGAATCTTTTTTAATAGGTACCAGATTTTAGATATTAAATCACAGAATGATAATGTTTAGTGGACATAGCACTTTAGAAAATATCCAGTTTCTGAGCATTGGATACAGCACACTGACTAATAGCCCATGGTCCTGAGTATTTAGAATACTCTGAGAGTTGCACAGTTTTGCTTTGTGTGCTCTGATTTTTCTGTATGTTTTTTTTCCATAATTAATTTTTTTAATGTGTAATTTAAATTAGATATTTGCAAACATTTTTATGCTCCAGATCCTGATATGTATAATTTCATATTACAAACTTTCATGACCTTTTTCCAGAAATCTGATAGCTAAAAGGACGAGTAAAGCTTTTCCATCAGTAAAGATACTGAATAGGGCACTCATATCTATAGGCAGTGGAAGAGGAATGGTAGAGGTATAGATTGAGTACAAAATATATGTTTCTGGCTCAGGGTGAAGTTAACAATCTGGTATGTATTCGGCCAACTCTGTATCAAATGGTATGGAGATATAATTCTAGATTACCTTGGCTGTTCATCTGTGTTAAAGCTGTGAATTTGAAGGTACAATAAAGCTTAAAGTGAAGATGTTAGTTATCTTCACAGCAATGATGTGAATCAGGTTTTGTCCTGTGCTTCTCTCTTGAAACAATACCTTTAATAATGTTATGGGAAAGTTCCTACAGATTCTCATTATTACTTTGAAACTGCCATACCACTGAAGGCCTTTGCGTATGGGGAAGGCACCAGCTGCTGAAAGCAATGCTCCCACAGGAATGGAGAGATATAATGTAATAGCCATCTGTGCAAGCAGAAACACTTAGGAATAGAAAGCTAGCTGACTCAGGAGGAACCTGTATTCCACGTGAAATTAAGAGTTTACAGGGCTATGAAGTTTCAAAACCAAGGTTCTGATAGTAACCTTGAAAATAACAACTATTTAGGCTTGCAGTGTGCAGTTAGCTAACTTAGCAGAAGTAAATCCGCCTTACTGTCAAATACTGCTAAACTAGACTTCATCCAGATTATGCCATACCATCTTAGATGACACCAATGTTTTTTGAGCAATACATTAAATCAGACCCTTGAATTCATTGGCTGACTGTGTGCTCTCCCTCCTGTCCTTGCCTAGCACTGCACCACTGACAGGAACAATATTTTATGTAAATAACTTCCAAGTGGAGTTGCTTACTACTAATGCAGACAGTTTGGAAGGTGAAAGCAAAGAACATTTGGCAGCAAGAACTTTTAATGAGCTTGTCATGAAGGAATTCAGTCTGCAAAACACACTTGAGTGACTCTGTGCCTCTGCATTTCTTTCCTGTATGCTAAACATACAAATATCTTTTTAGATCCACTTCCCCACATTACAAGTTTTACTCATATCACAATGAAGCTTATGTTATGTGACAAACAACTAGCAGCAGTAGAGGAGGCTTTCTTGGATGGCGTTTATATCTCTGCTGCACATCCACAACATCTGAAGACAAGGCAAACAAAGATAAAATTAGAAATGTGAATTGGGTGAATTTCACTTTTCAGCTCTAAATTTTCTGTTAAGATAAACAAAACTGGCACACAAATCAAGAACTGCTGCTCCTATGAGTTTCATATTTCTTCCCTGGTGTTGCTACCCAAAGGTTATTTATACACTCCATCAAAGAAACTCTATATTTCTCTAATATCTCCTATTGATATACAAAAGGATTCAAGGCAGTAAGTGAATGAAAATCTAAACTAACCCTTTTCAGAGCAGCACAAAAGATGTCTTCCCTCAGGGATATCTGGAGTCTCAGGGAAGAAAGGATAAAAAGGAAAGTATGATTAAAGAAAAAAAGAGTCCTGTGCAGGGAGGTGCAAGGGACAACCTCTGCAAAAACCCTCTAGAGATGGGGGGCAGACAGGGGTAAATCCACCAAAAGCCTGCTGCTCACCACCCAGGAAAAGCAGCTGTGGGTCTGTAGCAGGAGCACCTGGGCAGGGCACAAAGAAGACCGGGAGAAAAGCTGCTGGAGCAGGAGGAGCTGACTATCCTGGGAGCACTGTTTCTCAACAAAGAACACTTCCAACAGAAAGTGTTAGGCACATAGAAACACAGACATATGAACATTTACAACTAGGAACAGAAAACACAGTTCAAAACGGTCTCTTTAGCTAATGTATGCACAAAAGATGTAACACTGCATATTGCCAACTGTCTTTGCTTATGCACCTCTCTCTAGTCCAGACTTCTTATGGCTTTGGTTTCCCTGGAATTCTGTCTTTTATATACATACATGTGTGTATATATACATGTGCACATGTTTGTAGAAATATATACATATATGTGTATCAAAAAAACATTTGGAGCATGAAAAGCCAGCTACTCAGCTTGCCAGTACACATCTGCTAGACCTATATGCTAGCATTTAGAACACACCCCAAAATCACAGCTGATAGTTCATTAATCATGTGGGAGGGACGCAGGAGCATGGCAGCACCAGCTGGAAGTAGTTGGGGCCAGAGCAATGGGGAGAGGCATTACTCCAAATGCAGTTAGTAAAAAAGAGCTTGGGAGGGCTCTCCTGGTAGGCAGAAGGTGGGGTAGACTTTGTGCTAGAGAGATAGTTTGGCTCCTAGAAAGTCTAAATGGGGGTTGTAAAAGTACCTTACTGCCAGATTTGCTTTCTCTCACTCCATCCATGCAGCTGGTGACTGCTCCTGAAGTTAATTTCCTTTTAAATTTTCTGGTTTTCTCCTTTCCAGTTCTTTCTTCTCTCTCCTTCTTTATTTTTAACACTCACATAAAATGTTCATTCTCCACAGTTTAGCTACCATGCCTTCCTAAAGCACAAAGTTTAGGAAAGCCATGCTATCACTGCTTTATTTCTAGCTCAACATAGCTTGGCCTCAGTTGCCGTCGGTTCCGGACACGAGTTTTGAGCCCAACTGCTATTTCAGTGCATGCCTCCATCTTTCCCTGTCACAAACTGCAGCTTTCTCCTGCAGCGTCTCCATTTTGAATATACTTTATAAAGCATCTGTCAGATCGGTAGGACCTGTCATTCTCTTCAGAAATAAAACATTAATTAAATTACCACTTCATAATTTACTCAAGTTTCACATTAGGTCTTAGGAAGAATTTATCTTTCTGGAAGGGCTCAGGTTTTGCTTCTTTTTTCTTTTATGGGAAGCGTTACAGACCCAAACATTAAGTACAGCTGCCAAAACGTATACTGGAAATCATGAATTTACAAAATCTAATTTGCACATCATGTAGTAATGCAGGTATTTTTTAATGAGTGAAATTAATAGGCAAATTATTATCGGAGCCCAGCTTGTAACTACAGCTACAGAAAAATCAGCTGAATAGCTTCCTACTTGTATTATACTTAAATACTTGTAAATCAGACTGTAAAATTTCCTTACATTTTCAGAAAAAGAATGAAGCAACAGAGAGCCATCCTGAAAAAATAGTTACAAACAAAACCAGCAAAGCTGTGATAAGGATCTTTGTTCTACAGGGAGCTATTACCATATGGTAAGCAGCAGTGGAAAAACATGTGATATTCTTAGTTTTGTAATATTATGTTTTTAAAGCTCCTGGTCCCAGAGTCCTGTGATTGTACAAAAAAAAGCAAATTTTTTTCTCTCTTTTTTAATCCTTGTAGTCAAGAGACCAAGAATATGTCCCGGTGCATAATGAAAAAACATAAGGGATTTATATGGACTGAAATTACTGTATTAAGAATAAAACTTTTACTGAAACCAAAATAATTTTGGAATGCTGACATCTGGCACTGAATTCTGGCAAAGCTTGAGAGGATCAGAGCAACCTGTTTTTGAGTGAAGGGGACACAAAGAAATGTTAGATCTATAATAACATTACATGGAATCTTAGGAACCTGACACTCAAATACACTATGGACAACCTTCAGCCTTGTCAGAAAGTCTCCTTAAGCTCTAAGAGTGCACTTGGTATTTAGACACTAAACAAACAGTGGTAATCACAATGGGATGAGGATAGGTTACAACAGGGTCAACCCTAAGCTGTGAGACTTATGCCTATTAGGAAAATAAGAAGCAGATCTGTGTCATCCAGAGATGAGGCAGGAACTAAACAGTTCTTCAGTCCTTGTCTCACTTGGCTCTGGGGACTGCTAAAGGTATTTGCAAGTTGCCAGTGTTTCAAACTGGCTCTTCCATCCACAAAGCACTTGGTAGACTAAAAATAGCTCTATTCTTGTCCTGTGTTAAATGTGGGTGTCTTTTTCATTTGTTGTTTTGTTTTGTTTGTTTGTTTGTTTGGGTTTGTTGGTTTTTTTGGGGGGGGGAGGGGGCTGTGTGTGAAGTGTTGGTTTTATTTTTGGTGGGGCTTTTTTTACAGCTGTACCAAAACTTTTATATCTTTGCCTGATGTTCCACCATTTTTAAAAGGCATTTGCCTTTCATTCAGCAGAGATAGGAAAAACACAGAGCTATAATATAAGTTCAGAGACTTACAGTCAGGCTGACTAGAATTACATAAGCAGAGAACAATGTTGAGGTATATTGGAATGCCAGAGTAACTTCCTCTTCCCCTTTCTATACTTAGGTTATATACTTATAAATCTTTTGGATTAAATACTTCCCTCTAGAACTTGTTATTCATAAAATAAGAATAATAAGATTTCAGCTTTCTCTCTCTCTCTTGTCATTCTGTCCTATTCTGCATCCTGAAAACAGTTTTCTCTATTAATATTCATTACTCACATTTAATTATCTTGCCCTTATTATTCAGGATGAGGTGAGATCCATGGGTAGAGAAAAGTTTGACCAGCCATTTTGATAACAGCTCTATGTTAGTGGCCTATTGCACTGAACAAATTTGCATAATAGTGTCATCATGTTACAATTTTATGCAAATCCTTGTCCACTGATTAGCTAACAGTACCTCTTAGCTATTTAGAGCTATGAATATAATTCTTTCCTTGTGACACCACCAAGCTTAGCACATTTTTGTTCTGGGCCTTTTTTAGAAGCAGTTTTGTAACTCCAAATCTAAGAGAAAAATTAATTAGTAGTACAAAGGACCTTTTAAAGCATAAATGAAGTGCTCTTGCCAGAAACTCTCTCTCCACCTCTGCTTTTCCTTGTGATAAACCCCTGTGTTTAAATCTGTGGTGAAGTTTCTCTCATTTGGAACAAATTACAGGAATGACCCTATTAAATATTAATAACCTTCCAGACCTTCCCAGGAGTAAAAGAATGTATTTCTGTGCAGAATATTAAGTTTACAAAGCATGCGTAAAGGCTCATTAGAATTACTATCAACTTATGCTTTCTCCGTAAACATGTTTTAAATCTCAATTACCTATGAAAAGGAAAAGAGACAGTCTGCAACACAGAGCAAGACACATTTCACATATTTTAAGGAAGAAACTATAAATGCAGTATTTCTAGAAGAGTTCAGCCATGGCTGAAGTTCAAACCCATTCAGAACTTCCATGAGGGCCAGTAAAAGGCACAACTTAGTGCTTTAGAAAACCTGCAGTGCTGGATTACAGTGTGGTCTCTTGCAAAACATTCCTCCTGCCTTGGCAATACAATGCTGCTTTAGAGCTGTCTAGAAGATTCCTTGTGCAGTGATCTGTAGGTAACCTCTGTATCCTGTTTCTATGACTGTGGCAGACATTGTCTTCTGGCGCAGACATCAAAGACACCTGAAGAAATTCTGGTAGCTCTTTGTACATCATACCTTAGGTAGGTATTTTAAGATTCTAATGCTTAGCATTAGTATCAAAGGTGCAGAATGCCACCATCTTTTCTCCACTAGCAATGCAGCCCCTTCCTGCCTCTGGGAGCTGTTCCCTCCGCTGACACAGAAGTATTGAGAGCTATGTTTGCAGAACAGTCTCCATCAAACTCTGCTTTCTTCCACTTTATCTCCTTTGTCCTCCAAGAGCCTGTCATCGACAAACATTCTCTTAAATGTGACTGTGGGTGAGATCTTTGAATTCCTCGTCACCTTAGCTTTTTCTTTTTCTTGGGTCTGATTGTAGTGATTAGTAATTTAGATTGCAATGACGGATATTATATGGTGTGGTCAGCTAGCCAGAATCATTAAAGGACAAAAAGTTCCAGGTCAGTTCTTCTGTTGTCTTCAGTACAGCCAGATGAAACTGTCCAAAGTGTTTCTGTGTTAAAGGGAAAGATGGAGAAAGGCTAGGTGGCACAGGACAGATTATGTCAGCCATCAAGTGCTAGGTTTTTTCTCCATCATTGGAGCCCACCGCTGTATCCAGACAGCTTGGGAAACAAAGGTGATTAATGACAGATCAAGAATCTGGCTCTAAGGCTTGGACTTTGAATGACTTCTTGTCATGGTATAACCCCAGCTGGCAACTAAGCCCCACACGGCTGCTTGCTCATTCCCCCCTGGTGGGATGGGTGAGAGAATCGGAAGGGTAAAAGAGAAAACTTGCGGGTTGAAATAAAGACAGTTTAGTAGGTAAAGCAAAAGCTGTGCATGCAAGCAATGCAAAACAAGGAATTCCTTCACTGCTTCCCACGGGCAGGCAGGTGTTCAGCCATCTCCAGGAAAGCAGGGCTCCATCACGTGTAACGGTTACTTGGGAAGACAAACGCCATCACTCCAAATGTCCTCCCCTTCCTCCTTCTTCCCCCAGCCTTATATGCTGAGCATGATGCCATATGGTATGGAATGTCCCTTTGGCCAGCTGGGGTCAGCTGTCCTGGCTGTGTCACCTCCCAGCTTCTTGTGCACCCCCAGCCCACTCACTGGTGGGGCGGGACGAGGAGCAGAAAAAGCCTTGACTCTGTGTAAGCCCTGCTCAGCAATAACGAAAACAATCCTGTATTATCAACATTATTGCCAGCACAAATCCAGAATATATCCCCATACTAGCTACTGTGAAGAAAATTAACTCCATGCTAGCCGAAACAAAACACGCTTCTGTAGTTCTTTCAAAGCTGATCTTATATTAACAACACTTACAAGACCCTGGAAAATCTATTTTTCTGGTTTTTAATTATTTTTCTTGCAGAAAAATTAAGAGGACACATCCTCTATAATAAAAAGAGATTTTTCATCAATATGCTGCTAGAATTGTCTACACCTAGATAGGATTTATCTATTAATTTGGGGAATCTTTAAATTGTATTGAAGTCACCAACAAAAAAGTCTTATCAAAACAAGATGTAATTCTTAGATACACCATAAACACTGCTAGAATTTCTTCACAAAGGAAAGAAAGGTTAAAGATTTCAAAACAGAAACAACAATATAATGTACTGTATGATTTGGGGTGGGTTTTCATCTGGAAAATATATTTTTTAAAATAAAGGCCTCTGTGTTGTCTTACTTGTCAGTAAATACTTTTGCATGATGGCTGCATATCGAAAGGTTATACCTAGAACACTTCTCTAATGTCTGGTATTTGATGAGAGAAATGTAATTTAAAAGAACACAGGTTATTCTGACAAAAAGAAATACTTATCTACCCTGAAAATGTGTCAGTAGCTGACATAGTTAATGCACATCAACCAGTCATGACCTTCATGTTGTTCCTGTTTAAGACTGTAAATTATTAAATAGAGAGCTGTAAAAATATGTTAAATATGTCAGGTGTGATTATCCATGAATCTTACATTATTTCATGTACAGTGCCCTCCTCGCACTCTCTTCTTGGGGAGTTCTGGGATAAAGTGGCATAATTAAATTAGATTTCAGCTAAGTTACTCTTTAATTTGGCCTCTGGTCTCTCTTCTTTTTTAGCTCAGACTGGTTGAGAACTATGTGTTTAGCCTATGTATAATAATTTTTAGCAATTCTGATGACTTCTTTGCAATTTGAAACTCAAACTTTTGAGAAAAACACAATCTCATCAGAAAACATAATTGCCAGACCTATTAGAATAGAATAGAAATAGAAATTAGAATAGAATAGAATAGAATAGAATAGAATAGAATAGAATAGAATAGAATAGAATAGAATAGAATAGAATAGAATAGAATAGTTCAGTTGGAAGGGAACTACAACAAACATCTAGCCCAACTGCCTGACCAAATCAGGGCTGACCAAAAGCTAAAGCACATTGTTAAGGACTTTCTCCAGATGCCTCTTAAACACGACAGACTTGGGGTATTGACCACCTCTCCAGGAAGCCTGTCCCAGTGTTTGATCAACCACTCAGTGGAGAAATGCTTCCTAATGTCTAAACCTCCCCCGGAGCAGCTTTGAACCATTCCCATGCGTCCTGTCACTGGATCCCAGGGAGAAGAGCTCAGCACCTCCCTCTCCTCTTCCCCTCCTCAGGAAGCCCTAGAGAGCAATGAGGTCACCCCTCAGCCTCCTTCTCCCCAAACTAGACAAGCCCAGACTCCTCAGCCGCTCCTCACAGGACAGGCCTCCAGCCCTTTCACCAGCTTTGTTGCCCTCCTCTGGATGCATTTGAGTACCTTAATGTCCTTAAAAATTTAATATATTTATTCATAAGTGATAATAAATAATATATAAAATTAAGCACAAATATAAATACAGTAAAATATAAGAACAATATTAATATTACTTGTTTTATTTTAGTATTGAGAAATTAAGCCTTTTTATATACGGCAGCTCTTTTGGAGTCCTGGCCACTGTGCAATGGACTGTTGTTCAGTTCAAAGATAGATATATTTATTCAAATATGGAGCAATAAGTGAAAAAAGAACAGGTATCAAAAGAAGAGAATATCAGCTAGGAATTTTTCCTGTATTTATATTTCAAAAAGCATCAGGCAGACAAAGAAGCGGCAGGATTTCTACACCTGAAGGAATAGGCTTTGAAGTTTTACAAGTATCTACAGAAATAGCAAGAGAATCTAGAACCAGTTCTTAACAAAAAGTGTATGACAAACTTTATATATGCATAGGTACGATGATGCACTTTGAGATAAATAAGTGTCTGGAAGCCCCCATGCAGAGAAGTAACTTCCAAAAGGATTCTAGCTTTCAGGTGCTTTGCTGGATGAGGACTAGAAAAGTAATCACATTCTGGGATCAAATCTTAGATGAACAATCGTTACTTCTTAGACTTTCAAGAAAATCTGATTTTTTAGACTTCGGTAAAGAAGTAGATGAGAAGGTTAACATAATTTGTAAAACTAATACTTTGTGTTTAGAAATTCAGAAATGGAATGTGAAACTGCTGATGCTTTATAATTTAGAAGTGATGACTTCTTACATATGATTAAGAGTTTGCTGACTACTCACAGACAGTAAATACTATGACCATATCAAAAAAACCCCAACAAACCAAATACAATTTTTATTCACTAAAAATACTCTTTATTTTAGTGCTAAATTAACTGAAGAAATATTACTTCCACTTTGGATTTTTGATGCAATGTTATTTCACTGGCAAATACTGAATTATCCAAATAAACTTTTGCTGAAGTTTATGTTTGTGTGAAAAATTTCATTACAGCAGGTAATTGGACCAAATCCAATCTATCAAGGAATTACTGACCAAAAGCATAAAACAACTCCCACCAGTTATAGGTACTACATCATAGGCTGTAAAAACCCATGGAGTAAAAGAATCATAAAAACATCGGCTGAAAGAGACATACATATGTTAGGCTTGACTATCCCAAGCTGTCTTATAGTTCATATTTACAGGCTTATAGAGCAGAACATACACAAAGGCACAAGAGATTCTATATCATGTTACACCTGAGAATTCATGCAATTATTCTGAAGATTCTCTCCTATTATGTCACCCAACACCAAAGATCCTTTTAGAATCATAAAATCGTAGAATAGTTAAGGTTGGAAAAGACCCTTAAGGTCATTGAGTCCAATCGTTAACATATTACAGCCAAGTCTACCACTAAATCATATCCCCAGGCACCATGTCTACCCTTCTTTTAAATACCTCCAGGGATGGAGAATCAACCACTTCCCTGAGCAGCCTGTTCCAATGCCTGACACCCTTTCAGTAAAGAAATTTCTCCTAATACCCAATCTAAACCTCCCCTGGCCCAACTTGAGGCCATTTCCTCTTGTCTTATTGCTTGTTACTTTAGAGAAGAGACCAACACCCACCTGGCTACAACCTCCTTTCAGGTCACTGTAGAGAGCAATAAGGTCTCCCCTCAGCCTCCTCCAGACTAGTCAACCCCAGCTCCCTCAGCCACTCCTCATAAGACCTGTGCTTTAGACCTTTCACCAACTTTGTTGCCCTTCTCTGGATGTGCTCCACACCTCAATATCCTTCTTGTAGTGAGGGCCTGAAACTGAACACAGTATTCAAGGCACAGCCTCACCAGTGCCGAGTACAGGGGCACGATCACTTCCCTACTCCTGCTGGCCACACTATTCCTGATACAAGCCAGGATGCTGTTGGCCGCCTTGGCCACCTGAGCACACTGCCGGCTCATGTTCAGGCAGCTGTTGACCAACACCCCCATGTCCTTTTCCACTGGGCAGCTCTCCAGCCACTCTTCCCCAAGCTGGTAGCATTGCATGGGGTTGTTCTGGCCCAAGTGCGGTACTGGCACTCAGCCTTGTTGAACCTCATACAGTTAGTCCTGGCTCAACCAAGCAGCCTGTCCAGGTCCTTCTGTAGGGCTTCCTGCCTTCCAGCAGATCAACACTTCCACCCAGCTTGGTGTCATCTGCACACTTACTAAGGGTGTACTCAGTCCCCTCATCCAGATCATCAGTGAAGATATTGAACAGGACCGGCCCCAACACTGAGTCCTGGGGAGCACCACTCGTTACTGGCCGACAACTGGATTTAGCTCCATTCACCACCACTCTCTGGGCTCGGCCATCCAGCCAGTTTTTAGCTCAGCGCAGAGTGCACTTGTCCAACCCGTGAGCAGCCAGCTTCTCCAGGAGGATGCTGTGGGAGACAGTGTCAAAAGCCTTACCAAAGTCCAAGCAGGCAATGTCCACAGCCTTCCCCTCATCTACTAAGTGGGTTGCCTTATCATAGAAGGAGACCAGGTTAATGAGGCAGGACCTCCCTTTCATAAACCCATGCTGGCTGAGCCTGATCCCCTGGTTGAATACCTGTTGGTATTCAAGATGATCTGCTCCATGACCTTTCCCAGCACTGAGGTCAGGCTGACAGGCTGGTAGTTCCCTGGATCCTCCCTTCGACCCTTCTTGGGAAGGGCCACCATGTTCGCTAATTTCCAGTCACCTGGGACATCCCCAGTTGACCAGGACTGCTGATAAATGATGGAGAGTGTCTTGGTGAGCTCCTCTGCCAGCTTCCTCAGTATCCTCGGGTGGATCCCATCTGGCCCCATGGACTTGTGAACATCCAGGTAGAGGAGCAGGTCGGTGACTGCCACCTCTTCAACAACTGGGACTTCATTCTGCATACTATCTCTATCTCCCAGCACAGCGGCCTGACAACCCTGTGGATGACCAGTCTGACTATTAAAGACTGAGGCAAAGAAAGCATTAAGTACCTCAGCCTTCTCCTCATCTTTCCTGGCAAGTTTACCTTCCACATTGAACAAAGGAGAGAGATTCTCCCTGGCCCTTCTTTTGTCACGGATATATTTATAAAAACATTTTTTGTTATCTTTAACAGTGGCAGCCAGTTTAAGTTCCAGCTGGGCCTTTGCCTTCCTAATCTCTTCCCTGCTTAACCTCACAACATCCTTGTAGTCCTCCTGAGTCACCTGCTCCTTATTCCAAAGGTGGGAAGCTCTCCTTTATTTCTTGAGTTCCAGCCAAAGCTCCCTATTCAGCCAAGCCAGTCTTCTCCCCAGCCTGCTCGACTTAGGGCACATGGGGATGGCCTGCTCCTGCACCTTTGAGACTTCCTTCTTTAATAACATCCAGCCTTCTGGGACTCCTTTGCCCTTCAGGGCTGCCTCCCAAGGGTCTGTTAACCAGACACCTTAACAGTCCAAAGTCTGCCCTTCTGAAGTTCAGGGTAGGGTTTTGCTGACCCTCTTCCTTACTTCTCCAAGAATTGAGAACTCTGTCATGTCATGGTCTCTGAGCCCAAGACAGCCTCCAACCACCACATCACCCACCAGGCCTTCTCTGTTCATAAACAGGAGGTCCAGCGGGGCACCTCCCCTGGTTGGCTCACTTACCAGCTGCGTCAGGAAGTGATCTCCCACACACTCCAGGAACCTCCGAGACTGCTTTCTTTCTGCTGTGTTGTATTTCCAGCAGATATCTGGTAAGTTGAAGTCTCCCACAAGAACAAGGGCTACAGATTGTGAGACTTCAGCCAACCGCTTGTAGAGTACTTCATCTGTCTCCTCATCCTGGTTGGGTGGTCTGCAACAGACTCCCAGGATGTCTCCCTTATTGGCCTTCCCCCAACCATTACCCATAAGCACTCAACCTTATCGTTACCATCATTGAGTTCTAGACAGCCAAAACACTCTAACATACACGGCTACCCCTCCACCTTTCCTTCCTTGCCTGTCCCTTCTAAAGAGCTTGTAGCCATCCATTGCAGTGCTCCAGTTGTGTGAGTCATCCCACCATGTTTCCATGATGGCGACTACATCATAGTTCTCTTGGCGTGCAATGGCTTCCAGCTCCTCCTGTTTATTGCCCATGCTGCGTGCATTGGTGTAAATACACTTCAGTTGAGCTATTGATCTCTCTTCCAACACAGGCGTGCCACCCCTAGGCTCATCCCTAGCAAGCCTGGTTTTATCCCCTTCCCCCTTTGCATCTAGTTTAAAGCTCTCTCAGCGAGGCCTGCTAACGCCTGAATCCAAGCAGATAGGTTTCTCAGTTTTCTGAGGAACTCATAAAGTTTTTTACATTACAGTCCTGACTTTTTTTTCCTTTGGCTTAATTTTTAAGCAAGTGAAACACTGTATTATGGGACCTGATAACACAACATTTTCAAGCAGAATACAGTTAGATAAAAAGTCTTCTTGATTCTGTAGCTGTAATAGTTGCATTATATCCATGCTTATTTGTCTTTTAAGTAACAAAATATATGTTTAAAGACAGAAAACCTAGATCTTATAGTTAGCAAATCAATTAACCTTTTAGGAAGATCCAATCCAACCATTTATGCCGATCAAATAAAGGGGGACAATTCTATCAGTCCTGAAACTGCAATGTTATCACAAAACATCAAATCAAGTACTGAAGAAAAATAGAATGAAAAGATTTTGACCAGTTAAGGTAGAAGTCCTGACTGAAATGCACCTTTCTTTCCAAAAATATTCTATAATTCTTACATGTGTTACTAGGCAGAATGATTACCATAGGTTTTTTGAAAAGTTTTGAATGCAAATATTTCAAAAAAACAAAACATGCTGTTATAAATAATTTCTAAAGGGAGGATTTAGATCATATATGATGTACTATAATTAGTGTTATTCTTCAGCTGTGATTTTCAAACTACAGGTATTTTTTCAGTAATCAGAGTTATTCAGTCTTAATACATCATAAAGGAATATGAAATTACAGTCTAATGGGAGCAGAAAAATGACCAGCTGTGAAATTTGTAGCAAGTATAATTATAATCAGAGCTACATTAAAGCACTAGCTCCTACAAAACCAGACACTGGGGTTACACACAGCCAAAGAACAGTCCAAAAACAAATTGAGTGTAAATAACTTTCAAAGGGCTTTGCTGCCTACAGCACAGCACCAACTACATGGAAGCGGTAGATGTTTGATGAAAATTCTGCTTTAATTTATACACTGTGCTATTTCTCCTCTAATCTAAAATTCAGTAAAACAAAAAGACACAGCTTCCTGGAAGCCACCATATTCTACTACAGGTCTATCCCATTCCTTCCCAGTGTTCTAACTGTCACATAATAGTTGTTTTATACTAGTAGTAAGGTTTATTAGGTTGTAAATAACATAGCCACATAGGGGCATGTTTCTGTGTATATACACAAATTTATTAATATATATATGAATATAATATGACCATATGTATGTATGTATGTATTATGTTGTATAAGTACAACATAAATAAAACATATATATTCCACCATTTTCATTGTGATGTAAAGGTTTTTTTGTAAACTGGCCCTAAGCATTATGTCTTTATGTCAGGGGTGAAGAAAGCAAAATTTTCACATTGTATATTTGTGCTTACAGTTCCAGAATTCTGACTGACCTCTTCAAAATGTAAGGAGAAGAAAATATACCTATTCATAATTGTTCCCATATACATTTACATTTCATTAATTATAAACAAAGAGGAGAGTTACTTTACAGAAGAGTTAAACTCAGGAGTATGAATCAGAAATATAAGCGTACTAAGATATTGTAATCATTTAAAATTCATATATTAATTACCAAATAAATTCACATATAAAGTTAAATGTAAATGATAGCCAATCAAATGAACCTTTCTCAATTACAGGTTAGAGTAAATTAATTTCAAAAGCCAAGTTAAGAAATCCCTTGATAAAGTAGCTATTAAGTACACAGCAGATTTAACATAATTCAGATTCCTTAACCATGCCTCTCCAGACTTGTTTCACTGCAAAAGACATCTTTTTGGGTCAATGGATATTTTTTCCTGCATGCAATCTCTTCCTTTGGCTGCTGCACCTTGAATAGAAACCCCAGTAATCTTTTAACTGAATATAACATGGACTAGCATATTAACTGGAAATTGCATTAATAGACACTCAACCATGTGTTCTTTGATCCTAGATAAAAATTGAAGATTATCTCTACCCTGATTTGATTAAACTGTGGGACATGTTCTCTCATTATGCAGACCTAAATGAATTATCATCCACCAGCTGACAAAATGTTACCATGACTGACAAGACAGACTGACAGCCAAAGAGAAGACTTGAATAAAGAGAGATCAAAGTGAGAGTTGACCCCAGAAAGGAGTTTTTTTGGGGGATACTCTCTAATAGGCGGGGGGGGGGAGTGGGGATTAAAAAAAATAAAATCCTAATTCAGATCATTTCACATGTAAGCATGCTCAAAGACTGCTGCTTCATGGAAGCAGGAAAGAGGAGGATAGTTTGCCAGAGTTGTTTATTAGCCAGCTTCACATAGGCTCCCAGGGGTTCATGTTTCAGCCCATAGCACATAGGTCAAACAGAAGTTGTTAATTTTACTAAATCTAACTGATACTAATAGGATGGGGAGAGAAAGGAAATAGCTCTTTCCAAACATCTGCTGTCACAAACAGCAATTTTAGAAGATGACAGAACTCAGTACTTAAACCTGGAAATTATATTCAGTTCTAAAAGCACTGAAATGTGCTTTGGGTTTCAAAGTCACCTTTACTGATGAGCAGAGGCAACAAATGAATGTGGGGAACATAGGATTTTTCTCCCATGTTTACCCTTTTAATCTTCAGTATAACAAAAATGTGTTCTCTATGACACACAATTTTGGCTAAGATGGATGTACTACAATCCTTTGTTTTGTACTACATTTTCTTTGATGCCCAGTACCACCAAAGTTACTGGACACTGCAGGAGGTTACATGTTCTCCAAACTTCTGAAAATCAAACTTCTCTTCTGTACCTACACAGTAGTTTCTCAGTACTTCAGGTACTCAGTCTTCAAAACTGTGAATGAGGACAGTTCCAGAGGACAGCATTAGGTGTTCAAGAAGGCCAAGGATGCAAGTGATGCTAAAGAAATAGCAATGATTTTTAGGATTTGAAATCTAAGAGGAAGGAGGCTCAATTCTGTCCTTAGTTACACAAAATAATTGAACTAGCACATATAGCTCAATGAAATCCAGACTGATGCAAATCAAAGTGATGATCTAGCTTCTGAAATGAAAGAAAATATTGAGTAATTTTTTCCTACTGACATTGGTTTCACCATAACACTTACCCTTTTATGTAATGCAGTGTTGTATTTATGTGTTTCCGTGTTTTAATTATATTAACATCCAAGTACTTCCTGAGGAAAAATTATGTGGGGTTTTTTTGGTGTTTGGTTTTTGTTTTTTTTTTAAGAGACTATTTCAGCATTAGACCTTTCCCAAAGCAGATACATCAGGAGCAAAAGCAACTCAAGTATTTATGGACAAATTGAACAAACTGTTGACTCATCACCAGATACTATATAGTAAAAGTTCAAGTGGTTCCAACATGGAAGTTTCATAATAAAGTATGACATGTACTTGACAATGCAACACAGGGAAAGAGTAGATTCAATCAATAACTAGTTAATACTTTTACATTACAAATTTAAGCACAATATACTCAATTTAGTCCCTTCATACAACCAAGCATGATCTTAATCTTACAGCACAATTTAACTGAACTTGGAGTAAAATGACTAACCACAAAAATGATTTTCTGCTCTCAAATCCTTTATTAGATTTACCATATGCTTATCTAAAATAGAAAAACTGGAATGTCAGATACAACCCGTATTTTTTCAGAACATGCTGTGAACAAACAAGACTTTGGAAAGATTGCTGAAAACAACCTGTTATCCATACCAATAATGTTTAGCAGGAAAGTGTATAGCAACAAATCTGTTATATATAAATATACATATATACTATATGTAAGTCCCTCCTTTAAAAAAATATACAGGTTCAAACATAAAATTGTCAATTCCATTTTAATATAGGACAAATTAGTTTAAATACTACCAAAAAGGGGGATAGGGGAGGAATACAGTCTAAGGTAGGTGTTATACTTTCAACCTGTGAGGTCCAAACAAATATGTATCTTCTCCTCCAACCATCAACCCAGGATCCACGTAGTATGATTAGGGCTAGTGAAGTTTGAACTGACTAAAGTGTAGCATAAGGCATGGCCAAGGGCATGGGTCATGAGGCACCAGTGACAATAAACGAAACATGGGTCCTGACTGAAGACCTAAGATCATTCATATTGCATGATGGTGGCTCAATAAAAATTCATCTAACTTAGGAACTTCAGAAGTGTTTGGGAGTTTATTTGTTTGTTTATATTTTAATACAGTAAATAGTATTACAGGATGATGAAGGCTAAAGCAAGAAAAATCTCTCCAGAGCACACTTTTTTCTTTCTTAGTGCTCAATATGACAGCTATACTTTGCAGCTTAAACATGATGCATTGCCCTCTCTGTCTCCTCTCTGACTCTTAAAGTTCCTTTTTGCATAAATAATCTCTTTATCTCTATAATACTATGAAATAGGTAAGCTGAATACCTCCCAGGTGGAATGTCTGAAACACAGAATAGCTTGAGTGAATTGTCCTTGTATAGCGGCACGGAATATTAAATCCAAGACCTCTTTTAACCATGCCAGCTTTCTGCTTCCCTTCCAACTCTCCCTCTTGCTGAGGAGTGACCGAGTCCTTAGTACACAGGTCATCTGCTGTATACTATCATGACATATTTTCCCTCTAATAAAGAAAATGCAATTGCAACACAATGCATGACTGCAGAACAAAGACGCCTCCCACTATTATATTACTTACATTTATACTCAAGGGATATGTAATGGGTATTTCATTGGATTATATGACAAAATTTGATAGCATTAATAAAAAATATTTGACATAAGGCTAAGGAGTGAATTTTAAGAAAGATACAGTTAAAATTATTTACTTCTGTAAATATAAATAACTTTTTCTAATAGGTATCTTGTAATCTTTTACATTTTGTAGGTTATTAACCATACAGAACAAACTTAGAAATTAGGTCTATGTCATCAGGAAACAACAGCACAGATAATATCCTCTGTTATGTTATATACAAAAATGAATGCTACATTAATGCTAATGCTATATATCCTAATGCTGTATATCCTAACCCCAAACTTAGATCCGATAAGACAAAGCTTGATTTTCAAATAATTTTTAAGAATTAATCATGATGTCTTTTTTTTAATGAAAAACCTATCACATCAAGTTGCATTTTTCTTAAGCAGGGACAGGGACCATAACTGCTGCATATTTTTAGGGGGATTCACTACCATGCATTTAAATGAAAATCAAAAGAATCGTTTACCCAAGTTGCTGAAAATTAAAAAACTCAACATTAAAATATTTCTCTTCAGAAGATAACTGGCAACCACAGTAATAAGGATGTGTTGTAGTGTGAATTCTAGTGTTATCAGCAGAAGAGGAATCTGTTAGACTTCCTGCTCCTGAGCTTCCCTGTTCAGCTCCAGTGCAGCATCTCAGGATTTCAGCTCTGGAGGAAGTTCCCTTTTTCAGTCTCAGTATCTATTGTCCAAGCTGTCCAGTATGTACTGTCCACCCACATACAGCAACCCAGCATTTGTCAGTTTGGGTACCATCAGTTGGATACTGCAGCTCTGATCGTACACCACATGCCACTACACTAAGGGACAAAAGCTCAGCCCCAAGACCTTTAGCCCTATTCCACTTAAGTCCTTTGCTATACTATTCTGCTATACTGCTTACAGAGAGCCATTGACCTCTTGATATCAACTACTGCAAATTGCCCCATTACACCTCTTGTGAGTATTACATTGAGCTGCTTGGAGCAAGAGTTTGGCAAATCTCTGGAAAATAGGAAGCACAGTGTGAGCAGTGCTGCAAACAAAGAGCAATAATATAACTGTGATTCAGATGTTTTCTACGCAAAGGTGTGTATAGTGTTGCTCTGAAACTAATCTAATTGTGAATCGTATACTCTTCCCAAGCCCTGCTGAATGCTCTCAGAAGACAATCTATAAATTACATTAACATAAGTAAGGTCACTTGAACTACACAGTTAACGTGTATTTGAACACAGAATAGATGCCCTTATTCAAAGACGATAATTCAGTTTAGGCCATATTTTCCATTCCACATTTAATATGAGCTGTGGGTATAGCTAATACCTATTTGGATATTCAGACATATTTTCCCATGATTTGTGGTATTTACTTGTTAATACTTATGGTATTTTCTATTATCCAGTTTTTGTAGAAGCATCACACATGTATATGATTGTGATTTCTCTCTTAGAACCCAGGAACTGCCAAGTATCTCTTGAGTTGTTCCAGTCATGTATGGTGTGGAACATTTGATCCAGCAAAACACACACAATCTTAAACACAGTGTTTAGATAGTCCTCTGCTAGTAGAATGAGTCACATGTTTAAAGGTAGAATAAGCCCTGACTTCATTACTATTGTCTAAAATGAATTATGATTGTTGGTTTGGAGTCACCTCTCCTATACAAAATTTTGGCTCCTAGAATCATTTGGCAATTGAAAAACTGACAGAAAACACTCGTATGAAGTAATTTACTTTTCTCAGATCAGCATTAATAATTCTTATCCTGGATTGCAAGACTCATTCAAAAGCCCAGTGAAGATCAAGAACAAGCTTTTATCAAATGTAAACTGTTTTTAAATAACTGAGATTAGAATCCCTCTGCCCCTGAAATGAATTCCATATGCTGACAGTATCAAGTTCAGCACAAAATACTGCAGCTACTGCCACTTCTCTTTTCTAATGAAAAGCACAGTTCTGTGGTGGCTATGATGTTAGTCACCATTCTTATATGGTAACCTCACAGTTATAGCTCTTATCCAGAAATAAATAAAAACAGCTCAATGTCCTGCACGGTACGAGGGCTGAAGACTCTTTCCCACTTATCAGGAAAGTATTCTTATCTCTTGAATCCCCTCACCTAGTGAATGCCCTCTCTTTTCTCTGGCCTCACATCGCTCCTTCAGTAAGGCAGACAGACATAGAAGGAGAAGACGTAAGTCATCTACAGACAGACATGGAAGGAGAAGACTTATATTCAGACCCTGCAGTTAGACTTTCTCCATGAAGATGAGAACAGTGGCTCTGACTCTGGGTGGCAGTGAGCACTGAATTCTGCCACCCTGGCTAAAGTCTTTAACCACCACCTCCAACAGGTTAGGAATAAACTGGTTACTCAACATATGAAGAGGGAACATAGAAGCCACTCAGATCCAGCAAACGTCTGCACGCATTGGGTTAGGTGAAGGAATTCCTGAGCTAGACTTTGCTGACGCTTTTTTTAAAAAAAACCTGCTGCCTATAGTGGTCTCTCCCAGTTTTAAAATCTATCAACCATATGAACCATTTAAAAATCTATGAACCATATGAATGATTATATATCCTAGAGAATTCTAGGGGACAATCTGAGGAAAATAATAACAATAATTAAAAATTGCTTTGCATTTCCAACCTCTCCATTTGTTTTTAATAATCCAGTTTTTATTTGTTTTACCAAATCTATGCTCCCTTTCCCATGAAAGGTTGGTCCCTTCCAACCTGAGCTCACATGATGTGAATTCTGGTATCATGAAAGCAACTGATTCAGGAATATAAAATTGCAGACCTGTCATTTCCCATGCTTCCTACTGATGTTTTACAAATACCAGCCCTTCACACCAGGCACTATCTGGCTGTTTTAAGTTCTGGTCCTACGTGTTCAGCTACCTGTATGCACTAGGAAATGCAGATGTCTAATCTACCTATATGATTTCTACTCTGGGAACCAGGCCTCTGGAAAACAACCTGGCACATCTAAATCACCTTATGGATCTGTGTCTTAATGACTAGGAAAAGGACAGAGTAAAATCCCCACACTACAAAGGCTGCTAATCTGTGTTATAAAGAAACATTAAAAAAAAAATTGTGTAATAAATTCATATGAACGCAAACAGTAAACAAAGTAATGGTAAACCTCTCTGTTGTAAAACCTAATAGCATGTACAATCATTCATACATGGAAAATAGCCACTGAGCTGTGGACAGACTTCTTTCATAATCACTATATGAAACTGGCAACATTTTCCCCACATCTGACATGTGCTCCATTACCATGGTTATTTAAATTTGGAATAAAAGCAGAATGAGCCAATCGCAAATTTAATCAGGAAAAAAAGCAGAATAGAGCTTGAATTTTTGACAATGATACTAATTCAGGAAAACAACAACAACAACAACAACAAAGAAATTAAAAGGAGACCGAGATTTTAACTGTTTACTAAGACATGAATTACCAGGCCTGGAACATCAATTTTTTAACTGGACATTTGAGCTGCCAATCCTCAGCAAGCACTGACAGTCACAGTTTATTCTTTAAATAGACTAACTTCAGAGCTGAACCTCATTGCAAATTAGAGAAATATGAATAGCTCATAAAATACCTATTTGATTTGTACCAACAGTGATCAGTGAGGTATAATCGAAGCATTCCTGCACTAAGTCTTTGCCAAAAATTATGCTCTCAAAGAAAAAAAAATAAGAAAAAATAAAACGCTATTCAGAAAATATTTTTAAAGCTCTTTAAATACCAAGAAACAAAAAAAAAAAGGAGAGATTTAGTGACAATACAGACTTGCACACATTATTTGTTTGTAAAATAGCACAGCTAGGCTGATATATCTCATTTAAAGTTTTTTTTCCCCTCTGAACATCTTTTATTTCCTTATTCTCATGAGATATTGCAAGTTTTTATATTTACGTGGAATTTTAGCAAGACTGTCTTCAAGCCTGCTGAAATAGATGGGTCATTTTGTAAAGGCTGTAGAATTAGGCTTACAGCACCTTTAAAATAAATTTAATTATGCCAAATTGAAGCAACACCCACTCCTTGGTATTTTTTCTTTTCTTTTAGGAGTTTGTCTTTTTAATTCCCATAAAGAACAGATCAAATTAATGTGAATACTAGTAGAAGAGCACACTATTATTTTAATCGTTCACTTTCCGAATGAGATTTTTTAGAAAGGGGAGCTGCATAACAGCGCTTGCATTACTAAGGTTCAGCTCTCTATTTTAATTTGACAAGAGTATAATTTATTTACTCTCTGTTGTGTAAATCACTATAGAAATCATGGTGACACCAGATATTTAAAGAAACAGCTTTTCATGGCCTTTAGACTGGCTATGGTAGGTCAGATGTCAGAGAAATTAAAAACGTTTTAACCAACATCTCCACATTATATATCTTGATAAATCCATCTGACAAGAAAAAAAGGAAAGCACTTTTGCATGGAGAGTTTAATATCTCTGTATTCTGAACTCACCCAGAGAGTATACAATATGTTGCAGAGTTTTTTTAATATGAACCAGTTTAGGTTAAGACACTAATGTTTTAAGACAAAGGTATTCCTGGATTTGTACCAATAATTTTTCAGGGTTAGCAGGGTAAAGGATTGATTTTTTTATGGTGCAATATATCTACCCATATTTTCCTAATAAGGGAGAGGAAATGTTTTAGACATCCTCCATTAGATGTGGGTGATTTATTCCAATTCAGCACCTCCACAAAAGCTCTTATGTAAAAATCTAAAAGCTGTTTCAATTCTCTGAAAAACACATTGATAGTTCTCAGCTTAAATATTAAGGCTACTCCAATAAAATACTGAAGTTCCACATTTCCGTCTATGAATGAAACCTCTATCTAAGTAATATTAAGACACTGGCAGCCTTTCTTTTTTTTTTTTAAGAGAAAACCCCTGAAGGTGTTAAGCTGTTTGCACTACACTTCAATATAGAAAATAACCATCCTCTCTGCATCTGTCCATGTCCCAAGGATAGTAACAAATGAATGCATTTCCATTGCTTTCCTCAATGATCTTAAGACTAGAAAGATAGTCTTCTGGTATATTACAGCTTGATGTTCATATAAAGTCTGTTTTATCAAGACTTGTGGAATATACATGCAGTTATCACAGCAATGGGATTCTGCCAGAAACCTTATTTTTTCAGCTATATTTCTGGAACTTCTGAGTTATTTCCTAATGACATTCATGCTTCCATAAAATTATCCATTGCAGTATAAATTTGATCCAGATCCAGAACTGGCAGCTTGGCACATTTTTACTGTATTACCCGGAATCTACCCTTCTAGAAATTAATTTGATATCATGATTGTATAAAATTTGCCCAATGACAGACAATATTGATTTAGCGTAAGGTTAGAGTGACTCAGGTAAATATGATATAAAGCTGTCTCATACAAAAGGATTGCAAACATTTATCAAACAAATTTGATCCCACAAAATAATTTACAGAAGATCAGTGCTTTTTATATGCAATGGTGTGGTGACAACTGTGATTCAATAGTCAGTGTTCTACATCTACCACTGTTTTCTCAGAAAACCACAGGCTATCCTGAGAAGAGTGGAACTTGATCATTTTATCATCTCTTAGCCTGGAGCATTTCCCCACTTCATCAGAATTAGATTTTGCACTTAATGTTGGTCTAAAATAAGCTCTGAAGTGGACATAAAATGTTTGAGAGCTCATCCACATTAAAAGGCTCTCTTGTACAGGTCCTGCTGAGCCTGAAAAATAAAGTTGTAGAAGAAATATTGGGAACAATTACAGGCTTGCTGCTATGAAAAAGAAAAGGCCTGAAGAAGATCTGGAAAATATCTAGTCAATTCATAGACATATGCATATAAACAGTCCTTATCCACACAAATTTGCTCAATTTCCTTCTTGTTTTATCTTTTAAAGACTGAGATCCTCTGAATTTTGTCTTCAGGTACTACTGGAATTGGGGTGGAGACTTGAAGGCTCACTAACAACACAAATTAAGGTAGTACTTGGGGATGGGAATCTTCAAGTGTCAGTGTGTTCCAAATTGAATATAGGACCTAGAGAAAAAGAAGGAGTAAAAGTATGGACAAATCAGAAGGAAAAGCTAAAAGGTAAAGCAAATGATGAGAGGGCTGGCTAAGGTGCACAAGCAGAAGTGCATACATGCTGCAAGTACAGTTCAAAGGCAGGTAAAAAGTGAGGAATGCCAGCCACAGAGTAACACAGGGTCCACAACTAGAAGCAGACGTGACAGATGACAGGCTAAGAAAGTCAGTCAGAAAGGAGGTATCACCGTCTGCATGACAGAAAACAAAATCAGGAACAAGGATGAAGGCATGAACTAAGTGGTTTGGGAGAACATAGTGCAGAAGCTGATACACAGACCAGGACAGAGCCAAACACAAGGGCAATAAAATAAAAGCTGAAGTTAATATAATTCAGAAACTGGCTGAATAGCAATGTGAAACAGCAGATCCCGTTATACAGGAGCAGGGAGACAAAGTCAGGTGTATAGGCCAGTCCTCAGCTGGTAGGGATTTTCTAGGCTGTAAGCTGCTACGGATGCTAACTGAAGCTAGCTGAAAGGCTGATAGTTGAGTTATAGACTGACTGAGACACGGTTTAAATGGCATACAGCTTTCATGTTCCACAAAGTGTTGCAGAATCAGTCTTCTGAGAGCTTCTTTTTATTACTGTAATAAACCAAGGATGCTTTATAAACTGAACATCATATCCCATTATTAAATTCACTTCAGGGAATGATGCTGTTTCATCTTAAAACCCATACATTGGCTTCTTTATGGGAAAAGAATGCCCCACACTAACTACTCATTCAAAAGGGATACTGGACTATCACAAGCAAAAGGTTAAGGGAAGGAAGCCCCTGCTTCCTTGGGACAGCTGGCATCAGGAAGTCTGCAGAGAAATTCTGGCTTCTTAGAAACAAGGGCAAAGTTTCCACTGACTTTAAAGTGTAAGCATACGCCTTGGTGATAAACTCGTCAGTATGGTGAGAACTGCATATGCCATAATGTTATTGCAAAATGGCTGGGCAGAAAATGTTCAGACAGTATTGGCTTCTACTGTTGGATCAAATGACAACTCTTTGTATCTCTCCTGCTAGTATTACATATGGAACAGGCCCTAAAACATTGCAAGAATATGGTTTATATATATATATTTATTCAGGTATAAATATTTAATGTGAATAACTTCGCTCCAGAGGGTCATGCTAGTCCTTCCTGAAATTCAAGCAGTAGTACAGATGGATGTACATGATGGGTGCACATTAGATTAAAAGCCATGACAATCAGGCTTAGGCAAACCAATTCTTTAGTCCATAATATGGCCAAATTACTAAAGACTTCATTAGGGAATGCAAGGGAAAACTGCCACGGCTTTCATGTGATTCCTCCCAGCTAGGAAAGACCGATTCTTTCATTCAAGCATCATCTATTAAATCCAGTTAATTATAAGAATTACACACTTGTATTTATGATCCTGTTGTTTCCTGTACAACTTAGGAGCTGGAACATTAAAATTCTGAAACTATAGAAGTATAAAGATGAAAAGTGTTTAATAAGATCTAGATTCTCATTGTTCCTATCCTGTAGGACCATAAGAAGCTGAACATTGTGGTGAATACAAGCACTGGTCACATCTTGCAGCCATATCATCTGTGTAATCTACAGTCAGTTTGATCCATTAACTAGGTTCCAGAAGACCTGCAGATAATCTTCTTGTTTACAATTTTAAAATAATTCTTTAGAAAAATATCTGCTCACTTCTCATGCTGGAGAAATAAATCAGTTTTACTCGTACAAAAATGAATGGCAGATCGTAAATATTTTCATCTAATCAATACTGCATTGCTACAATACAAGCTTTTTTAACTGTTGTATGCCATATCCTCTTCTATCCTCTATAGAAAAGAAACCTGAAGTTAACATAGACATGAGATGAAAGAATCTGCTGCAGGGTTCTTTAGTAAGACAAAGTATATACCTCATAGGTCTCAGGCGAACACAGGAAAGCCAAAACAGAATATGGAAATTCTGTTAGGAATATGTGAATATTTATTTATTAAACCCTAGTGGTTCCTCTGTGTTTGAATCAGATTTGCTGTCTCAGAAGAAGAGTGATGTTATTTTCCCCAAAATATTTTCCTCTTTAATGTCCTAGCTATAATCCTGTTGATTTGTGATTCTTCATACTGCATCCTTGCTTCTTTTCTTACTGCATCCTGCAGGAAGCAATTACTGTGAGAGGAAACTTTTCCTTCCCACTGCTGCCCAGGAAGGAGATTTTGGCACTGACAACAGCAGAGCCAAATCCACTATTCACTTCAGTGGAAGTAAGATTTCCAGCTCTTTCCCTTCAACAGTTCTTTCCTCCACACCCTCAACACAGCACAGCTTTCCTGTCATGTGGCAAGGGAAGGTGGTAAGCAGAAAGGCCTCATGAAGTCAGGAGGAGAAGAAACATTGGGGTCTATATAACACTGACTATAGTCAGTGTTAGGATATCCAAACTCCAGCTCTTGTCAGTTTTGTGGGTTTGCAAACTAAGGCTAACAAAAACATCAGTGAACCTCTGAGACCTTCATTCTTGGATATCAGAAGAAGTCTTAGGATCTGCTGCTTCCCATTCATCTCAGCCACCCATAGGACATGTATAATTACTTTTACCTTCCTTTCTACCAGAACAGGCAACTATTTTCTGTAATCTCATTTTCCACAGAGACATTTATATTCCAGCAGTTACTCTGTGTTTAAAGCACAACAGTTCACAGTGGAGATGGCGATCAGCACATGCAGAGTTACTATTCATCTCTGTAATACATCCATATATTAATTAAAAGATTAGGACTTTCCTTAGCTGTTTATTACTGAGGAGCAGATCTGGAACAATAGTGAAAATAGTTATTCACAAACAAGTTAAACTGAATCCAATTGGAACGCAATTGCTTCTGTTCCCTTTTACTGCCTCTTCCACAAATGTCCTTAAACTATTTTTCTTGGGAAAGAAAAGTAATTGGTAAGAAAACAATGCAGTATTATATGAATATGTGTGAGGAAAGCTTACTCATACATGAACTATGGCACCACTTGCTCAACTAGCTTTTTGTCTTCAGGCATGTCCTCATTACAAAATAACCATTTGAGGAAGGCAGAACTTTATTAGCACCTCTGAAAAAAACCCAAACCAAAACCCAGCTGAACAAAGAAGGATAAGTTCAAGGACAGCAGATGCACAAAGATCTACTGATTTCAAGCATTGATCTGGACAGGCTGGATCGATGGGCCAAGGCTTACTGCTTGAGATCCAACAAGGCTGAATGCCAGGTCCTACACTTGGGCCAGAACAACCCCATGCAATGCTACCAGCTTGGGGAAGAGTGGCTGGAGAGCTGCCCAGTGGAAAAGGACATGGGGGTGTTGGTCAACAGCTGCCTGAACATGAGCCGGCAGTGTGCTCAGGTGGCCAAGAAGGCCAACAGCATCCTGGCTTGTATCAGGAATAGTGTGGCCAGCAGGAGTAGGGAAGTGATCGTGCCCCTGTACTCGGCACGGGTGAGGCTGTGCCTTGAATACTGTGTTCAGTTTCAGGCCCCTCACTACAAGAAGGACATTGTGTTGCTGGAGTGTGTCCAGAAAAGGGCAACGGAGCTGGTGAAGGGTCTGGAGAACAAGTCTTATGAGGAGAGGCTGAGGGAGCTGGGGTTGTGTAGTCTGGAGTAGAGTAGGCTGAGGGGAGACCTTATTGCTCTCTACAGTGACCTGAAAGGAGGTTGTAGCCAGGTGGGTGTTGGTCTCTTCTCTAAAGTAACAAGCAATAAAACAAGAGGAAATGGCCTCGAATTGTGTCAGGGGAGGTTTAGATTGGATATTAGAAGAAATTTCTTTACTGAAGGGGTGTCAGGCATTGGAACAGGCTGCTCAGGGAAGTGGTTGAGTCACCATCCCTGGGTATATTTAAAAGACATATAGATGCTTAGGGAGATGGTTTAGTGGTAGACTTGGCTGTGTTAGGTTTGCAGCTGGACTCAATGATCTCAAAGGTCTTCTCCAACCCCAATGATTCTATGATTTTATGATGTTATGAGCAGGGACCAGAACACCATGGACAGTTACTTAAGAATCAAAATCAATTTTGCACTGGATTTTTCAGCAGTGATACCTCATGGGATGATGTTTGCCAAACAGAGAGTGGAGGTCACTGAGAATATACCTGAGCTGTTTGAAAAGCAGACAGCATCAGTCAAGAAATGAGATTGAATATACCCTACAGCATGTTTCTACTCATAGTGAATTACGAACATCAATTTCACTAGATATCCAGAATGCTTTCAACTCATTTATGAATGGGGCTTGTGCAGAATAAACTTCTGGTTCAGAAAACCAGACACAAACTGTACCTTTTGAAAGATATCACTGGTCTGCATTATTAGTGTTCTTGGGGAACATCCAGTATTGCAAGCAATGGAATAATGCTGAGGATTTGTCTTCCATCCCCAAATAACCTCTTTTTGAAGAATTATCAGCAAGAAATGTCTCTGAATCAACATTGAGTAGCATTGATGAAACAGGATGGACTATGTTGCCTTGATTAAAAGCACTTTTTGCATTCACTGGCAAAGGGGAAAGATTTTTAAAGTATCATAAAAAAGAAAAATACCAGATCTCCACTGAGATAATGATAATACCAAAAAAATCAAATCTAGAGTAAACCAATGAGGTAAGGAAGATGAATATTTTTAATTCAAAGAACCCTTGTACAGTGGGGAAAAAAAGGGAAGAGAAAATCCATTGTTAATTGCTTTCAAATCAAAGGAAAATCATCCAGGTAGCATCAATACAAAACAGGCCTTTTATTTTTAATGAATATTCTTTCAGGAATGAAAATGCTTTTCACTTCTAGGATGCTGATGTAATTGGAGATTTAGAATATAGTGTTGACTGATTACACTGATTGTTGCTTGCTCTATACATACTGCCTCAGAAAAGTTTTCTGACTCATTGGGACTGGCTTGGAAAATATTTTATATGCAAGAATATTTTTAGTTGTAAAGCTTAATTAACGGTATTTTCACCTATCCAAGCCAATACAGCAGACAACAAGAATGCCTTCAGAAATACCAAAACCTGAAATAAGTGCTCAGATAACCCATGTAAAATAAGGAGGAAAAAAAGAAAAGTAAATTGATCTTATCAGAGAAGCAGACCTTCAGCAACCAGAGACATTGGGGAGATGGTTTAATCTTTCCCTACAACTGCCTGCACTCTTATAAAACTTGTACTGCTGCTGAATGCCAGACTTTTGGAGTTTTGGGGTCTTCTTTTTTTCCGCTTGACACCTCCTCCCCCCCTTTTTTTAACCAATGAATATACTGTAAACAGGGATTAGGTTTTAAAATAAAATTAATTATTGTTTCGCTGCAGAAGTACCTTCCCAAAAATGTTTCTGAAATGTGTGAAATATATATAACTTCTTAATTTAAATGAAGAAGATGAGAAGACAAAATTATTCAAAGTCTCATGCTCATGTCAGATAATGGAATAAGCAACACCAGCACAATTGCTGGGCAGGGGATGCAGGGGAGAGTATTCCCATAGATTCTGTGAAACTGCAATTGCCTGCACTATATGCAATATAAATGCTATATATATAGCACATGATTAAACATGCAGGTATATGCCAAACATGTTAGAAAGCTGTTTTGTCTCACATTACAGAAACATTAATTTCAGAAAAGAACCTACAAACAGAGACCAGGTGAAAACAAAATCTTCTACTTCAAATTTTGATGAAATGGACCAAAATTTGATCCCGATGAATTTTTTCTTTATTCTTTATCTACTGGACAGAACAGCATCAAAAGAATTAGAAAATATCATCCATGTTTCACTTTGACTAGAGAATTAACTGTTGCTCTCCTCCACTCAGATTTTCCCAAGAAATATTAAAACCCAAATCCAAATGTGATTCATTAAAATACCACAAAAAATGTCCTCTTGAAAGAGGTCTTCTCTACTCTGTAAGGAGAAATCAACTCAGTTGGGTAAAAGGCCTACCCACTGCATCAAGCAGAGAGCTTGAATGTCCTTCTAAAAGAAAGCGTCCTTATACACAGGGTAATCGAGCAGGAGAACAGCTGCTTCTAATTAGAAGTTCAATCTGTCTCAATTCATGACATTTATCTTTCCATATCCTTCTTAGATAGGAAGCTTAATACTTGACCATTTCTTTGAAGGAAGGATGCTCTCCAAAGAATTCGCAGGCTCATAATTTATTTTCCCACAATAGACTGAAGATGGGCCTTAAGAAGTATCAGAGGTGTTTAACAACTTATGAGTTTTGGTGATGCTTAATTACTAGGACAAAAAAAGCAAACTGATTTCTGTTAGTATGTAGCTTTAAGTGTAGAGAATATATTTCAGATTTGAAATTCCACTAGAATCACATAAGCAAAAGATCAGAAAAAAACCCTCAACATTTCCAGTACAGATTCTAATAATTTTTTGATTACTACATATATATATAAAGGGATATTTCACTTGACAGCACTGTAATATTGTTATTTTTTTATGCATACTCTTCAAGTTCTCAAAGGTCTGAAATGAAAGCACCTGGAAAACCATGCCACTAGTAGACTGGAGTTACTCTCCCATGCTGCTGACAATGTCTGATTTAAATATTTTCTTTTCAGGTATAAACACAGTGGAAGATGCATAACATGTTAGTTTGATAACTGGTGCTTATGAAACAGTGGTTAGTTTGTCCCTTATGGAGAATCATGCCAGGAGAGGCAGGCTTGCTATTATTAAGATGTGACAAATCATTTTTTTTTTTGCAAATCATTCTTGATTCATCCTCTGGTACATTCACATAATACAAAAGAATCTAGAAAAAGAAAATATCTTCTAGCCACTAATTGCCCTTAAAAAAGCTCCAAACCATACCAGTAATTCATGTTGCCAGAGTAACCTCTAATTTCAAAATGCAATATACGAGAATGTATGCAAATAATAAACATTCTTTATATGTCTTGCTGAAGCTCCGCCAGACCCAGTCAAATTAGCCAACACAAATGCAAGCCAATACAATTAGATTAGCCCAGTTTGCAAGGAGAGTTAAATCTGCAGTTTGACTCAAATTTTACTCCCTGTTTGTATCAGTAAAAGTTTTCCAGAAAATTAACAAACTTATTAGGAAAACTGTGAGAAAAAAAAAAAAACAAAAAACAACAAACTGAAACCTAACAAAACAAAACAGTTTTCTCCTCTATTCCTGTAATCCTACTCTCTTCCATATACTGAACACTGGAATTGGAAATAATTTTTTCCATTTCAGCAGAGGGATTTCTTAAAATGCTCCCTAGACATATCCAGACAAAACCAAAAACCCTTAAAAATTTTTAATGAACCAGCCCCACCCCACCCCACAAAAAACAAACATACAAACACAATAAACAAAACCCATATCAGGAGGGGGAAACAGACTCACCCTAGAACATTTATATCAACATCAGTGAGAACTCATTTGGGATGTGACAGTCACAGATACCTACTGTCTGCTTTGGACTCTACCGCTTTTTGATTACAGACAGAAATTCTATGCAGAACCTCAGAAACCTTCCTCAGCAGAAATTCGATCAGAAAATTTAATTTCAACAAAACAACACAGAATTACCAGCAAACGTTCTTCAGTAGCTACTTTTTGTCCTGAATCCCTGTCATTTACTCTATTACTACTAGTTAATATATCTGTCCACTCTCAGGTTTTGATGAAAAAGCCAAGGTTTTACAGGACTTCAGAAGTTAAGAATAATTCTGAGTAGAAGAGAAAAAGAACAGGGAGAGATGCTATGATTCCCAAAGCTTAAATGATGGTCTGTTAAGACCTGCTATACTTCAAAGATAAATTGGAGAATGACATTATTCTCCTGACTTAAAAACAAAACAAAAAAAAATGTTTTGCTGTATCAAAATTTATGTGGTTTTATGATACAATGAGACCTTGGAGAAACAAGCCAAGAAATAAAACAAGAAAAAAAAATATCAACATTTATCCTTACCAGTTTGTTATTAGGAGTGGTTGCCCTTCATTATTACAAGTGTACACCTCTCATTGATCAAAACACCTCCATCCCTGTGGCAATGGGCAAAACTGAAGTCTGAATGTTTCCCTATACATTTGACATGGAAACAAAATATACAGCTCTGAATAAGACACTCAGGTTCTAGCAAATGACAGAGAGGAATATCTTATGTTTGCCTACAGTGTCTAACAGGAGCAAATTTCAATGAATCACGCTCTAGGAGCAGTGTCAGGACATGGACAAGGCAAAAACACTCTTTGCTTTCAATATTAGCCTACTCTTGAGGCAGCACCTGTGTTGCAGTGCAAAACAACTTGTTGTCCATTGTAACACATACCTGATCACCAGAATAAACACATCAGTAATCCTGTTTACGACTATTATCCTTGTGGTTTCAAGGTTGCCAGTCATTAGAATCCTACAATGCAAGGTTTGTCAGTGACACTTAGCCTGACCAGTTAAGGCAGAAACAAGTGCTGAACTGCCCCAAGAAGTACAGTGATTTAAATACATGCAAGAAGTGAGATCTTTCAGTAGCTTATTAATATGACAAATTTACATTGTCCTTGTTTTGTTAATATAATTTGAACTGATGAGCAATTCATTTTTTCATTGCAATTGTATGGCTTTTTCTCAAGTTGAATAATTGTGTCTAAAATAGACTAGCCCTCAGAAGGTTTATCCAAACATGAAACTGCTACCTGTGTAAATAATACACATTGCTCCACTAGAAAGAATGATCAACTTTAATGTTCACAGGTTTTGGAATTACTCAGAGGCAATGAGGAATAAGGAAGATAATTTTCAGGCATATTAGCTGATGTGTTAATTGGTACTGGGCTAGATCCTATGCTTATGGAAGTCAGGGTAGCTCCACAAAAGCCAAAGAAATAACACAGATCTCAGCTGGTCATCTAGTGTATTACTCTAAACCTCTGCGTTGCATAAAATAAAAAAGCAGTCCTAGTCTGCCTCACACTTGGACAACTGATCAAAGAATTTGGAAACACCAAGAAAAAAAATTCTATAATGAAGCTGTTAACTAAAATGCCTTGAAAAAGTCTAGAAAGATCCAGGACAGATTTTGTAATAATTGGGTGGTAACCTCACACCATTTACAGCTCTGTGTGGATAATGAATGGATAATGAATCTACTTGTCCAAATAGATTCGTTTTGCCAGGAATGTTACTAATATCATACTTTTTTTGCACAGAATATCTAATATTCATCTGACAGAATAAGCTTAAATTCCTTTGGCAGAATAGGCAATGATACTCATGCCACACTGACTATCCTGGAAGTTTGGCAGGAAACTATGATGCCCCAGGGACTTCAGTACATGCCTCTTATCTGCCCCATACAGAAGGGATACTTGTTTATATCAGGTGACAAAAATAACTCTTTCCCAGCTGTTAGCAGTTTCGTGCTAACGTCTGCACATTTCTGTCCCAAGCTGAAGAGTGGGACAGCGCACAGATGTCCTGAGGCACTGATTCCACTGAAGCACCTGCACACTAGGCTTGTTCCAATTGCTGTTTCCTTGAAGACAACATACACAAAAATGTACCTGTGTCATTCACAGTCCACACAAACCACCACTGCTTATCCCAATAACAGAGAGGCTTTATAATAAAACCAAAGAAAGCTGTGCTTAAAAATTGAGATAATTGAAAAATTAACAGTTCTGACCTTTCATCTGTGCTACGTTCTCTATTTAAAATCCAATCGCTGCAAACACAGAGATCCAATGAAGATCGGAATAATGATAGGAGGAGGAACCTAATGAACTAATTACCGAAAATGGAGCAGACTAAATAATGTACTCCCAGAATCCATCCAAGAGGAAAAATTACTGCTGTTAGTTCCACTTGACTCCTACCATTGTGGAATTCAATCCTTAAGAAGCAAAAACATGAGGAACAAGCCTCATGTTTAGGTTAGAATGAACATGCCAAACTAAACTGAATCACTCACTATGAAGTCTTGAAAGGCAGCAGCGAAGGAAACACATGAAAACAAAGTAAAACATATGAATGCAGAATTACTGTTTTCTGAAGTAAGAACAGTGTTTTCCAGTTTCCTAGTTACTCTTTATCTCAAGTACTGGCAGACATTAATGTTTGATTTTCATTTTAGCATGAAAACAGTTCAGTGACTTTTGCTATCCTATGGGAAATCTTTGGAAATGTAGCTAGAAATTCTTCACTACTTAAGTAGTACCATGTTCTAATATTAAGCTGTCGTTTTAGGATTAAGACTGATATTTGTCCCTATACAAAGAGCTAGCACAAGATATACACACTCTTTAGGTACACCTAACTTCTACAGAATCCATTGTTTTACTGTTAGGATTGTCACCTAGCATGTTTTCTATAGCAAAGGCCTGGGGTCAAATGTTAGTTAGTGAAAGTTATTGAACTTCTCTGCCAAGCTAAGTACTCCCTGCCCACTGAATTCTGTATTTCCAAACAACATTAGAGAATAACACTGTGAAGTTATTAAGCCACAGTATTTCATTAAGTGTTTGCAGGTAATTAAAAGCCCAGCATAAATTAAGGCAAAAATCACACTTAACTGTAATTTTGTGCTGTAGCTTTTAATAAGCTTATTAGCAATCACATAGGAAGGCCATATGTTGTTTACTTCACAGATGTTCTGAGAAATTAATAGCAGTGAGTGGAAACAATGTCAAAAAGCAGGAGGAAAGCTGAGGAATGACAGCTCTGCTCTGTAATCCTGTGTAAATCATTACAATCTTCCATGCCTCACTTGCTTTGTCAACGTTGTGGGGAAGACACCACTATTTACCTTATTGCCAAAAGCCCGGTCCCAGCAACTACAAGGATGCTCCAAGAGCTTCAGTGATATTTGTCATAAGAGTGGAAAAGCCATGCTGATTCCATGGTTCATATCTGCTAAGTGCTGAAAAAAATCTCTCATCCAGTGTAACATGAGGCACTCATAGAAAGAAATAGTGATGAGAGAGGACACACTTTAATATTTGAGAATATTTTAAAAATGCGATAGCATACTTCTGGCCCTAAATATGGTTTGTTCTCTATTATTTCACCCTCCCTAGCTGCTATTCTAACCTTCTCTATCTTTTTCTTCAAAAAGAAGGTCCCACCGTAACCCTACTCTACCTGAACAGGTGATGTGTGTACAAACAAGAAAACTAACATGTTCTGACATGTGAGAGTCTTCTATGAAAAGCAGTAGGTTTCTCGAGTCTGTAAGTCCACTTCTCAGCTAATGTTATTCTTAATCCTTCCTTTCTGAAAAACTTAGTAGGGAACCCAAAGATCACTAACATACCTCACAAAACGTAGTAATTTTTTATTACAAGTAACAAGAAGATAGGGGCATATACATTCATCTAACATAGATGTTTCATTTATTCCATCACAAATTAGACACTCCAGAAATATGATATCAATATGAATTTTTTCTCCTATTTCTGAAGATTCTTAGGCATTCTTCTCCTTCACAGAGTGGAAAGTAGACGCTTTTTTTCTCCATGTTAATTCTTATGATTTCTCTCTATGCAGACTCAGTCCTACAAAGATCATACTAAGTGGACAGTGCACCTGACCACAGGCAGCCCTGTACCTAATTAATGAGGGTCTCTAAGTGGTTGGACTCTAATAACATTTCCAGGTCCTCCATTATAATTAACTACATCTGTTGCAGGCACATAGGTACAGATTGTGATTTCACAACAGGCAGCTGCCACCAGGAACTAATTGTTACTTGGTAGAAATATGTTTAGCCATGATTCAAATGAGATAAGCTGAAGGTAAGATTTGAAGCTGAATGATTGCAGATGCAGACCTCTAAGGGGTAGATAGTACGGACCTAGCCTTTCAGTCTCTCCTTGCCTGAGTAACCTCTTTCTTTGTAATAGTCTAATTGGTGTGACCGGGAGTCACGCACACAGAGGCTGTAAAACTGAGATCTAAGACTGACGATTAGGATCTTGCAAGTGATTTCAATTCTAGAAGCTCCTGAGAGCAGGAAGGAGTAAAAGACAGAGAACATAGTTTTTCTTGAACATGTATGCATGAATAGTAAAGGCAAGCATGTTATTTTCATGCACGTGAACAGTATACTGGCATAGAGGCCAAATCACAAAAAATGAGTTATAACTCTACCCTTTGAAGAGCCCCAGAAATAATTTTGAAAAGACACAGTAAAGTACAGATTTGTGCCAAAGCCTATTACAGACTGAAAAAGAGAAACCTGAAATGATTAGTATCACATGCAGCTCATTTACTTAAGACATATGCTGCAAAATCTTGGCTTGCATTCAAGGGAAATGCCTGGCTTTTAGGAAAAAATATTATTTAAGATTTCTTATGCAGAACAATATAAGGGACAATTAAATTATGGTCCAGATAATTAACAGTAAGAAGAATGACAGCAGGCATTACACAGCATTCTCTGACAAATAGAAAAAAATCAGAAAATGGATTGATAAGCAGACCTCACCACTGAGAGAATGAATTACATATCTTTTTCCTAAGCTATGGTTATGAAGCAAAGATTCCTGCTCACTCCCACAGATAACAGGAGAAAACAAGGAAATTCTTGCCGGGTTGTTTCAAAGTTCTTTCTTGATCTCAGTTATTGCCTCAGGAGTCCTTTGGCTGCCTGGCCCATGCCCCATTGGAAGAATTTATGTGATCCTTTTCCAAACATGAAAACATACTCATCTGTAGAAGATTTTGGCAAGAGAAGACAACTCTTAGAAGTGGTTTTAAAAATGACCATTCAAAATTTTAAAAGGCTTAAGAAATCATACAACCTCCTTAGCAAGTTCTTTATGAGCCACTATGCCACTGACTGTAACAAAACTAGGTTTTCCTTGTGGAAAATCATGGCCAGAAATGCTTGATAAAATAGCAGATTTAAGGAAGTGCAGCCTCTTTCTCCATGGGAAGTATCCATCACAAACACCACCTCTGGAAATGATTAGCAGTGTACAGAGGATCATAAATCTATCAGCCTGCAAGAGGTATTATGACCTATTTTTGACAGACTGGAAAATATAATCTCAACCCAGAATAAATTGTATGAGCACTATTCTCAGTTCTCCACCAAAAAGTATAGAGACTTTCTATAACATTCTGGATTATGCCACAAAGGTTTTTCAGGATAGGCCCATGATTACAATAAAATTCAGACAATTGTTTGGTCTCCACAGAGACATCAGACCAAATCATGAAGATAACTTTTTCCATAAAATGGATGCAAGCATCTACCCATACACAGTGAGAGTAGAAAGCTTTATTGCTTTGCTTAAAAATTCTGCCTCAATAGCTACTCTCCAACCACCTTTCTCAAAAATTTTACAAAGCAGGCATATTCATGTCTTTGAGTTCTAAACCTTCCTGACTAGTATTTATTAGTAACTGTCTTAATTTTCCTTCTACAAAATCCTTTCATTCACCAGACAGTGAAATTCACAATAAGAACAGAGGCACCTAGTTCTAATAAACAAAACATGCCTTAATGTTATTAAGCACTGGCATCATTTCAGCAATGGCATCCAGCTAAAGGAGGCTTCTGTATGCACAACACTGATTCATCTGTTAGTGTCTGTCTCCTTAATATCATTTGTGGTACTCATAACCTGCCCAACGTGCTCTGGTGGTCATTAATTTACAGCATATGGATTTTTGCAGAAATTACGAAAACCCATGACTAAACCAAGTGTAATCTCCCAGCTACTGGCTGTTCTTGTCATCAAAGGTATCCCTTTGTTTTCCAGCTGTTAAGGGTAGGATTCAGCTATCTAAAATATAAGCATCTATTTTACTATATTTTAGGCCTGCTTCTTTCTCAGTTTAATAGAACATACATTTCCAAAAGAGGAATTTTTACACAGTATTTTTCTTTTAGAAACCTATTTAGGACAGAATAAATCACCTTGTAAAGACATATATTTCTAACCACCAGTTGTAGAGCCATGGAAGACTACTAGCTTAGAGCAGATACCTAAATCTTAGGTGACTAAGACCTTAAGTTTCTGATTCCACATCTATGTAACCTCTCCATCCCTCATTTTCCCAATATAAAACCTGCATCTCCACCTTACCAAGCTTGCTAACTTGGCTCTTTTCACTTTGGTGGAACATCACTGACATATATCAACTGACAATCTGTCCCTAAGTGTAACAGCTACTTGCAATTCCAGAATAGATAAAATGAGAAGTTGCTATTGCATACTTTTCTGAAGGCTTTCTTGTTTGAACTCCTTAGGAGCAAACAACATCAGATTTGGAAGTTCTGCCCACAAGCTTAACACATTTAGAAATCTGAGTAGATATTCCATCAGGATAGGTCCAGAAAACATCACTCAATTTTGTTATGTAAGAGAAAAATCTTCTGACATAATAGTCAGAGGGCAACTTTCCTACTGCTGACTCAGTCACAACAGTCACAGAACTTGATAAAATTGTTAGATCTTGAACTTGACATAATGTTGTCAAATTCACCTGTTTCCTTGCTGTAATGAAGCTAAAATCCTTCCTAAATCCTTTATTCGCTTTAAGGAGTTTGGCCTAATTTGTGTGCAAGATATGTAAATTTTACAGTAGTTACTAAGTTAGATTTACAGGTCATTCAGTTTTTGATGAAGGACTGTCAATCAGTTAAATTAAGACCATCAAGGATGTTAAAAGTTGTTAAATTTATTTCTTTTCCCCCTAGCCTATTCAAAGCCAGACTACAAAATCCTGTCCAGAAACAGAGAACAGAGCCTGTTAATCTACAAAATCCTAGTAGTCTGGCAGCCCTGGAGATACAATTTGGGTTACCAAGAAGATGAATCACAGTAATTCAACATCAGTTCTTTCAGACTTGGAAGTAGCTTGCCATAGAGGAGGATTTGTTCTACTACTAAAAGCTGTATGTGATAAAAAACTATGAAACAGTCAACCACATCTAAAACCCGTGTTCATACACCACTGACAAAATCCACAAGGCAGCCAGAAGGCATATCTGAAAAATAACTGACAAAATCCACAAGGCAGCCAATATTACTTAGGTTTGGAGTTATATTTAATGAGACAAATCAATGAAAGATATACTAATGGACATTTTATGGGGGTAACCCTACCTATCTTTTTTAAACTGCTATAATAAAGGAAACATTCAGCATTTAAAATACATTCTTCATAGGCCATATTTATAAACACACTAAACAAGATATCCCTGTGCCACTGGGCTGTACCTGTGGATTTAACTACATGCTTCCAAAAGAAACAGCCACAGTAAAGCCTGAGTGCTACTCTTGAAAACTCAAGTCACCCAAAGGGTATATACTCATTTTGGTCTGCTGAAAGTTATATTTGGGCAAATCATTAACACAGGCTCCCTTCTGCATAATCAGAAAGAAACGGCTGTCGCAAGTGAATTCTCCTGGCCTGCAGAACGATCCTATTTCCTAAGAACTTCTGTACATAGGGGAAAAAAAACCCAAATTTGCCTTTGCACTCAGCAGAGTTTATCTAGAGTTGGGCTGTAAATTAGGCAAACCCACTGGGTACTCTTTATGTTCTCACTGTGCTACATGGAAATAGATCAGGTAAAAAAGCAAAAAGGGAAAGAAAAAAGCCCCCACACTTAAAAAGGTTTAGAAAAACATTGCCTGTTGCTACTGTGCAAGGGGCTGACATTCTGTGCTTCTGTGTCATTGCTTTGTGTTTGTGACCCTTTGTGTGGTAGCACGCTGTGTGCTGGAAACTTTGCTTTGCACAGTGGTTGTACTAAGACAAAAGATGTGTTAGATGAAAGTGTGTTCATCATTGTCAACAGAGTCAGCCCCTAGCATTTTTCCAGAACATGTTCAAAACACAACAATCTCCTTATGCAAACCTAAGCCAGCCTTCATTGAAAACCTTCTCCCTCTCTTACAAAGAAAGTGTACGTATTTGCTTATTCTTTTATATGCAAAGAGAAGGAAAGTCATACAATTTTATTTCACTTCTTAGCTGGCAACACAAAGTGGAAAATATCAAAGAATTAAATCCCAAGGGCTGTGCTGTGCTCAGAGTGAACTGCATAGTTTATACAAAGGGAGCAGGAAAAAGAAACTAAGACCTCAAGTGAGATTGGTTATTACAAGTCAGGTAGAAGATAGTAGTGTTCCTACATTTGCAGAGGGAAAATAGGGCTTTCTAAGTCAAAGTTACTCATTTTTCAGAGATGCCCTACAAGAGTTTCTATTTCTAGCCAATTAAAGGTTGGACTAATAATGTAAACTACTAATTTTCCTTCATTTTGTTTCCTTGATTACATGTGTAAGAATGTATTTTATTTTTTAATCTGTGATCATTTCACAGACCATGTCTGTCTGTCCTACAGGACACCTTGGGCCCAAATATAAATGGCTAAGAACCACTGCACTGGGGCCTAGGACTTCTAAAGGAATTAACAAGAAAATAGACTAATGGACTGATACCTCAGGCTTAAGAAGAAGTTAAGAAATTTTATAATTCAGCAAAAGAAAGCTAGTATGCAATCTATCAAGAACCACTTTAGCCTCTTAGCAGGCTGATGGGAATCAAGGCACAATCATTACCATAAGACTTCCTGAAATCTACCCAGTTCCTGACCCTGCATCCTTCACCATGATGAAACAAGAAAACTGCAGTCCTGCCATGCCTCATCTCCAACCTCTTCTGTGATTACTTGAGTACTACTACATGACAGCTCTCAGAAATCCAGTTGTAAGGGACAGGCAGCTGAAATTATTTCCCTGGATCCCATTACTTTCAAAGTATTAAGGCTCATTTGTATATGGCAGAGGCTGTGACTGAATTTTCTTGTACTTTTCTAGCTAGGAAATACAGCTTCACAAAAAACAGGGACGCTTTTCCTGGAAGAAGGCAAAAACCTGATGTTTCACAGGTAAATAAACATTTATGCATGACCAGTCTTTCTGGGTCAGATCAAAAGTACATCTAGTTGGTGTCCTCTGTAACAGTGTTGATCACTAAATGCTTAGGGAAAATTGTAACAGCAAGGTAGAACTACATGCAGATCTGTGATTTGAAGAGCTAGAAGTAGTTTCTATGTCTATAAATACTCTTACATGAATTTGCCCAGACTTCTCTTTACTACTCCTGTAAGTTTTTACCATATGGAATGTCATTTAGTAAGAACTTCCATTGCTTTTCTACATGCATGGGACTGAAAGAATGTATAAAGAGATTCCAGGTTTTTTTCGTTCTATCTCTCTAAAATCACAGGCTCATTCCTCTCATATAGGCCAGCCCTTATAATGGCTGGTTTACAACAGGACATTTCTGTAGGCAGTCTTAGACTTTCAAATAAAGAAAGAAGCACTCATGATTTTAGCTCTAAAATATATATGGGTTTAATCCCCAGAGATGATGTCCAATTAAGGGTATTTATTACAGATGTCATCTTCTATCATTGTTTCTTCCATTTATCTTTTAAGACTCCTGTTCCTGTACAATCATAATGGCATTCATTATCTTCAGCACAGAGGCATTTCTCCTGGACTACCTGACTTATCTGCAAGGTCTTTTTATCCTTCAGGCTGTTAATTACTGTCTTGCTTCAGGTTTGACATTCATCTTCACAGGACTCCTCATATATGCTTCAATCACATAAAGTTTTCCTCTCTTCCCCTCTAATTAGCACAATACTGGTTTTCTCAGCCTTTCTATTTCCCAGCCAAAGCAACTATAACTCCCCCTTGCCATTATGTGATCTTTTAAATGCCTTTCCGCCTGGATAGATTCTGTACTCCCTGCAACATGGCAGACATGATCACACTCAGCTGCTGTCTAGTGAGTTTGTCTACCAGACTCATCCAATGACCAAATTGATTTTCTTTTGATCCCCCTTGAGTCATGCTTCTGTTATGACTCTTCCTACCTGCCACCAGTTCTATCTTATGGCATGCTACCAGCTAATGACACTATCCTGACCCCCCTCATTTCATTCAACTACCTGAAGTAGAGTGCTGTGAAAAAAGCATTCTTAGCACCTGCGTGGATGGACTTTCTGAAAGGAATTTAGCCTAAATAAGAACAAGAAGGATGGTGGCTCATGGACATGAGGCAAGACAAATACTTGAGTCCTTGAGGTACTGTAAGACAGACCACTGCCAGATTCAAATACGATACAAACAATAATTTCTACTTTATATTTGGGGAGGGAGCAATTGGGAACATTCAGAGCAGTGCACGTGCCATTTGTCAGCCCAGCTCCACACATGCTTTCTAAGGCAATTCATGAATGCCTCTGTCTGTTATACAGATCATCAGTCCATATCCTATTAATTTGTTACAGATTTCTTCCGACAGAACATTGATGTCATATAAATAACAGGCCTGCCTACGTATTTTTCCCATACAAACTCTTTCTCAGCAGAGAATTGTGTGTTTTGGACAAAATTAAGTACATTTATTGAAAAAAATTACTTAATCAAAAATCAAAGCACTAGTCTTGCCTTTGTTTTCTAGAGTAAAAATTCCACATTTTTTGTTTCCTTCTATTTCCTTTAGTTCCTCTACGAATTACAAAAGGGTTTTTTTCTGCACCTGTCTTCATTTTGAGTTCTTTTCTCCGTATGAAGTATCTCTATCTCCAGTGCATTAGATAATGGAATAGACCCATTTCCTCTGGAAATACTTCACCAGGCACACACAAGAGCTATATTAACTATCTTTCATTGGATTGTTGGTAGGAATCCTTTCTCTTTCTCATATACCCAGATCATGACTTTCTTCAGTGGTTGCTAGCTGAATAATTTCTAGTTTATAAAATTATTTCTTATTGTTGCTTTCAAAGTGCCCAATTTGGTACTATTAAATTTAATTACATTTCTATTACCTGACACTTGAAAGACACTATTTTTTTCTGTATGATACACTGATCCTCTCCTATACTGGTAACGCTTCCCAACTTCCCATCATTAACAAGTTGTATTAGCATATACCTACTAGATACTAAGTTTACTAACTATTTGAGTCCTAAAACCTTTCCACAATGCATTCTAAGTCTGATGTCCTCTCCTTTCAAGACAGCTTGTCATTGGTTCCTTACCCACCCTTCTTTTAATTACCAAACTATTTTCTCCAGGAAATTTCCTTGATTCCTTTTGTTCATACAGTTAAAGACTTACATTTACATCCAGCCTACAGGGATGTTTCCACACTTCACTCTCGCATTTCTAGTTCACAGCATAGATGAAGCCATCTCCTGTGTGATCATATCCACTAAAGTCTAGGAACACTCATCACAAAGAGATTCCTCTAAAGAAATTCCATTTGAAGTAAACTGCACTTATTGCTATTAAGAAGTCTTGTATGATGACTAGAATTTTAATATCTTTTGGAGAAGACATCAGAAATAAGCAATCTCAGAAGATTTCAGGGGACTGCAGAAAATACGACTCCAAATTATAAGTGAATATAGAATTATAAAATATTACAGTTCCCAGCTTTTTTTACATCAGCTCATCCTAGAATGATTTATTAAGCTGAACAAATATTGGCCTTCCTAGCCAGTGTGATAGACCAAACCGTCTAGAAAGGGAAACCAGAAACCCCTAAGAGAAGTTACTTCGTACTCCTTTCTTTAGGGTTGGCATTATTTACAAATAAAATAAACCAAAGTCAATAATATCCAATCTATATTGGGCAAAAATGCCCACCAAGTATCATTCTCATTGTCAGAACAGAGCAACTCATTTCCTGTGACAGATCTAAATTCCTTTTTCTTTTTATAAATACACCTAAATAATAACCTGATGGGCAGGAAAGTAAGAACTCTATACCTAGGTACCATCCTAATTTTAGAGTAAACCAGTTGGCTACATTACACCATTGACAACTTCCATCTGAGCTGTTGACTGAATTCATTGAGACAGAATTCTCTGTATTTCACAAACTGCAATTAATGAAGAAATAAAGTCATAACAGGTAAAAACTGTGGAAAGAATTTGTTTATGAGCAGTGAGTAATAAAACAATCTGGGTTAAACCAGAAAATACCTAGATGACTACAGAAGAATAATATATTTATTCAGAAAAGATTGAAGGAGATTAGCTTTCAACTACATTGAAAAGAAAGAAAAGTGGAAAAAGCAGCTTCTCTACTAGAAAAAACATGCAACCAATATCCTAACTGATTTTTTCAGCTGACCAAGAAATGTAAATACAGAGCTAAATCCTCCAGGGATGCTGTTTTACTTGATGTTATCATTTCACGTGTAAAAGCTGGGTGAATTGTCCATAATGGGTTAGCTCCTACAAACATTATGCTGACATGACACAGAGCCCCTTATGGCTCTGGCTTCTTACAAAATACACTTAAGCTTACTTCCAGAACATAGTACAAACTGGGAAGCATTAAATAAAAATTAGTTGCTTTTGTGTGACCTCCATCTTCTCTCTGTCACTTGCACCCTTCTCAAACCAGCATAATTTCACAATGACTTCAAGCTGGTCTAACAGCACAGGAAAACAGCTTGCACTGAGCAGAAGGAGAAGGCAAAAGTGGGCTTTAAATACTGCTTCTACACTCCCCTTTTCATGGTATTTACATTATGCCTCCCATACAAGGCTCTGGTCCCCCGATTTCAAAGCAACAACTGCACAGCAAGAGGGCAATATTTGCTCTAATCTACAACATGATTCTTATTTAAATGCAACGAAGATCCTGTATGGGCTTTTTTTCTTTCCTTTGTAGGTTCACTACAGGTCTACAGATGTCTTAAACATGCCACTAAAATGGTTCACAGGACCTGGCAGCATGGTTGATTTCACTTTAAGGAATGCTGTCAACATTAATTTCATTTTAGAAATAAACTTATTCTTGCTTTTTAAAATGATAGCTTAGTAAGTATGAGTTGCAGTTTAAAGTTTACTGTCAGATTTCTCTAAATTTTATTGAGCCTCAACAATTAAAATAGATTGTTTTTCAACATTAGCACAAAGTTATTGCTCTTACTTCAGACACTATCACAGCAAAATCATGCCATTCCATTTTTCCTTCCCATCCTGAATCCTCACTTCAAGCAAAACCAAATATCTTCCTATTCAGGTACACATGTATGAAAGACTTTTCTATCTTCCATTTCCCTTTCTCATCACCAGTTTTTAAAGAGCCTATGTAGCATCTATATGATGCTTGCACACAGGTAAGTGCTGGTCCATGACAGTTCTTCCACTGGTATATGCTTCCCTACATGGGAAAGGTGGTGAATCACAGACCGTGATGTGGCAGGCAAAGGCAGCTGAAAAAATGTTACACCAGACTGCCTGGTCACAGTTCAAGGTGAGCTGCAATTATTTCAGTTCTGGCAGGATGATGATTTGTTGGCCTAAATGCAAGATGCATTTCCCAGGAGTCCAATGCAGAAAACTGCCTAAGACACACTAAAGAAAACTGTTCTAGAAAGTGTATTAAACTAGCTCCATTTCGCTTAAAGAACCCCCATGGAAATTTCCACTTAAACAGCAAGACAAGCCTTATTTAGAATTTTAATTATGCTAAATGCCACCTTCCCTTTCCAGTTAATTTTTGCCTTTGAATACAGATGTGTCGTTTTACTGATAACAGGAGTCTTTGTCAAAGAATATTTAAAGTCCGTCTATGATATATATAGTGCTAAGCTGGTCACGGGGACCTGATCTGCATGCAGCAAACAAGGCTATACAGAAAAATTGTTGAAGTAGGCAATGGAGGGTTTTGTAAAGGACAGAACTTTGTAATAGTTTTGTGACCTAATATTACAGAAAGCTTTCACAAAACCATTGGAATATTGGGAAAAATAGTGGAGTTTAAGGCTAGTTGCATTGATATTTACCTCAAGTTTCCTCTCCAAACTACCTGAGGCCAGGAGTTTGCAGCCACTTTGGTGCATATGAGTGTAAAAGCAAGCACTTGAGATCAGGCCACAGGACTTTCTAGCCAGGGTGCTGAAGTGGTAGGCACCATCTTTTTTCTGAGTTGTGTTTAGAGCCAGTGTCTGAAACCCTCAAGATGTGCTTTATATAGCAGTAAAATTGTAATGTCATATCAATATTTGAATAACCAGTGCTACTTTTTAAATAAAAGTATATAAATTTTGAAAGTGCCATCTTGCCAATGTGGACAGTCTCACAACACATACAGCATATGTGCTTTGCACTGAAGTCTGCCTGAACTGCGATGCATTTTACACTGCCAGGATCTTGTTTGGCACTGAAGACTGTGTATTCAAAGCAGCAGCTGCACATTGTCACCAGCACCTGAGAAAGGGATAACAAAATAAACTTTGATGTGGCTATCATACTAATTAAAAATACTCAGATGAGTCAGATGTGACAAAATCAGTCCCTAAAATTCCTATGATGAAACATTTGCTACATTTGCTATCTGCGATCTCCACACACTACTCTTAACTACCTTTTTATTGCTTCAGCTTTAGTGTCCTTTCTTTTGAACCAATGTATTTAGTGATTCTTGCACTGATGCTATAGCCTTAATCACTGTTACAGGATATTTCTGCAATATTGCATTGCCTCCACACTTGCAAGTTACTGTGGGATAGCCCTTAAACGCTCCAATATCAAGGCAATTTTCATTCATACTGGTACTCCCACAGACCCCTCTGATACACATATGCACATGCACAAGCATGCACATACACACACAATTAGCCTCATTTTAACTGAGTCTCTTTTTACTGCTAAAGCACTGCTAGGGAATTAGTTGCCTAACATTTATAGATTTTTTTTACAGGTACTATAGTTTTAATTATTGAATTATAACATCGGATTTCCTCATTCAGCCTATAAAACCTAGTCCTCACTTAGTCCCTAAGCTCTATGGCAATTTATAGAAAACAGTTTATGTGAAGACAGCAATATTTTGGATATCAAATGAAACTGTCACACACAGTTCTAGGAAGGGTATGTTGACACAAGCAGCTCTAACACTGTCTTGTCTAGGAGGATATCTTTTATTTGTGTGTGATCATAGTTCATAAGTCTATGGCTAGTCCCAGGGAAAAGCCATCTAAGCAGCAAAAGGCAGTGCGGTGTTCTTATTTGATACTTGCACCAAAGTGCTACAATCAGATAGAAACTATGCAAATAGTACTGCATGAATGCAGTGAGTGCATTTTTGTGTAATAAACAGATCAGAGAAGGAAAACTTGATGCTTTATTCCTCAAACAAAATTTGTACTGAAGTTAGTTAGAAATCACATGAGAATTCTGATCAACTAAATCTTAAACATGAGCTAAAGACGTTGTATGGATACACTGTCCATTAAACAAATATGTTGACCTGTCTTTGTAAATCTTATTCTGTTTTCTAGGAATCAATATCTGCACTTTATTTTTCCTTTTTTACCCTATTTAATGATTTATTTTGACAAATGTTAGCTAACAAACTCTACTGTCCAAATTAGCCTTTATTTTCTCCATAAGCCTTTGCAGTCTGTTATTTCTATTAAACCATCGACAGAGTTTACAGAAGACATGCAAACCTTTATGACATCACAGCTACAGGGTATATGGAATATACAATGAATACAGTGATACATTTATAAAGGTAAACTTAATTTTATTTTCTGATTTGCATGTATTTGAGCTTTGAATAATTTTCTTTAGCATGTATTTTTGTCAGAATTAGTACTGATCAGCCATTTCTCGAATTCAACATCACTTGAAAACTAGCAGTTTGAAACCGAAAGAATCTTACAGCTTTTTAAGTCCCGCTCCTTTCATATTACTAGCTTAAACCAAATGGAGTAAAACATATTGCTGTTTATTGTTTGACACTGTAAAACATCCTAAAGCCCTCTGATGGACTTTTATCCAATGCACGTGTGCCACATACAGACACAATTTTTTTCCAAAATTTTTTGCAGTTTCTGTTGAGAAATCAATACCTTTTTAGGTAAAACACCTTTTTTTTTAAAATGGATATCTGTCCTTTAAAAGGTAAAAAACCTGTTAATATGCTGTCTTTCTAATGTCCATACCAGGGTTGTCACATCTATAACTTGCCACAGAACGAAATTTCAGGCCAGCTGATGGTGCTATGACAAGGTAATGTGCTATCACTAATGAATATAGCACTTGAACTCTGAACCTTTCTCAGTTCCAGAAAGAAATATAGTGGAAAGAAGGTGTTTGGCTGAGAAGAAATCAAATATTACAGTGCTCCCAGCAGGCTCTTCCTGACCACAAACCAAGATATAAAGGTAAGTACCAGAGAGAGCCTCATCATCCCTGACTTGAACAATGAAAGAAGACAATTCAGTTCAGCTCCTTCGAATCAAAGAACAAGAAACCATTGCCTCTAAGCAAGAAAAAACCTCAGACAAACAAAAGACCTGCAGGCATCCCAGTATTTAAGACAGTACCTACTTCAACCTGTTAACCCTTGCTAGTTCATCTGTGATAATCACACAGTGAATTTTACTAAGAAATAATGACTCTGCTTCCTTGAGTGCCCATGCTGAATTTCAAACAAACTTGCACCATTCACTGGTAAGCCTATGAGAGTCTTATTCTGAGGAAATCAGTTTTCAGGCTCCACCATACCTTAAGTTGAACACAAAGTATCATGCTGAAAGGGCAATTAAATGTGAAGTTTAACTGTCTGTCCTAGAATAATATGTACAAACTTGTAACAGGACACATGCTGGATTAACTGTGTCTCTGTCTAGGGAATTTTAGTGAGTTAACAGCATTACTATTTACACATTTCTGCACCTTACTGCCAGGCAAGGACAGCAGAGCAGTGACATTTCATGTATTTCTTCACTGCAGTACATGGCAAAGTAATTAAGTTCTGATGTCATCATTCAGAACACATTTTAAAATTGTACTTCCAGTTTCTTCTGATTACTCAAACCTGTGAGATTTTTCAGAATGTTTTATTTCACATATGCTGAATACCATTTATCACATGATGTCACCAAATACTTTGCCAGTGATTCTGAAGGAGGTGTTTTAACCTCATGCATGTTTCTACTCAGAATTAACATCAAATCACACTCACTATAATTCATTCAATTTTATATTTCATCTAATATAAATGGTCTTTCATAAATGCAGTCTGAAGTTGAAATAGATATTGCAGGAGTACTATCCATTTTAGAAAGACATTTGCAGAATCAAAGAAAAGTCATAAAGGATTATATAATATAGACAGATGTTCCATATACAGATACTGCATATTAAGAACAATACAGCTATTGATACTGCTTACAAGATGGGGTAATAGTGCTCTGTTTCAGATTTCATGCACTAAAATAGCTTTCTGAGATACTTAACTGATCTTATTTAAACTCCCAGAGGTGCAACAGTCAATCGATTTACTAGTAAGCATAACTGCAGCACAATGCTCCGATGCAGAATACACCATCTAAAAAGTGCAAACAGCAATAGTAAGCTGTTGCAATTTGAGTTAATTTGGCAATGACAAGGCCTTTTAAGAACTGGCATTAAAATTTTAATGGGAAAAAAAACAAAACCAAGATGCAGTGCTGGCTGGTGTAGAAAGTCTTAGCATGAAAGTAAGATCTGAAGTCCTGTCTCTCACCCTACGTCTTGGTAGGTGACTTTAGGCAGGTCTCTTCCATGCTCTGAGCCTCTGTTCCCTCTTCCCTAAGGGACATGGAGCCCTTGTGTTTGTTGCACTCATTTCAAGTGTTTTCAGGCAAGGACTGTCAGAGTCCGTTTGGACTCTTCATGTTACTGCCATGCAAAGAAGCACAAAATATCAGTTTTGCTAGAAATGAAAGTTTATTCCAGCTGGCAAGAATACAGCTGCTACATCCTCCCTGTGCCATGGATAGCCCTGAACACATCTATATTACTGGACTGCTCTGAGCCAAGCACATATCTGTGCTGTGGAGAGACATTATGAGAAATATACCAGTGTCAAACTAATCACATTAATACAATATAAACAAAGGCTGCTTTTTCTAGGAGAGACGTGAACAAAAATATCTATTGTAGGGGATAGTTGGTGATTAAAAGCAGAACTGTGTAAAGTGTATAATGTGAACACAATTTTCTTGCCCCATTATAAAAAAAATAATAAGGCAATGTCAATGTGAATTACCATGTAATCTCCAACATTAAAGTACTACAACAGAACTAGTAAGTTATTGCAATGAAAGCATGCACCACGCACATGACATAGCGTTACCTAGTATGTAGCACTGTTATGAAAATCTAAGCTTAAAAATATATAGAAGTTGAGAGGCAAAGAGTCTGTGTTCTAGTTCCTAGAGGGCACAGAAAAATGATCTGAGATATCAAGGGCTGAAGCCTACCTAAAAAGACATGAATGAGATATAGCCTAGGAAACTCCAGGAAATTCACCTTTGTGCCATATTAAAAAGATATTAGATTTATCTGCTGTTAAAACATGTTAGATGAACTAGTCATATTGGATCCCAAGTTTCCTGGTATTTAATGGCTGCCTATTTTTAAATAAAGTTTTTAATTACTTGTACTCATGCACACACAAAAAAAGAAAATCTTGGTTAATAAGGCTGTTATGGACATGTCACAACAGAAGCATTGCTCAAAATCTTCAAGTACCCAGGGAAGATGGCAAAGACCTGAAGCTTTAACTCCAGGTCCCACTTTGTTAAATGTTCTGCTATCCCCCTGTCTCCTTTAAGTAAGTATCACCCTATGTCCCGAGAATTAGGACATGTGAGCAACAGTGGCTCATGCATAAATGAATTTTGGGTATCCTTTCTTTCTGAGAAAAGTTTGCAGAAAGGAAGCCCTATTCCCTGGCATCACACTTTCCTACATTTGGCGTCTTTCTACCGCATCTAAGGTGTAGGCAACAGACAAGAGTTTTTGTACACTTGGGCAACATCGCTGTTACGCTCTCTCTTTCTACACATTTTCTTCCTCAGGAGAAGGTGTTTCAGGTGATCAGGACAACAAACATAACTAACAGATCAAAAAAATTATGCCTTCTGTTATGAATCCACTAACATAGCTCCTACATGAATTTATAATTTTTGTGGGAAGAAATCAGATCCTAACCGGTATTTCAAGTTTTTTAATAACATTTATCACTTTCAATATTATATATTGCACAGTTGTTTATACCTCACTGCACAGATATCAATATGTGCCAACCTGTGTTATTTCTTAATGAAGTTTAATTCAGAATATATACTCTGCTGTACTTCAATACCTTAAAAATACCACCTACATTCTATTATTCGAGACAGGAAAATGATGCAGGAAATAATTAACTGCTTTTTCATTATGATGCCATATATATATATGCTATAACATTCAATGCGAACCTACAGTAGCTTAAATGCTATCTATCAAACTGCTACAGCTTGCTTAGTTCATAGAATTATTATTTTTGGCTTACCCAAATTTGTAGCTTAATTCTTTTTTCATTTTTGAAAACCGTTTTTACTTTGAAATCGATCCCAACCGTGCTTACAAATGCAGATGTAAAGGAATCATCAGCATATCGGAACAAAAAGGAGGTTTTCCCAACACTGCTGTTGCCGATAATGAGCAGTTTGAACATGTAATCAAAGTTCTGGTCAGATGTGTCTTTCTGGCCATATCTGGAATCTTGAGCAGATGCCATCTGTAATTAAAAATAAAAAGAAATAGTTTATTGTCTCTTGTATCATATAAAACTGGAAACATTTAGATTTTATTGGAGTTTTTGATATCAGCTATGAATGAAATCAAGAGGAAGTTCACAGACGTTTAATTCTTTTTTATGATTCTTGTATCTATGGTAATAGTTCTGGTTGCAGAAGAGGATGTAAACACCACTGGTGACTGGTACCAAAAAAAAAATAAAATCTAAAAATCCAGGGCAGTCCTTGAGTATATCATTAAAAAGATATACCTTCAGAAAATGTGATGAATGAAATAGACAGTGAAAATATAGTCAAAGGTACTTCACTGGTAAAAGATGGAAATAAGTGATCAATACTGCATTATGACACAGGAGGTATATTTCCATGCAAAAGTTTAATGTGTTTTACACCTGATAAGATTATTGAACCATTTCTTATACTGTAAATATGCTGCTGTCTTTTGTAATGCCTGTAGCTTTAATCAAAGCATTTTGCCGTTGCTAGCTTTCATAGTTCAGTTAAATAGTGAGTTGGGTATATACCTCTTAAATAAGGTCTTGATTTTTTCTAGTTCTAGTCTGTTTTCTAGTTTTGAAATTTGCAATGTTAATGCAACATCAACATAAGTGGCAGCTGTCAATGTTTTCAAGTTTGTGTTCTAACATACCGTTTCTAATCCATATAAAACACCTAAATAAGTACAGATTATTGAATACTGCTTAATAGCAAGCTTATTTTGGTCTAGGGACTTCAAAGATCCTGAGTTCCGTTTATAAAATGTACACTTTTGTCTTTCAGCAGAGTTGCAGGGATTAACTTGAAAACCTGACAAAAATTCTACTCGGCATGCTCAAAAATCAGATGGCAAAAATAAAGGACTTAGAACTAGGTAGTGCTTCACTTCATATGCTTTTTAAGAAAAAATCTCAAGTATTTTGGGACCCTGTCAGGATTTTAAATTCTTGGAGTTTGGCAATACTAAAAGAAATACTTTTGCACACTGATTTCATACAGAAAGACAGACATCATATCCTCACATACAGGTTTACGGAAAAGCAGCTCACAGCAAAGCTTTGTAAGTTAGACATCTCAGAGTGCATTTGGGCAATCATATAGGACAGCTGGAACCAGGGTGAGGGCTGCACACTAACCCAACTTCTCACCAGAATTTCAATTACTGCATAAATGTTCTGAGCTAATTCTGCTGTCTCATAGTAGAAATAACAATACGACAGCTTCTCTGGGCTACTGAAGAGGCATACAGAAGTGAGGACAAACAGTCCTGAACGAGACAGTAGAAGGAGCGAGCTTTTGAGAGAAAATTTGGTGTAAGATTTATATTTCATAAATAATGCCATAGGGAGTGTTTGGTTTCAGAATTACCCTTTTATTTGGTAGTGACTAAAGTTCCTACTTAAATGTAGTCTTGGGTACCTACATGCTTGCACCCTGAGTGTTTGCATTGGCCTCAATATTCACTTCTTTCACAGGCATGCAACAAAGAAGTTTTAGAACAAAAACTTAAATTTGACCAAGCATACACATCACTAATCTTTCATCTTTCTGAGTTCTATAGCAAAAGACAGAAACAAATCTTGTCCACCTTCACTACTCTCCCTTATTGTAAAACTATTTGGAGATGTTTTGCTTAGAATATGAGAAAAAGAAAATCAAATGCTGTTTATACCAGTCTAATCACAACTGGCTATAAAGTAGTGAAGAGTATGCTGATGTTGTGTACAGTTCGCAACAGCAAGCCAATAAAGTCCAGCAGAAAAAAGACTGTGCAGAGGCTGGGGATGCCAGTGTGTAACCTGTACACTTTCCCCAGCATCCTGTTCCACTGCCCTTCTGTCTCCTCACTGTAATGCAGCTGCTGAAACTAGTAGTTACCACTTCTAGGAAGAAGAAGAATAGTTTTCTTCTTTTATTTTATCATATCCTTCCATGTAGCTTCTCCAACTTGCTTAAGGTTTACAAAAAGGGATTTTAGCTTTTGTTTGCTGTCCTCAGTCCTATGTGCCTTACAATTCATCCCAATGCACTTTAACACCTAACACTTCAGGAACAGTATGATTCAGTGAGCAGAGGAATCAGGAGACCTGGATTCTAATAATAGTCTTGCTTAAATTTTGTACATTATGTAGCCTTCCTGAGTAAGAAAGTGTTTCCTGTGGACGGTTTTAAACAGATTTTCAATACAAAGAAATTTCAGTGCTCCTCTAAATGAATGGTTTTATGTGTATTAAAAGTTTCCTTAAAAGCTCTTAAAAAAAAAAATAAATAAACCCCAACACCTTCAGTGTGCCTTGAACTTATGGACTCATTACTTGCAGCACCATAGGTAGAATTATGGGCAAGTTGAACACAGAATTGCAGCCAGCTTTTATTTCAGGTGGAGGAATATGTCTGCCTGTTACAGGATACAGAAGGCATAGGAAAGGCATGGGAAAGGACTACCTGCTCCACCTCCCACCTGGGGAACCATGAGATGATTAGTGAGGTATTGACAATAATCCAAACTGTTTGGAGAGACAAACTTTACCCTAGAAAGCCAGTCTCCCTAGAGTACCAATAGTGATCCTTTCTTGCATCCAAAATCCAAATGAGTTGTAGAAAATTACTAGTGCCTGTACTAGTCTGGAAAAACATCACACTCTGTATGCGTGCTAAGACTTTGCCATTACTTCCCAAGCTCACTCATTCTGTAGTAAGCACAGAGAAAGATTATGCAGAGAACAATTCATGTCACCTACACTAAGCTCCCATTCTAAATGATACTCTAGAAGAGTCTCTCTTTTTCTGCCGACTTTAAGGGAAACCTCGTTGCTTGGTCCTCTTGAACTTTGTGAATACGACTGCAGTGCTTCTCTTTCTTAAATTCATGCTGCTGACTTCGAGTAAGCATGGGATGCACTGTAGCTCACTTCCCAATATATTAATATGTCAGTTCACTCCTAACAGGACTTGTCCCTACTATGGAGGCATTTGGCAAAGAAATGTCAAGAAGCTAGTGCTGGTGTTATGTTATTCCTTTGGAAATGATGCTGGAAATAATCACCAGTCTTATGTTCAGCTGTTTCCTTGATCCCAAAAGAAGAGGTTAGAACAGAACCTGGTTGAGAACAAATATCTGAAAAAGTAGGTGTTCACCTGCCACCTTCATGATAATAACAAAACACTTAGGTATGTTACTCTTTATAGCCTTAGATTACCTCATTCTTTGACAGAATTAATCTGAACAGCTTTCTCATTTAAGCAAAGCAGCATGCCATGACCTCCCTGGCTGACACATCACTTCATTTTGCACTTATATATTCACCCCGCTCTGGGTGTGTAATGCAGAATGAATTGCCCTGAAAAATATGGTGCAAAAGGAAAGAAAAACTGGGGTGGAAAATACTGAGGTTCATTCCTGTGTGCATTTCCCAAATACATTGTTTTCTTTTAAAAACTATAATAACAGGCGTGTCTTAAAGCCCAGGGAAAATGCCTTGTTTCTATCTACAGTAAAGACAGATAGAAACTGTTTAGCATATTTACAGATGTTTCAAAAAGCAACACTCCTTTCCTATACACAGTGTAGAAATACATGCATTTCCATTGCTTTCTAAAAAGAAACTGGCTTTAGTCTTTATTTTAGTAAAAAGAGTTCCGTGCACATGCAGCTTTTTGTGAGGTTATCTTTTTGGTTTTTGTAAAATATAATTAGTCAAACATAATCAATGGATATGGAAACAATGGAATACAATGGGAAAATTCAAATGTTTGTAACTCACCAGAGTGTATGTAGGATGCACTGCAAGTGAGTGTCTTTGATGTGCAGATCAAATGCCACCATCAGAGTAGTCAAAATGTTACCAAGATCCTTATATACAAGAACACTACGACAACACAACCCAGTCACAAAGAAATCAATGATTTCCTAGGTAAAATACCAGACCAGTAATCTAGAGATTTGATTTTATTCCTAACTCTTTCAGAGGTATCCTATGAGTTTTGTATTCCTTTTTTCTATGTCTTGGGCAAGCTGCTTAACTTCTCTTACTTTTGGTGTGCTCTCAACAAATACATCAGTATCCACAGATGCAGTCCACAGTCAGTTCTCACAAATCCTTATAATCTAATTTTTAACTGACCAATTAATAAGACTTAACAGAGTTCAGTGGACAATGCACCAGCCACTTATTTGGAATTTACAGATTGCCAGCCATCTGCAGAGCACAGCTTGTAAACCAATGTACTTGGCAGCATCAGGAGAAGCTTATCTGCTTCAAGGTATTATCAGGTTAAATTCATTAATATGTGTAAGCATATCATAACCCAGTGTGAAAGGTGTAGTTAGAAATGTGAAATTTTATTGTAAGTGGCATACTGAAATGCCAAGTTGGGGAACATTGGGAAAATAAAGAGAGGTGAGAGTCTAAAACATTTTAAAGAAGCTCAACTTGCCTCATATCAGCAGAAGTTGCATGAACGTGGCCACAGTGCTGGCAGCTGCCCAGGACAGCAGAATGCAAGGTGCAGTAAGAATGGTTTGGGCAAGGCTCTAGCACATGGATTCTTGTGAATCTGCTTGTGGTGAGCTAGGGCATTATACCTTGTTTGTCTTTCTTTAACATAAGTTTACCTTATCCATTAAAAAGGTAGCTTAAGAAACATATTTCCAATTCCCACTCTAGGCTGTACAGCAAAATCCCCTTCTCCAAAGAGTAGCAAAACCAGAGATAAAGTCCTAAGTGGGTTAGTCTAACACAGGATGTCAAGAAGCCACCAAAATAATGCAGCTCTGAAAAAAAAGAAAATACAAGTTGTGTCAGGCCAGGTACTCCAGTAGAAACAAATTTGGATTTACTGGGGGTAGGAACGAGAATGAAGACGAGATGGCTACAGCCCTCTGCCATTTGCCCTATTTAGTGCAGCACTTAGGGTCATGAGACCAGCAAAGACTGCAACTTCTCAATTGCCAGAGCCACCATATCAGGTGAAGAAACAAAGTTAAATACTAATGCCACTGCCTGAGGCACTGGTGAGATGCCATTAGTAACAATTCTGGTCAAGCATGCTTATGAAAGCTGAGTTCAAACTGGAAAGTATGGAAAAAGGTTATTAGGAAGACCAAAAGAATTAAGATCTTATCTTATGAGAAAAATCTTACCAAAAAAAAAAAAAGATTAAGCAAAACATTACTTTGTTTCCCTAGATAGTAATCTGGAGTGAACATTAGGGATGACAACTATTTAGACTGATGCATACTGGAGCAGACACTGGACATTAAGAAGTCAGTAGAAACTAGCCCTGAGTGCCTCTGAGCTGGAGATTAGGGAGTATCTAACCAGCAAGGCAATGAGCTTCCACAGTACACTTCCAAAAAGGGGTAGTGACAGAAAGAGGATGACTAACTCCAAATGTAGGTTGATCAGTTAACAAAAAGGTGTATATAACTTGCTCTGTGGACTCAGTGGCACGGCAGACTCTTCAACTCCAGTGCTTCCAATCTGAACTAATAATTTTCCTGAGTGATAGGAGATGAATTGCCATGCTAACTCCTGTGTCTAATAGCTTTGATCTGGCTTTTTTCATCATTATTTTATAAAAAGCTCCAAAATATCTGGAAGCAGCCTTTTTGCTTGCTATTGCCCTTCTCCATTGTGTGTGGATGTGTCTGTTATAAACCTATTTTGTCTGGGTATAACCATTGTCAGTGACAAAAGGATATGAAAAGCTAACAAGAACATGTTCTCAGTTATTTCCTTGGCAAAGCAGATTATTTACAAACTATTTCCCAGTTCCTAGTTTTCCCTCACCTCTATAGCCCCAGTCACCTTTGAAATGATCTGATACCCTGGCAAGTGAAAGAGAGGGTTTCTAGAGATCTAACATTTTCTACAAACTACCACCATTAATGCTCTGATAAACAGTAAGAACAGGTTATTCAAACTACATTCCCACTTTTTTATTTTGGAAAAGTGCAGGTATGTGGAAAATTTGCATGCTACAATCAGATAGGCAGTGAAACTTGAAGGGAGTGAATCAGTGTAGGAATCGCTGAGAATTTCCCATTGAATCTTCACTTTTGAAAGCACCACCAAAGCCTTAGGGAAAACTACCAAGAGATCACAGACATTTCATCTAGTTCAGACCAGTTCTTAAAAGAACATGCAGAAACCATACAGACATCTATGTTTCACAGCAAAGAAAGTTCATTGTTTTTTACTTCTAAACCAAAGCCTTCTCCATGGCCATAAGCATGACTAAAACTTGTATCTGCTCTTTGAAGACATGGCTAGAAAAATGAAAAGACATCTCAAATTGTGACCCAGCTCCAATTACATCCAGCAGATGACAACAACAAACTTTTACACTAGGTAACTCCTTTCTGGAAGGACTGTTTGGGCTGCCCTTTGGTAATTGTTGGTCCTTCTTGACTACAGAGAAATGGCATGAGCTTGAGATTGAATCAAAGGATTCATAAATATGAAAGACAGTGCCACTGCACAGGCCCTTTTTTCTTGTTCTGCTAAAATATTTTAACTTTTTGTTTTCTTTTTAATTATTGCTTCATGGAAATGGAAAAGAATGCTTACGCTTTGCTCTGAGTTGTTTTTATCACAATCAAAAGACATACACTTGATCACTCTTTCTGTTGCCCTACAATTCAGCGATGGTAGCTCTGTAACAGACTGTTCCATAAATCTGTTGTGTGCAAGGAAGCAACTGCATTTGTTTCATATAACAGGAAATCAGATAGCTAAAAGAGATAAACCAAGCAATTAGTTCAGCCAGTCTAAACCACATTTGGATAAGGCCCAACCATACTAGCCTGATGTTGGAAAAGGGAAGAACTCTTAGGAAGAAAAATCTGCAATAGAATATTGTTTTACTGGAATCTTTAATAAGATGATATTTTAGTATGCTGGGAATAATCTTAGTAGAAAAACATGCAGAAATTAGAAATTAAATCAAACCTCATCTGCCAGACTGCATTTTCACGTCTTCGAAAAATCAAGATACTTGCGATTATAATTTTGGATGAGATACGCTTAAAAATAGACACTGTTTGACCATCTCACCAGGCTTGAAATAGTGGAATTTGTAGGGGTTTTATAGCTCTCTACTGTTTCTTTTTATACTAAGGCTGTGATTTCTGCTGACTTTTTTTCAATTATATTTAACAATAATTCCGTTTGTACTGGCAATCATATAAGGAAATCCCAGGAAGCTGTTCTCTGATATGTGTCAAGTACATTTTTTTTACATCTGGACCTTCCTTTCTTTAGATTTTATTTTAATGTTGTACCACCATTTTGTTTCCACAACTATTTAACAACATTGGTGAATTCAACACCTGCCAAAAATGTCAAATGCAATAGTGACCAATCTGTAGTTGTCAACCTTTACCAGCAAAATTTGCTTTTAATGAAATGCTTTCCAAAGCCAATACATGCTAAACATTACTTCCGAATCTCAATTATCATGTGTAAATAAATGGCAAATACCACATAAACATTTCCAACACATGCATGTTGCATGCAGATCTAGGCATTTTAAAGAGCGTCCTAATTATTGCTGGTTTTCAATCAGAAAATTGAAAGACATTCTTACTGAAGAATGGCTTATTTCTAGTGCATCTTTTTGGGTGAAAGGTTTCAGCATGTGACATCCAAGCAATTGCTCTGCAAAAGATTTATAGGATTATCAGTCTCTGTCCAAAGTCAAGCAAACCCAACTCTGTATCAATGTAACTTGTAACAATGCATATTGAAGAAGATGTAGGTCTTCCCTTCATGATGAAATTCTATTACTGCCAGAGCAGATATCCAGCATGAAGAATATTAGCTAACAGAGCTGCAGTTTGTAACTTAAATCACGGCAGACTGCAGAAGTGCTCTTTGTACTGTATAAAATCAGTGGGATTGATTGTTACCGATCCACTGGTAACATGACCAATCTTCTATTAAAAAACAATCATGTGTTCAAGTGTGTAGTCTGGGGCCCGCAGAGCTCCTGCAGGAGATTATAAAATAGGTGCTAATTAATAACTGAAGTACAGTTCAACAGTATAAACTGTTTTGAACCAACAATCTACAAACTGCTAAAAACTCTGCATGTTTAACTTGTGTCTGTATTGCATCCATTTCTCCAGTGCTAAGGGGCATTATACTTTTCCATATATAAAAGCTGCTAAAAAGGGGCCACCTCTCTGCTACCCCTAGTTCTAGCCATGGGCCATCTCTAACTGGTGCAGACGATAACTGCTCCTTGAATAAACAGGTGGAGTTATCGTGCCAGCTTCCTGCACATCCAGGTGGGACCTTGTTACCTCTCATCACCTAACAACTTACGTCCATTCACTCCCAGGGGAGCAGTGACCAATGCTCATAGGGCAGTGTCTGTAAAAGGCGGTTTGGTTGGCCCAAATGAGACCCAAAATCCACTGGTGGCCACGATGGCAGGGTGGTGCCCAGCCTCCCATTCCAGCTGTCCCCCAGTTTAGGGATTGAGGGGGCCCCACCGCACCCCCGCCTCACGGTGGGCTGCAGTCACTCCCCACCTGCCAAGGACCCCTCTCACAGGGTCACAGCCACCTCGGGCCCCATCGCACAGACCCTGGGAGCCTCACGCACACCCCCCGGACCCCTCACACACACATGCCGGGGCCCCTCACAGACACCCCCGGGCCCCTCACACAAGGCGGTCCCTCACCCCCTCACGCCCCCCGGCCACCACCGGGAGCGCCCGGCCCGGCGGCCCCGCCATGCGGCTGCAGGCGGAGGGGCTCCAGCCCCGTCCCGCGACCGCCCGCCCCTCGGCCGCGCTGCCCCCGCCGCCCGCCTTCCCGCTCGCCCGGCTCCGGCCCGGTGACCGACCTGCATGGGCACTTCGTGCCTCATGGCCGGGCGCGGCCCGCCGCTCGCTCCGCTGCCGCTCGCCGTTCACCCTCGCTCGCCAACAACCGCCGCCGCCGCCCGCTCGGGCTCTGGTGACAAACCCGCGTCGCGATCAGCACCGGAGCTGTCCGCGCTCCGCCCCCGCACCGCCCCTCCCTCCCGCGCTCCCCCGGGGGCTGTAGTCCCCCCTCCGCGCTCCCCCGCGCCCGCCGCCGCCAGGGCGGGGAGGAAGGACTGCAGCTCCCGGGATGCGCTGCGCCCGGCGGCCCGCCGCCGCGGAGGGCGGCGCTGGGAAGAGGCCGGGCGGCGCGGGGCGCCCTGCAAGGGGTCCCGGCGCGGCGGTTTGCCCACGTTGAGTCGGAAAGCAGGGACGGAGCTGGCGGAGGCGGGCCCCGCCAGCTGGACCGATGTGCTGCCCCCCACCGCCCCAGGCGGCGGAGGAGCAGCGCCGGGGCGGCGGAGCGAGAGCAGTGGCGGGCACGGCAGGCAGCGGCTCTCCGTGAGCGGCGCGGAGTCGCTCGGCGGGAGTGGGGCTGACAAACCCGCTCCACTGCCGTGCGCGGCACCCCGCCTCTTGCGGGGCCGCCCGGGCTGCGCCGCCATTTCACGCCCTTTTATCCCGGAGCCGTGGGCGGTGCGGTCCCGCTCCGCCCCGCCCCGCCGGCAGGGGGCGCCGGCACCGCCCGGGGCGCGGAGGCGGGCGGGCCCCGGGCACGGCGCGGGGGGCTTTCGGCGGCCGCGGCCCCGCGCTGCGGGGCTGCCCGCGGTGCGCACCGTGCCTCGGTCCCGCGTCTGCCCGTCGCCTCCCTCCCCGGGGCCGACCCGGGGCCGAGCGAGGCCGGGCGCCCTTCGCGTGGCGGCTGCTGGTTGATGTCCTCGCCGTTGCATAGTAACGCTCCCTACACGCGCCATGATCTCTCCGCCTCTTCCTCACATCCCATTGTCCCTGCCTTCCCTTTCCACACTTGGATTTTCTCCAGCCTTTGACAACCAGCAGCAGGCAGGCACAGGGCTTTGCGGCTGTACGGTGGCAGCAGCCCCGCATGGACACGGCATCTTTGTGTTGGGGTGGTGGCACTCATTTTTGATGGCAGTATCGAGGTTGTCCTGAGGAAATGACAGTAAAACGCTGGAAAAGCACCACAGCTTCTGCGTGTGTCTCCGCCACTGTTTTTTATTGTCCAAGAAGGTGTTTTGGACACCTTTCTTGGCACTTGCTCCACAGCTCCATCCTCTAATGCAGAGTCCGTACTTATCTTGGGCTCAAATATACAGGTCCATAGAGGGTAGGAAAATGTATCAACAGTGTTGTATTCAGATTTAAGCTTTGGCATGTTCTCTACTGAATGGGTGAGGACAAACCATGGTTGTGAGCCTCAAAGGTGACTCACTCTGGGGATGTCTGCTTGAGGTTGGAGAGCTGGATGTCATCTGGGCAGAGTGGGAAGGACAGGGGAAGGCAGGTGCAGTGGCCGAAGCAGCAAGAAAAGAAGCAGTCTGCCCTCTGGACTACCCACTTCTACCTACGTGGTATGCATTGAGTAAAGTAACTCACCTATATGTTATCTATCAGTGTGGGCTTGCAGACATCATGAACTTGCTCAACATTTTAGATGGTCTGTATGTGTGCATGCATGCATAAGCGTGCTAAGCATTGATTATTTTTTGTATGCTCATGATTTATTCTTGCTATTGATTTTAGGTGAATACATACCATAAAGTTAGTAACAATCCATTTCCCTCTGAAAACAGGGCACATTGTATTTGTTATCAATTGCAATTACGGAAAAACAGAGATTCTTCCACCTATTAAGGCTTTGTTTTGTGGAGTTTTCCTTTCAAGAAAGTATTATAAATAAATTACACAATCATGAATATATTCAACTATAGCTTTCAATAAAACAGTTCTCATTTTGGAATGTCATTTTAAGTCTTAGCTAAATAGGTATGTGAAACAGTAGATTAAAATATTCAGAGAAGCTTTTGATTATAGAATTTAGAAAGTAGATGCTCTGGATTTATTATTCTATTAAACTTCTAAAGTAGATTTACTGCAGATACTGTATTAGAAATTACAAGTCTTAAATGATGCTGGGTTCCTAAATGTATCCCAAGACAAAGATCCTCCACATCTTTTTATTATATTGGCATTTATCTTAGCATTGAAGTGTCTAAGTGATGTCTCACCTAAAGTCTCCATACAGGGAACTATCAATAGAAAATAAAGCAGCGTTACTTTTTAAATTGTTTTATGTCCTTCTTTAAAGCATGGGATAATATTTTTTTTAAAATGAAAAATGTTAAAGTAAACAACATCTCTGCACAAACAATACTTTTCTGTTTCTTTGTTTAATTTTTAAAAGGCATAGAAATGCAAGAAGTAATGCTGAGATTTTGCTTTGTGTGTTGGTTGAAGAGACAATACTGTTTATTCTTTTTTAATTTCTCAGGTTTTGTTTATTTATCTTCTGGCAGTAACTTTGTCCTTTTCTTTCTGTCTTCTTCAGAGGCTTTTGAAGATAGTATGGGAAAGAAATGGACCAGAATTAAGTAGTATAATGCTAGACACAGCTAAGATTTTGCACTTCAAGCATCCTAGTCCAGTGGCATGCTGTGACAATACTCCTGAATACTCTTGTCCACAGAGCACTGTTTTCATGGGGCAGGAATTTCTGTTGATTACCAATCACTGGGTTACAATATGTTAACATTTTTGGAACATGATGTACTTGAAGCTCCCTTTTGTACATAATTACTATGAACAAAGTATTTTCACCAGGTGATTTTCACAAAGTGATTTTTTTTTTCATACTAAATGCTGAATCATGGAATACACACAACAAGTTATTTGCTAAAGTCGACTAAAGAAAAGAGAGATTTTAATTTTCCTTAGGTGATGCAAACAGTCATGCAAATAACATAGATCGTCACAAAAACTAGCCTAGAATGGGCATGCTGCCCATGAGATGGCTAGTACAGTCAACCTGGCTTATCTACAATTAGAACAGTGTGATTTTAGGACATTTTTTTCAATCTTTGTAACACAGTTTGGTTTTTTGCCCAAAACACTAGTTTTATAATACATAGAAGGCAAACAAGAACTTTCAGGGCTGCATACTATACATAAGAAACTTTGCATTAACAAAGGCACCAGAAGAGAGCTGTTTTGTATGTAACTAACTGAGTTGTTTTGGATGAGTGAATTCTGGAATGATGGACACATTGACAAAGCTGTTTCTCCATTTCACATTAGAGGTCTATATAAGTAAAAATAATATAAATGCAGTGTAACTTTTATTTCACAAGTTCAATGTATGTATTAGGAGCAAATATTTCCTGTGCTTTCAAAACTTTCAAAGTGTAGGCTATGCTATAGAATTAACAGGTAAGTTAGATTCAGAAGTAGAAGCAGCTTAAGTTAAGAGAGAGAATAATAAGGCAAAGAGATGTTCCTCTCTTGTAATTTTTAGACCAAAATACAAATCCTTTCAGAAAATAAAGGTTCTTGCTAGGTATAAAATGCCAGCCGTTTTGAAATATCTATACATCTTGACAATGTTTTCTCTCATGTTCTCTTCTCTAATGTCAAATAGCTTTCTTTTTATCCCTGACCTTTTAGAACACAGTATTTCTTTATTTCTTTTACTCTTGCATGCCGTTTGACTTATCCTGGGATTGGACTTTGGATGCAGAGAAAAGAAAAAAAAGAGAGTCATGGGTCTTTCACTAAGCAGTAAAGGTCATTCTCCCTGACTCAGTCTGTTGTATTTACAAGTCTGGCATATGCTTGCAAAATGTAAATGTTGAGGTATGCCTTCTTTAGACAATATTTTTCTTTTTTCTTTCTTTTTTTTTTTTTTTTGGTTAAAGTATAGGATCTTTATATTTGACTAGATAAACAGGAAATGAGGAGAACAAGAAAATTGTGATTAAAGATCTTAGGAATGTTTCTTTCCAATGACAGTTTTAAATGTTTCATCAAGAAGGCAAGCATAAATTAACAAATTACAGTTCTGAAATGAAACTAGAAATTCTGTTGAGAATAATTGTGACATTGAAACAAGACAGGCTCTGTCTCAAGCACAGATCTCAGATACACACCCGTTGACAAAAACCTGTGGGGACTTCTCATCAGGCTAAAAGACAGATAAACTACATGGAATTTTGTCATGGGGTAAACCATGGAAGTTGTTATATTTGCAAGAGATAAAGATGCTTCACTGCTCTATAGATGTTTGGTTTTGTGACCTTGCCATATTCTGCAAGTCCCTAAAATCCCAACAGATGAAGACTCACACGTCAGGCCGCATGACAGCATGTTGCTCATGCATGAACTGGAGATGCCATGGTGGGGAATGAGAAAGCAGGGGCTAAAAGACCAAGTGTGGTGCTCATCACATGAGACTTGACAGGTCTGCGTTGCAATGAAAGACAAGTAAACGGTTCCTGTCAGTGATATTTTTTTTTCTTCTTCTGATTCTCAGTGTACAAAATACTGTCAGCCTCTTCCCTGTTAAACTTTGTAACCGCTAAAACGGTAACAAAGAACTGAAATGCAGCTTTTCATTTTGTGGATAAGGGACTAGTGTAAATCACTACAGTTCTGCTGTTGATGGAAATGAGCACTGGGGTAATCTGTCTTTGCACTGTTGTTGCCATGGCTACTGGGTCACAGCACCAGATACACCATCACATCTCCTGCATCCTCATATTCTATATGCAGTGGTTTCGTTGGAATATAGAAAAGAGGAAATTTGCACGGTGTTTTGCATTTTCTGATGCATAGCACACTGTCTTGTCTGCAGTAAACTCACCCAGGTCTGTGGAGTTCAAACAGGCACTTCATACATCACCCTTTGAAGGCATCTCCCTTTGCTACGTGTCCTGGGACTGAAGAAAAAAGCCTCTTACTATGGACTCCAGTCACCGCCTAATCTGAGAACCCACACAACTATGCATCTGCATATCAGTGACCTCTGCAAGCAAGGGACAAACTGCCACCTAGAGCTGAAGTTGGCAGTACTTTAAGTCTTCTAGCACAGTTTTAGGTATAAAGAGTAACTCTAAAAATCTTAAAAATGTCTGCTTAGCTGTTTCAGGGAGAAGGGCTTTACACTCAGAGTCTGCATACCGTTCAAGAGGAAGACCAAAACAGTGTAGGTTCATCATGATGGGCAGGTTATAAAGGTTACAAAATTATGGAACTAAAACCCATGCTTGGAATTGTGCATATACCTGTAGAGCTATTTAGTAGCAGTGTGTGAACCATCAAATTAAAAAATGCACTTATATTACAGATTAAATATATTGCTTATGCAGAGCTTTTGCAACAAGCTTTCTATTCATGGCAAAATGTCATCATCCTAAGCTTTCTGTATATCAGAAGAATGATTCTTTCGCTGTCATGCATTTCTATACCATTAATCACAAGATCCATCCTAGACAAGAGGAAGTTCTGATGGGAGAAAAGAGCATGAATTTGTTTCTATCAAGCATGGAAATTTTTAAACACAGTAAGCAAAATACAGTTTTGTTAAATCCATGATATACCATGTCACAATTCTGGATGGTCATTGGATGGCATTGACAGCTCAGCGCTTACAACCGCTCAGGTCAGTTGGTAGAGAGAGGGGTTCTGGGGCTACCACTCTGGTAGGAATTTTCACACAGTTCCTCCTGTCAAGTAATTTGTGCACTGCAAAAAAAATAGTTGTTAAAACAGCATAGCAGCAAACGCTGTGTAATGAATTCAGCTGTATTAAGTTCTGCAGAACAGCCAAGGGAAGCAGCAGCCATAAACAATGGGTTAAGGCTCTCAGAACAAGCAGGCTGACTGTTTTTTTCTACTTGGTGAAAGGCTGGTTGGTTAAAGAAATAATCTTACTGATTTTATCAGATATATACACAGCAAATGAGACCTCTAGGGGTGTTGTGTTCATTCATTTTGCATCTGAATCTTCTGTCTTTCATCAGTGTGCTGGTAGCATAAAGCTTCCAATAATTAATGGAAATTACAGAAACAGATATTGCTACAGTTTCTACTTCTTCTACAGTTCACTATATTTTCTTCTGAAAGTTTTGGCTACAGTAACTATAGGCTGAAGTAAAAAAGAAGGCAAAAATAAGAAACCTTTGGTTAAAAGGACTTCATGTAGTCAGACTGCATATGTTCCAGACAAAAATGTAAAAATGAATAAGGGAATAAATGCATTAACATCTAACTCTAATATAATTTAATTTTACTTTCTTTTTCTCATCTAATAAGCATTTCAAGACAGTAACACAGTTGCTGCTAATGATATAATGGTGATTTTATCAAGTACTTCCCATGAATACTTTGCAGCTGTGTCAGAAGAGGCTGTTGTGGCAGGAAACAACCTAATAGGTATTTTTGGGTCCCTTAGCTATGCATGACTCAGGAAGAAAAAGAATCGTTGCTTGATTTCCTATTCTGCCTAGGTACTTAAAACACCAATCACCAGGCCTACTCAGACATCAGGCCTGTTTCTTCAGGGAGATGAAGAATAAGCCGCTGGAGCTCAAATGTGAGGATGTAATTCTGTGAGTGGCTGATCCCCTGTAGATCTCATTAGCTTTCAGTTAGAGGCATCCACCTTCTCTCAGGTCTGAGATCTTAGGCTGAAATCAAAACCTAGGAAGGAGCCCCAACTTGCCCTTAAATGTCACATCAACTTCATAAGCATCATTTGGAGTCCCTAAAAGCAGCCAGGTTTTTTTTCACCAGAGCAGAGATGTTGTATTGTTGGCAGGTTCCATACATGATTAATGACACATTGTCTGCCTCCAATTTACTCCTTATTTCCAAGTTAAAAGTTTCCACACTTCACCATATTCCATGCTATACATGCAGCACATTGTCATGCTAGGGAGCTGGCAGTAGCCTCATTTTACTGCTCAGCAGTAACTAAAACACCCGTGTATTTTCAACACTGTTTTCAGCACAAATCCAAAACGTAGCTCCATACTAGCTACTACTACCCCCAGGACTGCCAGGCAAAATGAGCTAAACCATGTCACTATGGCTGAACCTGCCCTTATGTTAAGATGTTCATGTTCAGTTATTATTTTGGGAAGATGTACAATTTTGCAATGAGAAAAAGCAAGAGAAGAAAACAAACATTCAAACTCTGGATGGGTTCACATAGGACACAACCTCCTCAATGCTTTTTACAAACAGATTAAGAGACAGTTGCAGATAATACAGATAGGATGTGGTGATTTCCCTGAAACAGTCAGAAAGGTCTCCTTTAATGGAAAATAATGGTGACCTAATGTTACAGGCTACTGCCAGCTCCCTAGCATGACAATGTACTGCGTGTATAGCATGGAGTATGGTGAAGTGTGGAAACTTTTAACTTGGAAATAAGGAGTAAATTGGAGGCAGACAATATGTCATTAATCATGTATGGGACCTGCCAACCACACATCATCTCTGCTCTGGTGAAAAAAAAAACCTGGCTGCTTTTAGGGACTCCAAATGATGCTTATGAAGTTGATGTGACATTTAAGGGCAAGTTGGGGCTCCTTCCTAGGTTTTGAACTTCAGCCTAAGATCTCAGACCTGAGAGAAGGTGGATGCCTCTAACTGAAAGCTAATGAGATCTACCCTTCTGATTCTCTCACCCATCCCACCATGGGGCAGTGAGTGAGAGGCTGTGTGGTGCTCAGTTGCTGGCTGGGGTCAAACCATGACATCTACACTCATTTGGCACACAGGACTGAGGGTGCAGAGGAATTAATCCGGAAGTGAATCAGGCTGTTTGCATAGTCTGTCCCAAGTACTTTGCAACCTGCAAAATATCTAGATATCTGGTTGATAAAGATGGGATATTGTAGATTAACATTTTTCAAAAGAACCCAGTTCTACCATTGTGGCTTCTGCAAAAGGTACCAAGCAAAATAGTGACAGCTGGCCAGAAAGACCACACTTAGATATTCACTACAGAAACATGGTGTCATTTTAAGCCATTGCATGGAGCTGGCCAGCTTCCCACCAGATTTGATGATGGGCACTCACACAACTCATTCTATTAGCTCTTCCCCTGCAGTAGTAACCTCTGGTAAGGAGTTACAGGTAGTTCTCAGGGAAGAATCCCTTACACCGCTATGCTGCAGTGAAACTCTCAGCACAGTCAGCTTCCATGTTCCTCATTTTTAGGATGTCTAAGTACAGTCTAATCTGCATACATGTTTAGATCTCATAAGTGCAATCAAAATGCCAAGCTGCATATTCTGGATGAACAAATTTGGTTGGAAATTTGTTTGAATGTAGGTTTGTGTTCTGCCTTTACCACTGACTCATTGGGTGGCTTTAAGGAACCTCTTTGTCTCCATTTTCTTTTCTGTAAAATAAGATAATATTGTTATCTCATCTGAATTGGTGCCAGTTTTGGTTGTTAGGGAGGGAAAAAACAAAAGTTGGGAGGAAGGGAAAAAAAAAAAAAGAAAAAAGACCTTGAGGAAATTAATAAGTTTATGTTCTTTAAAAATGGTGCTTATTATGATCCAGTAAAAGACAGATACCTACAAATAAGGATAAAAATAATAAGTAGGCAATTATTCCTGAAGCAGCATCTATCTATACACTTTCTGAAGAAGAGAAATTAGTTCTACAGTTGGAACTCTATACTATGAGAAGCTTATTCATACATTTCTGGTAACTGTGTTGAAATGCAGAGGAATGAGAATTAATGTTGTGCTGACAACAAATTTTAATCTTCCTTGCTGACATCCTCTGAGGTACTTTTTCACACAGCATTTTGCCAGTTCAAATAACTTCAGGTAAAAATATTCCTTCAAGAAAATGCAAGATTCGAGAAAATGTTATTTTAAAAAATATTTCTCAAAATCTTGCAACTAGCTTTGCGTAACAGAAGGAAAACAAAAGTCTCCATGGGATACACAGTTCCAAAATTATCCACTGAGATATTCTGGTTAGTTTTCAGCAGGGCCTGATGGTTCATGTTTAAAATTTCTTCTGGTTTATGAACAATCCTTTATGTTCTTGGAAGAGATACATTCATAAAGAAGGATTTACTTTAAGCTGTATCTGCTTCCTCAGATTTCAGTATGTTATTATTCTCATCTGTTTAGAAACCCAAAGCAAGGTCATATAGCTCTAGTTTCAAGAATAAGAAATGTAGATTTGTGGCTGTTAATCTCATTTGTCGCTAGGATTGCCTTCATAATTACTCACCTGTCAGCCTTGTAAAGTAAAAACATATGTACTGTGGTAATGTCTACCTCTTTGTATTCATCCAGTGTCCCAGATCATTCCAGCCCTATGATAGCTACTGAAATATATGACAAGTTCAGTCAACCAACAATGGCAATGAACACTGTGGTTAAGGGCACATAGGCAAAGCATTACATCAAGACCTGTACTGTTCAAATAGATTTTTAGGGTGGCCAGAGCTGCAGTGTCAGACATCAGTAAAGGAGGAGAAAAATGCATTAAATGGACAAACACATATTGTATCTTTCATGTATGGATCTTTTGGCATCACACCAAAATCACACCATCTCTAATAGCTTGTAAAAAGCCAGGGCAAAGACTTTCTTTGAACTGAGCTGAAGAAAGAAGTAATCTGTTAGACACAGATGGCCTTTTTTTTAGCTAAAGGACCATGACAACAAAGCTGTATATTTTCTGTTTTATTTCAATGGTCTAGTGTCATTAAGCTTGGAGTGTAACTAAGCAGAAAACTTGTTTTCAATGTATTTTTAAACGTTTTGATTTAATTTCTTCTGGGAATAATTAGAAAGCTGAAACTCTTTTTCTGCCTGAGACTTGCATCCATGTGTATTCTAATGTGGGTGCTTACTGACTTCTGCAGCATGTCCCTCTCATATGGGAATAGTTTCACTCCATGAACAATTGGCTTTATATAGGTAACAAACATAATGTTGCTTTCTAAAACAAATGCGTCAGCAATTGAAGACAAAAGCCAGCAGGAGCTTCAATTATATAGAGTAAAAGCAGATGTATTGATCAATATGTTGTATGTAGGTAGCAGATCTTGAGTCAGCCATGTCAAACAGAATTCAAGAGGCTTGCTTCCTTAGCTTCAGAGTCAAGGTTTATCACAGATACTGCACCTGCTCCTATTCTTCAGTAGAAAATTCTATTTGATTTGCAGCAACATTATTTACCAAAAGACAGAGGGTTGTCACAGAGAAGAATTTCAAGAAGCCTGCCTGAGCTGCCTCCACAACTCAGGGTAGTACACTCATGCAGTGCCCAGGCTCTGAATAGAAAGAAGAAAGAGAAGCGTGAGCAACTGAGGTACCAGAAATTCATATAATTTTGGACACTCAGGGGAAACTGATTTTCTGCAATGACTTCAAGCAGAAGTTGGTTGTGGTTGCCTTTGCGTATGGCAGTGGGAGGTGGGGGCACAACAGGAGGAAGGAAAGAAACATTACTGCCCAGAGGCTGGGGAGCACTTTGCACATATTGCCAGAAGAAGGAAGAGATCTTACAAACTTTTCATGACCCCAGGTTGTCTCTTTTAAAGAATCTTTGATGCTTTCTGGAAAAAAAAAACAAACTAGCTGATGCTGAGAGCAAACATAGGCTTTAAGTGCCACACATCATAAGTAAACCTGTCACAGATTCAAACCCAAATACTTACACTAGTGCCCTGTACTTCAAAACACTTTCCTATAAGAGAACAAACCTGGTTACCTACCATGCATTTTTTTCCTGCTCCTGCAGGTTTTAGGTATCTGAAGTAGTGTGCTTTTCCCAAGTCCATAGCTTTGCACTTCAGGGCTGAATATGTAGCCTACAGCAGTATTTCAGACTCTGGGCAGTGTAGGTAATTTTGTTGAGTGGTTCTAATAATAAAGGACACTTACTAGTGCAGCATAGCTGGCAAAGGAAGAATACGTGACTACTGTCCTCCAGCAGCTTTGACCTATATGGTATTAGACTCCAGCCATGGTCTTTAGGCTCTCCTCATGATTTTCTTTAGGTCTTCTCGCCCTAATAACCACCATCAGTTGTTTCTGCGTAAAAGCACCAAGAACAGACAGAATTAAGATCTGAAGACATCTTCAATGCAGGAGATTTTCCTCTGTGCAAACCAGAAGTGCATGTAGATCACACATACATTATTTTCAACTGTCACAGTAGAGGTTTTTGTTTACATTCATATTACATGTCTGTGTATTGCATATATCCATTTAAGTAACAGAGGTCAGAGTTAGCAACTCTCTATTACACAGTACTAGTAGCTGTGCTGTATTTATTCTGCAGTAGATTGTAGCATCCATTCTAAAATCAGAAGTAGAAAAGGTAATTAATAACATTTAACTGTTCATAGCTAATTTGCCTATATAAAAATAATACAGGTATCTTTTATATCCATTACAATCTCAATCACTTGAAGACAAGAAGATCAAACTATTAAGAACATAAAAAATCTTCTCTAGCAAGCATAAAAGAAGTCTGTGTTTCAAGGTAATAAATTAATGCTTATACTAGTTTAATAAAATGCTGAGTACTACTAGCATTGTCAGCAATATCTTTCAAAATAAATATGTAGATATCATAGGATATTTCCTATTTATTGGCTGGCATTATTGATAGATTGAACAAAGGCAATATCATTAACTATGTATAATTTACATTGACTTCAGTTTTAGGCAGGCCAGTGTTTAATTACTGGGTATACAAATAAAGTGTGTGTTTCCTTTATTTTGGAATTATTTTGGCTGAAATAATAATTATAGATGATTAAGGAAAGGGGTGGGTTTTTTGGGTCAGGGTCAAGTAATTATACTGTGATAAACATGCAAGTGCTATCAGTATATTTTTTTAATGTAAAACATAATTGTTTTGAAAAAAGAGAGACTGAAGATTATTTAAGCCTCATGGAGGGATTGCAGAAAGATTGAGTTTCTTTAGGACACTGTAAAAGACAGTCTTTATCTTCCACATTCCCTTCCTACCAGTGCTTTCCCAGAACCCTGTGTTACAGTCACACTCTGATGTCACATCTGGGCTGGCTAATGTCATCATACAGCTCTTTCAGGCTGCTTTCAGACTCTTATTACTGCATTTCTTCTACCATCGCTTTCTGCATTTGCTAACAGAAAACATCCGTGTTTACTTTCAAATGTATACTGGAAAAGCTGGCAGGTCCAATCTGACTTTCTCTGGAGAAACAGTATCAACAGCACAGAGCTCCTCACCTATAAAAAAAAAAATTGGAAGTGGGCAATGCTGGATCACATGTGCTGCTTCTCTTTAAATGCTCTCAACAGCAGGAAATGAGAAAGTATCTTAATATTACCGTTCCTGAACACTGAGACATTTGCCTGAGTCTGCATTACCTTAACAGTCAGCAAATTACTAAGGAAGGTCATGACTACATCCACCCATAATTCACCTCTGAGCAATCAGAGTTGACTTCTCCCATGTAATTATGGCCAGCAAATGTATTTATGTTATCTGTACTGTGCCTTTGATGGCTGCAACTCAGGCTCACATGGTGTATCTCTTTTAGTGGACCCTCTGGTAACTGACAGAGGGAAATTAGTTGAAACAGCGAACAAGAAAATAATAAGCAGCTAAACTAAGATCTTGGCTTGTGTTAACAGGTATAATTTATGCCATTTCAGAATGCCCTCCCGGTGAATATTTCTCGTCCAGAAACTAAGATAAATGGAAGAAAAATATCCGTGACTATTTTAATCTTATTATCCTGCAGTGATCACCCCCTTTATTTCTTCTTCCTAGGATCCTGAACAAAATATTCAAGTGCTGTGTAACACTGATTTTCAGATGTGACTTTGACACTTTGCTTTGTTTGCATTTTTCTACCCAAAGAATCCTGCCTTTATAAGCTGAAGGAATGCTTAGTTTATATAGTTTAAGCTATATAGTCTTGGTTTACAAAGGATTGTGTAAACTAGGCCTTTCCTAAGCTTCAAACTGTGCAGTTAAACATGGTATCCAGAGGTTTGCTGTTTGTGAGCTGACAGTATTGCTGTGAGCGTTAGTCTCCCATATTTACGTGGAGCAATGACTTTCCCCTTTTTAGACTAAGCTAACTGGGACTTTAAAAATAATTTGCACTGTTTCCTCACTCTGTTTTCTCTTTAGTCAGCAGAGGCTCTTCCAGGTAGACAGGCTAGAAACACTTTTTGGACAAGATTTGTCAGGATCTTAATCATCAGTGTCAGTGGCTGTGAAGATGTCTTTAGTGTAATTGGTCCCTTGACTTTTCATATGCCTCAGTTCCCTTGGTATGCTTTTTGTGTTGCAGAGATCATTCCCTTAACAAGGTGCATTAAAAAGCATATAGAATTTTGCTTTTGAACTCATGCAATATTTAGTTCAGATGGGCAGCTGAAGTGTTGGAGACCTTAAGTGAATTTCTGGTCCATAAGTGTAAGTAGTTTTCCCACTAATTTTGAGGAGGCCAGCATGTCTTTGCTACTGAACAGCATCTTTAGAAATGGGCTTGGGGCTTGTTTTCTTTTACTTCTGATCAGCACTGCAGAATAATTTTACAGAATTAACCGATCTTTGCTCATGTTGTTTGCCCTTCGAAGCCACGGGGATCTGTATCACAAGGGATTCACTCTTCATATCTAACTCCTTCTGTGGACTCACGAGTTAACTACCGGATACAAATCCCTGAATGCACAGAAAGGAAAATAAACTCTCCCCACAGCCTCTGATTATATTTGACTTAATCTTATTATCCAACTTGTTTACATTGCATCAGATTAAACTTACTAAATGAAAGCCTGATGCCTCTAAAACAATTTTGATGTATTTTCTACTGTTCACTGCATTTTAGCTACTCAGCATATGTTCTTCTTTTGAAAATATACCCTCAAAGTACTCGGTTCTGATGATAACCAAATAAAGGTCATCAACAGCTTTGTACCATTTGCATCCTCCTCTTGTCATGTATTACTTTCAGGTACTCATTGCTTTCCTCTTCAGAATATTCCCCAATATTTACTTGAGAATATTTCATAATATTGTTGAGTTCTTCATTATGAGATAATGAAAAGATTAATATTAGTACTGTGGCACCACATCACATTTTAAATATACATCCAGGCAGCTTTTTAACTTTCCTTTTTACAACAGTTGTTGCCAAGTTTGGTGATGGAAAGCCCTAAGCAGAATCTGCCCCCTCCTTCCCATGCTATACAGCCAGGTAGAATTCAGAGGGGTGGACATCTGTGCCACTTGCATCTTCTCATCTTTTCATCTCTTTAGAATGTTAACATTTCACCTGAAGTTCTTGTTCATAGAGGTTTCACGTGATAATAATTTTTCATCAGAGCATTAAATTCAGCCCTCAGATCCTATGCACTTTTAAGAGGTAGGAGTTCTGTATACAGAAAAACAACCACATTAAACACAGAACGGGGCAAATATTTTAACATATTAGTCAAGGCTATACTGGCTGGGTTTTCTCTTCGTTTAACTGTTCAGTTTTGCATCATCCTGATACCTACGTAGCTTTCTGCTATCTCTCCTCTTGCAGTCTGGTGTCTCATTTCTCCTTTGTGAATAATTACTGTTCTACTGAATCCTTAGTTAGGAGATTGATTTTTCACAAATCTATTAGCAAATGTTTTCTGGGTTATTCATTTCTTACTGGAAGTTCAGTGTGCACAAGGAGTATTGCCAGTACAGTACAGTACCTGCTAAAAACTTACTCCATTTTCTGGATCAATCACTAATAAAGAACTGAAATTCAGCTTGGCTTGACAGACTCTTGGAGAAGAGTGCTTTTCACAAACCCGTGTATACATACACGCTCTCATCCAGGCAGTTCTCCACCCTGTCACCATCATTTGTTTACAGACATGCAGCCTGTTTCTTTTCATTTAACACTGCTCTTTTCTGAGCTGTTTTCAATCAAATTTTGTGTTAAGTTTTTGTAAGGAACTGAATCAAATAACTATTAAAGTCCAGATTGCACTGACCGCAGTCAGTCTTTCTGTTTCTCAGGGTTGACCACTTTCATCTGGTATCTTTTCTTCATACACTGATACCATTTATTGTTTTCAGTTCTGTTAACTTTGAAAGACCAAACCTTCCTGCTGTCATGTGCGCCTGAGCTTCAGGGAAGCTAATGGATATTTTCTGCACTTGGAATAACTTTAGAATGAAACTTAAATACACATTTTATTGAACATTTTTTAAATCTTAATTTCTTCCTTAAAATTAATTTAATGGCTTTAAAAATGCTAATCTTGCCTAGCGCATGCTATCTTTATTCTTTATCTGTTCTTGATTTTCTCTCATTTTCTTAATTAAAACACTGATTCTTGCCCTTACACTTGACCTCCCAAACAGACACATCTCTGCTCTCCATATTTATTACTTTCTTCCCTCAAATTTCCGCTGACCACAGACCCTGACACAAGTTCACTTCTCTCTTGGCTGAGCTTCAGATCTGAAAGTCTTTGATTCTGTCCCTCCTTGTGCCCTTCATAACCCTCCCAGGCTTCCATGTCTGTGGGTGAATTAGCCACAGTATCTACAATTGTGAAGTGAATCAAAAATTCTGCATCATTTCTAAGAGCAAGAAAATCCAGGAAATCCATGATAGAGTGACAGGCAAAGTGAATAGACTCATTTGTGCAAACTACTCAATCAGATCAAAGAGTAGCATACACATATGGATGTGTTAGTTAACCAGCATGTCCCACAGAACCATTAGAACTTGCATCTTCTGAACAAAGGTTTTCTTTCAGGACACCATACTACTTGGAAAGGCAGTCCTTCCTTTTTCATGATCCAGTTACTTATTTGATAACATTTGCAATTAACACTTTCTAAAGTGGACTTTTCCCCTCAGGCAATTCATTCAAAGGGTGCACCTGAGTTTCAAAGCTGTGCTTACGATATGTGGGAAATGTGGCAGTCTAGAAGTGCCTGCCTGTCTTAAAAGTCCTATTGTAATCCTTGATCTCCAAGCTCTCTAAATTAGATAAGAAAGAACTCCAAACCAGGCCACAAAATAAACTGGAAAGCTGCTCTTGTACTCTACCATGGACGTCCAATTTTGCAGTATTCTCGTTTTGAAAAGTACTTCTTACCCACCAAAAGTCCTAAAGGTCCACCTGGAAAGTGGCCAAGCACCCATGTCTGATGTGATCTCATTCAGCAGTAAAGGCTGCCATTTCTTCGCAGCTTTGGACAGTATGTACTCATTTACACCAGTACTTGCAAGTGTAACCCGCTCCAGGTGGTTTGTACAAGTGCAGCCAGTCACACAGACTTTGAAGGAATAGAGAATCAGATTCAGCAGCTCTGGCTGGTACCACAAATGCCTCTCTTAATTTCTCTGGCTGGTCTTCATTATGACAAGCATATGAAGTAAATTAATTACATGTATACCATTTTCTCAGAAATACTCAGCAAAAATAGTTCAATACAACCATCATGTGACAGGACATAAATCACAGTCTAGCTTGAAATTTGCTTAGCAGGAAAGCACTTAGTCCATGATTTTCAACCTGAGGGATATCTCAACCACTTCGTTTGGAAAAGAGCATCTTTAAAAAAGCCTAATTAACAGCAGGCTTAAACTACCTGTAAGGCACTCTGTGCATCCACTAAACAATGGCGAGTCAGTCTGCAAACATAAAAAATTTGAAAGATGAAGATGATCAGCTCTCCTCCATGTGCATAATCCAATTTTTTCCATACACGGATCAAGAATTTTTCATTTAAGGCAAGGAATTTGCTCACAAAACAAAACCATGAACACTCCAGAATCTATATTTTTGTTAAACCAAAAGGTGTAGACAATTAAAATATTGGCTAAAAAGATTCTTATATTCATCTGAGATAAAAGGATTTAAAATCAATGCCTTTCATACAATTTTTCAAAGACCTGGCTGGTTTTTTTTCCAGCCTGCATCCTGGCAACAGCAAACACAACTTCATTTACTTAACAGGTATTGTTGATCATTAGGGACTTTGCCCTACTTTTTTTTTACTGTTCATTAAATAAGTTTCTTATAAGACTGTTCAATTAAAATGATAATTTATTGATAAAGATTAGACATAATATTATTGTTACTGAATGCAGTAGTGTATCAAGCCATTCTCAGTAATCATTAGCTTGTATACCTTTGAGCACTGAGGGAAAGCATATTGAAGTAATTAAAATTGCTTTTTAAAAATATGCCTTAAAGATCAGACATCAATGTAAGTTGAAAAGCCTGATATGAGTTACCAAAGTTCAATTCTAGCAGCTGCAGCAATTTCAAGAGATAAAGACTGGGAGCTTGTAAGTAAAAGTCTTTCCATTCCTTCCTTCCAAACAGCCATGGATTTCACAAAAGGCATCAAGTCTAAAGCATGAGTTACCCAGAAAGGGTCTGGCAAGGTGATGATAAAAGAGTAATCATTTGTTATGGTCAGACTCTTGAAATTCCTTTTTTTTTTCCTTTGGTCTTCTTTTTCTTTTTCAATGGCAAAAAAAAAAAAAAAAATGAGAGAAGTGAAGAAGCTATCTTCACTCTGCTTCACAGCAAGTCCTGCACTTATAGTAAATGGGACTGACAGCTTACCTCAACACTGCCAGACACCCACCATTGTAAGACAGTTGTCAGCAGCTTCTAATTTTTGTGAAACTGTGCTTAAATTCTCCATTTCTGTGGGCAGAAAATACCTCAAAGTAATGTTAAACTTCCCTGTTGAATATGTAATTAAATATCCAGTGTCCTCTAGTGACACTTGATTTTGTTGAAACTGAATGTTACCTAATAACAGGCCTATCCATTAAGTTCATAATTATGTAGGATCTGCTTAACAGCAGCAGCACTGAATCTAGAGGAAACTGTCTAGGTCACAAGGACAGGACTCTAAGCATGCTGAATAATGCTGCTTTTCTTTAAGTTACATCTAAGACATCTGGGATTGGGTATTAAAAAAAAAAAAACAACAAACAAACAAAAAACCCCAACAAAAACCCAGAGGTGACTGTTCTCTTACTTAAATCTTTCTGTTACCAACTATAAAATGGGAATGACTAAACTCTACCAGCAGTTTGGTTTTTTTTAAAAAAAAGATGCTTCCCAGGTACACATAATATATGTGCTTGACACAATATTAATAATGTTTTCTGGTGCTCATTCCGTGCAGTTTGATATTGTAAAGATTCCTCTATATATATTTGTACAAACTGATCTGGAACAACTGAAATCCATGAAAGCACTGGATCTGCCTACAGGTTCATCTTCACAGAGAATCAGCCTTGGCCCTCTCCTCCAGTCTATGGTGATGGCCACACAGTGCCACATATTTTGCACTCAGGTGTCACATGACATACTGGTCGCCTCTGTTCTAGTAGGTCTTGTTAGGGTAAGACCTGTAGTTTTCCCAGCTCTTCTGCCCAACACTGATGTACTCGTTTGGTGTTGTTTGTGAAAGACTAGGTCCTATTTCTGAGCTTAGTCTACCTGCACTACTTCTCTCCATACCTCAACTTGTGTTGAAAAAGCAGAGTCCAAAGCAAAATGGAGGTTTGTCCAAGACCTCAAACACCCTTAAACTATGCTCATTCTTCCCTAGGCTGGACGTACACAGACACACTGAAGGCAGAGCCTTAAGGACCTAGATGGAAAGGGTTGACAAAAATTATCTCAGGCTTCCTTTCACAGCACTGTGTCTGCCTGCAGTGGGAAATCCTGGCAGAGACGAGGCATAGGCAGGTTTTATCATGACACGGGAACATGGGAAGAATGAAATAGTCCACTCCATCGCCTTGGGGCCTGAATTTTCGTCAGGTCACATCAACTTGATTTTCCAGGAAAATGTCTCTGAGAAGGTCACAGCTAAATAAAGCAAAGAATAAAGGCCAGAGCTGCCCCTGTCTTCACTGTGGTACGAACCCCTGGACTTCCCTGGGGATCTCCTGGTTCCTGTCCACGCACCAGCATTTCTCAGCTCGTGACGTCTTTCACACACAGGTCATGCCATGTCTGATCATTAAAGCCGATGTGCTACAGTGCCTGCACTGAACGCCCACAGGCTTTGTGCCATCTGGCAAGGCTGAGGCAGTCCTTCAAGTCCTTCACGCCCTCCCTCCAGCTATGCCCTGCCACGCTCATCTGGGAGAAAAATTGAGAGCAGGTCAAAGATTTTACATTTTCCCTCTGCCTTCACAGCTTCATACATGTAAAAGGAAGGATAATAAATGAAAGGGAAAAGAAAGATTAAAGATCTGTACTGCCTAAATGTATTACACAGTGAAATCAAAATGCTGATAGTTATCCCCTGTTTTTTCCATTTCTTGTACCTTTAGGAATTTTAAAATAGCACAAGCTTCTTTCAGCTTTTTTTCCTCCACAGTTATGTCTCATCACTTGCAGCCTGCTTTCTGTTCAGCTGGTGAGTATTTCTGGGCAAGTCATAGTCCATTCTGCTGCTTCTATTTTCTTTCTACCACTCCCTCCTGCAAAGGTAGAAAATATTTTACCTTCCTTGCTAATCAGCTACTACCTGATGTCACATTAATAGTCAAGTACAAGAGAAGGCTCTTTAAAATATACTCTTTTGAAAAGTGTAAAGAAGGAATATAGAATAAAGAAAAACACAAAGCTGGGCACATCTCCATCAAGAACAGTTTGTTATAAAGCTATAAAGCTGGTAATTTCTAACAGGCCCTCCATATTAATCATGCTGTTTACAGCTCACACAATCTGTTCACACCAAGCAGGATTGTTGAGTCAACACAACTTTTAAGAGTGTTACTGAGTAATGTGTTTCTTGTCCTGCTGAAGCTTAATGTCCTTCCTTCACACAGATCTACTTTCGTTTCTGGTGCTGTTAGCATAGTGAGAAATTATTTCATGCTTTACATGTTACAACATTCCCAATAAAACATAGATCTTCCACTTCTTATTGTTGGACTGATTAGCTCAAAGACTATCCTGACCTTACTAGCCTTTCAAAGTTTTGCCGACCTATTTCAAAGGGTTATTTTGATCATGACCAAGGTGTGAGTCATTTGAAAGAACTCTTCTCTTACTTAACTACAGTCTTGAAAAGTCACTCTGTCTCAAATTGGGATCCTATTTTAATTTCTGTATGAATATTATAGCACTAAAGACCACAACACTGATTGCCAGAGAGATAACACACAGTAAAAAAAGAAAAAAAAAAAACCAAAACAACAAAAATCCAGGCAACACCTGAGAAACGCTGACTTTTCTTCACTGTCACTTGTGTGTGTTGTGAAAGAGGTGGCAGGCTGTGACAGCACAGGGGGCCAGGCATCACTCCTGGCATTCAGGAAGTAAATTTGCAGAATATACTAGCCTTTTTACAAGGCAAAGGACCTTTTCTTCTGGCAGCCACTTTTCTCAGTACATCCCATGTCCTGCCCTCTAGAGTTGAGACTGGACCAGCATCATATACTTACAATACATGTTATTATTTGAAAAACATCCAGCACAACAAAACCCTAATTCAGATTGAAGCTCTGGCATAGAAGTAACATAAATAATTGTAATTCACTGTGAATCCCCTTTCCCAAGAGTATATTGGGAAGAGTCATCAAATGGCTCTTATGCTTCCATCTAAGTTCTCACAACAAATATTTGCAGGTCTGAGATCCCATTTTGTGCCAGATCCAACCTAATTTGCTTTGTCTGTTTGAACTGGGGAGGGATGTACAGCAGTGTTGCCTATGTGCCCTGCTGCTCCTTCTTCCACCTGGGTCCCAGGGTCCCATCCTGCTTTCCAGATAAGGTGACTTGAGTACTAATACCAGAAACAGTATAAAAGATCAGTGTCCATACTTCAGTTTAAACAACTGAGAAAATAAGATGAAGAAGAGGAAATGAAAAGATGTGCCTCAGCAAAGAGACTTTAATATCAAGGGTGTTTTTTGAATAACACAGCATCTGAGAATAGACCAAATCATGTCAGAGGTGCCTAACACAGGGACTGGATGTTGATTCTTAGTTAGGTAGTTTAACATTTTAATATTTCCCATCTGGGTGCACTAAATCAAACCAGAGGGATATTCTATTGCATCTTGGCTCAGCCAATCTCCTAGATGTGAAGGGCCTCTAGTGGCTGAAGGTCTCATTATATTAAAAATAACTCCTAACTCAGGCTTTCAAAGTATTAGCATCAGGCATTTTAAGGTGACAATTTCTCTCTGCCTATCATCTTTTATACAGTCTTAATGAACAAAGAAACATTTGGCAGAAGGATACTAAAATGTAGGGTGCTGATTCTACCCCACATGTGATAGAGTGATATGGAAGGTCAGAGCCTTAGCCATACCATTTCAAGCCACCAAGGCATTTTATATGCATGGGTCTCCCTTATACAGTCTTCCTTTACCCTTAACATCCCTCACCTGCACTGGAGTTAAATGTCCAAAACATGTATTTTTTTTTTAACAGCTGACAGATGCCTAATTGATTTAGCTTGTGAGAGAGGGGGTAAGAGATGATGTAATTGCACTCTGCAACATGGCTAACAGACAACTGATGGTAGCATATTATTTCAGTATAGCAGAGAAAGGCAAGATGTAAGAAGTTTGAAGCTGAAGTCAGCAAAACTCAAACTGGAAGTAATGCAGGATTAAGAGAAAGAACAGTTAAGCATTTAAAGAGATAACAAGGCAGAAAAAATTCCAAGTGGTGGAAAACAAGCATCAGCATCAGTTGACTTTCTAAAATAACCTAAACCCAGCAGGTCAAGCAAAAGCTAGTTAGGGCTAAATGAAACATCACTAGGCAAAATTATCTGATCTATATTTTTAGGACAGGAGATAACTAAATAACTTTTTTAATTACCTTTTCTGGGCTAAAAAAAAAAAAAAAAAAAAAGAGATTAAAAAGTTTACCTCTATCTGAGATATGAGATCCATGGTAGGAAGGGAGGAAGAAATAGGAAAAATTGAAAACAAGGGACACAAAGAATTGGGGAACTAGCAAAATACAATATCTGAGAAAGGCTTCAGCAGGTGAACTGTCATTACTGCAGTGTAACTGGAGTGTTATATGAAGGGACAATGACACCCACTTCTCTTCAAAACAGCCCATAGGATTCATCATCCCAAGATACAAAAGTCAGCAAGTCTGATGTAAATGCCTTGTAGGTTAAGGTGTAAAATCAGAGCTCATCTCTAGTGATTATTATTGACATTATGGGAAATAAGTACAGACCCTCACGCGTGATGATCTTACTTTGCCACTGCTATGGGGTAGTAGTTGGGTAAAGCACACAAACAGTGTGCAAAGTAACCATGCCCAACAAGAAAACAGTAACCATCTCTGAGCCATCAGGATCTTTCAGGCTAACCTTGTTTTAAATGTTCCCCCAGTTGCAAAAGGTTTTTCAGTTAAAAGGTCGAGCTAATTGTAACAATTATTTCCTGTTTCTGATCAACTGTTTTGGTCAGGCTGGTTCAGGCCTGCTTTTTTTTTTTTTTTTTTTTTTTTGATTTAAAGAGAAAGAATCCTCCTGAATACAATAATTGTCAATAAAAGTCAGCATACGCTTCACAGATGAATAAGGTATTATGGTAGCCAAGATGTGAAATCCTGAAGGTTTAAGTACAATTCTCTTATTCAGAAATACAATTATTTAAAAAAAGAAACCACAAGAAAAATGTTCCCAAAGATGTTTGATAAGACTAAATCCATAAGCCCAGACATTTAGGACTCACCTTGCTGTCTATGTTCAGAGTTCAGAGTACAAACATGAAGAATATATAGGTAAATACATATTTTAATAAAAACTGGTGATCCACACTGGAATCCCTGTTTGTCCTGATGCTTTTGTCATTTCAGCTTAGATTTTTTGTACTTTTCTCTGAATTAACTGAATTAACAACGTATTTTATGGAAATTAAATTACTATCATGGGTCTTAGTGGGAGTGACAGTTACTGGCAGAGGATAGGGGATATAATAACCCTCTACCTATTTCTGGGATTTTAAATGGCTGATGGCTTCTAAGTGCACTGTTACAGCAAGTCACTATGAGCTATTTTAATCACCTGCAATTGCAAGGAAAAGTGTGTCCTGTAATAGTCCACCTTCAGGGGAATTGACGTTGAACATTCAAATTGATTAAGAACAAAGCAGACAGCTATCTGGTGCCATCATGTTGGAGGTCACTGTCATTCCTGGCAATTCTGCGGCAAGCTGACTTTATAAGCCAGCAGGACATAAGCTTGCACACACCAAAAGGACCTGACGCTAGACCTTTGCAACAGACCTAGCTATGCTAGGACATGAGCTTGAGCATGGGAATGGAGCCTGGCCACCCCAAGTGCGTAAGCATTAGCGTGCTCCCCAGCACAGCCAACATGTACACCTAAGTCGGTGCCCAGCATCAGCCCCAGGGAAGGCATAGGACTAGGACCCTTTACAAAAGACCATATACAGAAGGCCATGCAGTTTCACTGGTAGAATGGGATTTTTGTAGTATAAAGATCCCATCTAAACCCCAGATCCAGCCAACCATCTGTCTGCCTCTTCCATGTCCTTGATACCACCCAGGATTACCCCAAGCAGTGAACTCTAGCATTTGCCACTAATTGCCCTAATGTGAGAAGACAAAGTTATGAAAGAGGATTTTTCTTGCAATTAAACTACTGAAAATATCAGCTGTGAAAATTGTGCAAGGTGTTTCCCTCCCTCTGCCCTAACTCTGAGACAAAAAAAAAAAAAAAAAAAAAGAAGAAGAAACTGGACTGCATCTACTGAAAAAATAGGATGGAAAGAGTGAAGGGAAAACAGTAATTTCCACACATGGGAATAGGAGCAACCAAGAGCAAGAACTTACAAAATGGAACAACTGACTGTGCCGCACTTCTATGAAAGTGTATCTAGAGCATAAAGAGCAAGAAATGATTAACACCACCATATAAAAAAGAGCAATACTTTGAAAAATGGGACCAGCTAAAACACGAAATCTGGAGCATAGCCAGGGACACATACCACACAGTCCTCCCATTGCATGCCACGCTTGCAATGCTTTGGTTGCAGTCCTGACATGATGATCCTGCTTCTGGAAATTTGTGGGTAAATTGGAAAGTATCTAGAGGAGTCCAGGCAGCAAATACAGGTGGAGGCATAGACATTGTGTGAGGAAAGAAAAAACAAGAATTGGATTCATTTAGCCAAGAAGAGACTAGGAGGCAATACAACATTCTTCTAATGTCTGAAAAGGAGGAAAGTAAGAAATTCTTCTCTGTATTCACCAGAAATGGGGTTGGGAATGATGAACTTATACTGCAGCAAAGTTTGACCACACAGAAAACTAACAGAAAGCCTAGTTAAACATAACCATTATATGTCTGTGAATAGGTTAGACAGTAACCTGCAAGGAATAGTCTTGGTGTCATTGATTCAATTCCTAATCGCAACTGGTTCCAGTTCAATGTTACCAGCTACAATTCTGCCATAAAGCACAAGTTTGAAGTGGAGCCTACAGATGGTACTATGAATGTATATACACTAAGTATGGCACTATTTGCCTCCTTCAACCTTAATTTCACCCTTAGGAGCTATTTATAGCTTTCCATAACCTAGACATGAGAAAAAGATATCTGTGTTTCTCAGGAGGGTGTCTCACTATCTGCAGCCGGAAGGGAAGAGTTGCTAAGGCACAGTGTTCAACCAGGATTGCTCTTGTCACATTGGAGGGTGCTGTGAGAGATGAGAAGTAATTTGTCATCCTTTCAGTCCCTGGTCTTCAGGCTAAAACGCCCATTTTCATGCTACACATACAGTTGCTGGAACCAGAAAATTAAGCTATGACTGTTTATTTCATTGGTATCTTATTAGGGTAGGAGTAATAAAGAATATAATTTCATACCTGCTTTTGGTAGTCAGCCACTTTTTTGTTTTATTTTGTTTTAATTTATCCCTTCCTTCCCTTTTTCCTCTGTTGCTTTATTCTTTAGCATTATAATCTCTTGCTGAAATGAGATGTTTTCCTTAGTGCTGTTTGCCTAAGGTCTTAGAGCTTGGAAAACTCTGCTTATTAAAGTGAGTCTTTTTCACTGTCAAGGTTTTTGAAGCTTGAAGAAACTCACTCCATTTTTCCCTTACCCCGAAGGAAGGCGGACACAAAACGAACATTGGGGCAGCACAGCTGAAGTACATCTGCCAAGATGAAGGGAGGCCAAATTATATATCACAATTTGATATAGAATATAAGCAGACCTTGTCATCATTTTGAATCAGGGTCACTTTGTCATCTTATTAAAAACTGAGAAAAACAAAACACAATTAGAGCTGTCTTCACATGCTCTATTGAAATCTCTGTCCAGCAAAAGCAAATAAGACCCTTTTGTCCAATGTTTCTTTGTACATTTCTACAAGATGATGAGATAAAAATGTTGTTTATGTCTTTCACCAGCACAACAAATATGTACCATCTGTAGATGCAAATGCAGAGAAGCGTGGGGAATATGCAAACTTCAATTCAGGGTGAATCAATGGAAGCTCATTTTAATATCACTGGCTCTTCTTTATATACTGAGCAAAATCAAAGAACATAACAGAATCACAGAATCACAGAATCACAGAATCACAGAATCACATCTTGGAAGGGACCTCACGGATCATCTAATCCAACCTTTCTAGGAAGAGCACAGCCTAGACAAGACGTCCCAGCACCCTGTCCAGACAACTCTTGAAAGTATCTAACGTGGCCGAGTCAACCACTTCCCTGGGGAGATTATTCCAACGGTGACTGTCCTCACTGTGAAAAATTTCCCTCTCATGTCCAATCGGAATCTCCCCAAGAGCAACCTGTGTCCATTCCCCCTTGTCCTCTCCATGGGACTCTGTGTAAAAAGGGAGCCTCCATCTTCTTTGTAGCTACCCCTTAAGTACTGGTACATGGGGATCAGATCCCCTCTGAGCCTCCTTTTCTCAAGGCTGAACAAACCCAGTTCTCCCAGCCTATCCTCATATGGCAGCCTCCCAGTCCTTTGATCATCCTGGTGGCCCTTCTCTGGACCCCTTCCAGCCTGGCCACATCCTTTTTGTATAGTGGGGACCAGAACTGTACACAGTACTCCAGGTGTGGCCTGACCAGCACCGAGTAGAGTGGGATAATGACTTCTTTCTCTCTGCTGGTGATGCCCTTTTTGATGCAACCCAGCATCGTCTTGGCCTTCTTGGCCGCAGCAGCACACTGGTCGCTCATGTTGAGCTTCGTGTCCACCAGGACCCCCAGGTCCCTTTTGACAGAGCTGCTCTCCAGCCAGATGGATCCCAGTCTGTGCTGCACTCCCAAATTATGTTTTCCCAGGTGCATGATCTTACACTTGTCCTTGCTGAACTTCATAAGGTTCTTGCTGGCCCACTCCTCCAGCCTATCCAGATCTCCCTGCAGAGCAGCTCTCCCTTCTGGAGTGTCTACTTCCCCACTCAACTTGGTGTCATCAGCAAACTTCATCAGGCTACACTTGATGCCGGTATCCAGATCACTTATAAAGATGTTGAATAACATTGGGCCCAATATCGATCCCTGGGGGACTCCACTAGTGACAGGTTGCCAGTTTAAGAAAGAGCTATTTACCACCACCCTTTGGGTGCGGCCTGTCAGCCAGTTCCCCACCCACTGCACAGACCACTTGTCTAGGCCATAACGCATTAATTTCTCCAGGAGGAGGCTATGGGCGACTGTATCAAAGGCCTTGGAGAAGACCAGGTAGACAATGTCCACCGCCCGCCCCATGTCAACCAGGCAAGTCACTTTGTCATAGAAGGCCACCAGGTTTGTCAAGCACGATCTGCCTTTAGTGAAGCCATGTTGGCTTTTCCCAATCACGTGCTTCAATTGATTTGTGACGGCCCCCAGGAGGATTCCTTCCATAACTTTCCCAGGGACTGAAGTAAGGCTGATGGGCCTATAGTTACCTGGGTCCTCCCTCGAGCCCTTCTTGTAGTTAGGGGTAACATTTGCCTTCCTCCAGTCCTCTGGGACATCCCCAGTTCTCCATGAATTCTCAAAGATTGTGGAAAGTGGCCTTGCAATGACATCAGCCAGCTCTCTCAACACCCTTGGGTGGATGGCGTCAGGGCCCATTGATTTGTTGGGGTCAAGCTCCTGTAGTAGTTTGTAGTAACTGACATACTTATCCTGCCCACTATTTGCAGAAGTGCTTCTCGTCCTGGTTTCAGCTGGGATAGAGTTAATTTTCTTCCTAATAGTTGGTACAGTGCTGTGTTTTGGATTTAGTATGAGATTAATGTTTATAACACACTGATGTGTTAATTGTTGTTCAGTAGTGTTTATACTCTATCTAGGACTTTTCAGCCTTCCATGCTCTGCTGGGTGCACAGGAAGCTGGGAGGGGAGGGGGCACAGCTGACCCCATCTCACCAAAGGGATATTCCATACCGTATGACATCATGGTCAGTGTATATACTAGGGGCAGTTGGCTGGGGGGCACCATGATTGCTGCTCAGGGACTGGCTGGGCATCAGTTGGCAGGTGGTGAACGGTTGCATCACTTGTATTTCCTCTGTTTTGTTTCTCTCTCTTTTTTTTGTTGTTGTTTTCTTTTTCACTACAGTTTATTATTGTTATCATCAACATTATTATTTTATTTCAATTATTAAACTGTCTTTATCTAAACCCGTGAGTTTTCTCACTTTTACTCTTCTATCTCCCTTCCCACTGTGGGTGATGATCAAGCAGCTGTGTGGTGCTTTATTTGCCAGCCAGGTTTAAACCATGACACTCCTGCAAGGCATTGGAATTTATTTAGATGTTTGGGCTCGGGGCAAAGGACTCATGATCTGCACCAGACAGTTGCAATTGTTATTCCAGCTCCCAGGCAACAGAAGCAAACCTAAATCTGATCAGGAATCTGGGTCACTGCTGGGTTTCATAAAAAAAAATCCCAAAGGAAATTAAAAAACCTGAATATTTTATATTCTGTAAGTGTGTTTCATTATAGTTGCCAATGACTTCAAAGTAATTGGAGACTTGGAAGCTGCTTCTGAATAAACAACTGAGCCATTGCAAGCCACAGAGCTCTGCATCAGACCTCCATCTTGCATCAGCAAAACCACCAATTCCTCTGGGTTCAGACTTTCCCCTGTACGGAGCTTGTCCTTGCAAATAAAGCTCAGACATAGATATTACAACAAAATTCTTTAAGGAGAAAAAAGAAAACTTTTTTCATGAGGGCTGCAGATCAGCCTGCGAAGTGTATAGCCCAAGGGTATAATGTTAGAAAACAGATCTGGGTTTTGCACCCTGGGTGTTTTAACAGGAGGACCACAGGCAGGTAAAACAGCTAATTGCCACCATTAGAAAAGGGTCTAAGAGTAGAGACAGCACTGATGATGGCACCTGGATGATTTGGGTAGGTAACTGAATCACCAGGCACTGCAAAAGAAAATTTAGCTTTCCTTTATAAGCTGATTGGCGTTGTTAAAATGCCTGTGAAAGGCTGATATTTGGCAAGACCAGGGTGCTGAGGAATGATAGAAACAGGAATTGGGAAGGAGCTGAGGCACAGGAAAGGTTACGGTGCTCCTGAAAGCACTGTTGCCATTGAAGTGCCGCAGGAGAAGCATCAGGTGTTGCAAGCCCAGAAAAAGGGGCATTGGGAGAATTGCAGTGTTTGAAAGAGTTATGGCAGCACATGCATTCTACACTTTAATTTTTCAGTCAGCCCCCTTCAATAACCAACATGTATTTTAAAATAGATCAGGCTTCAGAAACTTCTACCAAATTTTTCCCTGATGATTTATCTATTGTTTTAATTGCATAATACAGAATCATAGAATGATTAAGGTTGGAAAAGACCTCTAGGATCATCAAGTCCAATTGTCAACCCAACACTACCATGCCTCCTAAACCATGACCTGACGTGCCACATCTACACGTCTTTTAAATACCTCCAGGGATGGCAACTCCACCACCTCTCTGGGCATTCTGGGCCAATGCCTGACCACTCTTTCAGTAAAGAAATTTTTCCTAATACCCAATCTAAACTTCCCTGACACAGCTTGAAGCTGTTACCTCTCATTCTATCGCTAGTGACCTGGGAGAAGAGACCAACACCCACCACACTACAACCTCCTTTCAGGTCATTGTAGAGAGCAATAAGGTCTCCCCTCAGCCTCCTCTTCTCCAGACTAAACAACCCCAGTTCCCTCAGTCACTCCTCATAAGACCTGCTCTCCAGACCCTTCACCAGCTTCGTTGCCCTTCTCTGGACACACTCCAGCAACACAACGTCCTTCTTGTAGTGAGGGGCCTGAAACTGAACACAATATTCAAGGTGTGCCCTCACTAGTGCTGAGTACAGGGGTACAATCACTGCCCTGCTCCTGCTGGCCACACCATTGCTGATACAAGCCAGGATGCTGTTGGCCTTCTTGGCCGCCTGAGCACACTGCTGCCTCATGTTCAGGCAGCTGTTGACCAACATCCCCATGTCCTTTTCCCCCGGGTAGCTCTCCAGCCACTCTTCCCCAAGCCTGTAGTGTTGCATGGGGTACTTGTGACTGACGTGCAGGACCCGGCACTTGGCCTTGTTAAACCTCATACAGTTGGCCTTGGCCCATCGATCCAGCCTGCCCAGGTCCCTCTGCAGAGCCTTCCTACCATTTCGCAGATCGACACTCCCACCCAATTTGGTGTTTTCTGCAAACTTACTGAGGGTGCACTCGATCCCTTCATCCAGATCATTGATAAAGATATTAAACAAGACTGGCCCCAAAACAGAGCCCTGGGGAACACCACTTTTGACCGGCTGCCAACTGGGTTGATCTCCATTCACCACACCTCTCTGGGTTTGGCCATTCAAGCCAGTATTTTACCCAGCAATGAGTACACCCATCCTAGCATGAGCCATCAGCTTCTTTAGGAGGATGCTGTGGGAGACAGTGTCAAAGGCTTTGCTAAAGTCCAGGCAGGCAACATCCACAGCCTTTCCCTCATCCACTAGGCAAGTTACCTGGTCATAGGAGGAGATCAGGTTAGTCAGTCAGGACCTGCCTTCCATGAGCCCATGCTGACTGGGCCTGATCCTCTGGTTGTCCTGCACTTGCCTGGTGACTGCACTCAAGGTTTATCGCTCCACAATCTTCCCTGGTACCGAGGTCAGGCTGACAGGCCTGTAGTTCCCTGGATCCTCCTTCCAGCCCTTCTTGTAGATGGGCATCACATCAGCAAGCCTCCAGTCATCTGGGACCTCCATTGTTAACCAGAACTTCTGATAAATTACGGAAAGTGGCTTGGCAAGCTCCTCTGCCAGCTCCCTCAATATTCTTGGGTGGATCCCATGGGCCCCATAGACTTGTGAGTGTTCAGGTGGAGCAGCAGGTCATAAACTGCTTCTTCCTGGATTATGGAGGGGTTTATTCCATTCCCTGTCCCTCCTTCCAGCTCAGGGGGCTGAATACCCTGGGAATAACTGGTCTGGCAGTTAAATACTGAGGCAAAGGCGGCATTTAATACCTCAGCCATTTCCTCATCCTCGATGGCGATGTATCCCTCTGCAGCCAGTAGAGGATGGAGATTCTCTTTGGTTCTCCTTTTGTTGTAATGTATTTGTAAAAAACAGTTTTTGTTATCCCTTACAACAGTGGTGAGGTTGAGTTCTAGCTGGGCTTTTGCTTCCCTAATTTTCTCTCTGCAAGAACTTAAAAAGTTCTCTGTACTCTTCTTGAGTACAGGTTTAAGGTTTACAGGTTTAAGTAAGGAGTTTATTAATTCTGCTAAAAGAAGCATAATGCATGACTAAAGTACACTGCATCTTTTGTTTTCAGCATATAATGAAGGCATTATTACCTAACCAATAGAGACCATTCAGGTGGACTGGCTTTTCCCAACCAAGGGTCTTTGCTTTGGGAGACCTTCTATGCCAGATCTCTTCTCTGTGGTGACCGATGACAGGACCCGAGGGGATGGCAGGAAGATGTGCCAGAGGAGGTTTAGGATGGATATTGGGAAAAGGTTCTTCTCCCAGAGGGTGGTGGAGCACTGGAACAGGCTCCCCAGGGAGGCAGTCACGGCTCCAAGCCTGACGATATTCAAGAAGCACTTGGACAACACCCTCAGAGACATGGTGTGAATTTAGGGTTGTCCTGTGCAGGGACAGGAGCTGCACTTGATGATCCTTGTGGGCGCCTTCCAGCTCAGGACATTCTATGATTCTATTATTCCATACAGAGTGGGCGTTATGGACACAACCCTTTGATATCTCTTAATCTGGGACCCAAATTATTATGCACTGTACAAGTCTGGCATAATACTGAACTAACTTCAGCAGAATAACAGCTTCACAGTGAAAGCTAAGTTTCCGGTTTCACTTGTTGGTTCCTCCTTCTCTCCCCTGATTTGTTTATTGTATGCAGACAGCATGCTTTGCTATACACAGATTTAGGTGAGAAAGCCCCTTTTTCTTCCCTCCAGCCTTAGTCTGCCCCATAAATATTGGCTTGCCTGATCCAATTTGTCCCTAAAAACCCGTAAGTGATGTTCAAGTAAGATTTAAAGTTTATACTTGAATGAATTTCACCTACACAGAAATGCATGTTCTTCAGCAGTTTCTCCTGCAATACTAGGAAACACTGCCAGCTTACTACATTTGTATCCTGCTGTCTGGCTTGAACAAAAAAATTTGGGAGGAATATGGACATTGATTGATCAGGACACCACAGCAATGGTCATGTGCCTGGGCTGGCAGACAGCCAAGGCACTGCTGCTCCTTCTGTGCTGCTGCACTGGACAGGCTGGAACTCCAGTGTGAACTCGAGTTGGAGGGACTGTGACCTGTGGGTGACTGCATATGGGAGCAGGATGCCTCAAAGCATCTGTGGCCATGGTTATGTCTGTGCTGCAGCAGGTATACCTCTGAAGGGACTGTGGCCCAAGGATAAGTCCATGCTGGAGAAGGGACACCTTGAAGCATCTGTGGCTGTGCATGAGGCCAAGCTGGAACACCTCAAAGCCTGTGGCCATGGATGAGCCCATGACAGAGCAGGTACTCCCCAGGAGGGACTGCAGCCATGGGCAAGGCCGTGTTGGAGTGGGTTTACTTCCGATGGGACTATGGCTGTGGGTAAGGCTGCACCGAGTAGGTACATTTCTGAAGACATTGTGGCCCATGGAGAAGGCCACACTGGACCAGGTGCACCTCAAAGCAACTGTGGCTGTGGATAAGTCTATGGCACAGCAGGTATAGCCCTGAAGAGACTGTGGCTCACAGATAATGCTCCACTTGGAGCAGGTACTCCCCTAGGGGACCGCAGTCTGTGGATGAGTCCAAGCAGAAACAGGGGCAAGGGGAGGAGTTCATTACAATATTATACCCTATAATGTGGCCTAAAGGGGCCAGAAGTGGAGATTGTAATAGTTCTACCTTTAAATTGTTGTAACCCATGATCTGAGTTGCATGTTATAGGAATTACTATAGCAGGAACCACCTGAACCAATGGAGGACAATCCTTACAAGAAGCAGTGCAAGTGCAGCAGTGACCCAACATGGGTTGGCTTTGACGCCCAGTAACTCTACAGAGCACACCAGCTCTCCTGTCCTGGGTGACTACCACAACAGATGGAGCCCAAAGTCATGGACTGAACTAGTTCAGTCAATTTTCATCAACATTTTAGAGACATTTTACAGGTGTGGTCCATAGACTGAGGGAATGATATCTGTATAATACTATATGAAATATATTATATCAAAGGATAGGAAGGCGTGTGGTTGTACTGGAGAGTGTGGGACCTGAGCATGACATAAATTGTATGGAATTAGGGGTGGATACTGTCCTGGTTTCAGCTGGGATAGAGTTAATTTTCTTTGTAGTACCTAGTATGGGGCTGTGTTTTGGATTTGTGCTGAAAACAGTGTTGATAATGTGGAGATATTTTAGCTGTTGGTAAGTAGTGCTTACACTAGCCAAGGACTTTTTCAGCTTCCCGAGCTCTGCTGGGTGCACAAGAAGCTGGGAGGGGACACAGCCGGGACAGCTGACCCCAGCTGGCCAAAAAAAAAATTCCATACCATATGACATCATGCTCAGTATATAAGGCTGGGGGAAGACAACAAAAGGGGGGGGACATTTGGAGTGATGATGTTTGTCTTCCCAAGTAACCATTATGCATGATGGAGCCCTGCTTTCCGGGAGGTGGCTGAACACCTGCCTGCTGATGGGAATTAGTGAAGGAATTCCTTGTTTTACTTTGTTTGCACAATTAAACTGTCTTTATCTCAACCCACGAGTTTTCTGACTTTTACCTTTCTGATTCTCTCCCCCATCCCACCAGGGGGAGTGAGTGAGTGGCTGTGTGGGGCTTAGCTGCTGACTGGAACTAAACCACAACTCTGTAACACACCTTTGGGGTTTTTTTTTGAAATTTTGAACACATAACACCACCAAAGGATTAAAAACCAAACCAGGACATTTGCATAACAACATAAGTTTAGAAAATTTCCGTAATTGCCAAAGTTCAAATACAAGAAATAAAAAACATTTTCCCTGCTTTGTAATATGCAGCAAAAAAGTTACATTAAGCACACCTGGGGGCTGTCATCACAGCCTAGAGCAATAGGGTGAAGGAGCCCTGGACAAGGCAAGAAGCAGACAGGGAAATTCTCCAGTTAAAACAGAAACCTCAATGCACCATGGTTTTCTCCCTGAAAAGATGAGCTGGTGCAAAGGCAGTGAATCAAGGTCTTTGATGACTTTTGAAGCAGTGAGCAAACCAAGACTCCTCACCTGAGTGAAAGCTGTCCTGAACAAAGTCACAGCTGTTCCTGCCATTCAGAGGGACCTGGACAAGCTCGAGAAGTGGGCCTGTGTGAATCTTAGGAGGTATAACCAGGACAAGTGCAAGATCCTGCACCTGGGTCAGGGCAACCCCCAGTATCAATACAGGCTGGGGGATGAAGGGATTGAGAGCAGCCCTGTGGAGACAGATTGGGCGTACCAGTGGGTGAAAAACTGGATATGAGCCATCAATGTGCAGCCCAGAAAGCCAACCATATCTTTGGCCAGTAGGCCAAGGGAGGTGATTCTGCCCCTCTGCTCTGTTGAGACCCCACCTGAAGTGCTGTGTCCAGCTCTGGAGTCCTCAGCGCAGGAAAGACATGGACCTGTTGGAATGGGTCCAGAGAAGGGCCACAAAAATGATCAGGGGATGGAAGAGCTCTGCTATGAGGAAAGTCTGAAAAAGTTGGGATTGTTCAGCCTGGAGAAGAGAAGGCTCCAGGGACACCCTAATGCAGCCTTTCAGTACATAAGGGGGGGTGGGTGGGCAATTACTGAGATGAGGACAAACTTTTTAGCAGGACCTGTAGTAACAGGACAAAAAGGGCTAGTGGTTTTAAACTAAAACAGGGTAGATTTAGACTAGTTACAAGGAAGAAATTTTTTATGATGAGGTTTGTGAGACACTGGCACAGGTTTCCCAGAGAAGTTGTGGATGCCCCATCCCTGGTAACATTCAAGGTCAGGCTGGACGGGGCTCTGAGTAACACTATCTAGTTGAAGATGTCCCTGCTCACTGGAGGGGGGTCGGACTACATGATCTCTCAAGGTTCCTTCCAACCCAAACCGTTCTATTATTCTGCAACCACTATTACCCTGCTACAACACACACTTAAAAAGAAATTAGACATCATCGTCCATAGATAATAGACCAGGATGCTGCACAGCACAAGAGTGACACTGCCTTTCTTGCTTTCAGCCATTCCGGGGAAACTCTCTCAATGCTATTGCCAACATGGCAATACTGATGACAAAATAAAATGAGAACTGTAAGCTCAAAGCTAGATTTTATTTCCCTCCCAGTAAGATTAATTGGTTTTAAGCCTCTAGGCTCGTCCTTGAGAATGGAAGGTACTGCTTGTTACAAGTACCAACCTGTTGCCCCAACTACTAGCTAGGTTTCTGGCTGCTAGCAGCTAGGCATTTGGAAAGAGGCAGCCAATGATCCAGTTTTGAGATATATAACACTCCTGCTAGGTGCTGCTCATATTTAAAATTCTGCTTCCTTATCTTCACAGTCTTGTTTAAATGCTGAAACACCTTACACCTAGTCCCTGTGAAATGTGTTAATTACAATCTCATCATATCTTCGATTTTTCTGAATATTATCATTAAAATAATCAAACCATATTTGACTATGTTATTATACTTAGACTGTAACAGCCAAAACAATCAAGCTATTTTGAAACAGTCACAGCAGGTATCTTTCTCTCTGTACTATCCTCATGACACCTAGTCTATTCAGTAGAACAACAAAAGGCTTATTTTACCTTGTTTATTCTCATGCAGGGTACATACAAACACTGGGAACACAAACATAATCTCTTCCTAGAGGTTATGAGTCACACCTGCTTCAAAAGAGGAAAAAGCCCCAGGTGTTAGGAGCCACAAACATAAGAAACAAAGCACTTCAGAAATCATCAGACTAGGAGCTGGATAACTGTATCTTATGTAGCCAGAAGCCTTCTTGTTTTTCCTTCCAAGCTTCACTTGCCTGAGAAAAATAATACAATCCTTCCTTCTCCAAAGTTCTCATCTTCAATATAACTCAGTCTACATAAGCCTCTGCATACCACTATGCTGCTGAAATAACTAACAATATAGCTCTTTCTATAGTTGACTCTCCCCACCAGACATCCAGCAAAACCCAGCACACTCATACCACCCACAACTTACCTGCTTAAGAGCTCTCCTTATCTATATGCCTAATTTGCATGCATATATTACTAAGGTGCTAACTGACAAACCTATAAATTGCCCTTAATAGTCTGTATATAAAGTTGCTACATCAGAGGCACCCTAGTAGGCAGGTTTATGTTATTGCTAGACATAGTATCTGCTCTGTAGCTAAACAAGACTATTTATCCCTTAATGAATAAACTTATTCTATTAAAAGTCAAAGTTGTAGTTTCAAAAGACAAGTCTATGTTTCAGCAGGCAATCAGCAGAGAAACAAAGGCAAGCCTGGCAAGGCCAGGGACATCACCTGCCTGAGCAGCCTCCTGAAGCCGATGTTCTGTGGCAACTGACCAGGCACACCTGCATTTAAAGTTTTGAACTTTAATGCTTGAACAGAAAATTCCTTTAATTGAATCGGGTTGCTGTAGTTAAAGGAGAATTGACTGCTGTACAGACAGAACACAGATTAAATGTGTGTACTGTAGCTTTATGTACACTGCCTTTTCTTGCTTCAAATTACATCAGAAAGGGATTTCTGTTCTTTCCTAACAAGGCAAGCTGTAGTCTTTGGTGATAAGACATGGATACTGCTTTAGCCTGTTTTATTCCTTATTTCTGTGAAAGCAAGCTGCTGGACATCACCAGCAGCCTTGCAATGTAGGGTGAATGGTATTAACAGGAGGGTGGCTGGCTGCTACAAATTGCTGTTTGTGCTGTTGGGCTTTTTTCACTTCCAGCTGTAATTAATAACAGATAAAACTGGGAAAGAAAGAGTTGAGTAAATAAGCTGGGAAATGTTATTTTTAAATGCAGATATTAAACAATGTGAAGCCTGATAAGGAACAAACTGTACCATTCATATTACTGCATATCTTGCAACAACAGGTTCTCATGTCAATGTTCAAATGATTATGATTGCCCACTAAAAATAGTCTCTATTCTGCCTTAGCTTTCTTACAACACAAAGGATCTTTTCCCTACTTTTCCTTTCCTCTTCTGCCACTGATGCAGCAGAAAGTTTCCTTCACAAATGTCCCATCTGGAGTAGCTCTTTGCTGGCTGCATCAGGTGCATAGCGAGGGAAGGAAGGGGGCACTGGTTCCCAGGAGGCTGTGGCGAGTGGGGGCTGATCTATGGGCTTCCCAATGGGTCTGTTGTGCTGCAATGAGCAGAGGTCTTTTAAAATGGCGTCACCATTGCTGCTACATTTTTGATCAAAACACAAAAAACATCAGGGTATTGGAGCTTTCATTAATGTTTGTACAAGGCAAAACATGGGATTCAATAGCTCACCAAAACTGGGCACCCAAAAGCAGATGTTCATGCTCCAGACCTCATTCCATTTATAATCCACTGCAGTAAACAGGCTTGTACATAGAAACATAGAATCGTTAAGGTTGGAAAAGACCTCTAGGATCATCAAGTCCACGCAACATGTCAAACTGATCATCTTCTCAGATAGCACCTGTTTAATAATGTACATTGAAGTTATTCTGTGTTTTGATGAGCAAGGGATATTGCATAAGCATTGCAAGTGTATGTTAATCAGTGTTTTCCAAAGTGCTGGGGGACACTGATGAACAAAGCGGTTAAAGTGATTAAGCATAGGGCTAGTTCTTGTGACTACTGTGATTGAATTGGCCCCACATTGAAAGGGAACGCCTTAGCAATGCATCTATTCCAGTTTTACTTGGGAGAGTCAGGACACAGGGTCTCTATATCCACTATGCATCTCCAGAGATGTCCAGACAACTACTTCTGCTGCTTTCCCCAGCTCATCCTCATGACTCTGGGAAGCCCCAGCCAGCATGTTGCACCCATATACAGAGCAGGGGCTGCACAGCAACAGCTGAATACTGTTTTCCCCTCTTGCTTGAAGTCAACTATTTTTTTTCCCCCAGTAATATTCTACTGTAACTCTGGTTTAGTACTGCTGAGTATTCCCAAAACGTCTTAACACTTCTGACATGGTAGTACAACAGACTTTCAGGGGTGTTTGGCATCACTGAACGCAACGCTGACAGTCTTGAATGCTTTGCTTTGAATTGTGGCCAGAGTAAGGAAGCAGGTAGACTTCCTTTCCATGCCAGTGAAGGGTAGAAATATCTCTTCCTGCTTTTATTAAGAATTTGTTATTTATCAAAAATGGCACTTCTTAAAGGGACTTGAACAGTATGGTCATGTCTTGGAAATACTGAAAAGGGAAAAGAAGAAAATAAATGCTTTTATACATAAAGTGTTTACAGTTACATACTGTAGGACAAAGCCACCTCTGTATCTTGAATGAGTGAATAAGCTGAAATCAGAAACTGATGTAATGGGCAAAACTTGAAACTGATGGTTAATAAATGCATTTAATAACTTTATATTTTTAAAGCAAATACATACATTTAAAACTACACAACCAGCTATCTCTTAATAGGGCTATTAATCTTTCCCCCCTCACTCATGGGATCTAAGTGTATGATGTGAGTGTAAATGTTTGTTTTTCACTAGGTTTCTCTTTCAAAAATATGAACTACTCAGACACTTAGATTGTTACCCACAAATAATGATGCAACAAGTCAGACACAATATGACCTTACTAGAGCTGTTATTAAGAAAAACAACCTTGCACAGACATACTCATAGCAATTTACTGGTTTCTTACCTGAATAGAAAAGAATAATTAATTAGCTGCCAGATAAAAAACTGCTCTGTTTTCTTCCCCTTTGTTTTCAGAAGATACTAGGACAATGTGATAAGAACTTGTTACTTAAAAATTAACAATCATTTGTAGTAATGTTTTAATATTTAATTTCTTAAAACTTAAGAAGAGATGCTATTACCTATTGCAAGTATAGTTTACCTTTACAAAGATACTTGTCTGAGTGATGAGTATGAAAGTATGGAAGACACCACTCTAAGAACTTGAGAAAACTATGAAAAAATGAAACTTTTATAGTCATTCTTTGTAGTACATTGCTTTTCTATGTATTTTCTTCCAAACATGAGAAAAGCATAGGGCATGGCAGTGGGAAGGGGCACCCACTTCAGGGGTGAGGACTGGAATCTCTTTCCTACCTGCAGGAGGCTACATCTCCAAAAAAACATATTCAGTTGTGAAAATTATTATCTGTTAAGGAGACAATTATATTGGAAGCTAAGAATTGCTTGGGAACTGCTTCATTTTCAAAGGCTTTCTCAGTTAGAGATTCTTTGTAATAGAACATTTTAAAACTAAAGCTGATTACCCTTGAAAGCTCCTGTGTCTCCAAAATAATATCTATTTATAAGGGTTGGAAATTCCCCCTGTAACACCAACATGTAGACTGTAGCCATATTCCTTAGTAAGGTAGCCCCTAAATAAATGATCACCAATCTAGGGCTGCACATTCTAACACTAAATCATTATCCTTAGTGTGGAATTACTGCTGAGACATCTCCCAGCAAATATGGGCTTACTTTGGATTTTGAGTGTTGCTTGCAGAGTGTCGTGGTTTAGCTGGCAGCTCAGCCCCACACAGCCGCTCGCTCACTCCCCCACCGGTAGATGGGGGAGAGAATCAGAAGGGTAACGCTCGTGGGTTGGGATAAGAACGGTTTAATAATTAAAATTAAAAGAAACAACAACAGAAATGCAATGTAAAGGAGAACAACGAGGGGCGCAAAACCCCAGGGGGGGACGGGATGGGACAAACAGCCACTCACCACCCCCGAGCCGCCAACTGCCCCCCCCAATACACTGGCCATGGTGTCACATGGTAGGGAATGAACCTGCCATTGGCCAGTCGGGCTCAGCCGCCCCCACCACGGCCCTGCCCCTCCCAGCCCCCCCCGCCACGCGGCAGAGCGCGGGAAGCTGGGAAGGCAGCCGACCCTCCATGGTGAGGAGAATTAACCCCTTCTCAGCCAAAACCAGCACACAGAGAAAACCCTAGTGATTCTTGTTGTGAGTGAATTCTTTGCCTGGGGCCATTCTTGCTAAACACTGTCTGCTCTGAGTATGTCTTAGTATTAATGAGTTTTTCCACACGTAGGTGGAAGTGATAGCCTGCAGATATACAGTTTAAAACAGAACTACAAGCTGCTTTGCTTGTAGTAAAATATGAGCACTTCTTGCTAGTCAGACTTATGGGAACATTTCTCTGTTACTTTTTCATAAGCACTATCTCATGAACTAAACCCTTTAGGAAAAGTAGTTTATCTCTCGTAAAAGGTATTGTCTAAAGTCTGTGAAAGGTGGAACCTGGAAATATTTAGTAAGTGTCACTGCTTTGTTTTTAATCTCCTCTTGGGTCTTCTCTTCCCCTTTTGAGTTCCATGTGCCTCCATCTGTGCAGTGTCTTCTTGATGCCAATAATCTTCATGCAAATAATGTGTCAGGTCCTATAAATCTTGCACGCTTTTTTCTCCTGGTATAGCTTAAGCCATCTGAGATCTGTTTGAGCACCAAATGTGTTCAGACAGATATTCAAAATAGAACTAGGGCTTAGTCCTGCTACTAACATTTGTGTATTGGAAAGAAAGGTAATGTAGTCTGTTATAAGCTAAAATTGTACCTGTAACTCCAAGCTACAATTTTTAACACTGCTGATTGTAAAAACTTCTTTTAATCTTCCCTCAAGGTCCCTATAAATGTTACTGGCTAAGTAAAGACTGTAACTCATTATATTCCTTTGGCTTCCATCAGTCACAGTTCAAATAATTAACGTAAGGAGATGGATAACATCAGTTGAGCAGTTTGAAGGCATTAAAATTAAAGAAATATCTGACTGTGGTCACTGGGACTATTAATTACATGAGCATGGGCCACTTACTGAGGATAGAAGTATACCCTTTTTCCTCAGACCTGCCGGTCAAGTGGCTGGAAGGAAGTGATGTGCTTGTTGGAGGAACATGTCACGTTCTGCCTCTCAGTGCAATGTTCCACTCAAATGTAGAGAGGCAGACCTGAAAAAAGTTGGACCCAAGGTATTTTTTCATGCCTTGAAATGGATTTGAATCCAGGGGGTTGAAGATGGATGACTTGACTGCTGCCATAGGAAGTTTTTTGCATTTTGAGTCAGCCAGAAGGCCTTGCTCCAGTCCTGGATGGACAGATTGTTCATGTGTCTGTGCCTCACAGCAAGAAGCATGGGGCCCTATTGTAGAAACAGGCAGTTGAAAATACTCAAACTTTGCTTAAGCTGCCAGCCTTCCTCTGCTATTTCCAGGCACCAGAGAATGGACTCTGGCTTTCTTGCTCTGAGAAAACTGTTGAGAAAGGGAAACCTCTGGTGTTCTCTCCCTGGCAGTGCCTGCACTTCCTGATAAGCTGGAGAAGGGGAGGGTGGCCTGACATAGGTGTGCTCAACATCTATTTGGAATTACTTATGGCAAGATAGTTCTTAGAAAAATTACTAGTGGATCTGCCCTGCCCACTTATTGCAAAAAAAAAAAAAAAAGCCTCCCATGGATGGGCAAGAATGGTTTGCTCACTTTTGCAGTTACGGCTTTCAAAAAAGATGTATATTATTTAGAAGTGAGCACAGATTAATTCATTGTGCCTTTATACAGTGAGGTTTTAGAAATATGGGAGTTTTGTGGCGTAGTCTAACAGATTTTTAGTTACATGTTAAGAGTTCAAAAGGTTAATGTTAATGATGAGTTTTTAAATGGTAGCTGGACATATTTATTTGACTTATTTGGAAGCAGCATTGTCAAGCATCGTACACCTAAAGCTGGAGGTGAACTGTCATGTTCTTCTCTTGGGAAACATTTAAATGACATGGCAGTTCAACTAATTTGGAAGCCATTATGTCTGCTGACGGAGATTGTTATTAGGAGGGAATCTGCAGAGATATCAATGGGAAACACTCTCTTGGGGAGTGGGGAATCACTCTTTTGGGTGTTGTCATACCACAAAATGCTGTGGGTATAAATTACACCTATTTGCCTTTAGATGAAAGCCACATGCGGAGTCTCCCAATGTTCTTTTCTTTCTTTTTGCATTATGTGTTTCCTTCTGCTAAAACATTTTTGATGTGCTTTTAGCAGGCTCTTCGAAGTTACTGGCTGCAGCCTATTGAACAATGGCCCTGGGTGCATGGGGGATGGGACAGTCAGGCACTGGCCAAATGGTGAGAGTACAACAGCTCAGTTGGTGGGAGGTGGTGGTGGAGGGTCATAGCGGTGGACCTGGAAGAAGCAATGCCTGAAGAAAGGACCAGAAGTTTACCTCATCAACACAGCTCAACACAGCTGTGAAAAGAGCATGTATCATTAGTTATTCCCCGCTCACACTGTTTGAAATAGGGTCCTGTCTAATGGTGAAAAAGGTGTTTTGCACCCAGCAAGAAGATCCTTCCTATCCCTCCACTGCCCAGTGAATGAACTCAGCCTGTGTTAACTCCAAACAGTCAGTGAGTTTCATGATTGTTTTGCACCCTCCATGCCTGGAGAACTATGCCCTAGCTGCATATGCACACACTCTCTTTGACCCTGGTACAGTGCAACTCAGATGTCCTGAGCAGATCAGTCAGCACATCTTTGCAGGTGCAAAATTTTCTCTCCACTTTGGGAGGAAAATACTGGATTTAGCCACAAGGCACGAATACAACAAAATGTAACCATAGATAAACACCTTACAACATTCATTCCTGAATCAGTCTTTTGCAATCCCTGAGAAAGGAGTTGCTCATAATTTCTCATAAGATTACAAAGTAGGTGATAGACCTTATTATCCCCTCTCCCCTGCAACTGATTTGAACACTAATGAATCAAATCTGTTGAGAGGATATGCAGTGGATGAGTGTCTTCATAACTGTTGTTTGGAGAGTATCTCAACTCCCTCACAGGCACTGCTTTGTTCCCTTGATGAAATGGCTGTTTTGTGAGGCACAGGATGATGCCCACAGAACAAGCAGCTGTATAATTAGTGTTCATGGAACAAGGTTTTTACCAGTTCCTGAGCCTGTTGCTGTTTACTGAGGTGTGTATGCTCTTTCGCCATAATATTCTTCTCTTTCTAAACCCCATGTAATTCAGTAAAAGCTGCTTGATGCTGTATCTAGGGAGGATTGTTGAATACATCATTCTTTCTCAGACAGCAGTAAGGGAGAAAGCACCTAGGAGTTACTTCAGGAAAGATGACTTGCATCCATCTGATCCCAAACTGTTAACCTTAAAACGCATCTAGCTTAGTGTTTGGCATCAACTTCTTGCAAAGCAACAACTTCTAACACAGTTTATCCTCTGGATTTATTGCATGGTTTTGTTCTTTCCACTGTCTATACAACTTGGTTACTCTCCTCTCCTCTCACCATAAGCTTAATTTTCTGTATGCTTCCACACGTTCTGTTTCCTAATATTTCCAAAGATGGTTTTGAGCTTTTTCCCAAGACTGCTGCTGAGTGTGACTTTCTCTCCACCAGAAGATGCTTTTCAAACTTTGTCCTGGAGCAAAGTGAACAGGTTTAATTAACGGACGTGGGAGAGAGACCCAGGCAGCTGCTGGAAAGGGTTTAGGCTGTGCAGGAAGGTCTGAGAGCTGCCTCAGAGACTGACTCGTGGAGGCCAGTTAGCTTAAGAAATTAGTGAAACAGAGGATATCACCCAACCAAAAATCATAAGAGGGACACAGTGAGTAAGAGAAGGTAAGATAGATTAAAAGCAAGAAAAATACCCAAAATAACCAAACCTGAAAAAAAACCTCAACAAAAGAACAATCATAGATGGAGGAAGCAGGAAAATATTGCAGGGCATAATTTTTATTCCCAAAGTTGTCTCCCACCAGTTCTAGCAAAGAAGTCCTAATAGCTAATTCTCTCAATGTGGAAAAAATGTATGTCAGTCCAATACAAATTCCAGGTGTTCTTTCCCGTTTCTTCAGTGCAGAACACAATATGGTCTGCTTTATTTTCCCTTTGCTCAGCTCTTTGTTCTCATCAGTGATGAGACTGTGCATTGTGTTCATCACTACAAAAAGTCTCAGTCATCTGGTGGTAATCGATGGCAAACAGTGATACAAGAAAAGAAAGTTTCTCTGAGACTGAATTAGACCTCTGCTTGTAAAGCTGGAGCAAGTCTTCCAGTACCAAGCAAATATTGCCAGGCATGGCAAGGTTTGTGTAGGAGAAGGAATTCTGCTGGCAGACTCACATGACAATTATTTCCATGCATTGAGTTGACAGGGGAGAATAACCTGGTAAGCTTGGGTCTAATGAAGTTCATCAAAGCCTCTAGTCCTTCATGTGTATAGATGGGCATCTGCATTTCTTGGTCAGAGACCTTGTTAAACAGTTTATCTGCTTTGTTTCTTTCTGTACAAAGACATGCTTGTGGACCAGCCTAACTGAACTCAGGATAGCTCAAAAGTGGGACTTTGATGCAGTACTCTGTGTGTGACTGAAGTGTGTTTGAAAACATTTGTTCCAACCACAAATGGCCATGTATATTTAAAGCCTTGGTATGTCTTTTTAAAGCACGCGAAGGTAGTTGCAAAATAACACTTACCACGGTGTTTTGCACATAGGTGACCTTCTCCTGTCATTTGCAAAGCACATACAAGTATGAACAGTCCATCTGACTGCTGAAAGGGTGGGAAACCAGAGTTTTGTCATCACTGGACTTCTTAAAGCTGCTCACTCTCTGCCCCTCAATCAGTATTGCTCTTCCAGAAGCAGACACATTTCCTTAAAGCACCGTACATCTAACCAGAAAAACCATCACCAAGGAGCCAAAGGGCAGGAAAACAAAGTTCTAGCTCTTAAAAATAGGTACATTTTGTGCAAGTGAGTATTGGAGGATCTCCTTCATACATTTTACTTATGAATTGGGAATTACTTGGAACCCTGACCATGACTCCCTGTCACCATTTGACAGACGACTGAAAGATGTCTGTGTCTGTTAAAGTCAGAATTTTGCTGATTCCATGATTCTTAAATCTGTCATTTAAGGCTAACAGCAGCAAGCTCTTTAACTAAGAAAAAATCAGAAAGTTTTTAGTGGCAGTATCTCTGCCATGAGAATCTAAAGATATAAACCAGACACAGGAGAAGTAATATTTTTTTATTTACTCAGGCTGAAGTATCTAAAAAAAGAGCCAGGTCTTTCAGCACACCAGCCCTCCTGGAAATCTAAAATAGAAGCAGACACTTTTAAAGCTGAATTCAGGCTTCGATAGTAGAAACCTCGCAGTTCACTGTGAAGGTCACTGCTACCCTTTCACTGGAGGAAGTACCCAGCTCTACTTGAAACACGGGCTAAAATTAGCTCAGCTCCATCTCAGAAGTCTAATAATCCATGTTGAGGACTGAGCTATCTTACCCTGTTGCTAAAATTATGTTTGCAATATTTTACTTTCTCTGTGAAGGCTTGCTTTTTGTCAGGTACCACAGCTTCTCTTGGCATTGCAGAGCAGCAATAACTATTTGTGTTCACTTTTTTACTTTGTTGTAAGTTCAGTTGAGCATTATCTTTCCGCATTATTTTGCATTTGCTGTGGGTTATGACTTTAGACATGAAAGTGTGACGTACTTGTCACACGATAAATTCACTGCGGTTGATCTGAGCCAATAGTAACTGCTCTCAAAACTTAAAACCAACTGCATGTCAAGTAATACAGACCACTAAAGGCCAACTGAGAACCCACAACCCAAACCTGATTAAAATATTAATTTGAAATAGAGCTAAAGGTTAGATAGAACTAAAGTTTCCAAAAACACCCCTATGCTGGACAAAATGCCTGGGTCTGTTTGTAGCTGTGGAACTGAGTTCTCCTTTTCCCTTTTGGAACTCCTGACTTTTTCTTCTTAATACAGGTGTGTGAAAAAGCACCTGCCATGGTGCTTGGAGGCATACATATTTTTTACTCCACAGCGTGTGTCCAGCCTGTGGGGTCAGTGACTGCACCCAGACAGATCCTCCATGTTTGGAGGAGAATATTTACCCATCTGGCTAGTGGATTTAGTCATTTTGCCAGCAGGTTTTCAGTCATAGTTCTGGCTTAGTTTACACTTGTCAAATACCTTCCTCTGGGTTTTTTTCCTTTGTGCTGATGAGCAGCTTTATTCAAGGTACTGGCTTCCCTAGTTAAAAAAGGAGATGTCCAATAGGTGCCTGAGGTCTTTGGCCATTGGTGGATGATGCAGCTAAACTTAGGAAGATGAAAGTACCGCACTGGCCTACCTACTTTCCCTGAGTGACTGATGCTAATAATAGCTTCAATCAAAAAAGGATGCTAGAATGAAAAGATCAAAGTGAGTTGCTGGAAAAAATTTAGTGGGGTTTTTCACTTTCACACCTAGCTATTCAGGACATGCTTTTTGTCCATCTTTTCTTTTATCCATCCTGTCTTAACAAGCACCTGCTTTCATTTCCATTCTTACAGAGGCCAGCAGACCAGATTTTATGTTTCAATTTCCTGGATACCTTAACTTTCATCAGAGGCCATTTTTTGTGTGTGATTTATTTTTTTTGGTCCACTGACCTTACTAATGACATGCTTCAGCTCTTCAGATTAGCAACAAGATTAGGACAAGTGTAACACCAATAAACCAAATGTAGTGCCAGTCACTTTTAAATTTTTATATAAATATAGAAAGTACTTTTATCTCTGAATCCTTTACACCACTCGAAAAGCTGTAGTGATCTATGTATAAAACAAAATGGAGGTAAGGAACACTTAGAAAAACTTCCAGTGTATGCAGGGCAGAAAACAGCTTATTGAAAAGCATCATTCTCAGAAGCTTTCCCCAGAATCTCTGAACGTGTGTCTCTGTCACATCATGTCTGATGAACCAGGGCTCTGACAATAACATATGGTGCTAACTCTCCTTTCTACATGCTTTTGTGGAAAGCAATAAATGTAGAAGGCAATAAATGTTAACTGGGTATAACTGGGTATAATCTAATCCAAATGGGCAAAAGAGCACAGGATACCCTTCTTTTGCAGATGGTGCTGCTGTGTCACTTGGCTCTGACAAGGGCAGCTTTCAGCCCACCTTTCTTCCCAAGCCAGGTCTCACTTCGCTCTGTTCAGGATTGCTTCTGGCACATCTTGCTTTAGTAGCAAAGAGCCTCTGTAGTACCTGCAGTGCTGAAAGTAAGAGCTGGCTTATATCTAATTACACAGTAACTCAGTTTTCTGTAGGCCATCAACTCTTCTACCTTCAACTCCAACTTCCCAGAGTTCCTCTACATGTAGGCATGCATAAGACATGCATCACTGTCTTGCTGAGTTTGAACATTGTACACAACTCTTGACGATTAGGAATAATGACTTGTACTCCTGTCTACCAGAACATTTAGTTCTTTGTAGCTGTTTTGTTCTACAAGCACAGTTAATTGCAGAAAAAAAAAGGCACCAAATGCTTTCAATTTCCTAAATACTTTTTATCCTCTTTTGTGCTTCTTGTTTATAATATATAGTCACAAGTGGCCTGTACATGTCTAGTTACTGGCAACATGTGCATGAAAAGCAGATATGGTTGTTCTTGGCAGAAAAGAATATCACAGAGGCAGATAACCTGTGACATGGTCTCTTACTCCATATGTGTCATAACTGTTCCTGTGTAGTCAGTGTTATCTCGGTGCCAGCAACACTGACTTCTGCTCTGTGGATTCAGGAAACTGCTTTCCTACCCATAGAAAGGAAATAAGTGCTTAGCCTAATCTGTAGGAAACTGTCTCCTGTCCTGTGTCCTGCAGCAGTTGAAGACTGAACTTGCAAAGGGGAATGGAGAGCAGGAAGGGAAACAAACTGGCTGAAGCAGTGAACTCTTTGTTCTGTTTAGAGGATTTTGACTACCCTTTGGCATTATTTCTTTAACAAGGAGGTTTTATGTTTAGGATATTTGGGCATTGAGAAGGGCTACCAAAAAAAAAAAAGCAAAGGAGTCTAGACAGTTCTTTTAGGACACAAAACACTGCTCTGATTGTTCCTCAGGTTTGAAGCCAAGTGTCTCTAATACTGGGCATGGTGCTTTACCATCACATGGATCTTTGTTCCTTATGCATGACTGATGCAATTGCATAATGGAAGGCAGGCTAATTCTGGGCATAACCTTTATATGACTGGCATGCTGTATCTTAAGTTCCGATCTCACAAAGTTCCAAGTGCCTTCAACAATGTACCGAAAATCACCAGTGCTTCAGCAGAAGCTGTAGCAGCATCTGGAAAAATCTGGTGCTTGGCAGAATGGGTGACCAGCGTGTCAGGATGTCTCACTATATATTTTGTGACAGATGTTCTTTGGCTAAGTGAGCGCTTAGGAGCGATCATATTGCAAGCAGAGGCAGGGTGGGTGTGATTCCTACAGATCACTGCATGAAGTATTTGCATGTGTCTGTGGTCAGTAGGTTAACCTGTTTCTTATAGATCGGTAATACAGTTGGCGCTCTTGGTTCTCTCCCGTGCCTTGCAAGGGGGTCAAATAGAAGCAGTAGAGAATTTCATTGAAGGAAACGATGTATCTGACAGTGTTGTCTGTGCAAACACACCCTTAACTACTAACCTCACAAAGTTTAAAATAAGAATCTTGATCTACCTTTAGAGGTAAAGGCAAAGGCTTTAGAGCTGTTACATTTGCAGGACTGGTTTGAGGTTAGTAAGATCTTTGTTTTGGTCTGGGATGTGCAAGAAAAACAAGTCAAGCTGTGAAAAAAACAAAATGAGAAAAATACCACAATGTGCAAACCTGTGGTCTGTCTCCACTTATAGAAGTAGGTGCTGTATGAAGGTGCTATTGCACTTTCTGAGTGCAGGGCTAGTGCCTGAAATCAAGCTGTAGGACATTACTGAACCCAAGCAGCACGGGGAAGGAGTGTGACAGTAGTAAGGGGTAAGAGAATGCTCAGCCTCTTTAATGATGTCTTCTCTTAACACTGACACTCAGTTGGAGCTATATTATTTCCTGAACTCAGTCTTTGCACTGTGGGAATATCTTTCAGAGCCAGCCAGGCACCCTGTCCACATAGGTACTCATAAACTCCAGGAAACACAAAGAGTTTTGTAACTTTGGGGACCTAATACAGGATGCTATAACCATCACAACTGTAGCCCTGCCTTCCTGCTGGCCCCAGGGAACACACAGCAAAATGGCAGGGTGGGAACAGACCTTGGCACCATCCCAGAAGGAACCAAAAACTAGCACAGCCTATGTGACCACTGGGCTAAGAACCCTCTTTTCTGGAGATTTTTCTGGGAAAAACATATGATTGCCTTAAGCTCTTGGTAGTCTGCCTGCTTTTTAATTAGTAGATCGCTTCAAATGAAATTGTGAAGGAATTCAGGCCTTTGGAAACTTTACCATGATTCAAACAAAGGAAATGAAAATACATTAATTATAGCAGAAACAAGTGCTTTGCACTAGCTCTGCAGTGAGTTAGGGCGGACAAATGGTATCATACCTATGTGTGAGGATGATCTGTGAGAATAAAATCTTGCAAGGGAAGTGGCATGCTGAAACTGCATGGCAGCATCACAGCAAATACTTAGTTCTGTATCTAGTTCAGCTTTTATGTGTTTTATACTTTATTAGGTGAGGCTGCCTATGCTAGGTACCCTACAGGTTATGAAATGAGTATTTTTGCACAACAGCAAGTGCCCCGGGGAGCAGGGAAAGTGTGGAAAACAAAAGCAGAGCACAACAGACCCATATGGAGTGGTGGGAAAACGCTGGTGTGGAGCTTGTGGGATAGAAAAGGTTAAACCAGAAGAATAAAATGAGGGGGATGAGCTAGGGAAGAAGTCAAGAGAAGAAACGAGACTTACTGTATTTTAGTGATCAGCTAAGGTCAGCAATAGTTTCTCCAAACATAAGTACTCTTTCTTCCAACAAGTCCAAAAGATTGTGAAGCACTCTGTGTAAAAGCCACCATTTCAGTAACACAGTTTCTATACGGTGATGTTCTGGAAATAAGCTGCATAATTTTTATCATCCGTATATGTTGGTACGCATTCTGGCAACGATGCTATTTGTGGGTCTCATTAGTTTGTCACATCCTTAGGCAGAATACGCTTCTCTTCGGACAAACTGCCATAACTCCATTTCAGCAGCTGAGGGCACTCCATGACCGGCTAAGTGGAAAACAGTCCTGCCAACAGCTAACCTGAGGCAAGAGAGCAGATGTTTTGATACCAGAAAGCAAGTGATGAGGCCAGCCAGGTAAAAAGGCAGCTCAGCCTGCCAAACCAGGGTGGGCTGCCACCTCAGCCCAGCATGGACGGCAGGGCTACCGGTGTGTGTGACTTTAGGAGCATAGTGAATTGGCTCAGACTGGCATACTGGTCATGGAAAAGCATCTTAGTTGCACCATAGGAAAGAAGTTCAGTTGTGAGACAGTCTGGAGGCAAGGTATATGGTGTTGATACTGATTTCACATATGGATTTGGTTGCCCTGGCAAATTCACAGCCATGAACACAGTGCCAATGCTCTGTAATTTGCAGGGAGTTGGATATCCAGGATTTCATGCACTTCTTTCTAGAAATTTAAGTCTTCAAACACCTCTTTTTCCCAATGCTAGGGTAAGAATGAGTGGTTCCTGCCAAGACCTTCTCCCACAAGCATGTAATTAGGCCACTTATGACTCTGTCAAATTCCCATTCCTTATCTGACCCAGGGATTTATACATGCCCAGGCGTCCCACACTCTCAATAATCAGGCTTTTGTGAAAAAGCTCTACACTTGTATCAAAATGAAGCTGTAGGGATAAGGGATTTTTTTTTTTTCCTGGAGCCAGAGACAGAAGGCATGTCTGAAACCTAAGTTCGGGCTACATTTGCCCTGTTTCTTGGCAAGGTAACTGCAGTGCTGCATACTGATCTGGCTACAGAGCTGCTGCTATCTCAGCTAGCTTGCAAATGAGCTTCTCATGCAGGCTGCAAGTACACTTGAGCACTCTCCTGATGTAACTTGGAAGAAAAAGTGGGAGATTATGGAACACTGGCTAAGATAGCTTTCCTCTTGCAAGATATGAAAGGGTCAGTTTCAAGCCCTTGCATTAATGTTATTTTATCCAAGAGAACAGCTTTGGAAAGAAAAATTGAAATATATTAATTGCAGAATATCCAGTAGCTCTCCACAGAAGCTAAGAAATGTAAGTAATGTAAGTATAAGAGTGTAAGTGCCAGCACATAAGCTTTTAGAGGCTTCTGGAGCACTTAAGTATTGAACTTAGTGCCGACAGCTAAAGTTAAGTAACAACCTATGCATATTTGCACTTAGAAAGCAGGGCAGAAGTTGCAAGCCAGTGGAAAGACTGGAGAGGAGGAATGATGAAGGAGCAAATTCAGAGGCAAAAAGGCTAGAAACAATTAATCATTAGGGTTAAGAATGCTGTCAAAAATTGTTATTCTAGCAACAGCTTTTGCTTTGTAAAACCTTGCAATGAATAGTATGGTAAACTTGGCACCTTAAGATAAGTGTTAGGGAAATGCTACCTGTGCCAAAGTGGGAGAAGCAAGCTTAGAGTAATTGAACAGGCTGCATGGGGCAGCCAGGCAGCCTTATTGTCTTTTGTAACTCAGAGGGAACACAGATTAAAGATTTTGCTTCAGCAAAGCGTGTGAGAATAAATAGTCCTAGTCCTGCTTATTAGAACACTTTGTATACTCAACTTTAACCATGTTCTTATGTCCTCTTAAAGTCAAGCTTAACAATCTTCCCTAAACCTTTACTAGACAAACCTTCTTTTTCTGAAATTTGCTTTTTGCCATGTGTAGTACCACTTCTTTCCAGTAGAGGGAAAACGTGTACGTCTATCCTTACTTTCCCCTTCCCCATAGCCTTTCAGCACAGCAGACCGAAGCAATTTACCAGCAAAAAACAAAGCATCAAGAAATCATCTTTACATTAAGTAACTTACTTTGCAATAACGGATACTAATTTGGAGAAAGTTAAATCGCCTGAGGGACGCAATAGTTGCCCAGGAAGCCAATGCTTGTAAGGCTAAGGGGTGAGTGGGCACAGGACTGAGTACAGTCTGTGCATCCCAATTTTTCCCTCTTGTTTTTACCTTTCTCCCTACAGTTGATCACTAGTAATACTAACATGACCGGGCTAGACTTTGCAGAGTGGGGTAGGAAGTAAGATACCTGCATGCAGGAGTGCATGTCCAGTAAAAAACTGTGGATGGGTTCGAGTGTACACAATCCAATATATTTGACTTGAACAGTTACCGTCATAATGCAATACCTGTGTAGGCAAACTTAAATATTGTTGGTTCGCATTTTCGCTGGTTTGGGGGTGGGGGGGGAGTGTCTGATAAAACATGTCTGCTGATGTTCACACTGTAAAATAAGTATATTTTGCTGTCATTTTAAGATCTGCAATGAAGATTGTTCAGAGACTAACACTGAAATAATTACACAATTACATGCTCTGTTATTTTCGTTAAGTCAACTAGACTTTGATTTTTACCAGCAATGAAAGTGGGTAGAAGTATTCTTAGCATGCACCAACAAGCAAATAATACTTCAGAAACATGTAACAAACCAAGAAAGTAATGAACTTAAGCATTTTTGCATCTTCAGAGTGGGAGACGTAAAACTATTTCACATTTCAAAACTTTTCTTCCATACACTCACTCAACCATCGCTCTTGAACAATCCCTACTTAAATGTCTAGATCAGACATCCCAGACTACAATTGCCTTCAGGGGTCTTCAGAATTAATTTATGTGCATTTAGGATATTTAAGAAAATGTTTCTGCGTGTGAAAAGATTTTAGAGCTGACTGTTGCCAGACAGCTCTGGGGGGATGTCACTAGGCATGGGTTGTCTATGCAAAAGGAGGGGCAGGGTAGCTCCTTGACACTGGGGCATGCACCCCGATGTCTGAGCAAGTCCATGGGCCTCAGATTCACGCTGAGATAAAAAACCAGGCCCTGTCGTTCTGCTATAATGGAGTTGCTTAGGCAGAGGTGGGAAAAACTCCTTCCCTCCTCCATGTGCAGCAGCAGACCTGTCCTGGGGCTGCTGACGGCAGCACTGATCGTCTGTCAGAAGCGCCTGCTGCCCCACAAGCAGCGGCACTCGAGCCAGGGAAACACACCTCGCGCCGGATTCCCCCTGCCGAGCTCCCGCCCGGGGGGCGGCGATGGGCGAAGCAGCCACTGCAGCTGGAGCGCGTTGCGGGGCGACGCCAGAGGCGCCGGGCCCGGCTGCCCCGGCACTCCAGCGGCTGCACCCCTGCTCCCGCCAGGGTGCTGCGGTCCCGCTCCCGCCGCACGGCTGCGGCCACCAGGGTAGGGCAGCTCAGGCCCAGGCACGGCGGCCCGACCCGGCCCTGCTCCCTTCGGGCCGCCCCGGGGCTCGGCCGGGCCAGTGGCCGGGCCAGGCGGTCGCGTGGAGCGGGGCCGGGGGCCGGGCCAAGGCGGGCGGGCGGAGCGGGGCCGGGGGCCGGGCCAAGGCGGGCGGGCGGAGCGGGGCCGGGGGCCGGGCCAAGGCGGGCGGGCGGAGCGGGGCCGGGGGCCGGGCCCGGCGGGCGGGCGGAGCGGGGCCGGGGGCCGGGCCCGGCGGGCGGGCGGAGCGGGGCCGGGGGCCGGGCCAAGGCGGGCGGGCGGAGCGGGGCCGGGGGCCGGGCCCGGCGGGCGGGCGGAGCGGGGCCGGGGGCCGGGCCCGGCGGGCGGGCGGAGCGGGGCCGGGGGCCGGGCCAAGGCGGGCGGGCGGGCGGGCGGAGCGGGGCCGGGGCGGAGCCACCGCCCGTCATATAAGGGACGAGCCGGAGGGCTGCTGGGGTCAGGAGCGCATCGGGAGCGGGGCGTGGAGGTGAGGAGGGGCAAGGCAAGGCGCGGTGATGGAACTGCTGCGGACCATCGCCTACCCGCCGGGCGGCACCGGCGGCGCCAAGGGCTGCGAGGCGGCGCTGGGCAGGGCGGCCGCTGGCGAGTCGCGGAGGAAGAAGGCGGAGGACCCCCCGCACCAGCACCCGTACCAGCACGCCCACCTCGCCGCCGAGGTCTCCCGGATTATAACCGACCCCACAACGGGGAAGCGCTACTGTCGCGGGAAGGTGCTTGGAAAGGTAATAACCGTGGCGGGCCGGGTGCCGCCCTCCTCCTCGGCGGCGCGGGGCGCAGGGCCGGGCGCTGCCTCTGCTGCCCTCGGGGGTGCCGGGCCGCGCCGCCCCCGACCCGCACGGACCCCGGTTTGCCCCTGCTGCGCCCCGCTCCGGCCGCGGCGGGTCCGAGCAGCCCCCCCTCCGCCCCTGCATCCGGGCGGAACCGTGCCATCAGCTCGGGCAAGCCTACAAAAACCACTTCGGTGTTGCACGCGGGGTGGGGGAAAACCGCAACGCGAACCTTCGATAGCTCTCAGGTTCATCGCCTGCCTTTTACCAGATTGTCCTTTGCGAAGGAAGTCGCGCTCCTTGACTAATATGTGAGCTGGTGAATGACTAAGTGTGGGACTTCTTTCATACCTGCTATAATTGCCTTTTTCTCGTGTGTCTCTCTAGGGTGGATTCGCCAAATGTTATGAGATGACAGATTTAACAACAAATAAAGTTTATGCTGCAAAAATCATTCCTCACAGCAGAGTAGCAAAACCTCATCAAAGGGAAAAGGTGTGTGTGCATGAATGACTTTTTTTTTTTCTCCTTGAACTCTCTTTGTATGCTGAATTGCCCAGCCCTTTTCCTGAAATGGTTCTGATAAAGCCATCCACTGAACCTGGTGGATGCAAGGCTAGCAACACTTTTTTTTTCCCCTTCTTGTCTCTTCAGATTGATAAAGAGATTGAGCTGCACAGAATGCTTAATCATAGACATGTTGTACAGTTTTACCACTACTTTGAAGACAGAGAGAATATTTACATTCTTCTGGAGTACTGCAGTAGAAGGGTGAGCATCAACTGGGAGAAATCCAGTATTTACTTACCTGGAATCTGCAACTAATTTAAATGTGTGATATGTAAAAGGTATTTTTTTCATGTCTTCTTTAGCTGTCATTTCTCCATGCATTGATTTACTTTTGCTTAAGCTGAATTCTGTGCTTGAACATTCAGTGACATTTCTGCCTTTGTTTTTCCTCTGCAGTCGATGGCTCACATCTTAAAAGCGAGGAAGGTATTGACAGAACCAGAAGTGCGATACTACCTCAGGCAAATTGTGTCAGGCCTAAAGTATCTTCATGAACAGGAAATCTTGCACAGGGATCTTAAACTAGGTAAGTTCTGCACCTTGTTGACTTCAAAACATGCTTCTCCAGCCCTGTCAGCACTGTACCACTTTACACTTGTATGGTGATTGCTTAATTAGTAGAATCAGCTCAGCCTGTCTTTACAGTGGAAACTTGAAGTGCTTAAGGGATGACATTAAGCATTCCTACTTAAAAAAAAAAACAATCTTGGCTAGCTTCTGGCTTTGAGCAAAGTATGACTCAGCACCTGTCGCAAATGCATTCTGACCTTGCAAGAGAAGGACTAACTGGAATTTCTGTGTCTGCTAGGTAACTTCTTCATTAATGAGAACATGGAGCTAAAACTGGGTGACTTTGGCTTGGCAGCTAGGCTGGAACCACTGGAGCACAGGAGGAGGTAGGAACATCAAAAAAATGTAAAGTCTAGCAGCAAATGAAACCAAATTCATCTAGAAATGAGAAATCCAGTTCCACAGCAAAAACTAATTTCCCCTGGGATCAAGATTTCCCCTTCTAGGAAACAGGCTGCCGTATTTTGACTTTTGCTTTCCTCTGAGCATTTGCAAAATAGCAAATGTCAGAGGCAGGATACCTGACTGACGAATAGTGCAGATATGAGCCTGCTGTTCAAGTATACTGTATGTGTGCTCACATACCATGAGACATGTTTACACTATTAACATTCATACAGCTCCTCTTTAGGAGTCTCTAAGTTCTTGTCCAAGCCTGAGAGGAAAACTTGCCCTGTGAAAAACAGCTTCTCTCCTCTTTCTATCTGAAATACTAACTGCCTCTGTGGCCTCTTTGATTTGCAGAACAATATGTGGCACACCAAATTACCTCTCTCCAGAAGTTCTCAATAAACAAGGGCACAGCTGTGAATCTGACATCTGGGCCTTAGGCTGTGTAATGTAAGTACTTCACTGCCTTAGAAATGAAATATTTCTATCACTGGCTTAGGCTTTTAAGAGTTCAAAGGGGATACAATACTGCATCAGTTTACAGGCCTTCCTACACATATAGCCCAAGTGCAAAAAGTCTCCTTTCTGTTAGGAGACAGACAAATCCTTTTCAGTATTGTAGATAACTATTGTGGGTGTGTAAAATAAATAAAGTTGGTTTCCTTTGCTCTTAAACAGGTATACAATGCTGTTGGGAAGACCCCCGTTTGAGACCACAAATCTTAAAGAAACCTACAGATGTATAAGGGAAGCAAGATACAGCCTGCCTTCATCTCTCCTGGCACCTGCAAAACACTTAATAGCTAGCATGTTGTCAAAAAATCCTGAAGATCGGCCCAGTTTAGATGAAATAATTCGGCATGAATTTTTCTTACAGGTTTGTACTGTTGAGTGTTCTGGCTGAAAAAATATGCACCCTAAAAATGCACTCTATGGTCTAAAAATTACTTTTTGATTCTCACTTCCACAGGGCTTTACACCCGATAGACTTTCTGCTAGCTGTTGTCACACCGTTCCTGATTTCCATTTGTCAAGTCCTGCTAAAAATTTCTTCAAAAAAGCAGCTGCTGCTCTCTTTGGTGGTAAAAAGGATAAAGCCAGATACTTCGACGCACATAGTAAGTGGATTGTAGCTATACTTGAAATCTGTCTCTGGGCCATCAATGTCATGCTAGTAATGTACAGCTATGAGATAGGAATGGAGCAGTTGTATTTATGTCTCAGAGCTTCCCTGGGTTAGTTCTGACCTCCTTATCAATCATTATATTCGGTAGCCTGAAACTTACACCAACTTAAGTAGATGCTCCTTATGGTGTACTGACAATATATATTGGGCATCTGTTAGTCTGTAACATCTATTAAAGTTTAGTCTCTTAGTGATCTCTGTGTAATAGTCTCCCAGAGCAGTGATGCCATGGCAGGCTTAGAGGAAGCTACTGGAGGGAGACAATGAGCTTTCTGCAGCAAAATTCATGGGCTTTGTGTAATTGAACAGCACTTCCAGATACAGCATTAAGTATTTTTTCCTGTATTACAGACAGACTAGCTAAAGAAGACGAAGAAATCTACAAGCTCAGGCATGATTTGAAGAAGACATCGATAACCCAGCAGCCTCAAAAACACAGAACAGATGAGGTAAATGCAAGTGCAGTTCAATTCAAATCCAATAACAGTTGGGTGGAGTTGCTATAATTAAATTATATTTGACTTGAATATCAGAGCAGGGGCTGTACACAGCATAATCAAGCTTAAATGATTAGCAGAGTTGCTTTAAGAGGGCTTAACCAAGCTTCACCAAGGTATGGTAGCCTTTGTAAGGAGACTATCAATTTTGGCTTTTGGGTAATTATAGTATCTGCCTAGACTCCATTGTTGTCTATGTGGTAACTTGGCTGCCAGGTGTTCTTTCCTAATATTCCAAATACAGGGCTTCAGTTTATTATTAACTAGGACTTCTTAAAGAATAAACTGCTGAGATCTAACTCTTACCATTTGGTGTTCAGACCTGCACACAGCTGTTCCCTTGCTAGGGCGGGAGAGCAAAAGACTGATTAATAGCATGTAGGATGCAAATTAAAGATCTAAAGAATGGAAAGACCTGGTGTGCTTCAAGTTCAGTCTAACAGCAATTCTTTGTACTTGCTGGAAACATTAATACCAGTTTCCCTAGAATTTATCCTTTCCTGAGAGACAGGAGAGCCGTGCAAAACTTGTGTATAAGCCTTGGCTTAAGTTATGTTTGATGTTTACATGTCTGACATCTCTTCCAGGAGATCCAGCCTCTTATCACAACAGTAGGAAAGCCGGGAGCATTACCAGAAACTAAGCAGATTGGAGACTCTATTCGGATGATAGTCAGAGGAACTTTGGGAAGCTGTAGCAGTAGCAGTGAATGTAAGTGCAGCAAAATGTAATCTCTAATTCTAATCCCACCTTTACTTTCTTCATGTCTCAGACTTAGAAGCTTGAAATGAACAGCTGCTTTCCTCCCCACCCCCTATTTTTGATGCTCTAAATTTTACGGCCAATATTTTGGAAGAATTAAAACTGGAAAGCCATAAAGGCTAAACTTAAAATTATAGTCTAGATAACTGAAGGGTTTAGAATTAAAGCTTGGTCTGTGTGCTCTTGTCAGTCTAATAATCCTTCTTTCAGGCCTGGAAGACAGTACCATGGGCAGTGTTGCTGATACAGTCGCAAGAGTATTGCGAGGATGTCTGGAGAACATGCCAGAAGCAGACAGCATTCCCAAAGAACAGCTGACAGCATCCTTCCAGTGGGTTACAAAATGGGTGGACTATTCTAACAAGTATGGCTTTGGATACCAGCTGTCAGATCACACTGTTGGTGTCCTTTTCAACAACGGGGCACATATGAGCCTTCTGCCAGACAAAAAGTAAGAATGATTACAAAACTGCCAACTCACTAAGGTGGTTTAAACATTAAATGCTTTTATTTAATCTCTAACCTTCTTACTTTATTTTTCCTCTTACAGAACAGTCCACTACTATGCTGAGCTAGGCCAGTGCTCTGTCTTCTCAGCCTCAGAGGCTCCTGAACAGTTCATCAGCCAAGTAACTGTACTGAAGTATTTCTCTCACTACATGGAAGAGAACCTCATGGATGTAAGTTCAGCACCTTCTGGATCCTGAGCTGTAAAAACAAATTTTGAACTGAGTGCTTAACATAGTGTCTGCTCCCTTTCCTAGGGAGGAGATTTGCCCAGCCTAACAGATGTACGCAGGCCCAGGCTTTACCTCCTACAGTGGCTTAAATCTGATAAAGCATTAATGATGCTCTTCAATGATGGCACGTTTCAAGTAAGTTTGGTAGTATCACCAGAGAAAACGTATCTAAAATACTTTATTGCAATAAAACTAGACAAGTGCCAGAAACTGAGAGAAGAAAGTATACAAACAGGATCTTGCTTCTCTTTTACAGGTGAACTTCTATCACGATCACACGAAAATCATCATTTGCAATCAAAGTGAGGAGTATCTCCTTACCTATATCAATGAAGACAGGATATCCACAACATTTCGTCTGACAACTCTTCTGGTTTCTGGATGCTCGTTGGAACTAAAACACAGAATGGAGTATGCTCTGAACATGCTGCTGCAGCGATGTAACTGAAGGGGACTGACTGTTAAACCAAATGGACCCTGTTGTTCACTGTGAAATCTATAGTGGGGATAGTGGAGCAACTAGTATGTTGATGATGGATGTGTGGTGGTACGAAAACTTGACTGTCCTAGTGTGCTGGGCACACATCTATTAGGAGTCTAAACGTACTGTTGGACTAAAATGGTGTGACAAGGAGTTCTTCGGACCATAGTTTTCCTTGCTTCGTGTGTGTGTTAAGGATATTTTTGACCTGAACTGAGGAGAGTAAGAGAGCATTTCTGATGGAGTTAAACTGTGAATATGCATCTGGATAGGGAGGGAAGGGAGAGCTCCATTGTTGTGGAATAGCTGTAATGAGCAGCTTCTGGCTCCTTAACTGTGAACTATGGCCATACTTTTTTTTCTCTCCCTTATTTTTCAAAAATACCCACACTTGGGGCTGGCAAAGTGCATTCCTTGTTAATAATTTTTTTATTTATTACAGCCTACAGCCTGAAGTGAAGTATTTATTACACAACTTTTTTTTTGGACCTTTATATTTAAAACAAATCTGTTGGCAATAAAGTGGACAGATTTGAAGTATTGTTTTCCACTCGTTTTTACATTACAACTTAACATGGTTACATTACCAAAGATCTTGCAGGTCTGTTTTCCTTATGCTATTTTAAAGAAGTCTGCTACATGTCAGGATATGAAAGACAGGCTCTAACATTGAGCAGTTTGTCCATGTCTATGCACATTTGTAGTCAAAGGCACCAATGTGCTGCTGCTTATTATAGCAGCAACCCTAAAATAACAGCACATGGAACTTGCAGAGTAATGACGTAGGCCCTGACACTCACTTATTGTCCTAGGGCCTAAAACCAAAAGTATGGATCTTCTCAAGATATTACATCCCAGAATTTATACTGATGTCTTACACTGGCTGAAATGAACTCCTTACTTCTGGATGATACTTGGTGGACAGTAGCTATAATGATAAGCTGTATAAGCTTCCTCCTCTACTTGCTGTGGAAGTGTTGCTCTTATCAAGCAACTGAAGTATCCTGACACCTCAGTGGTAGAATGAATTGTCCACACCTAGCACTTGTGCTTTCCTTCTATCGTGCTTTATTGTGTGTGTGTCTTTCTGCCCTTGGTTAAATGGTAACCCCAGTAAAGTAAAATCAAAAAGGTGAGAACATTAAAGGCTGACTTAGTATCAACTTTGGGCTTTAGCAAGTTGATACCATAAACAAACACAATGTTAAGTCAAACACCATTTATGGTATGCTGTAATGTCTCTGTAAAGTAGCTCAGAACTGCTGAGGACAGCATAGGGATGGCCTGCTGCTTAGTGCCATCCCACTGCTAGTAAGTGTATGTTTACTAGAGCAATTGCTTTCCTAAACTGAAAGCAATGCCGTTTGTCAGTTAAACTATGCAAATAGATGGGATTATTGAGGACTTGTGACTCAGAGCAGGGGTGGAACATCTACTTGTAGGCTGGGTTAATTTCTCTCTAGATATTATGTAGCACCTGGACCTAAATAAACACATAGCTGTCTTCAAGAAATAAACACATAGCTGTCTTCAAGCTACTTTTCTGATGCAGCTGCAAGCAGTAGTTAAATTGCTTATTTGGATTAATCTTCATATAACAGAATTCTGTCTTTTCTGAAAGAGAGACCTCAATTGCCATCAGTTTCAATCGAAGGAGCTGAATGCAAGGAACAGGCAGTCAATGTGAGAAAGTGCGAACTTAAACAAAATACAGATGTCAGCTCTAAATAGTGAGCAGAGGAGGTATCACTGGCTTGCTTCATCTTGCAGCAAGTGTATATAAGTGTGATTGTTTTCCTTGTATTGAATATTATGCATTAGGTAATATTTATTTACATCTTAAGTCTAGACAGGAAGACCTAATTGAGTTCTTCTGATGGATTCATTAATGTAACTCTAGGCAGTTCAGTGAAGTTAAATATATGCTTGCTATAGTGAGCAGAATTCAGCTTCTCAGCTGTCTAGTTTCTTCAAGGGGTAATGATTTTATTCCTAGGAGCCCATGACTTAATTCTGTTGCACACATACAGCTGCTGGTTGAACCTTTTTCTCTTACAAAGTAAGATCTCATTTTTTGTTTATGACACCAATAAGCATATAGATTGTGTGCATCTGAAACAAACAAACAAAAAATTACTTGAGCTATAGTACTTCAAATGGTAGAACAGTTCTTCAGCTGCTATAATTTATTTGAGTATCAAAATCATCTTTCTATGGCTAAAACTCAGGCTGGTGTAAGCAAAGAAATTGACTTCAAGTGTAGGATGTTTAAAAGTAGATGTAAAGGCCCCAAATCCTATTGTAGGATGCTAGCTGATTGTGGACAGTTGTAATGTACCTCACTCAGATACAGCTAAGTGAATCAGTTATTTGTATGCAATGCGTGAATGGTACCAGGATGCTTGGTGCTTTCTAAATCCTTCTGTACCTTTCTGGTTAGTGCTCTGTATCCTTACCTCACTCTTTATTTTCATATTACAAAATAAGAGATGTGTTTAGATTAGGTTAAGGAGAACTACCCATTTCAAAGTATACTACCTTTGCCCTATTCCCTCAGCCCAAGAATGGAAAGCTGCTTTAAAATTTGTAATGTAAGAACTTGCATCTGGAACAAAGGTTCTGAAATTCTTTCCCAGGGTGTATCCTGTCTTAAATAAGACACTGTAGTGCACTAATTGACCTTCTTTACCCAATCATGTAACATCCCTGTTGTAATATTGTCTCCTTCTCTATATAACAAATGTCTTACCTTCTCTTGAAAGAAAGGTATATGGCCTGGATTTTATGCTTGTCAGACAGTGGTCCTAATCTTTTCTATTGAAAACAAGAGAAAACACAGCATAAGAGTTTAGTTTAGGAGCCTATGTCCTTGAATGAAAATGTGGGGATTAAAGGATTAGGTGAAAGTTGGCACATAGGTTTCTCAGGTATGAGTGGTGGACAAAGGAAATAACATTGCCAAGAAGAAAAAAAATCTCTTGTACTCTTATAAAAAAATCTTTATCAAATCTTAAAATATGTTTTTGCAAATATATATACATACTTGTACAGCCCAGTGGACTAGCCTGGCAGTAGCAAACTAGTCAAGGCAATGAATCAAATGGGTCATGCTTCAACATTAATGTAATGTATTATCCAGTGATGCTACTAGTCGGTCAAATGTTCTAGGGCATTCTGTAACCCATTTAAGGTGTTCTGAAAGATTCCATTTCATTAAGTTACTTCATATACACTATATGAGGGAGGGGAAAAAAGAGATTTTAGGTTATATGCTACTCTGCAATATTGAACAAACTTTCTGACGTTGTCCAGGTTACTTAGGAAACTAGAAGAAGATTCAGTCACTTTAAAGCTATTTAATTACTTGTGAAAATAGCGATTGGAGAATGGTCCTGCAGCTGTCCGTCAATAACTGTGAATTTTCTGCCTGATTAAATGGATTCTAAATGTAAATGTCATTTAAAAAAAAATTATAAGTTCTTATAGGTGGTTATGAACCCCCAACTAGATGCATGCATAAGGAATCAACCAGAATCATGCATGGCATAGACCATACCTTTTTTCTTTTGGTCTGTTCTTATACTCTTTAACATCAATAGCGGCAGACATATCTTTGATTGAATTGCCACATTCTTAGATCAGTACATACAAATAAGGAGGTTAAACTCCATTTAAATATTGGAAACAAATATCATGGTTCATCAGTGTTTGAAAATTAGTATAACAGAATGTAAAGATTTAGTGTCTAGGATTTATCTTTGTAAATTAGCTTCGTATGGAAACAAAATTGATTTGAAAGATTCTGTCGTACTGACATAGAATTAGGCTAAGTTTGAAACTTGCAGGTTTTTTTTCCTCTACCATGGGGAAAACCACATTTTACATTGTCTGAATTGTGTAGATGTGATCTGAACAGGAACAAGATATTATCTTGATTGGCCATTTACTGCTCTTTCCCACTTACTATTTGAAGTAACTTAAACTATTTGAAGTAACTTAAACTATTTGAAGTTACTTAAACTTAAACGGTCATCACGGGAACATTGAAGAGTTAAGGAAATCAATAGTACCTTACACAGAGGCATTATTGGTTGCAAGCTGGCCTAGGTAAGGAGTTACTAAACACTTTTTCTTCAGAGGTTAAAAAGGGATAAAGTACTTAAAGTTGCCCCCACGAATAATTTTGAGTGGAAGGACTAAATACACTCCACAGCACTTTGCCAGAATGTAGTGCTGCTCTCTTTTGTGGCAGGCCAGAAACGAAGATTCTGCCATGCTCTGCCTACCTTACTTATCTTGAATGATCATGAAAATGGCTGCTTATTTTCCATTGGTAATTTCAAAAGTCAGATAAAGGAGAGGGGGAGCAAAGATGCTCCTTGAGTAAGCACATGGGTGGGTGGGTGTCTTTCCAAACACTGAGAATCTTAGGCAGAGGTGGACAAAAGAAAGTGGAGGGAACCTGTAGTCAGCCTGGAGTCCCAAACATGCACTATGCTGTTTTCCTTTCACCAAAACTTCCCAATGACTTCAGAACAATGTCTGCAGTCTTCCTACCAGAGAACAATCCTACTCTCTACTGACCTGTTAGACTTAGTCCAGAGAAATACTCATATTCTGATTAAGTATACTGAATGGATTAATAGCTCAGATTCTTATTAATTCAATCACTTTCTTTTAAAAATATAAAGTTAGAAACTTGTTCCACAGCATATTTAGTGCTTTACTACTATTATTACTAGAGGTCTCAGCTAATAATTTTTCCCTTCCTGCAGGTTTCATTTCCACCCTCCCTGTGATTTACTGTTCTTTTTTCTCAAGATCCCACCCTGTAGATTTAAGATCTTTGGGAATAAAAACATCACACAGGTAGGTCTTCCTAGATGAAGATGACTCCAAAGTGCTGCAGTGATTCAAATAACCCATTTACAACCTGATCATCTCAGACATTATTCCTGTGGGCCATTCTTCTGAAGGACTCAATTCACAGTATTTCACATCAAGTGACTACCACATCAACACTGTTAACAACATGAATAAAAGAAGCTTTGAGGCACCTTTTAAATCTTACTGCAAACTTCAGAAAGACCTCACCTGCTCATATTTCAAACACCAATTTCACAGACACAAGCATTAGAATCAAATTAATAGGTAAACTCTAACAATTCAGAACAATTCCACACATATGAAATTTTCTTCTCTTAAAAGTAGCCTCTGTAATTTATAACTTATGGTGATAAGGCTTATTTACTTATTATAAATAAATACATTGAAAATTTGAAGGAGGTTTAGGGGTTTGGATTTGCATTCACTGGAGGAGAGAAAGAGACAGAGCTTTTGTAGTGGCATTGTGGCTCCAGTGGATGAAGACTACTGGTTCTGGCACAAGGAGATGGGGGAAGTATAGTGCATTATAAAGCAGGCTGTGGCAGAGAAGGATAGTCAGTGAGAGTGGAAAAAAGCAAGCAAGGTTATGTCATCAAAGAGAGTTTAATCTTCTAAGGGAAAAAAGGGAATTTGCTTATCATCCTCAAGGCCAGCTTCTCATGCCTGCCATCACATTAAGTCATGGATAGCTGCAGTTAAAAGTGCATGAGAGGTACAATAAATGGATAGAACAGGAAAGGCTGGACTTTTTAGTACAGGGAATCCAAGGCAGCTGAGACAAACTCATGCCAATTAAATGTCTTTTACTTGAACAGTTGTCTCTGGTGTTTTACATAGAAAATGAAAAAAAGCTGGCCTGCTTTTCAGACACCCCCACCTGAGCACCTATGGAAATGAAAGTGGATGGTCTCTGTTTACAGTTGAGGTTAGATATCTCGTAACAGGACGCAGGGTGTGATAGTGTCACGCAGGGGTTATGGAAAGGGGAATGTACACAGAGTGATTATAGGATTATCTGGTAGTATATGATGCTCTTTTAGTCTCTCTAAGCATTTACACTGAGCTTCTCATCATCACGTCTGATCATCTCCACATCATGTCGGTTCCTTCTTGTTATTGTTAATGATAAATAATTAGAAGGTTAGCTTTGGAGGGTGAATCATGGCACAAGAGGGTGTGTGGGAAAATGTGGGTTTGCAGAAGGGCTCTGGAAAAAGTGAGGGAGCTCGTAACACCAGGAAGGGAAGGTGCTGGAGAGCCATGACTCGTGGAAGGGAGCCCTGGGAAGGAAACATGGGGGAGGGCTGGCTGGGGCAGCCAGTGGAGGGGAGATCCCGGGAGGCAGAGGCAACCGTTTTGAACCCTTCCGCAGAGCAAACATGTTGTGAAGGAAGTGGAGGCAGGGAGGAAGAAGACAGCCAGGTGAGGTGCCTGGGGGGGCAGCAGCAGGCAGGCCTGGGGCAGGCCTCGAGGCAGGCCCGGGGCAGGCCTCACGGCAGGCCTTGAGGAGATGGGGACAGCCCTGGGACGGGCCTTGCTGCAGGCTCAGGCCCAGAGAAGGCCTGGGGCAGGCTCCGGGGAGGCATTACAGAAGGCCTAGGGCAGGGGAGGCCAGCTGCCCGCTACCTTTGCCACACAGATAAGGATCACAGCAGGGTTGGAGAGTGGAAGAAGAGAGTGGTCTTCTTTGGACGAGAAAATCATAGTGAATAAAAGCCATAGGGGAACTGACCCATTATCAGTCAGTAAAAGGGAAGAACAAGGAGTAAGTGGAAGCTCATGCATTTCGAGCATAGGAATGAGCTCGAGTGTCATCTCATGAGTTTGTGTCAAAGAATGCTGTTAGTGATGGTACTCTGAGGAGATGGGAGACGACACTGAAGACAGCTGGCACGCTGTGCTGGTGACAAAAGCAGGCATGGACCAGGGGTAAAATACCAAGTGAAGAAAATGTTGTGACCAGAGAAAAGACAGCAATAGGAATCAAGAAACATGAAGGGAATGAGTCAAATGGAGAACTTCAAAATCTCAGAAAAAATTGACCCTTTCCACGTTAAATGGAGCTGAGAACGAAAAGAAGATATTTTAACTTACTTATCAGTAGCATTTCCATATGTTCTGCCAGGACAGCTGAGGGAGCAGTGCTGAAGTGGGTCAAGCAGAGGATTAGCAGTGCAAAAGTGAAGGCATAGACACAGGCAGCATGCTGGCAGGAGGAGACAGGAGTGGAGTGGGACAGACCAAAGCAGGAGGTACACAGGGAGAGTAAATTCCCCTCCACGAAATAGAGAAGGTGCCATGTCAGGAGGCAGGACACTTATTACACATAATATGTGTCTCTAAGGAAATTAAATTTGAAGTAAGTGATTTTCACATTCTCAGTAAAACAAAGGATTAACAATGATCCAGTTAGATTAGAGATGCTAGCACTGCAGAACAATATTGCAAGACAATGCATTACTCCTCTGAGTCACTGGTTTCATTCTCACATGGGCCTTTATTAACTGCAAATCTTTACCTCATGATGGTTGCCTATGGACCATGTGAAATGAGTTGGTGGCTCATTCCTGTTCATACTGAGAAGGTATTCACATTACAAAAATCATCACTGCTAATTACAAGCCATTTGCATTAATTGGTATCACTGCTGGAAGTCTTCAGAGGGAAGAAGGCTAATGACTAAACAACAAGCATGGCAACTAAAACACCATGTTTCCATGAAGCTGGGCTCCAGACTGGTCAGGGACTACATGGGAGTGGGTGACTGGGGACATGGTGGTTGTTGCCTGAGGTGTGTGAGATACAGGTGGCCCTTTTAGAACTGACCATGGATTTTTTAGGCCTTAGCTTTTGGCTCTGATGGTGATTTCTGACTTTTGTATGCTGTACCTGCTCTGTACTACTACTTGCAATGAAAAGAGCTTCCATCTCTAAGTAGTTTATCATGACTTACTTTCTGACTTTTTGGTTGTTGCTGCTTTCATTTGATTGCCCATCATCTGCATAAATGATAGAGTAAATAACTTCTAATTTATTCATAAGTTAAATCAGTGTCTTAACAGATGGCTTCTTTGGCCTCAGATTTTCCTCTTTAATTATTTTCAGATGTAGAAGCACAGTAGAAAGTCATTGTAACCATCCATCATTCAATGAGAAAAGTAAAATGAAGAAGAAAACAGTAAGCCTCCTGTCTCCTGGTTTTACTAGTTACTGGCTGAATTTGCATCATGCAGCATCTGTGTAACTAGAGAAGTAGGGGGAAAACTCCACATATTAGCTAACCTAAGTAATAGCAACAGCAAATATACCATACAGCAGGAACCTTACTGTTTCCTGTGTATCCAGATATTGCAAATCTGGCATACAGAGCTCAGATAATATGAGACATTTGGAACAAACAAGCAGAAGGACAGTTTATGGCATAAACAGATTTCATGGAGGTATGTAGAAATTGGAGATACAGATACATGAAAAGAGTAACAGCTTGGCAACTTGAAACAGGCCTGATGCAAAATGAGACACTGTAGCATCATTGCTTCTCAGACTCATGGTCTGTTCACCTTCTCCAATGTCATATCCACCAAATTAATACCTGGAGTGCTGGAGGGCCCCTTGGGAATCTTTTTAGCATTTAGGGGCTCTTCTGCAGGGCTTTCCACTTCACAAATTCTTCCTGGATACTAACCCAGTTCTATGTGGCGCAAGCCTGTCAGATAAGTACATCCATTTTGCAAAAGAAAAACAGAACTCAGATGGAATTTGTTTTTCAGTTAGAGATATCTCTCTCTAGTGTTTCTCAAATGTTCAGATCTTTTACTGGTATCAAGTACTCCTCCTCTTCCTCAACTTTTCTCCTAATCAGGTTCTGGGGTCTCAAAGTAGGAACTCGGAGGATGAGGAGCTTGCAGCTAGTGATGACCTTGCTTTTGGGGGAGGAGAAAAAAAAAACAACCAAACCCGTGAAAGGATCCTATAGACAGACATGGTGTTTACTACTTAACCCCAATTCTTTCCACAAACAGTGGATTTATGCTGTGGACTTACTGAAACAAGGGGCTTGGAAAAACAAAGGGTGATCCTGTAATTATGTGTCCAGTTTATGTTGTACAAATAATTTTTGTTCTATCATTTCCTAAGGTTGTGTATTGGACACTGCAATTGTAATTATGTTCAATAGCAGTGGTTTATAAATGCTGGGGTTTAACAAATTTAGGCTCTGCTAAATTAGAAAATGGAGGAAAATGTAATCAGTGTATTGTATGCCATTTCAAAGACTTTTAGAAATTTCATTAAATTAATTCTCTCTTTGATAGCCTAAAGAAAGAGTATTTTCATATTTGTAATTTCAATAATGCTTGTAAAAGGCTTTCTGAGTTTGCTAGAAGGAAGGGGTCAGTTATTCAATGCTTTCTACTAGTGAACAGATGCAAAACAACCATAAAACTCTAAGTCTTTTAAATCTCATGCTTTCAAGAATGTTTACAAAGTAAGATTATAGCAGGAACAGAGAACAAGTAGAATAACTCTACCTAATATTATCTAGGGGTGAGTAAATCCATAACACAGTAATAAATTTAGGAAGAACCTTGTAGTATTTCAGGTACTGCATGGCAAGTTGCAGAACAGATTTGACTCCTTTTCTGAATAGAAGAATAAAGAAATGTAAAAAAGTTTTGTAATTTTGGCTGAATTTGACTTACTAGCCTCATTTTAAGAAGGAATCTCTTTCTTTGCATATGACAAATTCTTCCCAGAAATGAAGGAATGTGAAATCATTACCAAGTTTAAATGAAATAAGCAGCTGGGTCACATTAGCAGTTCCACTGGTACCGGGAGAACTGTACAGAGAAAAGGAAGCTGTGTTTGTTGCTAGTGCTTTCTTTAGGTAAGGGCCCGAGATAGCAGATCTTTTGGAATGTGACCAGCACTGATGATTTCTAGGGGCAGGTAAATGTCTTTCTGAAGAGAAAAGACATGAGATCCCTTCTCCTGAGGGATTTGCCAAGCAATTGCCATCAGTGGCTGCTGTTCTCTGCAAAACCCTTCTGATTTGAGGAAATGTTCAGACAGGCCCAAGGAGCTGAGTTAGTATCTCCTGTTGCAGCAGTGTGAACTAATTATAGACATAGAGTAATTGTTGAGTAATAAGCCAGTGAGGAATGACAGGAGGAACAACAGTATGATTATGTGGTCACTTGGCAAGGTATGGTGCTTGGTATAATGGAGTTAAGGGTGTTTGTTTGTTTGTTGCTTTATTCTAATTAGGGTGCATGTCCTATTCGGCTAACGTTATTACAGTATTGTGTCTTGGAGATGGACTTAAGAGAATTCAGGACAGTGAATTGGCAGAATGACTCAGGACAGGCACTCTGTGCAAAGGGCATGATATGGAGAAAACACAGAGACAGTTGTTGGACCAAGATACAGAGGCCGCTGGCACAGGACATTGCATCACACACCTGGGTAACAGGACACAGCAAGACGATGATATGGCCTGATCTGACACCACTAAGATCAGTAAACCATTAACCTAAATAAAAAACATGATCAAGTCCAGAGACATGATTTTAAAAAAAATGTATCCACAGGCAGAAGCAGACAGGCCTGAGCTCACACTCCTTTTGCTCCAAGTTGATCAAAACCAAGCATCTCTGGTCCTTGTAGCTGTCATCCCAAATACACCCTGAAAAAGAACAGCTTGTGTATGTTGTAGCTATATGGCTTGTGGATGAAGCTGGCTTACACTCAGCCTGCTTGGAATGGGCAGTAGTGATCACACCTGCTGTGCCCATCTGTGTAAACATAATGACTCTTCCACTGACTCTGAAATCTTCAGGTCTGGATCTAGTGTATTTTCACACAGTGTTTAAATTTGCAACAAATGGGTAATTCTAAACATGTTCTCTGAAGTGTGAATTTTCATTCATGTTCATGCATACCACCCGGGAGCACACTTCAAAGATGTGCTGCCCCTCTACTCCCCTGACAGTAGCATAGCTTGAATATGCAGTGGGTGAGCTCTGGAGCAAAGATTCCAAGGCTGGCATGTGAAAAGCTGGTTTCTGAGCATGATACTTGTGGTTGGAAGTGTGTCCCTTGGGAGAACTGCTGCAAAACTTGCCATCTCCTCTGAGGCGTGGGACTTGCCTTTTCTGAGCTATGGAAAATATGCTCCCTGCTTGTACTCGATCTGTTTCACGAATGCTGCTAGCTTTTACTAGCCTTCCTAATTTTGGGCTCCTTTTTTTTTTTTTTGGTGGTGGTTGTTTTTTTGTTGTTGTTGTTGTTTGGGGTTTGTTTTTTTTTTCCCCCCACCATGATGTGGAGAGCCTCCAAACTCACACAGACAATAGTTGTCCAGTATTCCTCATACGAAGTTTCATCTGATAAGGTACAAAGTCCTGTTTCCTTTCTGTGCTGGTTCTTGTGCTAGGTATTCTCACTGCCTCTTCAAAGCTTCCTCAGATATTTTGCTCTTTCCAATGCCAAAGCACAAGTTAGATGGAAGTTAGCCTATCTGAACATGACTCCATTTCCTTTTGCTGCTAAAGGAATGTTTTCTTATTAAGACAATTTAAGAAAGCTACTTTAAAGATAGAGAGAAATTGTCTTTTTATATCAGAACTACTAACCATTTACAAGTGTGAGTAAATATGTACAAACACACACTACTGTACACACAGCAAGTCTTAATCTTTGGATTTATTGTATTGGAAATATAGTTTAACCTGGATCAGTCTGCTCTGCATCAGTTAGGGAAATGTGGAATATTAAACACTGCGAAAAGTAGCCAGTTACTGCAAAAATATGATAAAAGCCCTCTCTTTTGTGTTGTTTTTTTTTTTTGTTTGGTGTGGTTTGGTTTAGTTTTTTTATATACCAAGTGGGTATAGTTAAATTTATATTTAATACAGGACATTTAATACAGGTCATCCTGTTACTGTAAAGGATGACCTGAAAAGCATGAGTGGCGTCACACCTTTTCTGTACTTTTTTATCAGCTGCTTTCCTTGCCATCTTAACTGATTCTTACTTTGGTGTTTTATTATTTTGTCTTTGTTCATTGCCTACAAAGAGACCACACACCTCCAGTGTGAATGCACATGCCTTTGGTTCCCCTTCATCTGACCTTGCTGGAGTTCCTCAGAAAACACTGGATTTTTTTGCCTACCACACAGTCTTATTCTTTGCTCTGGTTTGCTAGTGTTGGAAGTAGAACTGGATCAGTGCTGATGCAGATCAAAAGTTAATCTTTCCCTGCTAAATGTGGCTTATACATACTATGTGTGGCAAAATATAAAATTATAATAAGATGACTAAAATCTCATTAATTACAGAAAAAGTGTTGCTACTCAGACCTGAATTGTAGATCTCTTGACTGTAAGCAGTTCTTTATCCAGGTTAAAAGGAAGATACATTTTTCAGGAAGTGGGTGAACATTTCTGGTTCCTGTAAGAAACAAATAAAATTGAGACACTCAAATTCATTATTCTTTTTCAAAATCTAAGAATGTTGTCATTATGCTACCAGATAATTTAACACTTGTTCTAACACATCATCCTGCTTATCTGCAGCTACTCAGCTAAAAGACTCATTAGCTTTCACATGTTAAATATTTCCCATTTTCTTTTTGTGGTTTACACTTCTGCTCTATTTTCAAAATTAACTTTGTATTGAAATTGATGAGACTAAAATCCACTTAGCCACTTTCTCTATTTCAGCTTTTATTTTTTCTCACAAAATATAGCGTAATTTATTTTTTTACCCCATGAAGGAGCAAGAATTAATGTTACTCTCAAAACTAGTATGTCCTATCCATCTCCTATTTGGATGAATCTACAAAAGTAGATTATATCTGGAAAGGGGTGAGAAAAAACGGGGGAGGGGGGAATTTTCTGATACTCTATGGTAAAGTAAAACTGAAGAGTTAAATTCTGACAGCTTTCTCGTCTTGCGGTTTTTCAGTTTTGATTGGGATTGCATGACTACTTCCTGCATGATGGAGATTGTGATGATTTCTGTGACTTTTTTGTATCATTTATAGGTAATTTAGGGAAGTTAATCTAGAGGAATAGTAAAGAACTCTTACAGAATAAATGAGGTCCTTAATGGAAGGCTGTCTACCGTGGGAGCACAATGCCCCCTCATTTTTCCTTCAAACTGTTTGTTGTTTTTTTATTTATTTTATTTTATATAGCATAATCCAAATAAATGGGTGAGTACTTTGCAGGCCAGTGCAAGATTCTTATATATGGATAGTCATATTTAGTTAATTCACAGATTAAATTGAAGTTCAGGAAGAGATTGGAAAGGAACACAGGGCTCACTGATCACACCGTGAGGCTAGGGAGGCATGCCATGTGTGCCATGCCTTATAGTCTCACTTCCCAGCCTCCTTGCGGCAATTCTCTGAGGTCTTTGTCCTGCTGTGCAGGTACTCTGGGAACATGGGAAGAATTACTTGCTGAACACATGTACACACATTCTATTGACTCACAGTTGGCTAACTATAGAGGATTTCTCCTGCTGGGAATAGATCCTTAAATATTTTTTCTGGGCACACAGGCAATCACAGGGTAATTTTCTCTTTTTTCCCAGATAGGAAGGTAATCATTAGAGTACTCCAAATGCTTTCCCAGCATAGGCATACGTGTGATAGTAGTAGTGTAAAGAAGAGTTTTTAGACTGATGAAGTCTCTGTATCTGGAAAAGGAAGCTGTAATGCAAGACTAATTCTCATACAGGTTTGAAAGTACCAAGTAGGAATTCGGTAAACATCACTGGCTGGCATCTCAACAGTTTTATGGGACTTTGCCTTTAGATCACTCATGAGCTGTTCTTTATTCAATATTTTCTTACATTCAGAAGTTTCCTTTAAGTTCAGACTTAAATACATTGGCTGCATCAGACATGTTAAAATTAGTAACTGCTCTGCAATGTCCTTCTAGGACGCTGGCCCAGTATAAGAAGTATAAGTCATAGTTCACATGGCACTATCAAGTAACATTTCTTTAAGGATACTGGTAAGTCAGTTTCTTAACATGAACTTTTTCAGGTCTTGAAGTACTTTCAAAGTAATACTGGGGATTAATGGGGTTTTTTTTGGTGTCTAAATGCAAATCTGTCTTAGATTCATGAATGGGAAAGTAAAACTTTTCTGCCAGGTTCCATTCAGAAACCAATGCTGTGAACAATCAGGTGCTTTTCTAGTCTGCATAAGTACTTTGGAGAAGTCTAAGGTGATGGACAATGTAATAGTTTTCACTTTTTTTATTTTTGTACAACAGATGTATAGGGCAAGGCTCAAGATGTCTTTCTCATGTTGCCCACCCAGAAATTAATATATTTCTACATACGTGAATTTCAAATAAGTGAACTGTCTTTCTGTAACAGAATAATGTTTATTATTATTTAGGGTTCTCAGATTCTTTGAAAGCTACATGCACTTTTAAAAGTACAAAGTCGTTTTTCTTCCTTTTTTTTTTTTTTTTTTAATACAAACTGGTAAAATGCAATCTTCATTCTAGAAAATATCCTGTTTCAGGGGAAAGATTCAGCTCTCCCTGCCCTTAAGCCTCTGTCACACATGTAGATCTGAAGAACGTATGAACAGAATTTTAGAAAAATTTAGGGTGGAAGATACTTCTGGAGACCATCTAGTCCAACCTCCTGCCTCAAGCAAAACAAATTAACAGGTGGACCAGTGTGCTTAGGGCTTTGTGCACTCCAATTCTGAGACCCTCTGAGGATGGAGATGTCATCCTCTCCATCTGAGGATGGAGACCACAGTCTTCCTGGGCAGCCTGTCCCAGTGCTTAATAACCCTCATTGTGACGAATTTTTCCTTTATATTCGACGGCAGTTTCACTTGTTGTAGCTATTATAATTTTGTTGTACATACCCAAAAGGGTCTGGTTCTGTCTTCTCTGCAATGATTCTTCAGGTAGTGGAAGACTGCAGCTAAATTTCCCCTTAGCCACTTCCCCTTGAGTATTGAGCACTCCCCCAGTTTAGTGTCATCCATGAACTTACTAAGGGTAAGGTTCATCCCATGGTTGCTGTCCTTGATGAAGATATTAGGCAATATGGCCCCCACATCAACCCATAAGGAATGTTTCTTCTAACTCTTGGTTATACCCTGCTTACTAGCCAGTTCTTCAGCTACCTTGCAGACTACTTATCCAAAACTCATCCTCAGTTTTGCTATAAAGATGTTGCGAAAGGCCATACCAAAGCCTTGCCAAAATCAAGGTAAACAACATCCACTGCTCTCCCCTCATCCATGTAGCCAGTCATTTCTACAGAGATGATGATCAGGTTGGTCAAGCATGATTTGCCGGTGGCAAATCCATGCTGGCTACTCCCAGTATGTTGAACAAGGACATTATTCCATGCTGAATTTTAAAAGCACCTACAACAGACCTGCATAAGTCCAAGTCCTTCAGAAGTACAAAGTTTAACACTTGTCCTTCTTGATATATTTTTTTTTGTGAGTTTGGCAAGCTTCTATGACTGATTTGGCAGAGTTTTTTGGAGGTACCTTGCGCTCATGCTTATCCTGGGACTGTGGATCCCACTTCTGGTAAACAGTTAACAGTTGAACACTTTAGTGCTCAGTATTTTAACACTTTAATTTCTTTCAGAGTTGTCACCTTCAGACTTCTTTGGACCTTCTTTGCTGTTTGGACTGTTTGAAGCAATTGAACAAAATGTATCTTCTTTTTAGCATTTCAATGGTTCAACCTTGAAATAAACATTCACAGTATGATCAGAATATTAATTTCATTTTTCTGCTAGCTACTGATGTTTAAACCTCTTGCTATAGAGCAAGGCTTGATTTTTGTTTTTTTTTTAGTACTTAGACATAATAAAATTAGAAATCTCAAAGCCTTTTAATAAGCATTGCTCTGAGTTTTATATAAGGCATTGTAATCAGAAACCAAGGATGTTAAGTGCTATATTTTCAAGGTGAAATCTACCATAACATCATATTGTCTGTGAAGATACAGGTGGTTTTGATGTTTTGTCCAGTGTATACATCTCTTATTTAACAGCCTGGTTCTTTTGGAATTACCCTGCTGTATTAATAAACATTCTCCAACAGTAATGCTGCGAATATACTGATTTTTTTCCCCTAAAAAACTTGAATATATTGTTTTTCTAGTGATGTACAGTTATTAATCACATAAATGTAAGCTACCTCAGGTTTTATCTCAGCTTTTTAGAGCAGATTTACAAATTTGAGAGTTCCCCTGTGCTATTCTGACATCAGCATGAATAATGAAGAGTGTCACAGTAAGGTAATTCTTTACAGCAGCACCACCAATACGGTACTTTTCCACCTTCAGTGACCCATTTACCACTGTCTTCTCCAGCCCCTTTACATAGCCATAGTTACAATCTAAATTAATATTGTATGTTATCAAATGGGAAGCCATTTGTAATTTCTTACTTTATAGAAGATAAACCAACCCCTCTTCTAACATAAGCGCTGCAAGTTGAGAGAAAGGAACATAATTTTCTCTCTGTCATACTTGATACTGTGATTATTTCAGTGCTCAGGCCATAGAAATAGGGAAAACATTTAAAGGACAGGGCTAGGATTACTCCTTCAATATTCTTTACTGATACTAGTCCAAATTGTGAAATATTTCTTAGATTATAGTCTCCAGACAAATGCCTGGTGAAGAACACAGCAGATACAAAGAGTATGTTACTCATACTAGGTATAAACTGTAGAGTTTCAATGTGAATTTAGAATAGTAAGGGAGATTTAGTACGAAAGTTTCCTACTTTTGTAAAAGTTGGGGGTTGAATGTGTGCCTGGTGCACTTGTTATGAAATACTCTCAGACTGCTGTGATGGCTCAAATGAAAAGAAAACTGAACTCATCTGTATTTGTTTTCTAAGCATCCTATCTATCAATGTAGCCATATACATAAGAAATAATAACAATATAGATTTGACAAATAAACAAGCAGCCTGTTTTATTTTGTTGATATGTGGTGTTTGTCTCAGGTCAGATTTAGCTTCTAAAAACAATAATTTTGAATATCACAAATAATTTTTTCCCCTTAACAGAGGCACTCATAGGTGAGTACACAGAAAGAAACATGATTTTTTTAAGTGAACCCATGCTATTCTGAATAGATTCAAAATCACAAAGGGGAGAAAAATACTGATTTTATTAAATATCTACCAAAAGCTTTCAGGAATTGGTACAGTAGGAAACTGTTAGCAAAGGTTGTAGATAGTTGGACTAGAAAAATAATGTAACCTACTTACATATTTCATCTGATTTGTAGGGATAAAAGGTGGTAGCAGGGGCAAAAGGAGAAGCAAATACCAACTGCTCTGAAAATGTAATTTCTTTTTTGCAGAGGAAGTGGGAAAACACCAATTTAGAGGAACATTTAATCTCAACAGAGCACCATGGCAAAAGGTTTTGGTTGAAGTGGTAAAGTCCTGTGTTTGAAAATTGCCTGTGAAGATTTAATTTCATTTACATTCTTTTATGCATGTCTAATGAGTATTCAATCTTATTTTAAAGTATAGTGATAAATATGCTAATATAATTTTTGTTCTTCCCAAAAGTAATTGAACATCTTATTGCAGTGCTCTAGGGTAACACAATGTGAATATCTAATGCAGGAGTTCATGCGCTGTTTTAGTTAAACAACACAGTCTGGACACTGCTTATTTGGAGTGAAATCAGGCCTGGCATCCATCAAATCCTTGATCTGCCTAGTGCTGCACTGGGCACAGTTCCTGGCTGGCTACAGTGCGATGTCTGTCCCTTTATGACATAGAACAGTAGGCAAAGCCTCAGGAAAACCCCTGTAAGGTTACTGTGTAGAAGCCATAGAACAGCTGGGGCAACTCTAAGCCAAGCCATCTACCAGCTGCTAGCAAAAGAAGCATCTTGCAGGTAGCCACAAGATTCTGTAATCTAGGCTGGGGGATGTTATGCTCCAGTTCTGCACTGCTGCCAGTCTGTTGGATGCTGTGGGAATAGACCACAAAAAGCAGCCTGGCAGCTGGTTTGCTTGACACTGCTGGTTGAGCTGACTTTGATTCCTTCCCAGAATGAAGGAAGCACTGAAAAAAAAAACCCCCAACATTGTTTCATCTGACTGCTTTACCCTTTCCTGAGGATTAGCAGTCCCTAATCTATTCTTCAGATTTCTCCTTTCTGTTGTTAAAGCAATATAACAGATCTAAAGTAAATAATTTCATTGTTTCATATGCCTGAAGTGTAAATTAGCTGCTGGACAATTAAATTGTTTATTTAATGTTGTGTTTTGTATTTTGAAACTGACATTTGACAATTAGCTTTGAAAAATTCCTGTTGTAAGAAACACTTCAATCCATATGTGATTTACTTGTAATACACATAAAGTATCTCTGCTATATATTTCAAGCACCCTATGGGAAAGGGCACATTTTCTTTAACTTCTGTTCAACGGTACACTGTGACTTTTTTTCTAATTGTATTGAACTGATTGTACTTTTCCCCTTGATTGCATTGTTCTCTAACCTTAGCACTGCATTTTTCAGTTCATTGATTTGACAATTCACAAAAAGGGTAGAAATTATAAACTGAAACTAAGTTCATGTTATTTCACCAGATTTTACTCTCTGCAGAACAATGTGAAAAGGATGACCCATTTTCTCTTCTTCCCAGGACTAAAGGCCAATACATCAAGAATCCTGAAACTATCACTAATTTGCAGTGATTTCTGTAGGCCAGAGATGCTTCTTTTTATATATTCCACCCTTTACAGTTCTCTACCTCTTTGATAAAGACTCCCCCGCCTTACTATAAAATGAATTATTGACAAAGGTGGAGAAGCATGACTGAAAGCAAACACAGATATAGTAATCTGTATAGAAATCCTACAAGTTACTAACATGGTCAATTAGTTTTCAGTGATTCAGATGCAAACGCAACCTTTGGCTGACAAGGGCAAAGCTCCTTTTGTAGTACTTGGTGCAGCATACCATCTTCCACATCTCTGCAGTTCTTCTTGCCCTCCTATTCACCCATAACATCAATAAAGTCAAAGACTGAGTTTCCATCAGTGCTTACTGTGTCTTACAGGAGTTTTGTAGGCTATGATAAGTGGTCTGTAGCACTGCACTTGTTTTCTGTGTGAATTTTGATGACAATGGTACTTAGTAGCTTACAGAAAATGTTGGTGGTTGGTATTAACAATTTGGGAATCAGTCTGTAAAGCTGATATTGCTGTTGAGGCCTCTCTTATAGGTATACCCAAAGTAGTGTAAACTGCCTGATGTGGGTATCAGTAAGCACAGAGCCCAGCACAGGCTTCAGGACTCAGTTGACTGCTTAGTAAATTCCAGTAATTAGTATGTTTGAACTCCCATACTGCTGGCACCTAGTAGCAGTAGTACCGCTGCTACATTTTCAGTAGGAGACAGTGTGTGTGAAGTCTGTAAGGAAAATGACACTGGCTTTGTGTTTTCCTGATCTAATGATCTAATGCACAACATGGAGGACAGAAGGTATTGTGACTTTTGTGTTACTATGAGGTCCAGAGAGCTTTTATGAAATATATAGTAATCTGGAACAAAAGCACACTGATCCCTACGCATATGTAGTATGTTGATTCTATTTAACCACACAGCCATGCATATCCTGCATGCAAAAACATTGCACAGTGAAATAGGTGAAACAGTGGAAAACCTGTAGCCATCAATGTAGCTACATAAATATCTATTTTAAAACAATCATGATGGTGTGATGAATCATATAATCTCCAAACATTCTCTATCTCTGTATCATTAAACCTCCCACTACTTTAGATTTCAAATCAACACATGATCTCTGCTTAAACAATAAAAAACACCCAAACCCTCTTAAATATAGAAAATTACAATTTTCTTCTTTGAAATAATCTTGTCCCTTCTATTTTGATGCACTTGTCACCATTAAATTTTCACTGTTAGTTTGGAGTTTTCTGTACTTTCTTTCTGCCTGCAAAAACACAAACAAAACATGACTGAAAGTCTTCTTTTCCATGGAAAGTTTTAAATCTGTAAATACATGTCTCAAAAAAAAAAAAAAAAGGAAAGAAAAAAGGCTGGAGAGACTACTAATATGGAGACCTCTAGGTATTTTAAATGTGGATTTGTTCCTGACAGTAGAATATAAACCATTATATTTACTAAATCTTTGAGTTCTCTATATGGCTGTGTTCACTTTATGCTGATATGAACTTTTGCACAACTCTCTCTTTCTGTCAGAATTTAAAGGGAGGTTTGTTCCCCCTCATCAGCAGCATTACAGCACTGCATTTACCATTGCCATGTTGTCCTCTCTCCTGCTCTGTTGTGAATACATAGATTTTTTCTCCCAGAAGATATCATTCTTAATTGTCTGAGGCATGATATTTTCAGTATGAGATCTGCCTCAGACAGTTGTAGATAGACTAATACCTATAGCCTTAGGGCCTAATAGGACTGTCTACTACAAGATGTTCTCGAGAGGCTATAACTGCCAGAGGGCTCCTCTACTTTGGTATTGCCCATGAACCAGGTACGTTTTTTCAGCTCTTTGTAAACATTATTCACTGAGGACCAGATTCTGATCCTCTTGCTTATCCTCATAAATACCTTATTTTAAAAATTCGTCTGTTGATGTTTCTTTGTAGAGGAAGGAACTGTGCTGTGCTGTGCTAAGAAAGAGATCTAAATCTGACTCCTCAGAGATGGGGTTTGGATCCATAAGATAAATCTTAGCCTATCACGCTAAATTCCCTGATAATATACTCTCTGGACAGCAGATATATGTGATTACATTTCACTGATTCTTATGCTGTTACACTCTTAAGGGTTGATAGTTGAAAGGAAATAAATTGGCATTTAGAAGCTTCTCTACCTGGAGAAATAGCCCAAAATAGCCATTCAAAGAGGCACTTGTAAGAACAAAACAGTACAAAATACCTCTTGGTGAGGAGCTGTTTGAGATGATTTCTCTGTGTCAGCAAATCCTTCAAGGTTTATATCCAAGCAGGGCTTGCAGCCTTCTCTCTCACTGTCTCCAAGCCTGCAGAGAAGAAAAGGAAAAGAGCAAGGCTAGCATCCTAGTTTCTTTTTGTTCTTAGGCAGACTGTAGAATTGCAATTTCTTTGAAAAGCATTCTGTTTCCTTTCCACTTCAGACTGACATTCAGAGCATGAAGATACACATTGCATTAAGTATGCATGTAGTCAGAGATAACACCTTCTGATGTCTCATGACTGATCTTTGCTAATTTCTCTTTTAATTGTTGTTGACTGTTAATTATTGTTATTTCTTCCAAGTATAGTTGGGCAGACGACGTAATTAAGATTTCTCCCAACAAGAGATCTCTTTTAACTCCGATGCAAGATTTCTCACTATGTATAAAAAAGATAAACCCAAAACCCTGGATCAAAACCCCAAGCACTTTTTAAATTATTACAAATTTAGAGACATCCACACAGTTGTTGATTGTTTTCAAATCTTCTTGATGCAGAGCTGCAGGGAGTATATGACATATCCTATCAAGTATGTATTACTGAAAGAGTTTTCTTCTGCAGTTTGGAAAATGTCAGCAATGCTTAGGCAAGAAAACAATAAGAGGAAGATAACAGAGATAGGAATAGATGAGTGAAAGTAAACTGTGTGGTCCTATTTCCTAACCAAAGAACATGCCATGGGGAGAGAATCCAATGATACTGAAATTGCAGCATACATTGAAAAGGGAAAAAATATTCAGCCTGGGAAACTATTTGCCAAAAGATGCAGTGAGGCCAAGACTTGGAAAAAATTCAAAAGCCAATCCACACTTTTACTAACATAATCACCCACAATTACATAAAAGTTGGTAAGATTTTCAGGGGAGATATAAAGATTGTTGCTTTAGAATATGAGTCAATTGTTAATTGCCTGAAAGCAGAATGAAACTTTCCATTGGAGAAGTTATTCCTCCACTGTCTGTAACGGGGTTTCTTAGACCTTTTGCTTGACGCATCTAGTGCTGGCCATTGTCAGTGACAGGGCACAGACTGCATAACTTAACTAATATTTAGGCCAGAAAGAGCTCTGGGATGATCATTGAAGTATTTATACAAATGTTGTTGGATGGTACTCTTGCAGAAGCGTCTCTTAAATAGTTCAGCTAGATGCCCGTGCTGTTAACTGTGTACTGCTGTGTACTAAAGTACAGCTATCTGAAGTGTTTAACGATCTTCACAGGGCTGCTCTGTCACTGTGCCACTCCTGTATGACTGCAGAATACATAAATGGCTAAGCCTCTGCAGAGATCCTGATCTTGTCTGGAATCAAGGATGCTTAATGTGACCTGCTACAGAAGGACTTTTTATGTCTTTCCTGTCAGGTAAAAGAGGTCATAGCAGTTGGTACTATACATTTAGAGAAGGCTGTGGGCAGAGATTGCAGGATGTCATGGGGCCACTCATTCCACAGTGTCTTTGCAGTTTCCTTTCTAATAGTGTACAGTGCTTGGAACAAGATAGGGCATATCTCATCTACACAGCAGAAGCTTACAGCACTTTTAAAGAGCAGTTCTGCGCCTGCACCACAGAGATCAGTTCAGACTGCGCAGCTCTGCTAGACAGTAGGGGTAAATACACCTGCCCAGAAGTCTGGTAGATTGTTGGACTCCTCCACAGAGTTAAATTAAAAAGTGCTAGGAAGCATTCCTGGGCACTGAAACTCAATTGTTTATACTGTTAGATCATTAGACTTGGGCACACCTTTAACCTGAGCCGGCTAACTCTGGGCCAAACAATTCCTGAACATGGCAAGGGAATTAGCATGGTTTGAGGAGCATTCCCAAAAGACAGCTTGGAATGTGATCACCATGTTTGGGGCAGTGAGGGAGTTTAAATTCTAGAAAAGGGCTAATTTTTGCCAGCTAACTTCAAGTGTCAGTGCTGAACATGACCCCAGGTGTACAGAAGTTAACAGTGTAGAAGCAGCCTTATTTGCTTTTGAGTAAGCGTGTTTAATGCTGGCTTGAGTATACATATCTGTGCAGGGGAGATATAACTAGCATCTAGAAAAAATCTAATTAAAATTCCTGTGTTCAGAAAGACCAGGAGGGAAGAAAATAATTGCCTTGGAGGTATGACTGTGGAGAGATATTCCACAGGGGAGCAGTTAACTTCAGACTCTGACCATCTTTAGGAGAAAGTCTTTGGTATGTGACACTCGGGATGCCAATTTCCATGTTACACAAAACCCACCCAAAAGACTTAACCCAAAAGACTTTTATTACAAACCGTAAGTCTGCTAGAGATTTTGGCATGGCTATTGGAGTTATGTTGGGGGTTTTTGTTTGGTTTTTTGCTTGGTACCAGTTATACTGCCTGGAGTACTGGCAGTAGATTGATTAGAGGTTCTATAAACTTTCACTGGGTTTCCTTTTGGAAGGACAGTGTGTAAAAAGGCCAGAAGGGATACCCTATAAACTTCAAAAAGAGGTGAAATGCCATCGTTTTTTACCTTTGCTGTTAGAAAATTGTTGTTGGCTATTCAAGCCATTTGTGCTAGCAACACGTAGGAGGGTATGAATCCAGTTTGTGATTTCATCTTCCTATGTCTTTTACACGTGTCTATATTTGAGGGATAAAAGGCTTTCATACAGGGGGAAAAAAAATCGTCTCACATCAGAATTTAAACATCTGCTAGGAGCTTTGGCTTTGATAAATTAGAATTTAAGCATAGGATAGTGCAGAACATTATCACATTCTCTAGAAATGATTTTGCAGGGTGTACACCCTGCCACTCAGTAAAAGGCAGAAGTTTCTGAGCTAACTGCAGAACTGGATGTGAAATTGCTTTGTCAGCACAGTGCTACACCCTAATTAACTGGCACAGAGGAGTTAGGTAAATTAGCTCAGGTAGCACCATACTAATGCAACTCTGAGTCTTCTCAGCCACAAGGTTATCATCTGAGCTGTGTTGGATCAGGTAAATGTTCCAACTTGTTCAGAACCTGTAGCTTGGTTCTAGACTGCATCATATACCACATCTGTTGATTACCTGACATTGAATATTGCTGTCTTTGGACAAGTAGCCTAGCTTTGCAAGCAAACCTTAAAAAAAAAAAAAAAGAAAAAGAGACTTCAGAAGCAGTAATCTTTTAGAATTGAAACAAAATATTTTGATTTTCTGAAATAAAATTCAGAAAATCTGTTTGCATCATAGGCTCTGCATTTATGTGTGAATGTGCTAAAGTGTTTTTCCAGTAGAAACATTGCCCCATTCTATTCACTCAAAATCTGCAACAGAACAACCGCTCTTCATCTGTCCAAGCTGAACAGAATGTGGCCTGAAGAAAGCTTCTTTTGTCTATTGTGAATCAATAGACCCTGCTGCCATAGACCAAGTAAGAGATTAAGGAAACCCAAAATAAGAGATATGTCTAGTGGGGCAAAAACTCTTTGAAAGGACCATGGCTTTTTTAACACTTTTCAATCCTGTAAGACATAAAAAAAAAACAGATAGAGGTTCAAATTTTCCATTCCTCACAGTGAGATATGCTGAGACACACTCTAGGCCAAACTGTATCCTTGATTTTTGATCAGATTATGCACTAGCACACTTAGGAGTCCCATATGTAGACATACAGTACACTAGTTTAGATCACGGGGCTTATGTCTTTGGTGCACATTGCAGCACAGTATGATGTGAGGTGGTGCCCTGAATGACTTTGAGTCTCTTAAGCTGCAATTTAAATATTTCTTGGAAGATTTTTCTCCTTCGTTCATTTTCTGTTTCTTGTCTGGTCATATGGAAAAATTACAAAGCTTGTAATTTATAGTTTTCTAGCCTGAATTCCAAAAGAAGTGGAGCTTAGGTAGTCAAAGTTTGTATGCTTCTACCAACAATTATGAATATTTTGGCCAATATCTTCTGTGTTTAATAGTCATGTAAAGTGCTTAGAGAGATTAAAGTCCCCCTTCGCTCATGAAGTACTGGCTCAAGTATATGGTGAGAGATGCTCCTGTTCTCCCACTGGCAGAAATGCTGTGGTGTTATCATTTCTCATTTTTGATATCTGAGAATTTGCATGAAAGACAGACATTTATAAAGCAGGAAAAACATCAGTTACAGCTTGCTTTTTCTTGGGAAGAATCTAATCACATTACAGAAAGCCATGAGCAGCCACTTTTTATTCATTCCATTGCTTATAGAACCTGCTTTATAAAACCCTCTATCTTTAGTACAGAATTATGACCACAATAATGTTATCACTTGATTTTCAAGGGTTTACAGTTTGACACCTGGCAATCCCTTATGGCTTTATCTATAACTTTGTGATAGACACCTCGGGACAAAACCAATTATTTCATAGGAAGTATTGATTCCTATCTGTTGATGAATTGTTCAAAGAACTGAAAACTGGAGGTAAGGCACTTGATGATACATGATGATGACAGATTCTCCTCAGGCACCCACAGTCTAAGGAAGCAGGGAGTTATATAAGAGGCTCAGGCACTTGCTAAAATTATAAGCGTTTGCATTATGTTGGCCAACTTCTATTAGGTAAATTAGTTTTACTGATATTTCTAAAATTTGTATTCTTTGCTTTTATTAAATTGCTCTGATGAAATTACACCAGCAAGCTGATGTTTACAGTCCCTGTGCTAGTGTAGGTTGCAAAGAAATGCCTGTGGCCCACCCTCTTTCCATTTCCTAGTGACATTTCAATGTTTTTGTTCAAGTTCTGCTTAACATTTAGTCTGCCAAGGTTTACTACATCATGATTAAAATGAAAAATTATTCTGTCCTGCAATGTTTAAGATGATGGGAGCAATACTGACCTTTCACTTGAGACAAAAAGGATAGATGTCAGTGTGGCGACTTCAGTAAGCACAACCTATGCCAAAGAGTGATAACATAAAAAGCCTGCAGAACTTCAGGAAAAACACTATTTTGTGAACTGGTGTGACTGAAACTGAATCAGGTAACCAAGTTGCATGCTCTGTCTTTTCTAGCACATGAGACAGCACGGCCATCTTACCTGGTTGGGATATGTGTATGCCTGCTCCATTTTGTGTGCAATACCTCTTGTCTTCACATCATAAGGGCTAATCCTGTGGCAAGATACATGTTGTTTTGGCACTAAAGTGCAGCTAGGGAAAATGCCTCGACGCAGACCTCCTATGAATATTGGACACAACTCAGCACTGTGACTTCTCTCCTGCTCTCTGTCCTAGGTGCAAACAATCAGGGAATCATTGTAACCTGCGGACCAGCTGCATCTGGTCCAGGGGATCATGGACAGAGCAAAAGGCCATACGACTGTACTGCATAAAAGCAGGAGGTACACTCTTCACCTTGGGCATGCTAGTTCTGAGCAATGACAAACACTTGATTGTGTCTGTCCTTCTAGCCTGGACAGGTGAGCAAAGCATTACACTCCCAAGGGTAAACCCCAAACCGGTAGTAGAAAAGCATTGGAAAAAAGTTCTTCAAAACAAAAATTTGCATAATTAAGAGCTTTCTTGTGTTTTCCTTTGAGCTTCTTGATAGACATTCTAGCATCTCTAGAAACAAAACACAGTATAACATGAACTACTGGTCTAGAGAGATGCAGCAGTCATTAACAAAGTCTTGCCCAGCACAGGGTTAACACTGCCTGCACTTGATGGCCTCAGTTATACAGCTTTCCTCACATATTGCCACTTAGCTCCCTTCCCCATGACATTGTCACAACAAATTAAAGCCCCCATCCTGCAATCACTTCATGCATGTGGGTAGTCAGAGTTAATCACATGCATGAGTGTTTGCAGGATTGCAGCCTGAGAGATTAAAATCTAGAAAAGCAACCACATAAAATGACCTATTTTGAGCAGGAGAAAGGCCCTGAACAGAAGTTCTCTATAGCTTGCTCGGATATAACATCAACAAATGTTCTATCTCTTACTTTTTTTCCAATACATTGTTCTCTCCCATACCAGCCATATTTAAAGACAAAACAGCAAAGACTGAAATGGGAAACTGGCACTCTGCCAGCACTTTAAATCTGTTGATGTGGCCATGACACTAAAATCCAGACACAGGAACAGCTGCCTGGCACAGGAGTGTCCTAGACTTGTTCATTGATTAAATTCTCAAGTAACATTTGTCGGTTTTGAAGATTAGGAGTTGTCATTATGGAATAGTAACATCATAAAAAATAAAACAGAGGTAGAAAAACAAAAGGAGATGTTGTTTGCTGATTTTCATGCACTGAACAGATTCAACAGCCTAGTTAGCACTTTCCCTTTTATTGGGTTTTAGCAAGAAGTTTGAGACCGGACCCTTCTTTGTGCAGCAGTTGGTTTGCAAATCAGCCCTACTGGGTTAAAAAAAAAAAGTGATGTTTATCCTGCTTTCTTTGAAGGAAAAATGCTAAAAAAAAGGGTATCGTTAAAAATATTTTTTTATATATATATTTCAGTAAATATGTATAGCTGAAAGAATAACATGGTACTTTGTGGCCTGCCATTGCATTGCCTACATGTTGCTAAATATGTTACAGTAACTTGCCAGACAGAACATAATGTGGCAGGAAAGAAACATGATTTTTTTTTCAAGCAATTGCTAAACTACTTTTCCTTTTTTCATCCTGTATCATACCTTCTGGAATAAAGCTTCATTTTCAATACCTCTTTTAGACTAATTTGATCTGATATCTTTAGATCCTATCACTTGACAGTGATGTGGAGATGGAGATGTAGCACTTATTATGAACTGTTAATTATGATGGCTGATATAAATTCTCCTTCCCCTGCTCTCTTTGTCATCTTTTCACAACAAAAGCACAAAACAGAGTAATACTCTGATGAGGGACTGTGGGGAGATAGAATTGATATCCTAGTCTAAATTTATGTGCATTAAAATCAACCGCAAATGCTTTGTTCAGGCTGTGCAAGTGATTGGGGTCTGTAGATCCATAAGAGTACTATCAATTGTGTTTTAGCTTAGAAGTGTTCTCTTGTGTTCAGGGGCAAAGGTAAATTTAAGTTCTTTGGCTAATCCTTCCGTTACAACCATTTTCGGTTCCAGCATGACATATAGATGAGCTTTGTATAAGGTTACCTCTATTTGCCTGACTTTTTCCCTAAGGGATCAAAGCACTAATAATGGATGGGCTTCGGATGATGATTAGGCTCTCAGATGTTCAGGTTGCTGGAGCTTCCTTAAAACACTGTAACCTGTAACTGGATTTAATTCTCTGGGACAGAATCTGAAGATATTTTTGTATGAGTTACGTGTGAATCAGAAATATGGCAAGAGCAACATTTTTGCCTACGTTTGGCATTTCATCTTCTAGTTGCAGATGGGGAAAAGAGGAGAACAAAAATATAAAATATGCTTATCAAACAAGGATAACCAACAGTTTAAAGCTTCAGCAAATTTTTTTTTACAGTATAAATTTCACATCTTGCTTAAGTGCCATGAATGCAATTGCCACTGCAGGAATTCTGCTGTGGTTGGGTTGCATGGGAGTCAGTGCTTGTAATTTGGATATAGGACCTGGGATATCTGTTGTAACTTGCCTTTGAAAGAAGAAGCTTTTGAGAAAAATTCCTTTTCCATCCGCTGTGGCTCTCAGTGCCTCCATGATGGCACGCAAATACTCTGTAATGAAACCTCAGGGATTTCTCATTGTGTAAACTGCAGTCTGGACTTGACACAATCATTTTATGTTGTTCCTCCTCATAACACCCACAGTTAGAGTGATGTGGCTGAAAGATTGTAGACTTTTTGATTGAAAAGCAGTCTACAAGGTCTCTAGGGAGTCACCACTGAGATGCAGTGGGGAGTTATCATGTCTTAATGGTGATCAGATGGGTACAGTTGCTTGACACTAGATTTTTTTTCTTGAGCCCTAGTGGACTAACCTTTCTGTCCTGTGTCTCCTAAGTCATGCAGTAAAAACTGTACATCTCTATAATTCAACTATAGAGACATACCGATAGAAATATGTGAACATGGCAAAAATTGTGCTGCAAACAGAAAATCAGACATAAGCAGAGAGATGTATTTTCTGTGTTAATGAGGTCTGAAAAAAAAGGAGAAACAGTTCTTGAAAACTGTATAAATAAACCAGATCCAAAGGTTTCAGTTTCATTGTGATAACAGTCTCCTTTTAAATGTGGTGATTATTTTATTTATTATTATACAATATATAGGGGGCTAGTTTCCTAAAGAAGTTTTTTTTTCTCATACTGCAAGAATAATTCTAATTAATGCAAATTTGAGTTGCATTTACAAATCAAAAGGAAAGCCTGCTCTTGAATGGTCATTGAGATTTATTTTCTCCAGGTAACACTTTTGCATCAGTAAGCAGCCCTACATTCTCTGGAAGCATCTATCATTTCCTCAGTTGGATGACCTAATAACAATTTCAGCCATTGAAAATACAGTTATGCTTTCATTCTTTAGAATATGCTCATAATGCAGGAAGACCTCTGATGCCTTGCATTATGTGTTGTGGACTGACATTGAAGATAACCACACTAAAAAAATTCTCATAGTGGCCACCGTTATCATCCCTGACACTGGTATAGTCATTCTGTATTTGCAGCAAAAGTAACTGTAAGAAATTCTTAAGCGTCAGTAGCATCTCATTTTACTGGAAGTAGAGGTACGAATCTTTAGTTGTCACATGAAAGAATGCTTGGATAGCTCTAGGGATATTTCTTTAAAATCCTGCTGCACTACACACATTTTAATTACAATTAATGAGGTCTATATGAAAGATTTAGTTTATTTAAAAGCTCAGTATGTAAGCCATCACGTAAATTAAGTAACAAATCGTCCAAACATTCATTCAGTATCAGCTGGAGTCTTAGTCTCTGTAGGCTCAGTTGCACTCTGCATGTCACACTGCCAAGTGTGGAGGCCTTCTCTGAAAAGCTGTGGATATGATGGACAGATATTACAAATGTCCTCAGGAAGGATGAATTGCAAAGCCTGAAGTGTTATCGCTTAAGAAGGGTTATAGCTTAAGAAATTTTGCTCAGTCCATGTCCAGTAAACCACTGATCCCCAAAGACTCTGCTCTCAGCCCTTTATTTTTCCTTACAATGACAGTATGACTAGCCTGGTTGTTATGTTGTCATTTGTTCATGGGTTTTGGCCATGATATTGCTGTTTAATTAGTGATGTGTCACTAGGAAATGCCTAAGGATACTGAGGTGGAGGATTATTTTAGAGATCAAAAGAAACTGGAGTGCTTTTTCCATCTGTACTCTATTGTGTGGAAGAACCCTGGAGTGTATGTGTTTGTGGCAAAAGTTAGAATAAATAAGATGAAGGAAGGCTGTCCTCTTCCATCCCGTTGTACAAGCCAGGCACTGCAAAACAAATAGGCACTACCCATCTGGGAAGGCTTGTGTGGTGGGGTCCTTGGTGAATATGATGCTGGCATAGCCAGCACTTCTTCCATTCCCTGCAGGTTCCAGCACAGGCATGGACAAGAGAAGTACCAGAAATGATACTTCAAAGCATATTATTCTGGGGGAATATCACTGATAATGCCCGTTGTAACCATTTCTCTGCTACACTTTCTCAAGCTTGGGAAAAACTTTAACATACCAGTGAACTTGATAGTAGATCTGTCCACCACTAAGATCTGGTATTAGATCTGCTTTACTATTAGCTCTAGGTAAAATGAGCGGTGCAACATCTACCTGCATTTAGCAAGCAGTGAGGAGACTAAGCTGCAAAGATCAGACAGATTCTTACAGGTACAGATGGAGAAGCCCAACCCTGTCCCTGTTTCAGCCTTAGTGCATGTGTACACAATGAGACAGTGTTTGCACAGGAAGATGGTCTGCTGTGGGAAATTATTTCAATACTCAGTGCTAGATGTGGCATTCAGCACCTTACTTAGCGTTCTCTGTGAATCCTGTGTTTTCTTTCTGAATTCAGTGCAGCACTTCAATATATTTGAAGTCTTTCTTTTATTCCTCCTTTTTAAATGTGTTGTTTTAATTTTTGGTTTAAAAGTGAAGGTGAGATCTGTGCTGAGGCTGAGACTTTTTGCCAAATGTTACACTGCAGTAAATTTTTACGGCTGAGCTATAAGGCATGAAAATAGGGATATATAGGAGAAGCCTAACAGACTGTTAATGAAAGCAGAGCTGGAGAGTAGTTACAGGTTAGAAATACATCCCTATCAATATGTATTTCTGTAAAGTACCAGAACAGCTTTGTGCTGCATGTTCTCTCCCGCCTCCAGGAAGAGCCAAGGCTCTGCAATGTGAAAAAGGAATTCTTACTATTTTAAAAAGTGTTCAGACACGTCCTGCACCTTCTCTTAGGAAATCATACAGCCAAGTGCTTACTAATACAGAGTGACTAACCTTCCATTGAGCTAACAGTGACACAAGCTTTGTGTTAAAGCTTTCACTGTGCAAGCATGACCTATCATTGTCATGAATTCCTGCTGTGAACTTTTTTTTTATCACTGAATTTACTTATTTCTGATCATATTTAAATAAAGCAGTTTTCCTCTCTGATATGAATGTTCCTTTTCAGAGCATAATTATTCCATGCACTGACCTATATAGAGCTGAATGTCTACTAAATGGATAATGATTAAATAAAGAACAAACAGAGTTACAGGAGAGGTCTTGTTGCCCTGAGACTGTCCTTCTCTCTTAGCGAATGCACTCATATTCCAAAATGTTCCCTGGGTTACAAAGCTGTAGTGGCTAATACAGTGTCAGATGTTCATTGAAGCATTGCCATTTCAAAGTTTTGCTGTCTCATTTCTTCTTGGTAGTTGCAGCTTTGGATTTGTTCTGGTTTTAACTGAAGCCATTATATACTGCAAGCCTGCAGGTGTGTCATTTTGAGAAGAACTTACCCTTTTGCAGATTCAGATACCAAAATTCAAGTATTCACAAAATCTCTATTGCTCAAAGAAATGCAGATATGCACTTTTACAGAGATATTTATTACCACAAGGCATTTTTTGCCTATCCAGGCACTGTCATCTCTGTATAAACCTACTGCTTTGTGGTGATAAAGGAGTTCATTAAAAAAGAGACTGAGGCTGCCACACTTTTCAGCATTGCAATATTTATCTATCATGCCTGATACTACAGAGGAATCCAAGCCTTACCTACAGTCTCAATACAGTGTACACGGAGAGCTAAACTTCTTGGGATGAGATTCTGCTCAGGGGAGAGACGTAAAAGATCCCTGGACTTCTCCTACGTGATCCATGACAGCAAAAGTGTGTCTTAAATCCCATGCATCCCCAAGGCTTTTTCACCTTCATCAGTGATCTGTGGCATCCCTCCACCCGCAAAGGATTCAGAAGCTGATAACCTGGAGCAAGGTACTTTGCCTCTCCAAGTCTATTGCTTCAGGAATGCAGCATCATGTTCCAGTCTGTACATAGGGCAGGGAGGGAAAGTTGTGGGTCCCAGATCTGTTCTAGGGACAGTGACCATTTCATATTGGACAGTCACTGGGTAAAATCCAGAAATGCTTTTTGCCACCCCAAGGAAGGCACAGCTCACATCTGGCAGGGGACTGTGACAATATCTTCCTACACAAGAGTTAGCTGGCCTTCTTGCCCAATGAATCTTTAATCTCTGTGCAATAGCTGAGCTTCGGTTAGAGTCGGGACTAATCTTTTCAGACAGAATAGCTTGCAGTTTCAAAAATAAATTGTGTATACTTCTTAGAGGTGAATAGCTTAACTGCTTATTCTGTTAATACTTCAGCGACGTGTTTTCCCTCCCCATCTAAAACTTCTGTCCTGCTTAATATCATTAGCACAGTGTGAGCTCTGTATGGACTCAAACACCAGTACTCCATGCTCTTGTAACAGTTCTGTAACTACAGATACACATTTTCAGTATCATTTTTTTAAAATGTGATTTGTCTGACAGTACTTCTGGGGCTATCCCACTTCATTTTGTTATTCCTTTCCACATTTATTTCAATAAAATATTAACATTTTGTAGGTCTTCTAGAGCTGCCATGTGGTTGTGAGTCTGCGTGACTGATTGCCAAGGAAATAAACACCTTACTGTAGAACATACAGCAAGATTTCTGCCGGAGTTGTGGGACCTTGGACACAGGTGGGGGATGCCATATTTCAAGCTTTCTGAAAAAATATAAATTGACACTTTTAAAATAGATTTGTATAAAGAAGGTGTGTTATTAGATCATTGCAATTGTTTCCTCTTTACATTTTAATTACTTTCCTGAGAGACTGAACAGTTTATAGTCATCATTGTTGGAAGCTCCAGTTCTCTCACTGATTTGTTGTTTGGCTCTGCTGGCATATAATCTCTTTAGGTGTCGTCTGCTGATAAATAATTAGGTTAGTTGACAATCTTAGTCAGTACTGTTGTATGCTAACCAATTTTAAAATGTCAAATAACCATATAAAAATCAGATCACTAGATCAAAAAGATTACTGTAATAAATATTTTCATCATGCACCCCAAACTTTGTCCTCCACTAAAGTAAAATTTGCGGAAAACTTTGTGAGGAAAAGGACAGACTTTGTATGACTATCAGATTTTTAAGATACCTCTCACTGTTATGAATAGGAGTCTATGTATGTTTGTGGTTAAAATGAGTAATTACTTAGGAATAAACTGTTGCTGAAGAGCTGTTGGAAAAGTGCTGACGTGCCCTGAACTTGGACAGACTCTTCAGTTCCAAGGGCCCTTGAAACCGCAGGGTGTCTGGGAGGTCTGCAAGATCAAGTGATCAATGAGTTGTAATAGCACCATGAGCCACTGTGACCTTGTCACAAACCCAGGGAAATTATTAAGCCCTTAACTTCACTCCTAAGGGTGAATTTTACAAGAACAGATTATTGCTTTCTGGATATGACTACATTTCTCTTCCGTATTTCTACCCCATTTCTTTTAAAGTGAATCTCTGGCTCTGCCAGCATACATACTGTTTTGCAACGATTTTCTCCACCCCACCTTTATACAATTGTTGGCCTTTTTTTGTTTGTTTGTAGGTTTCTCATGCTGTGCACACTGCTAATACTGATGTGGGAGTCTTATTGAGAGAGTTTCAGATCAGACTGAGTTAACTCTGTTGAGGAAAATACCAAAGACTCCAAATCCTCCGTGACAAAAATTCGACCTGTCAGAGATGCCAAAACTGGCAGTTTCACTGTCTTGCTGCTGTGTCTGAAATGGTAAAGTGTCTTCTGACAACTTTTTCTTTCATAAACTTGTAAATGTGAGAGTCTCAACGTACAGCGCTCAACATATTTTGCAGGAAGCACAAAGGAAATTTGTGCACAAATGAAACTATGTGCATAAATGTGGCACTGCAGTACTGACACAGATACATCTCACAGGTCCTGTCCTGTCTGAGCACACTACCTTGATGGAAGTAACTGGAAGCCCTGCTGTTGGTAGCACACAATTTCTCTGATATCATGGAGGTGAAAAACATGGCTGAAAGGACATGCCAATCCTATGGGTATGGCATGTACAAGTAATCCCATGGGTAAAGCTTGGAGTTGCAGACTTCTGTTTCTTAAGAATGTTTGTTAACAAAATGGTAAGACTCTAACCATGTAGGCTGTTAGTCTGCATCCTTCCTGTACAATAACAACTTTTCAGAATTGCTCTGTACAGAGGAGGGTACTGTATCTTTATGAGGCTCTGCTACAATCTAGCTGGATCGAGGTGATGTGGTGTGTGTGCTAGGCAGGGCTCAGGGACTTGGTGTGAACCTGACCTTTGCCAGAGGCTTGTCTCTGGTTACTGAGCGACCCTGCAATAAACTTCTCTTTGCCAACAATGCTGGCAAAGGAGGAGAGAGGAAAGAGTAGAGGGAAAGAACATGAGTAACCCTGGATGTTCAGAGAGCCACGTGAGACCATGCACTCTGTGAGGCACCAAACTAGCTTGAACCCCCCTGTTAAACTAATGTCTGCCAAGGGCAGCTCTCTGCTAATGAAGTAACTTGCAGGGTGCAGGCTTTAAGGACTGTTTGGGATTGTTTGATGGTCCATGTGAAAGGTAAGTGAATTTGGTCCATTTTCCCAGTGAACTTGATCTGAGGTGTGAGGGAGGCTTCTCCTTTGGTGGAGATTTCTCTCCCAGTTCGTTTGTTAGCTTGCTCTCTGTCCCAGCAGTGCTGCGGCAGAGCATGTCCTCAAACTGCTAGCCTGTCCCCCTTCTGCCTGTCCATTAATTCCTGAAGTCCATCTGTCTTAATCGAGTGGGAAGCAGGAAGCATAGCCAGGACTGTTTTGCTGGCTGGTGTTCAGCTCTCTACTGTGTTTCACCAATGAATGAAGGCAAGTGATGGATTACTGATGTGCTGCACTGATATCTTGCCAAAAGATCAATTGCTTTCATGACGTGTTGCCATTCAGTAGAGAGTTAATTGCAAACTTTGACAAAGAGTGGCTGGGGAACACAGCATCTAGAGTTACACAACAAAGGGGGACAGGTTCTCATTTAGCAGAACGATTAGCACAGAATAGATCCAGGTCTCCGTTTAACAATTTGAGAGTCAAACCTTCACCCCAGACCTGATTTTTACATTTTTATTTGAATGCATCAAATGCTGGGAAACTTTGGCTTTCAAATCTACATGACTAGGACCATTTCTCTCTCTTGTTTTCAGTTAGCTGTAATTTGGAAAATTATGCAGCTTAGCCTGACAGTAATCATGGTCATGATTTTCTGCTTATATTATGATGAAATGTAGAACACAATTATTTATGAGTTTTATAGTTCCACATTTTGCTGTAAAATTCTAAGTGATTCATTTGTTGTGTAAGACCTCCTGTGCAAGCAAAAAGAGCTTTTTCTGGCAAGAGTTACAACCTAAACATGAGTTATGAACAGGTCTTCTTCTACTCTAAGTGCTGAATGAGCTTTATTTTCTTATTCTGTAAAGAGTGTATAACTGTACAATCAAACCTGAAGACCCATAGCTATTTAACTGGTTTTGGTTGCATTGGTCCTTCTGAGAAAAAAAAAAAATTATCCCATTACATAATTTGAACAATCAAAATAATCATTTGACACAACAGATATGTCGGTAGATTTGTTACCTTCGATGGCTGCCTGGCCTCCTCAAGATATGTCCTCAAAGATGACCCAGGAAAGGGCTTACATGTTTAATGATTGTTTCTTTCTGTCCTTGTTTCAATCAGTCATTCAATCACTGAGACCCATCTTATATTCAACAGTACATGAAAGACACATAATCTGAAAAGAAATGCATCTTTACCAAAGAAAAGGATGCAGTCTCACAGGTACCAGGTTGTCAGTAGCAATTCAGGGTCATTTTTGTGCTTACCCACACTGTCAGCTGAGTTGTTTATTTATGTATTTACTTATAGACTTGCAGAATTTCTGACATCCACATGCATCCATATTGTTTCCCTGTTTTTTTTTTAGGCTATGAGCCTAGGAGTTCAGGGGAAGAAATGACATAATTTTGCATGCTGAAGAAATGGAAACTTCATAAGTCCCATATGAAAAAAATTTTCCATTACAGAGAGAATCTTGGGAAGGGATAGATTAGTTTGGCAAAGCACATATACCAAAAAGTCTTTCTAACTTGATCTGAAGACATGAAACAGTAGTGAATACCCAGCTCCCCTTGAGTCTCTATTCAATAACTAATTGCTTCCTTTGTGAGAAGATGGTGTCTTTCTTAGTCTTCAGATTAATTTTCTGAAACTGTTCTGTACAATTTCCAATATTTCAAAGTCTTATAAAATACAGCCTATAGCATTGATGTGCTCTAGTAATGACTTACCAATGATCTATGTGAGGTAAAATTGTGTAGATCCTGTTTTCAATTTAGCTCCTAGTTAGGAGCTCCTGCTTTCTCTCTTAGCTCCTATTTTCCCACTTGTTTTGTTAAAGGGTAGTAGTAGCTAATTTGCCAATGTCTTTGGCATTCAAGCTGAGGTTTTACTGATTTTTCACTAGGATCCCTATGCACCTTTTAATGACTAACTTTCCAAGATGCAGTCACTTGTTCTATGTATGTGGTCTGCATCCATTGTTCTTAAGAACTGTAAGGGATTTTACTTTCAGCTATATGTAATATCTGTTTTAATGAATCAGCTTAATTAGCATTTGAGATTACACTGAGGGACTGTCTCAAATAAAGGGACAGTTGAAGAGGTTCTAAAATAAAACAATCTAATGAACACTAATTGCTTAAGGCAGGTGGTATTCTCTCTAGAGTTCTAAAAGAACTCAGATATAAAATTTAAATAAGCCTTACACTGAATGCGTTTGTACTAGACAGTTGGAAGATGGCTAACATGTCACCAATTTTAAAATAATTTCAGAGGTGATCCAAGGAACTACAGACCATATCGATAAACATGATATAAACCACACTAAAGAATGAAATTAACACATTTATAACTATGATATGATGGCAAATAACCAACACTTGTTTGTTCAGAAAATCATACGTCATAATTCTATCAGAATCCTTTGAAGAAATCATTGATGATATGGATTGGTTGCAAAAATGATGAGATGCATTTGGATTTTCAAAACATTTTTGGCAGCGTTCCTCTCCAAAAGCTTTTAAGGAAACCATAGTGTTATGGAATGAGATCTTCTTGTGGGCCTATGATATATTCAAGTGACAAATTAAAAGACAGAAAAGAGTTTTTAGAGTGGAAGGAGCCTCTCAATGCAGTCCATAAAAAGCTATGATGAATCCTGTGCTGTAAAACATAATCAAGAATAATTTGGGAACAGGGTGAACATGACAGTGTGTGGTGATCCAAAGAGTTTCAGGAAACTTCTATAATCAGTGACTGCACTATAAAATGGCAAATGAAATTAAATCATAGAATCATAGAATCATTAAGGTTGGAAAAGACCTGTAGGATCATTAAGTCCAACCGTCAACCCAACACTATCATGTCTCCTAAACCATGCCCTGAAGTGCCACATCTACATGTCTTTTCAATACCTCCAGGGATGGTGACTCCACCACCTCTCTGGGCAGCCTGTTCTAATGCCTGACCATCCTTTCAGTGAAGAAATCTTACCTAATATCCAATATAAACCCCCCCTCATGCTGATAAATGAAATGTGATATGTTGAGGGAAACAGTCTGAAGAAGATATATATAACCAAAATCTTTGCATTAACTAATATCACTTAGAAAAAGTAATTTTGAGGCCACTGTGGACAGTTGATGGAGAAATTCAGCTCAGTGTTCAATAGCAACCAAAAGCAAACAAAAAACCTACATAGGATATAAATGTTCAGAAAAGAAATAATGAACAGCACAGAAGTCCTGCAGAAATCCACAATACAGGCATTCATTGAAAACTCCATACAATTCCAGTTATCCTCCATTTCCTCTACAAATGGTAAAGTGAAATAAAATGAATACAGAGAAGAGCAGGAAAGGTAAGTAAAGAATCAAATACATCTACTGCCTGACAGTATTCAACCTGGGAACAAGGCATTTAAGAGAAGATATATGAACGTATATAAAATCATGGCTGTAAAGGAGAAAGCAAAGACGAAATTGTCAGATGGCACTTTCAAAACAGGAAAAAGAGGCACTTGTCCAGATAACATGTAGTTAATCTGTGGAGTTTGGTGCTGCAAGATGCTGAGAATGTTGAAATATTGCATGCTTTCGGAAGCCAATTAGAGGAAACATAGAAAAAAGTCTATCAGGAGCTATTAATCATGAGGACAAACACCTATGAATCTGCCGTTCCTTAAAATGGAATTGAGGAGCGCATTGTGTGAACCATCACAGAACATTCACCATGTTCTTATTGGGTTTGGTAGGCATTCACATTGGGTCACTGCATGAAGCAGGATATGAGGCTAGACAGACTTTTATCTCATCCAGGGCAGTTCTTATATTACTTTTTTAATTAAAGTTGTCTGTATCATTCTGTGTACTGAATGCTCAGTTCAAATGCATATCTGTATCATAGTGCTTTTCGGGTGTTGCAGTTACGCTTAGAGATCTCTCCCTGGATCTTTAGCACTATGAGGCATATGTGCATATAATAATGTTGTGTGCCCTGAGGAGTTCAGTTGTCCCTGTTCTTCAGACAGCACTGGAAGAGCTGCTCCTTTGGTGCTTCACTCGGCTGAGATATAATGAACAGCCAGTGTACCCTGGTGAGCAGGAAATGCTCCCCTCCTCTCATAGCCTGCTTTAACTGCTCCCTGCCTAGGGCAGTGGCATAGCTTAGGCTATGATCAGAGGGCCAGGACAGGAGGGGAAAAAAGCCATAATGATGATGTACCTATCAGAGAAAAACATGAGTGGTAATACCCCTCAAATATTACAGTTTGACTGATCCCTTTCATCAGTAGTAGGATCCCGGCTGTGGTATTAACACTGAAAAAACACAGTTCTTGATCTATCCTTTCAATTAGGTATTGCTAAATAATAATTGAAAGTATTGGATACATTTTAAGCTTATGTGGGCACAAAATTTATTTAGAAAACTACTGTGTTGCATTTGTAGCTACATTTGTAGCATACATTTTGATAGAGTTGGAAATAATCCCTGAGAAATTGGTCAGAACTCTCTAGAGTGCCTCGGGAATTTAATTATCTTTATTTCCATTTGTAAATTCTACTGCAGCTGTTTTCCAGGCAGAAAATTAACCATTGTCAGCTATGTGCATGGACACTTTATTTTGCATCTTCCATCTTTTCCAACTCCAAGAGAGCCTCAAGAAACTGTCTGAGCTTTTGTTTTGCATCACCTGCATGACATTATGATGTTGCTTTTGAGACTGGGGATGGCTGAAACTGCAAAGCAAAGTTTGATAGTGTTTGTTGTTAAACCAGTTAAAAAAACCCGAAAGATGTAGACAAGTCTAGTGCTTAATTACTGCAATAAACCAGACCAGGGTGTGCAAGCCTGAGGCATCTTTGTATGCTTTGGGTGTGTTATGAGACAAAGGATTAATCTGGCTAAATTCCCTATGTAATTCAGATTGTATGGGACAAGCCTAACATTTTTCAATTAGTACGGAAATAAGAAGACAGATCCATCCACTTACAAGAAGTTTCTTAGCATAGAATTTCTTAATGTGTATTTGAAGTCATCCCAAATGGGAGCTGGACAAGTTGCTTCTAACATATTGGGTGTATTAGAAACAAAGAAATGAAAAATCTCTTTAGCAAACCTGCAGCACTGGTTTTATGCGGGAATCTATAAATATCTTCGTAAGCTAGCTCAGTATTCTTCATAGTTAAGACTGCAATGATTGAAGTTAGGGTGAGGTGACTTTAAAAATGGATCTTCATGCATAAAGAATCTCTAAATAGATCTCACACTGACCTCTGAAAATATTCACAGCTTGGTCAGGTGTTAATTATTCTATAGTGTACCTCTGCTTGTCAAGCCTGAGGACTGAAATTGGGATAGTAAACAGATGGGTAGTTCACATCACTTTTATCTGGGATAGTTCTGGCAGCAGTCTCCACATACTTTCTGCCAAAACTTTCATCTAGACCCTGAATTTCATGGGTCTGATTCCAGATGCAAATCATATGCTCTGTGATTGTATTTCTATTAGATCCTATGACTTTGCTTGAAAGGAACAGTGATCTCATTGTGCAGAAATTAATGAGGAGTGACCAAATAAAAAAACCTAAAATTACATGCAAGGCCATAACCTACATGTGAGATAAGGACACGCCCACATTACAGGGTGCCAAACTCACATGTCAAGATCACACGCTGTGTTTTGGGTTAAATGACTGGGATTTGTTCTTACGAAGAGTGTCTGCCTTCTGTTTTCTCCCTGAGCTCTGTTAAAGGGAACACTTCCAGGATTTTGGGTTATGACATGGGGACAGAGAAACATGCTGGGCTTCAGAACAGAAGACATGTGGAGCAACTGTCTTTAATTGAGGGAGTGGGGATGGAACGATGTTTGGTTAGAAATTTAATTACCAGGCCTGTGTCTGGTATTCCAAGACGCATAATCACCTGTCCATGCTCAGAGGATTTTCCCATAGAACATAAATGTATGCAGGGCTAGAGGCAGGTTTATGCAGGTTGAACCCGTAGGATCTTGTTTTCTGTCTTTATTCCATTGAGGGCAGTAGGATTTGCACTGTTGTTATAGCTTCAAGATAGCATTGCAGCCTTTGGAGACTTATTCTTCTATTCCAAGATATTTAATTGGGGGATGGGGTGTATTCAGCTCCTCATCCTGTTTATTGTTTCCTTTAAAGCTTTCATGAAACTCTGATATATGGAGAGGAACAATGAGACAAATGACATTTTCAGGAGGGAAATTGCAGAAACATTTGCAGGAGGATACTCTACACAGGTAAGAGAATTCTGACTTAGATTCTCTGACTTAAACATTTGCTCCCCTTCAAACCATACTAGGCCTTTTCTGTAACAGCCATTGGGTAAACTTTCAACTAGGAAGCTCATGAATTTGTCAAAAATGCAGATGTGTTGAATGGGAGCTTGAATAAAGACTCATGTGCCTTTTATGTTAAGAACTTCCTTGTGATAATACATGTACAGTACAGTGTCTGGCAAAAAAAGAAGGGTCATTAAAATATGTTCATAAGAATTACACCATAATTGCACGCACTGCTGATTTACAGCCTTCAGAATACAAGTTAATGCAATTCCCACCCTGAATACTTTTCAAGAGCAAAGAATATGGGCAGCAAACATTGACTTTTTTTCTTCCTAATTATGATTCCATTTAATGCATTCCCTGGAGATATTCCCATCAGGGAATTTAAGTGCACATGCACACACAGTCCTGCTTGGGTAAGAAAGTGATGAACCCAGAAAAATTCCCAAATTACAATTTTGATCTGTCCATAACTCAGTGACACCACCATCAGTTTTCACAAAAACATTTTCAATACATTCTTCCTCATTAAGAACTAATTTTTTTTGCCAGAATATTTCTCTTTCTCAAAGTTCCTCGACCAGTAATAAAAACGTGGTTTTTTTTCTTCAGCTTTCTCAGATTTAAAGCACATTAGAGATAGTCTCTTTGCTGAAATCCTGAAGCAGAATGACAGCTCTGGGCAAAAACTAGCCCAGGGCAATTATAACCAAACAATTTCAGGAAGCAATGAGTAATTGGAGATAATTTTTTTAATGGAAAAGCTGGCACAATCTTTGCCTTGGTGTACATTTAAGTCTGATATCCTAACTGACACAGCAGAAACCCTCATACAGGCATAGACACCATCACTAAAGAAAATGTCCTTTTGCCATCAAAGCTTTTCATTCAAGAAATGAGAGTAATTTATGTCAAAGAGTGGACTGTCCTGCTAGTATACTTGTGTATACCTGTGTATACTAGGAAGGACCACCAGCATAATTGCATGGTAGGGCAAATTAGCATAAAAAATTTGGAAGAGAGACTGATACAAGAAGCATATGTTTATACCTCATACCTAAAGCTGCTTTACATTTGCTTTATTTTCCTGTATGTAAAGTTCAGACAGTGAACAGGAGGACTCTACAAAAGAGGATAGTTCCTAAACCTACCTGTTCCAATGATATTTTCTTTAAAGCTATCTGTTTGCATCACTAGAAGGCATTGAGATCGGAGGCCGTGTCATGTCATGTAGACTGCATGTTAAAACAGAAACTATTGTGACTTACTTTAAGCTTCAAGGCAATTTACTGGGAGAATAAGTAACAAAATGTGTCTCCTTTGACTTTTAGGTCAGTGTGCTAATGCATGGAACCACAATGATTATTAACAAAAAATATTTTTAAATAGAGACCTAAGCACACACATTTTGCCTTAGCTGTGATCTGTTTCCGGTTCTGCCTTAAAACACTTATACTGAAAAAGCAACAAAGCAAATAAAACCCAAGGAAATTATCATAACAAGAAATGTCATGGAAATCTTGCTGTAAGTTTTATTGTAATAATTAAAAGAATTGCCTTTGATTTCAGTGGGGAACAGCATTTGCTCCTCTCTGATATAATTCATATAATCTTATAGTAGACCTGACAGAATGATGGAAGAGGAGTATTTGCCTCCGATCTCCCTTGTCTTTTTTAACTTTGTTCATGCCTTACAAGCCTGTGGTTAAGCCTCAAAACAGCCTAGTAGGATCTTGCTGTGACTGTTTTAGACTCAGCTATTAAGTGTACCTTCCTTATATCAGGACATTATTTATGATAACTGCTATCAAAACAACAGCTTTTCAGAACTGGTTGGATGGGTCCTATTTTAACCTTCTCAAAAGAAGGACATTTAGGAATAAGAGTATATTTGGATAGGAGGGGTATATTGGATATTTAGTCCTTTTCTTTTTTATCACCTAAGAAATAGATCTCTGTTTTGACATTAATTAAGGTTCTTGGACTGGAAAATTGCTCTAAATTTCATAGTAAGGAAATGGTTTCTGCTTCCCAGCAGGAATAAGGAATAAAAGTCTTATTTATCAGGAGGATATAAGTAGTGTCTCTGGAGCTGTTATGGAATACAGAGCATAGATAGGATTGCTAAAGAAATTAACTGATATTTGTGTGATGTTGGACAGCTTTTGGGTTTTCTTTGAAAGTTCATTTAATGCTACAGCCTAAAGGATGGAAGTACGAGTCCCTTTGGGGTAGGCATCCTACACAGTACAAGAACTTTCTGTCTCAGGAACTTCATGTCTGAGTGAATAGTTTACAGTAATGTCACAAACAGCTTTGGGAAAAAGAGATTAAATAGCAAATTCTGCTGCACTAAGCTATGTTTCATTTTTTATTTCCATTCCAAGTTGATACCGAGGCACATATTCTCCAGAGTTACACCACTAACAAGTGAGCAGAATTTGGCCAGGTAACTTGTTTTCTGTGATGATTTCTCACAGCCACCAAAATTTCCAACAGCCTTTGTTGGCCAGTAAGCATGGAGGAATCATCAAGCCCAGTAGTACTAGCAAAACTAGAGAGTGTGAGTGGCTTTATTTTATTTCAGTTTCCCAAATAAGTGCACAGTCATGTATTTTCTAACATTTGATGTTTGATATCAACAAATGCAATTTCTAGATATACTCATAGTCTTAATCCTCAAATTTGAAAACTCACCTACTGGAGATCCCAGCATTTGCACCAGCAAAGATGGTCACACAGATTTGTGCTATTTGCCAGGAAGTCTGTAGGTCTGCATCTAGTTGAGGTTCAAAGTCACGTACAGATGTGGGGCAGGACCTTCTTTGTGGTAAGCCTTCTACAACTGTAAATGTGAGAAGTGGGACCAGAAGGTTGACAGAGTTTTTATTCTGTAAGAATGTAAGAATAGATGACAATCAATACATGTTTGTGCAGGTCTTCTCAGACTGCAATTAGAAAACCAGCTAGATGGTTACCACACAGAACATTTCCATTTTCTCTTAGAAATGTCAGCAGTAAAAGAATTAATCATAGGTGTTTAGTTAGTCACAAGCATAATGACATTTTTGAAACATGCTCACTTAAAATCTGATAATGGATTTCTTCATGCTTCATAAAAGGCATTTATGAATCCATTATGAATGCCATAAATGAAAAGCTTGTCACAGGCTATATTCTCTACATTGTAAATGTTCTTGAGTGCAGTGAACACACTGGCATACAGTAACTTTCATCTCTGGTGGAGTAGAGATTAGCTATTGGACTTGGCTGGAATCAACTGTCCAACATGTGGCCAGATACAATAATGACCATGTTGTCTAAGTACCCAAAGGTAGAGAGTCTCTAGCCCAAAAGCTGCAAGGCATGGCATGGCTCGTGTCCACACACCTAAGCCCTCTTATGCTTCAAAATAAGGTTATTGCAGTCAAACTGCCTTTTGAGAATGGTCCTTGGTCCTCCTCTCTGGGAGACTGCTTTTTGGCATGAGCCAAAAACATGCCAGGAGCTGTTCTCCAAAAATAATGATATGGGTATGCCTGTGCAAGTACTTCCACTGTGGTCCTGTCCCACTAGCAGCAACAAGGTCAGAAAGACAAAGACTATGGAAAATAGTGAGGTGGGATTCATTTGCAGACATATGAGAGAGAAATGTACATCTGTGTTAGTCTCTGGGAGACTACAGTCAATGAAAAGAAACAGGGATTTCTAATGCATGATTCAGCTGTTCTTTAAGTACGTCTCTAAAATAGGCCAGATGAATTGTGCCCTTAAAATACCAAAAGGCATCTCACTCAATTGACTACAAAGGAAGTCTGCTAGCTTGGAGATAGGTATCTACATTGTTGACACCAAAAGTTAGGGAAGATGGCTACACTGTCCGTGTCTGCAGATCTAGCACTAAAGCAGCATGCTTAGGACAAATTCAGAGGCATGAAATCTTCAAGGACACTGTTAACATGTGTTTCTCCTAAGGCCTGAGCTACACAAACATGTAACAACACCAGAGTTTGGTGGTTTTAATATACATAGTTATGCTGGTAAAGTCCATAGGATGACTACGGTTTTCCTTGTAAAAAAATACCTTATTTCAATAGATGACTATTTTTTCCCTTCTTGATCTAGAATAAAAGACATGAGCTCTTTATATTGAGGTAGTTGCATACATCCTAAGCTGGTTATATTGCTTCAGCTTGCTGAAGGGTTACAATTCTGTATAGCAGAGAAGGGAACAATGGTTTCCTCACACAGTTTGCACAACATTTCTGTAAGTTAACTACATTTAAACACATTGTCAAAAAACATCTACAAATTAATAAACTCCAGAAGAACTTAAAAACATCACGCCAATATGAAATAAAAAAGATGATAGCAGAACATTCTGTTTATAAAGGACTCAATCAGGATAATGGATGGGTGGGATTCAGCTCATCTTCAGAAATCTACAGTGTAGTTGTCTTTGAGATCTCTGAGATCTTCTAGCAAATGAAGAAAACTAAGTGCATGCAGAGCGATTAATCTCATTCTGAGAGAGATATCTAAAATAAGAAAGTTTTATTGTATTTTACAAGTTTCTTTCTTCCCACTACACAGGGAGTCCAGATGATTAGCTCTGATGTAGGTGGCTATGGTGTAGACATTTATGGTTGGGGAAGTCAATTCTGTTCCACATTTCTCAAAAGGGTAGCCAAAAATGGGTGACCAAATAAGGGCTAGGATGCTGCCAGAGCTGTTCCTCACATAATCATGGAGTTCTTCCAAAGTAGCATAAACCTTATACTCTTGGCTTAACAAACAAGAAACAAGGCTTTGAAAAAAGGTCAGGCCAGGTTTGCCATATGTTACTCTCCAGGGCTAAACAGAGGACAAGACTCAATGAATTTTAAATTAAAGAGTTCATTAATGTTATAGAAGTATATTATGGGGGATGGGGGAGTGTGCTTATGTGTGAGAGGGAATGGTTAATGAAAAACTGACTTTCCCACACTGATGTGTGAGAAGAGACCTGCAGAATGGCTTTTCTGCTCAGCTCAGACTACATTAAAGAAAACTGTCTCCAGGAACCTTAGGGAAATAGTTATGGCTACAGCTGCCAGAACTGCTCTTTGCTGCTAAAACTTCAGCTGTGGGCAGAGGGCATGTACTGAGAATGGGTCTCATGGCTCTCCTCTCTCTCTTATTCACTATCCATGAGAAATTGTATGCAGCTCAGAGAAGGCCCCAAACTATTGAGCAGACACTAAGGTACTCCTGAATACCCCTTAACCCAAAAGTGGCTAAGAGGGAGGCTGTTTAATAAGACAGCAGACATGAAAACATTTTTTAAAAGATCTATTAATAATGATGCTTTCTTCACCAGCAATGTCAATGAAGAGAAATGACACTACACTTCAACACTTATGTTATCTTTCACTTCTGTATCCACTGGCACCCTTCTTAAATAATCACAATTTTCATCTAGCTCCTACAGAACTTCATTTAGGAAAAAAAACATTCCCAAACATACACAGAAGAATGAAGCTGGTTAATATCTACAGCATATAACACCCTGAACTGATGACATATCTCTGTGTAGAGATTTACTATTTGGTATAATTCAAGGAGTTGGGCCCAATGTTATTCAATATCTTTATAAGTGATCTGGATAACAGCATCAAGTGTCACCTGATAAAGTTTGCTGATGACACCAAGCTGAGTGGGGAAGTAGATACTCCAGAAGGGAGAGCTGCTCTGCAGGAAGATCTCATAGGCTGGAAGAGTGGGCCAGCAAGAACCTTATGAAGTTCAACAAGGACAAGTGTAAGATCATGCACCTGGGAAAACATAATCCAGGAGTGCAGCACAGACTGGGATGCACCTGGCTGGAGAGCAGCTCTGTCAAAAGGGACCTGGGGTCCTGGTGGACGGAAAGCTCAACATGAGTGACCAGTGTGCTGCTGGGGCCAAGAAGGCCAAGAGGATGCTGGGTTGCATCAAAAAGGGCATCACCAGCAGAGAGAAAGAAGTCATTATCCCGCTCCACTCAGCGCTTGTCAGGCCACACCTGGAGAACTGTGTGCAGTTCTGGTCCCCGCTATACAAAAAGGATGTGGCCAGGCTGGAAGGGGTCCAGAGAAGGGCCACCAGGATGATCAAAGGACTGGGAAGCTGCCATACGAGGATAGGCTGGGAGAACTGGGTTTGTTCAGCCTTGAGCAAAGGAGGCTCAGAGGGGATCTCATCACCATGTACCAGTACTTAAGGGGCAGCTACAAAGAAGATGGAGACTCCCTTTTTACACAGAGTCACATGGAAAGGAAAAGGGAAATGAACACAAGTTGCTCTTGGGGAGATTCCGACTGGACACCAGAGGAAAATGTTTCACAGTGAGGACAGTCACCATTGGAATAATCTCCCCAGGGAAGTGGTTGACTCGGCCACGGCCACCTTGGACACCTTCAAGAGTTGTCTGGACAGGGTGCTGGGCCATCTTGTCTAGGCTGTGCTCTTCCTAGAAAGGTTGGGCTAGATGATTCCTGAGGTCCCTTCCAACCTGTGATTCTGTGATTCTGTGTGGGTTGGAAGCAGGACAGTGCTAATATGGAGAGTTTTTTGCAGGGGGGAATGTGGTACTTCAGGGTACTGCTGCCTCTCCC